>NC_091282.1:508457167-511070441 GCF_032444005.1 Ranitomeya imitator | reverse complement strand
GTGCTGGAACCCGGATGCGTTGCCCCAGTGTGCAAGAGCCAATGGCACGACCGAGGACCAGCTGACGGTGCTGGAACCCGGTTACTAAGCTGTAGGTGCCCGCGCTTAAAAGCACTACCAAGGACCGCCTGGCGTTGGCGGAACTCGGATACCCAGGAGGAGGCACCTAAGCCAAAGGCTCGGCCCGGAACCAGCTGACGGTGCTGGAACCAGGTGGTGGACCCCAAGGCCCACAGGAGAGGAGAGAACAGCTAGGCCGCGAGGCAGCCGCAGTTACCGAACCCCAACAGTCCTACAGGGGGAGCTGGGCCTACTGGCACTACAGAACCAGCCTTGACTACCAGTTCACGCAGCCCACATAGGAAGCTCCTAAACTGGAGGCACCCTGGAGTTGGCTAACCCGACCGCACCACGACGAGGCAAGCATAGGTGTCTCAGTGAGCTTGACACAACCCGGAAACAGCTGACGGTGCTGAAACCAGGCTTGGCACGAGGGAGTACCTGTGACAAAAACACTGCCGAGAACCAGCTGGCGGTGCTGGAACCCGGATGCGTTGCCCCAGTGTGCAAGAGCCAATGGCACGACCGAGGACCAGCTGACGGTGCTGGAACCCGGTTACTAAGCTGTAGGTGCCCGCGCTTAAAAGCACTACCAAGGACCGCCTGGCGTTGGCGGAACTCGGATACCCAGGAGGAGGCACCTAAGCCAAAGGCTCGGCCCGGAACCAGCTGACGGTGCTGGAACCAGGTGGTGGACCCCAAGGCCCACAGGAGAGGAGAGAACAGCTAGGCCGCGAGGCAGCCGCAGTTACCGAACCCCAACAGTCCTACAGGGGGAGCTGGGCCTACTGGCACTACAGAACCAGCCTTGACTACCAGTTCACGCAGCCCACATAGGAAGCTCCTAAACTGGAGGCACCCTGGAGTTGGCTAACCCGACCGCACCACGACGAGGCAAGCATAGGTGTCTCAGTGAGCTTGACACAACCCGGAAACAGCTGACGGTGCTGAAACCAGGCTTGGCACGAGGGAGTACCTGTGACAAGAACACTGCCGAGAACCAGCTGGCGGTGCTGGAACCCGGATGCGTTGCCTTGCCTATTAAAGATTGTCTTCCTAGAGCCCCAACTAGCGGTGTTGGAGCAAAGGGTAAGCAGGGGGAGATGAGTGTAGGCCGAAGCCTGCACTGGAGGCAGCTTTGTGTCTGCGTTGCGTTTGCAGGACACTTTGCCGGCTACACACTGGGGGAACAGCTGGCGTTGCTGAACCCCACTAACACAATGGCGTGTGTTTTTCTCTGTGCAGCTAGCACTTGCGGGCAAAAACTAGCGATGTTAGAGCCCGTGTTGAAGCAGGAGGAGGAGGAGAGGAGCAGAGTGTAGGCCGAAGCTTAGTTGAACCAATTTCAAAGGAAACCTTTAACCCCCCCCTCAGGTGTTACAAAGTACAAGAGACACACCTTGTGCAGTATTAATGCTGCACAAGTGAAAGGTTGCTCTATTAATTTGTCTACTTGCACACGCTGAATGAAAGACATACACAATTTACCCCATTCTACAGTCAAACTGTAGTGGATGCGTGACTTGGTTTTTTGATGAGACGCAGCACAGGTGTCCAAAATAACGCCTTGGTGCTTGGAGCAGCTTCCTGAGCGTTGTTATTTGCTGTACAGGAGTCTGCGCTCTTGTGTTATCCCTTGGCAATGCCCTGTTAGCGCTGCCCATCTTATGACATCATTTCATGTTGGCCGGTGCGGTTAACGATGGCCATAAATCCCAGACCCACAGTGTCTTTTCATAAAGCCACACTGCGGTGCTGGGATTCGTGGCCTTGAGCAGTAAATATTTTGGCCGCTCACACACGTCCTTACACCTGCTTCAGACTGGGCGGCCTCTGCTGATCCCTTCTCGCATGCCGCGGCCATGAGGCTGCACAGTCTGAAGAAGGCTGAAGGAGATGAGTTAAGACAGGCGAAGATATGCACTGCTCGTGCCCATCAATCACACCCTCGCAGTCAAAATAATTAAGACAACGAGGAGCATTTTATTCAGGCAGGGCGGACGAACAGGCGCAAGTAGCCAACCAATGATGTCAGAAGACGGGAAGCGCTACCAAGGGGGGTGCTGCGTATCATTAGAAAGGAAAGTCACACCTCAGGGACAGTGGAATGGTCTCAAAGAGACACATTTTGTACGTGTTGAGTTCCACGTGGGCAAGGAGAAAACATCAGCCACCTTGTACAAATGCAGCAGTACTGCTGTACAAGGTGGCTGTTATACATAGAAACACCTGGGGGTGGGGGCCAGGCTCCCTTCAATTTCAGTTCATGTGCCTGCGTGGCGTTTGCAGGTCACGTTGCAAGCTGCACAGCAGGGGAACAGCTGGCGTTGCTGAACCCCACTAACACATTGGCTGGTGTTTTTCTCTGTGCAGCTAGCATTTCCGGGCAAAAACTAGCGGTGTTTGAGCCCAGGGTCAGCAGGAGGAGGAGGAGAGGAGCAAAGTGTAGGCCGAAGCCTGCACTGGTGGCAGCTTTTGGTCGGTTGTGCCAGCGTGGCTTGTGCTGGACACGATGCCGGCTACACAGCGGGGGAACAGCTGGCGTTGCTGAACCCCACTAACACATTGGCTGGTGTTTTTCTCTGTGCAGCTAGCATTTCCGGGCAAAAACTAGCGGTGTTTGAGCCCAGGGTCAGCAGGAGGAGGAGGAGAGGAGCAAAGTGTAGGCCGAAGCCTGCACTGGTGGCAGCTTTTGGTCGGTTGTGCCAGCGTGGCTTGTGCTGGACACGATGCCGGCTACACAGCGGGGGAACAGCTGGCGTTGCTGAACCCCACTAACACATTGGCTGGTGTTTTTCTCTGTGCAGCTAGCATTTCCGGGCAAAAACTAGCGGTGTTTGAGCCCAGGGTCAGCAGGAGGAGGAGGAGAGGAGCAAAGTGTAGGCCGAAGCCTGCACTGGTGGCAGCTTTTGGTCGGTTGTGCCAGCGTGGCTTGTGCTGGACACGATGCCGGCTACACAGCGGGGGAACAGCTGGCGTTGCTGAACCCCACTAACACATTGGCTGGTGTTTTTCTCTGTGCAGCTAGCATTTCCGGGCAAAAACTAGCGTTGTTAGAGCCCAGGGTCAGCAGGAGGAGGAGAGGAGCAGAGTGTAGGCCGAAGCCTAGTTGAACCAATTTCAAAGGTTACCTTTAACCCCCCCTCAGGTGTTACAAAGAACAAGAGCCACTCCTTCTGCAGCATTAATGCTGCACAAGTAAAAGGTTGCTCTATTAATTTGTCTACTTGCACAAGCTGAATGCAACACGTAGACTATTTAGCCCATTATACTGTTTAACAGTAGTGGAGGCGTGACTTGTCTTTTTAAAGAAAAGCAGCACAGGTGTCGAAAACAACACCTTTTTGCATGGGCGCAGCTTCCTGAGCGTTGTTAGTTGCTGTACAGGAGTCTGCGCTCTTGTGATCCTTTGGCCATGCGCTGTGAGCGCTTCCTGTCTTATGACCTCATTTCATGTTGGCCGTTGCGGTTAGCGATGGACATGAATCCCAGACCCACAGTGTGTTTTTAAAAAATCACACTGCGGTGCTGGGATTCGTGCCCTGGTGCAGTAAATATGTTTGCCGCTCACACATGTCCTTACACCTGCTTCAGACTGGACGGCCTCATCTGATCCCTTATCGCCTGCCGAGGCCATGAGGACACCCAGTCTGAAGAAGGCGGAAGGAGATGAGTGAACACAGGCAAACATATGCACTGCACATGCCCATCAATCACACCCTCGCTGTCCAAAAAAATAAGACACCGAGGGGCGTTGTTTCGAGCAGGGGAGATGCACAGGCGCAGCCAGCTAACCAATGATGTCAAAAGACGGGCAGCGCTAACAAGGGTGGTGCTGCGTGTCATTACAAAGGAAAGTCACACCTCAGGGACATTGTAATGGTCTCTAATGAGACACATTTTGTACGTGTTGAGTTCCACGTGGGCAAGGAGAAAAAGTCAGCCACCTCGTACAAATGCAGCAGTACTGCTGTACAAGGTGGCTGTTATACATAGAAACACCTGTGGGTGGGGGGCAGGCTCCCTTCAATTTCAGTTCATGTGCCTGCGTGGCGTTTGCAGGTCACGTTGCAAGCTACACAGCAGGGGAACAGCTGGCGTTGCTGAACCCCACTGACACATTGACTGGTGTTTTTCTCTGTGCAGATTGCATGTCCGGGCAAAAACTAGCGGTGTTAGAGCCCAGGGTCAGCAGGAGGAGGAGGAGAGGAGCAAAGTGTAGGCCGAAGCCTGCACTGGTGGCAGCTTTTGGTCGGTTGTGCCAGCGTGGCTTGTGCTGGACACGATGCCGGCTACACAGCGGGGGAACAGCTGGCGGTGCTGAACCCCACTAACACATTGGCTGGTGTTTTTCTCTGTGCAGCTAGCATTTCCGGGCAAAAACTAGCGGTGTTTGAGCCCAGGGTCAGCAGGAGGAGTAGAGGAGCAGAGTGTAGGCCGAAGCCTAGTTGAACCAATTTCAAAGGTTACCTTTAACCCCCCCCCTCAGGTGTTGCAAGGTACAAGAGCCACACCTTGAACAGCATTAATGATGCACAAGTCAAAGGTTGCTCTATTTAATTTTGCTCCTTGCACACGCTGAATTAAACACGTACACTATTTAGCCCATTATACTGTCAAACAGTAGTGGAGGCGTGACTACTAGTCTTTTTAAGGAGACGCAGCACAGGTGTACAAATTTACACCTAGGTGCTGTGCGCAGATTCCTTACCGTTGTTATTTGCAGTACAGGAAACTGCGCTCTTGTGTTATCCCTTGGCAATACCCTGTTAGTGCAGGCCGTCTCATGACCTCATTTCATGTTGGCCGGTGCGGTTAACGATGGCCATAAATCCCAGACCCACAGTGGCTTTTCCTAAAGTCACACTGCGGTGCTGGGATTCGTGGCCTTGTGCAGTAAATATGTTCGCCGCTCACACATGTCCTTACACCTGCTTCAGACTGGGCGGCCTCAGCTGATCCCTTATCGCATGCCGCGGCCATGAGGCCGCACAGTCAGAAGAAGGCGGAAGGAGGGGAGTGAAAACAGGGGAACATATGCACTGCTCGTGCCCATCAATCACACCCTCGCAGTCAAAATATATGAGACAACGGGGGGCGTTGTGTCGGGCAGGGGGGACGCACAGGCACAGCCAGCCAACCAATGATGTCAGGAGACGGGCAGCGCTAACAATGGGGGTGCTGCGTGTCATTAAAAAGGAAAGTCACACCTCAGGGACATTGTAATGGTCTGTAATGAGACACATTTTGTACTTGTTGAGTTCCACGTGTGCAAGGAGAAAAAGTCAGCCACCTTGTACAAATGCAGCAGTACTGCTGTACAAGGTGGCTGTTATACATAGAAACACCTGGGGGGGTGGGGGGCAGGCTCCCTTCAATTTCAGTTCATGTGCCTGCGTGGCGTTTGCAGGTCACGTTGCAAGCTACACAGCAGGGGAACAGCTGGCGTTGCTGAACCCCACTGACACATTGACTGGTGTTTTTCTCTGTGCAGATTGCATGTCCGGGCAAAAACTAGCGGTGTTAGAGCCCAGGGTCAGCAGGAGGAGGAGGAGAGGAGCAAAGTGTAGGCCGCAGCCTGCACTGGTGGCAGCTTTTGGTCGGTTGTGCCAGCGTGGCTTGTGCTGGACACGATGCCGGCTACACAGCGGGGGAACAGCTGGCGGTGCTGAACCACACTAACACATTGGCTGGTGTTTTTCTCTGTGCAGCTAGCATGTCCGGGCAGAAACTGGCGTTGTTTGAGCCCAGGGTCAGCAGGAGGAGGAGAGGAGCAAAGTGTAGGCCGAAGCCTGCACTGGTGGCAGCTTTTGTTCTGTTGTGCCAGCGTGGCTTGTGCTGGACACGTTGCCGACTACACAGCAGGGGAACAGCTGGCGGTGCTGAACCCCACTAACACATTGGCTGGTGTTTTTCTCTGTGCAGCTAGCATTTCCGGGCAAAAACTAGCGGTGTTTGAGCCCAGGGTCAGCAGGAGGAGTAGAGGAGCAGAGTGTAGGCCGAAGCCTAGTTGAACCAATTTCAAAGGTTACCTTTAACCCCCCCCTCAGGTGTTGCAAGGTACAAGAGCCACACCTTGAACAGCATTAATGATGCACAAGTCAAAGGTTGCTCTATTTAATTTTGCTCCTTGCACACGCTGAATTAAACACGTACACTATTTAGCCCATTATACTGTCAAACAGTTGTGGAGGCGTGACTTGTCTTTTTAACGAGACGCAGCACAGGTGTCAAAATTTGCACCTAGGTACTGGGCGCAGATTCCTGAGCGTTGTTATTTGCTGTACAGGAGTCTGCGCTCTTGTGTTATCCCTTGGCAATACCCTGTTAGTGCAGGCCGTCTCATGACCTCATTTCATGTTGGCCGGTGCGGTTAACGATGGCCATAAATCCCAGACCCACAGTGGCTTTTCCTAAAGTCACACTGCGGTGCTGGGATTCGTGGCCTTGTGCAGTAAATATGTTCGCCGCTCACACATGTCCTTACACCTGCTTCAGACTGGGCGGCCTCAGCTGATCCCTTATCGCATGCCGCGGCCATGAGGCCGCACAGTCAGAAGAAGGCGGAAGGAGGGGAGTGAAAACAGGGGAACATATGCACTGCTCGTGCCCATCAATCACACCCTCGCAGTCAAAATATATGAGACAACGGGGGGCGTTGTGTCGGGCAGGGGGGACGCACAGGCACAGCCAGCCAACCAATGATGTCAGGAGACGGGCAGCGCTAACAATGGGGGTGCTGCGTGTCATTACAAAGGAAAGTCACACCTCAGGGACATTGTAATGGTCTCTAATGAGACACATTTTGTACGTGTTGAGTTCCACGTGGGCAAGGAGAAAAAGTCAGCCACCTCGTACAAATGCAGCAGTACTGCTGTACAAGGTGGCTGATATACATAGAAACACCTGTGGGTGGGGGGCAGGCTCCCTTCAATTTCAGTTCATGTGCCTGCGTGGCGTTTGCAGGTCACGTTGCAAGCTACACAGCAGGGGAACAGCTGGCGTTGCTGAACCCCACTAACACATTGGCTGGTGTTTTTCTCTGTGCAGCTAGCATGTCCGGGCAGAAACTGGCGTTGTTTGAGCCCAGGGTCAGCAGGAGGAGGAGAGGAGCAAAGTGTAGGCCGAAGCCTGCACTGGTGGCAGCTTTTGGTCGGTTGTGCCAGCGTGGCTTGTGCTGGACACGATGCCGGCTACACAGCGGGGGAACAGCAGGCGGTGCTGAACCCCACTAACACATTGGCTGGTGTTTTTCTCTGTGCAGCTAGCATGTCCGGGCAGAAACTGGCGTTGTTTGAGCCCAGGGTCAGCAGGAGGAGGAGAGGAGCAAAGTGTAGGCCGAAGCCTGCACTGGTGGCAGCTTTTGGTCGGTTGTGCCAGCGTGGCTTGTGCTGGACACGTTGCCGACTACACAGCAGGGGAACAGCTGGCGGTGCTGAACCCCACTAACACATTGGCTGGTGTTTTTCTCTGTGCAGCTAGCATTTCCGGGCAAAAACTAGCGGTGTTTGAGCCCAGGGTCAGCAGGAGGAGTAGAGGAGCAGAGTGTAGGCCGAAGCCTAGTTGAACCAATTTCAAAGGTTACCTTTAACCCCCCCCTCAGGTGTTGCAAGGTACAAGAGCCACACCTTGTGCAGCATTAATGCTGCACAAGTAAAAGGTTGCTCTATTTGTTTTGCTCCTTGCACACGCTGACTAAAACACGTACACTATTTAGCCCATTATACTGTCAAACAGTTGTGGAGGCGTGACTTGTCTTTTTAACGAGACGCAGCACAGGTGTCAAAATTTGCACCTAGGTACTGGGCGCAGATTCCTGAGCGTTGTTATTTGCTGTACAGGAGTCTGCGCTATTGTGATCCCTTGGCCATGCGCTGTGAGCGCTTCCTGTCTTCTGACCTCATTTCATGTCGGCCGTTGCGGTTAGCGATGGACATGAATCCCAGACCCACAGTGTGTTTTTAAAAAATCACACTGCGGTGCTGGGATTCGTGCCCTGGTGCACTAAATATGTTTGCCGCTCACACATGTCCTTACACCTGCTTCAGACTGGGCGGCCTCATCTGATCCCTTATCGCCTGCCGCGGCCATGAGGACACCCAGTCTGAAGAAGGCGGAAGGAGATGAGTGAACACAGGCAAACATATGCACTGCACATGCCCATCAATCACACCCTCGCTGTCCAAAAAAATAAGACACCGAGGGCCGTTGTTTCGAGCAGGGGAGATGCACAGGCGCAGCCAGCTAACCAATGATGTCAAAAGACGGGCAGCGCTAACAAGGGTGGTGCTGCGTGTCATTACAAAGGAAAGTCACACCTCAGGGACATTGTAATGGTCTCTAATGAGACACATTTTGTACGTGTTGAGTTCCACGTGGGCAAGGAGAAAAAGTCAGCCACCTCGTACAAATGCAGCAGTACTGCTGTACAAGGTGGCTGATATACATAGAAACACCTGTGGGTGGGGGGCAGGCTCCCTTCAATTTCAGTTCATGTGCCTGCGTGGCGTTTGCAGGTCACGTTGCAAGCTACACAGCAGGGGAACAGCTGGCGTTGCTGAACCCCACTGACACATTGACTGGTGTTTTTCTCTGTGCAGATTGCATGTCCGGGCAAAAACTAGCGGTGTTAGAGCCCAGGGTCAGCAGGAGGAGGAGGAGAGGAGCAAAGTGTAGGCCGAAGCCTGCACTGGTGGCAGCTTTTGGTCGGTTGTGCCAGCGTGGCTTGTGCTGGACACGATGCCGGCTACACAGCGGGGGAACAGCAGGCGGTGCTGAACCCCACTAACACATTGGCTGGTGTTTTTCTCTGTGCAGCTAGCATGTCCGGGCAGAAACTGGCGTTGTTTGAGCCCAGGGTCAGCAGGAGGAGGAGAGGAGCAAAGTGTAGGCCGAAGCCTGCACTGGTGGCAGCTTTTGGTCGGTTGTGCCAGCGTGGCTTGTGCTGGACACGTTGCCGACTACACAGCAGGGGAACAGCTGGCGGTGCTGAACCCCACTAACACATTGGCTGGTGTTTTTCTCTGTGCAGCTAGCATTTCCGGGCAAAAACTAGCGGTGTTTGAGCCCAGGGTCAGCAGGAGGAGTAGAGGAGCAGAGTGTAGGCCGAAGCCTAGTTGAACCAATTTCAAAGGTTACCTTTAACCCCCCCCTCAGGTGTTGCAAGGTACAAGAGCCACACCTTGTGCAGCATTAATGCTGCACAAGTAAAAGGTTGCTCTATTTGTTTTGCTCCTTGCACACGCTGACTAAAACACGTACACTATTTAGCCCATTATACTGTCAAACAGTTGTGGAGGCGTGACTTGTCTTTTTAACGAGACGCAGCACAGGTGTCAAAATTTGCACCTAGGTACTGGGCGCAGATTCCTGAGCGTTGTTATTTGCTGTACAGGAGTCTGCGCTATTGTGATCCCTTGGCCATGCGCTGTGAGCGCTTCCTGTCTTCTGACCTCATTTCATGTCGGCCGTTGCGGTTAGCGATGGACATGAATCCCAGACCCACAGTGTGTTTTCAAAAAATCACACTGCGTGGCTGGGATTCGTGGCCTTGTGCAGTAAATAGGTTTGCCGCTTACACATGTCCTTACACCTGCTCCAGACTGGGCGGCCTCAGCTGATCCCTTATCGCCTACCACGGCCAGGAGGCCGCACAGTCTGAAGAAGGCGGAAGGAGATGAGTTAAGACAGGCGAACATATGCACTGCTCGTGCCCATAAACCACACCCTCGCTGACAAAATAAATATGACAACGAGGGGCGTTGTTTCTAGCAGGGCGGATGCACAGGCGCAGCCAGCTAACCATGATGACAAAAGACGGGAAACGCTACCAAGGGGGGTGCTGCGTATCATTACAAAGGAAAGTCACACCTCAGGGACAGTGGAATGGTCTCAATGAGACACATTTTGTACGTGTTGAGTTCCACGTGGGCAAGGAGAAAAAGTCAGCCACCTTGTACAAATGCAGCAGTACTGCTGTACTAGGTGGCTGTTATACATAGAAACACCTGGGGGGGTGGGGCCAGGTTCCCTTTTAATTTCAGTTCCTGTGCCTGCATGGCGTTTGCAGGTCACGTTGCCGGCTACACAGCAGGGGAACAGCTGGCGTTGCTGAACCCCACTAACACATTGGCTGGTGTTTTTCTCTGTGCAGCTAGCACTTCCGGGCAAAAACTAGCGGTGTTTGAGCCCAGGGTCAGCAGGAGGAGGAGAGGAGCAGAGTGTAGGCCGAAGCCTGCACTGGTGGCAGCTTTTGTTCTGTTGTGCCAGCGTGGCTTGTGCTGGACACGTTGCCGACTACACAGCAGGGGAACAGCTGGCGGTGCTGAACCCCACTGACACATCACCTAGTGTTTTTTTCTGTGTAGACAACACTTCCAGGTGGCAACTGACAGTGTTGAAACCCAGGGAATCAAAGAGGAGCAGAGTGTAGGCCGAAGCCTGCAGTGGAGCAAGTTGAAAGGGAACCTTTAACCCCCCCCCCCAGGCATTTGTTGCTGAAAGAGCCATCTTGTACAGCAGTAATACTGCACATGGAAAATGGTGGCTCCGAAAATTATGCTCCTTGCAAACGCTGAAGTACACACTCATATAATGTGTCCCCTCACACCGTCAAACCATCCCGGAAGTGGGACTTTCCTTTGTAATGTGACACAGCACAGCCGTCATTCCAACCCCCTTGGTGCCGGGCACCACCTCCTCAACGTTGTTTGGTTCTGTCACGGAGCCCGCACTGTAATGTTATCCCTTGGCCATGCACAGTTAGCGGTGCCCGTCTTCTGACATCATGTAGGTGTCAGGCTGGCAGTGCCTGTGCGTCCAAGCTGCCCGAGATCCAACCTTGCAGTGTCATCTAATGTAGTCCCACTGCGGGCCAGGGATCCATGGGCATGCGCAGTGCATATCATCGCCTCTCACTCACCTCCTTCCTGCTTCTTCAGACTGTGCGGCGTCACGGCCGTGGCATGCTATTAGGGATCAGCTGACGCCGCCTAGTCTGAAGAAGCGTGAAGAAGGGGAGTGAGAGGCTAGTATATGCACTGCGCATGGCCATGGATACCAGGCCCACTGTGGGATCACATTAGACGACACTGCGAGGTGTGATTTCGGGCAGCGTGGACGCACAGGCGCAGCCAGGACGACAACAAATGATGTCAGAGGACGGGCAGCGCAAACTGTGCATGGCCAAGGGATAACATAACAGCGCAGGGTCCATGACGGAATCAAACAACGCTAAGGAGGCAGCGCACGGTGCCAAGGGGGTAGCAATGACGGCTGTGCTGTGTCACATTACAAAGGAAAGTCCCACCTCCGGGACGGTTGGACGGTGTGAGGGGACACATTACATGAGTGTGTAGTTCAGCGTTTGCAAGGAGCATAATTTCAAGAGCGACCTTTCCCTTGTGCAGTATTAGTGCTGCACATGGTGGCTCTTTCAGTAACAAACGCCTAGGGGGGGGGGGGGGACAGGTCCCCTTACATTTTAGTTGTGCCAGCGTGGCGGTCGCATGACACGTTGCCGGATACACAGCTGGGGATCAGCTGACGTTACTGAACCCCAATAACAGAGGAGCGACTGTTGACTGTGCACACAGCACTTCCAGGCACCAACTGGCGGTGTTAGAGCCCAGGGACAGCAGGAGGAGCAGATTGGAGGTATTGCCGCACACACAGCTGGGGATCAGCTGACGTTACTGAACCCCAATAACAGAGGAGCGACTGTTGACTGTGCACACAGCACTTCCAGGCACCAACTGGCGGTGTTAGAGCCCAGGGACAGCAGGAGGAGCAGAGGAACAGAGTGTAGGCCGAAGCCTGATTGGAGCAAGTTGAAAGGAAACCTTTAACCCCCCCCCCCAAGACGTTTGTAGCTGAAAGAGCCATGTTGTGCAGCACTAAGGATGCAAAAGGAAAAGGTTGCTCTTTTAATTATGCTCCTTGCAAACACCGAAGTAAACACTAAAAATGTGTCCCTTTATACCGTTAAACCGTTCCGGAGGTGCGAATTTCCTTCGTAATGGGACACAGCACAGCTGTCATTCCTATCCCCTTGATGCCGTGCGCTGCCTCCTCAGCGTTGTTTTAAGCTGCCACGGAGCCTGCGCTGTTCTGTTAGCCCTTGGCCATGCCCAATTAGCGCTGCCTGTCTTCTGACATAATTTGGTGTCAGGCTGTCAGTGCCTGTGCGTCCACGCTGCTCCAGATCCCACCTCGCAGTCTCATCTAACGTAATCCCACTGCGGGCCTTGGAACCATGGGCATGCACAGTGCATAACCTCGACTCTCACTCCCCTCCTTCCCTCTTCTTCAGACTGTGCGGTGTCACGGCCGTGGCATGCTAGGGATCAGCTGACGGCGCACAGTCTAAAGAAGGCGGAGGGAAATGAGCGAGAGCCCGAGGGGAAGATATGCACTGCGCATGCCCATGGATCCCAGGCCCGCAGTGTGACTCAATCAGAAGACACTGCGAGGCGGGATCTCGGGCACCGCGGCCGCACAGGCGCAGCCAGCCTGACACCAAATTATGTCAGAAGACAGGCAGCGCAAATAGGGCATGCCCAAGGGATAACAGAACAGCGCAGGCTCCGTGACAGCTTAAAACAACGCTGAGGAGGCAGCGCATGGCACCAAGGGGGTAGGAATGACGGCTGTGCTGCGTCACATTACGAAGGAAAGTCCCAGCTCCGGGACGGTATAACGGTATCAGTGAACACATTTTATAAGTGTTAAGTTCTGCGTGTGCAAAGAGCTAAAAAAAAAGAGCTACCTTTTCCTTGTGCAGCATTACTGCTGCACAAGATGGCTCTTTCAGTAACAAACGACGGGGGGGGGGGGGGGGGACAGGTTCCCTTACATTTAGGTTGTTGTGCCAGCGTGGCGGTCGCAGGACACATTGCCGGCTACACAGCTGGGGATCAGCTGACGTTACTGAAACCCAATAACACTGGGTCGTATGTTTTTACTGTGCAGCCTGCACTTCTGAGCCGCAACTGGCGGTGTTGGAGCCCAGGAATAGCAGTTCAGGTGGTAGAAAGATGAACACAGCAGGAGACCTGGATGACACCCAATTACTTAATCAGGCAGAGGAGTGGCAAATTCCTGCGAGATCCAGGCCTGGTTCATTTTCAGGAAAGTAAGCCGGTCAACGTTATCGGAGGATAGTCGCATGCGACGGTCTGTTAGTACACCACCTGCGGCACTAAAGACACGTTCCGATAAGACACTAGCCGCAGGGCAAGCCAGCACCTCCAATGCATACTGGCTTAGCTCTGGCCATGTATCCAGCTTAGAGACCCAAAACTTGAACGGGGAAGAGCCGTCTGGGAGTACAGTAAGAGGGCAAGCCATGTAGTCTGTCACCATCTGACGGAACCGTTGCCTCCTGCTGACTGGAGCCGCCGGTGATGGTGTAGACATTTGGGGCGGGCACACAAAAGTGTGCCAGAGTTGTGCCATACTGGGCTTGCCTTGGGCAGAGGCACTGCTTCTGCTCCCTCTTTGGGCAGAGCCTCCCCCACTGCCTCGACGCACTGAGCTGCTTTGTAAAGCACTAGCAGCACTCCTCTCAGTTGGACAGGAGAAGATGATGGAATTCACCAGTGTGTCGTGGTACTCCCGCAATTTACGCTCCCGGGTCAACGCAGGGATGAGGTTTTGGACGTTGTCCCGGTAGCGAGGATCGAGGAGGGTGAACACCCAATAATCAGGCATGTTGAGAATGTGGTCGATGCGGCGGTCGTTTCTCAGGCACTGCAGCATGAAATCCACCATGTGCTGCAGAGTGCCAACCGGCCCAGAAACGCTGTCCCCTGCTTGAGACATGATCTCTGCCCGCTCGTCATCACCCCACCCTCGCTGTACACACTGACCACTGGACAATTGTGTCGCTCCCTCCTCTGGACGGAGCTCTTCCTCCTCCATTGACTCCTCCTCATCCTCCTCACAAATTGGCCCCTGCGTACCCCTTTGTGAGGAACCACGTGGCGCTGACTCTCCAGAAGCTGATGGAAAAGGTGACTCCTCATCCTCCACCTCTTCCACCACATCATCCCTTAACCCTTGCAAAGTTTGCTGAAGCAGGCAGATAAGGGGGACAGTCATGCTGACTAGTGCATCATCTGCACTTGCCATCCGCGTGGAATAATCAAAAGGACGCAAAACCTGGCAGACGTCCTTCATAGTGGCCCACTCTGTGGTTGTGAAGTCTGATCGGCGCTGACTGCGACTTCTTTGCGCCTGATGCAGCTGGTACTCCATAACTGCTTGCTGCTGCTCACACAACCGCTCCAACATATGTAACGTGGAATTCCACCGGGTAGGTAGGTCACATATGATGCGGTGTTCCGGAAGGCGGAATCGGCGCTGCAGAGCAGCAATGCGGGATCTGGCCAAGCTGGAACGCCGCAAGTGAGCACACTCTAGGCGGACCTTGTGCAGCAGGGCATCAAGATCCGGATAGTCCCTCAGAAAACTCTGCACAACCAAATTGAGCACATGTGCCAGACATGGGATGTGAGTGAGGTTGCCAAGGGCCAAAGCTGCCACCAGATTTCGGCCATTGTCACACACTACCATGCCTGGCTGGAGATTCGCTGGCAGTAACCACACATCGCTCTCCTGCTTTATGGCATTCCAGAGCTCCTGCGCTGTGTGGCTTCGATGCCCCAATGAAACTAGTTTCAAGACGGCCTGCTGACGTTTGGCCACGGCTGTGCTCATGTCGGTCATAGGTAAACGTTCACGGGTCCATGTGGGGGTGGACTGTGACGGATCCTGCAGAGAGGAATCAGAGGAACTGGTGTAAGAGGAGGAGTCGATGCGTACAGACTGGATTCCTGCAATCCTTGGAGTGGGCAGGACACGTCCTGCGCCACTCGCACGATCTGTACCTGGCTCAACAACATTAACCCAATGGGCAGTGAGGGAAACATATCGCCCCTGTCCATGCTGACTGGTCCACGCATCGGTGGTGAGGTGGACCTTGCTACTGACGGTGTTCAGTAGCGCATGTTTTATGTTTGCCTCAACATGCCTGTGCAGGGCAGGGACAGCCTGCCTGCTGAAGTAAAAGCGGCTGGGCACCTTGTACTGTGGGACTGCCAATGCCATCAAGTCACGGAAGCTGTCAGTCTCCACCAGCCTGAACGAGAGCATTTCCAGGGACAACAGTTTGGCAATGCCTGCATTCAGAGCCTGTGCTCGGGGGTGGTTGGCCGAGAATGCCCGCCTTTTCTCCCATGCCTGTACTACCGATGGCTGTAGAGTAGACTGGGAGTGTGAGGATGACTGGGAAGGTGGTGCTGTGGGTGGAATTACACAAGGTCTCTGGGAGGAAGCCAAACCAGCTGTGCGTGAGCTGGAGGAAGAGGCAACACGAGCTGAAGAGGTGGTAGCTGCCGCTGTTGGTTGGCCTACATCTTCAGTGTGTTTCTGTAACTCCACCGCGTGCCTGGTCCGCACATGTTTCCACATATTTGTGGTATTGAGGTTGCTGACATTTTTCCCTCTTTTTACTTTATGATGACACAGCTTGCATTTGACAAAACAAATGTCATCTGCAACTGTGTCAAAAAAGGACCAGGCACTGCAAGTCTTGGGAGCGCCCTTTTTGGCTTTGGAAAGAGACAGGCTCCTAACGGGTGCCAAAGTGGAGGCTACAGGCTCCGCAGTCTTCCCCCTCCCTCTCCCTCTTTGGCCCGTAAGAGGAAGCTCTTCCTCTGAGCTGCTCCCACCACCTTCCTGTTCCTCACGCCACGATGGGTCAAGGACCTCATCATCTCCACTACCCTCTGCCACCAACTGCTCCTCCTGGGTAGTCTCAGCAGCACAGTACGCACGAGAAAGCGGCACCTGAGTTTCATCATCAGATGCGTACTGCGCTGTGGTCACCGGAGGCACTGGCCCACCTGCCTCTTCAGAGTCAGAGAGAAAAAGGTGTTGGGCATCACTGCACACTGCCTCTTCTTCCATTTCTCCAATGCTGCTTGGCTGGCCCCCTGTTTCCAAGCCAAGAGATTCAGAGAACAGAAGTAGAGACGGCTCCTGTCCTGGGCTCTCTGACTGCCTGGCCAATTTGGCAGGTGGTGAAGAGACAGATGGCTGCTCTCCAGTGCTCTGTGCCTGAGAGGATGTGGCACTAACTGAAGTCGATGCCGAGGCGTTAGCTGCCATCCACCCGACAACGGCTTCAATTTGGTCTTCACGCAGCAGCGGTGCACGGCGCTCTCCGACAAAGCTGCGCATGAAGGACTGTTCCCTGCTGAAACTGAGTGACGACGAGTCACCGGCGCCCGCAGCAGGCACAGAATCACCACGTCCTCTCCCTGCTCCTCTCCCTGCTCCGCGCCCACGCCCACGTGCCTTACTCCCTGCCCTCTTCATCTTGGTTGACAGATAAAGATAAGCAGAAAAGTACTAAGGCCTTAGTGTGCTTATTCCTGTAATGCTCCTCCTAACAGGTGTAAGAAACACTAATGTTGTAAATTGTGGACTAAACTTTATTATTTTTCAAATGTGGCCTACACAAGTGTAAGTTGTGTTTGGTGAACTTAACCTTTTTTTTGGTGCAGATCGGGCTACAGAGCTAGTTTAAATCACACGGAGACCGTGCAGACAGCCGTAAACGGCGCTGCAAGGCCAAGAAACCCTCCTCTAGGTTATCCTATATAGTGTTTTTCCACTATTTAGCTGGATACAAGTGGAAAGACACTAATAGGAATTTTTTTTTTCAAATTTTAAACTGGCTGCACTATTTGAAAAAAAGGAAATTGTTTTTCAAGGTATGAGGCAGTAACGCACCCTGAGCTGAATCCAACCGGCTATGGCTGCACACAGACTACAGGGCGAGCTGGGCTCACACGGAGACCGTGCAGACAGCCGTAAACGGCGCTGCAAGGCCAAAAAACCCTCCTCTA
Source organism: Ranitomeya imitator (assembly GCF_032444005.1). Classification (NCBI taxonomy): domain Eukaryota; kingdom Metazoa; phylum Chordata; class Amphibia; order Anura; family Dendrobatidae; genus Ranitomeya; species Ranitomeya imitator. The sequence continues at coordinate 511,053,468 of NC_091282.1, read as the reverse complement.
GGTTATCCTATATAGTGTTTTTCCACTATTTAGCTGGATACGAGTGGAAAGACACTAATAGGAATTTTTTTTTTCAAATTTTAAACAGGCTGCACTATTTGAAAAAAAGGAAAATTTTTCTCAAGGTATGAGCCAGTAACGAACCCTGAGCTGAATCCAACCGGCTATGGCTGCACACAGACTACAGGGCGAGCTGGGCTCACACGGAGACCGTGCAGACAGCCGTAAACGGCGCTGCAAGGCCAAAAAACCCTCCTCTAGGTTATCCTATATAGTGTTTTTCCACTATTTAGCTGGATACGAGTGGAAAGACACTAATAGGAATTTTTTTTTTCAAATTTTAAACAGGCTGCACTATTTGAAAAAAAGGAAAATTTTTCTCAAGGTATGAGCCAGTAACGAACCCTGAGCTGAATCCAACCGGCTATGGCTGCACACAGACTACAGGGCGAGCTGGGCTCACACGGAGACCGTGCAGACAGCCGTAAACGGCGCTGCAAGGCCAAAAAACCCTCCTCTAGGTTATCCTATATAGTGTTTTTCCACTATTTAGCTGGATACGAGTGGAAAGACACTAATAGGAATTTTTTTTTTCAAATTTTAAACAGGCTGCACTATTTGAAAAAAAGGAAAATTTTTCTCAAGGTATGAGCCAGTAACGAACCCTGAGCTGAATCCAACCGGCTATGGCTGCACACAGACTACAGGGCGAGCTGGGCTCACACGGAGACCGTGCAGACAGCCGTAAACGGCGCTGCAAGGCCCAAAAACCCCCCTCTAGGTTATCCTATGTAGTGTTTTTCCACAATAGAGCTGGAGACTGGTGGAAAAACACTAATAGGAAATTTGAGAAAAAATGTGCAGCAGGCTGCACTAAGAGCAAAAAAGAACAACTGTGTGAGGCAGTGTGAACCCCCCCTGAGCTGAATACAACCGGGTATATGGCTGCACACAGACTACAGAGTGAGCTGCACACACACACACACAGAGACCTTGCAGAACGCTGTTAAAACAGCGCTGCAAGGCAAGAGCAAGGTGAACAGTGAAGAACACACAGCGTTTTGCTAAATTAGCCTTTGGAAAGGAAAATAAAGCAATTAGCTAGCTCAACTGGCCCTCAGTTAGAACACAGCGTCCTGTCCCTAACTGAAATCACAGCAGAGTGAGCGCAAAATGGCAGCAGCGCTTTTTTATAGTGCAGAGTGACATCATTTCAGCAGCCAATCCAAGCCTTGCCAGTACTTACATGCCCACCATGCTAAACAGGATGTGCCCACACTTTCATTCATTCCTCATTGGCTGCTGCGTTCAATTTGAATTCTGGGAACTTCCGATTCCGGTATCCGATACGCGGGAAGTATCGGAATTCAGTATCGGAATTCCGATACCGCAAATATCGGCCGATACCCGATACTTGCGGTATCGGAATGCTCAACACTACTGATAGCCCATATGTGAGGGGGAACCACTGTTTGGGCACACATCGGGGCTCGGAAGGGAAGTAGTGACATTTTGGAATGCAGACTTTGATGGAATGGTCTGCGGGCATCATGTTACGTTTGTAGAGCCCCTGATGTGCTTAAAAAGTAGTAACCCCCACAAGTGACCGCATTTTGGAAACTAGACCCCCCAAGGAACTTATCTAGATGTGTGGTGAGCACTTTGAACCCCCAAGTGCTTCACAGAAGTTTATAACGCAGAGCCGAGAAAATAAAAAATCATTTTTCTTTCCTCAAAAATTATGTTTCAGCAAGCAATTTTTTATTTTCCCAAGGGTAACAGGAGAAATTGGACCCCAATAGTTGTTGCCCAGTTTGTCCTGAGTATGATGATACCCCACATGTGGGGGTAAACCACTGTTTGGGTGCACGTCAGGGCTCAAAAATGAGGGAGTACCATTTGACTTTTTGAACACAAGATAGGCTGGAATCAATGGTGGCACCATGTTGCGTTTAGAAACCCCTGATGTGCCTAAACAGTGGAAACCCCTCAATTCTAACTTCAACACTAACCCCAACACACTCCTAACCCTAGTCCCAACTCTAGCCATAACCCTAATCACAACCCTAATCCCAACACACCCCTAACCACAACCCTAACCCCAACACACCCGTAACCCTAATCCCAACCCTAACCCTAACCCTAATCCCAACCCTAACCCTAATCCCAACCCTAACCACAACTTTAACCCCCACACACCCTTAACGCTAACCATAACCGTAACCACAAGCTTAATCTTAAACCTATTTCGAACCCTAGCCCTAATTCCAACTCTAACTCTAATTCCAACCCTAACCCTAAGGCTATGTGCCCACGTTGCGGATTTGTGTGAGATTTTTCTGCACCATTTTTGAAAAATCCACAGGTAAAAGGGACTGCATTTTACCTGCGGATTTCCCTCGGATTTCCAGTGTTTTTTGTTCCTATTGAGGAACAGGTGTAAAACGCTGCGGATTCTGCACAAAGAATTGACATGCTGAGGAAAATACAGTGCAGCGTTTCTGCGCGGTATTTTCCGCACCATGGGCACAGCGGATTTGGCTTTCCATAGGTTTACATGGTACTGTAAACCTGATGGAACACTGCTACGAATCCGCAGCGGCCAATCCGCTGCGGATCCGCAGCCAACTCCGCACCGTGTGCACATAGCCTAATTCTAACCCTAACCCTAACCCTAGTTCTAACCCTAACCCTAGTGGGAAAAAAAATATTGTCTTTATTTTATTATTGTCCCTACCTATGGGGGTGATGAAGGGGGGGTTCATTTACTATTTTTTTTATTTTGATCACTATGATAGGTTTTATCACAGTGATCAAAACTTACCTGGAACAAATCTGCAGACCGGCAGATTCAGCGAGCGCACTGCGCTTGCGCCCGCCATTTTGGAAGATGGCGGCGCCCTTGGAGAAGATGGACGGACACCGGGAGGATTGGAAAGTATGAGAGGGGGAGATCAGAGCAGGGGGGGATCGGGGCACGGAGGGGTGGTATCGGGGCACGGAGGGGTGGGATCGGGGCATGGGGGGAGCAGACAGGAGGATGGGGGAGCTGACAGGACGAAGGAGGGGAGCGGAGCACATGACGGAGGACTGGGGAGGAGATTGGTGGTGGGGGGGGGCAGATCAGGGTTTCCAACCATGGCCGATGATATTGCAGCATCGGCCTTGGCTGGATTGTAATATTTCACCAGTTTTCATAGGTGAAATATTAGTGAAATATTACAAATCGCTCTGATGGGCTGTCTCACTTTCAACAGCCAATCAGAGCGATCGTAGCCATGGGGGGTGAAGCCACTCCCCCTGTGTTAGGGCTAGCGGAACGCACTGAGTAAATATACAGTAGATGTTTTATTGTAATTGATGCATTCGCAGCCCGGGGTCCACCGTGCAGGAGAACCTCCTGCTAGCAATGGCGGCACTATATGGCGGTATGAACTAGCTCTGTTATTTCACAGAGTAGTTGTGAAAGCAAAGCACTGCGCCCTGTTAGACTTCACAGAGGCACAGGCTAACTACCCAACAGAGAGCAGTCAGTGGTCATGCATGCACACAAAACTCCTCGCCAGAGGTGCCAGCATTCTAGGGGCTTATTTCAGCCAGGTCCCTGAATACATGCAAACACACAATCTCCTCGCCGGAGGTGCCAGCATTCTACGGGCTTATTTCAGCCTATTCCCTGAACACAATCTTACATGACCATACTGGCGCAAAGCACATAACTTAGAAAGATACTAGCGCATGGCCATGCAGCCATGCGAGCCTTAAATAGTTGCAGCAAGTACAGGACCTTCCTAGAAGGACCAATGAGAGGCTGCTACAGAGCCTGAGCACCTACAGGACCTTCCTGGAGGACCAATGGATCTAGCTGCAGTATCTGAACATGTGACCCTTGATCTCCACTGAGAGATTTTACTCTGGGCATGCTCAGAACGAGAAAAGCAGGACTTAGTCCTAAAAACGTCTGCTAGCCGCTGCCCAGCACTGGCTTCAATGGCAGAAGCAGGAAAAGCAGCAGTAACTCTTTGCATAGAGTCAGACTGAGCAAGACGCTGGGACTGACGTCTCCACTGAGCAGGCTCCACTGCGGCAGGAGAAGAATGGGAGACCGCAGCGGAGATGGTCCGAGATTCCCCCTGTGCAGAGGCGGGAACTCGACCCCTAACACCCTGTCCCTGCAGATCGGGTGAAATTGCAGTTAACCCTTTGACCCGATCTGCAGGGATGCGATCCCTCCATGACGCCACATAGGCGTCACAGGTCAGATTGGCACCGACTTTCATGATGCCTATGTGGCGTCACAGGTTGTAAAGGGGTTAAGGGCATCTCTAAGCTGGTCACACTTTGCCTTCCTAGAATTCAGTGTTTTTTTGACTCCCTGACAAGTCCCCCTAGTGAAGGACAAGTGAAACTGTACAATATTGTGGTCGCTATTTCCTAGATGGCCAACAACATGCAGATTTGTTATTCTGACAGGTGTATTAGATAGTATAAGGTCTAAAAGTGCTGCTCCTCTGGTTGGATTCTGCAGCAATTGTGAAAGATAATTTTTCTTGGTTATTAGCAGAAACTTCTTGCCTTTATGAGTTTCACAGGTCTTTGTTTCCCAGTTAATATCCTTGCAGTTAAAGTCCCCCATAACAAGGACCTCATTATGGGTTGCAGCTTCATCTATCTGCCTTAGTAGTAGACTTTCGATGATTTCTGTTATATTTTGGGGTTTATAACAGACCCAATGAGAATTTTGTTAATATTTATCTCTCCATGTATTTCGACCCATATAAACTCAACATTTTCATTCCGTTCACTAATATCTTCCCTTAAAGTGGACTTTATACAAGACTTTACATAAAGATAAACCCCTCCTCCTCTCCGATTTTAACAATCCTTTCTAAACAGACTGTAACCCTGTAAGTTAACTGCCCAGTCATAGCTTTCATCTAACCTTGACTTGGTTATTCCAACTATGTCATAATTACCTAGGTAGATATTTCTGCTTTTACTTCTTCTATCTTGTTTGTCCGTCTTCTGGCGTTTGCAAGCATGCAGTGTAGAGGATTTTGTTTTGTTACAATCTTTTATATATATACACTCGTTATACTCGAATATACGCGTTACTCGAGATTTCCCGAGCACGCTCGGGTGTCCTCCGAGTATTTGTAAGAACTCTGAGATTTAGTTTTCCTCACCTCAGCTGAATGATTTACATCTGTTAGCCAGCCTGATTACATGTGGAGATTCCCTAGCAACCAGGCAACCCCCACATGTACTTATGCTGGCTAACAGATGTAAATCATTCAGCTGCGGCGATGAAAACCAAATCTCTGAGCACTAAAAAATACTTGGAGGACACCCGAGTGTGCTCGGGAAATCTCGAGTAATGAGTATATTTGCTCATCACTAATCAACACCGATTCGGCAGTTTTTATGTGGGGGCGAGTTTAACTCTGATGGGCATTGAAAAGCTGCAATTTGGCCACTGCCTTCTTTAGCTCACTAGGCCTTGCCAACATATGAAAGGTTGAATTCCAGCAAGTGGGGAGGTCATAAACCAGTCAGTGACAAGGCAAATTAAAGCACTGCTGCAGCACAGTCAGTCCGGCAAAATTCTGAGGTGACTTTCGGAAATATGTTTTTAAAAACCGCTGTACAACCAAGTTTAGCACTTGGGTCATGCATGGAACGTATAACAGCTTGCCAAACTTTAAAGCTGCCAACAAGTTACACCCATTATAGTACACAACCAGACCTGGTTGGAGGTTCAGCTGGGAGAGCGAATGATTTGTATGGTCTTTTATCACTTTCAATAGCTCTACTGCGTTGTGAGCTTTATGGCCTTAACAGGTGTGCTTCAGCAGAGTGTACTGCCATTTCGCCAAGGCAGTTCTGCAGAGCTCCAAACTGGGGTGTGATGGGGAGGCTACTTCAGCTGAGGATGAAGAGGAAAAGGAGCAGCAGGAACTGGAATATGAGGAGATTGAAACCCTGATGGAAGTTGGGCCCGCTATTCTTGATGTGGGTAAGTTGTGTGATGTCGCAGTCTCTGAGTCTGTCCAAAACTCCACCCGGTTCACAGAGGGTTAAGTCAGAAAAAAGTGTAGCGCCTCTATCCACAAGAACCTTTCCACATGTCTATGGTTATAGGTGGACCATCCCTGTGACTGTGTTGGCCAGAGCATGGCTGATATTGTGTAACATATGTTTCTTTAACGCTGGGACAGCACACCGGAAAAAATAGTGGTGGCTGGGAATCTAGTACCATGGTGCTGCCAATGCCAAGATGTTGCAGAAAGACTCAATTCCCACAAACCAAAATGGCAACATTTCCAGGGCTAGCAATCTGGCAATGTTGGTGTATAGCATTTGGGCCTGTGGGTGGGTGAATATTTCTGCTGCTTGTGAAATACCAGGGGCAGGAACAACTGAACGTTGCACGGGACAACAAACTGAACGTGGTTTCTGACTGTTTTGTCTGTGCAACTGCAGATTGTGGGCAGGAGGCTGTCTTCTTTCAGGACAGCAGAATGAGAAGATGCTAACACAAGGGAAAGGGCAGTGGTTTCACCCTTAGACACAGATTTTATACCCCGGCGTTCTGCCCACCTACTGGGGTGCTTGGCTGCCATGTGCTTCTGTATACTGGTGGTTCTCATGTTAGCAGTCTTCTTGCCTCTTCTCAGCTTGGTATGGAAGATGCTTCAAAATACAGCTGTTTTCAGAGAAAAAACTACCATACAGGGGAAAAACACACTCTTGGCCTATTATCTAGTTGTATGGGGAGGCTCTGCCGAACAGTGGACCGAGTTCTCCCTCTGGTCAAACCAGTGCCTCTTCTTGCCTATTTTTGTGCTACGAATTCCTCCCTCTCTGCACTGCTGTGCTCGCTAGGTGTGCTACTGTGCCAGGTTGGATCAGTGGCCTCATCATTGACCACATAGTGTTCCAATTCATCAATCTGATCCTCCTTCTGAGTTCCGATTTTTGGCTGACCTGATGGCAACTGTGTGTCATTATTATACTCCTCTTCAGACATTATTTGAACTTCCCCAGTGTGGCATTCTTCTCACCGTAGGTGCTCAAATGTTGGGCATCACTACACTTCACCTCCTCAGGACCCTCTTTAATGTGTACATTGAGCGGTCAGAATAATTACAAGTGAACATAAACAGTTCCTCAGAGTGGCCAGCATTGGGGTCATATGTCTCCTGGGATTCTTGATGGGATGAGGAAGGTGGAGATGGTTGAGGATTCTGAGGCCCAGCCTTTTGACTACTGAGACCAGACCGTGTGGAAGACTTCATAATGCTGCTGGTCAACACACTGTTGTCTGACATCCAACCCACAACATCCTCGCATTTGTCTGGGTTCGACACCACAAGTTTGCTGGTCAACACACTTTGTCTGACATCCAACCCACAACATCCTCGCATTTGTCTGGGTTCGACAGTGGTGTAGCTTGATGACTGAATTTTGACAGGAAGCTGGAACGAGATACAGGTCTGTTAGGGCTAGCGGAATGCACCAAATAATAAGATAGGTAGAATAAGGTGCGTTCGCAGCCCAGGGTCCACCGTGCAGAGATGGAACCTGCTGCCAAGTAATGATGGACTATATGGTGGTACAATGTGAATACACACGGGTTAACTTCACCTTGTGTGAAGGAAGCAAACCCTGTTAAGTCACAGGGCCACGGTACTGCACACAAGAGCACAAGCAAGGAGTCTCCGAGCTCAGTCCTAAGGGTATGTGTCCACTTTCAGGATGGCCGGCGGTATCGCCGGAGCGGCTTAGCCGCTCTGCGGTAAGCCCCGCCCCCTTTCTGGGACGCGATGATGCCGGATGTGTTCACAGCACACATCCGGCATCATCGCTCCCCACCATAGGGCCCTGTGCTATATCTTGCGGCGACGCAGCGTCGCCGCAAGATATACGGACATGCTGCGATCTGAAAAGACGCGCAGCATGTCCGGAGTAAAAGGGTCGCCGCGTGCGTGTTTCCACGCATAGTGGAGACGGGATTTCATTAAATCCCCTCCACTATGCTGTAACATCTGGACGCTGCGTGTCTGACGCTGCGGCTCTATGCAGCGTCAGACACGCAGCGTTTCCTGCACGTGGACACATACCCTTAGACTTGGGATCTGAGTCTGTGTAGACTACTTGCAGTCAACACCGCAACTGGGGTGTCAGCGTAACCAAAATAATAACAAAGGAATGCACGAGAGTGTGTGCAGTGCCGCACTGGCGGACGCCACTAACCACCCAGGCTTGGCTCAGGAAAGCGCTGTGAAAGCGCACGGCGCCGCACTGGCAGACACAGCAACTAGACGCTGTATTAGTGTGTAACATGCTGTTGGATAAGTCGGGCGCTAGATAGCAATCACACACCTTTCGCGAACAGTCATCCAATAGGTAGGGTTATTTAAAGAGCGACTTTCACTCACAACACACACACGTTTACAAATGTACACTAGCGAATTGCCGTGCTGCCATGCGAGCCTTAAATAGCTGCAGCACGTATAGGACCTTTCAAAGAAGGACCAATGGAATTGCTGCAGTACCTGAGCATGTGACCCTAGATCTCCACTGAGAGATCTTGCCCTGGGCATGCTCAGTGTGCAAAGCAGAACTTAGTCCTAGTACCTACAGGACCTTCTGTGAGAAGGACCAATGGAAGTCGCTGCAGTACCTGAGCATATGACCCTGAATCTCCACTGAGAGATCTTGACCTGGGCATGCTCAGTGTGTGCAAAGTAGGAATTAGTCCAGAAGCGTCTGCTCGCCGCTGCCCAGCACTGGCTTCAATGGCAAAAGCTGGAAAAGCAGCAGTAACCCTATGCACAGAGTGAGACTGAGCAAGACGCTGGGACTGATGTCTCCGCTGAGCAGACTCCACTGCGGTTGGAGAAGAATGGGAGACCGCAGCAGAGATGGTTCGAGATTCCCCCTGTGCAGAGGTGGGAACTCGACACCTCACACAGGTCTTTCTCATAAAATTAGGATATCATCAAAAAGTTAATTTATTTCAGCTCTTAAATACAAAATGTGAAACCCATATATTATACAGAATAATTACAAATAGATTGATGTATTTCTTTCTGGTTTTGTTGTTGATAATGGCTTACAGCCAATGAAAACTCAAAAGTTATTATCTCAGTAAAATTAGAATAATTAAAAATAAGCACCTGCATAGACTTCAAAAGTATTTAAAGCATTTTAAAACATCCCTTTAGTGTGTTTCAGTAGGCTCCGCAATAATGGGGAAGACTGCTGATTTGACAGCTGTCCAGAAAACAATCATTGACACCACTCCACAAGGAGGGTAAGCCACAAAAGGTAATTGCTGAAGAAGCTGGCTGTTCTCAGAGTGCTGTATCCAAACATATTAATGGAAAGTTGAGTGAAAGGAAAAAGTGTGGTAGAAAAATAAAAATGTGCACAAGCAACCAGGATAACCACAGCCTTGAAAGGTTAGATAAGAAAAAGCCATTTAAAAAATTGGGGAAGATTCACAAGGAGTGGACTGCTGTTGGAGTCATTGCTTCAAGAGCCACCACTCACAGATGTATCCAGGACATGGGCTACAAATGTCACATTCCTTGTGTCAAGCCGCTCATGACCAATAGACAACATGAGACACATCTTATCTGGACCAAGGAGAAAAAGAACTGGACTGTTGCTCAGTGGTCAAAGGTGTTGTTTTCAGATGAAAGTAAATTTTGCATTTCATTTAGAAATCAAGGTCCCAGAGTCTGGAGGAAGAGTGGAGAGGCACACAATCCAAGGTCCTTTAGATCTAGTGTGAAGATTCCACCATCAGTGGTGGTTTGGGGTCCCATGTCATCTGCTGGTGTAGGTCCACTGTGTTGTATCAAGACCAAAGACAGCAGTCTACTGAGAAATTTTAGAGCACTTTATGCTTCCCTCTGCCTACAAGCTTTGTGGAGATGGAAATTTCATTCTCCAGCAGGAGTTGGCACGTGTCCACACTGCCAAAAGTACCAAAACCTGGTTTAAAAACAACTGTATCACTGTGCTTGATTGGCCAGCAAACTCGCCTGACCTTATCCCCATAGAGAATCTATGGATCATTGTCAAGAGGAAGTTGAGAGGCACCAGACCTAACAATGCAGACAAGCTGAAGGTTGCTATCAACCTGGGCTTCCATAACACTTCAGCAGTGCCACAGGCTGATCGCCTCCATGCCACGCCGCACTGATGCAGTAATTGATGCAAAAGGAGCCCTGACCAAGTATTGAGTGCATTTATTGAACACACATTTCAGTAGGCCAACATTTTGGATTTTAGAATCATTTTTCAAGCTGGAGTTGTATTAAGTATTCTAATTTACTGAGATAATGACTTTGGGTTTTCATTGGCAGTAAGCCATAATCATTAACATTAATATAAATAAACACTTGAAATAGATCACTCTGTTTTTAATGACTCTATATAATATATGAATTTTACTTTTTGTATTGAAGAACTGAAATAAATTAACTTTTTTGATGATATTTTAATTTGGTGAGAAGCACCTGTATAGTCAACTTCTGATCTGTCACATGGCCTTTGCATGCACCACCATATCCATGTCCCCATTACTTAATGTCACCCTTTCCCATATTGAATGCATTATGAAAAAAAAATTTCCTGGTTTTATTTTGCACAAGTGCCCTAACAGAGGTGTTATGTACAAATTCCTTGTATCTAGCAATGTGTGGGTATTTTTTTTTCAGATATCAGCTTTATTACACGCAACAGATTCAAGAAAATTCCAGTTAAAAAGTCACATTTCCGTATCTCAGCAGGCATCGCGCCAGTCGCACAACTGCTAGATAAAGATAGGCTTTTTATTTAACCAATAGCAAAGTAATTTTTTATATTGCCTTTATGACACATGGCAAAAAACAGAAAACGTAAAATTATTGGCACTGGTAAATAGTGACATTTGCGTATCTCTGCATGCTTTACAACAGTCGCACAATTGCTAGATAAATATACGCTATTTATATAATGAAAATACATTTCCTATATCGCCTTTATGATAACTCCAACAGCAGAGTGATGAAAATTGTTGGCACTGGTAAATAGTGATGTTTGTGTAGCTCTGCAGGCTTTGCGCAAGTCTCACAACTGCTAGATAAATGTACGCTATTTATTTAACAAATAGAATTTTTTTGTATCGGCTTTAAGACACATGCCAACAGCAGACTCATGTAAATTACTAATAAATAGTGATCTTTATATATCTCTGCAGGCTTTGCACCAGTCGCTCAACTGCTAGATAAATAAGCATTACTTATATAACCAATAGAAAGTTATTATTTTTTATCGCCTTTATGACACTTGCTAACACCAGAGTAAGAAAAATTATTGGCATTGGTAAACAGTAATGTTTGCACTTCTCTGCAGGCTTTACGCAAGTCGCACAACTGCTAGATAAAAATAGGTTAATTATTTCACCAATATACATTTTTTATATCACCTTTATGACACAGCATACTCAGTTAAATTACTGGTAAATTGTCACATTTGCATATCTCTGCAGGCTTTGCGCCAGTCGCACAGCTGCTAGATAAATATACGCTATTTATTTAACCAATAGAATTTTTTAGATATCACCATGATGACACAAGCCAAAGGCAGAATAAGGAAAATTATTGGCACTGGTAAATAATGTTTGCGTATCTCTGCAGACTTATCGCCAGTCGCACAACTGATAGATAAATATATGCTATTTATTTAATTAATATAAATTTCACATTTTTATTACATCGCCTTTATGACACAGTAGATGCAGGTAAATTACTGTTAAATAGTGACGATTAAGTATCTCTGCAGGCTTTGCGCCAGTCACACAACTTCAAGATAAATATACACTATTTATTTAACCAATAGAATTTTTTTTTAATATATCGCCATTATGACACATTCCAACAGCAGAATAAAGTTATTGGCACGGGTAAATAGTGATGTTTGCATATCTGTGCTGGCTTTGCGCAAGTTAGGAAACTTCTTGATAAATATATGCTATTTATTTACCAAAATGGAATATTTTTTTTTATATCGCCTTCAAGCCAACAGCAGACTCAGAGAAATTACTGGTAAATAGTGACTTTTGCATGTCTCAGCAGGTTTTGCTATTTCAGCAATAGGCAAGAAATAGTATTTAGCAATTAGCTTTTAAAAAATGAGTTTAATATATTCTGTCACTGAGGAATATTGTTTATCTGAAAAAATGCGGTTTACTATATGCTAATAGGCAAGAATATTATGTAGCTCAAAAAAATTTTTTCAGTATATGCTGATACTGAGTAATATTATTTAGCTCTAATAAGAGTTGCTTTATATATTATGGTAGTGGATAAAACTCTGGTTATCTCTCCCTAATCTCACAGGGCTCCGGGGACACTGCGGGGAGTATGGAGTGGGCGCCAGGGACACTGACTGCGGGGAGTATGGAGCGGGGAGTATGGAGTGGGCGCCGGGGACACTGACTGCGGGGAGTATGGAGCAGGCGCCAGGGACACTGACTGCGGGGAGTATGGAGCGGGCGCCGGGGACACTGACTGCGGGGAGTATGGAGCGGGCGCCGGGGACACTGACTGCGGGGAGTATGGAGCTGGGAGTATGGAGCGGGTGCCGGGCACAATGACTACGGGGAGTATGGAGCAGGCAGCGGGCACTGTGACTGCAGGGGAGTAGCAGAGGGACTAATCAGACTGTGCCCGTCGCTGATTGGTCGCAGCAGCCATGACAGGCAGTTGGCGAGACCAATCAGCGACTTGGATTCCATGACAGACAGAGGCCGCAACCAATGAATATCCGTCACAGAAAGAAGGACAGACAGACAGAAAGACGGGAGTGACCCTTAGACAATTATATATATAGATACCATCATAATGTAACACTAACATCGTTAAACTGTATGGATGCCTAAATGAATCCAGAGAAAAAAAATTGAACTTTTTTTATAATTTTATATACCATCGTAATGTAACACTAACCACATTACTAGAAACAAGAATTTTGATATTGTTACCCACGCTATTGACACCTATAGGACATCTAGGCAAAGGGAAACATAAGCAAAGACATGTAGAAAGCTGCACAAGGCAACAAAAACACCCCTGGTGGTGTGATACTAATGAGATTAAAATTAAAATGAAAAAGTCTCTGCATTATATAGTGTGAACATGCGCAGTAATTAGTACTATAGGATACCATCCACGCTAATCCCCCTCAATTGTGCAAATGCCTACTTGATAAATTGAATTGTTAGCCACACATAGTAAATTGCAGTAAAAAAAGTATATAATCAAAGCAACAAGCACATATAGATAAACATCATACATCATGCAATGAAAATTTGTTATCCAATAGCCATAGTTGATATAGTGAAAACCACGGTTGGCAGGCACAGTGTGTTATTTACTAAAACCATTGGTTAATGGAATTGTCCATCTAATAATTTTTGTTCATTTTAGATAAGCCCTTTAAACAGGGACAATTGCTTTATGATTATTAGCCACAGCTGACAGACATGGGTCAATAGTCACCCAGAATAAAATTAATAAAAATCAGCACAGTTGCAAACAGGCATAAAGCATACTCCAAAATATGATTATAACAAAGAGAAAGGAGTACCAAACTACCCATATAAAATATATAAAATATTTATTGATTATCAATAAGATTGTAAATAACATATACACAAATACATTAAAAAGGATTATATGGACAAATGAATTATATAGTGAAGGGCGCAAACGAAAAAAGTCCGACACAATTGCATATATGTAAACAGGACCGGGAATTCAGTGACCGTGATGTATATATTGCAACACTGTCACAGCACAATGGGTATATTTAGGGTTAATTAGAAACACATTGTCACCATAGCAATGGCCCTATATAAATACCCAGATCTTAAACAATATGCATCAAATTCAGAAAATAATGTCTCATCCAAATATGTCCGTGCAGTTGGTCAGACTACGCAGCCCCAACACGCGTTTCGTGTGGGCTTCCTCAGGAGGCATCGTGTTGCCTTAGCCACAGGACAACAAAGTAAAGTATCATATAATCTTGTGTCATTTCTATGTAGAAATGACTATAAAAGTCATGTGTCAGCAGCTTTACATTGATGCTTACAAATAATGAACCACGGTGTTAAACTTGTAGCATAAATAGGTTTCCTTGTGGTAAATACTTTACATTCAGAATTCCACTGGTATAGGGAAGATACTCACATGAGTTAGTGGAAAGAAGTCTCAAAAGTTTGTTGCAACACACCTCAAAGCAGGGAGTCCAGGCTGGAGACTGACCCGATGTGGATAGTGCAGCATGTAGGACAGTTGGCATGTGACGTCACTCGTTGCTCGTGTATGGAGCCACAAAGGGTTGTACTTTCCCTTACGCATTGCGGCAATACTGCTGTCTCCTTCATCAGAGGCTATTGCAAGACTTACTTTCTCACCACTTTCTTATCCTGGATGTCTAATTTGGTTAATAGATGGAGGGCTTGTTGGATATTTTTAAAAACAATTAGTCGATACATACAAAATCACACAGACTAATTATATAACATTAAATAACACTTGTATTATACCAAATCTAAAATTTAATATTTAAACCTTTTACCCCAAGGGTGGTTTGCACGTTAATGACCAAGCCAATTTTTACAATTCTGACCACTGTCCCTTTATGAGGTTATAACTCTGGAACGCGTTAATGGATCCCGGTGATTCTGACATTGTTTTATTTAGAGACATATTGTACTTCATGATAGTCATACAATTTCTTTGATATGACTTGCAATTATTTGTGAAAAAAAATTGAAATTTTGTGAAAATTTTGAAAATGTTGCAATTTTCTAACTTTGCATTTTCATCCCCTTAACTCAGAGATATGTCACACAAATTAATTAATAAGTAACATTTTCCTTATGTCTACATTTTGTTTTAGGGACCACCTCACAATCGAAGTCACTTTGAGGGGTCTATATGATAAAAATTACCCAAAAGTGACATCATTCTATAAACTGCACCCCTCAATGATGATGATTGGTAGAGCAGCTTAGTATACATTTTTTGCAAAAAACGTATCAACCAAATACCCTGTTTTTTACATCTTTTACTAGCACTTGCGGATTACTGCAACATTTTTTCAAACTGAGTGTTTTTGGTTTTACTATTCTCTTTTGTGTCTTCAGGTTTCTTGGTGGTGTGTGAACATGATCATACAGACTTGTTCACTGTGCAAGTAGCCCATGTGTTCCTGTTTCCATAATTGTTCTCTTGTGTCTACAAGACTGGGGAGTTCCACCACTCCTCTTGGGCTATCTGCACAAAAGCTGTTCTACCCTGTATGCACACATGGATTTTTCCTCTCTGAACCCTGTTCACACAGGTTATATACAGATGATCAGGTTTTTAAATACATCAGATAGGGATTGCATACATTAGTTAGGACTGCTCTGATAAGGGTATACCGTGAAGATTGGTAGAGCAGCTTAGTATACATTTTTTGCAAAAAACGTATCAACCAAATACCCTGTTTTTTACATCTTTTACTAGCACTTGCGGATTACTGCAACATTTTTTCAAACTGAGTGTTTTTGGTTTTACTATTCTCTTTTGTGTCTTCAGGTTTCTTGGTGGTGTGTGAACATGATCATACAGACTTGTTCACTGTGCATGTAGCCCATGTGTTCCTGTTTCCATAATTGTTCTCTTGTGTCTACAAGACTGGGGAGTTCCACCACTCCTCTTGGGCTATCTGCACAAAAGCTGTTCTACCCTGTATGCACACATGGATTTTTCCTCTCTGAACCCTGTTCACACAGGTTATATACAGATGATCAGGTTTTTAAATACATCAGATAGGGATTGCATACATTAGTTAGGACTGCTCTAATAAGGGTATACCGTGAAGATTGGTAGAGCAGCTTAGTATACATTTTTTGCAAAAAACGTATCAACCAAATACCCTGTTTTTTACATCTTTTACTAGCACTTGCGGATTACTGCAACATTTTTTCAAACTGAGTGTTTTTGGTTTTACTATTCTCTTTTGTGTCTTCAGGTTTCTTGGTGGTGTGTGAACATGATCATACAGACTTGTTCACTGTGCAAGTAGCCCATGTGTTCCTGTTTCCATAATTGTTCTCTTGTGTCTACAAGACTGGGGAGTTCCACCACTCCTCTTGGGCTATCTGCACAAAAGCTGTTCTACCCTGTATGCACACATGGATTTTTCCTCTCTGAACCCTGTTCACACAGGTTATATACAGATGATCAGGTTTTTAAATACATCAGATAGGGATTGCATACATTAGTTAGGACTGCTCTGATAAGGGTATACCGTGAAGATTGGTAGAGCAGCTTAGTATACATTTTTTGCAAAAAACGTATCAACCAAATACCCTGTTTTTTACATCTTTTACTAGCACTTGCGGATTACTGCAACATTTTTTCAAACTGAGTGTTTTTGGTTTTACTATTCTCTTTTGTGTCTTCAAATTACTTAATAAGTAACATTTTCCTTATGTCTACATTTTGTTTTAGGGACCACCTCACAATCGAAGTCACTTTGAGGGGTCTATATGATAAAAATTACCCAAAAGTGACATCATTCTATAAACTGCACCCCTCAAGGTGCTCATAACCACATTCAAGATGTTTATTAAACCTTCAAGAGCTTCATTTTTAGAATTTTTAGAATGTTTAAAGAAAAATGAGGGGTAACGTTTCTCCTTATGGAGAGTGACATATCAGCTGGCTTGTGAAGGTAAGGAAGCTTATTCGCCGTGCAATGCTCCTCTGGGAAATTAAATATGCAAATTGCCTCTTCTGAGAAAAAGAGGACTTAAACTCTATAGCGCCAGGAGAAACGTTACCCCTCAGACCCCAGTCCAGAGCCTCTCACCTAGCCAAATCAGTTCTCATGCTTCGCACTGACGAGGGCCAACAGCCCGAAACACTGTGTCTGCGAATTGAGATACTGATTTGGCTTTTATCCTAAGTCATATTGCAAGACTCGTTAAAGGGTTGATTGTGACTTGTAGGATCGCTACTTCCAACAGGTGGCGCTATAGAGTTTAAGGCTTCTTTTTCTCAGAAGAGGCAATTTGCATAAAGAAAAATGAACATTTAACTTTTTTTCACAAAAAAATTAATTCAGACCAAATTTTTTTTATTTTAACCCAAAAGTTGTTGTGCAATTTGTCCTGAATACGCTGATACCCAATATGTGCAGGTAAACTACTGCTTGGGCACATGGCAAAGTTCGGAATGGAAGGATAGCCATTTAACTTTTCAATGCAGAATTGGCTGGAATTTAGATCAGATGCCATGTCGCATTTAGAGAATCCCTGATGTGCCTAAACAGTGGAAACCCCATACAAGTGACACCATTGTTGAAACTAGACCCACTAAGGAACCTATCTAGATGTGTGGTGAGCACTTTGAACCCTCAAGTGCTTCACAGAATGTAACAAATTGAAACTGAGGCACAGATGGTGAAGCTCACATTCATTTTTATTGTGGTTTAAGGTGGAACCCTGGGACCATGGTTCAGGGCTCCGAAGAGGGCGTGACTATGTGAGCCCCAGACACCCTTGGTAAGACCCCTCAAACAGGGTCAGAATGGGATGCCTGGGGGACACGGGTGCTACCTCCTGTTAGACCCCAGACTCATGGTAGCTGACACAGTGGGACAGACGGACAAGCAGGCTTAGCAGGTACAGGTAGAAGCAGGTTCCAGCAGTACTGACGTTGTCCAGAGGTATGGGTAACTGAACGATGGGATGAGATGGAACTGGAGTAGGCAGATCGGATGTCATCCATGAAAGCCAGGTAATGGGTAGCAGATAGTTTGTGGAGACAGTGTAAGCGGAGCACTGGCAGAGAAATTCAGAAACAGAAGCACATGCTAGCAGAAACCGGAAGTTAGCAACAGACGATACTTGTTGCTCCGGCTACCTCCATATGGTGGAGGGGCTAGAAATAGTGATCATTAACATGCCATAGGTCAGAAGCACCTTTTGGAAAATGCGTGCTTAAGAGACCGTGAGCGAGTGAGCACGCAATCTAAGCACACAGCCCGAGAATCTGCTGGCTGCATGCCAGGATGCAAAGTAGGATGGGGAAGCAGAGGCAGTGTCAGGACAGCGCGGAGCTGGCAGAGAGTGAGAGTCTCGATAGGGACCCCGCGAAGGTACAGGGACCGGACCGGGTGTAGCCGTAAAAATAAAAATAATAGTTTTTCCAGAAAAATGATATTCTTGCCCCCAATTTTTGATTTTTACAATGGTCACAGGAGAAATTGGACCCCTATTAGTTATTGTGCAATTTGTCCTGAGTACGCTGATGCCCCATATGTAGAGGTAAACCACTGTTTGGGCGCATGGAAGAGGTCGGAAGGGAAGGAATGGAGTTTTACTTTTCAATGCAAAATTGGCTGGAATTGAGATCGCTTGGAGAGCACCTGATGTGCCCAAACAGTGGAAACAACCTACAAGTGACACCATTTTAGAAACTAGACCCCCCAAGGAACTTATCTAGTTGTGTGGTGAGCACTTTGAACCCCCAAGTTATTCACAGAAGTTTATAGAAAGTTGTTGTGCTGAGTATGCTGATACCCCATATGTGGGGGTAAACCACTGTTTTGGCACATGGCAGAGCTCAGAATGGAAGGAGCACCAGATGTTACTGTTATGGTTTGCAGGTGCCATGATCCACAGGGAGAGCCCATAAGGTGCCAAAATGGCAGAAACCCCATAAGTGACTCCATTTTATGAACTACACCTTTCAATGAATGCATCTAGGGTTACAGTGATCATATTGATACCATGGGTGTGTCACAGAATTTTATACCATTGGGCATTGAGGACAAAATAACTTCATTTTTACCACCAAAATTTAGTTTCAGCCAAAGATTTTACATTTTCACACAAGAAGTGGGACAAAATTTGTCCCACAATTTCTACTGAACTACTGAATGTGTCAATACCCCATATGTGGCTGTACAGTGCTACTTAGCCATGAAGAGAGACTCAGGAGAAATGGAGTGTGTTACGCTCACGCCCTGACTGGTGGGCGTGAGCTCGGGGGTTTTGTGGCCCCACTGTGCCACAAACCAGACTACCCTGGAAGGGGCGTGACTATGACAGCTGCCTGGGTTTTCACTGGAGCCTCTGATGGTGAGGACAGGCTTGTGCAGCAGGCAGCTGCCAGGTGCTACTCCAGGGTGGTGTCTGGCTGTGGCTGCTGATCCCACTTGGGAGACAGGAACACCAGGATTGGTGCGGGCATTAGGCAGGACTGGCAGAAGAGCACGGCTGGAACACAGAGGAGTAGGCTGGCACGGCTGAGACAGGGCTGGCAGAGACACGGCAGAGAACACAGGGCTGGCAGAGACACGGCAGGAAACAGGACTGGCTAGGACAGCAGGAACACAGGACTGGAAGGCAGGGCAGGAACGGCAGGACTGGCAGGAACACAGGATTGGGAGGCACGGCAGAGAACACAGGACTGGTTGATGTGGTATATGAAGGAACAGGTAAGGGCCTGTTCACACTGGACGTGCAGGTACAGATATGTAGTTTGGAACACAGGGCTGGCAGAGACACGGCAGAGAACACAGGGCTTGCTAGGACGGCAGGAGACACAGGACTGACTTAGGACGGCAGGAGACAGGACTGGCTAGGACGGCAGGAAAAACACAGGACTAGCTGATGAGATATTAGAATCAGGCTGCACTCAGATGACACCCGAGTGCAGTCCAATTGTGAGTGAGATGAAGGAACAGGTAGGGATATATAGTTTGGAGGAACGGGTAGGGACCTGTTCACACAGGAGAGGAGAGAAAGACTGCAGATAGGAATGGAAAAGCAGCAAGCGGTAGCGTAGCGACAAAAGCTGAGCAGAGCCACAAAGAATGTGGAGAGAAGCTGCAGCAAGAGATACTGCAGAAGCTAAGCAGAGTGGAACCGCAAGGATTGCAGAGAGGAACTGCAGCAAGAGGTTTCTGCAGCAACGGGAGCGGAGTAGAGTAAGACGGAGCAGAACCGCAGAAGTGCGGAGCAGCGGTAAAGCCACCAAGATGCAGAGCAGGCAGAGCCGCAAGAGTGCGGAGTGTAAGCAGACTGAGAACACAAGGAAAGACACTGCAGGGAAGGAAGCCACACACAAGGAGACCGAGATAAGACTAAGTACAGACAAGGCAATGGAACAAGACACAGGGACCAGGATATTCTGCCTCCTGGAGGGCGGACAAAGATCAAGGCAAATGCACAGAGAAAAGCCTCCAGAGAGGGAGTAACATAGAGCTAGACCTGGCAAACTCAGAAGCAAAACACTAACTGAGCAAACACATTGCACAGGCCCAGACCACAGGGTGGAGCTGCCCTATATACAGGAGGCCTCTTGGCAATTGGCCAGAAGCACCTTAGGGAGGTGCACACAGTCTCAATAAGAATCCGGAGTGGCTGGCGCCGCCCCCCTATGCACACGGCCAGGAAGTGTACACAGAGCAGGCCGCCATGAAGCACATGGCATGGAACCAGCAGCAGACAGATCTCACAGCATGGCACTGGGTGAGTGAGTAGATGTAGCAGGCAGGTGGGGAATGGAAGGCCATGCAGTGATGCCGACAGGGTTGTTACAGTGTGCTATTTGCCTATTCATTTGATTGAGTCTGTTCACATGACAGTGTGTTTCCACGGACCGTGTGTCCATGGGCAAAACATGCTGATATGTCGATTTTTAAATGTCATCAAGAGCTATAAAATGTCCCACACACGTACATACACAGAACACACATGGATGTCATCCATGAGAAAAGCATCGGTGCTGGGGAAAAAGTGTTACATTAAGTGTTGTTCCCCGGCGCTGGGTGCTGAACACGGCTCTCCTCATTCTTCCCTGCTTTGCCGGCAATCAGCGTGAGCAAGGGAGAATGATGAGACTTACTTTTAAGTAATAAAAAAGACAACAGGCGGTGACTGATGGGACTAATACTCCCATCAGCCTACCTCTGCTGCTGCTAATAACAGTGAGAGCAGGAACGGCGGATGGGAGTATTCATCTGCCACTCCTGCGCTGTAAATAAATACGGTAATTTAAAAAAAAACGGCGTGCGTTCCCCCCTATTTTTGATAACCATCCAGACAAAACTCACAGCTGGGGGCTGCAATCCTCAGCTGTCAGCTTCAGCAAGGTTGGATATCAAGAATAGGGAGGTCCGCATGCCATATTTTTAATTACTTAAAAAAATAACAAAAAAATTATTTCAAAATCCGAAATGTTGGCCTTGTTGTTTTTAAACCAGGTATTGGTACATTTGGCACTGTGGACAGGTGGCAAGTGTTTTTGGAGAATGAAATTTCCCATCTCCAAAAAGTTTGTCGGCAGAGGGAAGCATGAAGTGCTCTAAAATTTCCTCGTAGATGGCTGCTCTGACTTTGGTTTTGATAAAACACACTGGACCTACACCAGCAGATGACATGGTTCCCCAAATCATCACTGATTGTGGAAACTGTTCACTATACCTCAAGCAGTTTGGGTTGTGTGCCTCTGCACTCTTCCTCCAGACTCTGGGAAGTTGATTTCCAAATGAAATGCTAAATTTACTTTCATCTGAAAACAATTCCTTGGACCACTGAGCAACAGTGCAGATCTTTTTTCTTCTTGGCCCAGGCAAAAATCTTCTGACGTTATCTATTGGTCATAAGGTAGTTTGAAACAAGGAATGCGAAACTTGTAGCCCATGTCCTGGCTCTTGAAGCAAAGACTCCATCAGCAGTCCAGCCCTTGTGAATCTCCCCCAAATTTTTAAATGGCCTTTTCTTAACAATGCTTTCAAGGCTGTGTTTATCATGGTTGCTTGTGCACCTTTGTCTACCACACTTTTTCCTTCCACTCCACTTTCCATTAATATGTTTGGATACAGCACTCTCTGATCAGCCAGCTTCTTAAGCAATGACCTTTTGTGGCTTAAAAATAAATTATGAAACTGAAATAGCTGTTGCAAAAAAAACCAAATAAATAAAACATTAAGCTTAAGATTAAAAGGGGTGCCCAAACTTTTTCATATAACTGTATATTGATTGACTGGCATCCACATCTTATTTGATTATCATTTTATTTTTATTTTTGCCACTTGGTTTTGGTCACATGAATTTAACCTAATCACTTGATATTTTTCTTGTTTTAAATAGATATATAATTATTTTTTTTTCTTGTGGCATGAACTTTATGTATTGTAATTATGGGGATTTTTATGGACACATTGTATATTGATTTTTTATTCAAATTTCACAATGCTCAGTTACACATATATATTATTAATTTGATTCACCTGATATTGGCAGACAGGCAGGCAGTGGAATATAACAAATAGTATATTTTTATTGTTTATTTTGTTTTTATATTGTTTTAAATAAAGTCTCTAGTTTTTAATATACATTTCTTGTGAGATCATTTTATATAAATAAAGCAACAATTATTGGATACCTTCTTTTTATGAATATTTCTTTTGGGTTTACATATAGATTTTGTTAGAATGTACTTTGATTTGTTCCGCCATCTTGTTGTGGTTTTCAGGCTGTTGGTCTTTTTCCTCTGGTGCTGGGTTTGTCCTTCGTCAGGTTTTTGCTAAACCCTTTATTACTCAGCACCTGCCTCCCAGTCCATGCTGGACAACAGTGTTAATCCGCTAGTGTTCTGGCTTGGTGGCTTGCTAGCTTTCTGTGCTTGATATTGTGCAATTCTGGGATCTCTAATTCTGACAGTTTAGGCTACATTCACATTAGCATCATGCGACGCAGTGTTGCCGACGCAACGCACGACGGATCGGAAACGCACGCAAAAACGCACCATTTTTGACGCATGCGTCGAACGGATGCGTCGTAAAACGCAGCATTTTTTGTGCGTTTTTGTTGCGTTTTCCCAAAAACGCAGCATTTTACGACGCATGCGTTGTCAAACAATGATGTTATCTTTCCACACAATTTAGTGTCTAGACACTAGATAACACCACCAATGAATAGAAGAGGGTGGGTCTAGTGTCTAGACACTAGATAATGCCACCAATGGGTAGATGAGGGTGGGTATTAATGTAATAGTGGTATATATACCCCGGTATAGATTATTTCCAACCATACAGCATCAGGATGGAGCGTACCATGGAGAGTATCTACCTCAATATTGAGCTGGAATTAGCACTTGCTATTGCTTATGCTATTGCCTGTCATGAACAGAGGAAAAGAGACAAACTACGGAGAAGGAGTCGTCGGCGTTTTTGGCTACACCCTATAGTGGAAGTCCGAGAGAGTCGTGGAGCCTACCATTGTCTGTTTGGCGAATTAAATGAGAACCAGGAGAAATACTTTGAATACACCAGGATGTCACAAAACAGCTTCCGATATCTGCTGCGTCTGGTGGAAGGAACCATTTCCAGGCAGGACACGCAGCTCCGTAAATCGATTTCCCCCGAAGAACGTCTGCTGGTGACTCTACGGTACGTAATGCAATGTGAAGGATTTATATGTTCTTGCCATTTTTTAAAGTAACGTGTTTTGGTTTTGTGGGGTGGGGGATTGTAATTAAGAATGAAAAATTCTTTCATAACAATTTAATTAATTACATTTATTTCTTTTTCTTCTTGTCAGTTTCCTTGCTACCGGAGAGACCTTGAGATCACTGCATTTCCAGTTTCGGATTGGAGTCTCCACACTGTCTGGTATTATTGCCGACACATGCCGCGCATTGTGGGACAACCTCCGTGAGGAATTTTTACCCATCCCTACAACAGAATTATGGCAGGCCAACGCCCAAAAATTCGAACAAGTGTGTTCTTTCCCTAACTGTATTGGAGCCGTGGATGGGAAGCACATTAGGATTACCAAGCCTTCCAGAAGTGGATCTCTGTTTTTTAATTATAAAAAATACTTTTCCACCGTGCTCATGGCAATTGCAGGTGCGGACTGCAGGTTTCTCGCTGTGGACATTGGAGCGTTTGGCCGTGCAAATGATTCATGGACATTTAAGGAGTCTGATATGGGCCGAAGATTGTACGATAACAATTTTAATTTCCCCCAGCCACGACCTCTTCCCAACACCGAAGGCCCGGCCCTGCCATTTGTTGTGGTTGGGGATGAGGCTTTTCAAATGAGTGGCAACCTACTTAAACCGTACTCCAGTCGGGGGTTGGACCGCACCAAAAGTATATTTAATTATAGACTGTCCAGGAACAGAAGAACTGTGGAGTGCGCCTTTGGAATCCTTGTCTCCAAATGGCGTATCTTAGGATCCGCTATAAATTTGAAAATTGAGACAGTGGATGAGGTGGTGAAGGCGTGTGTGGTTCTCCACAATTTTATTATTGATAAAGAGAGAGTCAACGTGGAACTCAATGAACCCATACCAAATCCATTACCTGATTATCAAGATCATCCTCTGCGGACAACTGTGGAGATTGCTCATATGAGGGACCAATTTGCTGCATACTTTGTTTCAGATGTTGGCCGTGTTTCATGGCAAGATCAAATGGTTTAATTCATCTTGGTATTATGATGTCATGTAAACACTGTGGAGTCCATGTCATTTTACCATCCTATGTAAGGTTATTGTTATAATGTCCCCTGATTGTCTAATGCGTTGTGTTTTGAAATAAAGTTCTTGTGCCTTTCCGTTTTCACAAAACAAATCTCCCGTATGTTTTTCCATAGTAATCAAATTGTAAAATCCAATGTTATGTAAAGTAATGTGTGTCCCACAAAATTTATGTGAGCACCAGTACCCAAATGGACTGTGACAAAACAAAAAAATATTTCAGCCGTGTTTTCCATAGTTTTGACATATAACATGATCGGCTCCCACCTTGTCAACCATTTTTAATCCTGCTGACTATTTGCATAATGAACCTGGCTTGACAAGGAGGGAGACGATCATGTTTGCAAAACTCTACAGAGTTAACACTATTGCACTCAGGATGCTAGAATTCGTCCAGAGTCAAATAGTGGCGACACTGTGAACATTGCTACCACCTCACCTGACCAATATTCTTAAGGTACCGTAATAAAACTATTATCCAACGATACCGACCAGTGATACGACCGGACCGTGATCGTTGTTTAGTCGTCGCGTGGTTGCTGGAGAGCTGTCACACAGACAGCTCTCCAGCGACCAAAAAAGAGCAAGTCCCCGTGTAATCTGGGTAATGTTATGAAGCGCATGGCCGCACTCATGATGTTTTCCATGTTTACCATTGTTAATGTAATTTAAAAATATTAAAAAACTCTTACATTCCGGTGTGTGACACGTCCATCGCCGTCATCTTTCCGTACTGTGCCAGCCCTAAAGCACAGCGTTTATTAAGTCAACGGTGTGCTCTGCTTTACGGGCGGGAATCACAGTGTCAGTCACTGCGGAAAGATGACGGCGAGGGACGTGGTTGACACCTTTTTTTTTATTGGGGGGGTATTGTTCACTTATTTGAGTGTTTAAAACACAGCGCTAGTAACCCAATATTCCCTTGTGTAAAACAAAGACATCGCTGGATCGGTGTCAAACACGCAGATCCAACAATGACAGCGTGTGATCAGTTACCCCAAAAAATTCCTAATCATTCGCTGACACCAATAATCTCACAGCAGGGGTCTAATCGTTGTACGATTTCAGAAAAGATAACGTTGGTTACACACAAAAACCAACTATATCGTTACTGAAATCGTGGTGTGATGGTACATTTTAAACTTGATATATTGAGCAATGCTGTTTGTGTTTGTAACATCTCATAGTACAATGAGCGACAGCCCTATAAAAAAATGAAAAAAAAAAATTATAAAATATTGTCAGACATTGCACATCTGGTGTTACAAACACAATATTTGTGTATACGGCGCACGGTGTGATTTGGTGCAAACTTTATTTGAGACAATAAAAACTCAGTATTTTTAAAAAAAATAACAATTTTATTAGGGACACAAAATAAAAGAAAAGGGAAATGTTAAGGGGTATCTATGTCAGCAATTAAGGGGGATTGATATACCCCACTTTTGGGGGGTGTTGAGGAGACCGAGGAGGAGGACGAGGGGGAGGAAGCAGCATAGTCTATGACACTAGACGGGATGCCGACATCAATCCAGCCAGTTGACGGTGGCGAGACTGCCAAAGCAGGAGGTGAGGGAGGAGGAGGGACGACCAGTGTCCTTGGCTGGCTACTCCGGCTCCGGGTAGACCCAGGCTGTGTACTAGGTGTACTCCTTGTAGACCCAGGCTGGGTACTGGGTGTACTCCGTGTTGACCCAGGCTGGGTACTTGGTGTGCTCCGGGTCGACCCAGGCTGTGTACTGGTGGTTGTTTTGGGAGCAGCCATAGCCAAGGTCGTAGTGCTTGTCGTCGTCTTCTTCTTTTTTTTCCTCCTCTCTCCCTCTGGGTGTGGGTCGGCTTCCCGTCTATGTGCCCTTGAAGGCCTGGCATGATCAGAACTTTGGGGCTGTGTTCTGTGGTGGCGGTGGCGGTGGCCCTCGGCACGCGGAGCTCTGTGGTGGTGCTCTGCAGCAGGAGTCGGAGTCATGGCAGCCAGCGATGGTACTGCGGGCACTGTAGTCACTGACTGCATGACCCGAGCCTGCTGCAGAGCAGTGACATATGCGTTGTTGCAGCCCTGCATGACCGAAATCTGGAGTTCCGGCGTAAGATGTTCAACCATGCCCTTGTGAATGGCACTAAAAAAATGTTTGGCCGGCCTCGAGAGCTCCGATTCGATGTTTTCAAGACACCGGTCGATATTGGACATTTTATCGCACAGCGCCTTGAAACCATTCTGAAATACGGTGCTCAAATGTAAAAATTCGGGCATGACCGCCCTGTCCGAGGCCCGCTGACGCTGTCGGGAAGACCCGAAGGAAGGAGCGACAGAGGCCGGTTCGCCAGATTGTGGTGGTGCAGACCTGCTCTCGCTGTGGGATGGCTGCGACGGTTCAGATGGCGCTTCACGAAGGACCGCTCCAGAGGGTCGGACAGTCTCGCGGGTGCTGCTGTGTGTTCTGTGAAAACATAAGGAAACCATCAGTATACTAAATATAACATTTCACATGCGTCATTAATTAACTTTACCGGCGGTATCCATTGCCGCCGTTAATATTAACCTATTTTTAATATTGACACTGCATATGCCGCATCAATCTTAAAATAAAAAATGCATTTATTGATTCCAAAATAGTCACCCATGGTTGCGGTTTGTAATGCCCGACAGTTACGCTTACCGTTGGAACTGCCATGACGTCACGGTCATGTGACCGAGACGTCATCACAGGTCCTGCGAGCTGAGCAACCATGGGAACATAACCTGCCTTGCAGTAGAAGTTATGCTGTGTCTATTATATTTTAAGTTTTTGTGTGTAAAAAAACTGGGATACACCTGGATGGGCACTATACTACTCCACTATGAAATATTGCCCGGGCATGGCCAATCTACTATGTGTTCTGTATACTTCTGATTTCAGGGAAAGAAATAGTAAGTCAAGCTCACCATTGTAGTAATCCCAGAAGGCTCAGAGCATGGAGCCGCTGTGTCAAGCGTGAGAAGACCAGAAATGAATAAAAAACACGTGGTCACCGAGGCGTGAAAAGTAAAAACTAAATACTTTATTCACTTCAATCAGAAGCAGAGGATGAAACATCAGCACAATACAATAAAAACACTATCTATGCGTTTCAGGTCTGATGTTCCCTGTCACCTGAAACGCGTAGATAGTGTCTATTGTATTGTGCTGATGTTTCATCCTCTGCTTATGATTGAAGTGGATAAAAGTATGTATTTTTTACTTTTCACGCCTCAGCGAGCTTGCATTTTTTTCTTCATTTCTATACTTCGTACTTGCCAAAATAAATGGCTGGGCAATAACCTACGTGGCTGGAATATAGTACGTGAATATGCATGTTGTAAAAACTAGGTGTGTGCATAGGTACTATACTTACTCTCTGCTGTCAAGGACCGGTCGCAAGAACTGCAATATACGGTTGTATTTGTACACAGAGGTCCTTGACGCTGCAGCACCACTACAGATCTGTCCCTCCTTTTTCAGGCCCCTCCTGAAACGGTCCTTCATGGAGCGCCATCTGGTCTTCAATTGTTTAACTGTGTATACATTTTAAAAAAATATATAAGTTTTTGAGAAAAAATTGAAAACGATTATGCAACCGTGTGCAATCCCAATAGAAGACATCACACACGGTTGTGTAATCCTGGCATGATGGGTCACAGCTGCATTTTGGAAATACTTACGAAAATTAGCTTTGCCCGTGGGGGAAGCGCTGTCAAAGCCATCCCACAGCGATTGTGCCACCTCTATCCACAAACGGCGCAATATGCCCTGGTCCGCGTGCCGGGGGTCACGGCTGTCCCACAACGGGCCCCGTTCCTCTATGGATGCCACCATCATGTCGATATTCAGTGGGTCATCATGGGCCCGTTGTGAAACCTAGAATAAATATAAAATATTAATGTTTGCAAGATAACAAATGTTGTCCCTATCTCCTCCACCGCCACCTACCACCTCCACCACCACCCCCTCCCACCACCTCCACCACCACCCCCCATACCCGCAAAAACAAAAAAATTTAAGAAAAAAAAAGGAATAGGTTTGACATAAAAACTTACTCGCCGTCCTGCAACCACAGCTTGGCCCCGTGGTCTCTGCTCCTGCTCCCTCTGTTCCTCCTGGCTCTCCTCCTCACTTGAAGAAGCCTGTAAAATAGTTTACCAAAAAGTTGAGTGACCCATCTACAAATGACAGCGAATAGTAAGCAACAGTAGATCATGTACTCACCGGACTCCTCAGCGGTGGGGTGTTGCTGGAATCGCTGGCCATAATAAAATTCTGAAATAAAGAACAAAATAACATTTATCCTATGCTCCTTGGCACAATACAGCAATTTAAAAAAAAAAAAAAAACATTTACATTTCAACCACAAAGAACATTGCACTCCAACTGAACTAACGCTGTGCAAACAACACTGCCACATTGATTAAAAGAAACAATGGCAGAGACAACCCAATGCCAGAGTAAACAAAAGCCTACAGATAACAAAACAAATATACAACAGACCCTATGTGGTAATCCCAAAAGAGAGTTTTTTTTTTTTTTTAAAAATACAGTATGCACGGAGCAACCCAAATAACACAATAGATTTTTGAAAGGAAAAAATTAACAACCCCCAAAAATTAAGGGCAGAAACGTTAATAACACACCATACTTTACAATAAAACCGACAGGGCCGGAGACAATAAAAGGCCACACAACGCCATACATCACAACCAGAAACATACAACAATGTCTTTACACAACCACACTGCAGAACATAATACACAACTTGCAATAAAAATTATTACATTTAATAACAGGGCGCAGAATCATTCTATACTATACTTTACAATAAATCCAACAGGGACGGATACAATAAAAGGCCATACAACGCCATACATCACAACCAGAAACATAAAACAATGTCTTTACACAACCACAGTGCTGAACATAATACACAACTTGCAATAAAAAATATTACATTTAATAAAAGGGCGCAGAATCATTCTATACACTACCATACTTTACAATAAAACCAACATGGCCGGAGACAATAAAATTCATATAACGCAAGAATAAAACATCACAACTGAATCCAAAAAACACCACCAAACCAATAAATTGAAAAGAAAAATCTATCCTGGAAAGAACAATAATCAAGGCCGCAGACAATGAAACGCCATCCTATACCACACCATACATCACAGCCAGACTAAAAATACCACAATATCTTTAACCACAGTGCAGAATATAATACACAACTTGCAAAAACAATTTTAAAAAACATGTAGAAAATGCAGAGAATCATTCTATACTTACATCTCTGGACAGCGGATGAAAAGACAGTCTGTTCTGATGTGTAGCCTGATGTGTAGCTTGCAGCAGAAGTGACAAACAATCCAACATTTTCTTTATATATGGGGGATGTTTTTATCACTGTTTGCACTGTCTAGACACTGTCTAGACACTTTTTTGTTTAATTTTATTTAACGACGCATGCGTCGCACAACGCACGCATGACGCACACACGCGACGCAAGTGCGTTGTCAATAGGTTTCAATGGGAAATTGTAACGCAATGACGACGCACGAGCGACGCAAGTGCAACGCGTGCGTTTTTTTGACGCTACAAAAATGCAACATGTAGCGTCTCCGACGCCACCCAGGTGCGGTGAAACGACGCATGCGTCGTGCGTTTTTCCGAAAACGCACGACAACGCAACGCATGCGTCCCCAATGATAAAGATAGGGGCGCATGACGCATGCGTTGTCATGCGTCGACGACGCTGCGTCGCATGACGCTAATGTGAACGTAGCCTAAAGTCTTTGGTTTTCCATTCATTTCTGTGGCTTCCTCTATTTTCCTACTAGGAGGTTACCTGTTTTTTGTTCCCAGTCCCTAGATCATTCAGGGACCCACTACCTGTAGGTCTTCATTTGAGTTTAGTCTAGGAGACGATGGTGGTTCTGTTCACAAGGAATAGGTCGCCTACTCCATCCTAGGGTTTCAGCCTACTCCTAGTACAGGGTCAGCTTTCCCCCTTCCACCCTAGTCCTGAGGTGCAGATCCATAATAGTTTGTCCAGCCACATATTAAAAAAAAATCCCTCTCCCAGATTCCAGCAATATGAACAGAGTCCAAGAACTTGCTCAACGCTTGCAAGGCTTAACTTTGGAAGTAGACAGCAGGCAACAGCACGTGAGTAATTGCCCTGGAACATGCTCAGAAGAACCAAAGGTAGGATTACCTGAGTTTTTTCTTGTAAACGGCAGGAATTTTTTACGTTTAAAAAATTATGTTTATTATATTTTCAGCTTAGACCTAGATCCTCAGGGGATGAATTACAGTGTGTGGGGACTATCATGTTTTATTGCGAAGTGAACCCCAAATTTGGGCATTTTCATTATGTCCTGATGATCCTTGTTTGACATCATTAGAAGCATTTTTTACTGCTATGAAGCTATGAAGTTGTTATGTGATGATCCTCATTGGGTCACAGCATCTGAGGCAGAGCTCAGACGGCTTAAACAGGGTTCTAGTGATGTTGAGAGGTATTGCACCCTGTTCAGACTATGGTCCGTAGAGGTCAGGTGGAATGATCCAGCACTCAAGAGTTAGTTTTTGGAAGATTTGAGTGAAAGATTTACTCATTGCATATCCTGCACCTGATACTTTGAAAACTGCTATGCAGTTAGCTATCCGTGTGGATAGAAAATTGAGAGACAGGCAGAATGAAGAGAAGGCTATTACTATGCTGGACCCAGTTCCTCAGGATACCCCCGTCGACAGTGGGGAATCTATGCAACTTGGGGCAATGTGCTCTCATCCCCAGGAGAGGGAGAGGAGGTTCTCTGAGGGTCTGTGCTTGTATTGTGGTAAAGCTGACCATTTTATTAAGCAATGCGAGGATTGCATAGGGAGGGAGAAAAAAAAGAGGTCAGTAGAAGCAACACTCCCATTCGTATTGCATTTTTACAGTCCGCAGAAGTTTTTTTTTCTGGAAATACCACCTATCATGGTCATTCCATTGATTTTCAGGTAATGATGGATTGTGGTTCTGCACTTAATTTGATTGATCAACAATTTGCAAACAAATATAAGTTTGATTCTGAACCATTGTCATCTCATTTTCCTTTTGTGGCGACTGCTAACACTCCCCTGGAACATGGGTGCGTCAGTGTACCATGTGTGCTAGGTCAAAGGCCTCACATGCCCCAGCTTCAGGGTTGCTTTGCCCTTTGGAGGTTCCTAGTTTACCATAGATGCATCTTGCTATGGATTTTATCAATGATCTGCCAGTCTCTGATGGTTTTTCTGCCATCTGGGTTGTTATGTATCGGTTTAGTAAGATGTGTCATCTGGTTCCGATCAATAAATTACCCTGTGCCAAAACTCTAGCTAAGGCATTTGTGAAAGAGATTTTCAGGCTTCATGGTGTTCCCACAGACTTTGTTTCCGATAGGGGACCTCAGTTTGTGGCTCGATTTTTGCATGCTTTTTGCAACAGATTAAAGGTTCATTTGTCCTTTTCGTCAGGTTATCATCCAGAGCACAATGGACAGACAGAAAAGAAGAACCAGGTCGTCGAGCATTTTTTGAGATGTTTTGTAGAAGACAATCAGGAGATGTGGTCGGAAAATCTACCTCTAGCTGAGTTTGCTCTTAATAGTCATACATCTTCCTCGGCTGGGTGTTCTCCTTTTTTTTTGCTTTACAGGGAGACATCCATCTTTTGATCCAATTTCTAAGATTGGGGCCTGAGGAGGGGAGTTTATCTGGAAATTTGGAAAGGGTTTGGACCAGTGTACACCATAATTTGAAAGAGGCGAATAGAAGGTCAAAGAAATATTTTGACAACAAAAGAAGGGAGGCTTTTGCAGTTAGGGACATGGTCTAGTTGTCAACTAGGAATCTGCATTTGAAGATCCCTTCTAAAAAACTGGGGACCAAGTTTGTAGGACCCTTTAAAGTGGTTCAGGTTGTCAACTCGGCAGCAGTGAGCAGTGAGCAGATTGGACATCCCCTCGTCCTGGAGAATTAATTCAGTTTTTCATGTATCTTTACTGAAGAGAGTTGACATGCCAGAAAAGGAGATGTTGCCGATTGTTCCTTCTATAGATGAGGACGGCGAGTTTAAGATTTCACGCATCCTAGATTCCAGGTGGCACAGAGGAAGGTTGCAGTATCTCATGCCCTAGAAGGGTTTCGGTCCCAAGGATAACTCCTGGGTGAAGGCTGAGGACATCTCAGCCTCAAGGCTTCACAGGAGGTTTCCGAATAAGGCTCGGCCAAGAGGATCCAGAGGATCCTCGTAAAAGGGGAGGAACTGTTAGAATCTCTTTCGTTTTGATGCGCCATCTTGTTGTGGTTTTCAGGCTGCTGGTCTTTTTCCTCTGGAGCTGGGTTTGTCCTTGGTCAGGTGATTGCTTCACCCTTTTTTACCCAGCACCTGGCTCCCAGTCCTTGCTGGACAACAGTGTTAATCCGCTAGTGTTCTGGCTTGGTGCATTGTTAGCTTTCTGTGTTTGATATTGTGTATTTCTGGGATCTCTAGTTTGGCCAGCTTAGTTTTTGGTTTTCTATTCATTTTTGCAGCTTCCTCTATTTTCCTACTAGGAGGTTACCTGTTTTTTGTTCCCAGTCCCTATATCGTTCAGGTACACCATCCCCCCTACCTGTTGGTCTTCGTTTGAGTTTAGTCTAGGAAACATCGGTAATGTTTTTTGTGTGTTCTGGCTTTTTGTTTTTTGTTTTCCCATTCTGTGTTGGGTATTACGGTACACTATTTCACCAGGGTTCCCCTCTTTATTTGTATTTTTTGTAAGTTTTCAATTCAGTTTTAATGAACCAAATAAAGGTTAAGTTTTACAGTATCCAATTGCTAACTTCCATTTGATTTTCTTGTTGGATTACTCACCTCTCTTATCAATTCGCTGGAGTTTAGTCTAGGAAACATCAGTGGGTCTGTTCACAAGGAATAAGTCGCCCACTCCATCGTAAGGTTTCAGCCTAGTCCTAGTACAGGGTCAGCTTTTCCCCTTCTGCCTTAGTCTGAGTTGCAGATCATAACAGATTTAGCACTGGGAAACAGCTTGTTGGATAGATTGGTAATGCAATGTGTGACACTTACCCAGGGTTATTTTGGATCACAGTGCAATCAATGTCTCTTTCAACTCTGGGAGTATGGCTTTGGATCTTTCACAAATATTGAAGCTTAACTCATTCTGGTTGTAGATTGTTAATGTGGACAGGATATTGGCAAACTTGAAAGAGTTTTTCCAATTTAACGAAGGCTTGGCATTTCTTCAGATGGTATCACTTGCAGGTGTGCACAGCTTTGATGCTGAACTTCATTCATTCTTAAAGCCTCATTTAAATGTCAAATTTTCACATAAAAATGTTTTCCATGTTTTTGATGAATAGCACTGGTACCTGTGAAAATCAATGGGGCCATCCACATGTCGGCGATTTTTTGTGGATCGGAGACATTTGTGATTTTTATACAAGTGTTCTATCAAAATCGGCAATGCACGTCAATAGGTCCATGCAAAAATCAGACCGCATTTGATTTTCATGAACTGTCAGAATGGATAAGATGGAGATTTTTTTTTAAGTTTCTCCGCATACAAGAAAATCAGATGAAACTTGAACAAAACTCAGAGACTAATAAGAATAATCCATATTTCTCATCCGTGAAAAATTGGGTGCCTGAATGAGGCCAAACCGTTGTGCCTGTGACTCTACATGTTTTCTACACTCACTCTCCGGAGATCTATGTATATTCTCAAACCACTCTCCATGCTGCTGTTTCTCCTGTCTCTAACACTTAAAGAATG
The DNA here is from genome assembly GCF_032444005.1 of Ranitomeya imitator. Taxonomy (NCBI): domain Eukaryota; kingdom Metazoa; phylum Chordata; class Amphibia; order Anura; family Dendrobatidae; genus Ranitomeya; species Ranitomeya imitator. Next base: position 511,019,040 of record NC_091282.1, on the reverse strand, counting down.
GAGGGGAAAAGCAAAGAATACTATCTGAAAGGATAAAGTGCTCTGATATATTTGAAATGTGTTTAACCTTGCATTTAGAGAGCAAATGAACAATAAAACTAGGGGGACTTGTCAGGGAGTCACAAAAACACTGAACTTTAGGAAGGCAAAGTTTGACCAGCTTAGAGATGCCCTTAATCTGGTAGACTGGGACAATATCCTCAGAAATAAGAATACAGATAATAAATGGGAAATGTTTAAGAACATCCTAAATAGGCAGTGTAAGCGGTTTATACCTTGTGGGAATAAAAGGACTAGAAATAGGAAAAACCCAATGTGGCTAAACAAAGAAGTAAGACAGGCAATTAACAGTAAAAAGAAAGCATTTGCACTACTAAAGCAGGATGGCACCATTGAAGCTCTAAAAAACTATAGGGAGAAAAATACTTTATCTAAAAAACTAATTAAAGCTGCCAAAAAGGAAACAGAGAAGCACATTGCTAAGGAGAGTAAAACTAATCCCAAACTGTTCTTCAACTATATCAATAGTAAAAGAATAAAAACTGAAAATGTAGGCTCCTTAAAAAATAGTGAGGAAAGAATGGTTGTAGATGACGAGGAAAAAGCTAACATATTAAACACCTTCTTTTCCACGGTATTCACGGTGGAAAATGAAATGCTAGGTGAAATCCCAAGAAACAATGAAAACCCTATATTAAGGGTCACCAATCTAACCCAAGAAGAGGTGCGAAACCGGCTAAATAAGATTAAAATAGATAAATCTCCGGGTCCGGATGGCATACACCCACGAGTACTAAGAGAACTAAGTAATGTAATAGATAAACCACTATTTCTTATTTTTAGGGACTCTATAGCGACAGGGTCTGTTCCACAGGATTGGCGCATAGCAAATGTGGTGCCAATATTCAAAAAGGGCTCTAAAAGTGAACCTGGAAATTATAGGCCAGTAAGTCTAACCTCTATTGTTGGTAAAATATTTGAAGGGTTTCTGAGGGATGTTATTCTGGATTATCTCAATGAGAATAACTGTTTAACTCCATATCAGCATGGGTTTATGAGAAATCGCTCCTGTCAAACCAATCTAATCAGTTTTTATGAAGAGGTAAGCTATAGGCTGGACCACGGTGAGTCATTGGACGTGGTATATCTCGATTTTTCCAAAGCATTTGATACCGTGCCGCACAAGAGGTTGGTACACAAAATGAGAATGCTTGGTCTGGGGGAAAATGTGTGTAAATGGGTTAGTAACTGGCTTAGTGATAGAAAGCAGAGGGTGGTTATAAATGGTATAGTCTCTAACTGGGTCGCTGTTACCAGTGGGGTACCGCAGGGGTCAGTATTGGGACCTGTTCTCTTCAACATATTCATTAATCTGGTAGAAGGTTTACACAGTAAAATATCGATATTTGCAGATGATACAAAACTATGTAAAGCAGTTAATACAAGAGAAGTTAGTATTCTGCTACAGATGGATCTGGATAAGTTGGAAACTTGGGCTGAAAGGTGGCAGATGAGGTTTAACAATGATAAATGTAAGGTTATACACATGGGAAGAAGGAATCAATATCACCATTACACACTGAATGGGAAACCACTGGGTAAATCTGACAGGGAGAAGGACTTGGGGATCCTAGTTAATGATAAACTTACCTGGAGCAGCCAGTGCCAGGCAGCAGCTGCCAAGGCAAACAGGATCATGGGGTGCATTAAAAGAGGTCTGGATACACATGATGAGAGCATTATACTGCCTCTGTACAAATCCCTAGTTAGACCGCACATGGAGTACTGTGTCCAGTTTTGGGCACCGGTGCTCAGGAAGGATATAATGGAACTAGAGAGAGTACAAAGGAGGGCAACAAAATTAATAAAGGGGATGGGAGAACTACAATACCCAGATAGATTAGCGAAATTAGGATTATTTAGTCTAGAAAAAAGACGACTGAGGGGCGATCTAATAACCATGTATAAGTATATAAGGGGACAATACAAATATCTCGCTGAGGATCTGTTTATACCAAGGAAGGTGACAAGGGGGCATTCTTTGCGTCTGGAGGAGAGAAGGTTTTTCCACCAACATAGAAGAGGATTCTTTACTGTTAGGGCAGTGAGAATCTGGAATTCCTTGCCTGAGGAGGTGGTGATGGCGAACTCAGTCGAGGGGTTCAAGAGAGGCCTGGATGGAGCAGAACAATGTTGTATCATACAATTAGGTTCTGTAGAAGGACGTAGATCTGGGGATTTATTATGATGGAATATAGGCTGAACTGGATGGACAAATGTCTTTTTTCAGCCTTACTAACTATTTTACTATGTTACTATGTTAAAACAATTTGTGCAATGTTGTGCAAAGCAGTTCCTTTAGTAACAAGTATGTTTTCATACGCAAAAAAAAGATGAAAAATAAATTGATGCATGCCTTTAATTTCTTACAGTATTTACACATACAGCATCTAATCGCAGTGCCCACTTATACGGCACTGTGCGCAATCAGTGCGCTTTCCTGACAGCCGGTCCTAACATTATACTAGCGCCAGGGTCTGGCTAGTAATGGCGGACGAACAGCGACTGCAGCAGTACATCCAGCAGCTGGAAGGCAGGTTGGCGGCTCTCGAGCGTAGAACCTCAGCTGTGGATGTTACCGCAGTAGCTGTTCAGGCTGCTAGTGTGGCTGCAGCCAGTTTGTCCACTGCCACCCCTGCTCCAACATTATCCCATCTCCTGTTGCCAAATAAGTTTGCTGGCGACAGTGAGCTGTGTCAGTGATTCATGAGTCAGTGTGCCATTCATCTTGAGCTCCTGGCTGCACGTTTTCCCATGGAACGGGCTAGAGTGGGATTTATTATATCCCTTCTGTCAGGCAGGGAATTGGAGTGGGCAGTGCCGCTGTGGGAGCGTGACGATCATGGGGTGCTGAGTGCTCCAAGGTTCCTGGACACTCTGAAACAGGTCTTCATGGGACCTCATGTCACCCATGATTTGGCACTCCAACTGCTGGCATTGATACCAGGGTTCGTCCATGGTCAGCCATTTTGCTATCCACTTCAGGACATTGGCATCTGAGCTGGACTGGTCGGATAAAGTCCTTATCCCAGTGTTCTGAAGGGGACTGTCTGACCATGTGAAGGATGCCTTGGCCACTATGGAGATGCCTGCCACACTAGAGGAGCAATAGCAATATCTACCCACATCGACCTTCGTTTTAATGAGCAAAGGTTGGAGTGAGCCCAGTGTAGGCAGAGGTTTCGCCTGGCTCCCACCTTCAGCAAACCTTGGAATCTCGGGTACAGGCATCCGAGCCACCTGAGGCCATGGAGATGTCATGGGCGGGGTCTAAGTCCAGGACTGCTCGTGCACCCCAGGTCTGTCCTGTATGCCATCAGTCTGCTCACCAAACCAGTGACCGTAAGAGTGGTGAATGGGTCGACACTACCCTCACAGATATCACACCAGACCATCCCATTTACTCTTTCTATGTCGCCATCCCATCAGGAGATTATTTCTTTACTGGTCATTCCCGAGGGGATAGACGAGATCCTATTTGGGATACCCTGGTTACGTTACCACTCCCCACATATAGAGTGGTCCACAGGAAGAATATTGGGATGGAGTGAATCTTGTGAGGGTAGATGTCTGAGGGAGTGCGTTCAGGTTGCTACTACTGAAGTACCCACAGATTTTTCCTCTCTCCCCAAGCACTATTGGCCCTATGCGGATGTATTCTGCAAGAGGGCTGCGGAGACCCTTCTACTCCACTGCCCCTAGGACTGTCCTATTGACCTCTTGACTGGTGCAGAGCCTCCCTGTCTCTCCCGGAGACGGAGGCGATGTCCCAATACATCCAGGAGAATTTGTCAAGAGGATTCATTAGGAAGTCAGTGTCACCTGCAGGGGCTAGGTTCTTCTTCATGCAGAAGAAGAATGGAGAACTATGTCTATGCATTGATTACAAGGGTCTTAACGCCATCATCGTTAAGAACAAATACCCTCCGCCTCTGATATCAGAGCTATTCGATAGCTTGTGGGGAGCGAGGGTATTTACTAAACTTGATCTGAGGGGTGCTTACAACCTGATTCGCATCCGTGAGGGGGACAAATGGAAGACGACATTTAACAGCAGGGACGGGCACTATGAATACCTGGTGATGCCCTTCGGGCTCTGTAATGCTCCTGCCGTTTTCCAAGACTTTGTGAATGATATCTTCCAGGATATACTCACCACCTCGGTCATAGTCTATCTGGATGATATTCTCATCTACTCTCCAGATATAGACTCCCACCAGAGACATGTTTGCAAAGTCTTCGACCTCCTATGGGCAAAAGTGTGTGTTTGAGCAGGATTCATTGCCTTTCCTGGGCTATATCATCTCCGCCTGGGGATTGGCCATTGATTCTGCCAAGCTTCAGGCTGTGATGGACTGGCAGCAACCCCATTCTCTTAAAGCGGTGCAGCGCTTTATGGGGTTCATTAATTATTATCGCCAGTTCATTCCCCACTCCTCAAATTTGGTTGCTCCCATGGTTGCCTTCACCAAGAAGGGAGCAAATCTCAAATTGTGGTCGGAGGAGGTTTCCGTGGCCTTTCTCTGCTAGTGCTCCCATTTTACATTGCCCTGATGTTGATAAACCATTTATCATGAAGGTGGATGCCTTTTCCATCGGTACTGGAGCAGTCCTCTTCCAGAAGGATGCTCAAGGTCAGAAGCATCCTTGCTTCTTCTTCTCCAAGACCTTCACACCAGCAGAGAGGAATTATTCCATCCGGGACAGGGAGTTGCTAGCCATAAAGTTGGCTTTCTCAGATTGGAGACACCCCCTGGAGGGGGTTCGCTTTCCCTTCCAAGTTTACACTGACCACAAAAATTTGATGTATATACCGTCTGCCCAGCGGCTAAATTCTCACCAAGCTAGATGGTCCCAGTTCTTCTCCCGGTTCCATTTCATCCTCCATTCTCTCTCTGGGGAGAAGACATTTGTGCTGACGCTCTCTCCTGCTCCGTAGTGTCATCAGCGGAGGTGGAAGAGCCTCAGCCTATTGTCCCTTCTGAGAACCTGAGGACCATGGCCCCGGTCTCGCTAGAGTCTGTGCCCTCAGGCAAGACTTTTGTGCCATCTAATTTGCGACCGGAGGTTCTCTCTTGGGCTCACTCGTCCAGGGTGGGTGGACACTTTGGGACCAAAAGGACATCTGAGCTTCTGGTGAGGACGTACTGGTGGCTGCATATGGCCAGTGATGTCGGAGACTATATTCGGGCGTGTGTCTCCTGTGCCAAGAGCAAGTCTCCTCAACAACGGCCGGCTGGGCTATTTTACCCCCTGCCAGTGGCGGACAGGCCCTGGGAAATGGTCGGGATGAACTTTGTGGTGGGCTTACCCAAGTCCCATAACTGCACCATTATTTGGGTAGTCACCGACCATTTTTCCAAAATGGTGCACTTGGTGCCGCTTCCGTGGCTACCTTCTGCACGGGCCTTGGTGGCGTTGTTTATCCAGCACGTTTTCCGCCTACACGGTATGCAAAATTGTCAGTGATCGGGGTCCCCAGATTGCATCTTGGTTCTGGAGAGAGCTTTGTCGTCTTCTCAGCATTGAGCTGAATCTCTCTTCAGCATACCATCCTGAGATGAATGGGTTGGTAGAGAGGGCCAACCAGACCCTGGTCACATACTTGTGATATTTAATCTCAGCCAGGCAGGATGACTGAGCATCCTTTCTACCGTGGGCGGAGTTTGCGCTTAACAACGCCGTAGCCAACTCCACTGGGCAGACTGTTGTGAATTCTGTGGCAGAGCTCCCTCCTGTGGTCACAAGTGGTACTTCGGCTGATTCTCTCTGTGTGAGCTTCTGTTGGTGGAGGGAAGTGGTACTGCGGCTTCTGAGTTTCCTCCCTCAGGTGATCTGGTGAGGTCGTTAGGTGCTTCTCTACTTAACTCCACCTAATGCTTTGATCCTGGCTTCCTGTCAATGTTCCAGTGTTGGACTTGCTTTTCCCTGGATCATTCCTGTGGCCTGCTGCTCTGCATAGCTAAGTTCTTCTTTGCTATTTGTTTGCTATTTTTTCTGTCCAGCTTATCTTATTTGTTGCTGGAAGCTCTGGGACGCAAAGGGTGTACCTCCGTGCCGCTAGTTCGGTATGGAGGGTCTTTTTGCCCCCTTTGCGTGGTTTTCTTTAGGGTTTTGTGTAGACCGCAAAGTTACCTTTTCTATCCTCGCTCTGTTAAGAAAGTCGGGCCTCACTTTGCTGAATCTTTTTCATCTCTAGGTTTGTCTTTTCATCTTAACTCACAGTCATTATATGTGGGGGGCTGCCTTTTCCTTTGGGGTATTTCTCTGAGGCAAGGTAGGCTTATTTTCTATCTTCAGGCTAGTTAGTTTCTCAGGCTGTGCCGTGTTGCATAGGCAGAGTTAGGCGCAATCCACGGCTGCCTCTAGTGTTGTTTGGAGAGGATTAGGGATTGCGGTCTGCAGAGTTCCCACGTCTCAGAGCTCGTTCTATGAATTTGGGTTATTGTCAGATCACTGTATGTGCTCTGACCGCTATGTCCATTGTGGTACTGAATTGCCTTTCATAACAGTACAGGAAGCCAAAAGTACTCATGATTCTCAATAGAGGGAAAAAAGAAGTTCTGAGACCATTTTTTTTCTTTGCACTGTGTTTTGCCTTTTTTTTCCCCTAGACATTTGGGTGGTTCAGTACACAGGTGTGGTGATGGACATTAGAAGTCTGTCTTCATTTATGGATCAGCTCTCAGCAAGTGTACAAAAGATTCAAGACACTATTGATCAGAAATCTGTGTTAGAACCAAGAATTCCTATTCCTGATTTGTTTTTTGGAGATAGAACTAAGTTTCTGAGTTTCAAAAATAATTGTAAATTATTTCTGGCCTTGAAACCTCGCTCCTCTGGTGATCCAGTTCAACAGGTTTTGATTGTTATTTCTTTTTTGCGCGGCGACCCTCAGGACTGGGCGTTTTCTCTTGCGCTGGGAGATCCTGCATTGAGTAATATCGATGCGTTTTTCCTGGCTCTCGGATTGCTGTACGATGAACCTAATTCAGTGGATCAGGCAGAGAAAAATTTGCTGGCTCTTTGTCAGGGTCAGGATGAGATAGAGGTATATTGTCAGAAATTTAGAAAGTGGTCCGTGCTCACTCAATGGAATGAATCTGCGCTGGCAGCTATGTTCAGAAAGGGTCTCTCTGAAGCCCTTAAGGATGTCATGGTGGGATTTCCTATGCCTGCTGGTTTGAATGAGTCTATGTCTTTGGCCATTCAGATCGGTCGACGCTTGCGTGAGCGCAAATCTGTGCACCATTTGGCGGTATTACCTGAGCTTAAACCTGAGCCTATGCAGTGCGATAGGACTTTGTCCAGAGTTGAACGGCAAGAACACAGACGTCTGAATGGGCTGTGTTTCTACTGTGGTGATTCCACTCATGCTATCTCTGATTGTCCTAAGCGCACTAAGCGGTTCGCTAGGTCTGCCACCATTGGTACTGTACAGTCAAAATTTCTTCTGTCCGTTACTTTGATCTGTTCTTTGGCATCGTATTCTGTCATGGCACTTGTGGATTCAGGCGCTGCCCTGAATTTGATGGAATTGGAGTATGCTAAGCGTTGTGGGTTTCTCTTAGAGCCCTTGCAGTGTCCTATTCCATTGAGAGGAATTGATGCCACGCCTTTGGCCAAGAATAAGCCTCAATACTGGACCCAGCTGACCATGTGCATGGCTCCTCCACATCAGGAGGTTATTCGCTTTCTGGTGTTGCATAATCTGCATGATGTGGTCGTGTTGGGGTTGCCATGGCTACAAGCCAATAATCCAGTATTAGATTGGAAATCTATGTCGGTGTCCAGCTGGGGTTGTCAGGGGGTACATGGTGATGTTCCATTTCTGTCAATTTCGTCATCCACCCCTTCTGAGGTTCCAGAGTTCTTGTCTGATTACCGGGATGTATTTGATGAGCCCAAGTCCGTTGCCCTACCTCCGCATAGGGATTGTGATTGTGCTATCAATTTGATTCCTGGTAGTAAATTCCCAAAAGGTCGACTGTTTAATTTATCCGTGCCTGAGCACGCCGCTATGCGCAGTTATGTGAAGGAATCCCTGGAGAAGGGGCATATTTGCCCATCATCATCACCATTAGGAGCAGGGTTCTTTTTTGTAGCCAAGAAGGATGGTTCGCTGAAACCTTGTATAGATTACCACCTTCTAAATAAGATCACGGTTAAATTTCAGTACCCCTTGCCATTGTTATCTGATTTGTTTGCTCGGATTAAGGGGGCTAGTTGGTTCACCAAGATAGATCTTCGTGGTGCGTATAATCTGGTGCGAATCAGGCGAGGAGATGAATGGAAAACTGCATTTAATACGCCCGAGGGTCATTTTGAGTATCTAGTGATGCCATTCGGACTTGCCAATGCTCCATCAGTGTTTCAGTCCTTTATGCATGACATCTTCCGAGAGTACCTGGATAAATTCCTGATTGTGTACTTGGATGACATTTTGATCTTCTCGGATGATTGGGAGTCTCATGTGAAGCAGGTCAGAACAGTTTTTCAGATCCTGCGTGCTAATTCTTTGTTTGTGAAGGGATCAAAGTGTCTCTTTGGTGTGCAGAAGGTTTCATTTTTGGGGTTCATCTTTTCCCCTTCTACTATCGAGATGGATCCTGTTAAGGTCCAAGCCATCCATGATTGGACTCAGCCGACATCTCTGAAAAGTCTGCAAAAGTTCCTGGGCTTTGCTAATTTTTATCGTCGCTTCATCTGCAATTTTTCTAGTATTGCCAAACCATTGACCGATTTGACCAAGAAGGGTGCTGATTTGGTCAATTGGTCTTCTGCTGCTGTGGAAGCTTTTCAAGAGTTGAAGCGTCGTTTTTCTTCTGCCCCTGTGTTGTGTCAACCAGATGTTTCTCTTCCGTTCCAGGTCGAGGTTGATGCTTCTGAGATTGGAGCAGGGGCTGTTTTGTCGCAGAGAGCTTCTGATTGCTCAGTGATGAAACCATGCGCTTTTTTTTCCAGTAAGTTTTCGCCTGCTGAGTGAAATTATGATGTGGGCAACCGAGAGTTGCTGGCCATGAAGTGGGCATTCGAGGAGTGGCGTCATTGGCTTGAAGGAGCTAAACATCGCATGGTGGTATTGACTGATCATAAGATCTTGACTTATCTTGAGTCTGCTAAGCGGTTGAATCCTAGACAGGCTCGTTGGTCGCTGTTTTTTGCCCGTTTTGACTATGTGATTTCGTTCCTTCCGGGCTCTAAAAATGTGAAGGTGGATGCTCTGTCTAGGAGTTTTGTGCCCGACTCTCTGGGTTTGTCTGAGCCGGCGGGTATCCTCAAGGAAGGAGTAATTGTGTCTGCCATCTCCCCTGATTTGCGGCGGGTGCTGCAAAAATTTCAGGCTAATAAACCTGATCGTTGTCCAGCGGAGAGACTGTTTGTCCCTGATAGGTGGACCAATAAAGTTATCTCTGAGGTTCATGGTTCGGTGTTGGCTGGTCATCCTGGAATCTTTGGTACTAGAGAGTTGGTGGCTAGATCCTTTTGGTGGCCGTCTCTGTCGCGGAATGTGCGTGCTTTTGTGCAGTCCTGTGGGATTTGTGCTCGGGCTAAGCCCTGCTGTTCTCGTGCCAGTGGGTTGCTTTTGCCCTTGCCGGTCCCGAAGAGGCCTTGGACACATATCTCTATGGATTTTATTTCTGATCTTCCCGTTTCTCAAAAGATGTCAGTCATTTGGGTGGTCTGTGATCGCTTTTCTAAGATGGTCCATCTGGTACCCTTGTCTAAATTGCCTTCCTCCTCTGATTTGGTGCCATTGTTCTTCCAGCATGTGGTTCGTTTACATGGCATTCCAGAGAATATCGTTTCTGACAGAGGTTCCCAGTTTGTTTCAAGGTTTTGGCGAGCCTTTTGTGGTAGGATGGGCATTGACCTATCCTTTTCCTCGGCTTTCCATCCTCAGACTAATGGCCAGACCGAACGAACCAATCAGACCTTGGAAACATATCTGAGATGCTTTGTTTCTGCCGATCAGGATGACTGGGTGTCCTTTTTGCCTTTGGCTGAGTTCGCCCTTAATAATCGGGCCAGCTCGGCTACCTTGGTTTCGCCATTTTTCTGCAATTCTGGGTTCCATCCTCGTTTCTCTTCAGGACAGGTTGAGTCTTCGGACTGTCCTGGTGTGGATACTGTGGTGGACAGGTTGCAGCAGATTTGGACTCATGTAGTGGACAATTTGACCTTGTCCCAGGAGAAGGCTCAACGTTTCGCTAATCGCAGACGCCGTGTGGGTCCCCGACTTCGTGTTGGGGATCTGGTTTGGTTATCTTCTCGTCATATTCCTATGAAGGTTTCCTCTCCTAAGTTTAAACCTCGTTTCATTGGTCCGTTGTTATGGCCGGCAATCAGGCAACACAGCGTGCAGTAATCAGCGCATATACAGAGATCTGGCAATAACCAAAAACAATAGGACGAGCTCTGAGACGTGGAATCTCTGTAGACTGCAGTACCTGATCTATCCTCACACAACTATAAGCAGCAGTGGATTGCGCCTATCACTACCTATGCAACTCGGCACTGCCCGAGGAGCTGACTAGCCTGAAGATAGAAATACAAGCCTGACTTACCTCAGAGAAATACCCCAAAGGAATAGGCAGCCCCCCACATATAATGACTGTTAGCAAGATGAAAAGACAAACGTAGGAATGAAATAGATTCAGCAAAGTGAGGCCCGATATTCTAGACAGAGCGAGGATAGCAAAGAGAACTATGCAGTCTACAAAAAACCCTAAAACGAAAACCACGCAAAGGGGCAAAAAGACCCACCGTGCCGAACTAACAGCACGGCGGTGCACTCCTTTGCTTCTCAGAGCTTCCAGCAAAAGTTAATAGCAAGCTGGACAGAAAAAACAGAAAACAAACTAGAAGCACTTATCTAGCAGAGCAGCAGGCCCAAGGAAAGATGCAGTAGCTCAGATCCAACACTGGAACATTGACAAGGAGCAAGGAAGACAGACTCAGGTGGAGCTAAATAGCAAGGCAGCCAATGAGCTCACCAAAACACCTGAGGGAGGAAGCCCAGAGACTGCAATACCACTTGTGACCACAGAAGTGAACTCAGCCACAGAATTCACAACAGTACCCCCCCCTTGAGGAGGGGTCACCGAACCCTCACCAGAACCCCCAGGCCGACCAGGATGAGCCACATGAAAGGCACGAACAAGATCTGGGGCATGGACATCAGAGGCAAAAACCCAGGAATTATCTTCCTGAGCATAACCCTTCCATTTGACCAGATACTGGAGTTTCCGTCTAGAGACACGAGAATCCAAAATCTTCTCCACAATATACTCCAATTCCCCCTCCACCAAAACAGGGGCAGGAGGCTCCACAGATGGAACCATAGGTGCCACGTATCTCCTCAACAACGACTTATGGAATACATTATGTATGGAAAAGGAGTCTGGGAGGGTCAGACGAAAAGACACCGGATTGAGAATCTCAGAAATCCTATACGGACCAATAAAACGAGGTTTAAATTTAGGAGAGGAAACCTTCATAGGAATATGACGAGAAGATAACCAAACCAGATCCCCAACACGAAGTCGGGGTCCCACACGGCGTCTGCGATTAGCGAAATGCTGAGCCTTCTCCTGGGACAAGGTCAAATTGTCCACTACCTGAGTCCAGATCTGCTGCAACCTGTCCACCACAGAATCCACACCAGGACAGTCCGAAGACTCAACCTGTCCTGAAGAGAAACGAGGATGGAACCCAGAATTGCAGAAAAATGGAGAGACCAAGGTAGCCGAGCTGGCCCGATTATTAAGGGCGAACTCAGCCAACGGCAAAAATGACACCCAATCATCCTGGTCTGCGGAAACAAAACATCTCAGATATGTTTCCAAGGTCTGATTGGTTCGTTCGGTCTGGCCATTAGTCTGAGGATGGAAGGCCGAGGAGAAAGATAGGTCAATGCCCATCCTACCACAAAAGGCTCGCCAGAACCTCGAGACAAACTGGGAACCTCTGTCAGAAACAATATTCTCAGGAATGCCATGTAAACGAACCACATGCTGGAAGAACAAAGGCACCAAATCAGAGGAGGAAGGCAATTTAACCAAGGGCACCAGATGGACCATTTTAGAAAAGCGATCACAGACCACCCAAATGACCGACATTTTTTGAGAAACGGGAAGGTCAGAAATGAAATCCATCAAAATATGTGTCCAAGGCCTCTTCGGGACCAGCAAGGGCAAAAGCAACCCACTGGCACGTGAACAACAGGGCTTAGCCCTAGCACAAATTCCACAGGACTGCACAAAAGCACGCACATCCCGTGACAGAGATGGCCACCAGAAGGATCTAGCAACCAACTCCCTGGTACCAAAGATTCCTGGATGACCGGCCAGCACCGAACAATGAAGTTCAGAGATAACTTTACTAGTCCACCTATCAGGGACGAACAGTTTCTCGGCCGGACAACGATCAGGTTTATTAGCCTGAAATTTCTGCAACACTCTCCGCAAATCAGGGGAGATGGCAGACACAATGACTCCTTCCTTGAGGATACTCGCCGGCTCAGATAACCCCGGAGAGTCGGGCACAAAACTCCTAGACAGAGCATCCGCCTTCACATTTTTAGAGCCCGGAAGGTATGAAATCACAAAATCAAAACGGGCAAAAAATAACGACCAACGGGCCTGTCTAGGATTCAAGCGCTTGGCAGACTCAAGATAAGTAAGGTTCTTATGATCAGTCAATACCACCACGCGATGCTTAGCACCCTCAAGCCATTGACGCCACTCCTCGAATGCCCACTTCATGGCCAGCAACTCTCGGTTGCCCACATCATAATTACGCTCAGCAGCAGAAAATTTCCTGGAAAAGAAAGCACATGGTTTGAACACTGAGCAACCAGAACCTCTCTGTGACAAAACCGCCCCTGCACCAATCTCAGAAGCATCAACCTCGACCTGGAACGGAAGAGAAACATCAGGTTGACACAACACAGGGGCACAGCAAAAACGACGCTTCAACTCCTGAAAAGCTTCCACGGCAGCAGAAGACCAATTAACCAAATCAGCACCCTTCTTGGTCAAATCGGTCAATGGTCTGGCAATGCTAGAAAAATTACAGATGAAGCGACGATAAAAATTAGCAAAGCCCAGGAATTTCTGCAGACTTTTTAGAGATGTCGGCTGAGTCCAATCCTGGATGGCCTGAACCTTAACCGGATCCATCTCGATAGTAGAAGGGGAAAAGATGAACCCCAAAAATGAAACTTTCTGCACACCGAAGAGACACTTTGATCCCTTCACGAACAAGGAATTAGCACGCAGTACCTGGAAAACCATTCTGACTTGCTTCACATGAGACTCCCAATCATCTGAGAAGATCAAAATGTCATCCAAGTAAACAATCAAGAATTTATCCAGATACTCACGGAAAATGTCATGCATAAAAGACTAAAAAACAGATGGAGCATTGGCAAGTCCGAACGGCATCACCAGATACTCAAAATGACCCTCGGGCGTATTAAATGCCGTTTTCCATTCATCTCCCTGCCTGATTCTCACCAGATTATACGCACCACGAAGATCAAACTTAGTAAACCAACTAGCCCCCTTAATCCGAGCAAACAAGTCAGAAATCAATGGCAAGGGATACTGAAACTTAACAGTGATCTTATTAAGAAGGCGGTAATCAATACACGGTCTTAGCGAACCATCCTTCTTGGCTACAAAAAAGAACCCTGCTCCCAATGGTGACGACGATGGGCGAATATGTCCCTTCTCCAGGGACTCCTTCACATAACTGCGCATAGCGGTGTGTTCAGGTACGGACAAATTAAATTAACGACCCTTAGGGAATTTACTACCAGGAATCAAATCGATAGCACAATCACAATTCCTATGCGGAGGTAGGGCATCAGACTTGGACTCTTCAAATACATCCTGAAAGTCCGACAAGAACTCTGGGATGTCAGAAGGAATGGATGACGAAATAGACAAAAATGGAACATCACCATGTACTCCCTGACAACCCCAGCTGGTTACCGACATAGAGTTCCAATCCAATACTGGATTATGGGTTTGTAGCCATGGCAACCCCAACACGACCACATCATGCAAATTATGCAACACCAGAAAGCGAATAACTTCCTGATGTGCAGGAGCCATGCACATGGTCAGCTGGGCCCAGTACTGAGGCTTATTCTTGGCCAAAGGTGTAGCATCAATTCCTCTCAACGGAATAGGACACCGCAAAGGCTCCAAGAAAAATCCACAACGTTTAGCATAATCCAAATCCATCAGATTCAGGGCAGCGCCTGAATCCACAAACGCCATGACAGAATACGATGACAAAGAGCACATTAAGGTAATGGACAAAAGGAATTTGGACTGTACAGTACCAATAACGGCAGAGCTATCGAACCGCCTAGTGCGTTTAGGACAATTAGAAATAGCATGAGTAGAATCACCACAATAGAAACACAGTCTGTTCAGACGTCTGTGTTCTTGCCGTTCTACTTTAGTCATAGTCCTGTCGCACTGCATAGGCTCAGGTTTACTCTCAGACAATACCGCCAGATGGTGCACAGATTTACGCTCGCGCAAGCGACGACCAATCTGAATGGCCAAGGACATAGACTCATTCAAACCAGCAGGCATAGGAAATCCCACCATTACATCCTTAAGAGCTTCAGAGAGACCCTTTCTGAACAAAGCCGCTAGTGCAGATTCATTCCACAGAGTGAGTACTGACCACTTCCTAAATTTCTGACAATATACTTCTGCATCATCCTGACCCTGGCATAAAGCCAGCAGATTTTTCTCAGCCTGATCCACTGAATTAGGCTCATCGTAAAGCAATCCCAGCGCCTGGAAAAATGCATCAACATTACTCAATGTAGAATCTCCTGGTGCAAGAGAAAACGCCCAGTCCTGTGGGTCGCCGCGCAAAAAAGAAATAATAATCAAAACCTGTTGAATAGGATTACCAGAAGAATGAGGTTTCAAGGCCAAAAATAGCTTACAATTATTTCTGAAGCTCAGGAACTTAGTTCTGTCACCAAAAAACAAATCAGGAATCGGAATTCTTGGTTCTAGCATCGATTTCTGATCAATAGTATCTTGAATCTTTTGTACATTTACAACGAGATTATCCATTGAGGAGCACAGAGCCTGAATATCCATGTCCACAGCTGTGTCCTGAAGCACTCTAATGTCTAGGGGAAAAAAAAGACTGAAGACAGAGCTAAGAAAAAAAAATGATGTCAGGATTTCTTTTTTCCCTCTATTGGGAATCATTGGTGTGGCTCCTTGTACTGTTATGGCCGGCAATCAGGCAACACAGCGTGCAGCAATCAGCGCATATACAGAGATCTGGCAATAACCAAAAACAATAGGACGAGCTCTGAGACGTGGAATCTCTGTAGACTGCAGTACCTGATCTATCCTCACACAACTATAAGCAGCAGTGGATTGCGCCTATCACTACCTATGCAACTCGGCACTGCCCGAGGAGCTGACTAGCCTGAAGATAGAAATACAAGCCTGACTTACCTCAGAGAAATACCCCAAAGGAATAGGCAGCCCCCCACATATAATGACTGTTAGCAAGATGAAAAGACAAACGTAGGAATGAAATAGATTCAGCAAAGTGAGGCCCGATATTCTAGACAGAGCGAGGATAGCAAAGAGAACTATGCAGTCTACAAAAAACCCTAAAACGAAAACCACGCAAAGGGGCAAAAAGACCCACCGTGCCGAACTAACAGCACGGCGGTGCACTCCTTTGCTTCTCAGAGCTTCCAGCAAAAGTTAATAGCAAGCTGGACAGAAAAAACAGAAAACAAACTAGAAGCACTTATCTAGCAGAGCAGCAGGCCCAAGGAAAGATGCAGTAGCTCAGATCCAACACTGGAACATTGACAAGGAGCAAGGAAGACAGACTCAGGTGGAGCTAAATAGCAAGGCAGCCAACGAGCTCACCAAAACACCTGAGGGAGGAAGCCCAGAGACTGCAATACCACTTGTGACCACAGAAGTGAATTCAGCCACAGAATTCACAACAGTCCGTATAGGATTTCTGAGGTTCTTAATCCTGTGTCTTTTCGTCTGACCCTTCCAGATTCTTTTTCCATACATAACGTATTCCATAGGTCATTGTTGCGGAGATACGTGGCACCTATGGTTCCATCTGTTGATCCTCCTGCCCCGGTTTTGGTGGAGGGGGAATTGGAGTATATTGTGGAGAAGATTTTGGATTCTCGTGTTTTTAGACGGAAACTCCAGTATCTGGTTAAATGGAAGGGTTATGCTCAGGAAGGTAATTCCTGGGTTTTTGCCTCTGATGTCCATGCTCCCGATCTTGTTCGTGCTTTTCATGTGGCTCATTCTGGTCGGCCTGGGGGCTCTGGTGAGGGTTCGGTGACCCCTCCTCAAGGGGGGGGTACTGTTGTGAATTCTGTGGCAGAGCTCCCTCCTGTGGTCACAAGTGGTACTTCGGCTGATTCTCTCTGTGAGCTTCTGTTGGTGGATGGAAGTGGTACTGCGGCTTCTGAGTTTCCTCCCTCAGGTGATCTGGTGAGGTCGTTAGGTGCTTTTCTACTTAACTCCACCTAATGCTTTGATCCTGGCTTCCTGTCAATGTTCCAGTGTTGGACTTGCTTTTTCCTGGATCATTCCTGTGGCCTGCTGCTCTGCATAGCTAAGTTCTTCTTTGCTATTTGTTTGCTATTTTTTCTGTCCAGCTTGTCTTATTTGTTGCTGGAAGCTCTGGGACGCAAAGGGTGTACCTCCGTGCCGTTAGTTCGGTACGGAGGGTCTTTTTGCCCCCTTTGCGTGGTTTTCTGTAGGGTTTTGTGTAGACCGCAAAGTTACCTTTTCTATCCTCGCTCTGTTAAGAATGTTGGGCCTCACTTTGCTGAATCTATTTCATCTCTACGTTTGTCTTTTCATCTTAACTCACAGTCATTATATGTGGGGGGCTGCCTTTTCCTTTGGGGTATTTCTCTGAGGCAAGGTAGGCTTATTTTCTATCTTCAGGCTAGTTAGTTTCTCAGGCTGTGCCGTGTTGCATAGGCAGAGTTAGGCGCAATCCACGGCTGCCTCTAGTGTTGTTTGGAGAGGATTAGGGATTGCGGTCTGCAGAGTTCCCACGTCTCAGAGATCGTTCTATGAATTTGGGTTATTGTCAGATCACTGTATGTGCTCTGACCGCTATGTCCATTGTGGTACTGAGTTGCCTTTCATAACAGCAGACCCCATTCCTCCTTAATTAAGGCCAGCAGCCGCCGGTTCCTGTGCCCATGCCCGTGTCTTCCGCTGACTCCATGGTGGAAGACTGGGCTGTGGAGGCATGTGACATTTGGGACCGCACACAGGATGATATCTGGGCCTCCAAGGAGAGAATGAGGGTCTCCGCCAATGCACATCAGCGCCCCGCTCTGACCTTTGCCCCTGGCGATTTAGTGTTGCTCTCCGCCCATAACATAAGGCTGCGAGTTGAATCCACTAAGTTTGCACCTCGCTACTTGGGTCCCTTCAAGGTCCTGGAACAGGTTAATCCTGTGGTCTACCATCTGGCCCTTCCTCCACGCCTAGGCATCACTGACACCTTTCATGTGTCCCTCTTAAAGCCCATTCATATGTCCCGGTATTCCAAGTCATCTGCCGGGACATCGGGTTAATCTACGGACGATTACAAGATGAGCGCCATCATGGGGTGTAAGGTGGTACACGGCAAAAAATTCTATTTGGTGGATTGGAAGGGTCATGGTCTAGAGGACAGGTCCTGGGAGCCTGCAGAGAACATTCAGGCTCATTGTGGACTTTGAGCAAAGCGAGGTCCAAGAAGGGGGGGTAATGTTAGGTGTTGAGTTCCCGCCGCTGCACAGGGGGAATCTCGAACCACCTCTGCTGCGGTCTCCCATTCTTCTCCAGCCACAGTGGAGCCTGCTCAGCAGAGACATCAGTCCCAGCATCTGACAGGCAGATACTGTGCGCTTGGTTACTGCTGATCTTCCAGGCTCAGCCATTCTAACCAGCAATGATCAGCGGTGAGCAGACGCTCCTGGGACTAAGTTCTGCTTTTCCTCTACTGAGCATGCCCAAGGGACGACCTCTCATTGGACCTCTCATTGGAGATTGGGGGTCACATTCTCAGGTCCTGTAGCAGCTCCTATTGGACCACTAGGAAGGTCCCGGAGAGCTTCCTCTATAAAAGGTTTGCATGGCCCCACGGCCATGTGCTAGTATAAACTTCATATTGTGTGTAGATGGATGTATGTCGATCGATGAAAGCTCCTTAATCTTTCCCCTTCCTTGTGTTGATGACTGCTCGCGAATGGTGGAAGCTACCTAGCTCCCAACAGTGCAACCTGCACAATTAGCACACGTCTCTGCGTCTATTCAGAGTGCCCACCTGCATGGCACCATGCGCAATCAGTGCGCTTTCCTGACAGTCGGTCAGTGTAGGGTGGGAAATCCCACTTGGACTCTGCATCTGACTCAGGGTGTCCTCAGGTGCAGGCTCAAAAGCCACCGAGGGTCAGAGCAGGTGCAATCACCAGTTTAGTGGGGGTGATTCATAGGGATTCCACTAGTGTCTTTCAGCTGCACCCTGTGACTGCTAACAGGGTGCAGCGTATTTATGGCAATTCTGTGAAGCAACAGAGTGCGCTTCTCTTCACATTGGGTGAGGTCTAACCCACGTGTGAGCAAGCGTCCATCCACCATTACTCAGCAGCAGGTGTCATCTCTGCACAGTGGACCCGGACTGTGAACACACCTCATATAATTATTTGGTGCATTCTGACAGTCCTAACAGTAGTGGACTTGGTATGACATAAATAAAGGAAGAGTTTTTCAGTACTGTTCGATCTACTTCTGGAGTAGGATGCAAAGACTACATAAAAAACTGTGGCTATTGTTATTAAAAAATTACCATGCATAACGCCACACTTATACTATTAATTGACATTTGATTTATGGACACACTGTTAGGGGTCGAGTTCCCGCCTCTGCACAGGGGGAATCTCGGGCTATCTCCACTGTGGTCTCCCATTCTTCTTCTGCCGCAGTGGAGCCTGCTCAGCGGAGATGTCAGTCCCAGCGTCTCGCTCAGTCTGACTCTGTAGAAAGAGTTACTGCTGCTTTTCCTGCTTCTGCCATTGAAGTCAGTGCTGGGCAGCGGCAAGCAGACGCTTCTGGGACTAAGTCCTGTTTTTCTCGTTCTGAGCATGCCCAGAGTAAGATCTCTCAGTGGAGATCGAGAGTCACATGTTCAGATACTGCAGCTAAAGCCATTGGTCCTTCAGGAAGGTCCTGTAGGTGCTCAGGCTCTGTGGCAGACTCTCATTGGTCCTTCTAGGAAGGTCCTGTACATGCTGCAACTATTTAAGGCTCGCATGGCCGCACGGCCATGCGCTAGTATCTTTCTATGTTATATGCTTTGCGCCAGTGTGGTCATGTAAGGTTGTGTTCAGGGACCAGGCTAAAATAAGCCCTTAGAATGCTGGCACCTCCAGCGAGGAGATTGTGTGTGTATGTATTCAGGGACCTGGCTGAAATAAGCCCCTAGAATGCTGGCACCTCCGGCGAGGAGTTTTGTGTGCATGCGTGACCACTGACTGCTCTCAGTTGGGTAGTTAGCCTGTGCCTCTGTGAAGTCTAACAAGGCGCAGTGCTTTGCTTTCACGACTACTCTGTGAAATAACAGAGTTAGTTCATACCACCATATAGTGCCGTTTTGCTAGCAGCAGGTTCTTCTGCACGGTGGACCCCGGGTTGCGAACGCATCAATAACAAGAAAACATCTATATTTACTTGGAGCGTTCCGCTAGCCCTAACACACACATTAGCAATTATTTTTACTTTTAAATCCTAACTTTCTTCTTACAACTGTTGGTTCAAAAATTCTAATCTTTATCAGTTAGTGACACTTGACTTATTGGATCTGTGTTGAATTTCATCTCATTACAAATTTATAAATGTGATTTTAAACACAAACTAAGTGGTAGACTCTTACACAGTGTCTATTTTAAGATTTCAGATTTTCTTGATTTCTTACTTTAGAAGATTTCTCAGTGGAATTTTTCATTACACTTTACATTTTGTACATTAAGTCTTGGCTTTGTACTTATTCTTTTTTATTCATATTTAATGCATGCTAATTAAGAACACAGAGATCTTAAAACTTATTTTTTTAAATAAAAACAAAACACATTTTATTAGAAAAAAGAACATTTCTGGAAATAATTTGATTAATTAATAGGGTAGAAAAATATAAGCTATTTCTTTAAATGTAGAAAACTATAGCCATGCAGAAAATTACTTTTCAAACAAAGGCTGACCATTGGTGGTTTGAAAAGTCATTGTATGGGTTCTGGTCTCCATTTCTATCATGATGATTCATATATGTCAATATGAAAAGCATTAAATTGACAGTCAAGAAGCTTTAATACGACCTGTCCCCTTGACTATGCTGTACCTTGTAAAGGTAAGTGTAGTGTTATCATTAACATTCATCAATCATGGCAATGATAACAATATTTTTATAACTGCTTAACCAACTACGACAATTACTAATTAGTATTTTTAGCATTCATCATAGATCTTCTATATAAATTTTGCTCAATTTGTGTCCAGTGTACGCTAAATAGACTTCTGCAGAATATCCTAAATTATTATATGATTCTTTTGCCTTGAAGTAGTGGTGGGATAGACCGTTGACAGTTTAATAAAACTACCAATGTCAAGTGGACATTATCACCAAAATACAGATTCCATTTAAGAAGTACAACAGCCTCTGTCATCAAGTCAGTGATATATTATTTTGTACTGTATATTCTGCTAACAGCTGGTTGGAGAGCATGTTATTTTATTTTTATTACTTTATTTTATTTTATTTATTTATTTTATTACTTTATTTTTCTCCTGCATTGCAATGTTATGTGACTGCTTTTGAGAAACATTAACATGCCAACTTTATATTTTCAAAAAATATTTTCTCGTTTATATTAATTAATGTTCTTTTTTATTTAGCTATATGAGTCAGCTAAGAAAATGAAGAATGAATATTAAGTAATACTTTAAAAGGCTTAATATGTAAAATATTAAAATAACATATACAACGGTAATTGAATGATGGGTGTAATAATTGACCAAAATATAAGGTATATGGCATCTGTCGCACAGAACAGCTTATGTCTTTTGCTATAGAGAACTTCACAAAGCTATAAACTAACATAGCATTATTTAATCTGAACGTTACTGTTAATATTCAGCTATTGTGCCGAGGTATGGTGAAGCTGTGTATATAAAGTTTCTATTGCCAGCACTTCCATTGCATTTTTAATACATTGCCTTCATTATTGGCATGTAACATATGAGTCTAGTCTGTAATGTCTTTACATTAAGTATAACTTAATATAAAATATGCACTCTAACGTATTTTATTTTTTCAGATTTTGGAAGAGCATGTCCTTATATGCCAATGAAGCATTTGAGCATCTGACTGCATTAAAGGATGATTAAAGTTTTTGCCTTTTCTACTGCCAGTCATCCACTTTAAGCATTTTCAGAGCAAAAACTCTAATAAGGTTAAAAAGATAAATTACTAATTACATTATCCAGAAAAAAGTATGCATGATCATACCGGCCAAAAGCATTAGGAAGTGAAACTTAACATTTTTGTAACTTATCCTTAAGCATCCAACCATTAACCTTTCAAAACACATTAGTATAGTTTATTATTTAATGATATCAAGCTTCACTTCCCAACATGGTATGCCACATACAAATATGCAAATTAATTACTCAAGCCATCTTTAAAAGGCCAGAAGGTTGTAAAACTTGGCCATCTGGTTCTTGAAAAGGTTGGAACTGCTCTCAATAGTATTTTAAAAATCAGAGAATGTGTTACTCATGTCCACAATGCAACTTATCCTCTTCAGGGCACTGGTCAAGTGTGATTTGTCTTAAGTGGTTAGGAGGGAAGGCAGCAACAGTAGCAGATGTTTATAGGGTTTGCCAAATTAACACTGTAGAAGCCAGGATCCCAGCACTTTGTACTGATAGATAACACATTATAATTAGAATTTGGCCACTTATTTAAATTGTTTTTAAAGTGATTCTATTTCTTATACATGCTGTTTGAAAAGGTTTGGAAAATAAATAACAAGCGGTCTAAAATCTTTGTATTTTGAATTGTTAACAGTAGCGATTAAACTGCAGCAAAATAGAAAATAAATGATATCTAAAAATCTGAAGATTACAGAAAATTCAAACATGTTTACAGATTTAGAAAGATATGACATATTCTCTTCCGAGCCGAGACTGTGATATTTGATTCTTGTTTTTTTATGATTATTTTTGGGATTTCTAAGCTTTTCAAAAATGTTCAAAATAATATAAAGAAATTGTTTTTTAGCCAGTTTTAGAACTATTTCAGGAATTTTGAAACAAACAAAATAAAACAATAATAAAAACATAAACTATCTATCTTACTCAATATTATTTTATAAACTGCTTATTTATCTTTTAAATTTCATAAATGATAGAATGACCAAAGCAGGATTTTTCAGAGACAAAATATATATGGCGGAAAATAAAATACAGGCGGGAGCCAATGTAGGAATACAGGGTCTGATTCATTAACCCATTTCTACCATTGGACGTACTATTCCGTCCATGTAGGGTGGGCCCTACTTCCCAAGGATGGAATAGTACGTCCAGAGCAATCAGCCGTGCTCACGGGGGGAGCGCGACCGATCGCGGCCGGGTGTCAGCTGACTATCGCAGCTGACATCCGGCACTATGTGCCAGGAGCTGTCACGGACCACCCCCGGCACACTAACCCCTGGCACACTGCGATCAAACATGATCGCAGTGTTCCGGCGGTATAGGGAAGCATCGCGCAGGGAGGGGGCTCCCTGCATGCTTCCCTGAGACCCTCGGAGCAACGTGATGTGATCGCGTTGCTGCGAGGGTCTCTTACCTCCTCCTCCCTGCAGCAGGCCTGGATCCAAAATGGCTCAGAGCAAGCGCTGGTAAGCAACCCCTGCTCTGCCTGTGTGATCGCTGATCTGACACAGTGCACAGCAAAGTGTCAGATCAGCGATCTGTCAATAAAATGTGATGCCCCCCCACTGGGGCAAAGTAAAAAAGTAAAAAAAAATTTTTTACATGTGTGAAAAAAAAATTCCTATATAAATAATAATAATAAAAAAAATTGTTCCAATAAATACATTCCTTTATCTAAATGAAAAAAACAATAAAAGTACACATATTTAGTATCGCCACGTCCGTAACGACCCAACCTATAAAACTATCCCCCTAGTTGACCCCTTCAGTGAATACCGTAAAAAAAAAAAAAGCCAAGGCAAAAACGACGCTTTATTATCATACCGCCGAACAAAAAGTGGAATAACACTCGATCAAAAAGACAGATATAAATAACCATGGTACCGCTGAAAACGTCATCTTGTCCTGCAAAAAATGAGCCACCATACAGCATCATCAGTGAAAAAATAAAAAAGTTATAGTCCTCAGAATAAAGCAATGCAAAAATAATTATTTTTTTTATAAAATAGTTTTTATTGTATAAAAACGCCAAAACATAAAAAAATATATAAATGAGGTATCGCTGTAATCGTACTGACCCGAAGAATAAAACTGCTGTCATGATCCGTTCCAGGGTTTATTAGTGTCAGTCCTTTTTTGGATGGATCAAGTCAAGGGTTAACTTTGCTCTGCCTCTTTCTGTGTTCAGGTTTGCCATTTAGCTCCCATGTATCTTGCTGTCAGTGTCAGCTATAGTTCTGCCTTTAGCGTGTTAACCTGACCCTGCTGGTAGCTCTTGATTTGCCCTGCTGTGAACCCTGACTTGCCCTGTGTGTTTTAACTCCCTCTGTCTGCCCTTTTCCCAGTATTTCTCTGTGTTTGTCTGCTTAATTCTCCGGTTCTGATCTCCGGCTTGGTTATTTACTTTTTTACTGTTAGTCCCTATTGTACCGTTTATTGCACGTTCTGGTTTACTGATATCTGGCTACGTAATGAATATCCATCTGTCTAATCCTATTATACTGTCGTGCTATCTCGTGCTTTTGACTTGGCTTGTCTGACCACTCTCTCGCCACTTGCTTACCAATAAAAACGGCAACTCGTCCCGCAAAAAACAAGACCTCACATGACTCTGTGGTCCAAAATATGGAAAAATTATAGCTTTCAAAATGTGGTAACGCAAAAAATATTTTTTGCAATAAAAAGCATCTTTTAGTGTATGACAGCTGCCAGTCATAAAAATCAGATAAAAAACAGCTATATATAGTAAATCAAACTCCCCTTTATCAACCCTTTAGTTAGGGAAAAATTAAAAAATTAGAAAAAATGTATTTATTTCCATTTTCCCATTAGGGTTAGGGTTAGGGCTAGGGTTAGGGTTAGCTTTAGGGCTAGTGTTCGGGCTAGGGTTAGGGCTAGGGTTAGGGCTAGGGTTAGGGTTAGGGTTGGGGCTAGGGTTAGGGTTACAGTTAGGGTTGGGGCTAAAATTAGAGTTAGGGTTGGGGCTAAAGTTAGGGTTAGGGTTGGGGCTAAAGTTAGGATTAGGGTTGGGGCTAGAGTTAGGGTTAGGGTTTGGATTACATTTACGGTTGGGAATAGTTTTGGGATTAGGGTTTGGAGTGTTTCAGGGTTAGGGGTGTGGTTAGGGTTACCATTGAGATTAAGGTTAGGGGTGTGTTTGGATTAGGGTTTTAGTTATAATTGGGGGTTTCCACTGTTTAGGCACATCATGGGCTCTCCAAACGCGACATGGCATCCGATCTCAATTCCAGCCAATTCTGCGTTGAAAAAGTAAAACAGTGCTCCTTCCCTTCTGAGCTCTCCCATGCACCCAAACAGGGGTTCACCCCAACATATTGTGTTTTAGCGTACCCAGGACACATTGGACAACAACTTTTTGGGGTCCAATTGCTCCTGCTACCTACAACTTTTGGGTTCCAATTTCTTCTCTTACCCTTGGGAAAATACAAAACTGGGGGCTAAAATATAATTTTTGTGGAAAAAAAGATTTTTATTTTCATGGCTCTGCGTTATAAACTGTAGTGAAACACTTGGGGGTTCAAAGCTCTCACAACACATCTAGCTGAGTTCCTTAGGGGGTCTGCTTTCCAAAATGGTGTCACATGTGGGGAGTTTCAATGTTTAGGCACATCAGTGGCTCTCCAAACGCAACATGGCGTCCCATCTCAATTCCTGTCAATTTCGCATTGAAAATTCAAACGGCGCTCCTTCCGTTCCGAGCTCTCCCTTGCACCCAAACAGTGGTTTACCCCCACATATGGGGTGTCAGCGTACTCAGGACAAGTTGGATAACAACTTTTGTTGTCCGATTTCTTCTCATACCCCTTGGAAAATAAAAAATTGGAGGCGAAAAGATAATTTTTGTGAAAAAATATGATTTTTTATTTTCACGGCTCTGTATCTGTTCTGTGAATCACTTAATGGGTCAAAGTGCTCATCACTAGAGTTGAGCGACCTTGACCTTTTTAGAGTCGAGCCGGGTTTTGCGAAACCCGACTATGTCCAAAGTCGGGTCGAGTGAAATCGGCCGATTATGACGTAAAGTCGGGATCGACCGAAACACGAAACCCAATGCAAGTCAATGGGGCAGCATAGTCGGCAGTGAGTGGGGGCCAGGAAAACACCTAGAGTGGCCATTTTAATGTCAAAACCATCCATTCTTCTTAATGAAGCTTGTCAAGCGTAATTTACCTTATAATAATTGGAAGGCATTTGAAATTGGGGGTCATTTGGCTAAAGTTGTGGGGGGTAGGGCTGGTTCAAGTAATTAGTGGGCCCAGGAAATCTGGACCACGTCACGGCAGTGGAGCAGGGAGAGGTAAGTATTTCAACTTTGCAAGTGCTGTGAACCTGAGCAAGCAGGGGGGGCCCACTCGTTGGCATTGGCACTGGCACAGGGCCCCTCAAAGTACAGCGGTGTGTTTGCACGGCGGGGGCGCCTCCCACCGGCAGCAACACTTTTGCGTACTATGAGAGGCCCTGTGCCAGTGACGTCGCCAACTAGTATTCCTCCCCCCACCTGATGAAGGAACCTGCACTTTCATCTGCACCTTCCTCTTTGTCCCCGTGTAAGGTGGTATGGTATGCGGGAAGAGCAACCTGACTTTCAGCAGGGTCACAATGTTGTTGTGTAGCGTGCACGGGGAATGTTGCGTTATGGGTCAATGTACCAGCAGACTCATCTATCACTGGCTGGGCAATGGGCACGATGAAGTGGAAACACAGATATAGGCCCAAAGAAGAAAGTGGGCTAAATGCAGTTCAAAATTGGTAACACAGGAATAACCAGGGGGCATTGCAGTGGAGGACAACTGGAATGAGAGGCTGACACAGAGAGTAGGGCCAAATCAGTAAGTAGTCGAAATGCAGTTCAAAATTGGCAACCGTAGTAAACAGGCGGCACAGCTTTGTTCAGTGGAGGAGAACAGCAAGGAGTGGCAGACACCGATAGTAGGCCCCAAACCAACTAGTACGCCAAATGCAGTTGTTCCATTTAACCACAATTTAATGAGAGCCTGAAGATAGAAGCTCAGGAAAGGCAACCTGGGGAACACCTTGGAGTGTAACACACCATCTCTCTCCACCCCATACCCATTTTGTATGGCCTAATGCAGTGTACTTTTCTACAACTACTAAACGAGAGTCGGAAGACCGAAGCAATGGCAAGGAAACCTGGGGAACACCTTAGAGTGTAACACACCCTCTCTCTACACCCCATACCCAATTTGAAGGCCTAATGCAGTGTAGTTTCCAAGAACTACTAAACGAGAGCCGGAAGATCGAAGCTCAGGAAAGGCAACCTGGGGAACACCTTGGAGTGTAACACACCCTCTCGCTACACCCCATACCCAATTTGAAGGCCTAATGCAGCGTAGTTTCCAACAACTACTAAACGAGAGCCGGAAGATCGAAGCTCAGGAAAGGCAACCTGGGGAACACCTTGGAGTGTAACACACCCTCTCGCTACACCCCATACCCAATTTGAAGGCCTAATGCAGCGTAGTTTCCAACAACTACTAAACGAGAGCCGGAAGATCGAAGCTCAGGAAAGGCAACCTGGGGAACACCTTGGAGTGTAACAAACCCTCTCTCTACACCCCATACCCAATTTGTAGGCCTAATGCAGCGTAGTTTCCGACAACTACTAAACGAGAGCATGAAGATCGAAGCTCAGGAAAGGCAACCTGGGGAACACCTTGGAGTGTAACACACCCTCTCTCTACACCCCATACCCAATTTGTAGGCCTAATGCAGCGTAGTTTCCGACAACTACTAAACGAGAGCCGGAATATCGAAGCTCAGGAAAGGCAACCTGGGGAACACCTTGGAGTGTAACACACCCTCTCTCTACACCCCATACCCAATTTGAAGGCCTAATGCAGTGTAGTTTCCAAGAACTACTAAACGAGAGCCGGAAGATCGAAGCTCAGGAAAGGCAACCTGGGGAACACCTTGGAGTGTAACAAACCCTCTCTCTACACCCCATACCCAATTTGTAGGCCTAATGCAGCGTAGTTTCCGACAACTACTAAACGAGAGCATGAAGATCGAAGCTCAGGAAAGGCAACCTGGGGAACACCTTGGAGTGTAACACACCCTCTCTCTACACCCCATACCCAATTTGTAGGCCTAATGCAGCGTAGTTTCCGACAACTACTAAACGAGAGCCGGAATATCGAAGCTCAGGAAAGGCAACCTGGGGAACACCTTGGAGTGTAACACACCCTCTCTCTACACCCCATACCCAATTTGAAGGCCTAATGCAGTGTAGTTTCCAAGAACTACTAAACGAGAGCCGGAAGATCGAAGCTCAGGAAAGGCAACCTGGGGAACACCTTGGAGTGTAACACACCCTCTCGCTACACCCCATACCCAATTTGAAGGCCTAATGCAGCGTAGTTTCCAACAACTACTAAACGAGAGCCGGAAGATCGAAGCTCAGGAAAGGCAACCTGGGGAACACCTTGGAGTGGAACACACCATCTCTCTACACCCCATACCCAATTTGAAGGCCTAATGCAGAGTAGTTTCCAAGAACTACTAAACGAGAGCCGGAAGATCGAAGCTCAGGAAAGGCAACCTGGGGAACACCTTGGAGTGTAACACAACGTCTCTCTACACGACGGAAGGGCTGATTCTTAGGAAGGAAGGCTGTTGGAAATAAGCATTGCGCGTCCGAGGGTGATTATATTCTTATTAGGTATATACTCACCCTCGGACGCGCCCTGCTTCTTTATTTGGAATGAATGTTTATTTGCAATGTGGTGTTGACTTTCTCTATTATTTTGGTAATTAATGATTTTATTATTTTCATTATTTTGCATCTTCTCGGCAATAATATAAAGAAGACGCGACAGGACAACACTCGGTGGATGCCATATGTGTGTTTTCAATTTAAAAAAACTTTCAGTTAACTACTTGCAGGAGAAAGTAATTGTAGCTGGTGGCCATTTTTAGTACTGTACCAGATTAGAGTTGTGTGTTTGTTTTTAATGTTAAAATGTCTGCATTTGATATCTCACCAGTATTTTCTTTTTTATAAGCAAAATACTTATTTTTATATTTTCTGATGTTGGTTCCAGGGGTACACGGCCAGCAGTGCCCTGGTCAGTGTAGTAGTAGTTGAAAGAATGGACCGCAGACAGGCATCGAAGGCCTAAAATAATAACACATGGCTGTAGGCAATTTTAAATTGGTTCCAGGGGTACACGGACAGCAGTGGTGTGGTCAGTGGAGGCCTAGTGGAAGGAGTGACCGCAGACAGGCATCGAAGGCCTAAAATAATAACACATGGCTGTAGGCAATTTTAAATTGGTTCCAGGGGTACACGGGCAGCAGTGACCTGGTCAGTGTAGTAGTAGTTGAAAGAATGGACCGCAGACAGGCATCGAAGGCCTAAAATAAAAAAATTGGGCTGGCTGTAGGCAATTTTAAATTGGTTCCAGGGGTACACGGGCAGCAGTGGTGTGGTCAGTGGAGGCCTAGTGGAAGGAGTGACCGCAGACAGGCATCGAAGGCCTAAAATAATAACACATGGCTGTAGGCAATTTTAAATTGGTTCCAGGGGTACACGGGCAGCAGTGACCTGGTCAGTGTAGTAGTAGTTGAAAAAATGGACCGCAGACAGGCATCGAATGCCTAAAATAATAACACATGGCTGTAGGCAATTTTAAATTGGTTACAGGGGTACACGGACAGCAGTGACCTGGTCAGTGTAGTAGTAGTTGAAAGAATGGACCGCAGACAGGCATCGAAGGCCTAAAATAAAAAAATTGGGCTGGCTGTAGGCAATTTTAAATTGGTTCCAGGGGTACACGGGCAGCAGTGGTGTGGTCAGTGGAGGCCTAGTGGAAGGAGTGACCGCAGACAGGCATCGAAGGCCTAAAATAATAACACATGGCTGTAGGCAATTTTAAATTGGTTCCAGGGGTACACGGACAGCAGTGACCTGGTCAGTGTAGTAGTAGTTGAAAGAATGGACCGCAGACAGGCATCGAAGGCCTAAAATAATAACACATGGCTGTAGGCAATTTTAAATTGGTTACAGGGGTACACGGACAGCAGTGACCTGGTCAGTGTAGTAGTAGTTGAAAGAATGGACCGCAGACAGGCATCGAAGGCCTAAAATAAAAAAATTGGGCTGGCTGTAGGCAATTTTAAATTGGTTCCAGGGGTACACGGGCAGCAGTGGTGTGGTCAGTGGAGGCCTAGTGGAAGGAGTGACCGCAGACAGGCATCGAAGGCCTAAAATAATAACACATGGCTGTAGGCAATTTTAAATTGGTTCCAGGGGTACACGGGCAGCAGTGACCTGGTCAGTGTAGTAGTAGTTGAAAAAATGGACCGCAGACAGGCATCGAATGCCTAAAATAATAACACATGGCTGTAGGCAATTTTAAATTGGTTACAGGGGTACACGGACAGCAGTGACCTGGTCAGTGTAGTAGTAGTTGAAAGAATGGACCGCAGACAGGCATCGAAGGCCTAAAATAAAAAAATTGGGCTGGCTGTAGGCAATTTTAAATTGGTTCCAGGGGTACACGGGCAGCAGTGACCTGGTCAGTGTAGTAGTAGTTGAAAGAATGGACCGCAGACAGGCATCGAAGGCCTAAAATAAAAAAATTGGGCTGGCTGTAGGCAATTTTAAATTGGTTCCAGGGGTACACGGGCAGCAGTGACCTGGTCAGTGTAGTAGTAGTTGAAAGAATGGACCGCAGACAGGCTTAGAAGGCCTAACATAACAAACTTGGGCTGGCTGTAGGCACTTTTAAATTGGTTCCAGGGGTACACGGGCAGCAGTGGTCTGGTCAGTGGAAGTCTAGTGGAAGGAGTGACCGCAGACAGGCTTCCAAGGCCTAACATAACAAACTTGGGCTGGCTGTAGGCACTTTTAAATTGGTTCCAGGGGTACACGGGCAGCAGTGGTCTGGTCAGTGGAAGTCTAGTGGAAGGAGTGACCGCAGACAGGCTTCCAAGGCCTAACATAACAAACTTGGGCTGGCTGTAGGCACTTTTAAATTGGTTCCAGGGGTACACGGGCAGCAGTGGTCTGGTCAGTGGAAGTCTAGTGGAAGGAGTGACCGCAGACAGGCTTCCAAGGCCTAACATAACAAACTTGGGCTGGCTGTAGGCACTTTTAAATTGGTTCCAGGGGTACACGGGCAGCAGTGGTCTGGTCAGTGGAAGTCTAGTGGAAGGAGTGACCGCAGACAGGCTTCCAAGGCCTAACATAACAAACTTGGGCTGGCTGTAGGCACTTTTAAATTGGTTCCAGGGGTACACGGGCAGCAGTGGTCTGGTCAGTGGAAGTCTAGTGGAAGGAGTGACCGCAGACAGGCTTCGAAGGCCTAACATAACAAAATTGGGCTGGCTGTAGGCACTTTAAATTGGTTCCAGGGGTACATGGGCAGCAGTGTATGGTCAGTGGAAGTCTAGTGGAAGGAGTGACGGCAGACAGTCTTCGAAGGCCTAACATAACAAAATTGGGCTGACTGTAGGCACTTTTAAATTGGTTCCAGGGTAACACGGCCAGCAGTGGCCTGGTCAGTGTAGTAGTTGTAGAAAGAAGGGACCGCAGACAGGCTTCGAAGGCCTAACATAACAAAAATGTCAAAACAATGGTATTGTCAGTGCCAGGCATTGAAGGATGTCAGCGGCTAGACTACACATTGGTGAAGCTGTGAGAGATAATTTTGCTAGTGGTAGAGCACTGTTTGAGCTGGGGGGGGGAACTGTCTTGTGGCCGGCGGTACAGGCACAGGGCCCCTCATATTACAACGGTGTGTCTGACGTTGGGTGCGCACCACCACCGCCAGAGACACTTTATTGTACTATGAGGGACCCAGTGGCAGTGCCGTCGACCAAAAGCGGCCACACCCACCTCTTCAGACAAACAGCACTCTCAAGGGTCCAAGCGCAAAGTGGCGATAGCACGGCCCCGTGTGGGGAGTTTGGCCATTTCGTGAGGTGGAAACATGTCGTATGCTGGACAATCAGGTGAAGAAAATTACGAGATTGGAAAAGTCATTCAGAATAGTCCACAGGCAAGACCTTTTCATAGGAAAGCTAGGTGTCAGCCGGGCAGGGTGGGGCAAAAGATTTTGAAATCCAGTTGTGGTTCATTTTAATGAAGGTTAGATCATCTACATTTTGGGTAGCCAGACGAGTCCTTTTTTCTGTTAGTATTGAACCTGCAGCACTGAATACTCTTTCTGATAGGACACTAGCTGCCGGGCAAGCAAGCTCCTGCAATGCATATTCTGCCAATTCTGGCCAGGTGTCTAATTTGGATGCCCAGTAATCAAATGGGAATGACGGTTGAGGGAGAACGTCGATAAGGGATGAAAAATAGTTTGTAACCATACTGGACAAATGTTGTCTCCTGTCACTTTGAATTGATGCTGCAGTACCTGTCCTGTCTGCGGTCATAGAAAAATCACTCCACAACCTGGTCAGAAAACCCCTCTGTCCAACGCCACTTCTGATTTCTGCCCCTCTAACACCTCTGGTCTGCTGGCCCCTGGAGCTCGTGTGAGAACGATCACGGGCGCTGTGTGCAGGGAATGCCAGAAGCAAACGGTCAACAAGAGTTGATTGTTTTGTTGCTAATATTAGTTCCAAGTTCTCATGTGGCATAATATTTTGCAATTTGCCTTTATAGCGAGGATCAAGGAGGCAGGCCAACCAGTAATCGTCATCGTTCATCATTTTTGTAATGCGTGTGTCCCTTTTGAGGATACGCAAGGCATAATCCGCCATGTGGGCCAAAGTTCCCGTTGTCAAATCTGCGGTTGTGCTTGGTTGAGGGGCAGTTGCAGGCAAATCTACGTCACTTGTGTCCCTCAAAAAACCAGAACCCGGCCTTGCCACGCCACCAATTTCCCGTGCCCCCGGGAAAGCTTCCTCATTAAAAATATACTCATCCCCATCATCCTCCTCATCCTCCACCTCCTCTTCGCCCGGTACCTCGTCATGTACACTGCCCTGACCAGACAATCGCTGACTGTCATCAAGGCTTTCCTCTTCCTCTGGTGCAGACGCCTGATCCTTTATGTGCGTCAAACTTTGCATCAGCAGACGCATTAGGGGGATGCTCATGCTTATTATGGCGTTGTCTGCACTAACCAGCCGTGTGCATTCCTCAAAACACTGAAGGACTTGACACATGTCTTGAATCTTCGACCACTGCACACCTGACAACTCCATGTCTGCCATCCTACTGCCTGCCCGTGTATGTGTATCCTCCCACAAAAACATAACAGCCCGCCTCTGTTCGCACAGTCTCTGAAGCATGTGCAGTGTTGAGTTCCACCTTGTTGCAACGTCTATGATTAGGCGATGCTGGGGAAGGTTCAAAGAACGCTGATAGGTCTGCATACGGCTGGAGTGTACAGGCGAACGGCGGATATGTGCGCAAAGTCCACGCACTTTGAGGAGCAGGTCGGATAACCCCGGATAACTTTTCAGGAAGCACTGCACCACCAGGTTTAAGGTGTGAGCCAGGCAAGGAATGTGTTTCAGTTGGGAAAGGGAGATGGCAGCCATGAAATTCCTTCCGTTATCACTCACTACCTTGCCTGCCTCAAGATCTACAGTGCCCAGCCACGACTGCGTTTCTTGCTGCAAGAACTCGGACAGAACTTCCGCGGTGTGTCTATTGTCGCCCAAACACTTCATAGCCAATACAGCCTGCTGACGTATGCCAGTAGCTGCCCCATAATGGGAGACCTGGTGTGCAACAGTGGCAGGTGCGGATGGAGTGTTTGTGCGACTGCGGTCTGTGGACGAGCTCTTGCTTCTGCAGGAGGACGAGGAGGAGGAGGAGGAGGGGGTGCGAACGGCTACAGACAACTGTTTACTAGACCGTGGGCTAGGCAGAACTGTCCCAAACTTGCTGTCCCCTGTGGACCCTGAATCCACCACATTTACCCAGTGTGCCGTGATGGACACGTAACGTCCCTGGCCATGCCTACTGGTCCATGCATCTGTTGTCAGGTGCACCTTTGTGCTCACAGATTGCCTGAGTGCATGGACGATGCGCTCTTTAACATGCTGGTGGAGGGCTGGGATGGCTTTTCTGGAAAAAAAGTGTCGACTGGGTAGCTCGTAGCGTGGTACAGCGTAGTCCATCAGGTCTTTGAAAGCTTCGCTTTCAACTAACCGGTAGGGCATCATCTCTAACGAGATTAGTCTAGCTATGTGGGCGTTCAAACCCTGTGTACGCGGATGCGAGGCTAAGTATTTCCTTTTTCTAACCATAGTCTCATGTAGGGTGAGCTGGACTGGAGAGCTGGAGATCGTGGAACTAGCGGGGGTGCCGGTGGACATGGCAGACTGAGAGACGGTGGGAGATGGTATTGTTGCCGCCGGTGCCCTAGATGCAGTGTTTCCTACTACGAAACTGGTGATTCCCTGACCCTGACTGCTTTGGCCTGGCAAAGATACCTGCACAGATACAGCAGGTGGTGCGCTAAATGGTGGTCCTACACTGCCGGAAGGGATGTTGCGTTGATGACTAGCTTCATTGGCCGAGGGTGCAACAACCTTAAGGGACGTTTGGTAGTTAGTCCAAGCTTTCAAATGCATGGTGGTTAAATGTCTATGCATGCAACTAGTATTGAGACTTTTCAGATTCTGACCTCTGCTTAAGGAAGTAGAACATTTTTGACAGATGACTTTGCGCTGATCAATTGGATGTTGTTTAAAAAAATGCCAGACTGCACTCTTTCTAGCATCGGATACCTTTTCAGGCATTGCAGACTGAGCTTTAACCGGATGGCCACGCTGTCCTCCACCAGGTTTTGGCTTTGCCACGCGTTTTGGGCAAGATACGGGCCCGGCAGATGGAACCTGTGGCGATGTTGATGCCTGCTGCGGCCCCTCCTCCTCCTCTGCTTCAGAACTGCTGCCGCCTGCACCCTGTTCCCCCAATGGCTGCCAATCGGGGTCAAGAACTGGGTCATCTAATAACTCTTCTTGTACCTCCTGCGCAACTTCGTCTGTGTCACCGTGTCGTTCGGTGGTATAGCGTTCGTGATGGGGCAACATAGTCTCATCAGGGTCTGATTCTTGATCAGCACCCTGCGAGGGCAATGTTGTGGTCTGAGTCAAAGGACCAGCATAGTAGTCTGGCTGTGGCTGTGCGTCAGTGCACTCCATGTCAGATTCAATTTGTAATGGGCATGGACTGTTAACTGCTTCACTTTCTAAGCCAGGGACGGTATGTGTAAAGAGCTCCATGGAGTAACCCGTTGTGTCGCCTGCTGCATTCTTCTCTGTTGTTGTTTTTGCTGAAGAGGACAAGGAAGTGACTTGTCCCTGACCGTGAACATCCACTAACGACGCGCTGCTTTTACTTTTACCAGTTTCACGAGATGAGGCAAAAGAGCTAGAGGCTGAGTCAGCAAGATAAGCCAAAACTTGCTCTTGCTGCTCCGGCTTTAAAAGCGGTTTTCCTAATCCCAGAAAAGGGAGCGTTCGAGGCCTTGTGTAGCCGGACGACGAACCTGGCTCCACAGCTCCAGACTTAGGTGCAATATTTTTTCCCCCACGACCACCTGATGCTCCACCACTACCACTACCCTCATTACCAGCTGACAATGAACGCCCCCGGCCACGACCTCTTCCACTAGACTTCCTCATTGTTTTAAAAACGTAACCAAACTAACGTTATTTGTTGCAGTCACACAACTTACACGGTGAGCTATAACTTCAGTATGATTTAGCTACCCCTTTACAGGTTGGTGAGACCACAGCGAAAATCAGGCCCAATGTTACACACTCTTTTTTTGGTGGCTGCAAATTAGAGAGATGCCCCACACGCAGGACTGTCACTGAAGCACAAATGTTAATATTAATGTCACACTATTATTTTTTTTTTATTTTTATTTTTTTCAGGAACACTTTAGAAACCCCCCAAAAAAAAAAAAATAGATTTTTGCAGGGAGAATTTAGAAAACAAATGTAACAAACTATATGCTTTCTATGGGCCACTGAGTGAGAGATGACGCACACAGGAATCAGGAGTGGCACACAAGCCCAGAGGCCAATATTTTTCTACCAATGATTGATGGAGTTATTTTCTCTGGTAGATTTTGGAACCCAAATCAAGGAAAAAAAATGTAGGCTTTCTATGGACCACAATTGGAGAGAGAGAGAGAGAGAGATGGCACACCCAGGAGTCAAGACTGGCACACAAGCAGAAAGGCCAATATTAATCTCCCACTGTTTTTTTTGGTTGTTTTTTTTTTTTTTTTTTTCAGGGAGACTTTAGAAAAAAAAATAATAAAAAAAATATGATTTTATCAGGAAGAATTTAGAAACCAAATAAAATAAAATGATTTTTTCAGGGAGAATTTATAAAACAAATAAAACCAAAAATAGGCGTTCTATGGCCCACTGACTGAGAGATGACGCACCCAGGAGTCAAGACTGGCACACAAGCAGAAAGGCCAATATTAATCTCCCACTGTTTTTTTTGGTTGTTTTTTTTTTTTTTTTTTCAGGGAGACTTTAGAAAAAAAAATAATAAAAAAAATATGATTTTATCAGGAAGAATTTAGAAACCAAATAAAATAAAATGATTTTTTCAGGGAGAATTTATAAAACAAATAAAACCAAAAATAGGCGTTCTATGGCCCACTGACTGAGAGATGACGCACCCAGGAGTCAAGACTGGCACACAAGCAGAAAGGCCAATATTAATCTCCCACTGTTTTTTTTTTTTTTTTTCAGGGAGACTTTAGAAAAAAAAATAATAAAAAAAATATGATTTTATCAGGAAGAATTTAGAAACCAAATAAAATAAAATAATTTTTTCAGGGAGAATTTAGAAAACAAATAAAACCAAAAATAGGCGTTCTATGGCCCACTGACTGAGAGATGACGCACACAGGAGTCAGGAGTGGCACACAAACCCAGAGGCCAATATTTTTCTACCAATGATTGATGTAGTTATTTTCTCTGGTAGATTTTAGAACCCAAATCAAGGAAAAAAAATATAGGCTTTCTATGGACCACAATTGGAGAGAGAGAGAGAGAGAGAGAGAGAGAGAGAGAGAGATGGCACACCCAGGAGTCAAGACTGGCACACAAGCAGAAAGGCCAATATTAATCTCCCACTGTTTTTTTGGTTGTTTTTTTTTTTTTTTTTTCAGGGAGACTTTAGAAAAAAAAATAATAAAAAAAATATGATTTTATCAGGAAGAATTTAGAAACCAAATAAAATAAAATGATTTTTTCAGGGAGAATTTAGAAAACAAATAAAACCAAAAATATGCGTTCTATGGCCCACTGACTGAGAGAGAGAGAGAGATGGAACGCTTAGTACTGGCACACAAGCCCAAAGGGCAATATTAATCTCCCTTTTTTTTTCCAGGGAGAATTTCTGAAACCCAAAAAAAAAATAAAATAGGCTTTCTATGGCCCACTATTTGTGAGAGAGATGGGACGCTCAGGACTGGCACAGATGGCACGCTCAGGACTGGCACAGAAGCCCAGAGGCCAATATTAATCTCCCTTTTTTTCTGGGAGAATTTATAAAACCAAAAAAATATTTAAATAGGCTTTCTATGGCCCACTATTTGTGAGAGAGATGGCACGCTCAGGACTGGCACAGATGGCACGCTCACAACTGGCACACAAGCCCAGAGGCCAATATTAATCTCCCTTTTTTCAGGGAGAATTTCTAAAACCCAAAAAAAAAATAAAATAGGCTTTCTATGGCCCACTATTTGTGAGAGAGATGGGACGCTCAGGACTGGCACAGATGGCACGCTCAGGACTGGCACAGAAGCCCAGAGGCCAATATTAATCTCCCTTTTTTTCTGGGAGAATTTATAAAACCAAAAAAATATTTAAATAGGCTTTCTATGGCCCACTATTTGTGAGAGAGATGGCACGCTCAGGACTGGCACAGATGGCACGCTCACAACTGGCACACAAGCCCAGAGGCCAATATTAATCTCCCTTTTTTCAGGGAGAATTTCTAAAACCCAAAAAAAAAATAAAATAGGCTTTCTATGGCCCACTATTTGTGAGAGAGATGGGACGCTCAGGACTGGCACAGATGGCACGCTCAGGACTGGCACAGAAGCCCAGAGGCCAATATTAATCTCCCTTTTTTTCTGGGAGAATTTATAAAACCAAAAAAATATTTAAATAGGCTTTCTATGGCCCACTATTTGTGAGAGAGATGGCACGCTCAGGACTGGCACAGATGGCACGCTCACAACTGGCACACAAGCCCAGAGGCCAATATTAATCTCCCTTTTTTCAGGGAAAATTTATAAAACAAAAAAAAAAATTAAATAGGCTTTCTATGGCCCACTATTTCTGAGAGAGATGGCACGCTCAGGGCTGGCACAGATGGCACGCTCAGGACTGGCACACAAGCCCAGAGGCCAATATTAATCTCCCTTTTTTTCAGGGAGAATTTATAAAACCAAAAAAAAAAATAAATAGGCTTTCTATGGCCCACTATTTGTGAGAGAGATGGCACACTCAGGACTGGCACACAAGCCCAAAGGCCAATATTAATCTCCCACTGTATTTTTATCAGGGAGAATTTATACACCCCACAAAAAAAAATACAGAAAAATGAAAAGGCTTTCTATGGCCCACTATGTGAGAGAGATGGCACACACAGGGATGGCACTCTAGCAGAAATGCCAAATTGCCAATCTTAATCTCCCACCAAAAAAAAAAAAAAAAAAAAAAACAGGGAATGTCCTACAATTACTATCTCCCTGCCTGCAGTAATCTCAGCCAGGTATGGCAGGCAGCTACTATCTCCCTGCCTGCAGTAATCTCAGCCAGGTATGGCAGGCAGCAATAAGGAGTGGACTGATGCACAAATGAAATAAAAAGTGTGGACAAACAAAAAAGATAGCTGTGCAGAAAGGAAGGAACAAGAGGATTTGTGCTT
Organism: Ranitomeya imitator; assembly: GCF_032444005.1. Taxonomy (NCBI): domain Eukaryota; kingdom Metazoa; phylum Chordata; class Amphibia; order Anura; family Dendrobatidae; genus Ranitomeya; species Ranitomeya imitator. Next base: position 510,980,523 of record NC_091282.1, on the reverse strand, counting down.
TGAAAAAAGCAGTTGGTTTGCACAGCGGCGTACACACAGCAATGCAGCTATCAGGGAGCCTTCTAGGGCAGCCCAATGAGCTACAGCGCTGAGGGGAAAAAAAAAAAAAAAAAAAATTCCACTGTCCCTGCACACCGAGGGTGGTGTTGGACAGTGCAAATCGCTGCAGCACAAGCGGTTTTGTGGTTAATGGACCCTGCCTAACGCTATCCCTGCTTCTGACAAAGCGGCAGCAACCTCTCCCTAAGCTCAGATCAGCAGCAGTAAGATGGCGGTCGGCGGGAACGCCTCTTTATAGCCCCTGTGACGTCGCAGACAGCAAGCCAATCACTGCAATGCCCTTCTCTAAGATGGTGGGGACCAGGACCTATGTCATCACGCTGCCCACACTCTGCGTTTACCTTCATTGGCTGAGAAATGGCGCTTTTCGCGTCATTGAAACGCGACTTTGGCGCGAAAGTCGCGTACCGCATGGCCGACCCCGCACAGGGGTCGGATCGGGTTTCATGAAACCCCGACTTAGCCAAAAGTCGGCGACTTTTGAAAATGTTCGACCCGTTTCGCTCAACCCTACTCATCACCACACATCTAGATAAGTTCCTTAGGAGGTCTACTTTCCAAAATGGTGTCACTTGTGGGGGGTTTCAATGTTTAGGCACATCAGTGGCTCTCCAAATGCAACATGGTGTCCCATCTCAATTCCTGTCAATTTTACATTGAAAAGTCAAATTGCACAATTCCCTTCCAAGCTCTCCCTTGCACTCAGTGGTTTACCCCCACATATGGGGTATCAGCGTACTCAGGACAAATTGTACAACAACTTTTGGGGTCCATTTTCTCCTGTTACCCTTGGTAAAATAAAACAAATTGGAGCTGAAGTAAATTTTTTGTGATAAAATGTTAAATGTTCATTTTTATTTAAACATTCCAAAAATTCCTGTGAAACACTTGAAGGGTTAATAAACTTCTTGAATGTGGATTTGAGCACCTTGAGGGGTGCAGTTTTTAAAATGGTGTCACACTTGATTATTTTCTATCATATAGACTCCTAAAAATGACTTCAAATGAGATGTGGTCCCTAAAAAAAAGGTGTTGTAAAAATGAGAAATTGCTGGTCAAATTTTAACCCTTAACTCCTTAACAAAAAAAATTTTGGTTCCAAAATTGTGATGATGTAAAGCAGACATGTGGTAAGTGTTACTTATTAAGTATTTAGTGTGACGTATCTCTGTGACTTAATTGCATAAAAATTCAAATTTGGAAAATTGCGAAATTTTCAAAATTTTTGCCAAATTTCCATTTTTTTCACAAATAAACGCAGGTAATATCAAATAAATTTTACCACTATCATGAAGTACAATATGTCACGAGAAAACACTGTCAGAATCACTGGGATCTGTTGGAGCGTTCCAGAGATATAACCTCATAAAGGGACAGTGGTCAGAACTGTAAAAATTGGCATGGTCATTAATGTGCAAACCACCCTTATGGGGTTATGGGGTTAAGACTGTTGTTGCCCATTCCAGACTTAATGAAGGGTTGCTTTGAAGTAGCATGCACACTCTTAATAACTTTGCACATCTTTTCTGAGGCGTATTTGAGCAGTAATCAAAACTTTGTAAATTGGGCTCTGCATGTCATTACTTTTTATTTAAAACGAAACAACTGAGATGCAATTGAAGTGTAGACTTTCAGATTTAGTGAAAGGGGTTGACCAAAAATATCTTCTGAAGCTTTTAGGAATTGTCACCATTTTTCTACGAAACCTCCTCATTTTAGGGGCCCAAAGGTAATTGGAAAAAATAACTTTACCATAAAAAAATGTACATTTTTAATACTTTGCAAAGATCGGCAGGCTGTGACTTGCATACTCATATCTGGAATCATTTCTCCTAGCTCAAGACTTCCGGTGAATGGAACTCATCAGACGGAAAGACGTAGGAGATGACCTAGCGATATCATTCCATTCTATATGTTCCATTAGGGAGTTGCAGGTATCATCAAGCATCAGGTTAGCAACACCAATGACACGGTTGAATGTGTATAAATACATGAACTGCTTGTTGCTGCACTGTTTTTAGCACTTTAGCCCATACGGGGTTTCATTTATGTTGGTCTCTATCCTATTTTTTAAAGTTTAAGATTAAAAGTTACTTTTTATGTCACTCATTCTCGAAGTGCACAATCATATGATTTACCTGTGTCATATACCCTTGCTATAGTATAATCCAAAAAATTAGTGACAGATTGTCATATACCCTTGCTACTGCTTGATAAATACATGATGGCATTCGTGAAACCATCTGACAGCATGGCACCAGGATTCGTTGCCACAGGGGGGGTTGCTGCGACTGTTCAATTCTGAACAGCCAGTCACAGTTATTTTAGTGTTTTAATCAATTACATTGCCTGAAACACTGAAATCCAGATATAATCAGTGCTATAACAATACTGACCAAAGGCTGGTGCTAAGGAGGAACATCATCCTTTATCCTTTATGGTTATTCCTCCTCTTCCTCAAGTGATTCGAACGACCACACAGATGTCTCAGGAAAACAAATGAACCAGCGCCCACTGTGGACCAAACCTCCTGAAAAGTATGAGGCACAGATTCCTGATTTTGTGGTGCAATCAGGAATTCAATTTGACACTACTGACCTCACAGAACTAGGCTTTTTCAAAGCCTTTTTATCTGACAATTTTGTAGATGTCATGGTGTCCCAAACAAATTTTTACACCCAACAAATTTTATACCAAAATCCCACTTTATGATTTGACAACTGGGGCCCTGTAGACACAGTAGAAATGTGCAAAGTTATGGGCCTTATTCGTCACATGGGGATAGTGAAGAAGATATAAATTCTGCAATGTTGGAGTGCTGATGTTTTATATAACAATCCAGTGTTCTGCAAGGCTATGCTCAAGTCACACCTTGAGGCCATTTGCAAATTTTTGCATTACAACGTTAATGCACAATGTCCACCACGAGATGACCCTCAACTTGCATGACTTTTCAAAGTTAGGCCAGTCATGGTCACTTCAGCAACAAATTTGCAGAGGCGTACATTCCCCAAAGAGACATCTGTGTTGATGTGTCCTTAATACATTTCAAGGGGAGGCTCAAATTCCGGCAATGCCTGCCCATTAATAGGGCAAGGTATGGAATTAAACTCTTCAAGCTGTTTGAGAATATCTCAGGGTACATCCACAGATTTTGGGTTTATGATGGGAAGGGCAACTGGATTCAACTTCCTGAATGCCCCCTGTCCTGGGAGTGACTGGAAAAATTGTGTGAGAGTCAGTGCACCCAATGCTGGATCAAAGCTATCACCTCTATGTACATAACGTCTACACCAGCATCCCACTTTTCCAATCCCTCTCTGCCTCTCTGCTTGCAGCAGTGTGCACAAAAATCAGAGAGGACTCCCTAGAACACTAATTGGCCAGTTGCTTAGAAATGGTGAGAGCAGGACCAAATGTAGCAACAACATGCTTGTGTCACACTGGATGAAGGATAAGTAAGTGCACAACGATGGTAATAGGGTATTGGGAGCCCAAACACTAGGGAAGGGGGAGTGGACACCCCTAGGCAGTTCTAAAATCATCCTGTCTTCACATATCATCCCTATATAGGATTTGCACCAATTGTCAAGCAGGAACCTAATCCCTGCCTGATGCTTGCGATAGGCCTTACATAGGGAAAGGATGGGTTAAGAACTAGTCAGTCCCCACTAAAACTAAAGACAGAGAGGAAAGATAAATGGGGGAAAACACATACCTTGAGAAGACAACCAAGATGTCATGCCAGGAATCCTCCAAGGCTCCGCAGGGAAAGACACTAACCAACTTCAATACTTCCAATAAGACTGAGGCAAGTATAAGTTAACACCCGCACCATGCTGCAGCAATTGAATGTATTTAACCTTCAGCTCAGGTGTGTGATTAGCAGCAGAAGGTGGAGGTAACTATTGGGTCCTAGAGAGCAAAGGATATTGTCGCATAGTAGAGATGAAAAAATCAAGAAAGTTCTTGAGCTAGACGCAAAGACCTTCTACAGCTGGATCCAGGATGACTGTCTTTCACATATGACACACCTGTGACAGCTTGTGGTCAAGTACAAGGACAGGAGGGATGTCTTTTTCTTGACCAGTATACATTGCAGTGGAAGTACCCTCACCGCTGTGTGAGGTACCTCAACATAGTTCCAAAAACTTGACTGTCCTTGGGTACAAAAGAACATAGGGGAGCTGATCTCTCTGATCAAGTCCTCCAGCTCTACAGTTCATGCAGAAAGTTAAGGTATAGTACAAAAAGCTGTATGTGCAAATCATACAGATGGCAATGTATAACTCTTACATGCTATCACGATGTGCATGCCATACTGGGACCTTCCTTTTGTTCCAGGAGGTAGTGATCAAGGCCCTAACATTTGGAAATCAGGAAAGGGAAGGAACCAGTACTTCCAAAAATGAAGGTGCTTGTGTTATACCAGGCCAACATTTCCCCGGAGAGATTCCTCAAACTTTAAAGAGAATAATGTCGCAAAAAAGGTGTAAAGTGTGTTTCAATGTCTACCATTCATCCATGAAATACTAAAATTATTTCTGTAGTGTATGAAAGACTGTTTCAAAGTATACCACTCATCCATGAAATACTAAAATTATTTCTGTATGACTTGATGTACTCTACACAACTTACAGTGGGTAAGGAAAGAATTCAGACCCCTTTAAATATTTCACTCTTTGTTTCACTGCAGCCATTTGGTAAAGTCAAAAAAGTTCATTTTTTTTCTCATTAATGTACACTCTGCACCGCATATTGACTGAAAAAAACAGAAATGTAGAAATGTTTGCAAATGTATTAAAAAAGAAAAACTGAAATAACGCATGGTCATAAGTATTCAGACCCTATGCTCAGACATTCAGATTTTAGTCACATGCTATTCCCTTGTGATCCTCCTTGAGATGATTTTACTTCTTAATTTGAGTCCAGCTGTTAACCTAATAGACTTGATTTGTAAAGGCACACACCTGTCTATATAAGACTTCACAGCTCACAGTGCATGTCAGACCAAATGAGAATCATGAGGTCAAAGGATCTGGCCAAGGAGCTCAGAGACAGAATTGTGGCAAGGCACAAATCTGGCCATAGTTACAAAAGAATTTCTGCAGTATTCAAGGTTCCTAAGAGGACAGTGCCTTTCATAATCCTTAAATGGAAGAAGTTTGGGACCACCAGAAGTCTTCCTAGACATGGCCATCCAGCCAACCTGAGCAATCATGGGAGAAGAGCCTTGGTGAGAGGGGTAAAGAGGAACCCCAAGATCACTGTGGCTGAGCTCCACAGATGCAGTAGGGAGATGGGAGAAAGTTCCTAAATGTCAACTATCACTGCAGCCCTCCACCAGTCAGGCCTTTATGGCAGAGAGGCTCGACAGAAGCCTCTCCTCAGTGAAAGACATATGAAAGTCCACATAGAGTTTGCTAAAAACACATGAAGGACTCCCAGACTATGAGAAATAAGATTCTCTGGTCTGATGAGGCGAATATATAACTTTTTGGTGATAATTCTAAGTGGTATGTGTGGAGAAAACCAGGCACTGCTCATCACCCACCCAATACAATCCCAACAGTGAAACATGGTGGCGGCAGCATCATGCTATAGGGGTGTTTTTTAGCTGCAGGGACAGGAAGACTGGTTGCAATTGAAGGAAACATGAATGCGGCCAAGTACAGAGATATCCTGGATGAAAACCTCTTCCAGAGTGCTCTGGACCTCAGAATTAGCAGAAGGTTCACCTTCCAACCAGACAATGTTTCTAAGTGCACAGCTAAAATAACAAAGGAGTGGCTTCAGAACAACTATGTGACCATTCTTGACTGCAAAGCCAGAGCTCTGATGTAAACCCAATTGAGCATCTCTGGAGAGACCTGAAAATGGCTGACCACCAACGTTCACCATCCAACCTTATGGAACTGGAGAGGATCTGCAAGGAAGAATGACGGAGGATCCCCAAATCCACGTGTGAAAAACTTGTTGCATCATTCCCAAGAAGCATCATGTTTGTACTAGCTCAAAAGGTTGCCTCTACTCAATAATAACCAAAGGGTCTGAATACTTATGTGTTAGGAGCCGAGTTCCCGCGGCTGCACAGGGGGAATCTCGAACCATGTCTGCTGTGGTCTCTCATTCTGCATCAGCCTGCTCAGCGGATGCGTCGGTCTCAGCGTCTCACTCAATCTGATTCTGTGCAAAGGGTTACTGTTGCCTTTCCAGGCTCTGCCATTGTAGCCTGTACTGATCAGTGGCGAGCAGACATCGCTGGGACTAAGTCCTGCTTTTCCCCTTCTGAGCATGCCCAAAGGAAGACCTTTCATTGGAGGTCTGGTGTCACATGCTCAGGTACTGCAGTAGTTCCCATTGGTCCTCTAGGAAGGTTCTGAAGTTGCTCAGTTACTGTAGCAGTTCTAATTGGTCCTCTAGGAAGGTCCTGAACTTGCTGCAGCTATAAAAGGTTTGCATGGCCGCACGGCCATGCGCTGGTATACACTTGCTTATGAGTGTGTGTTGTGAGTGAAAGTCACTCTTTAATCATCCCCTCCCATGTGTTTGAATGCTTGCGTAAGGAAGATGATTGTAATCTAGCGCCCGACTTGTTACCAACACAAGTACACAAACAGCATCTATTGCTGTCACTGCCAGTGCGGCGCCGTGCGCTATCACCATGCTTTCCAAACCCAAGTAAGGATGGTTAGTGGCGTCCGCCAGTGCGGCACCGCATGCACTCTTGTGCTACTTTATTTTTTCTGTTACGTTTGGTACCGCGGCCCTGTGATGCAACAGGGTTCACTTCTTTCACACAGAGTGAAGCTAACCCATGTGTGTATCCTCATTGTACCGCCATATAGTCCGTCATTGCTTAGCAGCAGGTTCCATCTCTGCACGGTGGACCCCGGGCTGCGAACACACCTTTTTCCTTTTCTCCAATTACCATGACCATGTGATATTTTAGTTTTTCTTTTATATGAATTTGCAAAAATTTCTACATTTCTTTTGCTTGCTCATTGCTTTTTTCATTCAAGATTCGGTACAGAGTGTACATTAAGGCTATGTGCACATGTCCAGAATTGCCGCAGAAATATCCGCTGCAATTCCGTAACTGTGCCGCGGGTAAAATGCATGCGGAATTGGCATGCATTTTCCCTCTAAACATCAGCGTTTTACAAGGATAATTAGCTTGCAGAATGCTAGCATTTTTCAAGCGATCTGTAGCATCGCTTGGAAAACTGATTGAAAGGTTGGTCACATTTGTCAAACATAGTGTTTGACAAGTGTGACAAACTTTTTACTATTGATGCTGCATAGGCAGCATCAATAGTAAAAAGATCTAATGTTAAAAATAATTAAAAAAATACAACATCGTGATATTCTCACCTTCTGGCGGCCCCGGCAGCCTTCCCGCTCCTCGCGATGCTTCCATTCCCAGTAGCTGCAGCAAGTACAGGACCTTCCCAGAAGGACCAATGGGAGGCTGCCACAGAAGTTGAGCACCTTCAGGACCTTCCTAGAGGACCAATGGGATTTGCTGCAGTATCTAAGCATGTGACCCTTGATTCCCAATTAGAGATCTTACCCTGGGCATGCTCAGAAGGGGAAAAGTAGGACTTAGTCCCAAAGATGTCTGCTCGCCACTGCCCAGTACTGGCTACAATGGCAGAAGCTATAAAGGCAGCAGTAACTCTTTGCACAGAGTCAGACTGAGCGAGATGTCTCTGCTGAGCAGGCTCCACTGCGGCAGGAGAAGAATGGGAGACCGCAGCAGAGATGGCCTGAGATTTCCCCTGTGCAGAGGCGGGAACTTGACCCCTAACATCACCCCCCATTCAAGGGCCCCCCTCCCTGGACCTCCCTACGCTCGAAGGCAGCAATGAGCTGTGGAGCCTGAATGTACTCAGCAGGCTCCCAGGACCTGACCATAACCCTTCCAGTCCACCAAATAAAACCTTTTGCCAAGCACCAACTTGCGCCCCAAAATAGCAATCACCTCGTAATCGTCCGTAGATGAACCCGATGTCCCGGCAGATGACTCGGAAAATCGGGATATGTATACGGGCCTCAAGAGGGACACATGAAAGGTGTCGATGATACCCAGGCTTGGTGGAAGGGCCAAACAGTAGACCACAGGGTTAACCTGTTCGAGGACCATGAAAGGGCCCTAGTAGCGAGGTGCAAACTTAGTGGACTCAATTCACAGCCTGACATTACAGGCGGAGAGCTGTTGTGAATTCTGTGGCTGAATTCACTCCTGTGGTCACAAGTGGTACTGCAGCTTCTGAGCTTCCTCCCTCAGGTGTTCTGGTGAGCTCGTTAAGTGCTTCATTACTTAACTCCGCCTGATGCTGCTATCCTTGCTCCTTGTCAATGTTTCAGTGTTGGATCTGAGCTTCTCCTGATTGTTCCTGTGACCTGCTGCTCTGTATAGCTAAGTGCTTTTTGCTTTTTTGTTGCTTTTTTTCTGTCCAGCTTGTCTTTTGTTTTGCTGGAAGCTCTGAGACGCAAAGGGTGTACCGCCGTGCCGTTAGTTCGGCACGGTGGGTTTTCTTTTTGCCCCTTTGCGTGGTTTTGCTTTAGGGTTTTTTGTAGACTGCAAAGTTCGCTTTACTGTCCTCGCTCTGTCCTAGAATATTGGGCCCCACTTTGCTGAATCTATTTCATCCCTACGTTTTGTCTTTTCATCTTACTCACAGTCATTATATGTGGGGGGCTGCCTTTTCCTTTGGGGAATTTCTCTGGGGCAAGTCAGGCCTATTTTTCTATCTTCAGGCTAGCTAGTTTCTTAGGCTGTGCCGAGTTGCCTAGGTAGTTGTTAGGCGCAATCCACAGCCGCTTTTAGTTGTGTTTAGGATAGGATCAGGTGTGCAGTCTACAGAGTTTCCACGTCTCAGAGCTCGTTCTTGTATTTTTGGGTATTTGTCAGATCACTGTGTGCGCTCTGATCGCTAAGCACACTGTGTTTCTGGATTACCTTCATAACACCTGTCATTAGCAAACATAACAGAGAGCCACACTAAGTCGCCAGGAGCAAAGGTCAGAGCGGGGCGCCAATGTGCATCAGCGGAGGACCTCATTCTCTCCTTGGTGGCCCGAATGGCATCCTGAGGCAGTCCCAAATGTCCCGTGCCTCCACAGCCCCGTCTGCCACCCTGGAGTTGGCAGAAGACACGGGCATAGGCACAGGTACCCGCGGATGCTGACCATAGTAAAGGAGGAATGGGGTCTGTCCAGTGGAGTCAGCTATGGCATTGTTCAGCGCAAACTCTGCCCATGATAGCTAGGATGCCCAGTCATCCTGCCTGCCTATGACAAAATGTTGCAGATATGTGACCAAGGTCTGGTTGGCCCTCTCTACCAACCCATTAGTCTCGGGATTGTATGCTGAAGAGAGATTCAACTCAATGCTGAGAAGACGACAAAGCTCTCTCCAGAAACGAAATGCAAACTGGGGACCCCGGTCACTGACAATTTTGTCCGGCATACCGTCTAGGTGGAAGATGTGTTTTATAAACAATGCTGCCAAGGCCCGTGCAGAAGGTAGCTGTGGAAGCGGCACCTAGTGCTCCATTTTATAAAAATGATTGGTGACAACCCAAATGATGGTACAGCCACGAGACTTGGGCAAGCCCACCACAAAGTCCATCCCGACCACCTCCCAGGGCCTGTCTACCACCGGCAAGGGTGGTATCGACGAGATTTATTTTTGGCGCACGAGACACACGCCCGAATATTATCTCCGATGTCACGGACCATATGCGGCCACCAGTACATCATCGCCAGCAGCTGATATGTCCTCATTGTCCCAAAATGTCCACCCACCCTGGACGAATGAGACCTAGAGAGAACCTGCAGTCGCAAGTTAATACGTACAAAAGTCTTGCACTTACTCTAGCAAAACCGGAGCTATGGTTCTCAGGCTCTCAGAAGGGACAATAAGCCGAGGCTCCCCTTCCTCCTCCTCAGAAGACACAACGGAGTGAGAGAGGGCATCAGCACGAATGTTTTTCTCCCCAGCGAGATAGTGGAGGGTGAAGTGGAACCGGGAGAAGAACAAGGACCATCTGGCCTAATGAGAATTTAGCCGCTTGGCTGTTGGTAAATATACCAAATTTTTTTGGTCTGAGAAGACTTGGAAGGGAAAGCGAGCCCCCTCCAAAGGATGTCTCCACTCGAAAAAGGCCAATTTCATTGCTAGCAACTCCCTGTCCCTAATGGAATAATTCCTCTCCACAGGTGTGAAGGTCTTGGAGAAAAAGAAGCAAGGATGCTTCTGACCTTGAGAATCCTTTTGGAAGAGGACTGCTCCAGCACCAAAGGATGAGACATCTACCTCTATTATAAACGGCTTATCAACATCGGGACGATGTAGGATGGCAGCACTAGCAAAATGAGACTAATAGAAGAGAAAGCCTTCGAGACCTTTTCTGACCACAATTTGGGATTTGCTCCATTCTTGGTGAGGGCTACCAAGGGAGCTACCAAAGTTGAGAAATCAGGAATGAACTGGCGATAGTAATTAATGAACCCCATAAAGCGCTGCACCGCTTTAAAGAATGGGGTTCTTGCCAGTCCATCACAGCCTGTAGTTTGGCAGTATCCATAGTCAATGGCTGGGCGGAGATGATATAGCCCAGGAAAGGTAAAGACTCCTGCTCAAACATACACTTCTCCAACTTTGCATAGAGGGAATTTGCCTGTAAGAGGTCGAAGACTCTGCCAACATCTCTCCGGTGGGAGTCAATATCTGGTGAGAAGATGAGAATATCATCCAGATAGACTACGACCGAGGTGGAGAGCATATCCCAGAATATATCGTCAACAAAATCTTGGAAAATGGCTGGGGCATTACAGAGCCCGAAGGGCATCACCAGATACTCATAGTGCCCATCCCTGGTATTAAAAGCCATCTTCCATTCATCCCCTCACGAATGCGAATCAGTTTATACGCACCCCTCAGATCTAATTTGATAAATACCCTTGCTCCCAGTAGCCTATCAAAGAGCTCAGAAATCAGGGGCAATGGGTACTTATTCTTAGAAGTGATAGCGTTAAGACCCCTGTAATCTATGCATGGACAAAATTCTCTGTTCTTCTTCTGCACGAAGAAGAACCCCGCCACTGCACGTGACACTGACTTCCTAATGAACCCTCTTGCCAAATTCTCCTGGATGTATTGTGACATGGCCTCCGTTTCCTGGAGAGAGAGGAGATAGACCCGTCCCGAGGAGGTTCTGCTCCAGGCATGAGATCAATAGGACAGTCATAGGGGTGGTGAGGCGGAAGGGTCTCCACAGCCTTTTTGGAGAACACGTCTGCATAGGACCAATAGTACTTGGGAAGGGAAGAAAGATCTGTGGGTATCTCGGTAGTGGAAACTTGAACACACTCTCTCACACATCTGCCCTTACATGATTCACTCCAACCCAATATCCTCCAAGAGGTCCACTCAATATGTGGGGAGTGGAAACGTAGCCAGGGTATTCCCAGCAGAATCTCATTCATTCCCTCGGGAAGGACAAGAAGGGAAATAATCTCCTGGTGGGAAGGAGACATGGATAACTTGAAAGGAACAGTCTGGTGTGTAATTTGTGAGGTAGGTGTCGACCCATTCACTACTCTAACAGTCACCGATATGGCAAGCATCACCAGATGTATTGCATGGCGCAGAGCAAAAGCAGAGGACATAAAATTCCCCTCTGCTCCAGAGTCCACACAAAGCTTGACTGTAAGAGTGGATGAGCCTGACGTAATTGTCCCTTTAAAGGTCAGCTTGGAGTCAAATGCCGCCGTACCTAGTGAACCTCCTCCAATGGTTACTAGACGCGATCATTTTCCTGACCGCCGTGGACATTTATTGGCATAATGTCCTAGCTGTTGGCAATTTTTACAAACCATGGGTACTCGAGCGGTCCAAGACTTTGGTCCCGCTCGAGAAACCTCCATGGCCTCATGGGAGTCGTACGCCTGAACGGAAGATTCTAGGGGTTTGGCGAAGGTGGGAGCCAGCCGAAACCTCTGCCTACACTGGGTTCCCTCTAACCTCCGCTCGTTAAAACGGAGGTCGATGCGGGTAGATATTGAAATGAGCTCCTCCAGCATGGCGGGAATCTCCCTGGTGGCCAAGGCTTCCTTCACGTGGTCTGCCAGTCCTTTCCAGAAAACCAGAATAAGGACTTTATCCGGCCACTCCAGCTCAGAGACCAGAGTCTGGAATTGGACGGCGAACTGGCTGACCATGGAAGAACCCTGTGTAATTGCCAACAATTGGAACGTGGTATCATGGGTGACACGAGGTCCTAAAAAGACCTGTTTCAGAGAGTCCAGGAAGAGAGGAGCACTCTGCACCACATGATCATCATGCTCCCACAGCGGCTTGCCCTCTCCAATGCCCTGCCCAACAAAAAGGATAAGATAAATCCCACTTTCACCCATTCCATAGGAAAACGTGCAGCCAGGAGCTCTAGATTTATGGAGCACTGACTCAAGAATCCCCGACATAGCTTACTGTCAACAGCACACTTGTCTGGAAGCGGGAGACGGGATTCAAGTCAGAGCAGGGGTGGCAGAGGACAAACTGGCTGCAGCTACACTTGCCGCCTGAACAGCGACTGCGGTAACATCCACAACTGAAGTTGTGCGTTCTAGAGCCGCCAACCTACCCTCCAGCTGCTGGATGTACCGCTGTAGACGCTGATTGTCCGCCATTTACTAGCCAGACTCTGGGGCTAGTATTATGATAGGGCTAGCGGAATGCACCGAGTAAATATAGATGTTTATTATTGGTGTGTTCGCAGCCCGGGGTCCACCATGCAGGAGGAACCTGCTGCTAGTGAATGGTGCCACTATTAGGCGGTATAATTTAGCTCTGTTACTTCACAGAGTAGCCATGAAAGGAAAGCACTGTGCCCTGTTAGACTCACAGGGGCGCAAGCTAACTGCAGAACTGATAGCAGTCAGTGGTCATGCAAACACACAATCTCCTCACCGGAGGAGTCGGTATTCTAGGGGCTTATTTCAGCCGGGTCCCTGAATACATACACAATACACAATCTCCTCACCGTAGGTGCCGGTATTCTAGGGGCTCATTTCAGCCGGGTCCCTGAATACATACAAACATAACTACACTGGCACAAAGCACATAACTTAGATTGATACTAGTGCATGGCAGTGCGGTCTTGCACACCTTCGATAGCTGCAGCAAGGAAAGGACCTTCCCAGAAGGACCAATTGGAGGCTGCAACAGAAGTTGAGCACCTTCAGGACCTTCCTGGAGGACCAATGGGGTTTGCTGCAGTATCTAAGCATGTGACCCTTGATCTCCAACAAGAGATCTTACCCTGGGCATGTTCAGAAGGGGAAAAGTAGGACTTAGTCCCAAAGATGTCTGGTCATCGCTGCCCAGTACTGGCTACAATGGTGGAAGCTTGAAAAGCAAAAGTAACCCTTTGCACAGAGTCAGACTGAGCAAGACGCTGGGACCAATGTCTCCACTGAGCAGGCTCCACTGCGGCAAGAGAAGAATGGGAGACCGCAGCGGAGATGGCCCGAGATTCACCCTGTGCAGAGGCAGGAACTTGACCCCTAACAGAAGGTTGCTTACAGATAAAATAATCAGTTTTATAAAGCAAATACAGCAAACAGGTATTTGAAGCTGCTAGTGCCTCAGAAGTCCCGCAATCCTCAAAGTGTAGGATTCTCCAGAAGCTAGCAGTTACACATAAACCTACTATTCGGCCATCTTTAAAACTGCTCACAAGCAGAAACAATTGCTGTGGGCCCCAACTAATTTTATAACAGTCTTCTGATGAGTGGTGTGCAACTATGGATGGTCCTGATGGATGGAGTAGTGGATGGTTGGTGGATGGCCACTATGTCCCAACAAGACAAGCAAGGTGGGTCATGTTATGGCAACAATCATAGGGTGAGAGCTGACAGGGTCCTTTAGGATCCCTGAAGATGTGAAAATGACCTTAGAAAAGTAAAGTAGACAAGAATGTTAGGTTGTACCTTGAAATTGTTGGACTAATGCCTTTTTTCAATATTAAAACTAGGAAGCTATGTAACAATTGCAACAAAAATCACATACTTCAAAAAATCAAAGGCCTCACTTTTTTTTAATCAATATAATATTGAAAAAAATCAGATCCATGAGAAAAATTGCATTCTGGATATATAGTAATTTATTTTCAATTTCTTCCCCAGTTGCAGAAAAATGATTTTTCATGTTAGACTGATACATTCATTTATTACCTTAAACAACTTTGTATTAATACAATTTTGATTTGTGCTTCTTTTAAATCTACATTAAACCATGAAAAGATTTATCACGTTTTACATTTCTAGGCATCATATATCTCAACTTATGTTGCTTTTTGAAAATTTAATGTTAAGAAAATGTAATTTATTTAAAAAAAGAAATTGTAAAGAAATGCACTAAAATCAGTAGTGAAATGTATCCTAATCAGCTCTAAAACAGAATCAATAAGGCACATTCTTTATTTGTCCTGGGGAAGAATAATCCATTAGTTTTGTCATTTCTACTTTTTGCAAAAAAGTTTTTGCATTTTTTAAAAAAGAGATCTCCTTTTCAAATGGCCAAATGACCCAATGATAGTTTTTGACTTGGAAATTGCTATCCCGGCCATTTAAACAAATTAACAATAGACAAGATGGGTCAAGTAAAATGAAAACTGTTCTTAATCATATAATGAGATGACAAGACCTCCGTTGTCTGCAGCATGCTTCCCAATAAGTCCATTAAGTTACTGCTATTCACAGGTACCGGATAGTGATGCCAATGCTCATCATCGATGCCTGGTCTAGCTGTGCGCAGCGAGACTCAGCTTCTCTGATGAGAGTTGTAGTCACTCCCCGGTGCCTGTGAATTGCAGGAAGTTTACTGCTATTCACAGAAACCTCAGACATCACGGAATGTTGGCTACATCAAACCGGCAGGTCAACATTTTGGCTAATAAATTGGTGAACGAGAGAGTGTCTATTGTTTTTATTTCTGCCTTTTTATGCTTTTCAGGTGCCCTTTTCTGGACTATTTCAAATTTGTTGGATTACTTCAGACCTGCATAAGATTGTTTTTTATTTTATTCAATAAATTGTTGAACAAGAGATTGTGTGAGGGATTTTTTTATTCAATTGAAATTGTTTTCAGTGTGTGATTTTATTTTTTATTACTGGGTTAGTAATGGGTGTGTCTGATAGGCACCTCTCCATTACTAACCCCAGGGATTGATGGCAGCTCACAAATCACAGATGTCATCAACCCTGTAAACTATAACCCCAATTGCCACCAGGAAAATCAGGAAGAGCCAGGCAAAGCACATTAATTGGCGCATCTAATGAGATGTGCCAATTCTGAGGTAGCTGAGGACTTGTCTTTTTAGGACGGGAAGGGACAAATAACGATGGACCTCCCAGCCTGGTAATAAAAGTCCAGAGCTGTCTGTTTCACCTTGGATGATTATCAAAAATAAGGGGGACTTCAAGTGTTTTTTTTTTCTTTTATTTATATATTTATTTAGTTAATCCATGTACAGTTAACTACACACACAGTATTAACTATATATATCATGGATATCTTTCTATGTATCCATTTATCTACCCCATATCTATCAATCTACCACATATCTGTCTATCTACTGTGGAGAAAATAAGTATTTGATACACTGCTGATTTTGCAAGTTTTCCCACCTACAAAGAATGGAGAGGGCTGTAATTTTTATCTTAGGTACAATTCAACTGTGCGAGACAGAATCTTAAAAAATCCAGAAAATCACATTCTATGATTTTTACATAATTTGAATTTTGTTGCATGACATAAGTATTTGATACAATAGAAAAAACTAACTTACTATTTGGTGCAGAAACCTTTGTTTGCAATTACAGAGGTCAGACATTTCCTGTAGTTCTAGGCCACTCCAGGACCTTTAAATGATTCTTACTAAGCCACTTCTTACTTGCCCTTGCTGTGTGTTTCAGGTCATTTTCATCACAGAAGACCTTGCCACAAAACATTTTCAGTGCTCTAACTGAAGGAAGGAATATGTTAGCCAAAATCTCAAGATACTGTACATGAACCTATCCATCCTCCTTTCAATATGATGCAGTCATCTTGTCCCCTTTGCAGAGAAGAATCCTCAAAGTATGATGTTTCCGCCACCATGCTTCATGTTTGGGATGGTGTTCTTGGGGTTGTACTCATTCTTTCTCTTCCTCCAAATGTTTCTCAGAATTATCCTTGCTAGAAATGAGCGAGACTAGAATGCTCATTTTGAGTAATGAGTATAATGGGAGTCAATAGGAAATCCATGAAATTTTTCTGCAGACCCTACAGAGAGGTCTGGGGGACAATGAAATGTTGAAATGGATTGAAAAAGTGCTGAATGGCAGAATAACAGAATGTGGAAGACCCATGGAAGCATCTCTGAATCCGAGATCACTGCTGAGGATTTTTTTTAAATAATAATTGATGTAAACCAAAACTGAAATTTTCAGTAAAAAAATGGAAACTTCAGGGTAATTTATGAAGGAAGCAAGAACTGCCATGGGGACCATATTCAGAGTGTAAAAACTTTTTTGAAGAATATAGGATTTTATAACATTGATCCTTCCTATCCAGGACAGGTACGGCAGATCGTATGATTTGAGTAAAATTTGAAGCTTATCCAGCAAAGGCAGGACATTATATTTATATAGTGAAGAGGAGTCTGTAGTTAGGACGATCCCAAGGTATTTTAATTTCTCAGGAGGCCACTAGAAGAGGGTTTTCGGTTTGAGTGCTGAGTAGGGTTGAGCGACCTTGACCTTTTTAGAGTCAAGTCATGTTTCGCGAAACTCGACTATCTTAGAAGTCGAGTCGAGTGGAATCGGCCGATTATGGCGAAAAGTAGGGTATCGCCCGAAACACGAAACCCAATGCAAGTCAATGGGGGAGCATAGTCGGCAGTGAGTGGAGGCCAGGAAAACACCTACACTGCCCATTTTAATGGCAAAAACATCCATTCTTGTTACAGAAGCTTGTCAATCGAAATTTAGCTTATAATAATTGGAAGGCATTTGAAATTGGGGGTCATTTGGCTAAAGTTGTGGGGGGTAGGGCTGGTTCAAGTAATTAGTGGGCCCAGTAAATCTGGACCACGTCACGGCAGTGGAGCAGGGAGAGGTAAGTATTTCAACTTTGCAAGTGCTGTGATCCTGAGCAAGCAGGGGGGGCCCACTCGTTGGCATTGGCACTGGCACAGGGCCCCTCAAAGTACAGCGGTGTGTTTGCACGGTGGGGGCGCCTCCCACCGGCAGCAACACTTTTGCGTACTATGAGAGGCCCTGTGCCAGTGACGTCGCCAACTAGTATTCCTCCCCCCACCTGATGAAGGAACCTGCACTTTCATCTGCACCTTCCTCTTTGTCCCCGTGTAAGGTGGTATGGTATGCGGGAAGAGGAACCTGACTTTCAGCAGGGTCACAATCTTGCTGTGTAGCGTGCACGGGGAATTTTGCGTTATGGGTCAATGTACCAGCAGACTCATCTATCACTGGCTGGGCAATGGGCAGGATGAGGAGGAAACACAGATATAGGCCCAAAGAATAAAGTTGGCTAAATGCAGTTCAAAATTGGTAACACAGGACTAACCAGGGGGCATTGCAGTGGAGGACAACTGGAATGGGAGGCTGACACAGAGAGTAGGCCCAAATCAGTAAGTAGTCGAAATGCAGTTCAAAATTGGCAACCGTAGTAAACAGGCGGCACAGCTTTGTTCAGTGGAGGAGAACAGCAAGGAGTGGCAGACACCGATAGTAGGCCCCAACCCAACTAGTAGGCCAAATGCAGTCTAACATTAACAACTACTTAACGAGAGCCTGAAAATGGAATTTCAGGACAGGAAACCAGGAGAACAGCAAGGAGTGGCAGATACTGATAGTAGGCCCCAAACCAACTAGTACGCCAAATGCAGTTGTTCCATTTAACCACAATTTAATGAGAGCCTGAAGATAGAAGCTCAGGAAAGGCAACCTGGAGAACACCTTGGAGTGTAACACACCATCTCTCTACACCCCATACCCAATTTGTAGGCCTAATGCAGTGTAGTTTTCAACAACTACTAAACGAGAGTCGGAAGATCGAAGCAATGTGGACGAAACCTGGGGAACACCTTGGAGTGGAACACACCATCTCTCTACACCCCATACCCAATTTGTAGGCCTAATGCAGCGTAGTTTCCAACAACTACTAAACGAGAGAATGAAGATCGAAGCAATGGAGAGGAAACCTGGGGAACACCTTGGAGTGTAACACACCATCTCTCTACACCCCATACCCAATTTGTAGGCCTAATGCAGTGTAGTTTTCCACAACTACTAAACGAGAGTCGGAAGATCGAAGCAATGTGGACGAAACCTGGGGAACACCTTGGAGTGTAACACATTGTCTCTCTACACCCCATACCCAATTTGTAGGCCTAATGCAGTGTAGTTTCCAACAACTACTAAACGAGAGCATGAAGATCGAAGCAATGGAGAGGAAACCTGGGGAACACCTTGGAGTGGAACACACCATCTCTCTACACCCCATACCCAATTTGTAGGCCTAATGCAGCGTAGTTTCCAACAACTACTAAACGAGAGCCAGAAGATCGAAGCTCAGGAAAGGCAACCTGGAGAACACCTTGGAGTGGAACACACCATCTCTCTACACCCCATACCCAATTTGTAGGCCTAATGCAGCGTAATTTCCAACAACTACTAAACGAGAGCATGAAGATCGAAGCAATGGAGAGGAAACCTGGGGAACACCTTGGAGTGGAACACACCATCTCTCTACACCCCATACCCAATTTGTAGGCCTAATGCAGCGTAGTTTCCAACAACTACTAAACGAGAGCCAGAAGATCGAAGCTCAGGAAAGGCAACCTGGAGAACACCTTGGAGTGGAACACACCATCTCTCTACACCACATACCCAATTTGTAGGCCTAATGCAGTGTAGTTTCCAACAACTACTAAACGAGAGCATTAAGATCGAAGCAATGGCGAGGAAACCTGGGGCACACCTTGGGGAGGCAGACACCGTTAGTAGGCCCTACCAAAGTTGTACCCCCAATGCAGTTTTAAAATTCCTAGAGGCTGAAAACAAGACTATTGACGCTCAGCTTTTTTCAAAGGAACACAGCTGAATTGAGTGGCGCAGACAGACACAGGTAGTAGGACTTAACCCAAAAATGTGGCTCACTGCAGCTTAAAAAAGTTACAGGGGTACACAAGCAGCAGTGCTCTAGGCAGTGGAGGACAATTTCAATAGTGGACCGCAGACAGACTTTGTACGCCTACTATTAAAAAAAGGATGCTCTATGCAATTAAAAATAGGTTCCAGGGGTCCACGGGCAGCAGTGGTGTGGTCAGTGGACGAGTATTGGAAGGAGGGACCGCAGACAGGCGTTGTAGGCCTAACATAACAAAATTAGGCTGTAGACACTGTAAAATTGGTTCCAGGGGTACACGGGCAGCAGTGGTGTGGTCAGCGGAGGAAAATTGGAATTAGGGACTGCAGACAGACTTTGTAGGCTGTCCCCTGTGGACCATGCATCCAACACATTAACCCAGTGCGCCGTAATGGACACGTAACTTTTTGTGGACATGCCTACTGGTCCATGCGTCTCTTGTCAAGTGCACCTTTCTACTGTTTGATTGCCTGAGTGCTATGACAATGCAGACTTTTTCATGCCGCTGGAGGGCTGGGATGGCTTTTCTCGCAAAAGAAATGTCGACTGGGTAGCTTGAACCGTTGCACAGCGTAGTTCATCTGGGCTTTCTAAATATAAAACAAAGAAAAAAAGGAGGCTACATGCACGTTCAGCTGGGTTCCAGGGGTACACGGCCAGCATTGGTCTGGTCAGTGGAGAACTATTGGAAGGAAGGACCGCAGACAGGCTTCGAAGGCCTAACATAATAACAGATGGCTGTAGGCAATTTTAAATTGGTTCCAGGGGTACACGGGCAGCAGTGGTGTGGTCAGTGGAGGCCTAGTGGAAGGAGTGACCGCAGACAGGCATCGAAGGCCTAACATAATACCAGATGGCTGTAGGCAATTTTAAATTGGTTCCATGGGTACATGGGCAGCAGTGGTGTGGTCAGTGGAGGCCTAGTGGAAGGAGTGACCGCAAACAGGCATCGAAGGCCTAACATAATAACAGTTGGCTGTAGGCAATTTTAAATTGGTTCCAGGGGAACACGGGCAGCAGTGGCCTGGTCAGTGTAGTAGTAGTAGAAAGAACGGACCGCAGACAGGCATCGAAGGCCTAAAATAAAAAAATTGGGCTGGCTGTAGGCAATTTTAAATTGGTTCCAGGGGTACACGGGCAGCAGTGGTGTGGTCAGTGGAGGCCTAGTGGAAGGAGGGACCGCAGACAGGCTTCGAAGGCCTAACATAAAAAAATAGGGCTGTTGGCAATTTAAAATTGGTTCTAGGGGTAAACGGGCAGCAGTACAATGGTCAGTGGAGGCCTAGTGGAAGGAGGGACCGCAGACAGGCTTCGAAGGCCTAACATAACAAAAATGTCAATACAATGGTATTGTCAGTGCCAGGCATTGAAGGATGTCAGCGCATAGACTAAACATTGGTGGAGCTGTGAGAGATAATTTTGCAAGTGGTAGAGCACTGTTTGAGCTGGGGGGGGGGGAAACTGTCTTGTGGCCGGCGGTACAGGCCCAGGGCCCCTCATATTACAACGGTGTGTCTGACGTTGGGTGCGTACCACCACCGCCAGAGACACTTTATTGTACTATGAGGGACCCAGTGGCAGTGCCGTCGACCAAAAGTGGCGATACCACGGCCCCGTGTGGGGAGTTTGGCCATTTAGTGAGGTGTAAACATGTCGTATGCTGGACAATCAGGTGCAGAAAATTACGAGATTGGAAAAGTCATTCAGAATAGTCCACAGGCAAGACCTTTTCATAGGAAAGCTAGGTGTCAGCCGGGCAAGGTGGGGCAAAAGATTTCGAAATCCAGTTGTGGTTCATTTTAATGAAGGTTAGATCATCTACATTTTGGGTAGCCAGACGAGTTCTTTTTTCTGTTAGTATTGAACCTGCAGCACTGAATACTCTTTCTGATAGGACACTAGCTGCCGGGCAAGCAAGCTCCTGCAATGCATATTCTGCCAATTCTGGCCAGGTGTCTAATTTGGATGCCCAGTAATCAAATGGGAATGACGGTTGAGGGAGAACGTCGATAAGGGATGAAAAATAGTTTGTAACCATACTGGACAAATGTTGTCTCCTGTCACTTTGAATTGATGCTGCAGTACCTGTCCTGACTGCGGTCATAGCAAAATCACTCCACAACCTGGTCAGAAAACCCCTCTGGCCAACGCCACTTCTGATTTCTGCCCCTCTAACACCTCTGGTCTGCTGGCCCCTGCAGCTCATGTGAGAACGATCACGGGCGCTGTGTGCAGGGAATGCCAGAAGCAAACGGTCAACAAGAGTTGATTGTTTGGTTGCTAATATTATTTCCAAGTTGTCATGTGGCATTATATTTTGCAATTTGCCTTTATAGCGAGGATCAAGGAGGCAGGCCAACCAGTAATCGTCATCGTTCATCATTTTAGTAATGCGTGTGTCCCTTTTGAGGATACGTAAGGCATAATCCGCCATGTGGGCCAAAGTTCCAGTTCTCAAATCTGCGGTTGTGCTTGGTTGAGGGGCAGTTTCAGGCAAATCCACGTCACTTGTGTCCCTCCAAAAACCAGAACCCGGCCTTGCCGCACCAACAATTTCCAGTGGCCCCGGAAAAGCTTCCTCATTAAAAATATAATCATCCCCATCATCCTCCTCGTCCTCCTCCTCCTCTTCGCCCGCTACCTCGTCCTGTACACTGCCCTGGCCAGACAATGGCTGACTGTCATCAAGGCATTCCTCTTCCTCAGCTGCAGACGCCTGATCCTTTATGTGCGTCAAACTTTGCATCAGCAGACGCATTAGGGGGATGCTCATGCTTATTATGGCGTTGTCTGCACTAACCAGACGTGTGCATTCCTCAAAACACTGAAGGACTTGACACATGTCTTGAATCTTCGACCACTGCACACCTGACAACTCCATGTCTGCCATCCTACTGCCTGCCCGTGTATGTGTATCCTCCCACAAATACATAACAGCACGGCTCTGTTCGCACAGTCTCTGAAGCATGTGCAGTGTTGAGTTCCACCTTGTTGCAACGTCTATGATTAGGCGATGCTGGGGAAGGTTCAAAGAACGCTGATAGGTCTGCATACGGCTGGAGTGTACGGGCGAACGGCGGATATGTGAGCAAAGTCCACGCACTTTGAGGAGCAGGTCGGATAACCCCGGATAACTTTTCAGGAAGCACTGCACCATCAGGTTTAAGGTGTGAGCCAGGCAAGGAATGTGTTTCAGTTGGGAAAGGGAGATGGCAGCCATGAAATTCCTTCCGTTATCACTCACTACCTTGCCTGCCTCAAGATCTACAGTGCCCAGCCACGACTGCGTTTCTTTCTGCAAGAACTCGGACAGAACTTCCGCGGTGTGTCTGTTGTCGCCCAAACACTTCATAGCCAATACAGCCTGCTGACGTTTGCCAGTAGCTGCCCCATAATGGGAGACCTGGTGTGCAACAGTGGCAGCTGCGGATGGAGTGATTGTGCGACTGCGGTCTGTGGACGAGCTCTCGCTTCTGCAGGAGGATGAGGAGGAGGAGGAGGGGGTGCGAACGGCTACAGCCAACTGTTTCCTAGACCGTGGGCTAGGCAGAACTGTCCCAAACTTGCTGTCCCCTGTGGACCCTGCATCCACCACATTTACCCAGTGTGCCGTGATGGACACGTAACGTCCCTGGCCATGCCTACTGGTCCATGCATCTGTTGTCAGGTGCACCTTTGTGCTCACAGATTGCCTGAGTGCATGGACGATGTGCTCTTTAACTTGCTGGTGGAGGGCTGGGATGGCTTTTCTGGAAAAAAGTGTCGACTGGGTAGCTCATAGCGTGGTACAGCGTAGTCCATCAGGGCTTTGAAAGCTTCGCTTTCAACTAACCGGTAGGGCATCATCTCTAACGAGATTAGTCTAGCTATGTGGGCGTTCAAACCCTGTGTACGCGGATGCGAGGCTAAGTACTTCCTTTTTCTAACCATAGTCTCATGTAGGGTGAGCTGGACTGGAGAGCTGGAGATCGTGGAACTAGCGGGGGTGCCGGTGGACATGGCAGACTGAGAGACGGTGGGAGATGGTATTGTTGCCGCCGGTGCCCTAGATGCAGTGTTTCCTACTACGAAACTGGTGATTCCCTGACCCTGACTGCTTTGGCCTGGCAAAGAAACCTGCACAGATACTGCAGGTGGTGCGGAAAATGGTGGCCCTACACTGCCGGAAGGGATGTTGCGTTGATGACTAGCTTCATTGGCCGAGGGTGCTACAACCTTAAGGGACGTTTGGTAGTTAGTCCAAGCTTGCAAATGCATGGTGGTTAAATGTCTATGCATGCAACTTGTATTGAGACTTTTCAGATTCTGCCCTCTGCTTAAGGTAGTTGAACATTTTTGACAGATGACTTTGCGCTGATCAATTGGATGTTGTTTAAAAAAATGCCAGATTGCACTCTTTCTAGCATCGGATACCTTTTCAGGCATTGCAGACTGAGCTTTAACCGGATGGCCACGCTGTCCTCCAACAGGTTTTGGCTTTGCCACGCGTTTTGGGCAAGATATGGGCCCGGCAGATGGAACCTGTTGCGATGTTGATGCCTGCTGCGGCCCCTCCTCCTCCGCTTCAGAACTGCTGCCGCCTGCACCCTGTTCCCCCAATGGCTGCCAATCGGGGTCAAGAACTGGGTCATCTATTACCTCTTCTTGTAGCTCGTGTGCAACTTCGTCTGTGTCACCGTGTCGGTCGGTGGTATAACGTTCGTGATGGGGCAACATAGTCTCATCAGGGTCTGATTCTTGATCATTACCCTGCGAGGGCAATGTTGTGGTCTGAGTCAAAGGACCAGCATAGTAGTCTGGCTGTGGCTGTGCATCAGTGCACTCCATGTCAGATTCAACTTGTAATGGGCATGGACTGTTAACTGCTTCACTTTCTAAGCCAGGGACGGTATGTGTAAAGAGCTCCATGGAGTAACCCGTTGTGTCGCCTGCTGCATTCTTCTCTGTTGTTGTTTTTGCTGAAGAGGACAAGGAAGCGACTTGTCCCTGACCGTGAACATCCACTAACGACGCGCTGCTTTGACATTTACCAGTTTCACGAGAGGAGGCAAAAGAGCTAGAGGCTGAGTCAGCAAGATAAGCCAAAACTTGCTCTTGCTGCTCCGGCTTTAAAAGCGGTTTTCCTACTCCCAGAAAAGGGAGCGTTCGAGGCCTTGTGTAGCCAGACGACGAACCTGGCTCCACAGCTCCAGACTTAGGTGCAATATTTTTTTTCCCACGACCACCTGATGCTCCACCACTTCCACTACCCTCATTACCAGCTGACAATGAACGCCCCCGGCCACGACCTCTTCCACCAGACTTCCTCATTGTTTTAAAAACATAACCAAACTAACGGTATTTGTTGCTGTCACACAACTTACACGGTGAGCTATAACTTCAGTATGATTTAGCTACCCCTTTACAGGTGGGTGAGACCACAACGAAAATCAGGCACAATGTTACACACTCTGTTTTTGGTGGCACCAAATGAGAGAGATGCCACACACGCAGGACTGTCACTGAAGCACAAATGTAAATATTAATCTCCCACTGTTTTTTTTTTTTTTTTTCAGGGAGACTTTAGAAACAAAATAAAATAAAATGATTTTTTCAGGAAGAATTTAGAAACCAAATAACATAAAATGATTTTTCCAATGACAATTTAGAAACCAAATAAAAAAAAAAAAAAAAAAAAAAGGCTTTCTATGCCCCACTGAGTGAGAGATGCCACACACAGGAGTCAGGAGTGGCACACAAGCCCAGAGGCCAATATTTTTCTCCCAATGATTGATGTAGTGATTTTTTCAGGTAGATTTTGGAACCCAAATCAAGCAAAAAAATAATAGGCTTTCTATGGCCCACAATTGGAGAGAGAGAGAGAGAGATGGCACACCCAGGAGTCAAGACTGGCACACAAGCAGAAAGGGCAATATTAATCTCCCACTGATTTGATTTTTTTTTTTTTCAGGGAGACTTTAGAAAAAAAAAATAAAAAAAAAAGATTTTTTCAGGAAGAATTTAGAAACCAAATAAAATAAAATGATTTTTTCAGGGAGAATTTAGAAAACAAATAAAACAAAAAATAGGCTTTCTATGGCCCACTGAGTGAGAGATGACACACACAGGAGTCAGGAGTGGCACACAAGCCCAGAGGCCAATATTTTTCTCCCAATGAGTGATGTAGTGATTTTTTCAGGTAGATTTTCTAACCCAAATCAAGCAAAAAAAATAATAGGCTTTCTATGGCCCACAATTGGAGAGAGAGAGAGAGAGAGATGGCACACCCAGGAGTCGAGACTGGCACACAAGCCCAAAGGCCAATATTAATCTCCCTTTTTTTTTTCAGGGAGAATTTATAAAACCAAAAAAAAAAAAAATAAATAGGCTTTCTATGGCCCACTATCTGAGAGAGAGAGATGGCACGCTTAGGACTGGCACACAAGCCCAAAGGCCAATATTAATCTCCCTTTTTTTTTTTCAGGGAGAATTTATAATACCAAAAAAAAAAAAATAAATAGGCTTTCTATGGCCCACTATTTGTGAGAGAGATGGCACGCTTAGGACTGGCACACAAGCCCAAAGGCCAATATTAATCTCCCACTGATTGATTTATTGATTTTTTCAGGTAGAATTTAGAACCCAAATAAAGCAAAAAAAAAAAAAATAGGCTTTCTATGGCCCACTGAGTGAGTGATGATGCACACAGGAGTCAGGAGTGGCACACAAGCCCTGAGGCCAATATTTTTCTCCCACTGATTGATGTAGTGATTTTTTCAGGTAGATTTTAGAACCCAAATCAAGAAAAAAAAAAAAATAGGCTTTCTATGGCCCACTGAGTGAGAGATGGCACAGACAGGGATGGCACTCTAGCAGAAATGCCAATCTTAATCTCCCACAAAAAAAAAAAAAAAAAAAAGGAACTGTCCTTCAATTACTATCTCCCTGCAGTAATCTCAGCCAGGTATGGCAGGCAGCAATAAGGAGTGGACTGATGCACAAATTAAATAAAAAGTGTGGACAAACAAACAAGATAGCTGTGCAGAAAGGAAGGAACAAGAGGATTTGTGCTTTGAAAAAAGCAGTTGGTTTGCACAGCGGCATACACACAGCAATGCAGCTATCAGGGAGCCTTCTAGGGCAGCCCAATGAGCTACAGCGCTGAGGAAAAAAAAAAAATGTAGCTTCCACTGTCCCTGCACACCGAAGGTGGTGTTGGGCAGTGGAAATCGCTACAGCATAAGCGGTTTGGTGGTTAATGGACCCTGCCTAACGCTATCCCTGCTTCTGACGAAGCGGCAGCAACCTCTCCCTAAGCTCAGATCAGCAGCAGTAAGATGGCGGTCGGCGGGAACGCCCCTTTATAGCCCCTGTGACGCCGCGGACAGCAAGCCAATCACTGCAATGCCCTTCTCTAAGATGGTGGGGACCAGGACCTATGTCATCACGCTGCCCACACTCTGCGTTTACCTTCATTGGCTGAGAAATGGCGCTTTTCGCGTCATTGAAACGCGACTTTGGCGCGAAAGTCGCGTACCGCATGGCCGACCCCGCACAGGGGTCGGATCGGGTTTTATGAAACCCGACTTTGCCAAAAGTCGGTGACTTTTGAAAATGAACATCAGGAAAAAATCTGGCACTCAAAAATTTTTTTTATTATTTGAATATTTTTATTATCATTAAATCCCAGTTTATTTCAAAGTAACGTTTCGGTTATTATTAACCTTCATCAGACTAGGGAAAAGAAAAAAACAAAACAGAATAAAGAAAACTCAATGACATAATAATAATTTACACTCCAAAATGTACATAAACATAAGTATACAATTATATTTTGTCTCAATATGATTCCCAGTACATACATATCTGCAGGTCAAACAGTCATTAATTAGAAAGAAGATCACCTA
This sequence comes from Ranitomeya imitator, assembly GCF_032444005.1. Taxonomy (NCBI): domain Eukaryota; kingdom Metazoa; phylum Chordata; class Amphibia; order Anura; family Dendrobatidae; genus Ranitomeya; species Ranitomeya imitator. Next base: position 510,953,355 of record NC_091282.1, on the reverse strand, counting down.
TATATAACAGTCCCAACTCATATAGGAGTATTTCCATAATTATAACAAGAATCCAGAATTCTATGGATATAAAACAATCTCCCTATTATATATGGATGTCAAAAACAATCTCCCTATTGTATATGGATATCAAGACATAGTAAAAAGATCGCTTACCAAATAATTATAGAATTATTAGAAACACTGTGGTTAAAGTGTGCCCAATACTCAAACAGCGGGCTCCAAGGAATTACTAAAACGAGAGAACATAAATATATGTAGTCTACACAGCCAAAATTGCTACAAAAAAGCTCCCTATAGCATGTCACTATACCTTACCACTACGATTTCCGTAAACAAATACCCGAGCTGTGACCAGAGATAAACCCACATTCACGATTCTAGACTCCAAAATGGGAGTACTGAAATAGAAAAAAATATATAGAGAAAATGTTGCGTACTCGTCAATAAAGAAAAAGAAAAATGACCTCTGCGTTAGAAAAAGCTTACCGCTAAGACGTCCTGTGGTAGGTAATACATTTCCTTGTTTACAATGTGCACAGTGTGCAAACGTACTAAAAGGTTCCAAAATCTCACATCCACAAACAGGGGCTGACATCCCATTTTGGAGTCTAGAATCGTGAATGTGGGTTTATCTCTGGTCACAGCTCGGGTATTTGTTTACGGAAATCGTAGTGGTAAGGTATAGTGACATGCTATAGGGAGCTTTTTTGTAGCAATTTTGGCTGTGTAGACTACATATATTTATGTTCTCTCGTTTTAGTAATTCCTTGGAGCCCGCTGTTTGAGTATTGGGCACACTTTAACCACAGTGTTTCTAATAATTCTATAATTATTTGGTAAGCGATCTTTTTACTATGTCTTGATATCCATATACAATAGGGAGATTGTTTTTGACATCCATATATAATAGGGAGATTGTTTTATATCCATAGAATTCTGGATTCTTGTTATAATTATGGAAATACTCCTATATGAGTTGGGACTGTTATATATAGGTGATCTTCTTTCTAATTAATGACTGTTTGACCTGCAGATATGTATGTACTGGGAATCATATTGAGACAAAATATAATTGTATACTTATGTTTATGTACATTTTGGAGTGTAAATTATTATTGTCATTGAGTTTTCTTTATTCTGTTTTGTTTTTTTCTTTTCCCTAGTCTGATGAAGGTTAATAATAACCGAAACGTTACTTTGAAATAAACTGGGATTTAATGATAATAAAAATATTCAAATAATAAAAAAATTTTTTGAGTGCCAGATTTTTTCCTGATTATCTATACAGGGGTTGGCAACCCTCATCTGTGCACCATTATCATCGATAGGAGTGACGTGTTACCTTTTTGAAAATTTTGAAAATGATTGACCCGTTTCGCTCAACCCTAGTGCTGAGACCTCCGCATCGGTTGCCAAGATGTTCAGAACTTCGGACTTGTTCATGTTAATTTTGAAATTAGAAACAATTCCAAATTCGTTAAACAAATCTAAGAGATTAGAGAAAGCTGTTTTGGGATTTGAGAACAGAAGCAAGAAGTCGTCAGCAAAAGCAGTTGTATTGAATTCAAGCTGACCCACTACTAATCCCTTGACATGTGAGTTCTGTCTAATCTTCTGTATCAAGGTCTCCATTACCATCACGAAAAGGGTGGGGGAGAGAGCGCAGCCCTGTCTAGTGCCATTTCTAATCGTGAAGAAGTCCGAGAGTATTCCATTTACTCTGACCTTAGTAGTTGGGGTCGTATAGAGAGTCATGATGGCATCAATTATTATTATTATTTATTTATAGAGGCACCATGGTGCTGTATATGAGAATGGGTTGCATACAAATTACAGATATCACTTACACTAAACAAAATAACAATTACAGACTGATACAGAAAGGCAAGGACCCTGCCCTTGCAGGCTTACATTCTACAGGATTATGGAGAAGGAGACAATAGGTTGAGGGTTTCAGGAGCTCCATTGTTGGTGAGGCAGTATCTCCGGTAGTGGTGAGGAGGCAGCGGGGTCAGTGTAGGCTGAAGGCTTTCCTGAAGAGGTGGGTTTTCAGGTTCCGTCTGAAGGATCTGAATGTGGTGGATAGTGGGACATGTTGGGACAAAGAATTCCTGAGGATGGGGGATATTCGGGAGAAGTCTTGATGCTCATCAAGAGAATGACAAGAGTGTGTAAAGCAGTCATCAAAGCAAAAGGTGGCTACTTTGAAGAACCTAGAATATAAGACATAATTTCAGTTTTTTCACACTTTTTTGTTAAGTATATAATTCCACGTGTTAATTCATAGTCTTGATGTCTTCAGTGTGAATGTACAATTTTCATAGTCATGAAAATACAGAAAAATCTTTAAATGAGGTGTGTTCAAACTTTTGGTCTGTACTATATGTAGAATCTATGTCTACAGTGCATAAATAATTTTGCTGTTTTTACATTAAGTAAATCTTTCAGGTTGCTGCGAAGAGAGGAAAAGTCTCGGTGAGATTCCTGAGAACCAGATTTTTTGTGGATTTGTTCTGCAGTGCTAATTTGATGTATGAGCGACATAATATCTCTTTCTCTTTGTTTCTTAGTGTACAAACCGATAGAGATGAGTTCCAACCCTCAGTACTGCCTTATGCGCTTCCCAAATGTTGGTAGTTAGTTGGTCTTCAGTAATATTTTCTGCAAAGTATTGTGAGATAGCGGTTTTTTAATTTTTTAAAATTCCTTGAGTTGTCTAATAGTGATTCATTTAACCTCCAAGTCATGGTGGGACGAGGTAACGTGTTGATAATAAGGTCGATAAAAATTAGGGCATGGTATGAAATTGTGATCACTCCTATATTAGAGGCAAGTCATTAACCTGCAAAGGATGTACCTTGACATATTTCCAAGCAAAACCCGTTTTGGTTTCGTTTTAATGTGTCTTTTGAGGCACAGGGAAAAATGGCATGAATCTCGGGAAAAAAAATGATTAAAGCTGTGAATTAGGAGTCAGGAATGCTTCCAGGGGCAATCCCCATGAGGTTCCTGTGTCATTTGAGCAGTGTTTCCATCATTTTCAAATGTTCTTAGACCTTAAAGGGACCTCCAGGGGGGATCATGGTAAAACTACTCGGGTCTCCCATAGACTTACATTGGGATCGTTGTTCTGGCCAAGTACCCGAGTGTTCCAATTTGCTCGACCCGAGTAACAAGCACCCGAGTATTGTTAGGAGTCGAGTTTCCTCTGCTGCACAGGGGGAATCTCGATCCGTGTCTGCTGCGGTCTCCCATTCGGTATCGGCCGCAGTGGGCTCTGCTCAGCGGAGACGTCGCTCCCAGCGTCTCGCTGGGGCTGATTCGGTGCATAGGGTCACTACTGCCTTTTCTGGCTTTCCTATGGTACCCTGCACTGATCTGCGGCGAGCGAGCCTCTCTGGGACTAAGTCCTTGTTTACTCACACTGAGCATGCCCAGGGCAGGGTCTCCCATTGGAGGTCGAGGGCCACATGTTCGGTCACATGCTCAGGTGCTGCAGTACATTCCATTGGTCCTTCTGGAAGGTCCTGAAAGGGCAAAACATGTTCAGGTACTGCAGCACTTTCCATTGGTCCTTCTGGAAGGTCCTGAAAGAGCAAAAACTTCAGTAGCAGCTTCCTGTGCTGCAACTATATAAACTGCGCATGACCGCACGGCCATGCGCTAGTATTGTCTTATGTTATGTGCTTTGCGCCAGTGTGGTCACATGTATGTGTGTTCAGGGACCCGGCTGAAATAAGCCCCTAGAATGCTGGCTCCTCCGGTGAGGAGATTGAGTCTGAGTGTATTCAGGGACCCGGCTGAAATAAGCCCCTAGAATGCTGGCTCCTCCGGCGAGGAGTTTTGTGTGTTTGTGTGACCACTGACTGCTCTCTGTTTGGGCAGTTAGCCTGTGCCTCTGTGGAGTCTAACAGGGCACAGTGCTTTCCTTTCACGGCTACTCAGTGAATTAACTGAGTAAGTCTATACCGCCATATAGCTCCGCCGTTTGCTAGCAGCAGGTACTCCTGCACTGTGGACCCCGGGCTGCGAACGCACCAATATCAATAAACATCTCTATTTACTCGGTGCGTTCCGCTAGCCCTAACACCCATCACTATAAATGATATCTGATCAGTATGCCTGCAAAGCTACGATTTTACAAACACCAGGCCTCAACCTGACAGACTGTATTAATTTTTGGGGGGCTTTTTCGAGAATTTAACCCCCCAAAAAAAAGAGTGGGACAAAGCTAGGACACAGAACTATGCTACGTACTGTATGTCTGCTGAAATACAATTTTTCTAAACCAGATACAACAGAACTCTGCCTGACATACCAGACTTTATTAAATTTTTTTCCAGGGTTTTGCATAATAAAAAAAAAGAACAAGGCTAGGAGACAGAACTATGAAACTTATGCCTGTCAAGCTGTGATTTTCCAACCACAGATACAACAGGCCTCAACCCTCATTCTGACATAACAGACTGTCTTAAATTTTTGGGGGGCTTTGTAGAATTTTTTTAAATACAAAATAGTTCTGTATATAAGGTAGAGTAACAGACACCAAACACAGTGGAAAACCGGCCTAAAATGCCCAAACTTGGAGCATGCAGATACATGAGGCCTGTCACGGAAATACAACACTGCCAAATATGTGGCCTGTATTTTTTTTAATGAAAAAAATTGTGCTGTATATAAGTAGAGTCACAGACAGCAAAAACAGTGGAAAACCGGCCTAAAATGCCCAACCTTGAAGCATGCAGATATATGCCTGTCACGGTAATACCACACTGCCAAATATGTGGCCTGTATTTTTTTATGCAAAATTGTGCTGTATATAAGTAGAATAACAGACTGGAAAAAACTGGACTAATGGCCTAAAATGCCCAAACTTGGAGCACGCAGATATATGAGGCCCTTTTTGCTTTTTGGTGAATTTAAAACAAAAAAAAAAAGAGTGGCTCTAGGCTACTACACAGAACTATGCTACTGCGGAAATTTGATTTTTCAAAATCAGATACATCAGGACTCAGTCTGACTTAACAGACTGTACTAATGTGTTTTTTGCTTTTTGGTGAAAGTAAACAAAAAATGAGACCAATGCTAGCACACAGAACTATACTACGTATGCCTGTGGAAATATGTTTTTTTCAAAAACAGATACACCAGGACTCAGCCTGACATAACAGACTGTATTAAGTTTTGGGGGGCTTTTGAATTAAATACAGTGGCACAAGGCTAACACACAACTATGCTACGTATGCCTTACAGATTATGATTTTTAAACAGGCATCAGTCTGACAGAACAGACTGTATATATTTTTTGGAGGGTGAATTTTTAGAAAATAGAAAAAAAAAGAAAACTGCAACTAGGTACCGTATATACTCGAGTATAAGCCGACCCGAGTATAAGCCGACCCCCCTAATTTTGCCACAAAAAACTGGGAAAACTTATTGACTCGAGTATAAGCCTAGGGTGGAAATGCAGCATTTACTGGTGAATTTCAAAAATAAAAATAGATCATTATTTCCCCATAGCTGTGTCATACAGTGCTCTGCACCGTTCATATTTCCCCATAGCTATGCCATATACGGTGCTCTGCACCGTTCATATTTCCCCATAGCTGTGCCATATACGGTGCTCTGCACCGTTCATTGTGCCCCATAGATGTGCCATATACGGTGCTCTGCACCGGTCACTGTGCCCCATAGATGTGCCATATACGGTGCTCTGCACCGTTCACTGTGCCCCATAGATGTGCCATATACGGTGCTCTGCACCGTTCATTGTGCCCCATAGATGTGCCATATACGGTGCTCCGCACCGTTCACTGTGCCCCATAGATGTGCCATATACGGTGCTCTGCACCGTTCATTGTGCCCCATAGATGTGCCATATACGGTGCTCTGCACCGGTCACTGTGCCCCATAGATGTGCCATATACGGTGCTCTGCACCGTTCACTGTGCCCCATAGATGTGCCATATACGGTGCTCTGCACCGTTCATTGTGCCCCATAGATGTGCCATATACGGTGCTCCGCACCGTTCACTGTGCCCCATAGATGTGCCATATACGGTGCTCTGCACCGTTCATTGTGCCCCATAGATGTGCCATATACGGTGCTCTGCACTGTTCACTGTGCCCCATAGATGTGCCATATACGGTGCCCTGCACCGTTCACTGTGCCCCATAGATGTGCCATATACGGTGCTCTGCACCGTTCACTGTGCCCCATAGATGTGCCATATACGGTGCTCTGCACCGTTCACTGTGCCCCATAGATGTGCCATATACGGTGCCCTGCACCGTTCACTGTGCCCCATAGATGTGCCATATACGGTGCCCTGCACCGTTCACTGTGCCCCATAGATGTGCCATATACGGTGCCCTGCACCGTTCACTGTGCCCCATAGATGTGCCATATACGGTGCTCTGCACCGTTCACTGTGCCCCATAGATGTGCCATATACGGTGCTCTGCACCGTTCACTGTGCCCCATAGATGTGCCATATACGGTGCTCTGCACCGTTCACTGTGCCCCATAGATGTGCCATATACGGTGCTCTGCACCGTTCACTGTGCCCCATAGATGTGCCATATACGGTGCTCTGCACCGTTCACTGTGCCCCATAGATGTGCCATATACGGTGCCCTGCACCGTTCACTGTGCCCCATAGATGTGCCATATATGGTGCCCTGCACCGTTCACTGTGCCCCATAGATGTGCCATATACGGTGCTCTGCACCGTTCACTGTGCCCCATAGATGTGCCATATACGGTGCTCTGCACCGTTCACTGTGCCCCATAGATGTGCCATATACGGTGCTCCGCACCGTTCACTGTGCCCCATAGATGTGCCATATACGGTGCTCCGCACCGTTCACTGTGCCCCATAGATGTGCCATATACGGTGCTCTGCACCGTTCACTGTGCCCCATAGATGTGCCATATACGGTGCCCTGCACCGTTCACTGTGCCCCATAGATGTGCCATATACGGTGATAGATATGCCATATACGGTGCTCCGCACCGTTCACTGTGCCCCATAGATGTGCCATATACGGTGCTCTGCACCGTTCACTGTGCCCCCTAGCTGTGCCATATACAGTGCTCTGCACCGTTCACTGTGCCCCATAGATGTGCCATATACAGTGCTCTGCACCGTTCACTGTGCCCCCTAGCTGTGCCATATACAGTGCTCTGCACCGTTCACTGTGCCCCATAGATGTGCCATATACGGTGCTCTGCACCGTTCACTGTGCCCCATAGATGTGCCATATACGGTGCCCTGCACCGTTCACTGTGCCCCATAGATGTGCCATATACGGTGCTCTGCACCGTTCACTGTGCCCCATAGATGTGCCATATACGGTGCTCTGCACCGTTCACTGTGCCCCATAGATGTGCCATATACGGTGCCCTGCACCGTTCACTGTGCCCCATAGCTGTGCCATATACGGTGCTCTGCACTGTTCACTGTGCCCCATAGATGTGCCATATACGGTGCTCTGCACCATTCACTGTGCCCCATAGATGTGCCATATACGGTGCCCTGCACCGTTCACTGTGCCCCATAGATGCTCCACATAAATCTCTGCCGCCGCCGCTGCTGCTGCTGCAATAAAAAAAAAAAAAAAACATACTCACCTCCCTTGATTGCAGCTCCCGGCGTCTCGTTCCAGCGCCTCCATCTTCCCGGCGTCTCTGCTCTGACTGATCAGGCAGAGGGCGCCGCGCACACTATATGCGTCATCGCGCCCTCTGCCTGAACAGTCAGAGCGCAGACGCCGGGAAGATGGAGGCGCCGGCCGGGAAGATGGAGCGACGCTCGGCGGCTGGAACGAGGACAGGTGAATATGCTATACTTACCTAGTCCTGGCGATCCTCGCGCTGTCCCTCTGCCTGGTCTTCGGTGCCGCAGCCTCTTCCTGTCAGCGGTCACCGGCACCGCTGATTAGAGGAATGAATAGGCGGCTCCACCCCTATGGGAGGTGGAGCCGCTTATTCATTTCTGTAATGAGCGGTCCCACGTGACTGCTGAAGAGGGGAAGAAGCTGCAGCACAGAAGGCCGTGGGACGGCAGGGACAGCGCGAGGATCGCTGGGACTAGGTAAGTATGCCTCAGCGCCCTCACCCCCTCACCCGCCGACCCTGCCACCCACCTTGACTCGAGTATAAGCCGAGAGGGGCACTTTCAGCCCAAAATTTTGGGCTGAAAATCTCGGCTTATACTCGAGTATATACGGTATATAGTAAATAAGCAGTTGCAGCAGACAGTGGGAGCTATGTACGCACAAACAGTTCTTGCAGGCCTTGCACTGATGTGGATATGCTGTACCCTGCCTGCCTAGCGCTGCAATTCTCGGGACAAACGAATTAGCCCTAAAAACGACTGTTGGTTTCTGAGCAGTTGTGGAATTAACAGTTGCAGACCTACACTAACTATTAAAACTACGATTCTGACCCTATCTCGGCAGCAGCTCTCCCTACTCTCGCTGAAACAGGAACAGAATGCAGCGAGCAGGGCGGCACCAGGTCTCTTGTACTTGGGATGATGCTGTGCAGCCAAGCCAATCACTGCACGACCACAACAAAGATGGCTGCAGCATTTCATGGCCTGGCAGACAATCCATGCAGTGTGATTGGGTCTCTAAAGTCTTCCAAAAATGCTGGGTGGAGACTCCAGTTACCACTGAATAATCCCAGAAATGCTCGGTGCTCGCCGCGTACACAGAGTAAACTGATACTCGTGTGAGTAACGAGTGGTGGCGAGCACATTCCCTCATCACTAGTAACAATAAAATCTTCAGCTGGGCGTGTAAAGAATAAGCCCTCACCCAGATAGCGAAAAATTAAGGCACTGTGTTAGGTGTCAATTTCCCATTGCTGCACTGGGGGAATCTTTAACCATGTTCTCTGCGGTCTCCCATTCTTCCCTAGCTGCAGAGGAGCCTGCTCAGCAGAGATGTCGGTCCCAGCATCTTACTCAGGCTGATGCTGAGCATCTGGTTAGTACTGCCATCCCAGGCTCAGCTATTGTAACCAGCATTAATCAGCAGCGAGCAGATGCTCCAGGAACTAAGTCCTACTTTTTGTCATCTGAGCATGCCCGTGGGACGACCTCTCATTGGAGGTCGGGGGTAACATTCTCAGGTCCTGAAGTGGCCCTGATTGGACCACTGGGAAGGTCCCAGAAGGACGCAGCTACAAAAGGTTCGCATGGCCGCTCGGACATGCGCTAGTATAAATCTAAATCGTGGATGTGTGCATGCAATCTGAAGAAAGCTCCTAATTGATCCCTTTCTCTTTGTCTGATTGTGGGTGATTAGAGCTAACTAGTGCCAGATTGTGACATCCAGCACAAGGCACAACAGTACTGCGTCTAAAGCAGCATCCGTCAGAGCGGCACCATGTGCAAATAGTGCGCTTTCCTGGCCCAAGCTTAGGGCATTCTTTCTGGCACCGCAGTTGCTGTGGCAAACGCTAGTGGGTTTAGAGGGACTCCAACTTTGTGTCCTTAGGGCAGGGTCCAGTAAACAAAACACTAGTGCTCCCCAATGTGGAGCTTACCATTTGCTACATAGTTTTTTTTTTGCCTTCCTCTGGAACATGTTCAGGCATGTCAGATTAGGATATGGGTTGTACAATATGGACTTAAAGTCTTCCTTCAATCTTAGTAACTATGTTACTATTGCGGCCCTGTGACACAACAGGGTTTGCCTCCCGCATACCGGGTGAAGTTAACCTGCATGTGTTCACGTTATACCACCATATACTGTCCATCATTACTAAGCAGCAGGTGTCAACTCGGCACAGTGGACCCTGGGCTGCAAACGTACCTTATATCCTCTTTAATATTATTTGGTGTGCTTCACCAGTCCTAACACACTGCAGGTGTCGAGTTCCCGCCTCTCAACAGGGGGAATCTCAAACCATCTCCGCTGCAGTCTCCCATTCTTATCCAGCTGCAGTGGAGCTTGCTCAGCGAAGACGTCAGTCCCAGCATCTAGCTCAGGCTGATACTGGGCGACTGGTTACTACTGTCCTTCCAGGCTCTGCCTTTGTAGCCAGCACTGATCAGCAGTGAGCAGATCTTTCTGAGACTAAGTCCTGCTTTTCCCATACTGAACATGCTGACAGGACGACCTCCCATTGGAGGTCGAGGGTCACATGCTCAGGTCCTGTTGCGGCTCCTATTGGACCATCTGGAAGGTATTGTAGCACTGCCGCTAAAAAAGATTTGCATGGCCGCTTGGCCATGCGCTAGTGTACACTTTTAAATGTGTGTTTGTTGATGTGTGGAAGTCGTTCATTAATTATCCCATCCTTTGTGTATGACTGCTGACGTAAGGTGGATGATTGCTATCTAGTGCCTGACGTAGCTATCAGCACGTGACACACAAAACAGCATCTAGTTGCTGTGACCACCAGTGCGGTGCTGTGCGCTTTCACAGCACTTTCCTTACCCAAGCCTGGGTGGTTAGTGGGGTCCGCCAGAGCGGCACCGCATGCACTCTCTTGCGTCTAAATTATTATTATTATTTCATTCACTCTGAAACCCCAGTTGCAGTGTCGAGCTCAAGAAGTCTAGATGAACTCTAATCCAGAGTCTTGGGATTGAGTTCTGTGACTTCTTGCTTGCGCTCTTTTGTGCTGTACCATGGCCCTGTGAGGCAACAGGTTTCGCTTTCTTCATACTGGGTGAAGTTAACCCGTGTGTGAATCGATTTTTTACTGCCATATAGTCCGTCACTATTGAGCAGCAGGTTCCATCTCTGCATGGTGGACCCCGGGCTGCAAACACACCTTATTCTATCTATCTTGTTATTTTCTACTTACCATTAGCCTTAACAGCAGGTCTCTTAAAATGGCACCATTTTTTTTTTTACCAAGTTTGGATTTTTTTTCACCACTTAAATAAAAAAGAATCTAGACATGTTTGGTGTCTGTGAACTCAATATGACCTGGAGAATCACAATCGCAAGTCAGTTTTAGCATTTAGTGAACACGCTAAAAAAACTGTACTTTTTTTGCAATTCACCGCGCTTGGAATTTTTTTCCATTTTCCAGTATACGATATGTTAAAACCACCATTTCAAAAGTGCAACTTGTCCCGCAAAAAATTCAAGCCCTCACATGGCCATTTTGACAGAAAAATAAAAAAGTTATGGCTCTGGGAACAAGCAAAAATGCAAAAACAAAAATACTGTACCACCTGTCATGAAGAAGTTAAAGAGCTAGAAGGGGCTTCAATAAAGTGCTAGGTACCTCCATGTGTTTTTCACATCTTTTCTTGACAATTAGTGGCTTATCAATACTAGTGCTTCATGAGAAACCGATTCACTGTGAATCTATTCACCGTGAAACTAATTTTTTGGGAAAAATTGCTGATCCTGGCTATTCAAATTTCAAAGGATTCAAACATCTCTAGTTATTACACTTTATGATAAAGTTGTACTCTGTATATGTATTCTACATACAATACATGGATAGGTACTAGAGTTCTTTTTCATTTAAAATATTTGATATCTCAAAGTCTTTAATAAGTTAATATATATTTTAGCATTTTGCTATTTTCTAAAAGATAGTGCTGGAATGCTTTTAGATATCTTATTTTTAACTGAAGCAAAATGGTTTATGTCAGAAAAATTTATTTATTTTATGTCCCTTTGTGGACCATTAATCCTCTTTAATATTTAATTCCCTTGTTCATACTCAGATAACTTATTAGCAAGGTCAATTTATTTTATACTTGTGGGTTTAGGAGAGTTTAAGAAAATCTCTGTTGTAGCCCAAAGACCAGATATGTGTTTAAGACTTGTTATGGCTTTTATGTTAATGGGTAGAATTTTTACTCAATAATACTAATATTGTAAAAAGGATTTGTTCTCTGAAAGGTTGAAAAATGGATGCATAATGCAATAATTGTGCCAACTATATAGCACATTTTCTATAAGATAAGAAAATTATTGGAAACATTATCAAATAATGTTTACATTATTCTATGATATTAATAATGTTTAAATGATTATCATTACAGTTCTCTGGGTTATCATATGGGTCATATGAGTCGTATCCCAGTACCAAATTTTGGAGTAATGGAACAGGTTCTGGTGCAATGTGTGCATTTTTACATGTTTCCATTAGTCTTGTCTAGGCTTTTGTGTTTGCTTTGTAATCAACATTAATATTGCTGAATATAGGAAGTCGACAGATCTTTTGTAAGTGTCTATCCTTTTTTAATTGTATTTTATCCCCATATTTTGATTAGTACTCCATCATCACACAGAATCCACTGGGGTTTATTTTTGCATGCATGGAGGACAATTCTATTTGGGGGCACTATCTCTACAATGTGGGAGTACATAGAGGGGACATTATTATCAACTGAGTCATGGTTGGAAAAAGTCTTCAAGGAAGCCTGTGCTGGTGCTATCTACTTTATTATCAATAATCATAAAGATAGCACTGTTTTATAAGTGGTATTGTACTGGACTGCACATGACTAGAAAGATTGTAAAATGGGCATGTCTTGCGCTCAAAATTGTGAAGCGGCGCTCACAGTTTGACACTTGCAAAAATCTACCTGGAACCAATCTACAAAAGGTTGCCTGAGACCTTAAAATTCCAATAATCATTGGTTGATTAGAGAATCTGGCATCCATAAACTAATTGTTAGGGCTAGCGGAACGCACCGAGTGTAGCCCAAAATAGCATTGCCTGACAGGTTTTCTGGGGGGTGTGACAAGTTTGATGTTTCAAGGAGACCAGTAAACTATACTTTATGTTGCATCCGAGTTCCTCAGGAACCAAGAAACAATGGGTGGGGATAATAATCTCACTCTTTCAGGGTGACCCCCAAGCATGGGCATTCACTCTGTTATCTGACTCACAGTCAGTGGAGAAAGTTTTTTGGCATGGGGTAATATTACGATGACCCTTACTGCACCTCCCTGGCTGAGTCCACACTACGTCAGCTTCAGCAGGGAGACTGGCCATCGGAGGAGTTTTGCTTTGAGTTTCAGAGGTGGTCCACTGACACTAAGTGGAATGACCCAGTGCTCCGTAGCCTGTTCTGTGAAGGGCTAACAGTAAGGGTGAAGGATGCCTTAGCCTTGTTTGAGACTCCAGCTTCCCTTGAAGTGGCCATGTCTCTGGCTATCCAGGTGGATCACCGTCTTTGCCAGAGACATAAAGAGACATCCCAATGTGCGGGAGATCTAGGGCCAAGGAAAACCTGGTCTGAGTCATCTGAGGAACATAAGCAGTTGGGTGGGGAAACTCATTCTAGAAAGCAGTCTGTGGTTTGGCACAAAGGGGAAGTATGCTACTATTGTGGTAGAAAGGGCCATTTTGTTGGCATATGTCCTTCTCTGTCTCATGGTAAACAGCTGCTGGAAAACTAAAGAGCCCTGGTTGCGGAAGGTTAGCATCCTGGGTGTATATATCTCCTCCGTGGGTAGGACATAATTTTTTCTGCCTGCTGAAGTCCATCTGGGAAGGTGGTAAAGTGGAGTGAGTATTGTCAAGAACACTGCTTAGGCACCCGGCTTGCAAGGGTGACTACCCAGTCTGTGCCTAAATACTTATCAGACTTTGGAGATGTGATTTCTGAGCAGGGGTGCCCAGAACTTCCTCTCCATTGTCCTTATGACTGTTTTTGTTAATCTTGTCCTTAGGGCCATATTGTCAAAGAGCAGACATTATAATTTCTCTAGTCCAGAGGAAGACTATATCACAGAAAGTTTGGCAAAGTGTCAAATCAGTCCATCCTCTTCCCCCCATTGCTGCAAGGCTTTTCTTTGTAAAGAAGAAAGATGGGGGTTGTGCCACTGCCTAGATTTCAGCAAACTCAGATCATGGTCTGGGACCGTATTCGCTGCCTCTCGTCATAGAACTGTTTAGTCAGATTGTAGGGGCAAAATTTTTTTCTAAACTGGATCTCAGGGGGCATAAAATTTCATTTGTATTAAAATGGCAGATGAGTGGAAAACAGCTTTCAATATGCCTAAGGAACACTATGAAAACCTTGAGATGCCATAATGCTCCTGCTATCTTTCAGCACTTTGCAAATAATATATTTTGTCAACTGGTAGGTAGATTTCTTGTGACCTAGCTTGATGACATAATAATAGATTCATTTGACCTTTAGTCACATGAGATATATGTCAGGCCGGTCTTACAGAAGCTCAGATACCATAAATTACTTGTCAAACCAGAGAGACGAAATTTCTCGGTTGAGGATATCCCTTTTCTAGAATATGTGTTATCACCCACCAATTTTCACATGAATCTGGCAAAAGTCTGGGCGGGACTGGATTGGGATTGTCCTGAGGATTTGAAGGTGTTGCAATAGTTTTTGGGTTACTTTGTAATGATAAAATCCACACTGGCGCTAACCTAGTTAAATTTGTGCTAAAAGCCGCTGGCACCCTGGCCGATAGAGTGTGCAATTCTGCCTGAGTTAATGAGAACACTTGAAAACCAAGCTGGGCTGCCGCGCTAATAACAAGTGATAATGAACAACTCGCAATGTGACTGCTGCCCTGCAGCCACTGAAAATCCCAAAAGTCTTGGAATGGCACTTACTTGTGTGTGCTCGAGGTTGTGATACTCCGGTGGTTGCAGAGATGCAGTCTTTATAATAGTTCGGAAATTGGGGAGTATCCTCCCGTTCTCAGAAAATGTCTCCCGTGCCCGCATCTGTATGCTCCGGCTGTCATCCTCAGCCGAAGGCGCCGCCGTGTAGTAGCATGGTGAGCGGGGCATGGGTAGCGGTGATGTCACCTGCCCGTGGAAGACGGACATGTACAAGGACCAATCCTGACACTTTTCAAGGGAGCCGTCACTCTTTCTCAAGGTTATGGTATCTGTACTACCGCTATCCATTTATAGCCACGCTCACTTCCCCGTTGTTTCACTAATCCACCAGATTGATTTGTGAATAGCAATTTACTGAGCAAACTGCTTACAAAGGACTTCCTCATAATAAGTGCTGCGTTACCACTACCCTGCATGTGTGATTTGCACAATTTAATGTGATTGGGAACATAAAAGGATAATCTCTCTTAACTTAAGCAAATTTCATCGGTATACATATAAGGCTGTATATTTCTTGCTGCAAATAATAAACATTTTTTACTGAGTTTATAAAAAAACGGCCAAGGATTGGCCCTTGTACATGTCCGTCTTCCACGAGCAGGTGACGTCACTGCTAACCACGCCCCCCTCACCACGCTACTACACGGTGGCACCTTCGGCAGAGGCTGACCGCCGGAGCATACAGACTGTCCTCATTGACTCATGAGCCATTGTTGTTTGAGCCTAAGGGCCATTTTACAGGAAAAATGGACTCAGACCAATGTTAAGGCCCCTTCACATTAAGCGACGCTGCAGCGATACCGACAACGATCCGGATCGCTGCAGCGTCGCTGTTTGGTCGCTGGAGAGCTGTCACACAGACCGCTCTCCAGCGACCAACGATGCCGGTAACCAGGGTAAACATCGGGTAACTAAGCGCAGGGCCGCGCTTAGTAACCCGATGTTTACCCTGGTTACCATCCTAAAAGTAAAAAAAAACAAACACTACATACTTACGTACAGCCGTCCGTCCTCCAGCGCTGTGCTCTGCTCTCCTCCTGCACTGACTGTGAGCACAGCGGCCGGAAAGCAGAGCGGTGACGTCGCCGCTCTGCTTTCCGGCTGACCGACGCTCACAGACAGTACAGGAGGAGTGCAGAGCACAGCGCTGGAGGACAGACGGCTGTAGGTAAGTATGTAGTGTTTGTTTTTTTACTTTTAGGATGGTAACCAGGGTAAACATCGTGTTACTAAGCGCGGCCCTGCGCTTAGTTACCCGATGTTTACCCTGGTTACCAGTGAAGACATCGCTCGATCGGTGTCACACACGCCGATCCAGCGATGTCAGCAGGAGTCCAGCGACGAAATAAAGTTCTGGACTTTATTCAGCGACCAACGATCTCCCAGCAGGGGCCTGATCGTTGGTCGCTGTCACACATAACGATTTCATTAACGATATCGTTGCTACGTCACAAAAAGCAACGATATCGTTAACAATATCGTTATGTGTGAAGGTACCTTTAGTTCAGCGGTTGTAGCTGAGAGGACCGATTAAAGTATTGTGCAGGAGAAAGACTTGGTATGTGCCCAAAGACTGCTGGGAAGTTGTTATTGTATTGGCCTAATATGTAGAGGTCGCAAGGATAAGATATTCCTCCAGTAATCAATAGAATATCACAGCATGTGAATGAATATTATTGTTTTTATTGTAATCGAGTGTGTTATATTAATGTTTCGGTCAATCAGAACTTCATCGAAATAACACTGAAAAAAATACATAATACATAATCAGAAAACATAGATCACATACTGTATATAGATTTCATATGTATATAAATATATAACAAAACAATTGTCCACTAATGACACATGCAAGAAACATTATACATGATGCATTTTGTTTTGCAAAGGAAATGGCCTTCTCAGTCATACTTTTTCAATAACCTAATAGCCAAGGATGTCTAACCTATACTCTATAATGTATAAAGTAGCTACAGAAAAAAAAATTGAAAATTTAAAAAGAATAAATAAAAGTAGAAAAATTGTAAAGAATACATTTTTTTGACCATGTCACCATTGAGGCTGACGAACATGACGAAGCCTCCAAACATCCCTTCCGACTCTATACATGATGACCATCATAAGAGGGGAACCAGGTGCTGATTTGCCCACACCTGACAATTTACGGTGCACCCAGAGATGTCGCTTCTCAGCATGTAACAGCCACAATGAAGTGTGAAGCAGTAGCACGTAGCACAGTCTTCATCAGCTACAGCATTGCATTTCTTTTTTGCGCTTTCTACATACCTGCTTATAGTACTTCATTAGGCTTATAGCAGCATTGTCTGCAGTTCATTTTTACTCCAATACTCATTGCTTTTTACTTATGTCATCATGACATTTTTCAGATCAATATATTTTGCATTGTTTCCTGGTTTGACATCTGCCACCTGATGTATCTATTCATCTTAGCTTGTGGGTCCATGTTCTATTTTTATTTTTTTTTCCAATTTTTCTACTTTTTATTAATTTTTTCTATCTTTTCAATTTTGTATTTTCAATATTTACTATTGATCTACCAATTAAGAATCCTAACATGTCTGATACTGCAATGTGTTGTGTAATAGCTTGTTATTCCCCATCTATTACGATCCTTTTATATCTAGCAGGATAGTTAGAGGTCAATTAAACTTTAATAAGGCTGTGTTTGCAGTAAAGAGTTCAATAAAGTCCTAGCAGACTTCTGAATGTTATACACCTATTTTTGACAATTAGGGGCTTTGCAATATTGAGATTTGAATGGCTTGTGAAAGTTTGATGAAGCCAACAAATTCGAGATTAAAACAGTTGGATTATGTCTATTTACAATTCTTGAGATTTTCAATGAAAGCTATAACTTGCAATTGATTTAGGACAGAAAGTTAACAGGTAAATGTAAGTAGATGTATTAAAGTGGAATTGAATTTTACTCAAATCTTAGAAAATTCAGCAATCAGGAGGGAATTTTTGTTATTCACTCAATGTGATTTCATCAAAATGGCTGCCAGCTGCAGCTTCCATGTTGCTGAACAGTAGAGGGCCGACAAAAGGTTAAAAATGAAAATACTCACCTTACCTCTTATCACTATTGATAAGTGAACATTTTTGGATAAGCTATTATCCGAGCATGCTCATGTGCTAACCAAATGTGTGCTCGAATAATATTTTCGAGTCTCTGTGGCTTCATGTATGACAGCCACACGCATGCAAGGATTGCCTGTGTGTTAGGCAATCCTTGCATGTATTGTAGCTGTCAAACAGACTCGAGACATGCAGGCACGGGGACACAAACATAATATGTGAGCAAGCCAAAGTAACTCGGTTACCACCAAAGCATGCTCGGATAACACTTTATTCAAGTACTTTCCCTCATCGCTTCTTAACACTCTGGCTGCCCCGATGCTCACTGTCAGCCAGCCAGTTTTCTGTGCCTCCATCAAGTCACATCTCCAACTCTGAGTTCACTTTAAGCTGGGGCTTCCGGAATTTACTGAGCATTCTATGAAGCTTACTTGTGGCTGCAAGTCTCCTCTTAGAATAAATACTGGGCCAGAGATGCGACACGATGGAAACGTGACGGACTTGTCAGTGGACAGGGAGCAGAAAGGACAGCCAGAAAGGTGAGCGGTGAGGTTAGAATTATTTACCTTGAACAGCTTAACTTTCCGACCACCCTTGCTGCTCCCTTCACGGTTTCTGGTTCCTGTACTGTGTGCCTCTGAGGCATTGCATTGCCATTCTTGCTAGGGATTTTGACTTTGGGCAGGCCCTGGAGTATACTGTGCATGCTCTGGGGCTTTCTCACAGGCAAGGAGTTTGGGTTTAAATTTAAGACAGGGCCCAAGGTGTTGAAGGTCAATGCACTTGTAACTTTGGGGCCCGTTTGCTGTAAAAAAAAGACCTGACCGAGACTGGACAACGGTCAGGCTATGTGATGTGATGGAGGTGTGGAAGTTCGGACAGTGGTTATTGGGTGTCCAGAAATGTGAGTGGTGAGGTGAGTATAATAATTTCTTTATTTCCTACATATTACATTTATTATGCTTTGGGGTCCATAGAAACTCCAGAGCATAATAAGAAACATTGAATCTGAGTAGTATAATTTCTTCGTTAATCAAATTTCCTTGTAAATTCCGAATGCACAAATGCAAATTTTGCCAGATAAGTTTATTGCTTTTAACAGGATATTCTGACATAAAAAAATGGGCAAATGGGAAAATCTAATATTTACCTATTCTAATTGGAATAACAATATTGGTTTAAGAGTCTACAATAGGTAAATTAGAGTCTGGCCCTTTTAGATCAGGAACCAATGTAAAAAAAATACATTTTCTGTTTTGCTCATTAGAACATGTTGGCTCTTAAAAACAAAATGGAATATGTCTGCCGAAAGCCTAAAATATTTACAGGAAGGAAGAAAGGATAACAGAAGTTGAAATTGAAGAATTTATTTTATATAAAGCAGTATGCATCATCTGTTGCCTTTTTGATAAGCGAAAAAATATTTAGAGATAAAGGACAGATTGTTAATGTTTACATTTTAAATGGTTATGTGCACTAAAATATTAATTTCTGTACTCATAGAATGAACAATATGTACAGTGCCATTTTTAAACATTTTCCAAACTCATTTGGATAGATTTAAGCGAAAGTACAGACATATATTTCAAAAGGTTATGTATATAGAAGTGCAAACTTTTATATAGAATATATTTAAACTTTATATAATAAATTTGAAAAACTCAGGAGGGTAAAAATAAAAATCAAAACATGAGTTTCCATCTAGTATCTTATATGATTTCCATGATGTTTAAGGAGAGCACCAGGTCTTCTAGTTATAGAATTAACAATTTGGTAACATATGTCTCTTTTGATTCTTCAATTACTACCTTATTTATAGCCTAGATGCTGGATTGAAAGTGATGCTCAACTTATATCTTCAGAATGCCCTGTAGATAGAGATAGGTGAACACAAGTTCGGCGCCTGTACCAAACACCTACTGTTCAGGCACGGACATCGAACACGGACATCACCCAGGAAGTCCGAGTTAGTGTTTGGGTTCGGCTGCCCGAACACCGGGTGTTTGTCCTGCTCTCATATGCATGACAGTGTGGCAAACACCACTTTTGATCGGCAGTGAAATCATCACTGCCCGTCAGAGAGCCCTTTTCCCACTCTGTCAAAATACAGCGTAAGCGTGCAGCCGTATAAAGTTCACCATCGGTCACTGGTGTCAGCTGATGGCACTAACGCTCCCATCAGCCGACACCTGCTGCCAGTAATAAAAGCGAGAGCAGGAGTGGCTGATGGGAGTATTCATCAGCCGTCTCCTGCGCTGTAAGTTAATAATAAAAAAGAACGGTGTGGATTCCCCTGTATTTTTGATAACCAGCCAGGCAAAACTCACAGTTGGGGTCTTCAACCCTAAGCTGTCAGTTTCAGCAAGGCTAGTTATAAAGAATGAAGGGGTCCCATGCCGTATTTTTTAATTATTTAAATAAGTAATTTAAAAAAATGGCATAGGATCCCCCCTATTTTTGACAAAAAGCCTTGCTAAAGCAGACAGCTGTGGGCTGGTATTCTCAGGCTCGTAAGGAGCCATGTATATTGTCCCCCCATTCTAAAAACACAAAGGGTGCAAATTCTGGCACTTTGCCCAACTCCTTCCACTTGCTCTGTAGTGGTGGCAAGTGGGGTTAGTATTTATGGGGTTGATATCACATTTGTATTGTCCAGTGACATCAAGCCCACGTATTAGTAATGGCGATACATCTATAAGACACCTCTCCATTACTAAACCTATAGTTGTATGGTAAATAAACACACAGCCAGAATAAAGTTTTTTTTTATTTAAAATAAAATAAAACACACTGTTACTTGTTTAATTTAAAAAGAGCAATCCTAATTATACTCACCTAATGACAAGTTCCATTGAATCCCTCATCTGTAATAAACCAAAATTAGAAAAAACAACAATATCCCTCACCTATCCGTCGCTCTGTCACACGCCATCATCCATGTCGGGGAGATTATCAGTTTTCCACCTGGACGGTGCCAAGATGCGACTGTCCAGACTGAGAACCACTGGTGACTAAACTGCTGCGAACACAGCCTCAATGGCCGGCAGTGACATCATTGAGTAACTTTTGGAGTGCTGCTTCCCATTTTTGTTTCAATGTATTTGGCAAGTATACAGATTTGCCGGGAGGTCTGTGCAACCACTCATATGAAGGTGTGCTGTTCCATTTTTTTCTAAAAATATCTACCTATCTATACAAGAAAATGGAACAACACAGTATAAATTGTATGGCAAATGCAAGCCCTTTACAGCAAAATATTTGATTTTTGCAAAAGTATATAAAAAAGGAAATCGCAAGCAGCCCTCCAATATTTTCCAAAGAAAATATGGACTTTATTCAGCCAATGTGGCATAGTGACAGATACTTAAGGAATCATATATACATATATTGCATAATAATACAGTCTATAAATTATTTACAAAATATAATTTTCATTAATAATGATGATCGTAGAGTTAAATATTTGGATTCGAGGTACATCGGTATGAATAATTTCTAATATCCGTCTATTTGTACCGAAAAACAAATCCAATGCAAGTCAATGGGAAAGCCAAATATTTTTCTACTGGACCCAGCAAGCAGGTCTGAGGGCCTGAGAAAAAAGCTGAAATGGGTGTGAAAGAGCTAAAACTAAATGGGAACAGCATGGAGAAGAAGCCTCCATTGCCTTTCTGACTCACATAAAAAAATCCCTAAATCACTAAATTGGATCTCTTAGACCTGATACAGCTAAGTGTACTTACTAAAAAAAATTGATGTCAGAAAGCCTGAGTATTTCAATTGGAAATTAAATGGAAGTTGAAGAAGAAATGCGGCACTCACCCTTTTGCACTGATTTCGTAGACTTTATTACACCATTAAAGGGTTAAAAAATTTCAGTCCATGGGAGCGGCAGGTATTCTGAGGGGTGCAGGGAGAGGAAAGTGGACGACGGCCGTTTTGCACACTCAGCACTTCAATAGGTCCAGGTGCTTCATTAACACATGTAATTTCCTTTTAAAGGCTTTTGACATGCATACTCAAACATATATTAACTGTGAACAAAACATTTAATTAATGTGCATATTTAAAAACATGTGATAACATCATAATTGCAAACTATGATTTTTTACAAAAATACTGATAGATCTAACCTATCATTTAAGCCAATTGGACCTTGTGCACCAGTTTCTATTATCCATCTGACTTCATGTTGCATTAGTACCCCATTGTAGTTACCACCTTGTGAGGGATATTTAACCACTTCTAAGCCAGCAAACGTTAGTAAGTCAGGATTAGAACTGTGTTTATCCTTCATATGCTGGATTAATCTGTAAAATCAGTATTTTTTTGTAAAAAATCATAGTCTCTCTCCACCTTGGCTTATTGGTTTCTCCTTCCTGCTGCTGAAATCTCACATTGATCAGTACAAGCAGCAACTGTCAGGCTGAATGGACAGAGTTTAAATTCCCTTGGATTCATGAGCTCATTTGCTCATTCATTAGGAACAGGGACAAATGTGAATTATTACAATATTTGTACAACATTTTTTATTGTGTGCCTAAAGTTAAAAATAAAAAGTAAGCATGGCTTTATCTATCATTGGATTGGTGTTGCACATTATGCATGGTCACATCATCTTTAACAGTTTTAAGATGTTTATGACAAAGATATCTGAAGCTGACATTGAAGGATGTATTTTAGATAAGACGGTATGTATCAGCTATCTCCATTTTAATAAGTCATACACACATCTAGAAATAATGAGCAGAATGTTGTTTGCTTTTTGACATAGATATATGCAATAAAATATTAATTCCTGTAGAAAGGCACCAACTAATAGACTATACAGTGCCATTTAAAAAACTTTTTCTCATTCCTTTTGTTACATCTAATCTAAAGCAGAAATAAATGTGGAAATATTCTGTGATTATTTTGCTGACATTTAGAGCTTATACGGTTGGCAATTAAGTGCACCATTTAATATACAATGTATTAATTGTTTATGAGTTCGAAAAATATGAAGTTTGGGTGGGGAGTGTAGAAAGGTGAACATTGCTTCCCTTTCGTGCTGAATGACAGTGAAGATTGACATGCTTACCTGTTACTTTCACCGACTCATTATCCAACACTCGTTAGCTAGATTCATGAACTCTTATATTATTATTAGCATTATTCAGCCATTCTGACATGGATTTTCACATTAAATACTCCGGCCTTGGGTCTAATAGATTTATTTAATGATGTGCTGTACGCAGCTTGGATTGGGTAATCTGTTGACATTTTTTAGATACTTTCAAATTTCAATATAAAGGTCATTCAATCACCCAAAATCTATGTAGTATAATGTGTGATTCCAAAATGCCAATGTGATTGAGCTCAAAAGTTATTTTTTCTTGTACTTATAAATGAATTATTCTCACATCTTAAGAAAGGTATGGGAATAACACTGAGTAGTAGCACAATGCTCAGCTTAGCCAGAGAAAGAAATGTCAAATGTCTGTTCTGCAATGAACAGATTGAATTGCATTGCAAATACTGTCGATTTTTTCATTTCCAAGTTCACAGTAACAAAAAAAGGTACAAAAAACTCATTGACGGCTTCAAGAAAATATGGATTCAGCCAGAAGCATTGGGAAATAATGTACAATGTCCCCACACTGCCTCTAGCAATTCTTAAATTATTTTACGCTTTTTTTTATTTCTATTCCATCCAGGTTGATATATTAAATTTGAAAAATGCATTCTACAAATGTTATTTTGATCAAACACTTAACAAAAGAACAATTTTTTTCATAAATTTGGAAATTTACAATGAAATGAATTGAGCAAAGATCAAGAGCAATGTATCTCTTATCGCAAGTGAAAATTCAGGATATTACACCATCATTAAAGTTATACTGTGTTTTACTTAGGATCACTATGTTTGTATTCAGTTTTAGTTACAGAAACATGAAAACACTTAGAAGGATAAGTCTTCTATTAGAATACTATGCTTTGATAATGCATTGAAGGTTACTTCTATTTGTGTAATGCCGTCTGATGATACACCTGTTTATTGTTTCGCTAGGTGAATTGCCACAGCTGCATATTACTTTGTAACTGCCATTTCAGGGACGCTTTCTGAACTCGCTGAATTATAATTATGCATTTGCGGTTTGATCTGAAGCTGACAGAACACTTTCGCATCTCTTCTCAACACTGCAGGCGACATAGAACTTCTGCAATTCTTTGAAGTTTAGTGCGCCTTTGATGAAGTAGCTAATTAGTTTAAGTTGCACTTCCTTCTGAAGGTGTTTATAAACTGCTTCATATAGCTGCCTGTTCCTACCATGGTGATGGCCCTTGCTGAGGCAGAAATATCAGAGCTTCCTCATTAGATGTTAGATTAGATGCTTGCCATGCCATCGTTTAATGTAAATGGTAATGTAAATGGGATGCCAGAGGAACATGACCTGTGGGGACCCTTGATGGAAACAAGATCTTTCCTGCTGGCTGGACATCTGGGAATCCTGCTGTATACTTTAAACATGTAAATGTAGTATCACTGTAGAACATATGCCTTCAAGACTTTTTATGATGTGCTAATTAACCCATCTAGGAACTGATTTTGAACTGTAGTTCAATTCAATATGCAACAACTGACCAAAAGCAACATCAAAAAATAAAACTTTTTATATAAATTGATGATAGTAAATCTTTGGAGATTTTGGAGATTTTCTCAATGAACCTTTTACATTTTTTGGAATTCTTTCTTAGGTTGAGTTACTTTCGATAGCTAGAATCACTGATGATTTTATATTCCTCCTTATTTCCAGTAGTAGCATAAGTTTTTCAGTATTTAAGAAAGTAGATTGTGTCTATTTGAGAGCATTAGGCTTGGCTTGTCTTATAGCTTTTGTTATATAGATTGATGAATTAGTTATCTACCCAAAACACGCTACATTGCCTTGTAAAAGTATTCAGCCCCCAGGAACTTTTCAACCTTTTCCCACATATCAAAAGTAAATTTTTGGTGAAAAATAAATGAGTGGAACACAATTGTGAAGTTGAACGAAATGTATTGGTTATTTTACATTTTTGTGGAAATTCAAAAACAGAAAAGTGGGGAGTGCAATATTATTTGGCCCCTTTACTTTCAGTGCAGCAAACTCAATCCTGAAGTTCATTGTGGATCTCTGAATGATCCAATGTTGTCCTAAATGCCTAATGATGATAAATATAATCCACCTGTGTGTAATCAAGTCTCCGTATAAATGCACCTGCTCTGTGATAGTCTTAGGGTTCTGTTTAATGCACAGAGAGCATCATGAAGACCAAGGAACACAACAGGCAGGTCCGTGATACTGTTGTGGAGAAGTTTTGAGCTGGATTTAGATGCAAAATGATTTCCAAAACTTTAAACATCCCAAGGAGCACTGTGCAAGCGATCATATTGAAATTGAAGGCGTATCAAACCACTGCAAATCTACCAAGATCCGGACGTCCCTCTAAACTTTCATCTCAAACAAGGAGAAGACTGATCAGAGATGCAGCCAAGAGGCCCATGATCACTCTGGATGAACTGCAGAGATCTACAGCTGAGATGGGATAGTCTGTCCATAGGACGACAATCAGTCGTACACTGCACAAATCTGGCCTTAATGGAAGAATGGCAAGAAGAAAGCCATTTCTCAAAGATATCCATAAAAAGTGTCATTTAAAGTTTGCAACAAGTCTGGGAGACACATAAAACAAGTGAAAGAAGGTGCTCTGGTCAGATGAAACCAAAATCTAAATTTTTGGCAAAAATGCCAAACGATAAGTTTGGCGTAAGGGCAACACAGCTTATCACCCTGAACATACCATTCCCACTGTCAAACATGGTGGTGGCAACATCATGGTTTGGGCCTGCTTTTCTTCAGCAGGGACAGGGAAGATGGTTAAAATTGATGGGAAGATGGATGGAGCCAAATACAGGTCCATTCTTGAAGAAAACCTGTTGTAGTCTGCAAAAGACCTGAGACTGGGACCGAGATTTGTCTTCTAACAAGACAATGATCCCAAACATAAAGCAAAATCTATAATGGAATGGTTCACAGATAAACGTATCCAGGTGTTAAAATGGCCAAGTCAAAGTCAAGACCTCAATCCAATCGAGAATCTGTGGAAAGAGCTGAAAAGAGCTGAAAACTGCTGTTCACAAACCATCTCCATCAAACCTCACCGAGCTCAAGCTGTGTGCCAATAATAATAATAATAATAATAATCTTTATTTTTATATAGCGCTAACATATTCCGCAGCGCTTTACAGTTTGCACACATTATCATCACTGTCCCCGTTGGGGCTCACAATCTAAATTCCCTATTCCCTATTTCAGTCTCTCGATGTACAAAACTGATAGAGACATACCCCAAGCGACTTGCAGCTATAATCGCAGCAAAAGGTGGTGCAACAAAGTATTAAGTTAAAGGGGCCGAATAACATTGCACACCCCACTTTTCAGTTTTTGAATTTCCACAAAAATTTAAAATAACCAATAAATTTCGTTCAACTTCACAGTTGTGTTCTACTTGTTGTTGATTCCTCACCAAAAATTTATGTTTGATATCTTTATGTTTGAAGCATGATATGTGGGAAAAAGTTGAAAAGTTCCAGGGGGGCCGAATACTTTCGCAAGGCACTGTAACTATCAGAATTCATGGCACCCACTTTAAAATATGGTTCAGTAAAAAGGATCTTCTGCATAAAGTGAGGTTCATATAGCATTATCAGTCTGATGTGGAGGAACTAAAGTGATTAATTTCGGCATATAGCTCTCATCACAATTCTAACACTTTTGAGATGAATTGGAACTCTAGTTACATAGATGTGCTTTTTCTTACCTTTGCTCTTAATTTCATATCATGATGTCTGTAGTACAACATGACCAGCTTAAAAAACACAAGATTGTATGATACCAACGCACAAGATGTTGAAGCTAAGTGGCTAAGTGTGTGACCACTTTACGATGTGAACTGCAGCCCATCAAGAGTTTTTACTAGCATGACATAAAATTGTATTGGATTTGTTTAATGAGACATTCAAGGAATGATGTACACATCTGTATCTTTGCATCCAGCATTAGTTCCTCAATGCTTAGATGGTCTATCCGCTGAATAACAGATATATGTATTTTAACCCCTTAATGACCACCAATACGCCTTTTAACTGACCTGAGATATAAGAGAATATCCTCCCCATACAGGTGACAATCCAGTAGCCGTTGGCTGTACGCTATAGCTGACAACTTGCTGAATCAGCCACGATCAGTGTTTGCACCGTCCAACTCTGTTTAACCCCTTAGATGCTGCTGTAAATAGTGACAACATCATTATAAATGGTTAGCAGAGTGTGGGGGCTTCCTCTTTATCCCAATTGGTGCCCTCAGATCATGATTGTGTGGTCCTGATGTTTGCGATGGCAATTCACGACCAAATAGTGGCCTTAGAGTCTGATTGCTGTAGTAATCTGTTCAGAAGTTAGTGGCATTTAGGTGGTAAAAATACAAATTTTCATTTCTGTCATGCTACTTTGCATTAATTCCTGAAAAGCACCTGAAGGGTTAATAAACTACCTGGCAGCAGTTTTCAATATGCCAGGGGGTGCTGTTTTTAAAATGGTATAACTTTTTGGGGTTTCCCAATATATGAGACCCCTAAAAGGCACTTCAAACATGGACGAGTCCCTTAAAAAAATGCATTTTGTAAATTTCCTTGAAAAAATGAAAAATTGCTGCTACATTTTCAAACCTCCTAAAATGCTAACAAAATAAAATAACAATTTATAAATGGTGCTGATGTAAAGCAGGCATGAGGGAAATGTTATTTATTAAAGTCTTGCTGTGGTATGACTATCTGGATTAAAGGGATAATCATTCAAAGATTGAAAATTGCTAATTTTTTAACATTTTTCTCAAATTTCTGATATTTATTAAAAATAAACACAAAACATACTGACCTAAATTTATCATTATCATAAAGTATAATGTGTCACGAAAAAACAAACTCAAAATCACTTGGATTTGTTAAAGCGTTCCAGAGTTATTACCACATAAAGTGACACTGGTCAGATTTCAAAAATTTGGCTCCGTCACTAAGGGGTTAAACTTAAGTGGAAAGTCTTTCAAGAAAATACTAATGGGTTTGAAATGGGATGACCAAAAATCATTTATAGATGTGATGATCATGTGTTCTCACATTTTTGTTTTGATAGTGTAGCTTTCTGCTTTAACCCCTTCACCCCGAAGCCTGTTTTCAACTTCCTGACGAGGCAATTATTTCCAATTCTGACCACTGTCACTTTATGAGGTTATAACTCTGAAAATCTTCAACGGATCCTAGTGATTCAGAGAATGTTTTCTCGTGAGTCGTGACATATTGTACTTTATGATAGTAGTAAAATTTTGTCGATATGACTTATGGTTATTAGTAGTTTGGTACTCAAAACCACATTCAAGAAGTTTATTAACCCTTCAGGTGCCTCACAGGAGCTGAAGCAATATGGAAGGAAAAAATGAACATTTGACTTTTTTGTCATAAAAATGATCTTTCGTCAACAATTTGTTTATTTTCACAAGGATTAAAAGAGAAAATAATCCACTGAAGTTGTTGAGCAATTTCTCCTGAGTATGCAGATACCCCATATGTGGGCGAAAACCTCTGTTTGGGCGCACAGCAGGGCTCGGAAGGGTAGGAGCGCCTTTTAACTTTTTGAATGCAAAATTGACTGGAATTGAGAGCTGACGCCATGTTGCATTTGAAGAGCCCCTGATGTGCCTAAACACTGGAAACCCCCTCAAGTGACCCGATTTTGGAAACTAGACCCTTTAACAAACTTATGTAGCTGTGTGGTGAGCACTTTGAACCCCCAGGTGCTTCACAGAAGTTTATAAACATAGAGCCGTAAAAAACAAAATCACATTTTTTCCACAAAAATATTTTAGCAACAATTTTTTTATTTTCACAAGTGTAAAAGGAGAAAATGGTCCACTAAAATTGTTGAGCAATTTCTCCTGAATACGCTAATATCCCATATGTGGGGGAAAAGAACTGTTTGGGCACACAGCAGGGCTCGGAAGGGAAGGAGCACCTTTTGACTTTTTGAATGCAAAATTGGCTGGAATTGAGAGCAGATGCCATGTCGCGTTTGAAGAGCCCCTGATGTGCCTAAACATTAGAAAAACCCCACATTTTGGAAACTAGACCCTTTAACGAACTTATTTAGCTGTGTGGTGAGCACTTTGAACCCCCAGGTGCTTCACAGAAGTTTATAACGTAGAGCCATGAAAAAAAGCACATTTTTTTCCACAAAAATGATCTTTTAGCCCAATTTTTTTTTTTATTTTCACAAAGGTAACAGGAGAAAGTACACCACTAAAGTTGTTTCACATATTCTCTTGAGTATGTCGATACCCAATATGTGGGGGAAATCCACTGTTTGTGCACACGGCATGTTAGGGTTGGCGGAATGCACCAAATATATTTATTAGGTGAGATAGCTGCGTTCGCAACCCGGGATCCACCGTGCAGGAAAAAACCTGCAGCTAAGTAAGGCAGTGAAGTAAATTACTATAAACAAACTCTGTTACTTCACAGAGCCTGTAGTAAAAAGAACTCTGTGCCCTGTTTAGCTCACAGGGGACACAGCTACTGAGTAGAGCCGACAGTGGTCATGCAGTCCAAACCAAACACGCTGCTCCTCTCCGGTGGAGCCGGAATTCTAATGGCTATTAGCCAGCCCTGAATTCACTCATAAGAAACTCCTCGCTGGAGGTGCCAGCATTCTAGGGGCTTATTTCAGCCGGGTCCCTGACTGCATACACACAAAAACTCCTCGACAGAGGTGCCAGCAAACTAGGGGCTTATTTCAGCCGGGTCCCTGACCACACACACAATGAAACTGGCGCTGAGCTCGTACATATTTGATACTAGCGCATGGCCGTGCGGTCATGAGAACCTTTTATAGCTGCAGTAACTTCAGGACCTTCCAGGAATGACCAATGGAAGGCTGCCACAGAACTTGATCAGGTACAGGACCTTCCTGGAGGATCAATAGAAGTTGCTGCAGTACCTGAGCATGTGACCCTAGACCTCCACTGTGAGATCTTACCCTGGGCATGCTCAGTGTGTGCAAAGCAGGACTTAGTCCCAGAAAAGCCTGCTCCCCGCAGACCAGTGCAGGGTACAGTAGCAGAGCCTGAGACGCTGGGACCGACGTCTCTGCTGAGCAGGCTCCACTGAGGCCGATGCAGAATGGGAGACTGCAGCAGACAAGGTTCGAAATTCCCCCTGTTCAGCGGTGGGAACTCGACTCCTAACATGGCAGGGCTCAGAATTGAAGGAGTGCCGTTTTGGATTTCAGACTTTGATGGAATGGTCTGCGGGCATCATGTTGCATTTGCAGAGCCCTTGATGTGCCTAAACAGTGGAAATCTCCCAAAAGTGACCCCATTGTGTAAAATAGACCTCCCAAGGAATTTATTTAGATATGTGGTGAGCACCGTAAACCTCCAAGTAGCTCACAGAAAATTATAATGTTGAGTTGTGAAAATAAAAAAAAACCCACGTTTTTCCACAAAAATGATCTTTTAGCCCCAATTTTTTTATTTTCACAAAGGTAACAGGAGAAAATAGACCACTCAAGTTGTTGCACATTTTCTCTTGAGTATGCGGATACCCCATATGTGGGGGAAAACCACTGTTTGTGCGAACGGCAGGGCTCAGAATGGAAGGAGTGACGTTTTGGATTGCAGACTTAGATGGAATAGTCTGCGGACATCATGTTGCATTTGCAGAGCCCCTGATGTACCTTAACAGTGGAAATCCTTCACAATTGACCCCATTTTGGAAACTACGCCTCTGAAGGAATTTATCTAGAGGCATAGTGTTAGGGCTAGTGGAACGCACCAAGTAATAAGACAGATGGAGTAAGGTGCGTTCGCAGCCCGGGGTACACCGTGCAGAGATGGAACCTGCTGCCAAGTAATGACAGACTATATGGCGGTACAATATGAATACACACACAGGTTAACCTCACCCTGTGTGAAGGAAGCGAACCCTGTTGCGTCACAGGACTGATGTACCGCACCAAAAGCGCAAGCAAGGAGTCTTAGAACTCAATCCCAAGACACAGGATTTGAGTACATCTAGACCTCATGCGCTCGACACCACTACTGAGGTGTCAGAGTGACTGAAATAATTATAATAAAGAAGCACGAGAGTGCATGCGGTGCTGCACTGGCGAAAACCACTAACCACCCAGGCTTGGGTCAGGAAAGCGCTGTGAAAGCGCACGGCGCCGCACTGGTGGTCACAGCAATTAGAGGCTGTATGGTGTGTTACGTGCTGATGGCTATGTCGGGCGCTAGATAGCAATCACCCACCTTCCGTGAGCAGTCATACAATAGGGAGGGGAATTTAAAGAACGACTTTCATCCATCGACTTACATCCATCAACACACACACATTATCAAGACTATACTAGCACATGGCCGTGCGGCCATGCGAGCCTTAAATAGTTGCAGCACGTTTAGGACCTTCAGAGAAGGACCAATGGAGTTGCTGCAGTACCTGAGCATGTGACCCCAGATCTCCACTGAGAGATCTTGCCCTGGGCATGCTCAGAGTGCAAAACAGGACTTAGTCCTAGCACCCACATGGACCTTCCAAGAAGGACCAATGAGCTAGCTGCAGTATCTGATCATGTGACCCTCGATCTCCACTGAGAGATCTCACTCTGGGAATGCTCAGAACGCGAAAAGCAGGACTTAGTCCCAAAAGCGTCTTCTCGCCGCTGCCCAGCACTGAGTACAATGGCAGAAGCAGGAAATGCAACAGTAACTCTATTAACAGAGTGAGACTGAGCAAGACGCTGGGACCAACATTTCCGCTCAGCAGACTCCACTGCGGCTAGAGAAGAATGGGAGACCGCAGCAGAGATGGTTCGAGATTCCCCCTGTGCAGAAGCGGGAACTCGACACCTAACATTACCCCCCCTTGGACCTCGCTACGCTCGAAGGCAGCAATGAGCTGTGGAGCTCGAATGTTTTCAGCAGGCTCCCAGGATCTGTCCTCTGGGCCATAACCCTTCCAATCCACCAAATAGAATTTTTTGCCACGTACCACCTTGCACCCCAAAATAGCGTTCACCTCGTAATCGTCCGTAGACAAACCTGATGTCCCAGCAGATGACTCGGAAAACCGGGACATGTATACGGGTTTAAAGAGGGACACATGAAACGTGACGGTGATACCAAGGCGTGGAGGAAGAGCCAGACGGTAGACCACAGGGTTAACCTGTTCGAGGACCTTAAAGGGACCCAAGTAGCGAGGTGCAAACTTATTGGACTCAACACGCAGCCTGATTTTACGGGCGGAGAGCCACACTAAGTCGCCAGGAGCAAAGGTCAGAGCGGGGCGCCAATGTGCATCGGCGGAGTACCACATTCTCTCCTTGGAGGCCTGAATGGCATTCTGAGTGCGGTCCCAAATGTCCCGTGCCTCCACAGCCCAGTCTGCCACCCTGGAGTCGGCGGAAGACACAGGCATGGGCACTAGAACACGCGGATGCTGACCGTAATTTAGAATGAATGGAGTCTGACTGGTGGAGTTGGCTACGGCGTTGTTAAGCGCAAACTCTGCCAACGGTAGCAAGGATGCCCAGTCATCCTGCCTGGCAGAAGCAAAATGTCGTAAATATGTGACCAAGGTCTGGTTGGCCCTCTCTACCAACCCATTCGTCTCGGGATGATATGCCGAAGAGAGATTCAACTCAATACTGAGTAGACGACAAAGCTCTCTCCAGAATCGAGACGCAAACTGGGGACCCCGGTTACTAACAATTTTGTCTGGCATACCGTGTAGGCGAAAGATATGTTTGATGAACAACACAGCCAACACCCGTGCAGAGGGTAGCCGTGGAAAAGGCACCAAGTGCACCATTTTGGAAAAATGGTCGGTGATCACCCAGATAATGGTGCAGTTACGAGACTTGGGTAAGCCCACCACAAAATCCATCCTGACCATCTCCCAGGGCTTGTCCGCCACGGCAAAGGGTAGAGCAAACCAGATGGCTGTTGCCGAGGGTACTTGTTCTTGGCGCAAGATACACACGCCCGAACATATTCTGTGACATCACGAGCCATATGCGGCCACCAGTATGTCCTCGCCAGTAACTCAGATATCCTTTTGGAACCAAAATGTCCACCCACCCTGGACGAGTGTGCCCAAGAGAGAACCTCCGGTCTCAAACTGGATGGCACAAAAGTCTTGCCCGGAGGCACAGACTCTAGAGAAACTGGGGCCACAGTTCTCAAGCTCTCGGTGGGGACAATAAGCCGAGGCTCCTCTTCCTCCTCCACAGATGACACTACGGAGCGAGAGAGAGTGTCGGCCCGAATGTTCTTCTCCCCAGAAAGGAAATGGAGGGTGAAATAAAACCGGGAGAAGAACAAGGACCATCTGGCCTGGCGAGAATTCAACTGCTGGGCTATCTGAAGATACACCAAATTTTTATGGTCTGTGAAGACTTGGAAGGGAAAACGAGCTCCCTCCAAGAGATGTCTCCACTCCGAGAAAGCCAACTTCATGGCTAGCAACTCCCTGTCCCCGATGGAATATTTCCTCTCTGCTGGTGAGAAGGTCTTAGAAAAGAAGAAGCAAGGATGCTTCCAACCTTGAGCATCCTTTTATAAGAGGACTGCTCCAGCACCAACAGAAGAGGCTTCCACCTCCATGATAAATGGCTTATCTACATTGGGGCGATGTAGGATGGGAGTGCTAGCGAAGTGTGACTTAATGGAGTTAAAGGCCTTGGAGACCTCCTCAGACCACAATTTGGGATTTGCTCCCTTCTTGGTGAGGGCAATCAAGGGAGATACCAAAGTTGAGAAGCGTGGAATGAACTGGCGATAGTAATTAATGAACCCCATAAAGCGCTGCACTGCTTTAAGAAAATGGGGTTCCTGCCAGTCCATAACAGCCTGTAGTTTGGCAGGATCAGCAGGCAATACCTGGGCGGAGATGATATAGCCTAGGAAACGTAAGGACTCCTGCTCGAATATACACTTTTCCAACTTGGCGTAGAGGGAGTTTGCCCATAGGAGGTCGAAGACTTTGCAAACATCTCTCCGGTGGGAGTCAATATCTGGAGAGTAGATGAGAATATCATCCAGATAGACTACGACCGAGGTGGAGAGCATATCCCGGAAGATGTCATTCACAAAGTCTTGGAAAATGGCTGGGGCATTACAGAGCCCAAAGGGCATCACCAGATATTCATAGTGCCCATCCCTGGTGTTAAAAGCCGTCTTCCATTCGTCCCCCTCACGAATGTGAATCAGGTTGTAAGCACCCCCCGCAGATCTAATTTTGTAAACACCCTTGCTCCTCGAAGCCTATCAAAGAGCTCAGATGTAAGGGGCAAAGGATACTTATTCTTAGCGGTGATGGCATTAAGACCCCTGTAATATATGCATGGACGTAGTTCCCCATTCTTCTTCTGTACGAAGAAGAACCCAGCCCCAGCAGGTGATACTGACTCCCTAATAAATCCTCTTGCCAAATTTTCCTTGATGTACTGTGACATTGCCTCCATTTCCGGGAGAGATAACGGATACACTCGACCCTGGGGAGGCTCAGCACAAGGCAAAAGGTCAATAGGACAGTCATAAGGGCAGTGAGGCGGAAGGGTCTCCGCAGCTCTTTTGGAGAACATGTCTCCATAAGGACAATATTGCTTGGGGAGAGAGGATAGATCTGCGGGTACCTCTGTAGTAGCAACCTGATTCACCCCATCCCAAAATTCTGCCTGTTGACCACTCAATATGAGGAGAGTGGTACCGTAGCCAAGACATCCCCAAAAGGACCTTGTCAATTCCCTCAGGAATGACAAACAGAGATATAATCTCCTGATGAGATGGCGACATGCACAGAGTGAAAGGGATGGTCTGGTGGGTTATCTGTGAGGGCAGTGTCGACCCATTTACCACTCGTACGGTCACTGGTTAAGCTAACATTACCAGGGGAATTGCATGACATTGGGCGAAGGCAGATGACATAAAATAGCCCTCCACCCCAGAATCCACGCAGAGCTCTACCGAGTGGGAAAATGAGCCTATAGTAATTGTCCCCTTAAAGGACAATTTGGAGGCAAATGTCGTCGTTTCTAGTGTACCTCCACCTACTACCACTAGAAGCTGATGTTTTCCTCGACCGCTGGGGACATCTGATGGCAAGATGTCCTGACTGCTGGCAAACATGACAAACCTGGAGTGTACGAGCGGTCCAGGACTCAGATCCCACTCGTGACACTACCATAGGCTCATTGGACTCGGGGGCCTGGACTGGAGATTCCTAAGGTTTGGCGAAGGTGGGAGCCAGCCGAAACCTCTGCCTACATTGAGCTCGCTCTAACCTCCGCTCGTGAAAACGGAGGTCAATACAAGTGGACACTGCTATTAACTCTTCCAGTGTGGCAGGAATCTCCCTAGTGGCCAAAGCATCCTTCACATGGTCAGCCAGCCCTCTTGAAAATATTGGAATAAGGGCTTTATCTGAACACTCCAGCTCAGATGCTAGGGTGCGAAAGTGGATGGCAAAATGGCTGACCAAGGACGAGCCCTGAGTCAGTACCAACCGTTGGAGCTCATTATCATGGGTGACACGAGGTCCTAAAAAGACCTGTTTCAGCGTCCTCAGAAACAACGGAGCATTCTGCACCACATGTTCGCCACGCTCCCACAGCGGCGTAGCCCACTCCAACGCCCTGTCCAACAGGAGAGACACAATAAATCCCATCTTAGCCCGCTCTGTGGGGAAACGTGCGGCCAGAAGCTCAAGATGAATAGAGCATTGACTTACGAAACACCTACAAGATTTACTATCACCAGAAAATTAGACACAGGACACAGGATTAGAATTCGTGTAGACCTCTTGTGATCGACACAAAAATTGGGGTGTCAGAGTAACTAATATGCACAGAAGTGCGTGCTGTGCCACACTAGCGGACGCCACTAACCACCCAGACTTAGGTGAGGTAAGCGCTCTATTAGTGCACGGTGCTGCACTGGCGATCACAGCAGTTAGACGCTGTTTACGTGTGGCTTTGTGCTAATAGCTTAGCCGGGCGCTAGATAGCAGACATCCACCTTTCGCGAGCAGTCATACACAAAGGAGGGGATGTTTAAAGAACGACTTGCACTCATCAACACACACATGTATTCAAATGTATACTAGTGCATGGCCGTGTGGCCATGCAAACCTTTTATAGCTGCAGCAAGTACAGGACCTTCCCAGAAGGACCAATGGGAGTCTGCCACAGAAGAACACCTTCAGGACCTTCCTAGAGGACCAATGGGATATGCTGCAGAATCTAAGCATGTGACCCCCGACCTCCAATAGGAGGTCATCCCGTGGGCATGCTCAGAAAGGGAAAAGCTGGACTTCGTCCCAGAAAGACCTGCTCGCTGCTGAACATTGCTGGCTACAAGGATAAAGCCTGGAAGGGCAGTAGTAACCAGTCATCCAGTATTAGCCTGAGCTAGACACTGGGACCGACGTCTCCACTGAACAGACTCCACTGCTGCTGGAGAAGAATGGGAGACCGCAGCGGAGATGGTTCGAGATTCCACCCGTGCAGAGGCAGGAACTCGACACCTAACACATAATATACATGTTTACCGACGACCAATAACATATACATAAAACAACATAAGAAATCAACCTAACTAACCCATATCAAGGCCACCCCCAAATGGAATAAATATTGGTTGCCATAGCGCTCATCCACCAAGGGGGCATTCTCTGCATCAGGAGGAGGAAAGGTCTTTCCATCAACATAGAAGAGGATTCTTTACTGTTAGGGCAGTGAGAATCTGGAATTCCTTGCCTTCCTTGTGGTGATGGCAAACTAAGTCAAGGGATTCAAGAGAGGCCTAGATGTCTTCCTGGAGCGTAACAACATTGTATCTTACAGTTATTAGATTCTTTAGAAGGACAAAGCTCTGGGGATTTATTCTGACAGAATATAGGCTGAACTGGATGGACAAATGTCTTTTTTCGACCTTGCTAACTATGTTATTACTAGATGGTGGCCCATTTCTAACGCATCGGGTATTCTAGAATATGCATGTCCATGTAGTATATTGCACAGCCCATGTAGTATATTGCCCAACCACGTAGTATATTGCCCAGCCACATAGTATATTGCCCAGCTACGTAATATATTGCCCAGCTACCTAGTATATTGCCCAGTGATGTAGTATATAGCCCAGCCACATAGTATATTGCCCAGTCACATACTATATTGCCCAGTCACGTACTATATTGCCCAGTCACGTAGTATATTGCCCAGTCACGTAGTATATTGCCCAGCCATGTAGTATATTGCACAGCGACATAGTATACAGCACAGAGCCACGTATAATACAGCACAGACACGTAGTATACTGCCCAGTCACATAGTATATTGGCCAGTCACATAGTATATTGCCCAGCTATGTAGTATATTTCCCAGCCACGTATGTAACAGGTTAAAAAAAAAAAACATATACTCACATTCCGAGGGCCCCTTGTAGTCCTGTCGCCTGTGTGCGGTGTACGCGGCAGCTTCCAGTCCCAGGGTTGGAATGAGCGCAGACCTGTGATGATGTCGCGGTCACATGACCGTGACGTCATAGCAGGTCCTTCTCACATAGCATCTTTAGCACCGGAACCTGCCGCTTGCACTGCCGAGGACAGGACGCGACATCGGAGGGTGAGAGTAACCTTTTTTTTTTTATTATTCTTATGTGTAACATTATATCTTTTTACTATGATGCAGCATCAATAGTAAAAAGTTGGTCACACAGGGTTAATAGCTACGTAACCGGAGTGCGTTACACTGCGCTCCGGTAACGCTGGAATTAACCCTGTGTGAGGGCTGACTGGATGACTGGAGGTGAGTATGGAGCGGGCACTGACTGCGGGGAGGAAAGAGCGGCCATATTGTGGCCGTCGCTTTATTGGTCATGGCAACGGGTGTTTTGCCACGACTAGTGTGTTGAGCGATACCTTCCGATATCGGAAAGTATCGGTATCGGATAGGATCGGCCGATATTCAAAAAATATCGGATATCGCCGATACCGATACCCGATCCCAATGCAAGTCAATGGGACCAAAATATCGGAATTAAAATAAACCCTTTCTTGCCTTGTAGGTTCATTCTACATGAAGGAAAACAACTAAGAATAATGCCGGATGTATTTGGGGAGGTGGCGGAGACATTAAAGTCATAGAGGTTTATCCCAATCAAATAGAATAGCATGTTTTTTGTTTTTTTTTAAGACGTTCGGAGTGACAAAGATATTGACTATGTACATTTTTTTTTTTATTTTGTCAGATATTGATGTTTCACTATTCCACGCCCTTCCCCTTCTTTTTTTTCTTTTTTTTTTTTCTTTTCCCACACTTTCATCTTCATCATCATCAGCATCTTTGACATCAACTTCTTCTTCACCTTATTCATCTTCTTCTTCATCCTTTACCTTTTTTTTTATTTTTTATTACATTCTTCATATTCATTTTATTCAACTATTATTATTCTTCCTATTCTACATATTCTTTTTATTCCACTGTTATTATTCTTCCTATTCTACTTCTTCATCATATTCTCATTTGTGACAGGCATTCCCGTAGTTGTTATCTATAAAAGTTGGAAGATTACACCTTCCGTTCTGCCAGTCACAAAAGTTACATTTGTCCGCGTTCAGTTTGGCCTGCAGCATCAGGCTTTATCCAGGGGCACCACGAGGAGGAACGGACTCACCCCCATACACTGCTTAGTCTTCTTCTGCATATAATTTAGATAATATCTTTTGCTCTGATATTAAGTCTTATGCTTAATGTTCTTCTGCTCTTTGTTATGCAGCCTCTTGTTCTTCTGCTTCTCGGTCTTCCATGTCGTCGTCTCCAGGGTCGTCGTCTCCAGTGTCGTCATCTCCGCCGTCGTCGTCTCAGCCGTCGTCGTCTCCGCCGTCGTCGTCGTCGTCGTCGTCATCGGGGTGGTCTTCCGGGTCGTCGTCGTCGTCATCGGGGTGGTCTTCCGGGTCGTCGACTTTAGGGTCTTCAACTTGGAAATGTAGCAGAAGGTACAAGAAGGCTGAGAAAATGCCAAGAACCAGCTGATGGAACTGGAACTCGGATGGCTACCCGAAGGTTCAAGAGCCTATGGAACTACCGAGGACCAGCTGACGTTACTGGAACCCGGTTACTAAGCAGGAGGTACCCGTGCTATAAAGCACTACCAAGGACCGCCTGACGTTGGCGGAACTCGGATACCCAGAAGGAGGCACCTAAGCCAAAGGCTCTGCCCGGAACCAGCTGACGGCACTGGAACCAGGATGGGGAGCAGAAGGTACAAGAGCAAAAGACACTGCCGAGAACCAGCTGACGGTACTGGAACCCGGATGGGTAGCCGAAGGTCCAAGAGCCAATGGAACTACCGAGGACCAGCTGACGTTACTGGAACACGGTTACTAAGCAGGAGGTACCCGTGCCCGAAAGCACTACCAAGGACCACCTGACGTTGGTGGAACTCGGATACCCAGAAGGAGGCACCTAAGCCAAAGGCTCTGCCCGGAACCAGCTGACGTTACTGGAACCAGGATGGGGAGCAGAAGGTACAAGAGCAAAAGACACTGCCGAGAACCAGCTGACGGTGCTGGAACCCGGTTACTAAGCTGTAGGTGCCCGCGCTTAAAAGCACTACCAAGGACCGCCTGACGTTGGCGGAACTCGGATACCCAGGAGGAGGCACCTAAGCCAAAGGCTCGGCCTGGAACCAGCTGACGGTGCTGGAACCAGGTGGTAGACCCGAAGGTCCACAGGAGAGGAGAGAACAGCTAGGCCGCGAGGCAGCCGCAGTTACCGAACCCCAACAGTCCTACAGGGGGAGCTGGGCCTACTGGCACTACAGAACCAGCCTTGACTACCAGTTCACGCAGCCCACATAGGAAGCTCCAAAACTGGAGGCACCCTGGAGTTGGCTAACCCGACCGCAACACGACGGGGCAAGCATAAGCGTCTCAGTGAGCTTGACATAACCCGGAAACAGCTGACGGTGCTGAAACCAGGCTTGGCACGAGGGAGTACCTGTGACAAGAACACTGCCGAGAACCAGCTGGCGGTGCTGGAACCCAGATGCGTTGCCCCAGTGTGCAAGAGCCAATGGCACCGAGGACCAGCTGGCGGTGCTGGAACCCGGTTACTAAGCTGTAGGTGCCCGCGCTTAAAAGCACTACCAAGGACCGCCTGGCGTTGGCGGAACTCGGATACCCAGGAGGAGGCACCTAAGCCAAAGGCTCGGCCTGGAACCAGCTGACGGTGCTGGAACCAGGTGGTGGACCCGAAGGTCCGCAGGAGAGGAGAGAACAGCTAGGCCGCGAGGCAGCCGCAGTTACCGAACCCCAACAGTCCTACAGGGGGAGCTGGGCCTACTGGCACTACAGAACCAGCCTTGACTACCAGTTCACGCAGCCCACATAGGAAGCTCCTAAACTGGAGGCACCCTGGAGTTGGCTAACCCGACAGCACCACGACGGGGCAAGCATAGGCGTCTCAGTGAGCTTGACACAACCCGGAAACAGCTGACGGTGCTGAAACCAGGCTTGGCACGAGGGAGTACCTGTGACAAGAACACTGCCGAGAACCAGCAGGCGGTGCTGGAACCCAGATGCGTTGCCCCAGTATGCAAGAGCCAATGGCACCGAGGACCAGCTGGGGGTGCTGGAACCCGGTTACTAAGCTGTAGGTGCCCGGGCTTAAAAGCACTACCAAGGACCGCCTGACGTTGGCGGAACTCGGATACCCAGGAGGAGGCACCTAAGCCAAAGGCTCGGCCTGGAACCAGCTGACGGTGCTGGAACCAGGTGGTGGACCCCAAGGCCCACAGGAGAGGAGAGAACAGCTAGGCCGCGAGGCAGCCGCAGTTACCGAACCCCAACAGTCCTACAGGGGGAGCTGGGCCTACTGGCACTACAGAACCAGCCTTGACTACCAGTTCACGCAGCCCACATAGGAAGCTCCTAAACTGGAGGCACCCTGGAGTTGGCTAACCCGACCGCAACACGACGGGGCAAGCATAGGCGTCTCAGTGAGCTTGACACTACCCGGAAACAGCTGACGGTGCTGGAACCAGGTTTGGCACGAGGGAGTACCAGTGACAAAAACACTGCCGAGAACCAGCTAGCGGTGCTGGAACCCAGATGCGTTGCCTATTAAAGATTGTCTTCCTAAAGCCCCAACTAGCGGTGCTGGAGCAAAGGGTAAGCAGGGGGAGCAGAGTGTAGGCCGAAGCCTGCACTGGAGGCAGCTTTGTGTCAGCGTTGCGTTTGCAGGACACTTTGCCGGCTACACAGTGGGGGAACAGCTGGCGTTGCTGAACCCCACTAACACAATGGCGGGTGTTTTTCTCTGTGCAGCTAGCA
Source organism: Ranitomeya imitator (assembly GCF_032444005.1). Classification (NCBI taxonomy): domain Eukaryota; kingdom Metazoa; phylum Chordata; class Amphibia; order Anura; family Dendrobatidae; genus Ranitomeya; species Ranitomeya imitator. Next base: position 510,912,203 of record NC_091282.1, on the reverse strand, counting down.
CTTGCGGGCAAAAACTTGCGATGTTAGAGCCCGTGGTGAAGCAGGAGGAGGAGGAGAGGAGCAGAGTGTAGGCCGAAACCTATTTGAACCAATTTCAAAGGAAACCTTTAACCCCCCCTCAGGTGTTACAAAGTACAAGAGACACACCTTGTGCAGTATTAATGCTGCACAAGTGAAAGGTTGCTCTATTAATTTGTCTACTTGCACACGCTGAATGAAAGACGTACACAATTTAGCCCATTCTACAGTCAAACTGTAGTGGATGCGTGACTTGGCTTTTTAAGGAGACGCAGCACAGGTGTCCCAAATAACGCCTTGGTGCTTGGCGCAGCTTCCTGAGCGTTGTTATTTGCTGTACAGGAGTCTGCGCTCTTGTGTTATCCCTTGGCAATGCCCTGTTAGAGCTGCCCGTCTTATGACCTCATTTCATGTTGGCCGGTGCGGTTAACGATGGCCATAAATCCCAGACCCACAGTGCCTTTTCATAAAGTCACACTGCGGTGCTGGGATTCGTGGCCTTGAGCAGTAAATATTTTGGCCGCTCACACACGTCCTTACACCTGCTTCAGACTGGGCGGCCTCTGCTGATCCCTTCTCGCATGCCGCGGCCATGAGGCTGCACAGTCTGAAGAAGGCGGAAGGAGATGAGTTAAGACAGGCGAAGATATGCACTGCTCGTGCCCATCAATCACACCCTCGCAGTCAAAATATATGAGACAACGAGGGGCGTTGTGTCGGGCAGGGCGGACGCACAGGCACAGCCAGCCAACCAATGATGTCAGAAGACGGGCAGCGCTAACAATGGGGGTGCTGCGTGTCATTAGAAAGGAAAGTCACACCTCAGGGACAGTGGAATGGTCTCTAATGAGACACATTTTGTACGTGTTGAGTTCCACGTGGGCAAGGAGAAAAAGTCAGCCACCTTGTACAAATGCAGCAGTACTGCTGTACAAGGTGGCTGTTATACATAGAAACACCTGGGGGGGTGGGGCCAGGTTCCCTTTAATTTCAGTTCATGTGCCTGCGTGGCGTTTGCAGGTCACGTTGCCGGCTACACAGCAGGGGAACAGCTGGCGGTGCTGAACCCCACTGACACATTGGCTGGTGTTTTTCTCTGTGCAGCTAGCACTTCCGGGCAGAAACTGGAGGTGTTTGAGCCCAGGGTCAGCAGGAGGAGGAGAGGAGCAGAGTGTAGGCCGAAGCCTGCACTGGTGGCAGCTTTTGGTCAGTTGTGCCAGCGTGGCTTGTGCTGGACACGATGCCGGCTACACAGTGGGGGAACAGCTGGCGGTGCTGAACCCCACTGACACAATGGTGGGTGTTTTTCTCTGTGCAGCTAGCATGTCCGGGCAGAAACTGGCGGTGTTTGAGCCCAGGGTCAGCAGGAGGAGGAGAGGAGCAGAGTGTAGGCCGAAGCCTGCACTGGTGGCAGCTTTTGTTCTGTTGTGCCAGCGTGGCTTGTGCTGGACACGATGTCGGCTACACAGCAGGGGAACAGCTGGCGGTGCTGAACCCCACTAACACATTCGCTGGTGTTTTTCTCTGTGCAGCTAGCACTTCCAGGCTACAACTGGCGGTGTTATAGCCCAGGGTCAGCAGGAGGAGGAGAGGAGCAGAGTGTAGGCCGAAGCCTAGTTGAACCAATATCAAAGGTTACCTTTAACCCCCCCTCAGGTGGTGCAAGGTACAAGAGCCACACCTTGAACTGCATTAATGATGCACAAGTCAAAGGTTGCTCTCTTAATTTTGCTCCTTGCACACGCTGAATAAAACACGTACACTATTTAGCCCATTATACTGTCAAACAGTAGTGGAGGCGTGACTTGTCTTTTTAAGGAGACGCAGCACAGGTGTACAAATTTACACCTAGGTGCAGGGCGCAGATTCCTTACCGTTGTTATTTGCAGTACAGGAGTCTGCGCTCTTGTGTTATCCCTTGGCAATACCCTGTTAGTGCAGGCCGTCTCATGACCTCATTTCATGTTGGCCGGTGCGGTTAACGATGGCCATAAATCCCAGACCCACAGTGCCTTTTCCTAAAGTCACACTGCGGTGCTGGGATTCGTGGCCTTGTGCAGTAAATATGTTCGCCGCTCACACATGTCCTTACACCTGCTTCAGATTGGGCGGCCTCAGCTGATCCCTTATCGCATGCCGCGGCCATGAGGCCGCACAGTCAGAAGAAGGCGGAAGGAGGGGAGTGAAGACAGGGGAACATATGCACTGCTCGTGCCCATCAATCACACCCTCGCAGTCAAAATATATGAGACAACGAGGGGCGTTGTGTCGGGCAGGGCGGACGCACAGGCACAGCCAGCCAACCAATGATGTCAGAAGACGGGCAGCGCTAACAATGGGGGTGCTGCGTGTCATTAGAAAGGAAAGTCACACCTCAGGGACAGTGGAATGGTCTCTAATGAGACATTTTGTACGTGTTGAGTTCCACGTGGGCAAGGAGAAAAAGTCAGCCACCTTGTACAAATGCAGCAGTACTGCTGTACAAGGTGGCTGTTATACATAGAAACACCTGGGGGGTGGGGCCAGGTTCCCTTTAATTTCAGTTCATGTGCCTGCGTGGCGTTTGCAGGTCACGTTGCCGGCTACACAGCTGGGGAACAGCTGGCGGTGCTGAACCCCACTAACACATTGGCTGGTGTTTTTCTCTGTGCAGCTAGCATGTCCGGGCAGAAACTGGCGGTGTTTGAGCCCAGGGTCAGCAGGAGGAGGAGAGGAGCAGAGTGTAGGCCGAAGCCTGCACTGGTGGCAGCTTTTGGTCAGTTGTGCCAGCGTGGCTTGTGCTGGACACGATGTCGGCTACACAACAGGGGAACAGCTGGCGGTGCTGAACCCCACTAACACATTGGCTGGTGTTTTTCTCTGTGCAGCTAGCAGTTCTGGGCAAAAACTAGCGGTGTTTGAGCCCAGGGTCAGCAGGAGAGGAGCAGAGTGTAGGCCGAAGCCTAATTGAACCAATTTCAAAGGTTACCTTTAACCCCCCCTCAGGTGTTGCAAGGTACAAGAGCCACACCTTGTGCAGCATTAATGCTGCACAAGTAAAAGGTTGCTCTATTTAGTTTGCTCCTTGCACACGCTGAATAAAACACGTACACTATTTAGCCCATTATACTGTCAAACAGTTGTGGAGGCGTGACTTGTCTTTTTAAGGAGACGCAGCACAGGTGTCAAAATTTGCACCTAGGTACTGGGCGCAGCTTCCTGAGCGTTGTTATTTGCTGTACAGGAGTCTGCGCTATTGTGATCCCTTGGCCATGCGCTGTGAGCGCTTCCTGTCTTCTGACCTCATTTCATGTCGGCCGTTGCGGTTAGCGATGGACATGAATCCCAGACCCACAGTGTGTTTTCAAAAAATCACACTGCGTGGCTGGGATTCGTGGCCTTGTGCAGTAAATATGTTTGACACTCACACATGTCCTTACACCAGCTTTAGACTGGGCGACCTCATCTTTTCCCTTATCGCCTGCCGCGGCCATGAGGACACCCAGTCTGAAGAAGGCGGAAGGAGATGAGTGAACACAGGCAAACATATGCACTGCACATGCCCATCAATCACACCCTCGCTGTCCAAAAAAATAAGACACCGAGGGGCGTTGTTTCGAGCAGGGCAGACGCACAGGTGCAGCCAGCTAACCATGATGACAAAAGAAGGGAAACGCTACCAAGGGGGGTGCTGCGTATCATTAGAAAGGAAAGTCACACCTCAGGGACAGTGGAATGGTCTCAATGAGACACATTTTGTACGTGTTGAGTTCCACGTGGGCAAGGAGAAAAAGTCAGCCACCTTGTACAAATGCAGCAGTACTGCTGTACTAGGTGGCTGTTATACATAGAAACACCTGGGGGGGTGGGGCCAGGTTCCCTTTAATTTCAGTTCATGTGCCTGCGTGGCGTTTGCAGGTCACGTTGCCGGCTACACAGCAGGGGAACAGCTGGCGGTGCTGAACCCCACTAACACATTGGCTGGTGTTTTTCTCTGTGCAGCTAGCACTTCCGGGCAAAAACTAGCGGTGTTTTAGCCCAGGGTCAGCAGGAGGAGGAGAGGAGCAGAGTGTAGGCCGAAGCCTGCACTGGTGGCAGCTTTTGTTCTGTTGTGCCAGCGTGGCTTGTGCTGGACACGTTGCCGACTACACAGCAGGGGAACAGCTGGCGGTGCTGAACCCCACTGACACATCACCTAGTGTTTTTTCTGTGTAGACAACACTTCCAGGTGGCAACTGACAGTGTTGAAACCCAGGGAATCAAAGAGGAGCAGAGTGTAGGCCGAAGCCTGCAGTGGAGCAAGTTGAAAGGGAACCTTTAACCCCCCCCCAGGCATTTGTTGCTGAAAGAGCCATCTTGTACAGTAGTAATACTGCACATGGAAAATGGTGGCTCCGAAAATTATGCTCCTTGCAAACGCTGAAGTACACACTCATATAATGTGTCCCCTCACACCGTCAAACCATCCCGGAAGTGGGACTTTCCTTTGTAATGTGACACAGCACAGCCGTCATTCCAACCCCCTTGGTGCCGGGCGCCACCTCCTCAACGTTGTTTGGTTCTGTCACGGAGCCCGCGCTGTAATGTTATCCCTTGGCCATGCACAGTTAGCGGTGCCCGTCTTCTGACATCATGTAGGTGTCAGGCTGGCAGTGCCTGTGCGTCCAAGCTGCCCTAGATCCAACCTTGCAGTGTCATCTAATGTAGTCCCACTGCGGGCCAGGGATCCATGGGCATGCGCTGTGCACTGCGGGCCAGGGGGGGGGGACAGGTCCCCTTACATTTTAGTTGTGCTAGCGTGGCGGTCGCATGACACGTTGCCGGATACACAGCTGGGGATCAGCTGACGTTACTGAACCCCAATAACAGAGGAGCGACTGTTGACTGTGCACACAGCACTTCCAGGCACCAACTGGCGGTGTTAGAGCCCAGGGACAGCAGGAGGAGCAGATTGGAGGTATTGCCGCACACACAGCTGGGGATCAGCTGATGTTACTGAACCCCAATAACAGAGGAGCGACTGTTGACTGTGCACACAGCACTTCCAGGCACCAACTGGCGGTGTTATAGCCCAGGGACAGCAGGAGGAGCAGATTGGAGGTATTGCCGCACACACAGCTGGGGATCAGCTGACGTTACTGAACCCCAATAACAGAGGAGCGACTGTTGACTGTGCACACAGCACTTCCAGGCACCAACTGGCGGTGTTAGAGCCCAGGGACAGCAGGAGGAGCAGAGGAACAGAGTGTAGGCCGAAGCCTGATTGGAGCAAGTTGAAAGGGAACCTTTAACCCCCCCAAGACGTTTGTAGCTGAAAGAGCCATCTTGTGCAGCACTAACGATGCAAAAGGAAAAGGTGGTTCTTTTAATTATGCTCCTTGCAAACACCGAAGTAAACACTAAAAATGTGTCCCCTTATACTGTTAAACCGTCCCGGAGGTGCGAATTTCCTTCGTAATGGGACACAGCACAGCTGACATTCCTATCCCCTTGGTGCCGTGCGCTGCCTCCTCAGCGTTGTTTTAAGCTGTCACGGAGCCTGCGCTGTTCTGTTAGCCCTTGGCCATGCCCAATTAGCGCTGCCTGTCTTCTGACATAATTTGGTGTCAGGCTGTTACTGCCTGTGCGTCCACGCTGCTCCAGATCCCACCTCGCAGTCTCGTCCAACGTAATCCCACTGCGGGCCTTGGAACCATGGACATGCACAGTGCATATCCTCGACTCTCACTCCCCTCCTTCCCTCTTCTTCAGACTGTGCGGTGTCACGGCCGTGGCATGCTATTAGGGATCAGCTGACGGCGCACAGTCTAAAGAAGGCGGAGGGAAATGAGCGAGAGCCCGAGGGGAAGATATGCACTGCGCATGGCCATGGATCCCAGGCCCGCAGTGTGACTCAATCAGAAGACACAGCGAGGCGGGATCTCGGGCAGCGCGGCCGCACAGGCGCAGCCAGCCTGACACCAAATTATGTCAGAAGACAGGCAGCGCAAATAGGGCATGCCCAAGGGATAACAGAACAGCGCAGGCTCCGTGACAGCTTAAAACAACGCTGAGGAGGCAGCGCATGGCACCAAGGGGGTAGGAATGGCGGCTGTGCTGCGTCACATTGCGAAGGAAAGTCCCAGCTCGGGACAGTATAACGGTATCAGTGAACACATTTTATAAGTGTTAAGTTCTGCGTGTGCAAGGAGCTAAAAAAAAGAGCTACCTTTTCCTTGTGCAGCATTACTGCTGCACAAGATGGCTCTTTCAGTAACAAACGACGGGGGGGGGGGGACAGGTTCCCTTACATTTAGGTTGTTGTGCCAGCGTGGCGGTCGCAGGACACATTGCCGGCTACACAGCTGGGGATCAGCTGACGTTACTGAAACCCAGTAACACTGGGTCGTATGTTTTTACTGTGCAGCCTGCACTTCTGAGCCGTAACTGGCGGTGTTGGAGCCCAGGAATAGCAGTTCAGGTGGTAGAAAGATGAACACAGCAGGAGACCTGGATGACACCCAATTACTTAATCAGGCAGAGGAGTGGCAAATTCCTGCGAGATCCAGGCCTGGTTCATTTTCAGGAAAGTAAGCCGGTCAACGTTATCGGAGGATAGTCGCATGCGACGGTCTGTTAGTACACCACCTGCGGCACTATAGACACGTTCCGATAAGACACTAGCCGCAGGGCAAGCCAGCACCTTCAATGCATACTGGCTTAGCTCTGGCCATGTATCCAGCTTAGAGACCCAAAACTTGAACGGGGAAGAGCCGTCTGGGAGTACAGTAAGAGGGCAAGCCATGTAGTCTGTCACCATCTGACGGAACCGTTGCCTCCTGCTGACTGGAGCCGCCGGTGATGGTGTAGACATTTGGGGCGGGCACACAAAAGTGTGCCAGAGTTGTGCCATACTGGGCTTGCCTTGGGCAGAGGCACTGCTTCTGCTCCCTCTTTGGGCAGAGCCTCCCCCACTGCCTCGACGCACTGAGCTGCTTTGTAAAGCACTAGCAGCACTCCTCTCAGTTGGACAGGAGAAGATGATGGAATTCACCAGTGTGTCGTGGTACTCCCGCAATTTACGCTCCCGGGTCAACGCAGGGATGAGGTTTTGGACGTTGTCTCGGTAGCGAGGATCGAGGAGGGTGAACACCCAATAATCAGGCATGTTGAGAATGTGGTCGATGCGGCGGTCGTTTCTCAGGCACTGCAGCATGAAATCCACCATGTGCTGCAGAGTACCAACTGGCCCAGAAACGCTGTCCCCTGCTTGAGACATGATCTCTGCCCGCTCGTCATCACCCCACCCTCGCTGTACACACTGACCACTGGACAATTGTGTCGCTCCCTCCTCTGGACGGAGCTCTTCCTCCTCCATTGACTCCTCCTCATCCTCCTCACAAATTGGCCCCTGCGTACCCCTTTGTGAGGAACCACGTGGCGCTGACTCTCCAGAAGCTGATGGAAAAGGTGACTCCTCATCCTCCACCTCTTCCACAACATCATCCCTTAACCCTTGCAAAGTTTGCTGAAGCAGGCAGATAAGGGGGACAGTCATGCTGACTAGTGCATCATCTGCACTTGCCATCCGCGTGGAATAATCAAAAGGACGCAAAACCTGGCAGACGTCCTTCATAGTGGCCCACTCTGTGGTTGTGAAGTCTGATCGGCGCTGACTGCGACTTCTTTGCGCCTGATGCAGCTGGTACTCCATAACTGCTTGCTGCTGCTCACACAACCGCTCCAACATATGTAACGTGGAATTCCACTGGGTAGGTAGGTCACATATGATATGGTGTTCCGGAAGGCGGAATCGGCGCTGCAGAGCAGCAATGCGGGATCTGGCCAAGCTGGAACGCCGCAAGTGAGCACACTCTAGGCGGATCTTGTGCAGCAGGGCATCAAGATCCGGATAGTCCCTCAGAAAACTCTGCACAACCAAATTGAGCACATGTGCCAGACATGGGATGTGAGTGAGGTTGCCAAGGGCCAAAGCTGCCACCAGATTTCGGCCATTGTCACACACTACCATGCCTGGCTGGAGATTCGCTGGCAGTAACCACACATCGCTCTCCTGCTTGATGGCATTCCAGAGCTCCTGCGCTGTGTGGCTTCGATGCCCCAATGAAACTAGTTTCAAGACGGCCTGCTGACGTTTGGCCACGGCTGTGCTCATGTCGGTCATAGGTAAACGTTCACGGGTCCATGTGGAGGTGGACTGTGACGGATCCTGCAGAGAGGAATCTGAGGAACTGGTGTAAGAGGAGGAGTCGATGCGTACAGACTGGATTCCTGCAATCCTTGGAGTGGGCAGGACACGTCCTGCGCCACTCGCACGATCTGTACCTGGCTCAACAACATTAACCCAATGGGCAGTGAGGGAAACATATCGCCCCTGTCCATGCTGACTGGTCCACGCATCGGTGGTGAGGTGGACCTTGCTACTGACGGCGTTCAGTAGCGCATGTTTTATGTTTGCCTCAACATGCCTGTGCAGGGCAGGGACAGCCTGCCTGCTGAAGTAAAAGCGGCTGGGCACCTTGTACTGTGGGACTGCCAATGCCATCAAGTCACGGAAGCTGTCAGTCTCCACCAGCCTGAACGAGAGCATTTCCAGGGACAACAGTTTGGCAATGCCTGCATTCAGAGCCTGTGCTCGGGGGTGGTTGGCCGAGAATGCCCGCCTTTTCTCCCATGCCTGTACTACCGATGGCTGTAGAGTAGACTGGGAGTGTGAGGATGACTGGGAAGGTGGTGCTGTGGGTGGAATTACACTAGGTCTCTGGACAACAGTGGAGGAAGAGGCAACACGAGATGAAGAGGTGGTAGCTGCCGCTGTTGGTTGGCCTACGTCTTCACTGTGTTTCTGTAACTCCACCGCATGCCTGGTCCGCACATGTTTCCACATATTTGTGGTATTGAGGTTGCTGACACTTTTACCTCTTTTTACTTTCTGATGACACAGCTTGCATTTGACAAAACAAATGTCATCTGCAACTGTGTCAAAAAAGGACCAGGCACTGCAAGTCTTGGGAGCGCCCTTTTTGGCTTTGGAAAGAGACAGGCTCCTAACGGGTGCCAAAGTGGAGGCTACAGGCTCCGCAGACTTCCCCCTCCCTCTCCCTCTTTGGCCCGTAAGGGGAAGCTCTTCCTCAGAGCTGCTCCCACCACCTTCCTGTTCCTCACGCCACGATGGGTCAAGGACCTCATCATCTCCACTACCCTCTGCCACCAACTGCTCCTCCTGGGTAGTCTCGGCAGCACAGTACGCATCAGAAAGCGGCACCTGAGTTTCATCATCAGATGCGTACTGCGCTGTGGTCACCGGAGGCACTGGCCCACCTGCCTCTTCAGAGTCAGAGAGAAAAAGCTGTTGGGCATCACTGCACACTGCCTCTTCTTCCATTTCTCCAATGCTGCTTAGCTGGCCCCCTGTTTCCAAGCCAAGAGATTCAGAGAACAGAAGTAGAGACGGCTCCTGTCCTGGGCTCTCTGACTGCCTGGCCAATTTGGCAGGTGGTGAAGAGACAGATGGCTGCTCTCCAGTGCTCCGTGCCTGAGAGGATGTGGCACTAACTGAAGTCGATGCCGAGGCGTTAGCTGCCATCCACCCGACAACGGCTTCAATTTGGTCTTCACGCAGCAGCGGTGCACGGCGCTCTCCGACAAAGCTGCGCATGAAGGACTGTTCCCTGCTGAAACTGAGTGACGACGAGTCACCGGCGCCCGCAGCAGGCACAGAATCACCACGTCCTCTCCCTGCTCCTCTCCCTGCTCCGCGCCCACGCCCACGTGCCTTACTCCCTGCCCTCTTCATCTTGGTTGACAGATAAAGATAAGCAGAAAAGTACTAAGGCCTTAGCGTGCTTATTCCTGAAATGCCCTTCTAACAGGTGTAAGAAACACTAACGTTGTAAAGTGTGGACTAAACTTTATTATTTTTCAAATGTGGCCTACACAAGTGTTAAGTTGTGTTTGGTGAACTTTACTTTTTTTTTTGTGCAGATCGGGCTACAGAGCTAGTTTAAATCACACGGAGACCGTGCAGACAGCCGTAAACGGCGCTGCAAGGCCAAAAAACCCTCCTCTAGGTTATCCTATGTAGTGTTTTTCCACTATTTAGCTGGAGACGGGTGGAAAAACACTAATAGGGATTTTTTTTTTTAAATTTTAAACAGGCTGCACTATTTGAAAAAAAGGAAATTGTTTTTCAAGGTATGAGGCAGTAACGCACCCTGAGCTGAATCCAACCGGCTATGGCTGCACACAGACTACAGGGCGAGCTGCGCTCACACAGAGACCGTGCAGACAGCCGTAAACGGCGCTGCAAGGCCAAAAAACCCTCCTCTAGGTTATCCTATGTACTGTTTTTCCACTATTTAGCTGGAGACGGGTGGAAAGACACTAATAGGAATTTTTTTTTTTAATTTTTAAACAGGCTGCACTATTTGAAAAAAAGGAAATTGTTTTTCAAGGTATGAGGCAGTAACGCACCCTGAGCTGAATCCAACCGGCTATGGCTGCACACAGACTACAGGGCGAGCTGGGCTCACATGGAGACCGTGCAGACAGCCGTAAACGGCGCTGCAAGGCCCAAAAACCCCCCTCTAGGTTATCCTATGTAGTGTTTTTCCACTATTTAGCTGGAGACGGGTGGAAAAACACTAATAGGGATTTTTTTTTTAAATTTTTAAACAGGCTGCACTATTTGAAAGAAAGGAAAATTTTTCTCAAGGTATGAGCCAGTAACGAACCCTGAGCTGAATCCAACCGGCTATGGCTGCACACAGACTACAGGGCGAGCTGGGCTCACACGGAGACCGTGCAGACAGCCGTAAACGGCGCTGCAAGGCCCAAAAAACCCCCTCTAGGTTATCCTATGTAGTGTTTTTCCACAATTTAGCTGGAGACGGGTGGAAAAACACTAATAGGAAATTTGAGAAAAAATGTGCAGCAGGCTGCACTATGAGCAAAAAAGGACAACTGTGTGAGGCAGTGTGAACCCCCCCTGAGCTGAATACAACCGGGTATATGGCTGCACACAGACTACAGAGTGAGCTGCACACACACACACACACACACACACACACAGAGACCTTGCAGAACGCTGTTAAAACAGCGCTGCAAGGCAAGAGCAAGGTGAACAGTGAAGAACACACAGCGTTTTGCTAAATTAGCCTTTGGAAAGGAAAATAAAGCAATTAGCTAGCTCAACTGGCCCTCAGTTAGAACACAGCGTCCTGTCCCTAACTGAAATCACAGCAGAGTGAGCGCAAAATGGCGGCAGCGTTTTTTTATAGTGCAGAGTGACATCATTTCAGCAGCCAATCACAGCCTTGCCAGTACTTACATGCCCACCATGCTAAACAGGATGTGCCCACACTTCCAATCATTCCTCATTGGCTGCTGCGTTCTGTTTGAATTCTGGGAACTTCCGATTCCGGTATCCGATACGCGGGAAGTATCGGAATTCGGTATCGGAATTCCGATACCGCAAATATCGGCCGATACCCGATACTTGCGGTATCGGAATGCTCAACACTAGCCACGACCAATCAGCGACTTGAATTCCATGACAGACAGAGGCTGTGACCAATGAATATCCGTGACAGACAGAAAGACAGACAGACAGAAAGATGGAAGTGACCCTTAGACAATTACATGGTAGATGTTAATGGAAAATGGAAATAAATTGTTTTTTATTTTATTAGTATTATCTAATTAAGGGGGTTTGATCTACTATTTGTTTTATTTTGATCAATGTGATAGGGTCTGTCACAGTGATCAAAATGAACCAATAGGAAAAATTTCCTATTGTTGCCGAGTAAATAATTATTTCTTGAATAACGGTGATCACAACACTGGGGTCAGTAAAAGCTGACCTGAATCAGTCGAAACCGCAGAGAATTTATGATGCTGGGGGGCGCTATAACCTTATTTCTCAGCTTTGAGTTGTTGAGGTTCTGAAACGTTTCTATTTTCAACACCACCACTCATAATAATAATTATTATTACTATATAGTTAGTATTAATTAATTATACCAATATTATATAATTAACTGTTATCACTCACAGTTAATCATGAAATATTTAGTAGGGAAGTAAAATCATGAACTGGCTTCCTATAATGGTGGCATTTTATTACAGTACCATGCTCAAATTCAGTAATCTTAATCCATAGGTTGACCGATTTTCTCATAAATGTTCAAAACGACAGGCTATTTCTCTGGAGTCTTTATTTTATACATCTGTGGCAATAGGACTAAATGAAAAAAACGGAATTCAATGATTAAGAAGTTTGTCTCAATATGGTTGTCTAAAAAGTGAACGTTCCACAATTATGAAGGTGCTTATGTTTCTGTACCCATGTACAGTATATTTTAAGGTTTTATGATTAGAGATGAGTGAATCTGACATTTCTGTCTCCAGATGTCAGAGCATAATAAGAATGCCTCTACTCCCTGCCCGATGTCCAGTCCACTGTGTGTCATCATTCTCCCACTGTTAACTACACTTCCTGAGTCTTCTATCCAGGCTGGGACCTCCGACTGCAACAATGTCTTTGACTCCCCTCAACGCTTTTCAAACAAGATGCACGTTGAGACGTTACACCATTAAAATGTGCTACAGAACCTGCACAGTGTGACAGCAGATAGAAAGGCACAGAGGACCAAATGGAAGTGAGCAGCAGGATAATTAAATAAGTGAGCAGTTAGGTGAGTATTACTATTGTCTTTTGTTTTATTAACCTTTTCTGGCCATCTTCTGTATACGATAATGGTAGTCACCATTTTGCTGCATTCATGCAAAGCAAATTACAAATTTGTTAAATTTAATTAGAATTCAATTGGACTTTAATTAATTTGCTCATCTCTATTTACGATTTTTTAATAGAAAAAAAAATAATAATCATAAAAGCTTCTGAATGGTATTTGTTTTGCACATAATTTGTTTTACTGTATTAGAACTTTGTACATTTGGCATATATTTTATTTTTCCAATGACAAAACTATAGACTATGATGATGATAATAACCTTGCTACCAAATTATGGGGTTTGTATAGCATTTTGCGATGCATCTGCAATCTGGCAATTACCAGAATGAGTTATATTTGGAAGGCTTATTCTCACATTTTTTTTTTACTGAGAGCACAACAAAGCTCACAGGCAATTTATTTTCGATTTTGTGGTAGAAATCTAATCTTGCACTCCATTGGGAAGCATAGTGAATATGCTTATGCATTTAAATATCCTTATTTTCATAAGCATCGTTGTCATTATAGAGTATTAAAATGCTTTTAAGGTATGATCTTTTGAAACAGCAAAAGAGTAATAGAAGAGTATAATTAGTCTTTATTGGGAATATATATGCTTAGGGAGAGCAATTTATTAATATGTAAACTAAACTCTTGTTGCCATTTCTCAAAGAAATTCTACTTAAATTAAATACATGAACACCATTTTTAAGACCAATTATTTTGACGTTCCATCAAGAGTGTATGAAAATAGAAAATGTAATGACTTTCAGACAAGACATATTTTCAAGGGAAGTAGGGTCAAAGAACAGTCATGGACATTGTCAGTAAATGTTTCCCTTTCCATTGTTCCAAAGGCTGAATTGATTGCGTGTGTGATATAGAACAGAACACAAAGACTTGAAATAACATAAAGCCTGTTTGTTCATCAGTATTTCTGTACTTTAGAAATCATTCATTTGTAATAGAGTTTTTATGTGTAGTATAAACTAGAGCTGGTGCTTCGGGAATATTTCTAATAGCTTGACCTAAAGGTTTCAGGCCATTCTATGGAAAGCTTGCCAATAGAAGATGTGTGAAGGTCACTGTTATCAAAATGATACATGCAAGTCACACATTCCAGAGGTACAATGGGTTGGCATCTTTTTCGTACAACAGTTGTGTCATGTCAATTTTGCAACAGATACAACTAATGCAAACTTATGCACTTTGGGCATGGTTCCGAGGGTCCTTTGTCCACAGTTGGATCAGAGAATGCTCCATGTAGTATTTTTTGATCTTGCTTCTGCATTAATCCAGCACAACTGATACACCTGGTAAATGGGAGCGAATCCATAATAACTTATAAGTTCAGTTTCCATCCTGTTTCTGTATCATTCCCCAATAAATGAAAAAGCCAAATAACCAGACAAATATCAACAAGCTCCTAGACCTGGAGTATTTCAAGCTAATGCTTTAATTCCTGCTTTGCATGAGCTAGTACCAAGAGGTAATACAAATATTTCACCAGCTTGAAATCTCCATACCCAGAGATATTTGCTGCAATATGTTACACTGGAAACTTGCTTCTTACCAAAGGCTTTGGAAGCATGCAATAAAACTCTGTAAGAGATGAAGGCCATGCTGTAAATATGAAAATCTACAGCTTCCCTTGATTAACAGGGATTGGGCATCCCATTTGTATGTATTTTAATGTCAATTATCATGTTTTTTTGGTATAGTACAAATACGTATAATTATTATTACGATTGATATTTTTCCATGCATCATTTTTCCAATAATGCAAAAGAAAAAAATAATGCATAAAGTGCTGCCGTGCTTTTTAACCCCTTCATGACCCAGCCTATTTTGACCTTAAAGACCTTGCCGTTTTTTGCAATTCTGACCAGTGTCCCTTTATGAGGTAATAACTCAGTAACGCTTCAATGAATCCTAGCAGTTCTGAGATTGTTTTTTCGTGACATTTTGTGCTTCATGTTAGTGGTAAATTTAGGTCAATAAATTCTGTGTTTATTTGTGATAAAAACGGAAATTTGGCGAAAATTTTGAAAATTTCGCAATTTTCACATTTTGAATTTTTATTCTGTTAAACCAGAGAGGTATGTGACACAAAATAGTTAAAAAATAACATTTCCCACACGTCTACTTTACATCAGCACAATTTTGGAACAAAATTTTTTTTTGCTAGGAAGTTATAAGGGTTAAAATTTGACCAGCGATTTCTCATTTTTACAACGAAATTTACAAAACCATTTTTTTTAGGGACCACCTCATATTTGAAGTCAGTTTGAGGGGTCTATATGGCTGAAAATACCCAAAAGTGACACCATTCTAAAAACTGCACCCCTCAAGGTACTCAAAACCACATTCAAGAAGTTTATTAACCCTTCAGGTGCTTCACAGCAGCAGAAGCAACATGGAAGGAAAAAATGAACATTTAACTTTTTAGTCACAAAAATGATTTTTCAGCAACAATTTTTGTATTTTCCCAATGGTAAAAGGAGAAACTGAACCACGAAAGTTGTTTTCCAATTTGTCCTGAGTACGCTGATACCTCATATGTGGGGGTAAACCACTGTTTGGGCGCACGGCAGGGCTTGGAAGGGAAGGAGTGCCATTTGACTTTTTGAATGAAAAATTGGCTGCACTCTTTAGCGGACACCATGTCAAGTTTGGAGAGCCCCCGTGTGCCTAAAAATTGGAGCTCCCCCACAAGTGACCCCATTTTGGAAACTAGACGCCCCAAGGAACTTATCTAGATGCATAGTGAGCCTTTTAAACCCCCAGCTGCTTCACAAATTGATCCGTAAAAATGAAAAAGTACTATTTTTTCACAAAAAAAATTCTTTTAGCCTCAATTTTTTCATTTTCACATGGACAACAGGATAAAATGGATCCTAAAATTTGTTGGGCAATTTCTCCTGAGCACACCGATACCTCACATGTGGGGGTAAACTACTGTTTGGGCACATGGTAAGGCTCGGAAGGGAAGGAGCGCCATTTGACTTTTTGAATGAAAAATTATCTCCATCGTTAGCGGACACCATGTCGCGTTTGGAGAGACCCTGTGTGCTTAAACATTGGAGCTCCCCAACAAGTGACCCCATTTTGGAAACTGGACCCCCCAAGGAACTTATCTAGATGCCTAGTGAGCACTTTAAACCCTCAGGTGCTTCACAAATTGATCCGTAAAAATGAAAAAGTACTTTTTTTTCACAAAAAAATTCTTTTCGCCTCAATTTTTTCATTTTCACATGGGCAATAGGATAAAATGGATCCTAAAATTTGTTGAGCAATTTCTCCCGAGTACGCCGATACCTCATATGTGGGGGTAAACCACTGTTTGAGCACATGGCAGGGCTCAGAAGGGAAGGCGCGCCTTTTGACTTTTTGAATGGAAAATTAGCTCCATTTGTTAGCGGACACCATGTCGCATTTGGAGAGCCCCTGTGTGCCTATGCAATGGAGCTTCCCCACAAGTGACCCCATTTTGGAAACTAGACCCCCCCAAGGAACTTATCTAGATGCATACTGAGCACTTTAAACCCCCAGGTGCTTCACAGAAGTTTATAATGCAGGGCCATGAAAATAAAAAATAATTTTTCTTTTCTCAAAAATGATATTTTAGCCTGGAATTTCCTATTTTGCCAATGGTAATAGGAGAAATTGGACCACAAATGTTGTTGTCCAGTTTGTCCTGAGTACGCAGATACCCCATATGTGGGGGTAAACCACTGTTTGGGCGAACGGCAGGGCTCAGAAGGGAAGGCACGCCATTTGGCTTTTTAAATGGAAAATTAGCTCCAATCATTAGCGGACACCATGTCGCGTTTGGAGAGCCCCTGTGTGCCTAAACATTAGAGATCCCCCACAAATGACCCCATTTTGGAAACTAGACCCCCAAAGGAACTAATCTAGATGTGTGGTGAGCACTTTGAACCCTCAAGTGCTTCACAGAAGTTTATAACGCAGAGCCATGAAAAAAAAAAAAAAATTCTTTTCTCAAAAATGATTTTTAGCCCAGAATTTTTTATATTCCCAAGGGTAACAGGAGAAATTTGACCCCAATAGTTGTTGTCCAGTTTCTCCTGAGTACGCAGATACCCAATATGTGGTGGTAAACCACTGTTTGGGCACACGTAGGGGCTCAGAAGGGAAGTAGTGACTTTTGAAATGCAGACTTTGATGGAATGGTCTGCGGGTGTCACATTGCGTTTGCAGAGCCCCTGGTGTGCCTAAACAGTAGAAACCCCACACAAGTGACCCCATTTTGGAAACTAGACCCCCAAAGGAACTTATCTAGATATGTGGTGAGCACTTTCAACCCCCAAGTGCTTTACAGAAGTTTATAACACAGAGCCGTGAAAATAATAAATACGTTTTCTTTCCTCAAAAATAATTTTTTAGCCCAGAATTTTTTATTTTACCAAGGGTTACAGGAGAAATTGGACCCCAAACGTTGTTGTCCAGTTTCTCCTGAGTACGCTGATACCCCATGTGTGGGGGTAAACCACTGTTTGGGCACACGTAGGGGCTCAGAAGGGAAGTAGTGACTTTTGAAATGCAGACTTTGATGGAATGGTCTGCGGGCGTCACCTTGCGTTTGCAGAGCCCCTGGTGTGCCTAAACAGTAGAAACCCCACACAAGTGACCCCATTTTGGAAACTAGACCCCCAAAGGAACTTATCTAGATATGTGGTGAGCACTTTCAACCCCCAAGTGCTTCACAGACGTTTACAACGCAGAACCGTGAAAATAATAAATCATTTTTCTTTCCTCAAAAATGATGTTTTAGCAAGCAATTTTTTATTTTCTCAAGGGTAACAGGAGAAATTGGACCCCAGTAATTGTTGCGCAGTTTGTCCTGAGTATGCTGGTACCCCATATGTGGGGGTAAACCACTGTTTGGGCACACATCGGGGCTCGGAAGTGAGGGAGCACCATTTGACTTTTTGAATACAAGATTGGCTGGAATCAATGGTGGCGCCATGTTGCGTTTGGAGACCCCATGATGTGCCTAAACAGTGGAAACCCCTCAATTCTAACTCCAACACTAACCCCAACACACCCCTAACTCTAATCCCAACTGTAGCCATAACCCTAATCACAACCCTAACCCCAACACACCCGTAACCCCAACACACCCCTAACCCTAACCACAACCCTAATTCCAACCCAACCCTAGCCCTAAGGCCGGCGTCACACACAGCGTAAAACAATACGGTCCGTATATTACGGCCGTAATACGCTGAAAAGTCCCGAAAAAAGTGGTCCGTAGCTCCTCCGTAGGCAGGGTGTGTCAGCGTTTTTTGCGCATGGCATCCTCCGTATGTAATCCGTATGGCATCCGTACTGCGTGGTTTTCTCGCAGGCTAGCAAAACCAACATACCGCTATAGAAGTGATCCATGTGTCCCAAAAAGAAAAGAAAATATATATATACTGTCTATATATATATATATATATATATATATATATGTATATATATATATATATATATATATACATATATATATATATATATATATATATATATGTCAGTAGACACATATATTAGAGAGAAAAGCCGGTAATTCAGTGCGGTGTACAGTAAAATCACACTGACAGCTTACAGTAGAATAGGTAGAATAAATGTGTACACATAGAATAGGTATATATATATATATATATGTCAGTGAGACACATATATGTATATATATTAATATTTATTCCAGCGCTAGACAGCTTGAAAGCCGGTAATTCAATTACCGGCTTTTTCCTTCTCCTTCCTAAAACCCGACATGATTTGAGACATGGTTTACATACAGTAAACCATGTCTTCTCTCCATTTTTTTTGCAGATTCCACACTACTAATGTCAGTAGTGTGTATCTGCAAAATTTGGCCGTTCTAGCTCTTAAAATAAAGGGTTAAATGGCGGAAAAAATTGGCGTGGGCTCCCGCGCAATTTTCTCCGCCAGAGTAGTAAAGCCAGTGACTGAGGGCAGATATTAATAGCCTGGAGAGGGTCCACGGTTATTGGCCCCCCCCCTGGCTAAAAATATCTGCCCCCAGCCACCCCAGAAAAGGCACATCTGGAAGATGCGCCTATTCTGGCACTTGGCCACTCTCTTCCCATTCCCGTGTAGCGGTGGGATATGGGGTAATGAAGGGTTAATGCCACCTTGCTATTGTAAGGTGACATTAAGCCTAATTAATAATGGAGAGGCGTCAATTATGACACCTATCCATTATTAATCCAATACTAGTAAAGGGTTAAATAAAACACAAACACATTTTTTAAAATTATTTTAATGAAATAAAAACAATGGTTGTTGCAGTATTTTATTCAACGCCCAATCCAGTCACTGAAGACCCTCGTTCTGTGAGTAAAAAAACATAATAAACCAACAATATACTTACCCTCCGCAGATCTGTAACGTCCAACGATGTAAATCCTTCTGAAGGGGTTAAAACATTTTGCAGCAAGGAGCTGTGCTAATGCACGCTGCTCCTCGCTGCAAAACCCCAGGGAATGAGGCTAAAAATAGATCAATGATCTATATTTAGCTTCATTTGCGGTGAGGCGCCCTCTGCTGGCTGTTCATAGATCGTGGGAAATTACCTAGAAAGCCAGGGAGCTTTCTAGGCAATCGGAGGGGTGGGGTGGGTGCACATTAGTGTGTCCAGCCATGGCCGATGATATTGCAGCATCGGCCATGGCTGGATTGTAATATTTCACCAGTTTTTTAGGTGAAATATTACAAATCGCTCTGATTGGCAGTTTCACTTTCAACAGCCAATCAGAGCGATCGTAGCCACGAGGGGGTGAAGCCACCCCCCTGGGCTAAACTACCCTCTGCTGGCTGTTCATAGATCGTGGGAAATTACCTAGAAAGCCAGGGAGCTTTCTAGGTAATTTCCCACGATCTATGAACAGCCAGCAGAGGGCGCCTCACCGCAAATGTAGCTAAATATAGATCATTGATCTATTTTTAGCCTCATTCCCTGGGGTTTTGCAGCGAGGAGCAGCGTGCATTAGCACAGCTCCTTGCTGCAAAATGTTTTAACCCCTTCAGAAGGATTTACATCGTTGGACGTTACAGATCTGCGGAGGGTAAGTATATTGTTGGTTTATTATGTTTTTTTACTCACAGAACGAGGGTCTTCAGTGACTGGATTGGGCGTTGAATAAAATACTGCAACAACCATTGTTTTTATTTCATTAAAATAATTTTAAAAAATGTGTTTGTGTTTTATTTAACCCTTTACTAGTATTGGATTAATAATGGATAGGTGTCATAATTGACGCCTCTCCATTATTAATTAGGCTTAATGTCACCTTACAATAGCAAGGTGGCATTGACCCTTCATTACCCCATATCCCACCGCTACACGGGAATGGGAAGAGAGTGGCCAAGTGCCAGAATAGGCGCATCTTCCAGATGTGCCTTTTCTGGGGTGGCTGGGGGCAGATATTTTTAGCCAGGGGGGGGCCAATAACCGTGGACCCTCTCCAGGCTATTAATATCTGCCCTCAGTCACTGGCTTTACTACTCTGGCGGAGAAAATTGCGCGGGAGCCCACGCCAATTTTTTCCGCCATTTAACCCTTTATTTTAAGAGCTAGAACGGCCAAATTTTGCAGATACACACTACTGACATTAGTAGTGTGGAATCTGCAAAAAAAATGGAGAGAAGACATGGTTTACTGTATGTAAACCATGTCTCAAATCATGTCGGGTTTTAGGAAGGAGAAGGAAAAAGCCGGTAATTGAATTACCGGCTTTCAAGCTGTATAGCGCTGGAATAAATATTAATATATATACATATATGTGTCTCACTGACATATATATATATATATATATATATACCTATTCTATGTGTACACATTTATTCTACCTATTCTACTGTAAGCTGTCAGTGTGATTTTACTGTACACCGCACTGAATTACCGGCTTTTCTCTCTAACAGCGCTGCGTATTTCTCGCAAGTCACACTGCTTGTCCGTGTGTAATCCGTATTTTTCACGCTTCCATAGACTTTCATTGGCGTATTTCTTGCGCAGTACGGTGACAAACGCAGCATGCTGCGATTTTGTACGGCCGTAGAAAGCCGTATAATACTGATCAGTAAAATACGGCAAATAGGAGCAGGGGCATAGAGAATAATTGTGCCGTATTTTTTGCGAGTTTTACGGACGTAGATTCTGCGCTCTTACGTCCGTAAAACTCGCATGTGTGACGGCGGCCTAAGGCTATGTGCCCACGTTGCGGATTCGTATGAGATTTTTCAGCACCATTTTTGAAAAATCCACGGGTAAAAGGCACTGCATTTTACCTGCGGATTTACCGCAGATTTCCAGTGTTTTTTGTCCGGATTTCACCTGCAGATTCCTATTGAGGAACAGGTGTAAAACGCTGCGGAATCCGCACAAAGAATTGACATGCTGCGGAAAATACAACGCAGCGTTCCCGCGCGGTATTTTCCGCACCATGGGCACAGCGGATTTGGCTTTCCATATGTTTACATGGTACTGTAAACCTGATGGAACACTGCTGCGAATCCGCAGCGGCCAATCCGCTGCGGATCCGCAGCGGTCAATCAGCACCGTGTGCACATAGCCTAATTCTAAAGGTATGTGCACACACTGCGGAAAACACTGCGGATCCGCAGCAGTTTCCCATGAGTTTACAGTTCAATGCAAACCTATGGGAAACAAAAATCGCTGTACACATGCTGCAGAAAAACTGCACGGAAACGCAGCGGTTTACATTCCGCAGCATGTCACTTCTTTCTGCGGATTCCGCAGCGGTTTTACAACTGCTCAAATAGAAAATCGCTGTTGTAAAACCGCATTGAAATGTGCAGAAAAAACGCGGTAAATCCGCCATAAATCCGCAGCGGTTTAGCACTGCGGATTTATCAAATCCGCAGCGGAAAAATCCGCAGAGGACCAGAATACGTGTGCACATACCGAAACCCTAACCCTACCCCTAACCCTACCCCTAACCCTACCCCTAACCCTAACCCTACCCCTAGTTCTTACCCCAACCTTAGTGGAAAAAAAATATATTTTTTTTATTGTCCCTACCTATGGGGGTGACAAAGAATGGGGGGGTCATATACTTTTTTTATTTTGATCACTGAGATATAACCTATCTCAGTGATCAAAATTCACTCTGGAACGAATCTGCCGGCCGGCAGATTCGGCGGGCGCACTGCACATGCGCCCGCCATTTTGGAAGATGGCGGCGCCCAGGAAAGAAGACGGACGGTCCCCGGGAGGCCAGGTAAGTATAAGGGGGGGGGAGATCAGGGCACGGGGGGGGCATCGGAGCACGGGGGAGTGGATCGGAACACGGGGGGTGGATTGGAGCACGGAGTGGGGGATCGCTGTGTGGGCGGGTGGATCGGAGCACGGGGGGGGATCGCTGTGCGGGGGGGGATCGCTGTGCGGGGGGGGATCGGAGTGCGGGGTGGTTTGATTGGAGCACGGGGGGTGTGATTGGAGCACGGGGGGAGCGGGCAGGAGGACGGGCGAGCGGAGCACCGGACCGAGGGGAGCGGACCACAGATCGGGGGGCTGGGGGGGCAATCGGAGGGGTGGGGTGGGTGCACATTAGTGTGTCCAGCCATGGCCGATGATATTGCAGCATCGGCCATGGCTGGATTGTAATATTTCACCAGTTTTTTAGGTGAAATATTACAAATCGCTCTGATTGGCAGTTTCACTTTCAACAGCCAATCAGAGCGATCGTAGCCACGAGGGGGTGAAGCCACCCCCCTGGGCTAAACTACCACTTCCCCTGTCCCTGCAGATCGGGTGAAATGGGAGTTAACCCTTTCACCCGATCTGCAGGGACGCGATCTTTCCATGACGCATATGCTGCGTCATGGGTCGGAATGGCACCGACTTTCATGACGCAGCGTATGCGTCAAAGGTCGGGAAGGGGTTAATATATAGAGTGTAGTTATAGCAAAATGGCTAATAATAAAATAAAAATAAATTAAAACAAAATAAAATAATTTGTCCCAGTAAGTGCTTTATATACGGAAACCAAAAAATCCAGAAATTTTTAACTTTCAAAACTCAGCACCATTTTATCTGGTGTGACAGCTTTACATAGTTGAAAAAATACTAAAATAAAAGGCATGTCCAGTCTAAAGCTACAAGTTTACAGTTATTCTATGTCACTACAAACTTGTAAATCCTCATATCGTGTGCACTGCGCACTGTGAGTATTCTCTGGTGACAGGGTCAACAACGAGAGGTCGCTAATATGCAATTTACATACTTCCGGCCACATGCAGCCTTGATCAATATACTTGCATTGATAAAGGCCGGATACAGTCTAGTGGACACGTGACCCCATGTATGCATATCGTATGAATGCAGTCACACCCCCTCATCTACTGGCGCCGCTACTAGAGAATCCTCACAAAAAGAGATATATCTTGGTACCGTGTTAGCCAGTAGATAGAAAAATATTTAGAATTGAGAGTCCTCAGTGGTTGATACCTGTTAATGGCTAACTGAAATGATGGTAACAAATTGCAAGCTTTCGAGACTACACAGGTGTAGGGATTCGGACAGAAATCCGAGAGTGGACCCTCTGGGTCGTGACTCTAGAGCCCCCGGGGTCGAGCGGACCAGATGGAATCACCCCCTATACAGGGAGTGTTAGGAGCAGGACCTCGGAGGATTGGAGACACAACAGCTAGAGCCAAAGGGGCGACCCAAGATATAGAAGGAGACCACAGAGCTATTAGAATGGTGGGGAATATTAGGAAAACAAGACTTAACTGATAATGACAGGAACACGGAACTTGACAGGACACAGCGGGAACACGGAACTTGGCAGGACACAGCAGGAACACGGAACTTGGCAGGACACAGCAGGAACACGGAACTTGGCAGGACACAGCAGGAACACGGAACTTGGCAGGACACAGCAGGAACACGGACTTTGGCAGGACTCAGCAGGAACACGGAACTTTGGCAGGACACAGCAGGAACACGGACTTTGGCAGGACACATCAGGAACACTGAGACAAAGCGAGAACTAAGCTGGGAAAAGACACAGATACAGGGGAGCCTAGGGCATAGGAACACTGACGGAAGACAGTGCACCTACAAAGCAAAGGCGTCTTACCTAGAAAGACGCCGAGAAGAAATAGCTGACGGGCGCCGCCATGTTGGGGCGGAGCTATCAGGTCGCGACCTCCCAGAGGACTCAGCGCCGGAGGACACGCGACCGCGCATGCGCAAAGACGCTGGACGCCGAGAGCCAGTGAAAGAAGATGCAGAGCGGCGAGGGACAGGATCGTGAGTGCGCCGCGGGATGGAAGAAGATGGGTAAGTATGTGCGGGCGTGACAACAGGTCTCTTTGCCTGATGAAGAGACCTGTGTAGTCTCGAAAGCTTGCAATTTGTTACCAACTTTTCAGTTAGCCATTAAAAGGTATCAACAACTGAGGACTCTCAATTCTAAATATTTCACAAAAAGAAACATATTCACCTCACTGTTCACCTCACTGGCTGCCCTTGCTGTCTACTGTACCATTCTTTGTGCCTCCATCTTGCTGTCTCTTTAGCCCTATGCCAGGACTTCCTCTATGAACAGGTCCTAAAGGACACTGCACATGCTCAGTGACTTCCAAGGAATGCCTGCAGCCAGAGGTCACGGCCCAAAGTGAACACCAGGTCGAAGATGAGGCACAAAGAACTGTACAGAGGGCAAAGAGCAGCTAGGGCAAGAGGAGACTGGAGATGTTTGAGTTTTATTTTTCTTTTTATATCTTCTGTTTATTATGTTTTGAGGTTTGTAGAGAAATCATAAAAACAAAACATTCAATTGATGGAGAATTATTCCCATAGCCAAAAGCTTCGGCTTGATGTTTATTGCAGATACTGGGCACCGGAGGCTTGGAGAATTGGGCAGGACAAAAGAGTCGAGCAGTGAGTTAAAATGTGAGTTTTTTTCTTACATGCTACGTTTATTATGTCTGTCCTAGACAGGAATGTACTTATTAATGATGTAACCACAGAACCCCAAAAGGTAAGCGGCACACTTCCACCTCCATAGAAGGTGGAATTGTATATTACGATATTGTGATGAGCCTATTAGACTGCTAGGCTCCAAAGGGCCCATATACTGTTCTGGCTTATGAGTAGTGTTGAGCATTCCGATACCGCAAGTATCGGGTATCGGCCGATACTTGCGGTATCGGAATTCCGATACCGAGATCCGATACTTTTGTGGTATCGGGTATCGGTATCGGATACATAGAGATGTGTAAAATAAAGAATTAAAATAAAAAATATTGATATATTTACCTCTCCGGCGGCCCCTGGACTCAGCGCGGGTAACCGGCAGGCTTCGTTGTTCAAAATCAGCGCTTTTAGGACCTGAGAATCACGTCCCGGCTTCTGATTGGTCGCGGGCCGCCCATGTGACCGCCACGAGACCAATCACAAGCCGCGACGTCACCGCAAGCTATTAGCGCGCTCATTTTTGAAAAATGAGCGCGTTAATGACTTTCAAAGACGTAGCGGCTTGTGATTGGTCACGGCCACGCGACCAATCACAAGCCGCGACGTCACCGCAAGCTATTAACGCGCTCATTTTTAAAAATGAGCGCGTTAATGGCTTTCAAAGACGTAGCGGCTTGTGATTGGTCGCGTGGCCGCGACCAATCACATGCCGGACGTCACCGCAAGCTATTAACGCGCTCATTTTTAAAAATGAGCGCGTTAATGGCTTTCAAAGACGTAGCGGCTTGTGATTGGTCGCGTGGCCGCGACCAATCACAAGCCGGACGTCACCGCAAGCTATTAACGCGCTCATTTTTAAAAATGAGCGCGTTAATAGCTTGCGGTGACGTCGCGGCTTGTGATTGGTCGCGTGGCCGCGACCAATCACTAGCCGCTACGTCTTTGAAAGTCATTAACGCGCTCATTTTTCAAAAATGAGCGCGCTAATAGCTTGCGGTGACGTCCCGGCTTGTGATTGGTCGCGTGGCGGTCACATGGGCGGCCCGCGACCAATCAGAAGCCTGGACGTGATTCTCAGGTCCTAAAAGCGCTGATTTTGAACAAAGAAGCCTGCCGGTTACCCGCGCTGAGTTCAGGGGCCGCCGGAGAGGTAAATATATCAATATTTTTTATTTTAATTCTTTATTTTACACATCCCTATGGATCCCAGGGCCTGAAGGAGAGTTTCCTCTCCTTCAGACCCTGGGAACCATGAGAATACCTTCCGATACTTGATGTCCCATTGACTTGTATTGGTATCGGATATCGGTATCGGCGATATCCGATATTTTTCGGGTATCGGCCGATACTATCCGATACCGATACTTTCAAGTATCGGACGGTATCGCTCAACACTACTTATGAGCCATCTTTTTTTGTGTCCAGCCGTCTTCCCAGTGCATCATAGAGAACATTTAATTAACAGAGTATAACTAGACTGTAAATTGAATTTCCCATTAAAATCTGTGCGATTTAGTGAGTAGTGTAGCATACCCATCATTCGTCAAACTCAATCTGACAGGTGCCCCGCCCCTATCAAAGTGTATCAAAGTGTGTGACCCCTCCCCTCCCCTTGTCTGACGGCTGGTATCCAGCTGTCCCTCCTTGTTTGATTTCCCCTTTTGATATAGTTTGATATATTTTAATTTGTTGCAGTTTGATATTATTCCCCGTTTTTGTTTTATATTAGATGTTCGAGTTTGATTCTGTAAGCTGTGTTTTATTCACAGTGTACACACATAGTGCAGAACTTTGTTTTATAACACACCAAGCTGTTTATTTGTGTCTCTACTGACCATTAACTAAATGCTGGTCACATTATTTACACAAACAGAAAAGTTATTTGTGTCTCTACTGACCATTAACTAAATGCTGGTTACCTTATTTACACAAACAGAAAAGTTATTTGTGTCTCTACTGACCATTAACTAAATGCGGGTCACCTTATTTTCACAAACAGAAAAAGACAGATTTTCTGTTTGTACCTGTAGGGTTATGTAGGGTTATCTGCGGGTCAGTGGTTTATAACACCTAGGTCATTTTCTAAATGATGGTCACCTTCACAAACAGAAAAGTTATTTGTGTCTCTACTGACCATTAACTAAATTCCACATAGGTCAGTGATTTTTGCACTTTATTAATATGCTGTCCACATATAGTATTTTTGATATCTCAAAAGGGTGTGACACATTCCCATATATTATTCCAGCTTTCTTTAATTCTACATTATTTTAGCACATATTAATTTTACAGGTGCCTGTGCTGTCTATAATTTGACTCCTTTTTATTCAAAGACATCTAACATATACAGACTTTTAAAGCTTTTTTTTACATTTCTATTGGTGTTACATTTCTATTGGTGTTACTTTTGCACATGTATTACTGGCTTCTTTAAAAATATGAATATTATCTAGTTTACTTATGTTGCAGATTATGTTGCAGTATTTTATTTCCCTGGTGTTACTTTTGCACATGTATTACTGGCTTCTTTAAAAATATGAATATTATTTAGTTTACTTATGTTGCAGTATTTTATTTTCCTGGTGTTACTTTTGCACATGTATTACTGGATTCTTTAAAAATATGATTATTATCTAGTTTACTTATGTTGCAGTATTTTATTTTCCTGCTGTTAGTTTTGCACATGTATTACTGTTTTTCTTGTTTTTGTGTAAAATCTCGGTCAGGCAGGCACAAACACACACACAACACAGAACCCACACACAACAAACACACATAACATACAAAACACACACAACACATACAACACGCACGACAAACATACACACACAACATACAGAACACATACAACACATGCGACACACACAACACACACAACAAACACACAGAACACACACAAGAAATAGGCATTTAGGACTTATTTATGTTATTATGTTTATGCACTTTGCCTGTGCTGTCTATAATTTGACTCCTTTTTATTCAAAGACAGCTAACATATGCAGACTTTTAAAGCTTTTTTACATTTCTATTGGTGTTACATTTCTATTGGTGTTACTTTTGCACATGTATTACTGGATTCTTTAAAAATATGAATATTATCTAGTTTACTTATGTTGCAGTATTTTATTTTCCTGGTGTTACTTTTGCACATGTATTACTATTTTTCTTGTTTTTGTGTAAAATCTCGGTCAGGCAGGCACGAACACACACACACACACACACACAACACAGAACCCACACACAACAAACACACATAACATACAAAACACACACAACACATACAACACGCACGACAAACATACACACACAACATACGTGTAAAATCTCGGTCAGGCAGGCACGAACACACACACACACAACACAGAACCCACACACAACAAACACACATAACATACAAAACACATACAACACATACAACTTATTTACACAAAACAGAAAAGACAGATTTTCTTTTTGTGCCTGTAGCGGTTATCTGAGGGTCAGTGGTTTATAACACCACTCTCATTATATGGGTCCCTATATATATATATATATATATATATATATATATATATATATATATATATATATATATATATATAGATAATATGCAACAATGTTACAACACACGCAAGTAAGAAGCGGTGTGTTTTATACGAATATAAAACCAAAGACACGTTATTGTAAAATTTAAAAAGATTTTATTTCTCACAATAAAACAACATCTCCAAGACATTTCAATACTATAAAAATTCTTACAGAATATAAAAATGGTTTACTGACAGTACTATACTGCTACTGGCTTATTTTTGTACAAATTCAGGCTGTTTGCTTAACCCCTTTCTGTATTTGCTTTCTCTTTGTGCATGTAGTTGTTATCTGAGGGTCATTTGTTCTTGTATTCGATACTGCTACTGGCTTATTTCTGTACAAATCCATGCTGTCTGGTGACCCCCCTTTTTTGCATGGCCTCTGCTTTTTCTTGTTTTTTGTGTAAAATCTCTGTCAGGCAGGCACAGCTGTATCTCTACAAGACATGCTGGGCACACCAGAGACATTGGAAATTGGATTTATAACGACGAATTCAGAAAATAACCATTTTATATTGAATGACTAATGATTTCTATAGGCATACTTTACTATGAAATTATGCATAAAAAGCTTCTTGGTTAGCCCAAATCCCGTAAGAAACAATCGTATAACTTTTAGCTCGAGCACATCAGCATACGCCAAAGTTTTGATAAGTGTATGAAAATACACCAATATTAACTATTTGTGCTATTTTAGGCTCAAATTTGGTCTATATGCATAACAGTCAGGAGTTGGGTCGAAGAAATATGTGTTACATGCGTGATGAATTGCAAATATATTCTGAAGTGTATGGCATTTTGAGAAATGTGTAGCATAACCAATTACCCATCACGGCCACTAGATGGCTGAATATCATATTAATTATACATTGGGGTTTACTTTTGGAAACTTACAAAGGTGGTGTGTATGTGCACAGGATGACTTATTTTGTTTTTATAATCACTAGTATTCATATTAAATGCCTCTTTAGCTTTATGCGTAAGAGACATCCTACAAATAGAATCCTTTTCCCTAGTAGTTTTATATTCTATGTCTGATATATTTCTACACAAAGCTACAAAACTATTTTGTAGTTTATAATGTATCACAGTAGTTTCATGTGTAGTTACATCTTAGGCCCTGTTCAGACTATTGTAATATCTGTAGCTTAAAATAGCGCCAAATAGCTACTTTCAAACCCAGGCATACACCATTGATATTCTTCACAAATGGATCCAATATACACTATATCGCTATTCTCTCTCTCTCTCTCTCTCTCTCTCTCTCTCTCTCTATATATATATATATATATATATATATATATATATATATATATATATATATATATATATATATATATGTAGTTTGTAACATTCTGGTTCAAATACAGACGGCAGGCATCCTATTTACACGGTGCTTTATAAAATCTTTCGTTTGAAAGGTTATTCTGTATTTCTAAAGCGCAAGCTTATTTATGTGTACTGCGTTACGTGCCATCTATCTATGGGGCCTTACTAGGGATCTCAGGATCCCAGGTTTGTTTAATGGGCCACAGCAAGCACAATGGTGCAAAGCACGGCACATGACTATTTGTTCACATGTATTGATATTGTGAGTGCCATCTATATAGCCCTAGTATTTTTGATATCTCAAAAGGGCGCTTGTACTCAATACTGTGCAAAGGTGGTGAATACTTATGTCCGTGTGATATTTCAGTTTTTCTTTCTTAATAAATTCGCAAAAAATTCTACATTTCTGTTTGTTCAGGCATGATTTAATATATATCTCAGAATGCAGCTGAATAGTATTGCTAATTATTCCATATAAATAGAAAATTATGTAGAAACCCAAAGTTTTGATAAGTGTATGAAAATACACCAATATTAACTATTTGTGCTATTTTAGGCCCAAATTTGGTCTATATGTATAACAGTCAGGAGTTGGGGCGAAGAAATATGTGTTACATGCGTGATGAATTGCAAATATATTCTGAAGTGTATGGCATTTTGAGAAATGTGTAGCATAACCAATTACCTATTACGGCCACTAGATGGCAGAATATCATATTAATTATGCATTGGGGTTTACTTTTGGAAACTTACAAAGGCGGTGTGTATGTGCACAGGTATGACTTATTTTGTTTTTATAATCACTAGTATTCATATTAATAGTTACTTTTAACCATCCTTTTAGAGTGTCTAGTAGTTGTATATTCTTTGTCTGATATATTTCTACACAAAGCTTCAAAACTATTTTGTGCTTTATAATGTATCACAGTAGTTTCATGTGAAGTTGTCATCTTAGGCGCTGTTCAGACTATTGTAATATCTGTAGCTTAAAATAGAGCCAAATAGCTACTTTCAAACACGGACATACACCATTGATTTTCTTCACAAATGGATCCAATATACACTATATCTCCTTCCTCTATATATATAGTTTGTAACATTCTGGCTCAAATACAGACGGCAGGCTGCCTATTTACACGGCACTTTATAAAATCTTTCGTTTTAAAGGTTATTCTGTATTTCTAAAGCGCAACTCTGGCTCGATAAGCGAGTAATTTTAAAAGCACAGTCAAACATATGTATCACAGTTTGTTTTTCTGCGTTATGGTTTAAAGTTATAAGCATTTAAATATTAATTTTCTCATTAGATATGTGACTTGCGCTATTTATTTGCTTAGGCTAGATCATTTACAGTTTAACAATACATTTTATCACAAAAAATGACCTTATCTGGGTACCTAGAAATAACCTAGCAGCATTAGTAAGCCACTTTCTTTTTCCATTATCAAGAACCCTTGGGTTAAGATAACGTAAGTTTATATGCATAAATAATTTAATATAGCGCACCAAACATGATATGGTTTTTTATTTCTC
The DNA here is from genome assembly GCF_032444005.1 of Ranitomeya imitator. Taxonomy (NCBI): domain Eukaryota; kingdom Metazoa; phylum Chordata; class Amphibia; order Anura; family Dendrobatidae; genus Ranitomeya; species Ranitomeya imitator. The sequence continues at coordinate 510,881,067 of NC_091282.1, read as the reverse complement.
TGAACTGCCGCAAACAAAACATATCAGGTTAAAAATATGAATATTATTGAATATTATGTTTTACTTTTGTTTACAGTATTTTATTTTCCGGGTGCTACTTTTGTTCATGTACTACTGGCTTCTTCTTCAGCTGTGATTTTTACCTTTTCTATATAAATATGGGTAAATGAATTGTCCATTATAGAACCATGCAAAAAAGGGGGGGTCACCAGACAGCATGGATTTGTACAGAAATAAGCCAGTAGCAGTATCGAATACAAGAACAAATGACCCTCAGATAACAACTACATGCACAAAGAGAAAGCAAATACAGAAAGGGGTTCAGCAAACAGCCTGAATTTGTACAAAAATAAGCCAGTAGCAGTATAGTACTGTCAGTAAACCATTTTTATATTCTGTAAGAATTTTTATAGTATTGAAATGTCTTTGAGATGTTTTATTGTGAGAAATAAAATCTTTTTAAATTTTACAATAACGTGTCTTTGGTTTTATATTCGTATAAAACACACCGCTTCTTACTTGCGTGTCTTGTAACATTGTTGCATATTATATGTATATATATATATATATATATATATATATATATAGGGACCCATATAATGAGAGTGGTGTTATAAACCACTGACCCTCAGATAACAGCTACAGGCACAAAAAGAAAATCTGTCTTTTCTGTTTTGTGTAAATAAGTTGTATGTGTTGTGTGTGTTTTGTATGTTATGTGTGTTTGTTGTGTGTGGGTTCTGTGTTGTGTGTGTGTGTTCGTGCCTGCCTGACCGAGATTTTACACAAAAACAAGAAAAACAGTAATACATGTGCAAAAGTAACACCAGGAAAATAAAATACTGCAACATAAGTAAACTAGATAATATTCATATTTTTAAAGAATCCAGTAATACATGTGCAAAAGTAACACCAATAGAAATGTAACACCAATAGAAATGTAAAAAAGCTTTAAAAGTCTGCATATGTTAGCTGTCTTTGAATAAAAAGGAGTCAAATTATAGACAGCACAGGCAAAGTGCATAAACATAACATAAATAAGTCCTAAATGCCTATTTCTTGTGTGTGTGTGTGTTCTTTGTGTTTGTTGTGTGTGTGTCACATGTGTTGTATGTGTTCTGTATGTTGTGTGTGTTCTGTATGTTGTGTGTGTATGTTTGTCGTGCGTGTTGTATGTGTTGTGTGTGTTTTGTATGTTATGTGTGTTTGTTGTGTGTGGGTTCTGTGTTGTGTGTGTGTGTGTGTGTTTGTGCCTGCCTGACCGAGATTTTACACAAAAACAAGAAAAACAGTAATACATGTGCAAAAGTAACACCAGGAAAATAAAATACTGCAACATAAGTAAACTAGATAATATTCATATTTTTAAAGAATCCAGTAATACATGTGCAAAAGTAACACCAATAGAAATGTAACACCAATAGAAATGTAAAAAAGCTTTAAAAGTCTGCATATGCTAGCTGTCTTTGAATAAAAAGGAGTCAAATTATAGGCAGCACAGGCAAAGTGCAAAAACATAAGGTTAACAATATTCATATTTTTAAAAGACGCCAGTAATACATGTGCAAAAGTAACACCAGGAAAATAAAATACTGCAACATAAGTAAACTAAATAATATTCATATTTTTAAAGAAGCCAGTAATACATGTGCAAAAGTAACACTAGGGAAATAAAATACTGCAACATAATCTGCAACATAAGTAAACTAGATAATATTCATATTTTTAAAGAAGCCAGTAATACATGTGCAAAAGTAACACCAATAGAAATGTAACACCAATAGAAATGTAAAAAAAAGCTTTAATAGTCTGCATATGTTAGATGTCTTTGAATAAAGAGGAGTCAAATTATAGACAGCACAGGCACCTGTAAAATTAATATGTGCTAAAATAATGTAGAATTAAAGAAAGCTGGAATAATATATGGGAATGTGTCACACCCTTTTGAGATATCAAAAATACTATATGTGGACAGCATATTAATAAAGTGCAAAAATCACTGACCTATGTGGAATTTAGTTAATGGTCAGTAGAGACACAAATAACTTTTCTGTTTGTGAAGGTGACCATCATTTAGAAAATGACCTAGGTGTTATAAACCACTGACCCGCAGATAACCCTACATAACCCTACAGGTACAAACAGAAAATCTGTCTTTTTCTGTTTGTGAAAATAAGGTGACCCGCATTTAGTTAATGGTCAGTAGAGACACAAATAACTTTTCTGTTTGTGTAAATAAGGTGACCAGCATTTAGTTAATGGTCAGTAGAGACACAAATAACTTTTCTGTTTGTGTAAATAATGTGACCAGCATTTAGTTAATGGTCAGTAGAGACACAAATAAACAGCTTGGTGTGTTATATGTTCTGCACTATATGTGTACACTGTGAATAAAACACAGCTTACAGAATCAAACTCGAACATCTAATATAAAACAAATACGGGGAATAATATCAAACTGCAACAAATTAAAATATATCAAACTATATCAAAAGGGGAAATCAAACAAGGAGGGACAGCTGGATACCAGCCGTCAGACAAGGGGAGGGGAGGGGTTACACACTTTGATACACTTTGATAGGGGCGGGGCACCTGTCAGATTGAGTTTGACGAATGATGGGTATGCTACACTACTTTAGTGAATTTACGTTTTCTCAGGTCCACTCATCCCTACTACTTCCCTACAAACTTAAGTGATTTTTTAACCCATTAGCGTCACATCCAATCTTGGCTTGATGCCAAAACTTTTTTAATTTTCTATTGTCACATTTCAGGAACCATAACTTTTTTTTTTTTGGTGATCTAAACAAGTGATAGCTTTATTGGAGGGGATGAGATGTGTTTACCATTGACATTATTTTGGTGTGCATATAACTTATTACTACACTTTTATTTATTTTTCTATGAGAAGATATGTAAGCTAAGTAATAATCCTAAGGCTATTAATACATTCTTTGAAAACAAAATTATTTCTTTTCTGTAAGACAAGCATTTTACAAATGTTAATGGAGTTGCAAGGGGGCTTATTTTTTGAGTGACAAGATGCACAGTCATGGACAAAAGTTTGAGCCTGAAACTACCACCAAATACTTGTTGTTTTGTACCAGAAATGTGCACCATAATTATGGCACATTTTTTGGTGCATGGTATTGATTGTTAAGCCTTGCTCCTTTTCTGATAATCCAAGCTCATTTTCCACGAGGGCACACAACACTCATTGGACGCCCCATGAATGCATTGGTGGTTTCATCTTGGATCCAATAGGACATTTTTTAATTTTAATGTGATTAAATAAAGCATCAAAACATTTAATTCATGCAGTTAGATTTATCTCTTTGTGTAAATAAACACATAATATGTGAAGTCAATAAAGACAGAGTTTAAAGAGAACCTGTCATATTGTGCATGCATATTGAACAACACATTTGTATTTTAATATGAATTAACATGTTTGCTCTGATCAAAAGTCAGATAACGGGATCTCAAGTTAGGCTGAATTCAGAGACCAGGCTCACCAAAAAATGAGCGCTCAGAGAAAAGAAGAAGATTCAAAGAGGCAGAGGGCACCGCTAAATGTTTAGAAGTATGAGTGCTCACCATGGGCTTGAAAATCCACATACCGTATTTTTCGGACTACAAGACGCACTTTTTCCCCCCCAAAAAAGGGGGGAAAATGGGGGGTGCGTCTAATAGTCGCAATGCAGGCTTACCGTGGTGGCAGAGGTGCGGTGGCAGAGGTGCGGCGGCAGAGGTGCGGCGGCAGAGGTGTGGAGGCAGAGGAGGCGCAGTAAGCGGGGTCCCTTTCTCCGGTGAGGTGATGCAGCAGCCCGGTATGCAGCAGAGCCGGGTGAATCCTGTTGTTATCGGTGGTGGCGGCCATTTTCCTGAGGCCGAACGTGCGCAGATGGAGCGCTCTGCTTCCCGGGGCTTCAGGAAAATGGCCGCCGCGATCTCCATCTGCGCACGCGTGGCCTCCCGCGGCCATTTTCCTGAAGTCCCATGAAGCAGAACGCTTCATCTGCACACGCGCGGCCTCAGGAAGATGGCTGCGCCCACTGATAGCAACAGGATTCACCCGGCTCTGCTGCTTACCGGGCTGCTGCATCACCAAACCGGGGAAAGGGACCACGCTTACTGCGGCTCCTCTGCCGCTGCACCTCTGCCACCGCACCTCTGCCACCGAACCTCTGCCACCGCACCTCTGCCACCACGGTAAGCCTGCATTGCCTGCACGGTAAGCCTGGGACCCCTCTCACGCCATACCTCTCACTGCACCTCCTGATCCCAGCACCTCCTGATCCCAGCACCTCCTGATCCCAGCACCTCCTGATCCCAGCACCTCCTCATCCCAGCAACTCCTCATCCCAGCAACTCCTGATCCCAGCAACTCCTGATCCCAGCAACTCTTGATCCCAGCAGCTTCTCATACCAGCACCTCCTCATCCCAGCATCACCCCACCTCTGCCGACACCTTGACCCTGCTCTGCCACCGCCAGCCCTCAGGTAAGATACTGTAAATTCAGACAATAAGATGGACCCCCATCTTATAAAAAATCTTTTTTCTGCAATTTTCACCCCAAATTTGGGGTGCGTCTTATGGTCCGGTGCATCTTATAGTCCGAAAAATACGGTACTAACCAGAGAAAAAGAAAAAGATCATGCCCACAAATATGGGAGCACCTCAACATATGGAAAACACATAATTTTATTGATGAGCATTCAAAAGTACAAAAAACATATACGAGCAATTCACACAGAAAAAGATTAAAAACATTTAAAAGTGCAACAAGTGGCACAAGCCTATGCATAAGTCATACCCTAATATGGGGGTCCAAGAAGTATCGTTTTGGAGAGTGACATGATAAGCATGCCGAGGTGAGGAGACTTAAAGCCGCAATGCTCCTTTGGGAAATATGCAAATTGTCTCTTCAGAGAGGAAGAGAACTAGAACTCTAGTGCCACCTATTGGAAGTAGCAATTCTGAAAGTCAATGTTGACCCTCGAAACACAGTGTCTGCAAATTGAGATTCTGGTTTGGTTTTTATCCTAAGCCATGTGACAAGGCTTGTTAAAGGGTCGACATTGACTGTTAGGATTGCTACTTCCAATAGGTGGCACTAGAGTTCTAGTCCTTTTCCTCTCTGAAGAGACAATTTGCCTAATATGGGGGAAATGACATCCCACACCCATATCCCCACAGAGATAATAATAAGATACAATGAATCAGAATATATCCATATATGATTCCTTTAGTCAATATTGCAGCATATAAAGTTTTTCAACCAGAGCAAAAAATGCAGCATACATATATAGCCTTACCAAGATGAGTCTTAGTAAACAGCAAATGGACAGCCCCTAAAAGGCTACAGATCATTTTCTATGTAAATTGCTCTTGTATATGTTTTTTGTACTTTTGAATGCTCATCAATAAAAGTTTGTGTTTTCCATATGTTGAGGTGCTCCCATATTTCTGGGCACGATCTTTTTCTACTTTTCTGGTTAGTGCTCAGAGAAAAGAAAGCACACTAGTGTTGAGCTAACCAATTCTTTTTAATTTTTTGTGGATACTTCTCTTATACCATTTACAGACAATGTAATTCTTATTTAGAACATTTCCACTTGCCGCCCCTTCTGTAAACAGCTCATGATAACATTTATTTATTATGTACCCATAATGCAGTTTTTTAAGAACCTCAAAACATTGCATGTGAGAGAAGAAAGTAATAGATAGAGTATGAAACCTTGAAAATGAGACTCTAAGGCTAGTTAATACTTTACAAAATGCAGGACTAGAGGAAAAACATTGACCCTTCTATATCAATATATAAACTGGAGGAAAAAGGAGCATGCAATATAACTTTTTTTAATAAACAAGTGTCTTTATTAGTACAAAAAATGCTAAAAATAGTAATACAATCCAATGGTAGGTGTACCCAGTCAAGCACAGGAAAGGGGACCACCCCCCGTTACTGGGTACACCTACCATTGGATTGTATTACTATTTTTAGCATTTTTTGTACTAATAAAGACACTTGTTTATTAAAAAAGTTATATTGCATGCTCCTTTTTCCTCCAGTTTATATATGTATTTTATGGAGCTTCTCTGATTTGTCTGGGGGCACCGAATGTTTACGTGCTGTGGCCCAGACTATCGCTATGACATTGGGATTCTTGTTAATATATCAATATCAAGCCTGATCTGTGAACAAATTTGTATAGAGAATGAGGTGCTGAGCTTAATGATTTATAATTTTGCCGAAAAAGATTCAGCATAGCTTGTATTTTATTATTTAAGACTCCTGGTGTTTGTATGCATAAGTCCAGTGACCGGTCCTATTAGTGATGGACAGTCATACAGAGAATACTGTCAATGATTGAATGGGACTGCCCACTCAACTAATATGAACTGGAGTTTTCAATTAATAAAATGAAAATTTTACTGATAACATTCCCACAAAAATGTACCTTATTTTTCGGACTATGAGACACATTTTTTTTCAAAAATTTGCCAGAAGGATGGGGGTGTATCTTATATTCCGAATGTAGCTTACCAGGGGTGGAGTGGTGGATGCTGTGTATCGGGGTCACCGGAAGCTTGTGGCAGCAGGAGTGGGGCAATGTGCGCAGAGGGAATTGTGCTCCCGCCTCACACCGCTGACATTTTCCTGAACTCCACATCAGGAGATCAATGGCTCCTTTATTGCACAGCCAGGACACCCCTTACTCTCAGCATAGGGGTCATATCATCGCCCTACTCATGCCTCCGGCGTCCTGCAGTGGTGACCCTGCCTCCTGTGAACCAATCCACCACCGTCGCCCCCCATGTAAGCCAAATTTAGACTCCCATTTTCACATTAATTTTTTTTCTATTTTCTGCTTCTAAATTTGGTGCAACTCTTATGGTCCAGTGCATCTTATAGTCCGAAAAATATGGTATATCAATCTGATCAGCTCCTCCTGCTCTATAACTTCCCACCTGGAGATCAAACAGCTTTTTCAGTATGACTTCCCTTTAAGATTGTAGGCTTAGTAACAGTGCTGCACTAATGCTCTCAATACCTGGATTATCTTAATAAGTATACACAATCATAACAAGCACCGAAAAAAAATGATTTGTGAAATTTATGACAAGAAAAGCAGATGTTTTCTTTCATTTTGTCACTAATCGTAATAGGAAACTCATCTATATTTAATAAGTGCTTTGTGGAAAAATCTAGCATATCAAGAATTGTATATTTATCAATAATACAGGAATTACACAATGATTACATAAATGTTACCCAGTCAGTAAGATGCAGCAGTGTAAAATATTAGATTTTGCTTTGAGGAGGATTATGAAACAATAACAAAGGATTTCCTATCTGCACTCAGAAGAAAGTTAGGTCTTTATTTAATTTCTTAGCATCAGTTCCCACTATCTGCATTCATACTGCACATAATACTCTTCATAATAAGAACTCTCTAATTCATTTTTGCTGCTTTATTTGAAACAGAAGTTTTGAGAAATGATTGAAAAGAACAAATTGCTGTTAGTTTTACTGGTTTTCAGTACCAGCTGTTTGCAGAGGGGAGAGACAACAGTAAGTCTGTGTGATGCAGCTTCAGCATTAAGCCACAGAGCAGGACATTTGTGTGATGCAGCTTCAGCTTCTATCTGTGCAGGAGAATGTCAATATGTTGCCACTTCAGCTTATAGCTGCAGAGCATAAAGCCTGAATGGCTTATTGCCATGCCTCCCAACTTTTACAGAATAGAATGATGGACAAATTATGCGATGCGCATAGAAAGCTGTAGCAAATTTTACCAGGATAGGGATGAGGAGCCGAGCATACCAGGATAGGGATGAGGAGGCCGTGCATACCAGAGTGGGGTTGAGGAGCCATGCATACCAGGATAGGGATGAGGAGCCATGAATACCATGGTAGGGATGAGGAGCCATGCAGACCAGGATAGGGATGAGGAGGCCGTGCATACCAGGATAGGAATGAGGAGGCCGTGCATATCAGGATAGGGATGACGAGCCATGAATACCATGGTAGGGATGAGGAGCCATGCATACCAGGATAGGGATGAGGAGGCCGCGCATACCAGGAAAGGGATGAGGAGCCATGCATACAAGGATGGGGATGAGGAGCCATGCATACCAGTATAGGGATGAGGAGCCATGCAGACAAGGATGGGGATGAGGAGGCCATGCATACCAGGACAGGGATGAGGAGCCGAGCATACCAGGATAGGGATGAGGAGGCCGTGCATACCAGAATGGGGATGAGGAGCCATGCATAGCAGGATAGGGATGAGGAGCCAATGCATACAAGGATGGGGATGAGGAGCCATGCATACCAGTATAGGGATGAGGAGCCATGAATACAAGGATAGGGATGAGGAGGCCATGCATAAAAGGATAGGGATGAGAACCCATGCATACCAGGATAGGGAGGAGGGGGCCGTGCATACCAGAATGGGGTTGAGGAGCCATGCAGACAAGGATGGGGTTGAGGAGCCATGCATACCAGGATAGGGATGAGGAGCCATGCATACCAGGATAGGGATGAGGAGCCATACATACCAGGATAGGGATGAGGTGCCATGCATACCAGGATAGGGATGAGGAGCCATGCATACCAGGATAGGGATGAGGAGGCCGTGCATACCAGGAAAGGGATGAGGAGCCATGCATTGCAGGATAGAGATGAGGAGGCCGTGCATACCAGGATAGGGATGAGGAGCCATGCATACAAGGAGGGGGATGAGGAGCCATGCATACCAGTAGAAGGATGAGGAGCCATGCAGACAAGGATGGGGATGAGGAGTACATGCATGCCAGGATAGTGATGAGGAGCCATGCATTCCAGGATAGGGATGAGGAGCTATGCAGACAAGGATGGGAATAAGGAGCCATGCATACCAGGATAGGGATGAGAAGCCATTCATACCAGGATAGGGAGGAGGGGGCAGTGCATACCAGAATGGGGTTGGGGAGCCATGCAGACAAGGATGGGGATGAGGAGGCCATGCATACCAGGATAGGGATGAGGAGGCCGTGCATACCAGAATGGGATTGAGAGCCATGCATAGCAGGATAGGGATGAGGAGCCATGCAGACCAGGATAGAGATGAGGTTATGCATACCGGGATAGGGATGAAGATCCATGCATACCAGGATAGAGATGAGGTTATGCATACTGGGATAGGGATAAAGAGCCATGCATACCAGGATATCGATGAGGAGCCATGCATACCAGGATAGGGATGAGGAGCCATGCATACCAGGATAGGGATGAGGAGCCATGCATACCAGGATAGGGATGAGGGGCCATGCAGACTAGGATGGGGATGAGGAGGCCATACATACCAGAATGGGGATGAGGGAACAATGCATACCTGGCTTATACTTGAGTTAATAAGCTTACCCAGTTTTTTGAGGCAAAATTATATGCCTCGGCTTATACTTGGATCGGCTTATACTCAAGTATATAACGTATATCATTTTTAGTGCATTTTTTATACTTTTTCCCTTTTATTTTATATATTTTGGGGGCAGATGTGAAACAGCATTTTAAATATGGTTTTGTAGTATAAAAAGACTTGATTTTGCACGGAAAAGGTAACTGCAGTTTTTTAGGCTCTACATAGAGAAAAAAAACCACCAAAATGGCATAGTTCACCAGAGTCTTTAGATTCACAATCGGCACAGTTTTCATTAAATCACATGCGCTGTGTTGCTGGCGGATGATGATTTAAAAGAAACGTGTCCCTAGTCAACGTGTCCATCAGTGACATGGAGGAGATCTAAAATTTTAAAAGATCTGCTCACAAGAAGCCTCTATGTGGCTACTCAAAAATCATTCTTTACAGATAGGAGATCTTTTCAATATGGTGATTCTCTAGTGTGCAAATATGTGGAGAGTACATTCACCTTTAAGGCTAGGTTCACATTGCGTTAGCAGCAGCCCGTTCAACACATACGCTAACGGGCTGCTGCTAGCGCAAGTGCCGGCGCTACATCACGCTAGCGCAGATGGAGCATCTGCTAGCTCCATCTGCGCTAGCAGTGACGGACCCGGAAATGCTGCAGCCAGCGTCTCGGGTCCGACACTCAAATGACGGCACATCGTTTGCGCACGCCCATTGTGGGCGTGTGCTAGCGATGCGTTCGCCATTGCATTCAATGGCGGTGTTAACGGACTACGTTACACCGCGTTATGCCGCGGTGTAACATAGTCCGTTTAACGTAGTCAATGAATGCAATGTGAACCTAGCCTAACAATAGTAGTGGCAGTAAGACCCTTTCCATCACTCACAATATCAATTGTAGAAGTGGAAACATTATTTGTTATGTGTGCTGTCCTTTCAACCTCATTTATGTTGGGATGACAACCAGGCACATGCAAGTATGCATTCTTGAACATGTACGTGATGTAAAAAATGCATTACTACAAGATATTGAGACTTTGAAAACAATCCCAAAACACTTTAAGATTTACCATAACAGTAATCCTAAGTGTTTAAAAGTGCAGGGGATTGATCGAGTTAAGCACCAGGGGAGGAGATTAAGTGGATGGTGGTTCTGGACACCATTTCCCCCAATGGATTGAATGAGCATGTGAGTCTTAAACCCTTTTTAGAATAGCGCAAATTTTAGAGTTTCAATTTTTGTGTTTTAGCTAGTGGTATTTTTATTCTGCTCTTTTTTTTAGTGGGTATTTTCTGTCTCATTAATTGTTTATTGAGTTGTTGATACACATTTGCATTTTGCTTACCTGAGGTTTTTGATCTTCTAGCACAAATATGTTTTCTTATGACGTGGCGGTTGACCTGTGAGATGATACCAGGATGTTCAATCTTGCTTCATGAAAATGCAATATAGTGAAAATTACATCGCAGTACAGACATCATTAACAAAATATAGTTATAATCTTTTATTTACTTTTTTGGTATTATTTGTGCATTGTATTACACAGGTCAGCGACTATTGTATTTTGGTGTGCTGAAAACAAAAAGAATATTGAAAAAAAATCTTGGACGTCAGGATTTGCCACAAAATACAAAATTCTCTTCAAATTTAGTATATTTTTCTCAATCTTTGGTATTTTTTTAATCTCAGGGTTTTGAAAGTCAAAATTACTATTAGTTAATTCACATCAATGCATTGAAGATATACAAGACCGCTACATCATCATCTCACGAGACCGCAATGCATTCTTGGGTTGGGACCAGAGCGTCGCGAGGTGCATTGCTAAACACCCCGCCTGGATCCGGAGGCTGACGGAAGGTGAGTATATAACTATTTTTTATATTAATTTTTTTTAACAGGGATATGGTGCCCACATTGCTATATACTATGTGGGCTGTGTTATATACTACGTGGGCTGTGTTACAGTTAGGGCCAGAAATATTTGGACAGTGACACAAGTTTTGTTATTTTAGCTGTTTACAAAAACATGTTCAGAAATACAATTATATATATAATATGGGCTGAAAGTGCACACTCCCAGCTGCAATATGATAGTTTCCACATCCAAATCGGAGAAAGGGTTTAGGAATCATAACTCTTTAATGCATAGCGTCCTCTTTTTCAAGGGACCAAAAGTAATTGGACAATGGACTCTAAGGGCTGCAATTAACTCTGAAGGCGTCTCCCTCGTTAACCTGTAATCAATGAAGTAGTTAAAAGGTCAGGGGTGGATTCCAGTTGTGTGGTTTTGCATTTGGAAGCTGTTGCTGTGAGCAGACAACATGCGGTCAAAGGAACTCTCAATTGAGGTGAAGCAGAACATCCTGAGGCTGAAAAAAAAGAAAAAATCCATCAGAGAGATAGCAGACATGCTTGGAGTAGCAAAATCAACAGTTGGGTACATTCTGAGAAAAAAGGAATTGACTGGTGAGCTTGGGAACTCAAAAAGGCCTGGGCGTCCACGGATGACAACAGTGGTGGATGATCGCCGCATACTTAATTTGGTGAAGAAGAACCCGTTCACAACATCAACTGAAGTCCAGAACACTCTCAGTGAAGTAGGTGTATCTGTCTCTAAGTCAACAGTAAAGAGAAGACTCCATGACAGTAAATACAAAGGGTTCACATCTAGATGCAAACCATTCATCAATACCAAAAATAGACAGGTCAGAGTTAAATTTGCAGAAAAACACCTCAAGAAGCCAGCTCAGTTCTGGAAAAGTATTCTATGGACAGATGAGACAAAGATCAACCTGTACCAGAATGATGGGAAGAAAAAAGTTTGGAGAAGAAAGGGAACGGCACATGATCCAAGGCACACCACATCCTCTGTAAAACATGGTGGAGGCAACGTGATGGCATGGGCATGCATGGCTTTCAATGGCACTGGGTCACTTGTGTTTATTGATGACATAAGAGCAGACAAGAGTAGCCGGATGAATTCTGAAGTGTACCGGGATATACTTTCAGCCCAGATTCAGCCAAATGCTGCAAAGTTGATTGGACGGCGCTTCATAGTACAGATGGACAATGACCCCAAGCATACAGCCAAAGCTACCCAGGAGTTCATGAGTGCCAAAAAGTGGAACATTCTGCAATGGCCAAGTCAATCTCCAGATCTAAACCCAATTGAGCATGCATTTCACTTGCTGAAATCCAGACTTAAGACGGAAAGACCCACAAACAAGCAAGACCTGAAGGCTGCGGCTGTAAAGGCCTGGCAAAGCATTAAGAAGGAGGAAACCCAGCGTTTGGTGATGTCCATGAGTTCCAGACTTAAGGCAGTGATTGCCTCCAAAGGATTTGCAACAAAATATTGAAAATAAAAATATTTTGTTTGGGTTATGTTTATTTGTCCAATTACTTTTGACCTCCTAAAATGTGGAGTGTTTGTAAAGAAATGTGTACAATTCCTACATTTTCTATCAGATATTTTTGTTCAACCCTTCAAATTAAACGTTACAATCTGCACTTGAATTCTGTTGTAGAGGTTTCATTTCAAATCCAATGTGGTGGCATGCAGAGCCCAACTCTCAAAAATTGTGTCACTGTCCAAATATTTCTGGCCCTAACTGTATATACTGCGTGGGCTGTGTTATATACTACGTCTCTGTGCTATATACTACATTGGCTGTGCTATATACTACGTTGGCTGTGCTATATACTACATGGGCTGTGTTATATACTGCGTGAGCTGTGTTATATACTGCGTCTCTGTGCTATATACTACGTGGGCTGTGCAATATATTATATGGCTGGGCAATATACTATGTGGCTGTGTTATATACTGCGTGAGCTGTGCTATATACTATGTGAGCTGTGCTATATATTACGTGCTGTGTTATATATATGGCTGGGCAATATACTACGCGGCTGTGCTATATAATACGTGGCTGTGTTATATACTACGTGGGCTGTGTTATATACTACATGGCCTGTGTTATATACTATGTGGGCTGTGCTATATACTGCGTGGGCTGTGTTATACACTGCGTGGGCTGTGCTATATACTATGTGGGCTGTTATACACAGTGTGGGCTGTGTTATATACTACATGGACAGTGTTATACACTGCGTGGGCTGTGCTATATACTATGTGGGCTGTGTTATACACTGTGTTGTCTGTGCTATAAACTACGTGGGCGGTGCTATATACTACATGGGCTGTGCTATATACTACGTGGCTGTGCTATATGCTACGTGGGTTGTGCTCTATGCTATGTGGGCTGTGTTATATACTATGTGGCCTGTGCAATATACTACGTGGCATGTGCTATATGCTACATGGCTGTGCTATATGCTATGTGGGCTGTGTTATATGCTACTTGGCTGTGGTATATTTCTCTGCTGTATCTGTGCATCATGAATCATGGTATGTGTTAAAGAGGGGGGCCAACTGAGACTCTTTCGCCTGGGGCTCTCAAAAACCTGGAGCCGACACTAGCTTCACTAATTGGTCACACCCGGCCGGGCATGACCAATCAGAGACAGGCGCAGTCCGGCCACGAATTGGCATGGAATTTGAACCACGCTTCGCTAATTGGTCACGCCCGGCCGGCCGAATCCTGTGTATAAATTGCATTATTCTGAAAACTTCATAAATAAACTACATACATATTCTAGAACAGGGGTGTCAAACTGCATTCCTCGAGGGCTGCAAACAGGTCATGTTTTCAGGATTTCCTTGTACTGCACAGGTGATAATTTAATCACCAACTCATTATTTGTATAGGTGATTAAATTATCACCTGTGCAGTACAAGGAAATCCTGAAAACATGACCTGTTTTGCAGCCCTCGAGGAATGCAGTTTGACACCCCTGTTCTAGAATACCCGATGCGTTAGAATCGGGCCACCATCTAGTGCTTTAATAATGATGCTTAATATAACCTTTTATGTATACTATGGTATTTGCACTTTTTTTTTTTATTTTCTTTAAATCATGGTTCACTGTGATAGTTATTCACAGCTTGCTATGAATTGCTTTCTGAGGATCTTTAATAGGTTAATCATTACCATTCATTAAGATATGAATCTCCATCTTATTTATATGGTGTTCATTTGTCTGATGCTGGGTGTGCATGGCAAGCATGCTCTGTGATGCCCTGGAGGTGAGGTATTTTCATGATGAGTCAGCTTAGTTACATGTCTGGCTATGTGATCGGATCATGTGACTGGGTGACTTGAGCGTTGTGGGCCGTCACTTCTGGAGCATAACATCATGGTGGACATGCGCTGGCACACAGCTTCGGCCAATGATTACTAACTAGCACACCCCTATTAAACGCTGTTGATGTTAGCGCTACCCTACCTCCTGACGAAACTGCAGAGGTGGTGATAGGTGCATTGAGGTGCGTCCCAGCACACTATATACCCCATTCATCATGACTACAGGTAATTATAGGGTGTGATCTCTTGCTGAATCAGCGCTTATGCTCCAGTCTAGGGTTTGGGAGCTGTAGGTATTATGCCTTTATAACCATGACTTTTTTCTCTTAGCACTTGTACCTAGCTAGACTGTATATTTTTGTGTATAATTTTTGTAATAAAATTTGTATTTTTTCTGTAAATTGTATGAACTATTGCTCCTTCATAATTTCGCTATTTGTATATATCCTATATGAACTAGGCCCTGGCTAGCACTCATTGTCAGAGAAGCTTAGGCTGCAGGGCTGGAGGTTGTTAGTGGTTATTATTGGAGAATGTCTTTGGTGGTTTTTTCTGTAGCTGATGCTAGATTTTGAGTGTGTGATATTTCTTTTTCTTCTCCTACTTCGGTTTAACCCTATCCTCCACTCCTCGTTGTTTACCTCTGTTGTTTATGTGTGTATATTTGTATGATTGGTATTTTCCTACACCCTTGTTCATATTACCTTGCTAGTCTGGATGGTGTATTATGGTACACTACTACTCTCGTCATCCCTGGGTGAGGGAAGGTTACAGACTGAGGGTGGATTCAGGAGCTAAGGCAAGATACATGGCCCCAGCGTCTTCACCATCAAAAGTAATCTTGGGAACAGGCTGAGCTAGGGCGATCCTAGTATTAAGGAAAGGGAAGGAGCCCTTGGTCCTGGGCCTCCTGACAACAGAATTGTGACAAAAATATGAATTGGACATCAAAGAGAGAAGCTATATGAAAGAAATAGTCGAGTTCGGTGAGTAGGGGAATAAGTGATGGAGAAAAAGTTATCAAACAAGACATATTACCGTCCAGAAGCATGGTAATGAAGGAAAACTCTGTTAGAAGTGGTGGATAGCAGGAAATACTCCACGGGTATCATCCGCTCTCTACAGGCTTTTTCAGAGGTGACGCACACTGATATTAGGAGTTTTACTATATATATTGTATCGATGGTGTGAGGTTGCCAAATAGCTGTGCAACAGCTAAATTGGTGAAATAAATAATCCTGTGTTAGGGAGATGCAGACTATGAAATCTGTGCATTGCAAGCTCAGGCCATAGCTGCGGAGCAGGAAGACTGTGTGCTGTAGTTTCAGCAAATAGCTGGAGAGTAAGAAGTCAGTGTGTTGTAATTTCAGCCTATAGTTTCAGACCAGGAAGTCTGTGTATTGTAATTTCAGCCTATAGCTGCAGAGCAGGAAGTCTGTGTGCTGTGATTTCAGCCTATAGCTGCAGAGCAGGAAGTCTGTGTGCTGTGATTTCAGCCTATAGCTGCAGAGCAGGAAGTCTGTGTGCTGTGATTTCAGCCTATAGCTGCAGAGCAGGAAGTCTGTGTGCTGTGATTTCAGCCTATAGCTGCAGAGCAGGAAGTCTGTGTGCTGTGATTTCAGCCTATAGCTGCAGAGCAGGAAGTCTGTGTGTTTCAGCTTCAGCCAATAGTTGTAGAGCAGAAACTCTGTGTTGTAATGTCAGCATATAGATGCAGAACAGGAAATGTGCGTGTTCTAGTTTCAGTCTCTTGCTGCAAAATGCTCAATGATATCATTAGAGAGGGGCACACCATTTTGGCAACTTCAACTGTACAGTATAGTAACATACAGCAATAGGTATTAATTATATTGTTTTTTTGTTAAAAAATGGTCCTGAATCATCAATGCTGGTGTAAAACACATTGAAAAGTTGCTAAGTTATTTCCCAACATGACATTACATAACAATATTGTATTTTTTGGTGTTTTTGTGCAAGTTTTGACCAACTGCATTAAAATGGCAGGAGCTGTGTTGGTACGGTAGTAAAATTTATGAACAGTCAATCAGAGATGCATGGCACTTTTAAGATGCTCCTGAATCATTAAAGATGTGTGCCTCTGATTCCACCCCACCCTGTCATAAAGACAGGTGTGAACAATGATAGTGTTGATGAATCAGGGTATGGTGTAAAGAGCACATAGAACACTTGCATTTGAGAGACCAGAGAATAACAATCTTAGTATGTTGCATAGCACCCTTTATATATTGGTTGAAAATTTGCTGGATCTCTCAGTGTAAATTGTGTCCATTCTGGGGCATTTGACGCGTGGCGTGTCACTCTGTGCACAACACCGGAAATTTTACTCCTGTCTCAGATTCACAGCTCCATCCGTTTTTCGAAGCTGGGAGAAATGGCTGTAAAAACGGCAAAAGGGTCAAAATTTCTGTGTAACTCCATTTCTAGAAAAATTGCTTTGATGAATCAGTGCCTAATTGTCTTTTAGGATATTTAGTAACTTCAGCATCCCATTCTACAACATTTGTGAAAACTTTCCTTTAAAGAAATCAATGCATTTACATTTTATGCATGAGTGGTTTGATTTCTCAAAAGTAAGTTGCATTGACTTTAAATGCTGTAAGATCCAACAACATTTTTTTGTGGAGCCAAATTGTGGTTGTTGCTACAAGTCATTTGTTTTATTATGTGAAAGACATAAAGACATAAGCATTAGCACTTTTTACCAATGAAAATCCTAATTAGCATATTTCTACAGCGTATCAAAGACTAAAGTGATTAAACCGCATTGGTACATTTAACTACGTATGAATCTGGCACATCATTCTGAAGTTGTTAAACTGCCAAGGAGAAGTCCTTTGAAAAAGCAGCAAATAGAACGGAGCACAGTCTTAAATTGCTTTTAATTTTAGGAATACGAGTTGTTTCAATGAACACCTGTCAAATATGCATAATTAATGTGTCTAAGTATTTATTTAAAATTTTTCCCAGGGGGCATTTGTATTTGGCAGTCAACAGTTTTACAAAGTTGTAATGACTGATCAAATTGGCTCTAGGGAAATATATGCCTGTCAGGGAAAAATGCAAATATGCTGTTTTCACTGAAAAATAGACAAGCGAACCATGAATACAAACACAAGAACAAAACCAGTTAAAGGGTAAAGCCACCTGTTCTTGAACACTTCTCTTACAATTCTTCACTTTAGTAAATGTCAACACTTTTTTTCTGGCAATGAGCGTGAAAATAACAGTAAACAAAAATTAGTATAGTGAAATTCCCTATATGATTGCAATAAATGCAAGGTTCTAAAATAGTCAAATCTATTTCAATTTTAACTCATGTGCACAAAGATTGTTTGGTGTTAAACGTTTAATATTAGGTTGATCGCTACAGCTTCAGTGTCCCTTAACTCATCCAATGCTGTGGAGGCAAATCATTGGAGAGTGCACAATTCAGACCTGCAGAGCGACCATGCTGCTAATCTGCACATGTCAGTCTTAAATAGTACACTACCTATCCCCCCACAAGCAAGGTGCAGTAAGGCAGAGTGGCAGTGCACTACTAAAGAAAGATGATTAGACAACCCCTTTAAATAATTTTTCTGAGCTAAAAATTAATGAAATTAGAGTTTTTACCTAAATAGTCATCCCCATCACGCTGCAGCCCTTTTGCGTTTTTGCATTTGTTTTTCATTCCCCTTCTTCCCAGAGCAATAACTTTTTTTTTCCGCAAATATAGCCAAGTGAGGGCATGTTTTAAGCTGGACGAGTTGCACTTTTCTTTTGAACAACACTATTGGTGTTATCATGTCTTGTACTCGATTTTCGAAAACGGGAAAAAAAATCCAAGTGTGGTGAAATTGCAAAATAGTGCAGTTCCACAACTCTTTTTTTAATTTTTGTTACCATGTTCACCAAATGCTAAAACTGACCTACCGTTATGATTCGCAAAGTGATTACGTGATCATAGATATCAAACATGTATAGGTTATTTTTTATTTAAATGGTGAAAAAAAATCCAAAATTTGTTAAAAATAATAAATAAATAAAAATTGCATAATTTTCCTAGGTGAGGGCTTATTTTTTGCGTTCCGATCTGACGTTTTTAATGATATCATTTTGGTGTGGATATGATCTTTCACTCACCCGTTATTGGATTTTAATGCAATTTTGTGGAGACCAAAAAACGTAATTCTGCCATTTTTACCTTTTTTTCCTGCTCCGTTTGTAGGTCGGATTAATTATTTGTACATCTTGTTAGATGGGGCGATTCTGAATGTGACGATACCAAATATGTTTACATTTTATTTTTTTATTGTTTTATTGGAGGGGTGATTTGAACTTTTATATTTTTTAAATATTTTTTAAAACTTTTTTTACTTTTTGTATGCTTCAATAGTCTCAATGGGAGACTAGAAGCTGCAATAACCAGATGGCCTCTGCTACACACAGGCAATGATCAGATTGCCTGCATGTAGCAGAAATGCTCACTTGCAATGAGTGCTGACTGCTGGGCGGTGCTCATAGCAGTCTGGCATTGACAACCATAGAGGTCTGCTGGAGACCTCTGGTTGTCATGTCAACCCATTGGTAACCCACAATCATGTGACGGGGTCATTGATTGGTGGGACTATTGTCACTCTTCTGTCAAGATCACATTAAATGCTGTTATCAACAACTGACAGCAGCATTTAACAGGTTAACAGGCATAGGTGGATTGTGATTCCATCCGTGGATGTTAAGGGCACATGTCAGCTGTTCAAAACAGCTGACATGTGCTGGGAAAGATGTGGGTACAGTGCCAGAGCCCACATCAAATGGAGGGACACGACATGCTCAGTACTAGTAGGCACATATCGTGAAGGGGTTACGGATCTGTCAAAAATTAATGTAGACAGAAAAATGTGAAATCCCTTCCCTGTGTTTCTTTTTACAGAGTGGTTTATTGAATGCTATTTTTACGTTTAAAATCCTTCAACTGAACTTACTTTAGGTAACAATCACATTTAGTGTGTTTTTGTTTTTAATGTTTGTTTGCATTATGCTTCACAGAGGAAGTTCTTATTTAGTTTAACCAGTTTAAGACCAGGACATTTACCTCCATTCCTGACCAGACACATTTTTGTGTTTTTTCGTACATGCAATATTGAAAGCTGTACATTTTTTCTTGCCTACATTTCCCCTCTAACCACAGCTGGTATTTTAGTCCAAGTTAAATAGTAAATGAAGCTTCCCGCCTGCATAACTGGTTCATGATGATGATCAGTGTCTAGATCATCCATCAATTTTAAAGTTGTAGTCACATTTTGCATTACCCAAACCCAACAAAAAACTGATGAGCTGATATTTTTATAAGGTGTAAAACTAATAAAGATGGTAGGTGTGTGAGAATTTTGCACTTGTGCTGTCTACACTTTCATCAAGGGGGTTGCTGCATCCTGTATGTGCATCCAATAAGTGCATTGGTTTTCTGACCTGTGATGGTAAATATGGCTCCTTTTTCCTGCTACATTTTTTTAAAGGTATAAAACTAGCACAAACTGCACATTTAATTCAGCGATTTTCATACTATAACTACCTCTGATGACATACTGTATCATAGTATTTAACAGTTTTTTAATACAGTTTTAATCAAAATGATTTAACCCCACCCCGTTGCAAATTAGGATTATTTTTGAAATTTGCAAACTTTCTGCTGTTTGCAATAAACCAATCAAATAGTAGAAACAGTAGGTTTATACATTCTTTAATAAACCTAATTTGCAATGGGTGCCCACTTAACAGAATTAAAGCTGCTTGATATACTGATGTTACGTACATATAATTTGTATTGCTTTTCTATTGTTATTCTTGTGCCACTGTTTGATTGTTTTTGTCTTAATCTTCAATTATACAGTTCAAAAAGTCCTCTTTTAAGGTAAAGCCTAAATAAATGCTCATGTTTTTTCTGCTTAAAGAGGATATCTGTTGTACCCGGCATCAGTCATTGACCGCTCCTGCCAAAGATACAGCTACTCCCTGTAAAGAGAGCATCAGATTCTCTTCTTGTTGATAGAGTGGTGTCATGCTGATTGACTTCTGCCTTTTGCTGCCTAATTGAGCGAAGCCAGCTGTCAATCAGCATGACACTAGTAATCCTGCCTTGTCTACAGAAACTGCTGCTCTGTTGACAGTGAGTAGCAGAATCTCTGTAAGCAACTTCATACCTTTATTCAAAGCGTTGGATATCCCCTTTAATGTTTTAAATGAAAAGGAGTACCCTAGCACCACACCACCAATAAGTGACCCATGATTGTAGTTGGCAGTTTCCTAAGATGTGATTCTAAATTTTTGTTTCCCTGTATTAGAATAAATCAATAGATAGCAAAGAAAGAATTCATAATAGACTAATACAATGTATTACATATGTGACCATATTACAAACTTCATAAACAAGATCATAGATTAAACTTTCATTTTTTCTTTAGCTGAGAAAACTCAAAAGAAATTAATTTAACACTTTGTTTCTCAGGTAGAATTAAAAAATAGAAATTGCAAAATATTACTCTTTTAAACAGCAATTAAATGCTCTAAATGTTAAGGCTAGCGGAACGCACCAAATAATAAGACAGATAGAGTATGGTGCGTTCGCAGCCTGGGATCCACCGTGCAGAGATGGAACCTGCTGCCAAGTAATGACGGACTATATGGCGGTACAAAGTGAATACACACATGGGCTAACCTCACCCTGTGTGAAGGAAGCGAACCCTGTTACGTCACAGGGCCGTGGTACCGCACCAAGAGCGCAAGCAACGAGTCTCAGAACTCAATCCCAAGACACAGGATTTGAGTACATAGACCTCATGCACTCGACACCGCTACTGAGGTGTCAGAGTGACAGCAATAGAAGCACGAGAGTGCATGCAGTGCCGCACTGGCGAACGCCACTAACCACCCAGGCTTGGGTCAGGAAAGCGCTGTGAAAGCACAAGGCGCCGCACTGGCGGTCACAGCAATAAGACGCTGTATTGTGTGTTTACGTGCTGATGGCTAAGTCGGGCGCTAGATAGCAAACATACACCTTCCGCGAACAGTCATCCAATAGGGAGGGTTATTTAAAGAGCGACTTTCACTCACAACACACACACATTTACAAATGTACACTAGCGCATGGACGTGCGGTCATGCGCAGCTTATATAGTTGCAGCACGTTCAGGACCTTCCAATAAAGGACCAATGGGAAGCTGCTACCAAAGTTTTGCCCTTTCAGGAACTTCCTGGAGGACCAATGGGATGTGCTGCAGTACCTGAGCATGTGACCCTCGATCTCCAATGGGAGATCTTGCCCTGGGCATGCTCAGAAAGAGAAAAGCAGGACTTAGCCCCAAAAGCATCTGCTCGCCGCTGCCCAACACTGACTTCAATGGCAGAAGCAGGAAAAGCAGCAGTAACTCTTTGTACAGAGTGAGACTGAGCAAGACGCTGGGACCGACGTCTCTGATGAGCAGA
Organism: Ranitomeya imitator; assembly: GCF_032444005.1. Taxonomy (NCBI): domain Eukaryota; kingdom Metazoa; phylum Chordata; class Amphibia; order Anura; family Dendrobatidae; genus Ranitomeya; species Ranitomeya imitator. The sequence continues at coordinate 510,858,957 of NC_091282.1, read as the reverse complement.
CTCCACTGCGGCTGGATAAGAATGGGAGACCGCAGCGGAGATGGCTCGAGATTCCCCTTGTGCAGAAGCGGGAACTCGACACCTAACATTACCCCCCCTCCTAGGACCCCCCCCTCCTTGGGCCTCGCTACGCTCGAAGGCAGCAATGAGCTGTGGGGCCCGAATGCTTTCAACAGGCTCCCAGGACCTGTCCTCTGGGCCATAACCCTTCCAATCCACCAGATAGAACTTTTTGCCACGTACCACCTTGCACCCCAAAATAGCGTTCACCTCGTAATCGTCCGTAGACGAACCCGATGTCCCGGCAGATGACTCGGAAAACCGGGACATGTATACGGGTTTCAAGAGGGACACATGAAAGGTGTCGGTGATATCCAAGCGTGGAGGAAGGGCCAGACGGTAGACGACAGGGTTAACCTGTTCAAGGACCTTGAAGGGACCCAAGTAGCAAGGTGCAAACTTAGTGGACTCAACATGCAGCCTGATGTTACGGGCGGAGAGCCACACTAAGTCACCAGGAGCAAAGGTCGGAGCGGGACGCCGATGAGCATCGGCGGAGGACCTCATTCTCTCCTTGGAGGCCCGAATGGCATCCTGAGTGCGGTCCCAAATGTCCCGTGCCTCCACAGCCCAGTCTGCCACCCTGGAGTCAGCAGAAGACACAGGCATGGGCACAGGGACACGCGAATGCTGGCCGTAATTTAGGAGGAATGGAGTCTGACCAGTGGAGTCGGCTACGGCGTTGTTAAGCGCAAACTCTGCCCATGGTAGCAAGGATGCCCAGTCATCCTGCCTGGCAGAAACAAAATGTCGTAAATATGTGACCAAGGTCTGGTTGGCCCTCTCTACCAACCCATTCGTCTCGGGATGATATGCCGAAGGGAGATTCAACTCAATACTGAGTAGACGACAAAGCTCTCTCCAGAATCGAGACGCAAACTGGGGACCCCGGTCACTAACAATTTTGTCTGGCATACCGTGTAGGCGAAAGATATGTTTGATGAACAAGACAGCCAACGCCCGTGCAGAAGGTAGCCGTGGAAGAGGCACCAAGTGCACCATTTTGGAAAAATGGTCGGTGATCACCCAGATAATGGTGCAGTTACGAGACTTGGGTAAGCCCACCACAAAGTCTATCCTGACCATCTCCCAGGGCCTGTCCGCCACCGGCAGAGGGTAAAGCAAACCAGCTGGCTGTTGCCGAGGGTACTTGTTCTTGGCACAAGAGACACACGCCCGAACATATTCTGCGACATCACGAGCCATATGTGGCCACCAGTATGTCCTCGCCAGTAACTCAGATGTCCTTTTGGAACCAAAATGTCCACCCACCCTGGACGAGTGTGCCCAAGAGAGAACCTCCGGTCGCAAACTGGATGGTACAAAAGTCTTGCCCGGAGGCACAGACTCTAGCGAAACCGGGGCCACAGTTCTCAAGCTCTCGGTGGGGACAATAAGCCGAGGCTCCTCTTCCTCCTCCGCAGATGACACAACGCAGCGAGAGAGAGCGTCGGCCCGAATGTTCTTCTCCCCAGAAAGAAAATGGAGGGTGAAATGAAACTGGGAGAAGAATAAGGACCATCTGGCCTGGCGAGAATTCAACCACTGGGCTGTCTGCAGGTACACCAAATTTTTATGGTCTGTGAAGACTTGGAAGGGAAAACGTGCTCCCTCCAAGAGATGTCTCCACTCCGAGAAAGCCAACTTCATGGCTAGCAACTCCCTGTCCCCGATGGAATAATTCCTCTCTGTTGGTGAGAAGGTCTTAGAAAAGAAGAAGCAAGGATGCTTCCGACCTTGAGCATCCTTTTGGAAGAGGACTGCTCCAGCACCAACAGAAGAGGCATCCACCTCCATGATAAATGGCTTATCAACATCGGGGCGATGCAGAATGGGAGCGCTAGCGAAGTGTGACTTTATGGAGTTAAAGGCCTTGGAGACCTCCTCAGACCACAAATTGGGATTTGCCCCCTTCTTGGTGAGGGCAACCAAGGGAGCTACCAAAGTTGAGAAGTGTGGAATGAACTGGCGATAATAATTAATGAACCCCATAAAGCGGTGCACCGCTTTAAGAGAATGGGGTTCCTGCCAGTCCATCACAGCCTGTAGTTTGGCAGGATCCATAGCCAATCCCTGGGTAGAGATGATGTAGCCTAGGAAAGGTAAGGACTCCTGCTCAAACATACACTTCTCCAACTTTGCATAGAGGGAGTTTGCCCGTAGGAGGTCGAAGACTTTGCAAACATCTCTCCGGTGGGAGTCAATATCTGGAGAGTAGATGAGAATATCATCCAGATAGACTACCACCGAGGTGGAAAGCATATCCCGGAAGATTTCGTTCACAAAATCTTGGAAAACGGCTGGGACATTACAGAGCCCGAAGGGCATCACCAGATATTCATAGTGCCCATCCCTGGTGTTAAAAGCCGTCTTCCATTCGTCCCCCTCACGGATGCGAATCAGGTTGTAAGCACCCGGCAGATCTAATTTAGTAAATACCCTTGCTCCCCGAAGCCTATCGAAGAGCTCAGATATCAAGGGCAAAGGATACTTATTCTTAACGGTGATGGCGTTAAGACCCCTGTAGTCTATGCATGGACTCAATTCCCCATTCTTCTTCTGCACGAAGAAGAACCCTGCCCCTGCAGGTGACACTGACTTCCTAATGAATCCTCTTGCCAGATTTTACTGGATGTACTGTGACATTGCCTCCGTCTCCGGGAGAGATGACGGATAGACTCGACCCCGGGGAGGCTCAGCACCAGGCAAGAGATCAATAGGACAGTCATAGGGGCGATGGGGCGGAAGGATCTCCGCCGCCTTTTTGGAGAACATGTCTGCATAAGACCAATACTGCTTGGGGAGAGAGGATAGATCTGCGGGTACCTCTGTAGTAGCAACCTGAACGCACTCCCTCTGACACCTACCCCCACAAGATTCGCCCCATCCCAGAATTCTGCCTGAGGAGCACTCGATATGAGGAGAGTGGTACCGTAGCCAAGGTATTCCCAACAGGACCTCATCAATTCCCTCAGGAATGACGAGCAGAGATATAATCTCCTGATGAGATGGCGACATGGACAGAGTAAAAGGGATGGTCTGGTGTGTTATCTGTGAGGGCAGTGTCGACCCATTCACCACTCGTACCGTTACTGGTTGAGCTAGCATAACCAGGGGTATTGCGTGACGTTGGGCGAAGGCAGAAGACATAAAATTGCCCTCCGCCCCAGAATCCACGCAGAGCTCTACCGAGTGGGAGAATGAGCCTATAAAATTGTCCTTTTAAAGGACAATTTAGAGGCAAACGTTGCCGTGTCTAGTGTACCTCCACCTACTACCACTAGACGCTGACGTTTCCTCGACCGCTGAGGACATCTGGTGGCTAGATGTCCTGACTGCTGGCAAACATGGCAGACCTCGAGTGCACAAGCGGTCCGGGACTTAGATCCCGCTTGTGACACTTCCATGGCCTCATGTGACTCAGGAACCAGGACCGGAGATTCCAGAGGTTTGGCGAAGGTAGGAGCCAGCCGAAACCTCTGCCTACACTGGGCTCGCTCTAACCTCCGCTCGTTAAAACGGAGGTCAATTCGAGTGGAGACAGTTATTAACTCCTCCAGTGTGGCAAGAATCTCCCTAGTGGCCAGAGCGTCCTAAACGTGATCAGCCAGGCCCCTCGAAAATATGGGGATAAGGGCTTTATCCGACCAGTCCAGCTCAGAAGCTAAAGTGCGGAATTGGACGGCAAAATGACTGACCAAGGACTCACCCTGAGTTAATGCCAGCAGTTGGAGCGCAGTATCATGGGTGACTTGAGGTCCTAAAAAGACCTGTTTCAGAGTGCTCAGGAACAGCGGAGCACTCTGCACCACATAATCGCCACGCTCCCACAGCGGCGTAGCCCATTCCAACGCCATGTCCGACAAGTTAGACACTATAAATCCCACCTTAGCCCGCTCTGTGGGAAAACGTCAATGTAAACAACTCCTACGTAATATATTAGAGGGATTATATATAAACTACTCACAGATATCCACCCTATATTAAAAATATAACCTTTATTACATCTATAATAACTATCACACCAAACACCACAAGAAAGAAAAAGAACCAGGGGTGTGCCTACCCCTACACTGGCCTAACTGAACCTACCTATTTGCGGAGGTTGGCACCCTAAAAACCAGCGCAGTGGCGCCCCCGCTCCTCGACGGCTCTCCCTGCTCACCCTATTGGGCCCTATAGTGGCAGGGGGTGAGGAAGATGATGAATAGGCTGGTGAAAAAGAAGAGAGATGTATATGTAGTATGGACGTCTAGATTAGTCTCATTTATTGTGATAGCTTGACTGATGTTCTGAAAAGACTACTGTAGTTTATGATTGCCCTCAGTTACTATGACTAATATGACTCGATGAAAACAGCTAGACCGATATTCTAATAATGCTGCTATACTAGAAGCCTATGGACAAAGTATTGTCAGTCCTTATCTCCAATCAACTATCTATACAGAGGCATCTATATACTACTAGATGTGATCGGACATATGATAGAATAATTTTAATTCACTACACCCTTGCAGATTCTAATATAAAGAGGTGTATTCAGAATGTACTGAGAGAAAATACTCTCTATGTCCTATAACATGCTAAACAGGAACAAGGAGATCTAAACCCTATCAATCTAGATGTATACAAATTAATGTGAAATTGTTATACATATATAGGCCAGGAAAAACACAATATATACACAAAATGAAAAAAACAACACCTAACACCTCTAAAACAATATCAGATAATATTGGTCAGATGCCATGGCATCATACCGAGACAGGGGATTGTCCCGACCACTGTATCGAATCGACTCACCTTAGACCGACATCTGCAGTGTTGTAGATAAGTACCTCGTTTATATCCTCCTCCTGATGAACCTCAGCTAAGAGGAGAAACGGGTCGAGTAATTCATTCTAACTGGGTACACATTACATACGGGCAATATGCCTTGGAAATCGTGTGTTGACCTAAAATTAAAAAAAAAGGGGCGTAATGGCTACATGACATCTTGGGTTGCCATTTGACCAATATTATCTGATATTGTTTTAGAGGTGTTAGGTGTTGTTTTTTTCTTTTTGTGTATATATTGTGTTTTTCCTGGCCTATATATGTATAACAATTTCACATTAATTTGTATACATCTAGATTGATAGGGTTTAGATCTCCTTGTTCCTGTTTAGCATGTTATAGGACATAGAGAGTATTTTCTCTCAGTACATTCTGAATACACCTCTTTATATTAGAATCTGCAAGGGTGTAGTGAATTAAAATTATTCTATCATATGTCCGATCACATCTAGTAGTATATAGATGCCTCTGTATAGATAGTTGATTGGAGATAAGGACTGACAATACTTTGTCCATAGGCTTCTAGTATAGCAGCATTATTAGAATATCGGTCTAGCTGTTTTCATCGAGTCATATTAGTCATAGTAACTGAGGGCAATCATAAACTACAGTAGTCTTTTCAGAACATCAGTCAAGCTATCACAATAAATGAGACTAATCTAGACGTCCATACTACATATACATTTCTCTTCTTTTTCACCAGCCTATTCATCATCTTCCTCACCCCCTGCCACTATAGGGCCCAATAGGGTGAGCAGGGAGAGCCGTCGAGGAGTGGGGGCGCCACTGCGCAGGTTTTTAGGGTGCCAACCTCCGCAAATAGGTAGGTTCAGTTAGGCCAGTGTAGGGGTAGGCACACCCCTGGTTCTTTTTCTTTCTTGTGGTGTTTGGTGTGATATTTATTATAGATGTAATAAAGGTTCTGTGGGAAAACGTGCAGCCAGGAGCTCGAGGTGAATAGAGCACTGAATCACGAGTCCCCTAAAAAATTTGCTATCACCAGAAAAATTCTCTGGCAGCGGGAGGCGAGATAATGTCGGAACAGGGGTGGCAATGGACAAGTTTGCTGCAGCCACGCTAGCAGCCTGTACAGCAACTGCGGTAACATCCACAGCTGAGGTTGAGCTCTCGAGAGCCGCCAACCTACCTTCCAGCTGCTGGATATACCGCAAGGATTGCTGTTTGTCCATCATTACTAGCCAGACCCTGGCGCTAGTGTAATGTTAGGGCTAGCGGAACGCACCAAATAATAAGACAGATAGAGTATGGTGCGTTCGCAGCCCGGGGTCCACCGTGCAGAGATGGAACCTGCTGCCAAGTAATGATGGACTATATGGTGGTACAAAGTGAATACACACATGGGCTAACCTCACCCTGTGTGAAGGAAGCGAACCCTGTTACGTCACAGGGCCGTGGTACCGCACCAAGAGCGCAATAAACGAGTCTCAGAACTCAATCCCAAGACACAGGATTTGAGTACATAGACCTCATGCGCTCGACACCGCTACTGAGGTGTCAGAGTGACAGCAATAGAAGCACGAGAGTGCATGCAGTGCCGCACTGGCGAACGCCACTAACCACCCAGGCTTGGGTCAGGAAAGCGCTGTGAAAGCACAAGGCGCCGCACTGGCGGTCACAGCAATAAGACGCTGTATTGTGTGTTTACGTGCTGATGGCTAAGTCGGGCGCTAGATAGCAAACATACACCTTCCGCGAACAGTCATCCAATAGGGAGGGTTATTTAAAGAGCGACTTTCACTCACAACACACACACATTTACAAATGTACACTAGCGCATGGCCGTGCGGTCATGCGCTGCTTATATAGTTGCAGCACGTTCAGGACCTTCCAATAAAGGACCAATGGGAAGCTGCTACCAAAGTTTTGCCCTTTCAGGACCTTCCTGGAGGACCAATGGGATGTGCTGCAGTACCTGAGCATGTGACCCTCGATCTCCAATGGGAGATCTTGCCCTGGGCATGCTCAGAAAGAGAAAAGCAGGGCTTAGCCCCAAAAGCATCTGCTTGCCGCTGCCCAACACTGACTTCAATGGCAGAAGCAGGAAAAGCAGCAGCAACTCTTTGTACAGAGTGAGACTGACGCTGGGACCGACGTCTCTGATGAGCAGACTCCACTGCGGCTGGATAAGAATGGGAGACCGCAGCGGAGATGGCTCGAGATTCCCCTTGTGCAGAAGCGGGAACTCGACACCTAACACTAAATGACATAAATTCAATTATTCTTTATGATTAAGGGGCCAGGAGTGATCTGAAGAGGTTTACCAGTTAAAGATTGCGCAGGCATGTACTATGGAGAACAGAGAATGAACTTCAATCCAATATTGCAGCCAGCATGCAGCCAGCGGGTAAGGAAAGGGTGAATCAAACACCCAAAAAACCTCGCCCCTATAGCTGAAGATTGTTCCCTCCAAATTCAGGTGACAGAGTCCCTTTAAAGGATGAGGACAACACCACATACTACCACTACTAGCCCATTTTCTTTATAGCGTGAATTAGATATAGCATATATTTAAATCATATTTTTATGCATATCACTTATCATTTATGTAAAGTGCAAATGTAATGTCTATAAGTCTAAAAAGAACAACAATGGAAATAGTTTTTCTTTAAAACTCTGGAAGTACCATAATAAAACATTTAACCAATTTTGAAATACGTTGTTTTTTAATGGAAGAAAAACTATTGAATCAACTTTCAAAAATGTCTGCCTTAATGCATACACTTACAGTACATTATGTGTAAGAAAATTGTAAGTATTTTTCAAACTGGTGAACAAACAATTGAAATGACAATAACGATTGCATAAATTATATTATCTCAAATCATTTTCATTACAGGTTACATCACAAATTCAAATAAGCTATAACTAAGATGTTAGAGACAACCACACATATAACTTCTGTGTACAAACTTTCAAGCCAAACTTTGTGTATTGATTCTTATCTGTTTCTTTTAATAATGTGTTAGGGTTGGCGGAACGCACCAAATATATAATTTATTAAATGGAATTGGTGCGTTCGCAACCCGGGATCCACCGTGCAGGAAAGCACCTGCTGCTAAATAATGGCGGCTCTATATGGCGGTATATACCAACTCTGTTAGCTTCACAGAGTAACCGATAGAGGAAAGCTCTGTGCCCTGTTAGACTTTCACAGAGGCACTGGCCAACTACCCAGATGTGAGCAGTGAGTGGTCATGCATGCATACAAAACTCCTCGCCGGAGATGCCAGCATTCTAGGGGCTTATTTCAGCCGGGTCCCTGAACACACTTAAACACAATCTCCTCGCCGGAGGTGCCAGCATTCTAGGGGCTTATTTCAGCCGGGTCCCTGAACACATTCAAACACATGACCACATTGGCGCAAAGCATATAGCATAAGACGATACTAGCGCATGGCCGTGCGGTCATGCGCAGTTTATATAGTTGCAGCACAGGAAGCTGCTACTGAAGTTTTTGCCCTTTCATGACCTTTCAGAAGGACCAATGGAAAGTGCTGCAGTACCTGAGCATGTTTTGCCCTTTCAGGACCTTCCAGAAGGACCAATGGAATGTACTGCAGCACCTGAGCATGTGACCGAACATGTGGCCCTCGACCTCCAATGGGAGACCCTGCCCTGGGCATGCTCAGTGTGAGTAAACAAGGACTTAGTCCCAGAGAGGCTCGCTCGCCGCAAATCAGTGCAGGGTACCATAGGAAAGCCAGAAAAGGCAGTAGTGACCCTATGCACCGAATCAGCCCCAGCGAGACACTGGGAGCGACGTCTCCGCTGAGCAGAGCCCACTGCGGCCGATACCGAATGGGAGACCGCAGCAGACACGGATCGAGATTCCCCCTGTGCAGCAGAGGAAACTCGACTCCTAACATTACCCCCCCTCCTAGGGCCCCCCCTCCTTGAGCCTCACTACGCTCAAAAACTGCGATAAGCAGCGGAGCCCGAATGTGCTCCACAGGCTCCCAGGTTCTATCCTCTGGGCCATGACCCTTCCAGTCCACCAGATAAAATTTCTTGCCACGTACCACCTTGCACCCCACAATAGCATTCACCTCAAACTCATCCGTGGATGAACCCGATGTCCCAGCAGATGACTCGGAAAACCGGGACAAATGAACGGGCTTTAAGAGGGAAACGTGGAAAGTATCGGTGATACCAAGGCGTGGAGGAATAGCCAAACGGTAGACCACAGGGTTGACCTGTTCCAGAACCTTAAACGGGCCAATGTAGCGAGGAGCAAACTTAGTGGACTCAACTCGCAGCTTGATGTTACGGGCGGAGAGCCACACTAAGTCGCCAGGAGCAAAGACCGGAGCGGGGCGCCGGTGTGTATCAGCCGAAACCCTCATTCTCTCCTTGGAGGCCCGGATGGCATCCTGTGTGCGGTCCCAGATGTCACGTGCCTCCACCGCCCAGTCTGCCACCCTAGAATCGGTGGATGACACGGGCATGGGCACAGGGACACGCGGATGCTGGCCGTAATTAAGGAGAAAAGGAGTTTGACCAGTGGAATCGGCTACGGCGTTGTTCAGGGCAAATTCCGCCAAAGGTAGCAAAGATGCCCAGTCATCCTGCCTAGCAGAGACGAAATGTCGCAAATATGTCACCAGAGTCTGGTTGGTTCTCTCCACCAACCCATTCGTCTCGGGATGGTATGCAGAGGAGAGGTTTAACTCTATGCTGAGTAAATGGCAGAGCTCTCTCCAAAACCGAGATGCGAACTGGGGACCCCGATCGCTGACAATCTTATCAGGCATACCATGCAAACGGAAAACGTGTTTAATGAACAACACCGCCAAGGCCCGTGCTGAGGGTAAACGAGGAAGCGGCACCAAATGCACCATCTTGGAGAAATGGTTGGTGACAACCCAAATAATGGAGCAGCCACGCGACTTGGGTAGACCCACCACAAAGTCCATCCCGACCATCTCCCAGGGCCTGTCTGCCACCGGTAGAGGGTAAAGCAACCCAGCAGTCTGTTGCCGAGGAGACCGATTCTGGGCGCAAGAAACGCACGCCTGAATATAGTCCTTGACATCTCGGGCCATATGCGGCCACCAGTATGTTCTCGCCAGAAGCTCAGATGTCCTCTTGGTCCCAAAATGCCCACCCACTCTGGAGGAGTGAGCCCAAAAGAGAACCTCCGGTCGCAAGTTAGCTGGTACGAAAGTCTTGCCCGGGGGCACAGACTCTAGCGAAACCGGAGATACAGTTCTCAGGCTCTCAGAAGGGACAATAAGCCGAGGCTCCTCCTCCTCCTCCGATGACACCACGGAGCGGGAGAGAGCATCAGCACGAACGTTCTTCTCCCCGGAGAGGAAATGGAAAGTAAAATGGAACCAGGAGAAGAACAGGGACCATCTAGCCTGGCGAGAATTCAGCCGCTGGGCCGTTTGCAGATACACCAAGTTCTTGTGGTCAGTGAAGACTTGGAAGGGAAAGCGAGCTCCCTCCAAGAGATGTCTCCACTCCAAAAAAGCCAACTTCATGGCCAGCAACTCCCTGTCCCCGATGGAATAATTCCTCTCCGCTGGTGTGAAGGTCTTGGAGAAGAAGAAGCAAGGATGCTTCCGACCTTGAGCATCCTTTTGGAAAAGGACTGCTCCAGCACCAACGGATGAGGCATCCACCTCCAAGATAAATGGCTTATCAACATCGGGGCGATGTAGGATGGGAGCGCTAGCGAAGTGTGACTTGATCGAGAGAAAGGCTTTGGAGACCTCCTCTGACCACAACTTGGGATTTGCTCCCTTCTTGGTGAGGGCAACCAAGGGAGCTACCAAAGTTGAGAAGTGTGGAATGAACTGGCGATAGTAATTAATGAACCCCATAAAGCGCTGCACCGCTTTAAGAGAATGGGGTTCCTGCCAGTCCATTACAGCCTGTAGCTTGGCAGGATCCATAGCCAAACCCTGGGCAGAGATGATATAACCAAGGAAAGGCAAGGACTCCTGCTCAAACACACACTTCTCCAACTAGGCGTAGAGGGAGTTTGCCCGTAAGAGGTCGAAGACTTTGCAAACATCTCTCCGATGGGAGTCAATATCTGGAGAGAAGATGAGAATATCATCCAGATAGACTACGACCGAGGTGGAAAGCATATCCCGGAAGATGTCGTTCACAAAGTCTTGGAAAACGGCAGGGCATTACAGAGCCCGAAGGGCATCACCAGATATTCATAGTGCCCATCCCTGGTGTTAAAAGCCGTCTTCCATTCATCCCCCTCACGGATGCGAATCAGGTTGTAAGCCCCCTCGCAGATCTAACTTTGTAAATACCCTCGCTGCCCGTAGCCTATCAAACAGCTCAGATATCAGGGGTAGTGGGTACTTGTTCTTAACGGTGATGGCGTTAAGACCCCTGTAGTCTATGCATGGACGTAAGTCTCCAGTCTTCTTCTGTACGAAGAAGAACCCTGCCCCTGCCGGTGACACTGACTTCCTAACGAATCCTCTTGCCAGATTCTCCTGGATGTACTGGGACATTGCCTCCGTCTCCGGGAGAGATAACTGATAGACTCGACCCCGGGGAGGCTCAGCACCAGGCAAGAGGTCAATAGGACAGTCATAGGGGTGGTGATGCGGAAGGGTCTCCGCAGCTCTTTTGGAGAACATGTCTGCATAGGGCCAATAGTGCTTGGGGAGAGAGGAAAGATCTGCGGGTACCTGTGTAGTAGCAACCTGAACGCACTCCCTCAGACATCTACCCTCGCAAGATTTACTCCAACCCAAAATTCTCCCAGAGGACCACTCAATATGAGGAGAATGGTAGCGAAGCCATGGTATCCCCAACAGGACCTCATCAATTCCCTCAGGAATGACTAATAGGGAGATTATCTCCTGATGTGATGGAGACACAGATAGCGTGAAAGGAATGGTTTGGTGGGTAATCTGTGAAGGTAGTGTTGACCCATTTACCACTCGAACGGTTACCGGCTTGGCGAGCATCCCCAAGGGTATTGCGTGACGCTGGGCAAAAGCGGAAGACAAAGTTACCCTCTGCCCCAGAATCCATGCATAGCTCGACCATAAGAGTGGATGGGCCTGTGGTAATTGTCCCCTGGAAGGACAACTTTGAGGCAAACGTCGCCGTGTCTAGTGTACCTCCTCCATCTGCCACTAGACGCTGATGTTTCCCCGACCGCTGAGGACCCTTGGAGGCAAGGTGTCCTGACTGCTGGCAAACATGACGGACCTTATGTGCACGGGCAGACTGAGACTTGGATCCCGCTCGTGTCACCTCTAAGGCCTCATGTGACTCGGATGCCTGGACTGGAGATTCCAAGGTTTGGTGAAGGTGGGAGCCAGCCGAAACCTCTGCCTACACTGGGTTCGCTCCAACCTCCGCTCGTTAAAACGGAGGTCAATACGAGTAGATACGGCTATGAGCTCCTCCAGTGTGGCGGGAATCTCCCTAGTGGCCAAAGCGTCCTTCACATGGTCAGCCAGCCCCCTCCAAAATACGGGAATGAGGGTTTTATCTGGCCATTCCAACTCAGACGCTAATGTCCGGAAGTGAACAACAAAATGGCTGACCATGGTTGAACCCTGAGTCAAAGCCAGCAGTTGGAGCGCTGTATCATGGGTGACTTGAGGTCCTAAAAAGACCTGTTTCAGAGTGTCCAGAAACCTAGGAACACTCCGCACCACATGATCGTTGCGCTCCCACAGCGGCGTAGCCCACTCCAACGCTCTGTCCGACAGGAGAGAGATTATGAATCCCACCTTTGCCCGCTCAGTAGGGAAACGTGCAGCCAGAAGCTCGAGGTGTATACCACATTGGCTCATGAAACCCCTACAGGACTTACTGTCCCCAGAGTATCTCTCAGGCAAAGGAAGGTGAGATAGGGTCGGAACAGAGGTGGCAGTGGGTAAAGCTGCTGCAGCCACGCTAGCAGCCTGAACAGCTATTGCGGTAACATCCACCGCCGAGGTTGCACGCTCAAGAGACGCCAACCGGCCCTCCAGCAGCTGGACGTACCCCTGCAATCGCTGTTCATCCGCCATTACTTAGCCAGATCCTGGCGCTAGTATACTGTTAGGGTTGGCGGAACGCACCAAATATATAATTTATTAAATGGAATTGGTGCGTTCGCAACCCGAGATCCACCGTGCAGGAAAGCACCTGCTGCTAAATAATGGTGGCTCTATATGGCGGTATATACCAACTCTGTTAGCTTCACAGAGTAACCGCGAGAGGAAAGCTCTGTGCCCTGTTAGACTTTCACAGAGGCACAGGCCAACTACCCAGATGTGAGCAGTGAATGGTCATGCATGCATACAAAACTCTTCGCCGGAGATGCCAGCATTCTAGGGGCTTATTTCAGCCGGGTCCCTGAACACATTCAAACACATGACCACATTGGCGCAAAGCATATAGCATAAGACGATACTAGCGCATGGCCGTGCGGTCATGCGCAGTTTATATAGTTGCAGCACAGGAAGCTGCTACTGAAGTTTTTGCCCTTTCAGGACCTTCCAGAAGGACCAATGGAAAGTGCTGCAGTACCTGAGCATGTTTTGCCCTTTCAGGACCTTCCAGAAGGACCAATGCAATGTACTGCAGCACCTGAGCATGTGACCGAACATGTGGCCCTCGACCTCCAATGGGAGACCCTGCCCTGGGCATGCTCAGTGTGAGTAAACAAGGACTTAGTCCCAGAGAGGCTCGCTCGCCGCAGATGAGTGCAGGGTACCATAGGAAAGCCAGAAAAGGCAGTAGTGACCCTATGCACCGAATCAGCCCCAGCGAGACGCTGGGAGCGACGTCTCCGCTGAGCAGAGCCCACTGTGGCCGATACCAAATGGGAGACCGCAGCAGACACGGATCGAGATTCCCCCTGTGCAGCAGAGGAAACTCGACTCCTAACATAATGCATCAAATAGGTGGTCACGTGACCACTAGTATGCAATCTGCTTACTGGCAGCCATTTGTCAACTAGACTCTCATCCACATCTCTATATAGAACTTCAAGAGTATAGTCACATGACTGCCAGAATGTGATTTGCACAAAATTGGTCATGTTATGACTAGATTCTCATTCATTTCTATCATTAGAATGTAGAGCCGGCAATCACAAGATGCTAGTAAGCAAACTGTCATCCAGATTCTCATCTGTTTCTCTCAATAGGATGAGAATCTAGTCAATAGTTGACCTGACCACCAGTATGCAGATTACATAATGCTTAATACATGATCTGAAACACAATAAAACAAAGTAGAATTTAGAAGGAATGTTCCAAAAATACTTTGGAGTTAGATTAACTTTGGAAAGGCAAGGACAAAGAGAACTTTGTCTATGGAAATCCAAACTTCAATTTCACCTACAGAACTTACTCAATACTAGCCTCCATCATAGAATAGAAATTGAAAAGAATTATAATTATATAATTATAGAATTATAATTATAATATGAATAAAGATCAACAAAATGTTATCATATTAAATGAACCCAACTCAGTGGATAGCACTGCAGCCTTGCAGTGCTGGAGTCATGGGTTCTAATTCCACCTTGGACAACATCTGCAAGAAGTTTGTATGTTCTGCCCGAGTTTGCATGGGTTTCCTTCGGGTTCTCCGGTTTTCTCCCACATTCCAAAAACATAGTGATAGGGAATTTAGATTGTGAGCCCCATAGGGGACAGCGATGATAACGTGTGCAAAACTGTAAGGCGTTGCGGAATATGTTAGCGCTATATAAAAATAAATATTATTATTATTTATTAACCCAAACATTCAATCTTCCTCGTGTGTGAGCTGAAGAATTTCAAGCTGGTAGGATCTCTTCTGTCGATAAATTAGTATTTATTTTGATATGTTTACTTAGGAAGGATAAGATTAATTTTGTAATCTAGAATTAGCAATGTGGTTCATCTATTCATGAATTGCATTACATTGAATTTGGTTAAGGACTCTACTAAAAAAAACAAAATGTAATAGATTATAACAAATTCTAGTAAAACACTTGACAGATTGTAGTCCTTTTGAAAAATGCCGAGTGGCCACATATGGCTGTTTTCACCACCCTGACAAGGCCAATTTTTACAATAATGACCACTGTCACTTTATGAGGTCATAACTCTGGAATACTTCAACGGATCCCAGTGATTCTGAGAAAGTTTTCTCGTGACATATTGTACTTTATGATAGTTGTCACATTTATTTGATATGACTTACGTTTATTTGTGAAAAAAAGGGAAATTTGGTGAAAACTTTTTAACATTTTGAAATTTTCAAACGTTTAGTTTTTGTGCCCTTTATTCAGAGAGTCATATTGCACAATATAGTCAATAAATAACATTTCCCACATGTCTACTTTACATCAACATAATTTTTATTTGTTAGCAAGTAATAAGGGTTAAAAGTTGACCAGTGATTTCTCATTTTTACAACAAAATTTGCAAAACCATTTTTTAGGGGGACCACCTCACATTTGAAGTGACTTTGAAGGGCCTAAATGACAGAAAATACTCAAAAATGACACCATTCTAAAATCGGCACCCCTCAAGGTACTCAAAACAACATTCAAAAAGTTTATTAACCTTTCGGGTGCTTCACAATAATTTTTTAAATGTGGAAGCAAAAAATAAACATTTACTTTTTTTCACAAAAATATTCTGTTAGACCTAATTTTTTTACATTTCGCAAGAATAACAGGAGAAAATGGATCATACATTTAGTTGTGCAAATTTTTCTGAGCATGCCAATAGCCCATATGTAGGTAAAATCTACTGCTTGGGCACATGGTAGGGCTCAGAAGAGAAGGAGCGCCATTTAACTTTTTGAATGTAAAATTTGCTGGCATAATTAGCAGATGCAATGTCATGTTTGGATAGCCCCTGTTGTGCCTAAACAGTTGAAACCCCCAACAATTGACACCATTTTGGAAGCTAGACCCCTTAGGGAACTTATTTAGATTTGTATTGAGCACCTTGAAACCACAGGTGCTTCACAGAAGATTATAACATTACATAGTAACATAACATAGTAACATAGTTAGTAAGGCCGAAAAAAGACATTTGTCCAT
Organism: Ranitomeya imitator; assembly: GCF_032444005.1. Lineage (NCBI taxonomy): Eukaryota > Metazoa > Chordata > Amphibia > Anura > Dendrobatidae > Ranitomeya > Ranitomeya imitator. Next base: position 510,843,020 of record NC_091282.1, on the reverse strand, counting down.
CCAGTTCAGCCTATATTCCATCATAATAAATCCCCAGATCTACGTCCTTCTACAGAACCTAATAATTGTATGATACAATATTGTTCTGCTCCAGGAAGACATCCAGGCCTCTCTTGAACCCCTCGACTGAGTTCGCCATCAACACCTCCTCAGGCAGGCAATTCCAGATTCTCACTGCCCTAACATTAAAGAATCCTCTTCTATGTTGGTGGAAAAACCTTCTCTCCTCCAGACGCAAAGAATGCCCCCTTGTGCCCATCACCTTCCTTGGTATAAACAGATCCTCAGCGAGATATTTGTATTGTCCCCTTACATACTTATACATGGTTATTAGATCGCCCCTCAGTCGTCTTTTTTCTAGACTAAATAATCCTAATTTCGCCAATCTATCTGGGTATTGTAGTTCTCCCATCCCCTTTATTAATTTTGTTGCCCTCCTTTGTACTCTCTCTAGTTCCATTATATCCTTCCTGAGCACCGGTGCCCAAAACTGGACACAGTACTCCATGTGCGGTCTAACTAGGGATTTGTACAGAGGCAGTATAATGCTCTCATCATGTGTATCCAGACCTCTTTTAATGCACCCCATGATCCTGTTTGCCTTGGCTGCTGCTGCCTGGCACTGGCTGCTCCAGGTAAGTTTATCATTAACTAGGATCCCCAAGTCCTTCTCCCTGTCAGATTTACCCAGTGGTTTCCCATTCAGTGTGTAATGGTGATATTGATTCCTTCTTCCCATGTGTATAACCTTACATTTATCATTGTTAAACCTCATCTGCCACCTTTCAGCCCAAGTTTCCAACTTATCCAGATCCATCTGTAGCAGAATAGTATCTTCTCTTGTATTAACTGCTTTACATAGTTTTGTATCATCTGCAAATATCGATATTTTACTGTGTAAACCTTCTACTAGATCATTAATGAATATGTTGAAGAGAACAGGTCCCAATACCGACCCCTGCGGTACCCCACTGGTGACAGCGACCCAGTTAGAGACTATACCATTTATAACCACCCTCTGCTTTCTATCACTAAGCCAGTTACTAACCCATTTACACACATTTTCCCCCAGACCAAGCATTCTCATTTTGTGTACCAACCTCTTGTGCGGCACGGTATCAAACGCTTTGGAAAAATCGAGATATACGACGTCCAATGACTCACCGTGGTCCAGCCTATAGCTTACCTCTTCATAAAAACTGATTAGATTGGTTTGACAGGAGCGATTTCTCATAAACCCATGCTGATATGGAGTTAAACAGTTATTCTCATTGAGATAATCCAGAATAACATCCCTCAGAAACCCTTCAAATATTTTACCAACAATAGAGGTTAGACTTACTGGCCTATAATTTCCAGGTTCACTTTTAGAGCCCTTTTTGAATATTGGCACCACATTTGCTATGCGCCAGTCCTGCGGAACAGACCCTGTCGCTATAGAGTCCCTAAAAATAAGAAATAATGGTTTATCTATTACATTACTTAATTCTCTTAGTACTCGTGGGTGTATGCCATCCGGACCCGGAGATTTATCTATTTTAATCTTATTTAGCCGGTTTCGCACCTCTTCTTGGGTTAGATTGGTGACCCTTAATATAGGGTTTTCATTGTTTCTTGGGATTTCACCTAGCATTTCATTTTCCACCGTGAATACCGTGGATAAGAAGGTGTTTAATATGTTAGCTTTTTCCTCGTCATCTACAACCATTCTTTCCTCACTATTTTTTAAGGGGCCTACATTTTCAGTTTTTATTCTTTTACTATTGATATAGTTGAAGAACAGTTTGGGATTAGTTTTACTCTCCTTAGCAATGTGCTTCTCTGTTTCCTTTTTGGCAGCTTTAATTAGTTTTTTAGATAAAGTATTTTTCTCCCTATAGTTTTTTAGAGCTTCAATGGTGCCATCCTGCTTTAGTAGTGCAAATGCTTTCTTTTTACTGTTAATTGCCTGTCTTACTTCTTAAGCAGTAAAAATAAAAAAAATCTAATTTTTTCCACAAAAATCTATTTAAGTTACAAATTTTGTATTTTCACAAGGGCAAAAGGAGAAAATGGACCACAAAGTTCTTTGCACAATTTGTCCTGAGTTCACCGATACCTCATATGTGGTCAAAAACTAATAAATCTTTTTTAACTCCAAATTTTGCATTTTCATAAGGGTAACAAGAGTAATTGCTCCATACAATTTGTTGCGCAAATTCTCCGAGTGCGCAGATACCCAATATGTGGTGGAATACAACTGTGCACACGGCAGGGCTTGGAAGGGAAGGAGTGTCTTTTGGCTTTTGGAATGCAAAATTTGCTGGAATAATTAGCCAATGCCTTGCCGCGTTTGAAGAGCCCCTGATGGGCTTAAACAGTGGAAACCCCCCACAAGTGACACCATTTTGGAAACTAGACCCCTTATGGAACTTATCTAGATGTGTATTGAGAACCTTGAACCCACATGTGCTGCACAGAAGTATATGACTTATAGCCATGGAAAAAAAATCTAATTTTTCACAAAGAAATCTATTAATGCTCCATAGTTTGCATTTTCATAAAAGTAACAGGAAACGTTGCTCCATACAATTTGTTGTGCAATTTCTTCTGAGTATGCTGTTACCGCATATGTGGGGGAATACTATTTTTTGGGCGCACGGCAGGGCTTGGAGGAGAAGGAGCGCCATTTGACTTTTTATGAATGCAAAATTTGATGAAATAATAAGTGGACGCTGTGTCACGTTAGAAAAGCCCCTGATCTGTTTAACAGTAGAAACCTCCTACAAATGCCACCATTTTGGGAGCTAGACCCCTTTGTGACCTTATCTAGATGTGTATTGAGCACCTTGAACCCCAGGTACTTCACAGAGGTTTATAACGTTAAGCTGTGAAACTAAAACAAAATGACATTTTTTCCCATAAAAATCTTTTTTACCTACAAATTTTGTATTTTCACAAGGGCAAAAGGAGAAAATGGACCCCAAAGTTTGTTGTTCAATTTCTCTTCAGTTCACCAATACCCCAAATGTGGTCGAAAACTACTTTTGAGGCACAGTGCAAAGCTCAGAAGGGAAGTAGAAACATATTACAGTGCAGATTTTGCTGCACTGGCTTGAGGGTGCCATGTTACATTGGCAGAGCCCCTGAGGAGCCAGAACAGCAGAACCCCCCATAAAAGACACATTTTACCAATTAAACCTCTCAATGAATTCATCTAGGGATGCAGTGATTATATTGACACCACAGGTGTGTCACAAACTTTTATACCATTGGGCAGTGAAGAAAAAATAATTTACATTTTTATCACCAAGATTGTATATTAGCCCCAAGTTTTACATTTTTAAACTGGCAAATGTGTAAAAATGGCACCAGAATCTGTCCCACAACTTTTGCTGAATGTAGAAATATCCCATATGTTGCTGTACAGTACCACTTTGCAATAAGAAGTGACTCGGGAGGGATGGGGTGCTAGAGAAGCAGAATCCCCCACATTTTGGAAATTATAACCCTTTGGGAATTGATCTACAGATATAGTGATGATTTTGACTCCATGGGTATTTTCCAGAAACATGCAGCAGTGAACGTTGCTCAGTTAAAATTGCAAACTGCCGTTGTAGTGACCAGTACATTATAGTCACGCACGTGTAATTTAGGTGGGCTCTCATTACTACATAAATGCCAAACATGTGGGCGCTAAATGTTGTTTAGGCACACTGAGGCTCAGAAGGGAGGGAGCATTTGTATATAAGAGCAGAGGATTTGCTGAATTTCTTTTGGGGAGCGAGAAGCCATTTAGCTTTTCCAAAGCCATTGTGCTACCAGTAATGTGGAAGCCCACTACATTTCCATTAATAGATTACAGATCTGAGTGGGGACTTGTGGAATGAGATGGGAACATTTTCCCATAACTTTTGGGATCACATTTATCTTGCACTCTACGCTGACTACTTACTTTGAAGTTTCCATCTAAATCTGAGTGATGTGATTCAGGCAGCAAATTTACTCTGGACTCTGTCTGGCCTCTGATCAGCGGTGTCCTTTTCAGAAGAAGTGTACAAAACTGTGGCTGATGGCACTTTTATGCAATCCTAAAAGATGGACACCGCCGGATCACAGGTCCTACGGCGTCCACAAGTGCCTCCATCTGCCTCATTATAGGGAATTTTTCCCAGGGGTTCTGTCTGAATCACATATTTCAGAGATTTACACTGAAACTTCGATGTAAGCACTCAGCATAGAGCACAGGATAAATTTGCATCAAGCCATTGTTAGGGCTAGCGGAACGCACCAAATAATAAGACAGATAGGGTATGGTGCGTTCGCAGCCCGGGGTCCACCGTGCAGAGATGGAACCTGCTGCCAAGTAATGACGGACTATATGGCGGTACTCATAAGTATACACACGTGGGTTAAACTTCACCCAACGTGAAGGAAGCGATCCTGTTGCATCACAGGACCGCGGTACCGCACAGAGCGCGAGCAAGTAGTCAGCGAACTCAACCCCAACTAGGATTGGAGTCCGATTAGACCCTTGCTGGCACAACACCGCAACTGGGTGTGTAAGGAAACTCAATAACAATTTTAAGGCACAAGAGTGCATGCGGTACCACACTGACGAACGCCACTAACCACCCAGGCTTGGGTAAGGAAAGCATAGAGGAAGTGCACGGCGCCGTACTGGCGGTCACAGCAACTGGACGCTGTAATGTGTGATTAGTGCTGTAGGCCAAGTCGGGCGCTAGATAGCAACCATACACCTTCCGCGAACAGACATTCAATAGGGTAGCGGTATCCAAGGACGACTTGCACTCACAACATACACACAATAACAATTGTACACTAGCGCATGGCTGTGCGGTCATGCGCAGTTTATATAGTTGCAGCACAGCAAGTGGCCACAGAAACTTTGCCCTTCCAAGACCTGCCAAGAGGACCAATGGAATGTGCTGCAGAGCCTGAGCACATGACCCTCGATCTCCAACGGGAGATCTTGCCCTGGGCATGCTCAGTGTGTGCAGACAAGGACTTAGTCCCAGAGAAGTCCGCTCGCTGCTGACCAGCACTGGCTTTAATGGCAGAAGCTGAAGAAGCAGCAGTAACTCTCAGTACAGAGTGAGACTGAGCAAGACGCTGGGACCGACGTCCTTGCTGAGCAGACTCCACTGCGGCTGGATGAGAATGGGAGACCGCAGCCGAGATGGCTCGAGATTCCCCCTGTGCAGAAGTGGGAACTCGAGACCTAACATTACCCCCCCTCCTAGGGCCCCCCCTCCTTGGGCCTCGCTACGCTCGAAGGCAGCAATGAGCTGTGGGGCCCGAATGTTTTCAGCAGGCTCCCATGACCTGTCCTCCGGGCCATAACCCTTCCAATCCACCAGATAGAACTTTTTGCCGCGTACCACCTTGCACCCCAAAATAGCGTTCACCTCGTAATCATCCGTAGACGAACCCGATGTCCCGGCAGATGACTCGGAAAACCGGGACATGTATACGGGTTTCAAGAGGGACACATGAAAGGTGTCGGTGATACCCAAGCGTGGAGGAAGAGCCAAACGGTAGACCACAGGATTAACCCGTTCGAGAACCTTGAAGGGACCCAAGTAGCGAGGAGCAAACTTAGTGGACTCAACTCGCAGCCTGATGTTACGGGCGGAGAGCCACACCAAGTCGCCAGGAGCAAAGGTCGGAGCGGGGCGCCGATGAACATCGGCGGAGGACCTCATTCTCTCCTTGGAGGCCCGAATGGCATCCTGCGTGCGGTCCCAAATGTCCCGTGCCTCCACAGCCCAGTCTGCCACCCTGGAGTCAGCAGAAGACACAGGCATGGGCACAGGAACACGCGGATGCTGGCCGTAATTTAGGAGGAATGGAGTCTGACCGGTGGAGTCGGCTACGGCATTGTTAAGTGCAAACTCTGCCCACGGTAGCAAGGATGCCCAGTCATCCTGCCTGGCAGAAACAAAATGTCGAAAATATGTGACCAAGGTCTGGTTGGCCCTCTCTACCAACCCATTCATCTCGGGATGATATGCCGAAGAGAGATTTAACTCAATACTGAGTAGATGACAAAGCTCTCTCCAGAATCGAGACGCAAACTGGGGACCCCGGTCACTAACAATTTTGTCTGGCATACCGTGTAGGCGAAGGATATGCTTGACGAACAAGACAGCCAACGCCCGTGCAGAAGGTAGCCGTGGAAAAGGCACCAAGTGCACCATTTTGGAAAAATGGTCGGTGATCACCCAGATAATGGTGCAGTTACGAGACTTGGGTAAACCCACCACAAAGTCCATCCCGACCATTTCCCAGGGCCTGTCCGCCACCGGCAGAGGATAAAGCAAACCAGCTGGCCGTTGCTGAGGAGTCTTGTTCTTGGCGCAAGAGACACACGCCCGAACATACTCTGCGACATCACGAGCCATGTGCGGCCACCAGTATGTCCTCGCCAGTAACTCAGATGTCCTTTTGGTACCAAAATGTTCACCCACCCTGGACGAGTGTGCCCAAGAGAGAACCTCCGGTCGCAAACTGGATGGAACAAAAGTCTTGCCCGGGGGCACAGACTCTAGCGAAACCGGGGCCACAGTTCTCAAGCTCTCGGTGGGGACAATAAGCCAAGGCTCCTCCTCCGCAGATGACACAACGGAGCGAGAGAGAGCGTCGGCCCGAATGTTCTTCTCCCCAGAAAGAAAATGGAGGGTGAAATGAAACCGGGAGAAGAATAAGGACCATCTGGCCTGGCGAGAATTCAACCGCTGGGCTGTCTGCAGGTACACCAAATTTTTATGGTCTGTGAAGACTTGGAAGGGAAAACGTGCTCCCTCCAAGAGATGTCTCCACTCCGAGAAAGCCAACTTCATGGCTAGCAACTCCCTGTCCCCGATGGAATAATTCCTCTCTGCTGGTGAGAAGGTTTTGGAGAAAAAGAAGCAAGGATGCTTCCGACCTTGAGCATCCTTTTGGAAGAGGACTGCTCCAGCACCAACAGAAGAGCGCTAGCGAAGTGTGACTTTATAGAGTTAAAGGCCTTGGAGACCACCTCAGACCACAATTTGGGATCCGCCCCCTTCTTGGTGAGGGCAACCAAGGGAGCTACCAAAGTTGACAAGTGCGGAATGAACTGGCGATAATAATTAATGAACCCCATAAAGCGCTGCACCGCTTTAAGAGAATGGGGTCCCTGCCAGTCCATCACAGCCTGTAGTTTAGCAGCATCCATAGCAAATCCCTGGGCAGAGATGATGTAGCCCAGGAAAGGTAAGGACTCCTGCTCAAACATACACTTCTCCAACTTGGCATAGAGGGAGTTTGCCCGTAGGAGGTCGAAAACTTTGCAAACATCTCTCCGGTGGGAGTCAATATCTGGAGAGTAGATGAGAATATCATCCAGATAGACTACGACCGAGGTGGAAAGCATATCCCGGAATATATCGTTCACAAAGTCTTGGAAAATGGCCGGGGCATTACAGAGCCCGAAGGGCATCACCAGATATTCATAGTGCCCATCCCTGGTGTTAAAAGCCGTCTTCCATTCTTCCCCCTCACGGATGCGAATCAGGTTGTAAGCACCCCGCAGATCCAGTTTAGTTAATACCCTTGCTCCCCGAAGCCTATAGAAGAGCTCAGATATCAAGGGCAAAGGATACTTAATTTTAACGGTGATGGCGTTAAGACCCCTGTAGTCTATGCATGGACGTAGTTCCCCATTCTTCTTCTGCACGAAGAAGAACCCAGCCCCAGCAGGTGACACTGACTTCCTAATGAATCCTCTTGCCAGATTTTCCTGGATGTACTGTGACATTGCCTCCGTCTCCGGGAGAGATAGCGGATAGACTCGACCCCGGGGAGGCTCAGCACCAGGCAAGAGATCAATAGGACAGTCATAGGGGCGATGGGGCGGTAGGATCTCTGCCGCCTTTTTGGAGAACATGTCTGCATAAGACCAATACTGCTTGGGGATAGAGGAAAGATCTGCGGGTACCTCTGTAGTAGCAACCTGAGCGCACTCCCTCTGACACCTACCCCCACAAGATTCGCCCCATCCCAGGATTCTGCCAGAGGACCACTCGATATGAGGAGAGTGGTACCGTAGCAAAGGTATTCCCAACAGGACCTCATCAATTCCCTCAGGAATGACGAGCAGAGATATAATCTCCTGATGAGATGGCGACATGGACAGAGTAAAAGGGATGGTCTGGTGTGTTATCTGTGAGGGCAGTGTCGACCCATTCACCACTCGTACCGTTACTGGTTGAGCTAGCATAACCAGGGGTATTGCATTACGTTGGGTGAAGGCAGAAGACATAAAATTGCCCTCCGCCCCAGAATCCACGCAGAGCTCTACCGAGTGGGAGAATGAGCCTATAGTAATTGTCCCCTTAAAGGACAATTTAGAGGCAAACGTCGCCGTGTCTAGTGCACCTCCACCTACTACCACTAGACGCTGACGTTTCCTCGACCGCTGAGAACATCTGGTGGCTAGATGTCCCGACTGCTGGCATACATGACAGACCTCGAGTACACCTGCGGCCCGGGACTTAGATCCCGCTTGTGACACTTCCCTGGCCTCATGTGACTCAGGAACCAGAACCGGAGATTCCAGAGGTTTGGCGAAGGTAGGAGCCAGCCGAAACCTCTGCCTACACTGGGCTCGCTCTAACCTCCGCTCGTTAAAACGGAGGTCAATTCGGGTGGAGACAGTTATTAACTCCTCCAGTGTGGCAGGAATCTCCCTAGTGGCCAGAGCGTCCTTAACGTGGTCAGCCAGGCCCCTCCAAAATATGGGGATAAGAGCTTTATCCGACCAATCCAGCTCAGAAGCTAAAGTGCGGAATTGGACGGCAAAATGACTGACCAAGGACTCACCCTGAGTTAATGCCAGCAGTTGGAGCGCAGTATCATGGGTGACTTGAGGTCCTAAAAAGACCTGTTTCAGAGTGCTCAGAAACAGCGGAGCACTCTGCACCACATAATCGCCACGCTCCCACAGCGGCGTAGCCCATTCCAATTCCCTGTCCGACAAGAGAAACACTATAAATCCCACCTTAGCCCACTCTGTGGGAAAACGTGCAGCCAGGAGCTCGAGGTGAATAGAGCACTGACTCACAAATCCCCTACAAAATTTGCTATCACCAGAAAATTTTTCAGGCAGCGGGAGGCGAGAAAATGATGGAGCAGGGGTGGCAATGGACAGGGTTGCTGCAGCCACGCTAGCAGCCTGTACAGCAACTGCGGTAACATCCACAGCTGAGGTTGCGCTCTCAAGAGCCGCCAACCTACCCTCCAGCTCCTGGATATACCGCAAGGATTGCTGTTTGTCCGTCATTACTAGCCAGACCCTGGCACTAGTGTAATGTTAGGGCTAGCGGAACGCACCAAATAATAAGACAGATAGAGTATGGTGCGTTCGCAGCCCGGGGTCCACCGTGCAGAGATGGAACCTGCTGCCAAGTAATGACGGACTATATGGCGGTACTCATAAGTATACACACGTGGGTTAAACTTCACCCAGCGTGAAGGAAGCGATCCTGTTGCGTCACAGGACCGCGGTACCGCACATAGAGCGCGAGCAAGTAGTCAGCGAACTCAACCCCCAACTAGGATTGAAGTCCGATTAGACCCTTGCTGGCACAACATCACAACTGGGTGTGTAAGGAAACTCAATAACAATTTTAAGGCACAAGAGTTCATGCGGTGCCGCACTGACGAACGCCACTAACCACCCAGGCTTGGGTAAGGAAAGCACAGAGGAAGTGCACGGCGCCGTACTGGCGGTCACAGCAACTGGACGCTGTAATGTGTGATTAGTGCTGTAGGCTAAGTCGTTCGCTAGATAGCAACCATACACCTTCCGCGAAAAGACATTCAATAGGGTAGGGGTATCCAAGGACGACTTGCACTCACAACATACACACAATAACAATTGTACACTAGCGCATGGCCGTGCGGTCATGCGCAGTTTTTTATAGTTGCAGCACAGTAAGTGGCCACAGAAACTTTGCCCTTCCAAGACCTGCCAAGAGGACCAATGGAATGTGCTGCAGAGCCTGAGCACATGACCCTCGATCTCCAACGGGAGATCTTGCCCTGGGCATGCTCAGTGTGTGCAGACAAGGACTTAGTCCCAGAGAAGTCCGCTCGCTGCTGACCAGCACTGGCTTTAATGGCAGAAGCTGAAGAAGCAGCAGTAACTCTCAGTACAGAGTGAGACTGAGCAAGACGCTGGGACCGACGTCCTTGCTGAGCAGACTCCACTGTGGCTGGATGAGAATGGGAGACCGCAGCGGAGATGGCTCGAGATTCCCCCTGTGCAGAAGCGGGAACTCGAGACCTAACAGCCTTACTGCAATCTTTGGGAGGCAGAATGAAAAAATCAACAGCATGCAAAAAATATGTTTTATTTATTTTTTCATGCTGTTCCTCGTGCGATATAAGTGATTAAGCGACTTTATTCTTCGGGTTCGTGCGATTACAGCGATACCAGATTGATATTGGCATTTTATATTTGGCTGCTGTCACACACTAAAAGATGCTTTTTATTGTGAAAACTAGTTTTTGCATCACCATATTTTGGGAGCTAGAATTTTTCCATATTTTGACCCACAGAGTCATATGAGGACTTGTTTTTTTGCAGAACAATTTGACGTTTTTATTGGTACTATTTTTGGCCAAATGACATTTTTTTATAACTTTCTATTCCAATGTTTGTGAGGCAGAATGAACAAAAAACAGCAATTTAGGAATTCTTTTTTTTGGGGGGTTATGCCTGACAGTTAGGGAAAGAGGCGTGCAAGTACCTGTCAGCAAACGTTCAGAAACCACCTTCCCTGCAGGACCCGGAAGGACCCCGTGGCCATCTTGGGGCTTGGGGTTTCCATGGAGACCATCAGGACAACACGATAGCAATGCGTTGTCCTGATGGAAGCATACAGGGAACCTTCTCCCTGCATGATGCCCCTTTATGTTGCTGTCACTACTGACAGCGGCATCAGAGCTAGCACTGATCATAGGCATCCCTGCATGGTGTCAGCTGTCACATACAGCTGACCCCCGCACCAGATCACAGCGGCGCTCAGCGTGAGGCTGTGTGATCGGTGAGCCATACTAATACTGCTGTTTGCAGGAACACAGTTCTCACAGAGCAGTACTATTATTGCGCATGACGGGAAGGGGATAAAGAGAACCTGTCATGTAAAGTAATACTATTAAACTGCAGATGATGGATAGTAACAAGCAATCAAACAAAAAAGAACTGCTAACATTTTTGTGCCAGAAGCAGTGTGAAAGACTGGTGGAAAGCATGCCAAGACGCATGAAAGCTGTGATTAAAAATCATGGTTATTCCACAAAATATTGATTTCTGAACTGTTCCTGAGTTAAAACATTAGTATTGTTGTTTCTAAATGATTATGAACTTGTTTTGTTTGCATTATTTGAGGTATGAAAGCACTTGTTGTTTTATTTTGATCATTTTTCTTTGTCAGGAAAAAAACACGAAATGTATTGCTTGGATATTCGGAGACATGTTGTCAGAAGTTTATAGAATAATTGAACAATTTACATTTTACTCAAAAATATACCTATAAAGAGAAAAATCAGAGAAACTTAACATTTTGCAGTGGTCTCTTCATTTTTGCCAGAGCTGTATGATAGCTTAAATGAAGAAGTCATTATAAAAGCTAAAAGGTTCCAATGAAATTTGCAAAGGTCATTTATAAATTTAGCAATAATTACAAGTTAGAACTTTGAATGTTCAATAAGTTTATTTTTCTTTAATATGCTAATTTAATAGATATATAGTAAATGTTATACTATGTATCACAATTAATTGTATTGTCAATAGCATATATAAAATAAAGAAAATGCTTTATCATGCACAATTTTACACTGAATGGGAGATTTTAAACTGAGCTTGTGTCTACTTTTCCACTGGAAAAAAAGTATCGAAGCATCATGATTTTGAAGAACAGCACAAGGGCAAAATCACAGATGGATTGACTGACATTTTATTTCTCTTGTGCTTGGCTACAGTCTTTTAAAATTATAATTACATCTGAAAAATATATGCATCTAATTAATAATTTATACCTATGGCATTTTCTGAAAGATACTAAGGAAGAATTCTAAAAAAAAAAGGATAAGCTTATGTAAGTATAACTTTTCATTTGAAATACTAATAAATGAGATGCTAAAATCAATTGAACATTCTACAGTGTGGGCCATTTATATGGATACACCTTGGTAGGCCATGTATTATTATTATTATTATTTATTATTATAGCGCCATTTATTCCATGGCGCTTTACATGTGAGGAGGGGTATACATAATAAAACAAGTACAATAATCTTGAAAAATACAAGTCACAACTGGTACAGGAGGAGAGAGGACCCTGCCCGCGAGGGCTCACAATCTACAAGGGATGGGTGAGGATACAGTAGGTGAGGGTAGAGCTGGCCGTGCAGCGGTTTGGTCAATCGGTGGTTACTGCAGGTTGTAGGCTTGTCGGAAGAGGTGGGTCTTCAGGTTCTTTTTGAAGGTTTCGATGGTAGGCGAGAGTCTGATATGTTGTGGTAGAGCATTCCAGAGTAGGGGGGATGCACGAGAGAAATCTTGTATGCGATTGTGGGAAGAGGAGATAATAGGGGAGTAGAGAAGGAGATCTTGTGAGGATCGGAGGTTGCGTGCAGGAAAGTACCGGGAGACGAGGTCACAGATGTATGGAGGAGACAGGTTGTGGATGGCTTTATATGTCATGGTTAGGCTTTTGTACTGGAGTCTCTGGGTGATGGGGAGCCAGTGCAGGGATTGACAGAGGGGAGAGGCCGGGGAATAGCGGGGGGACAGGTGGATTAGTCGGGCAGCAGAGTTTAGAATAGATTGGAGGGGTGCAAGAGTGTTAGAGGGGAGGCCACAGAGCAGGAGGTTACAGTAGTCAAGGCGGGAGATGATGAGGGCATGGACTAGGGTTTTTGCAGATTCTTGGTTTAGGAATGTGCGGATCCGTGAAATATTTTTGAGTTGGAGGCGGCAGGAAGTGGAAAGGGTTTGGATATGTGGTTTAAAGGAGAGATCAGTGTCAAGGATTACCCCAAGACAGCGGGCTTGTGGGACTGGGGAGAGTGGGCAGCCGTTTACTGTAATGGATAGGTTCGTATATGTATATGGGTACACTTAAATAAAATGGGAATTGTTGGTGATATCAACTTCCTGTTTGTGGCACATTAGTATATGAGAGGGGGAAAACTTCAAGATGGGTGGTGACCATGGCAGCCAATTTGAAGTCGGCCATTTTGGATACAACTTTATAAATGGCCCACCCAGGTGTACCCATAAAAATGGCCCACCCTGTAGTATTTGCTGCATACTTTATAAGGGTTTTTGTAAGATTGGTATTAAGGTAGTATCTTAAATTGAAAAAGGATTGTGTTACATAATAAGTACATATGCCTAGTGTATAGTACTTAAAAACAACTAAAATAGTAAAAAAAAAAATCCCTTATTCTACTAAAGTTTATTATTTGTATAGTAATAGATGTTAAGTTCATAATAGTAAAGGTAAATATACAATATCTCTCACATAGCAAATAGACAGGAGCGGTGATTGTGAATGTAACTCATTTGGACATGCAGGACTCATGTGGCATAACAATGTTAAATGAGTCTCAGGAGACCCGACACTAAAATCTTTGGAATGACGCTAGTATGGGAGTCAAGTAAAGGTACTTTTATATTACAAGGGGGATTAATGAGTGAATGTTCCATGTAGATTTAAGATTTAAGTGGGCCCAAATAGGAAACAAGATGGCTTTCACAGGTTCAGTAATGGCTATATTGGAAAAGAGCGATTGTGGAAACACAACAACTGCATCCATTGGTAAGGAGTGGAATTGTAGCACAATTTCTGTGTGTGTCAGTGTGTGTTTTCCTAGTTTTGATTACAGGATTAGTAATAGGGGTGTCTTATAGACGCCTCTCCATTACAAACATCTGGTCTGGATGTCAGCTGACATTTCAAAACTGACATCAACACCATAACCATTGCCCCACTTGCCAACGCATCAGTGGTCAATCCGCAGAAAGTCAAAAGACAGGGGAATTAAGAAAAGGTTGTCTGAATAGTGGAGAACCTATTTAATAAGATAAAAGATCAGCCCCAGCAGTAGGATTCATGCCATGATAAAATTCATCATCTTTATTGTACGTTGGTAAAACAAATAAAAATAAATCATACAGGAGTTAAAAGATGCAGACACTTTAATCTTTGCAACCTCTTTAATAGGTGATATTAATGTAAACCTAACCAACACATTCAACCTTAACATACCTAAATATCTAGCTGTCGAATTCTCAAAACATTAAAATCAGTGAGTTTACTTCAAAGATTAATTCCTTAAAAACTATGGTATGACTTAAAAAATAATCAAGAGGAATATTTTCTTTTTCTACTTTTGTATATATAAACACCTGTCCATCCCAATGTTATTGCTAGGGAGTAAAGAATAAAGGTTGCTATTAAATGACAGAAAGCAAAAACATTCCAAACTAATATATATATACCGCATATACTCGAGTATAAGCCGAGATTTTCAGCCCAAATTTTTGGGCTGAAAGTGCCCCTCTTGGTCGGCGGTCGGCGGGTGAGGGGGAGAAAGGGCTGAGGCATACTTACCTGCTTCCGGGGCTCCTGGCACTGTCCCTGCAGTACCACGGTCTCCGGATGCCGCAGCTCTTCCCCTGTTCAGCGGTCACGTGGGACCGCTCATTAGAGAAATGAATATGGACTCCACTCCCATAGGGGTGGAGCCGCATATTCATTTCTCTAATGAGCGGTAACGGTGACCGCTGATAGAGGAAGAGGCTGCGGCACCCGGAGACCAGCTGTCCGGGAGAAGGAGCAAGACGCCGGGAGCAGGAAAGTATTTCATATTCACCTGTCCACGTTCCACACGCTAGGCGCCGCTCCATCTTCCCAGCATCACTCTGCACTGACTGTGCAGGTCAGAGGGCGCGATGACGCATATAGTGTGCGCGCCGCCCTCTGCCTGAACAGTCAGTGCAGAGAGAAGCCGGGACGGGACGCTGAGGAGCTACAAGCAAGAGAGGTGAGTATGGCATTTTTTTTTATTGCAGCAGCCGCAGCATTATATGTACCGGTAGCACAGCTTTGTATGGCACATCTATGGGGCAATAATGACCGGTGCAGAGCACTATTTGGCAGTTTTATATGTCACATCTATGGGGCAATAATGAACGGTGCAGAGCACTATATGGCAGAGCTTTCTATGGCACATCTATGGGACCATAATAAACGGTGCAGAGCACAATTCAGAGGAACAGATTGTTAAAATTGCAGCTAGTCCTCGAACCGGCAAGAAGCAGTGTCCGATCCGATCCAAAGACTGGGAGCCAACCGGTAACAGCACTGGTTTCAATTGAATGTGTGTCCTCGGATGCACATTCAGTTGAAATGTACTGTTGTGTATGAAGCCACTGGCTTCCTGCACTGCAATAGTTAAAATGGCTTATCAGTGACAAATTGAGGACCCCCACCTGTCACATGCAGATGAGTTCTCACACTAAGCTCAGTGTAAGCTGGTTGCCATGCTGAGCAGTCACTTTCTTGATGTCACCACTCAGCAATGCAACTATCGATTAATTATAGGCAGAAAGGTTTGTATACCTTTGTTTTTTTATGTTTTTTACAATAATAAATGGATAAAAGAGTGTAATTGTTGAGGAGTGTTTTGATTAATTCAATGACTTTATTCTGTGTGTTTGTGTGTCTTTCCTACTTTTGATTACAGGATTAGTAATGGCGGTGTCTAGTAGTCGCCTCGGAAATTAGTAACAGCTGGTATCGATGTCAGCTGACATTTCAAAACTGACATCAATGATAAAACCATCACATCAGAGCTAGTGGTAAGAGCCAAGGCTAAGCACCTAAAATGGTGCATCCAATGGATATGCCATTTCTGGGGTGGCTGAGGGCTTGTGTTTTTAGTCTGGGAGGGGGCCAACATCTATGTACCCTTCTAAGACTTTTAATATCAGTACACAGCTGTTTAGCCTTTTCTGGTTACTAAATATAGAAGACCTCATCTAATTTTTTTAAGGGGTTTCTCATTTTATTAATGAATAAAGGCTATGCAAATAGCTTCAAATAGCTGTAAGCTGACAATAATAGGCTTAGAAATTTTATGGATATTGACCCCTTCCCAGAATATTAACACCAGCCCCAAGCTGTACACTTTCCCTCAGCTGGTTAGTAAAAATAAAGGTGACTACACTAAAGATGAGCAAATTTGTTTGCTTCTGGCCATCGGTCCGGAAATACGCACTTCTGTGACCCCATCACGTGATCATAGATCATTGGTTCATTGGCATGACATCCAGAAATCTCCTGAAGTCCTCTATGGCTGTCACTGCTGGATTGCTGTGGGCGCCACCCAGTGGTCGGCGCTCATAGCAAGTGAGTAATTCTGCTACATAGAGGCAATCTGATCTTCACCTGTATGTAGCAGAGTCGATTGGGTTGTGGCAGCTTCTAGTCTCCCATGGAGACTATTGAAGCATGCTAAAAGTAAAAAAAAAATAAAAAAAAAATAAAAAAAATAAAAGGTTCAAATCACCCCCCTTTCACCCCATTCAAAATGAAATAATAAAAAAAATTCAAACATACACATATTTGGTATCGCCTTGTTCAGACTCGCTATATCTATCAATAAAAAAACTATTAACCTGATCGTTAAACAGCGCAGCAATAAAAAAAAAGTCAAAACACCAGAATTACGTGTTTTGGTCACCGTTAAAATGCAATAACGGGTGATCAGAAGATCATATCTGCACCAAAATGGTATATTTAAAAATGTCAGTTCGGCACGCAGAAAAGCCCTCACCCAACACGAGATCACAAAAAATGGAGGCGCTACAGGTATCGGAAAATGGCGCAATTATTTATTTATCTTTTTTTCACAAAGTTTGGAATTTGCTTCACCAATTAGATAGAAAAGAACCAAGACATGTTTGGTGTCTATGAACTCGCAATGACCTGGAGAATCATAATGGCAGGTCAGTGCTAGAATTTAGTAAAAAAAAGCCAAACAAAAAGCAAGGATGGGATTGCTTTTTTTTTTTTTTTTTTGCAATTTCACCGCACTTTGAATTTTTTTCCCATTTTCAAGTACAATACATGGTGAAACCAATGGTGGCATTCAAAAGTACAACTTGTCTCGCAAAAAACAAGCCCTCACACGGCCATATTGACGGAAAAATAAAAAAAGGAAAATACCTCTGGGGGTTAAGGGGTTAAATTATTGAATTTTCTATGAATTACTATTTTATGCACTAAGCATTTTTCCCTACATATGTGCCTCTGTCATTTGTTTCATTGTGTTATTTTAAAATAGAATCCATATATTAGGGATGTCCACCATTTTCATAGAAACCATCCTTCTCCTATTCTACTGTTTATTATTTTGTTTTACATTTTTTTCTTTCTTTTCTTTCTGTAACAATATATCAATTGCTGTATTTTGAAGGCATTTTTAGATGTGTCTTATTCACAGGATTAATGTAAACATAACCAATTATTTCATGGTTGAAATTTGTTAAGATTGTATCTGTGTGAACATATATGCTTTAAATGTTTTTATATGTTAGTAATAAAACTATGTTTCTAAACTATTTATGGTATGTGTAGTCTATCATTGTAGGTTTACTAAAAACACCTTTATGAGCAGGGCAAGATAACAAGAGTAGAATATATTCAACTAAAAATGGACATCACATAGTATTGTCAAATATAACTTTCATTATTAATTTGCTTTTATGTTTGCTCTTCCCACGTGCTGCAAAACAGAGATATAGTCTAGAATCTGAATATAAAGGATAGCTAACAAATAATTATGGCCATTCGTCCTGTAAGCAAACATTCTAATTTATTTTTAAAGTATACTAATATCATTTTTATGGATGAGTGTACTGGAAAAACACTTACATGTAGTAATATTTTGAAAAAGTAAGGAAATGGATATTAGGCAAGGGAACATACAGGATAAAATGCCGGCCAACTTAATAATTGATAGAACTAATAGCCTATTCTGTCCAACAGTATTGGAGATGTTGACAAGTTTGCTGCAAAAAAAAAAAATTGCAGCAAAACTGCAGGGTGATCTACTGAGGAAGAAGAATCTTCAATGAAAAAGCTTTCACTGCGAAAAAAATGAATGCACAAATTATGCAAAAAATTATCCCTAGTGTTTCAAAGGCTCCTATAACTGGTGTTTTGAAAAAAATGATACATTCCAGCTTGCTGTGTTTATGCATTTGTCCATATAATTTATTAATGTAAAACATGTTTGAATTCATCAGGAAAAAAAAATAAAAAATCTTGTGAGATCTATTATTGTTGTCAAAATCCTTATGCAGAGAACATAGCCTACAGGCAAATACAAACTGAGATATATACACACACAGAACAATGTTTTTTTTTTTTTTTAAATGAGAAATATACCACAATGCAGCTTGATGAAAACAGAAAAAAGAGCACTCTAGTGAAAGTACACATGTACATTTGTGGCTCTGGGAGCCAGATGGTCACTGCTGGGCTCGTTTATGACTAGGTACATATTTTTACATATATATTTAATATTTAAAAAGCAATTATTCATTACAAATAGGGATGAGCGAACCTGAATGGTTAAGTTTGTGTTCGCCAGTCTAATAAAGCTTGTTGAAAGGCTTGTTTCCATTTCTAGAGAAAACAAATCATTTTTCTAGACCATTTTTTTTAGAAGTCTGTGAAATAGATAATTGGCATCAGCCATCTCGTTTCCAGTTGTAGGCCAAGCAAATAATTTTTCTTTACCGCTGTGTTTTATATAAAAATGGCTCAACAGACATGAAGGTAGCATTATCAATAAGTAGAGAAAATTCAGAAAAAAATATCCATTATGTTACCGATATGTATTTCTGTACTGGGCTGATCGTCAATGGGAAATGGAGAAAAAAGGGAAAGGAACAAATGGTCATGTAGCCCAAATTATATAACATTGGTAAATACTTTATTAAGTAAACATGTCAATACAAATGAGAAGCAGAGAAAAGTGCAAATGTGTGGTGCAAAACTATGAAGGACACACAGTATAAGCCTATATCAAAGTAACAAAAGAAATTGCAAATAATTACTAATATAATCCCCTACAATTAATATCCAGTGGTAGAGTGTCATATATCATGGAATAGAGCCAGTAATGCAACTAAATCATGAAAGTATGAAAGAGAATGAAGGACATATAATATTTGAAATAGAAGTAGCATAACTGATATAGACACACCAAGGGGAAACGCTTAACAACACATGGGATGGACCTGATCAAACACATCCTGTTTAACTTGTTAATGAGGCACTCTGAAAGTCATACATTCTTTTGTCAGTGCTTTTAGGCGGCCATCACTATTTCAAGATGGCCATCAGGTAAACTTACTATTGATAGAGTACCAACAGGTGACCCTATTGTCAGTGTTCCATCAGGCGGCACTCACTCTAATTTTAGAGTGCCATCAACCAGTCCTCACTAAGCATTTTTGGAGGACCAGCAGACGGCTATGCTTTACATAGCCATAGATAGCTACTGCAATAGAATTTTTTCCATCTGAAGTGTGGACATTTTCATTTTTGTATTAATACTGTAAAGTTTGAAGCTTGGAGGTCCAGCAGGTGGCCGTCTTGATTTATAGAGGGCCAGAAGACGTCTTGTGGACAGATGAGACCAAGATAGAGCTTTTTGGTAAAGTACATCATTCTACTGTTTACTGTAAATCTCAGCCTATATAACTGAGAGGCACAGAGTCCCATGTCTCTCGGCCCCAAAACCAGTAGGAAGCTCAGTGCCCTTTGTTCACACATCGCTCGCCAATGGGGGGAGGAGACTCAAGTTCCCACTCAAGCATTAAAAAAATACTCGCCGATTAACGAGCATCCTGTGCACACTGATTCTCGAGCAATTAGTGAGTAGTGACAAGCACGCTCGTTCATCAATAAACAACATACATAATGTTTACTTTTTGGCCCTCACATGAATCCTGCCTTGCATTTCTGGTTGATATCATATTTTCATCAGGGTTGTCTAAGTGTTTAAAAGAATTTGGAAGCAAATTATATAATATTATTGTGTTCAAAATGTATGCTAAACCCAAATGTGACACTGGCTACTGACTTAGTAGCATTAGTGAAATATCTTCAATTTAAATCGAGACAATTTTTTTTTCCTTTAGCAAACTGGCACCTCTTCAGTAGCATCTATCGCATTCCAATAGATGCAACTGCACAAGCATTCCCAATGCCATCTTGACGCAGCCGATTTGTTTTTCTTCTAGCAAAATTGTTCTGGCACCTGCACAGTAGCATCTATTGGAAATCGATAGATGCAACTGCACAGGCACAGACGTTGGTGCCATTTTGATGAAAATATATACAGGGTGGAGCGCGGTAATTTGCTTTTTTGCACTGCATGCTGTGGCGGCACTGTCGGTCGAAGAGAGGGGAGAGTGGGTGTGGCTTACAGTGGCTGATGGGAGATTTGTATTCCTCTGCCTTTCAGTTGCCATCATGCAGTGGACACGTGAGGAGAGGTCATTTTGTGTTGAAGTGTATTTTTCAAATGCCCACTCGATCATTGCAGTGCAGCGTGCTTTTCGTTTACAATTCGCTGTTCCTCCACGCGGACGTGTTCCTGGACGGCAATCAATTGTAAATTGGGTGAATGCATTCAGAACAGCAGGGAATGTGTCATGTGTACGAAGGGGACCTGAGAGAAGGATTACAACACCACAAAACATCGAGAGAGTTAGAGCAGCAGTACTGCAATCTCCGAAACGCTCTGCTCGGAAGCAATCATTTGCTCTTGGCATTTCAAGACGTTCTCTCCACCGGATTCTTCATGATGAACTGAATTTTCACCCGTATAAAATGTGCGTGGTCCAACATTTGTCAGCATGGGACTATTTGACACGGCGGACCTCTTGTGAAGACATGTTAGCAACGATACCCCGTGACGCAATTGTGTTTTTTTCTGATGAGGCACATTTTCACCTCAGTGGGTGTGTAAACAAACAAAATATGCGTTACTGGAGTGAAACAAACCCCAGAGAAGTTCACGAGAGACCTCTGCATTCGGACCGCGTCACTGTGTGGTGCGCCATATCACGAGTAGGCATCATTGGTCCTTACTTTTTTCAGGATAATGGTCGTGCCATAACTGTGAACTCCGAACGGTACTTGTCTATGATACAGGATTATTTTCAGCCGGCTCTTGAGGCAATGGAACTAGAGGATACATGGTTCCAACCGGATGGTGCCACTGCACACACAGCGAGGGTTACCATGAATTGTTTGAGGCAAATGTTTCCTGGACGGCTTATCTCTTTGAGGGGAGATGTGAACTGGCCAGCACGCTCACCAGATTTAGCCCCATGTGATTTTTTCCTTTGGGGTTACCTGAAGTCTAAGGTGTATATCAACCGTCAAAACACCTTGGAAGACCTAAGGAACAATATTGAAGCTGAAATTGGCAGAATACCAGTGGACATGCTTGTTAGAGTTCATGAAAACTTCAGAAAACGTATGCAGCAGTGTGTGGATAGCGAAGGTCGACATTTGCCAGATACACTATTTAAAACCATGTAATTTAAAAATTCCATTACTGTTCAGTATAATTAAAATATAAAATAGATTTTTCTAATGATCATAATTTTTTTATTTCATTCCCAAATCAGCAAATTACCGCGCTCCACCCTGTATATGTTTTTTCTTCCAATAATACTATATGATGAAATAATAAATGCATATAGGCATATTATCCATTGTACAGTGGGGCAAAAAAGTATTTAGTCAGTCAGCAATAGTGCAAGTTCCACCACTTAAAAAGATGAGAGGCGTCTGTAATTTACATCATAGGTAGACCTCAACTATGGGAGACAAACTGTGAAAAAAAAATCCAGAAAATCACATTGTCTGTTTTTTTATCATTTTTTTTGCATATTATGGTGGAAAATAAGTATTTGGTCAGAAACAAACAATCAAGATTTCTGGCTCTCACAGACCTGTAACTTCTTCTTTAAGAGTCTCCTCTTTCCTCCTCTCATTACCTGTAGTAATGGCACCTGTTTAAACTTGTTATCAGTATAACAAGACACCTGTGCACACCCTCAAACAGTCTGACTCCAAACTCCGCTATGGTGAAGACCAAAGAGCTGTCAAAGGACACCAGAAACAAAATTGTAGCCCTGCACCAGGCTGGGAAGACTGAATCTGCAATAGCCAACCAGCTTGGAGTGAAGAAATCAACAGTGGGAGCAATAATTAGAAAATGGAAGACATACAAGACCACTGATAATCTCCCTCGATCTGGGGCTCCACGCAAAATCCCACCCCGTGGGGTCAGAATGATCATAGGAACGGTGAGCAAAAATCCCAGAACCACGCGGGGGGACCTAGTGAATGAACTGCAGAGAGCTGGGACCAATGTAACAAGGCCTACCATAAGTAACACACTACGCCACCATGGACTCAGATCTTGCAGTGCCAGACGTGTCCCACTGCTTAAGCCAGTACATGTCCTGGCCCGTCTGAAGTTTGCTAGAGAGCATTTGGATGATCCAGAGGAGTTTTGGGAGAATGTCCTATGGTCTGATGAAACCAAACTGGAACTGTTTGGTAGAAACACAACTTGTCGTGTTTGGAGGAAAAAGAATACTGAGTTGCATCCATCAAACACCATACCTACTGTAAAGCATAGTGGTGGAAACATCATGCTTTGGGGCTGTTTCTCTGCAAAGGGGCCAGGACGACTGATCCGGGTACATGAAAGAATGAATGGGGCCATCTATCGTGAGATTTTGAGTGCAAACCTTCTTCCATCAGCAAGGGCATTGAAGATGAAACGTGGCTGGGTCTTTCAACATGACAATGATCCAAAGCACACCGCCAGGGCAACGAAGGAGTGGCTTCGTAAGAAGCATTTCAAGGTCCTGGAGTGGCCTAGCCAGTCTCCAGATCTCAACCCTATAGAAAACCTTTGGAGGGAGTTGAAAGTCCGTGTTGCCAAGCGAAAAGCCAAAAACATCACTGCTCTAGAGGAGATCTGCATGGAGGAATGGGCCAACATACCAACAACAGTGTGTGGCAACCTTGTGAAGACTTACAGAAAACGTTTGACCTCTGTCATTGCCAACAAAGGATATATTACAAAGTATTGAGATGAAATTTTGTTTCTGACCAAATACTTATTTTCCACCATAATATGCAAATAAAATGTTGAAAAAACAGACAATGTGATTTTCTGGATTTTTTTTTCTCAGTTTGTCTCCCATAGTTGAGGTCTACCTATGATGTAAATTACAGACGCCTCTCATCTTTTTAAGTGGTGGAACTTGCACTATTGCTGACTGACTAAATACTTTTTTGCCCCACTGTACATGTTACAGAGCAGGGGGCACCTGTGTGATAAATTATTTTTTTTCACACAATATTCTATTCAGTATGTAAAATATGGATAGATCACCGAAGGATCACTGACCTGTAAGCTGACCTGACACTGTCTGTAGGTTACTATGCACCATCCTGCTGACAGGTTCTCTTTAAGCCCATAATCAGTACATGGCACAAAGTGCACATTTTTGCAACTTATCAAAAATTAATCAACACTTCCCCATGTGTGTGGCCCCTGTGCAGTGTAGGGCATACAAGGGCAAAATTGATGTAAGCTATCAGATATAAATGTGTAGAATGTTTTGTTTTAACAAAATTCAAAATTGTTGTCAAAATTGGTAATTTTTTGGAGGGTGGATGAAATAGTGTATTATTAAAAAGCTGTGCTCCCTGATTGGTTAAGCTTCTGCAGATCAGATGTCTGATGTCAGGTATGGACTGGGGCTGAAATTCAGTTCTGGCATTTGAAATCACACAGGCCCTTGTTGTCCCCATCCCCATAAACCAGATGGGATAGATCACTAATATTACCCTGGATGGAGGAAAGGAAGATTTTCTACCAGACCAATATTTCTAATGATACCCGTGGCCTGCTGGGGTAAGTGACGGAGTCATCAACTTTGTGCTACATGACAACCCTTAACAGTATGGGTGTCTTGAGAACACCGATTCTGTTAACAACGTAGCAGACAAGGCAGCCCATGACCAGAGAGGCCCTTCTGGCACTTGCCAGAATTGCCAGATGGCCAGTCCGGCCCGGCCTCCTGTCTAACCTCTCCACTTCCTGCAAAATCATCACTTCAGTTGTGATTATGTGGCAACTGTGCAGGCTAGGACAAAATTGTTGCAAATTTTTAAACTCAAATTTTGAATTTTTGTGAATACAATTTTTCAAAATTCAAATTTTTTGTCATTTTTTATGATTTTGATAGCACTACAGTTACAGCAAATAAACATGAAGCAACAAAATTTACAGTATACAGTATATAACATGATAGATTAGATTATTTGCTGCTTCACCAGAGTCATATCATGTGAATAGCCAGGTTTAGTCGCACCTTCAAGGTGTCCTTTATCTGGCAGATACCATGAGCCCTAGTCCCATGGACTTCTGGCTCAGCAGGTTGGAAGCATGGCAAACAGTGGCCCAGTTTACTTTATGTGTACAGATATGTTCAGCCTCCAGTGTACTGTCAGAGTGGGGATTCATTGTAGTTGGTTGCTTTTTACACTGAAGCTGGTTACTGCAAGCAAAATGTAGTCTATATGGTGGCCATTCCACATATCTTTGCATCTCCATATAACATTTTGGGCATGGGTCTCCTAACCTGAACCTAATAATCTAATTCATGCCTATGAGGCCGTTGAATGTTGGCCCAGAGATGCACTGCATCAGTCTGAGGACATTGAGTGTTGCAGATGGGTTAGGATTAAGATCTCTACCAAGTGTTCAGCAACATGTAGTTTAGTATCATTTTTGTTTTTCTCCATAAAATTGCCTTTTAAACAGCATTATATTGAATTAAATAATTTATGTTATAATATTCAAAGTCTTTCGGCACATAGCAGTTTCCTTCACAAATCATCAAATATTTGCAGACTATTTCTTTATTTTTTTAAATTTGATAAGTATTCATCATTATAGTTTGCAGTTTTAGAAATGAGTTTATAGGCATGTGAGATGTCCTGTAAACACAAAAAAATAGGAGCATAAATAATTCAAGGTTGCTTTACAAGAATGTATTATCCCAAAGAGTCATTTAAACTTTGGCTTCCTCTGTTCATTTGTCTGAGATACAGTTTATATTAGATTTGTTTGCACAGTCTGACAAGTTCCCCACTGATCGTCTATATTTCTACATCTTGAAGCAAAGAAACTGGTAATTTAGTTACCAATTAAGTTGTTTTTCCTAAAGCGAACAGTTGGGATGGAAAAAAAACAGCTGGTGGCCATTTCATTTCTTATCTCCAATTGTTTCAATGTTCTCCTACAAAAACAAAGCAAACACATTTCTCTGTAAAGCCCGAGGATTTTACCTATTTTAGCCATAAATGTATTGCCTAATATAATTTTCTTTGTATTTATAGATATTTTATTACAGTACTAGAGGGTGGCCCGATTCTAACGCATCGGGTATTCTAGAATATGTATGTATGTACGTCGCGCTTAGCACAGCCACATAGTAAATAGCACAGCCACGTGGCATATAACACAGCCACGTAGTATATAACACAGACAGCCACATATTATATAGCATAGTCAGCCACATAGTATATAGCACAGCCACGTAGTATATAGAACAGCCACTTAGCATATAACACAGCCACGTAGTATATAACACAGACAGCCACATAGTATATAGCCAGCCATGTAGTATTTAGCACAGCGACGTAGTATATAGGACAGCCACATAGTGTATAGCAGCCACATAGTATATAGCAGCCACATAGCATATAGCACAGCTCACACAATACAGACAGCCGCATAGTATATATCACAGCCACGTAATATATAGCAGCCACGCAGTATATAACACAGCCCACATAGTATATAACACAGCCCACGTAATATATAGCACAGCCCACGCAGTATATAACACTGCCCACGTAGTATATAGCAGCCAAGCAGTATATAACACAGCCCACATAATATATAGCACAGCTCACGTAGTATATAACACAGCCCACGTAGTATATAACACAGGCCACGCAGTATACAACAAAGCCCACACAGTATATAACACTGCCCACGTAGTATATAGCTACCAGGCATAGGCAGCATCAATAGTAAAAATTTAGTCTGGGATGGGGCGGTACACTGGCACTGACTGGAGGGGAGTAGGGAAGGGGCACTGAATTGAGGATAGTAGGGAGGGGCCAATTCATGGCCGGACTAAGCCTGTCGCTGATTGGTCGTGGCCTGTCAGCCGCGACCTATCAGCATCACGGGATTCCGTTACAGACAGACAGAAACACAGACAAACAGACGGAAATACCCCTTAGATGATTATATAGATAGAGATTTAGCTTTTAGATCAAACATAAACTCTTCTTCTTCTAGAATGAAATATATCCTTTTGTGTTCCAATTATAACATAAATGAAGTCACAATTTCCCATAGGTTTACACACAAGTAGCCAGCATTGCCAGATTTTTCTAATAACAAAAACTGTAAATGCCATGTGTTACAATGGAAAAATGTAATAATACTTATGTGCAATTCAGATACAGAGGTTAAAAAGGATTTTGAAAAGTTGGTGTTGGTACCTGCAACACAGAGAGGAAAATGGCTTCCCTTATTTTACTCACTGTCTATGTAGAATAGTTTTGTGGTCTAGTTATCATTTTCTTTGGCAACCTCATAAGTTATCTAAAGTGATTTATGGGTAATATCCACTGTAATTTCTCTGAAATAGAAGGGTAGTTTATGGAGGATGGTTTGGGGGTAATTTATCATATCCGTAGTTTAATCAGTGATCTAAGATGGGTATGGTAATATCTAATATATCTAATATTTTTATGAGGGTTTATGTATGGAGTCACCACTTCAAGTTTCTCATGGTTAAGGAAGTTGAAGGTATGAGTTTGCACAACTTAGACCAGTAAAAAAATCAAGTGTACACATACTATATTTGACATATAAAAAAGTAAAAAAATCTGCTCTGATTGATTTCATAAAACAAATGTATCTGAGTTACCGATCTACTAAAAGCAAAACAATATGAAAGACATACATGTTTTATTATGCAAAAAAGACAAAACAAAGATGCAATTCTAAATAAAATTATTAAAAGTACACTGCTCAAAAAAATAAAGGGAACACTTAAACAAAAGAATATAACTCCAAGTAAATCAAACTTCTGTGAAATCAAACTGTCCACTTAGGAAGCAACACTGTTTGACAATCAATGTCACATGCTGTTGTGCAAATGGAATAGACAACAGGTGGAAATTATTGGTAATTATCAAGACACACTCTATAAAGGAGTGGTTCTGCAGGTAGGGACAACAGACCACATCTCAGTACCAATGCTTTCTGGCTGATGTTTTGGTCACTTTTGAATGTTGGCTGTGCTTTCACACTCGTGGTAGCATGAGACGGACTCTACAACCCACACAAGTGGCTCAGGTAGTGCAGCTCATCCAGGATGGCACATCAATGCAAGTTGTGGCAAGATGGTTTGCTGTGTATGCCAGCGTAGTGTCCAGAGCCTGGAGGCACTAAGAGGAGACAAGCCAGTACACCAGGAGTTGTGGAGGGGGCCGTAGAAGGGCAACAACCCAGCAGTAAGACCGCTACCTCAGCCTTTGTGCAAGAAGGAACAGGAGGAGCACTGCCAGAGCCCTGCAAAATGACCTCCAGCAGGCCACAAATGTGTATGTGTCTGCACAAATGGTTCGAAACCAACTCCATGAGGATGGTCTGAGTGCCCGATGTCCACAAATGGGGGTCGTACTCACAACCCAACACCATGCAGAATGCTTGGCATTTGCCATAGAACACCAGGATTGGCAAATTCGCCACTGGCGCCCTGTGCTTTTCACAGATGAAAGCAGGTTCACACTGAGAACATGTGACAGATGTGGCAATGGTCTTTTTTTAAGACCATTGAGTATTTAAAAAAAAAATATTGTATGAGCCACCTCATTGCCTTTTCTAGGCCCCAAACATATGTTTTCTGGACTATTGTTTTTTTTTTTGTAGTCTGGGAAATAAATAATAGGTATCAGCCATCTTGTTGTCATTTATAGGCCAAAGAATTTTTTCAGGACCGATGTGTGTTTTCTTGTAATGTTTCAAATCAACAATTGGCATCAGCCATCTCGTTTCCATATATATGCAAAATAATCTTTTTTTTCATGATCGTTGTGTCTTTTCTATTAGTGTTGCAAATAAACAATTTTTATCAACCTTCTTGTTGCCATTTGTAGGCCAAATAAATATGTTTTCAGTACAACTGAGTAATTTCTAGTAATGTGGCAAATAAATAATTTACATCAGCCATCTCATTGCCATTTTGAGGCCCAAAAAATAGTAGTCTAGGAAATAAAAAATTGTCATCAGCCATTGCGTTGCCATTTGTAAGCAAAAAAAAAAATCATATTTGTGGACTGGTGTGCTTTATAAATATCTGACAGGGCAAATACATATACTATGTCTAAAAAAAACTTCAATCTTATAATCCTATCAAAAACTGGAGATCTCTTTTAAGATAGTAATCAACAGATGTTTATTGAACATGACAATAATTAGTTAATACATAAAAATTATAAGGTAGTACATGATTGGACAACACATGGTACATTTAGGTAAGAAGTGGTATCAATAATATCACAAAAATTCTTATCACATAATTGTTCTCATAAACGCCGTCTTCAGTGTTTAAGTAAGAAATTTTATACGATGTTTACCCACATGGAAAAAATAGAAACGTAGGAAGAGGATGTATTTATATGTCTATAATTGTAATATAAAATTTGCTCAAAACTCCATGAGATGATCATATATATTTTTATTGCACTGCCAATATATGCGTACTGAGGAAAGTGCATGCAAAAGGAGTTAATTCAGAGTGCAAAAATGCAAAGTGCAAAAATAGTGCAAAAAAGTGCTACATTAATGCTAGGCAACTCTTAAATCAAAACACATATAAGCCTCAAAAAATGACATATCACAAATTCAGTACCAATGGACCATGTGTAGGGACTCCCAGCACGAGTTTCTTGTTGTTGCTTCTTCCAAAGGGATGTGTTTTTTAGTCTGAAAAATAAACAATTGGCATCAGCTGTCCCTTGCCATTTATTGGCCAAACCAATAATTTTACTGCCCCGCTGTGTCTATATGAGTATTGTGTGCAAAAAATAATTGTACTCTGCAGGGTTATTTGCAAGTACTGTGTGCAATGATTGTACTCTACAGAGTTTTTTTTTTGAATAGTGTGTGTAAAAAATTATTATGCTCTGCTACAGAGAAACCTGTGTGTGTACTCTGCATACATCTCTGTGGGAGTACTCTGAAAAAAAGCCTCTGTGGGGCTGCTCTGGAAAACAGCCTACTTTTTCATTTTTTTTTTTTATTCGGGTAGGCCCCAAAACATTTTGAATGGATAATAGAACAACCAAACTATACTGCAGTTTAAAAATGGCAGAGTGCGGTGAGTATACTTCAATATACTTCTATATTCAGTCAAAGATACAAACAAGTCCTGTGGGATCCACGCCTGATTAATTTAAAAAAAAAATTGAGCTTGCCACATTGGCTGCTGTGCTAAACATATGCTCCAACAGTACACTTTCCGCAGGATAGGCAAGCACCTCCAGGCATGGAGTAAAGGGCAAGCTCAGGCCCATCAATTGATATGTGGAGACGTGTGAACACATACTCTTCCCCAATGTTATCAAAGAAGTAAAGGTATTCAGCAACATATCGATAGGTGAATAATTATTTTAAAACAAAAATCTTTAATGTATAACATGGTTAAAATTATAATATAAAACCATTGGTTTAGAAAAAAGGCAAGTAACCCTTGAAACTCATAGCTACACGTTTCAAACCAACTGGTTCTTAATCATAGCTCTTCCCCAATGTTGTTGAAACGGTCTTGCTCATGAATTTGATCCCTTGGGTGCAGCTTTATTATCCATCCCCAGAGGGCATTTCCTTTTGGTGATATATTCATTTAGCTGTTCTGACATTGTATTGATGTTTGGAGCCAGTCTGTGAGCTTTAAGCTAAGGGTTTTCCCATTGATTTTTCTTTGCACCTATCTTCCATTTAACTTTAGTAAATAAGCTGTATTTCTGTTAAGAGTAATTTACTTTACTCACTTTAACTTCTTTCCTTTGTTTAGTACACTTCTTCTTTTGTAGTCAATTCACACTCTGTTCTAACACAGTAACATAGTTATTAAGGTTGAAGGAAGACTTTAAGTCCATCTAGTTCAACCCATAGCCTAACCTAACATGCCCTAACATGTTGATCCAGAGGAAGGCAAAAAAACCACGTGTCCTCCGGTTCTTTAGGAGGAACGAGAAGCAACTCAGTGGACATTTAGGAAATTTAGGTCCGAGTTGTCATCTAATAGATCGTACCCAAAGGCATCAATAGGGACTGCTGTGTCAGGATATCTAGCCTGTACAGGAGGTGGCTGGCTCAGTTTAGTTTTTCAGTGTTTAAGCTATTAATCCTGAGTGAGTTGCTACACAGGCATAACCTAAAAGCTGATTCCTGCTAATATGAGCTGCATCAGATGGTGGTGCTGGATGTTACGATGTGCTGAGTAAGGTTTTCCACGTTTCTGTCATGCCAGTCCTCCCTTCCAGGTTGGTGCGAGTGCCCCAGCTGCATTGGTGACTTCCTCCGACTTCTCTGCTTTGTGTTTCCACTGTAGCAGAGCTAGACCTGTCATGGAACAAATGGATTAGCAGCATATCTGCAGAAAGGTGAAGAATATTGTTTTTTTTTTAACTATTTTGCAGATAACAAGGGCATGGTGAGAATTCTGGGTGCACCCAGCTGTTCAAGTGAACAGGGAGTAGCTCCCTGGACATGACTGGGGGGGGAAATGTATCACCTGATTATTACCCTTGGATTCTATGGATTAGGAATGGGTTTATAAGGCCTGCTTCTAATCCAGATCAATGCTGTTTATACAGTTCCCTTGCTTAGGTGTATGCTGAGTGCTTTGTAATTGAGCTCTAGTTGCTCCTCAGTAGTTGCTAATGGTCGTTATTGTTTTTTCTTTAGTGGCTATTGTCCTTGGGTTTCCCTTTGGTTTTCATTTGAGTTTTTTGCTAGCTTAGAGTTAACTCTTGTACCTACCTCCACGTCATTCACGTCACCACATGCCAGCTACCTTGCGACAACAGTATGTGAAGGGCTCTGTAAAGCACCCTCTTCCTCATTAATGGGTGAAGAATATCCTGGACCTTAACCCCTTTCTGACATTAGATGTACTATACCGTCGAGGTAGTATGGGCCTGTATGACGACCAACGGGATAGTACGTCTAACGCGATCAGCCGCGTTCACGGGGGGATCACAGCCGGGTGTCAGCTGACTATGACAGCTGACATCAGGCACTATGTGCTAGGAGTGGTAACAGACTGCTCCTGGCACATTAACCCCTGGAACACTGTGATCAAACATGATCACAGCGTTCCGGCGGCATTGGGAAGCATTGCGCAGGGAGAGGAATCCCTGCGCAATGCTTCCCTGAGATCCTCCGAGCATCTCCTCCATCCTCCTCCCTGCAGGCCCCAGATCCAAGATGGCCACGGGGCTCCTTCTGGGTCCTGCAGGGAGGTGGCTTGCAAGCGCCTGTTCTGAGCAGGCGCCGGTAAGCCTCCTGTATTGCCTGTCAGATCGCTGATCTGACACAGCGAATTGCAAAGTGTCAGATCAGCGATCTGACACTTTACCATGATGTCCCACACTGGGACAAAGTAAAAAAGTAAAAAAAATAAAAATCCTAAATAAATAAAAAAAATATTGTTCCAATAAATATATTTCTTTATGTAAATAGTAAAAAAAAATAAAAGTACACATATTTAGTATCGCCGCATCCATAATGACCCAACCTATAAAACTATCCCACTAGTTAACCCCTTCAGTTAGCACCGTAAAAAAAAAAAAATAGGCAAAAAACAATGCTTTATCATCATACCGCCGAACAAAAAGTGGAATAACACATGATCAAAAAGACGGATATAAATAAACATTGAACCGTAGAAAACATCATCTTGTCCCACAAAATAAGAGCCACTATACAGCGTCATCAATAAAAAAATAAAAAAGTTATAGCGATGCAAAAATAAATATTTTTTCTATAAAATAGTTTTTATTGTTTAAAAGTGCCAAAACATAAACAAATTATATAAATGAGGTATCGCTGTAATTGTACTGACCCGAAGAATAAAAGTGCTTTATCAATTTTACCAAGTGCGGAATGGTATAAACGCCCCCCCAAAAGAAATTCACAAGTTGCTAGTTTTTGTTCATTCTGCTTTACAAAAATCGTAATAAAAAGAGATCAAAAATTGTTGTGCCCGAAAATGATACCAATAAAAATGTCAACTCGTCCGGCTAAAAACAAGACCTTACATGACTCTGTGGACCAAAATATGGAAAAATTATAGCTCTCAGAATGTGGAAACGCAAAAAATATTTTTTGCAATAAAAAGCGTCTTTTAGTGTGAGACAGCTGCCAAACATAACTACCCGCTATAAAAACACGCTATAAATAGTAACTCAAACACCCCATTATCACTGCCTTAATTAGGGAAAAATAATAAAATAAAAAAAGTATTTATTTCCATTTTCCCATTATGGTTAGGGTTAGGGTTGGGGCAAAAGGTAGGGTTGGGGCTAACGTTAGGGTAAGGGTTGGGGTTAAAGTTAGGGTTAGGGCTAAAGTTAGGGTTGGGGTTAGAGTTAGGGTTAGGGTTTGGATTACGTTTATGGTTGGGTTAGGGGTGTGTCAGGGTTAGGGGTATGGTTAGGGTTGGGATTAGGGTTAGGAGTGTGTTCGGGTTAGGGGTGTGGTTAGGGTTGGGATTAGGGTTAGGCCGTGTTGGGGTTAGGGGTGTGTTGGAGTTAAGGGTGTGGTTAGGGTTGGGATTAGGCTTAGGGGTTTGTTGGGGTTAGGGTTGGATTTAGAGTTGAGAGGTTTCCACTGTGTAGGCACACCAGGGGCTCTGCAAATGCATGACGTCCGATCTCAATCCATACAATTCTGTGTTGAAAAAGTAAAACTGTGCTCTTTCCCTTCCGAGCTCTGCCGTGCACCCAAACAGTGGTTTACCCCCACATATGGGGTATAAGCATACTCAGAACACATCAGACAACAACTCTTGTGGTCCAATTTCTCCTGTTACCCATGGGAAAATACAAAACTGGGGGCTAAAAAATCATTTTTGTGGAAAAAAAAAAGATTTTTTTATTTTCACGGCTCTGCTTTCTAAACTTTAGTGAAACACTTGGGGGTTCAAAGTGCTCACCACACATTCAGATAAGTTCCTTGGGGTCGAATTTCCAAAATGGGGTCAATTGTGGGTTTCTTTACTGTTTGGGTGCATCAGGTGCTCTGCAAATACAACGTGACACCCGCAGACCATTCAATCAAAGTTTGCATTACAAAAATGCCACTTCTTCCCTTCCGAGCTTTTCAATGCGCCCAAACAGTAGTTTTCTCCCACATATGGGGTATCAGCGTACTCAGAACAAATTGCACAAGAACATTTGTGGTCCAATTTCTCCTGTTACCCTTGGGAAAATAAAAAATTGGAGCAAAAAATAATTTTGCAAACTGTATTTTAAACTTCATTCTTACTCCTCTGAGGAGAATTTTGATTTTACTGTTAAAAGGCGATCCTGGGCTTTTTCTCTGCCTCAGGAATCTATGTGTCTCCAGTCTGTAGAAGGGTTTTTCAGGGCTTTACCCCTTATCTATGATGATCCTGACTGTATTTCCTTGGATGAATCCAGGCTCCGTCACATTCAGCAAGGGAATAGTTCAGTGGTGGCTTATAGCTCAGAATTCTGCAGGTGGGCCACTAATACCAAATGGAATGAGCCGGCTCTTAGAAACCAATTATGGCAAGGTCTTACTGAAAGGTTTAAAGATGCATTGGCAGTGTTTGACATTCCTGAGTCATTAGAGGCTGCCATTTTATTGGCAATATAGGTGGATAGATGCCTGCGGGATAGATGGGTAAGACCATCTTCTCCTGAGGCCTCTTTCCGGGACAATACCCCTGAGTCAGGGGGAAGGTTTGGAGGTGAATCTAAACTAGTGGAGTTAGCAGAACCCATGCAGTTTTGAGGTTCGTCTAAATCATATGTCTCCCTCAACATTCCCAAGAAAAAGGCCCTGTGTTTTTTTGTGGGAGGAAGGGAAATTTTATTGGGGCCTGTAATTGACTCGATTAACCCTTGGGAGCCTGGAGCTTGATAATGAAGGGGTAGGTTCATCTTCCACCTGTAATTCTTGGTTTGCCCTGACAACAAAGGTTGTACTAGAGAGCAGGACTGAGAAAATTTCTGTGTTTGTAGATAGTGGCGCTAGAGTCAGTATGGTGGATGCTGAGTTTGCTAGAACTCATGGGCTTGCTTGCTCTACCTTAGCTAAGCCTCTTTGTATTTATGCCATCAACTCATCGCCACTTGCACAGAGAGCACTGACACAGATTGTACATAACAAGACTGAGGGTGGTGTCTTTCCATTATGAGTTAATTTCTTGTTATGTCATGGAAGGCCTCCCCACTCCAATTGTTCTGGGTTTACCATGTTTGGTGAAACATAATCTGATGGTGGATTGGCAATCCAGAGAAATTGTGGAGTGAGGAGATTACTGTCATGATGACTTCCTAAACATTTCCCTTTCTGCAGTATCTATGGGGACCTTACCTTCCTACTTTGTCTGGCTTTGAGGATGTATTTTCTGAGAAGGGGGTGTCAGGATTTGCCCCTACCATTGGGCATATGACTGTCCTATTAACCTGACTCTTGGTGCTAAACTACCCAAGTCCAGACTGTACAATGTGTCCGGTCCTGGACAAGCCATGAATTATTTTTTTGCTGAGAGTCTTGAGAAGGGACCTATCAGACCTTCATCTTCGCCCATGGAGGCAGGGTTCTTTTTCATGAAAAAGAAAGTTGATGGTCTCCGTTCTTGTTTAGATTTCTGGGTGATCAATGAGTGGAACAGGCTGCCACGAGAGGTGGTGAGTAGGGTTGAGCGAATCGGGTCGGTCATTTTCATAAGTCGCCGACTATTGGCAAAGTCGGGTTTCATGAAACCCGATCCGATCCCTGTGTGGGGTCGGCCAT
The DNA here is from genome assembly GCF_032444005.1 of Ranitomeya imitator. Classification (NCBI taxonomy): domain Eukaryota; kingdom Metazoa; phylum Chordata; class Amphibia; order Anura; family Dendrobatidae; genus Ranitomeya; species Ranitomeya imitator. The sequence goes on along the minus strand of NC_091282.1, from coordinate 510,807,719 downwards.
GAGGTACACGACTTTCGCGCCAAAGTCGCATTTCAATGATGCGAAAAGCGCTATTTCTCAGCCAATGAAGGGGGACGCAGAGTGTGGGCAGCGTGATGACATAGGTCTCAGTCCCCACCATCTTAGAGAAGGGCATTGCAGTGATTGGCTTGCTTTCTGCGGTGTCACAGGGGCTATAAGGGGGCGTTCCCGCCAACCGCCATCTTACTGCTGCTGATCTGAGCATAGGGAGAGGTTGCTGCCGCTTTGTCAGAAGCAGGGATAGTGTTAGGCAGGGTACATTAACCCCCAAACCGCTTGTGCTGTAGCGATTTCCACTGTCCAACATCACCTTTTCTTAGCAGGGATAGTAGAGGCTAGATTTTTTTTTCCTCAGCGCTGTAGCTAATTGGGCTGCCCTAGAAGGCTCCCTGATAGCTGCATTGCTGTTTGTACACCGCTGTGCAAACCAACTGCTTTTTTCAAAGCACAAATCCTGTCGCTCCTTCCTTTCTGCACAGCTATCTTGTTTGTTTGTCCACACTTTTGACTTTTTTTTGTGCAGCAGTCCACTCCTTGTTATTGCTGCCTGCCATACTTTGCTGAGATTACTGCAGGGAGATAGTAATTGTAGGACAGTCCCTTTTTTTTCGTTATATCTCTTCAAGTCACTTTCTGCCACAGAAAATATACTCTAATACAGTGTTAGGACTGGCGGAACGCACCAAGACAGATGGTATAGATGCGTTCGCAGTCCGGGGTCCACCGTGCAGATGAAAACCTGCTGCTAGCAATTAGCAGACTATATGGCGGTACACTAGAGTATACACGCGTGGGTTAACCTCACCCAGCGTGAAAGAAGCAATCCTGTTAAGGCACAGGACCGCGGTACCGCACCTAAAGCGCGAGCAAGTAGTCAGCGAACTCAACCCCAACTGGGATTGAAGTCCGATTAGACCCTTGCTGGCGCAACACCGCAACTGGGTGTGAAATGAAACAGAAGAGTATGCAGTGTCGCACTGACGAACGCCACTAACCACCCAGGCTTGGGTAAGGAAAGCACAGAGGAAGTGCACGGCGCCGTACTGGCGGTCACAGCAACTGGACGCTATAATGTGTGACTAGTGCTGTAGGATAAGTCGGGCGCTAGGTAGCAGCCATACACCTTCCGCGAACAGTCATACTATAGGGTAGGGGTATCCAAGGACGACTTGCACTCACAACATACACACATTAGCAATTGTTTGACAATACTAGCGCATGGCCGTGCGGTCATGCGCAGTTAATATAGCAGCAGCACAGGAAGTGGCCACAGCACTTTTGCCCTTCTAGGACCTGCCAAGAGGACCAATGGAATGTGCTGCAGAGCCTGAGCACATGACCCTCGATCTCCAACGGGAGACCTTACGCTGGGCATGCTCAGTACGTGCAGACAAGGATTTAGTCCCAGAGAAGTCCGCTCGCTGCTGACCAGCACAGACTTTAATAGCAGAGACTGGAGAAGCAGCAGTAACTCTCAGAACAGAGTGAGAATGAGCAAGACGCTGGGACCGACGTCCCTGCTGAGCAGACTCCACTGCGGCTGGACAAGAATGGGAGACCGCAGCGGAGGTGGCTCGAGATTCCCCCTGTGCAGAAGCCAGAAGCGGGAACTCGACCCCTAACATTACCCTCCTCCTAGGCCCCCCCCTCCTTGGGCCTCGCTACGTTCGAAGGCAGCAATGAGCTGCGAAGCCCGAATGTGCTCAACAGGCTCCCAGGACCTGTCCTCGGGGCCATAACCCTTCCAGTCCACCAAATAAAATTTTTTACCACGCACCACCTTGCACCCCAAAATAGCGTTCACCTCATAATCGTCCAAAGACGAACCCGATGTCCCAGCATATGACTCGGAGAACCGGGACATATACACGGGTTTCAAGAGGGACACATGAAAGGTGTCGGTGATACCCAGGCGTGGCGGAAGGGCCAAACGATAGACCACAGGATTAACCTGCTCGAGGACCTTGAAAGGACCCAAGTAGCGAGGAGCAAATTTAGTGGACTCAACTCGCAGCCTGATGTTACGGGCGGAGAGCCACACCAAGTCGCCAGGAGCAAAGGTCGGAGCGGGGCGCCGATGAGCATCGGCGGAGGACCTCATTCTCTCCTTAGAGGCCCGAATGGCATCCTGAGTGCGGTCCCAAATATCCCGTGCCTCCACAGCCCAGTCTGCCACCCTGGAGTCGGCGGAAGACACGGGCATAGGCACAGGTACCCGTGGATGCTGACCATAGTTGAGGAGGAATGGGGTTTGTCCAGTGGAGTCAGCTACGGCGTTGTTCAGTGCAAACTCTGCCCATGATAGCAAGGATGCCCAGTCATCCTGCCTGGCTGAAACAAAATGTCGCAGGTATGTGACCAAGGTCTGGTTGGCCCTCTCTACCAACCCATTCGTCTCGGGATGATAAGCGGAAGAGAGATTCAACTCAATACTGAGAAGACGACACAGCTCTCTCCAGAACCGAGACGCAAACTGGGGACCCCGGTCACTGACAATTTTGTCAGGCATACCATGTAGGCGGAAGATGTGCTTAATGAACAACGCAGCCAAGGCCCGTGCAGAAGGTAACCGTGGTAGCGGCACCAAATGCACCATTTTCGAGAAATGATCGGTGATGACCCAAATGATGGTACAGCCGCGAGACTTGGGCAAACCCACGACAAAGTCCATCCCGACCATCTCCCAGGGCTTATCTGCCACCGGCAAGGGATAGAGCAACCCAGCTGGCCTTTGACGCAGAGATTTATTTTTGGCGCAGGAGACACACGCCAGAATATAATCCCTGACATCCCGGACCATATGCGGCCACCAGTACGTCCTCGCCAGTAGCTCAGATGTCCTCTTTGTCCCAAAGTGTCCACCCACTCTGGACGAATGAGCCCAAGAGAGAACCTCCGGTCGCAAATTAATGGGCACAAAAGTCTTGCCCGGAGGCACAGACTCAAGCGAAACCGGTGCTACGGTTCTCAGGCTCTCAGAGGGAACAATAAGCCAAGGCTCCTCTTCCTCCTCTTCAGTTGACATAAGGGAGCGAGAGAGAGCATCAGCATGAATATTCTTCTCCCCGGCGAGAAAATGAAGAGAAAAGTGGAACCGGGAAAAGAACAAGGACCATCTGGCTTGGCGAGAATTTAGCCGCTTGGCTGTCTGTAAGTAGACCAAATTTTTGTGGTCAGTGTAAACCTGGAAGGGAAACCGCGCACCTTCCAGAAGATGTCTCCACTCTGAAAAGGCCAACTTCATTGCTAGCAGCTCCCTATCCCCGATGGAGTAGTTTCTCTCTGCTGGCGAGAAAGTCTTAGAGAAGAAGAAGCATGGATGCTTCCGACCTTGAACATCCTTCTGGTAGAGGACTGCTCCAGCACCAACGGACGAGGCATCCACCTCCATTAGGAATGGCTTATCCACATCGGGACGATGTAAGATGGGAGCGCTAGCAAAGTGGGACTTAATAGAAGTGAAGGCCTTGGAGACCTCTTCCGACCACAATTTAGGATTCGCTCCCTTCTTGGTGAGGGCTACCAAGGGAGCTACCAGAGTTGAGAAGTGGGGAATGAACTGGCGGTAATAGTTAATGAACACCATAAAGCGCTGCACCGCTTTAAGAGAATGGGGCTCTTGCCAGTCTATCACAGCCTGTAGTTTGGCAGGATCCATAGCCAATCCCTGGGCGGAGATGATATAGCCCAGGAACGGCAAAGACTCCTGCTGAAACATACACTTCTCCAACTTAGCGTAAAGAGAGTTTGTCCGTAGGAGGTCGAAGACTCTGCCAACATCTCTTTGGTGGGAGTCAATATCTGGAGAAAAGATGAGAATATCATCCAGATAGACTACTACCGAGGTGGAAAGCATATCCCGGAAGATGTCGTTGACAAAGTCTTGAAAAATGGCTGGGGCATTACAGAGCCTGAAGGGCATCACCAGATACTCATAGTGCCCATCTCTGGTGTTAAACGCCGTTTTCCATTCGTCCCCCTCACGGATGCGAATCAGGTTGTAAGCACCCCGCAGATCTAATTTAGTAAATACCCTTGCTCCCCGAAGCCTATCGAAGAGCTCAGATATCAAGGGCAAAGGATACTTGTTCTTAACGGTGATAGCGTTAAGACCCCTGTAGTCTATGCATGGACGTAGCTCCCCATTCTTCTTCTGCACGAAGAAAAACCCTGCCCCAGCAGGTGACACTGACTTCCTGATAAACCCTCTTGCCAGATTCTCTTGAATGTACTGAGACATGGCCTCCGTCTCCGGGAGAGATAATAGATAAACTCGACCCCGGGGAGGCTCAGCACCAGGCAAGAGATCAATAGGACAGTCATAGGGGCGATGGGGCGGAAGGGGCTCCGCCGCCTTCTTGGAGAACACGTCTGCGTAAGACCAATATTGCTTGGGGAGAGAGGATAGATCTGCGGGTACCTCAGTAATAGCAACCTGAACGCACTCTCGGTGACACCTACCCCCACATGATTCACCCCATCCCAGAATTCTGCCAGAGGACCACTCGATGTGAGGAGAGTGGTACCGTAGCCAAGGTATCCCCAACAGGACCTCATCAATACCCTCAGGAATGACGAGCAGAGAAATAATCTCCTGATGGGATGGCGACAGGGACAGAGTAACAGGGATGGTCTGATGTGTTATCTGTGCGGGGAGTGTCGACCCATTCACCACTCGTACCGTTACTGGTTGAGATAGCATAACCAGGGGTATTGCGTGACGTTGGGCGAAGGCAGAAGACATAAAATTGCCCTCCGCCCCAGAATCCACGCAGAGGTCTACCGAGTGGGAGGATGAGCCAAAGGTAATTGTCCCCTTAAAGGACAATTTGGAGGCAAACGTCGCAGTGTCTAGTGCACCTCCACCTACTACCACTAGACGCTGACGTTTCCTCGACCGCTGATGACATCAGGTGGCAAGATGTCCTGACTGTTGGCAAACATGGCAACCCTGGAGTGCACGAGCGGTCTGGGACTTAGATTCCGCTCGTGACACCACCTTAGGTTCCTGGAACTCAGGAGCCTGGACTGGAGATTCCAAAGGTTTGGCGAAGGTGGGAGCCAGCCGAAACCTCTGCCTACACTGGGCTCGCTCTAACCTCCGCTCGTGAAAACGGAGGTCAGTGCGAGTAGATACTGCTATTAACTCCTCCAGTGTGGCGGGAATCTCCCTAGTGCCCAGAGCATCCTTAACGTGGTCAGCCAGCCCCCTCCAAAATATAGGGATAAGGGCTTTATCCGACCACTCCAGCTCAGATGCCAGAGTGCGGAAATGGACGGCAAAAAGGCTGACCAAGGACGAGCCCTGAATCAGTGCCAACAGTTGGAGCGCCGTGTCATGGGTGACACGAGGTCCTAGAAAGACCTGTTTCAGAGTGCTCAGGAATAACGGAGCACTCTGCACCACATGATCGCCACGCTCCCACAGCGGCGTAGCCCACTGCAACGCCCTGTCCGACAATAAGGAAATTATAAAGCCCACCTTAGCCCGCTCTGTAGGGAAACGAGAGGCCAGAAGCTCGAGATGTATTGAGCACTGACTCACGAAACCCCTACAGGACTTACTGTCACCAGAAAATTTCTCTGGTAGCGGGAGGCGAGATAGCGTCGGTACAGGAGCGGCAGTGGACAAGGTAGCTGCAGCCACACTTGCAGCCTGAACAGTGACAGCAGTAACATCCACAGCTGAGGTTGAATGCTCAAGAGCCGCCAACCTTCCCTCCAGCTGCTGGATGTACCGCTGTAAACGCTGGTCGTCCGCCATTTTACTAGCCAGACCCTGGCGCTAGTATTCTGTTAGGACTGGCGGAACGCACCAAGACAGATGGTATAGATGCGTTCGCAGTCCGGGGTCCACCGTGCAGGTGAAAAGCTGCTGCTAGCAATTAGCAGACTATATGGCGGTACACTAGAGTATACACGCATGGGTTAACCTCACCCAGCGTGAAAGAAGCAATCCTGTTAAGGCACAGGACCGCGGTACCGCACCTAAAGCGCGAGCAAGTAGTCAGCGAACTCAACCCCAACTGGGATTGAAGTCCGATTAGACCCTTGCTGGAGCAACACCGCAACTGGGTGTGAAATGAAACAGAAGAGCATGCAGTGCCGCACTGACGAACGCCACTAACCACGCAGGCTTGGGTAAGGAAAGCACAGAGGAAGTGCACGGCGCCGTACTGGCGGTCACAGCAACTGGACGCTATAATGTGTGACTAGTGCTGTAGGATAAGTCGGGCGCTAGGTAGCAGCCATACACCTTCCGCGAACAGACATTCAATAGGGTAGGGGTATCCAAGGACGACTTGCACTCACAACATACACACATTAGCAATTGTTTGACAATACTAGCGCATGGCCGTGCGGTCATGCGCAGTTTATATAGCAGCAGCACAGGAAGTGGCCACAGCACTTTTGCCCTTCTAGGACCTGCCAAGAGGACCAATGGAATGTGCTGCAGAGCCTGAGCACATGACCCTCGATCTCCAACGGGAGACCTTACGCTGGGCATGCTCAGTACGTGCAGACAAGGACTTAGTCCCAGAGAAGTCCGCTCGCTGCTGACCAGCACAGACTTTAATAGCAGAGACTGGAGAAGCAGCATTAACTCTCAGAAAAGAGTGAGAATGAGCGAGACGCTGGGACCGACGTCCTTGCTGAGCAGACTCCACTGCGGCTGGACAAGAATGGGAGACTGAAGCGGAGGTGGCTCGAGATTCCCCCTGTGCAGAAGCGGGAACTCGACCCCTAACATACAGTGGGCCAGATTTATTCACTAGTCTCCCTGAAGAAAAAAAAAGGGTGCAGGTTAAAATTGGCAAATCTGTATCAGTGGCATCTGTGTCTTTTCTGGCACAGAAAACATACAGTCTAACAGTGGGCCTGATTTCTTGCCAATTCTCCCATAAATAAAAAAAAAATAGTGGGAGATTAAGATTGGCAATTTTGCCTCAGTGCCAGTGCTGTGTGTGGCACCTGTCTCTAATTTTGTGCCACATTAAACCAAGTGTGTAATACTGGGCCAGATTTCTTTTAAATTCTCCCTGAAAAAAAAAATAGTGGGAGATTAAGATTGACATTTCTGCTTCAGTGCCACTCCTGTGTGTGCCACCTGTCTCAAATTTTGTGCCATATTAAACCTAGTGTGTAATACTGGGCCAGATTTCTTTTAAATTCTCCCTGAAAAAAAAATAGTGGGAGATTAAGATTGGCAATTCTGCCTCATTGCCAGTGCTGTGTGTGGCATCTGTCTCTAATTTTGTGCCACAGAACATATACTGTATAAGAGTGGGCCACATTTCTTCAATATTCTGCCAGAAAAAATAAATAGGGGGAGATTTTTATTGGTAGTGTCTGCATCAGCATCAGTCCTGTTAGTGGCATATCTGTCTGCCACTGAAGCTGTGTACTGTTATTAGTGTTGAGCATTCCGATACCGCAAGTATCGGGTATCGGCCGATATTTGCGGTATCAGAATTCCGATACCGAGTTCCGATATTTTTGTGATATCGGGAATCGGTATCGGGATTTAGATTAATGTGTAAAATAAAGAATAAAAATAAAAAATATTGATATACTTACCCTCGGACGGGCCCTGGTTGTCACCGCTGCAATCGCCATGTTTTCCTTCCTATGAATGAGCTTTTAAGTACCTTCGATGACCAATCACAAGCTGCGACGTCATCGAAGGTACTTAACAAGCTCATTCATAGGAAGAAAAGCATGGCGATTGCAGCGGTGACAACCAGGGCCCGTCCGAGGGTAAGTATATCAATATTTTTTTATTTTTATTCTTTATTTTACACATTAATATGGATCCCAGGGCCTGAAGGAGAGTTTCCTCTCCTACAGACCCCGGTAACCATTACGGATACCTTCCGATATTTGTGTCCCATTGACTTGTATTGGTATCGGATATCGGTATCGGCGATATCCGATATTTTTCGGATATCGGCCGATACCATCCGATACTGATACTTTCAAATATCGGACGGTATCGCTCAACACTAACTGTTATACATTGGGCCTGATTTTCCCTGCAGTCTCACCCACCTATAAAGGGATATATAAATCCAACAGAAGTTTGAGTTCACCTTGTAACTGGTTTTACAGTAACAAATACCGTTAGTTTGGTTAAGTTTTTCAAACAATGAGGAAGTCTGGTGGAAGAGGTCGTGGCCGTGGGCGGTCATTGCCAGCTGGTAATGATGGTAGTGGTGGTGGAGCATCAGGTGGTCGTGGGAAAAGCAATATAGCACGACCTCGAGTTGTTGAGCCTGGTTCGTCGTCTGGCTACACAAGGCCTCGAACGCTCCCTTTTCTGGGAGTAGGAAAACCGCTTTTAAAGCCGGAGCAGCAAGAAAAAGTTTTGGCTTTCCTTGCTGACTCAGCCTCTAGCTCTTTCGCCTCCTCTTCTGAAACTGCTAAATGTAAAAGCAGCGGGTTGTTAGTGGATGTTCACGGTCAGGGACAAGTCGCTTCCTTGTCTTCTTCACCAAGAACAACAGAGAAGGATGCGTCAGGCGACACAACGGGTTACTCCATGGAGCTCTTTACACATACCGTTCCTGGGTTAGAAAGTGAAACAGTTAACAGGCCATGCCCATTACAAGTTGAATCGGACATGGAGTGCACAGATGCACAGCCACAGCCAGATTACTATGCTGTTCCTTTGATTCAGACCAGAACATTGCCCTTGCAGTGTACTGATCCAGAATCAGACCCTGATGAGACTATGGTGCCCAGTCACGAACGCTATACCACCGGCTTACACGGTGACACAGACGAAGTTGCACACGAGATAGAAGAGGAGGTCATAGATGACCCAGTTGTTGACCCCGATCGGCAGCCATTGGGGGAACAGGGTGCAGGCGGCAGTAGCTCTGAAGCGGAGGAGGAGCCACAGAAGGCATCAACATCGCAACAGGTTCCATCTGCCAGGCCCGTATCTGGCCAAAAACGCGTGGCAAAACCAAAACCAGTTGTAGGACAGCGTGGACATCCGGTTAAAGAAGCTCAGTCTGCAATGCCTGAAAAGGCATCCGATAGTAGAAAGAGTCCAGTCTGGCATTTATTTAAACAACATCCAAATGATCAGCGCAAAGTCATTTGTCAAAAATGTTCAACTACCTTAAGCAGAGGTCAGAATCTTAAAAGTCTAAATACAAGTTGCATGCGTAGACATTTAACCACCATGCATTTGCAAGCCTGGACTCACTACAAAACGTCCCTTTGTTGTAGCACCCTCGGCCAATGAAGCTAGTCAGCAACGCTACATCCCTTCCCTCACTGTAAGCCCACCATTTCCCGCACCAACTGCAGTAAATGTGCAGGTTTCGTCGCCAGGCCAAAGCAGTCAGGGAATCACCAGTTTCGTAGTAGGAAACACTGCATGTAGGGCACCAGCAAGAATACCATCTCCAACCCTCACTCAGTCTGCCATGTCCACCGGCAACCCCGCTAGTTCCACGATTTGCAGCTCTCCAGTCCAGCTCACCCTACATGAGACTCTCGTTAGGAAAAGGAAGTACTCATCCTCGCATCCGCGTACACAGGGTTTCAAGGCCCACATTGCTAGACTAATCTCATTAGAGATGATGCCCTACCGGTTAGTTGAAAGCGAAGCTTTCAAAGCCCTGATGGACTACGCTGAACCACGCTACGAGCTACCCAGTCGACACTTCTTTTCGAGAAAAGCCATCCCAGCCCTCCACCAGCATGTAAAAGACAGCATCATCCATGCACTCAGGCAATCTGTGAGTACAAAGGTGCACCTGACAACAGATGCATGGACCAGTAGGCATGGCCAGGGACGTTACGTGTCCATCACGGCACACTGGATTAATGTGGTGGATGCAGTGTCCACAGGGGACAGCAATATTGGGACAGTTCTGCCTAGCCCACGGTCTAGGAAACAGTTGGCTGTAGGCGTTCGCCCCCCCTCTTCCTCCTCCTCATCCTCCTGCAGAAGCGAGAGCTCGTCCACAGACCGCAGTCGCACGAGCACTCCATCCGCAGCTGCCACTGTTGCACACGAGGTGTCCCATTATGGGACAGCTAGTGGCAAGCGTCAGCAGGCTGTATTGGCAATGAAGTGTTTGGGCGACAACAGACACACCGCGGAAATTCTGTCTGAGTTCTTGCAGCAAGAAACTCAGTAATGGCTGGGCACTGTACATCTTGAGGCAGGCAAGGTAGTGAGTGATAACGGAAGGAATTTAATGGCTGCCATAGCCCTTTCCCAACTGAAACACATTCCTTGCCTGGCTCACACCTTAAACCTGGTGGTGCAGTGCTTCTTGAAAAGTTATCCGGGGTTACCCGACCTGCTCCTCAAAGTATCCGTCGCCTAATCATCGACGTTGCAACAACATGGAACTCCACACTGCACATGCTTCAGAGACTGTGCGAACAGAGGCGTGCTGTTATGTATTTGTGGGAGGATACACATACACGGGCAGGCAGTTGGATGGCAGACATGGAGTTGTCAGGTGTGCAGTGGTCGAAGGTACAAGACCTGTGTCAAGTCCTTCAGTGTTTTGAGGAATGGACACGGCTGGTTAGTGCAGACAACGCCATAATAAGCATGAGCATCCCCCTAATGCGTCTGCTGATGCAAAGTTTGACGCACATAAAGGAGCAGGCGTCTGCAGCCGAGGAAGAGGAAAGCCTTGATGACAGTCAGCCATTGTCTGGTCAGGGCAATCTACAGGATGAGGTAGCGGGTGAAGAGGAGGAGGACGAGGAGGATGATGGGAATGAGTATTTTTTGAATGAGGAAGCTTCTCGGGGGCCAATAGAAACTGGTGGCGTTGCAAGGCCGGGTTCAGGTTTTTTGAGGGAGACAAGTGACGTAGATTTGCCTGAATCTGCCCCTCAACCCAGCACAACTGCAGATTTGACAAGTGGAAGTTTGGCCCACATGGCGGATTATGCCTTACGTATCCTCAAAAGGGACCCACGCATTATTAAAATGATGACCGATGACGATTACTGGTTGGCCTGCCTCCTTGATCCTCACTATAAAGGCAAATTGCAAAATATCATGCCACATGAGAACCTCGAACAAATATTAGCAACCAAACAAGCAACTCTTGTAGACCGTTTGATTCAGGCATTCCCAGCACACAGCGCCAGTGATGGTTCTCACACAAGCTGCAGGGGCAACAGGGCAGAAGTGTTAGAGTTGCACAAATCAGAAGTGGCGTTGGACAGAGGGGTTTTTTGACCAGGTTGTGGAGTGATTTCACAAATGACCGCAGACAGGACAGGTACTGCAGCATCAATCCAAAGTGGCAAGAGACAACATTTGTCCAGTATGGTTACTAACTATTTTTCATCCCTTATCAATGTTCTCCCTCAACCATCATTTCCATTTGATTACTGGGCATTCAAAATAGACACCTGGCCTGAATTGGCAGAATATGCATTGCAGGAGCTTGCTTGTCCAGCAGCTAGTATGCTATCAGAAAGAGTATTCAGTGCTGCTGGTTCAATATTGACCTATGGAACACATTATGGATGGCAAAAGAAGCTGGAAGGTCCAAACGAAATGACACAGGATTAAGAACTTCAGAAATCTTATATGGCCCAATGAAACGAGGCTTAAACTTAGGAGAGGAAACCTTCATAGGAACGTGACGAGATGACAACCAAACCAAATCCTCAACACGAAGTCGGGGACCAACACAATGCCGGTGGTTAGCGAAACGTTGAGCCTTCTCCTGAGACAATGTCAAATTGTCCACCACATGAGTCCAAATCTGCTGCAACCTGTCCACCACCGCATCCACACCAGGACAGTCCGAAGGCTCAACCTGCCCTGAAGAAAAACGAGGATGGAAACCCGAATTACAGAAAAAAGGAGAAACTAAAGTAGCCGAGCTGGCCCGATTATTAAGGGCGAACTCAGCCAAAGGCAAGAAGGACACCCAATCATCCTGATCAGCAGAAACAAAGCATCTCAGATATGTCTCCAAAGTCTGATTAGTTCGTTCGGTTTGGCCATTAGTCTGAGGATGGAAAGCCGAAGAAAAAGACAAATCAATGCCCATCTTAGCACAAAAGGACCGCCAAAACCTCGAAACAAACTGGGAACCTCTGTCCGAGACGATGTTCTCTGGAATGCCATGCAAACGAACCACATGCTGGAAAAACAATGGCACCAAATCAGAGGAGGAAGGCAATTTAAACAAGGGTACCAAATGGACCATCTTAGAGAAGCGATCACAAACCACCCAAATGACCGACATCTTTTGAGAAACAGGGAGATCAGAAATAAAATCCATGGAAATATGCGTCCAGGGCCTCTTCGGGATCGGCAAGGGCAAAAGCAACCCACTGGCACGAGAACAGCAGGGCTTAGCCCGAGCACAAGTCCCACAGGACTGCACAAAAGAACGCACATCCCATGACAAAGAAGGCCACCAAAAGGATCTAGCCACCAAATCTTTGGTACCAAAGATTCCAGGATGCCCAGCCAACACTGAACAATGAATCTCAGAGATAACTCTACTAGTCCATCTATCAGGGACAAACAGTTTCTCCGCTGGACAACGGTCAGGTCTATCAGCCTGAAACTTTTGCAGCACACGCCGCAAATCAGGGGAAATGGCAGACAAAATTACCCCTTCTTTAAGAATACCCGCCGGCTCTAGAACACCCGGAGAGTCAGGCACAAAACTCCTTGACAGGGCGTCAGCCTTCACATTCTTAGATCCCGGAAGGTATGAAACCACAAAATCAAAACGGGAGAAAAAGAGCGACCATCGAGCCTGTCTAGGATTCAACCGTTTGGCAGACTCGAGATAAGTCAAATTCTTGTGATCCGTCAAGACCACCACGCGATGTTTAGCTCCTTCAAGCCAATGTCGCCACTCCTCGAATGCCCACTACATGGCCAACAACTCCCGATTGCCCACATCATAATTGCGCTCAGCAGGCGAGAATTTTCTAGAAAAGAAGGCACAGGGTTTCATCACCGAGCCAACAGAACTTCTTTGCGACAAAACAGCCCCTTCTCCAATTTCAGAAGCATCAACCTCCACCTGAAAAGGGAGCGAAACATCTGGCTGGCACAACACAGGGGCAGAAGCAAAACGACGCTTCAACTCCTGAAAAGCCTCTACAGCCGCAGAGGACCAATTGACCACATCAGCACCTTTCTTGGTCAAATCAGTCAACGGCTCAGCAACACTGGAAAAGTTAGCAATGAAGCGACGATAAAAATTAGCTAAGCCCAGGAACTTCTGCAAGCTCTCCACAGATATCGGCTGAGTCCAATCGTAAATGGCCTGAACTTTAACAGGATCCATCTCGATAGTAGAAGGGGAAAAAATGAAACCCAAAAATGAAACCTTCTGAACTCCAAAGAGACACTTTGACCCCTTCACAAACAAGGAATTCGCACGAAGGACCTGGAACACCATTCTGACCTGCTTTACATGAGACTCCCAATCATCCGAAAAGACCAAAATGTCATCCAAATATACAATCATGAATCTATCCAGGTACTCTCAGAAGATGTCATGCATAAAGGACTGAAACACAGATGGAGCATTAGAAAGCCCGAATGGCATAACCAGGTACTCAAAATGGCCCTCGGGCGTATTAAATGCCGTTTTCCATTCATCACCCTGTTTAATTCGCACAAGATTATACGCACCACGAAGATCTATCTTGGTGAACCAACTAGCCCCCTTAATCCGAGCAAATAAATCAGACAGCAGCGGCAAAGGATACTGAAATTTGACTGTGATCTTATTAAGAAGGCGGTAATCAATACAAGGTCTCAAAGAACCATTCTTCTTGGCCACAAAAAAGAACCCTGCTCCCAATGGTGACAATGACGGACGAATATGACCCTTCTCCAAGGATTACTTTATATAGCTCCGCATAGCGGCGTGCTCTGGCACAGATAAATTAAACAGACGGCCCTTAGGAAACTTACTACCAGGAATCAAATTAATAGCACAGTCGCAATCCCTATGAGGAGGTAGGGCACCAGATTTGGGCTCTTCAAATACATCCCGGTAATCTGATAAAAACTCAGGGACTTCAGAAGGAGTGGAAGGCGAAATTGACAGCAATGGAACATCACCATGTACCCCCTGACAACCCCAGCTGGACACAGACATAGATTTCCAATCCAACACTGGATTATGGACCTGTAGCCATGGCAACCCCAAAACGACCACATCATGCAGATTATGCAACACCAAAAAGCGAATATCCTCCTGATGTGCAGGAGCCATGCACATGGTCAATTGAGTCCAGTACTGAGGCTTATTCTTGGCCAAAGGCGTAGCATCAATTCCTCTCAATGGAATAGGATACTGCAAGGGCTCCAAGAAAAAACCACAGCGCCTGGCAAACTCCAAGTCCATCAAATTCAGGGCAGCGCCTGAATCCACAAATGCCATTACAGAATAGGACGACAGAGAGCAAATCAGAGTAACGGACAAAAGAAATTTAGACTGTACCGTACCAATGGTGGCAGACCTAGCGAACCGCTTAGTGCGCTTAGGACAATCGGAGATAGCATGAGTGGATTCACCACAGTAAAAACACAGCCCGTCTGTGTTCTTGCCGTTCAGCTCTGGTCAAAGTCCTATCACACTGCATAGGCTCAGGCCTATGCTCAGAGAATACCACCAGATGGTGCACAGCTTTGCGCTCACGCAAGCGCCGATCGATCTGAATGGCCAAAGACATAGACTCATTCAGACCAGCAGGCATGGGAAATCACACCATGACATCCTTAAGGGCTTCAGAAAGACACTTTCTGAAAATTGCCGCCAGGGCACATTCATTCCACTGAGTAAGCACAGACCACTTTCTAAACTTCTGACAGTACACCTCCACTTCATCCTGACCCTGACACAAAGCCAGCAAGATTTTCTCTGCCTGATCCACTGAATTTGGTTCATCATAAAGCAATCCAAGCGCCAGAAAAAACGCATCAACATCACGCAATGCAGGATCTCCTGGCGCAAGGGAAAATGCCCAGTCTTGAGGGTCACCACGCAACAAAGAAATAATGATTTTTACCTGTTGAACGGGGTCACCATAGGAGCGGGGTTTCAAAGCTAGAAACAGTTTACAATTATTTTTGAAATTCAAGAACCTAGATCTATCCCCAGAAAATAAGTCAGGAATTGGAATTCTAGGCTCTAACATAGGATTCTGAACCACAAAATCTTGAATGTTTTGTACCCTTGCAGTGAGATGATCCACACAAGAGGACAGACCTTGAATGTCCATATCTACACCTGTGTCCTGAACCACCCAAAGTTCTAGGGGAAAAGAAAGACAAAACTCCGTGCAAAGAAAAAAAATGGTCTCAGAAGTTCTCTTATCCCTCTATTGAGATGCATTAATACTCCAGGCCAGCTGTACTGTTATGACCTGGTGGTTAGGAGCACCCGGAATGACCTGATAGTTAAACCTCATACAGGACGAGCTCTGGGATCTGGGAGCTCTGCTGACCGCAAGCCCTAATCCTATCACACACACTAGACATAGCCGTGGAGCGCTCCTGACCAGACCTAGGCGCCTCGTCACAGCCTAAGAACTATCTAGCCCTAGAGATAGAAAATAAAGCCTACCTTGCCTCAGAGAAATTCCCCAAAGGTAAAGGAAGCCCCCCACATATATTGACTGTGAGTAAAGATGAAAGTCACAAACGCAGAAATGAAACAGGTTTCAGCAAAGGGAGGCCAGACTTACTAAATAGACAGAGGATAGGAAAAGTAACTTTGCGATCAGCACAAAAACCTACAAAAGACCACGCAGAGTGTGCTAAAAGGACCTCCGCACCGACTCATGGTGCGGAGGGGCCACTCTGCATCCCAGAGAGTCCAGCTAGCAAGACAAAATCATGATAACCAGCTGGACAAGAAAACAGTGAACAAATAATGACTATCAGGAACTTAGATTCTGCAGGAGAAGGCAGGTCACCAGAGAGATCCAGAAGCGAACTGAACCAATGCAAAAACATTGACAGCTGGCATGGAGTAACGATCTGAGAGGAGTTAAATAGAGCAGCCAACCAAAGGATAAACCACGTCACCTGTGTAAGGAACCTCAGAAGCAGCAGCTTCACTCATAGCCACCAGAGGGAGCCCATAGACAGAACTCGCCGAAGTACCATTCACGACCACAGGAGGGAGTTCGACAACAGAATTCACAACAACTAACTGTGTCAGACACTCCTTCCAATCGTCCTCCGCTGACCACACCAATGCTGCCTGTGTACCTCTGCAAGATAATTCAAACTGCATTGAGAATAATTTTTTTTATTGTAGGCCTAGTAAGTCTGTCTGCGGTCCCTCCTTCCAATTGTCCTCCGCTAACCACACCAATGCTGCCTGTGTATCCCTGCAAGATAATTCAAACTGCTTTGAGGCTATTTTTCAAAATTTTAGGCCTAATAAGTCTGTCTGCGGTCCCTCCTTCCATTTGTCCTCCGCTGAGCACACCAATGCCGACCGTGTACCCATGTAACTTTTTTCATCCTGCAGTGAGCCTACTTTGTGGTGTAAGGCCTACTAGCAGTGTCTGTCTGCGCCACTTAATACAGCTGTCCTCCTCTAAAAAAAAAAAAAAAGGCTGATTTTCAGCTTGTCAGAATTATAAAACTGCATTGGGGCCACAAGTTTCGTTGTGGTCTACAAACTGAGTCTTCCGCTCCAAGGTGTTCTTTCTATTGCCTCTCCCTCGCTTCTATCTTTAAGCTCTTGTTAAGTAGCTGTTGAAACAACACTGCATTAGGCTTACAAGTTGGTTCTGGGTTGTAGAGACGGTGTCTGCCGCTCCAAGGTGTTCTCCTAGTTGCCTTTCCTGAGCTTCAATCTTCAGGCTCTTGTTAAATAGATTTTTAATCAAAAAACTGCAGTGGGGCTACTAGTTTGGTTGGGGCCTACTAACAGTGTCTGCCGCTCCAAGGTGTTCTCCTGGTTGCCTTTCCTGAGCTTCAATATTCAGGCTCTTGTTAAATAGCTTTTTAATCGAACAACTGCAGTGGGCCTACTAGTTTGGTTGGTGCTTAATAACAGTGTCTGCCACTCCAAGGTGTTCTCCTGGTTGCCTTTCCTGAGCTTCAATCTTCAGGATCTTGTTAAATAGTTTTTTAATCAAACAACTGCAGTGGGGCTACTACTTTGGTTGGGGCCTACCAACAGTGTCTGCCGCTCCAAGGTGTTCTCCTGGTTGACTTTCCTGAGCTTCAATCTTCAGGCTCTTGTTAAATAGTTTTTTAATCGAACAACTGCAGTGGGGCTACTAGTTTGGTTGGGGCATACTAACGGTTTATGCCGCTCCGTGCTGTTCTCCAGGTTTCCTGTCCTGAAATTCCATTTTCAGGTTCTCGTTAAGTAGTTGTTGAAACAACACTGCATTAGGCCTACAAGTTGGGTCTGGGTTGTAGAGACGGTGTCTGCCGCTCCAAGGTGTTCTCCAGGTTGCCTCTCCCTAGCTTCTATCTTCAAGCTCTTGTTAAGTAGTTGTTGAAACAACACTGCATTTGGCCTACAAGTTGGGTCTGGGTTGTAGGGACGGTGTCTGCCGCTCCAAGGTGTTCTCCAGGTTGCCTCTCCCTAGCTTCTATCTTCAAGCTCTTGTTAAGTAGTTGTTGAAACAACACTGCATTTGGCCTACAAGTTGGGTCTGGGTTGTAGGGACGGTGTCTGCCGCTCCAAGGTGTTCTCCAGGTTGCCTCACCCTAGCATCTATCTTTGAAGCTCTCGTTAAGTAGTTGTTGAAACAACACTGCATTAGGCCTACAAGTTGGGTCTGGGTTCTACAAACGGTGTCTTCCGCTCCAAGGTGTTCTCCAGGTTGCCTTTCCCTAGCTTCTATCTTCAATCTCTCGTTAAATTGTTTTTAATATAACACTGCTTTTGGCCTACTTGTTTTGTTGGCCCTACTAACGGTGTCTGCTGCTCCTTGATGTTCTCCTCCACTGAACAAACCAGTGCCGCCTGTTTACTTCTGTTACCAATTTTGAACTGCATTTCGCCTACTTACTGATTTGGGCCTACTCACTGTGTAAGCCTCTCATTACAGTTGTACTCCACTGAACAAAGCAATGCCCCCTGGTTAGTCCTGTTACCAATTTTGAACTGCATTTAGCCCACTTCATTCTTTGGGCCTATATCTGTGTTTCCTCCTCATCCTGCCCATTGCCAAGCCAGTGATAGATGAGTCTGCTGGTACATTGACCCAAAACGCAACATTCCCCGTGCACGCTACACAGCAAGATTGTGACCCTGCTGAAAGTCAGGTTCCCCTTTTTGCATACTATACCACCTTACACGGGAACAAAGAGGAAGGTGCAGATGAAGGTGCAGGTTCCTTCATCAGGTAGGGGGAGGAATACTCGTTGGCGACGTCACTGGCACAGGGCCCCTCATAGTATGCAAAAGTGTAGCTGCCGGTGGGAGGAGCCCCCGCCGTGCAAACACACCGCTGTACTTTGAGGGGCCCTGTGCCAGTGCCAATGCCAACGAGTGAGCCCCCCCTGCTTGCTCAGGATCACAGCACTTGCAAGGTTGAAAGACTTACCTCTCCCTGCTCCACTGCCGTGACATGTTCCACATTTTCTGGGCCCACTAAATACTTGAACCAGCCCTACCCCCCACAATTTTAGCCAAATGACCCCCAATTTCCAAAGCCTTACTATTATTATAAGGTAAATTAAGATTGACAAGCTTCAGTAACAAGAATGGATGTTTTTGCCATTAAAATGGGCACTGTAGGTGTTTTCCTGGCCTCCACTCACTGCCGACTATGCTCCCCCATTGACTTGCATTGGGTTTCGTATTTCGGTCGATCCCCGACTTTTCGCGATACACACCTGCCTACCTGCGGGTGTTGGCACCCTAGGGGAAACGTTGTGGCACCCCCACTCCACGGCAGCTGGCCCTGCGGTCCCTATTGAACCCTAATGTCCACCCAGGGTCCCACTGCCCAATAGCACAACTAAAGGAACCCCTGACAACTAGACATAGACAAATCCTACACCTAAGGATTACTAGACCCCACACCGTGCCATAAAAACAATTTGGAACATGTGGGAGAAATAAACAATGACGGTTGAATATAAGCAGCCTTGGAGCCCCAAACTCTACTCCATTGAGCAGTCAATGCTACTATCAATATGCTGCACACATGCTATCAATGATATGAGTGGATATACTGGTGAGTATGCCTCCAGCTAAACTATGGCTAATTAATACTCATCCAGCCCCAGCATGCCGTCCACCTTTGAGGCGGTACTGGGGAGAGGTGGACGACATGCTGGGGCTGGATGAGTATTAATTAGCCATAGTTTATCTGGAGGCATACTCACCAGTATATCCACTCACATCATTGATAGCATGTGTGCAGCATATTGATAGTAGCATTGACTGCTCAATGGAGTAGAGTTTGGGGCTCCAAGGCTGCTTATATTCAACCGTCATTGTTTTTTTCTCCCACATGTTCCTTATTGTTTTTATGGCATGGTGTGGAGTCTAGTAATCCTTAGGTGTAGGATTTGTCTATGTCTAGTTGTCAGGGGTTCCTTTAGTTGTGCTATTGGGCAGCGGGACCCTGGGCGGACATTAGGGTTCAATAGGGACCGCAGGGCCAGCTGCCGTGGAGTGGGGGCGCCACAACGTTTCCCCTAGGGCGCCAACCACCGCAGGTAGGCAGGTACCAGTTCAGGTATCAGTGTAGGATTATGAGGTCCTCATACCAGTTTGTTCACGGTGTGTTTTGTGTTTTTTTGGGGGGAGTACCACAGGTTGGTGGTATTTTAAACATTTTTCTAATAAAATAGTTTTTACGGGGCATTATATGATTTATAATTTAAAGAAATACCCTTGTGCGATATTGTATTTGTTGACTAGTTCAGTGCATTAGTCAATCACAATTTGTAGTGCACCTCTGGCACGCAGCCTTACTTGCAGGGAATTGTGCGCAAATAGCGTGCAAGCCTCTGAGCATATGCCTATTCACCATCATCGTTAACAGTGCGTGTGAGATAATTCAAAATGCCAGTGTCTACTTGGCGCCTGTTACAGGTGGTGGGAAACTCCCTCCTGTACTGGCCTTAGTGTGAGATGGCCGCAGCCTGTGGTGAGCTATCCAGGGGTAGCGTAGGACAACTGCTATGTCCATGTTCCTCCTCTTCTTGATTGGACTCATGGCCTGCTGCAGGTCATGGTGGTTAGTTTGTTGATGTACATTAAGGCCAAGTTTGAAAATTTCTTGAAAGCATGTACTTATGAACATTGGTCCAGAATGGGAGCTGCTGCACCAGTCCTGGCCTGCTGCTGGCGCCCACGGTAGAACTGATCACGGCAGCTGCACCTGCATCTTGTGACATCAAACACTGCAAAGTGATGCAATAAATTAATATAAGTATGATCACCTTGTTTGCGTTTAGATAGATAGGTTACAGAGTAAAGTTGCATTCAACTTGGCAAGTGTATAGTGAAAAAACAGGTCTGATATTTCAAAGAACATCACGTAGCATAATGTTATCTATTTTGGCCTTATTATTTAATTACTATTGTGAAGTTTTATTTTAACTTACTAATTTCATGCTGGACACCATGTGTTCTTTCCTCATAGTTGGGGAACATCTGGCAGCATATGCGTCTCCAAGGTGCATCCTATCTCTTGCGGTCCGCATAATGGCGTCACATTGGTCCCATATTTCCGGCCTCTCCTGCTCCAGAACAATCAGCGTTTAAACATTAATATGTCTGGCCATTTTGCTGGTATCCGTGGAGGCGTGTTCCCGGCTTTTTTATAGGTTGCCAGGAAAATTTGCATGCTAAGCTTCCTGTTCTTGGGTGATGCAATTTCCTGTCATCAGGAAAATGTGTGCGCATTTGTCACAAGCTACACGGATGCTCTGTGGGGCATCTGAGATTTTCTTGCACCCTTAGGCTGGCATTGACAAGTCTCAGACAATACAAGCTCACAATTGTTACGTGCTGTGATTTTACGCATGAGAGAAAATACGGTGATGGGAGCTGCCCCACAGTTTAACACTGGTCCGGGTGCTATGCAATGTTTTCTCACATAGCACTCGCCCGTATTCTACGGTAGTGTGACTCCGACCTATCAGTGAAGCTTTTCAGCTATTGGTATACGTGATACTAAGATCTGAATGATATTCCAAAGTTTTTTTTGCTCGTTTTTTTCCTCCATAATACTGAGAAAATTGTTGCTATCAATGAGCTATTATGCTAACTCCAGCCAAAATCTATACATTACAACAAGGGTAGAGACAACAATAAGTTTAGAGCAATGTTTATTAATAAAAACAATTTATTCTGAGATTAAATATTTGCTTTTATTATTTCCTTCCTATACACAGTAAATCTCTTTTGTATCATCCTAGATTATTGCTCTATTTCTAGTATTCTGGCATCCAGCCTTGAGACAATATTTAAGGATTTATGACTTAATAGCACTTTTTAATTCCGCTGAAATATTTAGTTTATCTTCTCAATCAGAAGGTCTAGCTTTTTCGTGAATTTACAGCACATAATCAGAGAATGTTCTTGGTTGTTGTTTATTTACAATATATCTCTTTAGTAAGTTTATATTTTTTCCAATGATAGGCACATAGTATAGATTCTCTCTTAATTGGGCATTTTAATTAGTTTCAAATTTACCTATCAGTATGCATGCGATCTCATTTTAGCACAGCAGACATAAAATCCAACTGGTCAGAAATCAGCAATGATATTTTTTTAAAATGTACGGTAATTTTTTTTTTTTCTTGAAACAATTATGTAATTATCTTACCTTTAATCATGACATTGATGGAGTTGTCCTCTTTTAGTTAATGTTTGCCCCCGAGTGCAGCTTGGTAGGAAAAAATACAAAGTTCTATATTCACCTTCCTTGGGTCCGCGGGTGAGCCTTTGCTGATGCTCCTGCCCCTAGTGTCTGGCATTGGCTACGTCACTGACCTCACATCTACAGCGCGGCATCCAAATAGTGAGCTTATTGGCTATGCCAATGTAGGCGGAAAGCCACTCTCGGAGCGGCTGAACTCACTGTTTGGCTGCTGTGCAGTTGACCTGCAGTGAGCACCATAGCTAATGACAGACACTGGGAACTGTGGCTGAATAACACAGGTGAAGGTGAACACAGTGTGGTTTGTTGCTTCACACCAAGATTTGCTCAGGGTCAAACATTAACTGGAAGAGGACAACCCCTTTTAAGTCTACAGTAAACTATATATTAAAGAACACAGCCATAATAAAAGTCATGACCCTCAGGGTGTAAAAAATTCTACATAAGTTTGTTAAAAATTCATAAACTTTCCTTCAGGTATTAATGTATTAATATCTTGGCTTGCCAGTTATCTTGAGTATCATGGAAAGTTGAAAGAGCAATGTACCTCCTCCATCGCGGGTGTACCAATGCACAGGAATTCCTAACTAACGGTTAACAAGGCAGTACATATATGTTTCTTCCTTAAAGCAAATTGAGATTCTGGTTTGGCTATTATCCTAAGTCATGTGACAAGGTTTGTTAAAGATTCAACATTGACTTGTAGGATTGCTACTTTCCAATAGGTGGCACTAGAGTTCTAGGTTTCTTCCTCTCTGCAGAGACAATTTGCATAATTAGCATATTACCCAGAGGAGCATTGCGGCTTTAAGTCTCCTCATCTCGGCATGCCTAGCATGTCAATCTCCGCAAGGAGAAACGATACTTCTTAGATAACGGTCTGGCGCCTCTCACACAGCTAAACCAGATCTCCGCTTTGCACTGACGAGGGGCAATACGCTGAAACACAATGTCTGCAAATTGAGATTCTGGTTTGGCTATTATCCTAAGTCATGTGACAGGGCTCGTTAAAGGGTCAACATTGACATGTAGGATTGCTACCTTCCAATAGGTGGCACTAGAATTTTAGCTCTCTTTCTCTCTGAAGAGACAATTTGTATAATTAGCATATTACCCAGAGGAGCATTGCGGCTTTAAATCTCCTCATCTCGGCATGCCTAGCATGTCAATCTCCGCAAGGAGAAACGATACTTCTTAGATAACGGTCTGGCGCCTCTCACACAGCTAAACCAGATCTCCGCTTTGCACTGACGAGGGGCAATACGCTGAAACACAATGTCTGCAAATTGAGATTCTGGTTTGGCTATTATCCTAAGTCATGTGACAGGGCTCGTTAAAGGGTCAACATTGACATGTAGGATTGCTACCTTCCAATAGGTGGCACTAGAATTTTAGCTCTCTTTCTCTCTGAAGAGACAATTTGCATAATTAGCATATTACCCAGAGGAGCATTGCGGCTTTAAGTCTCCTCATCTCGGCATGCCTAGCATGTCAATCTCCGCAAGGAGAAACGATACTTCTTAGATAACGGTCTGGCGCCTCTCACACAGCTAAACCAGATCTCCGCTTTGCACTGACGAGGGGCAATACGCTGAAACACAATGTCTGCAAATTGAGATTCTGACCTCTCCTCCTTGCTTACCAAAATCCCGCACTGTCTGTCTGCCATTTCAGCCTTCTTTTCTGCTCGCTTTCTACAACTGAACATGGACAAAACAGAATTCATCATCTTTCCCCCATCTCACTCTACCCCTCCACCAGACCTATCCATCAATGTCAATGGCTGCTCACTATCCCCAGTCCCACACGCCCGGTGCCTCGGGGTGATCCTCGACTCTGCCCTCTCTTTCAAGCCACATATCCAAGCCCTTGCCTCCTCCTGTCGTCTCAAACTCAAAAATATTTCCCGGATCCGTGCTTTCCTTGACCGCAACACTGCAAAAACGCTAGTGCATGCCCTTATCATCTCCCGCCTCGACTACTGCAACCTCCTACTCTCTGGACTCCCCTCTAGCACTCTGGCACCGCTCCAATCCATCCTACACTCTGCTGCCCGACTAATCCACCTGTCCCCCCGCTATTCCCCAGCCTCTCCCCTGTGTCAAGCCCTTCACTGGCTTCCTATCGCCCAGAGACTCCAGTTCAAAACCCTCACACTGACATACAAAGCCATCCACAACCTGTCTCCTCCATACATCTGTGACATGGTCTCCCGGTACCTACCTACACGCGACCTCCGGTCCTCCCAAGACCTCCTTCTCTACTCCCCTCTCATCTCTTCTTCCCATAACCGCATCCAAGACTTCTCCCGTGCTTCCCCCATACTCTGGAACTCTCTACCCCAACACATCAGACTTGCGCCTACCATAGAAACCTTCAAAAAGAACCTGAAGACTCATCTCTTCCGACAAGCCTACAGCCTGCAGTGATCCTCAACCTACTGAACAGCCGCACAGCCAGCTCTTCCCTCTCCTAGTGTATCCTCACCCACCCCCTGCAGACTGTGAGCCCTCGCGGGCAGGGTCCTCCCTCCTTATGTACTCGTGTGCCTTGTTATCTGCTCATGTTTAATGTATTTGTCTATATTTGCCCCGTATTCACATGTAAAGCGCCATGGAATAAATGGCGCTATAAATATGTATAATAATAATATAAATATGTATAATTCTGGTTTGGCTATTATCCTAAGTCATGTGACAGGGCTCGTTAAAGGGTCAACATTGACATGTAGGATTGCTACCTTCCAATAGGTGGCACTAGAATTTTAGCTCTCTTTCTCTCTGAAGAGACAATTTGTATAATTAGCATATTACCCAGAGGAGCATTGCGGCTTTAAATCTCCTCATCTCGGCAAACTTAGCATCTCGATCTCCGCAAGGACAAGCAATACTTCTTGGATAATGGTCTGAAGCCTCTCACACAGCCAAACCAGACCTCTGGCTCATAAACCCTGCCCATCACTTTAAGGTAATAATAATGGGGTTCCTCCATCCCCTTTATATCCTCAGACAAGCCCTTCCATACCTCAGAAAAAGTGTTTTCTACTTGTTCTGCTCTGCATGTAAATTACTTGGTACGGAGTAATGATTGTGATCAGTGCTGCCTCGGTCCCTTCAAACGCTACCCAAGTCCTTTCAATTGCCACCTCTTCTAAGTGCATGTAAATGGTTGACGTCTCTCCATCATCCAGGTTTTTCCTGAAGTCTCCCGCCTGCACAGTGGAATTGCAGAGCTACGCAAGCGTGCCTCACTGTGCCCTATTGAACAGCCAGTAATTGCAGTGTGCAGGTGCTAGACTTCGGGCATTTGAAGGGGCCGGGGTGGCGCCGATCAAAATCTGTAATTGGAGATTAAAAGGGTATTCGCATCTCCAAGATCCTATTAAAATATGCAGTGAATGTTATAATTAACAAATACCATACCTCCAATTAGAAAATTAATATGCCTCTTCTGATTCACTAGGTCACTAACCCCATATGCAAGGCATTGCAGTAGGTATCCATGGTTACGAACACTCAGATAATGAGAGTAAGTTAGTTGTTAGTGGTTGATACCTAAGCTACTGCAATGCTCTGCACATGGTAGGAGATAAAGCGAATCAGAAGAATTATACTACATTTCTAATTGGAGATATTTGCTCATATTATTATTAATATTACACCGACTATATATTTGGAAAAGTTCTTGGAGATTGGAATATCCCTTTAACTACAAAGCAGTCTTAAGAAAAGGAAAAAAGGAGGATCCCTAAGGTGACCAGGTGACTAAAGAAGCAACCTCATAAAAGCTAAAGAAAAGAATCTGACAATGGTAATATTCAGACAGTTAACCCTTTCACGAAGCTGCCAATTTTCATTTTTGCTTTTTCATTTTTTGCTCACCTTCTTCCCAGAGCATTATTTTTTTTTGTCAACATAGACATATGAGATCTTGTTTGTTGCAAGATGACACTATGAATGACACCATTCATTTTACCACAAAATATAATGTAAAATTTGAAATTCCATGTGGAGGGAAATTATGAAAAACATGCAATTCTGACATTATTTTTTGGAAATTGATTTTATGGTGTACATTTTACTGTAAAAATTAGCTCACAATATGATTGTGCTCATCAGTATGATTATGGCAATATCAAATGTGTCCTGTTTTTTTTAATTTTTTGTGGGGAAAAAAGATCAGAATTTTTAATTTTTATTTTTAGCTTGTGTTGCCATTTTACAAGACCTGTAATGTTTTTATTTTTAGGTCAATGTAACTATGTGATGGCTTATTTTTTGCAGTGTGAGACAATGTTTTTTTTATATCACTTTGGGATAGATATAACATTTTGGTATTAATCATGACTCTTATTTTTACAGTGTTTACTAGGGATGAGCAAACGTGCTCGGTAATACTTGGATATCGCTCAAATATCTGGGTGCAGGGATGTGCTATGCTCTCAACGAGCATTGGCTGGTGCTTGGATTTAAAGCTCGAATCCTTGACCCGCATGTTTGGTGACTGTTACACAGCCAATAAGCATGTGGGAATTGCTTGCCAGTCACTAACATCTTGGTGGTAGCATTACTGTGATTGGCTGGCTGCAATATCAGAGGTCATAAAAATGACAGGCACCGCCATGCTCAGCTCACTGATGCAATTGCACAGCTAAGGGATAGTTCTGATTGGAGGGAGAGTGCAGTAATCCAGGCCTGTACGTGCACAGTTTAACTAATCAGAGTCCCCTAGTGGTGATACTGTTGATGATGCTCCACCATCATACTAATACTCTTTCTAAGGGCCAATTATGTCATTTATTTTTTTATCTGATAGATTCTTCATTTAGCCTAGAGACAGTTGTAGGAGCTGGGAGAGTGGCAGAATACAGCCTCTAGGCAGGGTTTAGGGTTTTGCAGTCTGTTGTTAAATATACAGCTGCTACACATGACCACATTTTTTGATGGGGTGAAAAATATTAACTTTATTGCCATCCATACAGTGTAATTTGCTTAGTGTTGCGTTAAATTGGTATTATGCTCCAAAAAAAGAAAAAAGCTAAAAAAATTATTTCTGGATTAAATTAGTAATCCATATAGTGTTAGGTAATTAGTGTTACATTATGGTTGTATACAAAACTCAAAGAAGCTGTTCAAAAAATATTCCTGTATTGAATTAGTAATCCATACACTAACATTATGGTGATATATAAAACTGCAAATAAAATTTACATTTTTTCTCAGGATTCAATTAGTCATCCATGCAGTGTTACGTGTTTAGTGTTACATTACGGTGGTATATAAACCACCCAGAAACCATTCAATTTTTTTTTCTGGATTGAATTAGTCATCCATAGAGTTTAACGTGGTTTGTGCTATATTACGGTGGTACATAATACTGCAAAAAAAAAAGTACAACACTTTTTTCTGGATTCACTTAGTCATCCATACAAGGTAACGTGATTCATGTTACTTAATGGTGGCATAAAAGCCTAAAAAGAAGTATATTTTTTGGGGGAGGGTATAATTAGTCATCCATAAAGTTTTACATGGTTACTGTTACATGACGATGGTATATAAACCTAAAAAAAGTTCACATTTTTTTCTAGATTCAATTAGTTATCTATACAGTTTTCCATGCTTTGTGTTACATTACATTGGTATAACAAACTCCAAAAAAAGTTTACATTTTTTTCTGGATTCCATTAATCATCTATAGAGTTTAACATGGTTATTGTTACATTAAGGTTAAAAAAGTTCTCTGGATTCAAATAGTCATCCATAAAGTTTAATGTGCTCTGTGTAAAATTTTTAAAAACTGCTTGGCCTTCTGCAGTTGACAACATTTTTTGGTTCATTCAAAAAAATTAGTTTAGTTGGACGGGGAAGTGGAAGTGCTGAACATGGTGCACACAAACGCCCAGGATGTGGAGCAGCACCTGGGCCGCACTGACTAAGTCTGTTGCTAAAGCACAAGAAACACGCCCATCTAAAACACATAGTTTCCTGTCCCACTTTGCAGGGAGGCATGGGACACCACTTTTGAATCCACAGCAATGTGAGCAGGTGGTTGGTTAAATGGCAGATAATTCTTCCAGCATGATCACCAGCACCTCCTTGTCTTCCACATGGTCCAGTCTCAACAGTCAACACTCTGGATCATTTAATCCTGACCCTGCTCCTCCTTCCTCCTACCATGTTGAGTCCCAAGAAACTTCGGATGCCACACCAAGACACGTCAACATTTACAACATAACCACTTGATTGTGGCCTCCCACCCTATATGTTCCGAAAGGGAAAAGAGGAGATGCTATTTAGTGATGCAAAAAAATTAAAGCAGCCACAGTCACAAAAAGATGACAGTAGGGAATTACAAATTTTGTTTAAGGAGATAGGTGATGGTGAGACAGAATTGCCAATAACTTAGGTTGTTGTTACGTCACTAAGTCAGGAGGAGCAGTGTGCGGTGATGGAAGATGAAGTGGTAGATGATGAAGTCACCCACTCAAACTGGGAAGCTAGCACACAGAGCAAGGGCATCAGCACTGAGGGTGAAGGATTGGCAGCACCGTAACATGCAGTAAGAGGCAGTGGGTGACAAGAGGGAGAAGGTGAGCAACTGTTCCACAAAGTACAGACACTCCTGAATTTCAAAGAGTTAGGTGTTCCCCAGTATGAGACTTTTTTAAAGAGAGGTCTGAGACAAAAATAATAATAATTTGCCACCTGTTCCATGCCAAGACTAGAAGTGACCTGACCAAGAATAGCCTAGCCACCAGCATGATCAGGCACATATAGTCTAAGCACCCGACTAGGTGATTCGAACACTTGGGTCCACAATTAGTGCCAGCTGGTGATCCCACTACCTCTTTCCCTGTACTAGATTCTTCCCAATCCCCTGTTCATGACACTGGCGCAGATGCCTTTAACCCTGCAGCTGTCTCTGCACATTCTGAGGACTATCATGCTTCCAAAAACTTGTCCCAGGACAGCCTACTCCAAGCCTTGGAACAATAAAGATAGTTACCAGCCACCCACTTGTCCAAATGCTAAGTGGGCACATTTCCTGGCTGCTTGCTGTTGAAATTTTGCTTGCAGATAAAGAGAATTTCCGCTGATGAATGGCAGAGGCCATCGGTACTGGGTCCCCAGCCGCTACTATTTCTCACTGTATGGTTTCTTGACCTTGTACCAGTACGTGTCCTGGAACATCACCTACTGCCTCTACCTGCATGTACCACCGCAGTTACTGGGATTGTATACTTAACCTAAATATGGACAAGTGCTCTTGCCAAGGACTAGAGATGGGCAGACATGTGGATGTTTGGGTCTGGCAGGTTCGGCCGAACAGTTACAAAAAGTTTGGATTTGGGTACCAGAATAGTAGTCGGACCCGAACCCGGACCCCATTCACTTGAATGGGGAGCCCAAACATTCAGTGTTTGCTGTGCTGTAATGTGCAAGACAGCGTGGCAAACACCAATTCTGATCGGGGGTGAAATCTTCCCTGCCCGTCAGAGCCATGGTTTCCATGCTGTCAAAAGACAGCGGGAGCACTCAGCTGTGATCAGAGGTATACAGTTTACCTCTGGTCACTGGTGTCGGCTGATGGGACACTGCTCCCATCCTCCGATACTTGCTGTCACTAATAACAGTGAGAGCAGGAGCAGTGGATGAGAGTATTCATCAGCCGCTCTTGTGCTGTAAATAATTTAAAAAAAAAACCTGGTGTGGGTTCCCCTGTATTTTTGTTAACCAGTCAGGCTAAACTCACAGCTGGGGGCTGCAACCCACGGCTGTCAGCTTCAGCAAGGCTAGTTCTCAAGAATAGAGGGGTCCACATGCCATATATTTAAATTATTTATTAAATAATTTTAAAAAATGGTGTGGGATCTCTCCCATTTTTCACAACCAACCTTGCTAATGCAGACAGCTGGGGGTTGGTATTCTCAGGCTGGTAAGGGGCCATGGATATTACCCCCGAGCCTAAAAATAGCAGCCCGCAGCTGCCTAGAAAAGGCACATCTTTTAGATACACCAATCCTGGTGCTTTGCCTGGCTCTTCCTACTTGCCCTGTAGCGGTGGCAAGTTGGCCTAATATTTGTGGGGTTGATGTCACCTTTGTATTGTCAGGTTACATCAAGCCTACAGCTTAGTAATGGAGAGGCGTCTATAAGACACCTATCTAATACTAATCCTACAGTTGTATTATAAATAAATTTATTGTAGCCAAAAAGAGGTAGTCATAGAATAAATAGGAACAAATGTGTTCAAATCAGACCAAACCCAACGTTTCAACCCACCAGGGTCTTATTCATGGGGTTGCTTGGTTTCCAGTGATATGTACATATATGGCAGCAAAAGGAAAGCAGAAGGGCAACTTTTCTAGTGCAAGGATATAATGGAACTAGAGAGAGTACAAAGGAGGGCAACAAAATTAATAAAGGGGATGGGAGAACTACAATACCCAGATAGATTAGCGAAATTAGGATTATTTAGTCTAGAAAAAAGACGACTGAGGGGCGATCTAATAACCATGTATAAGTATATAAGGGGACAATACAAATATCTCGCTGAGGATCTGTTTATACCAAGGAAGGTGACGGGCACAAGGGGGCATTCTTTGCGTCTGGAGGAGAGAAGGTTTTTCCACCAACATAGAAGAGGATTCTTTACTGTTAGGGCAGTGAGAATCTGGAATTGCTTGCCTGAGGAGGTGGTGATGGCGAACTCAGTCGAGGGGTTCAAGAGAGGCCTGGATGTCATCCTGGAGCAGAACAATATTGTATCATACAATTATTAGGTTCTGTAGAAGGACGTAGATCTGGGGATTTATTATGATGGAATATAGGCTGAACTGGATGGACAAATGTCTTTTTTCGGCCTTACTAACTATGTTACTATGTTACTATGTAAGTCCTGTCTCTGTAATGTCTAGGGAGGGCGCTCCAGTGTCGAAGTACTCGACTGTTCAGTGCTGAAGTAAGTGGTAAGTAGATTATATATCTAAGGAAACTTAGTCTTACACACAGTGGTCCTATGGTATCCTGTAGCAGTGGTGCCGGGTACGGTCCTAAAGGGTATACGGGAGATGGTAGATCCACATGCCCTATTAGATATAGCCGGACTGAGTGTTCTGAATAATCCTGTAGAGATGGCGCACTAATGCCAAGTATGTTATGCCTCAATAGAGTGACGGTGGATGATGGACAATTGGGTCCTAATGTTCCTGTGGAGCCTGGAGTATTGGACCTGTGGGGTCCCAGGCTAGCCGTGAAATCAGGTGGTGGAGCAGAAGCTCCTGCTATGTCTGGAGTACTCGACCTGTGGGGTCCTGGGTTTGTTGTGAGAAGAGGAGGTGGAGCGGCACTCCCTGAGCAAGGCATCACGGTGCATTTGCAAAGCCCCTGATGTACCTAAACAGTGGAAACCCCCACAAGTGACCCCATATTGGAAACTAGACCCACCAACAAACTTATCTGGATGTGTTGTGAGAACTTTGAACCCCAAAATGTTTCACTATAGTTTAGAACGCAGAGCCGTGAAAATAAAAAAATCATTTTGTTTCCCACAAAAATGATTTTTTAGCCTCCAAATTTTTATTTTCCCAAGGGTAATAGGATAAATTGGACTGTAAAAGTTGTCCAGTTTGTCCCGAATACTCTGATACCCCATATGTGGGGGTAAATCTCTGTTTAGGTGCACAACAGAGATCGGAAGGGAAGGAGCACCATTTTACATTTTCAATGCAGAATTGGCTGGAATTGAGATTGGACACCATGTTGCGTTTGGAAAGCCCCTGATGTGCCTAAACAGAGGAAACCCCCCAATTCTAACTCCAACCCTAATCCAAACACACCTAAAACTAATGCCAACCCTAACCATAGCCCTAACCACACCCCAAGCACGCCCCTAACCCTAATCCCAACCTTAACCACAAAAAAAATTGTTTTTGCATCACCACATTTTGATAGCTATAAATTTTCCATATTTTAACCCACGTAGTCATGCAAGGCCTTATTTTTTGTGGGACAAGTGTACGTTTTTATTGGTACCATTTTCGTGCATATGGCAATTTTTGATCGCTTTTTAATACGATTTTTGGAAGTAGAATGAACAAAAACCAACAATTCATTAATTTCTTTTGGGTCGGGCGTTTGTACCATTCCTCATGTGGTTAAAGGGACACTGTCACCTGAATTTGGAGGGAACAATCTTCAGCCATGGAGGCGGGGTTTTTGGGTGTTTGATTCACCCTTTCCTTACCTGCTGGCTGCATGCTGGCTGCAATATTGGATTGAAGTTCATTCTCTGTCCTCTGTAGTACATGCCTGCACAAGGCAATCTTGCCTTGCACAGGCGTGTACTATGGAGGACAGAGAATGAACTTCAATCCAATATTGCAGCCAGCAGGTAAGGAAAGGGTGAATCAAACACCCAAAAACCCCGCCTCCATGGCTGAAGATTGTTCCCTCCAAATTCAGGTGACAGTGTCCCTTTAAATTGATAAAGCAGTTTTATTCTTCGGGTTAGTACAATTACAGCGATACCTCATTTATATCATTTTTTTATGTTTTGGCACTTTTATACAATATAAACTATTTTATAAAAAATAATTATTTTTGCATCGCTTTATTCTAAGGGCTATAACTTTTTTATTTTTTGCTGATGAGGCTCTATGGGGGCTCGTTTTTTGTGGGACAAGATGACGTTTCCAGGGGTACCATGATTATTTATATCTGTCTTTTTGATCATCGCATGTTATTCCACTTTTTGTTCGGCAGTATGATGATAAAGTATTATTTTTTTGCCTCGTTTTTTATTTATTTTTTTACGGTGTTCACTCAAGGGGTTAACTAATGGTAGAGTTTTGAAGGTCGGATCGCTATGGACGCAGCAATACTAAATATGTGTACTTTTCTTGTTTTTTTAATTTCCATAAAGAAATGTATTTTTGGGAAAAATATTTATTTATTTTTCTTTATTTAGGTATTATTTTTAAAATATTTTTACACGTTAAATTTTTTAAAAACTTTTGTACATTGTCCCGGGGGGGACATCACTGTGTGAAGTCAGATTGCTGATCTGACACTTTGCAGAGCACTGATTGATTTCATTGTTCTGGGGGTTAAAGTGCCAGGAGTGGTCCGAGACCGCTCCTGGCACATAGTGCCTGATGTCGGCTGTGATGCACGGCTGATCACGTATGACATACTATCCCATCGATGGTCAGACAGGCCCAGGTCATCTCGACTGGATAGTGCATTGAATGTCAGAAAGGGTTAAATTATTTTTGTAATGCCTTTTAAGTTTTGCCTTATCTACAAGTCATTAAGCAGGAAAGCATCTTTCTTAACATTTTAATCCTGTAAACTTAAATTTCTTGTTGATTTTTAATGTTTTGTCAGTCCGTAAAGTGAGTAAAAGTTTGACAATATTGTTCTTAGCAGAGTTTTTGGAGTCAAAGATGCTTAACCCCTTTGCGCCATGTGCTGTACTAGAACTGCGCTGCGGGCTCTGCATTTGTGCCAGCCAAAGTACTAGTACGGCGCCGCCATTTTCCGGTCACCGCGCGGTGATCAGGTTCCGATGGCTGCTGTCCCTGACAGCAGACCATCTCTGCACGTAGCCCCGGGGGGACTGCACCGCCCCCCGGGATTGGTGATCGCTGTGATTGGCTGGTCAATTCTGACCAGCCAATCACAGCGACATGACAATAAAGTAAAAAAAAACAGCATGTAACAGGCTGTGATTGGTGCTGTGTGATGTTGCAACAATCACAGCCGTCACAGTAGGTGGGGTGATCGCCACGTCACCTCACCTGATTAACCCCTATGGCGCTGATTGGCTGAACAATAGCTTCCAGCCAATCAGCGCTAAAGAGGTTAATTCAAAATACCGATCACCGCCCTGCATGCCATTTTTACCTCAGATTTGGCGTGCAGAGCAGTGGTCTAAGCCCCTCTGTGTTACCTGAGATAGAGAATCCATTGGTGGCTAGTGTGATCAACCCGGCGATCTCCTGCCCTCCTGTGCTGTGTGCTGCTCCAGCTCCATGCTCTGTGCTTGTGCTCTCTGCTGCAATCTGCCTGCTCTGTGAGGCCTGTGATCACAGCAGCAGCAGCACCTCCCCCACCCCTTTCCCATCCCCCATCCCTGTTCCAGTACCCCCTCCCTCCCCCACCATCCAATTTAATTTTTTGCGCACTTTTTTGCCCTTTTTTTCCTGTGTGTGTCATCCCACGCAGAGCATTCGTGCTCTTCCTGTGTCCGCAGCGCTCTGATCAGGATTGCCGCTGATCAGAGACTGCGCCACAGGACTTTTTTTTTTAGCTAGTTAGCGTAGCGGACATCGCAGTCTAAGCGACGTCCGGTTTTTTTTTTTAGAAAAAAATAGTAGTTAGTACTGTGTAGTTTTAGACGTAGCAAGGTAGCGTAGTCTTCGTCCGTGTTTGGTGACGTCCCCCCATCCCTGTTCCAGTACCCCCCTCCCATTCAATTTTTAGCTCACTTTTTTGCACTTTTTTTCCTGTGTGCGGCGTCCCATGCCGAGCATTCGTGCTCTTCCTGTGTCCGCAGCTCTATGATCCGTATCGCTGCTGATCAGAGCCTGCGCTTTTTCTTTTTTTAGCTAGTTAATGTAGCGGACTTCGCAGTCTAAGCAATGTCCGTTTTTTTTTTTTACAAAAAAATAATAATAGTAGTTAGTACAGTGTAGTTTTAGATGTAGATTAGCTGGTGTCACAGCGTTAGTGACGACCGGTCTTTTTTTTTAGAGAAAAAAAAATTGTACAGAGTAGTTTAGTGGTAGCGTGTTAGTGTAGCCGGCGTCACAGCGTTAGTGACGACCAATCATCTTTTAGAAGAAAAAAATCGTAGAGAGTAGTTTTATAGGTAGGGAGGTAGCGTCTTATTTGCATAAAAAAATCTGCTATCGCCGGATAATCTCTAGTGCATTAGGGGAGCATACGTCACACTGTTAGTGGCGTTCGCTTTTCTTTTGTAAAAAGAATAGTTGCATCGTCTAATTTTTAGCGCGTTCATTTGGGGAGCGTACGTCACACTGTTAGTGGCGTTTGTTTTTTCTTTTGCAAAAAGAATAATTAGTTGCGTCGTCTAATTTTTAGCGAGTGCATTAGGGGAGCGTACGTCAAACTGTTAGTGGCTTTCGCTTTTCTTTTGTAAAAAGAATAGTTGCGTCTAATTTTTAGCGCGTTCATTGGGGTAGCGTACGTCACACTGTTAGTGGCGTTCGATTTTTCTTTTGCAAAAAAAAAAATTTAGTTCCATAGGGTAAATGTATACTTTTTTTTTTTTACACAAACTTATTGTTTTACATCTGATTTTTCTTTTCATTTTTTTTTCTTGTTTCTTCTACATATTTTTCTCACTACTTGTTTTTTCTCTCTGATTGGTTATAATAAAGAGTACCCTATACACAAGCCCCACACATTACACATGTAAAAGCACCACTTACACACACATCCCCAGGG
Source organism: Ranitomeya imitator (assembly GCF_032444005.1). NCBI lineage: Eukaryota > Metazoa > Chordata > Amphibia > Anura > Dendrobatidae > Ranitomeya > Ranitomeya imitator. The sequence continues at coordinate 510,772,371 of NC_091282.1, read as the reverse complement.
TTTGAGAAAAAAATGGCCCATTCGTCAATAAGGCACTATTCACCAGAAGAGGCTTACGCCATCCTTGCGTCCAACACGGATACAGCCAGTGAGGAAGATCCCACATTCCTCTATTCCTCCTCCTCCTCCTCCTCCTCATCTGGTGAGGAAGGACCCCGAACAAGGCGCCGTAGGACCCAGGCAACTCCTGCAGCAATCGATCCCGTATGGATTGCACCCCCTGAAAATTTTCAGCCCGTCATTCCGGATTTCAACAGCAGCTCAGGAATCCAGTTTGACACGACTGGCCTCACTGAAATTGATTTCTTCAAATTCTTTTTAAGTGATGAAATAATAAATCTTATGGTGGCCAAGACAAACCTGTATGCCCAACATTTTTTCACCCAAAACCCCACGTCATCACACGCCAGATGGACCCCCGTAAATGCAGCAGAGATGATGACATTTTGGGGAATTGTGCTGCATATGGGCATAATCAAAAAGCCAAAGCTTCACAAATACTGGAGTACTGACATTCTCTACAGTATACCAGTATTCAGCATGGCCATGAAAAGGACACGATTTGAAGGGATCCAAAAATTTTTGCATTTTAGTGATAATGCACAGTGTCCTCCTCGAGACGATCCAAACTTTGATCGTCTATATAAAATTCGGCCAGTGATTGAACACTTCAGCAGAAAATTTGCTGAGGCGTACACACCCCAGAGGGGTGTGAGTCTCTCGTTCACTTCAAAGGGAGGCTAAAATTTCGACAGTACCTGCCCAATAAGAGGCCCAGGTACGGAATAAAGCTGTACAAACTGTGCAAGAGTACCTCAGGGTACACCCACAGATTTAGGGTCTACACCCAGATTAACCCCCCTGAATGCCCCCCCATCCTGGGGGTGAGTGGGAAAATTGTGTGGGAATTGCTGCACCCACTGCTGGATAAGGGTTATCACCTTTACATTGACAACTTGTACACCAGCATCCCACTCTTCAAGGCTCTTTCTGCCAGAGGTACAGCTGCATGTGGCACTGTGCGAAAAAAATCAGCGAGGCCTCCTTAAGCCGCTAATTGGGCAAATGCTGAGAAAAGGGGAAAGCAGAGCCCAATGCAGTGACAACATGCTGGCGGTCAAGTGTAAGTACCACCATACACCGTGACAACAGCACACTTGTTACTGTTCGTGGGACCACAACACAAATCCCCAAGCCAGATTGTATCATGGATTACAATCGGTACATGGCGGGTGTGGATCTCTCAGATCAGGTCCTCCAACCATACAGTGCCATGCGAAAAGCTTACATATGGTACAAAAAATTGTCCGTGCACATTGTACAGATGGCAATGTACAATGCTTTTGTGCTGTTCCGATCTACAGGCAATACGGGGGGGACCTTCCTTCAATTTCAGGAGGAAGTCATCAAGGCCCTAATGTTTGGCACTCGGGGAGGTGAGGGCCCCAGAACTTCTGAATCTGATAGTGCCTGTATTGTCCTAGGTCAACATTTCCCAGGACAGGTTCCCCAAACAGCGAGGACAGGACGATCACAAAAACGGTGCAGAGTATGTTCCAAGAGGGGAATCCGAAAGGACACAATTTACCATTGTGAAGCCTGCCCTGAAAAACCTGGCCTTTGCATTAAGGATTGCTTCAAAGCATACCACACGTCCACAAATTAATAAAATTAGTTTGACACAACACACTTTTATAATCTGATGTACCCCGCACATCTTACACATACCAACACATTATAAATTCACACACTAGCAAAACCAAAAGAATTATAATCAATACTATTAAACTATGCCTCTAGATAAATTCCTTCAGGGGTGTAGTTTCCAAAATGGGGTGAAAAATTGCACAACATCTTTTTCTGTCTATTTTCTCCTATAACCCATGGGAAAATAAAAAATCATAGCTAAAAGATAATTTTTGTGAAAAAAATGTGTTTTATTTTTTTTCATGACTCAACGTTATAATTTTTGGTGAGGCACTTGGAGGTTCACGGTGCTCACCACATAGCTAGATAAGTTCCTTGAAGGGTCTAGTTTCCAAAATGGGGTCACTTGTGGTGGTTTTCCACTGTTTAGGTACATCAGGGGCTCTCCAAAGTCGACATGGTTTCCGATCTCAATTCCAGACAATTTTGGTTTGAAAAACTCAAATGGTGCTCCTTCCCTTCCAATCCCTGCCGTGCGCCCAAACAGTGGTTTTCCCCCACATGTGGGGTATCAGTGTATTCAAGAGAAATTGCACAACAACTTTAGTGGTCCATTTTCTCCTTTTACACTTGTGAAGATAAAAAAAATTGTTGATAAAACATAATTTTTGGGGAAAAAATGTGATTTTTTTTTTTCACGCCTCTACGTTCTAAACTTCTGTGAAGCACCTGGGGGTTCAAAGTGCTCACCACATAGCTAGATAAGTTCCTTGAAGGGTCTAGTTTCCAAAATGCGGTCAATTGTGGTGGATTTCTACTGTTTAGGCACATCAGGGGCTCTCCAAACGCGACATGGTGTTCAATCTCAATTGCAGCCAATTTTGGTTTGAAAAAGTCAAATGGCACTCCTTCCCTTCCGAGCTTTGCCGTGCGGCCAAACAGTGGTTTTTCCCCACATGTGGGGTATCCGTGTATTCAGGTGAAATTGCACAACAAATTTAGTGGTCCATTTTCTCTTTTTACCCTTGTAAAAATAAAAAATAAATTGTTGCTAAATATCATTATGTGAAAAAAAGTAAAATGTTCATTTTTTCCTTCCACATTCCGTTAATTCCTGTGAAGCACTTGAAGGGTTAATAAACTTCTTGAATGTGGTTTTGAGTACCTCAAGGGGTGTAGTTTTTAGAATGGTGTCTCTTTTGGGTATTTTAAATCATATGAGCCCCTCAAAGAGACTTCAAATGTGATGTGGTCCCTAAAATAGGGATTTTTGTGTACTCACCGTAAAATCCTTTTCTCCGAGCCATTCATTGGGGGGACACAGACTGTGGGGTGTATGCTGCTGCCAATAGGAGGCTGACACTAAGTGATACAAAAAAAGTTAGCTCCTCCCCTGCAGTATACACCCTCCTGCTGGCTCTCAGCTAACCAGTTCGGTGCAAAAGCAGTAGGAGAGCAATAACAATATATGAGCGTATAGCATGTCATATTCTAAAAAACAAGCATAAGCTAATAACAGGGTGGGAGCTGTGTCCCCCAATGAATGGCTCGGAGAAAAGGATTTTACGGTGAGTACACAAAAATCCCTATTTCTCCTTCGCCTCATTGGGGGACACAGACCGTGGGACGTCCCAAAGCAGTCCCTGGGTGGGGACAACAATAAATCAGGCCCTGTGTAACCGCTACTTACAAGTGCGCCACCGCAGCCTGCAGAGTCCGCCTGCCCAGACTCACATCTGTGGAAGTGTGGGAATTATAGTGCTTCAAGAATGCACGCGGACTGGACGAATCCGCAAGCTTGCAGGCGTGCCTTGCTGACGCCTGGTGCCTAGAACCCTCGATAGACAGGGAGATAGGCTGACATCTAGCACGTAAGGACTCCTGGATGGTGAAAAGAATTCACCATGTTATCATGGTCGATGAAACGGCTAAACCCTTCCTGAAAACGTCAGGAAGCCTTCCTCTACCGTCAGGAAGCCCAAATAAAATGTTTAACCTTCAGAAGGACGCCGTCCTCAAGACGTACCTACTCAGAGCACTCACTTCATCCAGAATATGGGGGATCTTATTCCATTTTGTGGACTGGAGCCAGAAGAGATGAGGGAAGAACTATGCCCTCATAATAGTGGTAATACAGTACCACCTTGGTAACATGGGATGGAGGTGGCCTGAGGACAACCTTGCCTCGAAGGTAAAAAGGGAAAAAAGTCTGAAAGAGCAGAGAAGCTAGCTCCGAAGACTCGTCAGAGTGAGAATATCGCAGAGGAGAACGGGACGACTTTCCCTGATAGTAAAGTCTGCCCGAATGAAAAAGGAGCCTACTGTAAGGCTCCTAGGAATAATAAGGTCCCAATGATCTAACGGTATGCGATAGGGAAGAACTACGTGTGAAAACTCCCTGTGAGAAAGTCCCTACTTGCAGTTGTGCTACGATAAGGTGAGAAGATAGTAGCTCCGCAAACAAAAAACGGACGTGGTCAGTGCGGATCTCTGAGGATCACTGGGGCCCCTTTCTGCTTCCGAAAGGCTTTCGGAAGCAGTGGAAGGGGAGTTATGGAAACTGGTACCACGGCAGAACCAGAACATGGAGAGCGATGGCTCTTGGATCTCGAGGCCGAACCACGAATTTTAGTACATTGGCCTTCAGTCTGGATGTCATCCCACCTACAACTGGAGAGCTCCAGTAAGGACAGATCTGATGGAAGACTTCGGGGTGAAGTTCCCACTGACTTGAGGCGGAACCCTGACGGCTGAATTTGCTTGCAGTTCAGAGTTCTACTTCTGGGATATATACTGCCGAGATCACCGAAAAATAGACTTCGGCCCATCAGAGAAAGTGAGGTACCTCGGTCATGGCGCCTGACTGTGGGTACCTGCTAGATGACTGACGTAAGGCACCGCAGTGGCATTATCCAATTGAATTCGGATAGGGAGACCCACCAGAAGGCAGTGGACCTGCTGTAAGACTACCGTTCAGATCTCCAGAACAATGATGGGTAGAAGAAGACTGGCATTGGTAGCTACTAATAACCATTGAACCGGGAGAAAGGCCCTGGATGAAGAAGGAGCTCAGAGACTATTGTCTGAAAGTCTGTTTGACTTGCTGAAAACGAGCGGAGCGAAGGAAACCGCTTCCACTGTCGTCACCATTTTTCCTCAGAACTCTCTTAACAAATCGAATGAAATGAGGGGTTGAGTAATCAAGTCCTCAGAACTCTCCTTGCGCGAGCTCCCTGTTGAAGGGCCATGACCTTGTCTCGAGGAAGAATTACCATCCTTCTAGAAGTGTGCAGGATCATCCTCAAAAAGGATATCTGCTGGGCTGGAAATGAGAAGAACTTGTCTAAGTGTAGCTGCCAGCCCAGGAGAGAAGGTATCGCAAGAGATCTAGATGACTCAGCGTAGTCCTGGAAGGGCGGCTAGACAGACCAAACAGGGCAGGACGAGCATGCCTCTAGAGTGCAAGAGAAACATGACATCCGCCATGACCCGAGCGAACACTCTGGGTGCGGAAGCACGGCCGAAGGACAAGGTTGTGACTTGAAGATGCTGTTGACGAATGGAAAGGCGAAGGAATTTTTGCAGAGGGCAAGCAACCCGAATGTCGATGGATGCCGGAAACTGCACCTTTTTCTGTTGAAGTAATGGCTGAGCGGAGGAACTCCATCCAAAGAAGGAGGACCATGTCAAAGGTTGTTAGAAGTTTGAGTTCCAGGGTCGATCTTACTTTTCGTTCCCCTGTTTGGAACCAAGATCCCTTAGATCTAGACTGTGCTGGACAATCCTTATACAATCCTTTGTCAGACTCCCGCTCAAAGGATTTGATTGGCCAGTTGTTGCTGGTGTGAATCAAGGTAGTTAAGGTCTTCCAGCTAGGAGACCATTGCTCTAGCAATCCATGCGGCCGCTAGGGAGGATAGAGCGCTGGACCTGAAGCCGCAAGACGGAACGAACCAGATTTGCTATCTGACAGTCCGTGGTATTTTTAATTGATGACCCATCAGGTAGGGATACTGGTAGGTATACCACAGGAGATTCTACCCGGTTAATCTGCCCCATGGCAGAATGTGCGGCTGCATCCAGCAGGTCATAGTCTCTTGCCATCTCCTCTTTTCACGGTGCAGAGATAAAAATTAGGAACCCTCGATCCATCAACCTCTTAACAGGGAAGTGGAGAAGAATTGTCCGCCTTCTTGCATCATCCACTAAATTGTGGTGATGTAGAGGGGGAAGCTCGTATGCCAAAAAGGGTGCCTCTATATGTCCACAGAGTTCAGGTCTCCAGGTGGACAGGACAGGTTGTCTGGCGTTAGGCCTTGATGCAGAAGAGGAAACATGGAGACGACACTCCGTGTGCTCGTCTGTTGATGGTGTGGGGAGATCGGTGCCCTTTAAAGGACCCGTCACCCTTAAAAAACAGGCCAGGCATGGCATCCCACATAGAGGCATCTGTCCAGTGAATCGCTTATCCGAATTGAATGGCAAATGCTCTCGAGGGAGTTTAGTCTCTGAAGCTCTGGCAAGCTCAGGCAATATCCAATCCATATTCAGAGCCTTGTTGTCATCAAATCATTGGTGAGGGAGCAGGAAACAAAAAACTTGCATTTTCTAGATGCCTGTATGTTTCTAGACGCCTGCACGTTTCTAGAATACTTGTGGCCCCTGCTAGCCGACGGCTCCCATGTAGGATGGCGACCATGTATATTGGTCCTGCGAGCACTCCAAACACAGAGGATACACAGAGGGATTCAATCTCTTGGTCAGAGAACCATGGATTGGTCAGTGAAGAAGTCCACTGAGGGGAACTAGAGGATAAAGCTGGGGTCGGAGGCGGAGGGCTCCTCGAACTGATCAAGTGCCTTTAAGACCAGGGAATACTGGTCATGCACCTTTAAGACCAGGGAATACTGGTCATGCGCCTTTAAGAACAGAGAATACTGGTCATGCGCCTTTAAGACCAGGGAATACTGGTCATGTGCCTTTAAGATCGGGGAATACTGGCCATGCGCCTTTAAGACTGAGGAATACTGGTCATGCGCCTTTAAGACCAGGGAATACTGGTCATTCACCTTTAAGACCAGAGAATACTCGTCATGCACCTTTAAGACCAGAGAATACTGGTCATGCACCATTAAGACCAGAGAATACTAGTCATGCACCTTTAAGACCAGAGAATACTGGTCATGCACCTTTAAGACCAGAGAATACTGGTCATGCACCTTTAAGACCAGAGAATACTGGTCATGCACCATTAAGACCAGAGAATACTGGTCGTGCGCCTTTAAGACCAGGGAATACTGGTCATGCACCTTTAAGACCAGAGAATACTGGTCATGCACCTTTAAGACCAGGGGATACTGGTCATGCACCTTTAAGACCAGGGGATACTGGTCATGCACCATTAAGACCAGAGAATACTAGTCATGCACCTTTAAGACCAGAGAATACTGGTCATGCACATTTAAGACCAGAGAATACTGGTCATGCACCTTTAAGACCAGAGAATACTGGTCATGCACCTTTAAGACCAGAGAATACTGGTCATGCACCATTAAGACCAGAGAATACTGGTCGTGCGCCTTTAAGACCAGGGAATACTGGTCATGCACCTTTAAGACCAGAGAATACTGGTCATGCACCTTTAAGACCAGAGAATACTAGTCATGCACCTTTAAGACCAGAGAATACTGGTCATGCACCATTAAGACCAGAGAACACTGGTCATGCACCTTTAAGACCAGAGAATACTGGTCATGCACATTTAAGACCAGAGAATACTGGTCATGCACCTTTAAGACCAGAGAATACTGGTCATGCACCATTAAGACCAGAGAATACTGGTCATGCACATTTAAGACCAGAGAATACTAGTAATGCACCTTTAAGACCAGAGAATACTAGTCATGCACCTTTAAGACCAGAGAATACTGGTCATGCACCATTAAGACCAGAGAACACTGGTCATGCACCTTTAAGACCAGAGAATACTGGTCATGCACATTTAAGACCAGAGAATACTGGTCATGCACCTTTAAGACCAGAGAATACTGGTCATGCACCTTTAAGACCAGAGAATACTGGTCATGCACATTTAAGACCAGAGAATACTAGTAATGCACCTTTAAGACCAGAGAATACTAGTCATGCACCTTTAAGACCAGGGAATACTGGTCATGCACCATTAAGACCAGAGAACACTGGTCATGCACCTTTAAGACCAGAGAATACTGGTCATGCACATTTAAGACCAGAGAATACTGGTCATGCACCTTTAAGACCAGAGAATACTGGTCATGCACCTTTAAGACCAGAGAATACTGGTCATGCACCATTAAGACCAGAGAATACTGGTCGTGCGCCTTTAAGACCAGGGAATACTGGTCATGCACCTTTAAGACCAGAGAATACTGGTCATGCACCTTTAAGACCAGAGAATACTGGTCATGCACATTTAAGACCAGAGAATACTGGTCATGCACCTTTAAGACCAGAGAATACTGGTCATGCACCATTAAGACCAGAGAATACTAGTCATGCACATTTAAGACCAGAGAATACTAGTAATGCACCTTTAAGACCAGAGAATACTAGTCATGCACCTTTAAGACCAGAGAATACTGGTCATGCACCATTAAGACCAGAGAACACTGGTCATGCACCTTTAAGACCAGAGAATACTGGTCATGCACATTTAAGACCAGAGAATACTGGTCATGCACCTTTAAGACCAGAGAATACTGGTCATGCACCTTTAAGACCAGAGAATACTGGTCATGCACATTTAAGACCAGAGAATACTAGTAATGCACCTTTAAGACCAGAGAATACTAGTCATGCACCTTTAAGACCAGAGAATACTGGTCATGCACCATTAAGACCAGAGAACACTGGTCATGCACCTTTAAGACCAGAGAATACTGGTCATGCACATTTAAGACCAGAGAATACTGGTCATGCACCTTTAAGACCAGAGAATACTGGTCATGCACCTTTAAGACCAGAGAATACTGGTCATGCACCATTAAGACCAGAGAATACTGGTCGTGCGCCTTTAAGACCAGGGAATACTGGTCATGCACCTTTAAGACCAGAGAATACTGGTCATGCACCTTTAAGACCAGGGGATACTGGTCATGCACCTTTAAGACCAGGGAATACTGGTCATTCACCTTTAAGACCAGAGAATACTCGTCATGCACCTTTAAGACCAGGGAATACTGGTTATGCGCCTTTAAGACTGGGAATACTGGCCATATGCCTTTAAGACCAAGAAATACTGGTCATGTGCCTTTAAGACCAGGTACTTCCTTACCCGGGTACTGATGTAGAGTCGATGTGCCCCTTTAATGCAAAAATACTGTCACCCCAGTGTGAGCTGTCCGGGTGGACCAAGATGGCCACCGGGAGCTGCAGAGTTGATAAAATCTCGCAGAGAGCGAGAAGCGCCAATTTGGGGGGCGGAGCCACAGACACGATGTTGAATAGGCCTAAGCTGGGGCCTAACTTTCTGTAGCCGGCGGACGTCACCAGTGGGTCGTTCCAGGCAAGACTTCCAGGATGCGGCCTACAAATCGGCCGAAGCCGGGGACTAAATTTTTGCAGCCATCCAGAGCGTTACCTCAGAGAGGTGGGCCACAGGGAAGTGGCTGAGGCTGCCTGTCAGCATGTTACATAGTTACATAGTTATTAAGGTTGAAGGAAGACTATAAGTCCATCTAGTTCAACCCATAGCCTAACCTAACATGCCCTAACATGTTGATCCAGAGGAAGGCAAAAAAAAAAACCATGTGGCAAATAGTAAGCTCCACATTGGGGAAAAAAATTCCTTCCCGACTCCACATACGGCAATCAGACTAGTTCCCTGGATCAACGCCCTATCAAGGAATCTAGTATATATAACCTGTAACATTATACTTTTCCAGAAAGGTATCCAGTCTCCTCTTAAATTTAAGTAATGAATCATTCATTACAACATCATACGGCAGAGAGTTCCATAGTCTCACTGCTCTTACAGTAAAGAATCCACGTCTGTTATTATGCTTAACCCCTTCCCGACCTGTGACACAGCGTATGCGTCATGAAAGTCGGTGCCAATCCGACCTGTGACGCATATGCTGTGTCACAGAATGATCGCGTCCCTGCAGATCCGGTGAGAGGGTTAACTCCCATTTCACCCGATCTGCAGGGACAGGGGGAGTGGTAGTTTAGCCCGGGGGGGTGGCTTCACCCCCCCCCCCCCCCGTGGCTACGATCCCTCTGATTGGCAGTTTCACTTTCAACAGCCAATCAGAGCGATTTGTAATATTTCTCCTAAAAAACTGATGAAATATTACAATCCAGCCATGGCCGATGCTGCAATATCATCGGCCATGGCTGGAAACACTTTTGTGCCCCCACCCCACCGATCGCCCCCCCAGCCCTCCGATCTGTGGTCCGCTCCCCTCCGTCCTGTGCTCCGCTCCCCCATCCTCCTGTCCGTGCCCCCGTGCTCCAATCCCACCCCCCGTGCTCCAATCCACCCCCCCTGCACACCGATCCACCCGCCCGCACACCGATCCACCCGCCCGCACACCGATCCACACCCCCCATGCTCCGATCCAGCCCCCCTGTGCTCCGACGCCCCCCCCGTGCCCTGATCTCCCCCCCCTTATACTTACCTAGCCTCCCGGGGTCCGTCCGTCTTCTTTCCTGGGCGCCGCCATGTTCCAAATTGGCGGGCGCATGCGCAGTGCGCCCGCCGAATCTGCCGGCCGGCAGATTCGTTCCAATGTGTAGTTTGATCACAGTGATCAAAATAAAAAAAAACAATAAATGACCCCCCCCCCCATTGTCCCCCATAGGTAGGGACAATAATAAAATAAAGAATTTTTTTTTCCCACTGGAGTTAGAACTAGGGTTAGGGGTAGGGTTAGGGTTAGGGGTAGGGGTAGGGTTAGGGGTAGGGTTAGGGGTAGGGCTAGGGTTAGGGCTAGGGTTAGGGCTAGGGTTAGGGCTAGGGTACGGTATGTGCACACGTATTCTGGTCCTCTGTGGATTTTTCCGCAGCGGATTTGATAAATCTGCAGTGCTAAACCGCTGTGGATTTATCGCGTATTTACAGCGGTTTTTCTGCGCATTTCACTGCGGTTTTACAACTGCGATTTTCTATTGGAGCAGTTGTAAAACCGCTGCGGAATCCGCAGAAAGAAGTGACATGCTGCGGAATGTAAACCCCTGCGTTTCCGTGCAGTTTTTCCGCAGCATGTGTACAGCGATTTTTGTTTCCCATAGGTTTACATTGAACTGTAAATTCATGGGAAACTGCTGCGGATCCGCAGCGTTTTCCGCAGTGTGTGCACATACCTTTAGAATTAGGCTATGTGCACACGGTGCGGATTTGGCTGCGGATTTGCAGCAGTGTTCCATCAGGTTTACAGTACCATGTAAACATATGGAAAACCAAATCCGCTGTGCCCATGGTGCGGAAAATACCACGCGGAAACGCAGCATGTCAATTCTTTGTGCGGATTCCGCAGCGTTTTACACCTGATTCTCAATAGGAATCCGCAGGTGAAATCCGCACAAAAAACACTGGAAATCCGCGGTAAATCCGCAGGTAAAAGGCACTGCGTTTTACCTGCGAATTTTTCAAAAATGGTGCGGAAAAATCTCACACGAATCCGCAACGTGGGCACATAGCCTTAGGGTTAGGGTTTGAATTAGGGTTGTGGTTAGGGTTAGGGGTGTGTTGGGGTTAGGGTTGTGGTTAGGGTTACGGCTACAGTTGGGATTAGGGTTAGGGGTGTATTGGGGTTAGTGTTGGAGGTAGAATTGTGGGGTTTCCACTGTTTAGGCACATCAGGGGGTCTCCAAACGCAACATGGCGCCACCATTGATTCCAGCCAATCTTTTATTCAAAAAGTCAAATGGTGCTCCCTCACTTCCGAGCCCCGACGTGCGCCCAAACAGTGGTTTACCCCCACATATGGGGTACCAGCATAGTCAGGACAAACTGCGCAACAATTACTGGGGTCCAATTTCTCCTGTTACCCTTGAGAAAATAAAAAATTGCTTGCTAAAACATCATTTTTGAGGAAAGAAAAATGATTTTTTATTTTCACGGCTCTGCGTTGTAAACGTCTGTGAAGCACTTGGGGGTTCAAAGTGCTCACCACATATCTAGATAAGTTCCTTGGGGGGTCTAGTTTCCAAAATGGGGTCACTTGTGGGGGGTTTCTACTGTTTAGGCACACCAGGGGCTCTGCAAACGCAACGTGATGCCCGCAGACCATTTCATCAAAGTCTGCATTTCAAAAGTCACTACTTCCCTACTGAGCCCCGACGTGTGCCCAAACAGTGGTTTACCCCCACACATGGGGTATCAGCGTACTCAGGAGAAACTGGACAACAACTTTTGAGGTCCAATTTCTCCTGTAACCCTTGGGAAAATAAAAAATTCTGGGCTAAAAAATTATTTTTGAGGAAAGAAAACGTATTTATTATTTTCACTGCTCTGTGCTATAAACTTCTGTGAAGCACTTGGGGGTTGAAAGTGCTCACCACATATCTAGATTAGTTCCTTTTGGGGTCTAGTTTCCCAAATGGGGTCTGCAAACACAACGTGACGCCCATAGAGCATTCCATCAAAGTCTGCATTTCAAAACTTCACTACTTCACTTCCGAGCCCTGACGTGTGCCCAAAAAGTAGTTTACCCCCACATATGGGGTATCACCGTACTCAGGAGAAATTTGACCCCAATATTTGTTGTCCAGTTTCTCCTGTTACCCTTGGGAAAATAAAAAATTGCGGGCTAAAAAATCATTTTTGAGAAAATATATATATTTTTTTTTCATGGCTCAGCGTTATAAACTTCTGTGAAGCAATTGAGGGTTTAAAGTGCTCACCACACATCTAGATTAGTTCCTTTGGGGGTCTAGTTTCCAAAATGGGGTCATTTGTGGGGGATCTCCAATGTTTAGGCACACAGGGGCTCTCCAAACTCGACATGGTGTCCGCTAATGATTGGAGCTAATTTTCCATTTAAAAAGCCAAATGGCGTGCCTTCCCTTCCGATCCCTGCCGTGCGCCCAAACAGTGGTTTACCCCCACATATGGGGTATCAGCGTACTCAGGACAAACTGGACAACAACATTTATGGTCCAATTTCTCCTATTACCATTGGCAAAATAGGAAATTCCAGGCTAAAAAATCATTTTTGAGGAAAGAAAAATTATTTTTTATTTTCATGGCTCTGCATTATAAACTTCTGTGAAGCACCTGGGGGTTTAAAGTGCTCAGTATGCATCTAGATAGGTTCCTTGGGGGGTCTAGTTTCCAAAATGGTGTCACTTGTGGGGGAGCTCCAATGCATAGGCACACAGGGGCTCTCCAAACGCGACATGGTGTCCGCTAACAGTTAGAGCTAATTTTCCATTCAAAAAGTCAAAAGACACGCCTTCCCTTTCGAGCCCTGCCGTGTGCCCAAACAGTGGTTTACCCCCACATATGAGGTATCGGCGTACTCGGGAGAAATTGCCCAACAAATTTTATGATCCATTTTATCCTATTGCCCATGTAAAAATGAAAAATTGAGGTGAAAAGAAATTTTTTGTGAAAAAAAAGTACTTTTTCATTTTTATGAATCAATTTGTGAAGCACCTGAGGGTTTAAAGTGCTCACTAGGCATCTAGATAAGTTCCTTGGGGGGTCCAGTTTCCAAAATGGGGTCACTTGTGGGGGAGCTCCAATGTTTAGGCACACAGGGTCTCTCCAAACGCGACATGGTGTCCGCTAACGATGGAGCTAATTTTCCATTCAAAAAGTCAAATGGCGCTCCTTCCCTTCCGAGCCTTACCATGTGCCCAAACAGTGGTTTACCCCCACATGTGAGGTATCGGTGTACTCAGGAGAAATTGCCCAATAAATATTAGGATCCATTTTATCCTGCTGCCCATGTGAAAATGAAAAAATTGAGGCTAAAAGAATTTTTTTGTGAAAAAAAAAGTACTTTTTCATTTTTACGGATCAATTTGTGAAGCACCTGGGCATTCAAAGTGCTCACTATGCATCTAGATAAGTTCCTTGGGGCGTCTAGTTTCCAAAATGGGGTCACTTGTGGGGGAGCTCCAATTTTTTAGGCACACGGGGGCTCTCCAAATGTGACATGGTGTCCGCTAAAGAGTGCAGCCAATTTTTCATTCAAAAAGTCAAATGGCGCTCCTTCCCTTCCAAGCCATGCCGTGCGCCCAAACAGTAGTTTACCCCCACATATGAGGTATCGGCGTACTCAGGACAAAGTGCACAACAACTTTCTTGGTTCAGTTTCTCCTTTTACCATTGGGAAATTAAAAAAATTGTTGCTGAAAAATCATTTTTATGACTAAAAAGTTAAATGTTCATTTTTTCCTTCCCTGTTGCTTCTGCTGCTGTGAAGCACCTTAAGGGTTAATAAACTTCTTGAATGTGGTTTTGTGCACCATGAGGGGTGCAGTTTTTAGAATGGTGTCACTTTTGGGTATTTTCAGCCATATAGACCCCTCAATCTGACTTCAAATGTGAGGTGGTCCATAAAAAAAATGGTTTTGTAAATTTCGTTGTAAAAATGAGAAATCGCTGGTCAAATTTTAACCCTTATAACTTCCTAGCAAAAAAAAATTTTGTTTCCAAAATTGTGCTGATGTAAAGTATACATGTGGGAAATGTTATTTATTAACTATTTTGTGTCACATAACTCTCTGGTTTAACAAAATAAAAATTCAAAATGTGAAAATTGCGAAATTTTCGCCAAATTTCCATTTTTCTCACAAATAAACACAGAATTTATTGACCTAAATTTACCACTGTCATGAAGCCCAATATGTCACGAAAATACAATCTCAGAACTTCTAGGATCCGTTGAAGCGTTCCTGAGTTATTACCTCATAAAGGAACACTGGTCAGAAATGCAAAAAACGGCAAGGTCTTTAAGGTCAAAATAGGCTGGGTCATGAAGGGGTTAAACTTTTTTTCCTCCAAACGCAGAGGATGCCCCCTTGTCCCTGTTTCAGGTCTATGATTAAAAAGATCATCAGAAAGGTCTTTGTACTGTCCCCTCATATATTTATACATTAAAATAAGATCACCCCTTAGTCTTCATTTTTCCAAACTAAATAGCCCCAAGTGTAATAACCTTGGTCTTGGTATTGCAGACCCCCCAGTCCTCTAATAACCTTGGTTGCTCTTCTCTGCACCCGCTCTAGTTCAGCTATGTCTTTCTTATACACCGGAAACCAGAACTGTGCACAGTATTCTAAGTGTGGTCGAACTAGTGACTTGTATAGAGGTAAAATTATGTTCTCCTCATGAGCATCTATGCCTCTTTTAACCCCTTCATGACCCAGCCAATTTTGACCTTAAAGACCTTGCCGTTTTTTGCAATTCTGACCAGTGTCCCTTTATGAGGTAATAACTCAGGAACGCTTCAACGGATCCTAGTGGTTCTGAGATTGTTTTTTCATGACATATTGGGCTTCATGTTAGTGGTAAATTTAGGTCAATAAATTCTGCGTTTATTTGTGATAAAAATGGAAATTTGGTGAAAATTTTGAAAATTTCACAATTTTCACATTTTGAATTTTTATTCTGTTAAACCAGAGAGTTATGTGACACAAAATAGTTAAAAAATAACATTTCCCACATGTTTACTTTACATCAGCACAATTTTGGAAACAAAATTCTTTTTTGCTAGGAAGTTATAAGGGTTAAAATTTGACCAGCGATTTCTCATTTTTACAACGAAATTTACAAAACCTTTTTTTTAGGGAACACCTCACATTTGAAGTCAGTTTGAGGGGTCTATATGGCTGAAAATACCCAAAAGTGACAACATTCTAAAAACTGAACCCCTCAAGGTACTCAAAACCACATTCAAGAAGTTTATTAACCCTTCAGGTGCTTCACAGCAGCAGAAGCAACATGCAAGGAAAAAATGAACATTTAACTTTTTAGTCACAAAAATTATCTTTTAGCAACAATTTTTTTATTTTCCCAATGGTAAAAAGAGAAACTGAACCACGAATGTTGTTAACCAATTTGTCCTGAGTACGCTGATACCTCATATGTGGGGGTAAACCACTGTTTGGGCGCACGGCAGGGCTTGGAAGGGAAGGAGCGCCATTTGACTTTTTTTATCAAAAATTGGCTCCACTCTTTAGCGGACACCATGTCGCATTTGGAGAGCTCCTGTGTGCCTAAAAATTGGAGCTCCCTTACAAGTGACCCCATTTTGGAAACTAGACCCCCCAAGGAACTTGGCTAGATGCATAGTGAGCACTTTGAACCCCAAGGTGCTTCACAAATTGATCCGTAAAAATGAAAATACTTTTTTTTCACAAAAAAATTCTTTTCGCCTCAATTTTTTCATTTTCACATGGGCAATAGGATAAAATGGATCATAAAATTTGTTGGGCAATTTCTCCCGAGTACGCCGATACCTCATATGTGGGGGTAAACCACTGTTTGGGCACTCGGCAGGGCTCGGAAGGGAAGGCGCGCCATGTTACTTTTTGAATGGAAAATTAGCTCCAATTGTTAGCGGACACCATGTCGCGTTTGGAGAGCCCCTGTGTGCCTAAACATTGGATCTCCCCCACAAGTGACCCCATTTTGGAAACTAGACCCCCCAAGGAACTTATCTAGATGCATATTGAGCACTTTAAACCCCCAGGTGCTTCACAGAAGTTTATAACGCAGAGCCATGAAAATAAAAAATATTTTTTCTTTCCTCAAAAATGATTTTTTAGCCTGGAATTTCCTATTTTGCCAAGGGTAATAGGAGAAATTGGACACCAAATGTTGTTGTCCAGTTTGTCCTGAGTACGCTGATACCCCATATGTGGGGGTAAACCACTGTTTGGGCGCACGGCAGGGTACGGAAGGGAAGGCACGCCATTTGGCTTTTTAAATGGAAAATTAGCTCCAATCATTAGCGGACACCATGTCAGGTTTGGAGAGCCCCTGTGTGCCTAAACATTGGAGATCCCCCAGAAATGACCCCATTTTGGAAACTAGTCCCCCAAATGAACTAATCTAGATGTGTGGTGAGGACTTTGAACCCCCAAGTGCTTCACAGAAGTTTATAACGCAGAGCCATTAAAATAAAAAAATAAATTATTTTCTCAAAAATGATTTTTAGCCTGCAATTTTTTATTTTCCCAAGAGAAACAGGAGAAATTTGACACCAAAAGTTGTTGTCCAGTTTCTCCTGAGTACGCTGATACCCCATATGTGGGGGAAAACCACTGTTTGGGCACATGCCGGGGCTCGGAAGTGAAGTAGTGACGTTTTGAAATGCAGACTTTGATGGAATGCTCTGTGGGCGTCACGTTGCGTTTGCAGAGCCCCTGATGTGGCTTAACAGTAGAAACCCCCCACAAGTGACCCGCTTTTGGAAACTAGACCCCGAAAGGAACTTATCTAGATGTGTGGTGAGCACTTTGAACCCCCAAGTGCTTCATAGAAGTTTATAATGCAGAGCCGTGAAAATAATAAATACGTTTTCTTTCCTCAAAATAATTATATAGCCCAGAATTTTTTATTTTCCCAAGGGTTACAGGAGAAATTGGACCCCAAGAGTTGTTGTCCAGTTTTTCCTGAGTACGCTGACACCCCATGTGTGGAGGTAAACCACTGTTTGGGCACACGTAGGGGCTCAGAAGGGAAGTAGTGACTTTTGAAATGCAGACTTTGATGGAATGGTCTGCGGGCGTCACGTTGGGTTTGCAGAGCCCCTGGTGTGCCTAAACAGTAGAAACCCCCCACAAATGACCCCATTTTGGAAACTAGACCCCCCCAAGGAACTTATCTAGATATGTGGTGAGCACTTTGAACCCCCTGCTTCACAGACGTTTACAACGCAGAGCCGTGAAAATAAAAAAATCATTTTTCTTTCCTCAAAAATGATGTTTTAGCAAGCATTTTTCTATTTTCACAATGGTAACAGGAGAAATTGGACCCCAGTAATTGTTGCGCAGTTTTTCCTGAGTATGCTGGTACCCCATATGTGGGGGTAAACCACTGTTTGGGCGCACGTCAGGGCTCGGAATTAAGGGAGCACCATTTGACTTTTTGAATACGAGATTGGCTGGAATCAATGGTGGTGCCATGTTGCGTTTGGAGACCCCTGATGTGCCTAAACAGTGGAAACCCCTCAATTCTACCTCCAACACTAACCCCAACACACCCCTAACCCTAATCCCAACTGTAGCCATAACCCTAATCACAACCCTAATTCCAACCCTAACCCTAAGGCTATATGCCCACGTTGCGGATTCGTGTGAGATTTTTCAGCATCATTTTTGAAAAATCCGCGGATAAAAGGCACTGCGTTTTACCTGCGGATTTTCCGCGGATTTCCAGTGTTTTTTGTGAGGATTTCACCTGCGGATTCCTATTGAGGAACAGGTGTAAAACGCTGCGGAATCCGCACAAAGAATTGACATGCTGCGGAAAATACAACGCAGCTTTTCCGCGCGGTATTTTCCGCACCATGGGCACAGCGGATTTGGTTTTCCATATGTTTACATGGTACTGTAAACCTGATGGAACACTGCTGCGAATCCGCAGCCAAATCCGCACCGTGTGCACATACCCTAATTCTAAAGGTATGTGCACACGCTGCGGAAAACGCTGCGGATCCGCAGCAGTTTCCCATGAGTTTACAGTTCAATGTAAACCTATGGGAAACAAAAGTCGCTGTCCCTATTCAACTCGGCACAGCCTAAGGAACTAGCTAGCCCTGAAGATAGAAAAATAAAGCCTACCTTGCCTCAGAGAAATTCCCCAAAGGAAAAGGCAGCCCCCCACATATAATGACTGTGAGTAAAGATGAAAATACAAACACAGAGATGAAATAGATTTAGCAAAGTGAGGCCCGACTTATTGAACAGACTGAGGATAGCAAAGGTTGCTTTGCGGTCAGCACAAAAACCTACAAAAAGACCACGCAGAGGGCGGAAAAAGACCCTCCGCACCGACTCACGGTGCGGAGGCGCTCCCTCTGCGTCCCAGAGCTTCCAGCAAGCAAAACAACAATCAAAATAGCAAGCTGGACAGAAAAATAGCAAACCAAAGAAAAATAAGCAGGAACTTAGCTTCTGCTGGGAAGACAGGTCACAAGAACGATCCAGGAGTGAACTAGACCAATACTGGAACATTGACAGGTGGCATGGAGCAAAGATCTAAGTGGCGTTAAATAGAGCAGCCAGCTAACGAATTAACCTCGTCGCCTGTGGAAGGAAACTCAAACACCCACAGCCACCAGAGGAATTCCAAGGATAGAACCAGCCGAAGTACCATTTATGACCACAGGAGGGAGCCCGACAACAGAATTCACAACAGTACCCCCCCTTGAGGAGGGGGTCACCGAACCCTCACCAGAGCCCCCAGGCCGACCAGGATAAGCCAAATGAAAGGCACGAACCAGATCGGCAGCATGAACATCAGAGGCAAAAACCCAGGAATTATCTTCCTGACCATAACCCTTCCACTTGACCAGGTACTGGAGTTTCCGTCTCGAAATACGAGAATCCAAAATCTTCTCCACCACATACTCCAACTCCCCCTCAACCAACACCGGGGCAGGAGGATCAACGGATGGAACCACAGGCGCCACGTATCTCCGCAATAACGACCTATGGAACATATTATGGATGGCAAAAGAAGCAGGAAGGGCCAAAAGAAATTACACAGGATTGATAACCTCCGAAATCTTATATGGACCAATGAAACGAGGCTTAAACTTAGGAGAGGAAACCTTCATAGGAACATAACGAGACGACAACCAAACCAAATCCCCAACACGAAGTCGGGGACCCACACAGCGCCGGCGGTTAGCGAAACGTTGAGCCTTCTCCTGGGACAATGTCAAATTGTCCACCACATGAGTCCAAATCTGCTGCAACCTATCCACCACAGTATCTACATCAGGACAGTCCGAAGACTCACCCTGCCCTGAAGAGAAACGAGGATGGAAACCAGAATTGCAGAAAAACGGCGAAACCAAAGTAGCCGAGCTGGCCCGATTATTAAGGGCGAACTCAGCCAACGGCAAAAAGGACACCCAATCTTCCTGATCAGCAGAAACAAAGCATCTCAGATATGTTTCCAAAGTCTGATTAGTTCGTTCGGTTTGGCCATTTGTCTGAGGATGGAAAGCCGAGGAAAAAGACAAATCAATGCCCATCCTAGCACAAAAGGATCGCCAAAACCTCGAAACAAACTGGGAACCTCTGTCAGAAACGATGTGCTCCGGGATACCATGTAAACGAACCACATGCTGGAAAAATAATGGCACCAAATCAGAGGAGGAAGGCAATTTAGACAAAGGTACCAAATGGACCATCTTAGAGAAGCGATCACAAACCACCCAAATGACCGACATCTTTTGAGAGACGGGGAGATCCGAAATAAAATCTATAGAAATATGCGTCCAGGGCCTCTTCGGGACCGGCAAGGGCAAAAGCAACCCACTGGCACGAGAACAGCAGGGCTTAGCCCGAACACAAGTCCCACAGGACTGCACAAAAGAACGCACATCCCGTGACAAAGACGGCCACCAAAAGGATCTAGCTACCAAATCTCTGGTACCAAAGATTCCAGGATGCCCAGCCAACACTGAACAATGAATCTCAGAGATAACTCTACTAGTCCATCTATCAGGGACAAACAGTTTCTCCGCTGGGCAACGGTCAGGTCTATCAGCCTGAAATTTTTGCAGCACCCGCCGCAAATCAGGGGAGATGGCAGACAAAATTACCCCCTCTTTGAGAATACCCGCCGGCTCAGGAACACCCGGAGAGTCAGGCACAAAACTTCTTGACAGGGCATCAGCCTTCACATTCTTAGAGCCCGGAAGGTACGAAACCACAAAATCAAAACGGGAGAAAAATAACGACCATCGAGCCTGTCTCGGATTCAACCATTTGGCAGACTCCAGATAAGTCAAATTCTTGTGATCTGTCAAGACCACCACGCGATGCTTGACTCCTTCAAGCCAATGACGCCACTCCTCGAATGCCCACTTCATGGCCAACAACTCACGATTACCAACATCATAATTGCGCTCAGCAAGCGAAAACTTTCTAGAAAAGAAAGCACATGGCTTCATCACTGAGCCATCAGAACTTCTTTGCGACAAAACAGCCCCTGCTCCAATCTCGGAAGCATCAACCTCAACCTGAAACGGGAGCGAAACATCTGGCTGGCACAACACAGGGGCAGAAGAAAAACGACGCTTCAACTCCTGAAAAGCCTCTACAGCTGCAGAAGACCAATTGACCACATCAGCACCCTTCTTGGTCAAATCAGTCAAAGGTTTAGCAACACTAGAAAAATTAGCGATGAAGCGCCGATAAAAATTAGCAAAGCCCAGAAACTTTTGCAGGCTCTTCACAGATGTCGGCTGAGTCCAATCGTAAATGGCCTGGACTTTAACAGGGTCCATCTCGAAAGTAGAAGGGGAAAAAATGAACCCCAAAAATGAAACCTTCTGAACTCCAAAGAGACACTTTGACCCCTTCACAAACAAGGAATTCGCACGAAGGACCTGAAACACCATTCTGACCTGCTTAACATGAGACTCCCAATCATCCGAAAGGACCAAAATATCATCCAAATACACAATCAGGAATTTATCCAGGTACTCTCGGAAGATGTCATGCATAAAGGACTGAAATACTGATGGAGTATTGGAAAGCCCGAATGGCATAACCAGGTACTCAAAATGGCCCTCGGGCGTATTAAATGCTGTTTTCCATTCATCGCCTTGTTTAATACGCACAAGATTATACGCCCATCGAAGATCTATCTTGGTGAACCAACTAGCCCCTTTAATATGAGCAAACAAATCAGACAGCAACGGCAAAGGACACTGAAATTTGACTGTAATTTTATTAAGAAGGCGGTAATCAATACAAGGTCTCAAAGAACCATCCTTCTTGGCCACAAAAAAGAACCCTGCTCCTAACGGTGATGACGACGGGCGAAGATGGCCTTTCTCCAAGGATTCCTTTACATAACTCCGCATAGCGGCGTGTTCTGGCACAGATAAATTCAACAATCGGCCCTTAGGAAACTTACTACCAGGAATCAAATCAATTGCACAATCGCAATCCCTATGAGGAGGTAGGGCACTGGCTTTGGGCTCATCAAATACATCCCGATAATCCGACAAAAACTCTGGAACTTCAGAAGGAGTGGAAGACGAAATAGACAAAAATGGAACATCACCATGTACCCCCTGGCAACCCCAGCTGGACACAGACATAGATTTCCAGTCCAATACTGGATTATGAACCTGTAGCCATGGCAACCCCAAAACGACCACATCATGCAGATTATGCAACACCAGAAAGCGGATATCCTCCTGATGTGCAGGAGCCATGCACATGGTCAATTGGGTCCAGTACTGAGGCTTATTCTTGGCCAAAGGCGTAGCATCAATTCCTCTCAATGGAATAGGATACTGCAAGGGCCCCAAGAAAAAACCACAGCGCCTAGCAAACTCCAAGTCCATCAAATTCAGGGCAGCGCCTGAATCCACAAATGCCATAACAGAATAGGATGACAAAGAGAAAATCAGAGTAACAGACAACAGAAATTTAGACTGTACCGTACCAATGGTGGCAGACCTAGCGAACCGCTTAGTGCGCTTAGGACAATCGGAAATAGCATGAGTGGAATCACCACAGTAAAAACATAGCCCATTCCGACGTCTGTGTTCTTGCCGTTCAGCTCTGGTCAAAGTCCTATCACATTGCATAGGCTCAGGCCCATGCTCAGATAGTACTGCCAAATGGTGCACAGCTTTACGCTCACGCAAGCGTCGATCGATCTGAATGGCCAAAGACAGACTCATTCAGACCAGCAGGCATGGGAAATCCCACCATGACATCCTTAAGGGCTTCAGAGAGACCCTTTCTGAAGATTGCTGCCAGGGCACATTCATTCCACTGAGTGAGCACAGACCACCTTCTAAACTTCTGACAATATATCTCCGCTTCATCCTGACACAGAGCCAGCAAGACTTTCTCTGCCTGATCCACTGAATTAGGCTCGTCATAAAGCAATCCAAGCGCCAGGAAAAACGCATCAACATCACGCAATGTCGGATCTCCTGGCGCAAGGGAAAATGCCCAGTCTTGAGGGTCACCACGTAACAAAGAAATAATGATCTTTACTTGTTGAACAGGGTCACCTGAGGAGCGAGGTTTCAAGGCAAGAAACAATTTACAATTATTTTTGAAATTCAAGAACCTAGATCTATCACCAAAAAACAAATCAGGAATTGGAATCCTAGGCTCTGACTTCGGATTCTGAACCACAAAATCTTGAATGTTTTGTACCCTTGTAGTGAGATTATCCATCCAAGAGAACAGACCTTGAATGTCCATGTTTACACCTGTGTCCTGAACCACCCAGAGGTAAAGGGGAAAAGAGAGACAAAACACAGTGCAAAGAAAAAAAAATGGTCTCAGAAATTCTCTTATCCCTCTATTGAGATGCATTAGTACTTTTGGCCACCTGTACTGTTATGACCTGGTGGTTAGGACAATAATGGACCTGGTGGTTAAGAGCACACGGAATGACCTGATAGTTACTGATAATAAAGGACGAGCTCTGGGACGTGGGAACTCTGCTGACCGCAATCCCTAATCCTATCACACACACTAGAAATAGCCGTGGATTGCTCCTAACGCTCCCTATGCAACTCAGCACAGCCTAAGGAACTAGCTAGCCCTGAAGATAGAAAGATAAAGCCTACCTTGCCTCAGAGAAATTCCCCAAAGGAAAAGGCAGCCCCCCACATATAATGACTGAGTAAAGATGAAAATACAAACACAGATTAAATAGATTTAGCAAAATGAGGCCTGACTTACTGAACAGACTGAGGATAGGAAAGGTTGCTTTGCGGTCAGCACAAAAACCTACAAAAAGACCACGCAGAGGGCGCAAAAAGACCCTCCGCACCGACTCATGGTGCGGAGGCGCTCCCTCTGCGTCCCAGAGCTTCCAGCAAGCAAGACAACAATCAAAATAGCAAGCTGGACAGAAAAATAGCAAACCAAAGAAAAATAAGCAGGAACTTAGCTTCTGCTGGGAAGACAGGTCACAAGAACGATCCAGGAGTGAACTAGACCAATACTGGAACATTGACAGGTGGCATGGAGCAAAGATCTAAGTGGAGTTAAATAGAGCAGCCAGCTAACGAATTAACCTCGTCGCCTGTGGAAGGAAACTCAGAAACACCCACAGCCACCAGAGGAATTCCATGGATAGAACTAGCCGAAGTACCATTCATGACCACAGGAGGGAGCCCGACAACAGAATTCACAACACCTAACCCTACCCCTAACCCTAACCCTAGCCCTAACATTAGTGGAAAAAAAAATTCTTTATTTTTTTATTGTCCCTACCTATGGAGGTGACAAAGGAGGGGGGGGGTCACTTATTATTTTTTTTATTTTGATCACTGAGATATAATCTATCTCAGTGATCAAAATGCACTTTGGAACGAATCTGCCGGCCGATTCGGCGGGCGCACTGCGCATGCGCCCGCCATTTTAGAAGATGGCGGCGCCCAGGGAGAAGACGGACGGACCCCGGCAGGAACGGTAAGTATGATGGGGTGGGGGGGAGCACAGGGGGCGGGATCGGAGCATGGGGGGGTGGATCGGAGCGCGGGAGGGGTGGAACGGAGCACGGTGGGGGTGGATCGGAGTGCAGGGGGGGTGATTGGAGCATGGGGAGGGTGATTGGAGCACGGGGGGAGCGGACAAGAGCATGGGAGAGCAGAGCACAGGACGGAGGGGAGCCGGAGCAGTGTACCGGACAGATCAGAGGGCTGGGGGGGCGATCGGTGGGGTGGGGTGGGAGCACATTAGTGTTTCCAGCCATGGCCGATGATATTGCAGCATCGGCCATGGCTGGATTGTAATATTTCACCAGTTATAATAGGTGAAATATTACAAATCGCTCTGATTGGCAGTTTCACTTTCAACAGCCAATCAGAGCGATCGTAGCCACGGGGGGGGGGGTGAAGCCGCCCCCCCTGGGCTAAACTACCACTCTGCCTGTCCCTGCAGATCGGGTGAAATGGGAGTTAACCCTTTCACCCGATCTGCAGGGACGCGATCTTTCCATGACGCCACATAGGCGTCATGGGTCGGATTGGCACCGACTTTCATGACGCCTACGTGGCGTCAAAGGTCGGGAAGGGGTTAATGCATCCCATTATTTTATTTGCCTTTGTAGCAGCTGCCTCACACTGGCCACTGAATATGAGTTTGTCATCCACACATACACCCAGGTCTTTTTCATTGACGGTTTTGCCCAGAGTTTTAGAATTAAGCATATAATTATACATCTTATTACTTCTACCCAAGTGCATGACCTTACATTTATCCACATTAAAGCTCCTTTGCCATTTATCAGCCCAAGCTTCTAGTTTACATAAATCATCCTGTAATATAAAATTGTCCTCCTCTGCATTAATTACCCTGCAGAGTTTAGTGTCATCTGCAAATATTGAAATTCTACTCTGAATGCCCCCCACAAGGTCATTAATAAATATGTTAAAAAGAAGAGGGCCCAATACTGACCCCTGTGGTACCCCACTGCTAACCGCGACCCAGTCCGAGTGTGCTCCATTAATAAACACCCTTTGTTTCCTATCCCTGAGCCAGCTCTCAACCCACTTGCACATATTTTCCCCTATCCCCATTATTCTCATTTTATGCATCAACCTTTTGTGTGGCACCGTATCAAAAGCTTTTGAAAAGTCCATATACACTACATCCACTGGGTTCCCTTGATCCAATCCGGAACTTACCTCTTCATAGAAACTGATCAAATTAGTCTGACATGAACGGTCCCTAGTAAACCCGTGCTGATACTGGGTCATGAGGTTATTCCTCTTCAGATACTCCAGTATAGCATCCCTTAAAAAACCTTCCAGGATTTTACCCACAGTAGAGGTTAAGCTTACTGGCCTATAATTTCCGAGTTCAGTTTTTGTCCCCTTTTTGAATATTGGCAGCACATTTGCTATACGCCAGTCCTGAGGTACAGACCCTGTTATTATGGAGTCTTTAAAGATTAAAAATAATGGTCTATCAATGACTGTACTTAATTCCTGCAGTACTCGAGGGTGTATCCCATCCGGGCCCGGAGATTTATCAATTTTAGTGATTTTTAGATGCCGCCGCACTTCCTGCTGGGTTAAGCCGGTGACATTTAATTGGGAATTTTTATCACTAGTCATTTTGTCTGCCATGGGATTTTCTTGTGTAAGTACTGATGAAAAAAAAGTCATTTAGCATATTGGCTTTTTCCTCATCCTCATACACCATTTCACCCAGACAATTTTTAAGGGGGCCAACACTATCATTTTTTAGTATTTATGTAGTTAAAGAATATTTTAGGATTATTTTTACTCTCTCTGGCAATGAGTCTCTCTGTCTCAATCTTTGCTGCCTTGATTTGCGTTTTACAGAATTTATTTAATTTTCTGTATTTATTTAATGCCTCATCACTACCTACTTCCTTTAATTCTCTAAATGCTTTCTTTTTGTCACTTATTGCGCCCCTTACAGCTCTATTTAGTAGGGTTGAGCGAAACGGGTCGTTCATTTTCAAAACTCGCCGACTTTTGGCAAAGTCGGGTTTCATGAAACCCGATCCGACCCCTGTGCGGGGTCGGCCATGCGGTACGCGACTTTCGTGCCAAAGTCGCGTTTCAATGACGCGAAAAGCGCCATTTCTCAGCCAATGAAGGTAAACGCAGAGTGTGGGCAGCGTGATGACATAGGTCCTGGTCCCCACCATCTTAGAGAAGGGCATTGCAGTGATTGGCTTGCTGTCTGCGGCGTCACAGGGGCTATAAAGGGGCGTTCCCGCCGACCGCCATGTTACTGCTGCTGATCTGAGCTTAGGGAGAGGTTGCTGCCGCTTCGTCAGAAGCAGGGATAGCGTTAGGCAGGGTCCATTAACCACCAAACCGCTTGTGCTGTAGCGATTTCCACTGTCCAACACCACCTTCGGTGTGCAGGGACAGTGGAAGCTACATTTTTTTTTTTCCTCAGCGCTGTAGCTCATTGGGCTGCCCTAGAAGGCTCCCTGATAGCTGCATTGCTGTGTGTACGCCGCTGTGCAAACCAACTGCTTTTTTCAAAGCACAAATCCTCTTGTTCCTTCCTTTCTGCACAGCTATCTTGTTTGTTTGTCCACACTTTTTATTTAATTTGTGCATCAGTCCACTCCTTATTGCTGCCTGCCAGACCTGGCTAAGATTACTGCAGGGAGATAGTAATTGTTGGACACTCCCTGTTTTTATATTTATTTATTTTTTTTTTTGTGGGAGATTAAGATTGGCATTTTTGCTAGAGTGCCATCCCTGTCTGTGTCATCTCTCACTCAGTGGGCCATAGAAAGCCTATTTATTTTTTTGCTTGATTTGGGTTCTAAATTCTACCTGAAAAAATCACTACATCAATCAGTGGGAGAAAAATATTGGCCTCAGGGCTTGTGTGCCACTCCTGACTCCTGTGTGTGCCATCTCTCACTCAGTGGGCCATAGAAAGCCTATTTATTTTTTTGCTTTATTTGGGTTCTAAATTCTACCTGAAAAAATCAATAAATCAATCAGTGGGAAATTAATATTGGCCTTTGGGCTTGTGTGCCAGTCCTAAGCGTGCCATCTCTCTCTCTCAGATAGTGGGACATAGAAAGCCTATTTATTTTTTTTATTGGGTTTATAAACTTTCCCTGAAAAAAAAAAAAAAAAGGTGGGAGATTAATATTGGCCTCTGGGCTTGTGTGCCAGTCCTGAGCGTGCCATCTCTCTCACAAATAGTGGGCCATAGAAAGCCTATTTATTATTTATTTTATTGGTTTTATAAATTTTCCCTGAAAAAAAAAGGGAGATTAATATTGGCCTTTGGGCTTGTGCGCCAGTCCTGAGCGTGCCATCTCTCTCACAAATAGTGGGCCATATAAAGCCTATTTATTTTTTTGGTTGATTTGGGTTCTAAATTCTACCTGAAAAAAATCAATAAATCAATCATTGGGAGAACAATAGTGGCCTCTGGGCTTGTGTGCCACTCCTGACTCCTGTGTGCGTAATCTCTCACTCAGTGGGCCATAGAAAGCCTATTTTTTGTTTTATTTGTTTTCTAAATTCTCCCTGAAGAAATCATTTTATTTTATTTGGTTTCTAAATTCTTCCTTAAAAAATCATTTTATTCTATTATTTTTTTTTCTAAAGTCTCCCTGAAAAAAAAAAAAAAAAAAAAAAAAATCAGTGGGAGATTAATATTTACATTTGTGCTTCAGTGACAGTGCTGCGTGTGTGGCATCTCTCTCATTTGTTGCCACCAAAAACAGAGTGTGTAACATTGTGCCTGATTTTCGTTGTGGTCTCACCCACCTGTAAAGGGGTAGCTGAATCATACTGAAGTTATAGCTCACCGTGTAAGTTGTGTGACAGCAACAAATACCGTTAGTTTGGTTACGTTTTTAAAACAATGAGGAAGTCTGGTGGAAGAGGTCGTGGCCGGGGGCGTTCATTGTCAGCTGGTAATGAGGGTAGTGGTAGTGGTGGAGCATCAGGTGGTCGTGGGAAAAAAAATATTGCACCTAAGTCTGGAGCTGTGGAGCCAGGTTCGTCGTCGTCTACACAAGGCCTCGAACGCTCCCTTTTCTGGGAGTAGGAAAACCGCTTTTAAAGCTGGAGCAGCAAGAGCAAGTTTTGGCTTATCTTGCTGACTCAGCCTCTAGCTCTTTTGCCTCCTCTCGTGAAACTGGTAAATGTAAAAGCAGCGCGTCGTTAGTGGATGTTCACGGTCAGGGACAAGTCGCTTCCTTGTCCTCTTCAGCAAAAACAACAACAGAGAAGAATGCAGCAGGCGACACAATGGGTTACTCCATGGAGCTCTGTACACATACCGTCCCTGGCTTAGAAAGTGAAGCAGTTAACAGTCCATGCCCATTACAAGTTGAATCTGACATGGAGTGCACTGATGCACAGCCACAGCCAGACTACTATGCTGGTTCTTTGACTCAGACCACAACATTGCCCTCGCAGGGTAATGATCAAGAATCAGACCCTGATGAGACTATGTTGCCCCATCACGAACGCTATACCACCGACCGACACGGTGACACAGACGAAGTTGCACACGAGCTACAAGAAGAGATAATAGATGACCCAGTTCTTGACCCCGATTGGCAGCCATTGGGGGAACAGGGTGCAGGCGGCAGCAGTTCTGAAGCGGAGGAGGAGGGGCCGCATCAGGCATCAACATCGCAACAGGTTCCATCTGCCGGGCCCGTATCTTGCCCAAAACGCGTGGCAAAGCTAAAACCTGTTGGAGGACAGCGTGGCCATCCGGTTAAAGCTCAGTCTGCAATGCCTGAAAAGGTATCCGATGCTAGAAAGAGTGCAGTCTGGCATTTTTTTAAACAACATCCAATTGATCAGCGCAAAGTCATCTGTCAAAAATGTTCAACTACCTTAAGCAGAGGGCAGAATCTGAAAAGTCTCAATACAAGTTGCATGCATAGACATTTAACCACCATGCATTTGCAAGCTTGGACTAACTACCAAACGTCCCTTAAAGTTGTAGCACCCTCGGCCAATGAAGCTAGTCATCAACGCAACATCCCTTCCGGCAGTGTAGGGCCACCATTTTCCGCACCACCTGCAGTATCTGTGCAGGTTTCTTTGCCAGGCCAAAGCAGTCAGGGTCAGGGAATCACCAGTTTCGTAGTAGGAAACACTGCATGTAGGGCACCGGCGGCAACAATATCTCCCACCGTCTCTCAGTCTGCCATGTCCACCGGCACCCCCGCTAGTTCCACGATCTCCAGCTCTCCAGTCCAGCTCACCCTACATGAGACTATGGTTAGAAAAAGGAAGTACTTAGCCTCGCATCCGCGTACACAGGGTTTGAACGCCCACATAGCTAGACTAATCTCGTTAGAGATGATGCCCTACCGGTTAGTTGAATGCGAAGATTTCAAAGCCCTGATGGACTACGCTGTACCACGCTACGAGCTACCCAGTCGACACTTTTTTTTCCAGAAAAGCCATCCCAGCCCTCCACCAGCATGTTAAAGAGCGCATCGTCCATGCACTCAGGCAATCTGTGAGCACAAAGGTGCACCTGACAACAGATGCATGGACCAGTAGGCATGGCCAGGGACGTTACGTGTCCATCATGGCACACTGGGTGAATGTTGTGGATGCAGGGTCCACAGGGGACAGCAATTTTGGGACAGTTCTGCCTAGCCCACGGTCTAGGAAACAGTTGGCTGTAGCCGTTCGCACCCCCTCCTCCTCCTCCTCGTCCTCCTGCAGAAGCGAGAGCTCGTCCACAGACCGCAGTCGCACAACCACTCCATCCGCAGCTGCCACTGTTGCACACCAGGTCTCCCATTATGGGGCAGCTACTGGCAAACGTCAGCAGGCTGTTTCGGCTATGAAGTGTTTGGGCGACAACAGACACACCGCGGAAGTTCTGTCCGAGTTCTTGCAGAAAGAAACGCAGTCGTGGCTGGGCACTGTAGATCTTGAGGCAGGCAAGGTAGTGAGTGATAACGGAAGGAATTTCATGGCTGCCATCTCCCTTTCCCAACTGAAACATTCCTTGCCTGGCTCACACCTTAAACCTGGTGGTGCAGTGCTTCCTGAAAAGTTATCCGGGGTTATCCGACCTGCTCCTCAAAGTGCGTGGACTTTGCTCACATATCCGCCGTTCGCCCGTACACTCCAGCCGTATGCAGACCTATCAGCGTTCTTTGAACCTTCCCCAGCATCGCCTAATCATAGACGTTGCAACAAGGTGGAACTCAACACTGCACATGCTTCAGAGACTGTGCGAACAGAGGCGGGCTGTTATGTTTTTGTGGGAGGATACACATACACGGGCAGGCAGTAGGATGGCAGACATGGAGTTGTCAGGTGTGCAGTGGTCGAAGATTCAAGACATGTGTCAAGTCCTTCAGTGTTTTGAGGAATGCACACGGCTGGTTAGTGCAGACAACGCCATAATAAGCATGAGCATCCCCCTAATGCGTCTGCTGATGCAAAGTTTGACGCACATAAAGGATCAGGCGTCTGCAGCTGAGGAAGAGGAAAGCCTTGATGACAGTCAGCCATTGTCTGGCCAGGGCAGTGTACAGGACGAGGTAGCGGGCGAAGAGGAGGAGGAGGATGATGGGGATGATTATATTTTTAATGAGGAAGCTTTTCCGGGGCCACTGGAAATTGTTGGCGCGGCAAGGCCAGGTTCTGGTTTTTGGAGGGACACAAGTGACGTGGATTTGCCTGAAACTGCCCCTCAACCAAGCACAACCGCAGATTTGAGAACTGGAACTTTGGCCCACATGGCGGATTATGCCTTACGTATCCTCAAAAGGGACACACGCATTACTAAAATGATGAACGATGACGATTACTGGTTGGCCTGCCTCCTTGATCCTCGCTATAAAGGCAAATTGCAAAATATAATGCCACATGACAACTTGGAAATAGCAACCAAACAATCAACTCTTGTTGACCGTTTGCTTCTGGCATTCCCTGCACACAGCGCCCGTGATCGTTCTCACACGAGCTGCAGGGGCCAGCAGACCAGAGGTGTTAGAGAGGCAGAAATCAGAAGTGGCGTTGGCCAGAGGGGTTTTCTGACCAGGTTGTGGAGTGATTTTGCTATGACCGCAGACCGGACAGGTACTGCAGCATCAATTCAAAGTGACAGGAGACAACATTTGTCCAGTATGGTTACAAACTATTTTTCATCCCTTATCGACGTTCTCCCTCAACCGTCATTCCCATTTGATTACTGGGCATCCAAATTAGACACCTGGCCAGAATTGGCAGAATATGCATTGCAGGAGCTTGCTTGCCTGGCAGCTAGTGTCCTATCAGAAAGAGTATTCAGTGCTGCAGGTTCAATACTAACAGAAAAAAGGACTCGTCTGGCTACCCAAAATGTAGATGATCTAACCTTCATTAAAATGAACCACAACTGGATTTCGAAATCTTTTGCCCCACCTTGCCCGGCTGACACCTAGCTTTCCTATGAAAAGGTCTTGCCTGTGGACTATTATGAATGACTTTTCCAATATCGTAATTTGCTGCACCTGATTGTCCAGCATACGACATGTTTACACCTCCCTAAATGGCCAAACTCCCCACACGGGGCCATGGTATCGCCACTTGGCGCCAGCACCCGTGAGAGTGCTGTTTTTTTTCCTGAAGAGGTGGGTGTGCCCGCTTTTGGTCGACGGCACTGCCACTGGGTCCCTCATAGTACAATAAAGTGTCTCTGGCGGTGGTGGTGCGCACCCAACGTCAGACACACCGTTGTAATATGAGGGGCCCTGGGCCTGTACCGCCGGCCACAAGACAGTTCCCCCCCCCAGCTCAAACAGTGCTCTACCACTTGCAAAATTATCTCTCACAGCTCCACCAATGTTTAGTCTATGCACTGACATCCTTCAATGACTGGCACTGACAATACCATTGTATTGACATTTTTGTTATGTTAGGCCTTCGAAGCCTGTCTGCGGTCCCTCCTTCCACTAGGCCTCCACTGACCATTGTACTGCTGCCCGTGTACCCCTGGAACCAATTTTAAATTGCCAACAGCCCAATTTTGTTATGTTAGGCCTTCGAAGCCTGTCTGCAGTCCCTTCTTTCTACTACTACTACACTGACCAGACCACTGCTGCCCGTGTAGTCCTGGAACCAATTTTAAATTGCCAACAGCCCAATTTTGTTATGTTAGGCCTTCGAAGCCTGTCTGCGGTCCCTCCTTCCACTAGGCCTCCACTGACCACACCACTGCTGCCCGTGTACCCCTGGAACCAAGTTAAAATTGCCTACAGCCAGCCCAATTTTTTTATTTTAGGCCTTCGATGCCTGTCTGCGGTCCGTTCTTTCTACTACTACTACACTGACCAGGCCACTGCTGCCCGTGTTCCCCTGGAACCAATTTAAAATTGCCAAGAGCAATGTGTTATTATGTTAGGCCTTCGAAGCGTGTCTGCGGTCACTCCTTCCACTAGGCCTCCACTGACCACACCACTGCTGCCCGTGTACCCCTGGAACCAATTTAAAATTGCCTACAGCCATCTGTTATTATGTTAGGCCTTCGAAGCGTGTCTGCGGTCCTTCCTTCCAATAGTTCTCCACTGACCAGACCAATGCTGTACGTGTACCCCTGGAACCCAGCTGAAAGTGCATGTAGCCTCCTTTTTTTCTTTGTTTTATATTTAGAAAGCCCAGATGAACTACGCTGTGCAACGGTTCAAGCTACCAAGTCGACATTTCTTTTGCGAGAAAAGCCATCCCAGCCCTCCACCGGCATGAAAAAGTCTGCATTGTCATAGCACTCAGGCAATCAAACAGTAGAAAGGTGCGCCTGACAAGAGACGCATGGACCAGTAGGCATGTCCACAAAAAGTTACGTGTCCATTACGGCGCACTGGGTTAATGTGTTGGATGCATGGTCCACAGGGGACAGCCTACAAAGTCTGTCTGCAGTCCCTAATTCCAATTTTCCTCCGCTGACAACACAACTGCTGCCCGTGTACCCCTGGAACCAATTTTACAGTGTCTACAGCCTAATTTTGTTATGTTAGGCCTACTACGCCTGTCTGCGGTCCCTCCTTCCACTAGGCCTCCACTGACCACACCACTGCTGCCCGTGTACCCCTGGAACCAAGTTAAAATTGCCTACAGCCAGCCCAATTTTTTTATTTTAGGCCTTCGATGCCTGTCTGCGGTCCGTTCTTTCTACTACTACTACACTGACCAGGCCACTGCTGCCCGTGTTCCCCTGGAACCAATTTAAAATTGCCTACAGCCATCTGTTATTATGTTAGGCCTTCGAAGCGTGTCTGCGGTCCTTCCTTCCAATAGTTCTCCACTGACCAGACCAATGCTGTACGTGTACCCCTGGAACCCAGCTGAAAGTGCATGTAGCCTCCTTTTTTTTTTTGTTTTATATTTAGAAAGCCCAGATGAACTACGCTGTGCAACGGTTCAAGCTACCAAGTCGACATTTCTTTTGCGAGAAAAGCCATCCCAGCCCTCCACCGGCATGAAAAAGTCTGCATTGTCATAGCACTCAGGCAATCAAACAGTAGAAAGGTGCACCTGACAAGAGACGCATGGACCAGTAGGCATGTCCACAAAAAGTTACGTGTCCATTACGGCGCACTGGGTTAATGTGTTGGATGCATGGTCCACAGGGGACAGCCTACAAAGTCTGTCTGCAGTCCCTAATTCCAATTTTCCTCCGCTGACAACACCACTGCTGCCCGTGTACCCCTGGAACCAATTTTACAGTGTCTACAGCCTAATTTTGTTATGTTAGGCCTACTACGCCTGTCTGCGGTCCCTCCTTCCAATACTCATCCACTGACCACACCACTGCTGCCCGTGGACCCCTGGAACCTATTTTTAATTGCAAAGAGCATCCTTTTTTTAATAGTAGGCGTACAAAGTCTGTCTGCGGTCCACTATTGAAATTGTCCTCCACTGCCCAGAGCACTGCTGCTTGTGTACCCCTGTAACTTTTTTAAGCTGCAGTGAGCCACATTTTTGGGTTAAGTCCTACTACCTTTGTCTGTCTGCGCCACTCAATTCAGCTGTGTTCCTTTGAAAAAAGCTGAGCGTCAATAGTCTTGTTTTCAGCCTCTAGGAATTTTAAAACTGCATTGGGGGTACAACTTTGGTAGGGCCTACTAACGGTGTCTGCCTCCCCAAGGTGTGCCCCAGGTTTCCTCTCCATTGCTTCGATCTTCATGCTCTCGTTTAGTAGTTGTTGGAAACTACACTGCATTAGGCCTACAAATTGGGTATGGGGTGTAGAGAGATGGTGTGTTCCACTCCAAGGTGTTCCCCAGGTTTCCTCTCCATTGCATCGATCTTCATGCTCTCGTTTAGTAGTTGTTGGAAACTACACTGCATTAGGCCTACAAATTGGGTATGGGGTGTAGAGAGATGGTGTGTTCCACTCCAAGGTGTTCTCCAGGTTGCCTTTCCTGAGCTTCGATCTTCCGGCTCTCGTTTAGTAGTTCTTGGAAACTACACTGCATTAGGCCTACAAATTGGGTATGGGGTGTAGAGAGATGGTGTGTTCCACTCCAAGGTGTTCTCCAGGTTGCCTTTCCTGAGCTTCAATCTTCCGGCTCTCGTTTAGTAGTTCTTGGAAACTACACTGCATTAGGCCTACAAATTGGGTATGGGGTGTAGAGAGATGGTGTGTTCCACTCCAAGGTGTTCTCCAGGTTGCCTTTCCTGAGCTTCGATCTTCCGGCTCTCGTTTAGTAGTTGTTGGAAACTACGCTGCATTAGGCCTACAAATTGGGTATGGGGTGTAGAGAGATGGTGTGTTCCACTCCAAGGTGTTCCCCAGGTTTCGTCCACATTGCTTCGGTCTTCCGACTCTCGTTTAGTAGTTGTAGAAAACTACACTGCATTAGGCCTGCAAATTGGGTATGGGGTGTAGAGAGATGGTGTGTTCCACTCCAAGGTGTTCTCCAGGTTGCCTTTCTTGAGCTTCGATCTTCCGGATCTCGTTTAGTAATTCTTGGAAACTACACTGCATTAGGCCTACAAATTGGGTATTGGGTGTAGAGAGATGGTGTGTTCCACTCCAAGGTGTTCTCCAGGTTGCCTTTCCTGAGCTTCGATCTTCCGGCTCTCGTTTAGTATTTCTTGGAAACTACACTGCATTAGGCCTACAAATTGGGTATGGGGTGTAGAGAGATGGTGTGTTCCACTCCAAGGTGTTCTCCAGGTTGCCTTTCCTGAGCTTCAATCTTCTGGCTCTCGTTTAGTAGTTGTTGGAAACTACGCTGCATTAGGCCTATAAATTGGGTATGGGGTGTAGAGAGATGGTGTATTCCACTCCAAGGTGTTCCCCAGGTTTCCTCGCCAATGCTTCGATCTTCATGCTCTCGTTTAGTAGTTGTTGGAAACTACACTGCATTAGGCCTACAAATTGGGTATGGGGTGTAGAGAGATGGTGTGTTCCACTCCAAGGTGTTCTCCAGGTTGCCTTTCCTGAGCTTCTATCTTCAGGCTCTCATTAAATTGTGGTTAAATGGAACAACTGCATTTGGCGTACTAGTTGGTTTGGGGCCTACTATCGGTGTCTGCCACTCCTTACTGTTCTCCTGGTTTCCTGTCCTGAAATTCCATTTTCAGGCTCTCGTTAAGTAGTTGTTAATGTTAGACTGCATTTGGCCTAGTTGGGTTGGGGCCTACTATCGGTGTCTGCCACTCCTTGCTGTTCTCCTCCACTGAACAAAGCTGTGCCGCCTGTTTACTACGGTTGCCAATTTTGAACTGCATTTCGACTACTTACTGATTTGGGCCTACTCTCTGTGTCAGCCTCTCATTCCAGTTGTCCTCCACTGCAATGCCCCCTGGTTAGTCCTGTGTTACCAATTTTGAACTGCATTTAGCCAACTTTATTCTTTGGGCCTATATCTGTGTTTCCTCCTCATCCTGCCCATTGCCCAGCCAGTGATAGATGAGTCTGCTGGTACATTGACCCATAACGCAAAATTCCCCGTGCACGCTACACAGCAAGATTGTGACCCTGCTGAAAGTCAGGTTCCTCTTCCCGCATACCACCTTACACAGGGACAAAGAGGAAGGTGCAGATGAAAGTGCAGGTTCCTTCATCAGGTGGGGGGAGGAATACTAGTTGGCGACGTCACTGGCACAGGGCCTCTCATAGTACGCAAAAGTGTTGCTGCCGGTGGGAGGCGCCCCCGCCGTGCAAACACACCGCTGTACTTTGAGGGGCCTTGTGCCAGTGCCAATGCCAACAAGTGGGCCCCCCCTGCTTGCTCAGGATCACAGCACTTGCAAAGTTGAAATACTTACCTCTCCCTGCTCCACTGCCTTGACGTGGTCCAGATTTACTGGGCCCACTAATTACTTGAACCAGCCCTACCCCCCACAACTTTAGCCAAATGACCCCCAATTTCAAATGCCTTCCAATTATTATAAGCTAAATTACGATTGACAAGCTTCTGTAACAAGAATGGATGTTTTTGCCATTAAAATGGGCAGTGTAGGTGTTTTCCTGGCCTCCACTCACTGCCGACTATGCTCCCCCATTGACTTGCATTGGGTTTCGTGTTTCGGGCGAAACCCGACTTTTCGCCATAATCGGCCGAATCCACTCGACTCGACTTCTAAGATAGTCGGGTTTCGCGAAACACGACTCGACTCTAAAAAGGTCAAGGTCGCTCAACCCTACTATTTAGCCATATCAGTTTCCTCCTATTTCTAGTATGTTTATTCCCATACGGTATATACTGTGCACAGGTCCTATCCAGGATGCTAATAAATGTCTCCCATTTTCTTTGTATATTTTGGTGTCTCAGGATATCGTCCTAGTTAATTGCACCAAGATCATCTCTCATCCGTTGGAAATTTGCCCTCCTACAATTTAGTGTCCTTGTAACCCCTCTATTACACATCTTTTTAACCCCTTAATCCCATAAGACGTACTATCCCGTCCAGGTGACCTGGGACTTAATTCCCAGTGACGGGATAGTACGTCATATGCGATCGGCCGCGCTCACGGGAGCGCGGCCGATCGCGGCCGGGTGTCAGCTGCCTATCGCAGCTGGCATCCGGCACTATGTGCCAGGAGCGGTCACGGACCGCTCCCGGCACATTAACCCCCGGCACACCGCGATCAAAGATGATCGCGATGTGCCGGTGGTGCGGCGAAGCATCGCGCAGGGAGGGGGCTCCCTGCGTGCTTCCCTGAGACGATCGGTACACGGTGATGTACTCACCGTGTACCGAGCGTCTTCTCCCTGCAGTCCCCGGATCCAAAATGGCCGCCGGGCTGCATCCGGGTCCTGCAGGGAGCACTTCCGGGTCAGGATCAGACTGCAGCTGCAGCTCTAATCCTGCCCGGCTGTATGTCAGATCACCGATCTGATAGAGTGCTGTGCACACTGTCAGATCGGTGATCTGTGATGTCCCCCCCTGGGACAAAGTGAAAAAGTAAAAAAAAAAATTTCCACACATGTAAAAAAAAATTAAAAAAAAATTCCTAAATAAAGTGGAAAAAAAAAATATTATTCCCATAAATACATTTCTTTATCTAAAAAAAAACAAAAAAACAATAAAAGTACACATATTTAGTATCTCCGCGTCCGTAACGACCCGACCTATAAAACTGGCCCACTAGTTAACTCCTTCAGTGAACACCGTAAGAAGAAAAAAAAAAAGCGAGCCAAACAAACAACGCTTTATTATCATAACGCTGAACATAAAGTGGAATAAAACGCGATCAAAAAGACGGATATAAATAACCATGGTACCTCTGAAAATGTCATCTTGTCCCGCAAAAAACGAGCCACCATGTAGCATCATAACCAAAAAAATAAAAAAGTTATAGTCCTCAGAATAAAGCAATGCCAAAATAATTATTTTTTCTATAAAATAGCTTTTATCGTATAAAAGCGCCAAAACATAAAAAAAATGATATAAATGAGGTATCGCTGTAATCGTACTGAACCGAAGAATAAAACTGCTTTATCAATTTTACCAAACGCGGAACGGTATAAACGCCTTCCCCAAAAGAAATTCATGAATAGCTGGTTTTTGGTCATTCTGCCTCACAAAAAAATCGGAATAAAAAGCAATCAAAAATGGTCACGTGTCCAAAAATGTAACCGATAAAAACGTCAACTCGTCCCGCAAAAAACAAGACCTCACATGACTCTGTGGACCAAAATATGGAAAAATTATAGGTCTCAAAATGTGGAGACGCAAAAACTTTTTTGCTATAAAAAGCGTCTTTTAGTGTGTGACGGCTGCCAATCATAAAAATCCGATATAAAAAACGCTATAAAAGTAAATCAAACCCCCCTTCATCACCCCCTTAGTTAGGCTAGGTTCACATTGCATTAATGGATTAACGCTAACGGACAGCA
The DNA here is from genome assembly GCF_032444005.1 of Ranitomeya imitator. Classification (NCBI taxonomy): domain Eukaryota; kingdom Metazoa; phylum Chordata; class Amphibia; order Anura; family Dendrobatidae; genus Ranitomeya; species Ranitomeya imitator. Next base: position 510,733,727 of record NC_091282.1, on the reverse strand, counting down.
TTGCACGGCGAAAATGTCACAATTAACGCCGTGCAACGGGTCCGTTAGCACACCCATTGACAGCAATGTGATTTTCGGGTGTAGCGCATCGCTAGAGCGTGCCACTTTCGGCTCGCGCTAGCAAGGTGCCGTTCTTTTGTGGCGCGCCTCGGACGCTGCTTGCAGTGTCCGCGGCGCGCCCGAGGTCCGATCCCCGATCTTCCAGAGCGGGGACGTTAACGCGACCATCTAAACACGACACCTAAAAAGACATTGCGTTAGCGCAATCCACTAGCGCTAAACGGATTTCTCTAACGCAATGTGAACCTAGCCTTAGGGAAAAATAATAAAATTAAAAAAAATGTATTTATTTCCATTTTCCCATTAGGGTTAGGGCTAGGGTTAGGGCTAGGGTTAGGGTTAGGGTTTGGATTACATTTACGGTTGGGATTAGGGTTGGGATTAGAATTAGGGGTGTGTCAGGGTTAGGTGTGTGGTTAGGGTTACAGTTGGGATTAGGGTTAGGGGTGTGTCTGGGTTAGAGGTGTGGTTAGGGTTACAGTTGGGATTAGGGTTAGGTGTGCGTTTGGATTAGGGTTTCATTTATAATTGGGGGGTTTCCTCTGTTTAGGCACATCAGGGGCTCTCCAAACGCGACATGGCGTCCGATCTCAATTCCAGCCAATTCTGCATTGAAAAAGTAAAACAGTGCTCCTTCACTTCCGAGCTCTCCCGTGCGCCCAAAAAGGGGTTTACCCCAACATATGGGGTATCATCGTACTCGAGACAAATTGGACAACAACTTTTTCGGTCCAAGTTCTCTTGTTATCCTTGGGAAAATAAAAATTTGGGGGGCTAAAAATCATTTTTGTGGGAAAAAGAAGGATTTTTATATTCACGGCTCTGCGTTATAAACTGTAGTGAAACACTTAGGGGTTCAAAGTTCTCACAACACATCTAGATAAGTTCCTTGGGAGGTCTAGTTTCTAATTTGGGGTCACTTGTGGGGGGTTTGTACTGTTTGGGTACATCAGGGGCTCTGCAAATGCAACGTGACTCCTGCAGACCAATCCATCTAAGTCTGCATTCCAAATGGCGCTCCTTCCCTTCCGAGCTCTGCCATGCGCCCAAACAGTGGTTCCCCCCACATATTGGGTATCAGCGTACTCAGGACAAATTGGACAACAACTTTTGGGGTCCAATTTATTCTGTTACCCTTGTGAAAATACAAAACTGGGGGCTAAAAAATAATTTTTGCGAAAAAAAAAAAAATATTTTAACGGCTCTGCGTTATAAACTGTAGTGAAACACTTGGAGGTTCAAAGCTCTCAAAACACATCTAGATAAGTTCCTTAGGGGGTCTAGTTTCCAAAATGGTGTCACTTGTGGGGGGTTTTAATGTTTAGGCACATCAGGGGCTCTCCAAACGCAACATGGCGTCCCATCTCAATTCCAGTCAATTTTGCATTGAAAAGTCAAATGGCGCTCCTTTCCTTCCGAGCTCTGTCATGCGCCCAAACAGTGGTTTACCCCCACATATGGGGTATCGTCGCACTCAGGACAAATTGCACAACAACTTTTGTGGTCTAATTTCTTCTCTTACCCTTGGGAAAATAAAAAATTGGTGGCGAAAAGATCATTTTTGTGAAAAAATATGATTTTTTATTTTACGGCTCTGCATTATAAACTTCTGTGAAGCACTTGTTGGGTCAAAGTGCTCACCACACCTCTAGATAAGTTCCTTAAGGGGTCTACTTTCCAAAATGGTGTCACTTGTGGGGATTTCAATGTTTAGGCACATCAGGGGCTCTCCAAACGCAACATGGCATCTCATCTCAATTCCAGTCAATTTTGCATTGAAAAGTAAAATGGCGCTCCTTCCCTTCCGAGCTCTGCCATACGCCCAAACAATCGTTTACACCCATATATGGGGTATCAGCGTACTCAGTACAGATTGTACAACAATGTTTGGCATCCATTTTATCTTGATACCCTTGGTAAAATAAAACAAATTGGAGCTGAAATAAATTTTGTGTGAAAAAAAGTTAAATATTCATTTTTATTTAAACATTCCAAAAATTCCTGTGAAACCCCTGAAGGGTTAATAAACTTCTTGAATGTGGTTTTGAGCACCTTGAGGGGTGCAGTTTTTAGAATGGTGTCACACTTGGGTATTTTCTATCATATAGACCCCTCAAAATGACTTCAAATGAGATGTGGTCCCTAAAAAAAAATGGTGTTGTAAAAATGAGAAATTGCTGGTCAACTTTTAACCCTTATAACTCCCTAACAAAAAAAAATTTTGGTTCCAAAATTGTGCTGATGTAAAGTAGACATGTGGGAAATGTTACCTATTAAGTTTTTTTGCGTGACATATCTCTGATTTAAGGGCATAAAAATTTAACGTTGGAAAATTGCGAAATTTTCTAAATTTTCGCCAAATTTCCGTTTTTTTCACAAATAAACGCAAGTTATATCGAATAAATGTTACCACTAAAATGAAGTACAATATGTCACGAGAAAACAATGTCAGAATCGCCAAGATCCGTTGAAGCGTTCCAGAGTTATAACCTCATAAAGGGACAGTGGTCAGAATTGTAAAAATTGGCCCGGTCATTAACGTGCAAACCACCCTCGGGGCTTAAGGGGTTAAAGGATACATGAAAACTTATTATTTTGTGATCGCTATTACCCAAGTGACCCCCAACCCTTATATTTGATCTGCAGTCTGGCCTGTTGGTTAATATTAGGTCTAGCAGTGCCCCCCTTCTTGTTGGGTCCTGAACCAGTTGTGAAAGGTAATTGTCTCGCATAGTTGTCAAAAACTGATTACCTTTGCTAGAACTGCAGGTTTCTGTTCCCCAATCTATTTCAGGGTAGTTGAAGTCCCCCATAATAATGACTTCTCCTTGAGTCGCAGCTTCATCTATTTGCTTTACAAGGATATTCTCCATTGCTTCCATTATTTTTGGAGATTTATAACAAACCCCTATCAGTAATTTATTATTTTTTCCCCCTCCCCTTATCTCCACCCACAGGGACTCTACATTTTCATTAAATTCACCAATATTATCAAGCCGGATGGGTTTTAAGGACGATTTTACATACAGACACACCCCTCCCCCTCGCTTATCTGTACAGTCATTTCTGAAAAGGCTATAGCCCTGCAAGTTAACAGCCCAGTCATGGCTCTCATCCAGCCATGTCTCAGATATCCCCACCATGTCATAATTATGCTCCAACAACATTACTTCTAATTCGTCCATTTTGTTGTCGAGGCTTCTAGCATTAGTATACATGCACTTGATGTTCCTCTCTGTACCTCTATTCTTTCTTAAATTATTAACTGTTCTAACCCCAACCCCCATGCCAACGCCACCCCCAACTTCCTTATTTGTTCCCAGGTCTCTATCTGCACTATCTTCCCCTCCTATAAAATGAATACCCTCCCCCCCAATCCCTAGTTTAAACACTCCTCCAACCTTCTAGCCATTTTCTCCCCCAGCACAGCTGCACCTTCCTCATTGAGATGCAGCCCGTCCCTAGCGTAGAGCCTGTAGCCAACTGAGAAGTCGGCCCAGTTCTGCGGGAACCCAAACCCCTCCTTCCTACACCAATTCTTGAGCCACTTATTAACCTCCCTAATCTCCCGTTGCCTCTCTGGCGTGGCACGTGGTACCGGCAGTATTTCGGAAAATACCATGTTGGAGGTCCTTGCTTTCAGCTTGCGGCCTAATTCCCTGAAATCATCTTTAAGGACCTTCCACCTACCTCTAACTTTGTCATTTGTGCCAATGTGCACCATGACCGCTGGGTCCTCACCAGCCCCTCCCAGTAAGCTGTCCACCCGATCAGCGATGTGTCGGACTCGAGCGCCAGGTAGGCAGCACACCGTTCGACGATCCCTGTCTTTGTGACAGATTGCCCTATCTGTTCCCCTAATAATTGAGTCTCCCACTACCAGCACCTGTCTGGCCTGCCCTGCTCTCTTATTTCCCTCCTTACTGGAGCAGTCACTCCTCCGGCTTTCAGAGGACATGCCTGGCTGCAGCAGTGCTACCCCTGTACTGGCACCCCCCTCATCTGCCAACTTAGCAAACTTATTGGGGTGTTCCAGATCAGGACTAGCCTTCCTTGCACTCTTCCCTCTACCCCGCTTCCTAACTGTCACCCAGCTTGCTACTTCACCATCCTGCAGCTCCATCCTACCATCCCCCCCCTCATCTGTCCCATTGAGCGTCTGCTCCGTGAGCAGAAGACTCCTCTCCATATTGTCTATGGATCTCAGTGTTGTCAGCTGCACATTTAGAGTCAGAATCTGGGTTTCCAAATGCACAACATGCTCACATCTCGCACAGCAGTATGCACCCTCGATCGGTTGCTCAAGGACTGCATACATGTGGCAAGATGTGCACTGGATGGCATTAACAAGAGTGGAGCACATTTCCTAATGGGGATTGTACCAGACAGAAAAGTTAAATAAAAAAAATAAAAAATAAATACAAAGTATTAATAAGAAACAGACAGCAATTCAGTAATTCCTCCCCTGGAAACTCCCTGACTCCAAAGTCACTGAATCACAAGTCACACTTACCGCCATCCACACTTACGCTCAGGCCACACTCAGCTCGCTCACACTCGCTATACTGAAGATTTATAGATTTCTTTTTTCTCTAGTTCCCTTAAGAGCAATCCACCTTGCTGTTCAAATGCACTTCCAAAAAGGACTGGAGCCCCAAACAGCTGCCCCTTATAAACCCTTAACTATGAGCCCCCACCCTTAGTTAACCCCTTATGAATATAGCTACTCCCAATTCAGCAACTTACACCAATTCACACAGGTATCTGTAAGGGTCTGTTTCCACGATCAGGAAACGCTGCGTGTCTGACGCTGCATAGAGCCGCAGCGTCAGACACGCAGCGTCCAGATGTTACAGCATAGTGGAGGGGATTTAATGAAATCCCGTCTCCACTATGCGTGGTAACACGCACGCGGCGGCCCTGCGACTCCGGACATGCTGCGCGTCTTTTCAGATCGCAGCATGTCCGTATATCTTGCGGCGACGCTGCGTCGCCGCAAGATATAGCACAGGGCCCTATGGTGGGGAGCGATGATGCCGGATGTGTGCTGTGAACACATCCGGCATCATCGCGTCTCCAGAAGGGGGCGGGGCTTACCGCAGAGCGGCTAAGCCGCTCCGACGATACCGCCGGCTATCCTGATCGTGGACACGCAGCCTTAAAGGCTTTCCAAATACCTCTTCACTGAATCACAAGTCACACTTACCGCCATCCACACTTACGCTCAGGCCACACTCAGCTCGCTCACACTCGCTATACTGAAGATTTATAGATTTTTTTTTCTCTAGTTCCCTTAAGAGCAATCCACCTTGCTGTTCAAATGCACTTCCAAAAAGGAGATCCCTCTGAAGATGGATCCACTCACCATTGGTGCGCGTCCCGGCATGGAGCCGCCGCGGAAGTGGGTTTCAGCGCTGTTCTGTGCAGCGTGGACGGTGCAGGGATAAGCCTCAATCCATCATCCGTTTGTTAGGGAGGTGGAGAGGACCCGTCCGCCTCCTTGTGCCATCCGCTTTCACAGTGGTGGGACAGTGGGGGCTGCTCGGACGCCATAGAGAGGGGCCTCTGTACAGCCACGGAGTTCAGTCCGGGTGGACAGGGTCAGTTGTCCGGCATTGGGCCTGGCTCCAGGAGAGGATACATGGAGGCGACACTCCATATGGTCGCCTGCTGCTGGTGTGCGGAGATCGGGACCATGAAAGGAACCATCGCCCCTGAAGTGAGCTCAGGCCTGGCTTCCCATGTCGCAGGAAAGGGTACGGGGAGGAATACTCGCCGTGCTCACCTGTTGATGGTTCGGGGGAGATCGGAACCTTGAAAAGAACCGTCGCCCCCTTCACTCCGTTAATTAAAAAATAAAAATTTACAGAAAAGTAAACAATAAAATAAAAACGTTGCGGTCTGACAGACCCATGTGCCTCCTACAGACACTAAGCAAGAACTGGTTAGCTGAGAGCCAGCAGGAGGGTGTATACTGCAGGGGAGGAGCTAACTTTTTTTGTATCACTTAGTGTCAGCCTTCTATTGGCAGCAGCATACACCCCACGGTCTGTGTCCCCCAATGAGGCGAAGGAGAAAAAAATGGTTTTGTAAACTTTGTTGAAAAAATGAGAAATCGCTGTTTAACTTTTAACCCTTATAACTCCCTAACAAAAAAAAAATCGGTTCCAAAATTGTGCTGATGTAAAGTAGACATGTGGGAAATGTTATTTATTAACTAATTTGTGCGATATGAGTCTCTGATGCAATGGTATAAAAATTCAAAGTTTGAAAATTGCAAAATTTTCAAAATTTTAACCAAATTTCAATTTTTTTCACAAATAAACGCAAGTAATATCAAATACTGGAAAGAAATATATCTTGGTACCGTGTTAGCCAGTAGATAGAAAAATATTTAGAATTGAGAGTCCTCAGTGGACTCTCATGTGAGGAGTGAGGACTCTCAATTCTAAGTAATATCAAAAAAATTTTGCCACTATCATAAAGTACAATGTGTCTCGAGAAAACAATGTTAGAATCACCAGGATCTGTTGAAGCGTTTCAGAGTTATTACCTCATAAATTGACAATGGTCAGAATTGTAAAAATTGGCCATGTCACTTAGGTGAAAACAGGCTTCGGGGTGAAAGGGTTAAAGGAGTCTTCCCCATGCTATTATCCTTCCATTGAGCACTTTTCCACTCATTTCAACATTTTCACTAACCACAGACCTCCTTGAAGAGTCTGCCGGAAAAATGCTCGGATTTCCCATTTACTCCCACTATATTCGTTACTCGAACCGTGCATCCGAGCATTAGAAATTGCTTTGTTTGAGCAATGAGCACCCGAACATTTTAGTGCTTGCTCATCCTTAGTGTTACTGTTTACCATTTGAGTTAATTACTTTTATATTTTGATAGATCTCACTTCTCTGAATGCGGCAATGTCACATATGTATTTTTTATTATCTTTATTTTAATGGTAAAGGGGAAGATATGTGTTAGGACTAGCGGAACGCACCAAGAAAGGTGATATAGATGCGTTCGCAGTCCGGGGTCCACCGTACAGGTGAAAACCTGCTGCTAGTAAATACAGGCTATGTGGCGGTACACTAAAGTATATACACGTGGGTTCAACCTCACCCAGCGTGAAGGGAGCAATCCTGTTGTGTCACAGGATCGTGGTACCGCACCTAAAGCGCGAGCGAGTAGTCAGCGTACTTAACCCCAACTGGGATTGAAGTCCGATTAGACCCTCGCTGGCACTACACCGCAACTGGGTGTGAAAGGAAACTAAATATAAATATATAAATGCACAGGAGTGCGAGCAATGCCGCACTGACGGACGCCACCAACCACACTGGCTTGGGTATGGAAAGCGCTAGGCAAGCGCACGGCGCCGTACAGGCGGACACAGCAAGAGGACGCTGTAATGTGTGTATCGTGCAGATGATTAGTCGGGCGCTAGATAGCTACCAACATCCGCGAGCAGACAACAACTCTAGGGAGGGATATTTAGGAGCTTTCATCCATCGACATACATTCATCTACACACACACATATAACATTATGAGACAATACTAGCACATGGCCGTGCGGTCATGCGCAGTTTATATAGTTGCAGCACAGGAAGTGGCCACAGAACTTTTGCCCTTCCAAGACCTGCCAAGAGGACCAATGGAATGTGCCGCAGAGCCTGAGCACATGACCCTCGATCTCCAACGGGAGATCTTGCCCTGGGCATGCTCAGTGTGTGCAGATAAGGACTTAGTCCCAGAGAAGTCCGCTCGCTGCTGACCAGTATTGGCTTTAAAGGCAGAAACTGGAGAAGCAGCAGTAACTCTTCTCACAGAGCCAGACTGAGCGAGACGCTGGGATCGACGTCCCTGCTGAGCAGACTCCACTGCGGCTGAAGGAGAATGGGAAACCGCAGCGGAGATGGATCAAGATTCCCCCTGTGCAGCAGAGGAAACTCGACTCCTAACATTACCCCCCCTCCTAGGGCCCCCCCCCCCCCCTTGGGCCTCGCTACGTTCGAAGGCAGCAATGAGCTGCGGAGCCCGAATGTGCTCAACAGGCTCCCAGGACCTGTCCTTGGGGCCATAACCCTTCCAGTCCACCAAATAAAATTTTTTACCACGCACCACCTTGCACCCCAAAATAGCGTTCACCTCATAATCGTCCGAAGACGAACCCGATGTCCCAGCAGATGACTCGGAGAACCGGGGAATATACACGGGTTTCAAGAGGGACACATGAAAGGTGTCGGTGATACCCAGGCGTGGTGGAAGGGCCAAACAATAGACCACAGGATTAACCTGCTCGAGGACCTTGAAAGGACCCAAGTAGCGAGGAGCAAATTTAGTGGACTCAACTCGCAGCCTGATGTTACGGGCGGAGAGCCACACCAAGTCGCCAGGAGCAAAGGTCGGAGCAGGGCGCCGATGAGCATCGGCGGAGGACCTCATTCTCTCCTTAGAGGCCCGAATGGCATCCTGAGTGCGGTCCCAAATATCCCGTGCCTCCACAGCCCAGTCTGCCACCCTGGAGTCGGCGGAAGACACGGGCATAGGCACAGGTACCCGTGGATGCTGACCATAGTTGAGGAGGAATGGGGTTTGTCCAGTGGAGTCGGCTACGGCGTTGTTCAGTGCAAACTCTGCCCATGATAGCAAGGATGCCCAGTCATCCTGCCTGGCTGAAACAAAATGTCGCAGATATGTGACCAAGGTCTGGTTGGCCCTCTCTACCAACCCATTCGTCTCGGGATGATAAGCGGAAGAGAGATTCAACTCAATACTGAGAAGATGACAGAGCTCTCTCCAGAACCGAGACGCAAACTGGGGACCCCGGTCACTGACAATTTTGTCTGGCATACCATGCAGGCGGATGATATGTCTAATGAACAACGCTGCCAAGGCCCGTGCAGAAGGTAACCGTGGTAGCGGCACCAAATGCACCATTTTTGAGAAATGATCGGTGATGACCCAAATGATGGTACAGCTGCGAGACTTGGGCAAACCCACAACAAAGTCCATCCCGACCATCTCCCAGGGCCTATCTGCCACCGCAAGGGATAGAGCAAACCAGCTGGCCTTTGACACGGAGATTTATTTTTGGCGCAGGAGACACACGCCAGAACATAATCCCTGACATCCCGGACCATATGCGGCCACCAGTACGTCCTCGCCAGTAGCTCAGATGTCCTCTTTGTCCCAAAGTGTCCACCCACCCTGGACGAATGAGCCCAAAAGAGAACCTCTGGTCGCAAATTAATGGGCACAAAAGTCTTGCCCGGAGGCACAGACTCTAGCGAAACCGGCGCCACAGTTTTCAGGCTTGCGGAAGGGACAATAAGCCGAGGCTCCTCGTCCTCCTCCTCAGTTGACATAAGGGAGCGAGAGAGAGCGTCAGCACGGATATTCTTCTCCCCGGCGAGATAATGAAGAGAAAAGTGGAACCGGGAGAAGAACAGGGACCATCTGGCCTGGCGAGAATTTAGCCGCTGGGTTGTCTGCAAATAGACCAAATTTTTGTGGTCCGTGTAAACTTGGAAGGGAAACCGCACACCCTCCAGAAGGTGTCTCCACTCCGAAAAGGCCAACTTCATTGCTAGCAACTCCCTGTCCCCGATGGAGTAGTTCCTCTCCACTGGCGTGAAGGTCTTAGAGAAGAAGAAGCATGGATGCTTCCGACCTTGAGCATCCTTTTGGTAGAGGATTGCTCCAGCACCAACGGACGAGGCATCCACCTCCATTAGGAATGGCTTATCCACATCGGAACGATGTAAGATGGGAGCGCTAGCAAAGTGGGACTTAATAGAAGTGAAGGCCTTGGAGACCTCTTCTGACCACAATTTGGGATTCGCTCCCTTCTTGGTGAGGGCTACCAAGGGAGCTACCAGAGTTGAGAAGTGGGGAATGAACTGGCGGTAATAGTTTATGAACCCCATAAAGCGCTGCACCGCTTTAAGAGAATGGGGCTCTTGCCAGTCCATCACAGCCTGTAGTTTGGCAGGATCCATAGCCAATCCCTGGGCGGAGATGATATAGCCCAGAAAAGGTAAGGACTCCTGCTCAAACACACACTTCTCCAACTTTGCATAAAGAGAGTTTGCCTGTAGGAGATCGAAGACTCTGCCAACATCTCTCCGGTGGGAGTCAATATCTGGAGAAAAGATGAGAATATCATCCACATAGACTACTACCGAGGTGGAAAGCATATCCCGAAAGATATCGCTGACAAAGTCTTGGAACACGGCAGGTGCATTACAGAGCCCGAAGGGCATCACCAGATACTCATAGTGCCCATCTCTGGTGTTAAATGCTGTTTTCCACTTGTCCCCCTCACGGATGCTAATCAGGTTATAAGCACCCCGCAGATCTAGTTTAGTAAACACTCTAGCTCCCCGAAGCCTATCGAAAAGCTCAGATATCAACGGCAAAGGGTACTTGTTCTTAACTGTGATAGCATTAAGACCCCTGTAGTCTATGCATGGATGTAGTTCTCCATTCTTCTTCTGCACGAAAAAGAACCCTGCCCCAGCAGGTGACACTGACTTCCTGATGAACCCTCTTGCCAAATTCTCTTGTATGTACTGAGACATTGCCTCCGTTTCCGGGAGAGATAATGGATAGACTCGACCCCGGGGAGGCTCAGCACCAGGCAAGAGATCAATAGGACAGTCATAGGGGCGATGGGGCGGAAGAGTCTCCGCTGCCTTTTTGGAGAACACGTCTGCATAAGACCAATATTGCTTGGGGAGAGAGGAGAGATCTGCGGGTACCTCTGTAGTAGTAACCTGAATGCACTCTCGATGACACCTGTTCCCACAAGATTCACCCCATCCCAGAATTCTGCCTGAGGACCACTCGATGTGAGGAGAGTGGTACCGTAACCAAGGTATCCCCAAGAGAACCTCATCAATTCCCTCAGGAATGACGAGTAGAGATATAATCTCCTGATGAGATGGTGACATGGACAGAGTAAAAAGGATAGTTTGATGTGTAATCTGTGTGGGCAGTGTCGACCCATTCACCACTCGTACCGTTACTGGTTGAGATAGCATGACCAGAGGAATTGCGTGACGTTGGGCGAAGGCTGAAGACATAAAATTGCCCTCCGCCCCAGAATCCACGCAGAGTTCTACCGAGTGAGAGGATGAGCCCAATGTTATTGTCCCCTTAAAGGACAATTTGGAGGCAAACGTCGCCGTGTCTAGTGCACCTCCACCAACTACCACTAGACGCTGACGTTTCCTCGACCGCTGGAGACATCTGGAGGCAAGATGTCCAGACTGTTGGCAAAGATGACAAATCTGGAGTGCACGAGCGGTCCGGGACTTAAATCCTGCTCGAGACTCTACCACAGGCTCATGGGGCTCAGGAGCCTGGTCTGGAGATTCCAAAGGTTTGGCGAAGGTGGGAGCCAGCCGAAACCTCTGCCTACACTGGGCTTGCTCTAACCTCCGCTCGTGAAAACGGAGATCAATACGAGTGGATAGAGTTATTAAATCCTCCAGTGTAGCGGGAATCTCCCTAGTGGCCAGGGCATCCTTAACGTGGTCAGCCAGCCCCCTCCAAAATATTGGAATGAGGGCTTTATCCGACCACTCCAGCTCAGATGCTAGGGTGCGGAAGTGGACGGCAAAATGACTGACCAAGGACGAGCCCTGAGTCAATGCCAACAATTGGAGCGCCATATCATGGGTGACACGAGGTCCCAAAAAGACCTGTTTCAGAGTGCTCAGAAACAACGGAGCACTCTGCACCACATGATCGCTACGCTCCCATAGCGGCGTAGCCAACTGCAACGCTCTGTCCGACAGAAGAGACACTATATATCCCACCTTAGCCCGCTCTGTTGGGAAACGGAAGCTCGAGATGGATAGAGCACTGACTCACGAAACCCCTACAAGACTTACAGTCACCAGAGAATTTCTCTGGAAGCGGGAGGCGAGTTACAGTCGGGACAGGAGCGGCAGTGGACAAGGTGGCTGCAGCAACACTAGCAGCCTGAACAGCGACAGCAGTGACATCCACAGCTGAGGTTGAACGCTCAAGAGCCGCCAACCTTCCCTCCAGCTGCTGGATGTACCGCTGTGAACGCTGATCGTCCATCATTTACTAGCCAGACCCTGGCGCTAGTATTCTGTTAGGACTGGTGGAACGCACCAAGAAAGGTGATATAGATGCGTTCGCAGTCCGGGGTCCACCGTACAGGTGAAAACCTGCTGCTAGTAAATACAGACTATGTGGCGGTACACTAAAGTATATACACGTGGGTTCAACCTCACCCAGCGTGAAGGGAGCAATCCTGTTGTGTCACAGGATCGTGGTACCGCACCTAAAGCGCGAGCGAGTAGTCAGCGTACTTAACCCCAACTGGGATTGAAGTCCGATTAGACCCTCGCTGGCACTACACCGCAACTGGGTGTGAAAGGAAACTAAATATAAATATACTAGATTGTGGCCCGATTCTAACGCATCGGGTATTCTAGAATATGTATGTCCCCGTAGTATATGGACAATGATGATTCCAGAATTCGCGGCAGACTGTGCCCGTCGCTGATTGGTCGAGGCAACCTTTATGACATCATCGTCGCCATGGCAACCATTATGTCATCTACGTCGATACTGTGCCCGTCGCTGAATCAGAAACGTGAGATGTCTACGTCCTTTATGACATCATCGTCGCTGTGCCCGTTGCTGATTGGTCGAGGCCTGGCGGCCTCGACCAATCAGAGACGCGGGATTTCTACGTCGATGCTGTGCCGGTCTCTGATTGGTCGAGGCCTGGCGGCCTCGACCAATCAGAGAGCCCGCATTTCCAGGACAGACAGACAGACAGACAGACAGACGGAAAAACCCTTAGACAATTATATATATAGATAAATGCACAGGAGTGCGAGCAATGCCGCACTGACGGACGCCACCAACCACACTGGCTTGGATATGGAAAGCGCTAGGCAAGCGCACGGCGCCGTACAGGCGGACACAGCAAGAGGACGCTGTAATGTGTGTATCGTGCAGATGATTAGTCGGGCGCTAGATAGCTACCAACATCTGCGAGCAGACAACAACTCTAGGGAGGGATATTTAGGAGCTTTCATCCATCGACATACATTCATCTACACACACACATATAACATTATGAGACAATACTAGCGCATGGCCGTGCGGTCATGCGCAGTTTATATAGTTGCAGCACAGGAAGTGGCCACAGAACTTTTGCCCTTCCAAGACCTGCCAAGAGGACCAATGGAATGTGCCGCAGAGCCTGAGCACATGACCCTCGATCTCCAACGGGAGATCTTGCCCTGGGCATGCTCAGTGTGTGCAGATAAGGACTTAGTCCCAGAGAAGTCCGCTCGCTGCTGACCAGTATTGGCTTTAAAGGCAGAAATTGGAGAAGCAGCAGTAACTCTTCTCACAGAGCCAGACTGAGCGAGATGCTGGGATCGACGTCCTTGCTGAGCAGACTCCACTGCGGCTGGAGAAGAATGGGAGACCGCAGCGGAGACGGATCAAGATTCCTCCTGTGCAGCAGAGGAAACTCGACTCCTAACAATATGTTTGAAGTTTTATGTTTTTTTAAAAAATGTAAAACTTTTTTTAATTTCTCACTGTACTTGTTAGGGTATGTTTCCATGGTCAGTAAACTCTGCGGGTTGGACGCTGCGTTCAAGATGTTACAGCATAGTGGATGGGATTTCAAGAAATCCCATGTCCACTATGCGTGCGCCCGCGGCATCTTTACAGACCACAGCATGTCTATTTATCTTGCAGAGACACTCAGTCTCCGTTCGATAAATATCATCCGTACAATGTATTGGATGCGGTGATTCTGTGCGGTTCTATGAACACATGCGGAATCACCTGTGTTCAAAAGCCGGCAGTACGTTGGACGCAGTGGACATGTGCTGTGTCAAAAGTGCTGCCTAGGGTTGAGCGACCTTGACCTTTTTAGAGTCGAGTCGTGTTTCGTGAAACCCGACTACATTAGAAGTCGAGTCGAGTGGAATCGGCCGATTATCGCGAAAAGTCGGGTATCGCCCGAAACACGAAACCCAATGCAAGTCAATGGGGGAGCATAGTCGGCAGTGAGTGGAGGCCAGGAAAACACCTACACTGCCCATTTTAATGGCAAAAACATCCATTCTTGTTACTGAAGATTGTCAATCGTAATTAAGCTTATAATAATTGGAAGGCATTTGAAATTGGGGGTCATTTGGCTAAAGTTGTGGGGGGTAGGGATGGTTCAAGTAATTAGTGGGCCCAGGAAATCTGGAACACGTCACGGCAGTGGAGCAGGGAGAGGTAAGTATTTCAACTTTGCAAGTGCTGTGATCCTGAGCAAGCAGGGTGGGCCCACTCGTTGGCATTGGCACTGGCACAGGGCCCCTCAAAGTACAGCGGTGTGTTTGCACGGCGGGGGCGCCTCCCACCGGCAGCAACACTTTTGCGTACTATGAGAGGCTCTGTGCCAGTGACGTCACCAACTAGTATTCCTCCCCCCACCTGATGAAGGAACCTGCACTTTCATCTGCACCTTCCTCTTTGTCCCCGTGTAAGGTGGTATGGTATGCGGGAAGAGGAACCTGACTTTCAGCAGGGTCACAATCTTGCTGTGTAGCGTGCACGGGGAATTTTGCGTTATGGGTCAATGTACCAGCAGACTCATCTATCACTGGCTGGGCAATGGGCAGGATGAGGAGGAAACACAGATATAGGCCCAAAGAATAAAGTTGGCTAAATGCAGTTCAAAATTGGTAACACAGGACTAACCAGGGGGCATTGCAGTGGAGGACAACTGGAATGAGAGGCTGACACAGAGAGTAGGCCCAAATCAGTAAGTAGTCGAAATGCAGTTCAAAATTGGCAACCGTAGTAAACAGGCGGCACAGCTTTGTTCAGTGGAGGAGAACAGCAAGGAGTGGCAGACACCGATAGTAGGCCCCAACCCAACTAGTAGGCCAAATGCAGTCTAACATTAACAACTACTTAACGAGAGCCTGAAAATGGAATTTCAGGACAGGAAACCAGGAGAACAGCAAGGAGCGGCAGACACTGTTAGTAGGCCCCAAACCAACTAGTACGCCAAATGCAGTTGTTCCATTTAACCACTATTTAACAAGAGCCTGAAGATAGAAGCTCAGGAAAGGCAACCTGGAGAACACCTTGGAGTGTAACAAACCATCTCTCTACACCCCATACCCAATTTGTAGGCCTAATGCAGTGTAGTTTCCAACAACTACTAAACAAGAGCATGAAGATCAAAGCAATGGAGAGGAAACCTGGGGAAAACCTTGGAGTGGAACACACCATCTCTCTACACCCCATACCCAATTTGTAGGCCTAATGCAGCGTAGTTTCCAACAACTACTAAACGAGAGCATTAAGATCGAAGCAATGGCGAGGTAACCTGGGGAACACCTTGGAGTGGAACACACCATCTCTCTACACCCCATACCCAATTTGTAGGCCTAATGCAGTGTAGTTTTCTACAACTACTAAACGAGAGTCGGAAGACCGAAGCAATGTGGACGAAACCTGGGGAACACCTTGGAGTGTAACACACCATCTCTCTACACCCCATACCCAATTTGTAGGCCTAATGCAGTGTAGTTTCCAACAACTACTAAACGAGAGCCTGAAGATCGAAGCAATGGAGAGGAAACCTGGGGAACACCTTGGAGTGCAACACACCATCTCTCTACACCCCATACCCAATTTGTAGGCCTAATGCAGCGTAGTTTCCAACAACTACTAAACGAGAGCATTAAGATCGAAGCAATGGCGAGGAAACCTGGGGAACACCTTGGAGTGGAACACACCATCTCTCTACACCCCATACCCATTTTGTAGGCCTAATGCAGTGTAGTTTCCAACAACTTCTAAACGAGAGCCTGAAGATAGAAGCTCAGGAAAGGCAACCTGGAGAACACCTTGGAGTGTAACACACCATCTCTCTACACCCCATACCCAATTTGTAGGCCTAATGCAGCGTAGTTTCCAACAACTACTAAACGAGAGCATTAAGATCGAAGCAATGGCGAGGAAACCTGGGGAACACCTTGGAGTGGAACACACCATCTCTCTACACCCCATACCCATTTTGTAGGCTTAATGCAGCGTAGTTTCCAACAACTACTAAACGAGAGCATGAAGATCGAAGCAATGGAGAGGAAACCTGGGGAACACCTTGGAGTGGAACACACCATCTCTCTACACCCCATACCCATTTTGTAGGCCTAATGCAGCGTAGTTTCCAACAACTACTAAACGAGAGCATGAAGATCGATGCAATGGCGAGGAAACCTGGGGAACACCTTGGAGTGGAACACACCATCTCTCTACACCCCATACCCATTTTGTAGGCCTAATGCAGCGTAGTTTCCAACAACTACTAAATGAGAGCCTGAAGATAGAAGCTCAGGAAAGGCAACCTGGAGAACACCTTGGAGTGTAACACACCATCTCTCTACACCCCATACCCAATTTGTAGGCCTAATGCAGTGTAGTTTCCAACAACTACTAAACGAGAGCCTGAAGATCGAAGCAATGGAGAGGAAACCTGGGGAACACCTTGGAGTGCAACACACCATCTCTCTACAGCCCATACCCAATTTGTAGGCCTAATGCAGCGTAGTTTCCAACAACTACTAAATGAGAGCATTAAGATCGAAGCAATGGCGAGGAAACCTGGGGAACACCTTGGAGTGGAACACACCATCTCTCTATACCCCATACCCATTTTGTAGGCCTAATGCAGCGTAGTTTCCAACAACTACTAAACGAGAGCCTGAAGATCGAAGCAATGGAGAGGAAACCTGGGGAACACCTTGGAGTGCAACACACCATCTCTCTACAGCCCATACCCAATTTGTAGGCCTAATGCAGTGTAGTTTTCTACAACTACTAAACGAGAGTCGGAAGACCGAAGCAATGTGGACGAAACCTGGGGAACACCTTGGAGTGTAACACACCATCTCTCTATACCCCATACCCAATTTGTAGGCCTAATGCAGTGTAGTTTCCAACAACTACTAAACGAGAGCCTGAAGATCGAAGCAATGGAGAGGAAACCTGGGGAACACCTTGGAGTGCAACACACCATCTCTCTACACCCCATACCCAATTTGTAGGCCTAATGCAGCGTAGTTTCCAACAACTACTAAACGAGAGCATTAAGATCGAAGCAATGGCGAGGAAACCTGGGGAACACCTTGGAGTGGAACACACCATCTCTCTACACCCCGTACCCATTTTGTAGGCCTAATGCAGTGTAGTTTCCAACAACTACTAAACGAGAGCCTGAAGATAGAAGCTCAGGAAAGGCAACCTGGAGAACACCTTGGAGTGTAACACACCATCTCTCTACACCCCATACCCAATTTGTAGGCCTAATGCAGCGTAGTTTCCAACAACTACTAAACGAGAGCATTAAGATCGAAGCAATGGCGAGGAAACCTGGGGAACACCTTGGAGTGGAACACACCATCTCTCTACACCCCATACCCATTTTGTAGGCTTAATGCAGCGTAGTTTCCAACAACTACTAAACGAGAGCATGAAGATCGAAGCAATGGAGAGGAAACCTGGGGAACACCTTGGAGTGGAACACACCATCTCTCTACACCCCATACCCATTTTGTAGGCCTAATGCAGCGTAGTTTCCAACAACTACTAAACGAGAGCATGAAGATCGAAGCAATGGCGAGGAAACCTGGGGAACACCTTGGAGTGGAACACACCATCTCTCTACACCCCATACCCATTTTGTAGGCCTAATGCAGCGTAGTTTCCAACAACTACTAAACGAGAGCATGAAGATCGAAGCAATGGCGAGGAAACCTGGGGAACACCTTGGAGTGGAACACACCATCTCTCTACACCCCATACCCATTTTGTAGGCCTAATGCAGCGTAGTTTCCAACAACTACTAAATGAGAGCCTGAAGATAGAAGCTCAGGAAAGGCAACCTGGAGAACACCTTGGAGTGTAACACACCATCTCTCTACACCCCATACCCAATTTGTAGGCCTAATGCAGTGTAGTTTCCAACAACTACTAAACGAGAGCCTGAAGATCGAAGCAATGGAGAGGAAACCTGGGGAACACCTTGGAGTGCAACACACCATCTCTCTACAGCCCATACCCAATTTGTAGGCCTAATGCAGCGTAGTTTCCAACAACTACTAAATGAGAGCATTAAGATCGAAGCAATGGCGAGGAAACCTGGGGAACACCTTGGAGTGGAACACACCATCTCTCTATACCCCATACCCATTTTGTAGGCCTAATGCAGCGTAGTTTCCAACAACTACTAAACGAGAGCCTGAAGATCGAAGCAATGGAGAGGAAACCTGGGGAACACCTTGGAGTGCAACACACCATCTCTCTACAGCCCATACCCAATTTGTAGGCCTAATGCAGCGTAGTTTCCAACAACTACTAAACGAGAGCATTAAGATCGAAGCAATGGCGAGGTAACCTGGGGAGCACCTTGGAGTGGAACACACCATCTCTCTACACCCCATACCCAATTTGTTGGCCTAATGCAGTATAGTTTTCTACAACTACTAAACGAGAGTCAGAAGACCGAAGCAATGTGGACGAAACCTGGGGCACACCTTGGGGCGGCAGACACCGTTAGTAGGCCCTACCAAAGTTGTACCCCCAATGCAGTTTTAAAATTCCTAGAGGCTGAAAACAAGACTATTGACGCTCAGCTTTTTTCAAAGGAACACAGCTGAATTGAGTGGCGCAGACAGACACAGGTAGTAGGCCTTAAACCAAAAATGTTTAAATAAATAGGGCAGCACACTGCAGCGCCAAAACATGCAAACTTGAAAAAACGAAATTTGAACTGCATTACTGCACTAG
Source organism: Ranitomeya imitator (assembly GCF_032444005.1). Taxonomy (NCBI): domain Eukaryota; kingdom Metazoa; phylum Chordata; class Amphibia; order Anura; family Dendrobatidae; genus Ranitomeya; species Ranitomeya imitator. The sequence continues at coordinate 510,714,803 of NC_091282.1, read as the reverse complement.
AAATATGAAAAATGAGAGCTTTTAGCGCACAAAAATGGCCAATTTTATGTGTACCTCGTAGCCACGTTAAGTCATCTCTCTTATACGAGGTCCTACGCTTGACCTACCTCACTGAGAATAAACGTCTCCATCTGAATGGGTACATGCAAAAACCTCTTCTTGGACTCAAATTCTCTCTTTCTGTGGAGGGGTATTGGACCTACTATAATTAAAACACCTGTGGCTAGGAGGCGGGGAGTGCACGATCAGAAGGCTAGAGAATACATTTCAAAAACCTGACCTGCACATCCAAACATAGACTGAGTGTGAACAGGTGCTGAACCCAGAGTCGCCAACTCGTATATAGTTAAATAAATAGGGCAGCACACTGCAGCGCCAAAACATGCAAACTTGAAAAAACGAAATTTGAACTGCATTACTGCACTAGAAATATGAAAAATGAGAGCTTTTAGCGCACAAAAATGGCCAATTTTATGTGTACCTCGTAGCCACGTTAAGGCATCTCTCTTATACGAGGTCCTACGCTTGACCTACCTCACTGAGAATAAACGTCTCCATCTGAATGGGTACATGCAAAAACCTCTTCTTGGACTCAAATTCTCTCTTTCTGTGGAGGGGTATTGGACCTACTATAATTAAAACACCTGTGGCTAGGAGGCGGGGAGTGCACGATCAGAAGGCTAGAGAATACATTTCAAAAACCTGACCTGCACATCCAAACATAGACTGAGTGTGAACAGGTGCTGAACCCAGAGTCGCCAACTCGTATATAGTTAAATAAATAGGGCAGCACACTGCAGCGCCAAAACATGCAAACTTGAAAAAACGAAATTTGAACTGCATTACTGCACTAGAAATATGAAAAATGAGAGCTTTTAGCGCACAAAAATGGCCAATTTTATGTGTACCTCGTAGCCACGTTAAGGCATCTCTCTTATACGAGGTCCTACGCTTGACCTACCTCACTGAGAATAAACGTCTCCATCTGAATGGGTACATGCAAAAACCTCTTCTTGGACTCAAATTCTCTCTTTCTGTCGAGGGGTATTGGACCTACTATAATTAAAACACCTGTGGCTAGGAGGCGGGGAGTGCACGATCAGAAGGCTAGAGAATACATTTCAAAAACCTGACCTGCACATCCAAACATAGACTGAGTGTGAACAGGTGCTGAACCCAGAGTCGCCAACTCGTATATAGTTAAATAAATAGGGCAGCACACTGCAGCGCCAAAACATGCAAACTTGAAAAAACGAAATTTGAACTGCATTACTGCACTAGAAATATGAAAAATGAGAGCTTTTAGCGCACAAAAATGGCCAATTTTATGTGTACCTCGTAGCCACGTTAAGGCATCTCTCTTATACGAGGTCCTACGCTTGACCTACCTCACTGAGAATAAACGTCTCCATCTGAATGGGTACATGCAAAAACCTCTTCTTGGACTCAAATTCTCTCTTTCTGTGGAGGGGTATTGGACCTACTATAATTAAAACACCTGTGGCTAGGAGGCGGGGAGTGCACGATCAGAAGGCTAGAGAATACATTTCAAAAACCTGACCTGCACATCCAAACATAGACTGAGTGTGAACAGGTGCTGAACCCAGAGTCGCCAACTCGTATATAGTTAAATAAATAGGGCAGCACACTGCAGCGCCAAAACATGCAAACTTGAAAAAACGAAATTTGAACTGCATTACTGCACTAGAAATATGAAAAATGAGAGCTTTTAGCGCACAAAAATGGCCAATTTTATGTGTACCTCGTAGCCACGTTAAGGCATCTCTCTTATACGAGGTCCTACGCTTGACCTACCTCACTGAGAATAAACGTCTCCATCTGAATGGGTACATGCAAAAACCTCTTCTTGGACTCAAATTCTCTCTTTCTGTGGAGGGGTATTGGACCTACTATAATTAAAACACCTGTGGCTAGGAGGCGGGGAGTGCACGATCAGAAGGCTAGAGAATACATTTCAAAAACCTGACCTGCACATCCAAACATAGACTGAGTGTGAACAGGTGCTGAACCCAGAGTCGCCAACTCGTATATAGTTAAATAAATAGGGCAGCACACTGCAGCCCCAAAACATGCAAACTTGAAAAAACGAAATTTGAACTGCATTACTGCACTAGAAATATGAAAAATGAGAGCTTTTAGCGCACAAAAATGGCCAATTTTATGTGTACCTCGTAGCCACGTTAAGGCATCTCTCTTATACGAGGTCCTACGCTTGACCTACCTCACTGAGAATAAACGTCTCCATCTGAATGGGTACATGCAAAAACCTCTTCTTGGACTCAAATTCTCTCTTTCTGTGGAGGGGTATTGGACCTACTATAATTAAAACACCTGTGGCTAGGAGGCGGGGAGTGCACGATCAGAAGGCTAGAGAATACATTTCAAAAACCTGACCTGCACATCCAAACATAGACTGAGTGTGAACAGGTGCTGAACCCAGAGTCGCCAACTCGTATATAGTTAAATAAATAGGGCAGCACACTGCAGCGCCAAAACATGCAAACTTGAAAAAACGAAATTTGAACTGCATTACTGCACTAGAAATATGAAAAATGAGAGCTTTTAGCGCACAAAAATGGCCAATTTTATGTGTACCTCGTAGCCACGTTAAGGCATCTCTCTTATACGAGGTCCTACGCTTGACCTACCTCACTGAGAATAAACGTCTCCATCTGAATGGGTACATGCAAAAACCTCTTCTTGGACTCAAATTCTCTCTTTCTGTGGAGGGGTATTGGACCTACTATAATTAAAACACCTGTGGCTAGGAGGCGGGGAGTGCACGATCAGAAGGCTAGAGAATACATTTCAAAAACCTGACCTGCACATCCAAACATAGACTGAGTGTGAACAGGTGCTGAACCCAGAGTCGCCAACTCGTATATAGTTAAATAAATAGGGCAGCACACTGCAGCGCCAAAACATGCAAACTTGAAAAAACGAAATTTGAACTGCATTACTGCACTAGAAATATGAAAAATGAGAGCTTTTAGCGCACAAAAATGGCCAATTTTATGTGTACCTCGTAGCCACGTTAAGGCATCTCTCTTATACGAGGTCCTACGCTTGACCTACCTCACTGAGAATAAACGTCTCCATCTGAATGGGTACATGCAAAAACCTCTTCTTGGACTCAAATTCTCTCTTTCTGTGGAGGGGTATTGGACCTACTATAATTAAAACACCTGTGGCTAGGAGGCGGGGAGTGCACAATCAGAAGGCTAGAGAATACATTTCAAAAACCTGACCTGCACATCCAAACATAGACTGAGTGTGAACAGGTGCTGAACCCAGAGTCGCCAACTCGTATATAGTTAAATAAATAGGGCAGCACACTGCAGCGCCAAAACATGCAAACTTGAAAAAACGAAATTTGAACTGCATTACTGCACTAGAAATATGAAAAATGAGAGCTTTTAGCGCACAAAAATGGCCAATTTTATGTGTACCTCGTAGCCACGTTAAGGCATCTCTCTTATACGAGGTCCTACGCTTGACCTACCTCACTGAGAATAAACGTCTCCATCTGAATGGGTACATGCAAAAACCTCTTCTTGGACTCAAATTCTCTCTTTCTGTGGAGGGGTATTGGACCTACTATAATTAAAACACCTGTGGCTAGGAGGCGGGGAGTGCACGATCAGAAGGCTAGAGAATACATTTCAAAAACCTGACCTGCACATCCAAACATAGACTGAGTGTGAACAGGTGCTGAACCCAGAGTCGCCAACTCGTATATAGTTAAATAAATAGGGCAGCACACTGCAGCGCCAAAACATGCAAACTTGAAAAAACGAAATTTGAACTGCATTACTGCACTAGAAATATGAAAAATGAGAGCTTTTAGCGCACAAAAATGGCCAATTTTATGTGTACCTCGTAGCCACGTTAAGGCATCTCTCTTATACGAGGTCCTACGCTTGACCTACCTCACTGAGAATAAACGTCTCCATCTGAATGGGTACATGCAAAAACCTCTTCTTGGACTCAAATTCTCTCTTTCTGTGGAGGGGTATTGGACCTACTATAATTAAAACACCTGTGGCTAGGAGGCGGGGAGTGCACGATCAGAAGGCTAGAGAATACATTTCAAAAACCTGACCTGCACATCCAAACATAGACTGAGTGTGAACAGGTGCTGAACCCAGAGTCGCCAACTCGTATATAGTTAAATAAATAGGGCAGCACACTGCAGCGCCAAAACATGCAAACTTGAAAAAACGAAATTTGAACTGCATTACTGCACTAGAAATATGAAAAATGAGAGCTTTTAGCGCACAAAAATGGCCAATTTTATGTGTACCTCGTAGCCACGTTAAGGCATCTCTCTTATACGAGGTCCTACGCTTGACCTACCTCACTGAGAATAAACGTCTCCATCTGAATGGGTACATGCAAAAACCTCTTCTTGGACTCAAATTCTCTCTTTCTGTGGAGGGGTATTGGACCTACTATAATTAAAACACCTGTGGCTAGGAGGCGGGGAGTGCACGATCAGAAGGCTAGAGAATACATTTCAAAAACCTGACCTGCACATCCAAACATAGACTGAGTGTGAACAGGTGCTGAACCCAGAGTCGCCAACTCGTATATAGTTAAATAAATAGGGCAGCACACTGCAGCGCCAAAACATGCAAACTTGAAAAAACGAAATTTGAACTGCATTACTGCACTAGAAATATGAAAAATGAGAGCTTTTAGCGCACAAAAATGGCCAATTTTATGTGTGCCTCGTAGCCACGTTAAGGCATCTCTCTTATACGAGGTCCTACGCTTGACCTACCTCACTGAGAATAAATGTCTCCATCTGAATGGGTACATGCAAAAACCTCTTCTTGGACTCAAATTCTCTCTTTCTGTGGAGGGGTATTGGACCTACTATAATTAAAACACCTGTGGCTAGGAGGCGGGGAGTGCACGATCAGAAGGCTAGAGAATACATTTCAAAAACCTGACCTGCACATCCAAACATAGACTGAGTGTGAACAGGTGCTGAACCCAGAGTCGCCAACTCGTATATAGTTAAATAAATAGGGCAGCACACTGCAGCGCCAAAACATGCAAACTTGAAAAAACGAAATTTGAACTGCATTACTGCACTAGAAATATGAAAAATGAGAGCTTTTAGCGCACAAAAATGGCCAATTTTATGTGTACCTCGTAGCCACGTTAAGGCATCTCTCTTATACGAGGTCCTACGCTTGACCTACCTCACTGAGAATAAACGTCTCCATCTGAATGGGTACATGCAAAAACCTCTTCTTGGACTCAAATTCTCTCTTTCTGTGGAGGGGTATTGGACCTACTATAATTAAAACACCTGTGGCTAGGAGGCGGGGAGTGCACGATCAGAAGGCTAGAGAATACATTTCAAAAACCTGACCTGCACATCCAAACATAGACTGAGTGTGAACAGGTGCTGAACCCAGAGTCGCCAACTCGTATATAGTTAAATAAATAGGGCAGCACACTGCAGCGCCAAAACATGCAAACTTGAAAAAACGAAATTTGAACTGCATTACTGCACTAGAAATATGAAAAATGAGAGCTTTTAGCGCACAAAAATGGCCAATTTTATGTGTACCTCGTAGCCACGTTAAGGCATCTCTCTTATACGAGGTCCTACGCTTGACCTACCTCACTGAGAATAAACGTCTCCATCTGAATGGGTACATGCAAAAACCTCTTCTTGGACTCAAATTCTCTCTTTCTGTGAAGGGGTATTGGACCTACTATAATTAAAACACCTGTGGCTAGGAGGCGGGGAGTGCACAATCAGAAGGCTAGAGAATACATTTCAAAAACCTGACCTGCACATCCAAACATAGACTGAGTGTGAACAGGTGCTGAACCCAGAGTCGCCAACTCGTATATAGTTAAATAAATAGGGCAGCACACTGCAGCGCCAAAACATGCAAACTTGAAAAAACGAAATTTGAACTGCATTACTGCACTAGAAATATGAAAAATGAGAGCTTTTAGCGCACAAAAATGGCCAATTTTATGTGTACCTCGTAGCCACGTTAAGGCATCTCTCTTATACGAGGTCCTACGCTTGACCTACCTCACTGAGAATAAACGTCTCCATCTGAATGGGTACATGCAAAAACCTCTTCTTGGACTCAAATTCTCTCTTTCTGTGGAGGGGTATTGGACCTACTATAATTAAAACACCTGTGGCTAGGAGGCGGGGAGTGCACGATCAGAAGGCTAGAGAATACATTTCAAAAACCTGACCTGCACATCCAAACATAGACTGAGTGTGAACAGGTGCTGAACCCAGAGTCGCCAACTCGTATATAGTTAAATAAATAGGGCAGCACACTGCAGCGCCAAAACATGCAAACTTGAAAAAACGAAATTTGAACTGCATTACTGCACTAGAAATATGAAAAATGAGAGCTTTTAGCGCACAAAAATGGCCAATTTTATGTGTACCTCGTAGCCACGTTAAGGCATCTCTCTTATACGAGGTCCTACGCTTGACCTACCTCACTGAGAATAAACGTCTCCATCTGAATGGGTACATGCAAAAACCTCTTCTTGGACTCAAATTCTCTCTTTCTGTGGAGGGGTATTGGACCTACTATAATTAAAACACCTGTGGCTAGGAGGCGGGGAGTGCACGATCAGAAGGCTAGAGAATACATTTCAAAAACCTGACCTGCACATCCAAACATAGACTGAGTGTGAACAGGTGCTGAACCCAGAGTCGCCAACTCGTATATAGTTAAATAAATAGGGCAGCACACTGCAGCGCCAAAACATGCAAACTTGAAAAAACGAAATTTGAACTGCATTACTGCACTAGAAATATGAAAAATGAGAGCTTTTAGCGCACAAAAATGGCCAATTTTATGTGTACCTCGTAGCCACGTTAAGGCATCTCTCTTATACGAGGTCCTACGCTTGACCTACCTCACTGAGAATAAACGTCTCCATCTGAATGGGTACATGCAAAAACCTCTTCTTGGACTCAAATTCTCTCTTTCTGTGGAGGGGTATTGGACCTACTATAATTAAAACACCTGTGGCTAGGAGGCGGGGAGTGCACGATCAGAAGGCTAGAGAATACATTTCAAAAACCTGACCTGCACATCCAAACATAGACTGAGTGTGAACAGGTGCTGAACCCAGAGTCGCCAACTCGTATATAGTTAAATAAATAGGGCAGCACACTGCAGCGCCAAAACATGCAAACTTGAAAAAACGAAATTTGAACTGCATTACTGCACTAGAAATATGAAAAATGAGAGCTTTTAGCGCACAAAAATGGCCAATTTTATGTGTGCCTCGTAGCCACGTTAAGGCATCTCTCTTATACGAGGTCCTACGCTTGACCTACCTCACTGAGAATAAATGTCTCCATCTGAATGGGTACATGCAAAAACCTCTTCTTGGACTCAAATTCTCTCTTTCTGTGGAGGGGTATTGGACCTACTATAATTAAAACACCTGTGGCTAGGAGGCGGGGAGTGCACGATCAGAAGGCTAGAGAATACATTTCAAAAACCTGACCTGCACATCCAAACATAGACTGAGTGTGAACAGGTGCTGAACCCAGAGTCGCCAACTCGTATATAGTTAAATAAATAGGGCAGCACACTGCAGCGCCAAAACATGCAAACTTGAAAAAACGAAATTTGAACTGCATTACTGCACTAGAAATATGAAAAATGAGAGCTTTTAGCGCACAAAAATGGCCAATTTTATGTGTACCTCGTAGCCACGTTAAGGCATCTCTCTTATACGAGGTCCTACGCTTGACCTACCTCACTGAGAATAAACGTCTCCATCTGAATGGGTACATGCAAAAACCTCTTCTTGGACTCAAATTCTCTCTTTCTGTGGAGGGGTATTGGACCTACTATAATTAAAACACCTGTGGCTAGGAGGCGGGGAGTGCACGATCAGAAGGCTAGAGAATACATTTCAAAAACCTGACCTGCACATCCAAACATAGACTGAGTGTGAACAGGTGCTGAACCCAGAGTCGCCAACTCGTATATAGTTAAATAAATAGGGCAGCACACTGCAGCGCCAAAACATGCAAACTTGAAAAAACGAAATTTGAACTGCATTACTGCACTAGAAATATGAAAAATGAGAGCTTTTAGCGCACAAAAATGGCCAATTTTATGTGTACCTCGTAGCCACGTTAAGGCATCTCTCTTATACGAGGTCCTACGCTTGACCTACCTCACTGAGAATAAACGTCTCCATCTGAATGGGTACATGCAAAAACCTCTTCTTGGACTCAAATTCTCTCTTTCTGTGGAGGGGTATTGGACCTACTATAATTAAAACACCTGTGGCTAGGAGGCGGGGAGTGCACGATCAGAAGGCTAGAGAATACATTTCAAAAACCTGACCTGCACATCCAAACATAGACTGAGTGTGAACAGGTGCTGAACCCAGAGTCGCCAACTCGTATATAGTTAAATAAATAGGGCAGCACACTGCAGCGCCAAAACATGCAAACTTGAAAAAACGAAATTTGAACTGCATTACTGCACTAGAAATATGAAAAATGAGAGCTTTTAGCGCACAAAAATGGCCAATTTTATGTGTACCTCGTAGCCACGTTAAGGCATCTCTCTTATACGAGGTCCTACGCTTGACCTACCTCACTGAGAATAAACGTCTCCATCTGAATGGGTACATGCAAAAACCTCTTCTTGGACTCAAATTCTCTCTTTCTGTGGAGGGGTATTGGACCTACTATAATTAAAACACCTGTGGCTAGGAGGCGGGGAGTGCACGATCAGAAGGCTAGAGAATACATTTCAAAAACCTGACCTGCACATCCAAACATAGACTGAGTGTGAACAGGTGCTGAACCCAGAGTCGCCAACTCGTATATAGTTAAATAAATAGGGCAGCACACTGCAGCGCCAAAACATGCAAACTTGAAAAAACGAAATTTGAACTGCATTACTGCACTAGAAATATGACAAATGAGAGCTTTTAGCGCACAAAAATGGCCAATTTTATGTGTACCTCGTAGCCACGTTAAGGCATCTCTCTTATACGAGGTCCTACGCTTGACCTACCTCACTGAGAATAAACGTCTCCATCTGAATGGGTACATGCAAAAACCTCTTCTTGGACTCAAATTCTCTCTTTCTGTGGAGGGGTATTGGACCTACTATAATTAAAACACCTGTGGCTAGGAGGCGGGGAGTGCACGATCAGAAGGCTAGAGAATACATTTCAAAAACCTGACCTGCACATCCAAACATAGACTGAGTGTGAACAGGTGCTGAACCCAGAGTCGCCAACTCGTATATAGTTAAATAAATAGGGCAGCACACTGCAGCGCCAAAACATGCAAACTTGAAAAAACGAAATTTGAACTGCATTACTGCACTAGAAATATGAAAAATGAGAGCTTTTAGCGCACAAAAATGGCCAATTTTATGTGTACCTCGTAGCCACGTTAAGGCATCTCTCTTATACGAGGTCCTACGCTTGACCTACCTCACTGAGAATAAACGTCTCCATCTGAATGGGTACATGCAAAAACCTCTTCTTGGACTCAAATTCTCTCTTTCTGTGGAGGGGTATTGGACCTACTATAATTAAAACACCTGTGGCTAGGAGGCGGGGAGTGCACGATCAGAAGGCTAGAGAATACATTTCAAAAACCTGACCTGCACATCCAAACATAGACTGAGTGTGAACAGGTGCTGAACCCAGAGTCGCCAACTCGTATATAGTTAAATAAATAGGGCAGCACACTGCAGCGCCAAAACATGCAAACTTGAAAAAACGAAATTTGAACTGCATTACTGCACTAGAAATATGAAAAATGAGAGCTTTTAGCGCACAAAAATGGCCAATTTTATGTGTACCTCGTAGCCACGTTAAGGCATCTCTCTTATACGAGGTCCTACGCTTGACCTACCTCACTGAGAATAAACGTCTCCATCTGAATGGGTACATGCAAAAACCTCTTCTTGGACTCAAATTCTCTCTTTCTGTGGAGGGGTATTGGACCTACTATAATTAAAACACCTGTGGCTAGGAGGCGGGGAGTGCACGATCAGAAGGCTAGAGAATACATTTCAAAAACCTGACCTGCACATCCAAACATAGACTGAGTGTGAACAGGTGCTGAACCCAGAGTCGCCAACTCGTATATAGTTAAATAAATAGGGCAGCACACTGCAGCGCCAAAACATGCAAACTTGAAAAAACGAAATTTGAACTGCATTACTGCACTAGAAATATGAAAAATGAGAGCTTTTAGCGCACAAAAATGGCCAATTTTATGTGTACCTCGTAGCCACGTTAAGGCATCTCTCTTATACGAGGTCCTACGCTTGACCTACCTCACTGAGAATAAACGTCTCCATCTGAATGGGTACATGCAAAAACCTCTTCTTGGACTCAAATTCTCTCTTTCTGTGGAGGGGTATTGGACCTACTATAATTAAAACACCTGTGGCTAGGAGGCGGGGAGTGCACGATCAGAAGGCTAGAGAATACATTTCAAAAACCTGACCTGCACATCCAAACATAGACTGAGTGTGAACAGGTGCTGAACCCAGAGTCGCCAACTCGTATATAGTTAAATAAATAGGGCAGCACACTGCAGCGCCAAAACATGCAAACTTGAAAAAACGAAATTTGAACTGCATTACTGCACTAGAAATATGAAAAATGAGAGCTTTTAGCGCACAAAAATGGCCAATTTTATGTGTACCTCGTAGCCACGTTAAGGCATCTCTCTTATACGAGGTCCTACGCTTGACCTACCTCACTGAGAATAAACGTCTCCATCTGAATGGGTACATGCAAAAACCTCTTCTTGGACTCAAATTCTCTCTTTCTGTGGAGGGGTATTGGACCTACTATAATTAAAACACCTGTGGCTAGGAGGCGGGGAGTGCACGATCAGAAGGCTAGAGAATACATTTCAAAAACCTGACCTGCACATCCAAACATAGACTGAGTGTGAACAGGTGCTGAACCCAGAGTCGCCAACTCGTATATAGTTAAATAAATAGGGCAGCACACTGCAGCGCCAAAACATGCAAACTTGAAAAAACGAAATTTGAACTGCATTACTGCACTAGAAATATGAAAAATGAGAGCTTTTAGCGCACAAAAATGGCCAATTTTATGTGTACCTCGTAGCCACGTTAAGGCATCTCTCTTATACGAGGTCCTACCCCTCCACAGAAAGAGAGAATTTGAGTCCAAGAAGAGGTTTTTGCATGTACCCATTCAGATGGAGACGTTTATTCTCAGTGAGGTAGGTCAAGCGTAGGACCTCGTATAAGAGAGATGCCTTAACGTGGCTACGAGGTACACATAAAATTGGCCATTTTTGTGCGCTAAAAGCTCTCATGTTTCATATTTCTAGTGCAGTAATGCAGTTCAAATTTCGTTTTTTCAAGTTTGCATGTTTTGGCGCTGCAGTGTGCTGCCCTATTTATTTAACTATATACGAGTTGGCGACTCTGGGTTCAGCACCTGTTCACACTCAGTCTATGTTTGGATGTGCAGGTCAGGTTTTTGAAATGTATTCTCTAGCCTTCTGATCGTGCACTCCCCGCCTCCTAGCCACAGGTGTTTTAATTATAGTAGGTCCAATACCCCTCCACAGAAAGAGAGAATTTGAGTCCAAGAAGAGGTTTTTGCATGTACCCATTCAGATGGAGACGTTTATTCTCAGTGAGGTAGGTCAAGCGTAGGACCTCGTATAAGAGAGATGCCTTAACGTGGCTACGAGGTACACATAAAATTGGCCATTTTTGTGCGCTAAAAGCTCTCATTTTTCATATTTCTAGTGCAGTAATGCAGTTCAAATTTCGTTTTTTCAAGTTTGCATGTTTTGGCGCTGCAGTGTGCTGCCCTATTTATTTAACTATATACGAGTTGGCGACTCTGGGTTCAGCACCTGTTCACACTCAGTCTATGTTTGGATGTGCAGGTCAGGTTTTTGAAATTAAACCAAAAATGTGGCTCACTGCAGCTTAAAAAAGGTTACAGGGGTACACAGGCAGCATTGCTCTGGGCAGTGGAGGACAATTTCAATAGTGGACCGCAGACAGACTTTGTACGCCTACTATTAAAAAAAGGATGCTCTTTGCAATAAAAAATAGGTTCCAGGGGTACACGGGCAGCAGTGGTCTGGTCAGTGTAGGAGTAGTAGAAAGAACGGGCCGCAGACAGGCTTCGAAGGCCTAACATAATAAAATGGGCTGGCTGTAGGCAATTTAAAATTGGTTCCAGGGGTAGACGGGCAGCAGTAGACAGGTCATTGGAGGCCTAGTGGAAGGAGGGACCGCAGACAGGCTTCGAAGGCCTAACATAATAAAATAGGACAGGCTGTAGGCACTTTATAATTGGTTCCAGGGGTACACGGGCAGCAGTAGACAGGTCAGTGGAGGCCTAGTGGAAGGAGGGACCACAGACAGGTTTCGAAGGCCTAACATAATAAAATTGGACAAGCTGTAGGCACTTTATAATTGGTTCCAGGGGTACACGGGCAGCAGTAGACAGGTCAGTGGAGGCCTAGTGGAAGGAGGGACCACAGACAGGTTTCGAAGGCCTAACATAATAAAATTGGACAGGCTGTAGGCACTTTATAATTGGTTCCAGGGGTACACGGGCAGCAGGAGACAGGTCAGTGGAGGCCTAGTGGAAGGAGGGACCGCAGACAGGCTTCGAAGGCCTAACATAATAAAATGGGCTGGCTGTAGGCAATTTAAAATTGGTTCCAGGAGTACACGGGCAGCAGTAGACAGGTCAGTGTAGTAGTAGTTGAAAGAACGGGCCGCAGACAGGCTTCGAAGGCCTAACATAATAAAATGGGCTGGCTGTAGGCAATTTAAAATTGGTTCCAGGGGTACACGGGCAGCAGTAGACAGGTCAGTGGAGGCCTAGTGGAAGGAGGGACCACAGACAGGTTTCGAAGACCTAACATAATAAAATTGGACAGGCTGTAGGCACTTTATAATTGGTTCCAGGGGTACACGGGCAGCAGTAGACAGGTCAGTGGAGGCCTAGTGGAAGGAGGGACCACAGACAGGTTTCGAAGGCCTAACATAATAAAATTGGACAGGCTGTAGGCACTTTATAATTGGTTCCAGGGGTACACGGGCAGCAGTAGACAGGTCAGTGGAGGCCTAGTGGAAGGAGGGACCACAGACAGGTTTCGAAGGCCTAACATAATAAAATTGGACAGGCTGTAGGCACTTTATAATTGGTTCCAGGGGTACACGGGCAGCAGGAGACAGGTCAGTGGAGGCCTAGTGGAAGGAGGGACCGCAGACAGGCTTCGAAGGCCTAACATAATAAAATGGGCTGGCTGTAGGCAATTTAAAATTGGTTCCAGGAGTACACGGGCAGCAGTAGACAGGTCAGTGTAGTAGTAGTTGAAAGAACGGGCCGCAGACAGGCTTCGAAGGCCTAACATAATAAAATGGGCTGGCTGTAGGCAATTTAAAATTGGTTCCAGGGGTACACGGGCAGCAGTAGACAGGTCAGTGGAGGCCTAGTGGAAGGAGGGACCACAGACAGGTTTCGAAGGCCTAACATAATAAAATTGGACAGGCTGTAGGCACTTTATAATTGGTTCCAGGGGTACACGGGCAGCAGGAGACAGGTCAGTGGAGGCCTAGTGGAAGGAGGGACCGCAGACAGGCTTCGAAGGCCTAACATAATAAAATGGGCTGGCTGTAGGCAATTTAAAATTGGTTCCAGGGGTAGACGGGCAGCAGTGGTCTGGTCAGCGGGGGCCGATTGTAATGAGTGTCTGCCAGTTAGTAGTCCAAAACAATAAATAAATGTGAATGTCTCGCATTAAAACAAAACGAAAACACTAAAGGGTGCAATCATTAGGTTCAGGGGTGGGATCCTCTGCGTAGTTTCAGACCTACTAATTTAGCGCAAAGTATTTACTGTGGTCAATAGAGGACACTGCCCCTGACTATGTTAAGTACCATCATACAAGGCAACACAATGGTATTGTCAGTGGCAGGAATGGAAGGATGTCAGCGCATAGACTAAACATTGGTGGAAGTGTGAGAGATAACTGTGGAAGTGGTAGAGCAATGTTTGACCTGGGGTTGGGTGAACTCTCTAGTGGCCGGCGGTACAGGCCCAGGGCCCCTCATGTTACAACAGTGTGTCTGACATTGGGTGCGCACCACCACCGCCAGAGACACTTTATTGTACTATGAGGGACCCAGTGGCAGTGCCGTCGACCAAAAGCGGGCACACCCACCTCTTCAGACAAACAGCACTCTCACGGGTGCTTGCGCCAAGTCGCGATACCACGGCCCCGTGTGGGGAGTTTGGCCATTTAGGGAGGTGTAAACATGTCATATGCTGGACAATCAGCTGCAGCAAATTAGACATTAGAAAAGTAATTCACAGTAGTCCACAGGCAAGAGCTTTTCATAGGAAAGCTAGGTGTATGCCGGGCAAGGTGGGGCAAAAGAATTCGAAATCCAGTTGTGGTTCATTTTAATGAATGTTAGATCATCAACATTTTGGGTAGCCAGACGAGTCGGTTAATATTGAACCTGCAGCACTGAATACTCTTTCTGATAGGACACTAGCTGCCGGGCAAGCAAGCTCCTGCAATGCATATTCTGCCAATTCTGGCCAGGTGTCTAATTTTAATGCCCAGTAATCAAATGGGAATGACGGTTGAGGGAGAACATCGATAAGGGATGAAAAATAGTTAGTAACCATACTGGACAAATGTTGTCTCCTGTCACTTTCAATTGATGCAGCAGTACCTGTCCTGTCTGCGGTCATAGCAAAATCACTCCACAACCTGGTCAGAAAACTCCTCTGTCCAATGCCACTTCTGATGTGTGCACCCCTAACACTCCTGGTCTGCTGCCCCCTGGAGCTCGTGTGAGAACGATCATGTGCGCTGTGTGCTGGGAATGCCTGAAGCAAACGGTCAACAAGAGTTGATTGTTTGGTTGCTAATATTAGTTCCAAGTTCTCATGTGGCATAATATTTTGCAATTTGCCTTTATAGCGTGGATCAAGGAGGCAGGCCAACCAGTAATCGTCATTGTTCATCATTTTAGTAATGCGTGTGTCCCTTTTGAGGATACGTAAGGCATAATCCGCCATGTGGGCCAAAGTTTCAGTTGTCAAATCTGCGGTTGTGATTGGTTGAGGGGCAGTTTCAGTCAAATCTACGTCACTTGTGTCCCTCAAAAAACCAGAACCCGGCCTTGCCACGCAACCAATTTCCAGTGCCCCCGGGAAAGCTTCCTCATTAAAAATATACTCATCCCCATCATCCTCCTCGTCCTCCACCTCCTCTTCGCCCGCTACCTCGTCCTGTACACTGCCCTGACCAGACAATGGCTGACTGTCATCAAGGCTTTCCTCTTCCTCTGGTGCAGACGCCTGATCCTTTATGTGCGTCAAACTTTGCATCAGCAGACACATTAGGGGGATGCTCATGCTTATTATGGCGTTGTCTGCACTAACCAGCCGTGTGCATTCCTCAAAACACTGAAGGACTTGACACATGTCTTGTATCTTCGACCACTGCACACCTGACAACTCCATGTCTGCCATCCTACTGCCTGCCCGTGTATGTGTATCCTCCCACAAAAACATAACAGCCCGCCTCTGTTGGCACAGTCTCTGAAGCATGTGCAGTGTTGAGTTCCACCTTGTTGCAACGTCTATGATTAGGCGATGCTGGGGAAGGTTCAAAGACCGCTGATAGGTCTGCATACGGCTGGAGTGTACAGGCGAACGTCGGATATGTGAGCAAAGTCCACGCACTTTGAGGAGCAGGTCGGAGAACCCAGGATAAGTTTTCAATAAGCACTGCACCACCAGGTTTAAGGTGTGAGCCAGGCAAGGAATGTGTTTCAGTTGGGAAAGGGAGATGGCAGCCATGAAATTCCTTCCGTTATCACTCACTACCTTGCCTGCCTCAAGATCTACTGTGCCAAGCCACGACTGCGTTTCTTGTTGCAAGAACTCGGACAGAACTTCCGAGGTGTGTCTGTTGTCGCCCATACACTTCATAGCCAATACAGCCTGCTGACGCTTGCCAGTAGCTGCCCCATAATGGGACAACTGGTGTGCAACAGTGTCAGCTGCCGATGGAGTGGTTGGCCGACTGCGGTCTGTGGAAGAGCTGTCGCTTCTGCAGGAGGACGAGGAGGAGGAGGAGGGTGTGCGAACGCCTACAGCCAACTGTTTCCTAGACCGTGGGCTAGGCACAACTGTCCCGAAATTGATGTCCCCTGTGGACCCTGCATCCACCACATTCACCCAGTGTGCCGTGATGGACACGTAACGTCCCTAGCCATGCCTACTGGTCCATGCATCTGTAGTTAGGTGCACCTTTGTACTCACAGATTGCCTGAGTGCATGGACGATGCGCTGTTTAACATGCTGGTGCAGGGCTGGGATGGCTTTTCTGGAAAAAAAGTGTCGACTGGGTAGCTCGTAGCGTGGTTCAGCGTACTTCATCAGGGCTTTGAAAGATTCGCTTTCAACTAACCGGTAGGGCATCATCTCTAACGAGATTAGTCTATCTATGTGGGCGTTAAAACCCTGTGTACGCGGATGCGATTATAAGTACTTCCTTTTTCTAACCAGAGTCTCATGTAGGGTGAACTGGACTGGAGAGCTGGAGATCGTGGAACTTGCGGGTGTGCCGTTGGACATGGCAGACTGAGAGACGGTTGGAGACGGTATTGTTTCCGCCGGTGCCCTAGATGCAATATTTCCTCCTACAAAACTGGTGATTCCCTGACCCTGACTGCTTTTGGCTGGCAAAGAAACCTGCACAGATACTGCCGGTGGTGCGGAACATGGTGGCCTTACAGTGACGGAAGGGATGTTGCGTTGCTGACTAGCTTCATTGGCCGAGGGTGCTACAACCTTAAGGGACGTTTGGTAGTTAGTCCAGGCTTGAAAATGCATGGTGGTTAAATGTCTATGCATGCAACTTGTATTGAGACTTTTCAGATTCTGACCTCTGCTTAAGCTAGTTGAACATTTTTGACAGATGACTTTGCGCTGATCAATTGGATGTTGTTTAAAAAAATGCCAGACTGCACTCTTCCTAGCATTGGATCCCTTTTCAGGGATTGCAGACTGAGCTTTAACCGGATGGCCACGCTGTCCTCCAACAGGTTTTGGCTTTGACACGCGTTTTGGGCCAGATACGGGCCCGGCAGATGGAACCTGTTGCGATGTTGATGCCTGCTGCGGCCCCTCCTCCACCTCCGCTTCTGAACTACTGCCGCCTGCACCCTGTTCCCCCAATGGCTGCCAATCGGGGTCAACAACTGGGTTATCTATTACCTCCTCTTCTAGCTCGTGTGCAACTTCGTCTGTGTCACCGTGTCGGTCGGTGGTATAGCGTTCGTGACGGGGCAACATAGTCTCATCAGGGTCTGATTGTGGATCAGTACCCTGAGAGGGCAATGTTGTGGTCTGAGTCAAAGGACCAGCATAGTCGTCTGGCTGTGGCTGTGCTTCAGTGCACTCCATGTCAGAATCTACTTGTAATGGGCATGGCCTGTTAAGTGTTTCACTTTCTAAGCCAGGGACGGTAAGTGTAAAGAGCTCCATGGAGTAACCCGTTGTGTCGCCTGCTGCATCCTTCTCTCTTGTTGTTGTTTTTGCTGAAGAGGACAAGGAAGCGACTTGTCCCTGACCGTGAACATCCACAAACGACGGGCTGCTTTTACATTTACCAGTTTCAGAAGAGGAGGCAAAAGAGCTAGAGTCTGAGTCTGCAAGGTAAGCCAAAACTTGCTGTTGCTGCTTCGGCTTTAAAAGCGGTTTTCCTACTCCCAGAAATTAGAGCGTTCGAGGCCTTGTGTAGCCAGACGACGAACCTGGCTCCACAGCTCCAGACTTAGGTGGAATATTTTTTTTCCCACGACCACCTGATGCTCCACTACCACTACCATCATTACCAGCTGACAATGAACGCCCACGGCCACGACCTCTTGCACCAAACTTCCTCATTGTTTTAAAAACTTAACCAAAGTAACTTTATTTGTTGCTGTCAAACAACTTACACGGTAACTTATAACTTCAGTATGATTTCAATATCCCTTTACAGGTTGGTGAGACCACAAGGAAAATCAGGCACAATGTTACACACTCTGTGGCACCAAATCACAGAGATGCCACACACGCAGGACTGTCACTCAAGCACAAATGTCAATATTAATCTCCCACTGTTTTATTTTATTTATTTTTTTCAGGGAGACTTTAGAAACAAAATAAAATAAAATGATTTTTTCAGGAAGAGTTTAGAAACCAAATAACATAAAATTATTTTTTCAATGACAATTTAGAAACCAACTAAAAAAAAAAAAAAAAAGGCTTTCTATGGCCCACTGAGTCAGAGATGGCACACACAGGAGTCAGGAGTGGCACACAAGCCCAGAGGCCAATATTTTTCTCCCACTGATTGATGTAGTGATTTTTTCAGGTAGATTTTGGAACCCAAATCAAGCAAAAAAATTAATAGGCTTTCTATGGCCCACAATTTGAGAGAGAGAGAGAGAGATGGCACACCCAGGAGTCAAGACTGGCACACAAGCAGAAAGGGCAATATTAATCTCCCACTGATTTCTTTTTGATTTTTTCAGGGAGACTTTATAAACAAAATAAAATAAAATGATCTTTTCAGGAAGAATTTAGAAACCAAATAAAATAAAATGATTTTTTCAGGGATAATTTAGAAACCAAATAAAAAAAAATAGGCTTTCTATGGCCCAGTGCCCACTATTTGAGAGAGAGAGATGGCACACCCAGGAGTCAGGAGTGGCACACAAGCAGAAAGGGCAATATTAATCTCACACTGATTTCTTTTTGATTTTTTCAGGGAGAATTTAGAAACACAATAAAAAAAGAAAAAATAGGCTTTCTATGGCCCAGTGCCCACTATTTGAGAGAGAGAGAGAGAGATGGCACACACAGGAGTCAGGAGTGGCACACAAGCAGAAAGGGCAATATTAATCTCCCACTGATTTCTTTTTGATTTTTTCAGGGAGAATTTAGAAACACAATAATAAAAAAAAATAGGCTTTCTATGGCCCAGTGCCCACTATTTGAAAGAGATCGATGGCACACCCAGGAGTCAGGAGTGGCACACAAGCAGAAAGGGCAATATTAATCTCCCACTGATTTCTTTTTGATTTTTTTCAGGGAGAATTTAGAAACACAATAAAAAAAGGCTTTCTATGGCCCAGTGCCCACTATTTGAGAGAGAGAGATGGCACACCCAGGAGTCAGGAGTGGCACACAAGCAGAAAGGGCAATATTAATCTCCCACTGATTTCTTTTTGATTTTTTCAGGGAGAATTTAGAAACACAATAAAAAAAATTGGCTTTCTATGGCCCAGTGCCCACTATTTGAGAGAGAGAGAGATGGCACACCCAGGAGTCAGGAGTGGCACACAAGCAGAAAGGGCAATATTAATCTCCCACTGATTTCTTTTTGATTTTTTCAGGGAGAATTTAGAAACACAATAATAAAAAAAAAGGCTTTCTATGGCCCAGTGCCCACTATTTGAAAGAGACAGATGGCACACCCAGGAGTCAGGAGTGGCACACAAGCAGAAAGGGCAATATTAATCTCCCACTGATTTTTTTTTTCAGGGAGACTTTAGAAACAAAATAAAATAAAATGATTTTTTCAGGAAGAATTTAGAAACCAAATAAAATAAAATGATTTTTTCAGGGATTATTTAGAAACCAAATAAAAAATAAATAGGCTTTCTATGGCCCAGTGCCCACTATTTGAGAGAGAGAGATGGCACACCCAGGAGTCAGGAGTGGCACACAAGCATAAAGGGCAATATTAATCTCCCACTGATTTCTTTTTGATTTTTTCAGGGAGAATTTAGAAACACAATAAAAAAAAAATAGGCTTTCTATGGCCCAGTGCCCACTATTTGAGAGAGAGAGAGATGGCACACCCAGGAGTCAGGAGTGGCACACAAGCAGAAAGGGCAATATTAATCTCCCACTGATTTCTTTTTGATTTTTTCAGGGAGAATTTAGAAACACGATAATAAAAAAAAAAATTAGGCTTTCTATGGCCCAGTGCCCACTATTTGAAAGAGAGAGATGGCACACCCAGGAGTCAGGAGTGGCACACAAGCAGAAAGGGCAATATTAATCTTACACTGATTTTTTTATGAATTTTTCTGGGAGTATTTAGAAACCCAATATAAAAGAAAAATTAATAGGCTTTCTATGGCCCACTATTTGAGAGAGAGATGGCACACTCAGGACTGGCACACAAGCCCAAAGGCCAATATTAATCTCCCACTGTTTTTTTTTTTTTCAGGGAGAATTTATAAACCCAATAAAAAAAAAAGAAAAAAGGCTTTCTATGGCCCACTATGTGAGAGAGATGGCACACACAGGGATGGCACTTTAGCAGAAATGCCAAATTGCCAATCTTAATCTCCCACAAAAAAAAAAATAAAATAAACAGGGACTGTCCTCCAATTACTATCTCCCTGCAGTAATCTCAGCCAGGTATGGCAGGCAGCAATAAGGAGTGGACTGATGCACAAATGAAATAAAAAGTGTGGACAAACAAACAAGATAGCTGTGCAGAAAGGAAGGAACAACAGGATTTGTGCTTTGAAAAAAGCAGTTGGTTTGCACAGCGGTGTACACACAGCAATGCAGCTATCAGGGAGCCTTCTAGGGCAGCCCAATGAGCTACAGCGCTGAGAAAAAAAAAATGTAGCTTCCACTGTCCCTGCAAACAAAAGGTAGTGTTGGACAGTGGAAATCGCTACAGCACAAGCGGTTTGGGGGTTTATATTCCCTGTCTAACGCTATCCCTGCTTCTGACGAAGCGGCAGCTGTTGTGAATTCTGTGGCTGAGTTCACTTCTGTGGTCACAAGTGGTATTGCAGTCTCTGGGCTTCCTCCCTCAGGTGTTTTGGTGAGCTCGTTGGCTGCCTTGCTATTTAGCTCCACCTGAGTCTGTCTTCCTTGCTCCTTGTCAATGTTCCAGTGTTGGATCTGAGCTACTGCATCTTTCCTTGGGCCTGCTGCTCTGCTAGATAAGTGCTTCTAGTTTGTTTTCTGTTTTTTCTGTCCAGCTTGTTATTATCTTTTGCTGGAAGCTCTGAGAAGCAAAGGGGTGCACCGCCGTGCTGTTAGTTCGGCACGGTGGGTCTTTTTGCCCCTTTGCGTGGTTTTCGTTTTAGGGTTTTTGTAGACTGCATAGTTCTCTTTGCTATCCTCGCTCTGTCTAGAATATCGGGCCTCACTTTGCTGAATCTATTTCATTCCTACGTTTGTCTTTTCATCTTGCTAACAGTCATTATATGTGGGGGCTGCCTATTCCTTTGGGGTATTTCTCTGAGGTAAGTCAGGCTTGTATTTCTATCTTCAGGCTAGTCAGTTCCTCAGGCAGTGCCGAGTTGCATAGGTAGTTGATAGGCGCAATCCACTGCTGCTTCCAGTTGTGTGAGGATAGATCAGGTACTGCAGTCTACAGAGATTCCACGTCTCAGAGCTCGTCCTATTGTTTTGGGTTATTGCCAGATCTCTGTATGTGCGCTGATTACTGCACGCTGTGTTGCCTGATTGCCAGCCATAACAGTACAAGGAGCCTTTCAATGATTTCCAATAGAGGGAAAAAAGAAATCCTGACATCATTTTTTTTTCTTAGCTCTGTCTTCAGTCTTTTTTTTCCCCTAGACATTAGAGTGCTTCAGGACACAGCTGTGGGCATGGATATTCAGGCTCTGTGCTCCTCAATGGATAATCTCGTTGTAAATGTACAAAAGATTCAAGATACTATTGATCAGAAATCGATGCTAGAACCAAGAATTCCGATTCCTGATTTGTTTTTTGGTGACAGAACTAAGTTCCTGAGCTTCAGAAATAATTGTAAGCTATTTTTGGCCTTGAAACCTCATTCTTCTGGTAATCCTATTCAACAGGTTTTGATTATTATTTCTTTTTTGCGCGGCGACCCACAGGACTGGGCGTTTTCTCTTGCACCAGGAGATTCTGCATTGAGTAATGTTGATGCATTTTTCCAGGCGCTGGGATTGCTTTACGATGAGCCTAATTCAGTGGATCAAGCTGAGAAAAATCTGCTGGCTTTATGCCAGGGTCAGGATGATGTAGAAGTATATTGTCAGAAATTTAGAAAATGGTCAGTACTCACTCTGTGGAATGAATCTGCACTAGCGGCTTTGTTCAGAAAGGGTCTCTCTGAAGCTCTTAAGGATGTAATGGTGGGATTTCCTATGCCTGCTGGTTTGAATGAGTCTATGTCCTTGGCCATTCAGATCGGTCGTCGCTTGCGCGAGCGTAAATCTGTGCACCATCTGGCGGTATTGTCTGAGAGTAAGCCTGAGCCTATGCAGTGCGACAGGACTATGACTAAAGTAGAACGGCACGAACACAGACGTCTGAACAGACTGTGTTTCTATTGTGGTGATTCTACTCATGCTATTTCTAATTGTCCTAAACGCACTAGGCGGTTCGATAGCTCTGCCGTTATTGGTACTGTACAGTCCAAATTCCTTTTGTCCATTACCTTAATGTGCTCTTTGTCATCATATTCTGTCATGGCGTTTGTGGATTCAGGCGCTGCCCTGAATCTGATGGATTTGGATTATGCTAAACGTTGTGGATTTTTCTTGGAGCCTTTGCGGTGTCCTATTCCGTTGAGAGGAATTGATGCTACACCTCTGGCCAAGAATAAGCCTCAGTACTGGGCCCAGCTGACCATGTGCATGGCTCCTGCACATCAGGAAGTTATTCGCTTTTTGGTACTGCATAATTTGCATGATGTGGTCGTGTTGGGGTTGCCATGGCTACAAACCCATAATCCAGTATTGGATTGGAACTCTATGTCGGTAACCAGCTGGGGTTGTCAGGGAGTACATGGTGATGTTCCATTTTTGTCTATTTCGTCATCCATTCCTTCTGACATCCCAGAGTTCTTGTCGGACTTTCAGGATGTATTTGAAGAGTCCAAGTCTGATGCCCTTCCTCCGCATAGGAATTGTGATTGTGCTATCGATTTGATTCCTGGTAGTAAATTCCCTAAGGGTCGTTTATTTAATTTGTCCGTACCTGAACACACCGCTATGCGCAGTTATTTGAAGGAGTCCCTGGAGAAGGGACATATTCGCCCATCTTCGTCACCATTGGGAGCAGGGTTCTTTTTTGTAGCCAAGAAGGATGGTTCGCTAAGACCGTGTATTGATTACCGCCTTCTTAATAAGATCACTGTTAAGTTTCAGTATCCCTTGCCATTGATTTCTGACTTGTTTGCTCGGATTAAGGGGGCTAGTTGGTTTACTAAGATTGATCTTCGTGGTGCGTATAATCTGGTGAGAATCAGGCAGGGAGATGAATGGAAAACGGCATTTAATACGCCCGAGGGTCATTTTGAGTATCTGGTGATGCCGTTCGGACTTGCCAATGCTCCATCTGTTTTTCAGTCTTTTATGCATGACATTTTCCGTGAGTATCTGGATAAATTCTTGATTGTTTACTTGGATGACATTTTGATCTTCTCAGATGATTGGGAGTCTCATGTGAAGCAAGTCAGAATGGTTTTCCAGGTACTGCGTGCTAATTCCTTGTTCGTGAAGGGATCAAAGTGTCTCTTCGGTGTGCAGAAAGTTTCATTTTTGGGGTTCATCTTTTCCCCTTCTACTATCGAGATGGATCCGGTTAAGGTTCAGGCCATCCAGGATTGGACTCAGCCGACATCTCTAAAAAGTTTGCAGAAATTCCTGGGCTTTGCTAATTTTTATCGTCGCTTCATCTGTAATTTTTCTAGCATTGCCAGACCATTGACCGATTTGACCAAGAAGGGTGCTGATTTGGTTAATTGGTCTTCTGCTGCCGTGGAAGCTTTTCAGGAGTTGAAGCGTCGTTTTTGCTGTGCCCCTGTGTTGTGTCAACCTGATGTTTCTCTTCCGTTCCAGGTCGAGGTTGATGCTTCTGAGATTGGTGCAGGGGCGGTTTTGTCACAGAGAGGTTCTGGTTGCTCAGTGTTCAAACCATGTGCTTTCTTTTCCAGGAAATTTTCTGCTGCTGAGCGTAATTATGATGTGGGCAACCGAGAGTTGCTGGCCATGAAGTGGGCATTCGAGGAGTGGCGTCATTGGCTTGAGGGTGCTAAGCATCGCGTGGTGGTTTTGACTGATCATAAGAACCTTACTTATCTTGAGTCTGCCAAGCGCTTGAATCCTAGACAGGCCCGTTGGTCGTTATTTTTTGCTCGTTTTGATTTTGTGATTTCATACCTTCCGGGCTCTAAAAATGTGAAGGCGGATGCTCTGTCTAGGAGTTTTGTGCCCGACTCTCCGGGGTTATCTGAGCCGGCGAGTATCCTCAAGGAAGGAGTCATTGTGTCTGCCATCTCCCCTGATTTGCGGAGAGTGTTGCAGAAATTTCAGGCTAATAAACCTGATCGTTGTCCGGCCGAGAAACTGTTCGTCCCTGATAGGTGGACTAGTAAAGTTATCTCTGAACTTCATTGTTCGGTGCTGGCCGGTCATCCAGGAATCTTTGGTACCAGGGAGTTGGTTGCTAGATCCTTCTGGTGGCCATCTCTGTCACGGGATGTGCGTGCTTTTGTGCAGTCCTGTGGAATTTGTGCTAGGGCTAAGCCCTGCTGTTCACGTGCCAGTGGGTTGCTTTTGCCCTTACCGGTCCCGAAGAGGCCTTGGACACATATTTCGATGGATTTCATTTCTGACCTTCCCGTTTCTCAAAAGATGTCTGTCATTTGGGTGGTCTGTGATCGCTTTTCTAAAATGGTCCATCTGGTGCCCTTGGTTAAATTGCCTTCCTCCTCTGATTTGGTGCCTTTGTTCTTCCAGCATGTGGTTCGTTTACATGGCATTCCTGAGAATATTGTTTCTGACAGAGGTTCCCAGTTTGTCTCGAGGTTCTGGCGAGCCTTTTGTGGTAGGATGGGCATTGACCTATCTTTTTCCTCGGCCTTCCATCCTCAGACTAATGGCCAGACCGAACGAACCAATCAGACCTTGGAAACATATCTGAGATGTTTTGTTTCCGCTGACCAGGATGATTGGGTGTCATTTTTGCCGTTGGCTGAGTTCGCCCTTAATAATCGGGCCAGCTCGGCTACCTTGGTCTCTCCATTTTTCTGCAATTCTGGGTTCCATCCTCGTTTCTCTTCAGGACAGGTTGAGTCTTCGGACTGTCCTGGTGTGGATTATGTGGTGGACAGGTTGCAGCAGATCTGGACTCAGGTAGTGGACAATTTGACCTTGTCCCAGGAGAAGGCTCAGCTTTTCGCTAATCGCAGACGCCGTGTGGGACCCCGACTTCGTGTTGGGGATCTGGTTTGGTTATCTTCTCGTCATATACCTATGAAGGTTTCCTCTCCTAAATTTAAACCTCGTTTTATTGGTCCGTATAGGATTTCTGAGATTCTCAATCCGGTGTCTTTTCGTCTGACCCTCCCAGACTCCTTTTCCATACATAATGTATTCCATAGGTCGTTGTTGAGGAGATACGTGGCACCTATGGTTCCATCTGTGGAGCCTCCTGCCCCTGTTTTGGTGGAGGGGGAATTGGAGTATATTGTGGAGAAGATTTTGGATTCTCGTGTCTCTAGACGGAAACTCCAGTATCTGGTCAAATGGAAGGGTTATGCTCAGGAAGATAATTCCTGGGTTTTTGCCTCTGATGTCCATGCCCCAGATCTTGTTCGTGCCTTTCATGTGGCTCATCCTGGTCGGCCTGGGGGTTCTGGTGAGGGTTTGGTGACCCCTCCTCAAGGGGGGGGTACTGTTGTGAATTCTGTGGCTGAGTTCACTTCTGTGGTCACAAGTGGTATTGCAGTCTCTGGGCTTCCTCCCTCAGGTGTTTTGGTGAGCTCGTTGGCTGCCTTGCTATTTAGCTCCACCTGAGTCTGTCTTCCTTGCTCCTTGTCAATGTTCCAGTGTTGGATCTGAGCTCCTGCATCTTTCCTTGGGCCTGCTGCTCTGCTAGATAAGTGCTTCTAGTTTGTTTTCTGTTTTTTCTGTCCAGCTTGTTATTATCTTTTGCTGGAAGCTCTGAGAAGCAAAGGGGTGCACCGCCGTGCTGTTAGTTCGGCACGGTGGGTCTTTTTGCCCCTTTGCGTGGTTTTCGTTTTAGGGTTTTTGTAGACTGCATAGTTCTCTTTGCTATCCTCGCTCTGTCTAGAATATCGGGCCTCACTTTGCTGAATCTATTTCATTCCTACGTTTGTCTTTTCATCTTGCTAACAGTCATTATATGTGGGGGCTGCCTATTCCTTTGGGGTATTTCTCTGAGGTAAGTCAGGCTTGTATTTCTATCTTCAGGCTAGTCAGTTCCTCAGGCAGTGCCGAGTTGCATAGGTAGTTGATAGGCGCAATCCACTGCTGCTTCCAGTTGTGTGAGGATAGATCAGGTACTGCAGTCTACAGAGATTCCACGTCTCAGAGCTCGTCCTATTGTTTTGGGTTATTGCCAGATCTCTGTATGTGCGCTGATTACTGCACGCTGTGTTGCCTGATTGCCAGCCATAACAGGCAGCAACCTCTCCCTAAGCTCAGATCAGCAGCAGTAAGATGGCGGTCGGCGGGAACGCCTCTTAATAGCCCCTGTGACGCCTCAGACAGCAAGCCAATCACTGCAATGCCCTTCTCTAAGATGGTGGGGACCAGGACCTATGTCATCACACTGCCCACACTCTGCTTTCACCTTCATTGGCTGAGAAATGGCGCTTTTCGCGTCATTGAAACGCGACTTTGGCGCGAAAGTCGCGTACCGCATGGCTGACCACGCACAGGGGTCGGATCGGGTTTCATGAAACCCGACTTTGCCAAAAGTCGGCGACTTTTGAATATGAACGACCCGTTTCGCTCAACCCTAGTGCTGCCGGTTACTGACCATGGGGACGTAGCCTTTTAGTCCCCTTAGGAAACATGAACATGCAATCATCTGATCACAGTATTGCTGCATATAGTGAAAATCACTTTGAAGCCTGGCTACTTGCAAGGCTTCAAGGGAGATCCATATTGACAAACACAGAGATCTTCAACAAACCACCAGCTCTCAAAGCAACCCACACCGATGCAGGCATAGAATGATGTGCCCCCTGCTCGCTCATTGTTAATGCCACTGTCAGGTGTCACCACCCGTGATTGTTGGAGGCAGGATTTGGTTGTGGCACACAGTCATTACTTGCCGGGAATGGGAAGCGATCACCCCGTGAACCCACTCCATACACGCCCTTCCAAGTTGCACTGTATATATACAGCACATGTTGTGAAGGAGTTTAAGAGTAACTGTCATTTTAATTTTTATTTCTTAGATAGATGAAAATAAACAACTTTGTTATATGTCTTATCAAAAAAATCTGCTTCTTTCTGATAAGTTTACAAGTTTCTGTAATGGGGGAGAAGCTCTGCCTTCAGCTCCTTCATTCTCCCATATACATAGAGTCTAATCAATAGCAGCTGCCATCTCTTATCTCAGTAATGGGAAAGTTTGTCTTCACTGAATACAGATTTTACATCAGAAATGAGAATTTTGAGAATGAACAGTCCAGGAGGACAAAGAAACAGATCTGTCTGATCAGATATATTACAAAGTTGCTTATTTTCATGTGTTTTAATGATTTATGAAATAAAAACTACTCTTTAATTCCTGTCCCAGTAGCTGAGTTTTTATTTTAGTAACAAATATAGCATAATTTCACTTAATTCTATACAGATTTATGTATTTCCATGATTGCAGTCATAATCATGATCGAAACGTATAGAGGACTTTTTTCTTTTTAGCTATGTACAGAAAATAGTAGAATAATTATTTTCTGTATTTTAAATCTGATACACAAAATGAAAAGGATAGTTAAAAACATAGTGGCTCGACAAAGCTCAGAACTCTTACTTCTTAAGACTTAAGGGTATTGCTTAAAAACTCAAAAAGCATAGTCAATAGATTTGGAATTTGTGATGCCACCCTTCTCTAACTGTTTGTGTGCACTCACATAGAAAATAGCACAAAGAGAAGAGTTATAGGCGTAATTGTACTTTTTATGTTTTTGCTTCTTATAGCTCAAAAGTCAGTAATAGTTAAGTAGCATTTTAGTTGTGTTTTAACAGCTGCTGGCAAAAAGGCTTAACGTACTTTGGCGCCTATAATGACACAGTCCCATTCACAAAGATCAGTGTAACCCACTATGTCCTTATAGCCATGTGCAAAACGGTAGCATATAAATAACTATTGCCCTTTCTTAACCCTTGCTCTCATCGTTTGTACTAAC
This sequence comes from Ranitomeya imitator, assembly GCF_032444005.1. Classification (NCBI taxonomy): domain Eukaryota; kingdom Metazoa; phylum Chordata; class Amphibia; order Anura; family Dendrobatidae; genus Ranitomeya; species Ranitomeya imitator. The sequence continues at coordinate 510,686,500 of NC_091282.1, read as the reverse complement.
TGACTAATTGGGGACAACATACTTGATAAAAGTGAATTTCTCACCGCCTAGTTTAACCCCTTACCGGCATCGGACGTACTATACCGTCCGATGCCGGCTCCCCTGCTTTGATGCAGGGCTCCGGCGGTGAGCCCGCACCAAAGCCGGGACATGTCAGCTGTTTTGAACAGCTGACATGTGCCCGTAATAGGCGCGGGCAGAATCGCGATCTGCCCGCACCTATTAACTAGTTAAATGCCGCTGTCAAACGCAGACAGCGGCATTTAACTACCGCTTCCGGCCGGGCGGCCGGAAATGACGTCATCGCCGACCCCCGTCACATGTCCGGGGGTCGGCGATGTGTCTCCATTGTAGCCATAGAGGTCCTTGAGACCTCTATGGTTACTGATTGCCCGTCGCTGTGAACGCCACCCTGTGGTCGGCGCTCACAGCACACGTGCAATTCTGCTACATAGCAGCGATCAGCAGATCGCTGCTATGTAGCAGAGCCGATCGTGCTGTGCCTGCTTCTAGCCTCCCATGGAGGCTATTGAAGCATGGCAAAAGTTAAAAAAAAAAGTTTAAAAAAATGTGAAAAAAATAAAAAAAACATAAAAGTTTAAATCACCCCCCTTTCGCCCCAATCAAAATAAATCAATAAAAAAAATATCAAATCTACGCATGTTTGGTATCGCCGCGCTCAGAATTGCCCGATCTATCAAATAAAAAAAAGTATTAACCTGATCGCTAAACAGCGTAGCGGGAAAAAAACTCGAAACGCCAGAATTACGTTTTTTTGGTCGCCGTGACATTGCATTAAAATGCAATAACGGGCGATCAAAAGAACGTATCTGCACCGAAATGCTATCATTAAAAACGTCATCTCGGCACGCAAAAAATAAGCCCTCAACCGACCCCAGATCACGAAAAATGGAGACGCTACGAGTATCGGAAAATGGCGCAATTTTTTTTTTTTTTAGCAAAGTTTGGAATTTTTTTTCACCACTTAGATAAAAAATAACCTAGTCATGTTTGGTGTCGATGAACTCGTAATGACCTGGAGAATCATAATGGCAGGTCATTTTTAGCATTTAGTGAACCTAGCAAAAAAGCCAAACAAAAAACCAATGTGGGATTGCACTTTTTTTGCAATTTCACCGCACTTGGAATTTTTTTTGCCGTTTTCTAGTACACGACATGCTAAAACCAATGATGTCGTTCAAAAGTACAACTCGTCCTGCAAAAAATAAGCCCTCACATGGCCAAATTGACGGAAAAATAAAAAAGTTATGGCTCTGGGAAGTAGGGGAGCGAAAAACGAACACGGAAAAACGAAAAATCCCCTGGTCATGAAGGGGTTAATAGAAAAATAAAGTACATATAGAAAAGAGTGGAGTTTAAAGTAAAAAAATATTGTTCTGAAACCACAGCGAAACTAAAGGGGGAAAAAATTGTGGCATTTCCTATTTTGTTGTAATTTAATGATTTTTTAAAACTATTTCCTTGAAGCACAACATCAACTTTTTTTTTATTTCACTCCTGAAGTGGTATCACTACTGCATGTTTCCTGTCCATAGTGGAATACTTACCATCCATTTTAACCTGTCGGGTTGCTCCTGTGTTTGCTGGGCAGACCAGAAGTCAATTCTCAATGTAAGTCTATGGGAGCCAGAAGAAGGTTCTCAAAGACTGAGAGATGGTGTCCGTCACCTCTGACTTCTTGTCAGTCAAAAGCTGAGGTCACAAGATGATAAAATGGGATTGATGCAACAGAAAAGCAAAAGACTGTCTGCTACGTATTTTACTAGGGGCAAGGAACAAATAATTGTAAGACCACAAATAAAGAAAATTTACTGAGTGGTGCTGTAATCCCATTACACCTCAAGGTGGTTTGCACGTCAATGATCAGGCCAATTTTTACAATTCTGACCTTTGTCAATTTATGAGGTAATAACTCTGGAATGCTTTAATGGATCCCACTGATTCTGAGACTGTTTTTTTGTGGCACATTACATTCATATTAGTGGTAAAAGTTATTCATTATAACTTGCATTTATTTGTGAGCAAAAAATGAAATTTGGCAAAAATGTGGAAAATTTTGCAATTTCAAAACTTTAAATTCTTATTCCCTTATGTCAGAGAAAAAAGTTAACAAATAACATTTCCCACATATCTGCTTTGCCTCAGCACAATTTTTTAACTTTTTTTTGTTAGGAAGCTATAAGGGTGAAAAGCTGACCATCAATTTCTCATTTTTCCAACAAAATTTACAAAACCATTTTTTTGCAGGTCACATCATATTTGAAGTGACTTTGATGGTTCGATATGACAGAGTATACAGAAGTGACACCATTCTGAAAAATGCACTCCTCAAGGTGCTCAAAACCACATTCAAGAAGTTTATTAACCCATCACATGCTTCACAGGAATTTTTGTAATATGAAAAAAAACGATCATTTAACTTTTTTTTCACAAATACTTTTTTAGACCCAAAAGAGCAGTGAGACTATGGAACTCTCTGCCGTATGATGTTGTAATGAGTGATTCATTACTTAAATTTAAGAGGGGACTGGATACCTTTCTGGAAAAGTATAATGTTACAGGGTATATACACTAGATTCCTTGATAGGGCGTTGATCCAGGGAACTAGTCTGATTGCCGTATGTGGAGTCGGGAAGGAATTTTTTTCCCCAATGTGGAGCTTACTCTTTGCACATGGGGTTTTTTTGCCTTCCTCTGGATCAACATGTTAGGTTAGGCTATGGGTTGAACTAGATGGACATATAGTCTTCCTTCAACCTTAATAACTATGTAACTAAATTTGTTTATTTTTGCTATGGTATATGGAAAAATGGACCTCAAAATTTATTGTGCAATTTCTCCTGAGCATGCCGACACCCAATGTCCCATGTGTGGGGAAAACCACTGTTTGGGAGCATAGCAGAGTTCGTAAGTGAAGGAATGCTGTTTAAGTTTTTGAATGCAAAATTTGCTGGAACAGTGGAAACCCCCCACAAATTATACCATTTTGGAAACTAGACCTCTCAGGAAACTTATCTGGATGTATGGTGAGTACAATAAACCCTCTGGTGCTTCACAGAAGTTTATAACATTGAGCCGTGAAAATGAAAAAAAACTGATGTTCCCAATAAAAATGTTTTTGAACCAAATTCTGCATTTTCTGAAGAGTAACAGGACAAATTGCACCATACAATTTGTTGTGAAATTTCTCCTGAGTACTCCGATACCTGACATGTGAGAGAAAACTACGGTTTGGGCGTATGGCAGAGCTCAGAAAGAAAGTTTAACTTGCTGAAATTATTAGTGGGCGCCATGTCCCATTTGGGTCTAAGGGGTAAGGTTTCTCTTTGTGGAGGGTGACATACCAGCTCTGGCTTGTCAAGGTAAGGAGGCCTATTCGCCATGGAATGCTCCTCCTCATTTCGCAGACACAGTGTTTTGAATTGAGATACTTATTTGGCTTTTATCCTAAGTCATATTGCACGACTCGTTAAAGGGTTGATTGTAACTTGTAGGATCGCTACTTCCAACAGGTGGCGCTATACAGTTTAAGTACTCTTTTTCTCTGAAAAAGCAATTTGCATATTAAATGTCCCATTTCGAGAGCCACTCATGATCCTAAACAATGTAAATCCCCCACAATTGACCCCATTTTGGAAACTAGACCCCTCAAGGAATGTATTTAGATGTGTGGTGAGAACCTTGAACCCACAGGTGATTCACAAAATTTTATACGTTGAGCTGTGAAAATAATAAAATCACATTTACACACAAAAATGTTATTTTAGTCTCATTTTTTAAACTTTTACAAGCGTAACAGAATACATTTGCAGTGCAACTTCTCCTCAGTAAGCTGATACCACACAGGTGGAGGAATACTACTTTAGAGGCACAGTGCAAGTCTCAGGAGGGTAGGAAGACCATATTGGAGTTCAGATTATGCTGGAATGGTTTGAGGGTGTGACATCATACTGGCAGAGCCCCTGAAGTGCCAGAACAATAGAAATCTCCATAGATCTTGGTGACAAGATCTCCATCTGTACATACGCCTCCCTGGCAGCCATTTTACCGGAGTCCACCTCATCGCTAACCATGTAAATGCAGTGGCTCTGAGCTTTCACAAAATGTCTGTAGAGCCCCTGCACCACTGAACACCAGCAGCAGCGCACATCCGAACACCCCTTATCCCAGCCTGCAGCCTGCAGCAACGCTCCACTATTGCCTCCTCCAGCAGCAACCCTGGGACCCTGCTCCACGGCAGCTGGTAAGGTATATCTGCATTATAAGACACACCCCCATTTTTCCCACAAATTTTTGGGGAAAAAGTGTGTTTTATAATCTGAAAAATACAGTAAATAAAGTGTTAGTGCTTTAACCAGTGCTCAATAAAAAATGGTTTGGTTTCACTAGTATGCTGAATGCTCTTTGTAACAGGTTCAAGTTACACAGGAACAATGGGTATAGTCCATATATGATGAGGGAAATTCCCTGTTATTCCCTGTCGTGCCCCTGCATTGCTCCTGTCCTCACAAGGACAGTCCCTAAGTGTAGGTTGCTACAGGATACCAACCAAAGATGTATACAGGTTAGTCTCCCTATGCTTTTCCTCTCCAATAGGGGATGACCATTTGTCACAACCCATGTGTCACAACCCATGTACTGGAAGTGGATAGTACATACTGCTATTGATGAACACACCATCCAGCAAGTGGAGGTCGTCATTTTAGAAAATCGCCACGTAACCATTCACCACCTAGCCCAAAATGTCAATGTTAGTGTGAGCTATGTAGAAAAAAATCACCCAAGACCATCTTCACATGCATAAGGTACCCGCTTGATGGGTTTCCCGGCTGCTCACACCTTTCCGAAGCAGAAGCGAGTCGAATGTTCTGAGACTCTATTGATGATGTGCCATGGATACCCCGAGGACTTTTTCAACAGACTGATCACACAGGATGAAAGCTGGGTCCATCACTATGATCCTGAGACTAAAGTCCAGTCGAAAGTATCATGACTAACCACCTTCAAAGAAGGCACGTGCCAAACTCTTGGCAGGCAACGTCATGCTCATAGCATTTTAGGACGAGCACAGAGTAGTATTGATGGATTTGCTAGCAAAGGATTCCATGATCACAGGGGCATAATATGCTTCATTGATGTGGAAATAGCGCTAGGCAATCAAGATCGAGATATATACAGTTAGGGCCAGAAATATTTGGACAGTGACACAAGTTTTGTTATTTTAGCTGTTTACAAAAACATGTTCAGAAATACAATTATATATATAATATGGGCTGAAAGTGCACACTCCCAGCTGCAATATGATAGTTTCCACATCCAAATCGGAGAAAGGGTTTAGGAATCATAGCTCTGTAATGCATAGCGTCCTCTTTTTCAAGGGACCAAAAGTAATTGGACAATGGACTCTAAGGGCTGCAATTAACTCTGAAGGCGTCTCCCTCGTTAACCTGTAATCAATGAAGTAGTTAAAAGGTCAGGGGTGGATTCCAGGTGTGTGGTTTTGCATTTGGAAGCTGTTGCTGTGAGCAGACAACATGCGGTCAAAGGAACTCTCAATTGAGGTGAAGCAGAACATCCTGAGGCTGAAAAAAAAGAAAAAATCCATCAGAGAGATAGCAGACATGCTTGGAGTAGCAAAATCAACAGTTGGGTACATTCTGAGAAAAAAGGAATTGACTGGTGAGCTTGGGAACTCAAAAAGGCCTGGGCGTCCACGGATGACAACAGTGGTGGATGATCGCAGCATACTTAATTTGGTGAAGAAGAACCCGTTCACAACATCAACTGAAGTCCAGAACACTCTCAGTGAAGTAGGTGTATCTGTCTCTAAGTCAACAGTAAAGAGAAGACTCCATGATAGTAAATACAAAGGGTTCACATCTAGATGCAAACCATTCATCAATACCAAAAATAGACAGGCCAGAGTTAAATTTGCAGAAAAACACCTCAAGAAGCCAGCTCAGTTCTGGAAAAGTATTCTATGGACAGATGAGACAAAGATCAACCTATACCAGAATGATGGGAAGAAAAAAGTTTGGAGAAGAAAGGGAACGGCACATGATCCAAGGCACACCACATCCTCTGTAAAACATGGTGGAGGCAACGTGATGGCATGGGCATGCATGGCTTTCAATGGCACTGGGTCACTTGTGTTTATTGATGACATAAGAGCAGACAAGAGTAGCCGGATGAATTCTGAAGTGTACCGGGATATACTTTCAGCCCAGATTCAGCCAAATGCTGCAAAGTTGATTGGACGGCGCTTCATAGTACAGATGGACAATGACCCCAAGCATACATCCAAAGCTACCCAGGAGTTCATGAGTGCCAAAAAGTGGAACATTCTGCAATGGCCAAGTCAATCTCCAGATCTAAACCCAATTGAGCATGCATTTCACTTGCTCAAATCCAGACTTAAGACGGAAAGACCCACAAACAAGCAAGACCTGAAGGCTGCGGCTGTAAAGGCCTGGCAAAGCATTAAGAAGGAGGAAACCCAGCGTTTGGTGATGTCCATGGGTTCCAGACTTAAGGCAGTGATTGCCTCCAAAGGATTTGCAACAAAATATTGAAAATAAAAATATTTTGTTTGGGTTATGTTTATTTGTCCAATTACTTTTGACCTCCTAAAATGTGGAGTGTTTGTAAAGAAATGTGTACAATTCCTACATTTTCTATCAGATATTTTTGTTCAACCCTTCAAATTAAACGTTACAATCTGCACTTGAATTCTGTTGTAGAGGTTTCATTTCAAATCCAATGTGGTGGCATGCAGAGCCCAACTCGCGAAAATTGTGTCACTGTCCAAATATTTCTGGCCCTAACTGTAGCATGCTCACCAAAGGTGTCCACCTTCTGCAAGACAATGCACCAGTTCACAACTCACATGAGTCACGCTCGGGATGGGAAAGTCCGGAGGATGGAACTGCACACAAACAACAGGATGGAAAAAGAGAGAGGAAGGCCCTAACAGTAGGGAGCGATGGATGGGGTACCTCCTAACCACAACCTATGCCTATCCCTAATTTCCCCTACCGCTCCATGCGGGTCCTTCTCCCTACCGCCATCACATGCCTAGTTTCTAGCTGTCACTTCACAATACCCTGGCTAGTGCACTGGCCAGCAAGGACACTAGCCTCACCACTGCAGATGATATTTACACAGGAGGTAGTGATAAGCATGAGACAGACAAGGTAAGGAACACGACCAGGGGAGCGTGGCTTTGGTGATGATATACCAACTTTGGCACGAGATGGGCAGACATTGATGTAATTATCTGCAAGACCATGGTAGAAACATGCTCTCGTCCAACAGGGAATTGCAGGCAACATAGTTTGAGAAGAGATTCCTTCCACCTACATAGTTTTGTCTGTCTGCACCAGTGTGTCCTCCTCCCTAGAAAGAACAACAGGGGGTAGATTTGGTGTATTTCTCTCCCTGAGGCATCTATCCACCTGGATAGCAAGAGCCATAGTAGCCTCCAACAATCCAGGAGTAGCATACTGCACCAGAGTATCTGGAAGCTTAGCTGACAGACCCTGACAAAATTAGCTCCTAACGGCAGGGTCATTCCACTGTGTCAGTGGCCCATCTCTGAAACTCTGAACAGTACTTGCAACTGCAGGAGGAGACGAGAAGAGTGATGGACTTTTTTATATGTGTTGTGTTATTTTATATACATATACTGTATGTGATGTAATATTCTTTCTTTCTTTCTTTCTCTTCCCACTGCCTTCTTTCCCCTCTTTTCCCCTTCCCCCCCTTCTTCCCTTGTTGTTTAAACCCCTTTTATTAATCTCACTTTTTTATTTGATGCTGATGTTGAACAGTTTTCTCAAACCTTATATTTACTTAGCATATGTAATATTGTCATAGTATTTCAATACAACTGTATAGAAAGGCATTATATAATTGTCTGGCTGTGCCTCTTTCTGTGCACTCGTCACTATAATTGTTCACATTGTCATGTGATCTGTAAGTTTTAGTTGGCATGAGATGTTTTTTTATTTTTCACTCATACTCACTTTTCCCTTTTGTATGTTGCTTTCAAATATGGCACCATCAGCGTGTGCGCATGCTCGCCGTGACAGGATGCATCTCTTCCGGCCTCTGTGAGTGGCCGACGGGTATTCAAAACGTCATGAGGGATTTCCCTCTACCCATCTGGTCACGTGAGAGGCCGTCTTGCGATGCGCCCTATAGGACCTATCACGCTGTGCACATGCACCATCTACGAACACTGTGTTCGGTATTATCTCTGGGACCTTTGTGTGAGCGTGCATGCGCCGCTTGTGGTGACAATTATTCCAAACAGCTGTTCCCCCAGTTTATATATAACCAAGAAATGCACTCAGTTACAGCCCACAGAGGAAGCCTACGTGAAACGCGTGTCGGGGCTGCTGCTGGACACACACTGACAGATATCTATATGGGTGAGTCGTGCATTATGCACCTTATCATTATCTTTGCTATCTTAATATTTGCTATGGACAATGTCCCAGTAATTTACTGACTATCCTTCTCTGTTACCACAGTTGTTGTGTCCTCCCACACATGAATTTCGGTATGTGCCTTGTCTGTTCGAGGGTTACTAAGCCTTGTTGGTTAAAGGATCTTGGAGTGTTTAGCTTGCAAAAATAGAAGGCTAAGAGGAGACTTAATAGATGTCTACAAGTATCTGAAAGGATGTCACAGTGTAGAGAGATCATCCTTATTCTCATTTTCACATAGAAACATGAGAAGCAATGGAATGAAACTGAAAGGGAAAAGATACCAATTCGATATTAGAAAAAAATCTTTTTGACAATGAGGGAGATCAATTAGTGGAACAGGCTTCTACAAGAAGTAGCGAGTTTTCTTCAATGGAAGTCTTCAAACAGAGGCTGGACAGTAGAGTTGAGCGACCTTGACCTTTTTAGAGTCGAGCCGGGTTTTGCGAAACCCGACTATGTCCAAAGTCGGGTCGAGTGAAATCGGCCGATTATGACGTAAAGTCGGGATCGACCGAAACACGAAACCCAATGCAAGTCAATGGGGCAGCATAGTCGGCAGTGAGTGGGGGCCAGGAAAACACCTAGAGTGCCCATTTTAATGTCAAAACCATCCATTCTTCTTAATGAAGCTTGTCAAGCGTAATTTACCTTAAAATAATTGGAAGGCATTTGAAATTGGGGGTCATTTGGCTAAAGTTGTGGGGGGTAGGGCTGGTTCAAGTAATTAGTGGGCCCAGTAAATCTGGACCACGTCACGGCAGTGGAGCAGGGAGAGGTAAGTATTTCAACTTTGCAAGTGCTGTGATCCTGAGCAAGCAGGGGGGGCCCACTCATTGGCATTGGCACTGGCACAGGGCCCCTCAAAGTACAGTGGTGTGTTTGCACGGCGGGGGCGCCTCCCACCGGCAGCAACACTTTTGCGTACTATGAGAGGCCCTGTGCCAGTGACGTCGCCAACTAGTATTCCTCCCCCCACCTGATGAAGGAACCTGCACTTTCATCTGCACCTTCCTCTTTGTCCCCGTGTAAGGTGGTATGGTATGCGGGAAGAGCAACCTGACTTTCAGCAGGGTCACAATGTTGTTGTGTAGCGTGCACGGGGAATGTTGCGTTATGGGTCAATGTACCAGCAGACTCATCTATCACTGGCTGGGCAATGGGCACGATGAAGTGGAAACACAGATATAGGCCCAAAGAAGAAAGTGGGCTAAATGCAGTTCAAAATTGGTAACACAGGAATAACCAGGGGGCATTGCAGTGGAGGACAACTGGAATGAGAGGCTGACACAGAGAGTAGGGCCAAATCAGTAAGTAGTCGAAATGCAGTTCAAAATTGGCAACCGTAGTAAACAGGCGGCACAGCTTTGTTCAGTGGAGGAGAACAGCAAGGAGTGGCAGACACCGATAGTAGGCCCCAACCCAACTAGTAGGCCAAATGCAGTCTAACATTAACAACTACTTAACGAGAGGCTGAAAATGGAATTTCAGGACAGGAAACCAGGAGAACAGCAAGGAGTGGCAGACACCGATAGTAGGCCCCAAACCAACTAGTACGCCAAATGCAGTTGTTCCATTTAACCACAATTTAATGAGAGCCTGAAGATAGAAGCTCAGGAAAGGCAACCTGGGGAACACCTTGGAGTGTAACACACCATCTCTCTCCACCCCATACCCATTTTGTAGGCCTAATGCTGTGTACTTTTCTACAACTACTAAACGAGAGTCGGAAGACCGAAGCAATGGCAAGGAAACCTGGGGAACACCTTGGAGTGTAACACACCATCTCTCTCCACCCCATACCCAATTTGTAGGCCTAATGCAGCCTACTTTCCGACACCTACTAAACGAGAGCATGAAGATCGAAGCTCAGGAAAGGCAACCTGGGGAACACCTTGGAGTGTAACACAACCTCTCTCTACACCACGGAAGGGCTGATTCTTAGGAAGGAAGGCTTTTGTAAATAAGCATTGCGCGTCCGAGGGTGATTATATTCTTATTCGGTATCTACTCACCCTCGGACGCGCCATGCTTCTTGATTTGTAATTAATGTTTATTTGCAATGTGCTTTTGACTTACTCAATTATTTTTTTAATTATTGATTTTATTAAATTAATAGTTTAACATCTTATTGGAAATAATTTAAAGGAGACGCGACAGGACAACACTCGGTGGATGCCATATCTGTGTTAACAACTCCAAAAAACTTTCAGTTAACTTCTTGCAGGAGAAAGAAATTGTAGCTGTTGGACCTTTGTAGTACAGTTCCAGATATTTGTTGTGTGTTTGTTTTGATTGTTAAAATGTCTGCATTTGAGATCTCAACACGATCTTATTTTTTATAATCAAATTAATTTTTTAAATATTTTATTAGGTTGGTTCAAGGGGTACACGGGCCGCAGTAGACAGGTCAGTGGAGGCCTAGTGGAAGGAGGGACCGCAGATGCGCCACTGTTTCACCCATACACAATTAGTAGGCCTAATGCAGCGTAGTTTCCAACAGCTACTAAACGAGAGCCGGAAGATCGAAGCTCAGGAAAGGCAACCTGGGGAACACCTTGGAGTGTAACAACAACCTCTCTCTACACCACGGAAGGGCTGATTCTTAGGAAGGAAGGCTGTTGTAAATAAGCATTGCGCGTCCGAGGGTGATTATATTCTTATTCGGTATCTACTCACCCTCGGACGCGCCATGCTTCTTGATTTGTAATTAATGTTTATTTGCAATGTGCTTTTGACTTACTCAATTATTTTTTTAATTATTGATTTTATTAAATTAATAGTTTAACATCTTATTGGAAATAATTTAAAGGAGACGCGACAGGACAACACTCGGTGGATGCCATATCTGTGTTAACAACTCCAAAAAACTTTCAGTTAACTTCTTGCAGGAGAAAGAAATTGTAGCTGTTGGACCTTTGTAGTACAGTTCCAGATATTTGTTGTGTGTTTGTTTTGATTGTTAAAATGTCTGCATTTGAGATCTCAACACGATCTTATTTTTTATAATCAAATTAATTTTTTAAATATTTTATTAGGTTGGTTCAAGGGGTACACGGGCCGCAGTAGACAGGTCAGTGGAGGCCTAGTGGAAGGAGGGACCACAGACAGGCATCGAAGGCCTAAAATAATAACACATGGCTGTAGGCAATTTTAAATTGGTTCCAGGGGTACACGGGCAGCAGTGCCCTGGTCAGTGTAGTAGTAGTTGAAAGAATGGACCGCAGACAGGCATCGAAGGCCTAAAATAAAAAAATTGGGCTGGCTGTAGGCAATTTTAAATTGGTTCCAGGGGTACACGGGCAGCAGTGGTGTGGTCAGTGGAGGCCTAGTGGAAGGAGTGACCGCAGACAGGCATCGAAGGCCTAAAATATTAACACATGGCTGTAGTCAATTTTAAATTGGTTCCAGGGGTACTTGGGCAGCAGTGCCCTGGTCAGTGTAGTAGTAGTTGAAAGAATGGACCGCAGACAGGCATCGAAGGCCTAAAATAAAAAAATTGGGCTGGCTGTAGGCAATTTTAAATTGGTTCCAGGGGTACACGGGCAGCAGTGGTGTGGTCAGTGGAGGCCTAGTGGAAGGAGTGACCGCAGACAGGCATCGAAGGCCTAAAATAATAACACATGGCTGTAGGCAATTTTAAATTGGTTCCAGGGGTACACGGGCAGCAGTGCCCTGGTCAGTGTAGTAGTAGTTGAAAGAATGGACCGCAGACAGGCATCGAAGGCCTAAAATAAAAAAATTGGGCTGGCTGTAGGCAATTTTAAATTGGTTCCAGGGGTACACGGGCAGCAGTGGTGTGGTCAGTGGAGGCCTAGTGGAAGGAGTGACCGCAGACAGGCATCGAAGGCCTAAAATAATCACACATGGCTGTAGGCAATTTTAAATTGGTTCCAGGGGTACACGGGCAGCAGTGGTGTGGTCAGTGGAGGCCTAGTGGAAGGAGTGACCACAGACAGGCATCGAAGGCCTAAAATATTAACACATGGCTGTAGTCAATTTTAAATTGGTTCCAGGGGTACTTGGGCAGCAGTGCCCTGGTCAGTGTAGTAGTAGTTGAAAGAATGGACCGCAGACAGGCATCGAAGGCCTAAAATAAAAAAATTGGGCTGGCTGTATGCAATTTTAAATTGGTTCCAGGGGTACACGGGCAGCAGTGGTGTGGTCAGTGGAGGCCTAGTGGAAGGAGTGACCGCAGACAGGCATCGAAGGCCTAAAATAATCACACATGGCTGTAGGCAATTTTAAATTGGTTCCAGGGGTACACGGGCAGCAGTGGTGTGGTCAGTGGAGGCCTAGTGGAAGGAGTGACCGCAGACAGGCATCGAAGGCCTAAAATAATAACACATGGCTGTAGGCAATTTTAAATTGGTTCCAGGGGTACACGGGCAGCAGTGCCCTGGTCAGTGTAATAGTAGTTGAAAGAATGGACCGCAGACAGGCATCGAAGGCCTAAAATAAAAAAATTGGGCTGGCTGTAGGCAATTTTAAATTGGTTCCAGGGGTACACGGGCAGCAGTGGTGTGGTCAGTGGAGGCCTAGTGGAAGGAGTGACCGCAGACAGGCATCGAAGGCCTAAAATAATAACACATGGCTGTAGGCAATTTTAAATTGGTTCCAGGGTTACACGGGCAGCAGTGGTGTGGTCAGTGGAGGCCTAGTGGAAGGAGTGACCGCAGACAGGCATCGAAGGCCTAAAATAATCACACATGGCTGTAGGCAATTTTAAATTGGTTCCAGGGGTACACGGGCAGCAGTGGTGTGGTCAGTGGAGGCCTAGTGGAAGGAGTGACCACAGACAGGCATCGAAGGCCTAAAATATTAACACATGGCTGTAGGCAATTTTAAATTGGTTCCAGGGGTACTTGGGCAGCAGTGCCCTGGTCAGTGTAGTAGTAGTTGAAAGAATGGACCGCAGACAGGCATCGAAGGCCTAAAATAAAAAAATTGGGCTGGCTGTATGCAATTTTAAATTGGTTCCAGGGGTACACGGGCAGCAGTGGTGTGGTCAGTGGAGGCCTAGTGGAAGGAGTGACCGCAGACAGGCATCGAAGGCCTAAAATAATCACACATGGCTGTAGGCAATTTTAAATTGGTTCCAGGGTTACACGGGCAGCAGTGGTGTGGTCAGTGGAGGCCTAGTGGAAGGAGTGACCGCAGACAGGCATCGAAGGCCTAAAATAATAACACATGGCTGTAGGCAATTTTAAATTGGTTCCAGGGGTACACGGGCAGCAGTGCCCTGGTCAGTGTAATAGTAGTTGAAAGAATGGACCGCAGACAGGCATCGAAGGCCTAAAATAAAAAAATTGGGCTGGCTGTAGGCAATTTTAAATTGGTTCCAGGGGTACACGGGCAGCAGTGGTGTGGTCAGTGGAGGCCTAGTGGAAGGAGTGACCGCAGACAGGCATCGAAGGCCTAAAATAATAACACATGGCTGTAGGCAATTTTAAATTGGTTCCAGGGTTACACGGGCAGCAGTGGTGTGGTCAGTGGAGGCCTAGTGGAAGGAGTGACCGCAGACAGGCATCGAAGGCCTAAAATAATCACACATGGCTGTAGGCAATTTTAAATTGGTTCCAGGGGTACACGGGCAGCAGTGGTGTGGTCAGTGGAGGCCTAGTGGAAGGAGTGACCACAGACAGGCATCGAAGGCCTAAAATATTAACACATGGCTGTAGGCAATTTTAAATTGGTTCCAGGGGTACTTGGGCAGCAGTGCCCTGGTCAGTGTAGTAGTAGTTGAAAGAATGGACCGCAGACAGGCATCGAAGGCCTAAAATAAAAAAATTGGGCTGGCTGTAGGCAATTTTAAATTGGTTCCAGGGGTACACGGGCAGCAGTGGTGTGGTCAGTGGAGGCCTAGTGGAAGGAGTGACCGCAGACAGGCATCGAAGGCCTAAAATAATAACACATGGCTGTAGGCAATTTTAAATTGGTTCCAGGGTTACACGGGCAGCAGTGGTGTGGTCAGTGGAGGCCTAGTGGAAGGAGTGACCGCAGACAGGCATCGAAGGCCTAAAATAATCACACATGGCTGTAGGCAATTTTAAATTGGTTCCAGGGGTACACGGGCAGCAGTGGTGTGGTCAGTGGAGGCCTAGTGGAAGGAGTGACCGCAGACAGGCATCGAAGGCCTAAAATATTAACACATGGCTGTAGTCAATTTTAAATTGGTTCCAGGGGTACTTGGGTAGCAGTGCCCTGGTCAGTGTAGTAGTAGTTGAAAGAATGGACCGCAGACAGGCATCGAAGGCCTAAAATAAAAAAATTGGGCTGGCTGTAGGCAATTTTAAATTGGTTCCAGGGGTACATGGGCAGCAGTGTATGGTCAGTGGAAGTCTAGTGGAAGGAGTGACGGCAGACAGTCTTCGAAGGCCTAACATAACAAAATTGGGCTGACTGTAGGCACTTTTAAATTGGTTCCAGGGTAACACGGCCAGCAGTGGCCTGGTCAGTGTAGTAGTTGTAGAAAGAAGGGACCGCAGACAGGCTTCGAAGGCCTAACATAACAAAAATGTCAAAACAATGGTATTGTCAGTGCCAGGCATTGAAGGATGTCAGCGCCTAGACTACACATTGGTGAAGCTGTGAGAGATAATTTTGCTAGTGGTAGAGCACTGTTTGAGCTGGGGGGGGGAACTGGCTTGTGGCCGGCGGTACAGGCACAGGGCCCCTCATATTACAACGGTGTGTCTGACGTTGGGTGCGCACCACCACCGCCAGAGACACTTTATTGTACTATGAGGGACCCAGTGGCAGTGCCGTCGACCAAAAGCGGCCACACCCACCTCTTCAGACAAACAGCACTCTCAAGGGTCCAAGCGCAAAGTGGCGATAGCACGGCCCCGTGTGGGGAGTTTGGCCATTTCGTGAGGTGGAAACATGTCGTATGCTGGACAATCAGGTGAAGAAAATTACGAGATTGGAAAAGTCATTCAGAATAGTCCACAGGCAAGACCTTTTCATAGGAAAGCTAGGTGTCAGCCGGGCAGGGTGGGGCAAAAGATTTTGAAATCCAGTTGTGGTTCATTTTAATGAAGGTTAGATCATCTACATTTTGGGTAGCCAGACGAGTCCTTTTTTCTGTTAGTATTGAACCTGCAGCACTGAATACTCTTTCTGATAGGACACTAGCTGCCGGGCAAGCAAGCTCCTGCAATGCATATTCTGCCAATTCTGGCCAGGTGTCTAATTTGGATGCCCAGTAATCAAATGGGAATGACGGTTGAGGGAGAACGTCGATAAGGGATGAAAAATAGTTTGTAACCATACTGGACAAATGTTGTCTCCTGTCACTTTGAATTGATGCTGCAGTACCTGTCCTGTCTGCGGTCATAGAAAAATCACTCCACAACCTGGTCAGAAAACCCCTCTGGCCAACGCCACTTCTGATTTCTGCCCCTCTAACACCTCTGGTCTGCTGGCCCCTGGAGCTCGTGTGAGAACGATCACGGGCGCTGTGTGCAGGGAATGCCAGAAGCAAACGGTCAACAAGAGTTGATTGTTTTGTTGCTAATATTAGTTCCAAGTTCTCATGTGGCATAATATTTTGCAATTTGCCTTTATAGCGAGGATCAAGGAGGCAGGCCAACCAGTAATCGTCATCGTTCATCATTTTTGTAATGCGTGTGTCCCTTTTGAGGATACGCAAGGCATAATCCGCCATGTGGGCCAAAGTTCCCGTTGTCAAATCTGCGGTTGTGCTTGGTTGAGGGGCAGTTGCAGGCAAATCTACGTCACTTGTGTCCCTCAAAAAACCAGAACCCGGCCTTGCCACGCCACCAATTTCCCGTGCCCCCGGGAAAGCTTCCTCATTAAAAATATACTCATCCCCATCATCCTCCTCATCCTCCACCTCCTCTTCGCCCGGTACCTCGTCATGTACACTGCCCTGACCAGACAATCGCTGACTGTCATCAAGGCTTTCCTCTTCCTCTGGTGCAGACGCCTGATCCTTTATGTGCGTCAAACTTTGCATCAGCAGACGCATTAGGGGGATGCTCATGCTTATTATGGCGTTGTCTGCACTAACCAGCCGTGTGCATTCCTCAAAACACTGAAGGACTTGACACATGTCTTGAATCTTCGACCACTGCACACCTGACAACTCCATGTCTGCCATCCTACTGCCTGCCCGTGTATGTGTATCCTCCCACAAAAACATAACAGCCCGCCTCTGTTCGCACAGTCTCTGAAGCATGTGCAGTGTTGAGTTCCACCTTGTTGCAACGTCTATGATTAGGCGATGCTGGGGAAGGTTCAAAGAACGCTGATAGGTCTGCATACGGCTGGAGTGTACAGGCGAACGGCGGATATGTGCGCAAAGTCCACGCACTTTGAGGAGCAGGTCGGATAACCCCGGATAACTTTTCAGGAAGCACTGCACCACCAGGTTTAAGGTGTGAGCCAGGCAAGGAATGTGTTTCAGTTGGGAAAGGGAGATGGCAGCCATGAAATTCCTTCCGTTATCACTCACTACCTTGCCTGCCTCAAGATCTACAGTGCCCAGCCACGACTGCGTTTCTTGCTGCAAGAACTCGGACAGAACTTCCGCGGTGTGTCTATTGTCGCCCAAACACTTCATAGCCAATACAGCCTGCTGACGTATGCCAGTAGCTGCCCCATAATGGGAGACCTGGTGTGCAACAGTGGCAGGTGCGGATGGAGTGTTTGTGCGACTGCGGTCTGTGGACGAGCTCTTGCTTCTGCAGGAGGACGAGGAGGAGGAGGAGGAGGAGGGGGTGCGAACGGCTACAGACAACTGTTTACTAGACCGTGGGCTAGGCAGAACTGTCCCAAACTTGCTGTCCCCTGTGGACCCTGAATCCACCACATTTACCCAGTGTGCCGTGATGGACACGTAACGTCCCTGGCCATGCCTACTGGTCCATGCATCTGTTGTCAGGTGCACCTTTGTGCTCACAGATTGCCTGAGTGCATGGACGATGCGCTCTTTAACATGCTGGTGGAGGGCTGGGATGGCTTTTCTGGAAAAAAAGTGTCGACTGGGTAGCTCGTAGCGTGGTACAGCGTAGTCCATCAGGTCTTTGAAAGCTTCGCTTTCAACTAACCGGTAGGGCATCATCTCTAACGAGATTAGTCTAGCTATGTGGGCGTTCAAACCCTGTGTACGCGGATGCGAGGCTAAGTACTTCCTTTTTCTAACCATAGTCTCATGTAGGGTGAGCTGGACTGGAGAGATGGAGATCGTGGAACTAGCGGGGGTGCCGGTGGACATGGCAGACTGAGAGACGGTGGGAGATGGTATTGTTGCCGCCGGTGCCCTAGATGCAGTGTTTCCTACTACGAAACTGGTGATTCCCTGACCCTGACTGCTTTGGCCTGGCAAAGATACCTGCACAGATACAGCAGGTGGTGCGCTAAATGGTGGTCCTACACTGCCGGAAGGGATGTTGCGTTGATGACTAGCTTCATTGGCCGAGGGTGCAACAACCTTAAGGGACGTTTGGTAGTTAGTCCAAGCTTTCAAATGCATGGTGGTTAAATGTCTATGCATGCAACTAGTATTGAGACTTTTCAGATTCTGACCTCTGCTTAAGGAAGTAGAACATTTTTGACAGATGACTTTGCGCTGATCAATTGGATGTTGTTTAAAAAAATGCCAGACTGCACTCTTTCTAGCATCGGATACCTTTTCAGGCATTGCAGACTGAGCTTTAACCGGATGGCCACGCTGTCCTCCACCAGGTTTTGGCTTTGCCACGCGTTTTGGGCAAGATACGGGCCCGGCAGATGGAACCTGTGGCGATGTTGATGCATGCTGCGGCCCCTCCTCCTCCTCTGCTTCAGAACTGCTGCCGCCTGCACCCTGTTCCCCCAATGGCTGCCAATCGGGGTCAAGAACTGGGTCATCTAATAACTCTTCTTGTACCTCCTGCGCAACTTCGTCTGTGTCACCGTGTCGTTCGGTGGTATAGCGTTCGTGATGGGGCAACATAGTCTCATCAGGGTCTGATTCTTGATCAGCACCCTGCGAGGGCAATGTTGTGGTCTGAGTCAAAGGACCAGCATAGTAGTCTGGCTGTGGCTGTGCGTCAGTGCACTCCATGTCAGATTCAATTTGTAATGGGCATGGACTGTTAACTGCTTCACTTTCTAAGCCAGGGACGGTATGTGTAAAGAGCTCCATGGAGTAACCCGTTGTGTCGCCTGCTGCATTCTTCTCTGTTGTTGTTTTTGCTGAAGAGGACAAGGAAGTGACTTGTCCCTGACCGTGAACATCCACTAACGACGCGCTGCTTTTACTTTTACCAGTTTCACGAGAGGAGGCAAAAGAGCTAGAGGCTGAGTCAGCAAGATAAGCCAAAACTTGCTCTTGCTGCTCCGGCTTTAAAAGCGGTTTTCCTAATCCCAGAAAAGGGAGCGTTCGAGGCCTTGTGTAGCCGGACGACGAACCTGGCTCCACAGCTCCAGACTTAGGTGCAATATTTTTTTCCCCACGACCACCTGATGCTCCACCACTACCACTACCCTCATTACCAGCTGACAATGAACGCCCCCGGCCACGACCTCTTCCACTAGACTTCCTCATTGTTTTAAAAACGTAACCAAACTAACGTTATTTGTTGCAGTCACACAACTTACACGGTGAGCTATAACTTCAGTATGATTTAGCTACCCCTTTACAGGTTGGTGAGACCACAGCGAAAATCAGGCCCAATGTTACACACTCTTTTTTTGGTGGCTGCAAATTAGAGAGATGCCCCACACGCAGGACTATCACTGAAGCACAAATGTTAATATTAATGTCACACTATTATTTTTTTTTTATTTTTATTTTTTTCAGGAACACTTTAGAAACCCCCCCCCCAAAAAAAAAATTGATTTTTGCAGGGAGAATTTAGAAAACAAATGTAACAAACTATATGCTTTCTATGGGCCACTGAGTGAGAGATGACGCACACAGGAATCAGGAGTGGCACACAAGCCCAGAGGCCAATATTTTTCTACCAATGATTGATGGAGTTATTTTCTCTGGTAGATTTTGGAACCCAAATCAAGGAAAAAAAATATAGGCTTTCTATGGACCACAATTGGAGAGAGAGAGAGAGAGAGAGAGAGAGAGAGAGAGAGATGGCACACCCAGGAGTCAAGACTGGCACACAAGCAGAAAGGCCAATATTAATCTCCCACTGTTTTTTTTGGTTGTTTTTTTTTTTTTTTTTCAGGGAGACTTTAGAAAAAAAAATAATAAAAAAAATATGATTTTATCAGGAAGAATTTAGAAACCAAATAAAATAAAATGATTTTTTCAGGGAGAATTTATAAAACAAATAAAACCAAAAATAGGCGTTCTATGGCCCACTGACTGAGAGATGACGCACACAGGAATCAGGAGTGGCACACAAGCCCAGAGGCCAATATTTTTCTACCAATGATTGATGGAGTTATTTTCTCTGGTAGATTTTGGAACCCAAATCAAGGAAAAAAAATATAGGCTTTCTATGGACCACAATTGGAGAGAGAGAGAGAGAGAGAGAGAGATGGCACACCCAGGAGTCAAGACTGGCACACAAGCAGAAAGGCCAATATTAATCTCCCACTGTTTTTTTTGGTTGTTTTTTTTTTTTTTTTTCAGGGAGACTTTAGAAAAAAAAATAATAAAAAAAATATGATTTTATCAGGAAGAATTTAGAAACCAAATAAAATAAAATGATTTTTTCAGGGAGAATTTATAAAACAAATAAAACCAAAAATAGGCGTTCTATGGCCCACTGACTGAGAGATGACGCACACAGGAATCAGGAGTGGCACACAAGCCCAGAGGCCAATATTTTTCTACCAATGATTGATGGAGTTATTTTCTCTGGTAGATTTTGGAACCCAAATCAAGGAAAAAAAATATAGGCTTTCTATGGACCACAATTGGAGAGAGAGAGAGAGAGAGAGAGAGAGAGAGAGATGGCACACCCAGGAGTCAAGACTGGCACACAAGCAGAAAGGCCAATATTAATCTCCCACTGTTTTTTTTGGTTGTTTTTTTTTTTTTTTTTTCAGGGAGACTTTAGAAAAAAAAATAATAAAAAAAATATGATTTTATCAGGAAGAATTTAGAAACCAAATAAAATAAAATGATTTTTTCAGGGAGAATTTAGAAAACAAATAAAACCAAAAATAGGCGTTCTATGGCCCACTGACTAAGAGAGAGAGAGAGAGATGGAACGCTTAGTACTGGCACACAAGCCCAAAGGGCAATATTAATCTCCCTTTTTTTTTCCAGGGAGAATTTCTAAATCCCCCCCCCAAAAAAAAATAGGCTTTCTATGGCCCACTATTTGTGAGAGAGATGGGACGCTCAGGACTGGCACAGATGGCACGCTCAGGACTGGCACAGAAGCCCAGAGGCCAATATTAATCTCCCTTTTTTTCTGGGAGAATTTATAAAACCAAAAAAATATTTAAATAGGCTTTCTATGGCCCACTATTTGTGAGAGAGATGGCACGCTCAGGACTGGCACAGATGGCACGCTCACAACTGGCACACAAGCCCAGAGGCCAATATTAATCTCCCTTTTTTCAGGGAAAATTTATAAAACCAAAAAAAAAATTAAATAGGCTTTCTATGGCCCACTATTTGTGAGAGAGATGGCACGCTCAGGACTGGCACAGATGGCACGCTCACAACTGGCACACAAGCCCAGAGGCCAATATTAATCTCCCTTTTTTCAGGGAAAATTTATAAAACCAAAAAAAAAATTAAATAGGCTTTCTATGGCCCACTATTTGTGAGAGAGATGGGACGCTCAGGACTGGCACAGATGGCACGCTCAGGACTGGCACAGAAGCCCAGAGGCCAATATTAATCTCCCTTTTTTTCTGGGAGAATTTATAAAACCAAAAAAATATTTAAATAGGCTTTCTATGGCCCACTATTTGTGAGAGAGATGGCACGCTCAGGACTGGCACAGATGGCACGCTCACAACTGGCACACAAGCCCAGAGGCCAATATTAATCTCCCTTTTTTCAGGGAAAATTTATAAAACCAAAAAAAAAATTAAATAGGCTTTCTATGGCCCACTATTTGTGAGAGAGATGGGACGCTCAGGACTGGCACAGATGGCACGCTCAGGACTGGCA
This sequence comes from Ranitomeya imitator, assembly GCF_032444005.1. Lineage (NCBI taxonomy): Eukaryota > Metazoa > Chordata > Amphibia > Anura > Dendrobatidae > Ranitomeya > Ranitomeya imitator. Next base: position 510,664,888 of record NC_091282.1, on the reverse strand, counting down.
CAGAAGCCCAGAGGCCAATATTAATCTCCCTTTTTTTCTGGGAGAATTTATAAAACCAAAAAAATATTTAAATAGGCTTTCTATGGCCCACTATTTGTGAGAGAGATGGCACGCTCAGGACTGGCACAGATGGCACGCTCACAACTGGCACACAAGCCCAGAGGCCAATATTAATCTCCCTTTTTTCAGGGAAAATTTATAAAACCAAAAAAAAAATTAAATAGGCTTTCTATGGCCCACTATTTGTGAGAGAGATGGGACGCTCAGGACTGGCACAGATGGCACGCTCAGGACTGGCACAGAAGCCCAGAGGCCAATATTAATCTCCCTTTTTTTCTGGGAGAATTTATAAAACCAAAAAAATATTTAAATAGGCTTTCTATGGCCCACTATTTGTGAGAGAGATGGCACGCTCAGGACTGGCACAGATGGCACGCTCACAACTGGCACACAAGCCCAGAGGCCAATATTAATCTCCCTTTTTTCAGGGAAAATTTATAAAACCAAAAAAAAAATTAAATAGGCTTTCTATGGCCCACTATTTGTGAGAGAGATGGCACGCTCAGGACTGGCACAGATGGCACGCTCACAACTGGCACACAAGCCCAGAGGCCAATATTAATCTCCCTTTTTTTCAGGGAGAATTTATAAAACCAAAAAAAAAATTAAATAGGCTTTCTATGGCCCACTATTTGTGAGAGAGATGGCACGCTCAGGGCTGGCACAGATGGCACGCTCAGGACTGGCACACAAGCCCAGAGGCCAATATTAATCTCCCTTTTTTTCAGGGAGAATTTATAAAACCCAAAAAAAAATAAAATAGGCTTTCTATGGCCCACTATTTGTGAGAGAGATGGCACACTCAGGACTGGCACACAAGCCCAAAGGCCAATATTAATCTCCCACTGTATTTTTATCAGGGAGAATTTATACACCCCACAAAAAAAAATACAGAAAAATGAAAAGGCTTTCTATGGCCCACTATGTGAGAGAGATGGCACACACAGGGATGGCACTCTAGCAGAAATGCCAAATTGCCAATCTTAATCTCCCACCAAAAAAAAAAAAAAAAAAAAAAACAGGGAATGTCCTACAATTACTATCTCCCTGCCTGCAGTAATCTCAGCCAGGTATGGCAGGCAGCTACTATCTCCCTGCCTGCAGTAATCTCAGCCAGGTATGGCAGGCAGCAATAAGGAGTGGACTGATGCACAAATGAAATAAAAAGTGTGGACAAACAAAAAAGATAGCTGTGCAGAAAGGAAGGAACAAGAGGATTTGTGCTTTGAAAAAAGCAGTTGGTTTGCACAGCGGCGTACACACAGCAATGCAGCTATCAGGGAGCCTTCTAGGGCAGCCCAATGAGCTACAGCGCTGAGGGGAAAAAAAAAAAAAAAAAACTTCCACTGTCCCTGCACACCGAGGGTGGTGTTGGACAGTGCAAATCGCTGCAGCACAAGCGGTTTTGTGGTTAATGGACCCTGCCTAACGCTATCCCTGCTTCTGACAAAGCGGCAGCAACCTCTCCCTAAGCTCAGATCAGCAGCAGTAAGATGGCGGTCGGCGGGAACGCCTCTTTATAGCCCCTGTGACGTCGCAGACAGCAAGCCAATCACTGCAATGCCCTTCTCTAAGATGGTGGGGACCAGGACCTATGTCATCACGCTGCCCACACTCTGCGTTTACCTTCATTGGCTGAGAAATGGCGCTTTTCGCGTCATTGAAACGCGACTTTGGCGCGAAAGTCGCGTACCGCATGGCCGACCCCGCACAGGGGTCGGATCGGGTTTCATGAAACCCCGACTTAGCCAAAAGTCGGCGACTTTTGAAAATGTTCGACCCGTTTCGCTCAACCCTACTGGACAGACATCTGTCTGAGATGGTTTAGTGAATCCTGCATCGAGCACGGGGTTCGACACGATGACCCTGGAAGTCCCTTCCAACTCTAACATTCTATGATTCTATGATTGTAAGTGCTTTAAGCCCAGTACTTTTTACTAAACCTATTCTCTTTACTATATCTTGCCTCTGTTAATGTAAAAAATGATAGAGATCATTTACTAATATTATTTTTTGCAATTATTTCTAACTATTATGAACTTTATTTTCTATTGCCAGCATTAGTTTATATAAAAATTCTGAACAATGAAGAAATCTGCTATGTTAAAATGATGTAGTGGATTTTGTTTCATACATAAGAATTCTATTTTCTACAGTACAAATACTTTTGTGTAATACTTACAAAAGCTTCCAGGCATGCTTAACATTTCAAAAGGAACAACATCTGTAGCAAGTGGTATATTGAATTATGACCTACCCAATAGGCATGAATAAAAACCTGCTGTTAAGACATTGTAGCGTAGTGCCCTAAATTGTTTTTCTCCACTAGTCTCCATTAGCACAGTGGCAGGGGTATAAATATACATATTAAAACATTTTAATGTACTAAAATAGTATGGCTTCGATACTAAAAGCCTTTTTTGTAGAGAACATGAATGATAATTTTAGTGATATCAAATTACTATATTGTAAAGTGTTATATAAAAGGCTACAAGTATCTTTGCCCAAAAAATCAGGACACATATGCCCTTTTTCTTGCTAGTTGACCTGTGTAAACAAGAAATTTAATTTTAAATCCCATTTATTCTCCATAAGAGAATGCACAGCAACAGTATATATTCCATTTCAGTTTGCAAAAGGTATTTAAAATTAAGAGATGAAAAAGCTGCAGTGGGTAGAACGGTGGCTCAGTGGTTAGCACTGTAGCCTTGCAGTGCTGGCATCCTGGATTCAAATCCCGCCTACGACATCTGAAAGGAGTTGCTATATTCTCCCCATGTGTACATGTGTTTCCTCCAGGTCCTCCGGTTTTCTTCCGCACATTAAAGACATACTGATAAGGAATTTAGATTGTGAACCCCAATGGGGACAGTGATGATAACATATGGAATATGACAGCGCTATATAAGAAACACATAATAATAAGTGATATTATTTTAATATAACACTTTGGGCTTCTTTAAGGTACAGTACACATATGGAAATTAAATGCTAAATCTTTCAATGTTAAAATTAAACAAAAAAATATGTAAACTTAGTAAGTGAAATATCTCTGAAATCAGGCTCTCTTCACCTACATCATAGTGCCCTCAGTTTACTTAGCTAAAACATACTGACAAATTCCCTTTAACCCCTTTACCCACCAAAGTCATCTGACGTTAATGACCAGGTAATTTTTTACAATTATGACCAATATCATTTTATGAAGTAATAAACCTGGAACATTTCAATGGATCCCACTGATTCTGAAAATGTTTTTTCGTGACATATTGTACTTCATGATAGTGCTAATATTTATTCATTATAACTTGTAACTAGATGGTGGCCCGATTCTAACGTATCAGGTATTCTAGAATATGTAGGTAGTATATAGCACAGGCTACGTACTATATTGCACAGTGACGTAGTATATAACACAACCGATGTGGTATATAACAGAGCTACATAGTATGTAACACAGCGTACATAGTATGTAACGCAGCGTACGTAATATATAGCAGAGCTATGTAGTATATAACACAGCCACGTAGTGTATTGCACAGATACGTAGTGTATTACACAGGCACGTAGTATATTGGTCAGCCACGTAGTATATAGCAGAGCCACGTAGTATATAACATAACCATGTCGTATATCGTAGTTTATTGCACTACTTCGTAGTATATAACAGAGCCACATAGTATATTGCACAGTCGACGTAGTATATAACAGAACCGACACAGCCACATAGTTGTCATGGTTTACTGTGCTCTCGGGTCAGGTAGTTGCAGGGTTAACTCTTATGGCCTCTTTCTGGGTCCTGGGAGGCTTTTTATAGCCTCACTCTGAGGTCAGTCCCTGTCGTTTATACTCTGACCATTGGCTGAGTGTGTCTGACCCTGGAGTGCCGCTGCTTTGTGCAAGTACTAGTCTGTCTGTTTGGTTTCTGATTTGGTTCTGTCGCTGTTGTGATTTCTGCCTGCTGTTTTTGTACTGTCTATTGCCCGTTCTGGTTTTTCTGATCTATTGCTACGTCCTGACTATTCTTCTGATTGCCCCTGTGTACTGCGCCGCCCTCTCTGTGTATGACCCCCGCCTGTCCGACCTGAGTTCCCCTCTCCTTTACTTTAGTTTCCCTGTAAAGACTTACACCCATCTCCAGCAGCAGGACGCTAAGCCCCACCTCCTGTGGTCACATGATCGCAGGTCCTCCTGTTTTCTACCATACTCAGCACGCTGTGCAGGTCCCGTCTGTCTGAGTTTTCCTTGGTATCTGACCCCGGGTCCTCCTGTAGTGTGGGTGAGTCACCCTGTTCAGCCGTGACAGTGTTTCGGTGCTGACAGGATCTTGACAATAGTATATTGCACAGCTACGTAGTATATAGCACAGAGCATGTAGTATATTGGAGAATCATGTTGTATATTGCACAGTCACGTTGTATATTGCCCAGCGACATAGTATATAGCATAGAGATGTAGTATATAACAGAGCCCACGCAGCATGTAACACAGCCCACATAATATATAGCAATGTGGGCACTATATGCTTGATTAAAAAAGATTTAAAATAAAAAATAAACATATACTCACCTTCCGAGGGCCCCTTGAAGTCCTGGTGCCTGTGTGCGGTGCACGCAGCAGCTTCCAGTCCCAGGGTTGGTATTAGCGCAGGACCTCTGATGATGTCATGGTCACATGACCGTGACGTCATGGCAGGTCCTTCTCGCATAGCATCCTTGGCACCAGAACCTGATGCTTACACTGCCGAGTACAGTAGGCGACGTCGGAGGGTGAGAATAACATTTTTTTATTATTATTTTTAACATTAGATTGTTTTACTATTGATGCTGCATACGCAGCATCAATAGTAAAAAGTTGGTCACAAAGGGTTAATAGCTGCATTAACGGAGTGCATTAAACCGCGGTCCGTTTACACTGACATTAACTCTGTGTGAGCGCTCAGCGCTGACTATTTCGCTGCCAGACTCTGACTGGATTTCCACGACAGACAGAGGCCGTGACCAATGAATATCCGTGACAGACAGACAGAAGTGACCCTTAGACAATTATATAGTAGATAATTTCACAAAAAAATTACTTTAGACCCAATTTGTTTCACAAGAGTAACAGGAAAAACTGGACAACAAAGTTTGTTGTGAAATTTCTCCTGAGCATTTCGAAACACCATATATGGAGGAAAACCACTGTTTGGACACAGCAGAGCTCAGAAAAGAAGGAGCGCCATTTGACTTTTTGTGTTCAAAATTTGCTGGAACAATTGGAGCCCTTGATGTGCCGAAAGAGTAAAAATCCCCTCAAGTGACACCATTTTGGAAACTAGACCCTCAATGAACTGATGTAGATTTGTGGTGAGCACATTGAACTGTCAGGTGCCTCACAGAAGTTTAAAACACTGAGCTGTGAAATTTGAAAAAAATCAAATTTTCCACACAAAAATGTTTTGTAGCCTCAAATTTTGCAATTTCATAAGGTAACAGGAGAAATTGCACCATACAATTTGTAGTGCAATTTCTCATGAGTAAGCTGATTGATAACCCATATGAGGAACGAAATTAATATTTCAGCGCACGGCAGGGCTCGGAAGGGAAAAAGCATCATTTGACTTTTTGAACGTAAAATTTCCTGGAAAAATTAGTGGACGCCATGTTCTGTTTGCAGAGCGACTGATGTAACTAAATAGTGGAAACTCCCCACAAAGTGACCCCATTTTGGAAACTAGTCCCCTCAAGGAATGTATTTAGATCTGTGGTGAACACCTTGAACCTCGAGGTGTTTTACAAAAGTTTATAAAGCCGTGAAAAATAAAAAAAATCACATTTCCACCTCAAAAATGTTATTTTACATAGAAACATAGTAACATAGTTTTTAAGGTTGAAGGAAGACTTAAGTCCATCTAGTTCAACCCATATCCTAACCTAACATGTTGATCCAGAGGAAGGCAAAAAAAACCCATGTGGCAAAACAGTAAGCTCCACATTGGGGAAAAAAATTCCTTCCTGACTCCACATACGGCAATCAGACTAGTTCCCTGAATCAACGCCCTATCAAGGAATCTAATGTATATACCCTGTAACATTATACTTTTCAAGAAAGGCATCCAGTCCCTTCTTAAATTTTAAAAATTAATCACTCATTACAACATCATATGCAAAGAGTTCCATAGTCTCACTGATCTTACAGTAAAGAATCCGGGTCTGTTATTATGCTTAAACCTTCTTTCCTCCAGCCATAGAGGATGCCCCCTTGTCCCTGTCTCAGGTCTGTGATTAAAAAGATCATCAGAAAGGTCTTTGTACTGTCCCCTCATATATTTATACATTGTAGTAAGAACTCCCCTTAGCCTTCGTTTTTCCAGACTAAATAACCCCAAGTGTAATAACCTGTATTGGTATTGCAGACCCCCCAGTACTTTAATAACCTTGGTTGCTCTTATCTGCACCCGCTCTAGTTCAGCAGATCCAGAACCAGAACTGTTCACAGTATTCTAAGTGTGGTCACACTAATGACTTGTATAAAGGTAAAATTTTGTTCTCCTCATGAGCATCTATGCCTCTTTTAGTGCATCCCATTATTTTATTTGCCTTTGCAACAGCTGCCTGACACTGGCCACTAAATGTGAGTTTGTCTTCCACCTATACATGCAGGACTTTTTCAGTGACAGTTTTGCCCAGTGTTTTACAATCAAACACATAATTTACATCTTATTTCTTTAGCTCCAATTTTTTTATTTTCACAATTTGAGCCCCAAATTTTGCATTTTCATAAGGTTAACAGGAAAAATTGCACTAAAGGATTTGTTGTGCAGTTTCTTCTGAATACGCTGATATTGAATATGTGGGAGGAAACTACTGTTTGGGTGCACAGCAGGGCTCGGAGGAGGAGAAGAAGCATCATTTGACTTTTTGAATGCAAAATTTGCTGGAATCATTAGCATACCCAATGTCATGTTTGGAGAGCTATGTAAAAAATCAGATTTTACCCACCAAACTGTTATTTTAACCACAATTTTTCAAATTTTTACAAGGATAACAGGAGAAATTGCACCATACAATTTCTCCTGGGTATGCCGATACCCCATATGTGGGAGAATACTACTTTTGAGGCACAGTGTAAAGCTCAGAAGGGAAAAGGCACCATATTGGAGTTCAGATTTTGCTACAATGGTTTCAGAGTGCCATGTCACATTGTCAGAGCCCCTGAGATGCCAAAACAACAGAAACCACAAACTATACTCCCCAATAAATTCATCTCAGGGTGCAGTGATCATATTTACACCACATGCCCTTTTCAGAATTTTATACCATTGAGCGATAAAGAGAGAATAACTTACATTTTTACCACCAAAATGTTGTTTTAGCCCCAAGTTTTTATTTTGCTCAGCGTTAATAGAATTTTTTTTACAAGAAAATGAAGTCCATTTTTTCTTCATAATGCCATTACCCTACATGTAGTCAGGAAATATTTTTCAGGCACAGTGCAAAGCTCAGAAGGAAAGGTGAGCAACATTATAGTGCAGATTTAACTGCTATGGTTTGCGGGTGCCATGACTCACTGGGACAGCCCTTGAGTAGAGATGAGTGAAGGTGTTCAGAAAATGTTCACCAATCTCAAATTCAGAACAAAGGTAACAAATTTGGCAACATTTGGTCACAGTTCGATAAATAATAGCTCTTATATTACTTTGGCTAGGATAGTGGTGCTGTAGGATCAGCGGGGGTAACGGGGGATGTGTTTGATGAGGAGAGGGGGTGGGGAGGGGTTAAAGAAGCTTCTGAAGAGATTACAGGAGCAGCATGTGCTTTTTTAACTTAACTTTAGGTATATTGATTCTGGAAACCAATCAGGATGCAGAGATCATCCACAACAACATGGCAGATGGTCTTCTGTGAATGGATGCCAAAGTCACATGCTAGTGCTGCTGAAAATGAACTTGTCAGTGAAAGAGATAGGATCCTGTCTTGTGAAAAATCGATCTTCCAGCATCTAAGTAGATTGTGCAAATACTGTGTGGCAGTCTCTGGAAGCCCCATTTGCTACTCCAGATCATTTGTGCTAAAACTGTGTGATTCAATGGCAAATTGGAAGGGCAGATTTCCACTGAAAAATCGGTAAGCCATATAGTGTTGCATCCACGAGGCCCAATTAACCACTCCAAATTGTTTTTGTTAAAACTGTGTTTCAGTGGCAAATCAGAAGGCCAGATTTCCACTTAAAAATCATTATGCATTATATAGTGGTGCAGCCACCAGGAGCAATAAGCTACTCCAAATCCTTTGTGCTAAAACTGTGTTTCAGTGGCAAATCAGAGGGACAGATTTCCATGTAAAAATCATTAGGCCTACTATAGTGGTGAAGTCACAAGGCCCAATCAGCTACTCCAAATTGCTTGTCTTAAAATTGTGTTTCAATGGCAAATCAGAAGGCCAGATATCCAGTTAAAAATTGTTAGGCCTAATATAGCGGTGCAGCCACTAGGCGCAATTAGCTACTCCAAATCCTTTGTTCTAAAACTGTGTTTCAGTGGGAAATTAGGAGGCCAGATTTAAAACATAAAAATCATTATGCTTACTATAGTGGTGCAGCCACTAAGGGCAATTAGCTACTCCAAATCTTTTGTGCTCACGCCCTTAACCTGGTGGTACGGTAATTTCTCTGCTGTTATCCCTGTCTGAATGCACTGCTGCTAAAAACATGGTCGCCGTGTGCTCACTTCCGATGACCACACCCCCAGATCATCGACTTTCATTGCTACAGAGGTCTTTCGGTCTACCGGTTATTCATTTGACTAGTGATGTTCCAAAGCAGTGGCAGCAGCGACCAGCCCTGGTGCTGTAATTCCTTTTGCATAGCCTGGGCCAACACAGTCCGGATGCGGTGCAAATCACATTTGCGGAGTGGGGACAGGTGAAGGACATCGGCACCCTTCTGCACAGTTTTGAAATGGCTACTAAGATGGTTAGTGCTGATGAAGCCATCATCAACATCACTATTCCCGTCATAAAAATACTGCAGCACCCTTCGAATAGTCTGTGTGAGGAGGTGATGGTCCTAGAAGAAGAGTTGGAAGCACAGGAGGATGAGGAAGGAATAACAATATCTCAAGAAAAGAAATAGTGCTGATTACTGGGTTGCCACTCTGTTAGATCTATGGTACAAGAGTAAATTTAGCAAGATGCTTCCCCCGGGAAAGGGATGTGCCTGCTGGAATATCGAAAAACACATTTAGACAATCTTAAGAGTGGCTTTCCCCAAGACAGCAATGAGGCACACAGTGTATATCCCAGTAGTAGATGTTCAACCCTGGAAATATCAAAGGTGTCATTACCAAAAAATTAGCAGCAGCAGCAGAAGTGTAAGTGGCATAAGCAATTCCTGGGAGGCATTTAACACATTTTTCAGACCAGCCCGTGCACCAGCAGAACAGAGTACAAGTCTGAAGCGTTGTGAATGACTGGAGAGGATGGTGCAGGAATATCTTGAGCTCGATATTAATGCCATCAGGGAGGTTTTCAACCCTTTTATATTTTGGTCTTCAAAAATGAAACAGTGACCTGAGCTCACCTGTCATGCCTTAGAGGTTTTGTCATGTCCTGCAGCCAGCGCTCTCTCACAATGTGTATTCAGCGCTGCTGGTAGTGTTCTGATAGATAAGATCATCCGGCTGTCCCCTCAAAGTGTAGACCTCCTAACTTTTAAAATGAACAAATCTCCAATCTCCAATGATTTTTGCACCCCAGTCACAGATTGGGCAGACTAGGCGATTGTGTCGTTTTTAGTGTCATGTATTAGAATTGCGTTATACAGTCTGTGCAATCTTTGGGTGTCTTCCGTGCCTGCTTTTGCTGCTGATGCTGATGTTAGAAACATTTTTTTTAAATGGGGATACTCCAAGTTGGGTCACCATCTGGTGGGTTGTCTGTGGTGGAAGGTGTGTCAGAGACCTATTATAATATTTCTACTCTGTGGAAATTGATGCCACTTTAGTGGTGTGTGACAATTATTATTTTCAAATGTGTAGACTCCAAGTTGGGTTTCCATCTGGTGGGCTGCCTGTGGTAGAAAGTGTGTCTGAGGCCTATTATATTATTTCTACTCTGTATTTATTTATACCACTTTTGTGCTGTGTGACAATTATTTTTTTGCAAAGTAGAGACTCCAAGATGAGTCTCCATCTGGTGGGTTGCCTGTGTAAGTAGATATCCCAGACCAGCAGGGTTGCACATACTTTAATTCATTTACCTGTGTTACTATTCATTCATTTTTCTACTGTTTTCAACAATTTATACTGTTTCTACTTGGTTGATATTGATACAACTTTTGTGCTGTGTTACAATTATTTTTTTGGAAACGTGAAGACTCCAAGATGCGTCTCCATCTGGTGGGTAGCCTGTGTAAGTAGATCTTCCAGACAGGCAGGCCTGCACTTACTTTCAGTCAACTACCTGTGTTACTATTCTTACATTTTTCTAAAAAAGTATTCTATAAAACTGATGTTTTTTCCATCTGATTGTGGCTGGGATAAAACAAAAAAATTGGATGTGTTGCATGAGGTGTGAGGTCTCCCAGCTACCAAGACTTACACCGCTCCCTTAATCACCAGGTCCTCATTAAAACTTCAATTCTAATCTCTAAATGCTGGGCTATGCCTTGCTACCTCATGCATGGCCCATGGCTGATTGCACCTGTGCCATTTGCAAATTTCTACTGTGGGTCAATTGTTCCCAATTATCTTGGTGTCTGCACCTACATTTAGCTGTTTGAGAAGCTTTCTGTTACCCCTTAAAGTGTTGTCTATGTGTTTGGTTTTGCCTCCCTTTGAATCTAATGGTGTTCTGGTATGTTCGTCGAACCGTTCAGTGAACGTAGGTCCATTCGGTGAATGTGAACTGAGCCATATGTTATTCCCAGCACATGCTTCTGTAGACATGCACCTGAAAGTTAGGCGGGATTTTCATTGCTTAAGAAATGCCAAACATGTGGATGCTTTACGTGGTTTAGGCACACTGTGGGGCGCAGTAAAAAGGTGGCCATTTTGATTTGGGAGCTCAGAATTTGCTGAATTATTTTTGAGGGGCGATAAGCTATTTGAGAGCCATTGTAATAAAAGTAATGTGGAAGCCCCCTTTATTTCAATTAACAGATGACAGACCTGAGTGGGGGCTTGCTTTTTGGGGGATTGAGAGGAAGTATTGATCTTTTGACCTTGTTAGTTGGATTTATGTTTAAACTCTGGCCTGTCTTTTACTATCTACATGGCTCTTTTAAGCTTAGATAGTCTCTCTCTGATGTTTCTGACTTCTGAAATGTTGTTGCTTTGTGTACTGCAATTGCGCTTTGTCCAGGTCATCTCTCCCTTTGGTATGCCTCTAGTTGTATGTTTTGGATCATGACAATTTGCATGCAGGATAGTATTATCTACTGTACATTTCCTGACAGTAGTGGAAATTATGGTTTTTGATAGCATGCCAACCAGATTCAGGTCCAAAAAATCTCCTATGCGTCAATTCATGACAAAATGTATATTTAAGATTAAATGAATTACAGTGATAATAGCTGATGAGGTATTGTACTGTCGATATATTGAAATTCCATATGACAATCTTGTTATCAATGTATCTGCTGTACCACCATATGAAGTCCTTGTAGGGGTTTCCACACTGTACACATATAACTTCTCACACTAGCTCATGACTAGATTATCTAAAGAGGAAGACTATTTTGCTCTCATTAAATCTCTATTAATTTGGAAATAGTATCTTTCATTAAACAAAAAATAATTATTTTGTCTAAGCAGATGAACAGCGTCCAAGTCAAATAATTGTAAATTCGATGAAAAGTTGATGTATTTTTTCATATGGAAGTTGAGAGCATAAAGGGATATTTTGTGAGGAATCAATGTGTACAGTGAGACTACATTTGAAGCCATTAATGAAAAATTTGATTGCATAAGCTCTGAGCTACATGAGAACAGCCCAATTCCTAAATGAATATCTGGATATTTCAGAGAATTTTTCGTTTAACTAGTTATTTAAGCAATCTTTGTCATTCAGAAATGTCAATCTGTAGAATGGTCTCATAGCCCCCTCCATACCATTGGAACAGCAAATGCCATGGACCATGGTTTACCACTGAGTGAGCTTGGGAAAAGTGTAACACAAGATAACGAGCAACAAATATGGGGTGCCCATAGTGTGTCTTAATCTCCAATTTTGCACTGAAAATAAAGGAAATACATTTTCTTCACCAACAGAGTTCTTCTCTGTGATTTTAAAGTCACTTCCCCACAAGAGTTGTAGGGGTGGTTTACACAACTCCACGATATGTTTAACAGAATGCCCTGATTCTTAGAACAACAACAGAAATGACCCCTTAACAACTGCCTATTTGCCTTTTAATGGCAGCAGTTAAGGGTACTTATTCCTCAGTGCTGCTTTTTAATGGTGCTGAGGAATAAGGTTATAGCGCCCCCAGTGTCAGATATTTGCCTCAGCTACTGAGAGTTGCTGAGACTCCGGAGAATATGATTCAGGGCGGTTTTTACCTACCCTAGTGTTGCGATCACCGTTATACACAGAATAACGGTGAGCACAAAATAAAGTGTCTGATTTCCTATTCAATCTGATATGATCTAGCACATCAGAGGAGAGAGAATTGGAGTCTCCTGAGCCCCCCCAGCATGTCCGGTGTCACTGGACCCACCTGCATCCCCTGGTCCTGTCTCCGGCCATCAGGGTCTTCTTCCGGGAAGAAAATGGCAGGCACAGTGCACCCACTGAGATCTGCCAGCTGGCACCTGGGAACAATAAGTAATTTTTCCTATTGGTTCAGTTTGATCACCGTGATAGACCCTGTCACAGTCATCAAAATAAAAAAACTGAAAATCAAACTCCGCTTTAATCACTCCTTTAGTTAGATATAAATAATAAAATAAAAAGGTATGTATTTCCATTTTTTCCATTAAGGTTAGGGATGAGCTAGGTCGAGGGATAGGGTTGGGGCTGGGTTTAGGTTTAGGGTGGGGCTAGAGCTAGGCTCAGGGTTTGGCTAGGGTTAGAGTTGGGCTAGGGTTAGGGTTGGACTAGGGTTAGGTTTGGGGCTACAGTTAGGGTTAGGGATGGGCTAGGGTTAGGGATGGGCTAGGGTTAAGGTTGTGCTAGGGTTAGGGTTGGGATGGGGTTTGGATTGGGGCTAGGGTTATGGTTGGGACTCGGGTTGGGGTTAGGGTTGTGTTGGGGTTCGGGTTGTGGATACGGTTATGGTTGTGGTTATGGCTGGGATTATGGTTAGAGTTGGGATTAGAGTTAAGGGTGTGTTAGGTTTAGAGTTGTAGTTAGGGCTATGCTTAGGGTTCGGATAAGGGTTAGGGGTGTATTGGGGTTAGGGTTGTGGTTAGGGTTATTGTTAGGGTTGTGATTAGGAATGGGGTGGGTTGGGGCTAAGGTTGGAGTTAGAATTGGGGGGTGCCACTGTTTAGGTACATCAGGGGGTCTCCAAACGCGACGTGATTCCCGCCATTGATTGCAGCCAATTTTGCATTAAAAAACTCAAACAGTGCTCCCTCCCTTCTGAGCCCTGCCATGCACCCAAACAGTGGCTATCCCCACATACAGGGTATCAGCGTACTCAGGAGAATTTGCACATCAAATTTTGAAGTTCATTTTCTCTTGAAAGCCTTGTGAAAATCAAAAAAATTGGTTCCAAAATCTATTTATTGCGAATAAAGCAAAATGTTCATTTTTTCCTTCCACATTGCTTTAGTTCTCGTGAAGCACCTGAAGGGTTAATAAACTTCTTGATTGTGGTTTTGTGCATTTTGAGGGGTGCAGTATTTAGAATGGTGTAACTTTTGGGTATTTTCTGGTATATTGACCCCCAAACTCACTTCAAATGTGAGGTGGTCCCCCTAAAATAAGGGTTTTGCAAATTTTCTTGGAAAAATTAGAAATTACTGGTCAATTTTAACCCTTATAACGTCCTAGCAGAAAAAAAAAATGATGTTTCCAAAATGGTGCTGATGTAAAGTTGACATTTGGGAAATGTTATTTATTAACTATTTTATGTGACACCACTCTGATTTAAGGATACAAAAATTAAAAGTTTGAAAATTGCTAAATTTTCAAAATTTTTGCCAAATTTCCATTTAATTTCATAAATAAACACAAATTATATCAAAGAAATACTACCATTACCATGAAGTACAATATGTCACAAAAAAAATATTCTGAGAATCAGTGGGATCCATTGAAGCGTTCCAAAGCTATAACCTCAAAAAGTGACAGTGGTCAGAATTGTAAAAATTGGCTCTGTCACTAAGGGGTTAAAAGTACATTTATTATAATAAAAGTTTAAAGTAAAAGAAATCTTAGCAATACATATACAACTGATATTCACAAAGGACAGAGAGATAATGAAGATTTTTGGTATGTAAGCCAAGAAACCTCAAAACAGACAAATCCCTAAGATTAGTCAACTTTGGAAAAAACTCAAAGCTCTGTTGGCTACCAAAGTATGAAATCAAACCAACATTATATGAACAGTGCAAAGTTATAACAATCCCAGCAAATTGGTGCCCGATCAGAAAATTCAGATTCAGAGTCAGCACACAAAAATGCTTTAAGAACAACCAACAGTAGTCATTTAATAAAATCTTTGTTGATCAAATTAATGAGTGGAGATAGGAATCAATATAAAGTCTATGGGCGTGTACCTTATTATTACTGAGCACTTCCAGTGTTTTAAGCAAACAATTGGCATACCGATTCTGAGACCCCAACTGATGCCTCAAGGTATTGCAGATGTTATCATTACTGACCTTGTTTGCCTTACATGCTGACATATCCAGAAATGAGGGAGTGGATGCATCAATCACGTATAAATAAAACATGTCATCATTGCAGGAAAGCAAAAAAAAGTATATGTTTTTTCCACTGACAGTTTGAACTGTTAGTTGCAATTCTTTCATTTCACAGTTAAGTAATGTTTTTAAATGTTTCAGCACCATTATGTTTAAAAGAAAAAGAAGACATTAAAGAGGGTTGTTCAGACTTAACATAAAAGTCTGCAAGCTTCTGAAGCGTATACAAGTGTGAGGTCATGTGACTTCATGTATGTGATTTGCATACTTATGATCACATGCCGACTAGACGTATTGGGCTTCTCTCAATGAACTCAATGCCCTAGCCTCAGATCATGCAGTTTCTGTTTTTAAAATTATGTGGCCAGAGACTAACCATTACAATGAACAAGAACATATGCAGATTACCATAGAGGAACACTTTGGGCATGAGACCCTGGGAAATTGCCATTTTTTCAAGTTCTTAAAGTTTGCCATGGTAATTTGTGAATGGGTGTCATGGTTGTGTTAGGTGTGACAGAAAATCATCCTGGATCTGGCTGTAGAAGGTCATTGCGATTAGCTCTACAAGTACCTGTTTGATTTTTGCATCTCTGTTATGGAGTGATATCTTTCTTCCTCTAGGTCCCAGCAGTTGCCCTCACCTTCTGTTGCTAATCAGCACACCTTTGCTAAAGGTTTACATACATTCAGTTTCTTCAGCAGGGTGCTGGTGTTAGCTCAATTTCCATCTCTCTTTTTGGAAAATACTAGCAGATGGCTAGTGTCTTCCTGGAATCTCTTGGAGGATTGCTGGTGTGATATCTCGGTGGTCTTCTCAAGCTAAGTGTATCTCTCGTTTGTCAACTCTCTCTCTTTTTAGTTGTATTGAGGGCTGACTAGCTCCTACCCCGTACCCTCCCTATCCAGGGCCTATCACTAGGGTCAGGCAGGGATTAAGTTCCTGCTCGGCGAAAGGTGCAGATCCTATTTAGGGACATTTAGGGAAGACAGGGTGTTGTTAGATATGCCAAGGGGTCTCCACTCCCCCCTTCCCTTGTGTTTGGGCTTCCCTCTCCTCGTTGTTGTGCATATTACTTCTCTCTCACGCAGCATGACACCAACACCAGCCATACACTTTTATTAAAGAAAAAGAAAACTGACACTTGTTTTTTTTTTATGGGTTCATGGATCAGTGGGAATTGTGATTTCACTGTTGCAAGGGGATCCTCAATCCTGGGCTTTTTCTTTGCCACAGGGGTCTTTTGGTCTCCAGTCCGTAGAAGGGTTTTTCGGGGCTTTAACCCTTATCTATGATGATCTTGACCGTATAAACTTAACTGAATCCAGGTTGCATCACCTTCAGCAGGGGACTCATTCAGTGGATACTTATAGCTCTGAATTCTACAGCTTGATCAATACCAAATGGAATGACACGGCCCTTAGAAGTCAATTTCATCAAGGTCTTACTGAAAAGTTAAGAGGTGCTTTGGCAGTGTAAGAAAACCCAGAGTCATTGAAGGCTGCCATGTCATTGGCTGTGTGAATGGAAAGATGCCTGTGGGATAGATGGGTAAGATCACCTTCTCCTGAGCCCTCTTTCTTGGACAATGCTCCTGTGCCAGGATGGAGGTCCGGGGTGAACCTATATTTGGGAAGTAGAGGAACCCATGCAGTTAGGAGGTGCTTCTGAGTAGTATGTCTCCCCTGACATTTGCAAGAAAAGGGGCGTGTTTTTAATTTTGTGGGAGGAAGGGACATTTGATTTGGGCCTGTCCTTTGATTCATAAGCAAAAAGAGAAGTAATTAACCCTTAGGAGTCTGGAGTTTGATAATCAAGGAATATGTTCGTCTTCAACCTGTTATTCTTGGTTTGTCCTGACAGCAGAGGTGGTGCTATAGAGCAGGACTGAGAGATTTTCTGTGTTTGTAGACAGTAGAGATGGAGTCAGCATGGTTGATGCTGAGTTTGCTAGAACTCATGGGCTTACTTGCTCAACCTTAGCTAAACCCATTCCAATTTACGTCATCGACTCAGCACCATTTGCACAGAGAGCTTTGACGCAGATTGTACATAACATAAGGTAGGGTCTCTTCATTATGAGGAAATTCCTTATTTTGTCCTGGAGGCTCTCTCCACTCCAATAGTACTGGATTTGCACTGGTTTCTGAAACATAATCCAATTGTGGATTGGCAATCCAGAGAAATTGTGGAAGAGGGAGATTACTGCCATGATAACTGGCTAAACATTTCCCATTTCTGCAGTATCTACGGGGACCTTACCTGTGTTTTTGTCTGTTTTGAGAACGTATTTTCTGAGAAAGGGTGTCATAATTTGCTTCAAAATCATGCATATAACTGTCCTATTTACCTAGAAACAAGTACCGTAGACACAGCTAATTAATGTGGTGCTCAAGTAGGTGCCCAAGCCGTACAAGGTTATCTATGAACTTGGCACACACGAAGCATCAATGCAGTGAAGTTTTAATAGGGAAAAGTACATACAGTAGACGTTTCGGTCTATTAAGACCTTCATCAATGTACTGACCCACAGGAGTTGTGTATCCGGATATGCCGGGTCTGACACACAGTCCTAGGTGTGTTAGGGTGATGGACGCAGTATCCACCACTAGTCCAGTTGTTCCAGCATTTCATAAATTATATTTTCCACCATTTGGCGGCCAGGTTTGTTGTGGTCTAGCTGGATGACATTTTTGTTTATTCACCTGATTTTTAGATACATTGGGTGCATGTGAAACAGGTGCTTCAGATATTAAAGGATAACAAGCTTTATGCCAAACTTGATAAATTTGTTTTTGTACTTGATTAGAACCATCCGGAGGACCTGAAGGCATTTCAGCATTTTTTGGTTTTTAATAAATTTTACTTGAAGTTTATTTAAAATTATTCTAATCGCAATGACTATCTACAGCCGGATCCATGATCCGTCACAGTACCCCCTTTCTACAAGTGGCCTCTGGACACTTAGCACCCAGTTTCTCAGGATGAGAGGCATGGAATGAACCAGTCTAGGGGCTCTCACCTCTCATACTAAAACCCACATCCTCTTCTCTGGACCATAATCCCTCCAGTGCACCAAGTACTGCAGGGGAGGACTCAGGAGGTTCAACATGCTTCTAGAGCAGAGATCTGTGGAACACGTGAATTTTAAGAGCTTGGGATAATTCCAGATGAAAAGCTGCAGGGTCAACTGTGTTTTTTTTGTAGGGACCAATAAACCTAGGTCCCAAAGCTGGCAAGCGTTTTCTCTTAGCCATACATTTGTGCCTGTCCCCCATGATCTTCAAATTACTCTGAATCCCCCGCCACACTGAAGAGAGTGACGAAGCAAAATGTTCGATTCTCGAAGCCCTTCCCCCACTAAAAGTACCAAACTGTGGATAAAAACCGCATGCACCAAAGAATGGTGACCTGCTGGTAGATTCTTGATGGTGATTATTAATAGCATATTCTGCCAGTGGTAATTAGGATGTCCAATCCTCCTGAATTTCGGAGACAAAACACCTGAGGTACGTCTCCAAACTCTGATAAATGCACTTAGTCTGTCCATTCGACTGAGGATGGTAAGCAGAAGAAAAAGGCAGCTGCACCCCCAGTCAAGAACAGAATGCCCTCCTGAACATGGACACAAACTAGGTCCCCCGATCTGACACCACATCGGAGAGAACCCCATTAAGCTTCCTTATCTATATATATAATTGCCTAAGGGTTTTTCCGTCTGTCTGTCTTTCTGTCTGTCTGTCTGTCTGTCTTTCTGTCTGTCTGTCTGTCTGTCTGTCCTGGAAATTCCGCCTCTCTGATTGGTCGAGGCCGCCAGGCCTCGACCAATCAGCGACGGGCACAGCGACGATGATGTCATAAAGGACGTAGATATCCCACGTCTGATTGGTCGAGGCCGCCAGGCCTCGACCAATCAGCGACGGGCACAATATCGACGTAGATGTCATAATGGTTGCCATGGCGACGATGATGTCCTAAAGGTTGCCTCGACCAATCAGCGACGGGCACAGTCTACCGCGATTTCTGGAATCATCATTGTCCATATACTACGGGGACATACATATTCTAGAATACCCGATGCGTTAGAATCGGGCCACAATCTAGTCTCATTTATAAACACCTGAGCAAGAGTCCTGGCATTCAAAAGTGTCGGTAATGCAACAAAGTGAACCATTTTACTGAACCTATCTACAACCACCAAAACCACAGTCTTGCCTGCAGATAAAGGTTGGTCAGTAATAAAGTCCATGGACAAGTGTGCCTATGGTCTGCTAGGAATAGGTAACAGAAGAAGAGTACCAGATGGACGGGTATGGGATACTTTAGAAGGTGTGCAGATACTACAGGCAGATACGTGTTCAACCACATCCGGTTGCAACCCCGGCCACCAAAAACGATGAGAAAGGAGGACCACATTTGCCTTACCACCAGGATGACCATCAAGCACAGAGTAGTTATGTTCCTTATTTACTTTGCGGCACAGATTAGATGGTACAAATAACCTTCCTTGTTATGATCAGGTGGCCTTGGAGCAGCATGAAATGACCTTCGCTGGAGCAGTGGTAACTATACTGACCGCAAACCCTGATCCTATCACCGCAACTAGAAGTAGCCGTGGGGTGTGCCTAACCAGACCTAGACACCTCGACACAGCCGGAGAACTAAATATCCCTAAAGATGGAAATAGGAAAACTTTCTTGCCTCAGAGTAGACCCCCAAAGGATAGACAGCCCCCCACAAATAATGACTGTGAGTAGGAGAGGAAAAGACACACGCAGACTGAAAACAGGGATAAGCAAAGGAGGCCACTTCTACCTAGAAAGGAAAGTACAGGATACTATGTGGTCAGCATAAAACACTACAAAATATCCACAGCAGAAAAATACAAAAACTCCACCACCTAACTAAAGATGTGGTGAGTATACCTGCGACTCCAGCGAATCCAACTAGACTGAGAAAAACATCAGGCACAGTCTAGCAGGAACAAAATAGAAACAAGATAGCACAGAAAATAAACACACAGCAGTGTGTCTAAAACAAAAAGAAGCAAACACTTAACTTTGCTGAATTGGCAGCAAGCAGGAGAGGACAGGCAGGACCAACACTTCCAAAGGAACAATGGACAACTGTCAGGAACTAAAGAGTCCTGCAAAGCTATATACCCCAGTCAGTTTTGCAATTAGCAGATACAACTGTCCAATCCTGCAGTCCAGGCACAACTGCATTACCCTCTACAACCACCGGAGGGAGCCCAAAAGCAGAATTCACAACAGTAGCCCCCCCTTGAGGAGGGGTCACCGAACCCTCACCAGAGCCCCCAGGCCGATCAGGATGAGCCCGATGAAAGGTACGAACCAAATCAGCGGCATGGACATCAGAGGCAGAAACCCTAGAATTATCCTCCTGGCCATAACCCTTCCATTTGACAAGGTACTGAAGCTTCTGCCTCGAAAAACGAGAATCCAAAATCTTCTCAACAACATATTCCAACTCCCCATCGACCAACACAGGGGCCGGAGGATCAACAGAGGGAACAACGGGCTCCACATATTTCCGCAACAAAGATCTATGGAAGACATTATGAATAGCAAAAGAGGCCGGAAGCGCCAGGCGAAAGGACACCGGATTAATAATCTCAGAAATCCTATAAGGACCAATAAATCGAGGCTTAAACTTATGGGAAGAAACCTTCATAGGAACATGACGGGAAGATAACCAAACCAGATCTCCAACCCGAAGCCGGGAACCAACTCACCCACGATGGTTAGCAAAACGTTGAGCCTCCTCCTGAGACAGCACCAAATTGTCCACCACATGAGCCCAAATCTGCTGCAACCTGTCGACCACAGAATCCACACCAGGAAGGTCAGAAGGCTCAACCTGCCCAGAAGAAAAACGAGGATGAAAACCAAAATTACAAAAAAAAAGCGAAACCAAAGTAGCCGTACTAGCCCGATTATTAAGGGCAAACTCGGCCAATGGCAAAAAAGCCACCCAATCATCCTGATCAGCAGACACAAAGCATCTCAAATAGGTCTCCAAGGTCTGATTAGTTCGCGCAGTCTGGCCATTTGTCTAAGGATGAAAAGCAGAAGAAAAAGACAAATCAATGCCCAGCTTGGCACAAAAGGCCCGACAAAACCTAGAAACAAACTGGGAACCTCTGTCGGACACAATATTCTCCGGAATACCATGCAAACGTACCACATGCTGAAAAAAAAAACGGAACCAAATCAGAAGAAGAAGGCAATTTAGGCAAAGGCACCAAATGAACCATCTTAGAAAATCGGTCACAGTCAACCCAGATAACTGAAATCCTTTGGGAAACAGGAAGATCGGAAATAAAATCCATGGAAATATGTGTCCAGGGCCTCTTGGGGACCGGCAATGGCAAAAGCAACCCACTAGCACGGGAGCAACAAGGCTTGGCCCGCGCACAAGTCCCACAGGACTGCACAAAAGACCGCACATCACACGACAAAGAAGGCCACCAAAAGGACCTACCAACCAAGTCTCTGGTACCAAAAATACCAGGATGACCAGCCAACACAGAACATTGAACCTCAGAAATCACTCTACTAGTCCATCTGTCAGGAACAAACAGTTTCCCCACAGGACAACGGTCAGGTTTGTCAGCCTGAAATTTCTGAAGAACCCGCCGTAAATCAGGAAAAATGGCAGAAAGGACCACCCCTTCCTTCAAAATACCGACTGGTTCCAAAACCTCAGGAGAATCAGGCAAAAAACTCCTAGAGAGGGCATCAGCCTTAACATTCTTAGAACCAGGAAGGTACGAGACCACAAAATCAAAACGAGAAAAAA
Source organism: Ranitomeya imitator (assembly GCF_032444005.1). Classification (NCBI taxonomy): domain Eukaryota; kingdom Metazoa; phylum Chordata; class Amphibia; order Anura; family Dendrobatidae; genus Ranitomeya; species Ranitomeya imitator. Next base: position 510,643,151 of record NC_091282.1, on the reverse strand, counting down.
ACAAGGACCATCGAGCCTGTCTAGGATTCAACCATTTGGCAGACTCGAGGTAAATCAAATTCTTATGGTCGGTCAAGACCACAATACGGTGCTTAGCTCCCTCAAGCCAATGTCGCCACTCCTCAAACGCCCACTTCATAGCCAACAACTCCCGATTTCCGACATCATAATTGCGTTCCGCAGGCGAAAATTTACGGGAAAAGAAGGCACACGGTTTCATCAAGGAACCAACAGGATCCCTCTGAGACAAAACGGCCCCTGCCCCAATCTCAGAAGCGTCAACCTCAACCTGAAACGGAAGAAAAACATCCGGCTGGCGCAACACTGGAGCAGAAGAAAAACGATGTTTAAGTTCTTGAAAGGCAGAGACAGCCGCAGAGGGCCAGTTCGCCACATCAGCACCCTTCTTAGTCAAATCAGTCAAGGGTTTAACCACGCTGAAAAAATTAGCAATGAAATGGCGATAAAAATTAGCGAAACCCAAAAATTTCTGAAGGCTCTTCACGGATGTGGGCTGAATCCAATCATGAATGGCCTGAACCTTAACCGGATCCATCTCAATAGATGAGGGAGAAAAAATAAAGCCCAAAAAGGAAACCTTCTGCACCCCAAAAAGACACGTAGACCCTTTCACAAACAAGGAATTGTCACGAAGGATCTGAAATACCATCCTGACCTGCTGCACATGAGACTACCAATCATCGGAAAAAATCAAAATATCGTCCAAATAAATGATCAAGAATTTATCAAGATAACTCCGGAAGATATCATGCATGAAGGACTGAAAAACAAATGGAGCATTAGAGAGTCCGAATGGCATCACAAGGTATTCAAAATGGCCTTCGGGCGTGTTAAACGCAGTTTTCCATTCATCACCCTGCTTTATATGAACAAGATTATAAGCCCCCCGAAGGTCAATCTTAGTAAACCAACTAGCTCCCTTAATCCTAGCAAACAAATCAGAAAGCAAAGGCAAGGGGTATTGAAACTTGACCGTGATCTTATTTAAGAGGCGATAATCAATACAGGGTCTCAAAGAACCATCATTTTTAGCAACAAAAAAGAACCCTGCTCCCAACGGTGAAGAAGATGGACGAAATATGCCCCTTCTCCAAAGACTCCTTAATATAACTCCTCATGGCGGTATGTTCAGGTACAGAAAGGTTGAAAAGTCGACCCTTAGGAAACTTACAGCCTGGAATCAAATCAATAGCACAATCCCAGTCCCTGTGCGGTGGAAGGAAACTGGACTTAGGCTCATCGAATACATCCTGAAAATCAGACAAAAACTCCGGAATTTCAGAAGAGGGAGAAGGGGCGATTGACATCAGAGGAACATCATTATGAACCCCCTGACAACCCCAACTAGTTACAGATATGGACTTCCAATCCAAAACAGGATTATGGACCTGCAACCACGGGAAACCCAGCATGACAGAATCATGCAAATTATGCAATACCAGAAATCGACAATCTTCCTGGTGGGCTGGCACAATGCGCATGGTCACCTGTATCCAAAACTGAGGCTTATCTTTAGCCAAGGGTGTAGCATCAATTCCCCTTAAAGGAATAGGATTCTGCAAAGGCTGCAAGGGAAAACCACAACGCCTAGCAAAGTCAAAGTCCATCAAATTCAAGGCGGCACCTGAATCAACAAACGCCATGACAGAAAATGACGACAATGAGCAGATCAAGGACACAGATAACAGAAATTTAGGTTGCACAGTACTTATGGTAAATGAACTGGCGATCATTTTTGTCCACTTAGGGCAGACAGAAATGACATGGGAAGCGTCGCCACAATAAAAACACAACCTGTTGAGACGTCTAAAACTTTGTCGTTCCGTTTTAGACAGAATCCTATCACACTGCATAGGCTCAGGAATTTGCTCTGAGGATAATGCCATAGCGCGCACAGTTCTGCGTTCCCGCAAGCGCCGGTCAATCTGAATGGCCAAAGACGTAGAATCACTCAGATTGGAGGGTGTGGGAAACCCCACCATAACATCCTTAACGGATTCAGAAAGACCCTTTCTGAAAATTGCCGCCAAAGCATCATCATTCCATTTAGTCAGCACAGACCATTTTCTGAATTTCTGACAATACAATTCAGCCACCTCTTGCCCCTGAGATAGGGCCAACAAGGTTTTCTCAGCTTGATCCACAGAATTAGGCTCATCATACAATAACCCCAATGCTTGAAAGAAAGAATCAACATTAAGCAAAGCAGGATTGCCAGATTCCAGAGAAAATGCCCGATCCTGTGGGTCACCACGCAGCAGGGATATGATGATTTTAACCTGCTGACTGGGATCACCAGAGGACTGGGGTCTCAATGCAAAAAACAGTTTACAGTTATTTTTGAAACTCAAAAATTTGGATCTGTCACCAAAAAATAAATCAGGAGTGGGAATCTTAGGTTCTAATGCAGGAGTCTGAACAATGTAATCAGAAATACCATGTACTCTAGCAGCAAGCTGGTCTACACGAGAAACTAATTCCTGAACACTCATGCTCAAGGCTCTTCAGCCACCCAGAGATAAAGAGGGAGGATAAGACAAAACAGACTGAAGAAAAAAAATGGCTCAAGATCTTTCCTCCCTTCTTCTGAGATGCAAATAACTCATTGTTGGCCAGTTGTACTGTTATGATCAGGTGGCCTTGGAGCAGCATGAAATGACCTTCGCTGCAGCAGTGGTAACTATACTGACCGCAAACCCTGATCCTATCACCGCAACTAGAAGTAGCCGTGTGGTGTGCCTAACCAGACCTAGACACCTCGACACAGCCGGAGAACTAAATATCCCTAAAGATGGAAATAGGAAAACTTTCTTGCCTCAGAGTAGACCCCCAAAGGATAGACAGCCCCCCACAAATAATGACTGTGACTAGGAGAGGAAAAGACACACGCAGACTGAAAACAGGGATAAGCAAAGGAGGCCACTTCTACCTAGAAAGGAAAGGAAAGTACAGGATACTATGCGGTCAGCATAAAACACTACAAAATATCCACAGCAGAAAAATACAAAAACTCCACCACCTAACTAAAGATGTGGAGAGTATATCTGCGACTCCAGCAAATCCAACTAGACTGAGAAAAACATCAGGCACAGTCTAGCAGGAACAAAATAGAAACAAGATAGCACAGAAAATAAACACACAGCAGTGTGTCTAAAACAAAAAGAAGCAAACACTTAACTTTGCTGAATTGGCAGCAAGCAGGAGAGGCCAGGCAGGATCAACACTTCCAAAGGAACAATGGACAACTGTCAGGGACTAAAGAGTCCTGCAAAGCTATATACCCCAGTCAGTTTTGCAATTAGCAGATACACCTGTCCAATCCTGCAGTCCAGGCACAACTGCATTACCCTCTACAACCACCGGAGGGAGCCCAAAAGCAGAATTCACAACACTTCCTTGAGGGCAGGAGGCAGGGGCATCCTTCCAGGCATACAAAACCTCACCCTCCAGGTCCGGGTACAATGCCAAAATGACTGCCCCTTTTGCAAAATTGGGGCAGGGTCCTCATGGTCACCACCACGATGGAAGCTGCAGGACAAAGCATCAGCCTAGATATTTTTGACCCCTGGATGGAAAGTGGCAACAAAATTGAACCTAGAAAAAATTGGGACCATCTAGCTTGCCTAGGGAAGAGACGTTTAGCCGACTGAAGATATGACAAGTTCTTCTGGTCAGTGATAACAGTAATAGGATGGACAGCTCTCTCCCACCAATGTTGCCATTCTTCAAATGCCAATTTAATTGCCAAAAGCTCCCAAAAACCCATGTAATTTCTCTCAGCAGAAGATAATTTCTTAGAAAAGAAATTGCATGGATGCTATTTACCAGGGGATGGACTGTGAGACAAAACAGCCCCAACTCCCACTTCCGACACATCAACCTCCACAATAAGGGGTTGGGAAACATATGGTTGACTATGTATAGGATCCGTGGCAAAACAGCTCATTACGGAGGAAAAAACCTGCATGGCATCATCTGAATACTTGGAAAAATCAGACCCCTTCCTTGTCATGTCAGTAAGGTGTTTCACAATTACTTAATAATTCTTGTTGAATTTCAGGCAATAATTAGTAAAACCCAGAAAAGTTGTAGAGCCTTCAAAAGCCTTCAAATTCTAGAGGCCGTTCCAATCAAGGACAGCACGGATCTGCTTTGAATCCATCAGAAAACCGTAAGATGACAACAGTACGATGATCACGTTTAAGTTTTTGGGAAATGCCTAATGTTTTCATCCCTTGACCAAGGCATTGCACTATTTGATGCTTTTCGGCAGCAGAGAGATCCTTTTTCTTTCCCATGTGACTTGAAAAGTGTGGCCTGCTTAAAAATGTGGAACATCATTTTTAAGTAGTTTTCCTTTAATTAGAATCACCTAAAAAACTAATTATCACATGTTTAAGATTGATTTCAGTGATCCTTTGAGTCCTGAGACACAATACCATCCATGAGTTTATTTGAAAAACAAAACAATTAAATCTTTTTGACACTTAAATCCAATTTGCATAATAATTTGGAACATGATGTAGTGACCTGCAGCCGCTGTTGCTGCAGATGAACCTCACAGTGGAGGTTAGTTACCTCCAGAGACAGACAGCTGCTCTGCCAGCCCTGCAGCCGGATCCATAACTAAGGGAAAGAGAAAAAAAACACACCTAAAAAAACCCACAAATAAAACCACATGTCAGTTTTTTGTTTCCCAAATATGCACGAAAGGAAACCCAAACACTAGAAAATGGGGTAATGTAGACTGTTACGCAGATCTTATAACACCCTGCCTACCCTACCCTACCTACTCTACCTTCCCTAAATTGGTTCCACACCAATCGCCGAGCAGGAAACCTAAGCCATGTATATCCCTAGAGCTGGGCCCTCCATAGGAGTAGGATGTGCACTGGCCAGTCCCCACTGATAACTAAAGACAACAAATTAGACAAACAAGGAAAATGCAACTTAGCTTGAGCAGACTCCAGAGAGATCACACCAAATGTCGTCCAAGAGTAACAGAGAGGAAGTTAGCTGACAGCTAGAGCTCCAAGGGAAAAAGTGAATATCACTGGCGACTCACTGAAGCAGGCTGGGAGTTTATACACACCAAGGTCCAGGTGTGTCAATTAGAGCCGGAGGGAGTTTGCAGCTGGGTCCAACATTCAGAAGGATTAAAAAAGCATCTGCAATGCCAAACACAGAGATCTTCTGAAGCCAGATGGAGAGTGACTGTCTGTTGCATGTGACACACCCATGACAGGTGTGCATTGCTGAAGTGTTGCAGTGAACCAGCAAATATGTTGCTGAATAAAAAGATTAAAAAACCTACAGTTTTCCCTAACAACATATGTTAATATGTGAAAGCGGACCTGTCAGCAGTTTTAGCCAATATAAGCTACTTTCGGGCTTATCTACAGCGTTCTATTATGCTGTAAGATAAGCCCCCGTCCGACCTGAAAAATAAGTTTAATTATACTCACCCGGGGGCGGCCCGTGTGGTCTGATCCAATGGGTGTCGCAGGTCAGGGTCCGGCATTTCCCATCTTCTTGCAATGCTGCCCTCCTGTTTGCTTCATTGCTCCCTGGCATCACTCTCCTGTGCAGGCGTACTTTTCTGCCCTGTTGAGGGCAGAGTAAAGTACTGCAGTGCGCAGGTGCTGGCCTTCTCTGACCTTTACCGGTGCCTGCACACTGCAGTGCACCCATCGGACTGGACTGCCCCCTGGGGTGAGTACAACAAAACTTATTTTTCTTACCTTGCAGGTCGGACCGGGGGCTTATCTACAGTATTGCACAATGCTGTAGATAAGCCTTGAAAGGCTGTGGCCGTATCTTATATCGGCCAAAACTGCTCTCAGGTTCCCTTTAAAGATTAAAACATGAAATAAAGTACAAGAATTTGTATCAATGCACCCTTAATGACAAAGTATATAAAATGGACTCCATAAAAATACAATTAAATTCAATGCCAGAATTTCTGTGTTTTTGTTCTTCAAATGTCCCAGGAACAGAATAGAAAGTGATCAATAAGTCTTGCAAACCGAAAAATGGTACAAATAAAACTGTCTATAAAATGAGGCCTCACAGTGATATGTCCCTTTCCTCCTGGTCATGTTAGACATCTTTAGTTATGCAGACACAGTATAATCGTTACATAGTATAATTGTTATTGTATGATAAATTACTAAAAAATTAATTAATAAATTGCACGTTGTCTTGTAATGTATCAGCTATATAACATATGAAAATTCTATAAATCACTTTAATAAAATTTTCCTTTCCTGTTTTTATATATATTGGGATATAATTCAGTTGTTGAATGTACAAGTCCTTGTCTTGAAATGAGAACAACTTGTACACAAGTCCTTTCCCATAAGGATTGCACAAAATATTCCAGCTCTGTCCCTTCAAACTGAGTTCATGTTTGATGTCATTATGATCAATGTTGCCTTATTCCACTTTGTTGCTTTATTGAAGCTGAGGTATTCCTTTTTTTCTAATTTTTCTTGCATCCACTTATTTCCCATGGTACAAACTGTCAATTTTCGTGATAAGAAATGAACAGAAATCTGCCAGTCATACACACTGTACAAACAGTTTGTTCACATTTAAAAGCAACATTTCTAGACATAGGACATGTAATGGCTTATAATTGCCTTGTTTAGAAGGTTGACAGAAGCTAAAACAACTTTATCCATACATAGATTTGAAAAACATGCTGGATTGACATTAAATGATAAAGTTCAGCACTTGTAACCTTTCAAGTTACAAAAGAGGAGAAAAAAGTGTCTAGGATTGTATTCTTTACATATATATCGTAATTGTATAATAATAATATATATATATTATACAGGGTGGTCCAAAAGTAGGTGGACAGTATGTGTAATAGGGTTATGAAGGGGGGAGATTTATCAAACATGGTGTAAAGTGAAACTGACTCCGTTGCCCTTAGCAACCAATCAGATTCCACTTTTCATTCTTCACAGACTCTTTGGAAAATGAAAGGTGGAATCTGATTGGTTGCTAAGGGCAACTGAGTCAGTTTCACAGATCCAGTTTTCACAGATAAATCTCCCCCAAATCTGTTTTCTTTTCAGATATTTCAGATAACCCATAATGGCAAATAATTTAAATACAGATCAAAGAAAATGGATTTTAAAAGAGTATTGGAAATCTCAAAATGCTGAAACAGAGCGAATTGGGTTGAAACATTTGGTACTCAAGCCCCAAAGAGACAAACCATTTACGGCATTCGTGACAAATTCGATGCCACTGGCTCAATCCTTAATGTTCCAAAAACGGATTGACCCAAGACAGCCTGTACAGAAAATAATAAACAAATTGTTGATGAAACATTTGTTCAGAGTCCAAAAAAGTCCACCAGAAGAGTCTGTTTAGAATTGGGAATTTCACAAGCTTCCATCACGTGAATCCTGACATCTTTTGGGTGGAAAGCTTATCGTCCACATCTAACTCATGGTTTATTTGAGGATGATCCAGACAGGCGGCTGCAATTTATTGAGATTATGCCTAACGAAATTGAAGAAAATCCAGTAATTTTAGATAACATTATGTGGAGTGATGAAGCTTCTTTCACATTATCTGGCCATATTAACAGACATAATTGTATTTACTGGTATAATGAGAACATGCATTTAAGATTAGGGCAACAACTAAATGAGCCCTGTGTCAATGTTTGAGGTGGTATTTCAAGTTTTGTTGTTTTTGGACCAGACACAGGAGATAAGTATCTTGAAATTCTAATGAATCAAGTTGTTCCCCAGTTACAGCAATAGCCTAATTCAAATGACCTTTATTTCCAACAAGATGGGGCTCCTCCACATTATTCAAGAGTAGTCTGCGAGTATATTGATGAAACATTTCCTAATAAATAGATTGAGGCCCACTTGATTGGCCAGCACGTTCACCAGACTAGACCCCAATAGATTTTTTCTTTTGGGGAGTACTCAAGGACAAAGTTTATAGTTGAGAACCAAAACGTTTCAGTGATTTGAAAAATTACATAAGAGATGCATTTCAACAAATTAATACTCAAAGAGACTTGTGCAAAAATGTTTGTCGAAGCGTAAGAGGCAGACACGTCTGGACCCTGAGAGCGTCATAGGTTATGTTGTGAGGAGAAATTTTAACCCCGCGCTTTCCAATTCACCAAACAATTTTGCCCCTATCTACATAATGGGGAAAAAGTGAAAGGAAAAGTGTTGGAGGCAAATTGACAGCTGCCAGATGTGAACAAGGGGGACTTAAAGAGTATATACCGTACAGTTGCTAAGGTGGGGCCCCGACATGGGATACTCACCACACATGGGGATATGAACACACACACACAAAATGCGCCACACACTACCACGTGCTTGAACACATCTACCACCCTCAGCACACAATTCACCACACATACACCAACCTCGCCACATAAAAGTCGAAACACAAAAGTCGCCGCTCAAAACTCACAAAAGTTGCAACACATGCAAAAGTTGCCTCACACAAAACTTGCACATACTCAAAATGCACCACACATAAAACTCGCCACGCGCAAAACTCGCCATGCGCAAAACTTGTTGCACACAACGTGTTACACTAACCTGTCACATGCAACTCGACACACAAAAAGTTGCTACACGCATGTCGCCACACAAAACTCATCTCACAAAAGTCGCTACATGCATGTCGCCACACGCAACTCAACACACACAACTTGACAAACGAAACTCGCCCTAAAACACACACAAGTCTGGTATTATCCTTCAAAAATAAAAATCTGATTAATAAGCAGACAAACTACAAGAGCAACAAATGTACCATATAGAAAATACGGCAGCTGTCAGTCACATGACCTGTCTATTATGTGTATGTGTGAGCTAATATATACTGCCAAGGGGGAGGGCTTCCTGTTGGCTGGAGATTTATCAGGCTGCCAATTTAGCTTACAAATACTGAGGTAAAAATACTGACCAAATAACGTGTGAACGCGGTATAATACAGGAGTAGATGACATACAGATATATATTATATACAGGAGGAGATGACACAAACATATATACTATATACAGGAGGATATGACACACTGGTATATACTATATACAGGGAAGATGACATACAGGTACATACTATATACAGGGGAGATGACACACAGGTATATACTTTATACAGGGAAGATGACACATAGGTATATACTATATACAGGAGGAGATAACACACAGGTATATACTATATACAGGAGAAGATGACACACATGTATATACTATATACAGGGGAGATGACACACACATATATACAATATACAGGGGAGATGACACACAGGTATATACTATATACATTAGGAGATGACACACTGTTAGGTGTTGAGTTCCCACCTCTGCACAGGGGGAATCTCGAACCATCTCTGTTGCGGTCTCCCATTCTTCTCCAGCCGCAGTGGAGTCTGCTCAGCGGAGATGTCGGTCCCAGCGTCTTGCTCAGTCTCACTCTGTGCATAGGGTTAATGCTGCTTTTCCTGCTTCTGCCATTGAAGTCAGTTCTGGGCAGCGGCGAGCAGACGCTTTTGGGACTAAGTCCTGCTTTTCCCCTTCTGAGCATGCCCAGGGCAAGATCTCTGTTGTGAGTTCTGTTTTTGGGCTCCCTCTGGTGGTTGCTGATGGTACTGGGTGACTTGTCTTTCCTGGGTTTCTGGGTTCCACCTGTTCCATCAGCATATGGGAGTTTCCTATTTAACCTGGCTTTGCTGGCATTTCCTCGCCGGTTATCAATGTATCCAGTGTGTCTTGTTACCTCTGCTCCCTGCTCCTAGAACCTTCTGGTCAAGCTAAGTTTGGATTTTCCTGTTTTGGTGTTTTGCTTTATTTGGTTTTTAGTCCAGCCTGCAGATATGTGATTCTTGCTGCTGGTTGCTCTAGTGGGCTGAAATTGCTCCTCATGTACCATGAGTTGGCACATGAGTTCAAGTAATTTCAGGATGGTTTTTTGAAGGGTTTTTCGCTGACCGCGCAGTTCACTTTTGTATCCTCTGCTATCTAGCTTTAGCGGGCCTCATTTTGCTGAAACTGTTTTCATACTGCGTATGTGCTTTCCTCTCATTTCACATCTTCGGCTGGAGCGAGACGTCTAGGATCATCGTAGGCACGTTCCCCGGCTACTTTTATTTGTGTGTTAGGTTCAGGGTCGCGGTCAGCTCAGGTTCCATCGCCCTAGAGCTTGTTTGTATCTGTGCTTGTCCTTTAGTGATCCCCTGCCATTGGGATCATGACAGTATAACCGGCCCACAAAGTGTTAATTGTATTGGCTGAAGTAGGAGGATAAGTAGTCTGAGGAAGTTTTTTTTTTTTTTTTTCTTTCTCTTTCCCTCAGAGTTTGCTGCCTAGCCTTATTGCAGCCTGGCTACTTCCTCCTCCTCTTAATCTTTGAATGGCTTTGATCCCAGCTGTTTATCATGGACGTCCAGAGTTTGGCTTCCAGCCTGAATAATCTTGCCACTAAGGTTCAAAATATACAGGATTTTGTTGTACATGCTCCTATGTCTGAACCTAGAATTCCTGTCCCAGAGTTTTTTTCTGGAGATAGATCTCGTTTTCTGAATTTTAGGAACAATTGCAAGTTGTTTCTTTCTTTGAAATCTCGCTCCTCTGGAGACCCTGCTCAGCAAGTCAAGATAATTATATCTTTCCTGCGGGGTGACCCTCAGGATTGGGCATTTGCATTGGCACCAGGGGACCCTGCGTTGCTTAATGCGGATGCGTTTTTTCTGGCATTGGGTTTGCTCTATGAGGAACCTAACCAAGAGATTCAGGCTGAAAAAGCTTTGTTGGCCCTCTCTCAGGGGCAAGATGAAGCAGAAATTTATTGTCAAAAATTTCGGAAGTGGTCGGTACTTACTCAGTGGAATGAGTGCGCTCTGGCTGCAAAGTTTAGAGATGGCCTTTCTGAGGCCATTAAAGATGTTATGGTGGGGTTCCCTGCGCCTGCTGGTCTGAATGAGTCTATGACTATGGCTGTTCAGATTGATCGGCGTTTACGGGAGCGCAAACCTGTGCATCATTTGGCGGTGTCGTCTGAACTGTCACCTGAGATAATGCAATGTGATAGAATTCAGTCCAGAAGTGAACGGCAAAAGTATAGGCGGAAAAAAGGGTTGTGCTTTTATTGTGGTGATTCAGCTCATATTATATCAGCATGCTCTAAACGCACAAAAAAGGTTGATAAGTCTGTTGCCATTAGTACTCTACAGTCTAAGTTCATTCTGTCTGTGACTCTGATTTGTTCATTATCATCCATTTCCGTCGATGCCTATGTGGATTCAGGCGCTGCCCTGAGTCTTATGGATTGGTCATTTGCCAATCGCTGTGGGTTTAGTCTGGAGCCTCTGGAAGTCCCTATTCCTTTGAAGGGAATTGACTCTACACCTTTGGCTATGAATAAACCTCAGTACTGGACACAAGTGACCATGCGTATGACTCCCGTTCATCAGGAGGTGATTCGCTTCCTGGTACTGTATAATTTGCATGATGTCCTAGTACTTGGTCTGCCATGGTTACAAACTCATAATCCAGTCCTTGACTGGAAATCAATGTCTGTGTTAAGCTGGGGTTGTCAGGGGGTTCATGATGATGCACCTCCAATTTCTATCGCTTCATCTACTCCTTCTGAGATTCCTGTGTTTTTGTCTGACTATCGGGATGTTTTTGAGGAGCCTAAGCTCAGTTCGCTTCCTCCTCACAGGGATTGCGATTGTGCTATAAATTTAATTCCAGGCAGTAAATTTCCTAAAGGTCGTTTGTTCAATCTGTCAGTGCCAGAGCATACTGCTATGCGGGATTATGTTAAGGAGTCCTTGGAAAAGGGACATATCCGTCCATCTTTGTCCCCTTTGGGAGCAGGTTTTTTTTTCGTGGCCAAAAAAGATGGTTCCTTGAGGCCTTGTATAGATTATCGTCTTTTGAATAAGATTACCGTAAAATATCAGTATCCTTTGCCTATCCCGAAGAGGCCTTGGACGCACATTTCCATGGACTTTATTTCGGATCTTCCTGTCTCTCAAAAAATGTCCGTCATCTGGGTTGTGTGTGATCGCTTTTCTAAAATGGTTCATCTGGTACCCTTGCCTAAGTTGCCTTCCTCCTCTGAGTTGGTCCCTCTATTTTTTCAGAATGTGGTTCGTTTGCATGGGATTCCTGAGAACATCGTTTCTGACAGGGGATCCCAGTTTGTGTCTAGATTTTTGCGGACGTTCTGTGCTAAGATGGGCATTGATTTGTCCTTTTCGTCTGCATTCCATCCTCAGACGAATGGCCAGACTGAACGAACTAATCAGACCTTGGAAACTTATTTGAGGTGTTTTGTTTCTGCTGATCAGGATGACTGGGTTACCTTTTTGCCGCTGGCCGAGTTTGCACTTAATAATCGGGCTAGTTCTGCTACCTTGGTTTCTCCTTTCTTTTGTAATTCGGAGTTTCATCCTCGTTTTTCCTCTGGTCAGGTGGAACCTTCTGATTGTCCTGGAGTGGACATGGTGGTGGATAGGTTGCATCGGATTTGGAGTCATGTGGTGGACAATTTGAAGTTGTCCCAGGAGAAGGCTCAGCAGTTTGCTAATCGCCGTCGCCGCGTGGGTCCTCGACTTCTTGTTGGTGACTTGGTGTGGTTGTCTTCTCGTTTTGTTCCTATGAAGGTCTCTTCTCCTAAGTTCAAGCCTCGGTTCATCGGTCCCTATAGGATCTTGGAAATTCTTAACCCTGTGTCGTTTCGTTTGGATCTCCCGGCATCGTTTGCTATTCATAATGTGTTTCATCGCTCGTTGTTGCGGAAGTATGAGGTACCTGTTGTTCCTTCGCTTGAGCCTCCTGCTCCAGTGCTGGTGGAGGGAGAATTGGAGTATGTTGTGGAGAAGATCTTGGATTCTCGTGTTTCCAGACGGAAACTCCAGTATTTGGTCAACTGGAAGGGTTATGGTCAGGAGGATAATTCTTGGGTGGTTGCCTCGGATGTTCATGCTGATGATTTGGTTCGCGCTTTTCATAGGGCTCATCCTGGTCGCCCTGGTGGTTCTCGTGAGGGTTCGGTGACCCCTCCTCAAGGGGGGGGTACTGTTGTGAGTTCTGTTTTTGGGCTCCCTCTGGTGGTTGCTGATGGTACTGGGTGACTTGTTTTTCCTGGGTTTCTGGGTTCCACCTGTTCCATCAGCATATGGGAGTTTCCTATTTAACCTGGCTTTGCTGGCATTTCCTCGCCGGTTATCAATGTATCCAGTGTGTCTTGTTACCTCTGCTCCCTGCTCCTAGAACCTTCTGGTCAAGCTAAGTTTGGATTTTCCTGTTTTGGTGTTTTGCTTTATTTGGTTTTTAGTCCAGCCTGCAGATATGTGATTCTTGCTGCTGGTTGCTCTAGTGGGCTGAAATTGCTCCTCATGTACCATGAGTTGGCACATGAGTTCAAGTAATTTCAGGATGGTTTTTTGAAGGGTTTTTCGCTGACCGCGCAGTTCACTTTTGTATCCTCTGCTATCTAGCTTTAGCGGGCCTCATTTTGCTGAAACTGTTTTCATTCTGCGTATGTGCTTTCCTCTCATTTCACATCTTCGGCTGGAGCGAGACGTCTAGGATCATCGTAGGCACGTTCCCCGGCTACTTTTATTTGTGTGTTAGGTTCAGGGTCGCGGTCAGCTCAGGTTCCATCGCCCTAGAGCTTGTTTGTATCTGTGCTTGTCCTTTAGTGATCCCCTGCCATTGGGATCATGACAGATCTCCCATTGGAGATCGAGGGTCACATGCTCAGATACTGCAGCAGATCCCATTGGTCTTTTATTGGAAGGTCCTGAAGGTGCTAAACTTCTGTGGCAGCTTCCCATTGGTCCTTTATTGGAAGGTCCTGAATGTGCTGCAGCTAGATAAGCTTCGCATGACCGCACGGCCATGCGCTAGTATACATTTGTAAACATGTGTGTGTTGTGAGCGAAAGTTGTTCTTTAAAATCCCCTCCCTATTGTATGACTGCTTGCGGAAGGTGGATGATTGCTCTCTAGCGCCCGACTTAGCCATCAGCACGTAACACACAATACAGCGTCTAATTGCTGTGACCGCCAGTGCGGCGCCGTGCGCTTTCACAGCACTTTCCTGACCCAAGCCTGGGTGGTTAGTGGCGTCCGCCAGTGTGGCACCGCACGCACTCTCGTGCATCTTTATTATTATTATTTCTGTCACTCTGACACCCCAGTTGCGGTGTCGCGCGCATGAGGTCTATATGAACTCAAATCCTGTGTCTTGGGATTGAGTTCTGAGTCTCCTTGCTTGCGCTCTTGGTGCGGTACTGCAGCCCTGTGACGCAATAGGGTCCGCTTCCTTCACTCAGGGTGAAGTTAACCCGTGTGTGTATTCACATTGTACCGCCATATAGTCCGTCATTACTTGGCAGCAGGTTCCATCTCTGCATGGCGGACCCCAGGCTGCGAACGCACCTTACTCTGTCTTATTATTTGCTGCATTCTGCTAGCCCTAACATTATACTAGCGCCAGCGCCTGGCTAGTAATGACGGACAAAACAGCAATCCTTGCAGTACATCCAGCAGCTGGAGGGTAGGTTGGCAGCTCTCGAGCGCACAACCTCAGCTGTGGATGAAACCGCAGTTGCTGCTCAGGCTGCTAGCGTGGCTGCAGCCACCTTGTCCACTGCCACCCCTGTACCGACTCTATCTCGCCTCCCACTGCCAGAAAAATTTTCTGGTGATAGCAAGTCTTGTAGGGGTTTCGTGAGTCAGTGCTCTATACATCTCGAGCTTCTGGCCTCTTGTTTCCCTACAGAGTGGGCCAAGGTGGGATTTTTTGTGTCTCTCCTGTCGGACAGGGCGTTAGAGTGGGCTACGCCGCTGTGGGAGCATGGCGATCATGTGGTGCAGAGTGCTTCGTTGTTCCTGAGCACTCTGAAGCAGGTCTTTTTAGGACCTCATGTCACCCACGATACGGCGCTCCAACTGTTGGCATTGACTCAGGGCTCGTCCTTGGTCAGCCATTTTGCTGTCCACTTCCGCACCCTAGCATCTGAGCTGGAGTGGTCGGATAAAGCCCTAGTTCCGATATTTTGGAGGGGGCTGGCTGATCACGTGAAGGATGCCCTGGCCACAAGGGAGATTCCCGCCACACTGGAGGAGATAATAGCAGTGTCCACTCATATTGACCTCTGTTTTCACGAGCGGAGGTTAGAGCGAGCCCAGTGTAGGCAGAGGTTTCGGCTGGCTCCCACCTTCGCCAAACCTTTGGAATCCCCAGTCCAGGCTCCTGAGTCACATGAGGCCATGGAAGTGTCACGTGCGGGATCTAAGTCCCGGACCACTTGTGCACACCAGGTTTGTCATGTTTGCCAGCAGTCAGGACATCTTGCCACCAGATGTCCCCAGCGGTCGAGGAGACGTCAGCGTCTAGTGGTAGTAGGTGGAGGTACACTAGACACGGCGATGTTTGCCTCCAAATTGTCCTTTAAGGGGACAATAACAATAGGCACATTCACTCACTCGGTAGAGCTCTGCGTGGATTCTGGGGCGGAGGGCAATTTTATATCTTCTGCCTTCGCCCAACGTCATGCAATACCCCTGGTTATGTTAGCTCAACCAGTAATGGTACGAGTGGTGAATGGGTCGACACTGCCCTCACAGATAACACACCAGACCATCCATTTTACTCTGTCCATGTCACCATCCCATCAGGAGATTATATCTCTGCTCGTCATTCCTGAGGGAATTGATGGGGTCCTGTTGGGGATACCTTGGCTACGGTACCACTCTCCTCATAACGAGTGGTCCTCAGGCAGAATTCTGGGATGGGGTGAATCTTGTGGGGGTATGTGTCAGAGGGGGTGCGTTCAGGTTGCTACTACAGTGGTATCCGCAGATCTATCCTCTCTCCCCAAGCAATACTGGTCCTATGCGGACATGTTCTCCAAAAAGGCGTCGGAGACCCTTACGCCCCATCGCCCCTATGACTGTCTTATTGATCTCTTGCCTGGTGCTGAGCCTCCCCAGGGTTGAGTCTATCCGTTATCTCTCCTGGAGACAAAGGCAATGTGTCAGTACATTCAAGAGAATCTGGAAGAGGGTTCATCAGGAAGTCAGTGTCACCTGCTGGGCGGGGTTCTTTTTCGTGCAGAAGAAGAATGGGGAACTACGTCCATGCATAGATTATAGGGGTCTTAAGGCCATCACCATTAAGAATAAGTATCCTTTGCCCCTGATATCTGAGCTTTTTGATAGGCTATGGGGAGCAAGGGTATTTACTAAATTAGATCTGCGGGGTGCTTACAACCTGATTCGCATATGTGATGGGGACGAATGGAAGACGGCTTTTAACACCAGGGATGGGCACTCTGAATATCTGGTGATGCCCTTCGGGCTCTGTAATGCCCCAGCCGTTTTCCAAGGCTTTGTAAATGACATCTTCCGGGATATGCTTTCCACCTCGGTCATAGTTTATCTGGATGATATTCTCATCTACTCTCCAGATATAGACTCCCACCAGAGAGATGTTTGCAAGGTCTTTGACCTCCTACGGGCAAACTCCCTCTATGCCAAGTTGGAGAAGTGTGTGTTTGAGCAGGAGTCCTTGCCTTTCCTTGGCTATATCATCTCTGCCCAGGGATTGGCTATGGATCCTGCCAAGCTACAGGCTGTGATGGACTGGCAGGAACCCCATTCTCTCAAAGCGGTGCAGCGCTTTATGGGGTTCATTAATTATTATCGTCAGTTCATTCCCCACTTCTCAACTTTGGTAGCCCCCTTGGTTGCCCTCACCAAGAAGGGAGCAAATCCCAAGTTGTGGTCAGAGGAGGTCTCCAAGGCCTTTCTCTCAATTAAGTCACACTTCGCTAGCGCTCCCATCCTACATCGCCCCAATGTAGATAAGCCATTTATCATGGAGGTGGATGCCTCATCCGTTGGTGCTGGAGCAGTTCTTTTCCAAAAGGATGCTCAAGGTCGGAAGCATCCTTGCTTCTTCTTCTCCAAAACCTACACACCAGCGGAGAGGAATTATTCCATCGAGGACAGGGAGTTGCTAGCCATGAAGTTGGCTTTTTCAGAGTGGAGACACCTCTTGGAGGGAGCTCGATTTCCCTTCCAGGTGTTCACAAACCACAAGAACTTGGTGAATTTGCAGACAGCCCAGCGGCTGAATTCTCGTCAGGCTAGATGGTCCCTGTTCTTCTCCCGGTTCCATTTCACCCTCCATTTTCTTTCCGGGGAGAAGAACGTTCGTGCCGACGCTCTCTCTCGCTCTGTAGTATTATCTGAGGAGGAGGAGCCTCGGCTTATTGTCCCTTCAGACAGCCTGAGAACGGTGGCTCCGGTTTCGCTAGTCTGTGCAAGACTTTCGTTCCATCTAATTTGCGACCGGAGGGTCTCTCTTGGGCTCACTCATCCATGGTGGGTGGACACTTTGGGACCAAGAGGACATCTGAGCTCTTGGTGAGGACGTACTGGTGGCCGCATATGGCTCATGACGTTGCAGACTATGTTCGGGCACGTGTCTCTTGTGCCAAGAACAAGTGTCCTTGGCAACGGCCAGCTGGATTGTTTTACCCCATGCCGGTGGCAGACAGGCCCTGGGAGATGGTCGGGATGGATTTTGTGGTGGGCTTACCCAAGTCTCGTAACTACACCATTATCTGGGTGATCACCGACCATTTTTCCAAAATGGTGCACTTGGTGCCTCTTCCACGGCTACCTTCTGCACGGGCTCTGGCTGTATTGTTCATTAAACATATCTTTCGCCTACACGGTATGCCGGACAAAATTGTTAGTGACCGGGGCCCCTAGTTTGCATCTCAATTCTGGAGAGAGCTTTGTCGTCTACTCAGTATTGAGTTAAATCTATCTTCAGCATATCATCCTGAGACGAATGGGTTGGTAGAGAGGGCCAACCAGACCCTGGTCACATATTTGCGACATTTTGTTTCTGCCAGGCAGAATGACTGGGCATCCTTGCTACCATGGGAAGAGTTTGCACTTAACAATGCCGGAGCCGACTCCACCGGTCAGACTCTGTTCCTCCTAAATAACGGCCAGCATCCGCGTGTCCCTGCGCCCATGCCCGAGTCTTCCGCTGACTCCAGGGTGGCAGACTGGGCTGTGCAGGCACGGGACATTTGGGACCACACTCAGGCTGCCTTTCGAGCCTCCAAGGAGAGAAAGAGCTCCTCTGCTGACGCTCATCAGCGCCCCGCTCAAACCTTTGCTCATGGCGACTTAGTGTGGCTCTCCGCCCGTAACATCAGGCTGCATGTTGAATCCACTAAGTTTGCACCTCACTACTTGGGCCCCTTCAAGGTCTTTGAAAAGGATAACCCTGTGGTCTACCATCTGGCCCTTCCTCCACGCTTGGGTATCACCGACACCTTTCATGTGTCCCTCTTGAAATCCGTATACATGTCCTGATTTTCCGAGTCATCTGCTGGGACATCGGGTTCGTCTATGGATGATTACGAGGTGAACGCTATTTTGGGGTGCAAGATGGTACGTGGCAAAAAATTCTATTTGGTGGATTGGAAGGGTTATGGCCCAGAGGACAGGTCCTGGGAGCCTGCTGAACACATTTGAGCTCCACAGCTCATTGCTGCCTTCGAGCATAGCGGGGTCCAGGGGGGGGGCCCTAGGGGGGTAATGTTAGGTGTCGAGTTCCTGCCTCTGCACAGGGGGAATCTCAAACCATCTATGTTGCAGTCTCCCATTCTTCTTCAGCCGCAGTGGAGTCTGCTCAGTGGAGACATCGGTCCCAGCGTCTTGCTCAGTCTCACTCTGTGCATAGGGTTACTGCTGTTTTTCCTGCTTCTGCCATTGAAGTCAGGGCTGGGCAGCGGCAAGCAGACGCTTTTGGGACTAAGTCCTGCTTTTCCCCTTCTGAACATGCCCAGGGCAAGATCTCCCATTGGAGATCGAGGGTCACATGCTCAGATACTGCAGCAGATCCCATTGGTCCTTTATTGGAAGGTCCTGAAGGTGCTAAACTTCTGTGGCAGCTTCCCACTGGTCCTTTATTGGAAGGTCCTGAACGTGCTGCAGCTATATAAGCTTCGCATGACCACACGGCCATGCGCTAGTATACATTTGTAAACGTGTGTATGTTGTGAGCGAAAGTTGTTCTTTAAAATCCCTTCCCTATTGTATGACTGCTCGCGGAAGGTGGATGATTGCTATTTAGCACCCCGACTTAGCCATCAGCACGTAACACACAATACAGCGTCTAATTGCTGTGACCGCCAGTGCGGCGCCGTGCGCTTTCACAGCGCTTTCCTGACCCAAGCCTGGGTGGTTAGTGGCGTCCGCCAGTGCGGCACCGCACGCACTCTCGTGCATCTTTATTATTATTATTATTTCTGTCACTCTGACACCTCAGTTGCGGTTTCGAGCGCATGAGGTAATAATATAATAATAATAATAATTTTTATTTATATAGCGCCAACATATTCCGCAGCGCTTTACAAATTATAGAGGGGACTTGCACAGACAATAGACATTACAGCATAACAAAAATACAGTTCAAAACAGATACCAGGAGGAATGAGGGCCCTGCTCGCAAGCTTACAAACTATGAGGAAAAGGGGAGACACGAGAGGTGGATGGTAACAAATGCTATAGTTATTCGGACCAGCCATAGTGTAAGGCTCGGGTGTTCATGTAAAGCTGCATGAACCAGTTAACTGCCTAGGTATGTAGCAGTCTAGAACAAAAGGCACCACTCAGCTGATCCTCAATCACTAGCGGTATCTTCAGTGCATAGTAACTTCTCTAGGATCC
The DNA here is from genome assembly GCF_032444005.1 of Ranitomeya imitator. Taxonomy (NCBI): domain Eukaryota; kingdom Metazoa; phylum Chordata; class Amphibia; order Anura; family Dendrobatidae; genus Ranitomeya; species Ranitomeya imitator. The sequence continues at coordinate 510,623,359 of NC_091282.1, read as the reverse complement.
GACTACCAGGTAGAGGTGCACGCATGAAACAAGTACAAACCACTGGCAATACGTAGAAAGAAGCGGCAACACTCACCGATCCTGTGTGGTCTGAATCATTTATTAGAAGAGTGCATACACCGCGTCTTCACGGCATCGGGATACAAACAAGGAAGGAGGTGAGCAGGATGTGGCCACGGCCGTTTTGCGCCGACAGTAGCGCTTCCACGGGTCACTTCCCGTGGAAGCGCTACTGTCGGCGCGAAACAGCCGTCGTCACATCCTGCTCACCTCCTTCCTTGTTTGTATCCCGATGCCGTGAAGATGCGGTGTATGCACTCTTCTAATAAATGATTCAGACCACACAGGACCGGTGAGTGTTGCCGCTTCTTTCTACGTATTGTTTGTAACTGCCTAAGTATGTAACAGTACAGACACAGAGGGCTATTAACTGCATAAAGTGAATGAGAACATTCTTTTTTTTCTTTTTTTTTTTTAATAGGCCACAAAGGGATCGTTACGTTAATGCATTGAGGCGGTAGGCCAGTCTGAACAAATGAGTTTTTAGGGCACGCTTAAAACTGTGGGGATTGGGGATTAATCGCATTAACCTAGGTAGTGCATTCCAAAGAATCGGCGCAGCACATGTAAAGTCTTGGAGACAGGAGTGGGAGGTTCTGATTATTGAGGATGCTAACCTGAGGTCATTAGTGGAGCGGAGGGTACAGGTAGGGTGGTAGACTGAGACCAGAGAGGAGATGTAGGGTGGTGCTAAGCCATAGAGTGCTTTGTGGATGAGGGTAATAGTTTTGCACTGGATTCTGGAGTGGATGGGTAGCCAGTGTAATGACTGGCACAAGGTAGAGGCATCGGTGTAACGGTTGGTGAGGAATATGATCCTGGCAGCAGCATTCAGGACAGATTGGAGAGGGGAGAGTTTGGTAAGAGGGAGGCCGATTAGTAGAGAGTTACAATAGTCCAGACGAGAATGAATAAGTGAACAGTAAGGGTATGTTCACACGTTCCTGATTTCCATCCTTTTTTTTTCAGGACTGAAACCGCAGCTCTTGGCAGAAAACGCAGGTCCTTTTTTTGTTCCTTTTTTTGTGCTTTTTTGGTGCGTTTTTTGATGCGTTTTTTGATCCTTTTTTTATGCAGTTTTCTATGCAGAGTCTGTGTGTTTTCTAGGAAGTTTTTTAGGGTTAAAATGGCTGAAAATACCCTAACCCTACCCCTAACCCTACCCCTAACCCTACCCCTACCCTTAACCCTACCCCTACCCCTACCCCTAACCCTACCTCTAACTCTAACCCTACCCCTAACCCTACCCCTAACCCTAACCCTACCCCTAACCCTAACCCTATTCTAACCTTAGTGGAAAAAAAAAATTCTTAATTTTTTTATTGTCCCTACCTATGGGGGTGACAAAGGGGGGGTGTCATTTACTATTTTTTTATTTTGATCACTGAGATATAACCTATCTCAGTGATCAAAATGCACTTTGGAACGAATCTGCCGGCTGGCAGATTCGGCGGGCGCACTGCGCATGCGCCCGCCATTTTGCAAGATGGCGGCGCCCAGGGAGAAGACGGCCGGACGGACACCGGGAGGCTGGGTAAGTATAAGGGGGGAGATTAGGGCACGGGGGGGGCATCGGAGCACGGGGGGGCATCGGAGCACGGGGGGGCATCGGAGCATGGGGGGGTGGGATCGGGGCAGCCACACTCCGCCCACGCACTTCCGCCCGCTTCCCCGCACTTCCTGCTGCAGCGGTTCGGCACCACAAACTGCAATAACACCCGCAGATATATTTTTGATCTGCGGGTTTTACTGCGGGTTTGACCTCACAATGGAGGTCTATGGGTGCAGAACCGCTGCGGCTCCGAAAAAAGAAGTGACATGCTCCTTCTTTTTTCCCGCAGCTATTCAGCGCGGCTTTTTTTTGGAAATTCAGGATCATGTGCACAGCGGTTCCTGTTTTCCATAGGGTACATTGTACTGTACCCTGCATGGAAAACAGCTGCGGAACCGCAGCGGCAAAAACGCTGCGGTTCCGCAGTAAAAAATGCACTGTGTGAACATGGCCTAAGAGTTTTTGCAGAGTCGAAAGTAAGAAAAGGGCGAATTCTAGAAATGTTTTTGAGATGAAGATAAGAAGAGCGAGCCAGTGATCGGATTTGGGGGATGAATGAAAGGTCAGAATCAAGGATGACCCCAAGGCAGCGGGCATGTTGCTTTGGAGTAATGGTGGAACTGCACACGGAGATGGCAATGTTAGGCAAAGGTAGGTTAGTAGAAGGAGAGGACACGAGGAGTTCAGTTTTTGACAGGTTTAGTTTCAGATAGAGGGAGGACATGATGCTAGAGACAGCGGTAAGACAATCACTGGTGTTTTCTAATAAGGCAGGCGAGATATCAGGAGCAGAAGTGTATAATTGGGTGTCATCAGCATAGAGATGATACTGGAAACCAAATCTACTGATTGTTTGTCCAATAGGGGCAGTATACAACAAGAAGAGGAGGGGGCCTAGGACTGATCCTTGAGGAACCCCAACAGTAAGGGGAAGGTGAGAGGAGGAGGAACCAGCAAAACATACAGTGAAGGATCGGTCAGAGAGATAGGAGGAGAACCAAGAGAGAACGGTGTCCTTGAGGCCGATGGAGCGGAGCATAGTGAGGAGGAGCTGATGATCCACAGTATCGAATGCTGCAGAGAGATCCAAGAGAATTAGCATGGAGTAGTGACCATTAGATTTAGCTGTTAGTAGGTCATTAGACACTTTAGTGAGGGCAGTTTCAGTAGAGTGTAAAGAGCGGAAGCCAGATTGAAGAGGGTCTAGAAGAGAGTTATTTGAGAGATAGCGGGTAAGACGGGAGTGGACCAGGCGTTCGAGGAGTTTAGAGATGAAGGGAAGATTAGAGACAGGTCTATAATTAGCGGCACAGTTTTGGTCGAGGGATGGTTTTTTAAGTAATGGATGTATGATGGCATGCTTAAATGAGGAGGAAAAAATACAGGAAGTGAGGGAAAGGTTGAATATTTTTGTTAGGTGAGAGGTGACAGCCGGGGAAAGGGACTGGAGGAGATGTGACGGAATGGGGTCACTGGTGCAAGTGGTCGGGCGAGAGGATGCAAGGAGCTTGCTTACTTCTTCTTCTGTAACTGGTTCAAAGTCAGAGAGTGAAGTAGATGCAGTGGGGGAGGGAGGACAGTGCATGGTATGAAGAGATTGGGAGATGATTTCCTGTCGAATGTGGTTAATTTTTTCTTTGAAGTAATTGGCCAGATCGTCAGCGCGGAGATCCGTGGTTGGGGCCTGCTCTCTTGGGTTGAGTAGGGACTGGAACGTGTCAAAGAGACGTTTAGGGTTATTGGACAGGGAGGTGATGAGGGTGTTGAAGTAGGTTTGTTTGGAGAGGTGAACGGCAGAATTGTATGCCTTTAGCATGAACTTATAATGGATGAAGTCTTCGGGTAGATTAGATTTTCTCCACAGACGTTCTGCGCACCTGGAGCCCCGCTGCAGGAAACGTGTTTGCAGCGTGTGCCACGGTTGTCGCCGTCTGTGTTGAGTTGTTTTATGTATAGGAGGAGCAGCTTCATCCAGGGCACTTTGCAGGGTTTCATTGTAATGCTTCAGAGCAGAATCAGGACATGAGATGGAGAAGATTGGGGCCAATGAGGACTGCAAGTTCTTCATAAGTTTCTGGGTGTTAATGGCCTGTATGTTTCTATAAGTGTGGAAAATGGGGGTGACCTGAGCTGGATGGCAGTTCTTGATAGAGAATGAAAGAAGGTTGTGGTCAGAGAGTGGGAGAGGGGAGTTTGTGAAATCATCCACTGAGCAAAGCCGGGAGAAGACCAAGTCAAGGGAGTTTCCATCTTCATGCGTTGGAGAGTTAGTATGCTGCGAGAGGCCGAAAGAGGAGGATAGAGATAAAAGGTGAGAAGCAGATGGGGAGAGGGGAGAAGCAATGGGGATGTTGAAATCACCCATGATAAGGGTGGGGGTGTCACAGGAGAGAAAGTGTGGAAGCCAGGTGGCAAAGTGATCCAGGAACTGATGAGAGGGGCCGGGAGGACGATACACCACCGCCACTCGCATGGAGAAGGGGATGTAGAGTCTCACCACATGGACCTCAAAGAAAGGGAAGACAAGTGAGGGCACTTGGGGGATAACTTGGAAAGTACATTTGGGTGAAAGGAGCAGACCAACGCCTCCACCTGCTCTGTTGTCTGATCTTGGGGTATGAGAAAAATGTAGTCCACCATAGGAAAGAGCAGCAGCAGCGGTGGTGTCTGACTGCTGGATCCAGGTTTCAGTAAGAGCCAGGAGATTAAGAGAATTAGAAAGGAAGAAGTCATGAATGAAGGAGAGTTTATTACACACAGAGCGAGAATTCCAAAGGGCACAATTGAAAGAGACAGAAGGCATGCATGGAATATTAATAAGGTTAGAGGGGTTTCTGGGTGTAGCAATTGGGAGGTTTGACTGGCTATAACATGGGGGGCCGGGGTTTGGAGAAATGTCTCCAGCGACTAGGAGAAGGAGGATAGAAAGAGTGAGCAGATGGTTAAGTGATGAGGTCTATATGAACTCAAATCCTGTGTCTTGGGATTGAGTTCTGAGACTCCTTGCTTGCGCTCTTGGTGCGGTACTGCAGCCCTGTGACGCAACAGGATTCGCTTCCTTCACTCAGGGTGAAGTTAACCCGTGTGTGTATTCACATTGTACCGCCATATAGTCCGTAATTACTTGGCAGCAGGTTCCATCTCTGCACGGTGGACCTCGGGCTGCGAACGCACCTAACTCTATCTGTCTTATTATTTGGTGCGTTCCGCTAGCCCTAACACACACACACACATATATACTATATACAGGGGAGATGACACACAGGTATATACTATATACAGTAGGAGATGACACACTCATATATACTATATACAGGGGAGATAACATACAGGTACATACTATATACAGGGGAGATGACACACAGGTATATATTATATACAGGGGAGATGACACACAGGTATATACTATATACAGGGGAGATGACACACAAGTATATACTGTATACAGGAGAAGATGACACACAGATATATACTATATACAGGAGGAGATGACACACAGGTATATACTATATACAGGAGGAGATGACACACAGGTATATACTATATGCAGGGGAGATGACACACGTATATACTATATACAGGAGGAGATGACACAGAGATATATACTATATACAGGAGCAGATGACACATATGTATATATAATATACAGGAGGAGATGACACACAGGTTTATACTATATACAGGGGAGATGACACACAGGTATATACTATATACAGGAGGAGATGACACACAGGTATATACTATATACAGGAGGAGATGACATAGACGTATATACTATATGCAGGAGAGATGACACACAGGTATATACTATACACAGGAGGAGATGACACACACACATATATATTATATACAGGGAAATTACACACAGGTATGTACTATATACAGGAGGAGATGACACACTGGTATATACTATGTACAGGGGAGATGACATACAGGTACATACTATATACAGGGGAGATGACACACAGGTATATACTATATGCAGGGGAGATGACACACAGGTATATACTATATACAGGGGAGATGACACACAGGTATATACTATATACAGAATATGACATACAGGTATATACTATATACAGGAGGAGATGACATACAGGTACATACTGTATACAGCAGATAAAACACAGATATATACTATATCCCGGAGGAGATAACACACAGGTATATACTATATACAGGAGGAGATGACACACATGTATATACTATATACAGGGGAGATGACACACGTATGTACTATATACAGGAGGAGATGACACAGAGATATATACTATATACAGGAGCAGATGACACACAGCTATATACTATATACAGGAGGAGATGACACACAGAGCAAAAAAGGGGGGAGAAGCCAGCGCAGCCTAAGGTTAAGATGCAATATATAAAGTGCAAATGCACATATTAATTTCTAACTGTATTTTCAAAATGAGACATTTAGCAAACAATTGATCAATTCTTTGAGCCACCCCGCCTCTTCACGGCATTCTCATATTGGGGCAGTCCTACACTACGTTTTTTATATTTGCTGTGCCATAAAAGCCTCCTAAATGTACTAAAAGCAAGAACATTAAATGCAAGCTGTACCTGGAGCATTACTGAGTCACCCCCATGGCGCCAGAGGGGCAAGCGAGGATAAAGGTTGACCAGGTCCAGACAGACATTTCAGATCCAACCTCCACAAAGAATTGATCAATTGTTTGCTAAATGTCTCATTTTGAAAATACAGTTAGAAATTAATATGTGCATTTGCACTTTATGTATTGCGTCTTAACCTTAGACTGCGCTGGTTTCTCCCCTCTTTTGCTCTGAGATGACACACAGGTTTATAGTATATACAGGAGGAGATGACATACCGGTACATACTATATACAGGAGGAGATGACATACAGGTATATACAATATACAGGAGCAGATGACACACAGGTATATCTATATACAATAGGAGATGACTTAGAAGTATATACTATATACAGGAGGGGATGACATACAGGTATATACTATATAAAAGAGGAGATGACACATTGGTATATAGAGGAGGAGATGACATACAGCAGGTATATACCATATACAGGGGAGATGACATACAGGTATATACTATATACAGTGTAGGAGGAGATGACATACAGGTATATAGTATATACAGAAGAGATGACATACAGGTATATACTATATACAGGAGGAGATGACACATAGGTATATACAATATACAGGAGGAGATGACATACAGCAGGTATATACTATATACAGGGGAGGTGACATACAGATATATACTATATACAGGAAATGACATACAGGTGCATACTATATATAAGGGAGATGACAAACATGTATATACTGAGGGGAAAATGAGAGGTGTGAGGTGAAAATGAGGGGTGTGAGGTGAAAATGAAAAGGTGTGAGTGCAAAATGAGAGGAGTGAGGAAAAATAGTGGAGTGATCGGAAAATGATAGATGTGAGGTCGAAATGACAAATGTTAGGGGGGAATGAGAGGAGTGAGGGGAAAAATGAGAGGTGTAAGGGAGAAAATGAGAGATGTGAGGGGGAAAATGAGAGGCGTGATGGGAAAATTAGAAAAGTGAGGTGCTATAACTAACCACAAATATTTACTATGCCCAGGTAATGCCGGGCTCTTCAGCTAGTTTTATATATAAATCAAAATAAATGTTATTATTCTCTGTCCACCTACTTTTCGTCCATTATATATATATATATATATATATATATATATATATATACTGTATATATACAGTGGGGCAAAAAAGTATTTAGTCAGTCAGCAATAGTGCAAGTTCCACCACTTAAAAAGATGAGAGGCGTCTGTAATTTACATCATAGGTAGACCTCAACTATGGGAGACAAACTGAGAAAAAAAAATCCAGAAAATCACATTGTCTGTTTTTTTATCATTTTATTTGCATTTTATGGTGGAAAATAAGTATTTGGTCAGAAACAAACAATCAAGATTTCTGGCTCTCACAGACCTGTAACTTCTTCTTTAAGAGTCTCCTCTTTCCTCCACTCATTACCTGTAGTAATGGCACCTGGTTAAACTTGTTATCAGTATAAAAAGACACCTGTGCACACCCTCAAACAGTCTGACTCCAAACTCCACTATGGTGAAGACCAAAGAGCTGTCAAAGGACACCAGAAACAAAATTGTAGCCCTGCACCAGGCTGGGAAGACTGAATCTGCAATAGCCAACCAGCTTGGAGTGAAGAAATCAACAGTGGGAGCAATAATTAGAAAATGGAAGACATGCAAGACCACTGATAATCTCCCTCGATCTGGGGCTCCACGCAAAATCCCACTCCGTGGGGTCAGAATGATGACAAGAACGGTGAGCAAAAATCCCAGAATCACGCGGGCGGACCTAGTGAATGAACTGCAGAGAGCTGGGACCAATGTAACAAGGCCTACCATAAGTAACACACTACGCCACCATGGACTCAGATCCTGCAGTGCCAGACGTGTCCCACTGCTTAAGCCAGTACATGTCCGGGCCCGTCTGAAGTTTGCTAGAGAGCATTTGGATGATCCAGAGGAGTTTTGGGAGAATGTCCTATGGTCTGATGAAACCAAACTGGAACTGTTTGGTAGAAACACAACTTGTCGTGTTTGGAGGAAAAAGAATACCAAGTTGCATCCATCAAACACCATACCTACTGTAAAGCATGGTGGTGGAAACATCATGCTTTGGGGCTGTTTCTCTGCAAAGGGGCCAGGACGACTGATCCGGGTATATGAAAGAATGAATGGGGCCATGTATCGTGAGATTTTGAGTGCAAACCTCCTTCCATCAGCAAGGGCATTGAAGATGAAACGTGGCTGGGTCCTTCAACATGACAATGATCCAAAGCACACCGCCAGGGCAACGAAGGAGTGGCTTCGTAAGAAGCATTTCAAGGTCCTGGAGTGGCCTAGCCAGTCTCCAGATCTCAACCCTATAGAAAACCTTTGGAGGGAGTTGAAAGTCCGTGTTGCCAAGCGAAAAGCAAAAAACATCACTGCTCTAGAGAAGATCTGCATGGAGGAATGGGCCAACATACCAACAACAGTGTGTGGCAACCTTGTGAAGACTTACAGAAAACGTTTGACCTCTGTCATTGCCAACAAAGGATATATTACAAAGTATTGAGATGAAATTTTGTTTCTGACCAAATACTTATTTTCCACCATAATATGCAAATAAAATGTTAAAAAAACAGACAATGTGATTTTCTGGATTTTTTTTTCTCAGTTTGTCTCCCATAGTTGAGGTCTACCTATGATGTAAATTACAGACGCCTCTCATCTTTTTAAGTGGTGGAACTTGCACTATTGCTGACTGACTAAATACTTTTTTGCCCCACTGTATATATAATTGTCTAAGGGGTACTTCCATCTTTCTGTCTCAGAAATCCCGCGTTGCTGATTGGTCTTGCCAGCTGCCGGTCCTGGCTGCCGCGACCAATCAGCGACGGGCACAGTCAGGCTGAGAATTAGTCCCTCCCTACTTCAGTCCAGTCAGTGCCCGGTGCCCGCTCCATACTCTCCTGCCATCAGAACCCAATCCATACTCCCATCCAGTCACCGCTCATACAGGGTTAATGCCAGCATTAACGGACTGCGTTATGCCGCGGGTAACGCACTCTGTTAACGCCACTATTAACCCTGTGTGACCAACTTTTTACTATTGATGCTGCCTATGCAGCATGAATAGTAAAAAGATCTAATGTTTAAAATAATTAAAAAACAAAAAACCTTCTATTCTCACCTTCCGTCGTCCGACGATGCACTCGCACCTGCCGCCAGCTTTCATTCCCAGAGATGCATTGCGAAATTACCCAGAAGACTTAGCAGTCTCGCGAGACCGCTAAGTCATCTGGGTAATTTCGCAATGCATCCTGGGAATGGATGATGGCGGCAGCAGCGCACGCTTCGGCACAGCTTCGCTGGATCCCGGCGTGTGAGTATATAACTATTTTTTATTTTAAATAGTTTTTTTTAACAGGGATATGGTGCCCACACTGCTATATACTAAGTGGGCTATTTTATATACCGCGTGGCTGCTATATACTACGTGGCCACTGCTATATACTACTTGGCCAGAATTACATACTATGTGGGCTGTGTTATATGTGTTATATACTATGTGGGCTGTGCTATATATTACGTGGCCAGTGTTATATACTACGTGGCCAGTGTTACATACTATGTGGGCTGTGTGTTATATACTGCCTGCCCTGTATTAATGCATCAGGTATTCTACAATATGCATGCATGTATATAGCAGCCACATAGTATATAGCACAGGCCACGTAGTATTTGTCTGCTATATACTACATGGCTCCAATATACTACGTGGCCTGTGCTATATATTATGTGGCTGCTATATACATACATACATATTCTAGAATACCCGATGCGTTAGAATTGGGCCACCATCTAGTATATATATATATAGATACATATAGTTGAAACCAGAAGTCTACATACAGTATAAAAGAAGATACATATGCACGTTTTTCTCAATATCTGACATGATATCAGAATAAATCTTTCCTGTTTTTAGTCAAGTAGGATTACCACAATCATTATTATTTGCCAAATGCCAGCATAATGAGTACGAGGAAATGTTTTAAAGCATTTTTAATACTGCAATGTCAAAAGTTTACATACATTTCATTAGTAGGGTTGAGCGACTTTTACTTTTTTGGGATCAAGTCGGGTTTCGTGAAACCCGACTATCTCAGAAGTCGAGTCGAGTGAAATCGGCCAATTATTGCGAAAAGTCGGGGATCGACCGAAACACGAAACCCAATGCAAGTCAATGAGGAAGTATAGTCGGCAGTGGGTGGAGGCTGTCATGATCCCAATGGCAGGGGATCACAAAAGGACAAGCACAAAAACAAAGCAAGCTCTAGGGTGATGGAACCTGAGCTGACCGCGATCCTGAACCTAAACACACAACTAGCAGTAGCCGGGGAACGTGCCTACGATGATTCCTAGATGTCTCGCGCCAGCCAAAGGATTAACTTCCCCTATAAGAAGAAACACAGACCTCACTTGCCTCCAGAGAAACACCCCACAGAAATAGCAGCCCCCCACATGTAATAACGGTGAAATGAGAGGAAAGCACATACGTAGTTATGAAAATAGAATCAGCAAAAATGAGGCCCGCTAAAGCTAGATAGCAGAGGATACAAAAGTGAACTGCGCGGTCAGCGAAAAACCCTTCAAAAAACCATCCTGAAATTACTTGAACTCATGTGCCAACTCATGGAACATGAGGAGTAATTTCAGCCCACTAGAGCAACCAGCAGCAAGGAATCACATATCTGCAAGCTGGACTAAGACAAAAATTAAGCAAAACGTGGAACAGGAAAATCAAAACTTAGCTTGTCCTGAAGATAACAGACGCAGGGAGCAGAGGTAAAAAGACACGCTGATTACATTGATAGCCGGCGAGGAAATGACAAAAAAGCCAGGTTAAATAGGAAACTCCCATAACCTGATGGAACAGGTGGACACCAGAGACCGCAGAGAACACAAGTCACCCAGTACCATCAGTAACCACCAGAGGGAGCCCAAAAACAGAACTCACAACAGTACCCCCCCCCGAGGAGGGGTCACCGAACCCTCACGAGAACCACCAGGGCGACCAGGATGAGCCCTATGAAAAGTACGGACCAAATCGGCAGCATGAACATCAGAGGCAATCACCCAAGAATTATCCTCCTGACCATAACCCTTCCACTTGACCAAATACTGGAGTTTCCGTCTGGAAACACGAGAATCCAAGATCTTCTCCACAACATACTCCAATTCACCCTCCACCAGCACCGGAGCAGGAGGCTCAAGTGAAGGAACGACAGGTACCTCATACATCCGCAACAACGACCGATGGAACACATTATGAATAGCAAACGATGCCGGGAGATCCAAACGAAACGACACAGGGTTAAGAATTTCCAAGATCCTATAGGGACCGATGAACCGAGGCTTGAACTTAGGAGAAGAGACCTTCATAGGAACAAAACGAGAAGACAACCACACCAAGTCCCCAACAAGAAGTCGAGGACCCACGCGGCGACGGCGATTAGCAAACTGCTGAGCCCTCTCCTGGGACAACTTCAAATTGTCCACCACATGACTCCAAATCCGATGCAACCTATCCACCACCATGTCCACTCCAGGACAATCAGAAGGCTCCACCTGACCAGAGGAAAAACGAGGATGAAACCCCGAATTACAAAAGAAAGGAGAAACCAAGGTAGCAGAACTAGCCCGATTATTAAGGGCAAACTCGGCAAGCGGCAAAAAGGAAACCCAGTCATCTTGATCAGCAGAAACAAAACACCTTAAATAAGTTTCTAAAGTCTGATTAGTTCGTTCCGTCTGGCCATTCGTCTGGGGATGGAATGCAGATGAAAAGGACAAATCAATGCCCATCTTAGCACAGAACGTCCGCCAAAATCTAGACACAAACTGGGATCCCCTGTCAGAAACGATGTTCTCCGGAATGCCATGCAAACGGACCACGTTTTGAAAAAACAGAGGGACCAACTCAGAGAAGGAAGGTAACTTAGGCAAGGGTACCAGATGAACCATCCTAGAAAAGCGGTCACACACAACCCATATGACGGACATTTTTTGAGAGACAGGGAGATCCGAAATAAAGTCCATGGAAATGTGCGTCCAAGGCCTCTTCGGGATAGGCAAAGGTAACAACAATCCACTGGCCCGAGAACAGCAAGGCTTAGCCCGAGCGCAAACTCCACAAGACTGCACGAAAGAACGCACATCCCTCGACAAGGAAGGCCACCAAAAAGACCTGGCTACCAAGTCTCTAGTACCAAATATTCCAGGATGACCTGCCAACACAGAAGAATAGACCTCGGAGATGACTCTACTGGTCCAATTATCCGGAACAAACAGTCTTTCCGGCGGACAACGATCAGGTTTATCCGCCTGAAACTCCTGCAAAGCACGTCGCAAGTCTGGGGAGACAGCCGACAAAATCACCCCATCCCTAAGGATACCAGTGGGCTCAGAATTTCCAGGGGAGTCAGGCACAAAACTCCTAGAAAGAGCATCCGCCTTCACATTCTTTGAACCCGGCAAGTATGAAACCACAAAATTGAAACGGGAGAAAAACAGTGACCAACGAGCCTGTCTAGGATTCAGACGCTTGGCAGACTCAAGGTACATCAGATTTTTGTGATCAGTCAAGACCACCACACGATGTCTAGCACCCTCAAGCCAATGACGCCACTCCTCAAATGCCCACTTCATGGCCAAAAGCTCCCGATTACCAACATCATAATTCCGTTCAGTTGGCGAAAATTTTCTAGAAAAGAACGCACATGGCTTCATCACTGAGCAATCGGAGCTTCTCTGTCACAAAACCGCCCCCGCTCCGATCTCGGAAGCATCAACCTCAACCTGAAAAGGAAGCGACGTATCTGGCTGACGCAACACAGGAGCAGAAGAAAACCGGCGCTTAAGTTCCTGAAAGGCCTCCACAGCCGCAGGAGACCAATCAGTAACATCAGCACCCTTTTTAGTCAAATCCGTCAAAGGCTTAACAACACTAGAAAAATTAGTTATGAAGCGACGATAAAAATTAGCAAAGCCCAAGAACTTCTGTAGACTCTTAAGAGATGTAGGCTGCGTCCAGTCACAAATAGCCTGAACCTTGACGGGATCCATCTCAATAGTAGAAGGGGAAAAAATATACCCCAAAAAAGAAATCTTCTGGACTCCAAAGATACATTTAGAACCCTTTACAAACAAAGAATTGGCCCGCAGGACCTGAAACACCTTCCTGACCTGCTGAACATGAGACTCCCAGTCATCAGAAAAAACCAAAACATCATCCAAATACACGATAATAAATTTATCCAGATATTCACGGAAAATATCGTGCATAAAAGACTGGAAGACAGAAGGAGCATTAGAAAGTCCAAAAGGCATCACCAAATACTCGAAATGGCCCTCAGGCGTATTAAATGCGGTTTTCCACTCATCACCCTGCCTTATCCGCACAAGATTATACGCACCCCGAAGATCAATCTTAGTGAACCATTTAGCCCCCTTAATGCGAGCGAACAAATCAGTCAACAATGGCAAAGGATACTGATATTTGACTGTAATCTTATTCAAAAGACGATAATCTATGCAAGGCCTCAAGGAACCATCTTATTTGGCCACAAAAAAAAAACCTGCTCCCAAAGGGGACGAAGATGGACGGATATGTCCCTTTTCCAAGGACTCCTTAACATAATTCCGCATAGCAGTATGCTCTGGCACTGACAGATTGAACAAACGACCTTTAGGGAATTTACTGCCAGGAATCAAATCTATAGCACAATCGCAATCCCTGTGAGGAGGAAGCGAACTGAGCTTAGGCTCCTCAAAAACCTCCCGATAATCAGACAAAAATACCGGAACCTCAGAAGGAGTAGATGAAGCGATAAAAATCGGAGATGCATCATCATGAACCCCCTGACATCCCCAGCTTAACACAGACATTGTTTTCCAGTCCAGGACTGGGTTATGAGTTTGTAACCATGGCAGACCAAGCACTAAGACATCATGTAAATTATACCGTACCAGGAAGCGAATCACCTCCTGATGAACGGGAGTCATACGCATGGTCACTTGTGTCCAGTACTGAGGTTTATTCATAGCCAAAGGTGTAGAGTCAATTCCTTTCAAAGGAATAGGAACTTCCAGAGGTTCCAGACTAAACCCACAGCGATTGGCAAATGACCAATCCATAAGACTCAGGGCAGCGCCTGAATCCACATAGGCATCGACGGAAATGGATGATAAAGAACAAATCAGCGTCACAGACAGAATGAACTTAGACTGTAAAGTACCAATGGCAACAGACTTATCAACCTTTTTTGTGCGTTTAGAGCATGCTGATATAACATGAGCAGAATCACCACAATAAAAACACAATCCATTTTTCCGCCTATAATTTTGCCGTTCACTTCTGGACTGAATTCTATCACATTGCATTATCTCAGGTGCCTGTTCAGAAGACACCGCCAAATGGTGCACAGGTTTGTGCTCCCGTAAACGCCGATCAATCTGAATAGCCATAGTCATGGACTCATTCAGACCTGTAGGCGCCGGGAACCCCACCATAACATCTTTAATGGCCTCAGAAAGGCCATCTCTGAATTTTGCAGCCAGAGCGCACTCATTCCACTGAGTAAGCACCGACCATTTCCGAAATTTCTGACAATATATTTCTGCTTCATCTTGCCCCTGAGAGAGAGCCAATAAAGCTTTTTCAGCCTGAATCTCTAGGTTAGGTTCCTCATAGAGCAAACCCAATGCCAGAAAAAACACATCCACATTGAGCAACGCAGGATCCCCTGGTGCCAATGCAAATGCCCAATTCTGAGGGTCACCCCGCAGGAAAGATATAACAATCTTGACCTGCTGAGCGGGGTCTCCAGAGGAGCGAGATTTCAAGGAAAGAAACAACTTGCAATTGTTCCTAACATTCAGAAAACTAGATCTATCTCCAGAAAAAAACTCTGGGACAGGAATTCTAGGTTCAGACATAGGCGTATGTACAACAAAATCTTGTATATTTTGAACCTTAGCAGCAAGATTATTCAGGCTGGAAGCCAAACTCTGGACGTCCATGATAAACAGCTGAGGTCAGAGCCATTCAAGGATTAAGAGGAGGAAAGAAGCAGTCAAGCTGCAATTAAGGCTAGGCAGCAAACACTGAGGAGGGGAAAAAAAAAAAAAAAACTTCCTCAGACTACTTTTCCTCCTACTTCAGCCAAAATGATGACCAATTTTTTCTGGCCGGCTATACTGTCATGATCCCAATGGCAGGGGATCACAAAAGGACAAGCACAAAAACAAAACAAGCTCTAGGGTGATGGAACCTGAGCTGACCGCGATCCTGAACCTAAACACACAACTAGCAGTAGCCGGGGAACGTGCCTACGATGATTCCTAGACGTCTCGCGCCAGCCAAAGGATTAACTTCCCCTATAAGAAAAAACACAGACCTCACTTGCCTCCAGAGAAACACCCCACAGAAATAGCAGCCCCCCACATGTAATAACGGTGAAATGAGAGGAAAGCACATACGTAGTTATGAAAATAGAATCAGCAAAAATGAGGCCCGCTAAAGCTAGATAGCAGAGGATACAAAAGTGAACTGCGCGGTCAGCGAAAAACCCTTCAAAAAACCATCCTGAAATTACTTGAACTCATGTGCCAACTCATGGAACATGAGGAGTAATTTCAGCCCACTAGAGCAACCAGCAGCAAGGAATCACATATCTGCAAGCTGGACTAAGACAAAAATTAAGCAAAACGTGGAACAGGAAAATCAAAACTTAGCTTGTCCTGAAGATAACAGACGCAGGGAGCAGAGGTAAAAAGACACGCTGATTACATTGATAGCCGGCGAGGAAATGACAAAAAAGCCAGGTTAAATAGGAAACTCCCATAACCTGATGGAACAGGTGGACACCAGAGACCGCAGAGAACACAAGTCACCCAGTACCATCAGTAACCACCAGAGGGAGCCCAAAAACAGAACTCACAACAGGAGGCCAGGAAAACACCTACAGTGCCCATTTTAATGGCAAAAGCATCCATTCTTGTTACTGAAGCTTGTCAATCTTAATTTACCTTATAATAATAGTTAGGCACTGGAAATTGGGGGTCATTTGGCTAAAGTTGTGGGGGGTATGGCTGGTTCAAGTTTTTAGTGGGACCAGAAAACGTGGACTACATCATGGCAGTGGAGCAGAGAGAGGTAAGTATTTCAACTTTGCAAGTGCTGTGATCCTGAGCAAGCGGGGGGGCCCACTCATTCGCATTGGCACTGGCACAGGGACCCTCAAAGTACGGCGGTGTGTTTGCATGGTGGGAGCGCTTCCCACCGGCAGCGACACTTTTGCATACTATGAGGGGCCCTGTGCCAGTGACGTCACCAACGAGTATGCCCCCCCCACCTGATGAAGAAACCTGCACTTTTATCTGCACCTTCCTCTTTGTCCCCGTGTAAGGTGGTATAGTATGTGGGAAGGGGAACCTGACTTTCAGCAGAGTCACATTCTGGCTGTGTAGCGTGCAAGGGGAATGTAGTGGTGTGGGTCAATGTACCAGCAGACTCATCTACCACTGGCTGGGCAATGGGCAGGATGAGGAGGAAACACAGATATAGGCCCAAATAATAAAGTGGGCTAAATGCAGTTCAAAATTGGTAACAGGACTAACCAGAAGGCATTGCATTGTTCAGTGGAGGACAACTGTAATGAGAGGCTGACACAGTGAGTAGGCCCAAATCAGTAAATAGGCTAAATGCAGTTCAAAATTGGTAACAGTAGTAAACAGGCAGCACTGCTTTGTTCAGTGGAGGAGAACAGCAAGGAGTGGCAGACACCGTTAGTAGGCCCAACCAAACTAGTAGGCCAAAAACAGTTTAATATTAAAAATATATAATGAAAGCCTGAAGATTAAAGCTAAGGCAAGTAAACCAGGAGAACACCTAGGAGCGGCAGACACCGTTAGTAGGCCCCAACCAAACTAAGAGGCCAAATGCAGTTTAATATTAAAAATAGAAGCAGGGGGCGCATCACCGCGAATGAAGGTAACTATAGGTCATTGACCTACATTACCTTCATTCGCTGGGCTTTATAGCCACAAGCACAGCTGCGTTAGCAGAGCTCCTGGCTGTAAAATATTTTAACCCCTTCAGATGGATTTACAACGTGGGACGTGACAGATCATCGGAAGGTATGTATATTGTTGGTGTATTATTTTTAATTTGTTACAGAGCGAGGGTCTTCAGGTGGATTGAGAGTACAATAAAATATTAAAACAACCTGTGTGTTTATTTCATTAAAATACTTTTTAATAATGTGTGTGTGTTTTTTTAACCATTTAATGCAATTGGATTAATAATGGATAGGTGTCAGAATTGACACCTCTCCATTATTAATCTGGCTTAATGTCACCTTACAATAGCAAGGTGACATTAACCCTTCATTACCCCATATCCCACCACTACACGGGAGTGGGAAGAGAGTGGCCAAGTGCCAGAATAGGCGCATCTTCCAGATGTCCCTTTTCTGGGGTGACTGGGGGCAGATGTTTTTAGCCAGGGGAGCCAATAACCATGGACCCTCTCCAGGCTATTGATATCTGCCCTCAGTCACTGGCTTTACTACTCTGGCGGAGAAAATTGTGCAGGAGCCCATGCCAATTTTTTCCGTGATTGAACCCTTAAATTTAATAGCTAGAGCGCAAAAATTTTGCACATACACTACTAACATTAGTAGTGTGTAATATGCAAAAAAAAAAATGGGAATATGACATGGTTTTCTGTATGTAAACCATGTCTCATATCATGTCGGGTTTAGGCAGGAGAAATGAAAAGCCGGCAATTAAATTACCGGCTTTTCAACATTATCGCGCTGAAGTAAATATAAATATATATATATATATATATATATATATATATATATATATGTGTGTCTCTATATATATAAAAAACAAAACCCGACTTTCTAGTACAGATCGCCGACTGCCGACCCGATCCCAGAGTGGGATCGGGTCGGGTTTCACGAAACCCAACTTTGCTAAAAGTCGACGACTTTTGAAAAGTGCCGATCTGTTTCGCTCAACCCTAATTAAAACTACTTAATGAAAGCCTGAATATAGAAGCTCAGGAAAGGAAACCAGGAGAACACCTAGGAGCGGCAGACACCGTTAGTAGGCCCCAACCAAACTAGTAGGCCAATTGCAGCTTAATATCAAAACTACTTAATGAAAGCCTGAAGATAGAAGCTCATGAAATTAATCCAGAAGAACACCTAGGAACGGCAGACACCGTTAGTAGGCCACAACAAAACTAGTAGGCCAAATGCAGTTTAATATTAAAACTACTTAATGAAAGCCTGAAGATAGAAGCTCAGGAAAGGAAACCAGGAGAACACCTAGGAGCAGCAGACAACGTTTGTAGGCCCCAACCAAACTTGTAGCCCAAATGCAGTTTTCAAATTCCGATAGGCTGAAAACCTGACAATTGAAGCTCAGCTTTTTTAAGAGGAGGACAGCTGTATTGAGTGGCGCAGACAGACACTAGTAGTAGGCCTTAAACACAAAAGTAGGCTCGATGCAGGTTTAAATAGGTTACAGGGGTACACAGGCAGCATTGGTGTGGTCAGCGGAGGATAATTGGAAGGAGGGACCGCAGACAGACTTAATAAGCCTAAAATAAAAAAGTAGGCTCGATGCAGGTTTAAATAGGTTTCAGGGGTACACAGGCAGCATTGGTGTGGTGAGCGGAGGACAATTGGAAGGAGTGTCTGACACAGTTAGTAGTCCAAAATAATAAATTGATGTTAATGTCTGGCAAAAAACAAAATAACAAATACACATGTGGCATACCTTGGTACAGGGGTGGGCTCCTCTGCTGACTTGCAGACAGTGGTATTTGGCGCAAAGTATTAACTGGTGTAAATGTAGGACAGGGCCCCAGTATATTTTAAGTAGCATCATACATGTCAGCAAATTGGTATTGGCAGTGCCATTGAAGGATTTAATCGCATAGACTAAACAGTGGTGGAGCAGTGAGAGATAATTTTGCAAGTGGTAGAGCACTGTTTGAGCTGGGGGGCGACACTCTCTCGTGGCCGGCGGTACTGGCCCAGGACCCCTCATGTTACAACGGTGTGTCTGACGTTGGGTGCGCACCACCACTGCCAGAGACACTTCATTGTACTATGAGGGACCCTGTGCCAGTGCCATCGCCCAAAAGTGGGCACGCCCACCTCTTCAGCCAAACAGCACTTGCACGGGTGCTTGCGCTAAGTGGTGAACACGGCCCCGTGGGGGGAGTCAGCCCATTTAGGGAGGTGTAAAAATGGCGTATGCTGGACATACAGCAGCTGCAAATGGAGAAATTGGAACAGTCAGTAAGACCAGTCCAAAAGCAAGACCTTTTTACTGGAAAGCTAGGTGTCAGCCGGGAAAGGTGGGGCAAAATAATTAGAAATCCATGATTGGTTCATTTTAATGAAAGTTAGATCATCAACATTTTGGGTAGCCAGACGACTCCTTTTTTCAGTCAGTATTGACCCAGCAGCACTGAATACTCTTTCTGATAGCACACTAGCTGCTGGGCAAGCAAGCTCCTGCAATGCATATTCTGCCAATTCAGGCCAGGTGTCTATTTTGGATGCCCAGTAATCAAATGGGAATGACTTGTGAGGGAGAACATCGATAAGGGAGGAAAAATAGTTAGTAACCATACTGGACAAATGTTGTCTCCTGTCACTTTGAATTGATGCTGCAGTACCTGTCGTGTCTGCGGTCATTGCGAAATCACTCCACAACCTGGTCATAAAACCCCTCTGTCTAATGCCACTTCTGATTTGTGCACCTCCAACACCTCTGCCATGTTGCCCCCTGCAGCTCGTGTGAGAACCATCACTGCCGCTGTGTGCTGGGAATGCCTGAACCAAACGGTCTACAAGAGTTGCATGTTTGGTAGCCAATATTTGCTCAAGGTTGTCATGTGGCATGATATTTTGCAATTTCCCTTTATAGCGTGGATCCAGAAGGCAGGCCAACCAATAATCATCATTGGCCATCATTTTGATAATGCGGGGGTCCCTTTTTCGGATACGCAAGGCATAATCCACCATGTGGGCCAATGTTCCAGGTGTCAATTCACTGCTTGTGCTGGGTTGAGGAGCACAATCTGGCAAATCAGCATCACTTGTCTCAAAACCCTGTACCTGACCTTGCAACGCCACCAGTTTCTATTGCCCCCTGAGAAGCTTCCTCCTCCCATAAATATTCATCCCCATAATCCTCCTCGTCCTCCTCCTCTTCATCCGCCACCTCATCCAGGAGACTTCCCTGAGCAGACAGTGGCGGACTGTTATCAAGGATACCCCCGTCCTCGGCTGCAGACGCCAGCTCCTATATGTGCGTCAAACTTTGCTCATCCCCATCATCCTCCTCGTCCTCCACCTCCTCTTCGCCCGCTACCTCGTCCTGTACACTGCCCTGACCAGACAATGGCTGACTGTCATCAAGGCTTTCCTCTTCCTCTGGTGCAGACGCCTGATCCTTTATGTGCGTCAAACTTTGCATCAGCAGACGCATTAGGGGGATGCTCATGCTTATGATGGCCTCGTCTGCACTAATCAGGCATGTGCATTCCTCAAAACACTGAAGGACTTGACACAGATCTTGTAGCTTCGACCACTGCACACCTGACAACTCCATGTCTGCCATCCAACTGCCTGCCCGTGTATGTGTATCCTCCCACAAATACATAACAGCACGCCTCTGTTCGCACAGTCTCTGAAGCATGTGCAGTGTGGAGCTCCACCATGTTGCAACGTCGATTATTAGGTGGTGCTGGGGAAGATTCAAAGATCGCTGATGTTTCTGCATACGGCTGGAGTGTACGGGCGAATGGCGGATGTGCGAGCAAAGTCTTCGCATCTTCAGGAGCAGGGCGGGTGACCCCGGATAACTTTTCAGGAAGCACTGCACAACCAAGTTCAAGGTGTGAGCCAGGCAAGGAATGTGTTTCAGTTGTGAAAGGGCTATGGCAGCCATAAAATTCCTTCCGTTATCACTGACTACCTTGCCTGTCTCAAGATGTACACTGCCCTGCCATGACTTAGTTTCTTGCTGCAAGAAGTTGGACAGAACTTCCGTGGTGTGTCTGTTGTCGCCCAAACACTTCATTTCCAACACAGCCTGCTGACGCTTCCCACAAGCTGTTCCATAATGGGACACTACGGTTGCAACACTGGCAGCTGCGGATGGAGTGGTTGTGTGACTGTGCTCTGTGGACGAGCTTTCGCTTCTGGAGGAGGAGGAGGAGGGGCAAATGCCTACAGCCAACTGTTTCCTAGACTGTGGGCTAGCCAGAACTGTGCCACTATGGCTGTCCCCTGTGTACCCTGCATCCACCACATTAACCCAGTGCGCCGTGATAGAGACGTAGCGTCCCTGGCCATGCCTACTGGTCCATGCATCTGTTGTGAGGTGCACCTTTCTACTGACTGATTGCCTGACTGCATGGACAATGCGGTCTTTGACATGCTGGTGGAGGGCTGGGATGGCTTTTCTCACAAAGAAGTGTCGACTGGGTAGGTCATAGCATGGTACTGCGTAGGCCATCAGGGCTTTGAAAGCTTCGCTTTCAACCAACCGGTAGGGCATCATCTCTAACAAGATTAGTCTAGCAATGTGGGGGTTCAAACCCTGTGTTTGTGGATGAGAGGATGAGTACATCCTTTTCCTAAGGAGAGTCTCTTGTAGGGTGAGTTGGACTGGAGAGCTGCATATGGTGGAACTAGCGGGGGTGGTGGTGGACATGGCAGACTGAGAGAGGGTTGGTGACGGCATTCTTGCTGTTGGCCTACATACAGTGTTTCCTACCAAGAACCAGAAGATTCCCTGACTGCTTTGGCCTTGCGAAGATACCTCCACATTTGCTGCAGGTGGTGTTGTAAACGGTGGGCTTACAGTGAGGGAAGAAATGGAGCATTGCTGACTAGCTTCATCGTGAGCGGGTGCAACAACTTTACGGAACGTTTGGTAGTTAGTCCAGGCTTGCAAGTGCATGGTGGTTAAATGTCTACGCATGCAACTTGTATTTACATTTTTGACATTCTGACCTCTGCTAAAGGTCCTTGAGCATTTCTTTCAGATCACTTTGCACCGATCATTCGGATCTTGGTTAAAAAATTGCCAGACTTTACTCTTCATGCTATCAAATACCTTTTCAGGCATTGCACACTGAGCTACTGTATCCGGATGACCACGCTGTCCTACAACTGGTTTTGGTTTTGACACACGTTTTTGGCCAGATACGAGCCTGCCAGATGAAAGCTGTTGCGATGTTGATGCCTGCTGCGGCTCCACCTCCTCCGTTTCAGAGCTACTGCCAGCGGCACCCTGTTCCTAATGGCTGCCAATCGGGGTCAACAACTGGGTCATCTATCACCTCCTCTTCTATGTCCTGTGCACCTTCCTCTGTGTCACCGTGTAAGCCGGTGCTATAGCGTTCGGGATGGGGCACCATAGTCTCATCAGGGTCAGATTCTGGCTCAGTACACTGCAAGGGCAATGTTGTGATCTGAGTCAATGGAACAGCATAATAATCTAGCTGTGGCTGTGCATCTGTGCACTCTATGTCCGATTCATCTTTTAATGGGCATGGCCTGTTAACAATTTCCCTTTCTAACCCAGGCACGGTATGTGTAAAGAGCTCCATGGAGTAACCCGTTGTGTCGCCTGACGCATCCTTCTCTGTTGTTCTGGGTGAAGGACACAGGGAAGCGACTTGTTCCTGATCGGGAGCATCCACTGACGACACGCTGCTTTTAAATTTTGCACTTTCTGAAGAGGAGGCGAAAGAGCTAGAGGCAGAGTCAGTAAGGAAAGCCAAAACTTGTTCCTGCTGCTCCGGCTTTAAAAGCTGTTTTCCTACTCCCAGAAAAGGGAGCATTCGAGGCCTTGTGCAGCCAGACGATGATGCTGGCTCAACAACTCGAGTCTTAGGTGCTATATTGCTTTTCCCACGACCACCTGATGCTCCACCACCACTACCATCATTACCAGCTGGCATTGACCGCCCACGGCCACGACCTCTTCCACCAGACTTCCTTATTCTTGGAAAAATGTAACCAAACTAACAAACGTTATATGGTACTGTAAAACCAGTTAGAAGGTGTACGTAAACTTGTTGTGAGTTTAAATCTCCCTTTATAGGTGTGTGAGACTGCTGCAAAAATCAGGCCCACTGTATTACACAACACAGATTGAGTGGCAGAAAGTGGATGAAAGATATGCCACAAACACGACTGATGCAGATGCACTCAGTGGCAATATAAATCTCCCTTTTTTATGTGTGGGAGAATGCAGGAAAAAATCAGGCCCACTGTATTACACTACACAGTTTGAGTGGCAGACAGTGGATGACAGATATGCCACAAAGAGGACTGACGCAGATGCACTCAGTGGCAATATAAATCTCCCTTTTTTATGTGTGGGAGAATGCAGGAAAGAATCAGGCCCACTGTATTACACTACACAGTTTGAGTGGCAGAAAGTGGTTGGCAGATATATCAAAAAATACAAGGGCTGTAGTAGAATTTTAATCTCCCTACAATGATCAAAGGACAAGCATGGCAGCAATAAAAAGCACGGCTGCACAAAAGAGTGTGGACAAAGAAACAATAGAACTGTGCCAAAAAGAAGGAGCAACAGGATTTTTGCTTTGAAAAAAGCAGTTGGTTTGCACAGCGGCGTACAAACAGCAATGCAGCTATCAGGGAGCCTTATAAGCTACAGAGCTGATGCACAGAAATCTAGCCTCCACTGTCCCTGCAAAGAAAAGGTGGTGTTGGACAGTGGAAATCGCTACAGCACAAGCGGTTTGGGGGTAAATCTTCCCTTCCTAACAATATCCCTGCTTCAGACGAAGCTACAGCAACCTCTCCCTATGCTCGGATCGACAGAAGTAAGGTGGCGGTCGGCGTGCACGCCCCTTTATAGCCCCTGTAACGCCGCAGAAAGCAAGCCAATCACTGCAATGCCCTTCTCTAAGATGGTGGGGACTGAGACCTATGTCATCACGCTGCCCACACTCTGCATCTACCTTCATTGGCTGAGAAATGGTGCTGAACGCGTCATATGAAACGCGAAGATCGCATACCGCATGGCCGATCCCACACTGGGATCGAGTCGGGTTTCATGAAACCCGACTTTGCCGAAAGTTGACGACTTATGAAATTGGCCAATCCGTTTCGCTCAACCCTATTCATTAGCATTTGGTACCATTGTCCTTAAACTGAGTTACTTGGGACAAATGTTTGGGATATCCTTCCACAAGCTTCTCACAATAGTTGGTCGGAATTTGGGCCCATTCTTCCTGACAAAACAGGTGAAACTCATCCAGGTGTGTGGGTCGCTATACTCACACTGGCCTTTTCAGCTATTCCCACACATTTTAAATAGGATTGAGATCAGTGCTTTGTGATGGCTACTCCAAAACATTTAATTTCTTATCCTTAAGTCACTTTGTTACTATTTTGGCAGTATGCTTTGGGTCATTGTCCATTTGGAAGACCCATTTCTGACCAAGCTTTAACTTCCTGGCTGATGTCTTGAGATGTTGCTTCAGTATTGCCACATAATCTTCTTATTCTCATGATGTTATTTATTTTATGAAGTGCAATAAATCAAAATGGAACAATAAGGAAGCTATGTGCCATAAAACTATATCATTTTTATTAATAATACAATTAAAATGTAATACAGTATATACTAAAATCCTATAAAGGGGGACAACAGTGCAAAAAGAGCAGCCATACAAGAGACTATAGTACCACAATGCAATACCGTGTTACCACAGTGGAAAATTGGTAACAAGATGTTTTTATGGAAGTTGAACAGCAGTCATATTGTTTCAGGATAATCAATAGGCAAAAACAGCCTTTATAGCAATCATATTATGTCTCAAAGTAATAAGTAACTAGTGCATGTTCGGTTCAAAAGAAAGTGCAAGTGTGCATATGTTCAAGTGGAGGATTAAAGTGCTCAATGTGCATAACCTTAGTGGTAGAAGGAGTAAATCCGGAACAATTTGCAGCAATAAGGGTTAAATGAATCAACAAATCATTGGTGGTCCGTGGATACTATACCTGGAGAAGGTGCAGACACCCCGACGCGCGTTGCGTTCAAAGTCACGTTCAAAGTTACGTTCAAAGTTACGTTCAAAGTTACGATCAAAGTTACGTTCAAAGTTCAATTTTGTCCGTTACAAAAGATCATGAGGTCAAAAGAACTGTGAATGTTCCTCATGGACCAGAGGCTGAAAAGGGAGACACAAAGATTAACATGGCTCACCCCACTGATAAAAATATCACCAGCAGCCTTGATGGGAGTGTGGTCATCCCGTCTGACAGTAAGTTTCAGAACTATTATATGAAATATATTTAAATAGTAAGAAAAATATTTTTTAAATAAAATAACAGTCCAAGATAGTAAACCTACTAATATAGAGTCTGAGAGTCTGCATGACTGTAGAAAACATATTTTAAAGAGAAGGCCAGCGACCACAGGAGAAGACCTGACAAATCCGGTGCTGCTCCAGCCTCCATATCCTTGACTGACAGGTCTCTGCCATATCTTTAGGGTAGATCTGATGATCAAGTGCAGCGGTGCAGGGGGAATCCGGCTGGCAGCAGCTTCAGATCAGCCAGGTCTCACTTTAGTCCCCCGGTAGCCCTCCAAACTATGCTTTCTCAGAAATGCTGGAGCATTTCTCTGGAGATTGGGTCCCTCTTTTCTCAGTCTAATGTACTATTTAGAAGTTATAATAACCCCTCGATAAAGCTAACGCGAAACGCGCGTTGGGGTGTCTGCACCATCTCCAGGTATAGTACCCACAGACCACCAATGATTTGTTGATTCATTTAACCCTTATTGCTGCAAATTGTTCCGGATTTACTCCTTCTACCATTAAGTTTATGCACAATGAGCACCACTTTGACATATGCACACTTGCTCTTTCTTATGAGCCGGAAATGCACTAGTTACTTATTACTTCGAGGCATAATATGATTGCTATTGAGGCTGCTTTTGCCCATTGATAATCCTGATACAATAATGTTGTTCAAGTTCCATAAAAACATCTTGTTACTAACTTTCCACTCTGCTAACATGGTATTGCATTGTGGTACTATAGTCTCTTGTATGGCTGCTCTTTTTGCACTGTTGTCCCCCTTTATTAGATTTTAGTATATACTGTATTACATTTTAACTGCATTATTAATAAAATTTATATAGTTTTATGGCACATAGCTTCCTTGTTGTTCCATTTTGATGTATTGATCCTCTTCGGAAGTGCCAATTAGGCATTTTCCTTCTCTGATGATTATTTTGTGAAGTGCACCAGTCCCCTCTGCAGCTAAACAACCCAGCAACATGATGCTGTCACCCCCGTGTTTCACATTTGGGATGTGTTCTTAGGCTTCCAAGCTTCTGCCTTTTTCCTCAGAACATAACGCTGGTCAATATGCCCAAAAAGTAAAATTTTAGTTTCATCAAACCATTGGACTTGTCTCTAAAACTTAAGGTACCGTCACACTGAGCGATGCTGCAGCGATACCGACAACGATCCGGATCGCTGCAGCGTCGCTGTTTGGTCGCTGGAGAGCTGTCACACAGACAGCTCTCTAGCGACCAACGATGCCGGTAATCAGGGTAAACATCGGGTTACTAAGCGCAGGGCCGCGCTTAGTAACCCGATGTTTACCCTGGTTACAAGCGTTAAAGTAAAAAAAAAAAAAACACCTCATGCTTACCTTCCGCTGTCTGTCCCTCGGCGCTCTGCTTCTCTGCCCTGTGTAAGCCCAGCGGCCGGAAAGCAGAGCGGTGACGTCACCGCTCTGCTTTCCGGCCGGCGCTTACAGCCAGTGCAGAGAAGCAGAGCGCCGAGGGACAGACACCGGAATGTAAGTATGTAGTGTTTTTTTTTTTTACTTTTACGCTGGTAACCAGGGTAAACATCGGGTTACTAAGCGCGGCCCTGCGCTTAGTAACCCGATGTTTACCCTGGTTACCAGCAAAGACATCGCTGAATCGGCGTCACACATGCCGATTCAGCGATGTCAGCAGGAAGTCCAGCGACGAAATAAAGTGCTGGACTTTCTGCAGTGACCAACGACATCACAGCAGGATCCTGATCGCTGCTGTGTGTCAAACTGAATGATATCGCTAGCCAGGACGCTGCAACGTCACAGATCGCTAGCGATATCGTTTAGTGTGACGGTACCTTTAACCCTCCGTCACATACAATATTCGGACTAACCAGTTCACATACAATGTGCCTGTCAGGCGCCTGCTGGAAAAATACCTATAATATCTAATGTTTGCAATTTCAGTGCTCTAAAAGTGATCAGTGACCTTCATAGGGATGTAATAAAAGAGACTACACATAATCAGTTGCAAAAAAAAACATTTACTTAACATAAAACTAATAACTATGAAATACAAACTTTTCAAAACTCCCGCCAAATAGTCCCCAGTTCGACTCTCTCAAAAAAATATACAAAGAAAATTTTTGAACACAAACTTAATTTTAAGGTACCTTAAGTACTATTAAAAACATATTCAATCAGAAGTAGATGCTGAGGTTTCCCCAGAAAAGTCACACTTGCAGAGCAAATAGCAAGAATTACACACCATTTTTGCATGTGTCAGGCAAATTGCTTTATGACATTCGAGACATTCATAATTTGAAAGCCTTCTGGTTCCGCTTTCCGTTTGGCAGGTGGTGCATCTCCTTCTTTTGTGAGGTGGTGCAGATGGTGACTTTTCACCATCATCTTCTGGGCGGAACCTTTTGAGCTGAACTTGAAGGCGAGAGGGGATACCGATTGTTTTCACGCTTCTCCTGCGTAGCTCTCCAAGTACTAGTTCATGGGCCAATTTTTTCAGATACAATCGTCTACGGAGTGGTTCAAGCTTGTTTTCAAGATAAATTACTTGTGAATTTATACCACCCAAATTCAACATAGCAAAAAATATGACCATTGGCCAGCGTTTGATGTTTCTGCTGACGTTGAAAGTGGAGCACATCTGATCTGCTGTATCCACACCCCCTTTGGTGGCATTGTAAAATGTAATTATCTCCGGTTTTTTTTCTGCCCCAGTCCCAGGATCGATGGCAGCATCATCATGAAGTGTTGATAGAAGAAGTACGATTTTTTTGGCATGTGGTACATAGGAAACTAAAGCCTTTCCATTATGGAATGCAAACATACTGCTGTACTGTTGTCTCTCTTTCACACTTACAAACTGTGGCGACAATTCCCTTTTGTTTTTTCTTACAGTTCCCACATATGACAGCTTCTGAATTGTCAGATAATCAATCAGATCACAACTTGTAAACCAATTGTCAGCTGTAATATTGCGACCCGATCCAAATAAGGGTTCAGCCAGTCTTTTTACAACATCAATGGGTTTGTTGCTCACACAGTAAGGACCTTCTGGTTGTTTTCCTGCATAAACTTCCAGGTTGAAAGTGTAGGTCTTACTGGCATCAACAAGGGCATACATTTTTATTCCATATTTGTTTGGCTTTGATGGAATATATTGACGAAAGGCACATCTACTACGAAAACCAGGGAGCATTTTGTCAATAGTGAGATTCTCTCCAGGGTAATAACTTTGTTTACAGTTTACAACAAATCTTTGAAATATATCACGAATTGGAGCAAGTCGGTCATGTGTTTTGCGTTCGGTTCGGGTAGTTCTGTCGTCAAACCGAAGGCAACGAATTAGAATCTTGAATCTGTTTATGGACATAACAAGGCTAAATTTTTCAACTCCATCCCCATCTTTACCCCAAAGTTCCTCAAAACTTTGTCTATTTGCCCTATAAGCTCCTGCAAGGTACAGTAATCCAAAAAAAGCACGCAGTTCTATTTCATCTGTGGGCTTGATGGTTCTGTTGCAGATGTACTTGTCCTTTATAATGTCTATATATTGGTTTGTATATGTGAAAATAGAGTCCAGAATGTCATCTGTAAATATACTGTTCCAGCATTCAACTGCAGTTTTTGCATTACGTGCAGTTCCTATTACTGCAGGAAGGTGAGTAATAATGTTTAAAGGTTCCCTACGTTTTTTCTGGAATGGCTTCTTGTTCCATTTAGTATTTTTATCTTTTCCAATATAATATGATCCAACTTCTTCATCCTCACCACTGTCACCATCTTGCTCTGTTTCAGAATCCAGGACACATTCTTCCACCTCATCATGAGAATCAATCTCACTTTCCTCTCCTAAATCCTCATTCAGTGTGAGGTCTCTATCATCTAACAGCATGTTTGTTACTTCCTCAACATCAAGTTGTTTGGATAAATTGTACATTTTCCTCTCCATTTCAGCAGATAATCTGAAGCAAGAGAAGGAATATGTTAGGGAACTACTGTATATGCCTGAGCAGCACACTTTCTTTTATAAAATCTCCCTTATTTCTATGAAATATCCTCACATTTTGTGCTATACATTCATAAAACAAGCTAAATAAACTATTGTGATGAATAAAAACATGAAATACCAACCTTACTGAATGTGATGTATTCACATACAATGAGCCTGAGAGATCTGTGCAGCTATATCCTCTCCCCTGAAGCTCTGAAATCCAACTGTGATATCAGGTTTCACAGACCTTCAAGAGACAGGAGACTACCTGGAGGGAGGGGGTTTCCTCACAATCTGGTGAGGAAGGAAAAATGAAAGTAAAAGAGAAGCGCCTGTCAGATCAGTTGTATGTGACGGAGGGTTAAGGTATTTGTTTCTGTGTACATTTGCAAACATTAATATGGTTTTTTATGCTTATTTTGTTTTGCTTCTTCCTGGCAGAATGGCCTTTCAGCCCATGTTGATACAGTACTCATTTCATTACGGATATTGACACAATCTTATCAGCTTCCACCATCATCTTCACAAGGTCTTTCCCTTTTGTCCTGGGTTATATGCACATGTCCATCCACAGCATGTTCATCTCTGGGACACAGAATCCATCTTCTTTCTGAGAGGAATGATGGCTGGACATTCCCATCTTGTTTGTAATTGTATATTATTGTTTGTACAGATGAACATGGCACCTTCAGGTATCTTGAAATTGTACCCAAGGATGAACCAGACATGTGCAAGGCCACAATTCTCTTCATGGCAATGTGTTTCAGTTGTGTATTAAAGTACATCCACAGGTGTCTCTAATTAACTCAGATGTTGCCAAAATTCTATCAGAAGCTTCCAAACACATGACATCATCATATGGGCAGTCCAGAATTGTTTAAAGGCATAGTAATCTTTGTGTATGCAAACTTTTGACTTTGCAGTATGTAATAAAAAGGCCTTAAAACATTATCTATCTCATTATTCTGGCATTTGGCAAATATTTATAATTATGGTAATCCTAATTTACCTAAGACGGGAATGATTTATTCTGATTTCATGTCAGATATTGAGAAAAACATGCATATGTGTTTTTTTATATTGTGTATGCAAACTTCTGGTTTCAACTGTATATAGGCATGTATATATAAACTGTCTAAAGTAGTTAGGGATGTGTTATGCACATTTTCAGAGTATGAATTATATATACTGTATATTCTTTTATTTTATGTGTATATGGATACACACTGTTCAAAAAATAAAGGGAACGCTAAAAACTCACATCCTAGATATTACTCAATGAAATATTTCAGTTGCAATCTTTATTCATTACCTAATGGAATGTGTTGAGAACAAATAAACTTAAAAATAATCAATGTATATAAAAATTTATATCCCATGAAGGTCTGGATTTGGAATGATACTCATAATCAAAGTGGAAAATCAAATTACAGGCTGATCCAACTTCAATGGAAATGCCTTAAGACTAGGAAATGATTCTCAGTAGTGTGTGTGGCCTCCACGTGCCTGTATGACCTCCCTACAATGCCTGGCATGCTCCCGATGAGGCTACGGACGTTCTACTGAGGGATCTCCTCCAAGACCTGGTTTAAACCATCAGTAAACTCTTGGAGAGTCTGTGGTGCAATGTGGTGTTGATGGATGGAGAAAGACATGATGTCCCAGATGTGCTTGATTAGATTCAAGTCTGAGAAACCAGCAGGCCAGACCATAGCATCAATGCTTTAACATGCAGGAAGTGCTGTTACACTTCAGGCACATAAGGTCTGGCATTTTCCTGCATTAGGAGGAACCCAGGGCCAACCGCACCAGCATATAGTCTCACAAGGGGTCTGAGGATCTGATCCCAATACCTAATGGAAGTCAGGGTAATTCTGATGAGCACCTGGAGGGCTGTGCAGCCCTGCAAAGAAATTTCTTCCCACACCATTACTGACCCACTGCCAAACCAGTCATGCTGGAGGATGCTACTGGCAGCAGAACATTTTCCACGGTGTCTCCAGACTCACCTGCCACATGTGCTCAGTGTGAACCTGATCTAATCCATGAAGAGCACAGGGCGCCAATGTCAAATTTGCCAATCTTTGTGTTCTCTGGCAAATACCAATCGCCCTGCATGGTGTTGGGGTGTAAATACAACACCCACTTGTGAATGTCGGGCGCCCACATACCAGCCTCATGGAGTCTGTTTCTGGCAGTTTAAGCAGACACATGGATGTTAGTTGCCTGCTGGAGGTCATTTTGCAAGGCTCTGGCACTGCTACTCCTGTTCTTCCTGGCACAAGGAAAGAGGTACCGGTTCTGCTGATGGGTTGTTGCCCTCTTAAAATGTGACCTTTTTAAAATATCTAACCTCTTCACTGCAATGTAACATTATCTCTTAAAGAATATTTAGTTACATGAAAACTTTAATAGATACCTGTGCCAAAACCAAACACCTACATCAGGTTGCTGTATTCAGTGTTATGACCTGGTGGTTAGGAGCACCAGGAATGACCTGATGGTTAAACTCACAGGACAAGCTCTGGGAAGTGGGAACTTTGCTGACCGCAATCCCTAATCCTATCACACACACTAGAAATAGCCGTGGAGCGTACCTAAAAGGCCTAGACGCCTCGGCACAGCCTAAGAACTAGCTAGCCCTAGAGATAGAAAATAAAGCCTACCTTGCCTCAGAGAAATTTCCCCAAAGGAAAAGGCAGCCCCCAACAAATATTAACTGAACCCTCACCAGGGCCCCCAGGCCGATCAGGATGAGCCAAATGAAAGGCACGAACTAGATCAGCAGCATGAACATCAGAGGCAAAAACCCAGGAATTATCTTCCTGACCATAACCCTTCCACTTGACCAGGTACTGGAGTTTCCGTCTCGAAACACGAGAATCCAAAATCTTCTCCACCACATACTCCAACTCCCCCTCGACCAACACCGGGGCAGGAGGATCAACGGAGGGAACCATAGGCGCCACGTATCTCCGCAACAACGACCTATGGAACACATTATGGATGGCAAAAGAAGCTGGAAGGTCCAAACGAAATGACACAGGATTAAGAACTTCAGAAATCTTATATGGCCCAATGAAACGAGGCTTAAACTTAGGAGAGGAAACCTTCATAGGAACATGACGAGATGACAACCAAACCAAATCCCCAACACGAAGTCGGGGACCAATACAGCGCTGGTGGTTAGCGAAACGTTGAGCCTTCTCCTGGGACAATGTCAAATTGTCCACCACATGAGTCCAAATCTGCTGCAACCTGTCCACCACCGTATCCACACCAGGACAGTCCGAAGGCTCAACCTGCCCTGAAGAGAAACGAGGATGGAAACCAGAATTACAGAAAAAAGGAGAAACTAAAGTAGCCGAGCTGGCCCGATTATTAAGGGCGAACTCAGCCAAAGGCAAGAAGGTCACCCAATCATCCTGATCAGCAGAAACAAAGCATCTCAGATATGTTTCCAAAGTCTGATAAGTTTGTTCGATTTGGCCATTAGTCTGAGGATGGAAAGCGGAAGAAAAAGACAAATCAATGCCCATCTTAGCACAAAAGGACCACCAAAACCTCGAAACAAACTGGGAACCTGTGTCCGAGACGATGTTCTCTGGAATGCCATGCAAATGAACCACGTGCTGGAAAAACAATGGCACCAAATCAGAGGAGGAAGGCAATTTAGACAAGGGTACCAAATGGACCATCTTAGAGAAGCGATCACAAACCACCCAAATGACCGACATCCTTTGAGAAACAGACATCCTTTGAGAAACAGGGAGATCAGAAATAAAATCCATGGAAATATGCGTCCAGGGCCTCTTCGGGACCGGCAAGGGCAAAAGCAACCCACTGGCACGAGAACAGCAGGGCTTAGCCCGAGCACAAGTCCCACATCCCGTGACAAAGAAGACCACCAAAAGGATCTAGCCACCAAATCTCTGGTACCAAAGATTCCAGGATGACCAGCCAACACCGAACAATGAACCTCAGAGATAACTCTACTAATCCATCTATCAGGGACAAACAGTTTCTCCGCTGGACAACGGTCAGGTCTATCAGCCTGAAACTTCTGCAGCACGCGCCGCAAATCAGGGGAGATGGCAGACAAAATTACCCCCTCTGTAATAATACCCGCCAGCTCCAGATCACCCGGAGAGTCAGGCACAAAACTCCTTGACAGGGCATCAGCCTTCACATTCTTAGATCCCGGAAGGTATGAAACAACAAAATCAAAACGGGAGAAAAAAAGCGACCATCGAGCATGTCTAGGATTCAACCGTTTGGCAGGCTCGAGATAAGTCAAATTCTTGTGATCCGTCAAGAACACCACGCGATGTTTAGCTCCTTCAAGCCAATGTCGCCACTCCTCGAATGCCCACTTCATGGCCAACAACTCTCGATTGCCAACATCATAATTGCGCTCAGCAGGTGAGAATTTTCTAGAAAAGAAGGCACATGGTTTCATCACCAAGCCATCAGAACTTCTCTGAGACAAAACAGCCCCTGCTCCAATCTCAGAAGCATCAACCTCGACCTGAAACGGGAGCGAAACATTTGGCTGGCACAACACAGGGGCAGAAGAAAAACGACGCTTCAACTCCTGAAAAGCCTCTACAGCCGCAGAGGACCAATTGACCACATCAGCACCTTTCTTGGTCAAATCAGTCAACGGTTTAGCAATACTAGAAAAATTAGCGATGAAGCGACGGTAAAAATTAGCAAAGCCCAGGAACTTCTGCAGGCTCTTCACAGATGTCGGCTGAGTCCAATCATAAATGGCCTGGACTTTAAAGGGAACCTGTCACCTGAATTTGGCGGGACTGGTTTTGGGTCATATGGGCGGAGTTTTCGGGTGTTTGATTCACCCTTTCCTTACCCGCTGGCTGCATGCTGGCTGCAATATTAGATTGAAGTTCATTCTCTGTCCTCCATAGTACACGCCTGCACAAGGCAAGATTGCTTTGCGCAGGCGTGTACTATGGAGGACAGAGAATGAACTTCAATCCAATATTGCAGCCAGCATGCAGCCAGCGAGTAAGGAAAGGGTGAATCAAACACCCGAAAACTCCGCCCATATGACCCAAAACCAGTCCCGCCAAATTCAGGTGACAGAGTCCCTTTAACAGGGCCCATCTCGATAGTAGAAGGGGAAAAAATGAAACCCAAAAATGAAACCTTCTGAACTCCAAAGAGACACTTTGACCCCTTCACAAACAAGGAATTCGCACGAAGGACCTGGAACACCATTCTGACCTGCTTCACATGAGACTCCCAATCATCCGAAAAGACCAAAATGTCATCCAAATATACAATCATGAATCTATCCAGGTACTCTCGGAAGATGTCATGCATAAAGGACTGAAACACAGATGGAGCATTAGAAAGCCCGAATGGCATAACCAGGTACTCAAAATGGCCCTCGGGCATATTAAATGCTGTTTTCCATTCATCGCCCTGTTTAATTTGCACAAGATTATACGCCCCTCGAAGATCTATCTTGGTGAACCAACTAGCCCCCTTAATCCGAGCAAACAAATCAGACAGCAGCGGCAAAGGATACTGAAATTTGACTATGATTTTATTAAGAAGGAGGTAATCAATACAAGGTCTCAAAGAGCCATCCTTCTTGGCCACAAAAAAGAACCCTGCTCCCAATGGTGAAGACGACGGACGAATATGGCCCTTCTCCAAGGACTCCTTTATAAAACTCCGCATAGCGGCGTGTTCTGGCACCGATAAATTGAACAGTCGACCCTTAGGAAACTTACTACCAGGAATCAAATCAATAGCACAATCACAATCCCTATGAGGAGGTAGGGCACCGGATTTCGGCTCATCAAATACATCCCGGTAATCCGACAAAAACTCAGGGACTTCAGAAGGAGTGGAAGACGAAATTGACAGCAATGGAACATCACCATGAACCCCTTGACAACCCCAGCTGGACACAGACATTGATTTCCAATTCAATACTGGGTTGTGGACCTGTAGCCATGGTAACCCCAAAACGACCACATCATGCAGATTATGCAACACCAAAAAGCGAATATCCTACTGATGTGCAGGAGCCATGCACATGGTCAAATAAGTCCAGTACTGAGGCTTATTCTTGGCCAAAGGCGTAGCATCAATTCCTCTCAATGGAATAGGATACTGCAAGGGCTCCAAGAGAAAACCACAGCACCTGGCAAACTCCAAGTCCATCAAGTTCAGGGCAGCGCCTGAATCCACAAATGCCATAACAGAATAGGACGACAGAGAGCAAATTAGAGTAACGGACAAAAGAAATTTAGACTGTACAGTACCAATGGTGGCAGACCTAGCGAACCGCTTAGTGCGCTTAGGACAATCGGAGATAGCATGAGTGGATTCACCACAGTAAAAACACAGCCCATTCCGACGTCTGTGTTCTTGCCGTTCAGCTCTGGTCAAAGTCCTATCACACTGCATAGGCTCAGGCCTATGCTCAGAGAATACCGCCAGATGGTGCACAGCTTTACGCTCACGTAAGCACCGATCGATCTGAATGGCCCAGGACATAGACTCATTCAGACCAGCAGGCGTGGGAAATCCCACCATGACATCCCTAAGGGCTTCAGAAAGACCCTTTCGGAAAATTGCCGCCAGGGCACACTCATTCCACTGAGTAAGCACAGACCACTTTCTAAACTTCTGACAGTACACCTCCGCTTCATCCTGACCCTGACACAAAGCCAGCAAGATTTTCTCTGCCTGATCCACTGAATTTGGCTCATCATAAAGCAATCCAAGCACCAGAAAAAACGCATCAACATCACGCAATGCAGGATCTCCTGGCGCAAGAGAAAATGCCCAGTCTTGAGGGTCAACACGCAACAACGAAATAATGATTTTTACTTGTTGAACGGGGTCACCAGAGGAGCGGGGTTTCAAAGCTAGAAACAGTTTACAATTATTTTTGAAATTCAGAAACTTAGATCTATTCCCAGAAAATAAATCAGGAATAGGAATTCTAGGCTCTAACATAGGATTCTGAACCACAAAATCTTGAATGTTTTGTACCCTTGCAGTGAGATGATCCACACAAGAGGACAGACCTTGAATGTCCATCTCTACACCTGTGTCCTGAACCACCCAAATGTCTAGGGGAAAAGAAAGACAAAACACAGTGCAAAGTAAAAAAAATGGTCTCAGAGCTTCTCTTATCCCTCTATTGAGATGCATTAATACTTTTGGCCAGCTGTACTGTTATGATCTGGTGGTTAGGAGCACCAGGAATGACCTGATGGTTAAACTCACAGGACAAGCTCTGGGAAGTGGGAACTTTGCTGACCGCAATCCCTAATCCTATCACACACACTAGAAATAGCCGTGGAGCGTACCTAACAGGCCTAGACGCCTCGGCACAGCCTAAGAACTAGCTAGCCCTAGAGATAGAAAATAAAGCCTACCTTGCCTCAGAGAAATTTCCCCAAAGGAAAAGGCAGCCCCCCACAAATATTAACTGTGAGTTAAGATGAAAGTAACAAACACAGAAATGAAACAGGTTTAGCAAAGGGAGGCCAGACTAACTAAATAGACAGAGGATAGGAAAGGTATCTTTGCGGTCAGCACAAAACTACAAAAGACCACGCAGAGTGTGCAAAAAGACCCCCGCACCGACTCATGGTGCGGAGGCGCCACCCTGCATCCCAGAGCTTCCAGCTAGCAAGACAAAATCATGAAAGCAAGCTGGACTAGAAAACCATGAACAGAAAATAACAAATGGGGACTTAGCTTCTTGCAGGAAGAAACAGGTCTCCAGAAAGATCCAAGAACGAACTGAACCCGCACAGGAACATTGACAGCTGGCCTGGAGTAACGATCTGAGAGGAGTTAAATAGAGCAGCCAACAAAAGGATAAACCACGTCACCTGTGTAAGGAACCTCAGAAGCAGCAGCTTCACTCACAGCCACCAGAGGGAGTCCATGGACAGAACTCGCCGAAGTACCATTCATGACCACAGGAGGGAGTTCAACAACAGAATTCACAACAATTCAGGTAGCTTATGTACAGGTGTGATATTAGACTATTTGAAAAACTAAACGTAGAACGACATAATTTAAGTGTGCACACTTTTGAAGGTAGATAGCTGTGTTTAAATTTCTGAATTTAAGAGATCTTGCTTTAGGATGTAAAGAAAATGGTTTGCCTGTTTTACGATGAACAATGCACTCTTTCAGTGATAATCAAGGATTGGATTTGCATTTTGTTGATTAACTAAAAAGGTGTAGATAAAGTGGAGAGTATTGAAAGTGTCTAACAAAAAGTCATAATTATTAGCACCTTACTTAAAAGGAATTAAGTAGTGTTACCGGTCACAATCAACAAAACATTATAGAGCAGTAGCATTTTCTGGAACTAAAAATATTCATATATATATACAAATGCCACATAAACACCTAGAATGTTTTGGCGTAAGGGGGAGGGGAACAGAGAAGAGGCCTCAATCCTTTCCCTTCTGTCTATTCCCTAGTTATACCCAACCTTGCCACAGAGGTTGGCATCTTAATAATGCATGCAAGTTTGTGGCACCCCCGCTCACCGTCGTCTTGCCCTGGTTCAATGTCCCAAGGTACTAGGCACTCCTCACAGGAAGTGATACTCCAGCTAGCAAAAAGACCATCCCTATAGAGAACATATAGATACAAACAGCCAAGTGCAATACAGTGGAAAGAAAATATATATACATATATATATGTATACTGTATATTAGTAGCATCACTGTTGTGAATTCTGTGGCTGAATTCACTCCTGTGGTCACAAGTGGTACTGCAGCTTCTGAGCTTCCTCCCTCAGGTGTTCTGGTGAGCTCGTTAACTGCTTCATTACTTAACTCCGCCTGATGCTGCTATCCTTGCTCCTTGTCAATGTTTCAGTGTTGGATCTGAGCTTCTCCTGATTGTTCCTGTGACCTGCTGCTCTGTATAGCTAAGTGCTTTTTGCTTTTTTGTTGCTTTTTTTCTGTCCAGCTTGTCTTTTGTTTTGCTGGAAGATCTGAGACGCAAAGGGTGTACCGCCGTGCCGTTAGTTCGGCACGGTGGTTTTTTTTTTGCCCCCTTTGCGTGGTTTTGCTTTAGCGTTTTTTGTAGACTGCAAAGTTCGCTTTACTGTCCTCGCTCTGTCCTAGAATATCGGGCCCCACTTTGCTGAATCTATTTCATCCCTACGTTTTGTCTTTTCATCTTACTCACAGTCATTATATGTGGGGGGCTGCCTTTTCCTTTGGGGAATTTCTCTGGGGCAAGTCAGGCCTATTTTTCTATCTTCAGGCTAGCTAGTTTCTTAGGCTGTGCCGAGTTGCCTAGGTAGTTGTTAGGCGCAATCCACAGCCGCTTTTAGTTGTGTTTAGGATAGGATCAGGTGTGCAGTCTACAGAGTTTCCACGTCTCAGAGCTCGTTCTTGTATTTTTGGGTATTTGTCAGATCACTGTGTGCGCTCTGATCGCTAAGCACACTGTGTTTCTGGATTGCCTTCATAACACCTGTCATTAGCAAACATAACAGTACAAGGAGCCCAACATGTGGTTCGTTTGCATGGCATTCCTGAGAATATTGTTTCTGACAGAGGTTCCCAGTTTGTTTCAAGGTTTTGGCGAGCCTTTTGTGGTAGGATGGGCATTGACCTATCCTTTTCCTCGGCTTTCCATCCTCAGACTAATGGCCAGACCGAACGAACCAATCAGACCTTGGAAACATATCTGAGATGTTTTGTTTCTGCAGACCAGGATGATTGGGTGTCCTTTTTGCCGTTGGCTGAGTTCGCCCTTAATAATCGGGCCAGCTCGGCTACCTTGGTTTCTCCATTTTTTTGCAATTCTGGGTTCCATCCTCGTTTCTCTTCAGGACAGGTTGAGTCTTCGGACTGTCCTGGTGTGGATTCTGTGGTGGATAGGTTGCAGCAGATCGGAACTCAGGTAGTGGACAATTTGATCTTGTCCCAGGAGAAAGCTCAACTTTTCGCTAATCGCAGACGCCGTGTGGGTCCCCGACTTCGTGTTGGGGATCTGGTTTGGTTATCTTCTCGTCATATTCCTATGAAGGTTTCCTCTCCTAAATTTAAACCTCGTTTTATTGGTCCGTATAGGATTTCTGAGGTTCTCAATCCTGTGTCTTTTCGTTTGACCCTCCCAGACTCCTTTTCCATACATCCCCTGCTCCAATTTCAGAAGCATCAACCTCCACCTGAAAAGGGAGCGAAACATCTGGCTGGCACAACACAGGGGCAGAAGCAAAACGACGCTTCAACTCCTGAAAAGCCTCTACAGCCGCAGAGGACCAATTGACCACATCAGCACCTTTCTTGGTCAAATCAGTCAACGGCTCAGCAACACTGGAAAAGTTAGCAATGAAGCGACGATAAAAATTAGCTAAGCCCAGGAACTTCTGCAAGCTCTCCACAGATGTCGGCTGAGTCCAATCGTAAATGGCCTGAACTTTAACAGGATCCATCTCGATAGTAGAAGGAGAAAAAATGAAACCCAAAAATGAAACCTTCTGAACTCCAAAGAGACACTTTGACCCCTTCACAAACAAGGAATTCGCACGAAGGACCTGGAACACCATTCTGACCTGCTTTACATGAGACTCCCAATCATCCGAAAAGACCAAAATGTCATCCAAATATACAATCATGAATCTATCCAGGTACTCTCAGAAGATGTCATGCATAAAGGACTGAAACACAGATGGAGCATTAGAAAGCCCGAATGGCATAACCAGGTACTCAAAATGGCCCTCGGGCGTATTAAATGCCGTTTTCCATTCATCACCCTGTTTAATTCGCACAAGATTATACGCACCACGAAGATCTATCTTGGTGAACCAACTAGCCCCCTTAATCTGAGCAAATAAATCAGACAGTAGCGGCAAAGGATACTGAAATTTGACTGTG
Organism: Ranitomeya imitator; assembly: GCF_032444005.1. Classification (NCBI taxonomy): domain Eukaryota; kingdom Metazoa; phylum Chordata; class Amphibia; order Anura; family Dendrobatidae; genus Ranitomeya; species Ranitomeya imitator. The sequence goes on along the minus strand of NC_091282.1, from coordinate 510,582,839 downwards.
ATCTTATTAAGAAGGCGGTAATCAATACAAGGTCTCAAAGAACCATTCTTCTTGGCCACAAAAAAGAACCCTGCTCCCAATGGTGACGATGACGGACGAATATGACCCTTCTCCAAGGATTCCTTTATATAGCTCCGCATAGCGGCGTGCTCTGGCACAGATAAATTAAACAGACGGCCCTTAGGAAACTTACTACCAGGAATCAAATTAATAGCACAGTCGCAATCCCTATGAGGAGGTAGGGCACCAGATTTGGGCTCTTCAAATACATCCCGGTAATCTGATAAAAACTCAGGGACTTCAGAAGGAGTGGAAGGCGAAATTGACAGCAATGGAACATCACCATGTACCCCCTGACAACCCCAGCTGGACACAGACATAGATTTCCAATCCAACACTGGATTATGGACCTGTAGCCATGGCAACCCCAAAACGACCACATCATGCAGATTATGCAACACCAAAAAGCGAATATCCTCCTGATGTGCAGGAGCCATGCACATGGTCAATTGAGTCCAGTACTGAGGCTTATTCTTGGCCAAAGGCATAGCATCAATTCCTCTCAATGAAATAGGATACTGCAAGGGCTCCAAGAAAAAACCACAGCGCCTGGCAAACTCCAAGTCCATCAAATTCAGGGCAGCGCCTGAATCCACAAATGCCATTACAGAATAGGACGACAGAGAGCAAATCAGAGTAACGGACAAAAGAAATTTAGACTGTACCGTACCAATGGTGGCAGACCTAGCGAACCGCTTAGTGCGCTTAGGACAATCGGAGATAGCATGAGTGGATTCACCACAGTAAAAACAAAGCCCCTCTGTGTTCTTGCCGTTCAGCTCTGGTCAAAGTCCTATCACACTGCATAGGCTCAGGCCTATGCTCAGAGAATACCGCCAGATGGTGCACAGCTTTGCGCTCACGCAAGCGCCGATCGATCTGAATGGCCAAAGACATAGACTCATTCAGACCAGCAGGCATGGGAAATCCCACCATGACATCCTTAAGGGCTTCAGAAAGACACTTTCTGAAAATTGCCGCCAGGGCACATTCATTCCACTGAGTAAGCACAGACCACTTTCTAAACTTCTGACAGTACACCTCCACTTCATCCTGACCCTGACACAAAGCCAGCAAGATTTTCTCTGCCTGATCCACTGAATTTGGTTCATCATAAAGCAATCCAAGCGCCAGAAAAAACGCATCAACATCACGCAATGCAGGATCTCCTGGCGCAAGGGAAAATGCCCAGTCTTGAGGGTCACCACGCAACAAAGAAATAATGATTTTTACCTGTTGAACGGGGTCACCATAGGAGCGGGGTTTCAAAGCTAGAAACAGTTTACAATTATTTTTGAAATTCAAGAACCTAGATCTATCCCCAGAAAATAAGTCAGGAATTGGAATTCTAGGCTCTAACATAGGATTCTGAACCACAAAATCTTGAATGTTTTGTACCCTTGCAGTGAGATGATCCACACAAGAGGACAGACCTTGAATGTCCATATCTACACCTGTGTCCTGAACCACCCAAAGTTCTAGGGGAAAAGACAAAACTCCGTGCAAAGAAAAAAAATGGTCTCAGAAGTTCTCTTATCCCTCTATTGAGATGCATTAATACTCCAGGCCAGCTGTACTGTTATGACCTGGTGGTTAGGAGCACCCGGAATGACCTGATAGTTAAACCTCATACAGGACGAGCTCTGGGATGTGGGAGCTCTGCTGACCGCAAGCCCTAATCCTATCACACACACTAGAAATAGCCGTGGAGCGCTCCTGACCAGACCTAGGCGCCTCGTCACAGCCTAAGAACTATCTAGCCCTAAAGATAGAAAATAAAGCCTACCTTGCCTCAGAGAAATTCCCCAAAGGTAAAAGGAAGCCCCCCACATATATTGACTGTGAGTAAAGATGAAAGTCACAAACGCAGAAATGAAACAGGTTTCAGCAAAGGGAGGCCAGACTTACTAAATAGACAGAGGATAGGAAAGGTAACTTTGCGATCAGCACAAAAACCTACAAAAGACCACACAGAGTGTGCAAAAAGGGGCCACTCTGCATCCCAGAGCTTCCAGCTAGCAAGACAAAATCATGATAACCAGCTGGACAAGAAAACAGTGAACAAATAATGACTATCAGGAACTTAGATTCTGCAGGAGAAGGCAGGTCACCAGAGAGATCCAGAAGCGAACTGAACCAATGCAAAAACATTGACAGCTGGCCTGGAGTAACGATCTGAGAGGAGTTAAATAGAGCAGCCAACAAAAGGATAAACCACGTCACCTGTGTAAGGAACCTCAGAAGCAGCAGCTTCACTCACAGCCACCAGAGGGAGTCCATGGACAGAACTCGCCGAAGTACCATTCATGACCACAGGAGGGAGTTCAACAACAGAATTCACAACAATTCAGGTAGCTTATGTACAGGTGTGATATTAGACTATTTGAAAAACTAAACGTAGAACGACATAATTTAAGTGTGCACACTTTTGAAGGTAGATAGCTGTGTTTAAATTTCTGAATTTAAGAGATCTTGCTTTAGGATGTAAAGAAAATGGTTTGCCTGTTTTACGATGAACAATGCACTCTTTCAGTGATAATCAAGGATTGGATTTGCATTTTGTTGATTAACTAAAAAGGTGTAGATAAAGTGGAGAGTATTGAAAGTGTCTAACAAAAAGTCATAATTATTAGCACCTTACTTAAAAGGAATTAAGTAGTGTTACCGGTCACAATCAACAAAACATTATAGAGCAGTAGCATTTTCTGGAACTAAAAATATTCATATATATATACAAATGCCACATAAACACCTAGAATGTTTTGGCGTAAGGGGGAGGGGAACAGAGAAGAGGCCTCAATCCTTTCCCTTCTGTCTATTCCCTAGTTATACCCAACCTTGCCACAGAGGTTGGCATCTTAATAATGCATGCAAGTTTGTGGCACCCCCGCTCACCTTCGTCTTGCCCTGGTTCAATGTCCCAAGGTACTAGGCACTCCTCACAGGAAGTGATACTCCAGCTAGCAAAAAGACCATCCCTATAGAGAACATATAGATACAAACAGCCAAGTGCAATACAGTGGAAAGAAAATATATATACATATATATATGTATACTGTATATTAGTAGCATCACTGTTGTGAATTCTGTGGCTGAATTCACTCCTGTGGTCACAAGTGGTACTGCAGCTTCTGAGCTTCCTCCCTCAGGTGTTCTGGTGAGCTCGTTAACTGCTTCATTACTTAACTCCGCCTGATGCTGCTATCCTTGCTCCTTGTCAATGTTTCAGTGTTGGATCTGAGCTTCTCCTGATTGTTCCTGTGACCTGCTGCTCTGTATAGCTAAGTGCTTTTTGCTTTTTTGTTGCTTTTTTTCTGTCCAGCTTGTCTTTTGTTTTGCTGGAAGATCTGAGACGCAAAGGGTGTACCGCCGTGCCGTTAGTTCGGCACGGTGGTTTTTTTTTTGCCCCCTTTGCGTGGTTTTGCTTTAGGGTTTTTTGTAGACTGCAAAGTTCGCTTTACTGTCCTCGCTCTGTCCTAGAATATCGGGCCCCACTTTGCTGAATCTATTTCATCCCTACGTTTTGTCTTTTCATCTTACTCACAGTCATTATATGTGGGGGGCTGCCTTTTCCTTTGGGGAATTTCTCTGGGGCAAGTCAGGCCTATTTTTCTATCTTCAGGCTAGCTAGTTTCTTAGGCTGTGCCGAGTTGCCTAGGTAGTTGTTAGGCGCAATCCACAGCCGCTTTTAGTTGTGTTTAGGATAGGATCAGGTGTGCAGTCTACAGAGTTTCCACGTCTCAGAGCTCGTTCTTGTATTTTTGGGTATTTGTCAGATCACTGTGTGCGCTCTGATCGCTAAGCACACTGTGTTTCTGGATTGCCTTCATAACACCTGTCATTAGCAAACATAACAGTACAAGGAGCCCAACATGTGGTTCGTTTGCATGGCATTCCTGAGAATATTGTTTCTGACAGAGGTTCCCAGTTTGTTTCAAGGTTTTGGCGAGCCTTTTGTGGTAGGATGGGCATTGACCTATCCTTTTCCTCGGCTTTCCATCCTCAGACTAATGGCCAGACCGAACGAACCAATCAGACCTTGGAAACATATCTGAGATGTTTTGTTTCTGCAGACCAGGATGATTGGGTGTCCTTTTTGCCGTTGGCTGAGTTCGCCCTTAATAATCGGGCCAGCTCGGCTACCTTGGTTTCTCCATTTTTTTGCAATTCTGGGTTCCATCCTCGTTTCTCTTCAGGACAGGTTGAGTCTTCGGACTGTCCTGGTGTGGATTCTGTGGTGGATAGGTTGCAGCAGATCTGGACTCAGGTAGTGGACAATTTGATCTTGTCCCAGGAGAAAGCTCAACTTTTCCTTAATCGCAGACGCCGTGTGGGTCCCCGACTTCGTGTTGGGGATCTGGTTTGGTTATCTTCTCGTCATATTCCTATGAAGGTTTCCTCTCCTAAATTTAAACCTCGTTTTATTGGTCCGTATAGGATTTCTGAGGTTCTCAATCCTGTGTCTTTTCGTTTGACCCTCCCAGACTCCTTTTCCATACATAATGTATTCCATAGGTCGTTGTTGCGGAGATACGTGGCACCTATGGTTCCATCTGTTGAGCCTCCTGCCCCGGTTTTGGTGGAGGGGGAATTGGAGTATATTGTGGAGAAGATTTTGGATTCTCGTGTTTCTAGACGGAAACTCCAGTATCTGGTTAAATGGAAGGGTTATGCTCAGGAAGATAATTCCTGGGTTTTTGCCTCTGATGTTCATGCTTCCGATCTTGTTCGTGCCTTTCATGCGGCTCATCCTGGTCGGCCTGGGGGCTCTGGTGAGGGTTCGGTGACCCCTCCTCAAGGGGGGGGTACTGTTGTGAATTCTGTGGCTGAATTCACTCCTGTGGTCAAAAGTGGTACTGCAGCTTCTGAGCTTCCTCCCTCAGGTGTTCTGGTGAGCTCGTTAACTGCTTCATTACTTAACTCCGCCTGATGCTGCTATCCTTGCTCCTTGTCAATGTTTCAGTGTTGGATCTGAGCTTCTCCTGATTGTTCCTGTGACCTGCTGCTCTGTATAGCTAAGTGCTTTTTGCTTTTTTGTTGCTTTTTTTCTGTCCAGCTTGTCTTTTGTTTTGCTGGAAGCTCTGAGACGCAAAGGGTGTACCGCCGTGCCGTTAGTTCGGCACGGTGGGTTTTTTTTTGCCCCCTTTGCGTGGTTTTGCTTTAGGGTTTTTTGTAGACTGCAAAGTTCGCTTTACTGTCCTCGCTCTGTCCTAGAATATCGGGCCCCACTTTGCTGAATCTATTTCATCCCTATGTTTTGTCTTTTCATCTTACTCACAGTCATTATATGTGGGGGGCTGCCTTTTCCTTTGGGGAATTTCTCTGGGGCAAGTCAGGCCTATTTTTCTATCTTCAGGCTAGCTAGTTTCTTAGGCTGTGCCGAGTTGCCTAGGTAGTTGTTAGGCGCAATCCACAGCCGCTTTTAGTTGTGTTTAGGATAGGATCAGGTGTGCAGTCTACAGAGTTTCCACGTCTCAGAGCTTGTTCTTGTATTTTTGGGTATTTGTCAGATCACTGTGTGCGCTCTGATCGCTAAGCACACTGTGTTTCTGGATTGCCTTCATAACACCTGTCATTAGCAAACATAACACATCACAATCTATGCTCATCCAATGTCTTGTGATATACATAACAGTGCATCAGAATATAGCTATGTCTAGCGAAAATCATGATCTTCTATGAACGCCAGCTAAATGCTGGCTTTCATAGAATTATTGTAGCGTCAGCTGTTAGGAGTCGAGTTCCCGCAGCTGCACAGGGGGAATCTCAAACCATGTCTGCTGTGGTCTCTCATTCTGCATCAGCCTGCTCAGCGGAGACGTCAGTCCCAGCGTCTCACTCAGTCTGATTCTGTGCAAAGGGTTACTGCTGCCTTTCCAGGCTCTGCCATTGTAGCCTGTATTGATCAGCGGCGAGCAGACGTCTCTGGGACTAAGTCCTGCTTTTCCCTTTCTGAGCATGCCCAAAGGAAGACCTCTCAGTCGAGGTCTGGGGTCACATGCTCAGGTACTGCAGTGGCTTCTATTGGTCCTCTAGGAAGGTCCTGAAGTTGCTCAATTACTATAGCAGTTCTCATTGGTCCTCTAGGAAGGTCCTGAACTTGCTGCAGCTATAAAAGGTTTGCATGGCCGCACGGCCATGCGCTAGTACAGTGGGGCAAAAAAGTATTTAGTCAGTCAGCAATAGTGCAAGTTCCACCACTTAAAAAGATGAGAGGGGTCTGTAATTTACATCATAGGTAGACCTCAACTATGGGAGACAAACTGAGAAAAAAAAATCCAGAAAATCACATTGTCTGTTTTTTAACATTTTATTTGCATATTATGGTGGAAAATAAGTATTTGGTCAGAAACAAAATTTCATCTCAATACTTTGTAATATATCCTTTGTTGGCAATGACAGAGGTCAAACGTTTTCTGTAAGTCTTCACAAGGTTGCCACACACTGTTGTTGGTATGTTGGCCCATTCCTCCATGCAGATCTCCTCTAGAGCAGTGATGTTTTTGGCTTTTCGCTTGGCAACACGGACTTTCAACTCCCTCCAAAGGTTTTCTATAGGGTTGAGATCTGGAGACTGGCTAGGCCACTCCAGGACCTTGAAATGCTTCTTACGAAGCCACTCCTTCGTTGCCCTGGGGGTGTGCTTTGGATCATTGTCATGTTGAAAGACCCAGCCACGTTTCATCTTCAATGCCCTTGCTGATGGAAGGAGGTTTGCACTCAAAATCTCACGATACATGGCCCCATTCATTCTTTCATGTACCCGGATCAGTCGTCCTGGCCCCTTTGCAGAGAAACAGCCCCAAAGCATGATGTTTCCACCACCATGCTTTACAGTAGGTATGGTGTTTGATGGATGCAACTCAGTATTCTTTTTCCTCCAAACACGACAAGTTGTGTTTCTACCAAACAGTTCCAGTTTGGTTTCATCAGACCATAGGACATTCTCCGAAAACTCCTCTGGATCATCCAAATGCTCTCGAGCAAACTTCAGACGGGCCCGGACATGTACTGGCTTAAGCAGTGGGACACGTCTGGCACTGCAGGATCTGAGTCCATGGTGGCGTAGTGTGTTACTTATGGTAGGCCTTGTTACATTGGTCCCAGCTCTCTGCAGTTCATTCACTAGGTCCCCCCGCGTGGTTCTGGGATTTTTGCTCACCGTTCTTGTGATCATTCTGACCCCTCGAGGTGGGATTTTGCGTGGAGCCCCAGATCGAGGGAGATTATCAGTGGTCTTGTATGTCTTCAATTTTCAAATTATTGCTCCCACTGTTGATTTCTTCACTCCAAGCTGGCTGGCTATTGCAGATTCAGTCTTCCCAGCCTGGTGCAGGGCTACAATTTTGTTTCTGGTGTCCTTTGACAGCTCTTTGGTCTTCACCATAGTGGAGTTTGGAGTCAGACTGTTTGAGGGTGTGCACAGGTGTCTTTTTATACTGATAACAAGTTTAAACAGGTGCCATTACTACAGGTAATAAGTGGAGGAAAGAGGAGACTCTTAAAGAAGAAGTTATAGGTCTGTGAGAGCCAGAAATCTTGATTGTTTGTTTCTGACCAAATACTTATTTTCCACCATAATATGCAAAAAAAAATGATAAAAAAACAGACAATGTGATTTTCTGGATTTTTTTTTCTCAGTTTGTCTCCCATAGTTGAGGTCTACCTATGATGTAAATTACAGACGCCTCTCATCTTTTTAAGTGGTGGAACTTGCACTATTGCTGACTGACTAAATACTTTTTTGCCCCACTGTATATACTTGTTTATGTGTGTGTGTTGTGAGTGAAAGTCGCTCTTTAATCATCCCCTCCTTTATGTTTGAATGCTCATGTAAGGAGGATGATTGTATTCTAGCACCCGACTTGTTACTAACACTGGTACACAAACAGCATCTATTACTGTGACCGCCAGTGCGGCACCGTGCTTTCCAAACCCAAGTCAGGGTGGTTAGTGGTGTCCATCAGTGCTCATGCTATTTAATTATTATTTCTGCTATGTGCAGCACTGCGGCCCTGTGACGCAATGGGGTTTGCTTCTTTCCCACAGGGTGAAGCTAACCCGTGTGTGTATCCTCATTGTACTGCCATATAGTCCATCATTGCTTAGCAGCAGGTTCCATCTCTGCACAGTGGACCCCGGGCTGCGAACGCACCTTATTCCTTTTCTCTAATTATTTGATGCATTCTGCTAGCCCAAACAGTCAGGTACAGTGGTCTTCAGCAGACCGCTGACTGTCATGGCAACCCATAGGCGTAAAGCGATCACATCATTGGTGCATCGATAGGGTTCATGGAATGATGCACCCCCTGTGGCATGTGTTTTATGCCGCTGTCAGAGATTGACCTGTAGTTAAATTAATCAGCCATCGCGTGCCGGGAAAGATGTGGGCTCAGCTTGCGAGCCTGCATAAAAGGCAGGGACACAACATATGATGTAACTGTATGTCATATGTAATGAAGGGCTTAAAGAATAATCAGATTGGAGATTTAGTAGGATACAGTATTTTACGTTTTAGGTCTCAAGTCTTTAATTACTTTTTCTTCTAGTCTTTTTTCAAGAATGTAAAAGTGTCATTAGTAATTTTTTTTCAGCTAAAGCATAATTCAAAGAGAAGCTTCAATGACACTTATAAAACCCTTTATCTGGATGTGACAGCAATCTGAACTTTGCCGCTCACAGTGAACATCTCTCGAGTGAGGTTCCCTCACTTCAATTGCACATTAAACTATTAAACTTCAAACTGTCAAAAATGTTACATAGATTTACCTTCATTCTTTGCTGCTAATACTTTGTTCTGCAATGATAGAACATGGGGTCAGAAGAAAATACTTTTGTTAGCCCACAAAGGTCAAGCGTACATATTAGGCAATGAAGGCACATATCAGTTGTGCAGATTTGTATAAAAAGCACTGAAAATTGTATTTATGTACCAAAACCACATAAAACTATAATATGAACAAATACTACAATTTAAGCACTATGGTTGCTGTGACAATTGTTCTTCACAGGGAAAAATATGCCATAATAAGTAGGGATATTCTTGTGGTGCAGCCTCTATGGCAGAAATCCAACTACACTGCTCAAAGAAATAAAGGGAACACTAAAATCCCACATCCTAGATATCACTGAATTATATATTCCAGTTGTAAATCTTTATTCATTACATAGTGGAATGTGTTGAGAACAAGAAAACCTAAAAATTATCAATGTAAACCACAACTAATATCCCACAGAGTTCTGGAGTTGGAATGATGCTCAAAATTAAAGTGGAAAATGAAATTACAGGCTGATCCAACTTCAGTGGAAATGCCTCAAGACAAGGAAATGATGCTCAGTAGTATGTGTGGCCTCCACATGCCTGTATGGCCTCCCTACAATGCCTTGGTGTGCTCCTGATGAGGCAGCTGATGGTCTCTTGAGGGATCTCCTCCCAGACCAGAGCTAAAGCATGTGCCAACTCCTGGACAGTTTGTGGTGGTGCGAGACATGATGTCCCAGATATGATCAATCCGATTCAGGACTGGGGAACAGGTGGGTCAGTCCATAGCTTCAATGCCTTCATCTTGCAGGAACTGCTGACACACTCCAGCCACATGTTGTCTGGCATTGTCCTGCATGAAGAGGAAGCCAAGGCCAACCACACCAGCATATGGTTTTACAAGGGGCTGAAGATCTCATCTCGGTACCTAATGGCAGTCAGACAACCTCTGGCGAGCACATGGAGGGCTGTGTGGCCCTCCAAAGAAATGCCACCCCACACCATTACTGATCCACTGCCAAACCGGTCATGCTCAAGGATGTTGCAGGCAGCAGATCGCTCTCCATGGCATCTCCAGACACTGTCACATCTGTCACATGTGCTCAGCGTGAACCTGCTTTCATCTGTGAAGAGCACAGGGCACCAATGGTGAACTTGCCAATCCCAGTGATCTGTGGCAAATGCCAAGTGTCCTGCACGGTGTTGGGCTGTGAGCACAACCCCTATCTGTGGATGTCGGCCACTCAGACCATCCTCATGGAGTCAGTTTCTAACCATTTGTGCAGACACATGAACATTTATGGCCTGCTGGAGGTTATTTTGCAGGGCACTGGCAGTGCTCCTACTGTTCCTCCTTGCACAAAGGCTGAGGTAGCAGTCCTGCTGCTTGGTTGTTTCCCTTCTACGGCCCTCTCCACGTCTCCTGGTAGCGCCTTCAGCCTCTGGACACTACGCTGACAGAGACAGCAAACCTTCCTGCCACAGCTCGCATTGATGTGCTATCCTGGATGAGCTGCACTACCTGAGCCACTTTTGTGGATTGTAGAGTCCGTCTTATGCTACAACGAGTGTGAAAGCACAGCCAACATTCAAAAGTGACCAAAACATCAGCCAGAAATCATTGGTACTGAGATGTGGTCTGTGGTCCCCACCTGCAGAACCACTCCATTATTGAGTGTGTCTTAATAATTGCCAATAATTTTCATATGTTGTCTATTCCATTTGCACAACAGCATGGGAAATTGAATGTCAAGCAATGTTGCTTCCTAAGTGGACAGTTTGATTTCACAGAAGTTTGATTTACTTGGAGCTATATTATGTTGTTTAAGTGTTCCCTTTATTTTTTTGAGCAGTGTATATTTACTGATGCAGAGTCTGACAAGAATTATGAACTCATAAAACTGATGTTCTTTGAAAATATTTGCTGCTTAGTATATTTTAATACAAGTTATTAGAATTTATTGAAAAAAAACATTTTTTCACCTATCTTGCTAAAAAAGTGCGTTTCTTATTCTTCAGATGCAGCTTCCTATGATACAATTTCCTTGACAATTCTTCCCTCCAGCTCTGATTAGACATATCAGTAAAGGAATGTTTTAGTAAGTTTTATTTTTTTTGTTAAATGCAGCTTTCTTTATTTGGGAAATATTTTTTTCCATATCACATTGGAAAAAGACAATTTTGAAATCTTGCAATTTTCCAACTGGCTACTGGTACTTTTATAGAATTTAACATCCTGTTGTTTCAGGAAATGTACATGTACAATGTATAGACTCAGTTCCTAACTTTTGTATTGAAGCATCTAATGAGCATGTGCAAAGATAATTGTGATTGAAGGGGAAGCAGGTAGAGTTATAACATTTGTTGGGAAAATTGCAAAATTGGGAACATAATATTTTAATAAATATCATGATAAGGAAAAAAATTGGCAACTTTGTAAAAAAAAAGCATGAAAGACAAAAACTAATTTTAAACAATAGGTCATATTTGACAACACATTCCCTTTAAGTATCTTTTGCATCTAGTATGGTAAAAAAAGCAAAATTTTCCTTTGTTGTTCATTGTTCACTGCAAAATAAAAGGATCAGACTGTTAAAAATTGGTGGTGAGAATTTTTTTTAGTAAAGAATAACAATGATTAATGCAGTGCTACTTTCTGTGCCCTTACTATGGCCACTATGCAGGGACAAGCAAAGGAGCAACAATGTTTTGAACGTTTGACTTTCCACATAACACTATCCACTACTGCTTCAAACATTTATTTACAGAAAATCATACAAAACCTACAAGAAACAAAATGAGTAAAAATCCTGTTGTAACTAAATAAGTAAAAAGCTAAAGTGCATTTAATAACACAGAGTCCTTAGCAATACTGTTTTTGATCAAATATAGCATAAAAGCCATCCCACTGTTGACAAGGTGACTCTGATTGGGCCTACACCGTCTAATATTAAAAACATAACATGTGTCAGAGTTGACCTCAGTGTGTGAATAAGGGCAGAGAAAAGGACCGGATCCCAACCAGTTGAGACCAGTCTGGGGAGGCCTTTAAATGAAATTTTCAGCTCAGTAAACGAAGTATCGTTTCTCTTTGTGAAGAGTGACATGTTAAGGATGTCGAGGTGAGGAGACTTAAAGAAGTAATGCTCCTCTGAGAAATATGCAAATTGTCTCTTCAGAGAGGAAGATGACTAGAACTCTAGTGCCACCTATTGGAAGTAGCAATCCTAACAGTCAATGTCGACCCTTTAATGATGTCAATGTCGACTCTTTAACCCCTTAGCGACCGCCGATACGCCTTTTAACGGCGGCCGCTAAGGGTACTTAATTAACGGCGCTGTGGAAAAAGTAATTAGCGCCCCCCAGAGTCAGATTTTCTCCGGGGTCTCGGCTGCCGGGGGTAGCCGAGACCCCAGAGAACATGATTCGGTGTTTTTTTTACCCACCCCGCATTTGCTATCACCGGTAATTAACCGTTTACCGGCGATCGCAAAAAAAAAACGCGATCTCTTTTTAATTTCTCTGTCCTCCGATGTGATCGCATATCGGAGGACAGAGAAAAGGGGTCCCAGGTAGCCCCCCAAAATTTACCTGTCTCCCTCGGTGCTCCTCGTGGCTCCCGGTGGGCGCTGCCATCTTCAAAATGGCGGGCGCATGCGCAGTGCGCCCACCGGCCGGCCCCGCGAGAATCTTTGGGGTCTCGGCTGCCGGGGGTAGCCGAGACCCCAAAGAGCATGATTGGGTCGGTTTTACCGACCCCTGTTTTGCGATCGCCGGTAATTAACTGTTTACCGACGACCGCAAAAAAAAAAAAAAAAGTAAAGTGTAATTCTCTGTCCTCTGATGTGATCGCACCCGCCATCTGTCTCCATCTGCTAGCCGGCAGGAGAACAGCATTTGGGGCTAAAATTAGGGTCAGGGCTAGGGTTAGGGTTAGGGCTAGGGTTAGGGCTAGGGTTGGGGCTAAATTTAGGGTTAGGGCTAAATTTAGGGTAAGGCTTCTTTCACACTTACGTTGGCACAAAAAATTGTGCACAACATGGGCAGCGGCTGTAGTTTTTCAACGCATCCACTGCCCAATCTATGTCCTGGGGAGGAGGGGGCGGAGTTACGGCCACGCATGTGCGGTCAGAAATGGCGGATGCGACGTACAAAAAAACGTTTCATTGAACGTTTTTTGGTGCCGATGGTCCGCCAAAACACAACTGATCCAGTGCACGACGGACGCGACGTGTGGCCATCCGTCACGATCCGTCGGCAATACAAGTCTATGGGCAAAAAACGCATTTGCAGGATCCGTTTCTTGTCCAAAACGACGGATTGCGACGGATGCCAAACGACGCAAGTGTGAAAGTAGCCTTAGGGCTAGGGTTAGGGTTGGGGCTAAAGTTAGGGCTAGGGTTGGGGCTAAAGTTAGGGTTAGAGTTGGGATTAGGGTTAGGGTTTGGATTAGGGTTGGTATTAGGGTTAGGGTTGGCATTAGGGTTACGCTTGGGATTAGGGTTAGGTTTGGGATTGGGGTTAAGGTTAGGGTTGTGATTAGGGGTGTATTGGGATTAGGGTTAGGTTTGAGGTTAGGGTTGAGATTAGGATTAGGGGTGTGTTGGATTTAGGGTTTTGATTAGGGTTATGGTTAGGGTTGACATTAGGGTTGTTTTGGGGTAAGGGTTGTGATTATGGTTAGGGTTAGTGATTAGGATTATGGATCAGGTTGGGATTAGGGTTAGGGGTGTGTTGGGGTTAGGGTTGGAGCTAGAATTGGGGGGTTTCCACTGTTTAGGTACATCAGGGGGTCTCCAAACACGACAGCCAATTTTGCGCTCAAAAAGTCAAATGGTGCTCCCTCCCTTCTGAGCTCTGCCATGCGCCCAAACAGTGGGTTACCCCCACATATGGGGCATCAGCGTACTCGGGATAAATTGGACAACAACTTCTGGGGTCCAATTTCTCTTGTTACCCTTGTGAAAATAAAAACTTGGGGGCTACAATATCTTTTTTGTGGAAAAATATATATATATTTTTTTATGACTCTGCATTATAAACTTCGGTGAAGCACTTGGGCATTCAAAGTTCTCACCACACATCTATATAAGTTCCTTGGGGGGTCTCGTTTCCAAAACAGGGTCACTTGTGGGGGGTTACTACTGTTCAGGGGCTCTGCAAATGCAACATAACGCCCACAGACCATTCTATCTAAGTCTGCATTCCAATACGGCGCTCCTTCCCTTCCGAGCTCTGCCATGTGCCCAAACAGTGGTTTACCTTCACATATGGGGCATCAGCATACTCAGGATAAATTGGACAACAACTTCTGGGGTCCAATTTCTCCTGTTACTCTTGTGAAAATAAAAACTTGGGGGCTACAATATCTTTTTTGTGAAAAAAAAAATATTTTTTATTTTCACGACTGTGCATTCTAAACTTCTGTGAAGCACTTGGGCATTCAAAGTTCTCACCACACATCTAGATAAGTTCCTTGGGGGGTCTAGTTTCCAAAATGGGGTCACTTGTGGAGGGTTTCTATTGGTTAGGTACATCAGGGGCTCTGCAAATGCAACATAATGCCCGCAGACCATTCTATCAAAGTCTGCATTCCAAAACGGCGCTCCTTCCTTCCGAGCTCTGCCGTGCGCCCAAACAGTGGTTTACCCCCACATATGGGGTACCAGCATACTCAGGACAAATTGGACAACAACTTTTGGGGTCCAATTTCTCTTGTTACCCTTGTAAAAATAAAAACTTGGGGGCTAAAAAATCTTTTTTGTGGAAAAAAAAATATTTTTTTATTTTCACGACTCTGCATTATAAACTTCTGTGAAGCATTTGGGCATTCAAAGTTCTCACCACACATCTAGGTAAGTTCCATGGGGGTCTAGTTTCCAAAATGGGGTCACTTGTGGGGGATTTCTACTGTTTAGGCACATCAGGGGCTCTCCAAACGCGACATAGCGTCCGATCTCAATTCCAGCCAATTCTACATTGAAAAAGTAAAACGGCACTCTTTCTCTTCCAAGCTCTGCGGTGCACCCAAACAGTGGTTTACCCCCACATATAGGGTATTGGCGTATTCAGGAGAAATTGCACAACAACTTTAGTGGTCTAATTTCTCCTGTTACCCTTGTGAAAATAAAAATTTGTGGGCAAAAAAATCATTTTTGTAGAAAAAATGCTATTTTTTTTTTCATGGCTCTACGTTATAAACTTCTGTGAAGCACATGGGGGTTCAAAGTGCTCACCACACATCTAGCTAAGTTCCTTAAGGGGTCTAGTTTCCAAAATGGTGTCACTTGTGGGGAGTTTCCACTGTTTAGGCACATCAGGGGCTCTCTAAACGTGACATGGCGTCCGATCTCAATTCCAGCCAATTCTGCATTGAAAAAGTCAAACGGCGCTCCTTCACTTCTAAGTTCTGCAGTGCGCCCAAAAAGTGGTTTACCCCCACATATAGGGTATTGGCGTATTCAGGAGAAATTGCATAACAAAATTTATGGTTACATTTCTGTTTTTACACTTGTGAAAATAAAAAAAATGGTTCTGAATTAAGATGTTTGAAAAAAAAGTTAAATGTTCATTTTTTCCTTCCACAATGTTTCAGTTCCTGTGAAGCACGTAAAGTGTTAATAAACTTCCTGAATGTGGTTTTGAGAACCTTGAGGGGTGTAGTTTTTAGAATGGTGTGACACTTCATTATTTTCTATCATATAGACCCCTCAAAATGACTTCAAATGTGATGTGGTCCCTAAAAAAAAATGGTGTTGTAAAAATGAGAAATTGCTGGTCAACTTTTAACCCTTATAACTCCCTAACAAAAAAAAAATTGTTTCCAAAATTGTGCTGATGTAAAGTAGACATGTGGGAAATGTTATTTATTAACTATTTTTTGTGACATATCTCTCTGATTTAATTGCATAAAAATACAAAATTTGAAAATTGCAAAATTTTAAAAATTTTCGCCATATTTCCGTTTTTTTTATAAATAATCGCAAGTAATATCGAAGAAATGTTACCAATAACATGAAGTACAATATGTCACGAAAAAACATTCTCAGAATCAGCGGGATCCGTTGAAACGTTCCAGAGTTATAACCTCATAAAGTGACAGTGGTCAGAACTGCAAAAATTGGCTCGGTTATTAAGTACCAAATTGGCTCTGTCACTAAGGGGTTAATGATCCTTGTCACATGACTTAGGATAAGAGCCAAACTAGACAGTTGCATTGATGAGGGGCACTACCCCAAAACACAGTGTCTGCAAATTGAGATCTGGTTTGGCTCTTATCCTAAGTCATGTGACAAGGCTCGTTAAAGGGTCGATATTGACTGTTAGGATTGCTACTTCCAATAGGTGGCACTGGAGTTCTAGTCCTCTTCCTCTCTGAAGAGACAATTTGCAGCTCAGGAAAGGGAGGCCACACCCAGCTTGCACAGAATGCAAAAATACAACCTAAAAAAACACAAAAAATTAACCTGATTTGTGTACGTATACATGCAGCATATAAACTCATGTTCACATTGACCATAAAATATACAAAACAAAGAAAATCATGTTGGCTATCTCATACATAAATTTGACTTGCAACTATTTAGCATATGATTAGTTATGCCGATTTTTGTCAAGTCAATGAATTGTAACTGTTTTACTCCTAAAAATCTAATTTTTTTAATTTTTTTTTATTTTATTTTGTTAGTATTTTGTAAATCCACCCTTGGCTTTCAACACTGCCTGAATCCTTCTTGAATATGATTCTCTCAATCAGATTCAAGCATGTCTTGAAATAAATCTGATCCCAGGTACCTTCTATGCGCTCCCAATGTTGGTGCATACTGGTCAACACATTTGGGTATACTGCTTTTTCCTCAACTCTACCCACGAGTGATCAATTAGGTTGAGGGCTGGGGTTTGTGGCCCCAGACCGCAACCCAGTCAAGCACCTGTACTTCATTGTCATTGAACCATTTTTTCGTCACACTCGATGTATGCTTTGGGTCGTAGTCCTGCTTGAACACTATGTCATCCTTTTCATATCCATTGTACTCAACTGTAGGAAGTAACTTGTCTTGTGGGATAGTCACATGTAGCTCATCATTAAGACCACTATCAATCTTGGTCAAGTATTCAATACCTTTGGGTGTGAAACAACTCCATATCATCAGGCTTCCTCCACAAAACTCCATCAATATCTAAATCCTTTAGTCCCTTTTTCACTTGCTTCTTCAATTCATCTATACCCATTTGCCCCAATAAGAGCCTAGTATATTGACTTTCATCTCATCACTCTAAATCACCTGTTTCCAATCTTCTGCTCTCCACTTTTTGTACTTTCTTGCAAACTTGAGCTGACACTTCTTATGACGATATTGAAGTCAAGGCTTCTTCTCCTTTGTTCGGCCACCATTCAATACTTGCATCTCAGTATTAAGAAGAATACAAACCTTATCCACTGCCGTGTTTGTCGTGACAGAACTGATAGACTTTGTGATGAGCTAATGTGTTGACAGCTATTTTGCATGGACATCAACCTCATGGCTTTTAAATGAAGAGATGGACTTCATTTCATATTCTTCCAACTGTTATGGCACTCACATGATGCAGTTTGGCAATTTTCCTGGCCAAGAGACCAATATCAATGAGTTGGATGCTGTGGCTTCCCTTTTCTGGGTAAATATTCTTCATGACCAGTGTTGAGCGATACCGTCCGATACTTGAAAGTATCGGTATCGGATAGTATCGGCCGATACCCGAAAAATATCGGATATCGCCGATACCGATATCCGATACCAATACAAGTCAATGGGACATCAAGTATCAGAAGGTATCCTGATGGTTCCCAGGGTCTGAAGGAGAGGAAACTCTCCTTCAGGCCCTGGGATCCATAGGGATGTGTAAAATAAAGAATTAAAATAAAAAATATTGATATATTCACCTCTCCGGCGGCCCCTGGACATCACGCTGGTAACCGGCAGGCTTCTGTGTTTGAAATGAGCGCCTTTAGGACCTGCGAATGACGTCGCGGCTTCTGATTGGTCGTGTGCCGCTCATGTGACCGCCACGCGACCAATCAGAAGCCGCGACGTCATTCGCAGGTCCTTAATTCCTAGAATTAGGAGTTTAGTGAATGAGAATGACGTCGCGGCTTCTGATTGGTCGCGTGGCGGTCACATGAGCGGCACGCGACCAATCAGAAGCCGTGACGTCATTCGCAGGTCCTAAACGCGCTCATTTTAAATACAGAAGCCTGCCGGATACCAGCGTGATGTCCAGGGGCCGCCGGAGAGGTGAATATATCAATATTTTTTATTTTAATTCTTTATTTTACACGTCCCTATGGATCCGATACCGATACCCGATACCACAAAAGTATCGGATCTCGGTATTGGAATTCCGATACCACAAGTATCGGCCAATACCCGATACTTGCGGTATCGGAATGCTCAACACTATTCATGACTACTCCACAATTCGAAGCCGTGAATTTTTGCTTGGGAATCAACCTAATAGCACACTAAGATATTAGGAAATGTAAGAACAGGCTGTAAATTATAGTATGCAGGAAGAAAAATATTTTTCCTCCACAAGCAGCAAAACAGTTAAAATACAGTGACATGACAAGGATCTGTATAGCTAATCATATGCAGAATAGTAGAAAGTCAAATTAATGTATGAGATATCCAAGATGATTGTCCGTAAAATAATGGTAGCCTCACATTCAAAGCAGTAGTGGATGATGAGATATGCAACCTGAAATTCAAAAGTTCAAAACATTGTTACCTTTTTGCTTTTCAGTGTAATAATATGCTCAATAACATAGATAGGTAGATATATACAGTACATGTTATAAAGATAAACATTGTGTTTGAACACCACTGTCCCTTCCTTTTGCTGGTCTATAGGAGAATCACCTCGAGATTACAATTAATATAAAATCTTTTTAAATTGAACCTGTCAGCAGGATTGGGCACACTAAACTACACACAGTGTACCTTGGTTGATGAAATCCAACTTGTGGTGTTGTTTAATCTTTATTTTCAGTTTTGAGTTAATGATATGCTCATGCTCTGGGGCGGCCTGTGGTGGGTCTTCATGTGGTGCTCTGATTATCTATTCATAATGAAGACTGCAGACAGGTCACTGATCCCTCTCTGATCTGCCTCCTAGCTTGCATAATGAATATCTGTGCATACTTAAAAAAAAAAAAAAAACCTTCTGCAGGCAGGTGCCAGCTTTGGCACTTGCGCTTCAGCATAATCGCACGTTTCATGTGCAGTTTATAAACCCAAGTATCATTTTATTCAGCATAATGGGGCACATCTGACACTGTAGGTTACTGTGCACAATCCTTCTGACAGGTTCCCTTTATCACCACATAATGCATAGGGAACCATGGAAGTTTTAACTTTAGTTGAATTACAAGAAATTTGTGGTTTCATTTGAATTCAAACATTTTGAAATTTGATTCAAGGTTCTCAAAGTAAAATTTACCCTGCACCATTTCCCACACTACCGAAGCATCAGAAAAACGGCTAATGGTATTTTGCGTTACCACACGTGCCTCTCCATAATTCTGCTCAGCTGTGACATCATTCCTTGTACATTAGTGTCCCTACTTGGGTTATCACAGATCAGCAGTTCCAGATGGAGCATACTTTGTATGGCAGATTCATTTTCCATATCCACAGTCACTTAGTTAGTCTCTCACTCCTGTAGAGTGTAAGCTCTTATGGTAATAGGGTCCTTTCTTTCTTTCTCTTCTGCAGAATGAAAGCTGTTATGATCAGCAGGGTCCTCCCTCTCTCTCTCTCGCCTGTAAAGTCTTAGCTCTTATGATTACTGATGAGCAAATTTGTTCGGAAATCGATTGCCAAACATAAATTTGGCAAGAATATGGCAAATTTGGATACGTGATCAGAAACAAGCAGAATTTTATAAAATTAGAAAGACTCGGTAACAATTGGTAAAAAGTGCAGGAAAAGATTTGCATTGCCACAAAAGTATTTTCAGCACCTTAGCAACGATAATGGTGGTGTATCATGAGCACTTGACATATCTTTAATGAGGGGAGATAGTTTGCAGAGCTTAGAGGTGCGGCGTTCTTGTAAACAGAATTTTTTTTCCTAATTTTATCTGTGCACATTGTGGCTAGCCAATCAGGGAGCAACACCCACATTGTCCTGACACAACAGATGTATCATTGGCTGCTGAAATCACATGTCCCTCTCCATATAAAGAGCGGACATCTTGTTTTAGTGCCATTTTGACATTGTAACAAAGCAGATAGGCTGCTTCTGACGCTTGAACTGTTAGCAACAATATTTTAGCTACTTAGGCGGTTGTTTATCAGTCAGAGAGTGCAGCTTGCTATTGTCCAATGTGACTGTGAAATTGACCTTCCAGCATTTTTTTTTGCCATTACTGCTGTACACAGATAAAGCCAGCAGGGCACATGTCATATAAGTGTGTTGTGCACTGCTTCTATTATACTCCATGCATGAGTATAGCATTCTAAATCTAATTTTTTCACCATGTAAATGTGAAACAGCCTGCTGTATCCCACCTTATCATTTAGTGCTGTGACATTGTTTTGTGATTTGAGCTGTTGTGCATGAAGAAATATTTTTTGGGGGCAGTTGCTAGCGTGTTTCACAATGCCATATATCACCTTGTTATTTAATGGCAGTCAACAACAGTGTGAATAGCTTATGCATAAAAAAAGTATAATTTTTTATTTTGCAAAATGTGATGCTGCCCGCCATATCCCACACTGTAATTATGTGTTGGTGATATGAAGCTGTCTGCAGACCTAATGCACTTTTAAAAAATTATAATTTTTTTCTGTTGCAAAACGTAATATAGCCCGCCGTATTCAATGTTGTAATTTTATGGTGATGATATGAAGCTGTGTGCAGACCTGATCAGTTCATCTAACGACACGTCGGCCATATTTCTCTGGAAAACCTGCACCTTACCAGCAGCAACTGAAGGAAAGAGGGTGTTCCATGGCCAGGGACAATCATCTATATTATACAAGCCTCATCAACACTAAAAATAATTTTTTATATTAATAACATGATACAGAAAGGTAGATCTCAATTTTAAATTGTTTTGAGCATCTAGTCTATGTTAAGCAGGCCACATAGAGAAGCCCAAAAATTTTTTCTGTTACTAACGTAATACAGAAAGGGACATGTCACATAGAAATTGTTTGGAACATGTAGTCAATGTTATATAAGCCTCATTCCCACACAAAAAAACAAAAAAAATCTGTACAGTAGGAGACATCTCACTTCGAATTTTTTTGGAGCAGACCTTCTTTGTCATACAGGCCTCATCCATACTGAAACAATTCTTTCTTCTGTGATTAATGTGATTCATCACACCAAATTGAACTGTAAGCAGAAGTTGTGCAGAGTAAAAAAATCTAATTTTTAGTTGCTAACAGTGTGCTCCTAGCACACTATCTGAGCAACATGACAGGGAAACAGAGAGGCTGGGGTGGAAGGGGGAATAGCCTTGGTGTTCGAGGTGTATGTGAAGTAGATGTTAATGTTTCTGAAATCACTAGTGCACCAACAACGTGACGTCCTATCCTAAGACAACTGGCAATTTCTGTTACTGGATGTTGCTTGTCCAGATGTCATTGTTAAAAAGCACCCTAGCAGACATGGAATTTTTCTGGGAATAGGTGATGTTGTCTGCGACTTGTTTCTGTAGCACAGGAAAATCTTTCTCAGAAAAGTAATGGTTAGGGTTGAGCGACCTTGACCTTTTTAGAGTCGAGCCGTGTTTCGCGAAACCCGACTATCTTAGAAGTCGAGTCGAGTGGAATCGGCCGATTACCGCGAAAAGTCGGGTATCGACCGAAACACGAAACCCAATGCAAGTCAATGGGGGAGCATAGTCGGCAGTGAGTGGAGGCCAGGAAAACACCTACACTGCCCATTTCAGTGGCAAAAACATACATTCTTGTTACAGAAGCTTGTCAATCGTAATTTACCTTATAATAATTGGAAGGCATTTGAAATTGGGGGTCATTTGGCAAAAGTTGTGGGGGGTAGGGCTGGTTCAAGTAATTAGTGGGCCCAGGAAATCTGGACCACGTCACGGCAGTGGAGCAGGGAGAGGTAAGTATTTCAATTTTGCAAGTGCTGTGATCCTGAGCAAGCAGGGGGGGCCCACTCGTTGGCATTGGCACTGGCACAGGGCCCCTCAAAGTACAGCGGTGTGTTTGCACGGCGGGGGCGCCTCCCACCGGCAGCAACACTTTTGCATACTATGAGAGGCCCTGTGCCAGTGATGTCGCCAACTAGTATTCCTCCCCCCACCTGATGAAGGAACCTGCACTTTCATCTGCACCTTCCTCTTTGTCCCCGTGTAAGGTGGTATGGTATGCGGGAAGAGGAACCTGACTTTCAGCAGGGTCACAATCTTGTTGTGTAGCGTGCACGGGGAATGTCGCATTATGGGTCAATGTACCAGCAGACTCATCTATCACTGGCTGGGCAATGGGCAGGATGAGGAGGAAACACAGATATAGGCCCAAAGAATAAAGTTGGCTAAATGCAGTTCAAAATTGGTAACACAGGACTAACCACGGGGCATTGCAGTGGAGGACAACTGGAATGAGAGGCTGACACAGAGAGTAGGCCCAAATCAGTAAGTAGTCGAAATGCAGTTCAAAATTGGCAACCGTAGTAAACAGGCGGCACAGCTTTGTTCAGTGGAGGAGAACAGGAAGGAGTGGCAGACACCGATAGTAGGCCCCAACCCAACTAGTAGGCCAAATGCAGTCTAACATTAACAACTACTTAACGAGAGCCTGAAAATGGAATTTCAGGACAGGAAACCAGGAGAACAGCAAGGAGCGGCAGACACTGTTAGTAGGCCCCAAACCAACTAGTACGCCAAATGCAGTTGTTCCATTTAATCACTATTTAACAAGAGCCTGAAGATAGAAGCTCAGGAAAGGCAACCTGGAGAACACCTTGGAGTATAAGACTCCGTCTCCACACCCCATACACAATTTGTAGGCCTAATGCAGTGTAGTTTCCAACAACTACTAAACGAGAGCATTAAGATTGAAGCAATGGAGAGGAAACCTGGGGAACACCTTGGAGTGGAACACACCGTCTCTCTACACCCCATACCCAATTTGTAGGCCTAATGCAGTGTAGTTTCCAACAACTACTAAACGAGAGCATTAAGATTGAAGCAATGGAGAGGAAACCTGGGGAACAACTTGGAGTGGAACACACCGTCTCTACACCCCATACCCAATTTGTAGGCCTAATGCAGTGTAGTTTCCAACAACTACTAAATGAGAGCATTAAGATTGAAGCAATGGAGAGGAAATCTGGGGAACACCTTGGAGTGTAACACACCGTCTCTCTACACCCCATACCCAATTTGTAGGCCTAATGCAGTGTAGTTTCCAACAACTACTAAACGAGAGCATTAAGATTGAAGCAATGGAGAGGAAACCTGGGGAACACCTTGGAGTGGAACACACCGTCTCTACACCCCATACCCAATTTGTAGGCCTAATGCAGTGTAGTTTCCAACAACTACTAAACGAGAGCATTAAGATTGAAGCAATGGAGAGGAAACCTGGGGAACTCCTTGGAGTGTAACACACCGTCTCTCTACACCCCATACCCAATTTGTAGGCCTAATGCAGTGTAGTTTCCAACAACTACTAAACGAGAGCATTAAGATTGAAGCAATGGAGAGGAAACCTGGGGAACACCTTGGAGTGGAACACACCGTCTCTACACCCCATACCCAATTTGTAGGCCTAATGCAGTGTAGTTTCCAACAACTACTAAACGAGAGCATTAAGATTGAAGCAATGGAGAGGAAACCTGGGGAACACCTTGGAGTGGAACACACCGTCTCTACACCCCATACCCAATTTGTTGGCCTAATGCAGTGTAGTTTGCAACAACTACTAAACGAGAGTAGGAAGATCGAAGCAATGTGGACGAAACCTGGGGCACACCTTGGGGCGGCAGACACCGTTAGTAGGCCCTACCAAAGTTGTAGCCCCAATGAAGTTTTAAAATTCCTACAGGCTGAAAACAAGGCTATTGACGCTCAGCTTTTTTCAAAGGAACACAGCTGTATTGAGTGGCGCAGACAGACACAGGTAGTAGGCCTTAAACCAAAAATGTGGCTCACTGCAGCTTAAAAAAGGTTACAGGGGTACACAGGCAGCATTGCTCTGGGCAGTGGAGGACAATTTCAATAGTGGACCGCAGACAGACTTTGTACGCCTACTATTAAAAAAAGGATGCTCTATGCAATTAAAAATAGGTTCCAGGGGTACACAGGCAGCAGTGGTCTGGTCAGTGTAGGAGTAGTAGAAAGAACGGGCCGCAGACAGGCTTTGAAGGCCTAACATAAAAAAATACTGGGCTGTAGGCACTTTTAAATAGGTTCCAGGGGTACAGAGGCAGCAGTAGACTGGTCAGTGTAGTAGTAGTAGAAAGAACGGGCCGCAGACAGGCTTCGAAGGCCTAACATAATAAAATTGGACAGGCTGTAGGCACTTTATAATTGGTTCCAGGGGTACACGGGCAGCAGTACACAGGTCAGTGGAGGCCTAGTGGAAGGAGGGACCGCAGACAGGCTTCAAAGGCCTAACATAATAAAATTGGACAGGCTGTAGGCACTTTATAATTGGTTCCAGGGGTACACGGGCAGCAGTACACAGGTCAGTGGAGGCCTAGTGGAAGGAGGGACCGCAGACAGGCTTCAAAGGCCTAACATAATAAAATTGGACAGGCTGTAGGCACTTTATAATTGGTTCCAGGGGTACACGGGCAGCAGTACACAGGTTAGTGGAGGCCTAGTGGAAGGAGGGACCGCAGACAGGCTTCAAAGGCCTAACATAATAAAATTGGACAGGCTGTAGGCACTTTATAATTGGTTCCAGGGGTACACGGGCAGCAGTGATCTGGTCAGTGGAGGCCTAGTGGAAGGAGGGACCGCAGACAGGCTTCGAAGGCCTAACATAATAAATTGGGCTGGCTGTAGGCAATTTAAAATTGGTTCCAGGGGTACACGGGCAGCAGTGGTCTGGTCAGAGGAGGCCGATTGTAATGAGTGTCTGCCAGTTAGTAGTCCAAAACAATAAATAAATGTGAATGTCTCGCATTAAAACAAAACAAAAACACTAAAGGGTGCAATCATTAGGTTCAGGGGTGGGATCCTCTGCGTAGTTTCAGACCTACTAATTTAGCGCAAAGTATTTACTGTGGTCAATAGAGGACACTGCCCCTGACTATGTTAAGTACCATCATACATGTCAACACAATGGTATTGTCAGTGGCAGGAATGGAAGGATGTCAGCGCATAACCTAAACATTGGTGGAAGTGTGAGAGACATCTGTGGAAGTGGTAGAGCAATGTTTGACCTGGGGGTGGGTGAATTCTCTTGTGGCCGGCGGTACAGGCCCAGGGCCCCTCATGTTACAACAGTGTGTCTGACGTTGGGTGCGCACCACCACCGCCAGAGACACTTTATTGTACTATGAGGGACCCAGTGGCAGTGCTGTCGACCAAAAGCGGGCACACCCACCTCTTCAGACAAACAGCACTCTCACGGGTGCTTGCGCCAAGTCGCGATACCACGGCCCCGTGTGGGGAGTTTGGCCATTTAGGGAGGTGTAAACATGTCGTATGCTGGACAATCAGCTGCAGCAAATTAGACATTAGAAAAGTACCGTAATTCACAGTAGTCCACAGGCAAGAGCTTTTCATAGGAAAGCTAGGTGTCGGCCGGGCAAGGTGGGGCAAAAGAATTCGAAATCCAGTTGTGGTTCATTTTAATGAATGTTAGATCATCAACATTTTGGGTAGCCAGACGAGTCCTTTTTTCGGTTAATATTGAACCTGCAGCACTGAATACTCTTTCTGATAGGACACTAGCTGCCGGGCAAGCAAGCTCCTGCAATGCATATTCTGCCAATTCTGGCCAGGTGTCTAATTTGGATGCCCAGTAATCAAATGGGAATGACGGTTGAGGGAGAACATCGATAAGGGATGAAAAATAGTTAGTACCCATACTGGACAAATGTTGTCTCCTGTCACTTTCAATTGATGCAGCAGTACCTGTCCTGTCTGCGGTCATAGCAAAATCACTCCACAACCTGGTCAGAAAACCCCTCTGTCCAACGCCAATTCTGATGTGTGCACCCCTAACACTCCTGGTCTGCTGCCCCCTGGAGCTCGTGTGAGAACGATCACGGGCACTGTGTGTTGGGAATGCCTGAAGCAAACGGTCAACAAGAGTTGATTGTTTGGTTGCTAATATTAGTTCCAAGTTCTCATGTGGCATAATATTTTGCAATTTGCCTTTATAGCGAGGATCAAGGAGGCAGGCCAACCAGTAATCGTCATCGTTCATCATTTTAGTAATGCGTGTGTCCCTTTTGAGGATACGTAAGGCATAATCCGCCATGTGGGCCAAAGTTCCAGTTGTCAAATCTGTGGTTGTGATTGGTTGAGGGGCAGTTTCAGGCAAATCTACGTCACTTGTGTCCCTCAAAAAACCAGAACCCGGCCTTGTCACGCAACCAATTTCCAGTGCCCCCGGGAAAGCTTCCTCATTAAAAATATACTCATCCCCATCATCCTCCTCGTCCTCCACCTCCTCTTTGCCCGCTACCTCGTCCTGTACACTGCCATGACCAGACAATGGCTGACTGTCATCAAGGCTTTCCTCTTCCTCTGGTGCAGACGCCTGATCCTTTATGTGCGTCAAACTTTGCATCAGCAGACACATTAGGGGGATGCTCATGCTTATTATGGCGTTGTCTGCACTAACCAGCTGTGTGCATTCCTCAAAACACTGAAGGACTTGACACATGTCTTGTATCTTCGACCACTGCACACCTGACAACTCCATGTCTGCCATCCTACTGCCTGCCCGTGTATGTGTATCCTCCCACAAAAACATAACAGCCCGCCTCTGTTCGCACAGTCTCTGAAGCATGTGCAGTGTTGAGTTCCACCTTGTTGCAACGTCTATGATTAGGCGATGCTGGGGAAGGTTCAAAGACCGCTGATAGGTCTGCATACGGCTGGAGTGTACAGGTGAACGGCGGATATGTGAGCAAAGTCCACGCACTTTGAGGAGCAGGTCGGATAACCCAGGATAAGTTTTCAATAAGCACTGCACCACCAGGTTTAAGGTGTGAGCCAGGCAAGGAATGTGTTTCAGTTGGGAAAGGGAGATGGCAGCCATGAAATTCCTTCCGTTATCACTCACTACCTTGCCTGCCTCAAGATCTACTGTGCCCAGCCACGAATGTGTTTCTTGCTGCAAGAACTCGGACAGAACTTCCGCGGTGTGTCTGTTGTCGCCCAAACACTTCATAGCCAATACAGCCTGCTGACGCTTGCCAGTAGCTGGCCCATAATGGGACAACTGGTGTGCAACAGTGTCAGCTGCCGATGGAGTGGTTGGGCGACTGCAGTCTGTGGAAGAGCTCTCGCTTCTGCAGGAGGAGGAGGAGGTGGGGGTGCGAACGCCTACAGCCAACTGTTTCCTAGACCGTGGGCTAGGCACAACTGTCCCGAAATTGATGTCCCCTGTGGACCCTGCATCCACCACATTCACCCAGTGTGCCGTGATGGACACGTAACGTCCCTGGCCATGCCTACTGGTCCATGCATCTGTAGTCAGGTGCACCTTTGTACTCACAGATTGCCTGAGTGCATGGACGATGCGCTGTTTAACATGCTGGTGCAGGGCTGGGATGGCTTTTCTGGAAAAAAAGTGTCGACTGGGTAGCTCGTAGCGTGGTACAGCGTACTCCATTAGGGCTTTGAAAGCTTCGCTTTCAACTAACCGGTAGGGCATCATCTCTAACGAGATTAGTCTAGCTATGTGGGCGTTAAAACCCTGTGTACGCGGATGCGAGGATAAGTACTTCCTTTTTCTAACCAGAGTCTCATGTAGGGTGAGCTGGACTGGAGAGCTGGAGATCGTGGAACTAGCAGGTGCAATATTTCCTCCTACAAAACTGGTGATTCCCTGACCCTGACTGCTTTTGGCTGGCAAAGAAACCTGCACAGATACTGCCGGTGGTGCGGAAAATGGTGGCCTTACAGTGACGGAAGGGATGTTGCGTTGCTGACTAGCTTCATTGGCCAAGGGTGCTACAACCTTAAGGGACGTTTGGTAGTTAGTCCAGGCTTGAAAATGCATGGTGGTTAAATGTCTATGCATGCAACTTGTATTGAGACTTTTCAGATTCTGACCTCTGCTCAAGCTAGTTGAACATTTTTGACAGATGACTTTGCGCTGATCAATTGGATGTTTTTTAAAAAAATGCCAGACTGCACTCTTCCTAGCATCGGATCCCTTTTCAGGGATTGCAGACTGAGCTTTAACCGGATGGCCACGCTGTCCTCCAACAGGTTTTGGCTTTGCCACGCGTTTTGTGCCAGATACGGGCCCGGCAGATGGAACCTGTTGCGATGTTGATGCCTGCTGCGGCCCCTCCTCCACCTCCGCTTCAGAACTACTGCCGCCTGCACCCTGTTCCCCCAATGGCTGCCAATCGGGGTCAACAACTGGGTCATCTATTACCTCCTCTTCTAGCTCGTGTGCAACTTCGTCTGTGTCACCGTGTCGGTCGGTGGTATAGCGTTCGTGACGGGGCAACATAGTCTCATCAGGGTCTGATTGTGGATCAGTACCCTGAGAGGGCAATGTTGTGGTCTGAGTCAAAGGACCAGCATAGTAGTCTGGCTGTGGCTGTGCATCAGTGCACTCCATGTCAGAATCTACTTGTAATGGGCATGGCCTGTTAAGTGTTTCACTTTCTAAGCCAGGGACGGTATGTGTAAAGAGCTCCATGGAGTAACCCGTTGTGTCGCCTGCTGCATCCTTCTCTCTTGTTGTTGTTTTTGCTGAAGAGGACAAGGAAGCGACTTGTCCCTGACCGTGAACATCCACAAACGACGCGCTGCTTTTACATTTACCAGTTTCAGAAGAGGAGGCAAAAGAGCTAGAGGCTGAGTCTGCAAGGTAAGCCAAAACTTGCTGTTGCTGCTCCGGCTTTAAAAGCGGTTTTCCTACTCCCAGAAAAGAGAGCGTTCGAGGCCTTGTGTAGCCAGACGACGAACCTGGCTCCATAGCTCCAGACTTAGGTGGAATATTTTTTTTCCCACGACCACCTGATGCTCCACTACCACTACCATCATTACCAGCTGACAATGAACGCCCACGGCCACGACCTCTTGCACCAGACTTCCTCATTGTTTTAAAAACTTAACCAAAGTAACTTTATTTGTTGCTGTCAAACAACTTACACGGTGAGCTATAACTTCAGTATGATTTCGATATCCCTTTACAGGTTGGTGAGACCGCAAGGAAAATCAGGCACAATGTTACACACTCTGTTTTCTGTGGCACCAAATCACAGAGATGCCACACACGCAGGACTGTCACTCAAGCACAAATGTCAATATTAATCTCCCATTTTTTTTTTTTTTTTTCAGGGAGACTTTAGAAACAAAATAAAATAAAATGATTTTTTCAGGAAGAATTTAGAAACCAAATAAAATAAAATGATTTTTTCAGGGAGAATTTAGAAACCAAATAAAAAAAATAAATAGGCTTTCTATGGCCCACTGAGTGAGAGATGGCACACACAGGAGTCAGGAGTGGCACACAAGCCCAGAGGCCAATATTTTTCTCCCACTGATTGATTTATTGATTTTTTCAGGTAGAATTTAGAACCAAAATCAAGCAAAAAAATAAATAGGCTTTCTATGGCCCACTGAGTGAGAGATGGCACACACAGGAGTCAGGAGTGGCACACAAGCCCAGAGGCCAATATTTATCTCCCACTGATTGATTTATTGATTTTTTCAGGTAGAATTTAGAACTCAAATCAAGCAAAAAAAATAAATAGGCTTTCTATGGCCCACTGAGTGAGAGATAGCACACACAGGAGTCAGGAGTGGCACACAAGCCCAGAGGCCAATATTTATCTCCCACTGATTGATTTATTGATTTTTTCAGGTAGAATTTAGAACCCAAATCAAGCAAAAAAATAAATAGGCTTTCTATGGCCCACTGAGTGAGAGATGGCACACCCAGGGATTGCACTCTAGCAGAAATGCCAATCTTAATCTCCCACAAAAAAAAAAAAAAAACAACAGGGACTGTCCTACAATTACTATCTCCCTGCAGTAATCTCAGCCAGGTATGGCAGGCAGCAATAAGGAGTGGACTGATGCACAAATGAAATAAAAAGTGTGGACAAACAAAAAAGATAGCTGTGCAGAAAGGAAGGAACAAGAGGATTTGTGCTTTGAAAAAAGCAGTTGGTTTGCACAGCGGCGTACACACAGGAATGCAGCTATCAGGGAGCCTTCTAGGGCAGCCCAATGAGCTACAGCGCTGAGAAAAAAAAAAAAAAATGTAGCTTCCACTATCCCTGCACACCGAAGGTGGTGTTGGACAGTGGAAATCGCTACAGCACAAGCGGTTTGGGGGTTAATGGACCCTGCCTAACGCTATCCCTGCTTCTGACGAAGCAGCAGCAACCTCTCCCTAAGCTCAGATCAGCATCAGTAACATGGCGGTCGGCGGGAACGCCCCTTTATAGCCCCTGTGACGCCGCAGACAGCAAGCCAATCACTGCAATGCCCTTCTCTAAGATGGTGGGGACTAGGACCTATGTCATCACGCTGCCCACACTCTGCGTCCACCTTCATTGGCTGAGAAATGGCGCTTTTCGCGTCATTGAAACGCGACTTTGGCGCGAAAGTCGCATACCGCATGGCCGACCCCGCATAAGGGTCGGATCGGATTTCATGAAACCCGACTTTGCCAAAAGTCGGCGACTTTTGAAAATGAACGACCCGTTTCGCTCAACCCTAGTAATGGTGACTGAGCAACTGGTACTGGGGGACTGCAAAACCCATCAGCTTTCAGAAACTGTCTGTATCCATAAGGTGGAAATGCTGCATCACTATGGCCAACAGATTGGAGTAGCCATGCAATAATCACATAGATCACAGGCGTGAGTCCTACAGAAACAAGCTCTGTGATCTTAGTAGTGAATAGATCTCAGCTGGCCCCTATCGCCCAAGAATGACACGATTGGGTGACAAATCATCCAAGGAGGCAGCAGGCTGTTCACTATAATTAGTTCTCAGAAAATTAATAGTGAGCGTATGGCTCATCCACATCCACATTAGAACACATGGAATATTTGCATATTGCACCGTATGATCACTGCAAACTCCATGATAAACCTACACTCCCCACTGCCAATAACAATCCTGTTTTTAACCAAATAAATATATACAGGCTGAATGGTTCCCATTCTTTTTATGAGGTTCACACCATTAGGGTGTTCCATCCTCTCTCCCTCAGAGTAGAAGTCATGTACAGGCCCCTAGGCTCACCCACCCACTTCCTTGACCATGTTTATGCATTGTTGCCACACTTCATGTCCTCAGAATTGACAACCCTTATCCTGGAAGACTTCAACAACCCCTCGTCCCTAACTGCATCCCAACTTCTATCTCTAGCCAATTCTCATGGCCCCTCACAACTTTCAAACTCTGAGACACACAAAGATAGTAACACCCTTTATCTGGACTTTGTGTGGCTCAATTCAATCACCTGTGTAGACAACTCACTTATTTTCCTTTGTCCCCCATGAAGTTAGTATAACCACAACTTAGACATTTTAGGTGCTCCCTAAAAACACATCTGTTTAGATCAGCCTTTCAGGTTCCCTAATCAAAGTCCTTTTTATATATAAATATACTGTAGCTTATTCTCTACTTCTCTGAACATAATTTGCCATCAAACTCAACCGAACCCAAAAGGATCATGCAGCCTTTATCTTCCCCCATTATCATAAGATGGTTATACCATCATTGTAAATAAGCACCTGTAATTTGTGTCACTCCCACCTCATTGTATATTGCAAGCTCTGAAGAACAGGGTCATCATTATTTTTGCTTTAACTGTTTGATTATCTTAAAATTGGTAACTTTTTACTGTTTTATATGAACTGCTGCTTTGTAAAAGCTATGTGGAATGTGTTTGTGATATATAAATAAAGGTTGTTATTAGTAGTAGATTGAAGTTGATGAAGTTCAAACTTTTAACTTTGCCATATGTAGGAGGAAAGAATCTTGTGAGCACAACTGCACAAATGAAGGTTTGCTGCTATGCTGACACAGGGTGGAGTAGGGTGGACACGACAAGCTTCTGGACTGTGAGAGAGGTGCAGGCAGAGATTTTATGGTGGATTGAGAAAGGTGGGGTGTGCTTGGTATGTAAGATCAGTCAGAAACAGCAGGCATGTCCAATTCTGTATGAGATGACAGGCTCTTAGTCACGCCAACTGTAGGGGGTAAACAAGTGGAGATTCTTCAGCTGGAGACCTGTGTGAAAACGCTTTCTAAGGTGAGGGAGGAGGAAGAATCAGAAAAGGCAGTTGATAGTTTAGATGGTGGTTGACAAGGCCCACTAGTCTGCATTTTAGCCCAGTGACATTAACATATTAACACATGTTGATCGCACATGTGCCACTTCATGCATGTAGTACTGAAGTTATTTCATTTTTTTCTCTACTAGGCAATTTTTTTAAAAAAGTTGGCAGAAAATGTGATTTTTTAGATTTTGCTGGTCTGAAAAAAGAACCAAGATAGGCAACTGCAGCACTATGAATGCTGCTGTCCACTGTCAGAGTTGGGGCTCAGGATGCATTGGTTGTCGTGGTTGCATAACTCTGTGTCTACGTAACCTCCTTGTCTTCCTCCTCCTCTTTTGCTGAGCTACTCAGCTGAATGCCTCTGGGTTTACACCAAGTGTGATCTACTACCTCATCGCCATCCTCTCTGTTCTCCTACTCCTTGCCTCCTCTTCCTGCCTTGACAGCCCAGTACAGTCCACAGGTGCCTCAATTATCTGAGTTTCATCACAAATGGATCACTTTCACCCAACGGGATTAACGTCTGTTGACGAGGGTATGGATTATGCTCAGACCCAACTACATCCAGCCATGGATCAAACTGAGAAAAAATTTGTCTATTGGTGCAAATGATTTCCTCCTCTTGACTCTGTGAATCTCTAGAGTACACTTCCAATGCCCATGGCATACAATGTGTGAAGAGATCTGCAGACTCCGCCATCTGTGGTTCCCCACAGTCAGTTGTGCGGTTGGAGAGTTGTGATATGGAAGAAAACAAGGAAAATTGAGGTGCCACCACTGAGGACAGTACTGTGTGTGATGTTAATGTGGAAGAAGAGGAGCAGAGGCCATTTGATGCAGCGCTTGCCATCTACTGGAGCACATGTCCTTTTTAGCCCTCATCTACAAAGCGTACCGCTGTACGGCTGCCAAATAAAGGTAGTGGAGTAGCCTGCCCAGTAACAGAAGTTGTAAAAATGCTGTAAAATGTCCCACTGCAGCAAAACAAAATGACTTCTCATCCCTCATATCATACCTGTCTCACAACCCTAAACAGCTATTCAGTACTTTCAATTCTCTCCTTCATCCACCAGCTCCCTCTACCTCTCCTTTCATCTCAGTTGAAGACTTTGCCTCACTACCTGTGAACTTGACCCAATAGTGTCCCACCTCAATCCAAACTTTACCACAATCTTCAACACAAATCTAACCCACCTCATCAACCTATCACTAACAACTGGTTTCTTCCTTCCTAATTTAAACATACATTGATCACACCCATCCTCAAAAAGCCCACCTTTGACCCATCCTCTATGTCTAACTATTGCCCCATATCAATCATTTCTCCCCTATGCCTCCAAACTACTGGAACAACACATCCATTTTGAACTGTTCTCCCACCATCCCTCTTGCTCCCTCTTTGACTTCTTACAGTCTGTTACATCTATAAACCACACCTAAATCATTATTACGCCAGGCAAGTAGGGTTGAGCGACCTTTACTTTTATAGGATCGGGTCGGGTTTCACGAAACCCGACTTTTTCAAAAGTCGGGTCGAGTGAAATCGGCCGATCCTATAAAAAAGTCGGGGTCGGGGTCGGCCGAAACTCGAAACCCAATGCAGTGCATTGGGTTTCCAATGGTTCCCAGGGTCTGAAGGAGAGGAAACTCTCCTTCAGGCCCTGCGATCCATATTTAAGTGTAAAATAAAGAATAAAAATAAAAAATATCGCTATACTTACCCTCTGACGCGCCCTGGTACTAACCGGGAACCTTCCTTCCTTCGAATCAGCGCTTTCAGGACCTTGCGGTGACGTCGCGGTGACGTCGCGGCTTGTGATTGGTCGCGCGACCGCCCATGTGACCGCCGCGCGACCAATCAGAAGCCGTGACGTCACCGAAGGTCCTGGAAGCGCTGATTCTTAGGAAGGAAGGCTGCCGGAAAGAAGCAGGGCGCGTCCGAGGGTGAGTATATTCTTATTAGGTATATACTCACCCTCGGACGCGCCCTGCTTCTTTCCGGCAGCCTTCCTTCCTAAGAATCAGCGCTTCCAGGACCTTCGGTGACGTCGCGGTGACGTCACGGCTTCTGATTGGTCGCGCGGCGGTCACATGGGCGGTCGCGCGACCAATCACAAGCCGTGACGTCACCGCAAGGTCCTGAAAGCGCTGATTCGAAGGAAGGAAGGTTCCCGGTTAGTACCAGGGCGCGTCAGAGGGTAAGTATAACGATATTTTTTATTTTTATTCTTTATTTTACACTTAAATCTGAATTCCGATACCAATTCCCGATATCTTAAACATATCAGGAATCGGTATCGGAATTCCGATTCCAGATTCAGAAGATCGCCGACTTCATGGCTGACCCCACACAGGGGTCGGGTCGGGTTTCATGAAACCCGACTTTGCCAAAAGTCGGCGACTTCTGAAAGTGGTCGACCCGTTTCGCTCAACCCTACAGGCAAGTAGTCATAAATACACAAGCACTAAGCGAAAAAGTATTAAAATATATAAATTTTATTATAACACCAATAAAATCAAGTAAATACCAAACATAGCCAATGGGAACCAAAAAATACAGAAAAACCACAAGGTATGGCTGGAAAAAGTGGTAACAGTCAATATGGAGTAATCTTCACAATATCAGCATCATCATAATGACAGCAAAGTAATCACATGTTCAAAGGTCTTATATATAAAACATCAATAATACACCTGATACCACAGCCGTCAATGAGAATGAACCCAAAGTTAGTGCATATATATGATAAAATAATAGTTTATATAAAGATAAGGTGCAAAGTACCAGCTAGGAATAAATATAAGTATCAACAAATAGTAACATTTTTAAGGGTTCAGGATCATTGTAAGCCGAAGCATCAGAGGATATAATAACACCATTAGAAAAAAGCAAGTAAAGGGAACATATTTACCCAGTATAAACCACCAGCCAGGGACCCACGACACCCGATGCATGTTTCGCTCAGGAAAGCTTCGCCAGGGGTGGTGGGTAACTGGAAAGGAGGCCCTTTTATGGTTGTCATTGGCCAATGACAGAGAGGCACATTGACTATCTGATACTATACCCCAAAAAAAGACCTTTATGAAATATGCAAACCACAGACGCATTGTCCAAAACATCTAATATATACATAAAGATAGATAAATGATAAATTAAACATCTTAATAAAACACTAATGTCGCTAATCAGGCAATCACTTCTGGGGTATCTCCATTTGTTTCCTGCTCATGTGAGTCCGTGTACTGCTGTAGTCATAGTGATGGAGCTCCAGTCACGTGAGCGGGAAAGACCCGCCTCCGAACACATTGCCATGGAGATGAGACACTCCACGTCTCGGAAAGTGGGAAGGACGTCCTTATCCATCATATACAGGTCCTTCTCAAAAAATTAGCATATAGTGTTAAATTTCATTATTTACCATAATGTAATGATTACAATTAAACTTTCATATATTATAGATTCATTATCCACCAACTGAAATTTGTCAGGTCTTTTATTGTTTTAATACTGATGATTTTGGCATACAACTCCTGATAGCCCAAAAAACCTGTCTCAATAAATTAGCATATCAAGAAAAGGTTCTCTAAACGACCTATTACCCTAATCTTCTGAATCAACTAATTAACTCTAAACACATGCAAAAGATACCTGAGGCTTTTATAAACTCCCTGCCTGGTTCATTACTCAAAACCCCCATCATGGGTAAGACTAGCGACCTGACAGATGTCAAGAAGGCCATCATTGACACCCTCAAGCAAGAGGGTAAGACCCAGAAAGAAATTTCTCAACAAATAGGCTGTTCCCAGAGTGCTGTATCAAGGCACCTCAATGGTAAGTCTGTTGGAAGGAAACAATGTGGCAGAAAACGCTGTACAACGAGAAGAGGAGACCGGACCCTGAGGAAGATTGTGGAGAAGGACCGATTCCAGACCTTGGGGAACCTGAGGAAGCAGTGGACTGAGTCTGGTGTGGAAACATCCAGAGCCACCGTGCACAGGCGTGTGCAGGAAATGGGCTACAGGTGCCGCATTCCCCAGGTAAAGCCACTTTTGAACCATAAACAGCGGCAGAGGCGCCTGACCTGGGCTACAGAGAAGCTGCACTGGACTGTTGCTAAGTGGTCCCAAGTACTTTTTTCTGATGAAAGCAAATTTTGCATGTCATTCGGAAATCAAGGTGCCAGAGTCTGGAGGAAGACTGGGGAGAAGGAAATGCCAAAATGCCTGAAGTCCAGTGTCAAGTACCCACAGTCAGTGATGGTGTGGGGTGCCATGTCAGCTGCTGGTGTTGGTCCACTGTGTTTCATCAAGGGCAGGGTCAATGCAGCTAGCAATCAGGAGATTTTGGAGCACTTCATGCTTCCATCGGCTGAAATGCTTTATGGAGATGAAGATTTCATTTTTCAGCACGACCTGGCACCTGCTCACAGTACCAAAACCACTGGTAAATGGTTTACTGACCATTGTATTACTGTGCTCAATTGGCCTGCCAACTCTCCTGACCTGAACCCCATAGAGAATCTGTGGGATATTGTGAAGAGAAAGTTGAGAGACGCAAGACCCAACACTCTGGATGAGCTGAAGGCCGCTATTGAAGCATCCTGGGCCTCCATAACATCTCAGCAGTGTCACAGGCTGATTGCCTCCATGCCACGCCGCATTGAAGCAGTCATTTCTGCCAAAGGATTCCCGACCAAGTATTGAGTGCATAACTGAACATTATTATTTGATGGCTTTTTTGTTTGTTATTAAAAAACACTTTTATTTGATTGGATGGGTGAAATATGCTAATTTATTGAGACAGGTTTTTTGGGTTATCAGGAGTTGTATGCCAAAATCATCAGTATTAAAACAATAAAAGACCTGACAAATTTCAGTTGGTGGATAATGAATCTATAATATATGAAAGTTTAATTGTAATCATTACATTATGGTAAATAATGAAATTTAACACTATATGCTAATTTTTTGAGAAGGACCTGTAGATCCAGAATGTTAGCACAAGCTCCAGACTGAATAGCACACGGGATACAGGTGACACACATCCTCCATGGAATCCCAGCAACATGCAAGTTTGAGTCCAACAGGTACATCCAGCAGAAAACATAATGGGAGATTATACTAAAACAATTTTTTAATTATTAAATCTTACAAAAAAAACTAATCATTAATGACAAAATATTGCGATATTTAAAGGACCACTATGAGTACCAAAACATCACAGGGGAAAAGGATGTTTTTTTACCCATAATATAAACCCAGAATAGTGGCCCAAGCAACAGGTTGTATAGCACATGGAGCAAAGGCGACCAATATCCTCCATGGAGTCCCAGGAGAATGCGAGTTCAAATCCAACAGGTACATCTGGCAGAAAGCATGATTAGCGAACACGCTAAAAAGAATTATATTAAATCCTACCAAAAACTAATCATTTTACAACAAAATAGGTGACACAAAACAATAAAATATGATGATAGAAGTGAGAAAAACAACTTAGAAGAAATAATGAGAAAAGTATAGTGAATTAAATTAAATTATGCGAACACATGGCACAATAATGAGTGAACAGGTAAATATCGCAAAACATGACACGAAGTGCCACAGTTACTAAAATTAACAATATGTATCTAACAGCATAACATAACCAAATTATGAATGTACCAATGCGTATGTACAGTATGCAACGTCTTTATGATGATACTGGTAAAGTCATCTAAAGATCCAAAATAAGGGGAAAGTGAAAGAACAACAATCACAAATGAGCCTCTGCAAAAAAGAAAAACACAAAAGTGTAAAGAAACAAAAATTAATAAAAAATGCACGTTACCCACAAACGGAAGACTAACAAAATAACCAAAAACATATTGTTAAATACACAACCACATGCATACAAAAAATGCACAACCGACATAAAACAAAATAATAATTAAAATGTATGCATTTATACACATAAGCTAATACCAGCCTAACCGTCAACTCGAGAAAAGGCGAGAACAGGACCCCCACCAGAGAAACTATCCACCAGAGACCAGCACAGGAGCTGATATAAATGCACATATGCCCCAACTATGCTAAATCCCAACTAGACTATTATATAGGCAGGAAGGGGACAAAGCTGTTGTGGTCATTCAGACCATGAGGAGTAATTGTATTAAGTTTGAAAATCCACAATGATTCCCTTTGTGCGAGGATCCTTTTCCAATTACCCCCCTGTTTTCCGGGGAACACCCTATCGATGCCTCTGACCATGAATTTAGATGACTCACATCCATGGACCACCCTGAAGTGGTGTGGGATTGTCTTCAGAGTGGAAATGTCTTCCACCTCCCTAGCGGCTTCAATGTCAAGAATGTGTTCAGGAACACGCCACTGCAATTCTCTTGATGTCATACCAATATAGATAAGGTTACACGGGCATGTACCATAGTAAATAACCCCTTTAGTGGTACAACTGATGCAATGTGTGATGATGTATTTTTTCTGGTTAGAGGAATCCACATAATCCTTGACTGTCAAGATATTTCTACATGCCACACATTTACCGCAAATGGTTCACCCCCAACTGGGGCCCCTTGAGTTAAAGAGGTATTTATCGTGCTCCTTGGTATAGTGACTATGAACCAATTTGTCTCAGAGATTATTGGCTCTTCTGAATGTAAAAGACGAAGCAGTATCGATTATTTTGGTGATGGTATTGTCTAGTCTCAGAACATGCCAACGTTTAGCCAAAATCTCATGAACTTTGTCACTTCTGGAATGAAAGTCAAGAATACATCTTACCTTAGTATCATTTATAGGTTTTCCCGGTTGTTTGTTTAGTAAAGCAGTCCTGTTACTCCTAAGTGCTCGTCTGTATGCTTGCCGAATATATCGGGGCTGATAGCCACGGTCCAAGAACCGTTGTTGTAGATCTTCCGCTTGCCTTACGAAGTTAGACTCATTTGAGCATATCCTTCGGGCTCTCAAGAATTGGCCAGTAGGAATATTTCGGATAAGATATCTAGGATGCTGTGATGACGCATGTAGAAGAGTATTTGTGGAAGTGGGTGTTAGGAGTCGAGTTTCCTCTGCTGCCCAGGGGGAATCTCGATCCGTGTCTGCTGCGGTCTCCCATTCTGCTTCGGCCGCAGTGGGCTCTGCCCAGCGGAGGCATCGCTCCCAGTGTCTTGCTGGGACTGATTCTGTACAAAGGGTTACTGCTGCCTTTTCTGGTTCTCCTGTTGTACCCTGCACTGATCTGCGGCGAGCGGGCTTCTCTGGGACTAAGTCCTTATTTGCACACACTGAGCATGCCCAGGGCAAGATCTCCCGTTGGAGATCGAGGGTCACATGCTCAGGTACTGCAGCACATCCCATTGGTCCTTTTGGCAGGTCCTGAAAGGGCAAAACTTCTGTAGCTGTTTCCTGTGCTGCAACTATATAAACTGCGCATGACCGCACGGCCATGCGCTAGTATTGTCTTGATAATATGTGTGTGTGTTGTGGGTGTTTAAAATACCCTCCCTATTGGATGACTGTTCGCGGAAGGTGTATGTTTGCTATCTAGCGCCCGACTTATCCAACAGCATGTTACACACATAACAGCGTCTAGTTGCTGTGACCGCCTGTACGGCGCCGTGCGCTTCCTCTGCGCTTTCCTTACCCAAGCCTGGGTGGTTAGTGGCGTCCGTCAGGGCGGCACTGCATGCACTCTCGTGCCTTTATATACTATTTTTATAGTTTCCTTACACACCCAGTTGCGGTGTTGTGCCAGCAAGTGGTCTAATCGGACTTCAATCCTGTGTTGGGGTTGTGTTCGCTGACTTCTTGCTCGCGCTCTATGTGCGGTACCGCGGTCCTGTGACTCTACAGGATCGTTTCCTTCACGCAGGGTGAAGTTAACCCGTTCGTGTATACTTATAGTACCGCCATATAGTCTGTCTTACTAGCAGCAGGGTATTTACCTGCACGGTGGACCTCGGACTGCGAACGCACCTAGTTTCATATCATCTATACTTGGTGCGTTCCGCCAGTCCTTAACAGTGGGCTTCCTGTATAGATCTGTCTGCAAATATCCATCTTGGTCCACCTGAATGAGAATGTCCAGAAAGTCAATCTTGATTTTACTTGATTTGTATGTTAGTTTTACATTGATGTTATTTCTATTCAAATCCTCGAAGAATCAGTCCAACTCTGACTGGGATCCATGCCATATCATAAGTACATCGTCAAGGTACCGGTCCCAAAAAATGGGGACACATTTGATAGACATTTTAGTGTATTCACATTTTTATCACGTCATTTTCATTTTTTCACTTTACATTTTAATTGTTTGCATTTATTGTCATGCATCTTCATATTCACTTGCTATTTATTATTGTGCAAAGGGTTGGCATACGTTGCCTTTATAAAATGTGCCTTTCACTCATATTTTTCTTTTTTCTTTTTCTTTTTATTCATATTTTATTTATTATTTATTTTATTTATTATTATTTTTTTCACATTGCACATAATATATTTTGTCATTAATGATTAGTTTTTTTGTAAGATTTAATAATTAAAAAATTGTTTTAGTATAATCTCCCATTATGTTTTCTGCTGGACGTACCTCTTGGATTCAAACTTGCATGTTTCTGGGATTTCATGGAGGATGTGTGTTGCCTGTATCCCGTGTGCTATTCGGTCTGGAGCTTGTGCTAACATTCTGGATCTATATGAT
Source organism: Ranitomeya imitator (assembly GCF_032444005.1). Taxonomy (NCBI): domain Eukaryota; kingdom Metazoa; phylum Chordata; class Amphibia; order Anura; family Dendrobatidae; genus Ranitomeya; species Ranitomeya imitator. The sequence continues at coordinate 510,541,852 of NC_091282.1, read as the reverse complement.
GGATAAGGACGTCCTTCCCCCTATCCATGACAATGTGTTCGGAGGTGGCTCACGTGACTGGAGCTCCATCACTATGACTACAGCAGTACACGGACTCACAGGAGCAGGAAACAAATGGAGATACCCCGGAAGTGATTGCCTGATTAGCGACATTAGTGTTTTATTAAGATGTTTAATTTATCATTTATCTATCTTTATGTATATATTAGATGTTTTGGACAATGCATCTGTGGTTTGCATATCTCATAAAGGTCTTTTTTTGGGGTATAGTATCAGAGAGTTAATGTGCCTCTCTGTCATTGGCCAATGACAACCAAAAAAGGGCCTCCTTTCCAGTTACCAACCACCCCTGGCGAAGCTTTCCTGAGCGAAACGTGCATCGGGTGTCGTGGGTCCCTGGCTGGTGGTTTATACTGGGTAAATATGTTCCCTTTACTTGCTTTTTTCTAATGCTGTTATTATATCCTCTGATGCTTCGGCTTACAATGATCCTGAACCCTTAAAAATGTTACTATTTGTGGATAGTTATATTTATTCCTAGCTGGTACTTTGCACCTTATCTTTATATAAACTATTATTTTATCATATATATGCACTGGCTTTGGGTTCATTCTCATTGATGGCTGTGGTATCAGGTGTATTATTAATGTTTTATATATAAGTCCTTTGAACATGTGATTACTTTGCTGTCATTATGATGATGCTGATATTGTGAAGGTTACTCCATATTGACTGTTACCACTTTTTCCAGCCATACCTTGTGGTTTTTCTGTATTTTTTGGTTCCCCTTAGTTATGTATGGTATTTACTTGATTGATTTTATTGGTGTTATAATAAAAGTTATATATTTTATTGCTTTTTCGCTTAGTACTTTTTCTTTGGTGTATTTATTTCTTACAATCTGGCTTCAGACCTCACCATTCCAATGAATCTGCCCTGATTAAAATCATCAGCAACCTACTAACTACTAAATGAAAGTGACACTAGTTTGTCCTCCTCCTAGACCTGACATCTGCCTTTGACACAGTGAACCATTCCCTCTTACTACAGACTTTCTGCTCTGTTGACATCACAGATTTGGCCCTTTGGTTGATCTCCTCATACCTAACAGAGAGGACATTCAGTGTATTCCACTCACAAACCACCTCCTCATCTCACTCACCCCTATGTGTAGGTGTCCACCAAAGTTCAGTTGTAGGACCTGGCACTATGCTTAGGGTGCTCACGCACTGCCTACCTTTTAAAGGGACCTATGGTATTCCCAGCCTATAGCTGGGTGATACCTTCTATTTAAGGCTTCTTCTCCAATATGGAGGTGCCTGAGCTACGCTGTTATTTTGCCTTGCATGCTTGCTAGTTGCCAGGTTTCCCAGGTCCACCTGTCTGCTTGTCTACACTTTACCCATCTGCTCTTACCTGTCTGTGCTCTTCTGTCCATCAGCCGGTCCAGAACGCACCTGCCAGTGCCCACCTGTCTAGCCTGAACCTGCCAGTACTTTTCTGTTCCTCAGTCAGTCCCATCTGCACCCGTGGCTCCAGAGTTCATACAGTGACGGTCTTCATTCTTCATCCCCCCTTCAAGCCGTAGCAGCTTACCTGCTGTAGGGAGTCAGCTGCCACCTTCTGAAGGTCAGCCATGGAGTAGAGCCTGGTGCCCCCTCCTTGCTCCTCCTTGGGTCGCAGTTTTTACCTGCTGCCACGTATCCAAGTTCAGATTTGGAGACCACCTGGTTGGGTCTCCTTCATGCGTGTTGCCTGTCGTAGTAGGCCTCCTAGACCCTCGGGCCTTCAATTCCTTGTAGTCAACTATCCATGTTACTATCCTTAGATTTTTGTGACAATAGTAGTCTACGAAATTTATATGATATTTGTGCCATCTGAGTGTGGCTGAGCATGAAAGCAGGTTCAGCTGTTGCATATGATATCAGGGCTCCCAGCGAAGGAGGCCTACACTGATCTCTCACCCACCTTGCCTTACTGTGACTTTCAATTGCAAGCTGTAAATGCTGACCCAGTCTCCAATACCTCATGCCTAGCTAATTGATGCAGTGCCATTGTTAAGTGTCGAGTTCCCGCCTCTGCACAGGGGGAATCTCGACCCATCTCTGTTGCGGTCTCCCATTCTTCTACAGCCACAGTGGAGCCTGCTCAGCAGAGACGTTGGTCCCAGCGTCTGGCTCAGACTGATACTGTGCAACTGGTTACAGCTGCCCTTCCAGGCTCTGCCTTTGTTGCCAGCCCTGATCAGCGGCGAGCAGGTCTTTCTGGGACTAAGTCCTGCTTTTGCTATACTGAGCATGCCCATGAGACGACCTCCCATTGGAGGTCGGGGGTCACATGCTCAGGTCCTGTTGCAGCTCCTATTGAACCATCTGGAAGGTCTTGTGGCACTGCTGCTATATAAAAGGTTTGCATGGCCGCACGGCCATGCGCTAGTGTATACTTAAAATCATGTGTATGTTGATGTGTGAAAGTCGCTCATTAATCATCCCCTCTCCTCTATTGCTGTGACCGCCAGTGCGGCGCCGTGCGCTATTAGAGAACTTTCCTGACCCAAGTCTGGGTGGTTAGTGGTGTCTGCCAGAGCAGCACTGCACGCACTCTTGTGCATAAAATTATTATTTAAGTTATACTCTGACACTCAGTAGCGGTGTCAAGCGCAAGTTGTCTAGACAAATTCTAATGCTGAGTCTTGGGATTGAGTTCTGTGACTTCTTGCTTGCGCTCTTTGTGCGGTACTGCAGCCCTGTGACACAACAGGGTTTGCTTCCTTCATACAGGGTGAAGTTAACCCGTGTGTGTATCCTCATGGTACCACCATATAATCCGTCATTACTCAACAGCAGGTTCCATCTATGCACAGTGACCCCGGGTTCCGAACGCACCTTATACCATCTCTCTAATTATTCGGTGGGTTCTGCTAGCCCTAACAGCCATGCTACAATATGTACTGTTGGTGAATTGAGGACACTTTCCTGGAGTCTGTCCCTCATTTGATGTGTTTTGGCAGCTTTTGGGGCCAATAGAAGTTGTTGTGCATGTGTTTGTTTTTGACTCCCATTAACTGTAATGGCGTTTGGTTATGTTCGGCCAATATTCAACAAATAAATCTGCGAATATTGCAAATTCGATGATTATAATCTGAACCGAATATTGAAATATTCGCTCATCTCTACTTATGATCAGCAGAGTCCTGTCCCTCTTCTGTAGTGTAGAGTGTAAGCTCTTCTGATCATTGGGGTTCTCTTTATCCTATAGAATGAAAACTCCATTTGTCAGAAGGATTCTCTTTGTCTCTTTCGCCTATAGTGTGTAAGCTTTTATGGTAAGTGGGGTCCTCTTTCGCTCTCTCTCATAGAGAATAAGCTCTTATTGTCATCTGGGTTATCTCTCTCTTTTCTCCCCATGTGCATTTTCCAAGCAATTACAAGCTTTCCAGTATTTGAATTCACGCAAATTTATTTGCCACAAATCAAATTTTGGAGGAAATTGCAGCTAAGTTTGTGAATTTGAATGTCAAGAGAAATACTCTTTTCTAATAATGATTCATTATTATAGTAATAAGGGAGAAAATAAAACATTAACTGCAAGCTATGATAATTTTACATCTTAGGAGTACCGTATATACTCGAGTATAAGCCGAGATTTTCAGCCCATTTTTTTGGGCTGAAAGTCCCCCTCTCGGCTTATACTCGAGTCATATACCCGGGTGTCAGCAGGGGAGGGGGAGCGGGGGCTGTGTAGTCATACTTACCTGCTCCCAGCGCGGTCCCTGCAGTCCCTGGCTTCTCCGGCGCTGCAGATTCTTCCTGCACTGAGCGGTCACATGGCACCGCTCATTACAGAAATGAATAGGCAGCTCCACCCCCATAGGGGAGGAGCCGCATATTCATTGCTGTAAATGATCGGTGCCATGTGACCGCTCAATTACAGGAAGAAGCTGCAGCGCCGGAGAAGCCAGGGACTGCAGGGACCGCGCCGCAGCAGGTAAGGGGAGCGCAGCGCTATAATTACCTGCTCCTCGCTCCGGCTCCGTCTGCAGCGTCCTCTAGCAATGACGCTCAGGTTAGAGGGCGCTGTGACGTAGTCAGTGCGCGCCCTCTGCTGAGCGTCAGTGCTGGAGACGGAGCCGCAGAGGAGCAGGTAATTATTGAAAGCGCTGGCGTCCTGAGAAGAGAGGTGAGTATGTGATTTTTTTTTTTTATGGCAGCACCAGCAGAATTCTAAGGAGCACCTATGGGGCCATAAAGGTGCAGAGCAAATAAGGGGCACAGCATTATAAGGAGCACCTATGGGGCCATAAAGGTGCAGAGCATACATGGGGCACAGCATTATAAGGAGCACCTATGGGGCCATAAAGGTGCAGAGCATATAAGGGGCACAGCATTATAAGGAGCACCTATGGGGCCATAAAGGTGCAGAGCATATAAGGGGCACAGCATTATAAGGAGCACCTATGGGGCCATAAAGGTGCAGAGCATATATGGGGCACAGCATTATAAGGAGCACCTATGGGGCCATAAAGGTGCAGAGCATATAAGGGGCACAGCATTATAAGGAGCACCTATGGGGCCATAAAGGTGCAGAGCATATAAGGGGCACAGCATTATAAGGAGCACCTATGGGGCCATAAAGGTGCAGAGCATATAAGGGGCACAGCATTATAAGGAGCACCTATGGGGCCATAAAGGTGCAGAGCATATATGGGGCACAGCATTATAAGGAGCACCTATGGGGCCATAAAGGTGCAGAGCATATAAGGGGCACAGCATTATAAGCAGCACCTATGGGGCCATAAAGGTGCAGAGCATATAAGGGGCACAGCATTATAAGGAGCACCTATGGGGCCATAAAGGTGCAGAGCATATATGGGGCACAGCATTATAAGGAGCACCTATGGGGCCATAAAGGTGCAGAGCATATAAGGGGCACAGCATTATAAGGAGCATCTATGGGGCCATAAAGGTGCAGAGCATATATGGGGCACAGCATTATAAGGAGCATCTATGGGGCCATAAAGGTGCAGAGCATACATGGGGCACAGCATTATAAGGAGCACCTATGGGGCCATAAAGGTGCAGAGCATATATGGGGCACAGCATTATAAGGAGCACCTATGGGGCCATAAAGGTGCAGAGCATATATGGGGCACAGCATTATAAGGAGCACCTATGGGGCCATAAAGGTGCAGAGCATATAAGGGGCACAGCATTATAAGGAGCATTTATGGGGCCATAAAGGTGCAGAGCATATATGGGGCACAGCATTATAAGGAGCATCTATGGGGCCATAAAGGTGCAGAGCATACATGGGGCACAGCATTATAAGGAGCACCTATGGGGCCATAAAGGTGCAGAGCATATATGGGGCACAGCATTATAAGGAGCACCTATGGGGCCATAAAGGTGCAGAGCATATATGGGGCACAGCATTATAAGGAGCACCTATGGGGCCATAAAGGTGCAGAGCATATATGGGGCACAGCATTATAAGGAGCACCTATGGGGCCATAAAGGTGCAGAGCATATATGGGGCACAGCATTATAAGGAGCACCTATGGGGCCATAAAGGTGCAGAGCATATAAGGGGCACAGCATTATAAGGAGCACCTATGGGGCCATAAAGGTGCAGAGCATATATGGGGCACAGCATTATAAGGAGCACCTATGGGGCCATAAAGGTGCAGAGCATATATGGGGCACAGCATTATAAGGAGCACCTATGGGGCCATAAAGGTGCAGAGCATATATGGGGCACAGCATTATAAGGAGCACCTATGGGGCCATAAAGGTGCAGAGCATATATGGGGCACAGCATTATAAGGAGCACCTATGGGGCCATAAAGGTGCAGAGCATATAAGGGGCACAGCATTATAAGGAGCACCTATGGGGCCATAAAGGTGCAGAGCATATATGGGGCACAGCATTATAAGGAGCACCTATGGGGCCATAAAGGTGCAGAGCATATATGGGGCACAGCATTATAAGGAGCACCTATGGGGCCATAATCAAAGGTGCAGAGCATATATGGCACAGCATTATAAGGGGCATCTATGTGGCCATAATCAAAGGTGCAGAGCATATATGGCACAGCATTATAAGGAGCACCTATGGGGCCATAATCAACGGTGCAGAGCATTCTATATAGCACAGTTGTATATGGAGCATCTATGGGGCAATAATGAACGGTATGGAGCATCTATTTTTATTTTTGAAATTCACCGGTAGCTGCTGCATTTTCTACCCTAGGCTTATACTCGAGTCAATAAGTTTTCCCAGTTTTTTGTGGCAAAATTAGGGGGGTCGGCTTATACTCGGGTCGGCTTATACTCGAGTATATACGGTAATTACTACTGGCAATCTAAAATCTCATAACCTAAGTAGTAATGTAATTAATCTATTGGATAAGTATTGAGCAACAAATGGACTTAAGTGACTGATTTAGATGACTCTTGAAAAAAAAAAATTTAAAAGTAAAAGAGCAAATTTTATTTTTTCTTTTTGAACTGTTTGCGTTTTTAAAGATAGTTGAAGAGTGACTTCTTTATCTTCAACGGCAAATGTATTACTTAGTTGCTATTACAGCATATCATGTTGAATATTTTTACTTTAGTGGATGTTAATGATAGCTAACAGTTATCAAAGCACAGAAGATGAACCCCAATTATATACATCCATAAAAGTGAAAAAGTGAAATGTTTTTAACACTTTAAAATTGTATGGTAATAAAATTGAATGTGAATTAATTTAAATACTATGTTTTGTTGATCTATATAATCTTTTTAAACACATCAGTTGAGATTGCTTTTCTCTTTGAATATTCTATTGTTTTGTTTGTCTAGAACACATTATTGCAAAGATTATATAAAGAAAAAAGTTAAGAAACATTACAAATGTATTAATTTAAATGTTGAAAACATAATTCTATGTGGGGCCTTATATGCATCTGTTCTAATCAGTAGCAGGATTAATTTTAGATCTTTGTCTTTTTTGTACAGCAAATGACATCCTAGTCCATGAGGCAAGTAATGGAATGTATCAGTGTTCTTTCAAGACATTATTGGAAACATAAATCTAAAAGTACTACTTTCTTTAAACTTTTTTGACAACTGCACTTTTAAAAAAATATTTTGAAATAGCAATTGCTAAGGCTGACACATAAATGAGGCAAAGTGATGGAGCCTGTAAAAAAAGTATTCTTTTTTAACTGTATCTTTTATATTTAAAGCAATATTTTTTGTATTATTTTCCTAAAATAGTCGCATAAATTACACTTAGACAAGTGCGTTAATTCTGCCTCTTATTTTCATGGTTCATAGATTTATGCATTTGTGCATAATGATTGCCCTTTCTTTAGTTTTCACCTTTTATGAGAACAGTCAAGGTACTAAAGGTACCCCCACTATAACCCCACAATCACTCTGATAAATGTCCTGATTCTGTTGTTAGCCACTTACTTTAATGTACTTTATGAAGCTCTTTAACAATCACATGATTTTACAATGCTTTATACCATGTGCATTTTTCATCTACAACATAGTCTGCGGTTTTAAAGAGAACAAACTATTTTTTTCATGTTAAACTGGGCACATAATGTGATAGTGTCTGCTGAGCGGAAAAAAGCTTCTTTTTTTTATCGACACTCAATTGCAGAGATTTTTGCAATCAAAGAAATTAGCACCTAATGAATTAACATTTGTTTTAAGTCCAAGGGGGGTGTTATCAGAAAGTTTTCAATTTTGTTGTTTACTTCTTCCTGTGTTACACTGATCAATCATAAGCAAGGGGCAACGCACTGTAGAAATAGGAACACTCCCGCACCATAGCAGGTTTTTGCATATGTGTAAGATGTAAGGATACAGCCATCATCTCTTAGTCTAACCTCCTGCAAGATGTGCTGGGAGAAGATCACAGGTGACTAAAACCTTTCATATATGATCACTATATGAGCAAAGCATTATATCATTCTTTATATGTCTCACACAGGGGTAGCCTGCTCTGTTCTCACAACAGAGTGATTACAAGTTGTTGTGAGCACAACAAACATAGGCGTGATACTGACAACTTTAAGTCAAACAGATCAATTAATTCATCTAAACTCTCTCAAAACACCAATACAGTTTGGCCTCATCATATCACATGCTACCATGACTTTGGAATCCATGCAATGCCTACCTCACAAAGAAGGGTGAAACATGCTTTAGGGAGGCAGAAATAAGCAGAAATCGGTAACATTGCATGAAAGCATATATACAGTACTTTGTTTTTCATACACTACCGTTCAAAAGTTTAGGGTCAAATTTCCTTATTTTTTAAAGAAAAGCACAGTTTTTTTTCCAATTAAGCTAACATTAAATGATTCAGAAATACACTCTATACATTATTAATGTGGTAAATGCAAACTGCAAACGTCTGGTTTGTAATGCAATATCTTCATAGGTGTATAGAGGCACATCACTCCAGTGTTCTTATTGTACTTTTTGTTTGCTAACTGTGTGAGAAGGCTAATGGATGGTTATAATACCCTTGAAAACTATTGTGCAAGTATGATAGCACAGCTAAAAACTGTTTGGCTGATTAGAGAACCTATAAACCAGACCTTCATTTGAGCTAGTTGAGAATCTGGAGCATTACATTTGTTGGTTCCATTAAACTCTCAAAATGGCCAGAAAAATTGAACTTTCATGTAAAACTCAACAGTCTATTCTTGTTCTTAGAAATGAAGGCTATTCCATATGACAAGTTGCCAAGAAACTGAAAATTCCCTATAACGATGTGTACTGCTCCCTTCAGAGGAAAGCACAAATGTGCTGTAGCCAAAGTAGAAAGAGAAGTGGGAGGCCCCGCTGCACAAATGAGCAACAAGACAAGTACATGATAGTCTGTAGTTTGAGAAATCGATGTCTCACAGGTCCTCAACTGGCAGCTTCATTAAATTGTACACGCAAAACGCCAGTGTCAACGTCTACAGTGAAGAGGCGACTTCGGTTGCTTGTTTTCAGGGCAGAGTGGCAAAGAAAAAGCCATTTCTGAGACTGGCTAATAAAAGGAAAAGATTAATATGGGCAAAAGAACACAGACATTGGACAGAGGAAGATTGGAAAAAAGTGTTATGGACAGACGAATCCAAGTTTGAGGTGTTTGGATCACATAGAAGAACATTTGTGAGACTCAGAACAACTGAAACGATGCTGGAAGAGTGCCTGACGCCATCTGTCTAGCATGGCGGAGGTAATGTGAAGGTTTGGGTTTGCTTTGGTGCTGGTAAAGTGGGAGTTTGTACAAGATAAAAGGGATTTTGAATAAGGAAGGCTATCACTCCATTTTGCAATGCCATGCCATACCCTGTGAACAGTGTTTGATTGGAGCCAATTTTATCCTACAACAGAACAATGACCCAAAGCACACCTCCAAATTATGCAATAACTATTTAGGGAAGAAGCAGGCAGCTGGTATTCTATCTGTAATGGAGTGGCCAGCGCAGTCACCAGATCTCAACCCCATTGAGCTGTTATGGGAGCAGCTTGACCGTATGGTATGCAAAAAGTGCACATCAAGCCAAACCAACTTGTGGGAGGAGCTACTGGAAGCATGGGGTGAAATTTATCTAGATTATCACAGCAAATTAACTGCTAGAGTGCCTAAGGTCTGCAATGCTGTTATTGCTGCAAAGGGAGCATTCTTTGATGAAAGCAAAATTTGAAGGAGAAAATTATTATTTCAAATAAAAATCTTTTTTTTAATCTTGTCAATGTCTGGACTAGATTTTCAATTCTTTGGCAACTCATTTGATTAATAAAAGTATGAGTTTTCATGGAAAAAACAAAAATGTCTGGGTGACCCTAAACTTTTGAACGGTTGTACGGTACGGTATGGTTTGAACGGTAGAGGCAGGCTCACTATCTTTTGGGGGACTATTGATATACCAATATTTACTACAGTATTCACTGTCTTGCTACTAATAGTATAATAATTGCACTTGCAGGTACTTTATTTATCATGTAGTGTATCAATGTAAATAGTGCAGCATCTTGCTCTCATTCATTAACTAATGATTTTATGTTTGTGTGATATGAACACAATATAATCTTTTTTGGGCTCTTTTTATGCCCTTTTGAATTCTGTTGTTATTCATATTGTTAGACGTCTGGCTCTTGTTACCCTTACAGTGTACCTGTATTGGAAAGCCCTTGTTTTTATATACAGTTAGGCCCAGAAATGATTGGACAGTGATCAAATCTTCATAATTTGGGCTCTGCATCTCATTATTTTGGGTATAAAATGAAACAACTGACATGCAATTGAAGTGTAGACTTTCAGGTTTTTTTAAATGGGTAAATCTTTAAGAATTGCAACCATTTTTCTACAAAGCCTCATCATTTCATGAGCTCAAAATGTTCAATTTTAATAATTTGTAGAGAATCCTTGGCATGCAATGACTTCTTGGGCTTGCAAAGCCATGGATGTCACCAAATGCTAGGTTTCCCTCTCTGTGCTGCATTACCAGGCCTTTACTGTAGCTGACTTCAGTTGTTGCATGTTTGTGGGTCTTCCTGCTTAAAAGGAAACCAATCAGTCGAAAAATGCTGTCCAAACCATGGGCAGTATGTATGGGCCACTGGCTGTGGCATCCCAGTCAAGTATGTGTATCTCTGAAATACCACATTTATGAAAACATACTTTTAGTAGCTACCAGGGACCAAGCAGCATAGGTGATTAGTTGTACAGGCAGTTCGCTGGTGGACTCTCACTTGACCACCAACAGTGATTGACAAGACTCTGCATTTACACACAATCACACTCAGCAGGTTGAGAGGAGCTGACGGGGACTCACATATACGACTATTCACCTGTGCGGCTAGGTCCCCCGCAGCTGGTGTACTACAGCCAGTGTCTGATACGTGCTGCTCACAGTACATACAGTATATGTGGGTAGGAAACTCCACAGCAGATAGCAATGTAATGTGAACTGACTTCAGTAAATCATAAAATCCACAGCAGATTGTAAAACAGTGAGATCAGTCAGAAGTTGCCGGCCCGCCCTCTTTCTTTAAGCTGGCAATTCTCCCCAAGCCCTTGTGACACATTATAATCAGAAGTTGAAGGCGCAAAAGTGATGAGGTGCGCATGCCTGCCCACCCACTCACATGTCCACTCGCCTGTCCTACTTTTTATTCCCCATCCAACCTACCATTCGCCCACCTGCTGGCCCACCCACCACCTACTCTTTTTGAGCCCCCTTCCCTGCTCATGCAGTGTGAAGTTGCAGGCTGTCTCTGTCTGTTGTCTGCCTGCAAACTACTAGGTAATACTATGCTCAACCATACTGACTGCTGTGTGTCTGCCTGCCTGCAATAAGGTACAGTTACCTAACTTAAACGTGATATTCTAGTAACTTAATACTTATCCCCTATACGCCACATAAGAAATAATTATTAGGGCAAGTTCCCATGGTGAATCTAAAAGCAGAAGTTTGGCGCTGACATCCACACCAATAATATTCTGCAGAATACCTAAGGTGGCCGCTTCCTTCATGCCCGATTATGGAGCAATAGGTTTTAATCACAGCTGTGCCAAGAAACAACCTTTCAGCACCAAAATTCTGCTGGAAAATCTGCCATGTGAGTTGGCACTTACAATCGAGCGGCTGCACGCATGCCTAATCAGCTGCTCTGCTCATTTCAGGGGGCGATGAGATTTACAGGTGCCCTGGGGGGTTCCAGAAGTAGAACTCCCATTGATCCCCAGAACAGGGGCCATATAACTTTAAGCAACCCTGAAATGAATGGAGCGGCTCGTCAAACACTGCTGCGTTCATTTCTGAGGGCGGTGGAGTATTTTTTTTCTTCATCGTCATATTTCAGTAGCTATAACTTTTTTGCCATTGATGTAGCTCTATGGGCCTTGTTTTTTATGGGACAAGTTGTAGTTTTTGATGCCACCATTTTAGGGTACACATAAATGACAGATTCATTTGTTGACCCATTCTGAGGGGATTGGGAAAAACAACAATACCGCCACTGAATTTTCACGTCATAAATTTTGTAACGTTGATTTATTCTCTGAATCAGTAAATCAGTATGGTTTTAGTAACAATATATTTCTTTTTTTACGTTATACTACTTGTGCCTCTTTTCAAAAATAAGTACAGTATTTTTTGGACTATAAGATGCACTGCACCGTATGACGCACCCCAAATTTTTGGGGAGGAAACTAGTAAAAATTATTTTTAATAAAATGGGGGTGCATCTTATAGACTGATTTCACGGTAGTTACTGGGGGGCTGTGTGTCTGCCTGCCTGCAATAAGGTACAGTTACCTAACTTAAACGTGATATTCTAGTAACTTAATACTTATCCCCTATACGCCACATAAGAAATAATTATTAGGGCAAGTTCCCATGGTGAATCTAATAGCAGAAGTTTGGCGCTGACATCCACACCAATAATATTCTGCAGAACACCTAAGGTGGCCGCTTCCTTCGTGCCCGATTATGGAGCAATGGGTTTTAATCACAGCTGTGCCAAGAAACAACCTTTCAGCACCAAAATTCTGCTGGAAAATCTGCCATGTGAGTTGGCACTTACAATCGAGCGGCTGCACGCATGCCTAATCAGCTGCTCTGCTCATTTCAGGGGGCGATGAGATTTACAGGTGCCCTGGGGGGTTCCAGAAGTAGAACTCCCATTGATCCCCAGAACAGGGGCCATATAACTTTAAGCAACCCTGAAATGAATGGAGCGGCTCGTCAAACACTGCTGCGTTCATTTCTGAGGGCGGTGGAGTATTTTTTTTCTTCATCGTCATATTTCAGTAGCTATAACTTTTTTGCCATTGATGTAGCTCTATGGGCCTTGTTTTTTATGGGACAAGTTGTAGTTTTTGATGCCACCATTTTAGGGTACACATAAATGACAGATTCATTTGTTGACCCATTCTGAGGGGATTGGGAAAAACAACAATACCGCCACTGAATTTTCACGTCATAAATTTTGTAACGTTGATTTATTCTCTGAATCAGTAAATCAGTATGGTTTTAGTAACAATATATTTCTTTTTTTACGTTATACTACTTGTGCCTCTTTTCAAAAATAAGTACAGTATTTTTTGGACTATAAGATGCCCTGCACCGTATGACGCACCCCAAATTTTTGGGGAGGAAACTAGTAAAAATTATTTTTAATAAAATGGGGGTGCATCTTATAGACTGATTTCACGGTAGTTACTGGGGGGCTGTGTGTCTGCCTGCCTGCAATAAGGTACAGTTACCTAACTTAAACGTGATATTCTAGTAACTTAATACTTATCCCCTATACGCCACATAAGAAATAATTATTAGGGCAAGTTCCCATGGTGAATCTAATAGCAGAAGTTTGGCGCTGACATCCACACCAATAATATTCTGCAGAACACCTAAGGTGGCCGCTTCCTTCGTGCCCGATTATGGAGCAATGGGTTTTAATCACAGCTGTGCCAAGAAACAACCTTTCAGCACCAAAATTCTGCTGGAAAATCTGCCATGTGAGTTGGCACTTACAATCGAGCGGCTGCACGCATGCCTAATCAGCTGCTCTGCTCATTTCAGGGGGCGATGAGATTTACAGGTGCCCTGGGGGGTTCCAGAAGTAGAACTCCCATTTATCCCCAGAACAGGGGCCATATAACTTTAAGCAACCCTGAAATGAATGGAGCGGCTCGTCAAACACTGCTGCGTTCATTTCTGAGGGCGGTGGAGTATTTTTTTTCTTCATCGTCATATTTCAGTAGCTATAACTTTTTTGCCATTGATGTAGCTCTATGGGCCTTGTTTTTTATGGGACAAGTTGTAGTTTTTGATGCCACCATTTTAGGGTACACATAAATGACAGATTCATTTGTTGACCCATTCTGAGGGGATTGGGAAAAACAACAATACCGCCACTGAATTTTCACGTCATAAATTTTGTAACGTTGATTTATTCTCTGAATCAGTAAATCAGTATGGTTTTAGTAACAATATATTTCTTTTTTTACGTTATACTACTTGTGCCTCTTTTCAAAAATAAGTACAGTATTTTTTGGACTATAAGATGCACTGCACCGTATGACGCACCCCAAATTTTTGGGGAGGAAACTAGTAAAAATTATTTTTAATAAAATGGGGGTGCATCTTATAGACTGATTTCACAGTAGTTACTGGGGGGCTGTGGTGGAGCGGGGTCACAGGAGGCTGGGTCGTTGATGCAGGAAGCTGTTGGTCGTGGCAGGAGACTAAGAACTCGGTAGCCATTGTCCCATAGTCCATCGAAGTGTAAACAATAGGGAGTTGCTGGGACTCCACCAACATTTTCTGAAAACCTTTGGCCCGCCTCAGCTTTGTACCCCAGAAGAAATCCTAATCCAAGCTTGGGGTACGCAGCGTCACCATACTCATGCTGCCGCCATCTCTCTGCAGCAGCGACCCTGCCTCCTGTGACCCAGCTTAATCGCAGCTGCCCCCCTAAGCTACATTTAGATTATACGTCGCACCCCCATTTTCCTCCAACATTTTGGAGAAGAAAGTATGTCACATAATCCGAAAAATATGGTAATTGTCTTTTTTTCATCTCCCCTTCTTAAGATTCAGAACTTTATTTCTCTTTCTATGTAACTGTGTAAGGGCTTGATTTGTGTGTCAAAAAGGGGTAAAAATACCAATTCTAGCTTTATTTCTGCTGACGTTGTTTTTAATTTTACATGTCAGTAGCTATATAAAAAATACATAAAATCATGTAGTTTTCGCACTGGTTTTCATACACTTAATAATTGCCACAACTTCTTGGTCTATGCAAATCAGATTTCTGCACTTATCTGATATTACTACAGATAGAATTATAATTAGAGATAACAGCATTGTGTATAGATAGCCCAGGTTCAACTATTCACATTAGGTGATTGTTAAAGCTTATTCAGTTGGGTCCCCTCCAGTCCATTGTGTGTATGGCCCATGTGGCTACTGTAAAGCCTGTCAGGCAGGGGCTCAACAAGAACACTGGTGGCGTGACCCAGGTTGCGGCCAGTGTTGTCGAATGGTGCGGATGCCATAGAAATTAATAGGATCACTGTGGCAGTTGCAAGAAAACCAATATGGCTGGACTTCTTGCAACTCAGCTCAGAGAAGGCCAGATTATTTCATATTTAGTGCTAATTATGCAAATTGTCTCTTCAGAGAGGAAGAGAGCTAGAACTAGATATTTAGCGCTGAATTTCAAGAAAGGCCATATTAGTAAGTGCCTTATCATCATCTCAAACACATTGGTCAACAATAACCAGAAAATGCCAAATTATTTTAATTATAGTTTAAAGATATGGAAGAATTAACTTTAAAGTTTATATCACCCCTTATATCATAGAATACTAACCCTACGCCAGGCTGCCTATGGAACTCCCGAGTTAAGGCACAGTGCGCCTGACAGGCACATGTTATAAAACCACCTATAATATTTCATTATCTCAATTTCAGGACTCTAAAACTAATCAGTGACCTTCATAGTGATGTATCAAAAGAGAGAAAACGCAAAATTAGATGCCAAAAAAATGTAATAACCATAAACATATTAAAATAAAAAGTATCAAATTTCTCAACTACCATCAAATACCCTCAAATTTTTGTGACATAACTACTGCTAAACATTAAAATTAGGAAAAAAACTAAATGGTAATGCAGTTAAATGAACTTGATTACTTTACACTCAGATTCAGAGGTTACATGTTCAGCAGAAACACAGTTACCCTTTCCAACAAAGCCAGTAATAATACATCCACGTGTCCTGGTACTTATTGAAGCGGGACAAATTATTAAGTCCTCGTGATCGTTATGTCCACACAATCGCTGCCAGGTGTTAGCGGATGCTGACAGCTGAAGCCCAGCTCTAAGTGTCAGGAGCGGTCCCGCACTCCTCCCGGCACTTTAACCCCCCAAAGTCAGCAACTTTCTCTGTCAGTGCAGAGCTGACAGTTTGCATAGCATAGGGATGCTATATAAGAGATAAGCCGACAGAAAATAATAGTCCCACAGTGGGACAAAGTAAAAAAGTAAAAAAAAAATAAAAGGAAAAAACAAATTTTCTAAGTAATTGTAAAAATATAAAACAAAAAGTAATAAAATAATCAAAAGATATTGTACCAATAAATAAATATTTGTATGAAGAAATAAACAAAAAAGTACACATATTGGGTACCGCCGCGTCCTGACCTATAAAACTGTCCCACTAGATAACCACTTTAGTGAATACCATAAAAAATAAGAAAAGGCAAAAAACAATGCTTTATCATCATACTCCTAAACAAAAAGTGGAATAAAATGCATTCAAAAAGGATATAAGAAAACGTGGTACTACTAAAAACATCATCTTGTCCTGCAAAAACAAGCCACTGTACAGCACCATCAGCAGAAATATAAAAATGTTATGCTTTCTGAATAAAACAATTCAAAAATAATTCTTTTTTCTATAAAATAGTTTTTATTGTGTAAAAGCGCCAAAACATAAAAAAGTATAAATGAGGTAGCTCTGTAATACTACTGACTCAAAGAATTAACAGAAGCCAGATGGAGTCCAGTATAGCTGCTGCCTCACGCTCCCTCAAGGGTTTCATTGTCATCATATAGTGAAGAGACCAGAATCACATTTTTCTTCTTACGTGGGATGTATGACCCAAAACTTCTACATTATTGAAGCCAAACATACTGCAGTATTGTTTTTTCCTTTTACATTTAGAAAATCTGGCGACAACTGTGTTTTATTTTTTCTGACAGATCCAACATATGACAGCTTCTGCATTTTAAAATTATCGATTAGATCAAAATCAGATAACCATTGGTCAGCTGTAATATTGCGACCAGATCCAAATAAGGGCTCAGCCATTCTCCTCACAACTTCACTTTGCGTGTTGCTGACACAGAAAGGACCTGTTGGCTGTTTTCCGGCATAAATACCATGTTCACTGTATAACTCATCCTGGCGTCAACAAGAGTAAAAAGTTTTGTTCCGTGTTTGTTTGGATTTGATGGTAGGTATTGTCGAAAATCCCATCTTTCACGGAGAGCAGGAAGCATTTCACCAGCAGTGACATTGTCCCCAGGGCAATAGCTATTCTGACAATTTTCAACAAATTTTTGAAACACGTCGTGATTGCAGCAAGCCGGTCAGAATGTTTTCATAAATGTACAGAAAACAGAATTCGATAATCTGCAATAGAAATGCAGATTATAAAAAAAGTTATCACAATCTGGTTTCAATTAATTTAAAAAATGTATCTCACTCATTTCCTTAAAGAAAAATAAAGAAAAATATACCTAAAAAGAGTATTGGATATTTAATTATTTATTTTTAAATTTAGGTTAGAGTAGAATAGGGCCCTGCCAAAAACCTTGCTAAGCTAGTAGGCCTAAAATATCTTTTGGCCAAAATTAAAAAAAGCGGATGGCTATGTATGCGATATTGTGTTATGAACTGTTAATTTGTTATTGGTGAGGACATGATGCAGAAGAGGATTTTTTCCAAGAGTGGGCAGAGGGACTGTGGAAGGTTTGAAAGATGGAGGCAGAGCTGGGGAGGAGCCGGTGTGGAGTTTCAAGGGGGCCTAAAAATTTTGACTGTATAGGGCCGTGAAATTCCTGATGACAACCCTGTCTCTAGGTAAATAGCATTTCTAGAAGTACAGTTTAACTTTAAGAACTGCATGTGTTACATTGGAATTGTTTTTATACAGACTGTGCAGCAATTGTATTTGATAATAAACCAAATAAAAATAGATGTATTATACACAATAAGCATTGCTTCCTTGGTCCAAAAAGCTGAAACAGCAATTCTGTATGATTTTCTTTATGTAATAGAGGTCTGTTGCTGCCAACAATGTTGGACTTTGTCCCTTAATAAAGACCTGCCATTGTAAATTAAACAAAAGGGAAAAAGTAATATCTGACCACATTTTTGCAGAGCTATTTCAGCAGACAGAGAAGCTGTTAGAAATGTCTCTGCTATATTAGCAATGGTAGTAAATACAGTTTAAACAATGTATCATCAAGACAGGCAAAGTCATGAAAGTTCTCAAAACAAACTTACCAGTTCAATAAAACACTTAAAGCTGCAAGCATCTAATAAAAGTGTAGGTTTGTGAGTAAAAAGTTATATGGGTTCATCCAGGAAATGTGGAAATACTGTTTTGTAATAGTTAAATAATTTAACCCCTGACTGACATATTACATACAGCTACATCTGACTGATGCTGGGTACCAGAAGTTGAGTCTCCACCTCTGCCGGCAGATGATGGATGAGTTATTCAGTCATTACCTGCCTCTAACATTTACGTGTGGATTTAACCTGTGACTGTTAACCTTTTAAATGTCACTGTTAATCTATGATATTGGCATTAACAGCAGAGGTACGCCATTCTACACAACCATCGGCACTCCAGTGATGTGATCGTGGAACACCAATGGGTTGCTGTGACAGCCAGGGGTCAGCTGAAGACGCCCGTGACTGTAATGACAGTACTCCTGTGAACGCCAGCCCATAGTTTACATTCATTGGAGAGCATGATTTTGCTATATACTGTGGCATTTGTGTATGTAGCACAAAGGATCAGCAATTTAAAGCCCTAAAGAGGTGTGAGAAAGTCACTGGCAAAGTGCTGAAGAGGAGATACGTTTGAAACCCACAATTTTGAATCAGCACACTAGGTTTTGAGAGGGGTTAAAAGGCCATTTTAAGGGCTATTTTATTGTGGACAACCATAGAGTGGGTGGGAGGTTGTCCGCCTTATCTCCACTCGTGGGTGTGTGGTCTGGGGTTTAAATGGAAGGCCTCCTGAGGTGTTCAGTGTCACTGTTCAGTCTATTTTTGATAACCAGCCAGGCAAAACTGACAGCTGCGGGCTGCAACCCTCAGCTGTCAGAGTTAGAAAGGCTGGATATCAAGCATAGAATGGTCACTATGCTGTTTTTTTTAAATATTTTGAATAAATAAGTTTAAAAAATGACATGGGGTCCCTGCATTTTTGACAACCAGCCAAACTAAAGCTTACGCCAGGGGGTTGGCATTCTCAAACTGGTAAGGGGCCATGGAAATTGTGCCCCTCAGCCTAAAAATAGCAGCCCTCATCCACCCCAGAAAAAGCTTAGATAAAAGATGCACCAATTCTGGCACTTTGCCAGGCTGTTCCCTCTTGCCCTCTGGTGGTGGAAGTGGAATTCATATTTTTGGAGTTGATTTCACCTTTGTATTGTCCAGTGACATCAAGCCCATGGCTTAGTAATGGTAAACCATACTCACATCACCGCCCAGCTCATTGAAGCCAATGTCTCCTGTAACATAATTAAAATAATAAACAACAATTTTCCTCACCGGTCCGAAAACAAGATAATAATCAATTTGTCCCACAACGAGATTAGCTCTTTTACATCTAGACGGCAGGCTGCATTGTCACATCATTTTTTATAATATTTATTTATAGTGCAGCCAGTGGCTCATGAATACTTACATTAGCCGCCACCTGTACTTGTTGTTAACAGTTGAATACAACTCTCAACATTGTTCCTTGATTGCAGCGCGAGCAGGGGACAGTGATGTCAGCTGTCTTTTTCAGCACCTGGTGCTAGGGAACAGCACAAAGAGTATCCCTGAATTCCAGGAGCTGGTACATGTCACACTGATGACACAGGGATGTCAACAATGTGTCATCGGTGTCCACATGTTCGGGACATTTTGTGGTCCGTGCTGCTACTGGAAACAGTGACGTCTAAAAGAGCCCTTTAGATGATTTTTAGGAAATAGCTCAGGAATCTAAACAGAAATCCGAATGTGCAATGTTCATGCCGAATTTGAGATTGGCAAATGTTTCCTGATCAAGTTCACTCATCTCTAGTAGTGACCTTGTTGAACCCAATAGTGTTTTACAAAAGTATATAACATTGTTACATGAAAATGAACAATTTTGTTTTTAACCCTAAAATGTGTCTTTATCCCCAAAAATGTTTTCACTTTCACAATTTGTTACCTTAATTCTCCTGACTACATCAATACCCCAAACGTGTTTGAAAAATAGTATGTGGACACATTGAATGGTATATGGGTGCTATCACATTTGCAAATGCCTGGAGGTGCCAGAAAAGTAAAAAAAAAACCTCAGATTTAAGCTTTTTCAAGACTGGGTATCAAGAATAAAAGGGTCCCATGCCTATTTTTTATTATTTAAATAAATAAATAATTTAAAAAAGCGGCATTGGGTCACTCCCATTTTTGACAACCAGTCAATCTAAAGCAGACAGGTGGGGGCTGGTATTCCGAGGCTGGTAATATGCTTTGGATTTTGGCCCCTCAGCCTAAAAATAGCAGCCTACAGCCGCCACAGATAAAGTGCATTAATTATATGCCACAATTCTGGTGTTTTGCCTTGCTCTGGTAATGGTTGAGGGGTTGATATCAGCAGTTTTATCACCATTTTGGTACCCCAACCAAACATTTTTTAAATGGTCAGCCAAATCCAAATATTCACAGGTTTGGCTTTCACTAACTCCAACATTTATAAGGTAATTTATTCTGAATGTGACACTATCCAAAATGTAGTCAGAAACTGCTACTTGTGTACAGTCAGGTTTTGAAGGAAATAATCTTTATTTGGCTTTTGGAGCAAACATTTCATTTGGCAGTAATAGTTTGTTGGTGCCACTTGTTGTGCCTCCAATGTGCCAGAACAGCAGAAATCCCACACAACTCACCCCTAGTGTTGAGCATTCCGATACTGAAATATTGGGATCGACCGATATTCGCTGTATCGGAGTTCTGATACTGAGTTCTGATACTTTTAGAATATCGAATACCGGAATTGGAAGTTCCCATAATACAGTGAGTCAGTTTGATTTTATTCAGCCAATGAGGATCCTAAGAAATGTGGGCACATCCTGTTAGGCATGTTAGGCATGTTAACTAATGGCATGGCTGTGACTGGCTGCTGAAATGATGCACTATAAAAGCCGCCGCCATTTTGGGTTCACTCTGCTGTGAATTTACTTAGGGACAGGAAGCTGCTGTTCTGACTCTGAGGGACAGTTTGAGCTAGCGATTTGTTTTAGTGTGCTTTACCCAGGTTACTTTAGCAACCGCTGTGTGAGAAGCTTTCTTTTTTTCCTTGCAGCGCTGTTCATGGATATCTGCGAGGTCTGTGTGTGTGAGTGCAGCTCATGCTGTAGTGTGTTCTGCAGCCACCTACGGTTGTAGTCCACTCAGCGTGCGTCACTGCCTCAAACATTATAGTAGGAGTAGATAGAGGAGCCTTTCTGCTGGCTTGTGCCCTTCAGCCCCAGCCAGATTAGTATTAGCCAATTTTTTGGAGCCTCATCTATTGCATTGTAGGTTACCTTCCTGCATTGTAATAGCTACAAAAAGTTTGTCATACTATCGATTTTACATCTTTGGGCACATCCAGTGTCTTTTTGTGGACAAAAAAGGAAATAAAGTTCACCAAACACTCCATTTTACAGATGTGTAGGCTACATTAGCTCATATTAAAGTCTAGTTCACACTTTATAAAATTAGTGTTTCTTATTCCTGTTAGCAGCTGTCCAGGAATAAGCACACTAAGCACTTAGTACTTTTCTGCCTATCTTTATCAGTCTACGAAGATAAAGAAGGCAGGGAGTAAAGTACGTGGTCGTGGGCATGGAGTTTCTGCAGGGAGAGGACATGGGGATTCTGTGCCTGCTGCGGGCACCAGTGACTCCGCATCCCCCAGTTTTACCAGGGAACAGTCCTTTATGCGCAGCTTTGTAGGAGCTCGCCGTAGCCCACTGCTGCGGTAAGACTAAATTGAAGCCGTTGTCGGATGGATGGCAGCTAACGCATCAACTTCAATTAGTTCCAGATCCTCTCAGGTCCTGAGCACTGAAGAGCACCCATCTGTCTCTTCACCACCTGCCAAATTGCCCAGGCAGAGAGCACTTGATAGGAGCCATCTCTACTTCTGTTCTATGAATCTCTTGGCTTGGAAAAAGGGGGGGCCAGCCAAGCGGCATTCTAGAATTTGAAGAAGAGGTAGTATGCAGTGATGCGCAACAGCTTTGTTTCTCTGAATCTGAAGAGGCGGGTGGGCCAGTGCCTATGGTCATCATACCTCAGTACGCATCTGATGATGAGACTCAGGTGCCACTCTCTGGTGCGTACTGTGCTGTCGAGACTACTCAGGAGAAGCAGTTGTTTGAAGAAGGTGGTGGGAGCAGCTCTGAGGAAGAGATTCCCCGAATGGCCAAAAAAGGAGGGGGAGGGAGGGGGCAGACTCGGTTGCCTGTAGCCTCCATTTTGGCACCCATTAGGAGCATGCATCTTCCAAAACCCAAAACTTGCAGTGCCTGGTCCTTTTTTGACACAGTTGCAGATGACATTTGCTATGTCAAATGCAAGCTGTGTAATCAGAGAGTGAAAAGAGCGAAAAGTGTCAGCAACCTCAATACCTCAAATATGTGGAAACATGTGCGGACCAAGCACGTGGTGGAGTTACAAAGATACAGTGAAGACCTAGGCCAATCTACAGCGCCACCTACCACCTCTGAGCTTGTGTTTTAGCCTCTTCCTCCTGCTCACACACAGCTGGTTTGGCTTCCTCACAGGATCGCCATGGAAGAACCTCTGGCACTGTTGTACAGAGATGCAGTGTCATTCTACCCACAGCACCACGTTCCCTGTCATCCTCACACGCCCAGGCCAGTCTACAGCCATCGGTAGCACAGGCATGGGAGAAAAGGGGCCCATACTCGGCAAACCACCCCTGAGCACAGGCTCTGAATGCTGGCATTGCAAAACTACTGTCCCTTAAAATGCTATCATTCAGGCTGGTGGAGACTGACACCTTCCGTAACTTCATGGCATTGGCAGTCCCAAAATACAGCATGCCCAGCCGCTTTATTTCAGCAGGCAAACTGTCCCTGCCCTGCAAAAGCATGTGGAAGGAAAACTTAAACATGCGCTACTAAACGCCGTCAGTAGCAAGGTCCACCTGACCACCAATGCGTGGACCAGTTAGCATGGACAGGGACAATACCTTTCCCTCACTGTCCATTGGGTAAATGTTGTGGAGCCAGGTACAGATTTGAGAGTGGCGCAGTACGTGTTGTGCCAACTCAAAGGATTGCAGGAATCCAGTCTGTACACATTCACTCCTCCTCATACTCCAGTTCCTCTGAATCAGCGCTGCAGGATCCGTCATGTTCTACCTCCACATGGAACAGTGAACGCTTACCTGTTACAACCGATATGAGCACAGCCATGGCCAAACGTCAACAGGCCGTATTGAAATTAATTTCTTTGGGGAATCGAAGCCACACAGCGCAGGAGCTCTGGAATGCCATTAAGCAGCAGAGCGACGAGTGGTTTGTGCCAGTGAATCTCCAGCCAGGCATGGTAGTGTGTGACAATGGCAGAAATCTGGTGGTGGCTCTGGGCCTAGGCAACCTCCCTGACATCCCTTGTCTAGCACATGTGCTCAACTTGGTCTTGCAGAGTTTTTTGAGGGACTATCTGGATCTTGATGCACTGCTGCACAAGGTCCACAAAGAGTGCGCTAACTTGCGGCGTTCCAGCATGGCAAGATCGCGCAATGCAGCTCTGCAGCGTCGATTCCGCCTTCTGGAACATCGCATCATATGTGACCTACCCACCAGGTGGAATTCAATGTTACATATGTTGGAGAGGTTGTGTGAGCAGCAGGCAGCACTAATAAAGTACCAGCTGCATCAGGCCGTTCACACTTCACCCCCACTGAGTGGGACTCTATGAAGGACATCTGCCACGTTTTGCGTGCCTTCGATGATTCCACGCGGATGGCGAGTGCAGATGATGCACTAGTCAGCATGACTATCCCCCTTATCTGCCTGCTTGAAAAAACACTGCAAGCACTAAGGGAGCAGTTTTGGAAGAGGTAGAGAATGAGGAGATACAAATGCCATCTGCTTCTGGACAGTCTGCGCAACGTGCTTCCTCACAAAGGCTTAGGCAGGGGACACTTTGTGAGGAGGATGAGGAGGGGTCAATGGAGGAGGAAGACATCGGTCCAGAGGAGGGAGGTACACAATGCTCTAGTAGTCAAAGCAGGCAGAGATCACGCCTTAAGCAGGGGACAGCATTTCTTGGCCAGTTGGCAGACTGCAGCACACAGTTGATTTCATGCTGCAGTGCCTGAGAAACGACCGCCGCATCGCCCACATTCTCAAAATGGCTGATTATTGGGTGTATACCCTCCTAGATCCTCGATACCTGGACAACTTACAAAGCCTCATAACACAGTTGAACCGGGAGCGTAAAAGGCGGGAGTATCAAGAGAAATGCGGGAGTACCAAGACAGACTGGTGCATTCCATCATCTTCTCCAGTCCAACCGAGAGCAGTGCTGCTAGTGCTTTACAAAGAAGCTCAGTGTGTCTAGTCAGTGGAGTGAGCTCTGCACAAAGAGGTAGCAGAAGCAGTGCCTCAGCACAAGGCAAGACCAGTACAGCCCAAATGTGGCAAAGTTTTGTGTCCCCGCCACAAATGTCTACACCATCACAGACGGCTCCAGTCAGCAGGAGGCAACGTTTCCATCAGATGGTGAAAAACCACATGTCTTGCCCTCTCAGTTTACTCCCCGAAAGCTCTTCCCCCTTCAAGTTTTGGGTCTCTAAGCTGGATACATGGCCAGAGCTTAGCCAGTATGCATTGGAGGTGCTGGCTTGCCCTGCTGCTAGAGTATTATCGGAACGCGTCTTTAGTGCCCCAGGTGGTGTACTAACAGACCGTCGCATGCGACTATCCTCCAATAACCTTGACCGGCTTACTTTTCAGAAAATGAACAAGGCCTGGCTCTCGCAGGAATTTGCCAGTCCTCTTCCAGATTAAATAATTGGTTGGCAATAGTATCCAGGTCTCCTGTTGTGTTCATGTTTCTACCACCTGAACTGTAATCCCTGGGCTCCAACATCACCAGTTGCTGTTCAGAAGTGCCGTCTGCACAGTCAACACTTGTTCCAGTGTTATTGGGGTTCAGTAACGTCAGCTGATCCCCTGCTGTGTGTACGGCAATTTCTCCTGTTCAGTCCACATTCACACTAATACTGATTTTGAACTTGCTCCAATTAGGCCTCTGCCTCCACTCTGTTTCTAGTATTTACCCTGGGCTCCAGCACCGCCAGCTGCTTCCCGGCAGTGTCTTTGGCATGGGTACTCCCTCCTGCCCAGACTGTTTCCAGCACGCCAGCTGTTTCCAGGTATTGTCTTCGTCACTTTGCCTCCAATACGTTGTCCTTTCGTGTTGCGGTCGAGTTAGCCGACTCCATGGTGCCTGCAGTTTAGGTTCTTTCAATGTTGGCTGCAGGATCTGGCAATGAAGGCTGTTTCCATAGTGCCAATAGGACAAGCACCCCCTGTAGGACTGTGGGTTTCGGTAACTCTGGCCAGCTCACGGCCTTGCAACTTTTTTCATGTGTACCTTCTGCTGCTCATCTGAGTTCCAGTACCATTAGCTGGTCCTTTGGAAGTCAATCTTGAATATGTCACCCTGGGTTCCAGTAACATCAGCTGGTTCCAGGCAGTGCCTTTGGATCAGGTGCCTCCTTCTTGGTATCTGAGTTCCACCAACGTCTGCTGGTCCTTGGTAGTGCTTAGTAACCGGGTTCCAGTACCATCATCTGGTCCTCTGTAGTTCCATTGGCTCTTGTACTTTCTGCTACCCATCCGGGTTCCAGTACCGTCAGCTGGTTCTCAGCAGTTCCTCAGCCTTCTTGTACCTTCTGCTACATTTCCAAGTTCAAGCTTTTTAAAATGGTTTTGGTAATCACTCTGGATCTCCCTGACAACGACGCTAAAGATGACGAGCCTAAAGACTCTGAAGACGATGACCCTGAAGACCACCCCGAAGAAGACGATGACCCCAAAGACGACTCTGAAGATGACGACCCTGAAGACCACCCCAAAGAAGATGATGACCCCCGAAGACAATGACCCTGAAGAGGATGATGAAGGAGAAAGTGTGGGAGAAGTAAAAAAGAAGGTGAAGAGCATGGAAGTAGTGAAACATAAATATCTGACAAAATTTAAAAAAACTTAACATAGTCAATATCTTTGTAACTCCAAATGTCTTAAAAAACAATTGAATTCCTGCTATTCCATTTGATTGGGCTAAACCTCTATGCCTTTAATGTCTCATCCATCTCCCCCAGTACATTCTACATTATTCTTAGATGTTTTCCTTCATGGAGAATTAACCTACATGGAAAGAAAGGGATTATCTTCATTAAGATATTTGTGTCCGATTGACTTGCATTGGTTTCCGGTATCGGAATCGGTGATATCTGATATTTTTTGGGTGTCGGTCCGATCCAATCCGATCCGATATTTTCCAATATTGGAAGGTATCGCTCAACACTACTCACCCCATTTTGAAAATTACACTCCTAAAAGAATTTTCCTAGAGGTTTTTCACCAATTTCTTTACCATTTGGGTTGTGTAAAAATGAAAAATTATCCAATACTAATTAGATGTAAACTAGATCAAAATGTTTAATTTTTACCCTGGCTGCAAACACAAACAAAACATATCCTTTAAATGATTACATTATTTCTCCCAAGTACTGCAATACCCTATATTTTTGCACTTATGTTTCGGCAAATTGCAGGGCTCAGAAAAGGAGGTGCTCCATTTTACTTTTGGTGCACAGATTTTTCTGGAACAGTTTTGTGGCACCATTATCAGGATCCCATAGCTTCTAAAACTACAGAAATACCCCAAATATGACCCCATTTTTCAAATTACAATCAGGGAAATTATCTATAGGTGAAATGACTAGCATTATGTGAGTATGGATGTATTGAAGTTTTTGGTGACATTTGGGGAAGCATAACATTTTGTTATTCTAGTTATTCCAATTTTGGAGAAAAAGAAAGTACAAATAAACAGAAATTCAGAAATTGTCTTCATTTATTTATTTATTTGCTGATTTACGCTGTACACCGTGTGGTAAATGTGATAAGACAACTTTATTCATTGGGTCAGTACTATTACCGTGATATCAAGGTTACATAGCACTTTGTGAACAGCCAGCTTCTTTAGCAATGACCTTTTGTGGCTTATTATCATTGTGGAGTGTGTCAATAACTGCCTTCTGGACATCTGTCAAGTCAGCAGTCTTCCCCATGATTGTGGAGCCTACTGAAACAGACTAAGGGACATTTTTAAATGCTTAGGAAGCCTTTGCAGGTGTTTTTTTTATTAATTAATCTAAATTACTGAGCTAATGACTTTTGTGTTTTCATTGGCTGTAAGGCATAATCATTAACATTAACAGAAATAAACACTTGAAATAGATCACTGTTTATAATATATATATATATATATATATATATATATATATATATATATATTTATATATTCTACGATTGTAGTAGCATCGTACATAGTTAAGAGGCAGTGGCCAACAAACTTCCAACACAAAAGTCTCTTTAATGTGTTTCCTCACGGCATTAAAGTCCAATTCATACAAATGCATATAACTTCAGTGTATATTATCAGTGTTCAGTTCACACCAGTTCATAGCAATACATATCATATGACTTTAGATTTACAGTCCCTAAACAGGCCAGACTTCCCTTGTACAATTTCCCTGGGTGACCGCACGCCATATTACAGTCTGCATACACACAGCCTCATATGCTGCAGACTTTACACATGCCAGCAACTTCCGACTAGTTCCCGTGGGTGTCCTGCGTCACTGCATCATAATCTCCTACAGTCTCTTTACTCACACAGCAGTACACAGCCCAGGATATCCTCTGGATAGCAGCCAGGCACCATATCCACCTGCTTGCAATCGATACACATGCTAGTCCTCTTTCAGGGACAGAACATCCAACTCCAGGCACAGGACTGTCCACATCCGAATCCTTTGGGCACAGGACATCCACCTCCAGGCACAGGACTGTCCTAACACACACAAACCTGTGGCCTTCAGCCACATGGAAAACCGGACCAGAAATCCGTGACTCCCATGCACACCTATGGATTTCATCCGTCTGCATGCACATTCTAGGGAGCACAAACAGTGCCCCCTAGCTGTAACAGAGGTTACAGCTTCACATATCCTCCCCCTTGTTCATACCTGTGGGGTTGAACACTTGTTACCCTGTATGGGGGCGAGATAGGGCATCCATATGACCCTGTGACATCCCCGCCCAAAACAACATTTTTAGTTTCTCCTGCCAATACCTCTAGGGGGGAACCTATTGGGATTACACTCTGACCGTAATTTGATGACCCCTATGGCAGGTACCACCATTTTCAGGTTCTACGCCCGACACAGTACATAAACACACTCTCTGCTGCAACTGCAGCACCTCTTGCTGCTGCTGCCAAAACTGCAGCTCCTGCTGCGCAGACTTTGTGGACCCATCGATCCACAGCAAATCTTCGTAACCCCACCAAGTTACCGCCAGAAGCCTTCAATCTTCGTGGCCCCACCGAGCCACAGCAAAGATGTCTAGAAAAAATTATTCCAGCAGACCTTGCACAACGGTATGCAGCACACTTTGGGGTATGCCTCAGTTCACACTACCCATATTCTTTCCACCATATATAAGACTAGCTATTGAACCCGTTCTACGCCCGGGTGGCGAGCATTTATATTGGTATATGGTCTCCATCCTGGTATGTGCTGCTCCATCCTGCGTCCCCATCCTGTCATGTGCTGCTCCATCCTGTGCCCCCATTCTGTCATGCGCTGCTCCATCCTGCATCCCCTTCCTGTCATGTGCTGCTCCCATCCTGCGCCCCCGTTCTGTCATGTGCTGCTCCCATCCTGCGCCCCCGTTCTGTCATGTGCTGCTCCCATCCTGCACCCCCATTCTGTCATGTGCTGCTCCCATCCTGCGCCTCCATTCTGTCATTTGCTGCTCCCATCCTGTCATGTGCTGCTCCCATCCTGCGCCCCCGTTCTGTCATGTGCTGGTCCCAACCCTCGCCCCCGTTCTGTCATGTGCTGCTCCCATCCTGCGCCCCCGTTCTGTCATGTGCTGCTCCCACCCTGCGCCCCCATTCTGTCATGTGCTGCTCCCATCCTGCACCCCCGTTCTGTCATGTGCTGCTCCCATCCTGCGCCCCCGTTCTGTCATGTGCTGCTCCCATCCTGCGCCCCCGTTCTGTCATTTGCTGCTCCCATCCTGTCATGTGCTGCTCCCATCTTGCGCCCCCGTTCTGTCATGTGCTGCTGCCATCCTGCACCCCCGTTCTCTCATGTGCTGCTCCCATCCTGCGCCCCCGTTCTGTCATGTGCTGCTCCCATCCTGCGGCACCGTTCTTTAATTTGCTGCTTCCATCCATATGCCCCATACGCTGCTCCATAAGATGCTCCATAGTATATGCCCCGTATCAGGTGGCGTAAGTAACAAATAGCTGTGGCATGAAGTGCCACAGCCTCATGCCACAGCAATTTGTTACTTGCGCCACCTGATTCCTTTCCGCCGCCATTTTCTTGGTCCTCCTGCTGGCGGAATCGGCGCCTGTGCAGTCCGCGCTTTCCGGCGCCATTTTCTTGAAGACACACCTGCAGTGTGTCTTCAAGAAAATGGCGCCGGCAGTGTGTCTTCAAGAAAATGGCGCCGGAAAGCGCGGACTGCGCAGGCGCCGATTCCGGCAGCAGGACCAAGAAAATGGCAGCGGAAAGGAATCAGGTGGCGTAAATAACAAATTGCTGTGGCATGAAGTGCCACAGCTTCATGCCACAGCAATTTGTTACTTACACCATTCCTTTCCGCCCATTTTCTTCATCCTCCTGCTGCCGGAATCGGCGCCTGCGCATTACGCGCTTTCCGGCGCCATTTTCTTGAAGGGACACCTGCAGTGTGTCTTCAAGAAAATGGCGCCGGCATTGTGTCTTCAAGAAAATGGCGCCAGAAAGCGCGGACTGCGCAGGCACTGATTCCGGCAGCAGGACCAAGAAAATGGCGGCGGAAAGGAATCAGGTGGCATAAATAACAAATTGCTGTGGCATGAAGTGTCACAGCTTCATGCCACAGCAATTTGTTACTTACGCCATTCCTTTCCGCCCATTTTCTTCATCCTCCTGCTGCCGGAATCGGCACCTGCGCAGTCCGCGCTTACTGGCGCCATTTTCTTGAAGACACACCTGCAGTGGAGCCGGAGTGTCTTCAAGAAAATGGCGCCGGAAAGCGCGGACTGCGCAGGCGCCGATTCCGGCAGCAGGAGGACGAAGAAAATGGGCGGAAAGGAATGGCGTAAGTAACAAATTGCTGTGGCATGAAGCAGTGACACTTCATGCCACAGCAATTTGTTATTTACGCCACCTGATTCCTTTCCGCCGCCATTTTCTTGGTCCTGCTGCCGGAATCAGCACCTGCGCAGTCCGCGCTTTCTGGCGCCATTTTCTTGAAGACACACTGCCGGCGCCATTTTCTTGAAGACACACTGCATGTGTGTCTTCAAGAAAATGGCGCCGGAAAGCACGGACTGCGCAGGCGCCGATTCCTGCTGCCGGAATCGGCGCCAATTCCTGCTGCCGGAATCGGCACCTGCGCAGTCCGCACTTTCTGGCACCATTTTCTTGAAGACACACCTGCAGTGGAGCCGGAGTGTGTCTTCAAGAAAATGGCGCTGTAAAGCGCGTACTGCGCAGGCACCGATTCCGGCAGCAGGAATCGGCGCCTGCGCAGTCCGCGCTGTCCGGCGCCATTTTCTTGAAGACACACTCTGGCTCCTCTGTCTGTGACTGGTCAGAGGGCGGCGCCGGCGTGCATTAAGCGCGTCATCACACCCTCTGAACTGTCACAGCAGAGGAGCCGGGAGATGGAGCCACACGCAGCGCTGGAACGGGGAAAGGTGAATATACTTACCCTCCTGGCGGTCCCTGACCCTCCGGTAGAGATCGCGGTATGCGTTCAGTGCTTATGCATACCGCGATCTCCTGGGAGCGTTACTCTGTGGGGGCCAGACTGCGCCGGCGCTTGCACCTGCACTTGCGCCTGCGCAGTCTATAAAGGCTTCGGACAGAGTGACGCTCCCAGCGTTATAGATTGTAGTAGCATTGAATGTAGTGAAGAGGCAGTGACCCACAAAGTTCAAACACAAAAGTCTCTTTAATGTGTTTCCTCACAGCATTAAAGTCCAATTCACACAAATGCATATAACTTCAGTGTATATTATCAGTGTTCTGTTCACACCAGTTCATAGCATTACATATCAAATGGCTTTAGATTTACAGTCCCTAAACAGGCCAGACTTCCCTTGTCCAGTTTCCCAGGGCAACCGCACGCCATATTACAGTCTCCATACACACAGCCTCATATGTTGCAAACACTATACACGCCAGCCCCCTTCGACTAGTTCCCGTTGGTGTCCTGCATCACTGCATCATAGTCTCTTACAGTCTCTTTACTCCACAGCCATACACAGCCCAGGATATCCTCCGGATAGCAGCCTTGCACCATATCCACCTGCTTGTAATCGTTACACATGCTAGTCCTCTTTCGGGCACAGAACGACCAACTCCCGACAGAGGACTGTCCACATCCATCTCTTTCGGGTACAGGACATCCAGTTCCAGGCACAGGACTATCCACATCTGACTCCTTCAGGAACAGGACATCCATATTCGGGCACAGGACTGTCCACATCCATCTCTTTCGGGTACAGGACATCCATTTCCAGGCACAGGACTGTCCACATCCGACTCCTTTGGTCCCAAGATATCCACCTCTGGGCACAGGACTTTCCACATCTGACTCATTCAGGCACAGGACATCCATATTTTGGCACAGGACTGTCCAAATCCGTCTCTTTCGGGTACAAGACATCCATTTCCAGGCACAGGACTGTCCACATTCGACTCCTTTGGTCACAGGACATCCACCTCCGGGCACAGGACTTTCCACATCTGAGACCAGTACCGTGGACAATTTACATTGCTGTATAGGCTGCAGGTTCCAGGCCATTCAGCTGCCCTGGGTGCTGGCTCTGCTGGCCTCCATGCACTCAGCCAGCACTCTGCAGGCCTCTGCTCTGCACACCAGCACACACCAGACTGACAGTTACGTGCACCTGACACACCCATACCTCTTAATGCAGGGTTTTTAACACACACAAACCTGTGGCCTTCAGCCACATGGAAAACCCAGACCGGAAATCAGGGACTCCCATGCATACATATAGACTTTATCCATCTGCATGCACATTCTAGGAAGCATAAATAGCGCCCCCTAGCTGTAACAGGGGTCACATATATATACATTCACACTGAAGGCATCAAACTATGAATTAACACATGTAGAATTATATACTTAAGAAAAAAGTATGAAACAACTGAAATTATGTCTTATATTATAGGTTCTTCAAAGTAGCCATCTTTTGCTTTGATGACTGCTTTGCACACTCTTGGCACTCTCTTGATGAGCTTCAAGAGGTAGTCACCGGGAATGGTCTTCCATCAATCTTGAACGAGTTCCCAGGGATGCTTAGCACTTGTTGGCCCTTTTACCTTCACCCTGCGGTCCAGCTCACCCCAAACCATCTCGATTTGTTTCAGGTTTGGTGACTGTGAAGGCCAGGTTATCTGGCGTAGCACCCCATCACTCTCCTTCTTGGTCAAATAGACCTTAAACAGCCTGGAGGTGTGTTTGGGGTCATTGTCCTGTTGAAAAATAAATGATGGTCAAACTAAACGCAAACCGGATGGAATAGCATGCCACTGCAAGATAATGTGGTAGCCATGCTGGTTCAGTATGTCTTCAATTTTGCATAAATCCCCAACAGTGTCACCAGCAAAGCACCCCCACACCATCACACCTCCTCCTCCATGCTTCACGGTGGGAACCAGGCATGTAAACTCCATCCGTTCACCTTTTCTGCGTCGCACAAAGACATGGTGGTTGGAACCAAATATCTCATATTTGGACTCATCAGACTAAAGCACAGATTTCCACTGGTCTAAAGTCCATTCCTTATGTTCTTTAGCCCAAACAAGTCTTTTCTGCTTGTAGCCTGTCCTTAGCAGTGGTTTCCTAGCAGCTATTTTACCATGAACTCCTGCTGCACAAAGTCACCTCTTAACAGTTGTTGTAGAGCTGTGTCTGCTGCTAGAACTCTGTGTGGCACTGACTTGGTCTCTAGTCTGAGCTGCTATTAACCTGCGATTTCTGAGGCTGGTGACTTGGATAAACTTATCCTCAGAAGCAGAGGTGACTCTTGGTCTTCCTTTCCTGGGGCTGTCCTCATGTGAGCCAGTTTCTTTGTAGTCCTTGATGATTTTTGCCACTACACTTGGGGACACTTTCAAAGTTTTCCCAAATTTTCGGACTGACTGACCTTCATTTCTTAACATAATGATGGCCACTCATTTTTCTTTACTTTGCTGCTTTTTTCTTGCCATAATACAAATTTTAACAGTCTATTTAATAGGAGCTTTGTATCCATCAGACTTCTGCACAACACAACTGATGGTCCCAACACCATTTCTAAGGCAAGAAATCACTTATTAAACCTGACAGGGCACACCTGTGAAGAGAAAACCATTCCCGGTGACTACCTCTTGAAGCTCATCAAGAGAATGCCAAGAGGGTGCAAAGCAGTCATCAAAGCAAAAGGTGGCTACTTTGAAAAACCTAGAATATAAGACATAATTTCAGTTGTTTCACACTTTTTTGTTAAGTATATAATTCAACATGTGTTTTAATTCATAGTTTTGATGCCTTTAGTGTGAATGTACAATTTTCATATTCATGAAAATACAGAAAGATCTTTAAATGATAAAATGAGAAGGTGTGTCCAAACTTTTGGTCTGCACTGTGTATATATACACAGAGCGCCCTATTGGCTAAAACAGCATTCCTGCATGATGATGCGGTTCTGTCATGCGCAGTAAGCGGCGGGGAACGCCGACTTACAAACAAATTGTCCTCCATGAGTCCACATGTGAATCAGGGGTAAGTGGACTATAATGTATATAAAATGAAACGAATATTAGGATACTTATCACCACAATGACTATGAGTAGTACAATAAGTGAATCTGGGGTTGATTGAAGAATCGGTTTTTAATGCACAAAAGCACAGGTCACTTTATTATATATGGGCACTAGATGCAAATATGAACAAATGATGAAAAATGTATATATGTAAACACTGATTGATTGTAAAGTGTAATTGGACTCAATTTAATGTTTGTTGAGACACATATAAATAGATACTAGGAATGGTTACTCACTGCTTGAAAAAGGCTCAGATGGAGCTGAAACGTCGCCCGGCTATGTGGGTTGATTAAACCTTCCACATTTTTTCACTTTAATAATGGAGTGCTGCCTCTTTTTTTGAATCTCTATATATACTGTATATATATATATATATATATATATATATATATATATATGACAATGTGTGCAAACTGTAAAGCGCTGCGGAATATGTTAGCGCTATATAAAAAAGTAAAGATCATCAAAGATCATATATATATACACACATATATATATATATATATATATATATATATATATATATATATACACTGTATGAGTTTCACTTTTTGTATTGAAGAACTGAAATAAATTAGCTTTTTGATGATATTGCAATTTTGTGAGAAGCACCTGTAGGCTTTTTTATGTTTTCCTTCTTTTACACACTAAAGATGATATTTTACAAATAATGCATTGTCATATACTGAAAACTGTAACTTTAACTTCTTGGGAACAGAACCATTTAGGTTTTGTAAAATGGTTTTGGTATCCAAGGCGATGCATCACATGCGCTCCTATCAAGAAGCGCCATATCACTACTATAACTAACCATTCATAGTGGTTGAGACATCTGTGCAGGGGCATGTGCCGCTATCCAATCATGTCATGCCATGTCATGATGATATCCTTAATGACGAGCGAATTGATGATTGATGCGCAAAAGTCTACACAGGTTCTGATTGGTAGCTGGTAAGCATGGTAATGCTGAAGCTGACACTGCAAGGAAAATGTAATCTATGATAGGATATCTTATAACACTTAAGGTTCTTTGAGGGACAGTAAGTGCTATTATTGCTTGTGTTTTACATAAGTCACTTCCTGTAATAAGATACATTTAATCGTATTGGCTCTATTGGCTCTAGTTTGCAGCACAAAAGTTATATATACAGTGGGTAAGGAAATACCCCTTTACATTTTTCACTCTGTTTCATTGCAGCCATTTGGTAAATTTTACAAAGTTCATTTTTTATTAAATTAATGTACACTCTGCACCCCATCTTGACTGAAAAAAACAGAATTGTAAAAATGTTTCCAAATTTATTAAAGGGTATCTGTCACCTACTTCTTCGTTTATAAGTTGCGGTCACCACCATCAGGGGCTTATCTACAGCATTCTATAATGCTGTAGATAAGCCCCCGATGAATCCTGACAGATAAGAAAAACAGGTTATATTATACTCACCTGGAGGGCGGTCCAGTGCGGTCCGTTACGATGGGCGTCGTGGTCCGGGCCCGGCGCCTCCCATCTTCATGCAATGACGTGCTCTTCCTTGCTTCCTGTTGCGGCTCCTGTGCAGGCTTACTTTATCTGCCCTGTTGAGGGAAGCGTAAAATACTGCAGTGCTGCAGTGCGCAGGTGCCGGTAAAGGTCCGAGAGGCCCAGGGCAGATAAAGTACGCCTGCGCAGGTGCCGCGAATGGAAGAGGGCATCATCGCAAGAAGATGGGAGAAGCCGGACCCGGACCACAACGCCCATTGGAGTGGACCACCCCCCAGGTGAGTATAATATAACTTGTTTTTCTTATCTTTCAGGTTAAATTGGGGCTTTTCTACAGCATTACAGAATGCTCTAGATAAGCCCCTGATGGCGGTGGCTGAAGCTTATATACGAAAAAGTAGATGACAGATTCCCTTTAAAAAAGAAAAACTGAAATATCACATGGTCATATGTATTCAGACCCTTTGCTCAGTATTGAGTAGAAGCATCCTTTTGAGCTAGTACAGCCATGAGTCTTTGTGCGAATGATGCAACAAGTTTTTCACACCTGGATTTGGGGATCCTCTGCCATTCTCTCTTGCAGATCCTTTCCAGTTCCAACAGATTGGATGGTGAATGTTGGTGGACAGCCATTTTCAGGTCTCTCCAGAGAACTCAATTGTGTCTAGTAGGGTTGAGCGAAACGGGTCGAATATTTTCAAAAGTCGCCGACTTTTGGCGAAGTCGAGTTTCATGAAACCCGATCCGACCCCTGTGCGTGGTCGGCCATGCGGTACGCGACTTTCGCGCCAAAGTCGCGTTTCAATGACGCGAAAAGCGCCATTTCTCAGCCAATGAAGGTAAACGCAGAGTGTGGGCAGCGTGATGACATAGGTCCTGGTCCCCACCATCTTAGAGAAGGGCATTGCAGTGATTGGCTTGCTGTCTGCGGCGTCACAGGGGCTATAAAGGGGAGTTCCCGCCGACCGCCATGTTACTGCTGCTGATCTGAGCTTAGGGAGAGGTTGCTGCCGCTTCGTCAGAAGCAGGGATAGCGTTAGGCAGGGTCCATTAACCACAAAACCGCTTGTGCTGTAGCGATTTCCACTGCCCAACACCACCTTCGGTGTGCAGGGACAGTGGAAGCTCCTTTTTTTTTTTTTTTCCTCAGCGCTGTAGCTCATTGGGCTGCCCTAGAAGGCTCCCTGATAGCTGCATTGCTGTGTGTACGCCGCTGTGCAAACCAACTGCTTGTTTCAAAGCACAAATCCTCTTGTTCCTTCCTTTCTGCACAGCTATCTTGTTTGTTTGTCCACACTTTTTATTTAATTTGTGCATCAGTCCACTCCTTATTGCTGCCTGCCATACCTGGCTGAGATTACTGCAGGGAGATAGTAATTGAAGGACAGTTCCTTTTTTTTTTTTTTTTTTTTTGTGGGAGATTAAGATTGACATTTCTGCTAGAGTGCCATCTCTGTCTGTGTCATCTCTCACTCAGTGGGCCATAGAAAGCCTATTTATTTTTTTGCTTGATTTGGGTTCCAAAATCTACCAGAAAAAATCACAACATCAATCAGTGGGAGAAAAATATTGGCCTCAGGGCTTGTGTGCCACTCCTTACTCCTGTGTGTGCCATCTCTCACTCAGTGGGCCATAGAAAGCCTATTAATTTTTTTGCTTGATTTGGGTTCTAAATTCTACCTGAAAAAATCAATAAATCAATCAGTGGGAGATTAATATTGGCCTTTGGGCTTGTGTGCCAGTCCTAAGCGTGCCATCTCTCTCTCTCTCAGATAGTGGGCCATAGAAAGCCTATTTTTTTATTATTTTATTGGGTTTATAAATTTTCCCTGGAAAAAAAAAAAAAGTGGGAGATTAATATTGGCCTCTGGGCTTGTGTGCCAGTCCTGAGCGTGCCATCTCTCTCACAAATAGTGGGCCATAGAAAGCCTATTTATTTTTTTGGTTGATTTGGGTTCATAATTCTACCTGAAAAAATCAATCAATCAATCAGTGGGAGATTAATATTGGCCTTTGGGCTTGTGTGCCAGTCCTAAGCGTGCCATCTCTCTCTCTCAGATAGTGGGCCATAGAAAGCCTATTTATTATTATTTTTTTATTGGGTTTATAAATTTTCCCTGGAAAAAAAAAAAAATGGGAGATTAATATTGGCCTCTGGGCTTGTGTGCCAGTCCTGAGCGTGCCATCTCTCTCACAAATAGTGGGCCATAGAAAGCCTATTTATTTTTTTGCTTGATTTGGGTTCCAAAATCTACCAAAAAAAATCACTAAATCAATCAGTGGGAGATTCATATTGCCCCTTCTGCTTGTGTGCCAGTCTTGACTCCTGGGTGTGCCATCTCTCTCTCTCTCCCCAATTGTGGGCCATAGAAAGCCTATTAATTTTTTTGCTTGATTTGGGTTCCAAAATCTACCAAAAAAAATCACTAAATCAATCAGTGGGAGATTAATATTGGCCTCTGGGCTTGTGTGCCACTCCTGACTCCTGTGTGCGTCATCTGTCACTCAGTGGGCCCTAGAAAGCCTATTTTTTGTTTTATTTGTTTTCTAAATTCTCCCTGAAACAATCATTTTATTTTCTTTGGTTTCTAAATTATTCCTGAAAAAAATCATTTTTTTTGTATTTTTTTTTCTCTCAAGTCTCCCTGAAAAAAAAAAAAAAAATCTGTGGGAGATTCATATTGCCCCTTCTGCTTGTGTGCCAGTCTTGACTCCTGGGTGTGCCATCTCTCTCTCTCTCCCCAATTGTGGGCCATAGAAAGCCTATTTATTTTTTTGGTTGATTTGGGTTCATAATTCTACCTGAAAAAATCAATCAATCAATCAGTGGGAGATTAATATTGGCCTTTGGGCTTGTGTGCCAGTCCTAAGCGTGCCATCTCTCTCTCTCAGATAGTGGGCCATAGAAAGCCTATTTATTATTATTTTTTTATTGGGTTTATAAATTTTCCCTGGAAAAAAAAAAAAATGGGAGATTAATATTGGCCTCTGGGCTTGTGTGCCAGTCCTGAGCGTGCCATCTCTCTCACAAATAGTGGGCCATAGAAAGCCTATTTATTTTTTTGCTTGATTTGGGTTCCAAAATCTACCAAAAAAAATCACTAAATCAATCAGTGGGAGATTCATATTGCCCCTTCTGCTTGTGTGCCAGTCTTGACTCCTGGGTGTGCCATCTCTCTCTCTCTCCCCAATTGTGGGCCATAGAAAGCCTATTAATTTTTTTGCTTGATTTGGGTTCCAAAATCTACCAAAAAAAATCACTAAATCAATCAGTGGGAGATTAATATTGGCCTCTGGGCTTGTGTGCCACTCCTGACTCCTGTGTGCGTCATCTGTCACTCAGTGGGCCCTAGAAAGCCTATTTTTTGTTTTATTTGTTTTCTAAATTCTCCCTGAAACAATCATTTTATTTTCTTTGGTTTCTAAATTATTCCTGAAAAAAATCATTTTTTTTGTATTTTTTTTTCTCTCAAGTCTCCCTGAAAAAAAAAAAAAAAATCTGTGGGAGATTCATATTGCCCCTTCTGCTTGTGTGCCAGTCTTGACTCCTGGGTGTGCCATCTCTCTCTCTCTCCCCAATTGTGGGCCATAGAAAGCCTATTAATTTTTTTGCTTGATTTGGGTTCCAAAATCTACCAAAAAAAATCACTAAATCAATCAGTGGGAGATTAATATTGGCCTCTGGGCTTGT
The DNA here is from genome assembly GCF_032444005.1 of Ranitomeya imitator. Lineage (NCBI taxonomy): Eukaryota > Metazoa > Chordata > Amphibia > Anura > Dendrobatidae > Ranitomeya > Ranitomeya imitator. The sequence goes on along the minus strand of NC_091282.1, from coordinate 510,502,673 downwards.
GTGCCACTCCTGACTCCTGTGTGCGTCATCTGTCACTCAGTGGGCCCTAGAAAGCCTATTTTTTGTTTTATTTGTTTTCTAAATTCTCCCTGAAACAATCATTTTATTTTCTTTGGTTTCTAAATTATTCCTGAAAAAAAATCATTTTTTTTGTATTTTTTTTTCTCTCAAGTCTCCCTGAAAAAAAAAAAAAAAATCTGTGGGAGATTCATATTGCCCCTTCTGCTTGTGTGCCAGTCTTGACTCCTGGGTGTGCCATCTCTCTCTCTCTCCCCAATTGTGGGCCATAGAAAGCCTATTAATTTTTTTGCTTGATTTGGGTTCCAAAATCTACCAAAAAAAATAACTAAATCAATCGGTGGGAGATTAATATTGGCCTCTGGGCTTGTGTGCCACTCCTGACTCCTGTGTGCGTCCTCTCTCACTCAGTGGGCCCTACAAAGCCTTTTTTTTTTCCCTAAATTCTCCCTGAAACAATCATTTCATTTTATTTGTTTTATAAATTCTTCTGTAAAAAATAATTTTTTTTAAATTTTTTTTTTTCTGAAGTCTCCCTTTTAAAAAAAACAAACACAAATCAGTGGGAGATAAATATTTACATTTGCGCTTCAGTGACAGTCCTGCGTGTGTGCCATCTCATTTGTTGCCAACAACAACAGAGTGTGTAACATTGTGGCTGATTTTCGTTGTGGTCTCACCCACCTGTAAAGGGGTAGCTAAATCATACTGAAGTTATAGCTCACCGTGTAAGTTGTGTGACAGCAACAAATACCGTTCGTTTGGTAACGTTTTTAAAACAATGAGGAAGTCTGGTGGAAGAGGTCGTGGCCGGGGGCGTTCATTGTCAGCTGGTAATGAGGGTAGTGGTAGTGGTGGAGCATCAGGTGGTCGTGGGAAAAAAATATTGCACCTAAGTCTGGAGCTGTGGAGCCAGGTTCGTCGTCTGGCTACACAAGGCCTCGAACCCTCCCTTTTCTGGGAGTAGGAAAACCGCTTTTAAAGCCGGACCATCAAGAGCAAGTTTTGGCTTATCTTGCTGACTCAGCCTCTAGCTCTTTTGCCTCCTCTCGTGAAACTGGTAAAAGTAAAAGCAGCGCGTCGTTAGTGGATGTTCACGGTCAGGGACAAGTCGCTTCCTTGTCCTCTTCAGCAAAAACAACAACAGAGAAGAATGCAGCAGGCGACACAACGGGTTACTCCATGGAGCTCTTTACACATACCGTCCCTGGCTTAGAAAGTGAAGCAGTTAACAGTCCATGCCCATTACAAGTTGAATCTGACATGGAGTGCACTGATGCACAGCCACAGCCAGACTACTATGCTGGTCCTTTGACTCAGACCACAACATTGCCCTCGCAGGGTGCTGATCAAGAATCAGACCCTGATGAGACTATGTTGCCCCATCACGAACGCTATACCACCGACCGACACGGTGACACAGACGAAGTTGCACACGAGCTACAAGAAGAGGTAATAGATGACCCAGTTCTTGACCCCGATTGGCAGCCATTGGGGGAACAGGGTGCAGGCGGCAGCAGTTCTGAAGCGGAGGAGGAGGGGCCGCAGCAGGCATCAACATCGCAACAGGTTCCATCTGCCGGGCCCGTATCTTGGCCAAAACGCGTGGCAAAGTCAAAACCTGTTGGAGGACAGCGTGGCCATCCGGTTAAAGCTCAGTCTGCAATGCCTGAAAAGGTATCCGATGCTAGAAAGAGTGCAGTCTGGCATTTTTTTAAACAACATCCAATTGATCAGCACAAAGTAATCTGTCAAAAATGTTCAACTACCTTAAGCAGAGGGCAGAATCTGAAAAGTCTCAATACAAGTTGCATGCATAGACATTTAACCACCATGCATTTGCAAGCTTGGACTAACTACCAAACGTCCCTTAAGGTTGTAGCACCCTCGGCCAATGAAGCTACTCACCAACGCAACATCCCTTCCGGCAGTGTAGTTTTTTTCCAGAAAAGCCATCCCAGCCCTCCACCAGCATGTTAAAGAGCGCATCGTCCATGCACTCAGGCAATCTGTGAGCACAAAGGTGCACCTGACAACAGATGCATGGACCAGTAGGCATGGCCAGGGACGTTACGTGTCCATCACGGCACACTGGGTAAATGTGGTGGATTCAGGGTCCACAGGGGACAGCAAGTTTGGGACAGTTCTGCCTAGCCCACGGTCTAGGAAACAGTTGGCTGTAGCCGTTCGCACCCCCTCCTCCTCCTCCTCCTCCTCCTCGTCCTCCTGCAGAAGCGAGAGCTCGTCCACAGACCGCAGTCGCACAACCACTCCATCCGCAGCTGCCACTGTTGCACACCAGGTCTCCCATTATGGGGCAGCTACTGGCAAACGTCAGCAGGCTGTATTGGCTATGAAGTGTTTGGGCGACAACAGACACACCGCGGAAGTTCTGTCCGAGTTCTTGCAGCAAGAAACGCAGTCGTGGCTGGGCACTGTAGATCTTGAGGCAGGCAAGGTAGTGAGTGATAACGGAAGGAATTTCATGGCTGCCATCTCCCTTTCCCAACTGAAACACATTCCTTGCCTGGCTCACACCTTAAACCTGGTGGTGCAGTGCTTCCTGAAAAGTTATCCGGGGTTATCCGACCTGCTCCTCAAAGTGCGTGGACTTTGCGCACATATCCGCCGTTCGCCTGTACACTCCAGCCGTATGCAGACCTATCAGCGTTCTTTGAACCTTCCCCAGCATCGCCTAATCATAGACGTTGTTACAAGGTGGAACTCAACACTGCACATGCTTCAGAGACTGTGCGAACAGAGGCGGGCTGTTATGTTTTTGTGGGAGGATACACATACACGGGCAGGCAGTAGGATGGCAGACATGGAGTTGTCAGGTGTGCAGTGGTCGAAGATTCAAGACATGTGTCAAGTCCTTCAGTGTTTTGAGGAATGCACACGGCTGGTTAGTGCAGACAACGCCATAATAAGCATGAGCATCCCCCTAATGTGTCTGCTGATGCAAAGTTTGACGCACATAAAGGATCAGGCGTCTGCACCAGAGGAAGAGGAAAGCCTTGATGACAGTCAGCCATTGTCTGGTCAGGGCAGTGTACAGGACGAGGTAGCGGGCGAAGAGGAGGTGGAGGATGAGGAGGATGATGGGGATGAGTATATTTTTAATGAGGAAGCTTTCCCGGGGTCATTGGAAATTGGTGGCGTGGCAAGGGCGGGTTCTGGTTTTTTGAGGGACACAAGTGACGTAGATTTGCCTGCAACTGCCCCTCAACCAAGCACAACCGCAGATTTGACAATTGGAACTTTGGCCCACATGGCGGATTATGCCTTGCGTATCCTCAAAAGGGACACACGCATTACAAAAATGATGAACGATGACGATTACTGGTTGGCCTGCCTCCTTGATCCTCGCTATAAAGGCAAATTGCAAAATATTATGCCACATGAGAACTTGGAACTAATATTAGCAACAAAACAATCAACTCTTGTTGACCGTTTGCTTCTGGCATTCCCTGCACACAGCGCCCGTGATCGTTCTCACACGAGCTCCAGGGACCAGCAGACCAGAGGTGTTAGAGAGGCAGAAATCAGAAGTGGCGTTGGCCAGAGGGGTTTTCTGACCAGGTTGTGGAGTGATTTTGCTATGACCGCAGACAGGACAGGTACTGCAGCATCAATTCAAAGTGACAGGAGACAACATTTGTCCAGTATGGTTACAAACTATTTTTCATCCCTTATCGACGTTCTCCCTCAACCGTCATTCCCATTTGATTACTGGGCATCCAAATTAGACACCTGGCCAGAATTGGCAGAATATGCATTGCAGGAGCTTGCTTGCCCGGCAGCTAGTGTCCTATCAGAAAGAGTATTCAGTGCTGCAGGTTCAATACTAACTGAAAAAAGGACTCGTCTGGCTACCCAAATTGTAGATGATCTAACCTTCATTAAAATGAACCACAACTGGATTTCGAAATCTTTTGCCCCACCTTGCCCGGCTGACACCTAACTTTCCTATGAAAAGGTCTTGCCTGTGGACTCTTCTGAATGACTTTTCCAATCTCGTAATTTTCTGCACCTGATTGTCCAGCATACGACATGTTTACTCCTAACAAAATGGCCAAACTCCCCACACGGGGCCGTGGTATCGCCACTTTGCGCCAGCACCCGTGAGAGTGCTGTTTGTCTGAAGAGGTGGGTGTGCCCGCTTTTGGTCGATGGCACTGCCACTGGGTCCCTCATAATACAATAAAGTGTCTCTGGCGGTGGTGGTGCGCACCCAACGTCAGACACACCATTGTAATATGAGGGGCCCTGGGCCTGTACCGCCGGCCACAAGACAGTTCCCCCCCCAGCTCAAACAGTGCTCTACCACTAGCAAAATTATCTCTCACAGCTTCACCAATGTTTAGTCTATGCGCTGACATCCTTCAATGCCTGGCACTGACAATACCATTGTTTTGACATTTTTGTTATGTTAGGCCTTCGAAGCCTGTCTGCGGTCCGTTCTTTCTACAACTACTACACTGACCAGGCCACTGCTGGCCGTGTTCCCCTGGAACCAATTTAAACTTGCCTACAGCCAGCCCAATTTTGTTATGTTAGGCCTTCTTAGCCTGTCTGCCGTCACTCCTTCCACTAGACTTCCACTGACCAGACCACTGTTGCCCGTGTACCCCTGGAACCAATTTTAAATTGCCAACAGCCAAATGTTATTATGTTAGGCCTTTGATGCCTGTCTGCCGTCACTCCTTCCACTAGACTTCCACTGACCAGACCACTGTTGCCCGTGTACCCCTGGAACCAATTTTAAATTGCCAACAGCCCAATGTTATGATGTTAGGCCTTTGATGCCTGTCTGCCGTCACTCCTTCCACTAGGCCTCCACTGACCTGTCTACTGCTGCCCGTGTTCCCATGGAACCAATTGTAAATTGCCTACAGCCAGCCCATTTTATTACGTTAGGCCTTCGAAGCCTGTCTGCGGTCCCTCCTTCCACTAGGCCTCCACTTACCTGTCTACTGCTGCCCGTGTTCCCCTGGAACCAATTTTAAATTGCCTACAGGCAGCCCAATTTATTATGTTAGGCCTTCGAAGCCTGTCTGCGGTCCCTCCTTCCACTAGGCCTCCACTGACCTGTCTACTGCTGCCCGTGTTCCCCTGGAACCAATTTTAAATTGCCTACAGCCAGCCCATTTTATTATGTTAGGCCTTCGAAGCCTGTCTGCGGTCCCTCCTTCCACTAGGCCTCCACTGACCTGTCTACTGCTGCCCGTGTTCCCCTGGAACCAATTTTAAATTGCCTACAGCCAGCCCATTTTATTATGTTAGGCCTTCGAAGCCTGTCTGCGGTCCCTCCTTCCACTAGGCCTCCACTTACCTGTCTACTGCTGCCCGTGTTCCCCTGGAACCAATTTTAAATTGCCTACAGGCAGCCCAATTTATTATGTTAGGGCTTCGAAGCCTGTCTGCGGTCCCTCCTTCCACTAGACCTCCACTGACCTGTCTACTGCTGCCCGTGTTCCCCTGGAACCAATTTTAAACTGCCTACAGGCAGCCCAATTTATTATGTTAGGGCTTCGAAGCCTGTCTGCGGTCCCTCCTTCCACTAGGCCTCCACTGACCTGTCTACTGCTGCCCGTGTACCCCTTGAACCAACATCATAAAATAAAATAAAAAGTATTTTGCTTATAAAAAAGAAAATACTGGTGAGATATCAAATGCAGACATTTTAACATTAAAAACAAACACACAACTAAAATCTGGTACAGTACTAAAAATGGCCACCAGCTACAATTACTTTATCCTGCAAGTATTTAACTGAAAGGTTTTTTAAATTGAAAACACAGATATGGCATCCACCGAGTGTTGTCCTGTCGCGTCTTCTTTATATTATTGCCGAGAAGATGCAAAACAATGAAAATAATAAAATCATTAATTACCAAAATAATAGAGAAAGTCAACACCACATTGTAAATAAACATTCATTCCAAATAAAGAAGCAGGGCGCGTCCGAGGGTGAGTATATACCTAATAAGAATATAATCACCCTCGGACGCGCAATGATTATTTCCAACAGCCTTCCTTCCTAAGAATCAGCCCTTCCGTGGTGTAGAGAGATGTTGTGTTACACTTCAAGGTGTTCCCCAGGTTGTCTTTCCTGAGCTTCGATCTTCCGGCTCTCGTTTAGTAGTTCTTGGAAACTACACTGCATTAGGCCTTCAAATTGGGTATGGGGTGTAGAGAGAGGGTGTGTTACACTCCAAGGTGTTCCCCAGGTTGCCTTTCCTGAGCTTCGATCTTCCGGCTCTCGTTTAGTAGTTGTTGGAAACTACGCTGCATTAGGTCTTCAAATTGGGTATGGGGTGTAGAGAGAGGGTGTGTTACACTCCAAGGTGTTCCCCAGGTTGCCTTTCCTGAGCTTCGATCTTCCGGCTCTCGTTTAGTAGTTCTTGGAAACTACACTGCATTAGGCCTTCAAATTGGGTATGGGGTGTAGAGAGAGGGTGTGTTACACTCCAAGGTGTTCCCCAGGTTGCCTTTCCTGAGCTTCGATCTTCATGCTCTCGTTTAGTAGTTGTCGGAAACTACGCTGCATTAGGCCTACAAATTGGGTATGGGGTGTAGAGAGAGGGTTCGTTACACTCCAAGGTGTTCCCCAGGTTGCCTTTCCTGAGCTTCGATCTTCCGGCTCTCGTTTAGTAGTTGTTGGAAACTACGCTGCATTAGGCCTTCAAATTGGGTATGGGGTGTAGAGAGAGGGTGTGTTACACTCCAAGGTGTTCCCCAGGTTGCCTTTCCTGAGCTTCGATCTTCCGGCTCTCGTTTAGTAGTTCTTGGAAACTACACTGCATTAGGCCTTCAAATTGGGTATGGGGTGTAGAGAGAGGGTGTGTTACACTCCAAGGTGTTCCCCAGGTTGCCTTTCCTGAGCTTCGATCTTCCGGCTCTCGTTTAGTAGTTCTTGGAAACTACACTGCATTAGGCCTACAAATTGGGTATGGGGTGGAGAGAGATGGTGTGTTACACTCCAAGGTGTTCCCCAGGTTTCCTTGCCATTGCTTCGGTCTTCCGACTCTCGTTTAGTAGTTGTAGAAAAGTACACTGCATTAGGCCTACAAAATGGGTATGGGGTGGAGAGAGATGGTGTGTTACACTCCAAGGTGTTCCCCAGGTTGCCTTTCCTGAGCTTCTATCTTCAGGCTCTCATTAAATTGTGGTTAAATGGAACAACTGCATTTGGCGTACTAGTTGGTTTGGGGCCTACTATCGGTGTCTGCCACTCCTTGCTGTTCTCCTGGTTTCCTGTCCTGAAATTCCATTTTCAGGCTCTCGTAAAGTAGTTCTTAATGTTAGACTGCATTTGGCCTACTAGTTGGGTTGGGGCCTACTATCGGTGTCTGCCACTCCTTGATGTTCTCCTCCACTGAACAAAGCTGTGCCACCTGTTTACTACGGTTGCCAATTTTGAACTGCATTTCGACTACTTACTGATTTGGCCCTACTCTCTGTGTCAGCCTCTCATTCCAGTTGTCCTCCACTGCAATGCCCCCTGGTTATTCCTGTGTTACCAATTTTGAACTGCATTTAGCCCACTTTATTCTTTGGGCCTATATCTGTGTTTCCACTTCATCGTGCCCATTGCCCAGCCAGTGATAGATGAGTCTGCTGGTACATTGACCCATAACGCAACATTCCCCGTGCATGCTACACAACAACATTGTGACCCTGCTGAAAGTCAGGTTGCTCTTCCCGCATACCATACCACCTTACACAGGGACAAAGAGGAAGGTGCAGATGAAAGTGCAGGTTCCTTCATCAGGTGGGGGGAGGAATACTAGTTGGCGACGTCACTGGCACAGGGCCTCTCATAGTACGCAAAAGTGTTGCTGCCGGTGGGAGGCGCCCCCGCCGTGCAAGCACACCGCTGTACTTTGAGGGGCCCTGTGCCAGTGCCAATGCCAACAAGTGGGCCCCCCCTGCTTGCTCAGGATCACAGCACTTGCAAAGTTGAAATACTTACCTCTCCCTGCTCCACTGTCGTGACGTGGTCCAGATTTCCTGGGCCCACTAATTACTTGAACCAGCCCTACCCCACACAACTTTAGCCAAATGACCCCCAATTTCAAATGCCTTCCAATTATTATAAGGTAAATTACGCTTGACAAGCTTCATTAAGAAGAATGGATGGTTTTGACATTAAAATGGGCACTCTAGGTGTTTTCCTGGCCCCCACTCACTGCCGACTATGCTGCCCCATTGACTTGCATTGGGTTTCGTGTTTCGGTCGATCCCGACTTTACGTCATAATCGGCCGATTTCACTCGACCCAACTTTTGAGATAGACGGGTTTCGCGAAACCCGGCTCGACTCTAAAAAGGTCAAGGTCGCTCAACTCTAGCGTCTAGTTCAGGACTCTGGCTGGGAGGGATAAGACTGGTCACAGAGTTGTTGTGAAGCCACTCCTTTGTTATTTTAGCTGTGTGCTTAGGGTCATTGTCTTGTTGGTAAACCTTTGGCTAAGTTTGCTGTCCAGAGAACTCTGGAAGAGGTTTTCATCCAGTATATCTCTGTATTTGGCAGCATTCATGTTTCCTTCAATGATAACCGTCGTCCTGTCCCTGCAGCTAAAAACAACCCCATAGCTTGATGCTTCCAGCACCATGTTTCACTGTTGGGATTGTATTGGGCTGGAGATGAACAGTGCATGGTTTTCTCCACACTTACAGCTTAGAATAATCACCAAAAGGTCTATCTTTATCTCATCATACAAGAGAATGTTATTTCTCATAGTCTGGGAGTCCTTCATGAGCAAACTCTATGTGGGCTTTCATTTGTCTTGCACTGAGGAGAGGCTTCCGTTGGGCCACTCCCCACTTTTTCTCTGGAACTCAGCAACAGTGATCTTGGGGTTCTTCTTTACCTCTCTCACCAAGGCTCTTCTCCCACGATTACTCAGTTTGGCTGGATGGCCAGGTCTAGGAAGACTTCTGATGGTCCCAAACTTCTTCCATTTAAGAATACTGGAGGCCACTGTGCTCTTAGGAACTTTGAGCACTGCCGAAATTCTGTTGTAACCTTGTGCCTTGCCAGAATTCTGTCTCTGAGCTCCTTGGCCATTTATTTTGACTTCATCATTCTCACTTGGTCTGACATACACTGTGAGCTCTTATATAGACAGGTGAGTGCATTTCCAAATCAAATCCTATCAGTTTAATTAAACACAGCTGGACTCCAATAAAGGAGTGGAACCTTCTCGAAGAGGATCACAAGGAAATAGACAGCATGTGACTTAAATATGAGTGTCTGAGCAAAAGGGTCTGTATACTTATGACCATGTGATATTTCAGTTTTTCTTTATTACATTTGCAAACATTTATACAGTTCTGTTTTTTCAGTCAAGATGGGGTGCAGATTGTACATTAATGTGAAAAAAATGAACTTTTTTGAATTTACCAAATGGCTGCAATGAAAGAAACAGTTATAAATGAAAAGGGTTATGAGTATTTTCCGTACCCATTGTATGAAGCTTGTTTGGCCAGCCACCTTACTATCTATAATACCATCCTCTGATAATGCCGTATCTGCAGTGAAACATGTTGGAGGGACATGTGCTCAAAAGAAAACTGTCCTATCTGCCTCATATGCTAATACCCATGGATTTCACTAAGTGATATTTTGACAATTTGCTCTATATTTTATTATGATCCTTTAGACAACATAGGGATAGAATGTTTAAGATTTTGTATTACCCCACTATTTTAATTCTTAATAAAAGTTAAGTTTTAGGACTTGTTGGGGAGGGTTCTTGTTAGGTTATCCCAAATTATAAATAAGAACCATATAGGGGATAATTTTTTACTGGACAAGATAGCATTTTTATTGATAAAAAATATGATTTTATGATCACTTTTAAATCGATGTTTTGTCTCAGTATGGCAACAAAAACTTGGCTTTTTTTTGCTTAGTGTTCACCAAACATGTTAAATAATATGATAGTCTTAGGCTACGTTCACATTAGCATTTCCCGATGCAGCGTCGGGAAACGCCTCGGCGACGCATGCGTCATGCGCCCCTATATTTAACATGGGGGACGCATGGACATGCGTTGTGCTGCGTTGTGCGACGCATGCGTTTTTTTTGCCGCAAGCGTCGGGCGCAGAAACGCAACAAGTTGCATTTTTCTTGCGTCCAAATTTCGGCAAAAAACGACGCATGCGTCGCAAAACGCAGCGTTTTTGCGTGCGTTTTGGTGCATTTTCATTTGCGTTGTGCGTTGCGTCGCCGATGCAGCGGCGCACAACGCAAATGTGAACGTAGCCTAAGAGATCAGTTTATTCCAGACGAGCAGTTGGCAAATATGTGCACTTTTTTTGCTCACTTTCTTTTACAGGAAAACAGCATTTTTACTTGCAAAACATTTTTCCATATTATTTTTCGCAATTTGTCTTTTATTCTTTTTTATATTTTTACAAACTATATTTAACTTTTTTAAACTTTTTTGCTTAGTCCCAGTATGGGAAATCAACTTTCATTGCTCTTATCACTGTTTTAATACCTTAGGCCGGGATCACACTGTAGAATACATGCGAGTGCTATGCAAGAAAACATACTTTTCAGATATTTTTAATTCACTACTTCCATGCTCTTCACCTTCTTTTTCCTTCTCCCACACTTTCTCCTTCATCATCCTCAGCAGCAGCATCTTTTTCATCAACTTCTTCTTCACCTTATTCATCTTCTTCTTCACCTTCTTCCTATTATTCTTTTTTTTTACATTCTTCATATTCTTCTTATTCAACTATTATTCTTCATATTCTAAAGCAAAAGAAAAAAAGTGGTTAGCACTCACCAAACCCGATGTTGTAAAAAGTCTTTATTTGGACATGGACATAGACAGGGAGAACATGATGTCTGGAGGATGATAGCTGTTTCGCGCTACATGCGCTTCCACAGATCCTGATGGATGATTCAAAAGCAAAAGAAAAAAAGTGGTTAGCACTCACCAAACCCGATGCTGTAAAAAGTCTTTATTTGGACATGGACATGGACAGGGAGAACATGATGTCTGGAGGATGACAGCTGTTTCGCGCTACATGCGCTTCCACAGATCCATCAGGATCCATCAGCTGTCATCCTCCAGACATCATGTTCTCCCTGTCCATGTCCAAATAAAGACTTTTTACAGCATCGGGTTTGGTGAGTGCTAACCACTTTTTTTCTTTTGCTTTTGAATTATATATCTTTTTGGTTGAGCACACCTTATGCCCATGCATTGAGTAGGAGGTATAGGGGCTGGTACAGCATATTGTAGCACGCCGATAAGTGATCGCGAATGACAGCCGTGCAGGTATACTTTGTTTCTTCTTTTTTTGGACTTTATTCTTCATATTCTTCTTCTTCATCATATTCTTATTTGTGACAGGCATTCCTGTAGTTGTTATCTATAAAAGTTTGAAGATTACACCTTCCGTTTTTCCTGTCACAAAAGATTTACAACAGGATTTGTCCGCGTTCAGTTTGGCCTGCAGCAGCAGGTTTTTTCCAGGGGCACCACGAGGAGGAACGGACTCACCCCCATACACTGCTTAGTCTTCTCTGGCTTATAATTTAGATAATATATTTTGCTCTGATTTTTAGTCTTATGCTCAATGTTCTTCTGCATTTTGCTCTGCAGCTTCTTGTTCTTCTGCTTCTTGGTCTTCTGTCTCTTTTTCTTCTGTATCTTGGTGGTTGTCTTCTTGTTCTTTGTCCTTTTGGTCATTTTCTTCAGGGTCATCTTCTTGGTCTTCTTCGGGGTGGTCTTCATGGTGGTCGTCTCCGGGGTCGTCATCTTCTTTGGGGTGGTTTCAGAGTTATCGTCTCCAGGGTGGTTGTCATCTCCGGGGTCGTAGTCTTCGGGGTGGTCTTCAGGGTCATCGTCTTTAGGGTCTTCGTCAGGGAGATCCATAGTGATTACCAAAAACCATTTCAAAAAGCTTGAACTTGGAAATGTAGCAGAAGGTACAGGAAAGCCGAGGAACTGCCGAGAACCAGATGACAGAACTGGAACCCAGTTACAAAGCAGGAGGTACCCGTGCCAGAAAGCACTACCAAGGACCACCAGACGTTGGTGAAACTCGGATACCAAGAAGGAAGCACCTAAGCCAAAGGCTCTGCCTGGAACAAGCTGATGGTACTGGAACCCAGGGAGACCTATTAAAGATTGACTTCCAAAGAACTAGTTAATGGTATTGGAACTCACATAGGCAGCAGAAGGTCCACATGAAAAAAAAATTGCAAGGCCGCGAGCTGGCCGGAGTTTTTTTTTTTTTTTGGTCTCAGTGTTTGGACCCGTTGAAGTGCTGAGGCACGAAACGATCGTTGTCCGCATTTTTTCTACACTCTCCCTGAAATTTACTGTAATGTTGTCCGAATAAAGTTGTGACTTTTTACATACACGGGTAAGTGCACTTTTTTTTCTTCGTTTCATGGACACTAGAGCATGTGTTGACTGTGCAGACAGCACTTCTGAGCAGCAACTGGCGGTGTTGGAGCCCAGGGATTACAGAAGAAACAGAGTGTAGGCTGAGGCTTAATTGGAGCCAGTTTAATATCTGCAGTAGTGTGAATGTGGAGGGAGCAGGAGAAATTGCCACACACACTGCAGGGGATCAGCAGACGTTACTGAACACCAATAACACTAAAGCATGTGTTGACTGTGCAGACGGCACTTCTGAGCAGCAACTGGCGGTGTTGGAGCCCAGGGATTACAGAAGAAACAGAGTGTAGGCTGAGGACTAATTGGAGCCAGTTTAATATCTGCAGTAGTGTGAATGTGGAGGGAGCAGGAGAAATTGCCGCACACACAGCAGGGGATCAGCAGACGTTACTGAACCCCAATAACATGGCAGCAAGTGCTGACTGTGCAGACGGCACTTCTGAGCAGTAACTGGCAGTGTTGGAGCCCAGGATCAATGCTAAAAACAGACTGTAGCAAGAGGACTAATTGGAGCAAGTTTAATATCTGTTGTAGTGTGAGTGTGGACGGAGCAGGGGAAATTGCCAGATACACAGCAGGGATAAGCTAACGTTACTGAACCCCAATAACACGGCAGCAAGTGTTGACTGTGCAGACGGCACTTCTGAGCAGCAAATGGCGGTGTTGGAGCCCAGGGATTACAGATCAGGTGGTAGAAACATGAACACAACTGGAGACCTGGGTACTGATTCCAACCAATTATTTAATCTGGAAAAGGAGTGGCAAATTCCTGCAAGATCCAGGCCTTGTTCATTTTCAGAAAAGTAAGCTGGTCAGCATTATCGGAGGATAGTCGCATGCGACGGTCTGTTAGTTACACCACCTGCGGCACTAAAGATGCGTTCCGATAATATACTAGCAGCAGAGCAAGCCAGCACCTCCAATGCATACTGGCTAAGCTCTGGCCATGTATCCAGTTTAGAGACCCAAAACTTGAAGGGGTAAGAGCCGTGTGGGAGAACACTGAGAGGGCAAGACATGTAGTCTGTCACCATCTGACGGAAAAGTTGCCTCCTGCTGACTGGAGCCATCTGTGATGGTGTAGAAATTTGTGGCGGGGACACAAAACTTTTCCACATTTGGGCCATACTGGTCTTGCCTGGATCTGACGCGCTGCTTTTGCTCCCTCTTTGTGCAGAGCTTCCTCCACTGCCTCAACGCACTGAGCTGTTTTGTAAAGCACTAGCAGCACTGCTCTCGGTTGGAATGGAGAACCTGATGTAATGCACCAGTGTGTCTTGGTACTCCCGCATTTTCCGCTACCGATTCAACAGTGTTATGAGGCATTATAAGTTGTCCCGGTAGCGAGGATCTAGGAGGGTGTACACCCAATAATCAGCCGTGTTGAGAATGTGGACGATGCGGCGGTCATTTATCAGGCACTGTAGCATGAAATTAGCCACGTGCTGCAGACTGCCAACTGGCGAATAAATGCTGTCCCCTGTTTGAGGCATCATCTGTGCCTGCTCTACATCACCCCACCCTCACTCTACATACTGACTACTAGAGCATTGTGTAACTCCCTCCTCTGGACAATTTCCTTCTCCATTGAGTCCTCCTCATCCTTCTCACAAAGTGTCCCCTGCCTAGGCCTTTGTGAGGAACCACGTTGTGAAGACTGTACAGAAGCAGATGGCATTTGTGACTCCTCATCCTCCACCTCTTCCACAACCTCCTCCCTTAGTGCTTGCAGTGTTTTTTCAAGCAGGCAGATATGGGGGATAGTCATGCTGACTAGTGCATCATCTGCACTCGCCATTTGCGTGGAATCATCAACGGCACGCAAAACGTTGCAGATGTCCTTCATAGAGGCCCACTCAGTGGCGGTGAAGTGTGAATGGCACGCAGTGCGACTTCTTTGCGCCTTATGCAGCTGGTACTCCATTACTGCTGCCTGCTGCTCACACAACTGCTCCAACATATGTAACCTTCTCTAGGCGGACCTTGTGCTGCAGTGCATCAAGATCTGGATAGTCCCTCAAAAAACTCTGCATGACCAAGTTGAGCACATGTGCCAGACATGGGATGTCACTGAGTTTGCCTAGGCCCACAGCTGCCACCAGATTTTGGCCACTGTCACACACTACCATGCCTGGCTGGAGATTCGCTGGCACAAACCACACGTCGCTCTCCTGCTTGATGGCATTCCAGAGCTCCTGTGCTGTGTGGATTCGATTCCCTAAAGAAATTAATTTCAACAGAGCCTGTTGACATTTGGCCACGGCTGTGCTCATATCGGTCGTAACAGGTAAGCGTTCACAGGTCCATGTGGAGGCAGACTGTGACGGCTTCTGCAGCGCTGATACAGAGGAACTGGAGTATGAGGAGGAGTGAATGTGTACAAACTGGATTCCTGCAATCTTGGAGTTGGCAAAACACGTGCAGCGCCACTCTCAAGATCTGTACCCGGCTCCATAACATTTACCCAATGGGCTGTGAGGGAAAGGTATTGTCCCTGTCCATGCTTACTGGTCCATGCATCGGTTGTTAGGTGGACCTTGTTACTGACGGCATTTAGTAGCGCATGTTTAATGTTTCCCTCCACATGCTTTTGCAGGGCAGGTACGGCTTTCCTGCTGAAAAAAAAGCGGCTGGGCACGTTGTATTGTGGGACTGCCAATGCCATGAAGTTACGGAAGGTGTCAGTCTCCGCCTGCCTGAATGAGAGCATTTCAAGGGACAGTAGTTTTGCAATGCCAGCATTCAGAGCCTGTGCTCTGGGGTGGTTTGCCGAGTATGGGCACCTTTTCTCCCATGCATGTGCTACCGATGGCTGTAGACTGGCCTGGGAGTGTGAGGATGACAGGGAACCTGTTGCTATGGGTGGAATTACACTGTGTGTCTGCACAACAGTGCCAGAGGTTTTTCCATGGTGATCCTGTGAGGAAGCTGAACAAGCTGTGTGTGAGTTGGAGGAAGAGGCTAAACACGAGCTGAAGAGGTGGTAGGTGGCGCTGTAGGTTGGCCTAGGCCTTCAGTGTGTTTTTGTAACTCCACCACATGCTTGGTCCGCACATGTTTCCACATATTTGAGGTATTGAGGTTGCTGACACTTTTCGCTCTTTTCACTTTCTGATTACACAGCTTGCATTTGACAAAGCAAATGTCATCTGCAACTGTGTCAAAAAAGGACCAGGCACTGCAAGTCTTCAGAGTGCCCGTTTAGGGTTTTGGAAGGGGCATGCTCCTAATGGGTGCCAAAGTGGAGGCTACAGGCAACCTAGTCTGCCCCCTCCCTCTCCCTCCCTTTTGGGCCAATCGGGGAATCTCTTCCTCAGAGCTGCTCCCACCACCTTCCTATACCTCACGCCATGATGGGTCAAGGACCTCATCATCTACACTAGCTGGCTGGCCCCCTTTTTCCAAGCCAAGAGATTCAGAGAACAGAAGTAGAGATGGCTCCTTTCCTGGGCTCTCTGACTGCCTGGGCAATTTGGCAGGTGGTGAAGACACAGATAGTGCTCTTCAGTGCTCTGTGCCTGAGAGGATGTGGCACTAATTTAAGTTGATGCATTAGCTGCCATCCAACCGACAACGGCTTAAATTTGTTCATCCCGCAGCAGTGGGGTACGGCGAGCTTCTACAAAGCTGTGCATGAAGGACTGTTCCCTGCTAAAACTGGGGGATGATGAGTCACCGGTGCCCGCAGCAAGCACAGAATCCCCACGTCCTCTCCCTGCAGAAACTCCACGACCACGACCACGTGCCTTACTCCCTGCCTTCTTCATCTTGGTAGACTGATAAAGATAGGCAGAAAAGTACTAAGGGTTTAGTGTGCTTATTCCTGAACAGCTGCTAATAGGTATAAGAAACACTAATTTTATAAAGTATGGACTAGACTTTAATATGAGCTAATGTGACCTACACAACATTAAGGTGAACTTTTTTTAGGTTTTTTTTTTGGACAAAAAAAAATGGATGTGCCCAAAGATGTCAAGCTGATAGTATCACAAACGTTTTGTAGCTATTACAATGCAGGAAGGTAACCTACAATGCAATGGATGAGGCTGCAGGGCACAAGGCTGCAGAATGGCTTCTCTATCTACTCCTATATAGTGTTTGCACGCAATCTAGCTAGCTGGATACGGATGGAAACACACTAATAGGAGAAATCAGGAAAAATGGGCAGCAGCACAAATGCAAAAAAGGACAATGTAACAGTATGAGGCAGTGACGCACGCTGAGGGAACGACAATCAGATGTGTCTGCAGAAAACACTGCAGTGTGAGCTGCACTCACACACACACAGACCTTGCAGACAGCCGTGAACAGCGCTGCAAGGCAAAAAAAAAGCTTCTCACACAGCGGTTGCTACATTAGCCTGGGTAAAGCACAATGAAGCAAATCGCTATCTCAAACTGTCCCTCAGTCAAAACAGCAGCGTCCTGTCCCTAAATGAATTCACAGTAGAGTAAACCCAAAATGGCGGCGGCGGCTTTTATAGTGCACCATGACATCATTTCAGCAGCCAATCACAGCCATGCCATTAGTTGCATTCCTAACATGCATAACAGGATGTGCCCACACTTCTTAGGATTCCTCATTGGCTGAATTAAATCAAACTGGCTCATAGCATTATGGGAACTTCCGATTCCGTTATTCGATATTGCAAAAGTATCGGAACTCTGTATCGGAACTCCGATACCGCGAATATCGGCCGATACCCGATATTTGTAGTATCGGAATGCTCAACACTAGTGAGGAATATATAAAAATATAATGGATATGAAATAGTTTACTGTATGTAAACCATGTCTCATATCCTGTCGGGTTTGAGAAGGAGATAGCAAAAGCCGGCAATTGAATTACCAGTTTTTCTGCTATCTAGCTCTGTATGAAATTATATATATATATATATATATATATATATATACTTATATATATATATATATATATATGTATATATATATATGTGTCTCACTGTCATCTATATATATATATATATATATATATATATGTATATATCTAGACTGTATAGATGTTTTCACGATTATTTGAGCCCATAGATCCATTCTATGTTCATTTTGCAAGCCGGCGAGAAAATCACACCATATAGATGCCATGGGGATGCCATACGGATGACACACGGATAATTTTTGGAGAAAAAAAATTGCATCCTCGCATTGAATACGGATCACTGTTGAATAAATTTTCTGCATATCTCGGCCGTAAAAAAAGGACCGTATTTTGATACATTAGGTGTGACCCTGGCCTGAGTGACTCACCGGCCATTTATCTGGCTGCGTTCACTCTAGAGATTATCGCCACACCGAGATCACAATCGCGGTGTGTCAATCAGGACAAAATGTGAACCCCTTTTCTCTAATAAGTAGTTTTATGTCCCTGTCACTATTGACAGTGGCATCAAAGGGGTTTAACACTAGCTAGCACCAGTTATATTTGATATTATAGCAGCCAAAGTAGCTAGTACAAATCAAATCTGTCATTGCAGGGTGTTAGACATATATCTGACAGCCATTGATGATTTTGCTGGCTCTGCTTGTGAGCGGGCAAAATCATCATGCCATACATGTACTGCAGTGTGTGGGAATGCATTTCTTGCTTCGGAGGTTGGGAAGAAGTTATTGACACACAAGTGTTTCATTTTGAATGTGTTATATTTTGCTGTAAAATGTCAATTTAGTTTTCTTTTGCAATTATAGTAATTCTATTAAGAGGGGTGGGCAGGCGGATCCTCTTGGCCACCACTGAAATACTTTTGACAGGTAATTGTGCGAATTCTACAATTAATTTACTACCCTGTGATTATATACCTCAGCACATTTGCACTTTACCTTTCTATGTTGGAGGCAGGACTATTTGGTCCTTGAATGCATAGGTCCCCATGATGTTAGATTGTCTGTCACATGGTGTTTGATTTGTTTGAGGCACTTGATACTACATATTGGTGCCTTTATGCAGGGATATTACCTTCAGGTTCCTCCAGTCTCCAGCTATATAAATATAAGTATTTATTATTGAATTGGATTTACCTGGAATATTGGCCCATTTGGGTCCTGCCTGTCCTTTCAGCGTTTTTTTGTGTGTGTGTTTTACAGTCGTTGTTTCATTCCCTTGACTATGTATTCATTAATAAAGTATATAATTTGTGTACAATGCTTTGGACCTTTTGTTTGTGAGGTTCGTTTTCATTTGTTTTGCTTGTCTAGTTGACGATTTGTCCATATTTGGTCCACATTATTTGGTTGGTTACCGGTTTTGGAATTTATTGGAATATTCATACTTTGTATCTAACCAATGTTTTTCATGTTATTGTAATTATAATAAGAGCAGCACCGTTATTGTGAATAGCATATATTACTGATTCTACTTTTTTCTGCTTGACAAGACTGGAGAGGTTATGCTGCATCACTAGTCTAGCTTAGATAAATCTATGATAACAATATTAATGTAAAATTTAGTACAGGGCAGAACAGTAAATTACTTGCTTAAGGCTATAATAATGCAGCCAACTACTGCACTGCAGTGATAACCAGAAAAAGTGGCAATGTAAATTATCTCAGAAAGACAAATATGTTGTCAATTGGGAATCAATTAGTAAAAAGTAAAATGGATGAATTTTTTTTTTCATATTGCTGTCTTCCTTTCTTGTTAGGAAACATTTCTTGTAATTAATGTTTCCTACTATGAATCAGCAGAAATACATTTATTGTACTGGAATAGTTATATATATCAGACTGTTCTTCCCGGTGTGCTATGGCTGTTACTCACTTGTAATGGTTCAGGTGCTGGCTCTTGATTGTTTCCACTAATTCTCATTTACCATGTGTATTTCAGGAGTGTTCGTCAACATCAACTTCACTCAGATGGCTAATCATTTCTTAAGCAAACTCTTAGGCTACGTTCACATTAGCGTCGCGTCGCTGTTGCGTCGGCGACGCAGCGGCGACGCAGCGGCGACGCGCCCCTATGTTTAACATAGGGGACGCGTGCGTCTTTTTGCACGCGTTTTCCGACACGTGCGTCGTTTTAGACGCTAGCGTCGGACGCAAGAAAACGCTACAAGTTGCATTTTTCTTGCGTCCGATTTCGTCAAAAAACGACGCACGCGTCGCAAAACGCGCGCATTTTTGCACGCGTTTGCGTGCGTTTTTCCGAGCGTCGTGCGTTGCGTCGCCGACGCAGGGCGGCGCAACGCTAGTGTGAACGTAGCCTTACTTGTTTATAAACTATCTGCATTTACTTTGTAGCTCATACCTTAAGTTAAAGGGATTATCTTAGGGGTAACGATTCTCCTTATGGCTTGTCAAGGTAAGGAGGCTTATTCACCGTGCAATGCTCCTCTGGGAAATATAATATGCAAATTGCCTCTTCTGAGAAAAAGAGGACTTAAACTCTATAGCGCCACCTGTTGGAAGTAGTGATCCTACAAGTCACAATCAACCCTTTAACGAGTCGTGCTATATGACTTAGGATAAAAGCCAAATCAGTATCTCAATTCGCAGACACGGTGTTTCGGGCAGTTGGCCCTCGTCAGTGCTAACCCTAATCACTTCTAATTATCACTTGTAATTATCTTTATTATTAAATGCAATACACTTTTCACTATCCTGCTAATTCCAAAATGAGTTTTTGTTTTACTTCCCTACCTTTGATGTTTCACACAGACCACACAGGAGGCCGGGGCTGCATTCACTTCTCCTTCTGACACAGAATGTCTTCAGAGACTGGCACTGCAGTTACTTAGTACAGTTTCTTTAACACCACCCTCTAAACATGTTCTGGATCCATATTGCTAATGGAAGATGTGGGAGTGGTGAGTGTAGCTTCTGTAAAACAAGATGTTATCGGGGTTGGAGACAGAATAGTGAAAGCGATATCAGCACCTCCCCAGAGCATATAGCACTGCCCTCAAATGAATCATTAGGGGCAGTGATAGAAGCTGTTTGAGTAACATCAATGAGGTCCCATTTGAGACTCATCAGGAAGTGGAGTAAAAACAAAAGAACATTTATGAATTAGCAGTATAAGGAAAAGTGTAGGGTATTTTATAATTAAACTAATGACAAAAGTGATTGGGGTATAAATGTAGAAATTGAGAAAATGCATGTTAGGCACCAAACCACAACTTTAATGATGTCTCTGGAAAAGCTACTCAATTCTAATTCTAGACAACCTGTTGAAATATTTAATGGTACTCAACAAAGCATAGGCTTCTGACATAATTGCTCAAGTATAGCTAGATTTTTGCAAGGTGAATGAAACAACAAAATCTTTGTCATAGTAATTTAACCCTCCGTCACATACAATATTCGGACTAACGAGTTCACATACAATGTGCCTGTCAGGCGCCTGCTGGAAAAATACCTATAATATCTAATGTTTGCAATTTCAGTGCTCTAAAAGTGATCAGTGACCTTCATAGGGATGTAATAAAAGAGACTACACATAATCAGTTGCAAAAAAAAACATTTACTTAACATAAAACTAATAACTATGAAATACAAACTTTTCAAAACTCCCGCCAAATAGTCCCC
The DNA here is from genome assembly GCF_032444005.1 of Ranitomeya imitator. Taxonomy (NCBI): domain Eukaryota; kingdom Metazoa; phylum Chordata; class Amphibia; order Anura; family Dendrobatidae; genus Ranitomeya; species Ranitomeya imitator. Next base: position 510,481,682 of record NC_091282.1, on the reverse strand, counting down.
AGTTCGACTCTCTCAAAAAAATGTACAAAGAAAATTTTTGAACACAAACTTAATTTTAAGGTACCTTAAGTACTATTAAAAACATATTCAATCAGAAGTAGATGCTGAGGTTTCCCCAGAAAAGTCACACTTGCAGAGCAAATAGCAAGAATTACACACCATTTTTGCATGTGTCAGGCAAATTGCTTTATGACATTTGAGACATTCATAATTTGAAAGCCTTCTGGTTCCGCTTTCCATTTGGCAGGTGGTGCATCTCCTTCTTTTGTGAGGTGGTGCAGATGGTGACTTTTCACCATCATCTTCTGGGCGGAACCTTTTGAGCTGAACTTGAAGGCGAGAGGGGATACCGATTGTTTTCACGCTTCTCCTGCGTAGCTCTCCAAGTACTAGTTCATGGGCCAATTTTTTCAGATACAATCGTCTATGGAGTGGTTCAAGCTTGTTTTCAAGATAAATTACTTGTGAATTTATACCACCCAAATTCAACATAGCAAAAAATATGACCATTGGCCAGCGTTTGATGTTTCTGCTGACGTTGAAAGTGGAGCACATCTGATCTGCTGTATCCACACCCCCTTTGGTGGCATTGTAAAATGTAATTATCTCCGGTTTTTTTTCTGCCCCAGTCCCAGGATCGATGGCAGCATCATCATGAAGTGTTGATAGAAGAAGTACGATTTTTTTGGCATGTGGTACATAGGAAACTAAAGCCTTTCCATTATGGAATGCAAACATACTGCTGTACTGTTGTCTCTCTTTCACACTTACAAACTGTGGCGGCAATTCCCTTTTGTTTTTTCTTACAGTTCCCACATATGACAGCTTCTGAATTTTCAGATAATCAATCAGATCACAACTTGTAAACCAATTGTCAGCTGTAATATTGCGACCCGATCCAAATAAGGGTTCAGCCAGTCTTTTTACAACATCAATGGGTTTGTTGCTCACACAGTAAGGACCTTCTGGTTGTTTTCCTGCATAAACTTCCAGGTTGTAAGTGTAGGTCTTACTGGCATCAACAAGGGCATAAATTTTTATTCCATATTTGTTTGGCTTTGATGGAATATATTGACGAAAGGCACATCTACCACGAAAACCAGGGAGCATTTCGTCAATAGTGAGATTCTCTCCAGGGTAATAACTTTGTTTACAGTTTACAACAAATCTTTGAAATATATCACGAATTGGAGCAAGTCGGTCATGTGTTTTGCGTTCGGTTCGGGTAGTTCTGTCGTCAAACCGAAGGCAACGAATTAGAATCTTGAATCTGTTTATGGACATAACAAGGCTAAATTTTTCAACTCCATCCCCATCTTTACCCCAAAGTTCCTCCAAACTTTGTCTATTTGCCCTATAAGCTCCTGCAAAGTACAGTAATCCAAAAAAAGCACGCAGTTCTATTTCATCTGTGGGCTTGATGGTTCTGTTGCAGATGTACTTGTCCTTTATAATGTCTATATATTGGTTGGTATATGTGACAATAGAGTCCAGAATGTCATCTGTAAATATACTGTTCCAGCATTCAACTGCAGTTTTTGCATTACGTGCAGTTCCTATTACTGCAGGAAGGTGAATATTAATGTTTAAAGGTTCCCTACATTTTTTCTGGAATGGCTTCTTGTTCCATTTAGTATTTTTATCTTTTCCAATATCCAACTTCTTCATCCTCACCACTGTCACCATCTTGCTCTGTTTCAGAATCCAGGACACATTCTTCCACCTCATCAATCAATCTCACTTTCCTCTCCTAAATCCTCATTCAGTGTGAGGTCTCTATCATCTAACAGCATGTTTGTTACTTCCTCAACATCAAGTTGTTTGGATAAATTGTACATTTTCCTCTCCATTTCAGCAGATAATCTGAAGCAAGAGAAGGAATATGTTAGGGAACTACTGTATATGCCTGAGCAGCACACTTTCTTTTATAAAATCTCCCTTATTTCTATGAAATATCCTCACATTTTGTGCTATACATTCATAAAACAAGCTAAATAAACTATTGTGATGAATAAAAACATAAAATACCAACCTTACTGAATGTGACGTATTCACATACAATGAGCCTGAGAGATCTGTGCAGCTATATCCTCTCCCCTGAAGCTCTGAAATCCAACTGTGATATCAGGTTTCACAGACCTTCAAGAGACAGGAGACTACCTGGAGGGAGGGGATTTCCTCACAATCTGGTGAGGAAGGAGAAATGAAAGTAAAAGAGAAGCGCCTGTCAGATCAGTTGTATGTGACGGAGGGTTAAAGCAAGATAAAGAAAACATAAGGATAAAAACAAATTTCCAATTTATACATTGTTTTCCTTCATCTTCCAGTTTGTGCTATTTTATTATTTTAACTAAATTTTACATAGTTTCATGAAAATGGCTTACAAGTTTCGAAGGTAGAACTAAGCCAACATCCTGGGCTGTAATTTTTTAACTACAGCAAAAATTGTGCATACACGCATTCAAATATTGGTCTTTTATGATAACGTGGTATGAGTGGATTATTGCGGCAAGATAAATTCATGCAGCTGTTAAAATATCTTCTCCAAATTGCTCCTCATAGAAATTGAGGAGAATAAAAAGTACATGATTACAACTAAATAGTGGATTTTTTCCAGAGAAAAACATACAGATGATTTCCTCTTTAGATTAAAAAAATGAAGAACTATAAAAGTAATGAAACCAGGAAACAAAGAAAAAGGCTAGAATGTTTGAGCAGGTGTGATGTGAGTTTCAAAGAGCTAAAGCCAATCTAAATAATTACAGTAAATACTACAAAACCAGCCTTTTAGTTTTATTTATCAGTGAGAAAATGCATACTCATTTTGAATATTTTATACAGGCAACAAAAGCACCTGGCAGGAATTTTCTATTTCCTTGTTTAATGTTTTTTTTTTCTTAACTCCTTCACGACATGCACCATACACATACTGTGCATTTTGTGTCTCTTCCGTATCTCTTCCAGTGCTGAGCGGCTGAGCCCACATCTTTTCCGGCACATGTCAGCTGTTTTTAACAGCTGACATGTGCCCCTAACAACCACGGGTAGAATCGAAAAAAAAAAATGCAAAAAAACGCCGCAAAAAATTACTACATCTTGCATTTCTGCAACACAACGCATGCATACAAAAGACGCATGCGGCGGCAAAACGCGACAAAACGCATGCAAAAAAGCATGCGTTTTTAATGTTAAGTATAGGGAAAAAAAAACATGCGTTTTTTTGCGCTAAAACGCAGCGGCAAAAAACGCAAATGTGAAACCAGCCTTAGATAAAAATGAACCTAGCCATGTTTGGTGTCTAGGAATTGTAATAACCTGAAGAATCATAATGGCAGGTCAGTTTTAGCATTTGGTGAACACCGCACTTAGAATTTTTTTCCCGTTTTCTCACAAACTATATGGTAAAACCAATGGTTTATTTCAAAAGTACAACTCGTCACACAAAAAACTAGCCCTCACATGGCCATATTGATGGAAAATAAAACGTTATCGCTCTGGGAAGTAGGGGAGCAAAAATAGAGATGCAAAAACGAAACTGGGCTGCTGCGTGAAGGGGTTAAGATCATGTTAAAAAAATCTGGAGGAAAAAATAGTTTTCTTAAAATTACCAATACATTTTTTTTATTACTCTTCACACTTACAAAATAAACTGTTATGTTATTCAATATATATTTAAAGCCTAGGTTTTAAGAGTGGTTTTAATTTCTTTCTGGAATCTATGGCATACAGCCGTGTTTTGTACAAATTCGTATTATAAATTCTTCCTCTACGCAAGAGACATTACTTTTTACTTAGTGGAAATTCTGGGTGTCATATATCATTTTTCTTTCTACGCTTCTACAGTATATGTCATGTCAAATTCCGTGCGTTACACTATATCCCATGAGGAAGTGAACAGAAATGCACAAATTCCAGACAATATCATAAAATCATCTTTTATTAAATAATCTTAAGATATCAAACAAACAATATAAAACTATCAACCAATAAACCTCAGCTGTGAGGGACACACCAGGCTACCAGTCCCTTTATCGACACCGCCAGCATATAATCAAAATTGTTGAGAATTTCCGACACCCATTAATATCAGAGTCAGTTAATGGTGATCACAGCGCTACCTCTAGAGGGATTCTAAGTCATCCAAAAATGGATATGTGATCAAACATTATAGATTTCTCATGCCCCATATATATGTATAATAACTCCTCTTAGTACCAGATAACAATGCTGACTCCTGCTAAGAATATAGCACCAAATAAATCTCCATTATAAAAGCCAACATAGCATTTTTATTTTTTTTTGCATTTTTGTAGGACTTTGGGGGTTTGTATTGTTTTTTTTCTGAGCACAACACATTAGTTGGTGGTCAAGCTTAATATTCATTTGATTTATATTTCTCTTCCATTCATTCACTTTCTATTTTGCTGAAGGAATTGAGGGTACATTGATTAAATTTGCTGATGACACAAAACTAGGAGGGATAGCTAATACTAGAGAAGAGAGAGAGGATTCAAAAAAATATAAATAAACTGGTGCAGTGGGCAGCAACTAACAGAATGGTTTTTAACATGAAAAAATGCAAAGTACTACATCTGGGCAATAAACATGAAAAAAGCATACACAGTACAGACCAAAAGTTTGGACACACCTTCTCATTTATAGATTTTTCTGTATTTTCATGACTATGAAAATTGTAAATTCACACTGAAGGCATCAAAACTATAAATAAACATATGTGAACTACCTCTTGAAGCTCATCAAGAGAATGCCAAGAGTGTGCAAAGCAGTCATCAAAGCAAAAGGTGGCTACTTTGAAGAACCTAGAATATAAGACATAATTTCAGTTGTTTCACACTCTTTTGTTAAGTATATAATTCCACATGTGTTAATTCATAGTTTTGATGCCTTCAGTGTGAATGTAAAATTTTCATAGTCATGAAAATACAGAAAAATCTTTAAATGAGAAGGTGTGTCCAAACTTTAGGTCTGTACTGTACATAATGGAAGTAATAGGGCTAAGCAATAGCACATGTGAAAAAGACGTGGTTATACTAATAGATCATAAACTGAACATGAGTCAACAGTGTGATGCAGCAGCAAAAAAGGCAAATGTAATTCTGGGATGTATCAACAGAAGCATACAGCCTAGAACATGCAAAGTCATTATTGCCCTCTACTTATCTTTGGTCAGACCTCATCTGGAATACTGTGTCCAGTTTTGGTCACCACATTTTAAAAAAGACATCAACAAATTGGAGCAAGTTCAGAGAAGTGCGACCAGAATGGTGACTCGTCTGCAAACCATGTCCTATGAGGAACAGTTACATGATTTGGGAATGTTTAGCTTGCAAAAAAGAAGACTGAGAGGAGACTTAATGGCTGACTACAAATATCTCAAGGGCTGTGACATTGTAGAAGGGTCATCTTTAGTATCATTTGCACAAGGAAAAATTAGAAGCAATGGGATGAAGCTGAATGGGAGGAGACACAAATTAGATATTAGAAAATACTTTTTGACAGTTTGGGTGATCAATGAGTGGAACAGGCACCACGAGAGGTGGTGAGTAGTGATGAGCGAGTATACTCGTTGCTCGGGTTTTCCCGAACACGCTCGGGTGACCTCCGAGTATTTGTTATTGCTCGGAGATATAGTTTTCATCGCCTCAGTTGCATGATTTATGGCTTCCAGATACGCTGAATACATGTGGGAATTCCCTAGCAAACAGGCATTCCTCAAATGTATTCAGCGTATCTGGAAGCCGTAAATCATGCAACTGAGGTGATAAACACTATATCTCCAAGCAATAACAAATACTCGGAGGTCACCCGAGTGTGCTCGGGAAAACCTGAGCAACGAGTACACTCGCTTGTCACTAGTGGTGAGTTCTCCTTCCATGGAAGTCTTCAAACAGAGGCAGGACAGACAGACAATGGAGATGATAAAGTATAAATGCTTCTATATTTAAAAGCATTCTTACTTTGCAGCATTTCTTTAACTCCTGCCTAAAACTTTGGCACAGTACCCACTGTTTATCCAAAATTATTTGAAAATAATTCAATTTTCCATTGCAAATTAGGTTTGTTAACAAAATTTACAAACTTTCTGCTATTTGCTATAAACTAAAAAGAATAACAATTTAACCCCTCAGTGATGGAGCCAATGTTGATCTTAATGACCAGGACAAATTTTTTAAACCTTACCAGTGTTAGTTTATGAGGTAATACCTCTGGAATGCTTCAACATATCCCACTGATTCGGAAACTGTGTTTTCGTGACATATTGTCTTTCATGATAGTAATAAAATTTGTCTGATATGACTTATGTTTATTTGTCAAAAAAACAGAAATTTGGAGAAAATTTTGCAATTTTCAAACTTTTAGTTCTTGTGCCCTTAAACCAGAAAGTGATGCCCACAAAATAGTTAATAAACAATATTTCTCATATGTCTACGCTACATCTGCATCATTTTTGAAACATAATTTTTTTGTTAGGAAGTTAGAAGGACTAAAAGTTGATCAGCAGTTTCTAATTTTTCCTGCAAAATTTACAAAACCTTTTTATAGGGAACACATCATATTTGAAGTGACTGTGGTGGGCCTGTATGACAGAAATACATAAAAGTGACACCATTCTAAAAACTGCACCCTCAAAGTTCTGAAAAACACATTCAAGAAATGTATTAATCCTTCAGGTGCTAAAGCATTGTGGAAAGAAAAAGTAAACATTTATCTTAACGCCAATACCCAACATACGAGGAAAACTATTGTTTGGGCGCATGGCAGGTCTCAGAAAGGAAGGAGCACAGTTTGACTTTTTGAATGCAAAAATGGCTGAAATCGACAAAGGCCCCCATGCCATTTTTGAACCCCTGATGTGCTTAAACAGTAGAAACCCCCCACACATGACCCCACACTTTAAACCAGACCCCTGAAGGAATGTATCTAGATGTGTTGTAAGTACCTTGAACCCCCAGAAGTTTATAATGTAGAGCCGTGAAAATAAAAAAAATCTAATTTTTCTAACACAAAAGGAATTTTGGCCCCATTTTTTATTTTTACAAAGGGTAACAGAAGAAAATAGATGGTAAATTGTGTTATGCAATTTCTCCTGAGTACACCGATACCTCATATGTGAGGGAAAACTACTGTTTGGACGCACGACAGGGCTTGGAAATGAAGGAGTAAAGACGTTGATGGAATGGTCTGTGTGTCTCATGTTGTCTTTGGAGAGCTCCTAACATGTCTAAACAGTGGAAACCCCCTACAAGTGACACCATTTTGGAAATGACACCTCTCAAGAATTTTATCCAAGTGTATAGTGAGCATTTTGAACACAGGATTTGATAACATTAGGTGGCCATATGAAAAATTTTCATTTTTTTCAAAAAATGTGGTTTTAGCCCCAAATTTGTAATTTTCTTAATTTTCAGAATTTATAAAAGATAAAAAACAAAAACTGTTACACAATTTCTTCCAAATGCAATGATACCCCATTTGTGGTCAAAAACTTATGTTTGGGCACATGTCAGGGCTAGGAAAAGAAAAAGCGCTATTTATCTGCAATAGATTGTTTTGAATTTCATGTTGCATTTTGAAATGGCCTGACTTGCGAAAACAGAATAAAGCCCCCCAAAATTTACTCCATTTTGGAAACTAGACCCCTCAAGGAATTTATCTAGATGTGTACTGAGCATTTTTATCCTACAGGTTAACAAAATGTCATAACATTTAGATGTTACAACAAAACCATTTATTTTTTCACCCCACAATTTTTTATGCAATTTCTCCTGAATGTGGCAGTACTTTACATTTGAGCACATGGCAGGGATCGTATAGCGCTACTTTGCTTTTAGGATTCAGATTCTGTTTGAAGAGATTGTGGGCTCCATTAGCTGAGCCCCTGAGGTGCCAGAATTGTACCTCCCCAGGTGACCCCATATTGGAGACTTCACTGCCTAAGACCGTCGTCACACTCAGTGTATAAAAATACGGTCCGTAATTCACGGCCGTAATACGCAGAAAAGTCCCCAAAATAGTGGTCCGTATATCATCCGTAGGCAGGGTGTGTCAGCGTATTTTGTGCATGGCATCCTCCGGATGTAATCCGCCGCATGGCATCCATACTGCGAAATTTTCTCGCAGGCTTGCAAAACCGACATACGGATTAATAATGGATAGGTGTCATAATTGATGCCTCTCCATTATTAATCTGGCTTAAAGGGAAGGTGCCGCAATTTTGTTTTTGTATTAAAAATGATTGTTTATATAAACAATTATTTTTAATACAAAATCATTTTTTTTAACTTTAATATATTTTTTATTATTAATTATTTTTGCAGCCACTGGGCGCCGCCATTTTGCTTTGCAGCAGTGTAAGAGTCCCAGCAGGACACTTACACTCTGCTGCCCTGGACATAGGAGGCTGCGGTCGGCGTCCGACCCATTAGCTACAATTATAAACTGCTCTCTGCTCTGATGTGGCCACGCCCCCTGGGCTGTCTCCACATCACAGCAGAGGCAGGAGATCGGCGCCATCTTGCCTCAGCCCACAGTGGAGTGTACATGTGAGCTCCATTGTGACTGAGAGCTGCTCCCCTCAAACTGTCAGCGGCTGTTCCCTGTCCTCTGCTGCCTGGTGTGTGGCTGTAATCCCTAGAGAGGGTGAAGTGCTGCCGTCTGATGTCCTCTTATCTGGAGCTGCAGAGAGGTAACAGAGGGGGATGGGGGAGGCTCTGTGCTGCTCCGACCTCACTGTAGCTCCTCACAGGACATCAGACCCTGCATCTATCACTATACTGTGCTGAGCCATGTATCTAATCCTCTCCTGTGTAATACTGTCTGCTGAGCCGTGTATCTAATCCTATCCTGTGTGATAGTGTCTGCTGAGCCGTGTATCTAATCCTCTCATGTGATACTATGCTGAGCCGTGCATCTAATCCTCTCATGTGTGATAGTGTCTGCTGGCCCGTGTATCTAATCCTCTCATGTGATACTATGCTGAGCCGTGCATCTAATCCTCTCATGTGTGATAGTGTCTGCTGGCCCGTGTATCTAATCCTCTCATGTGATACTATGCTGAGCCGTGTATCTAATCCTCTCATGTGATACTATGCTGAGCCGTGTATCTAATCCTCTCATGTGATACTATGCTAAGCCATGCATCTAATCCTCTCCTGTGTGATAGTGTCTGCTGGCCCCTGTATCTAATCCTCTCATGTGATACTGTCTGCTGAGCCGTGCATCTAATCCTCTCATGTGTGATAGTGTCTGCTGGCCCGTGTATCTAATCCTCTCATGTGATACTATGCTGAGCCGTGTATCTAATCCTCTCCTGTGTGATAGTGTCTGCTGGCCCGTGTATCTAATCCTCTCATGTGATACTATGCTGAGCCGTGCATCTATTCCTCTCCTGTGTGATAGTGTCTGCTGGCCCGTGTATCTAATCCTCTCATGTGATACTATGCTGAGCCATGCATCTAATCCTCTCATGTGTGATAGTGTCTGCTGGCCCGTATATCTAATCCTCTCGTGATACTATGCTGAGCCGTGCATCTAATCCTCTCCTGTGTGATATTATGCTGAGCTGTGTATCTAATCCTGTCCTGTGTGATACTGTCTGCTGAGCTGTGTATCTAATCCTCTCCTGTGTGATACTGTCTGCTGAGCCGTGTATCTAATCCTATCCTGTGATACTGACTGCTGAGCCGTGTATCTAATCCTATACTGTGTGATATTATGCTGAGCCGTGTATCTAATCCTCTCGTGTGATACTGTCTGGTGAGCCGTGTATCTAATCCTCTTCTATGCACTCCTCTCCCCACTGCATATCTTTCCCCATTGCACACACAACTCAATGCGTGCGTTAACAGGAGCTGCGGGCGTCATGCTGTATTATGGCATTATGTGAGATCTATATGACGGTATTATGTGATCTGTATGGTGGTATTATGCTTGATCAGTATTTTGAGAATTATATGGTGGTATTGTCTGTGTGATCTATATGGCAGTATTATGTGAGAACACTGGCAGCATTATGTGTGATCTATATGGCGGTATTATGTGAGAACACTGGCAGCATTATGTGTGATCTATATGGCGGTATGTGTGAACACTGGTGGTATTGTGTGATCTATATGGCGGTATTATGTGAGAACACTATGGCAGTATTATGTGTGATCTATATGGCGGTATTATGTGAGAACACTATGGCAGTATTATGTGTGATCTATATGGCGGTATTATGTGAGAACACTGGCAGTATTATGTGTGATCTATATGGCGGTATGTGAGAACACTGGTGGTATTATGTGTGATCTATATGGCGGTATGTGAGAACACTGGTGGTATTATGTGTGATCTATATGGCGGTATGTGAGAACACTGGTGGTATTATGTGTGATCTATATGGCGGTATGTGAGAACACTGGTGGTATTATGTGTGATCTATATGACGGTATTATGTGAGAACACTGGCAGCATTATGTGTGATCTATATGGCGGTATGTGAGAACACTGGTGGTATTGTGTGATCTATATGGCGGTATTATGTGAGAACACTATGGCAATATTATGTGTGATCTATATGGCGGTATTATGTGAGAACACTGGTGGTATTATGTGTGATCTATATGGCGGTATGTGAGAACACTGGTGGTATTATGTGTGATCTATATGGCGGTATGTGAGAACACTGGTGGTATTATGTGTGATCTATATGGCGGTATTATGTGAGAACACTATGGCAGTATTATCTTCAGAAAGCGGACCCATTCTATGGTGGTTCTGGCTGAGCACCTGCACGCGGGTCTGGGGTAATAGAGGGGGCAGCATGCCCTCCAGTTAGGTGTAGTCAGGGGAAGGCTGGTGAGGCAGCTGAAGAGAGGGGTCTCATTTTTATCATTACTATATGGCTACATTTCCTTCCCAGCGTCACCCCGGACTGCGCCTGTCGCCTCGCTTTCACACATCGCCAGGACAGGATGGAGAAGACAGGATCTGAGGAGGGGAATGGGGTCTGTATGCAAAGTCTGGATCAGACCAGGCCATCAATCCGCAGAAATGTTTCCTGGATTTCTGTGGAGCAGACGGTCCATCCATGTGTATAAAAGACAGCGCTCTATGTACAATCCCTGGCTGCTCCGCGCACCAAACAGGGGGCCCCCATAGACCAGCACACTGCTCTCCTGAAATACTCTGTGCTGCTGTCACCCTGCTCCCTCCACCACATATCTCCCAGAATCCTTGCTGCCTGCCATCCTCGGTGACTGTCTACTTGTCAGTATAAGGTTGCTTTCACACTAGCGTCGGTACGGGCCCGTTGCAGTGCGTCGTGTCGACGTACCGACGCATGCTGTGAAAGAAATGTCCGACGTGGGCAGCAGAAGGCGTCTTACGACGCTTCCGCTGCCCCATTGTAAGGTCTGGGGAGGATGGGGCGGAGTTTCGGCCGTGCATGCGCGGTCAAAAATGGCGGACTCGACGCACAAACAAACGTTACATGCGTCGGTAATGTTAGTATATGGGGAAAAAACGCATCCTGCAGACAACTTTGCAGGATGTTTTTTTCTCCTGAACGACGCATTACAATGTACAGCCAACAACGCTAGTGTGAAAGTAGCCTAAGGCTGCCGTCCACTATCAGTATTTGGTCAGTATTTTACCTCAGTATTTGTAGATAAAACCAGGAGTGGGTGATAATACAGAAGTGGTGCATATGTTTCTATTATACTTTCCTCTATTTGTTCCACTCCTGGTTTTGGCTTACAAATACTGGTGTAAAATACTGACCAAATACTGATAGTGTGACGGCAGCCTTACTCTGCAGTCACCAACAAAATGGCTGCTCACTGGGTTCCTGAATATCATCCTCTCTAAGGCCGGCGTCACACATGCGAGTTTTACGGACGTAAGAGCGCAGAATCTACGTCCGTAAAACTCGCAAAAAATACGGCACAATTATTCTCTATGCCCCTGCTCCTATCTGCCGTACTTTACTGATCAGTATTATACGGCTTTCTACGGCCGTACAAAATCGCAGCATGCTGCGTTTGTCACCGTACTGCGCAAGAAATACGCCAATGAAAGTCTATGGAAGCGTGAAAAATACGGATTACACACGGACAAGCAGTGTGACTTGCGAGAAATACGCAGCGCTGTTAGAGAGAAAAGCCGGTAATTCAGTGCGGTGTACAGTAAAATCACACTGACAGCTTACAGTAGAATAGGTAGAATAAATGTGTACACATAGAATAGGTATATATATATATATATATATGTCAGTGAGACACATATATGTATATATATTAATATTTATTCCAGCGCTAGACAGCTTGAAAGCCGGTAATTCAATTACCGGCTTTTTCCTTCTCCTTCCTAAAACCCGACATGATTTGAGACATGGTTTACATACAGTAAACCATGTATTCTCTCCATTTTTTTTGCAGATTCCACACTACTAATGTCAGTAGTGTGTATCTGCAAAATTTGGCCGTTCTAGCTCTTAAAATAAAGGGTTAAATGGCGGAAAAAATTGGCGTGGGCTCCCGCGCAATTTTCTCCGCCAGAGTAGTAAAGCCAGTGACTGAGGGCAGATATTAACCCCTTTCTGCCATTGGACGTAATATTCCGTCCATGTGGGGTGGGCCTTAATTCCCAAGGACGGAATATTACGTCCAGCGCGATCGGCCGCGCTCACGGGGGGAGCGCCGCCGATCGCGGCCGGGTGTCAGCTGCTTATCGCAGCTGACATCCGGCACTATGTGCCAGGAGCGGTCACGGACCGCCCCCGGTACATTAACCCCCGGCACACCGCGATCAAAGATGATCGCGATGTGCCGGCGGTGCAGGGAAGCATCGCGCAGGGAGGGGGCTCCCTGCGGGCTTCCCTGAGACCCCCGCAGCAACGCGATGTGATCGCGTTGCTCCGGGGGTCTCCTACCTCCCTCCCTGCAGTAAGTCCCGGATCCAATATGGCCGCGGATCCGGGTCCTGCAGGGAGGGAGGTGGCTTACCAAGTGCCTGCTCAGAGCAGGCACTTGGTAACGCTGCACTGCTCTCAGACAGATCGGTGATCTGTCAGAGTGCTGTGCAAACTGGCAGATCACCGATCTGTATTGTCCCCCCTGGGGCAAAGTAAAAAAGTAAAAAAAAAAATTTCCAAGTGTGTAAAAAAAAAAAAAAAAAAAAATCCTAAATAATGAAAAAAAAATATATATATTATTCCCATAAATACATTTCTTTATCTAAATAAAAAAAACAAAACAATAAAAGTACACATATTTAGTATCTCCGCGTCCGTAACGACCCGACCTATAAAACTGGCCCACTAGTTAACCCCTTCAGTAAACACCGTAAGAAAAAAAAAAAAAAAACGAGGCAAAAAACAACGCTTTATTATCATACCGCCAAACATAAAGTGGAATAACACGCGATCAAAAAGACGGATATAAATAACCATGGTACCGCTGAAAGCGTCATCTTGTCCCGCAAAAAACGAGCCACCATACAGCGACAACAGCAAAAAAATAAAAAAGTTATAGTCCTCAGAATAAAGCGATGCAAAAATAATTATTTTTTTCTATAAAATAGTTTTTATCGTATAAAAGCGCCAAAACATAAAAAAATGATATAAATGAGGTGTCGCTGTAATCGTACTGACCCGAAGAATAAAACTGCTTCATCAATTTTACCAAACGCGGAACGGTATAAACGCCTCCCCCAAAAGAAATTCATGAATAGCTGGTTTTTGGTCATTCTGCCTCACAAAAATCGGAATAAAAAGCGATCAAAAAATGTCACGTGCCCGAAAATGTTACCAATAAAAACGTCAACTCGTCCCGCAAAAAACAAGACCTCACATGACTCTGTGGACTTAAATATGGAAAAATTATAGCTCTCAAAATGTGGTAACGCAAAAAAAAATTTTTGCAATAAAAAGCGTCTTTCAATGTGTGACGGCTGCCAATCATAAAAATCCGCTAAAAAACCCGCTATAAAAGTAAATGAAAAAAATGTATTTATTTCCATTTTCCCATTAGGGTTAGGGCTAGGGTTAGGGTTAGGGCTAGGGCTAGGTTTAGGGCTAGGGCTAGGGTTAGGGCTAGGGTTAGGGCTAGGGTTAGGGCTAGGGTTAGGGTTAGGGCTAGGGCTAGGGCTAGGGTTAGGGCTAGGGTTAGGGTTAGGGCTAGGGCTAGGGTTAGGGCTAGGGCTAGGGTTAGGGCTAGGGTTAGGGCTAGGGTTAGGGTTGGGACTAGGGTTAAGGCTAGGGTTAGGGTTAGGGTTAGGGTTGGGGCTAGGGTTAGGGCTAGGGTAAGGGCTAGGGTTAGGGTTAAGGCTACAGTTAGGGTTGGGGCTAAAGTTAGGGTTAGGGTTTGGATTACATTTGCGATTGGGATTAGGATTACGGGTGTGTCTGGGTTAGAGGTGTGGTTAGGGTTACCGTTGGGATTAGGGTTAGGGGTGTGTTTGGATTAGGGTTTCAGTTATAATTGGGGGGTTTCCACTATTTAGGCACATCAGGGGGATCTCCAAACGCGACATGGCGACCGATCTCAATTCCATCCAATTCTGCATTGAAAAAGTAAAACAGTGCTCCTTCCCTTCCGAGCTCTCCCGTGTGCCCAAACAGGAGTTTACCCCAACATATGGGGTATCAGCGTACTCAGGACAAATTGGACAACAACTTTTGGGGTCCAATTTCTCCTGGTACCCTTGGGAAAATACAAAACTGGGGGCTAAAAAATAATTTTTGTGGGAAAAAAAGAGATTTTTTATTTTCACGGCTCTGCGTTATAAACTGTAGTGAAACACTTGGGGGCTCAAAGTTCTCACAACACATCTAGATAAGTTCGTGGGGGGGTCTAGTTTCCAACATGGGGTCACTTGTGGGGGTTTCTACTGTTTAGGTATATTAGGGGCTCTGCAAACGCAATGTGACGCCTGCAGACCATTCCATTTAAGTCTGCATTCCAAATGGCGCTCCTTCCCTTCCGAGCCCTCCCATGCGCCCAAACGCTGGTTCACCCCACATATGGGGTATCAACGCACTCAGGACAAATTGGACAACAACTTTTGGGGTCCAATTTCTCCTTTTACCCTCGAGAAAATACAAAACTGGGGGCTAAAAAATAATTTTGAGGTGAAATTTTTTATTTTATTTTCACGGCTCTGCGTTATAAACTGTAGTGAAATACTTGGGGGCTCAAAGTTCTCACAACACATCTAAATAAGTTCCTTGGGGGGTCTAGTTTCCAATATGGGGTCACTTGTGGGGGGTTTCTACTGTTTAGGTACATTAGGGGCTCTGCAAACACAATGTGACGCCTGCAGACCATTCCATCTAAGTCTGTATTCCAAATGGCTCTCCTTCCCTTCCGAGCCCTCCCATGCGCCCAAACGCTGGTTCTCCCCCACATATAGGGTATCAGCGCACTCAGGACAAATTGCACAACAACTTTTGGGGTCCAATTTCTCCTGTTACCCTCAGGAAAATACAAAACTGGGGGCTAAAAAATTATTTTTGTGGGAAAAAAATTTTGTTTTATTTTTACGGCTCTGCATTATAAACTTCTGTGAAGCTCTTATTGGGTCAAAGTGCTCACCACACATCTAGATAAGTTCCTTAGGGGGTCTACTTTTCAAAATGGTGTCACTTGTGGGGGGTTTCAATGTTTAGGTACATCAGTGGCTCTCCAAACGCAACATGGCGTCCAATCTCAATTCCTGTCAATTTTGCATTGAAAGGTCAAACGGCGCTCCTTCCCTTCCGAGCTCTCCCATGCGCCCAAACAATGGTTTACCCCCACATATGGGGTATCAGAGTACTCAGGACAAATTGTGCCACAACTTTTGTGGTCCAATTTCTTCTCTTACCATTGGGAAAATAAAAAATTGGGGGCGAAAAGATAATTTTTGTGAAAAAAAAAAGATTTTTTATTTTTACGGTTCTGCATTATAAACTTCTGTGAAGCACTTGGTGGGTCAAAGTGCTCACCACACCTCTAGATAAGTTCCTTAGGGGGTCTACTTTCCAAAATGGTGTCACTTGTGGGGGGTTTCAATGTTTAGGCACATCAGTGGCTCTCCAAACGCAACATGGCGTCTCATCTCAATTCCTGTCAATTTTGCATTGAAAGGTCAAACGGCGCTCCTTCCCTTCCGAGCTCTCCCATGCGCCCAAACAATGGTTTACCCCCACATATGGGGTATCAGAGTACTCAGGACAAATTGTGCCACAACTTTTGTGGTCCAATTTCTTCTCTTACCATTGGGAAAATAAAAAATTTGGGGCGAAAAGATAATGTTTGTGAAAAAAAATGATTTTTTATTTTTACGGTTCTGCATTATTAACTTCTGTGAAGCACTTGGTGGGTCAAAGTGCTCACCACACCTCTAGATAAGTTCCTTAGGGGGTCTACTTTCCAAAATGGTGTCACTTGTGGGGGGTTTCAATGTTTAGGCACATCAGTGGCTCTCCAAACGCAACATGGCGTCCCATCTCAATTCCAGTCAACTTTGCATTGAAAAGTCAAATGGCGCTCCTTCCCTTCCGAGCTCTGCCATGCGCACAAACTGTGGTTAACCCCCACATATGGGGTATCAGCGTACTCAGGACAAATTGTACAACAACTTTTGGGGTCCATTTTCTCCTGTTACCCTTGGCAAAATAAAACAAATTGGAGCTGAAGTAAATTTTTTGTGAAAAAAAGTTAAATGTTAATTTTTATTTAAACATTCCAAAAATTCCTGTGAAGCACCTGAAGGGTTAATAAACTTCTTGAATGTGGTTTTGAGAACCTTGAGGGGTGCAGTTTTTAGAATGGTGTCACACTTGGGTATTTTCTATCATATAGACCCCTCAAAATGACTTCAAATGAGATGTGGTCCCTAAAATAAAATGGTGTTGTAAAAATGAGAAATTGCTGGTCAACTTTTAACCCTTATAACTCCCTAACAAAAAAAAATTTTTGGTTCCAAAATTGTGCTGATGTAAAGTAGACATGTGGGAAATGTTACTTATTAAGTATTTTGTGTGACATTTCTCTGTGATTTAATTGCATAAAAATTCAAAGTTGGAAAATTGCGAAATTTTCAAAATTTTCGCCAAATTTCCGTTTTTTTCACAAATAAACGCAGGTAATATCAAAGAAATTTTACCACTATCATGAAGTACAATATGTCACGAGAAAACAATGTCAGAATCACCGGGATCCGTTGAAGCGTTCCAGAGTTATAACCTCATAAAGGGACAGTGGTCAGAATTGTAAAAATTGACCCGGTCCATAACGTGCAAACCACCCTTGGGGGTAAAGGGGTTAATAGCCTGGAGAGGGTCCATGGTTATTGGCCCCCCCTGGCTAAAAATATCTGCCCCCAGCCACCCCAGAAAAGGCACATCTGGAAGATGCGCCTATTCTGGCACTTGGCCACTCTCTTCCCATTCCCGTGTAGCGGTGGGATATGGGGTAATGAAGGGTTAATGCCACCTTGCTATTGTAAGGTGACATTAAGCCTAATTAATAATGGAGAGGCGTCAATTATGACACCTATCCATTATTAATCCAATTGTAGTGAAGGGTTAAATAAAACACAAACACATTATTTAAAATTATTTTAATGAAATAAAAACAATGGGTGTTGCAGTATTTTATTCAACGCCCAATCCAGTCACTGAAGACCCTCGTTCTGTGAGTAAAAAAACATAATAAACCAACAATATACTTACCCTCCGCAGATCTGTAACGTCCAACGATGTAAATCCTTCTGAAGGGGTTAAAACATTTTGCAGCAAGGAGCTGTGCTAATGCAGGCTGCTCCTCGCTGCAAAACCCCAGGGAATAAGGCTAAAAATAGATCAATGATCTATATTTAGCTTTATTTGCGGTGAGGCGCCCTCTGCTGGCTGTTCATAGATCGTGGGAAATTACCTAGAAAGCCAGGGAGCTTTTTTAGCCAGGGGGGGGGCCAATAACCATGGACCCTCTCCAGGCTATTAATATCTGCCCTCAGTCACTGGCTTTACTACTCTGGCGGAGAAAATTGCGCGGGAGCCCACGCCAATTTTTTCCGCCATTTAACCCTTTATTTTAAGAGCTAGAACGGCCAAATTTTGCAGATACACACTACTGACATTAGTAGTGTGGAATCTGCAAAAAAAATGGAGAGAATACATGGTTTACTGTATGTAAACCATGTCTCAAATCATGTCGGGTTTTAGGAAGGAGAAGGAAAAAGCCGGTAATTGAATTACCGGCTTTCAAGCTGTCTAGCGCTGGAATAAATATTAATATATATACATATATGTGTCTCACTGACATATATATATATATACCTATTCTATGTGTACACATTTATTCTACCTATTCTACTGTAAGCTGTCAGTGTGATTTTACTGTACACCGCTCTGAATTACCGGCTTTTCTCTCTAATATATGTGTCTACTGACATATATATATATATATATATATATATATATATATATATATATATATATATATATATATATATATATATATATATATATATATATATATATATATATATATATATATATATATATATATATATATACAGGGTGGAGCGCGGTAATTTGCTGATTTGGGAATGAAATAAAAAAATTATGATCATTAGAAAAATTTATTTTATATTTTAATTATACTGAACAGTAATGGAATTTTTAAATTACATGGTTTTAAATAGTGTATCTGGCAAATGTCGACCTTCGCTATCCACACACTGCTGCATACGTTTTCTGAAGTTTTCATGAACTCTAACAAGCATGTCCACTGGTATTCTGCCAATTTCAGCTTCAATATTGTTCCTTAGGTCTTCAAGGTGTTGGGACGGTTGATATACACCTTAGACTTCAGGTAACCCCAAAGGAAAAAATCGCATGGGGCTAAATCTGGTGAGCGTGCTGGCCAGTTCACATCTCCCCTCAAAGAGATACGCCGTCCAGGAAACATTTGCCTCAAACAATTCATGGTAACCCTCGCTGTGTGTGCAGTGGCACCATCCTGTTGGAACCATGTATCCTCTAGTTCCATTGCCTCAAGAGCCGGCTGAAAATAATCCTGTATCATAGACAAGTACCGTTCGGAGTTCACAGTTATGGCACGACCATTATCCTGAAAAAAGTAAGGACCAATGATGCCTACTCGTGATATGGCGCACCACACAGTGAAAATGAGGTGAAAATGTGCCTCATCAGAAAAAAAACACAATTGCGTCACGGGGTATCGTTGCTAACATGTCTTCACAAGAGGTCCGCCGTGTCAAATAGTCCCATGCTGACAAATGTTGGACCACGCACATTTTATACGGGTGAAAATTCAGTTCATCATGAAGAATCCGGTGGAGAGAACGTCTTGAAATGCCAAGAGCAAATGATTGCTTCCGAGCAGAGCGTTTCGGAGATTGCAGTACTGCTGCTCTAACTCTCTCGATGTTTTGTGGTGTTGTAATCCTTCTCTCAGGTCCCCTTCGTACACATGACACATTCCCTGCTGTTCTGAATGCATTCACCCAATTTACAATTGATTGCCGTCCAGGAACACGTCCGCGTGGAGGAACAGCGAATTGTAAACGAAAAGCACGCTGCACTGCAATGATCGAGTGGGCATTTGAAAAATACGCTTCAACACAAAATGACCTCTCCTCACGTGTCCACTGCATGATGGCAACTGAAAGGCAGAGGAATACAAATCTCCCATCAGCCACTGTAAGCCACACCCACTCTCCCCTCTCTTCGACCGACAGTGCCGCCACAGCATGCAGTGCAAAAAAGCAAATTACCGCGCTCCACCCTGTATATATATATATATATATATATATATATATATATATAGACAGTATATATATATTTTCTTTTCTTTTTGGGACACATGGATCACTTCTATAGCGGTATGTTGGTTTTGCTAGCCTGCGAGAAAACCACGCAGTACGGATGCCATACGGATTACATACGGAGGATGCCATGCGCAAAAAACGCTGACACACCCTGCCTACGGAGGAGCTACGGACCACTTTTTTCGGGACTTTTCAGCGTATTACGGCCGTAATATACGGACCGTATTGTTTTACGCTGTGTGTGACGCCGGCCTAATCCCTTAGCAAACACCCAGGAGGGGAGGAGAGGAGAGGAGACATCACACACGTCAGCAGACTCCGCCCAGAATTACTGCAGTGCAGTAATGTGAGCTAGTTGTACACTAGGTTTTTCTGAAATTTCAGCAGCTGCTCCCCCTAGTGTTTAAAAGTGGAAATTCCAAAACTTTTCAAATTATTTTTCATATTTTACTAAATTATAAACAAATGATAATATTTTTTAAGAACATGTAATCATTAATTCTTGACATTTTTACAATTTCTGCAAAAAATTTTTTTTTGATGGCACCTTCCCTTTAATGTCACCTTACAATAGCAAGGTAACATTAACCCTTCATTATCCCATATCCCACCGCTACACGGGAATGGGAAGAGAGTGGCCAAGTGCCAGAATAGGCGCATCTTCCAGATGTGCCTTTTCTGGGGTGGCTGGGGGCAGATGTTTTTAACCAGGGGGGGCAATAACCATGGACCCTCTCCAGGCTATTAATATCTGACCTCAGTCACTGGCTTTACTACTCTGGCGGAGAAAATTGCGCGGGAGCCCAAGCCAATTTTTTCCGCCATTTAACCCTTTAATTTAATAGCTAGACAGCCCAAATTTTGCAGATACACACTACTGACATTAGTAGTGTTGAATATGCAAAAAAAAGGGGGATATGACATGGTTTACTGTATGTAAACCATGTCTCATATCATGTCGGGTTTAGGAAGGAGATAGCAAAGCCGGCAATTGAATTACCGGCTTTTAAGCTATCTCGCGCTGGATGAAATATTAATATATATACATATATATATATATATTTATATCAATGATATATATATATATATACCCCTATACTATGTGTACACATGAAGACACAAAAGAGAATAGTGAAACCAAAAACACTCAGTTTGAAAAAATGTTGCAGTAATCCGCAAGTGCTAGTAAAAGATGTAAAAAACAGGGTATTTGGTTGATACGTTTTTTGCAAAAAATGTATACTAAGCTGCTCTACCAATCTTCACGGTATACCCTTATCAGAGCAGTCCTAACTAATGTATGCAATCCCTATCTGATGTATTTAAAAACCTGATCATCTGTATATAACCTGTGTGAACAGGGTTCAGAGAGGAAAAATCCATGTGTGCATACAGGGTAGAACAGCTTTTGTGCAGATAGCCCAAGAGGAGTGGTGGAACTCCCCAGTCTTGTAGACACAAGAGAACAATTATGGAAACAGGAACACATGGGCTACTTGCACAGTGAACAAGTCTGTATGATCATGTTCACACACCACCAAGAAACCTGAAGACACAAAAGAGAATAGTGAAACCAAAAACACTCAGTTTGAAAAAATGTTGCAGTAATCCGCAAGTGCTAGTAAAAGATGTAAAAAAACAGGGTATTTGGTTGATACGTTTTTTGCAAAAAATGTATACTAAGCTGCTCTACCAATCTTCACGGTATACCCTTATCAGAGCAGTCCTAACTAATGTATGCAATCCCTATCTGATGTATTTAAAAACCTGATCATCTGTATATAACCTGTGTGAACAGGGTTCAGAGAGGAAAAATCCATGTGTGCATACAGGGTAGAACAGCTTTTGTGCAGATAGCCCAAGAGGAGTGGTGGAACTCCCCAGTCTTGTAGACACAAGAGAACAATTATGGAAACAGGAACACATGGGCTACTTGCACAGTGAACAAGTCTGTAGGATCATGTTCACACACCACCAAGAAACCTGAAGACACAAAAGAGAATAGTAAAACCAAAAACACTCAGTTTGAAAAAATGTTGCAGTAATCCGCAAGTGCTAGTAAAAGATGTAAAAAACAGGGTATTTGGTTGATACGTTTTTTGCAAAAAATGTATACTAAGCTGCTCTACCAATCTTCACGGTATACCCTTATCAGAGCAGTCCTAACTAATGTATGCAATCCCTATCTGATGTATTTAAAAACCTGATCATCTGTATATAACCTGTGTGAACAGGGTTCAGAGAGGAAAAATCCATGTGTGCATACAGGGTAGAACAGCTTTTGTGCAGATAGCCCAAGAGGAGTGGTGGAACTCCCCAGTCTTGTAGACACAAGAGAACAATTATGGAAACAGGAACACATGGGCTACTTGCACAGTGAACAAGTCTGTATGATCATGTTCCTGTTTCCATATGTGTACACATGTATTCTACCTATTCTATTGTAAGCTGTTAGTGTGATTTTACTGTACACCGCACTGAATTGCTGGCTTTTCTCTCTAACACTGCGTATTTCTCACAAGTCACACTGCTGGTCCGTGTGTAATCCGTATTTTTCTGGCCCCCATAGACTTTCATTGGCGTATTTTTTGCGCAAAACGGTGACAAACACAGCATGCTGTGTTTTTCTACGGCCGTAGAAGACCGTATAATACGGATCAGTAAAATACGGCTGATAGGAGCTGGGGCATAGAGAAGCATTGTACCGTATGCAATCCGTATTTTCAGCACCTCTCTTACGTCCGTAAAACACGGTAGTGTGACGCCGGCCTAAGAAATTCATCTAAGGGTGTGTACACTTTCTTCCGAATGCAGCGATGCTCCATATGTCATCAGAAATTACTGTTTGGCCACACATCAAGGCTGAGAAGGAAAGAGCGCTATTTTGCTTTTAGAGCACAATGTTGCTAAAATAGTATTCAGTTGACAGTTGCAGAGCCCCAAAGGTGCCTGAACAACAGAAAAAGAACAAAAAGTTACCCCATTGCAAAAATTGCACCTCTCAATTAATTCATATACGGCTACATTGACTATTTTGCAATATCCATGCCAGGCTTTTTTTCTGGAGAAATGCAAATATGCTTTTTAGTTCCCATACTTTGCGCCCCCATATATTGTAGCACCCTCATATCTTGTGCCCTGCTTGTGCGTCTTTGTGCATCTGACAACACACTCTGTAAATTGTTAAGTGGTCTTTCCCCACCACAATATTGCCATCTTACTGCGGCTTAGGCACAGTGAGTCTCACAAGGAGGGGGGAGTTTGAATTTGGGAGCACAGAATTCATTTGATTTTATTTGGGGGGTGTTGGAGACGTGTCCCTTTTCCAGAGTCTTTGTTCTACCATTAACCCCTTATAGTTCCAGTAGCAGATGACGGACCTGAGTGTTGGCTGGCATTGTGTGGGATAATTTAGGGCTTTTATTGGTAACATTTAGAAGTACATATTATTTTTTGATCGCTTTCAGTATAAGGCATTTATCACATTCTTGTGTTCTATGCTGATCACTTATGTCTGGATTTGCGTTTATGTTCCACAAAAATGCTATTCAGACTTACCCCCCTACGGAACCAACCATCATAATAAGGCAGATGGAGACACTTTGGGGTCCGTTTGATATCTGCTCCAGTGGTATCCATCTTTTTAGGCATGCAAAGATCTGTGGTCGACCATACATGTGTGGTAAAAAGATGTCTAAAATAATGGGACACTGCCAGAATAGAGATCAGTACAGATGGGCCGATCCCTGGATGTTTGGGTCCGATGGATTCAGCCAAATAGTTTTAAAAAGTACTGTTCAGGTACCCAAACCAGGACCTCATTCACTAGAATGGGGGCCCTGAACATCCAGTGTTTTCCACGCTGTCTTGTGCATGTGCTTCTGATTAGCACTTCGTCGGATGGCAGAATCCCTGCTTTGATGCGGGCTCCGATGGTGAGCCCGCATCAAAGCCAGGACATATCAGCTGTTTTGAACAGCTGACATTTGCCCACAATAGGCACGGGTAGAAACGCGATCCATCTGTGCCTATTAACTAGATAAATGCTGCTGTCAAACTCTGACAGTGGCATTTAACAAGGGCATCCGGCCGGAAATTTGCACACCGGTAACCGCGTCACATGATTGTGGGTCATTGGTGCGCTGGCATGACAACCAGAGGTCTCCTGAAGACCTATATGGTTGTTGATGCAAGATTGCTTTGAGCGCCACCCTGTGGTCGGCGCTCATAGCAATGCTGCAATTCTACTACATAGGGGCGATAGCAGAGGCAATCAAGTTGTGGCAGCTTCAAGCCTCCCATGGAGGCTATTGAAGCATGCCAAAATAAAAAAAATGTTTTTAAAAATATGAAAAAATAAAAAAATATAAAAGTTTAAATCACCCCCCTATAGCCCTATTCAAAATAAAAGAATAAAAAAATTCAAACCTACACATATTTGGTATCGCCGTGTTCAAAATCGCCCAATCTAAGAATTAAAAAAAGGATTTACCAGATCGCTAAATGACGTAGCAAGAGAAAAGTCAAAACACCAGAATTATGTTTGTTTTTGGTCGCTGCAACATTGCATTAAAATGCAATAACAGGCGATCAAAAGAACGTATCTGCACCAAAATGCTATCATTAAACATGTCAGCTTGACATGCAAAAAATAAGCCCTCACCCAACATTAGAAAACGAGAAATGAACACGTTACGGGTAATGGAAAATTGCACAATTATTTTTTTTTTTTTATGGCAAAGTTTGGATGTTTTTTTTCACCACTTAGATAATAGAGAACCTAGCAAAAAAAGCCAAACAAAAAACAAGTGTGGGATTGCACTTTTTTGGCAATTTCACCACACAACTCGTCCCGCAAAACTAATCCCTCACATGACCATATTGATGGAAAAATAAAAAAGTTATGGCTCTGGGATGGAGGGGAGCAAAAAATGAAAACGCAAAACGAAAAAAAGCTCCGGGGTTAATGGGTTAAAGCACTACTTGTATAAACTACTGAATGTGTATAGAAAAAATCCTGAGTGTACTTCAAGAAACTGTCTATGCATATAGCACAAGTTCAGACCTACATGTGCTACAACAAGATATGGATCCTTATATTTAGTATTAGAAGCCACATGTAGCAGAAGTTACTAATAGGTAGTCTTAAAAATGCTATAAAAAGGATGCCAATCATGTGACACTCGTCCTTGGCTATTAAATATTGCTTTAGAATGTTTCACATATTCCGGAAATATCAACTTTACATATTTATTTAAGTCCTTATTTTTAAAGTTACCAATAGTGTTGAGCGATACCGTCCGATACTTGAAAATATCGGTATCGGATAGTATCGGCCGATACCCGAAAAGTATCGGATATCGCCGATACCGATACCCGATACCAATACAAGTCAATGGGACACCAAGTATCGGAAGGTATCCTGATGGTTCCCAGGGTCTGAAGGAGAGGAAACTCTCCTTCAGGCCCTGGGATCCATATTAATGAGTAAAATAAAGAATTAAAATAAAAAATATTGATATAATTACCTCTCCGGAGGCCCCTGGACATCACCACTGGTAACCGGCAGCCTTCTTTGCTTAAAATGAGCGCATTTAGTACCTGAGAATGACGTCGCGGCTTCTGATTGGTCGCGTGCCGCTCATGTGACCGCCACGCGACCAATCAGAAGCCGCGACGTCATTCTCAGGTCCTAAATTCCTAGGTCCTAAATTCACCCTTTAGCACAGATAATGGTTTATATAGACAAGAGTACAGCAGGGTTCAAAATAATAGCAGTGTATTAAAAAACACGAGTTAATAAAATCATCTTTATACTAGTTTTTATTTCCATGCATTGGGAACATTGCACACTGTTTTCTAATTTAAAACATGAAGAAAAATGTATAGAAATTTTAACTACTTTACAGAAAATAGCAAACATTGAACATTGGGCTGTTCTAAAAAAGAGCAGTGTCGGCATTTGTCTTTTCAAACTCACAATATGTACTTTTTTGTAAGATTTAGCATTCCTGTGAATCTATGTTGCATAGAGTCAATCAACTTCTGGCACCTGTCACCTGTTATTCCAGCCCAGGATGCTTGGATTACATCCCACAATTTTTGCCATTTGTTGACTTTGCCTCAGAAACAGCATTTTTATGTCACACCACAAGTGTTCTATTGGATTAAGGCGCAGGGATTGGTCTGGCCACTCCAAAACCTATATTTAGTTGAACTGGAACCAAGATTGCTTACAGGTGTGTTTAGAGATGTTTAAACCTATAAACAACAAAGAGCAAAATGCCCCATAAATAGCAAAAGATGTATAATAAGTAAAAAAGAAACTTTATTAACACAAACAACATATACAAAATGTAATAACAGTGTGTTGAGGATAAGGTGTATGACACAAGGACGTACACACCAAAAGAGCGCACATAAAACAGAGTAAAGGCGCAGCAATAACAACTTAGGGAAAACGGGGGTACCAAGTAACAACAATAAGTAATAAGGTGCCACAGATTATATATCCGAAAGATCGGGTAGTAGCGAGAAGAGGCCAAAGGGTCTAGACTAACACAGTGACCCCAAGTGGGGATAGACCCTGCCTCAAAACGCACCAACCCATATTGCAACTAGCCCAAATGGTGCCGCACCATAAAAATACCTCCTAAACCCTGCCTACTGCTTACCCATGTGCGCAGCCTCCGGTGTGACACGACCCACGGAAAAGCTCCGACGCGCATTTCGCGTAATAGCTGCTTCCTCGGGGGGCTGTGTGGTATCTGACACAATGCCCGGTTTTTATATCAATACCACAGCTGAAGCAAATGAGCACCTGCACTGCAGCGCACACAGGCGGGTCCACCAGCCGGCAACACGCCACTTCCGGCCTTCCCAGCGACGCCCAGATCAGAGGGAAATCCCTCGTGACGTCACAAAGTCTGAGCATCGCTGTTTGATGAAGCCTTATAGAGGCGCGGCACAGCTGGGGATCCACAGCGCAAGCGCAGTACCCCAGTAACCATGTTGAAGAGGGGAAGAAGTGCTGGCACCACAAAAGAGAAGAAAACTTAGACACAGTGAAAGACGACGCCAGATGGACGTCCAACATGCGTCTAAGCGTCATCGTTCCAGACGCCCAATGGAAGCGCTGCACCGCTGGAAGTCCACAGCGCAGGCGCAACGCCCCAGCGGCCATATTGGAAAAGGGGGACGATACTGGCAAGAAGAAAACAGGTAAATCAAACATAATTAAAAACAATGCCAGAATCCAGCCCGAGGTTGCATCCCGGAGACAATAGGCGCAAATCCGGACTGGTAGAGTGTCCCAGCTTCCATCCATTAGGCGTCCATTTTCAATCTTATAGAAATGTGTCGAATCAATAGGGGGATGCCACGTAGTTTACACAGCACTCCTTCAGAAATGCATCAGCTGCACGACTGTTTTTTCCAAACAAACTAGGTCCAATCACCAAACCAAAAAATAAAAAATGTAGAAAAAACAAACTAAAAGAGAAAAAACAGACAGAACACTAATTAAAAACACAGACCAATAAAAATGAGAGAACAAAGTGACAGAGGTCGCCACGAAAAAAGTCCTAACACGCGTCTATAGAAAGGGGACGAAGGACACCTGCTCATTCAGGCCATTGGGGACCATGGTACCCAATGAGATAATCCATCGGCACTCCATCTGTGCCAGGATCCGTTTAAGGTCACCGCCTATACTGCCAGCGTGGACCCTATCAATCCCACGCACTTTGAAGGATGCCGGATTACATGCATGATGTAGCCTGAAATGTCTCGGGATTGTGTTAAGCTCAGAGACATCAGGCGCACCTTTAGCTGCTAGGATGCCCCTGACGTGCTCACGAACCCTGACACGGAGCTCACGTGATGTAAGGCCAACATAAAACAAGTTACACGCACATGTGGCGTAATACACCACAAACGTGGTGCTGCAAGAAATATAACTTGTGATCCTATAGTCCCTATCTCCCCCTGCCGCCGAAAAATTAGTGGCTCTGATAATATTGCTACAAGCTTTACACGAGCCACATGGAAAACACCCCCATCTCTGCGGTCCTGACCCAAAAACTCTAGATGGAGCCGGGATGTAATGACTCCTCACCAACTGATCTTTTAAGCTTTTCCCCCTTCTCGCAGTGAGGAGGGGGCGGTCAGGCAAGATTTTATTGAGGGTGGGTTCTGTTTTTAAAATAGACCAATGTTTTTGTAAGATTTTCCGAACCTCCTCCCACCTATTATTATATGTGGAGATAAATCTTAGTCGTTGAGGCTTACCGATGGAGACAGGTTTCGGATGTCTACATAAAAGCTGGTTTCTGGGTACACTCTTTTCTCGTAAGTACCCTTTCTTAATGACCCTATTGCTATAGCCCCGATCCTGGAACCGTCCGGCAAGGTCCCGAGCCTGCCTCTCAAAGACCTCATCCGCTGAGCAAATCCTCCTCATTCTGAGGAATTGGCCTACCGGTATTGCTCGTATCGTAGACCGCGTATGAGCTGAAGTAGAATGTAAGAGGGCGTTGACCGATGTCTCCTTCCGGAAAACGTCGGTCCGTACTTCGCCATCATTAGATCTGATTATTCTGATGTCAAGAAAGTCAATTTCTCCACTTGCTATCCTGAGGGTCAGCCTAATATAGCGATCATTCTGATTAAGCTCGCGGATGAAGTCCAAGAGTGCCTGCTCGGGACCCTGCCAGATTAACAACACATCATCGATATAGCGATACCAGCACTGCACATGGGAAGCGGCGTGCGCCCCCCCAAAAAAAACCTCCCTCTCCCATAATCCGAGAAAGAGGTTAGCGTACGAGGGCGCACACGCTGCGCCCATGGCATTGCCACGCTTCTGTAAAAAATATCGATCCTTAAATAGAAAAAAATTGTGTGTTAAAACAAACTGTAATAGCTCCAGGATCAGGGCCTGCATCAGGGGGTCCAGGTTACTCATACCCAGAAAAAACTCAGCCGCCTCCAAACCATCCACATGTTGGATGCTGGTGTAGAGGGCTTCTACATCGATGGTTGCAAAGATCATATCAGGCTCTAGAGTAATACCATCCAATTTCCCCAGGACGTCCGTAGTGTCCCGGACATAGGAGGGGAGCGACTCCACCAAGGGGTGTAGATAATACTCAATAAATTTACAAACAGGGTCGCACAGCCCTCCCATGCCCGAGACAATCGGACGCCCCGGGGGTGACACTGGGTCCTTATGTACCTTCGGCAGAAGGTAGAAGGTAGGGACTACAGGAAACTCAATAATCAGACCCTCGAACACTTTTTTTGTTATGATGCCCCGTGTCAGGGCCCGATCCAAGATCCAAAACAACTCACTAGAGAAACCAGATAATGGATTGCACGACAGGGGGGTATATGCTTCACGGTCCCGCAGCTGGCGAAAAGCCTCTTTTTCATACTTGACCGTCGGCCAGATGACCACGTTCCCCCCCCTTATCAGCCGGTTTGATTACCACATCATGCAAGGACTTCAATTCTTTCAAAGCCCTGCATTGGGTAGGTGTTAGATTGTTGCCCCTCTTATCACTCGGGATCTTTTTCAGGTCTTCTAATACCAATTTATTAAAGATATCAATCTGGGGACAGAGTGAGAAGGGGGGGAACGTGGTACATCTCGGCACGACAGAAGCAGGAAACATACCTGTGACAGATGGTTCCGCCTCCTCCGCCAGTTCCTCGAGTACAGTCAATGCATCTTGTTCCATGGTGGTCTCGGGTGCAAAATCATCCCGAGATTTGAAGTGTAATTTACGTAGAATGACCTTTCTGAGGAACAATTGTGTGTCTTTCACGGCTGTAAAATAATTGAAGTTATTAGTGGGGACGAAAGTCAGTCCTAAGCCCAAGACATCCAACTGATCCTCTGATAATGTATGGTCTGATAAATTAATTACCTCCAAACGATTGACAGACTTAGACTTTTTCTCGAGGGACTGGGGAGGAGTGAGGCGTCGTTTATTCTTTCCTCTACGATTTCCTGCTTTTCCCAGTCCCAATCTATCACTGAAGGTACTATTGAGATGACTACTCCCGGCCTGATCCTCATCCATTGATGATGCTGATGAGAAGGAGCCACGTTGGGACAAGGGTTTAAACTGCATGGGTTGCTTTTTTCTCCATCTATACACATG
Source organism: Ranitomeya imitator (assembly GCF_032444005.1). NCBI lineage: Eukaryota > Metazoa > Chordata > Amphibia > Anura > Dendrobatidae > Ranitomeya > Ranitomeya imitator. Next base: position 510,451,671 of record NC_091282.1, on the reverse strand, counting down.
ATTGTTTTTGTAATCAAGAACATCCCTTTGATACTTTTTAGTCTTTGATGCAACAATTTCTTTCTCCCACTTTTGAAAATCCCCCTCTAGTTCATCATTCAGTTTTTTCTCAGCAGTTGCCGAGAGGGTACTGCATAGCGTTTCCTGTAGGGAGCTGATCTCCTTCTCAATTTCTTGCAGAGAGGTGGTATTGGATCTCACCAGTAATTCCATAAATCCCTTAGAACAACTAGAGGACAGCTCCTCCCATTCCTACTTCAAAATTTCATCATCTATTGTAAATGAGGGGAATACCTGTATCCTTAGACCCCTAGGGATCAATCTCTTGGCTATATACCGCTCTAAAAAGGCCTTATTCCACCATAGACGCGTTTTTTTGTTTAACAAGGATTTAAGCTTAGTGACTGAATCCTCTGTTTCTCTCATATTAAAAACCACACTTGTGTCGTCACCGAATACCTCATCCAATTTAGTGAGCCACTTTTTCTCACGGGCTCTGTGATCCATGCGGTCGGTTGGGGAAGCTGTGAAAATGCACAGTAAAAATACAACTTTATAACAGAAACCAAACCTAAGGATGTAATACCAGATAGAGAGATCCCTTCTAAAGGATGTGCCCATTGCACTCCAAAGGGGGGATGGGGGCACAACTCCCCTTTACATATAAACCTATAAACAACAAAGAGCAAAATGCCCCATAAATAGCAAAAGATGTATAATAAGTAAAAAAGAAACTTTATTAACACAAACAACATATACAAAATGCAATAACAGTGTGTTGAGGATAAGGTGTATGACACAAGGACGTACACACCAAAAGAGCGCACATAAAACAGAGTAAGGGCGCAGCAATAACAACTTAGGGAAAACGGGGGTACCAAGTAACAACAATAAGTAATAAGGTGCCACAGATTATATATCCGAAAGATCGGGTAGTAGCGAGAAGAGGCCAAAGGGTCTAGACTAACACAGTGACCCCAAGTGGGGATAGACCCTGCCTCAAAACGCACCAACCCATATTGCAACTTGCCCAAATGGTGCCGCACCATAAAAATACCTCCTAAACCCTGCCTACTGCTTACCCATGTGCGCAGCCTCCGGTGTGATACGACCCATGGAAAAGCCCCGACGCGCATTTCGCGTAATAGCCGCTTCCTCGGGGGACTGTGTGGTATCTGACACAATGCCCGGTTTTTATATCAATACCATAGCTGAAGCAAATGAGGTGCAGGCGCACTGCAGCGCACACAGGCGGGTCCACCAGCCGACAACACGCCACTTCCGGCCTTCCCAGCGACGCCCAGATCAGAGGGAAATCCCTCGTGACGTCACAAAGTCTGAGCATCGCTGTTTGATGAAGCCTTATAGAGGTGCGGCACAGCTGGGGATCCACAAGCAATTTCTAAAGAGCAGAAAGGCGGGCACCGCACAAAAGAATATATACTTGAGAGGATCAGCCACGTGCATATGTAAGATCCATAGAACAAAAAAAAAAAAGAGAAAAAGACTATGCACACAGTGGGATCAACTGCATATAATAAATTTTATTGTACAAAACACCTCACTCCGCACAAAGGCACAGTAGGGAAAAACACACATTAAAAACAATTAAAACAGAGACAACCTATCCACATCCCCCTCAAAAATAATCCCAAGGATCCACATAGTCATATATAAATCATATAACAGACATTCAAAAGTTTAGGCAGAATAACATCAACATAGATGATTATTTAATTCCTAATACTGCCCACTAAATAAGTCTGAATAAAGGGAATATCTCAGTTAAATCCTGCATGCAACCAGTATGACCTAGTCACATCACTGGCCCGTGATAAGTGTATAATATTGTCCAAAAGGACGTCAGACACTGAACCAGAAAAACTCACTGACATGACCCATAGATACCATGCCCCTAATCTGGCACCTCATCCAATACGTTACCAAGTCTGGCAAAGCCTGTTACGGAAGAATAAATCCCTCATGAATATCCAGGGGGGAAAAGGAATAAATGTGCCTTAAAGGAAAATATGGGCACAACAGACTGGCACTGACCGGTACTATCCAATAAAGCTGGGTGATCCAGAAAACGGAGCTGGAATGAGAGGAGTCCAAGGCATATATATATGGGAGGAGGGGGGGAGCGGATAGGAACCCAACGCGTGTCGACGCTGCTAAGGCGTCTTCGTCAGGGGAAGATATTGAACCTGGCCTCCAAACAGGCCTTTTATGCGCGGTGTATAATATAAATGATCTACATCACCTGTGTGGCTGCTGGCGATTTCTCAGAGACCGGCAATTCCGTGACGCTGAGTAGACACTACCGGGCCTGCGCACTACAAGCGCAACCCATACCCTCCAGCGTGGCAGCCAATCAGCTCTAGCGTGCCATATCATGTTACCGGAGGGCTGAACACCAATAGGAGGTGTGCTCCCGTGGGATGACTGCGCACGCGCACTGGTCCCACACATCGGGGATAGTGGCATCCATCTGCGCTCGCTCGGCTTCCCAAACGAGGGAGACCCTAACATGCGTAATGGTAGTGGCACGCAGATGCATTAACAGTGCGCGCGCACGCCGATGTACTGTATCACATAAGATCTGTGTCCTACAATTGCCATCCAATCACGGATAAATGTACCATGCCTAAATAAGTCCATACATGTCCGATAGTAAGAATATTAATACACACTCGCCTGAGGTAATATATAGCGAGCGCTAAGAGAAAAACAACAACAGAGATGTCAAGGAGATAAACATTTAATGCTCATCCAAGAGTGTCCATATAGGAATTAACCCTGTGTGTGTACACATAACTTGGTTAGAAGGGTCCAGAAACGTATCAAAGGCCCATATACAGGAGCCAGTACCCATTTTGTATACGGTAATAGTGTTGCTTATGCACACACATACTTATTGTACTATTTTCCCTAAAAAATATATAAGCAAAAAACACAGAGATATGCCCATACTGGGTATACAGAGTATGGAATAGCAATTGTTACACAGGCAATCTGGTACCACAATCATGCCACACATACCCGTCATGCTTCAAATAAAACTCATACTTCGTACCTTGACATCCAGCTACCCCTATAAGAAGTAGCAGGACCCAGAGCATAGGCCAATATGACATGAAAGGGGTGCGTATAAAAAAAAAAAAAAAAGGATAATCCAAAGTGGGCACATATGATGAAATAGGTCCATATGGGGCAAGGCGATCTATGTAAATGAAAGGATAATCCAAAGTGGGCACATGAGCTAGAAGGGGCCCATATGGGGCGAGGCGATCTATGTATGGAGTGTTGGTGATCAAACAAGACCGTCAACATGATGCACTATGGTGGGTAAATATATCACCACCTGAACTGGTAACATAAACTTCACCAGTCTCCACACTTCGGGGCTAGACCTGTTTGTAAAAGCCGGTAAATAACAGTTCCTCGTTGATCCCTACAGGAGCCCGACTATCCAGATTGTAAATCCACTTGGACTCTCTCCTAAGTAGGTCCAACACAATGTTACCACCCCGAATATCCATTTTAATTCCCTCCAGCCCCATAACCCTCAAGCTCGCCGCAGAACCACCATGAATCTGCAGGAAATGTCCTGCTACTGATGAGAGCTGTTTACCTTTCTCCCGATCTCTTTTAGCAGTATTAATGCTAGACAAATGCTGTTGCACCCGGCGCCTAAGCTCCTGTGTCGTATACCCCACATAAAGTTTTGGGCACCCACACACCAGGGCATACACCAGATTCCTGGTACGGCAGTTGAAATACGCCAAGGGTTCAATCTTTTTTGATAAGTGTGGAAGCGATATACCCGTATCTGATATCATGAAGCCGCATATATTGCATCCACCACATGGATAGGACCCAAAGATGCGACCACAGCTGCCACTTCTAGCCGATGCCCGTTTAAAGTGGCTAGATACCAGCTCGTCCTTAAGGTTCCGTGACCTTCTGGCCACCATTCTTGGTGCAGGAGCAAGCCAGGGGTGAAGTTTGGGTTCTGTGAGTAGGATATTCCAATTTTTCTTAAGAATCCCATACACATCCCCCCATTGATTATGGTACACAGTAATCAGATCTATTGTCCGTGCATCCTTCTTCTGTTTAGGTTTAAGTATCTCCTCCCGTTCACACTGCTGGGAGTGCTGGAATGCTCGCGAGATCACTTTTCGCGGATACCCCCTGGTTTGGAACCTGTCAGTAAGTTTCTTAGATTCTGCCCGAAAGTCCTCCTCAGTTGAGCAGTTCCTTTTGACTCTCAAAAATTGTCCCTTGGGTATACTGTTACGAAGGTGAATCGGGTGTGCACTGTCGTAGTGGAGTAAGCTGTTAGTGGCCGTCTCTTTTCTATGTAGATTCGTGATGATCCGGTTGTCCTTCATGATGACATTTAAATCCAGGAAGTCCACCCTATCAGGGGATATCTTAGATGTGAGTCTAATGTTCCATGGATTCCTGTTGAGCAGATCAATAAAGTCATTACATGTCTCCAGGGTCCCAACCCAAAAGAAGAGAACATCATCGATGAACCTGTGCCATTCCAGCACATGTTCATGATACTGTTCGAGCCCATACACATATGTCTCCTCCCACCACCCCATGTAGAGGTTTGCATAAGATGGCGCGCACCTGGCACCCATAGCGGTGCCAGACGCCTGTCTATAAAAGACACGATCAAAAATAAAATAATTCTTCTCCAGAACTATTTTAAGCAAATCCAACACAAAGCGGTCATGGTCCCTGTCCCTACTCGACTTCTTATCCAAGAAATATGCAACAGCCTCCAGTCCCAGCCCATGGTCAATACTAGTGTACAATGACTCTACGTCAAGCGTAACAATGAGGGTGTCCTTCGGAGTCTCCAACCTCCCAATACTTTCTATTAAATGCATAGAGTCCCGAATATACGACCCCAGGGCAAAGACTAGAGGCTGCAGGAAATAGTCCAGGTATATACAAGGTTTCTCGAACAATCCCCCGATCCCCGATATAATGGGCCTACCTGGAGGGTTGTCCAAGCTTTTGTGCACCTTGGGGAGCATATAATATGTAGGTACTCTAGGCGTCTCCAAAGTTAGGAAGTCCTTCTCTCTCTTGCTGATAATTCCCAAACCATAGGCGGTCAAAATCAGTCCATCGAGGTGTTTCTTAAAAGTCTCCGTGGGGTCCGATGGTAAAACCTGATAATGAGAGGTATTTAATAGCTGCCTTTTTGCCTCAGTCATGTACATATCCTTAGGCCAGATGACAATATTGCCCCCTTTGTCGGCCTCCTTGATCACGAATGAGTCTTGTCTTTTCAGATTTTTCAAAGACTGTGCCTCCTCCCGAGTAAGATTCCTAGTACCCCAATCCCTTACTTTAAGATCATAAATATCCCTGCTAACCGTTTCAAAGAAAATCTGTATTACAGGGAAAAGGGAGAAGGGGGGTGAGGCCTGAGACGGAATACGCCCCGCAAACCTGCGAGACTTACCACCATCCCCTTCGTTTTCATCAAGGAGCTCCAACAAATCACGGAATACTTGTCTATCCTCATCCGGCATGTTGTCGATCACCGATGGTTTGTGATAGAGTAATTTGAACATGAGTTGCCTACAAAATAGGTACAGATCTTTAGTGAGTTCAAATTTATTAAGTGAATTTGTAGGTGAGAAGGACAGTCCCTTAGAAAGTAAAGAGATCTCTCCCGGTGACAGAGGGTATGTTGACAAGTTGACAATTTGCAACTTACCCGGCCCATTGCCCCGTGCTCCGTCCTGTCTTAGAACCTCCGATTGTTCCTCCTCGTAGTCCTCTTGCGGCCTACTGTCCAGTCCTGGAGGGGTCCCCTCCTCGGTCTTTGATTGGGGACGCCTACGTCTCCCCCTCCTGCCCCTCCTTCCTGGTCGCTTATATCCGAAGACAAAAAATCACTGGAGACAGGTTCGATCTGCTCAACTTGTACTTTGTCGCCCTGTGTGATCGGGGCCACTCTTCTATTGTTGCCACGATGTGACCATCTATAAGCTCTCGAATTATCAAAGTCCTGCTTGTCCCGTTGGAACTTGTGCTTTTTACCCTTAATCACCTCTTTCTCAAAGGTATCAATGGATGTTTTTAAACGTTGCTTGAAGGGAGTGACCTGATTCTGCATGTCTGTTATATGATTTATATATGACTATGTGGATCCTTGGGATTATTTTTGAGGGGGATGTGGATAGGTTGTCTCTGTTTTAATTGTTTTTAATGTGTGTTTTTCCCTACTGTGCCTTTGTGCGGAGTGAGGTGTTTTGTACAATAAAATTTATTATATGCAGTTGATCCCACTGTGTGCATAGTCTCTTTCTCTTTTTTTTTTTTGTTCTATGGATCTTACATATGCACGTGGCTGATCCTCTCAAGTATATATTCTTTTGTGCGGTGCCCGCCTTTCTGCTCTTTAGAAATTGCTTGTGTTGTACCTGGTGTAAGTGTTTTGACCAGGGTTTCTTGGCGGTGGCACGCCTAGGATTAAATAGATATTTATATGGATTTGGAAACTCGTGAGGCTGCTTGGCGTGACCAGGCTTCGGATGGTTTTGGCGCTGGGGAGGATGTAGCAGGTAGTGCTGTGGCGTGTGATGAGGGTTTTTCTAAATTGTGTAATGAGATTACATACTTACATAAATCTTTAACTAAGGTCTGGTGGAATACAAAAAGCCTGGAAGAATATAAAAGGCTGGGTCTTATTCCCAGGGGACTACGTGTCCAGATCTTCCCGGCCTGGGAAGTGGATTCCACATTCAAAAAGACCTGGGAGGATGGCCTATCCAAATGTTCTAGTATACTTATTAATATGCTGTTGGAACACGATTGTGCTTTATTAACCCGGCTGAGGGAGAAAATTAAGTCCAAAGAGGGGAAACTCCAGGCCTTTGACCTGCAGAATCAGGTCACTCCCTTCAAGCAACGTTTAAAAACATCCATTGATACCTTTGAGAAAGAGGTGATTAAGGGTAAAAAGCACAAGTTCCAACGGGACAAGCAGGACTTTGATAATTCGAGAGCTTATAGATGGTCACATCGTGGCAACAATAGAAGAGTGGCCCCCATCACACAGGGCGACAAAGTACAAGTTGAGCAGATCGAACCTGTCTCCAGTGATTTTTTGTCTTCGGATATAAGCGACCAGGAAGGAGGGGCAGGAGGGGGAGACGTAGGCGTCCCCAATCTAAGACCGAGGAGGGGACCCCTCCAGGACTGGACAGTAGGCCGCAAGAGGACTACGAGGAGGAACAATCGGAGGTTCTAAGACAGGACGGAGCACGGGGCAATGGGCCGGGTAAGTTGCAAATTGTCAACTTGTCAACATACCCTCTGTCACCGGGAGAGATCTCTTTACTTTCTAAGGGACTGTCCTTCTCACCTACAAATTCACTTAATAAATTTGAACTCACTAAAGATCTGTACCTATTTTGTAGGCAACTCATGTTCAAATTACTCTATCACAAACCATCGGTGATCGACAACATGCCGGATGAGGATAGACAAGTATTCCGTGATTTGTTGGAGCTCCTTGATGAAAACGAAGGGGATGGTGGTAAGTCTCGCAGGTTTGCGGGGCGTATTCCGTCTCAGGCCTCACCCCCCTTCTCCCTTTTCCCTGTAATACAGATTTTCTTTGAAACGGTTAGCAGGGATATTTATGATCTTAAAGTAAGGGATTGGGGTACTAGGAATCTTACTCGGGAGGAGGCACAGTCTTTGAAAAATCTGAAAAGACAAGACTCATTCGTGATCAAGGAGGCCGACAAAGGGGGCAATATTGTCATCTGGCCTAAGGATATGTACATGACTGAGGCGAAAAGGCAGCTATTAAATACCTCTCATTATCAGGTTTTACCATCGGACCCCACGGAGACTTTTAAGAAACACCTCGATGGACTGATTTTGACCGCCTATGGTTTGGGAATTATCAGCAAGAGAGAGAAGGACTTCCTAACTTTGGAGACGCCTAGAGTACCTACATATTATATGCTCCCCAAGGTGCACAAAAGCTTGGACAACCCTCCAGGTAGGCCCATTATATCGGGGATCGGGGGATTGTTCGAGAAACCTTGTATATACCTGGACTATTTCCTGCAGCCTCTAGTCTTTGCCCTGGGGTCGTATATTCGGGACTCTATGCATTTAATAGAAAGTATTGGGAGGTTGGAGACTCCGAAGGACACCCTCATTGTTACGCTTGACGTAGAGTCATTGTACACTAGTATTGACCATGGGCTGGGACTGGAGGCTGTTGCATATTTCTTGGATAAGAAGTCGAGTAGGGACAGGGACCATGACCGCTTTGTGTTGGATTTGCTTAAAATAGTTCTGGAGAAGAATTATTTTATTTTTGATCGTGTCTTTTATAGACAGGCGTCTGGCACCGCTATGGGTGCCAGGTGCGCGCCATCTTATGCAAACCTCTACATGGGGTGGTGGGAGGAGACATATGTGTATGGGCTCGAACAGTATCATGAACATGTGCTGGAATGGCACAGGTTCATCGATGATGTTCTCTTCTTTTGGGTTGGGACCCTGGAGACATGTAATGACTTTATTGATCTGCTCAACAGGAATCCATGGAACATTAGACTCACATCTAAGATATCCCCTGATAGGGTGGACTTCCTGGATTTAAATGTCATCATGAAGGACAACCGGATCATCACGAATCTACATAGAAAAGAGACGGCCACTAACAGCTTACTCCACTACGACAGTGCACACCCGATTCACCTTCGTAACAGTATACCCAAGGGACAATTTTTGAGAGTCAAAAGGAACTGCTCAACTGAGGAGGACTTTCGGGCAGAATCTAAGAAACTTACTGACAGGTTCCAAACCAGGGGGTATCCGCGAAAAGTGATCTCGCGAGCATTCCAGCACTCCCAGCAGTGTGAACGGGAGGAGATACTTAAACCTAAACAGAAGAAGGATGCACGGACAATAGATCTGATTACTGTGTACCATAATCAATGGGGGGATGTGTATGGGATTCTTAAGAAAAATTGGAATATCCTACTCACAGAACCCAAACTTCACCCCTGGCTTGCTCCTGCACCAAGAATGGTGGCCAGAAGGTCACGGAACCTTAAGGACGAGCTGGTATCTAGCCACTTTAAACGGGCATCGGCTAGAAGTGGCAGCTGTGGTCGCATCTTTGGGTCCTATCCATGTGGTGGATGCAATATATGCGGCTTCATGATATCAGATACGGGTATATCGCTTCCACACTTATCAAAAAAGATTGAACCCTTGGCGTATTTCAACTGCCGTACCAGGAATCTGGTGTATGCCCTGGTGTGTGGGTGCCCAAAACTTTATGTGGGGTATACGACACAGGAGCTTAGGCGCCGGGTGCAACAGCATTTGTCTAGCATTAATACTGCTAAAAGAGATCGGGAGAAAGGTAAACAGCTCTCATCAGTAGCAGGACATTTCCTGCAGATTCATGGTGGTTCTGCGGCGAGCTTGAGGGTTATGGGGCTGGAGGGAATTAAAATGGATATTCGGGGTGGTAACATTGTGTTGGACCTACTTAGGAGAGAGTCCAAGTGGATTTACAATCTGGATAGTCGGGCTCCTGTAGGGATCAACGAGGAACTGTTATTTACCGGCTTTTACAAACAGGTCTAGCCCCGAAGTGTGGAGACTGGTGAAGTTTATGTTACCAGTTCAGGTGGTGATATATTTACCCACCATAGTGCATCATGTTGACGGTCTTGTTTGATCACCAACACTCCATACATAGATCGCCTCGCCCCATATGGGCCCCTTCTAGCTCATGTGCCCACTTTGGATTATCCTTTCATTTACATAGATCGCCTTGCCCCATATGGACCTATTTCATCATATGTGCCCACTTTGGATTATCCTTTTTTTTTTTTTTTTTTTTTTTTTTTTTTTATACGCACCCCTTTCATGTCATATTGGCCTATGCTCTGGGTCCTGCTACTTCTTATAGGGGTAGCTGGATGTCAAGGTACGAAGTATGAGTTTTATTTGAAGCATGACGGGTATGTGTGGCATGATTGTGGTACCAGATTGCCTGTGTAACAATTGCTATTCCATACTCTGTATACCCAGTATGGGCATATCTCTGTGTTTTTTGCTTATATATTTTTTAGGGAAAATAGTACAATAAGTATGTGTGTGCATAAGCAACACTATTACCGTATACAAAATGGGTACTGGCTCCTGTATATGGGCCTTTGATACGTTTCTGGACCCTTCTAACCAAGTTATGTGTACACACACAGGGTTAATTCCTATATGGACACTCTTGGATGAGCATTAAATGTTTATCTCCTTGACATCTCTGTTGTTGTTTTTCTCTTAGCGCTCGCTATATATTACCTCAGGCGAGTGTGTATTAATATTCTTACTATCGGACATGTATGGACTTATTTAGGCATAGTACATTTATCCGTGATTGGATGGCAATTGTAGGACACAGATCTTATGTGATACAGTACATCGGCGTGCGCGCGCACTGTTAATGCATCTGCGTGCCACTACCATTACGCATGTTAGGGTCTCCCTCGTTTGGGAAGCCGAGCGAGCGCAGATGGATGCCACTATCCCCGATGTGTGGGACCAGTGCGCGTGCGCAGTCATCCCACGGGAGCACACCTCCTATTGGTGTTCAGCCCTCCGGTAACATGATATGGCACGCTAGAGCTGATTGGCTGCCACGCTGGAGGGTATGGGTTGCGCTTGTAGTGCGCAGGCCCGGTAGTGTCTACTCAGCGTCACGGAATTGCCGGTCTCTGAGAAGTCGCCAGCAGCCACACAGGTGATGTAGATCATTTATATTATACACCGCGCATAAAAGGCCTGTTTGGAGGCCAGGTTCAATATCTTCCCCTGACGAAGACGCCTTAGCAGCGTCGACACGCGTTGGGTTCCTATACGCTCCCCCCCTCCTCCCATATATATATGCCTTGGACTCCTCTCATTCCAGCTCCGTTTTCTGGATCACCCAGCTTTATTGGATAGTACCGGTCAGTGCCAGTCTGTTGTGCCCATATTTTCCTTTAAGGCACATTTATTCCTTTTCCCCCCTGGATATTCATGAGGGATTTATTCTTCCGTAACAGGCTTTGCCAGACTTGGTAACGTATTGGATGAGGTGCCAGATTAGGGGCATGGTATCTATGGGTCATGTCAGTGAGTTTTTCTGGTTCAGTGTCTGACGTCCTTTTGGACAATATTATACACTTATCACGGGCCAGTGATGTGACTAGGTCATACTGGTTGCATGCAGGATTTAACTGAGATATTCCCTTTATTCAGACTTATTTAGTGGGCAGTATTAGGAATTAAATAATCATCTATGTTGATGTTATTCTGCCTAAACTTTTGAATGTCTGTTATATGATTTATATATGACTATGTGGATCCTTGGGATTATTTTTGAGGGGGATGTGGATAGGTTGTCTCTGTTTTAATTGTTTTTAATGTGTGTTTTTCCCTACTGTGCCTTTGTGCGGAGTGAGGTGTTTTGTACAATAAAATTTATTATATGCAGTTGATCCCACTGTGTGCATAGTCTTTTTCTCTTTTTTTTTTTTTTTGTTCTACAGCTGGGGATCCACAGCGCAAGCGCAGTACCCCAGTAACCATGTTGAAGAGGGGAAGAAGTGCTGGCACCACAAAAGAGAAGAAAACTTAGACACAGTGAAAGACGACGCCAGATGGACGCCCAACATGCGTCTAAGCGTCATCGTTCAGGAAACTCAATAATCAGACCCTCGAACACTTTTTTTGTTATGATGCCCCGTGTCAGGGCCCGATCCAAGATCCCAAACAACTCACTAGAGAAACCAGATAATGGATTGCACGACAGGGGGGTATATGCTTCACGGTCCCGCAGCTGGCGAAAAGCCTCTTTTTCATACTTGACCGTCGGCCAGATGACCACGTTCCCCCCCTTATCAGCCGGTTTGATTACCACATCATGCAAGGACTTCAATGCCTTCAAAGCCCTGCATTGGGTAGGTGTTAGATTGTTGCCCCTCTTATCACTCGGGATCTTTTTCAGGTCTTCTAATACCAATTTATTAAAGATATCAATCTGGGGACAGAGTCACTTTGTTCTCTCATTTTTATTGGTCTGTGTTTTTAATTAGTGTTCTGTCTGTTTTTTCTCTTTTAGTTTGTTTTTTCTACATTTTTTATTTTTTGGTTTGGTGATTGGACCTAGTTTGTTTGGAAAAAACAGTCGTGCAGCTGATGCATTTCTGAAGGAGTGCTGTGGAAAATACGTGGCATCCTCCTATTGATATGACACATTTCTATAAGATTGAAAATGGACGCCTAATGGATGGAAGCTGGGACACACTGCCAGTCCGGATTTGCGCATATTGTCTCCGGGATGCAACCTCGGGCTGGATTCTGGCATTGTTTTTAATTATGTTTGATTTACCTGTTTTCTTCTTGCCAGTATCGTCCCCCTTTTCCAATATGGCCGCTGGGGCGTTGAGCCTGCGCTGTGGACTTCCAGCGGTGCAGCGCTTCCATTGGGCATCCGGAACGATGACGCTTAGACGCATGTTGGGCGTCCATCTGGCGTCGTCTTTCACTGTGTCTAAGTTTTCTTCTCTTTTGTGGTGCCAGCACTTCTTCCCCTCTTCAACATGGTTACTGGGGTACTGCGCTTGCGCTGTGGATCCCCAGCCGTGCCGCGCCTCTACAAGGCTTCCTCAAACAGCGACGCTCAGACTTTGTGACGTCACGAGGGATTTCCCTCTGATCTGGGCGTCGCTGGGAAGGCCGGAAGTGGCGTGTTGCCGGCTGGTGGACCCGCCTGTGTGCGCTGCAGTGCGCCTGCACCTCATTTGCTTCAGCTGTGGTATTGATATAAAAACCGGGCATTGTGTCAGATACCACACAGCCCCCCGAGGAAGCGGCTATTACGCGAAACGCGCGTCGGGGCTTTTCCGTGGGTCGTGTCACACCGGAGGCTGCGCACATAGGTAAGCAGTAGGCAGGGTTTAGGAGGTATTTTTATGGTGCGGCACCATTTGGGCTAGTTGCAATATGGGTTGGTGCGTTTTGAGGCAGGGTCTATCCCCACTTGGGGTCACTGTGTTAGTCTAGACCCTTTGGCCTCTTCTCGCTACTACCCGATCTTTCGGATATATAATCTGTGGCACCTTATTACTTATTGTTGTTACTTGGTACCCCCGTTTTCCCTAAGTTGTTATTGCTGCGCCCTTACTCAGTTTTATGTGCGCTCTTTTGGTGTGTACGTCCTTGTGTCATACACCTTATCCTCAACACACTGTTATTACATTTTGTATATGTTGTTTGTGTTAATAAAGTTTCTTTTTTACTTATTATACATCTTTTGCTATTTATGGGGCATTTTGCTCTTTGTTGTTTATAGGTTTATATGTAGAGGGGAGTTGTGCCCCCATCCCCCCTTTGGAGTGCAATGGGCACATCCTTTAGAAGGGATCTCTCTATCTGGTATTACATCCTTAGGTTTGGTTTCTGTTATAAAGGTGTTTAGAGATGTTGTCTTGTTGAATCACCCATGTCAAGGGCACATCCTCTTCAGCGTAAAGCACCATGACCTCTTCAAGTATTTTAATATATGCAAACTGGTCCATCATCTCTGGTATGCAGTAAATAGGTCCGGCACAATAGTAAGAGAAACATGCCCATATCATGATGCTTGCTCCACCAGGCTTCACTGTCCTCAAAGTATACTATGGCTTGAATAAGGAACGTGGGGGTTGCCTGGGAAGCTGTCTGCAGCTCTTAGACCCAGAAATAACAATTTTACTTTCCTCAGTCCAAAAAATGTTTCTCCATTTCTCTTTAGGCCAGCTGATGTGATCTTTGGCAAATTGTATCGGCGTCAGTACATGTATTTTTTTAACAGTGGGACTTTGTGTGGACTTGTTGCTAAGAGATTAGCTTCATACAGGCATCTTCAAAATGTCACAGTCCTCACAGGTAACTTGAGACTGTCTGTGATCATCCTGGAGCTGATCCTTGGCTGAGCCTTTGCCATTCTGGCTATCCTTCTATTACTATTACCACTGTCATTTGATTAATTTTTGAATATGGAATTGTAAAATAAATGATTTGCAAATGTAAATTTTTTTATTTACATTTCAGTAGTTTCATTCATATTTTAACCATGAGCGTATCTGTTTTGAAGTTTTGTCTTATTGCACATTTGCCTTAATTGCAGCCCATGCTCTTGGGAATAGCACATTTATGTTGGGCTCCTCATATAGTTTCCAGTGAATATGCAAATATGAATCTTATTTCACAGGTGCTAACAGCAGCATAAGCATAAAAAGTGGCTAATTACATATGTAGATTTATTTGGGGAAAAAACATTAATAATCATTTTAATGATATGTTTGTGGAATTTCACTTATTAAGGAGGAGGGATACTGTGAAACCAAAATTTGTTTTCCTTTATAGACCTGCAGGAAATATTTGAGATGCACTTCTTAAGTACACAGCTGACTTTTCCTGTGTGCAGGTGTACGCTTTCAAGTGTATATTTAATATTTTGCTTAATGGGAATTCTGCTTTCAGAAGCTGTTCATTTTTTTTTTCATTATGGTAAGATACATCTGAGCAAAAAGAAAAACTGCATTTTCCAGTGCTGTGCCTTACAGATCTAATATTGGAAAGAAGCAGAACTGGACTGCTAAACTAAAATGCAACTACTTATTTATCAATTTACAGGATTGCAACTTGGCCATTTTGTGCAGTGGTCAAAAGGCTTAACAGGGAGGTAGTGATATGATTGCAATAAAGCCAATTTCTACATTAAAGGGGATGTCTGGTCTACAATGACAAGTCTGGAGTCACACTGCTTGATTACAGACTTGTGAATATTCCCAGAACATGTACTATGAGCTGCAAGGACTTACCATTCACTGTCCCACGAATGGTGGTCAATTTTGCAATATACATACTACTGGGCAGAAGCCATCTCGTGGGTGCGGCCTTGTCAATATACATGTAAAGGGTTAAGGTGTATGTAGAGGAAAATAGAGGAGTATGGTTTGATACCTAAGAGTATCTGGGTCTATTTGTGGTTCTGGTGGATTCTCTTCTTTCTCTGTGAGTTTGCACTTGAGTTTCTTAAAGGGAACCTGTCACCTCAAATTGGCGGGATATTTAAATGAGTTTTTACTGGTCCGATGGGCAGCATTTCAACTTCATTTCTCCACCCCATCCACCCCTGTTGTCTGCAATATCTTAGTGAATTAGAGTACGTGTGCTCCATAGTTGGTGCGTGCACAATGCAATCTTAGGTCGCGCACGCGCAGTATGCTTTGCCCAACTGCGAGCAAAGCCAAAAAGCATTACTGCGCATGTGCCTGCGCACTATGTCTCGGAAGTATTTTGCTGTGTTGTGCGGGCACAAGCACAATAATGCTTTTCGGCATTGCTCGCAGTTGGGCAAAGCATACTGCGCGTGCGAGACCGAAGATTGCATTGCGCATGTGCCAACTACGGAGCACACATACTCTAATTCACTAACATATTGCGGACAACAGGGGCAGACGAGGTGGAGAAATGAAGTTGAAACGCTGCCCATCGGACCAGTAAAAACTCATTTAAATATCCCGCCAATTTGAGGTGACAGGTTCCCTTTCAGTGTCCTGAGCTCCGTAGTTGTGTTGAGCTCTATTAATCTCCTGAGCTACTGCTTATCTTTTTAGCTATCTTTTCATAAACATTTCAGACATTGACTATAATGTGTCCTATCCTAACTAGTCTCTTCACCTTGTTTTAATGGAATATGTTTGTGTACTTCCAAATAAGAAAAGCTGTAATATCCCATCACTGTATTTTGCTATAAATGGCCCCAGACCGTTACCACCCGTGTGATATGGGTGCACAAAAGATCTAGTTTTCTGACTGATCACTTTCCTGTGTATTCCATCACACCTAGCCAAGGATATAATTATTTGTGTGTTGATTTCAGAACGTTCCTACATACAGCTGTGGCAAAAATGAAGAGACCACTGCAAAATGTTCAGTTTGTCTGATTTTTATCTTTATAGGTATATTTTTGAGTAAAATGTAAATTGTTCATTTATTCTATTAACGTCTGACAACATGTCTCCGAATTTCCAAGCAATACATTTTATATTTTTTTTTCTGACAAAGAAAAATGGTCAAAACAAGTGCTTTCAGACCTCAATTAGTACAAAAAAAAACAAGTTCATAATCATTTAGAAACAACAATACCAATGTTTTAACTCAGGAAGAGTTCAGAAATCAATATTTTGTGGAATAACCATGATTTTTAATCACAGCTTTCATGCGTCTTGGCATGCTTTCCACCAGTCTTTCACACTGCTTCTGCAACAAAAATGTAAGCAGTTCTTCTTTGTTTGATGGCTTGTGACTATCCATCATCCTCTTGATTACATTCCAGAGGTTTTCAATGGGGTTCAGGTCTGCAGATTCGTCTGTTCATGACAGGGTTTTAATGTGGTGGTCTCTTACTTTTTGCCAGAGCTTTATAAACATCTCATACCAGTATTATGTGCCTCCTGGAGCAAATGTAGTATTGCCACTGGAATTCACTAAGGTTTGGTGGACCAGTCAGAACCAAACTGACTTTTTCTAGGTGGGGCGAAAAGTTGACCGCAATGCATATATACATATATAAATATTGCAGATTTCTACACTTCCCTTTACAGGCTGAAAACAAAAATGAATGTCACAATTTTCAGATTTAAACTTTCTATTAATTTAAAAACATCTATTATTTTTTCGACACTTCACAAATACTTGCTACTTGGTGTTTAAAGGGAACCTGTCACCCCCAAAATCGAAGGTGAGCTAAGCCCACCCGCATCAGGGGCTTATCTACAGCATTCTGGAATGCATTCTGTAACACTGTAGATAAGCCCCTGATGTATTCTGAAAGATGAGAAAAAGAGGTTAGATTATACTCACCCAGGGGTGGTCCCGGTTGTGTTCTGGTCCGATGGGCGTCGCGATCTGGGGCTACCATCTTCTTACGATGACGTCCTCTTCTTGTCTTCATGCTGTGGCTTCTGCGCAGGCGTACTTTGTCTGTCCTGTTGAGGGCAACGCAAAGTACTGCAGTGTGCAGGCGCCGGGAAAGGTTAGAGAGGGCCGGCACCTGAGCACTCCAGTACATTGCAGACAAAGTACGCCTGCACCGGAGCCGCGGCGTGAAGACCAGAAGAGGACGTCATCCTATGAAGATAGGAGGCCCCGGGCCGGACCGCGACACCCATCGGACCAGACCAGCCCTGGGTGAGTATAATCTAACCTCTTTTTCTCATCTTTCAGGATACATCGGGGGCTTATTTACAGCAGTACAGAATGCTGTAGATAAGCCCCTGATGCTGGTGGGCTTAGCTCATCTTCCCTTTAAAATCCAAATAAAATAATTTTAAGTTTGTCGGTGTAATGTGAAAATTGAGGAAAAATTCATGGGTTATGAAAACTTTTTTAAGACACTGTAAAAAAATAGATTTCAGAGCAACATAAACCCAAAATACATTTTAATTTTAACATGCAGATATTCATTCTTCCTAGTATCAAATATATAGTGCCAATATTGATAGCAGGAGACACCAAAATATTAACTTTGTGCCATTTATAATTGTGAGTCACCTCTATAACCTACATAAGTATAGATTCTTTATGTTACAACATGACCTTATTCTCCTAAGCCAGTAGATGAAATAATGAATCCTTATTAAAAGAAATGTATTGAAATGTATGGCAGACCATTTCTATATTATCAGATTTTTTTGCATTATGTATTAGTTGTAAATTTGAAGCAAGTTAAAATGAGTTCACAAGTTCATATCCATCTCATATTAGACAGAAATGAGCGTAGATTTTTGGAAACCAGAAAATGAAGCTGAAATTTCACAAAATGAGCTACAGTTTTAAC
Source organism: Ranitomeya imitator (assembly GCF_032444005.1). Taxonomy (NCBI): domain Eukaryota; kingdom Metazoa; phylum Chordata; class Amphibia; order Anura; family Dendrobatidae; genus Ranitomeya; species Ranitomeya imitator. The sequence continues at coordinate 510,433,721 of NC_091282.1, read as the reverse complement.
TGTTTGGGTCACAGCGATATCAAATATCTTGCTTTTAAGGACAAATAGCAGCAAAAGGTATCAGCACATTGAAAGCAGAAGAATGTACAATTAAGTATTAAATGAAACTGCTAGTCACGCAGGTCAAGATAGAAGGATGATGTATGAACTTTGAAATGGCTCTTGTACTTTGATTTCAAGTTCTGTGAAGACGGTTAGTCAGCATTAAAAGAACAGAGTGATAGAACAGTGGAATTTGCAATACAGTTCATCTCTTTCATTTCTGTCTAAAAGAGGAAAACTCATCTCTTTCTGTTCTTAATGTCAAAGGCTTTTTGTGCTAAAAGAGCCCATCGAAAATAATCTGAGATACCATTCTGCAAAATGATTTCTTATTATCTAATCATCGTTTATTCAATGTTATTACGGTTACTATAACAAATGGAAAATTTTAAAATCTAACAATAAAATCATTTTATATCCACATTTGCATAACAATTGCAAGATTTAATGTAAAATACAAAAAAAACTATTATGGATAAAATTGCAAAAAATGGTAAAACTGTTGAGCAACAGTGAGCAATGGCAATTGCGTTATCTTCTAAGCTGGGACATATATACATAGTAACATAGTAACATAGTTAGTAAGGCCGAAAAAAGACATTTGTCCATCCAGTTCAGCCTATATTCCATCATAATAAATCCCCAGATCTACGTCCTTCTACAGAACCTAATTGTATGATACAATATTGTTCTGCTCCAGGAAGACATCCAGGCCTCTCTTGAACCCCTCGACTGAGTTCGCCATCACCACCTCCTCAGGCAAGCAATTCCAGATTCTCACTGCCCTAACAGTAAAGAATCCTCTTCTATGTTGGTGGAAAAACCTTCTCTCCTCCAGACGCAAAGAATGCCCCCTTGTGCCCGTCACCTTCCTTGGTATAAACAGATCCTCAGCGAGATATTTGTATTGTCCCCTTATATACTTATACATGGTTATTAGATCGCCCCTCAGTCGTCTTTTTTCTAGACTAAATAATCCTAATTTCGCTAATCTATCTGGGTATTGTAGTTCTCCCATCCCCTTTATTAATTTTGTTGCCCTCCTTTGTACTCTCTCTAGTTCCATTATATCCTTCCTGAGCACCGGTGACCAAAACTGGACACAGTACTCCATGTGCGGTCTAACTAGGGATTTGTACAGAGGCAGTATAATGCTCTCATCGTGTGTATCCAGACCTCTTTTAATGCACCCCATGATCCTGTTTGCCTTGGCAGCTGCTGCCTGGCACTGGCTGCTCCAGGTAAGTTTATCATTAACTAGGATCCCCAAGTCCTTCTCCCTGTCAGATTTACCCAGTGGTTTCCCATTCAGTGTGTAATGGTGATATTGATTCCTTCTTCCCATGTGTATAACCTTACATTTATCATTGTTAAACCTCATCTGCCACCTTTCAGCCCAAGTTTCCAACTTATCCAGATCCATCTGTAGCAGAATACTATCTTCTCTTGTATTAACTGCTTTACATAGTTTTGTATCATCTGCAAATATCGATATTTTACTGTGTAAACCTTCTACCAGATCATTAATGAATATGTTGAAGAGAACAGGTCCCAATACTGACTCCTGCGGTACCCCACTGGTCACAGCGACCCAGTTAGAGACTATACCATTTATAACCACCCTCTGCTTTCTATCACTAAGCCAGTTACTAACCCATTTACACACATTTTCCCCCAGACCAAGCATTCTCATTTTGTGTACCAACCTCTTGTGTGGCACGGTATCAAACGCTTTGGAAAAATCGAGATATACCACGTCCAATGACTCACCGTGGTCCAGCCTATAGCTTACCTCTTCATAAAAACTGATTAGATTGGTTTGACAGGAGCGATTTCTCATAAACCCATGCTGATATGGAGTTAAACAGTTATTCTCATTGAGATAATCCAGAATAACATCTCTCAGAAACCCTTCAAATATTTTACCAACAATAGAGGTTAGACTTACTGGCCTATAATTTCCAGGTTCACTTTTAGAGCCCTTTTTGAATATTGGCACCACATTTGCTATGCGCCAATCCTGCGGAACAGACCCTGTCGCTATAGAGTCCCTAAAAATAAGAAATAATGGTTTATCTATTACATTACTTAGTTCTCTTAGTACTCGTGGGTGTATGCCATCCGGACCCGGAGATTTATCTATTTTAATCTTATTTAGCCGGTTTCGCACCTCTTCTTGGGTTAGATTGATGACCCTTAATATAGGGTTTTCATTGTTTCTTGGGATTTCACCTAGCATTTCATTTTCCACCGTGAATACCATGGAGAAGAAGGTGTTTAATATGTTAGCTTTTTCCTCGTCATCTACAACCATTCTTTCCTCACTATTTTTTAAGGGGCCTACATTTTCAGTTTTTATTCCTTTACTATTGATATAGTTGAAGAACAGTTTGGGATTAGTTTTACTCTCCTTAGCAATGTGCTTCTCTGTTTCCTTTTTGGCAGCTTTAATTAGTTTTTTAGATAAAGTATTTTTCTCCCTATAGTTTTTTAGAGCTTCAATGGTGCCATCCTGCTTTAGTAGTGCAAATGCTTTCTTTTTACTGTTAATTGCCTGTCTTACTTCTTTGTTTAGCCACATTGGGTTTTTTCTATTTCTAGTCCTTTTATTCCCACAAGGTATAAACCGCTTACACTGCCTATTTAGGATGTTCTTAAACACTTCCCATTTATTATCTGTATTCTTATTTCTGAGGATATTGTCCCAGTCTACCAGATTAAGGGCATCTCTAAGCTGGTCAAACTTTGCCTTCCTAAAGTTCAGTGGTTTTGTGACTCCCTGACAAGTCACCCCTAGTGAAAGACAGGTGAAACTGTACAATATTGTGGTCACTATTTCCTAGATGCCCGACCACCTGCAGATTTGTTATTCTGTCAGGTCTATTAGATAGTATTAGGTCTAAAAGTGCTGCTCCTCTGGTTGGATTCTGCACCAATTGTGAAAGATAATTCACTTCTTGGTTATTAGCAGAAACCTGTTGCCTTTATGGGTTTCACAGGTTTCTGTTTCCCAGTTAATATCCGGGTAGTTAAAGTCCCCCATAACCAGGACCTCATTATGGGTTGCAGCTTCATCTATCTGCTTTAGAAGTAGACTTTCCATTGTTTCATATTTGGGGGTTTGTAACAGACCCCAATGAGAATTTTGTTACCATTTTTCCCTCCATGAATTTCGACCCATATGGACTCGACATCCTCATTTCCTTCGCTAATATCCTCCCTTAAAGTGGACTTTAGACAAGACTTTACATAGAGACAAACCCCTCCTCCTCTCCGATTTTTACGATCCTTTCTAAACAGACTGTAACCCTGTAAGTTAACTGCCCAGTCATAGCTTTCATCTATATATATAAATAGATATATAAATATAAAAATTCTTGAACTAATCAATGTGGTAGATACATGGTTTCCAGGTGTTAGAACCTTGTTTCCATTATCTAGTAATCCATTTCAAATGTATACTTTTCTCACAAAGGTGAAGAACATTCTCCCATTTATAAGCTATCTTTAGAATGTATATCAGGGAATGTCCAAAAACATATAAAGCTAATTTACTTTATTCAACTGGCCACTAGAATATACATTAACATAGTCATGCATAAAGACTGGTATATTGATTGAGTGGTTTGAAGTCTAACAATCAAGACAATGGAGGTTATATTCCTTAGCGTTGCATACTACAGATGACCAAATCAATTTGATGCAAATCAAATTTATGTCAAATTTTAGGTGATTTACTTAGTGTGAATCACATAAAATGGAGATCACTGTTAGGGTTGGTGGAACGCATAGAGTATATACCGTATATATATGTATAAATAGGTGCGTTCGCAACCCGGGGTCCACCGTGCAGAAGAGGAACCTGCTGCTGGCAAATGGCAGCACTATATGGCGGTATAAGCGAACTCTGGTAACTCTACAGGGTCGCTAGAAATAAGATGCTGTGCCCTGTTAGCGTCACAGGGGAACACAGCTAACTGCTGAGCTGATGGCAGTCAGTGGGCACGCACTCAGAAAAGCACACAAACACTCCTCACTGGAGGTGCCGGAATTCCAGGGGATTATTTCAGCCGGGTCCCTGAACACACACATACAGGCGCGACCACAAATAGCAAGCTCATGACATGGGGTGATACTAGCGCATGGCCGTGCGGCCATGCAAACCTTTCATAGCTGAAGCAGCTTCAGGACCTTCCTAGGGAACCAATGGAAGTTGCTACAGTACCTGAGCAACTTTAGGACCTTCCTAAAGGACCAATGATAGCTGCTGCAGTATCTGAGCATGTGACCCCTGACCTCCAATGAGAGGTCTTACCTTGGGCATGCTCAGTGTTTGCAAAGCAGGACTTAGTCCCAGAAAAGCCTGCTCACCGTGCGGCCATGCAAACCTTTCATAGCTGAAGCAGCTTCTGGACCTTCCTAGGGAACCAATGGAAGTTGCTACAGTACCTGAGCAACTTTAGGACCTTCCTAAAGGACCAATGATAGCTGCTGCAGTACCTGAGCATGTGACCCCTGACCTCCAATGAGAGGTCTTACCTTGGGCATGCTCAGTGTTTGCAAAGCAGGGCTTAGTCCCAGAAAAGCCTGCTCGCCGTAGATCAGTGCAGGCTGTAACAGCAGAGCCTAGAAAGGCAGTAGTAACCCTTTGCACAGTATCAGACTGAGTGAGATGCTGGGACTGACGTCTCCGCTGAGCAGGCTCTACTGTGGCTGATGTAGAATGGGAGACTGCAGCAGACATGGCTTGAGATTCCCCCTGTGCAGCGGCGGGAACTCGACTCCTAAAGGTACCTTCACACTCAGCGACGCTGCAGCGATACCGACAACGATGTCGATCACTGCAGCATCGCTGTTTGGTCGCTGGAGAGCTGTCACACAGACAGCTCTCCAGCGACCAACGATCCCGAGGTCCCCGGGTAACCAGGGTAAACATCGGGTTACTAAGCGCAGGGCTGCGCTTAGTAACCCGATGTTTACCCTGGTTACCAGCGTAAAAGTAAAAAAAAACAAACATTACATACTTACCTACCACTGTCTGTCCTCGGCACTCTGCTTCTCTGCACTCCTCCTGCACTGGCTGTGAGCACAGCGGCCGGAAAGCACAGCGGTGACGTCACCGCTCTGCTTTCCGGCTGACCGACGCTCACAGCCAGTGCAGGAGGAGTGCAGAGAAGCAGAGCGCTGGGGACAGACAGCGGTAGGTAAGTATGTAGTGTTTGTTTTTTTACTTTTATGCTGGTAACCAGGGTAAACATCGGGTTACTAAGCGCGGCCCTGCGCTTAGTAACCCGATGTTTACCCTGGTTACCAGTGAAGACATCGCTGGATCGGTGTCACACACGCCGATCCAGCGATGTCTGCAGGGAGTCCAGCGACGAAATAAAGTTCTGGACTTTCCTCAGCGACCAACGATCTCCCAGCAGGGGCCTGATCGTTGGTCGCTGTCACACAGAACGATTTCCTTAACGATATCGTTGCTACGTCACAAAAAGCAACGATATCGTTAACGATATCGTTATGTGTGAAGGTACCTTAACACCTACATTCTACAAATTACAGAAGATTGTATCAGTTAGAGAAAACTCACCGGACAAAAGGTGCATTTGGGTGAACTCCGCATTCAGGTTTGAAGCTATCACATCATGTCCTACTAGTATGGATTATTATAGCCTGTGTGTAAGCAAAAGAAGGGAATGCAGCAGCCATTTTGTGGTGAATCTGAGTGGTAACAGCATTACAATGGACAGCTTATAGGGGTTTTCTGGGACTTCTTTTTTTTCAATTGGGCTAAGAACTGACAGGTAGGTATGCGATAATTACCTGCTTGTTCAGCTCAAAATGCTTTATTTAACCTTGAATTAAGTATGAGGAAAAAGGTAAGCAAGATTATATCAAGTTGTGAGTCCATAGCAGTGTGTTGAAGGGGTTGTCCACTACTCAGACCATCCCTTCTCAATCAGCATGTTTGCCACCAATAAAATAATAATATCTATGCTCACCTCTGGTGCCAGCACCATTCCAACGATTTTGGCACTTGCTCTCTAGGGAATCACATCATACTCTTATGGCACATGATTCCTTTTGCCGAATCAGCGCTGTCTTCACTTGTCTTGCTTTCAGACATGTCAGACATCAAGTTGAAGTGAATGGCCAGGTATAACTCTGACTTCTTCTTAATGTCCAATTCATCTGAAAGTGGTTAGAGTGAAGAGAATGCTGATTGGGCACAGGGCTCACATGACAAACAGTGAAATATGATCCCCGGAAGAGCCAGTGTCGACACCGCTGGAATGGGCCTAGCATCAGAGGCGAGTACGGGTGTTATTATTTTACTGGGGGAAGCATGTTGATTGAAAAGAGGCTGTCCAAGTCATGGGAATAGTGTGAATATTGGAATGGGCCTGTCATTCACATCCACTGAAGGACACAGTGTTCACAGGGTCCTATGTAAACCCAGATAAATCTACTAGGCTTATTATTTTGTGATAAGAAGTGTGAAAGTGATTCAGACTAAGTTAGAGGCATAGCTAAACAAACTGTGTAGAATTCCTAGGGTAGGCTGACCTACTAAATGTGACAGTGTTCATTTTATCATGAGGAAATCTTCTGATACTTAGGTACTAGTCAGATGGCCAATGGGTGTATGGTAAAAGAAAGCTGGTTGTTAACAGTCTTCAATCTAATCCACTGTGTGAGTGAAAGTTCTTCCTTTTCCAACCATCTTACTAAGAAGTTGACAATCCTATGAGCCCTTTTGACCCAAAATAATCACACACCACCTCCTCACCTCGCCCTCTATCTGTCGGAGTCCCACAAGGTTCAGTCCTTGGGCCCCTGCTCCATTTACACCTTTGGCCTGGGACAGCTCATAGAATCTCATGGCTTTCAGTATCACTTCTATGCTGATGACACACAGATCTACATCTCTGGACCAGATATCACCTCCCTTCTAACCAGAATCCCTCAATGTCTGTCCACTACTTCATCCTTCTTCTCCGCTAGATTTCTGAAACTTAACATGGACAAAACAGAATTCATCATCTTTCCCCCATCTCACGCGACCCCCCCAACGAACCTATCCATTACAGTAAATGGCTGCCCACTCTCCCCAGTCCCACAAGCTCGCTGCCTCGGGGTAATCCTTGACGCTGATCTCTCCTTCAAACCACATATCCAAGCCCTTTCCACTTCCTGCCGACTTCAACTCAAAAATATTTCACGAATCCGTTCATTCCTCAACCATTAATCTGCAAAAACCCTAGTCCATGCCCTCATCATCTCTCGCCTTGACTTCTGCAACCTCCTGCTCTGTGGCCTCCCCTCTAACTCTCTCGCACCCTTCCAATCTATTCTAAACTCTGCTGCTCGACTAATCCACCTGTCCCCCCGCTATTCCCTGGCCTCTCCCCTCTGTCAATCCCTTCACTGGCTCCCCATTGCCCAGAGACTCCACTACAAAACCCTAACCATGACATACAAAGCCATCCACAACCTGTCTCCTCCATACATCTGTGACCTAATCTCCCGATGCTTACCTACACGCAACCTCCGATGCTCACAAGATCTCCTTCTCTACTCCCCTCTTATCTCCTCTTCCCACAATCGTATACAAGATTTCTCTCGCGTATCACCCTTACTCTGAACCCTCTACCACAACACATCAGACTCTCGCCTACCATCGAAACCTTCAAAAAGAACCTGAAGACCCACCTCTTCTGACAAGCCTACAACCTGCAGTAACCACCGATCGACCAAACCGCTGCATGACCAGCTCTATCCTTGCCTACTGTATTCTCACCCATCCCTTGTAGATTGTGAGCCTTCGCGAGCAGGGTCCTCACTCCTCCTGTACCAGTTATGACCTGTATTGTTTAAGATTATTGTGCTTGTTTTTATTATGTATACCCCTCCTCACATGTAAAGCACCATGGAATAAATGGCGCTATAACAATAAATAATAATAATAATAACACTACATTTCTGTTACTTAACATATAGGTATGTTTTAAATGTTACTGACTTGCTATGAACTTGCTCTACATAATTTCTAAACTATTATTTTTTTTCATATTTCCACATATTTTAGTGTTCTGTTTGTTTTACTGTATCTTCGCAATGTTTCCAGTGTTTATTGTGTCCTTCACAAAGGAATCTTTAGAGATTTCTGGTAATTTGCTTTACTGGCATTTTGCTGCATTTCCTGTTATTCAATATGTATGATTTATAAGACAATGAAGGATGAAATATAGATTCATAATCCAGCATTTCAGGCTCTATTGTCTATCCTGTAACATACATATCTCCACAATAGAAAATGTCTTCATTAAAAGAATTTTCAATGTTTTGCTTATCTTTGTGAATCTTATTTGCATTGTTTAACAGCGAAAATATATCTGTGCTGATTTAATAAGCTAATTTGTTAACCAAATATGTGATTGTTGAAGGGATTCTCCATTAATATATTTCAAATTTCCAGAGGGAAACCAGGACAATAAATCAATATAAGAAGATATACTTAACCCTGAATTCCGCTTACTGCTCCAGTGCTGCCACTTTAGCATTTTCAACAGGACTGGAAGCAATGATATCACTGACAACCAGTTCACCTTACTTCTACAACCATTCATTGAATGCAGGATCGCCTATGTAGCCAATTATCCATACAGAGCAACTCTATGCCCCGTTCTTCTGTCACCTTACCGCTGAGGTCTGTGATTGGCTGCAGCTATCCTGAGTATGTGACGGCTGCAAAAAAGCATATATCAAAAATTGAGCATAATGGCGAGTTTAATTTTTGGCACATCTGTATGTACTTAACTCCGTTCTGTTATTCTAGTCTACTTAGCGGTAGCATTATTCCTGGATTGTATTGATATTTTCCTGTGTTGTGCTTCATGAACTTTGTATCCCAACTGATTGAGACTGCACAAGTTATTAGTATTCTGTATATACGGTAAATATAAAAATTTTATTTTTTCAAATTCATCTGATTTGTACTTGTCTGTCAACTTAGCCCAGCATGTGCTAGGACTGTGGCCGCCCGGTCCCCCGTTACTCACCTTGTCCCTCCTGCTTCGGTGTCCCGGCATGCTGCGGGACGAGGGTCACAGTGTGTTTCTCCAGCACCGGCAGTCTTGTGGTCGGCAATGGGATGTCGCTCTTCGCGCATGTGCCTTAAGACACGGCTACACGCATCGCCCGCACTTTATGGATCAGCGGTATCCTGACCTGGAAGCACCGCATAGCCAATGGTGCAGGGGCACCAGGTATATTAGGCCATCTACTCTTAGTGGAGATGCCTGATTATTGGGTATAACTCTGTTAATTAGGCTCCCTTCTGTGCATTTCCCTGTGCCATATTCTACCCCGTGGTTACCCGCCTTTTCCTCTTGTCTCTCCTACAGCACCTGTCTCCCTACCTGTCCCTGGTGGTCTCCTGTATCTGCTCTTTCCCGTTTCCTGTTGGTTCCTCAGTCCTCGGATTTTCTCCTCTTGCTTCTGCTCCTTTCCAGTGGCGCATAGAAGTCTGTCTGCTTCCCGTCCGAATCTTTTGGTACCGGCTTTCAAGATATTTGATTCCCCTGCTTGCTCCTAACTATCCCTATATAGTGGTCAGTTTCAACTTGATAGCTCACACAGGGGAGGTTCTGTATTACGACCCAGAGGGTCCACTCTAGGAAGCTCGCCTCTCCAAGGCATTACAGCATGTACAGTTTCTCAAATCTCCTCTGTGGTCTGGGAATGTAGCTGTAATTATAATGTATATATTATTATATTGCTGTCATTAAGATGCTTGGACACCTAGCTATATAGGTTAAAAAAAGACAAGGGTGTATCAAGTTCAACCCTTCTATACTTTTTATACATTATCACTAGAAGATTTATATCACACAATGCCAAAGGTTATTAGAAAAGCAATTAACACTTTTAAAATGCTGATATAGTATATACCAATACTACCTCTTGTGGTAGGGCATTACACAGTCTGACTGCACAAACTGTAAGAACCCTTTCATATTTGTACATCAGAGTCGTCTTCCCTCCACATGTATTGAATTTACCATGCTGCCATGTAAGGCCTTTTGGAAGGGATAAATTATTTGTCAGTCCTCTGTACTGACCACACGTGTTTATTCATATAAATAATATCTCCACGCAAGAAAGGTCACGTCTCTATGCCATGATATGCACCTTTCACGCTAGGTGTTGACTTCCAGCTCTGATGAGATGTGGGAGACTTCTGGAAATACACACACTAAGTGATAGCACATGTCATGATGTTGTGACATTAAGACCCTTCTCACGTTAACCTTATGAAGCCTCAACAGAGATTTCAACACAGCTGCGGTAAGCAAATGCAACGGGGACAGGATAGGTGATGGTGCGGAGTGCAGGGACCGGAAAGATGAGATTATTTTCTATATTTTGCATTTTCTATTTTGTATCTTCTATATTTTTTAACCTTTGGATGGTCTTTACTGTTCTGAAAAAACAGCTGGTGGCCACCATTTTGCTAGAATCAGCATAAAAGTAAATTACAAAAATTCATACACAATTTAAATAGAAAAAAAAATCTACTAGAATATTTTGCTGAATATGCACATAAGCAAATTTAAAAACTCTGCAATTTGGCGAATACAGATTGTCTAGAAATAAATTTCACTTAAATATATATTTACTCAACTCTAATCTACTGTATAATTGTCTAAGGGTCACTTCCGTCTGTCTGTCTGTCCTTCTGTCACGGTTATTCATTCGCTGATTGGTCTCGCCAGCTGCCTGTCATGGCTGCCACGACCAATCAGCGACGGGCACAGTCCGGAAGAAAATGGCCACTACTTACTCCCCGCAGTCAGTGCCTGTCGCCCGCATACTCCCCTCCGGTCACCGCTAACACAGAGTTAATGGCGACAGTAACGGACCACGCTATGCCGCGGCTAACTCACTCCGTTACCGCCGCTATTAACCCTGTGTGTCCCCAACCTTTTATTATTGATGCTGCCTATGCGGCATCAATAGTAAAAAAAAGTAATGTTACAAATAATAAAAAAACAAACCTGCTATACTCACCCTCCGTTGTCCGCTGAGCCGCTCGCGCCTGCCACCATCTTTCGTTCCCGGCGATGTATTGCAAAATTACCCAGAAGACCTAGCGGTCTCGCGAGACCGCTAAGTCATCTGGGTAATTTCGCAATGCATCCTGGGAACGCAAGATGGCGGCAGCCACGCGCCCATCGTCACAGCGCCGTTGGATCCAAGGAGGCGGAGAGACAGGACGCTGAGGAGCAGCGATGAGAATGGTGAGTATGTTAGAGCTACAAGGGGCCCTCGGATCGTTAGGTGAGTATGTTTATTTTTTATTTTTTAACCTGTGACATACGTGGCTGGGCAATATACTACGTCACTGGGCAATATACTACGTGGCTCTGTGCAATATACTACGTGGCTCTGCTGTATACTACGTCACTGGGCAATATACTATGTGGCTGGCCAATATACTACGTAACTGGGAAATATACTACGTCACTGGGCAATATACTACGTCACTGGGCAATATACTACGTCTCTGGGCAATATACTACTTTACTGGGCAATATACTACGTGGCTGGGCAATATACTATGTGGCTGGGCAATATACTACGTCACTGGGCAATATACTACTTTACTGGGCAATATACTACGTGGCTGGGCAATATACTACATAACTGGGCAATATACTACATCGCTGGGCAATATACTACGTGGCTCTGTGCAATATACTATGTCACTGGGCAATATACTACGTGGCTGGGCAATATACTACGTCACTGGGCAATATACTACGTGACTGGGCAATATACTACGTGGCTAGGCAATATACTACGTGGCTGGTCAATATACTACGTGGCTGGGCAATATACTACATGACTGGGCAATATACTACGTGACTGGGCAATATACTACATGGCTAGGCAATATACTACGTGGCTGGGCAATATACTACGTGGCTGGGCAATATACTACGTGACTGGGCAATATACTACATGACTGGGCAATATACTATGTGACTGGGCAATATACTACGTCACTGGGCAATATACTACGTGGCTCTGTGCAATATACTACGTGGCTCTGCTGTATGCTACGTCACTGGGCAATATACTATGTGGCTGGGCAATATACTACGTAACTGGGAAATATACTACATCACTGGGCAATATACTACATCACTGGGCAATATACTACATCACTGGGCAAAATACTACGTGGCTGGGCAATATACTACGTCACTGGGCAATATACTACGTTGCTGGGCAATATACTACGTCACTAGACAATATACTACGTGACTGGGCAATATACTACGTGGCTAGGCAATATACTACGTGGCTCTGTGCAATATACTACGTCACTGGGCAATATACTACGTTGCTGGGCAATATACTACGTCACTAGACAATATACTACGTGACTGGGCAATATACTACGTGGCTAGGCAATATACTACGTGACTGGGCAATATACTACGTGGCTGGGCAATATACTACGTGATTGGGCAATATACTATGTGACTGTGCAATATACTACGTGGCTGGGAAATATACTACGTGGCTGGGCAATATACTACGTAACTGGGCAATATATTACGTGGCTGGGCAATATACTAAGTCACTGGGCAATATACTACGTGACTGGGCAATATACTATGTGGCTGGGCAATATACTACGTGGCTGGGCAATATACTACGTGTCTGGGCAATATACTACGTGGCTGGGCAATATACTACATCACTGGGCAATATACTACGTGACTGGGCAATATACTACGTGGCTGGGCAATATACTATGTCACTGGGCTATATACTACGTAACTGGGCAATATACTACGTGGCTGGGCAATATACTACGTGGTTAGGCAATATAATATGTGGACATGCATATTCTAGAATACCCGATGCGTTAGAATCGGGCCACCATCTAGTGGTAATATATGTAATGTATAACAAAGAAGTAGACACATAAGTTTATACATTCAGCCCTATTATGTTTTTTAGCCATACAATATTCGCTTTCTTTTTATTTATTTATTATTAGTTTTTATATGAATTAAAATATTACAAGCTTTTCAGTTTATTTTTTATTTTGATGTTTTATTTAATTTTATTTTTACTGAATCAATGTGTGTTGCACAATGGTGCTGTTACTGTATGCTCACAGTATATACTGTTCCTTTTTTTTCACAGCAACAATGTAAGTGTTTTTGCTTTTCAATTTTTAGTCTACTTTCCAATAAAGTACAATTTCCTAGTTTCATATCCATCAGATTCCTCTTACCCTCTGTCTGAAGTCGTCTGAAAACATCAAGCTGTTCTTGAAGGAAATGTTGCTTGCAGCGAGCAAGAAACATCTTTTAAAGCAGATCAAAATGCTTCTACTTTAAGCATGTGAAAATAATACAATCCAGCAGCTTCCCCCTGAGCACAGATTTAGGAGTAGGTTGAAATATAGATGGGGGAGATTAAAGGAAAATAGACTTAATAAAGGGTCTTCCTTACTACAAAGTAAAAACTGTATATGCATTTCAAAGACAAGTAATCAAAAATCTATTGTGTGTGTGATCTAAGGTACTAAAACAAAAGGTTATCCCAAATGATAGTTGCGGAGGGTGTTTAGAGTGCAAATTTCAATAGGCCTTCAAGTCTGAGTATGACAGACTTGTCTTTGTTTTATTTTTATTTCAAAGCCGGATTATAATTTGTTTTGAATGTACCGCAATCATCCAAACCACCGTCTGTAGGTCATGAAATAGAAGTATAGATTATCGGCCCCAGGGACAAACTCAAGTAGCTAAGAAGAGATGAAATACTCATAAATATTTCAATAAATTTGAATCCTATCTCTTCAATTTCAACTTCATGAAAGTAAGTTTTTCCCATTGGTTATTTGTACCATTCTGTTATGTTATGTTCTTGCTTAAGAATGCCTTAGCTATTTAACACCAAGAATCTGACATGTCACTTTATGGGGTGATATTTCTGCTTCATCAGTGATTCTGAGACTTTTTTCTCGTGACACATCATACTTTAAGCTGGTGGCTCATTATAGGGGTTGTCTGGTCTAAATTAGTAGGTCTGCAGTCACTCTATGTGACTGCAGACTTATGAATCCCCTCAGAGCACGCACCATGGGCTGTGAGGATTTGCCGGTTTCTGACCTGGAACCATTGAGTACACACATGTTATGCAAACTTCCGGTCAGTTTCTATCTAGTGGGTGAGGCCTCTCTCAATATATTTCTATTATGCGAGGTCACACCCACTAGACGGCCGCCCTCCCTGAATAGTTGTGTCACTAGACAGGGGCAGCTTCGCACAAAACAAGTGTATGGAGAGAGGCCATAACATCACCACCATTCCTAGCTCAGAAACCGGCAAATCCCGTCAGCACACAATGAGTGTGCTGGGAGGGAGTCATAAGTCTGCAGTCCCACAGACTTTAAAGGGAACCTGTCACCCCGTTTTTTCAGTATGAGATAAAAATACTGTTAAATAGGGCCTGAGCTGTGCGTTACTATAGTGTATTTTGTGTACCCTGATTCCCCACCTATGCTGCCAAAATAACTTACCAAAATCGCCGTTTTCGTCTGTCAATCAGGCTGGTCAGGTCATATGGGCGTGGTGACATCGCTGTTTCTTCCCCCAGATCTTGCATATCTTTCCGTTGGTGGCGTAGTGGTTTGCGCATGCCCATCTTCTGAATCCACTGGGCAGGAGAAGAAAAAACGCGCGATCTGCGCTATTTCCCTGGTGATCTTTGGGGGCGGCCATCTTCCTGAGGCCGCGCGTGCGCATATGGAGTCCTCTGCTGCCCGGGCCTTCAGGAAAATGGCCTCGGGATGCCGTGCGTGCGCAGATGGAGATCGCGGCGGCCATTTTCCTGAAGCCGAGTTCGCATCTCGCAATTCAGGAAATTGGTGCAGCTTGGTCCATGGCCAAGGAGCACTGTCTTCGACCGTGGGCCATGTTATTGTTCTGTAGGAAAGGAGGGATATTTGACTTTAGGAACACAGATTTTGTTGAAACGATCCTAAAGCCTCATTCAGACACTCGTGTTGCACATACGAGTTGTATTCTTTTTTTTCACTGATATTCATTATAGTCTATGCGACTGTTCAAATCATGGGCGGAAATACTGCCGGTTCAACCTGTACAACTGCAGCGGGGCCCCGAGCGGGAGGGGGCCCCAAAGGACAGGCAAACCAAGGTGGTGAATGACAGCTAACAGGAGAAGCAGGGGGCCGATCTGCTGCACGCATGTGATATGAAGGTCAAAAGGGCCCCCCTGCTGACCTCACCTGTTAGTATTCATTATGCCACTGTCCGGCTGTCACTGGTGCGGTATCCATGGTGACGGCAGACACTGGAAGAGAGGAGTGACGGAGAGGGAGGGTTAGTGCTGCTGATGTGCACACTCAGTGATCCTCAGGACTGGGTTACATGAGAATGGGGAGAGGGGCTGAGGAGGGATCATTAAGTTAGGTAGGAGAAGGGCCAGGAATACAAGTATTAAAATTATCCACTATATAGGGGGATGGGATGGCGATCCCCTGGTACAATGTCTAAGATTATACGGAGTGCACAGTGATATTTGTGCATCATTACCTCGGGGATCTGCAAGTGTCTGTGCTCTAGGGTCCGCAGCTTGGAGCAGGAAGCTGCAGCAGACTCAGTGCAGAGGACGAGTGTGGACCAGGCTGACAGGATCTTTGCTACCTTGTGGAAATGTTGTAAGTATACAGTTTTGTTTTGAAAAATAAAGAAACAACAATTTATATATGAACCATGTTGGGAGTAGTGGTTAATAGTCATAAGCGAGCATGTTTGGATAAGGCGTTATCTGAGCATGCTCAAGTGCTAATGGAGCATCTTCGGCGTTGTCTAATAATATGTTCGAGTCTCTGCTGCTGCACGATTCATGGCTTTTTGACATCCGCAACACAAGCAGGAATGATTCCCTGTTTGTTAGGCAACCCCTGCATGTGTGGAACAGCCGCGAGACATGAAGCGGTGGGGAGTCGAAAATATTATTCGAGCACGCCAAAAACACTTAGCACACAAGCATGTTCGGATAATGCCTTATCTGAGCATGTTCAGTCTTCACTAATGCCGGAGACCTAAGGAAAGTGACATATCCTCATATTCAGTGCACAGTGGCCCACTAGTGACAGCACCAGCCTGGTCTTTGTCCACTGCGATCTCTTTCACATAGACCATAAGGGTGTGTTTCCACATGGCGGATTTGCTGCAGATTGTACACTGCGTTCATCCACAGCAGCCAGCTGTTACAGCATAGTGGGGGATTTTATGAAATCCCATCTCCACTATGCGTACAAAGATGCAGGTGGCAGACCTGTGTACACGCACATGCGGCGCGGTATATGTATCTAAAGTGTATGTAGGTACGGTATATGTGTGTGTGTATGTAAGGTGTATGTATGTACGGTATGTGTACAGTATGTGTATCTGTATGTACGGTATGTGTATGTACGGTGTGTATGTATGTACGGTATATGTATGTATATCCATGTGTGTATGTACGGTATATCAGTATATGTATGTAAGGTGTATGTATTTACGGTATATGTATGTGCATCTGTATGTACGGTATGTGTATGTATGTATGTACGGTATATGTATGTGTATCTGTGTGTGTATGTACGGTATATCGGTATATGTATGTAAGGTGTATGTATGTAGGGTATATGAATGTGTATCTGTGAATGTATGGTATATGTATGTAGGGTGTGTGTATGTACGTTATATGTACAGTATGTGTATCTGTATGTACGGTGTGTTTGTATGTACGGAATATGTATGTGTATCCATGTGTCTATGTGCGGTATATCGGTATAGGTATGTAAGGTATATGTATTGTGGTGTGACTGGTGGTCGCGTGGTTAATGGGAGGTATGTGTCACAGGGATGGATACTCCCTGCGATGCAACCTGGAGTATTTTGTCTTTAGTGCATGTGAGCACTAAAGATGTCATTTAGTGCACCTGGGTCCGGGTTGCGGATAGCTATAAGAGATGGGAGGGTCTGGCTACCCACATGCCTCACCTCTGGGTGAGGGTGCTTACTGTACCCCTTTTCCCTGTGGGAAGTGCTTGAGTTTGAGGACCTGCAGTGATGTCATGATCATGTGACCAGTGCATGTGATGTTACCTCACCTGTGGAGGAGGAGGTGTGTTTAGCACATGGTATTGAGTGTTTGGGAGTCTGCCAGTGTGGACAGACTTCCATGTGTCCTGGCTGGACACTACAGAGAGACCGTGTTTAGGCTGTAGAGCCTGCGTGCTGGACGTAGCACAGCCTGTGTGTCCACAGACCTGAGAGCAGAGCTCTACTATGGACATTGAGATTTATCTGTCTGATGTAAGACTGTTTATCGTTTGTTCATCTTTCTATGGTTTATGGAGAGAATAAACCAAACAGACTGCTTTAAGTGGAAAAACTGTGCCTGAGTGCTTGAATTCAGTGCCAAGCGAGTGTCCCCCAAGACACATAGTATGCGAAATGTTACAATTGGTGGAGAATGCGGGCAAGGATCCAAGGAGCACATGTTGCAGCGCTGGCATGTCTGAGCCAGAAGAGTGGACGGTCTTGACAACTGTGAGTAATACTGACCAGGGTCAGTGAGAACTATTGTTTGTGGGATACCTTCAAGGATAAGAGGGTTCCAGGAACCTGTGTGGCAGACACCAATAGGTAACGGACAGGAGTCTGTGTGATACTGACCGGAGTCAGTAAGAAACTATGTTTGGGCTGTAAAGCCGGGTGTGTAACAGAGAGGAGCCTGTGCTGTGCTGACCGGGGTCAGTGAGAGGCTGTTTTTCTTATAAAGCATGTGTGCAGGTGTTTGCTGTGGACTGGGGGGTCCATGTGTTTTTTTTTCTTCTCTGATCAACTTGCTGTGGCTCGGCAGGGCCACGAAGACTGAAGGCGTCTGGCGGTAACTCGGCGGGGTTACGAAGTTTGCTGTGGATCGGCGGGTCCAAGAAGTCTGCGGTGGTTACGTGCAGTGCAGTTGCAGCAAAAGGTTCTGCAGCAGCCGGAGTTGCTGTGGCAGCAGCAGCGGCTTGTGATCGGCAGCCGGAGGTGCCGGTGGTTTGTGTTTGCAGCGGGAGCTGTGGTAGCACCAGTAGGAACTGGTGAGGTGTCGGAAAAGACATTGCTGGACAAGGTCGTGCAGACTCTTAAAGGGCCAGTGCCGACCTAAAGAGACATACTGTGGTACTGTTGGGGCCTGAGAGTACCGTGGGGGTGTCCACGGGTTGTACCACAGAGTGGGGTGGTGTCCCTAAAGGGGTGGAGTCCCAAAATGGAGCGGTGACCCCAAATAATTATGGTTGGCCAAAAAGGGGCTGCATCCCAAAGGGGGGTAGTTGCCCAAAAGGAGGTAGAGTCCCTAAGAGGGGTGGTGGCCCTAAAGGAGAAAATGGTCCACAAGGGGGCGGTAACCCAAAAGGGGGTGGCGACCCAAATAGGGGTGGTGGCCCAAAAAGGGGCAGCGGTGAATTAGCTGATGAACTGTTGCCGGGTTCAATGTTCGAACAGCGCATGTCCAGAATATTGTACCTACTTTCCACCTGACAAGATATCACAGAGCTGTTCTGTAGAAGTCAATGGAGTGTGTGTGACTGGATTTCTGGACTCAGGGAGCCTGGTGACGCTGGTGAGTGCCACAATCCCTGTCTTTCTGATTCCCGGAAGGAAGATGGAAGTCCACTGCGTTCATGGGGTCACTACGGATTATCCGGTGTCCAGAGTAATCATTGAGATGCCCACTATTTTTTCCAGCCATGATGTACCTGTAGTCCCAGACTTGCCATTTTCTGTAGTAATAGGCCAGGACTTTGAAAGGTTTTGGGACTTGCGGGAGGAAAGGGGAGTGTCTGGTTGCTCAAAAAGGATCCAGAATGACCCTAAGGGAGCCCCACCAAAACAGGTGGCTGTAGTGATTCCGGATCGTGTGATGTGTGAAAAGGAGATAGCGACAACTAAGGTCGATAGTCCAGAGTTCTGGGTGACTGGAAGAAAGTGTGGGTCTGACACTTGTTTAAGTGGGGAATTGCTGTTCCAGGAGGACAGAGTGAAAGGGGGTGACTCCTATTCAGACTATGACTCGAGCGCAAGGGAAAAAGAGTGCAGTAAGGAGGAGCCGAGTAAAAATCACAGATCTTCATCTCGTCGCGGGGGCCGCAGAAAGGCGGGACAGGTTACACCCTCTGAGAAGAGGGATGATGAGGAGGAAACACGGTCAGGTGCAGATCACGTTAATGTCCGTGATGGGCAGGTCACTTTTTCTCTGACAAACCCTAGCACTGAGGTAGTTGGTGATGGGCTGGGGTTAGAACAGACCTTTAGTAGACCCACATCTGCAATGCCCGGAAAGGGTGAAGTGGCTCAGTATGATGAAGGCTCCAGAGTACCTGATGCTGAAGAGATGGAGAACTCTGAACTTACCAAGAGTCAAGAGGTACCTAAGAGTAAACAGACAGAGAGCCCTGCAGAGACCATAGATGTGTGGGCAGAAACAGGTGGAACCCTGAAGAGGCAGAGTGTGGGTGAGCAAGAGACCTCATCTGAAAGTTTAATTAAAGAACTGGTGGTGCGATATGTGCTAGCCAAAAGAGAGCAGGACCATAACATAGAGCTGCTTAAAGAAACAGTCCAACAAGAAAGGGTCCTGAGGCAAGCAATTGAGCACAGAGTGGGTGACCTAGAGAAGGAAGTCTCTGAGCTCAGAGGTCACCTATCAGCGTGTCAAAACATGAACAAGGCCATGTTAAAAGATATGGAGGCATTCAGAGAGGCCCAAGAGAAGAACCAGCAGGAGCTTCTCCAGAGAGAGGATGAGCGTCGCTGCTTGGTAGAGGAGCAAGATAAAGTTCTCCAAGAGCTCAAGACAAAGGAGACTAATCAACAGCTCCAGAAATCCATGAATGACCAGGAAATCAATCTGTTGCGCTCTCCCGAACTGATCGCTATGAAGGAGCGTGAGCTGGAGAGGCTGACCAAAGAAGGGGCCTCCACGGAGGAAGAAATCCAGCAAGGGAAGTGCCACGCAGATGGCCGAACAAAGGACAGCGAGGTCTTGGAAAACTGTGCTGTATACTATATTGATTCAGGGTGCACTCTAGCCGTAAGTCAATGTATAGAGAGGGTGCAAGGCCAAGTCCACTATAATATAGCACAAAAAAGGAAGAAAACAGAATGGACCAAAACAGGCCTGCACAACCATGTAATAAAGTAACAAAACATGTTTATTGAACACCACAACAAGCACGTAAAAACACTTAAAATACACCAACGTGTAAAAACACCCCACAATCCCAGAGCCGCATCTGCGCACGCGCCGTTCCTGTCCTACGGAGGCCTCCGTACCTTATCTCCTCATACACACGCGGCTGCATGTCATCTCCGCCCCCACCTCCCGGTCTCTTGGAGCGGCACACCGGTATGCAGTTACATGATCTTATGCTTCTATTTATACGTGGTTTGGGCACCACATACCTCACTTCCCCTGACGAAGCCGCGGCGGCGGCGATACGCGTGGGGTTCGGTTTTTACACCCCCTCCTGTCTATTGATCAAGCATTTGTGGCATGTGGCTCTGCAGCATCTTATTAGCCTCTTGGGTTTTTGGCTCCATTTCATTATACCTCAGACACAGCTGAGTATTCTTTTGGCGGTTAGCTGTCTAAAGATTCTTTATAGGGGAGCCTTTTCATTCAGGCTATGTTTTACTAGAGCCTATTTATGTAGCTTGAGCCCTGTCTTAGTTTTGGATACGCAATATGCATGTCTTCATCATCCTTGGACTTAGACAGTCTATTTATATTTAGGAGTCCTTATTTTGTGTACTGTTTATTATATGTACGATAATTATATTGCATTATTGCCTCTTTTCTTATGATATACTTAGGCTCTCTACTATATGTGATCATATATCTAGGATGATTTGACAGTATATAATGTGTGAACTTTGTTGTTTATCCATCAGGAAATAGTGGGGTGTTTTTACACGTTGGTGTATTTTAAGTGTTTTTACGTGCTTGTTGTGGTGTTCAATAAACATGTTTTGTTACTTTATTACATGGTTGTGCAGGCCTGTTTTGGTCCATTCTGTTTTTTTCCTTTTTTGGAAAACTGTGCTGACGCTAAGGATGAGGAGATCCAACGATATGACCAAGAAGGTGAAACTTTGATTTTCAAGTGCGTAATAGACGTACCCGAAGACATGCAAGAAGCGTGTGCCAGTGAGGAGGTGCATGAAGCTGTTTTAAAGGCGGTCGAAGCGTGTAGGGTGCACTGGGCACCTGAGACTCATCAACTGGTCATACTGTTGACTAGGGAAGTCACAGTGAAGCAGGTGGCTGTCCTGAGAGAGATGCATCTACAATGCCTCCGCAAAAAACAAATGATCACGTTGAAGAATGAGGAAGCCGCTTGATGTCTGGAGCTAGCGGGAGAAGCTCAAAGTTGGTTGGGTATTGTAGAAGACATCGTGCAAGTGCCCAGAGGTCTGATGAGTAAAGTCATCGGAAGATTTGGGAAGGTGA
The DNA here is from genome assembly GCF_032444005.1 of Ranitomeya imitator. Taxonomy (NCBI): domain Eukaryota; kingdom Metazoa; phylum Chordata; class Amphibia; order Anura; family Dendrobatidae; genus Ranitomeya; species Ranitomeya imitator. The sequence goes on along the minus strand of NC_091282.1, from coordinate 510,412,073 downwards.
TGCAGGAGATGGTGAATAGGCCCAGTGTTATGAGAGTGAGCATTCCGACAGAGGACGAAGTCCAGGTCGTGGGTGAAGATGGGATGGTTCCATTCCTGGTCGTCGGATCCATGGAGAGCCTGGGGAATACCCCAGGAGCATTCGGATATCGCGTGGTATACCTGAAACAGATAGAGCAGCTAAGACGTGAGAGGGAGCAGATCAATATAGAGCTGCGGGAATTGGCAAACAGATTGCCACCACCTTCAACTTGCGGTATAGAGAGACGAAGAGGTTCTCTAAAGACTGGAAGTGCTCAAGCTAACAGAGGATATAGAGATAAAGGGAAGAACTGCTCTCCGAAGTAAGACAATAGGGGAGATCACCAACAGAGGGAAAACCGAAGGTGGCCAGATGGAAGAGCTAGAAATAGTGACTCCTCAGTTAGCTCAGGGCTCAGTGACCTAAGCGGGAGATCCTGTAGCAGACAAAATGACAAGGGGTCATCTTTATCAAAGGATGTGACGGAAATGGTTGACGAATGCCGATGAACGGGTTCAGTAACAGGTTCTGACTTAGACAGACGGTTTGACTGTCAGGGACGACTGAGAAGGGTCTCTGGTTGGTTTAGAACAAGTGTTCAACCCCACAGGTTTGAACAGAGGGGGGAATATGTGGTGTAACTGGTGGTCGTGTGGTTAATGGGAGGTATGTGTCACAGGGATGGATGCTCCCTGCGATGCAACCCGGAGTATTTTGTCTTTAGTGCATGTGAGCACTAAAGATGTCATTTAGTGCACCTGGGTCCGGGTTGCGGGTAGCTATGAGAGATGGGAGGGTCTGGCTACCCACATGCCTCACCTCTGGGTGATGGTGCTTACAGTACCCGTTTTCCCTGTGGGAAGTGCTTGAGTTTGAGGACCTGCAGTGATGTCATGATCATGTGACCAGTGCATGTGATGTTACCTCACCTGTGAGTGTGGTTACAGGCTACCTAAAGGAGGTGTGCTTAGCACATGGTAGTGAGTGTTTGGGAGTCTACCAGTGAGGACAGACTTCCATGTGTCCCGGCTGGACACTACAGAGAGACTGTGTTTAGGCTGTAGAGTCTGCGTGCTGGACATAGCACAGCCTGTGTGTCCACAGACCTGTGAGAGCGGAGGTCTACTATGGACATTGAGGATTTATCTGTCTGATGTAAGACTGTTTATCGTTTGTTCATCTTTCTATGGTTAATGGAGAGAATAAACCAAACAGACTGCTTTAAGTGGAAAAACCATGCCTGAGTGCTTGAATTATGTGCCAAGCGAGTGTCCCCCAAGACACGTAGTATGCGAAATGCTACAGTATGTACGGTATATGTATGTGTATCTGGTAATGTATGGTATATGTATGTATGGTGTGTGTATGCATGTACGGTATATGTATGTATATCTGTGTGTATGTACGGTATATGTATGTAAAGTGTATGTATGTACGGTAAATGTATGTACGGTATATGTATGTACGGTGTGTGTATGTACGGTGTGTATGTATGTACAGTATATGTATGTGTATCTGTGTGTATGTACGGTATATGTATGTACGGTGTGTGTATGTATGTACGGTATATGTATGTGAATCTATGTGTATGTACGATACATGTATGTAAAGTGTATGTATGTACGGTACAGTACAGACCAAAAGTTTGGACACACTTTCTCATTTAAAGATTTTTCTGTATTTTCATGACTATGAGAATTGTACATTCACACTGAAGGCATCAAAACTATGAATTAACACATGCGGAATTATATACTTAACAAAAAAGTGTGAAACAACTGAAATTATGTCTTATATTCTAGGTTCTTCAAAGTAGCCACCTTTTACTTAGATGACTGATTTGCACACTCTTGGCATTCTCTTGATGAGTTTCAAGAGGTAGTCACCGGGAATGGTCTTCCAACAATCTTGAAGGAGTTCCCAGAGATGCTCAGCACTTGTTAGCCCTTTTGCCTTCACTCTGCGGACCAGCTCACCCCAAACCATCTCGATTGGGTCAGGTCTGGTGAATGTATAGGTCAGGTCATCTGTTGTAGCACCCCATCACTCTCCCTCTTGGTCAAATAGCCCTTACACAGCCTGGAGGTGTGTTTGGGGTCATTGTCCTGTTGAAAAATAAAAGATGGTCCAACTAAACGCAAACCAGATGGAATAGAATGCCTCTGCAAGATACTGTGGTAGCCATGCTGGTTCAGTATGCCTTCAATTTTGAATAAATCCCCAACGGTGTCACCAGCAAAGCACCCCCACACCATCACACCTCCTCCTCCATGCTTCACGGTGGGAACCAGACATGTAGAGTCCATCCGTTCACCTTTTCTGCGTCGCACAAAGACACAGTGGTTGGAACCAAAGATCTCAAATTTGGACTCATCAGACCAAAGCACAGATTTCTACGGGTCTAATGTCCATTCCTTGTGTTCTTTAGCCCAAACAAATCTCTTCTGCTTGTTGCCTGTCCTTAGCAGTGGTTTCCTAGCAGCTATTTTACCATGAAGGCCTGCTGCACAAAGTCTCCTCTTAACAGTTGTTGTAGAGATGTGTCTGCTGCTAGAACTCTGTGTGGCATTGACCTGGTCTCTAATCTGAGCTGCTGTTAACCTGCGATTTCTGAGGCTGGTGACTTGGATAAACTTATCCCCAGAAGCAGAGGTGACTCTTGGCCTTCCTTTCCTGGGGCGGTCCTCATGTGAGCCAGTTTCTTTGTAGCGCTTGATGGTTTTTGCCACTGCACTTGGGGACACTTTCAAAGTTTTCCCAATTTTTCGGACTGACTGACCTTCATTTCTTAAAGTAATGATGGCCACTCATTTTTCTTTACTTAGCTGCTTTTTTCTTGCCGTAGTACAAATTCTAACAGTCTATTCAGTAGGACTATCAGCTGTGTATCCACCAGACTTCTGCACAACACAACTGGTGGTCCCAACCCCATTTATAAGGCAAGAAATCCCACTTATTAATCCTGACAGGGCACACCTGTGAAGTGAAAAACATTTTCAGTGACTACCTCTTGAAGCTCATCAAGAGAATGCCAAGAGTGTGCAAAGCAGTCATCAAAGCAAAAGGTGGCTACTTTGTAGAACCTAGAATATAAGACATATTTTCAGTTGTTTTATACTTTTTTGTTAAGTATATAATTCCACATGTGTTAATTCATAGTTTTGATGCCTTCAAGATTGTTGGAAGACCATTTCCGGTGACTACCTCTTGAAGCTCATCAAGAGAATGCCAAGAGTGTGCAAAGCAGTCATCAAAGCAAAAGGTGGCTACGTTGAAGAACCTAGAATATAAGACATATTTTCAATTGTTTCACACTTTTTTGTTAATTATATAATTCCACATGTGTTAATTCATAGTTCTGATACCTTCAGTGTGAATGTACAATTTTCATGGTCATGAAAATACAGAAAAATCTTTAAATGAGGTGTGTCCAAACTTTTGGTCTGTACGGTATATGTATCTGTATCTGTGTGTGTGTATGTACGGTATATGTATATACGATGCATATGTGATCCATCGGATCGTGGATAACTTGCTGATCAATCTGCATTTGGCCACTGCCCCCCAGAGATTCGGAAAACAGGGCTCATCCTAGATAGAGCAGAGTTGTGCATGCTCGGCCTCAGCTCTATTCATTATCTATAGAGCTGCTCGGCTATTTCCATCGGTTCCATAGAAAATGAATAGAAACGGAGTTCATATTTGTAATCAGCAGCCAAAATTGATTTAAAATATGTTTTAAAACCTTTTGCCAGAAAAATTGCGTTGACCACTGTAATCATTTAAAAACAACAACACTAATGTTTTATCTCAGGAAGAGTTCAGAAATCAATATTTATGTGGAATAACCATGATTGCTAATCACAGCATTCATGTATCTTGGCATGTTTACATTCCAGAGGTTTTCAATGGGGTTCAGGTCTGGAGATTGGGCTGCCCATGACAGGGTTTTTGATGCGGTGGTTTCATAGTTTGTGCTAGAGCTGTGTGTATATATACATACAGTTGTGCTCAAAAGTTTTTTTACTTTCTTGCCCTTTTTTCAGAGAATATGAATGATAACACCAAAAATTTTTCTCCACTCATGGTTAGTGGTTGGATGAAGCCATTTATTGCCAAATACTGATGACTGTGTCAATGTGGAAACTGCTGGTGGTACCAGTGTCTTGCGCGGTACCACCAGCGAAACACCGTCACACCACACACACACACAAACGCACTGTATATGCCGTACGCAACACACACACACACTGTATACCCTGTATGCACCACACACACACTATATATGCCGTACGAAACCTCTTGCGCAGTACCACCAGTGGAACACCGCTGCGAACAAGCCACTGCCAGGATCAGCCAAATGATTCACTGACCGCCGCCATCTTTGTACCGGAAGAGTGCATGCGCAATAGTAATGTGACTGCCGCTATCTGTCTGCACAAAGATGGTGGCGGTCTGAATTACTGCGCCTGCGCAAATTCCACGCAAGCGCAGTGAATCATTCGGCTGATCCTGGCAGCAGATGCGCGATGTGTCTACAGGCAGATGAAGCCGATCAGATTAAAGGGGTTTTCCCAGAAACAAAAGTTTATTTTAAAAATTGTCTTTGTCTGTACGAGAGCACATGGGGTACACGGGTCAAAGAAGAGATGACATGAGAGGAGAAGACCGCAGATGGGGAAAGAGAGCACAGGGGTGAGAGACAGAGCACAGGGGAAGCCAGCTCAGACGGGACAGACATGAGGGGAGAACACAGCACAGGAAAGAGAGAGAGACAGCAGACAAGGGGGATAGAAAATGGGGTAGAAAGGTCAAAGAAGAGAGCACAGACAGGAGAAGTCAGCACATTGGGAAAGAGAGAGTGGATAGGTGGCGAAGCACATGGGGGGAGAGATTCTTAACTCTGCAATGCCTGCCCACATCGTGACATTACCACCCACCCGATACGATAGCATTTGGCCTCCATCTAGTGTATATATATATATATATATATATATACATTTATTTATTTTTGGGATGGGTGTACCCAATTAGGACTTTCTGCTATGGAGCCCAATGATTTCTGTGTATGCCCCTGTTTCCCACTACTGATTTCCACCTTTAGATTTACCCAGATGCAATATGCAATTACTACCTCATCTGCCAATTCCAGTGTCTCTAGCACTATGGAAGGACTATGGGGGTGATCATATTGTATGTAGGGCTATGGTGGGCAGTTCAGGGACAATATTATGTGGAGGGATGAGAGGACCATTTTTCTGTATGGGAGGCCTGCAGTTGGCTCTGTGAGGTCATTATAATATGCTGGGTCCAATTATACTGTGTTGGATGTATGTTGGGGCCACTTTCCTTTGTGGGAGGACTGTGGGAAGATATTATACTGTGTGGAGAGCTTTGTGGAGCCATTGTATTATGTGCGCGGATGAAAGGGTCCACAATTCATTGTGGAAGGGATATGGGGTCAATTATACTATTTAGGAGGAATGGGGTTATCTGTGTGGGACATTACTCTGTTTGGAGGTCTGTCAGACAAGTGTACTGTGTGGAAAGGCTGTGTGGGGGTCAATATACTTTGTGGGGCCTTATACTGTGCATGGGCAGTTATACTGTGTGTAGGGTTGTGTGGGCGATTATATTATGTCGAACTAATCATATTGTATGGCAATGCTGTGTGGTGGCGATTATGATTTGTTATGGGCAGTAACTAAACTGTGATGTGCTGAAGCCACCACGATCAGGATCACGCTTCTTTAATTTTTTTCTGTGTGTATTTTTCTTTGGTCCTGATGGTGGTGGCTGATGCACGCTACAAATTTGTTGCCATCGACGTTGGTGCTTATGGCAATTCTAAGGACTCTAGGGTGTTGCAATCATCTCAGATTGGACTTCAAATTCTTCGAGCTGGCGGAACGCTCCCAGCCCCAAGACCTTTGCCGGGTTTCACACATCCAGTACCCTTTGTGATGGTATCGGAGCAGGCATTTCACTTAAAGACCAACCTGCTGCGCCCATACCCACGAAGGGGACTGGATGACCGGCGGAGGATTTTTAATTATCGGCTGAGCCGTGCATGAAGATATGTGGAATGTACCTTTGGGATCATGTGTAATCAGTGGAGGATCTTTCACATTGCCATCCATTTAGAGCTGGAGACTGTTAACACTGTAATTAAGGCATGCTGTGTACTCCACAACTATGCTCATGAATACAGCACAGAGGTAGTTGAGGAGTCACAGCTGTCTGAATTAATTGCAGTTTACAACTTGGGTCAAGGAAGGCCATCCAACTCGGGTGTGCGTGTGCGAGAACTCTTCACTGAATACTTCACGAGTCTTGAAGGTGCCGTGCACTGGCTATACTCCTCTGTCGGTGCTGAGCAGCCTGAACAGCAGAGATCTGATGCCTAACCCCAAGCAATCAAGGCCCGGTGTTCTTCAACAATTGAAACCAAAAAAATAAATTAATAAAAAATAAACTTTTATTTAAATTTCAAATCTTGACTCCATGACTTTTTTGACGCTTTGTGACTGACACTTTTTCTGATCCCATTACCCACAGTTGACATAGTGTAAATAAGCATATACTTTTTTTAAATAAAAAATAACCACAGTTCCCCCCCCAAATTTTTTTTATAAAATTTAGATATGTACGAAACATATATACCAAACGTCTTAACCAGACTTAGAAACTAAAACATAAGGACAAACATTGTCCAAAAAATTCCTTCAACAATGGACATTATAACAACCTGTCACCAGGATGGGTGGAAACATTAGGACAAACATTGTCAAACATGTCCATCAACAATGAACATTATAACAACCTGTCAACAGGACAGGGGGGGTTGGGACGGCTGGGCTGGTTACAGAATTCCTCAAAACTGCTGGTACTCCGGCTCGTACCCATACCCCAGAAACAGGTCATGTGAAGATATACTTGTATTTGGGGAGATAGCATTATGCCCAGTAGTTGTATGAGTTGCTGATGGGTGGCCATAATTGTAGGCTTCTGCAGCGTCGGGCCTGTATGCTGCTGCCTGGCCAAAACACTGAGCAGCAGCTGCTGGTGGTGGTGGAGGCACACTTTGGGGATTAAATGCATTCATAATCCCCATTAGAGTTGAGCGACTTTTACTTTTTTAGGATCGAGTCGGGTTTCGCGAAACCCGACTTTCTCAAAAGTAGGGTCTGGTGAAATCGGCCGATTATTGTGAAAAGTCGGGGGCCGACTGTAACACAAAACCCAATGCAAGTCAATGGGGAATCAAAGTCGGCAGTGAGTGGAGGACAGGAAAACACCTACAGTGCCCATTTTAATGCCAAAAACATCAATTCGTATTACTGAAGCTTGTCAATCTTAATTTACTTTATAATAATAGTTAGGCATTGAAAACAGGGGGTCATTTGGCTAAAGTTGTGGGGGGGGTACGCTGGCTCAAGATTTTCGTGGGCCCAGGAATTCCGGAATACGTCACGGCGGTGGAGCAGGGAGAGGTAAGTATTTCAACTTTGCAAGTGCTTTGATCCTGAGCAAGCAGGGGGGGGTCCACTAGTTGGCACTGGCACAGGGCCCCTCATAGTACGGTGGTGTGTTTGATGGCAGGTGGCGCCTTACACTGCCAGAGACACTTTTGCGTACTATGAGGGGCCCTGTGCCAGTGCCAACGAGTATGCCCCCCCACCTGATGAAGGAACCTGCACTTTCATCTGCACCTTCCTCTTTGTCCCCGTGTAAGGTGGTATAGTATGCGGGAAGGGGAACCTGACTTTCACCAGGGTCAGATTCTGGCTGTGTAGAGTGCAAGGGGAATGTAGTGGTCTGGGTCAATGTACCAGCAGACCCATCAAACAGTGGCTGGGCAATGGGCAGGATGAGGAGGTAACACAGATATAGGCCCAAATAATAAAGTAGGCTAAATGCAATGCAAAATTGGTAACAGGAGTACACAGGCGGCATTGCTTTGTTCAGTAGAGGAGGACAACTGTAATGAGTGGCGCAGAGAGACTTAGCATGCCCAAAATAAAAAAAGTAGGCTAAATGCAGTTCAAAATTGGTAACTGGAGTACACAGGCGGCATTTCTTTGTTCAGTGGAGGAGGACAACTGTAATGAGTGGCGCAGAGAGACTTACTAGGCCAAAAATAAAAAAGTAGGCTAAATGCAGTTCAAAAATGCCAACAGGACTAAACAGGCGGCATTGCTTTATTCAGTGGAGGACAACTGTAATGAGTGGCTGACACAGTTAGTACGCCAAAATAATAAAGTGGGCTAAATGTCTGCCAAAAATTGTTCATAAATAAACAGGTGGTATAGCTAGGTACAGGGGTGGGCTCTTCTGCTGAGTAGCAGACAGTGGTAGTTGGCGCAAAGGATTAACTGGTCTAATGGAGGCCAGGGCCCCTGTATATTTTTAGTATCATCTATCATTTCAACAAATTTGTATTGGCAGTGCCATTGAAGGATTTAACAGCACAGACTGTTATGAAAGGCAATTCAGTACCACAATGGACATAGCGGTCAGAGCACATACAGTGATCTGACAATAACCCAAAATCATAGAACGAGCTCTGAGACGTGGGAACTCTGCAGACCGCAATCCCTAATCCTCTCCAAACAACACTAGAGGCAGCCGTGGATTGCGCCTAACTCTGCCTATGCAACTCGGCACAGCCTGAGAAACTAACTAGCCTGAAGATAGAAAATAAGCCTACCTTGTCTCAGAGAAATACCCCAAAGGAAAAGGCAGCCCCCCACATATAATGACTGTGAGTTAAGATGAAAAGACAAACGTAGAGATGAAATAGATTCAGCAAAGTGAGGCCCGACTTTCTTAACAGATCGAGGATAGAAAAGGTAACTTTGCGGTCTACACAAAACCCTAAAGAAAACCACGCAAAGGGGGCAAAAAGACCCTCCGTACCGAACTAACGGCACGGAGGTACACCCTTTGCGTCCCAGAGCTTCCAGCAACAAAATAGACAAGCTGGACAGAAAAAATAGCAAACAAATAGCAAAGAAGAACTTAGCTATGCAGATCAGCAGGCCACAGGAATGATCCAGGGAAAAGCAAGTCCAACACTGGAACATTGACAGGAAGCCAGGATCAAAGCATTAGGTGGAGTTAAGTAGAGAAGCACCTAACGACCTCACCAGATCACCTGAGGGAGGAAACTCAGAAGCCGCAGTACCACTTCCTTCCACCAACAGAAGCTCACAGAGAGAATCAGCCGAAGTACCACTTGTGACCACAGGAGGGAGCTCTGCCACAGAATTCACAACAGTACCCCCCCCTTGAGGAGGGGTCACCGAACCCTCACCAGAGCCCCCAGGCCGACCAGGATGAGCCACATGAAAGGCACGAACAAGATCGGGAGCATGGACATCAGAGGCAAAAACCCAGGAATTATCTTCCTGAGCATAACCCTTCCATTTAACCAGATACTGGAGTTTCCATCTAGAAACACGAGAATCCAAAATCTTCTCCACAATATACTCCAATTCCCCCTCCACCAAAACCTGGGCAGGAGGATCAACAGATGGAACCATAGGTGCCACGTATCTCCGCAACAATGACCTATGGAATACGTTATGTATGGAAAAAGAATCTGGAAGGGTCAAACGAAAAGACACAGGATTAAGAACCTCAGAAATCCTATACGGACCAATGAAACGAGGTTTAAACTTAGGAGAGGAAACCATCATAGGAATATGACGAGAAGATAACCAAACCAGATCCCGAACACGAAGTCGGGGACCCACACGGCGTCTGCGATTAGCGAAACGTTGAGCCTTCTCCTGGGACAAGGTCAAATTGTCCACTACATGAGTCCAAATCTGCTGCAACCTGTCCACCACAGTATCCACACCAGGACAGTCCGAAGACTCAACCTGTCCTGAAGAGAAACGAGGATGGAACCCAGAATTGCAGAAAAATGGCGAAACCAAGGTAGCCGAGCTGGCCCGATTATTAAGGGCGAACTCAGCCAAAGGCAAAAAGGACACCCAGTCATCCTGATCGGCAGAAACAAAGCATCTCAGATATGTTTCCAAGGTCTGATTGGTTCGTTCGGTCTGGCCATTAGTCTGAGGATGGAAAGCCGAGGAAAAAGACAAGTCAATGCCCATCCTACCACAAAAGGCTCGCCAAAACCTTGAAACAAACTGGGAACCTCTGTCAGAAACGATATTCTCTGGAATGCCATGTAAACGAACCACATGCTGGAAGAACAATGGCACCAAATCAGAGGAGGAAGGCAATTTAGACAAGGGTACCAGATGGACCATCTTAGAAAAGCGATCACAGACCACCCAAATCATTGACATCTTTTGAGAAACGGGAAGATCAGAAATAAAATCCATAGAGATATGTGTCCAAGGCCTCTTCGGGACTGGCAAGGGCAAAAGCAACCCACTGGCACGAGAACAGCAGGGCTTAGCCCGAGCACAAATCCCACAGGACTGCACAAAAACACGCACATCCCGCGACAGAGACGGCCACCAAAAGGATCTAGCCACCAACTCTCTGGTACCAAAGATTCCAGGATGACCAGCCAACACCGAACAATGAACCTCAGAGATAACTTTATTGGTCCACCTATCAGGGACAAACAGTCTCTCCGCTGGACAACGATCAGGTTTATTAGCCTGAAATTTTTGCAGCACCCGCCGCAAATCAGGGGAGATGGCAGACACAATTACTCCGTCCTTGAGGATACCCGCCGGCTCAGACAAACCCGGAGAATCGGGCACAAAACTCCTAGAAAGAGCATCCACCTTCACATTTTTAGAGCCCGGAAGGTACGAAATCACAAAGTCAAAACGGGCAAAAAACAGCGACCAACGAGCCTGTCTAGGATTCAACCGCTTAGCAGACTCAAGATAAGTCAAGTTCTTATGATCAGTCAATACCACCACGTGATGCTTAGCTCCGTCAAGCCAATGACGCCACTCCTCGAATGCCCACTTCATGGCCAGCAACTCTCGGTTGCCCACATCATAATTTCGCTCAGCAGGCGAAAACTTCCTGGAAAAAAAAACGCATGGTTTCATCACTGAGCAATCAGAACCTCTCTGCGACAAAACAGCGCCTGCTCCAATCTCAGAAGCATCAACCTCAACCTGGAACGGAAGAGAAACATCTGGTTGACACAACACAGGGGCAGAAGAAAAACAACGCTTCAAGTCTTGAAAAGCTTCCACAGCAGCAGAAGACCAATTGACCAAATCAGCACCCTTCTTGGTCAAATCGGTCAATGGTTTGGCAATACTAGAAAAATTGCAGATGAAGCGACGATAAAAATTAGCAAAGCCCAGGAACTTTTGCAGACTTTTCAGAGATGTCGGCTGAGTCCAATCATGGATGGCTTGGACCTTAACAGGATCCATCCCGATAGTAGAAGGGGAAAAGATGAACCCCAAAAATGAAACCTTCTGCACACCAAAGAGACACTTTGATCCCTTCACAAACAAAGAATTAGCACGCAGGACCTGAAAAACTGTTCTGACCTGCTTCACATGAGACTAACAATCATCCGAGAAGATCAAAATGTCATCCAAGTACACAATCAGGAATTTATCCAGGTACTCTCGGAAGATGTCATGCATAAACGACTGAAACACTGATGGAGCATTGGCAAGTCCGAATGGCATCACTAGATACTCAAAATGACCCTCGGGCGTATTAAATGCAGTTTTCCATTCATGTCCTCGCCTGATTCGCACCAGATTATACGCACCACGAAGATCTATCTTGGTGAACCAACTAGCCCCCTTAATCCGAGCAAACAAATCAGATAACAATGGCAAGGGGTACTGAAATTTAACCGTGATCTTATTTAGAAGGCGGTAATCTATACAAGGTCTCAGCGAACCATCCTTCTTGGCTACAAAAAAAGAACCCTGCTCCTAATGGTGACGATGACGGGCGAATATGCCCCTTCTCCAGGGATTCCTTCACATAACTGCGCATAGCAACGTGCTCAGGCACGGATAAATTAAACAGTCAACCTTTTGGGAATTTACTACCAGGAATCAAATTGATAGCACAATCACAATCCCTATGCGGAGGTAGGGCATCGGACTTGGGCTCATCAAATACATCCCAGTAATCAGATAAGAACTCTGGAACCTCAGAAGGGGTGGATGACGAAATTGACAGAAATGGAACATCACCATGTACCCCCTGACAACCCCAGCTGGACACCGACATGGATTTCCAATCTAATACTGGATTATGGGCTTGTAGCCATGGCAAACCCAACACGACCACATCATGCAGATTATGCAACACCAGAAAGCGAATAACCTCCTGATGTGCAGGAGCCATGCACATGGTCAGCTGGGTCCAGTATTGAGGCTTATTCTTGGCCAAAGGCGTGGCATTAATTCCTCTCAATGGAATAGGACACTGCAAGGGCTCTAAGAGAAACCCACAACGCTTAGCATACTCCAAGTCCATCAAATTCAGGGCAGCGCCTGAATCCACAAATGCCATGACAGAATACGATGACAAAGAGCAGATCAAGGTAACGGACAGAAGAAATTTTGACTGTACCGTACCAATGGTGGCAGACCTAGCGAACCGCTTAGTGCGCTTAGGACAATCAGAGATAGCATGAGTGGAATCACCACAGTAGAAACACAGCCCATTCAGACGTCTGTGTTCTTGCCGTTTAACTCTGGTCAAAGTCCTATCGCACTGCATAGGCTCAGGTTTAAGCTCAGGTAATACCGCCAAATGGTGCACAGATTTACGCTCACACAAGCGTCGACCGATCTGAATGGCCAAAGACATAGACTCATTCAAACCAGCAGGCATAGGAAATCCCACCATGACATCCTTAAGGGCTTCAGAGAGACCCTTTCTGAACATAGCTGCCAGCGCAGATTCATTCCATTGAGTGAGCACGGACCACTTTCTAAATTTCTGACAATATACCTCTATCTCATCCTGACCCTGACAAAGAGCCAGCAAATTTTTCTCTGCCTGATCCACTGAATTAGGTTCATTGTACAGCAATCTGAGCGCCAGGAAAAACACATTGATATTACTCAATGCAGGATCTCCTGGCGCAAGAGAAAATGCCCAGTCCTGAGGGTCGCAAAAAAGAAATAACAATCAAAACCTGTTGAACTGGATCACCAGAGGAGCGAGGTTTCAAGGCCAGAAATAATTTACAATTATTTTTGAAACTCAGAAACTTAGTTCTATCTCCAAAAAACAAATCAGGAATAGGAATTCTTGGTTCCAACATAGCTTTCTGATCAATAGTGTCTTGAATCTTTTGTACTCTTGCCGAGAGCTGATCCACAAATGAAGACAGACTTCTAATGTCCATCGCTACACCTGTGTACTGAACCACCCAAATGTCTAGGGGGAAAAAAAGGCAAAACACAGTGCAAAGAAAAAAAAATGGTCTCAGAACAACACTAGAGGCAGCCGTGGATTGCGCCTAACTCTGCCTATGCAACTCGGCACAGCCTGAGAAACTAACTAGCCTGAAGATAGAAAATAAGCCTACCTTGCCTCAGAGAAATACCCCAAAGGAAAAGGCAGCCCCCCACATATAATGACTGTGAGTTAAGATGAAAAGACAAACGTAGAGATGAAATAGATTCAGCAAAGTGAGGCCCGACTTTCTTAACAGATCGAGGATAGAAAAGGTAACTTTGCGGTCTACACAAAACCCTAAAGAAAACCACGCAAAGGGGGCAAAAAGACCCTCCGTACCGAACTAACGGCACGGGGGTACACCCTTTGCGTCCCAGAGCTTCCAGCAACAAAATAGACAAGCTGGACAGAAAAAATAGCAAACAAATAGCAAAGAAGAACTTAGCTATGCAGAGCAGCAGGCCACAGGAATGATCCAGGGAAAAGCAAGTCCAACACTGGAACATTGACAGGAAGCTAGGATCAAAGCATTAGGTGGAGTTAAGTAGAGAAGCACCTAACGACCTCACCAGATCACCTGAGGGAGGAAACTCAGAAGCCGCAGTACCACTTCCTTCCACCAACAGAAGCTCACAGAGAGAATCAGCCGAAGTACCACTTGTGACCACAGGAGGGAGCTCTGCCACAGAATTCACAACAACAGACTACACAGTGGTGGAGCAGGGAGAGGTAAGTATTGCAAGTGGTAGAGCACTGTTCGAGCTGGGGGGGAACACTCTCTCGTGGGCGGTGGTACTGGCACAGGGCCCCTCATATTACGATGGTGTGTCTGACATTGGTTGTGCACCACCACCGTCAGAGACACTTCATTGTACTATGAGGGACCCTGTGCCAGTGCCGTCACCCAAGAGTGGGCACACCCACCTGTCCAGGCAAACGGCACTGGCACGGGTGCTTGTGCCAAGTGGTGACCAAGGCCCTGTGGGGGTAGTCAGCCCATTTAGGGAGGTATAAAAATGGCCTATGGTGGACATTCAGCAGCTGCAAATGGAGGAATTGGAGCAGTCAGTAAGAGGAGGCAAAAAGCAAGACATTTTTCAAGCAAGCTACGTGTCAGCAGGGGAAGGTGGGGCAAAATAATTTGAAATCCATGATTGGTTTATTTTAATGAAGGTTAGATCATCAACATTTCGGGTAGCCAGACGTGTCCTTTTTTCGGTCAGTATTGAACCAGCAGCACTGAAGACTCTTTCTGATAGCACACTAGCAGCTGGGCAAGCGAGCTCCTGTAATGCATATTCTGCCAATTCAGGTGAGGTGTCTATTTTCGATGCCCAGTAATCAAAGGGGAATGACCTGTGAGGGAGAACATCGATAAGGGAGGAAGGGAGGGAAGGGAGGGGCTGTCTCCTGTCACTTTGAATCGATGCAGCAGTACCTGTCGTATCTGCAGTCATTGTGAAATCACTCCACAACCTGGTCATAAAACCCCTCTGTCCAACGCCACTTCGGATTTGTGCACCTCTAACACCTCTGCCATGTTGCCCCCTACAGCTCCTGTGAGAACCATCACTGCCGCTGTGTACTGGGAATGCCTGAACCAAACTGTCTACAAGAGTGGCTTGTTTGGTAGCCAATATTTGCTCAAGGTTCTCATGTGGCATGATATTTTGTAATTTTCCTTTATATCGTGGATCCAGGAGGCAGGCCAACCAGTAATTGTCATCGGCCATCATTTTGATAATGCGGGGGTCCCTTTTTAGGATACGCAAGGCATATTCAGCCATGTGGGCTAGAGTTCCAGGTGTCAATTCACTGCTTGTGCTGGGTTGAGGAACACTTTCTTGCAAATCAACATCACTTGTGTCCCGCAAGAACCCTGTACCTGACCTTGCAATGCCACCAGTTTCTATTGCCCCCTGAGAAGCATCCTCCTCCCATAAATATTCATCCCCATCATCCTCCTCCTCCTCTTCATCCACCACCTTGTCCAGGAGAGTCTCCTGAGCAGACAATGGATGACTGTCATCATGGCTTCCCTCCTCCTCGGCTGCAGACGCCTGCTCCTTAATGTGCGTCAAACTTTGCACCAGCAGATGCATTAGTGGGATGCTCATGCTTATGATGGAGTCGTCTGCACTTACCAGCCGTGTGCATTCCTCAAAACACTGAAGGACTTGACAGAGGTCTTGTAGCTTTGACCACTGCACACCAGACAACTCCATGTCTGCCATCCAACTGCATGCCCGTGTATGTGTATCCTCCCACAAACACATAACAGCATGCCTCTGTTCGCACAGCCTCTGAAGCATGTGCAGTGTGGAGTTCCACCTTGTTGCAATGTCAATTATTAGGCGGTGCTGGGGAAGATTCAGCGATCGCTGATGGTTCAGCATATGGCTGGAGTGTACGGGCGACTGACAAATGTGCGAGCAAAGTCTTCACACCTTCAGGAGCAGGGCTAGTAACCCTGGATAATTTTTCAGGAAGTGTTAAGGACTGGCGGAACGCACCAAGTGTAAGATGATATGAAACTAGGTGCGTTCGCAGTCCGAGGTCCACCGTGCAGGTAAAAACCCTGCTGCTAGTAAAGACGGACTATATGGCGGTACTATAAGAATACACACATGGGTTAACTTCACCCTGTGTGAAGGAAGCGACCCTGTTGCGTCACAGGACCGCGGTACCGCACATAGAGCGCAAGCAAGGAGTCACTAATCTCAAACCCGAGACTGAGGATTTGAGTCCAGAAGGCCCCATGCACTCGACACCGCAACTGGGGTGTCAGAGGAACATAAATAATAATATAAAGGCACAAGAGTGCATGCGGTGCCGCACTGACGGACGCCACTAACCACCCAGGCTTGGGTCAGGAAAGCTCAGAGCAAGCGCACGGCGCCGTACTGGCGGACACAGCAACTGGTAGCTGTAATGTGTGTTACGTGCTGTTGGATAAGTCGGGCGCTAGATAGCAAACATACACCTTCCGCAAACAGTCATCCAATAGGGAGGGTTATTTAAAGAGCGACTTTCACTCACAACACACACACATATTAATCAAGACAATACTAGCGCATGGCCGTGCGGTCATGCGCAGTTTATATAGTTGCAGCACAGGAAGCTGCTACCGAAGTTTTGCCCTTTCAGGACCTTCCTGGAGGACCAATGGAATGTGCTGCAGTACCTGAGCATGTGACCCTTGATCTCCAACGGGAGATCTTGCCCTGGGCATGCTCAGTGTGTGAAAATAAGGACTTAGTCCCAGAGAAGCCTGCTCGCCTCAGATCAGTGCAGGGTACAACAGGAGAGCCAGAAAAGGCAGTAGTAACCCTCTGCACAGAATCAGACCCAGCAAGACGCTGGGAGCGACGCCTCCGCTGAGCAGACCCCACTGCGGCCGATGCAGAATGGGAGACCGCAGCAGACACGGATCGAGATTCCTCCTGTGCAGCAGAGGAGACTCGACTCCTAACATTACCCCCCTCCTAGGGCCCCCCCCCTCCTTGAGCCTCACTACGCTCAAAGCCTGCAATAAGCAGCGGAGCCCGAATGTGCTCTACAGGCTCCCAGGTTCTATCCTCTGGGCCGTGACCCTTCCAGTCCACCAGATAAAATTTCTTGCCACGTACCACCTTGCACCCCACAATAGCATTCACCTCAAACTCATCCGTGGATGAACCCGATGTCCCAGCAGATGACTCAGACAACCGGGACAAACGAACGGGCTTTAAGAGGGAAACGTGAAAAGTATCGGTGATACCAAGGCGTGGAGGAATAGCCAAACGGTAGACCACAGGGTTGACCTGTTCCAGAACCTTAAACGGGCCAATGTAGCGAGGAGCAAACTTAGTGGACTCAACTCGCAGCCTGATGTTACGGGCGGAGAGCCACACTAAGTCGCCAGGAGCAAAGACCGGAGCGGGGCGCCGGTGTGTATCAGCCGAAACCCTCATTCTCTCCTTGGAGGCCCAGATGGCATCCTGTGTGCGGTCCCAGATGTCACGTGCCTCCACCGCCCAGTCTGCCACCCTAGAATCGGTGGATGACACGGGCATGGGCACAGGGACACGCGGATGCTGGCCGTAATTAAGGAGAAAAGGAGTCTGACCAGTGGAATCGGCTACGGCGTTGTTCAAGGCAAATTCCGCCCAAGGTAGCAAAGATGCCCAGTCGTCCTGCCTAGCAGAGACGAAATGACGCAAATATGTCACCAGAGTCTGGTTGGTTCTCTCCACCAACCCATTCGTCTCGGGATGGTATGCAGAGGAGAGGTTTAACTCTATGCTGAGTAAACGGCAGAGCTCTCTCCAACACCGAGACGCGAACTGGGGACCCCGATCGCTGACAATCTTATCAGGCATACCATGCAATCGGAAAATGTGCTTAATGAACAACACCGCCAAGGCCCGTGCTGAAGGTAACCGAGGAAGCGGCACCAAATGCACCATCTTAGAGAAATGGTCGGTGACAACCCAAATAATGGAGCAGCCACGCGACTTGGGTAAGCCCACCACAAAGTCCATCCCGACCATCTCCCAGGGCCTGTCTGCCACCGGTAGAGGGTAAAGCAACCCAGCAGGCCGTTGCCGAGGAGACCGATTCTGGGCGCAGGAAACACATGTCTGAATATAGTCCCTGACATCTCGGGCCATATGCGGCCACCAGTATGTTCTCGCCAAAAGCTCAGATGTCCTCTTGGTCCCAAAATGCCCACCCACTCTGGAGGAGTGAGCCCAAGAGAGAACCTCCGGTCGCAAGTTAGCTGGCACGAAAGTCTTGCCCGGGGGCACAGACTCTAGCGAAACCGGAGCTACAGTTCTCAGGCTCTCAGAAGGGACAATAAGCCGAGGCTCCTCCTCCTCCTCCTCAGATGACACTACGGAGTGGGAGAGTGCGTCGGCACGAACGTTCTTCTCCCCGGAGAGAAAATGGAGAGTAAAATGGAACCGGGAGAAGAACAGGGACCATCTAGCCTGGCGAGAATTCAGCCGCTGGGCCGTTTGTAGATATACCAAGTTCTTGTGGTCAGTGAAGACTTGGAAGGGAAAGCGAGCTCCCTCCAAGAGATGATATAACCAAGGAATGGCAAGGACTCCTGCTCAAACACACACTTCTCCAACTTGGCGTAGAGGGAGTTTGCCCGTAAGAGGTCGAAGACTTTGCGAACATCTCTCCGATGGGAGTCAATATCTGGAGAGAAGATGAGAATATCATCCAGATAGACTACGACCGAGGTGGTGAGCATATCTCGGAAGATGTCGTTCACAAAGTCTTGGAAAACGGCTGGGGCATTACAGAGCCCGAAGGGCATCACCAGATATTCATAGTGCCCATCCCTGGTGTTAAAAGCCGTCTTCCATTCATCCCCCTCACGGATGCGAATCAGGTTGTAAGCACCCCGCAGATCTAGTTTAGTAAATACCCTTGCTCCCCGAAGCCTATCGAAGAGCTCAGATATCAAGGGCAAAGGATACTTATTCTTAACGGTGATGGCATTAAGACCCCTGTAGTCTATGCATGGACGTAAGTCTCCAGTCTTATTCTGTACGAAGAAGAACCCAGCCCCTGCCGGTGACACTGACTTCCTAATGAATCCTCTTGCCAGATTCTCTTGGATATACTGAGACATTGCCTCCGTCTCCGGGAGAGATAACGGATAGACTCGACCCCGGGGAGGCTCAGCACCAGGCAAGAGGTCAATAGGGCAGTCATAGGGGTAGTGAGGCGGAAGGGTCTCCGCAGCTCTTTTGGAGAACACGTCTGCATAGGGCCAATAGTGCTTGTGGAGAGAGGAAAGATCTGCGGGTACCTGTGTAGTAGCAACCTGAACGCACTCCCTCTGACATCTACCCTCGCAGGATTTACTCCATCCCAAAATTCTCCCAGAGGACCACTCAATATGAGGAGAATGGTAGCGAAGCCATGGTATCCTCAACAGGACCTCATCAATTCCCTCAGGAATGACTAATAGGGAGATTATCTCCTGATGTGATGGAGACACAGAAAGCGTGAAAGGAATGGTTTGGTGGGTAATCTGTGAGGGTAGTGTTGACCCATTTACCACTCGAACGGTTACTGGCTTGGCGAGCATCACCAAGGGTATTGCGTGACGCTGGGCAAAAGCGGAAGACATAAAGTTACCCTCTGCCCCAGAATCCACGCATAGCTCGACCATAAGAGTGGATGGGCCTATGGTAATTGTCCCCTTGAAGGACAACTTTGAGGCAAACGTCGCCGTGTCTAGTGTACCTCCTCCAACTGCCACTAGACGCTGACGTTTCCCCGACCGCTGAGGACCCTTGGAGGCAAGATGTCCTGACTGCTGGCAAACATGACGGACCTTATGTGCACGGGCGGACAGAGATTTGGATCCCGCTCGTGTCACCTCTAAGGCCTCATGTGATTTGGATGCCTGGATTGGAGATTCCAAAGGTTTGGCGAAGGTGGGAGCCAGCCGAAACCTCTGCCTACACTGGGCTCGCTCTAACCTCCGCTCGTTAAAACGGAGGTCAATACGAGTAGAGACAGTTATTAATTCCTACAGTGTGGCAGGAATCTCCCTAGTGGCCAGAGCGTCCTTAACGTGATCAGCCAGGCCCCTCCAAATTATGGGGATAAGGGCCTTATCCGACCACTCCAGCTCGGAAGCTAAAGTACGGAAGCGGACGGAAAAATGGCTGACCAAGGACTCACCCTGAGTTAAAGCCAGTAGTTGGAGCGCTGTGTCATGGGTGACTTGAGGTCCTAAAAAGACCTTTTTCAGAGTACTCAGGAACAACGGAGCACTCTGCACCACATGATCACCACGCTCCCACAGCGGTGTAGCCCACTCCAACGCCCTGTCCGACAAGAGAGAGACAATAAATCCCACCTTAGCCCGCTCTGTAGGAAAACGTGCAGCCAGGAGCTCGAGATGGATAGAGCACTGACTCACGAATCCCCTACAAGTTTTGCAATCTCCAGAAAATTTTTCTGGCAACAGGAGGCGGGATAATGTCGGAACTGGGGTGGCAGTGGACAAGGTTGCTGCAGCCACGCTAGCAGCCTGTACAGCAACTGCGGTAACATCCACAGCTGAGGTTGAGCTCTCGAGAGCCGTCAACCTACCCTCCAGCTGCTGGATATACCGCAAAGATTGCTGAATGTCCGCCATTTACTAGCCAGACCTTGGCGCTAGTATTATGTTAAGGACTGGCGGAACGCACCAAGTATAAGATGATATGAAACTAGGTACGTTCGCAGTCCGAGGTCCACCGTGCAGGTAAAAACCCTGCTGCTAGTAAAGACAGACTATATGGCGGTACTATAAGAATACACACATGGGTTAACTTCACCCTATGTGAAGGAAGCGACCCTGTTGCGTCACAGGACCGCGGTACCGCACATAGAGCGCAAGCAAGGAGTCACTAATCTCAAACCCGAGACTGAGGATTTGAGTTCAGAAGGCCCCATGCGCTCGACACCGCAACTGGGGTGTCAGAGGAACATAAATAATAATATAAAGGCACAAGAGTGCTTGCGGTGCCGCACTGACGGACGCCACTAACCACCCAGGCTTGGGTCAGGAAAGCGCAGAGCAAGCGCACGGCGCCGTACTGGCGGACACAGCAACTGGTAGCTGTAATGTGTGTTACGTGCTGTTGGATAAGTCGGGCGCTAGATAGCAAACATACACCTTCCGCGAACAGTCATCCAATAGGGAGGGTTATTTAAAGAGCGACTTTCACTCACAACACACACACATATTAATCAAGACAATACTAGCGCATTGCCGTGCGGCCATGCACAGTTTATATAGTTGCAGCACAGGAAGCTGCTACCGAAGTTTTGCCCTTTCAGGACCTTCCTGGAGGACCAATGGAATGTGCTGCAGTACCTGAGCATGTGACCCTTGATCTCCAACGGGAGATCTTGCCCTGGGCATGCTCAGTGTGTGAAAATAAGGACTTAGTCCCAGAGAAGCCTGCTCGCCGCAGATCAGTGCAGGGTACAACAGGAGAGCCAGAAAAGGCAGTAGTAACCCTCTGCACAGAATCAGACCCAGCAAGACGCGAGCGACGCTGAGCAGACCCCACTGCGGCCGATGCAGAATGGGAGACCGCAGCAGACACGGATCGAGATTCCTCCTGTGCAGCAGAGGAAACTCGACTTCTAACAGGAAGCACTGCACCACCAGGTTCGAGGTGTGAGCCAGGCAAGGTATTTGTTTCAGTTGTGAAAGGGCTATGGCAGCCATAAAATTCTTTCCGTTATCACTTACTATCTTGCCTGCCTCAAGATGTACACTGCCCAGCCAGGACTGATTTTCTTGCTGCAAGTACTCGGCCAGTACTTCCGCGGTGTGTCTGTTGTCGCCCAAACACTTCATTTCTAACACAGCCTGCTGACGCTTACCACTAGCTGTTCGATAATGGGACACCTCGTGTGCAACACTGGCAGCTGCGAATGGAGCAGTCGTGCAACTGCGCTCTGTGGATGAGCTTTCGCTTCTGGAGGAGGAGAAGGGGTGGCGAACATCTTCATCCAACTGTTTCCTAGACCGTGGGCTAGTCAGAACTGTCACACTATGGCTGTCCCCTGTGGACCCTGCATCCACCACATTAACCCAGTGTGCTGTGATGGACAGGTAACGTCCCTAGCCATGCCTACTGGTCCATGCATCTGTTGTGAGGTGCAACTTTCTACTGACTGATTGCCTCAGTGCATGGACAATGCGGTCTTTGACATGCTGGTGGAGGGCTGGGATGGCTTTTCTCACAAAGAAGTGTTGACTGGGTAGGTCATAGCGTGGTACTGTGTAGGCCATCAGGGCTTTGAAAGCTTCGCTTTCAACAAACCGGTAGGGCATCATCTCTAACGAGATTAGTCTAGCAATGTGGGCGTTCAAACCCTGTGTACGCGGATGAGAGGATGAGTACTTTCTTTTCCTAACGAGAGTCTCTAGTAGGGTGAGCTGGACTAGAGAGCTGCATATGGTGGAACTAGCTGGGGTGGTGGTGGACATGGCAGATTGAGAGAGGGTTGGTGATGGTATTCTTGATGTTGGCCTACATACAGTGTTTCCTACCAAGAGCCTTGTGATTCCCTGACAGCTTTGACCTTGCGATGATACCTCCACATTTGCTGCTGGTGGTGTCCTTACTGGTGGGCTTACAGTGAGGGAAGCAATGTAGCGTTGCTGACTGCCTTCATTCTGAGCACTTGCACCAGTGACACGGGATGTTTGGTAGTTAGTCCAGTCTTGCAAGTGCATGCTGGTTCAATGTCTAAGCATGCACGTTGTATTTAAATTTTGGAGATTCTTCCCTCTGCTAAAGGTCTTTGCGCATTTCTTACAGATAACTTTGCACTGATCATTCGGAACTTGGTTTAAAAATTGCCACACTACACTCTTCCTACTATGGAAATCCTTTTCAGGCATTGCACGCTGTGCTACTTTCACCGGATGGCCACGCTGTCCTAAAACTGTTTTTGTTTTTGACAAACATTTTTGGCCAGATACGGGCCTGCCAGATGAAAGCTGTTGCGATGTAGATGGCTGCTGCAGATCATCCTCCTCCGCTTCTGAGCTACTGGCAGCGGCACCCTCTTCCCCCAATGGCTGCCAATCTGGGTCAACAACTGGGTCATCTATCACCTCCTCTTCAATGTCATGGGCACCTTCCTCTGTGTCACCGTGTAAGGTGCTATAGCGTTCGTGACGGGGCACCATAGTCTCATCAGGGTCAGATTCTGGCTCAGTACACTGCGAGGGCAATGTAGTGATCTGAATCAATGGAACAGCATAATAATCTAGCTGTGGCTGTGCATCAGTGCACTCCATGTCCGATTCATCTTGTAATGGGCAGTTAACATTTCCCTTTCTAACCCAGGCACGGTATGTGTAAAGAGCTCCATGGAGTAAACTGTAGTGTCGCCTGCCGCATCCTTCACTTTTGGTTTGGGTGAAGGACACAAGGAAGCGACTTGGTCCTGACCGGGAGCATCCACTGATGACACGCTGCTTTTATATTTTTAACTTTCAGAAGAGTAAGCAAAAGTGCTAGAGGCTGAGTCAGCAAGGAAAGCCAAAACTTTTTCCTGCTTCTCCGGCTTTAAAAGCCGTTTTCCAACTCCCAGATAAGGGAGCCATCGAGGCCTTGTGTAGCCAGACGATGACGCTGGCTGAACACCTCGAGCCTTTGGTGCTATTTTTGCTTTTCCCACTACCACCAGATGCTCCACCACCACCACCATCAGTACCAGCTGGCAACGACCGCCTACGGCCTCTTCCACCTGACTTCCTCATTTTTGGGAAAATCTATCCAAAATAACAACTGTTATATGGTACTGTAAAACAAGGTAGAAGGTGTATATAAACTTGTTGACAATTTAAATCTCCCTTTTTTGGGGGTGAGACTGCACCAAAACTCAGGCCCAGTGTATAACACTTCACAATGTAAGTGGCAGAACGTGGCTGGAAGATATATGAAAAAATACAAGGACTGTAGTACAATTTCAATCTTCCTACAATGATCTCAGGACAAGTATGGCAGCAATAAAAAGGACTGCTGCACACAAAAGAGTGTGGACAAATAAACAAGATAACTGTGCAGAAAGGAGCAAAAGGATTTTTGCTTTTAAAAAGCAGTTGGCTTGCACAGTGGCGTACAAACAGCAATGCAACTATCAGGGAGCCTTATAACGCAGCCTAATAAGCTACAGAGCTGATGCACAAAAATATAAACTCCACTGTCCCTGCAAAGAAAAGGTGGTGTTGGACAGTGGAAATCGCTACAGCACAAGCCATTTCTGGGCTTAGTCTTCCCTCCCTAACTATATCCCTTCTTCTGATGCAGCTGCAGCAACCTCTCCCTATGCTACGATTGGCAGAAGTAAGATGGCGGTCGGCGTGCATGCCCCTTTATAGCCCCTGGGACGCCGCAGAAAGCAAGCCAATCACTGTCATGCCCTTCTCTAAGATGGTGGGGACCGAGACCTATGTCATCACGCTGCCCACACTCTGCGTTCTCCTTCATTGGCTGAAAAATGGCGCTGAAAACGTCATACGAAACAAGACTTTGGTGCGAAGATCGCCGACCTCATGGCCGATCCCACACTAGGATCGGGTCGGGTTTTACGACTTTGCCAAAAGTCGGCGATTTTTTAATTTATCCAATCCTTTTCGCTCAACCCTAATCCCCATTATTATGGCTTGCGACATGGGTATAGGGGATGGACCATCAGCAGCCATTAGAAAAACATTGACTTCTGTCATATAGACGTTCTGCCTGTCCCATGGCATGGACCTTAGGCGGCTGGCTAACACTGAACCATGTCCTGTCCATCTTGTGGCGACGAATTGTCGATGAGATTGAGGGTTCGAATAGTGAGTGTTTCAATGACACTAGTTGAAGTCTCATTCTTTTTGCCCCTCTTGGGTGCCGCCCTTATCAATGTCACGGGACGGGCAGAACCATCCCCCATCCCAGTGGGCCTTGATACGCCACCAGCAGAGGCAGGAGCGGCATCAGTAGACACCGACGCCACATCCACCTCAGAGGACAAAGTGGCCTCCGTACAGGCGGATGCCGTGACAGCAACAGACATAGCGGATGAAGGCCTAGCCAAGGGAGAATTTGGTGAGGAGCACATTGGAAAGTCCTCCACCTCCTCTCCAACACCATGCTCCGGGCTGTTGCCTTCTTGGGCTGGTGGTGTTTGGGTGTTACATTGCCTTCAGTTCTGTAGAAGGAATAAAAAAGTAAATAAAAATGTTTAATAAAAGAGAATATATACATATATATATACATATATATATATATATATATATATATATATATATATACTCTGCATTTCCTGCTAGTTAAAATGAACTGCAGCTGGTCTGCATGTGGCACCCTCCTCTTTGGTGGCGAGCTGCAGCTTTCTGTGCCTTCATCATCCTGTCGGTCACAAATCTCCCCCCTTTTTTTTACATCGTTCACTGAAATGAAACAAAATTTTTTTTTACAAAATCTATATTTCACAAAAGTACACAAATTAAAATTAATAAATACTTACAAATCAGTTTTTTTTCCAGATTTAGGTAGCTGAGGCCACTGAGGATAAATTTCCATGACAATGGCTGGCCAGGCATCACATTTTTTTGGGGACGTTGAGAAATTATATTTTTGTCCACAATTTTCCCATTTCCCATGGGTAAAAATTGGACCCCAAAAGTTGTTATGCAATTATCCTTAGTACACCAAAACCCTGTATGTGGGAGTAAACCTAGGTTTGGTTGCATGGCAGAGCTTGGAAGGGAAGGAGTGCCTTTTCACTTTTTCTACAAATAATTGGCTGAAATTGAGATCAGATGGCAGCTCGCGTTTGCAGAGCCCCTGATGTGCCTGAACAGTGAAACCACCCAATTCTAACTCCAAACCTAACCCCAACACACCCCTTACCCTAATCCCAACACTAGCCCCAAGTCAAACCCTAGCTCTAACCATAGCCCCAACCTTAGACCTAACCATAGCTCCAACACTAGTCTCTACCCTAGCCCTAACCCCAACCCTAGACCTAATCCTGAAAAAATGGGGTGGGCTCCCACTCAATTTTCACCGCCAGAGAGGGAAAGCTAGTGACTGAAGGCAGATATTAATAGCCTAGAGAGGGACCGTGGTTATTTTCCCCCCCGGGTAAAAACACCTGCCCCCAGCCACCCCAGAAAAGGCGCATCTGTAAGATGCACCTTTTCAGGCACTTAGCCTCTCTCTTCCCACTCCCGAGTAGCGGTGGGATAAGGGGTAATAAATGGTTAATGTCACCTTGCTATTGAAAGGTGACATTAAGCCGGGTTAATAATAGAGAGGCGTCAATAAGACACCTATCCATTATTAACCCTGGAATAGTAGTAAAGGGTTAAGAAAGTCACACACATTTATGAAAAAAATTTTTAATGAGATAATGACAACAAGTTTTTGAACAAAATTATTGAACAGCTAATCAAAAAAAAAAAAAACATTGTTAACCCCTTTACCCCCAAGGGTGGTTTGCACGTTAATGACCAGGCCAATTTTTACAATTCTGACCACTGTCCCTTTGTGAGGTTATAACTCTGGAACGCTTAAACGGATCCCAGTGATTCTGACAGTGTTTTCTCGTGACATATTGTACTTCATGACAGTGGTAACAATTCTTTGATATTACCTGTGTTTATTTGTGAAAAAAAACGGAAATTTGGCAAAAATTTAGAAAATTTCGCAATTTTCCAAATTTGAATTTTTATGCAATTAAATCACAGAGATATGTCACACAAAATACTTAATAAGTAACATTTCCCACATGTCTACTTTACATCAGCACAATTTTGGAACCAACATTTTTTTTCTTAGGGAGTTATAAGGGTTAAAATTTGACCAGCAATTTCTCATTTTTACAACACCATTTTTTTTTAGGGACCACATCTCATTTGAAGTCATTTTGAGGGGTCTATATGATAGAAAATACCCAAGTGTGACACCATTCTAAAAACTGCACGCCTAAAGGTGCTCAAAACCGAATTCAAGAAGTTTATTAACCCTTTAGGTGTTTCACAGAAATTTTTGGAATGTTTAAATAAAAATGAACATTTAACTTTTTTTCACAAAAAAATTAATTCAGCTCCAATTTGTTTTATTTTACCAAGGGTAACAGGAGAAAATGGACACCAAAAGTTGTTGTACAATTTGTCGTGAGTACGCTGATACCCCATATGTGGGGGTAAACCAATGTTTGGACGCATGGGAGAGCTCGGAAGGAAATGAGCGCCGTTTCACTTTTCAATGCAAAATTGACAGGAATTGAGATGGAACATCATGTTGCGTTTGGAGAGCCACTGATGTGCCTAAACATTGAACCCCCCCACAATTGACACCATTTTGGAAAGTAGACCCCCTAAGGAACTTATCTAGATGTGTGGTTAGCACTTTGACCCATCAAGGGCTTCACAGAAGTTTATAATGCAGAGCCGTAAAAATAAAACAAAAATTTTATCCCACAAAAATTATTTTTTAGCCCGCAGTTTTGTATTTTCCCGAGGGTAACAGGAGAAATTGGACGACAAAAGTTGTTGTCCAATTTGTCCTGAGTACGCTGATACCCCATATGTGGGGGAAAACCACCGTTTGGGCACATGGGAGGGCTCGGAAGGGAAGGAGCGCCATTTGGAATGCAGACTTAGATGCATTTGCAGAGCCCCTAATGTACCTAAACAGTAGAACCCCCCCCACAAGTGTCCCCATATTGGAAACTAGACCCCCCCAGGAACTTAACTAGATGTGTTGTGAGAACTTTGAACCCCCAAGTGTTTCACTACAGTTTATAACGCAGAGCCGTGAAAATAAAAAATCTTTTTTTTCCCCACAAAAATTATTTTTTAGCCCGCAGTTTTGTATTTTCCCAAGGGTAACAGGAGGAATTGGACAGCAAAGTTGTTGTCCAATTTTTCCTGAGTACGCTGATACCCCATATGTTTGGGCACACGGGAGAGCTCGGAAGGGAAGGAGCACTGTTTTACTTTTTCAACGCAGAATTGGCTGGAATTGAGATCGGACGCCATGTCGCGTTTGGAGAGCCCCTGATGTGCCTAAACAGTGGAAACCCTCAATTATAACTGAAACTCTAATCCAAACACACCCCTAACCCTAATCCCAATGGTAACCGTAACCACACCTCTAACCCAGACTTACCCCTAACCCTAATCCCAACCCTATTCCCAACCGTAAATGTAATCCAAATCCTAACCGTAACTTTAGCCCCAACACTAACCCTAACTTTAGCCCCAACCCTAACTGTAGCCTCAACCCTAGCCCCAACCCTAACCCTAGCCCTAGCCCTAACCCTAACCCTAGCCCTAACCCTAGCCCTAACCCTAACCTTAACCCTAGCCCTAGCCCTAGCTCTAACCCTAACCCTAACCCTAATGGGAAAATGGAAATAAATACATTTTTTAAATTTTTTAATTTTTCCCTAACTAAGGGGGTGATGAAGGGGGGTTTGATTTACTTCTATAGCGGGTTATTTAGCGGATTTTTATGATTGGTAGCCATCACACACTGAAAGGCACTTTTTATTGCAAAAAATATTTTTTGCGTTAACACATTTTGAGAGCTATAATTTTTTCATATTTGAGTCCACAGAGTCATGTGAGGTCTTGCTTTTGCGGGACAAGTTGACATTTTTATTGGTAAAATTTTCGGGCACGTGACAATTTTTGATCGCTTTTTATTCCGATTTTTGTGAGGCAGAATTACAAAAAAACAGCTATTCATGAATTTCTTTTGGTGGAGGCGTTTATACCATTCCGCGTTTAGTAAAATTGATAAAGCAGTTTTCTTCGGGTCAATACGATTACAGCGATACCTCATTTATATCATTTTTTAATGTTTTGGCGCTTTTATACGATAAAAACTATATTATAGAAAAAATAATTATTTTTGCATCACTTTATTCTGAGGACAATAACTTTTTTATTTTTTCGCTGATGATGCTGTATGGTGGCTCGTTTTTTGCGGGACAAGATGACGTTTTCAGCGGTACCATGGTTTTTGATATCCGTCTTTTTAGTCGCGTGTTATTCCTCTTTTTGTTTGGCGGTATAAAAAAAGGCGTTGTTTTTTGCCTCTTTTTTTTTTACGTTGTTCACTGAAGGGGTTAACTAGTGATATAGTTTTATAGGTGGGGTCATTATGGAAGTGGCGATGCTAAATATGTGTACTTTTATAGTTTTTTTATTATTTAGATAAATAAATGTATTTATAGGAAAAATATATATATTTTTTGGGGGGGAATTTTTAAAAAAAACTTTTACACATTGGAATATATTTTTTTTTACACTATAACATTGCCCCGGGGGGGGGGGGGGGGGAAGTTTATGGGCATCATGTTATAGTGTAAGATCGCTGATCTGACACTTTGCTGTGCACTGTGTCAGATCAGCGATATGACGTGCACTTTTCCTATGAAAAGTGAAGCCACCTCCCTGCAGGACCCAGATGCCGTGGCCATCTTGGATCCAGGCCTGCATGGAAGAGGAGGAGGTAAGAGACCCTCGCAGCAATGCGATCACATCGCGTTGCTGCTGGGGTCTCAGGGAAGCCCGCAGGGAACCCCCTCCCTGCGTGATGCTTCCCTATACTGCCAGCACACTGTGATCATGTTTGATCGCAGTGTGCCGGGGGTTAATGTGCCGGGATCGGTCCTTGACTGCTCCTGGCACATAGTGCCGGATGTCAGCTGCGATAGGCAGCTGACACCCGGCCGTGATCGGCCGCGCTCCCCCATGAGCACGGCCTATCGCTATGACGTACTATCCCGTCGAGGGTCAGATAGGCCCAGGTCACCTCAACGGGATAGTACGTCTAAGGTCAGAAATGGGTTAAAAAAAATTTTTCCATACCCCCACATGTACTTATGCTGGCTGACAGATGTAAATCTGTCAGATGTAAAGCTGTGGCAATGAAAACTAAATCTCCAAGCACTAAAAAATACTTGGAGGTCACCCGAGCGTGCTCGGGAAATCTCAAGTAGCGAGTATATTCGCTCATCATTAATAGAGAAGAGACATAGGCCGATAGGCCGATGTGACTACTACTCCCATGTCTGACAACACACATACACCACACACGGACACAGACACACACACAGACACACAAACACACACGGACACACACATAGACACTTATCACATTAATCATGAAAGGTACATCCAGCTCCATGCAGTCATACAAGTCAATGTGGGCAGCCATCATCATTATGGGATGCTCATGGCATGATAGGATGGACATGATGGGATGGCCATCATGTCACTTCCTGTTTGCTGCATTTTTTACTGCAGCAAATGCGCTTGAAATCCACAAACATTTTTAATATTTGTGTATTTCAAGTGTTCCAATGCAAGTCTATAGGAGAGGAATCGCCGCGATTCTGCAAATTAATTAACATGTTGCAAATTTTTCCGCAATGCGTTTCTGCTGCGGAAGAAAGTGCAGCATGGGCACAATTGTGGATTGCATTCTAATAAATAGGATGCTTAATGTTAGCGTTTCTTTAGCGTTCTTACAGCAAAAAAAACACACAAAAACGCGAAAAATCCAGAACGTGTGCACACAGCCTTAAAGCTCTGATTTATAAGTCTGATTTGCATGTTTTGCGTCTCTAGAATATTGTTGAGCCACCTTCCTAGTGTTCGGGTTCGGTTCGTCGAACAGGGACATGTTCGATGAATTGTTCGTCGAACGTTCGACGAACACCGTCGAACGTTCGACGAACACCGTTGAACCCCATTGAAACCAATGTCAGGCAAACACAAACACATACAAACACAAGGAAAACACATAGAAAACACCTTAAAAGGTGTCGAAAAGCTGACAAACTGCTCAGAAGACATAACAAACACATGGAAAAGTCACAACTACATATAGTCATGCGAAAAGAAAAGAGGTGGAGGAGTAAAAGGAGGAGGAGACACATATATAGGCATGTCATGCCCTTCTAAAATCAAGGAAGGCTGGAGTAAAATTCTAAAATCACCCTACCAACACCCAGACATCGTTAAAAAAATAAAATTAAAAAAGAAATATCTTTAGGTAAAATGGCAGGGGGTCCATTCAGAACACTTTCCTTAGAAGACGTAGTGGTACCCCCGTTGGGATTTGTGCCAAAAAATGAACCCAATACATTCAGACTAATCAACCATTTGTCATATCCAAGGGGCAGGTCAGTAAATGACAACATCAATGCGGAACCAAGTACAGTACTATGTACTGTACCTCCTTTGACGAGGCAATCAGGCGGGTCAGAAGTTGGTAAGGGGCACCCTAATGGCCAAAACAGACATTGAGGGGGCGTTCCGGTTACTACCTGTGCCTCTGAATAGTGTCCTCCCATTGAGCTGCTTCTGTGAAAGAGCATACTACATAGATAGCTGTTTGCCCATGGGGTGCTCTATATCCTGCTCACTGTTTGAGGCATTTAGTTGCTTCCTCGAATGTGTCATCATGGATGTTTGTAAGGCGGCACATATTATCCATTACCTCGATGACTTCTTATGCCTGGGCCCAAAAGATTCGCCACAGTGTAAAAACATGCGGTAGTCCACCAGTGAGAAAGAGAGAGCTGGAGGGAGAGTGGACACCCCAGAGCCGAGGGGTTAGATTGAGAAAGAAAAAAGGCTGTGTATCTTGCTTCATGGGTGGGGTACTCTGCTGAGTAGCAGAAATTGCTACTAGGCCCAAAAGGATTTCCTGGGCCAGATGCCATTAAAAAATAGTACTTAGGTAAACAGGTGGTGTAGCTTGCTTCATGGGTGGGGTACGCTGCTGAGTAGCACTAAATTTTACTAGGCCCAAAAGGATTTCCTGGGCTAGATGCCGTTACAAAATAGTATTTAGTTAAACAGGCGGTGTAGCTTGCTTCATGGGTGAAGTACGCTGCTGAGTAGCACTAAATTCTACTAGGCCCCAAAGGATTTCTTGGGCTAGATGCCATTACAAAATAGTACTTAGGTAAACAGGCGGTGTAGCTTGCTTCATGGGTGGGGTACGCTGCTGAGTATCACTAAATTCTACTAGGCCCAAAAGGATTTCCTGGGCTAGATGCCGTTACAAACTAGTAGTTAGGTAAACAGGCGGGGTAGCTTGCTTCATGGGTGGAGTACGCTGCTGAGTAGCACTAAATTCTACTAGGCCCAAAAGGATTTTCATGGCTAGATGCCGTTACAAAATAGTAGTTAGTTAAACAGGCGGTGTAGCTTGCTTCATGGGTGAAGTACGCTGCTGAGTAGCACCAAATTCTACTAAGCCAAAAAGGATTTCTTGGGCTAGATACCATTACAAAATAGTACTTGGGTAAACAGGCAGTGTAGCTTGCTTCATGGGTGAAGTACGATGCTGAGTAGCACAAAATTCTACTAGGCCCAAAAGGTTTTCCTGGGCTAGATGTCGTTACAAAATAGTACTTAGGTAAACACTCGGTGTAGCTTGCTTCATGGGTGAAGTACGCTGCTGAGTGGCACCAAATTCTACTAGGCCCAAAAGGATTTTCTGGGCTACATGCCATTACAACATAGTACTTAGGTAAGCAGGCGGTGTAGCTTGCTTCATGGGTGAAGTACGCTGCTGAGTGGCACCAAGTTCTACTGGGCCCAAAAGGATTTCCTGGGTCAGATGCCATTAAAAATAGTACTTAGGTAAACAGGCGGTGGGTGGCTGGCCTACTCTGCTGACTAGCAGACATTGAAGCTTTGGAGCAGACCACTGAATCCCAGGCCATAGTTTGAGTAATCAACTCTGCAGACGACCCCACCCACCTGGAATTGACGAGGGCAACATCATGTAAAACTCAGAAAGGGGACTAAATAAAAGTCTCCATTTTTTCCAAAAAATTCGGCCACAGACACCACTTTTTAAAATGGTTGGTGAGGTGATTTTCACAAATCATCAAGCTTTTAGTCTCCCGAAGAAGACACAGGGGTAGAAAAGTTCTTGCAGATCCAGAATTTGTTCATCTTGATGAACATTAGTCTGTCTACATTGTCACTGGACAGCCGCGTGCGCTTATCTGTCAGCACACCACCAGCAGCGCTGAACACACGATCAGAGAGAACGCTGGCTGCGGGGCACGACAAGATCTCCAAGGCGTGAGTGACGAGCTCAGGCCATTTTTCAAGTTTGGAAGCCCAAAATGAGCAAGGGTCCAGTTCCACAGTCATGGCATCGATGTTAACTTGGAGATACTCTTGTACCATCCTCTCTAGGCGTTAGCTGTGCATCAGACTTCTTGTCTCCTGTGGCCTTGCAAAATATGGTCTAAAAAAATCTTGAAACGATTGTAAAAAATTGCTGTTACCACCAGATACAATGTTACTGTTTGAGTGATGACTAGTGTTGAGCGATACCTTCCGATATTTGAAAGTATCGGTATCGGATTGTATCGGCCGATATCCGAAAAATATCGGATATTGCCGATACCGTTACCCGATACCAATACAAGTCAATGGGACACAAATATCGGAATGTATCCTGGAATGGTTCCCAGGGTCTGAAGGAGAGGAAACTCTCCTTCAGGCCCTGGGATCCATATTCATGTAAAAAATAAAGAATAAAAATAAAAAATATGGATATACTCACACCTCCGGCGGACCCTGGACCTTAGCGGTGTAACCGGCAGCCTCCGTTCCTAAGAATGAGCGGGTGAAGGACCTTCGATGATGTCGCGGCTTGTGATTGGTCGCGTGACCGCTCATGTGACCGCTCACGCGACCAATCACAAGCTGCGACGTCATCGCAGGTCCTTCACTCGCTCATTCTTAGGAACGGAGACTGCCGGTTGCAGCGGTTACAACCAGGGCGCGTCCGAGGGTGAGTATATTCATATTTTTTATTTGTATTCTTTATTTTACACATAAATATTCATCCCGATCCCGACTCCCGATATCGCAAAAATATCGGAACTCGGGATCAGAATTCCGATAACGCAAATATCGGCCGATACCCGATACTTGCGGTATCGGAATGCTCAACACTAGTGATGACTCGATAGTCCCTTGTGCACCACTGGTGTTTTGTGGAAAAGCAGATGTTAGATTCTGTAACAGTCTCTGCTGATACTCCTGCATACGTGAATCCCTTTCTATGGCAGGAATTATTTCGCCAAATTTGCTTTTGTACCGGGGATCTAAGAGTGTGGCAACCCAGTAGTCGGCAT
Organism: Ranitomeya imitator; assembly: GCF_032444005.1. NCBI lineage: Eukaryota > Metazoa > Chordata > Amphibia > Anura > Dendrobatidae > Ranitomeya > Ranitomeya imitator. The sequence goes on along the minus strand of NC_091282.1, from coordinate 510,377,954 downwards.
TACTTCAGATTCTGACAATCCGAGGGTCATGTTGCAGATAGTGCAGCAAGAAGGCACTCATGTGTCTTGCGCATTCAGGAGGACCAAGTCCTTGTTGTCTTGGTGGTGGCGAGGTGAGAATCATGCTTCCTTTGTCTGCCCTCTCCCCCCAACCTCCCACAACAAAAATTTGATCAAGGTCTCCCTCATCTGATGAGTCTTCCATGCCCAGCGTTAGTTCGTCCTCCACTTCTTCCTCGCCTCCTGCACCTTCCTCAACAGTTTGGCTGCTACCATGCGCCCTCGGTAATCCCTCTCCCCCAGCCTCCAATGCCAGCCACTTTGGTGCTGCCAACCTTCTTGACCTTGGAGATATGATTCCTTCCGCATACAACTACTCCTGCTCCTCCACCTCCTCCTGTTGTTCCACCACCTGACTCCAAACATTGTGTAAGGTGTGCTCCAGCATGTAAATCACCGGAATGGTCATGCTGATAATGTCATCATCAGCACTAAACATCTTTGTTGCTATTTCAAAACTGTGCAGAAGGGTGCATAGGTCCCTGATCTGAGACCACTCCTGCAGCGTGATTTGCCCCCCCTCTTGATCTCGTTGGCCCAGGCTATTCATCATAACGTATTGCACCAGGACTCGTCGGTGCTGCCACAGTCGCTGCAACATGTGCAGAGTTAAATTCCACCGTGTGGGCACATCGCATTTCAGCTGGTGAACTGGCAGGCCCAAAGACTTCTGTAGAGATGCAAGTCGTCGAGCTGCGGGATGCGAACGGCAGAAGTGAGCACACAGCGACCGTGCCCTCTGCAGAAGCCCATCTAGTCCGGGAGAGTGGGATAAAAATTGCTGGACAACCAGGTTCAAAATGTGAGCCATACAAGGCACGTGTGTGACATTGCCCCAGCGAAGGGCCGCACCCAGGTTTGCAGCATTGTCACACACAGCCTTCCCTGGCTGCAGGTTGAGTGGAGACAACCATTGATGTAACTCAGTCTCCAGAGCTGACCACAACTCCTCAGCTGTGTGACTCACATTTCCCAAACATTTCAATGTAAACACTGCCTGATGCCGTTGAGCCTTGGTGACAGCATAGTGAGGAGGTGTGCAGGACTCCTTCTGCGCAGTTACAACGCAGGTGGCATTACCTGTTATGATGCGGTGGTTTAGTAGCAACATGGAACAAGCTCTGAAGGAAGTGGTAACTGTACTGACCGCAGTCCCTAAGCTCATACAACACTAGAAGAAGCCGTGGGATGCTCCTAACTCTCCCTAGGCACCTCGTCACAGCCTAAGAGCTAACCACCCCTAAAGACAGAAGCAGGAAAACTATCTTGCCTCAGAGAAAATCCCCAAAGGATAGATTAGCCCCCCACAAATAATGACTGTGAGTGGAGAGGGAAAAGACATACACAGAATGAAACCAGGATGAGCACAGGAGGCCAGTCTAGCTTGATAGATAGGACAGGATGGAATACTGTGCGGTCAGTATAAAACACTACAAAAATCCATGCAGGGTTTACAAAAAATCTCCACACCTGACTAAAGGTGTGGAGGGTAAATCTGCTTCCCAGAGCTTCCAGCAAGACAGAATTAATTCATACTGATAACGCTGGACAAACATAGAAAGCACAGAACGGATAAGTCCACAATCTGTGAACAGGAAAGAGCAAGCAAGAACTTAGCTTTGCTGAACTGGTCAGGATAACAGGGAAATCCAAAGAGATGTGAATCCAACCAGGAACCATTTACAAGTGGCACTGGCTGAAGGAAAGAGCCAGGGATAAATAGCCGAGCAGAAAAGACGATCAGTGGAAGCAGCTGCTGACAGCTAACTCCAAGGAGCAGCCATACCACTTGAAACCATAGGAGGGAGCCCAAGAGCAGAACTCACAAAAGTGCCACTTACAACCACCGGAGGGAGCCCAAGAGCGGAATTCACAACAATTACCAGACAGGCTTTGGGTGCAGGGGGAGGACCGAGAGGAGGTTGAGGAGGCAGAAGCAGTGGAGGAACTTCTAGATACAGAGGATCGACGAGCAACTCATGGGGATTGCAAGACTTGCACAGCAACCCCTTCTCCTGATGTCGCCGTAGTTACCCAGTGCCCAGTCACCGACATGTAACGCCCCTGTCCATGTCTACTCGTCCAAGAGTCTGTGGTGAAATGCACCCTGTCACACACAGAGTTTCTCAAGGAAGAGTTGATGTTGTGTGCAACATGCTGGTGTAGCGCAGGTACAGCTTTCTTTTTGAAGTAGTGGCGACTGGGCATCTGGTACTGGGGCACTGCGACGGACATAAGGTCTCGAAAATCCTCTGTGTCCACCAGGCGGAAAGATAACATTTCTGTAGCCAACAACTTGCAGATGGAGAAATTCAACCTCTTAGCTTTGTCATGGCTAGGAGGAAATGGTCTTTTACTTGTCCACATCTGAGGGACTGAGGGCTGGCTGCCGTGCTTAGACGGAGTTGAGTAGGGTGTCCCCGGCAAATTGCTGGTCTGTGAGGAAGGTGCAGGCAGAGATGCTATGTTGCCTTGATCAAAAGGTGGTGTCGATGTCGGAGAGCGCTCAACAACAGCAGGTGTTCCACTTGCAAATGTCCTGACGACCTGCCAATCACACTGGCTGTTGTGGATAAAAAAGTGTAAGGTCTGCATCCAAATCCATGTGTGACTGCTGTCCCCACAGTCACAGAGGATGAAGAGGATGTGGATGCACTTGATGGGGCAGACAGTGGTTGACCTGGCCCACTAGGCCGCATTGTAGCACAGTGAGCTTCCCACTGCAACTTATGCCTCATATCCATGTGACGGTTCATGCATGAAGTACTCAAACTAGTGATTTTTTGGCCTCTACTGAGATTTTATTGACAAATCTTACAGACAACATGAGTTGGGTCATCCTTTGCGATGTCAACAAATGCCCAGGCTATGCAAGGCTTAGAGCCCGTGCGACCTGAAGAGCCACCACTAGGGTTGAGCGAAACGGATCGGACAAATTCAAAAATCGCCAACTTTCGGCAAAGTCGGGTTTCATGAAACCGGAACCGATCCTAGTGTTGGATCGGCCATGAGGTCGGCGATCTTTGCGTCAAAGTCGCATTTTTTATGACGTGTTCAGCGCCATTTTTCAGCCAATGAAGGAGAACGCAGAGTATGGGCAGCGTGATGACATAGGTCTAGGTCCCCACCATCTTAGAGAAGGGAATGACAGTGATTGGCTTGCTTTCTGCGGCGTCCCAGGTGCTATAAAGGGGCATGCACGCCGACCGCCTTCTTACTTCTGCCGATCGCAGCAAAGGGAGAGGTTGCCGCAGCTTCATCAGAAGAAGAATTATAGTTAGGGAGGGAAGAATAAGCCCCGAAACTGCTTGTGCTGTAGTGATTTCCACTGTCCAACACCACCATTTGTTTGCAGGGACAGTGGAGGCTATATTTTTGTGCATCAGCTCTGTAGCTTATTAGGCTGCCTTATAAGGCTCCCTGATAGTCGCATTGCTGTTTGCCCTCCGCTGTGCAAACCAACTGCTTTTTTAAAAGCAAAAATCCTGTTGCTCCTTTCTGCGCAGTTTGTTGTGAATTCTGCTTTTGGGTTCCCTCCAGTGGTTGTAGGTGGGAATGCAGTTGTCCCTGAGTCGCAGTCCTGGCCAGGATTCATTAGTCCTTGCCAGTTGTCCATGGTTCTGGGAGGTTTTGAATCTTTGTCTGGTTCCTCCAGCCTTGCTGCCATTTCAGCAAAGATAAGTGTCTGGTTTTTGTTTCTGTGGCACACATGCTGTGTGCGTAATAATTCTGTACTATTCATTTGTTTTCTCTTGTCCAGCTTAGATTGAGTCAGTGTTTTTCTCTGTCTTGCTGGATTCTCTGGAGTTGCAGATATACGTTCCACATCTTTAGTTAGATGGTGGAGTTTTTTGTATTTTCCGCTGTGGATATTTTTGGAAGGGTTTTAACCCCTTTACCCCCAAGGGTGGTTTGCACGTTAATGACCGGGCCAATTTTTACAATTCTGACCACTGTCCCTTTATGAGGTTATAACTCTGGAACGCTTCAACGGATCCCAGTGAATCTGACATTGTTTTCTCGTGACATATTGTACTTCATGACAATCGTAAAAATTCTTTGATAGTACCTGCGTTTATTTGTGAAAAAAACGGAAATTTGGCGAAAATTATAAAAATTTCGCAATTTTCCAACTTTGAATTTTTATGCAATTAAATCACAGAGATATGTCACACAAAATACTTAATAAGTAACATTTCCCACATGTCTACTTTACATCAGCACAATTTTGAAACCAAAATTTTTTTTTGTTAGGGAGTTATAAGGGTGAAAAGTTGACCAGCAATTTCTCATTTCTACAACACCATTTTTTTTTAGGGACCACATCTCATTTGAAGTCATTTTGAGGGGTCTATATGATAGAAAATACCCAAGTGTGACACCATTCTAAAAACTACACCCCTCACGGTGCTTAAAACCACATTCAAGAAGTTTATTAACCCTTCTGGTGCTTCACAGGAATTTTTTGAATGTTTAAATAAAAATGAACATTTAACTTTTTTTCACAAAAAATTTAATTCAGCTCCAATTTGTTTTATTTTACCAAGGGTAACAGGAGAAAATGGACCGCAATCATTGTTGTACAATTTGTCCTAAGTACGCCAATACCCCACATGTGGGGGTAAACCACTGTTTGGGCGCATGGCACAGCTCGGAAGCGAAGGAGCGCCATTTGACTTTTCAATGCAAAATTGACTGGAATTGAGATGGGACGCCATGTTTCGTTTGGAGAGCCCCTGATGTGCCTAAACATTGAAAACCCCCACAAGTGACACCATTTTGGAAAGTAGACCCCCTAAGGAACTTATCTAGAAGTGTGGTGAGCTCTTTCACCCACCAAGTGCTTCACAGAAGTTTATAATGTAGAACCGTAAAAATAAAAAATCATATTTTTTCACAAAAATTATCTTTTCGCCCCCAATTTTTTATTTTTCCAAGGGTAAGAGAAGAAATTGGACCCCAATAGTTGTTGTACAATTTGTCCTGAGTAAGCTGATATCCCATATGTGGGGGTAAACCACTGTTTGGGCGGATGGGAGAGCTCGGAAGGGAAGGAGCGCCGTTTGACTTTTCAATGCAAAATTGACAGGAATTGAGATGGGATGCCATGTTGCGTTTGGAAAGCCACTGATGTGCCTAAACATTGAAACCCCCCACAAGTGACACCATTTTGGAAAGTAGACCCCCTAAGGAACTTATCTAGAGGTGTGGTGAGCACTTTGACCCACCCAGTGCTTCACAGAAGTTTATAATGCAGAACCGTAAAAATAAAAAAATCATATTTTTTCACAAAAATTATCTTTTCGCCCCCAATTTTTTATTTTTCCAAGGGTAAGAGAAGAAATTGGACCCCAAAAGTTGTTGTACAATTTGTCCTGAGTGCGCTGATACCCCATATGTGGGGGTAAACCACTGTTTGGGCGGATGGGAGAGCTCGGAAAGGAAGGAGCGCCGTTTGACTTTTCAATGCAAAATTGACAGGAATTGAGATGAGACGCCATGTTGCGTTTGCAGAGCCCCTAATGTACCTAAATAGTAGAAACCACTCACAAGTGACACCATTTTGGAAAGTAGACCCCCTAAGGAACTTATCTAGATGTGTGGTGAGCGCTTTGACCCACCAAGGGCTTCACAGAGGTTTATAATGGAGAGCCGTAAAAATAAAACAAAAATTTTTTCCCACAAAAATGATTTTTTAGCCCCCAGTTTTGTATTTTCCCAAGGGTAACAGGAGAAATTGGACCCAAAAATGTGTTGTCCAATTTGTCCTGAGTGCGCTGATACCCCATATGTGGGGGGAAACCACTGTTTGGGCGCATGGGAGGGCTCGGAAGGGAAGGAGTGCCATTTGAATGCAGACTTAGATGGAATGGTCTGCAGGCGTCACATTGCGTTTGCAGAGCCCCTAATGTACCTAAACAGTAGAAACCCCCCACAAGTGACACCATTTTGGAAAGTATACCCCCTAAGGAACTTATCTAGATGTGTGGTGAGCGCTTTGACCCACCAAGGGCTTCACAGAGGTTTATAATGGAGAGCCGTAAAAATAAAACAAAAATTTTTTCCCACAAAAATTATTTTTTAGCCCCCAGTTTTGTATTTTCCCGAGGGTAACAGGAGAAATTGGACCCAAAAATGTGTTGTCCAATTTGTCCTGAGTGCGCTGATACCCCATATGTGGGGGGAAACCACTGTTTGGGCGCATGGGAGGGCTCGGAAGGGAAGGAGTGCCATTTGAATGCAGACTTAGATGGAATGGTCTGCAGGCGTCACATTGCGTTTGCAGAGCCCCTAATGTACCTAAACAGTAGAAACCCCCCACAAGTGACACCATTTTGGAAAGTAGACCCCATAAGGAACTTATCTAGATGTGTGGTGAGCGCTTTGACCCACCAAGGGCTTCACAGAGGTTTATAATGGAGAGCCGTAAAAATAAAACAAAATTTTTTTCCCACAAAAATTATTTTTTAGCCCCCAGTTTTGTATTTTCCCAAGGGTAACAGGAGAAATTGGACCCAAAAATGTGTTGTCCAATTTGTCCTGAGTGCGCTGATACCCCATATGTGGGGGGAAACCACTGTTTGGGCGCATGGGAGGGCTCGGAAGGGAAGGAGTGCCATTTGAATGCAGACTTAGATGGAATGGTCTGCAGGCGTCACATTGCATTTGCAGAGCCCCTAATGTACCTAAACAGTAGAAACCCCCCACAAGTGACCCCATATTGGAAACTAGACCCCCCCGGGAACTTATCTAGATGTGTTGTGAGAACTTTGAACCCCAAGTGTTTCACTACAGTTTATAACGCAGAGCCGTAAAAATAAAAAATCTTTTTTTTCCCACAAAAATTATTTTTTAGCCCCCAGTTTTGTATTTTCCCAAGGGTAACAGGAGAAATTGGACCCCAGCAGTTGTTGTCCTATTTGTCCTGAGTACGCTGATACCCCATATGTTGGGGTAAACCCCTGTTTGGGCACACGGGTGAGCTCGGAAGGAAAGAAGCACTGTTTTACTTTTTCAACGCAGAATTGGCTGGAATTGAGATCGGACGCCATGTCGCTTTTGGAGAGCCCCTGATGTGCCTAAACAGTGGAAACCCCCCAATTATAACTGAAACCCTAATCCAAACACTCCCCTAACCCTAATTCCAACGGTAACCCTAACCACACCTCTAACCCTGACACACCCCTAACCCTAATCCCAACCCTATTCCCAACTGTAAATGTAATCTAAACCCTAACTGTAACTTTAGCCCCAACCCTAACTGTAGCCCTAACCCTAGCCATAACCCTAGCCCTAACCCTAACCCTAGCCCCAACCCTAACCCTAGCCCTAGCCCTAACCCTAGCCCTAACCCTAGCCCTAACCCTAGCCCTAACCCTAACCCTAGCCCTAACCCTAGCCCTAACCCTAACCCTAGCCCTAACCCTAACCCTAGCCCTAACCCTAGCCCTAACCCTAGCCCTAGCCCTAGCCCTAACCCTAGCCCTAACCCTAGCCCTAACCCTAACACTAGCCCTAACCCTAGCCCTAACCCTAGCCCTAACCCTAGCCCTAATGGGAAAATGGAAATAAATACATTTTTTTATTTTTCCCTAACTAAGGGGGTGATGAAGGGGGGTTTGATTTACTTTTATAGCGGGTTTTTTAGCGGATTTTTATGATTGGCAGCCGTCACACACTGAAAGACGCTTTTTATTGCAAAAAATATTTTTTGCGTTACCACATTTTGAGAGCTATAATTTTTCCATATTTTGGTCCACACAGTCATGTGAGGTCTTGTTTTTTGCGCGACAAGTTGACGTTTTTATTGGTAACATTTTCGGGCACGTGACATTTTTTGATCGCTTTTTATTCCGATTTTTGTGAGACAGAATGACCAAAAACCAGCTATTCATGAATTTCTTTTGGGGGAGGCGTTTATACCGTTCCGCGTTTGGTAAAATTGATAAAGCAGTTTTATTCTTCGGGTCAGTACGATTACAGCGACATCTCATTTATATCATTTTTTTATGTTTTGGCGCTTTTATACGATAAAAACTATTTTATAGAAAAAATAATTATTTTGGCATCGCTTTATTCTCAGGACTATAACTTTTTCATTTTTTTGCTGATGATGCTGTATGGTGGCTCGTTTTTTGCGGGACAAGATGACGCTTTCAGCGGTTCCATGGTTATTTATATCTGTCTTTTTGATCACGTGTTATTCCACTTTTTGTTCGGCGGTATGATAATAAAGCGTCGTTTTTTGCCTCGTTTTTTTTTTTTTTCTTACGGTGTTTACTGAAGGGGTTAACTAGTGTGCCAGTTTTATAGGGCGAGTCGATACGGACGCGGCGATACTAAATATGTGTACTTTTATTGTTTGTTTTTTTTATTATTTAGATGAAGAAATGTATTTATGGGAATATTTTTTTTTTTTTTTCATTATTTAGGAATATTTTTTTTTAATTTTTTTTACACATTTGGAAATTTTTTTTTTACTTTTTTACTTTGTCCCAGGGGGGGACATCACAGATCAGTGATCTGACAGTTTGCACAGCACTCTGTCAGATCACTGATCTGACATGCAGCAGTGCAGGCTTCACAGTGCCTGCTCTGAGCAGGCTCTGTGAAGCCACCTCCCTCCCTGCAGGACCCGGATCCGCGGCCATCTTGGATCCGGGACCTGGAGCAGGGAGGGAGGGCGGCAAGACCCTCGCAGCAACGCGATTACATCGCGTTGCTGCGGGTGTCTCAGGGAAGCCCGCAGGGAGCCCCCCTCCCTGCGCGGTGCTTCCCTGCACCGCCGGCACATCGCGATCATCTTTGATCGCGGTGTGCCGGGGGTTAATGTGCCGGGGGCGGTCCGTGACCGCTCCTGGCACATAGTGCCGGATGTCAGCTGCGATAGGCAGCTGACACCCAGCCGCGATCGGCGCCGCTCCCCCCGTGAGCGCTGCCGATCGCATATGACGTACTATTGCGTCCTTGGGAAGTAGGGCCCACCCCCCATGGACGCAATAGTACGTCTGATGGCAGAAAGGGGTTAATACTGGCCGCTTAGTATTCTATCCTATCCTTTCCTATTTTAGCTAGAGTGGCCTCTTTTGCTAAATCCTGTTTCCTGCCTGCGTGTGTCTTTCCTCTAGTACTCACAGTCAATATTTGTGGGGGGCTGCCTATCCTTTGGGGTTCTGCTCTGAGGCAAGGTAGAATTCCTATTTTCATCTATAGGGGTATTTAGTCCTCCGGCTGTGTTGAGGTGTCTAGGATTTGTTAGGCACACCCCACGGCTACTTCTAGTTGCGGTGATAAGTTCAGGATTTGCGATCAGTATAGTTTCCACCAACTCCAGAGAAAGTTCCATGCGGCTCCAAGGTCACCGGATCATAACAGTACAACTGGCCAATAATGAGTTAAATGCATCTCAGAAGAAGGGAAGAAAGGTGTTGAGCCATTTTTTTTCTGTCTCTTCTCTTCCCTCTTTTTCTCTGGGTGGCTGAGGAGTCTTGTGCTAGCATGGATCTTCTGGAATTTCAGGCTGACAGACCTGACCGCTGTCCAGTGGGGAAACTGTTTGTTCCTGACAGATGGACTAGTAGAGTGATTTCTGAGGTTCACTGTTCTGTGTTGGCTGGTCATCCTGGTATTTTTGGTATCAGAGATTTGGTTGGTAGGTCCTTTTGGTGGCCTTCTTTGTCACGTGATGTGCGTTCTTTTGTGCAGTCCTGTGGGACTTGTGCGCGGGCCAAGCCTTGTTGTTCCCGTGCTAGTGGGTTGCTTTTGCCATTGCCAGTCCCTGAGAGGCCCTGGACGCATATTTCTATGGATTTTATTTCTGATCTTCTGATTTCCCCGAAGATGTCTGTTATCTGGGTTGTTTGTGACCGGTTCTCTAAGATGGTTCATTTGGTGCCTTTGCCTAAATTGCCTTCCTCTTCAGATTTGGTACCGTTGTTTTTTCAGCATGTGGTTCGTTTGCATGGTATTCTGGAGAATATTGTGTCCGACAGAGGTTCCCAGTTTGTTTCTAGGTTTTGGTGGGTCTTTTGTGCTAGGCTGGGCATTGATTTGTCTTTTTCTTCTGCATTTCATCCCCAGACAAATGGCCAGACCGAGCAAACTAATCAGACTTTGGAGACTTATTTGAGATGCTTTGTGTCTGCTGATCAGGATGATTGGGTGGCCTTCTTGCCATTGGCCGAGATTGCCCTTAATAATCGGGCTAGTTCGGCTACTTTGGTTTCGCCTTTCTTTTGTAATTTTGGTTTTCATCCTCGTTTTTCTTCTGGGCAGGTTGAGCCTTCTAACTGTCCTGGTGTGGATTCTGTGGTTGACAGGTTGCAGCAGATTTGGGCTCAAGTGGTGGACAATTTGGTGTTGTCTCAGGAGGAGGCTCAACGTTTTGCTAACCGTCGTCGTTGTGTTGGTTCCCGGCTTCGGGTTGGGGATCTGGTCTGGTTGTCTTCCCGTCATGTTCCTATGAAGGTTTCTTCCCCTAAGTTTAAGCCTCGGTTTATTGGTCCTTATAGGATTTCTGAGATTATTAATCCGGTGTCTTTTCGTTTGGCGCTTCCGGCCTCTTTTGCTATCCATAATGTCTTCCATAGATCTTTATTGCGGAAATATGTGGTGCCCGTTGTTCCCTCTGTTGATCCTCCGGCCCCTGTGTTGGTTGATGGAGAGTTGGAGTATGTGGTTGAGAAGATTTTGGATTCTCGTTTTTCGAGGCGGAGGCTTCAGTACCTTGTCAAATGGAAGGGTTATGGCCAGGAGGATAATTCTTGGGTTTTTGCCTCTGATGTCCATGCTGCTGATTTGGTCCGTGCCTTTCATCTGGCTCATCCTGATCATCCTGGGGGCCCTGGTGAGGGTTCGGTGACCCCTCCTCAAGGGGGGTACTGTTGTGAATTCTGCTTTTGGGTTCCCTCCAGTGGTTGTAGGTGGGAATGCAGTTGTCCCTGAGTCGCAGTCCTGGCCAGGTGTATCTGCTGATTGCAGTTCTGACTGGGATATTTAGGTGTGCAGGATTCATTAGTCCTTGCCAGTTGTCCATGGTTCTGGGAGGTTTTGGATCTTTGTCTGGTTCCTCCAGCCTTGCTGCCATATCAGCAAAGATAAGTGTCTGGTTTTTGTTTCTGTGGCACACATGCTGTGTGCTTAATAATTCTGTACTATTCATTTGTTTTCTCTTGTCCAGCTTAGATTGAGTCAGTGTTTTTCTCTGTCTTGCTGGATTCTCTGGAGTTGCAGATATACGCTCCACATCTTTAGTTAGATGGTGGAGTTTTTTGTATTTTCTGCTGTGGATATTTTTGGAATGGTTTTAATACTGACCACTTAGTATTCTATCCTATCCTTTCCTATTTTAGCTAGAGTGGCCTATTTTGCTAAATCCTGTTTCCTGCCTGTGTGTGTCTTTCCTCTACTACTCACAGTCAATATTTGTGGGGGGCTGCCTATCCTTTGGGGTTCTGCTCTGAGGCAAGGTAGTATTCTGTTGTGAATTCCGTTCTGGAGCTCCCTCCTGTGGTTGCTAATGGTATTTTTGTGAGTTCTGCCCTTGGGCTCCCTCTGGTGGTTTCGAGTGGAACTGCTGCTTCTTTAGGTAGCTGTAGCAGCTGCCTTCACTAATCGCCTTGCCTGGGTTTGTTATTTAAACCTGCTCTGGGCTTTAGTTCATGCCTGCTGTCAATGTCCTTGGTTGGATTTTTTTCTCTCCTTGGATTTCTCATATGGCCAGTCCTTGTCTGCAAAAGATAAGTTTTTGCTAGTTTTTGTTTGTCCATTTGTTTGGACTCTATTGCTTTGCATATATGTCTCTTTTTATCCAGCTTGTCACCATGTCTTATTCAGGCTAGCTGGAAGCTCTGGGAAAGCAGATTTGCCCCTCCACACCGTGAGTCGGTGTGGAGTTCATTTTTGTAAACTCTGCGTGGATTTTGTAGTTTTTTATACTGACCGCACAGTATCCTTTTCTCTCTGTCTATCAAGTTTAGTATTGGCCTCCTTTGCTGAATTCTGATTTCATTTCTTTGTACATCATTTCCCTCTCCATTCACAGTCAATATTTGTGGGGGGCTGTCTTTCGTTTTGGGGGTTTCTCTGAGGCAATATAGCTTTCTATTTCCTTCTTTAGGGGTAGTTATTTCTTAGGCTGTGAAGAGGTGTCTAGGGAGAGTCAGGAACATCCAACGGCTATTTCTAGTGTTGTTGTTAGGATTAGGGACTGCGGTCAGTAGAGATACCACCTTCTCAGAGCTCGTCCCATGTTGCGTTTTAGCCACCAGGTCATATCAGTGTGGCCTCTTAACCACCAGGTCATAACAGTACAGCAGGCCAAAAATGGATTAAGTGCATCTCAAAAGAAGGAAAAAAAAAGAGTTCTGAACCATTTTTTTTTCTGTGCTCTGTTCTGTCTTTTTTTTCCTCTTGATATCTGGGTGGTGCTGGATATATGCTCTGGTATGGAGGTTCAGGGTTTGTTTTCTCGTGTGGATCAACTTGCTGCAAGAGTCCAGAGTATCCAAGATTATATTGTCCAGACTCCGGCTCTAGAGCCTAGAATTCCTACTCCTGATTTGTTTTTTGGGGACAGATCCAAGTTTTTGAACTTTAAAAATAGCTGCAAATTGTTTTTTGCTTTGAAACCCCGCTCTTCTGGTGATCCCATTCAGCAAGTAAAAATTATCATATCCTTACTGCGTGGTGATCCTCAAGACTGGGCTTTTGCTCTTGAAACAGGGGATCCGGCATTATTGAATGTAGATGCATTGTTTCAAGTGCTCGGATTATTGTATGACGAACCTAACTCTGTAGAGCATGCTGAGAAAACACTGTTGGCCCTGTGTCAGGGTCAAGAAGCGGCAGAGTTATACTGCCAGAATGTGGGGTGGCACGGTGGCGCAGTGGTTAGCACTGCAGCCTTGCAGCGCTGGAGTCCTGGGTTCAAACCCCACCAAGGACAACATCTGCAAAGAGTTTGTATGTTCTCTCCGTGTTTGCGTGGGTTTCCTCCGGGCACTCCGGTTTCCTCCCACATTCCAAAGACATACTGATAGGGAATTTAGATTGTGAGCCCCATTGGGGACAGTGATGATAATGTGTGCAAAATGTAAAGCGCTGCGGAATATGTTAGCGCTATATAAAAATAAAGATTATTATTATTAAAATGGTCTGTGCTCACTAAATGGAATGAAGAGGCTCTGGCTGCTATTTTCAGAAAAGGTCTTTCTGAAACCCTTAACCCCTTCATGACCCAGCCTATTTTGACCTTAAAGACCTTGCCGTTTTTTGCAATTCTGACCAGTGTCCCTTTATGAGGTAATAACTCAGGAACGCTTCAATGGATCCTAACGGTTCTGAGATTGTTTTTTCATGACATATTGGGCTTCATGTTAGTGGTAAATTTAGGTCAATAAATTCTGTGTTTATTTGTGATAAAAACGGAAATTTGGCGAAAATTTTGAAAATTTCGCAATTTTCACATTTTGAATTTTTATTCTGTTAAACCAGAGAGTTATGTGACACAAAATAGTTAATAAATAACATTTCCCATATGTCTACTTTACATCAGCACAATTTTGGAAACAAAATTTTTTTTTGCTAGGAAGTTATAAGGGTTAAAATTTGACCAGCGATTTCTCATTTTTACAACGAAATTTACAAAACCATTTTTTTTAGGGACCACCTCACATTTGAAGTCAGTTTGAGGGGTCTACATGGCTGAAAATACCCAAAAGTGACACCATTCTAAAAACTGCACCCCTCAAGGTGCACAAAACCACATTCAAGAAGTTTATTAACCCTTCAGGTGCTTCACAGCAGCAGAAGCAACATGGAAGGAAAAAATTAACATTTAACTTTTTAGTCACAAAAATGATTTTTCAGCAACAATTTTTTTATTTTCCCAATGGTAAAAGGAGAAACTGAACCACGAAAGTTGTTGTCCAATTTGTCCTGAGTATGCTGATAACTCATATGTGGGGGTAAACCACTGTTTGGGCGCACGGCAGGGCTTGGAAGGGAAGGAGTGCCATTTGACTTTTTGAATGAAAAATTGGCTGCACTCTTTAGCGGACACCATGTCACGTTTGGAGAGCCCCCGTGTGCCTAAAAATTGGAGCTCCCCCACAAGTGACCCCATTTTGGAAACTAGACGCCCCAAGGAACTTATCTACATGCATAGTGAGCCCTTTAAACCCCCATGTGCTTCACAAATTGATCCGTAAAAATGAAAAAGTACTTTTTTTTCACAAAAAAATTCTTTTAGCCTCAATTTTTTCATTTTCACATGGACAACAGGATAAAATGGATCCTAAAATTTGTTGGGTAATTTCTCCTGAGTACATTGATACCTCACATGTGGAGGTAAACCACTGTTTGGGCACATGGTAAGGCTCGGAAGGGAAGGAGCGCCATTTGACTTTTTGAATGAAAAATTATCTCCATCGTTAGCGGACACTATGTCGCATTTGGAGAGACCCTGTGTGCCTAAACATTGGAGCTCCCCCACAAGTGACCCCATTTTGGAAACTGGACCCCCCAAGGAACTTATCTAGATGCCTAGTGAGCACTTTAAACCCTCAGGTGCTTCACAAATTGATCCGTAAAAATGAAAAAGTACTTTTTTTTCACAAAAAATTTATTTTCGCCTCAATTTTTTCATTTTCACATGGGCAATAGGATAAAATGGATCCTAAAATTTGTTGGGCAATTTCTCCCGAGTACACTGATACCTCATATGTGGGGGTAAACCACTGTTTGGGCACACGGCAGGGCTTGGAAGGGAAGGCGCGCCTTTTTGAATGGAAAATTAGCTCCAATTGTTAGCGGACACCATGTTGCGTTTTGGAGAGCCCCTGTGTGCCTATGCATTGGAGCTCCCCCACAAGTGACCCCATTTTGGAAACTAGACCCCCCAAGGAACTTATCTAGATGCATACTGAGGACTTTAAACCCCCATGTGCTTCACAGAAGTTTATAATGCAGAGCCATGAAAATAAAAAATAATTTTTCTTTTCTCAAAAATGATTTTTTAGCCTGGAATTTCCTATTTTGCCATTGGTAATAGGAGAAATTGGACCACAAATGTTGTTGTCCAGTTTGTCCTGAGTACGCAGATACCCCATATGTGGGGGTAAACCACTGTTTGGGCGCACGGCAGGGCTCAGAAGGGAAGGCACGCCATTTGGCTTTTTAAATGGAAAATTAGCTCCAATCATTAGCGGACACCATGTCGCGTTTGGAGAGCCCCTGTGTGCCTAAACATTGGAGATCCCCCACAAATGACCCCATTTTGGAAACTAGACCCCCAAAGGAACTAATCTAGATGTGTGGTGAGCACTTTGAACCCTCAAGTGCTTCACAGAAGTTTATAACGCAGAGCCATGAAAATTAAAAAAAAAAATTCTTTTCTCAAAAATGATTTTTTAGCCCGCTTTTTTTTATTTTCCCAAGGGTAACAGGAGAAATTTGACCCCAAAAGTTGTTGTCCAGTTTCTCCTGAGTACGCTGATACCCCATATGTGGGGGTAAACCACTGTTTAGGCACATGCTGGGGCTCGGAAGTGAAGTAGTGACGTTTTGAAATGCAGACTTTGATGGAATGCTCTGCGGGCGTCACGTTGCGTTTGCAGAGCCCCTGATGTGGCTAAACAGTAGAAACCCCCCACAAGTGACCCCATTTTGGAAACTAGACCCCGAAAGGAACTTATCTAGATGTGAGGTGAGCACTTTGAACCCCCAAGTGCTTCACAGAAGTTCATAACACAGAGCAGTGAAAATAATAAATACGTTTTCTTTCCTCAAAAATAATTATTTAGCCCAGAATTTTTTATTTTCCCAAGGGTTACAGGAGAAATTGGACCACAAAAGTTGTTGTCCAGTTTGTCCTGAGTACGCTGATACCCCATGTGTGGGGGTAAACCACTGTTTGGGCACACGTCGGGGCTCAGAAGGGAAGTAGTGACTTTTGAAATGCAGACTTTGATGGAATGGTCTGCGGGCGTCACGTTGCGTTTGCAGAGCCCCTGGTGTGCCTAAACAGTAGAAACCCCCCACAAGTGACCCCATTTTGGAAACTAGACCCCCAAAGGAACTTATCTAGATATGTGGTGAGCACTTTCAAACCCAAGTGCTTTAAAGAAGTTTATAACACAGAGCCGTGAAAATAATAAATACGTTTTCTTTCCTCAAAAATAATTATTTAGCCCAGAATTTTTTATTTTCCCAAGGGTTACAGGAGAAATTGGACCACAAAAGTTGTTGTCCAGTTTGTCCTGAGTACGCTGATACCCCATGTGTGGGGGTAAACCACTGTTTGGGCACACGTCGGGGCTCCGAAGGGAAGTAGTGACTTTTGAAATGCAGACTTTGATGGAATGGTCTGCGGGCGTCACGTTGCGTTTGCAGAGCCCCTGGTGTGCCTAAACAGTAGAAACCCCCCACAAGTGACCCCATTTTGGAAACTAGACCCCCAAAGGAACTTATCTAGATATGTGGTGAGCACTTTCAACCCCCAAGTGCTTTACAGAAGTTTATAACACAGAGCCGTGAAAATAATAAATACGTTTTCTTTCCTCAAAAATAATTATTTAGCCCAGAATTTTTTATTTTCCCAAGAGTTACAGGAGAAATTGGACCACAAAAGTTGTTGTCCAGTTTCTCCTGAGTACGCTGATACCCCATGTGTGGGGGTAAACCACTGTTTGGGCACACGTCGGGGCTCAGAAGGGAAGTAGTGACTTTTGAAATGCAGACTTTGATGGAATGGTCTGCGGGTGTTGCGTTGCGTTTGCAGAGCCCCTGGTGTGCCTAAACAGTAGAAACCCCCACACGTGACCCCATTTTAGAAACTAGACCCCCCAAGGAACTTATCTAGATATGTGGTGAGCACTTTGAACCCCCAAGTGCTTCACAGACGTTTACAACGCAGAGCCGTGAAAATAAAAAATCATTTTTCTTTCCTCAAAAATTATGTTTTAGCAAGCATTTTTTTATTTTCACAAGGGTAACGGGAGAAATTGGACCCCAGTAATTGTTGCGCAGTTTGTCCTGAGTATGCTGGTACCCCATATGTGGGGGTAAACCACTGTTTGGGCACACGTCGGGGCTCGGAATTGAGGGAGCACCATTTGACTTTATGAATACAAGATTGGCTGGAATCAATGATGGCGCCATGTTGCGTTTGGAGACCCCTGATGTGCCTAAACAGTGGAAACCCCTCAATTCTACCTCCAACACTAACCCCAACACACCCCTAACCCTAATCCCAACTGTAGCCATAACAGTAATCACACCCCTAACCACAACCCTAATTCCAACCCTAACCCTAAGGCTATGTGCCCACGTTGCGGATTCGTGTGAGATTTTTCAGCATCATTTTTGAAACATCCGCGGGTAAAGGGCACTGCGTTTTACCTGCGGATTTACCGTGGATTTCCAGTGTTTTTTGTGCGGATTTCACCTGTGGATTCCTATTGAGGAACAGGTGTAAAACGCCGCGGAATCCGCACAAAGAATTGACATGCTGCGGAAAATACAACGCAGCATTTCCGCGTGGTATTTTCCGCACCATGGGCACAGCGGATTTGGTTTTCCATATGTTTACATGGAACTGCAAACCTGATGGAACACTGCTGCGAATCCGCAGCGGCCAATCCGCTGCAGATCCGCAGCAAAATCTGCACCGTGTGCACATAGCCTAATTCTAAAGGTATGTGCACACGCTGCGGAAAACGCTGCAGATCCGCAGCAGTTTCCCATGAGTTTACAGTTCAATGTAAACCTATGGGAAACAAAAATTGCTGTACACATGCTGCGGAAAAACTGCACGGAAACGCAGCGGTTTACATTCCGCAGCATGTCACTTCTTTCTGCGGATTCCGCAGCGGTTTTACAACTGCTGCAATAGAAAATCGCAGTTGTAAAACCGCAGTGAAATGCGCAGAAAAACCGCAGTAAATCCGCGATAAATCCACAGCGGTTTAGCACTGCGGATTTATCAAATCCGCAGAGGAAAAATCCGCAGAGGAACAGAATACGTGTGCACATACCGAAACCCTACCCCTAACCCTACCCCTAACCCTAACCCTACCCCTAACCCTAACCCTACCCCTAACCCTAACCCTACCCCTAACCCTAACCCTAGCCCTAACCCTACCCCTAACCCTAACCCTACCCCTAACCCTAACCCTACCCCTAACCCTAACCCTACCCCTAACCCTAACCCTACCCCTAACCCTACCCCTAACCCTAGCCCTAACCCTAACCCTAACCCTATTCTAACCTTAGTGTAAAAAAAAAAAAAATTCTTTATTTTTTTTATTGTCCCTACCTATGGGGGTGACAAAGGGGGGGGGGGTCATTTACTATTTTTTTTTTTTTTTTTTGATCACTGAGATAGGTTATATCTCAGTGATCAAAACTCACTTTGGAACGAATCTGATTCGGCGGGCGCACTGCACATGCGCCCGCCATTTTGGAAGATGGCGGCGCCCAGGGAAGAAGACGGACGGATCCCGGGAGGTAAGTATAAGGGGGGGGGGGGAGATCAGGGCACGGGGGGAGCGTCGGAGCATGGGGGGGTGGATCGGAGCACGGGGGGGTGGATAGGAACACGGGGGGGTGGATTGGAGCACGGGGTGGGGGATCGCTGTGCAGGGGGGTGGATCGGAGCACGGGGGGGAATCGGAGCACGGGGGGGATCGCTGTGCGGGGGGGGTGATCGGAGTGCGGGGGGGTATGATCGGAGCACGGGGGGTGTGATTGGAGCACGGGGGGAGCGGACAGGAGGACGGGGGAGCGGAGCACAGGACGGAGGGGAGCGGACCACAGATCGGGGGGCTGGGGGGGCGATCGGTGGGGTGGGGTGGGTGCACATAAGTGTTTCCAGCCATGGCCGATGATATTGCAGCATCGGCCATGGCTGGATTGTAATGTTTCACCATTTTTTTAGGTGAAATATTACAAATCGCTCTGATTGGCAGTTTCACTTTCAACAGCCAATCAGAGCGATCGTAGCCACGGGGGGTGAAGCCACCCCCCCTGGGCTAAACTACCACTCCCTCTGTCCCTGCAGGCCGGGTGAAATTGGAGTTAACACTTTCACCCGATCTGCAGGGACGCGATCTTTCTGTGACACAGCATATGAGTCACACGTCGGATTGGCACCGACTTTCATGACGCATACGCTGTGTCACAGGTCGGGAAGGGGTTAAAGATGTTATGGTGGGCTTTCCTACGCCTACCGGTTTGAGCGAATCTATGTCTCTAGCCATTCAGATTGATCGGCGCTTGCGTGAGCGCAAGGTGGTGCACCATATGGCAGTGTCCTCTGAGCAAAATCCTGAGCCTATGCAATGTGATAAGATTTTGACTAGAGCAGAAAGGCAGAAATTCAGACGTCAGAATGGCCTGTGTTTTTACTGTGGCGATTCTGCTCATGCTATTTCTGATTGCCCTAAGCGTACTAGGAGGGTTCCTAGGTCTGTTACCATTAGTACTGTACAGCCGAAATTTCTCTTGTCTGTTACCCTGATTTGCTCATTGTCGTCCTTTTCTGTTATG
The DNA here is from genome assembly GCF_032444005.1 of Ranitomeya imitator. NCBI lineage: Eukaryota > Metazoa > Chordata > Amphibia > Anura > Dendrobatidae > Ranitomeya > Ranitomeya imitator. The sequence continues at coordinate 510,358,346 of NC_091282.1, read as the reverse complement.
GCATTTGTGGATTCTGGCGCTGCCCTGAACTTAATGGACTTAGAATTTGCCAAGCGCTGTGGTTTTTCCTTGGAGCCTTTGCAGAGTCCTATTCCCTTAAGGGGGATTGATGCTACGTCATTGGCCAAGAATAAAACTCAGTACTGGACTCAGTTAACCATGTGCATGGCTCCAGCACATTAGGAAAATATTCGCTTTTTGGTGATTTGGTCTGGTTGTCTTCTCGTCATGTTCCTATGAAGGTTTCTTCCCCTAAGTTCGAGCCTCGCTTTATTGGTCCTTATAAGATTTCTGAAATTATCAATCCAGTGTCTTTTCGTTTGGCCCTTCCAGCTTCCTTTTCCATTCATAATGTGTTCCATAGATCCTTGTTGCGGAGATATGTGGTACCTATGGTTCCCTCCGTTGATCCTCCTGCTCCGGTGTTGGTTGAGGGGGAATTGGAATATGTGGTGGAGAAGATTTTGGATTCTCGCTTTTCGAGGCAGAAGCTTCAGTATCTGGTCAAGTGGAAGGGTTATTGCCAGGAGGATAATTCTTGGGTTGTTGCCTCCGATGTTCATGCTGCCGATTTGGTTCGTGCTTTCCATTTGGCTCGTCCTGATCGGCCTGGGAGCTCTGGTGAGGGTTCGGTGACCCCTCCTCAAGGGGAAGGGGTACTGTTGTGAATTCCATTCTGGAGCTCCCTCCTGTGGTTGCTAATGGTATTTTTGTGAGTTCTGCCCTTGGGCTCCCTCTGGTGGTTTCGAGTGGAACTGCTGCTTCTTTAGGTAGCTGTAGCAGCTGCCTTCACTTATCGCCTTGCCTGGGTTTGTTATTTAAACCTGCTCTGGGCTTTAGTTCATGCCTGCTGTCAATGTTCTTGGTTGTATTTTGTTCTGTCCTTGGATTTCTCATATGGCCAGTCCTTGTCTGCAAAAGATAAGTTTTTGCTAGTTTTTGTTTGTCCATTTGTTTGGACTCTATTGCTTTGCATATATGTCTCTTTTTGTCCAGCTTGTCACCATGTCTTATTCAGGCTAGCTGGAAGCTCTGGGAAAGCAGATTTGCCCCTCCACATCGTGAGTTGGTGTGGAGTTCATTTTTGTAAACTCTGCGTGGATTTTGTAGTTTTTTATACTGACCGCACAGTATCCTTTTCTCTCTATCAAGTTTAGTATTGACCTCCTTTGCTGAATTCTGATTTCATTTCTTTGTACGTCATTTCCCTCTCCATTCACAGTCAATATTTGTGGGGGGCTGTCTTTCCTTTTGGGGGTTTCTCTGAGGCAAGATAGCTTTCTATTTCCTTCTATAGGGGTAGTTATTTCTTAGGCTGTGAAGAGGTGTCTAGGGAGAGTCAGGAACATCCAACGGCTATTTCTAGTGTTGTTGTTAGGATTAGGGACTGCGGTCAGTAGAGATACCACCTTCTCAGAGCTCGTCCCATGTTGCGTTTTAGCCACCAAGTCATATCAGTGTGGCCTCTTAACCACCAGGTCATAACAGTATTCCTATTTTCATCTATAGCGGTATTTAGTCCTCCGGCTGTGTCGAGGTGTCTAGGATTTGTTAGGCACACCCCACGGCTACTTCTAGTTGCGGTGATAAGTTCAGGATTTGCGGTCAGTATAGTTTCCACCAACTCCAGAGAAAGTTTCATGCGGCTCCAAGGTCACCATTTCATAACAACAGTTATCTTGTTTATTTGTCCACACTTTTGTGTGCAGAAGTCCTTTTTATTACTGCCATACTTGTCCTGAGATCATTGTAGGGAGATTGAAATTGTACTTGTATTTTTTCATATATCTTCCAGCCACTTTCTGACACTTACATTGTGTTGCTTTATGCACAGGGCCTGAGGTTTGGTTTAGTCTCCTCCCCCCAAAAAAGGGAGATTCAAATTATCACAAAGTGGATATATTTCAGTCCTGTTAGTTTGTGATATATCAGCCAGCCACTTTCTGCCACTTACATTGTGTTGTTTTATGCACAGGGCCTGAGGTTTGGTTTAGTCTCCCAAAAAAATAAGTGAGATTCAAATTATCACAAAGTGGATATATTTCAGTCCTGTTAGTTTGTGGTATAACAGCCAGCCACTTTCTGCCTCTTACATTGTGTTGTTATATACACTGGGTCTAAGTTGTGGTTCAGTTTCCCAAAAAAAAGGGGAGGTTCAAATTCTCACAAAGTGGATATATATCAGTCCTGCTAGTTTGTCGTATATCAGCCAGCCACTTTCAGCCACTTACATTGTGCTGTTTTTTGCGCAAGGCCTGATTTCTTGTTCAGTCTCCCCCCAAAAAAGGGAGATTTAAAATCTCAACACGTTTATATACATCTTCTACCTTGTTTTACAGTACCATTTAATGGTTGTTATTTTGGTTAGATTTTCCAAAAAATGAGGAAGTCTGGTGGAAGAGGCCGTGGGCAGTGGTTGCCATCTGGTTCTGATGATGGTGGTGGTGCATCTGGTGGTGGTGGCAAAAGCACAATAGCACCTAAGGCTGGAGGTGTTGAGCCAGCGTCATTGTCTGGCTACACAAGGCCTCGAAGGCTCCCTTATCTGAGAGTAGGAAAACAGCTTTTAAAGCCGGAGCAGCAGGAAAAAGTTTTGGCTTTCCTTGCTGACTCAGCCTCTAGCTCTTACGCCTCCTCTTCAGAAAGTTCCAAATATAAAAGCAGCGAGTCGTCAATGGATGCTCCCGGTTAGGAACAAGATGTTTCCTTGTGTCCTTCACTTAAACCAAAAGTGAAGTATGTGTCAGGCGACACTACAGGATACTCCATGGAGCTCTTTACACATACCGTGCCTGGGTTAGAACGGGAAATTGTTAAATGCCCATTACAAGATGAATCGGACATGGAGTGCACTGATGCACAGCCACAGCTAGATTATATTGCTGTTCCATTGACTCAGATCACTACATTGCCCTCGCAGTGTACTGAGCCAGAATCTGACCCTGATGAGACTATGGTGCCCCGTCCCGAATGCTATAGCACCTTACACGGTGACACAGAGGAAGGTGCACATGACATTGAAGAGGAGGTGATAGATGACCCAGTTGTTGACCCAGATTGGCAGCCATTGGTGAAGAGGGTGCCGCTGCCAGTAGCTCAGAAGCGGAGGAGGATGATCCGCAGCAGCCATCTACATCGCAACAGCTGTCATCTGGCAGGCCCATATCAGGCCAAAAACGTTTGTCAAAAACAAAAACCATTTTAGGACAGCGTGGCCATCCGGTGAAAGTAGCACAGCGTGCAATGCCTGAAAAGGGATTCCATAGTAGGAAGAGTGCAGTGTGGCAATTTTTTAACCAAGATCCGAATGATCAGTCAAAAGTTATCTGTAAGAAATGCGCAAAGACCTATAGCAGAGGGAAGAATCTCCAAAATTTAAATACAACGTGCATGCTTAGACATTTAACCAGCATGCACTTGCAAGCCTCGACTAACTACCAAGCGTCCCGTACCGTTGGTGCACCTGCTCAGAATGAAAGTAGTCAGCAACGCTACATTGCTTCCCTCACTGTAAGCCCACCGGTTAGGACACCACCAGCAGCAAATGTGGAGGTATCGTCGCAGGGCCAAAGCAGTCAGGGAATCACAAGGTTATTGGTAGGAAACACTGTATGTAGGCCAACATCGAGAATACCATCACCAACCCTCTCTCAATCTGCCATGTCCACCACCACCACCACCGCTAGTTCCACCATATGCATCTCTCCAGTCCAGCTCACCCTACAAGAGACTCTCGTTAGGAAAAGAAAGTACTCATCCTCTCATCCGCGTACACAGGGTTTGAAAGCCCACATTGCTAGACTAATCTTGTTAGAGATGATGCCCTACCATTTGGTTGAAAGCGAAGCGTTCAAAGCCCTGATGGCCTATGCAGTACCACGCTATGACCTACCCAGTCGACACTTCTTTGCGAGAAAAGCCATCCCAGCCCTCCACCAGCATGTAAAAGACCGCATTGTCCATGCACTGAGGCAATCAGTTAGTAGAAAGTTGCACCTCACAACAGATGCATGGACCAGTAGGCATGGCCAGGGACGTTACGTGTCCATCATGGCACACTGGGTTAATGTGGTGGATGCAGGGTCCACATGGGACAGCCATAGTGGGACAGTTCTGCCTAGCCCATGGTCTAGAAAACAGTTGGCTGTAGTCATTCGCGACCCTTCCTCCTCCTCCTCCTCCAGAAGCGAAAGCTCATCCACAGAGCACAGTCGCACGACCACTCCATTCGCAGCTGCCAGTGTTGCACACGAGGTGTCCCATTATCGAACAGCTAGTGGTAAGCATCAGCAGGCTGTGTTACAAATGAAGTGTTTGGGCGACAACAGACACACCGCGGAAGTACTGGCCGAGTACTTGCAGCAACAAACTCAGTCATGGCTGGGCAGTGTACATCTTGAGGCAGGCAAGGTAGTCAGTGATAACGGAAGGAATTTTAAGGCTGCCAAAGCCTTTTCAGAACTTAAACACATACCTTGCCTGGCTCACACCTTGAACCTGGTGGTGCAATGCTTCTTCAAAAATGATCTGGAGTTACCAGCCCTGCTCCTGAAGGTGTGAAGACTTTGCTCGCATATCCGCCGGTTGCCCGTACACTCCAGCCGTATGCTAAACCATCAGCAATCGCTGAATCTTCCCCAGCACCGCCTAATAATTGATGATGCAACAAGGTGGAACTCCACATTGCACATGCTTCAGAGGCTGTGCGAACAGAGGTGTGCTGTAATTAATTTGTGGGAGGATACACATACACGGGCAGGCAGTTGAATGGCAGACATGGAGTTGTCTGGTGTGCAGTGGTCGAAGCTACAAGACCTCTGTCAAGTCCTTCAGTGTTTTGAGGAATGCACACGGCTGGTAAGTGCAGACGACGCCATCAAAAGCAGGAGCCTCCCACTAATGCGTCTGCTAATGCAAAGTTTGACGCACATTAAGGAGCAGGCATCTGCAGCGAGGAGGAGGGAAGCCTTGATGACAGTCAGCCATTGTCTGCTCAGGGAACTCTCCTGGACGAGGCGGCAGACAAAGAGGAGGAGGATGATGGATATGAATATTTATGGGAGGGGGATGCTTCTCGGGGCAATAGAAACTGGTTGCGTTGCAAGGTCAGGTACAGGGATTTTGCGGGACACAAGTGATGTTGATTTGCAAGAAAGTGCTCCTCAACCCAGCACAAGCAGTGAATTGACACCTGGAACATTGGTCCACATGGCTGAATATCCCTTGCGTATCCTAAAAAGGGACCCCCGCATTATCAAAATGATGACCGATGATGATTACTAGTTGGCCTGTTCCCTGGATCCACGATATAAAGGAAAATTACAAAATATCATGCCACATGAGAACCTTGAGCAAATATTGGCTACCAAACAAGCAAGAGAGACAGCATTTGTCCAGTATGGTTACAAACTACTTTTCCTCCCTTATCGATGTTCTCCCTCACAGGTCATTCCCCTTTGATTACTGGGCATCTAAAATAGATACCTGGCCTGAATTGGCAGAATATGCATTACAGGAGCTCGCTTGCCCTGCTTCTAGTGTGCTATCAAAAAGAGTCTTCAGTGCTGCTGGTTCAATACTGACCAAAAAAAGGACATGTCAGGCTACCCAGAATGTTGATGATCTAACCTTCATTAAAATGAACCAATCATGGATTTCAAGTTATTTTGCCCCACTTTCTCCTGCTGACACGTAGCTTGCCTGAAAAATGTCTTGCTTTTGGCCTCCTCTTACTGACTTCTCCAATTCCGCCATTTGCAGCTGCTGAATGTCCACCATAGGCCATTTTTATACCTCCCTAAATGGGCTGACTCCCCCCACAGGGCCGTGGTCACCACCTGGCGCAAGCACCATTTGCCTAGACAGGTGGGTGCGCCCACTCTTGGGCGACAGCACTGGCACAGGGTCCCTCATAGTACAATGAAGTGTCTCTGACGGTGGTGGTGCACAACCAACATCAGACACACCGTCGTAATATGAGGGGCCCTGTGCCAGTACCGCCACCCACAAGAGAGTGTCCCCCCCAGCTCGAACAGTGCTCTTCAACTTGCAATACTTACCTCTCCCTGCTCCACCACTGTGTAGTCTGTGCTGTTAAATCCTTCAATGGCACTGGCAATACAAATTTGTTGAAATGATAGATGATAGTTAAAATATACAGGGGCCCTAGCCTCTATTTAGACCAGTTAATACTTTGCGCCTACTACCACTGTCTGCTACTCAGCAGAGGAACCCACCCCAGTACATAGCTATGCCACCTGTTTAGTCCTGTTACCAAGTTTGAAATGCATTTAGCCTACTTTTTTATTGTGGGCCTACAAACTGTGTCTGCGCCACTCATTACAGTTGTCCTCCACTGAACAAAGCTAGGCCGCCTGTGTAGTCCTGTTACCAATTTTGAACTGCATTTAGCTTACTTTATTATTTGGGCCTATATCTGTGTTTCCTCATCCTCCTGCCCCTTGCCCAGCCACTGCTAGATGAGTCTGCTGGTACATTGACTCAGACTACTACATTCCCCTTGCACTCTACACAGCCAGAATCTGACCCTGCTGAAAGTCAGGTTCCCCTCCCCGCATACTATACCACCTTACACGGGGACAAAGAGGAAGGTGCAGATGAAAGTACAGGTTCCTTCATCAGGTGGTGGGGCATACTCGTTGGCGATGTCACTGGCACAGGGCCCCTCATAGTACTCAAAAGTGTCTCTGGCAGTGGGAGGTGCCACCTGCTGTCAAACACACAGTCGTACTGTGAGGGGCCCTGTGCCAGTGCCAAGTGCCAAGGAGTGGGCCCCCCGCTTGCTCAGGATCACTGCACTTGCAAAGTTAAAATACCGAATTTTCCGCTTTGTAAGATGCACTTTATTTCCCCCAAATTTGGGGGGGAAATGGGGGTGTGTCTTACAAAGCGGATATACCACTTACCGTTAGAGGCTGGGATGAGGGGGTGTCTGCCGCCGCGGTTGTCTGCCACCATTGCCGCCCGCCATCGCTGCCGTGGTTGTCCGCCACCGCTGCTGCCCACCACCTCTGCTGCGGTTGTCCGCTGCTGCCCGGGTGATGCTGGAGGCTCCGGTGCTGTGGGGGGCTCTGGCGACATTTTGTGAAAGACCAGAGCCCCCCGGCAGTTCGTCCATGCGGGAGATGAGATTTCAGGGCTGAGATCTCATCTCTCGAGATCCCGGTGGCCATTTTCCCTTAGTCCACTGCACAGGAAAGCATGGACGAACTGCCGTGGGCTCTGGCCTTTCACAAAATGTTGCCAGAGCCCCGTGCAGCACCGGAGACAGCCCTGCAGCACTGGAGACAGCCCTGCAGCACTGGAAACAGCCATGCAGCACCAGAGCCCCCTGCAGCACCGGAGACAGCCCTGCAGCACGGGAGCCCCCTGCAGTACGGGAGCCCCCCTGCTGCACAGGAGCCCCCCTGCAGACCCCCTCATCCCAGCCTGCAGCAATGCTCCACTCCTGCCTCCAGCAACGAACCTGGGACCCTGATCCACCGCAGCCACAACCCCTGGTTAGCAATAAGACGCATGGATTATAAGTAGTGTTGAGCAGTCCGATACCGCAAGTATCGGGTATCGGCCGATATTTGCGGTATCGGAATTCCGATCCCGAGTTCCGATATTTTTGCGATATCGGGAATTGGGATCGGGATGAATATTTATGTGTAAAATAAAGAATACAAATAAAAAATATGAATATACTCACCCTCGGACGCGCCCTGGTTGTAACCGCTGCAACCGGCAGTCTCCATTCCTAAGAATGAGCGAGTGAAGGACCTGCGATGACGTCGCGGCTTGTGATTGGTCGCGTGAGCGGTCACATGAGCGGTCATGCGACCAATCACAAGCCGCAACGTCAGCGAAGGTCCTTCACTCGCTCATTCTTAGGAACGGAGGCTGCCGGTTACACCGCTAAGGTCCAGGGTCCGCCGGAGGGGTGAGTATATCCATATTTTTTATTTTTATTCTTTATTTTTTACATGAATATGGATCCCAGGGCCTGAAGGAGAGTTTCCTCTCCTTCAGACCCTGGGAACCATTCCAGGATACATTCCGATATTTGTGTCCCATTGACTTGTATTGGTATCGGGTATCGGTATCGGCGATATCTGATATTTTTCGGATATCGGCCGATACAATCCGATACCGATGCTTTCAAATATCGGAAGGTATCACTCAACACTAATTATAAGAAGCCCCCCCAATTTATTAAAAAAAGTTTTTTCTTATTTTTCTCCTCAAAATTTGGGGTGCGTCTTATAATCCGGAGTGTCTTACAAAGCGAAAAATATGATACTTACCTCTCCCTGCTCCAGCGCCGTGACGTATTCCGCGTTTCCTGGACCCACAAAAATCTTGAGCCAGCCTTACAACCCACAACTTTAGCCAAGTGACCCCCTGTTTTCAATGTCTAACTATTATTATAAAGTAAATTAAGATTGACAAGCTTAAGAAATAAGAATTGATGTTTTTGGCATTAAAATGGACACTGTAGGTGTTTTCCTGTCCTCCACTCACTGCCGACTTTGATTCCCCATTGACTTGCATTGGATTTCGTGTTTCGGTCGGCCCCCGACTTTTCGCAATAATCGGCCGATTTCACCCGACCCGACTTTTGACAAAGTCGGGATTCGCAAAACCCAACTCAATCGTAAAAAAGTTAATGATACACAGGCGGTATAGTTAGTTTCATAGGTGGGCTACTCTGTTGACTTACAGACACTGCTCCTAGGCCCAAAACTATCAACTGGATTAGATGCAGTGAAAATTGAGATACACAGGCGGTGTAGTTAGTTTCACAGGCGGGCTACTCTGCTGACGTGCAGGCAGACACTGCTCTTAAGCCCTAAATTATTACCTGGATTAGATGCAGTGAAAATAGAGATACACAGGCGGTGTAGTCAGTTTCACAGGTGGGCTACTCTGCTGACATGGAGACACTGCTCCTAGGCCCAAAACTATCAACTGGATTAGATGCAGTGAAAATAGAGATACACAGGCGGTATAGTTTGTTTCACAGGCTGGCTACTCTGCTGATGTGCAGACACTGCTCCTAAGCCCTAAACTAGTAACTGGATTAGATGCAGTGAAAATAGAGATACACAGGCGGTATAGTTTGTTTCACAGGAGGGCTACTCTGCTGACGTGCACACACTGCTCCTAGGCCCAAAACTATCAACTGGATTAGATGCAGTGAAAATAGAGATACACAGGCGGTGTAGTTATTTTCACAGGCGGGCTACTCTGGTGACGTGCAGACACTGCTCCTAGGCCCAAAACTATCAACTGGATTAGATGCAGTGAAAATTGAGATACACAGGCGGTATAGTGAGTTTCACAGGCGGGCTACTCTGCTGAGGTGCAGACACTGCTCCTAGGCCCTAAACTAATAACTGGGTTAGATGCAGTAAAAATTGAGATACACAGGAGGTGTAGCTAGCTTCACAGGCGGGCTACTCAGATGTCTATCAGACAATGCTACTAGCCTAAAAGGATTGGCTGAGCTATATTAAACCAAATGCTGTGACAAACACTTGCAAAGCACTGGCACAGACCTGCCTGTCATACAGTGCTGTGGACTGCTGTATCCTACCCTGAAAAGGTCTGATATTACAACTAGTCCCAACTCCTTCCGACTCCCTAAACCTATCTCTCTGGCAATTTGCACCAAAAAAAAATCTTAGTCTGTATAGCGCCCACAGCAGCAGCGGTGCCGTCTAACACTAAGCTGCAGCAGTGAGGAAATGGTGGCGACAGGGCAAATGGCTGGTTCTTGTAGGGCAAGGACATGTGACATACACAGCCAATGACACATGCCCTTGCTTGTGTGCATCACATACACATTGCTGTGTGTGTGTGTTTGCACTGCTGATAGGCTGAGAGACTGCTCCGCCCCACTGTAAATGCGGGAAAGAAAAAAAAAAAGGAGATTGGCGTTATTTCAGCACAGATCTATCCCCCGCCCCCGCCCACTATACACTGAAACAGTCTATTAACAATGATAAACAGTTTTAATGTGCAAATCAAGCTAGGCTTTTGGTGAACGGACAGTTATCGAACAGAAACTCGAACAGCCGAATTTTAAGCAAATTGTTCAGGTTCGTCGAATGACTTGAACACCGCTAATCTCTACTATAGAAGGAGATCAAGATTACTAGGCTTATTCAAAGTCAATATTTGCAATATTAAAGAAAATGTTTACAATAGCAATGCCTGTAGCCCCTGCTTTAATAGTTTTATGTCACATTCATATTATCTGACATCTATGCTGTTACTGTAGTTTTGAAACTTGCATTACACTATTTTTGATGTTTTTTTATTGCACTTGACTGTGAATGTTTTTCTCTATTAATCCTTGTGATTGAATTCCAGTTCTCATTTATTTTCCTTCCAGTTCTAAAAGCCATCAATCTATCTGCAGTGACTTTGCCATGCATCGAAACATAACAAAAAGTAGTCATTACCTTTCTTCTTTTTAAACTGGGACATTTATTTCACTTCAACCTTTTGTCAGAATCCCATTCTGCAAGCCTTTCTCCTGACCTCTTTCACACTGAAGCAATCTTGTTCACTGGGATTGGAATTATTGACCCGATAAAATCAGATAAATATCTAATTACATGTTATTTTTTTTCCAAAGAACCTTCATAATAAAATCATATTGATCTTAAAAGTGTTGAAGCTATTTTTTTTTTTTTTTTATAATCACACCTTTAGCACCTTCTCATTGCTCCTGCTGTCAAAAGTTTAGGCAGAATTTCAAACAATGTTTTTTCAATTATTGTGCATCACAAGATCATGCTATCATTTAAGTGTATTGCACAATAATTGACGGTTTCATCTGAACCTAACTGCTGATTAAGTATATGAAAATAATGTATGATTATAGTTGTTTTTTTTCATCAGTTTTAGATTTTTTTTCCAATAATTTACGTTTGCAGTTTGAAAAATGTGCAACTCGTTAATTTTTCTATATTTGGATCTAGATTTCCTACCAGAGATGATAACTCATTCACTTTTCATATTACTAAAACTTACACAGCATTGCTGTATAAATTATTTTTTAACTTAATTTCCATTACAAACACTACCTAAATTCTTAGTGTTTATAATCCTTTAATCAAAATGTATTGCACAGGATTGAATGATAAGTAGTGAGGCTGCAAATGAACTCCGCTAAGCAAAACAAACTTAGCAATGCAGTTGACTTATGTGAAATATCTCACAAAAGTTCAACCTGGTGTAGGAAAAGCATGTGTATGACCAGAAAGACAATATTTTAGAACCTGCCCCCCTCTGATACGGCCAAGATAAGGCTCAAATCTTGCCCCCAAAAATACAGAAGGCATGAGTGTGCAGACATGAGGGTCAGTGGGTGCTCTTGTCCGCTAGCCTGGGTGTCTTTAGAAAGACTGCATGGACCAGGGTTCATCCCATTGAATGCCCAAATTCCTTCCACATGGGCAGATTCATACTCAGACAACGCAGGGTGAGAATAACAAAGTGTGGTGATACTTTATTAGTTTACCAACAGTCAACAACATATAGTACAGTCCCAGTAAATGCACAAATTGGTGCAAATGACAGAGTCTACCCTTCCCCTGACTTGTCAGGAATTAGAACATCTGCATCTTTGGGGCTTACTGAGCAAAATACCCAGACCAGTAGCACTCTGCTTTTGGTAGGCACCTACTTAGAGGAGGTGGAGCCAAGCGTAGGAAGAGTACATTGAGTTACAGTATGTGGCCAGGTGACCTGATTGTCCCAACATAGGTTCTCCAAACATTTCTGTGGGTTCAGTAATGGGCAGTAGAGCAAATCTGCTTTCATGCTTTTGGAGCCATGGTGTCTTGGCTGCTGTCTTGTAGAGTATATCTGGAAACAGAGACAGATGCCCCTTATATAGTCCACAGCTCCTATTCAGGGCATTATTCCACAGAACTGGGGAAAGGTGGGAGGAGATAATACCTCATTTTTTCATTGTTTGAGTATTCAATTAACTTGTTTATTTTGTCCTTCAAGGGTAATAGAATAAGAAACTGCAGGGCTGGTACAATGGGTACCGTAATCATCAGATAATCAACATATTAACAAACCTAAACTGTTCAATTAACCTGTGTCTCTGTCATCCAAGGTTTTTTAGAAAAATAAATTGTAGGAGCTGAAACAATGGGCAATCAGCAGGCCTTTAACAAATCAACATACAACAAGTCAACATACATGAGTCAACGTGCAGGCTCATATGAACAATGGCTCATGTTTCTTGACTTATTGAATAATACACGTGGCATAATTAAAAATAAATGCTGTCATCACAATGAGTTAATCGACTTTTGCTGGGAATAGAATTCATTATATACTCTGCAATTGTAACACTATTCGCTCTTGTGTTCAGCCGCCAGCTTCAGCTCCTTTCAGGTTATGTGCTCCGGTCTAACAGGGTCGGTACCACTTGATAGACTGGACCTTGCGTTCATCGCATAGCACCTCTTTGACCTTATACATACTAGTAGGTCTATGTGATACAGATGCTATTTTTTTTTCTTTATTGATTGGGGGCTGCGTACCATTTTGTACTTGCTGGTGGGCGGTTTAAGTACTTTGTATTTGGTGTTATTTGTGTAATTGTCTTTTTCTTACACAGAGTGGGACTTTATGTGGTGGAGTGTTGTACTACATTGTTTTTAATTGTTTTTAAACCTTGTTACCAATAAAGTTTCCTGTTTTATATAAATAGATATCCCTGGTTGGTGTGCATACCTTATAGTGACTTTCTTTTTCTTGTTGTCATGCCATGTTTATGCTCACTAGGTTTGCACCCCCACTGATTTCTTTGAGTTATTTGGATCTTGCGGTGTGCCAAATATTCTTATTATTCACCAAGAAAGGAAAAGTTATGAAATTATTGGAATCAGGGTATGGATAGATATGTTAATGATACAGAAATTATATAAAAAAGGAAATAAACTCTTCAAAACATCTGGATTTTGATCAGGGTCATTTGGACGTTTTGGGTTGTCATTATGATTTAAAAAGAGAAAACACAGTAGTTTGACAATAAAAGGCTTCACCCAACCACTAGCCATGAGTGGAGAAAAAAGTTTTGGTGTTATCATTCATATTTAGTGTTGAGCGATACCTTCCGATATTCGGAAATATCGGTATCGGATTGGATCGGCAGATATTCAAAAAATATCGGATATCGCCGATACCGATACCCGATACCAATGCAAGTCAGTGGGATAAAAATATCGGAATTAAAATAAACCCTTTCTTTCCTTGTTGGTTAATTCTACGTGAAGGAAAACAACTAAGAATAATGTAGGATGTATTGGGGGAGGTGGAGGAGACATTAAATGCATAGAGGTTTAGCTCTATGGAATGGAATAGCAGGAATTTTTTTTTTTACGACGTTCGGAGTTACAAAGTTATTGACTATTAAGATTCTTTATATTTTGTCAGATATTTATGTTTCACTAATTCCATGCTCTTCACCTTCTTTTTTTACTTCTCCCACACTTTCTTATTCATCATCCTCAGCAGCAGCATCTTTTTCATCAACTTCTTCACCTTATTCATCTTCTTTTCACCTTCTTCCTATTATTCTTTTTTTTACATTCTTCATATTCTTTTTATTCAACTATTATTCAACTATTATTCTTCTTCATATTCTACTTCTTCATCTTCTTCATATTCTTCTTCTTCATCATATTCTTATTTGTGACAGGCATTCCTGTAGTTGTTATCTATAAAAGTTTGAAGATTACACCTTCCGTTCTGCCTGTCACAAAAGAGTTACAACAGGATTTGTCCGCGTTCAGTTTGGCCTGCAGCAGCAGGCTTTTTCCAGGGACACCACGAGGAGGAACAGACTCACCCCCATACACTGCTTAGTCTTCTTCTGCTTATAATTTATATAATATCTTTTGCTCTGATTTTTAGTCTTATGCTTAATGTTCTTCTGCTCTGTGTTCTGCAGCTTCTTGTTCTTCTGCTTCTTGGTCTTCAGGGTCGTCATCTCCAGGGTCGTCGTCTCCAGGGTCTTCGTCTGCGGAGTCGTCGTCTTTTTCAGGGTGGTCTTCAGGGTCGTCATCTTTAGGGTGTTGAACTTGGAAATGTAGCAGAAGGTACAAGAAGGCTGAGGAACTGCTGAGAAACAGCTAACGGTACTGGAACCCAGATGGCTACCCGAAGGTCCAAGAGCCAATGGAACTACCGATGACCAGCTGACGTTACTGAAACCTGGTTACTAAGCAGGAGGTACCCGTGCCAGAAAGCACTACCAAGGACCACCAGGCATTGATGGAACTCAGATACCCAGAAGGAGGCACCTAAGCCAAAGGCTCTGCCTGGAACAAGCTGACGGTACAGGAACCAGGGGGACCTATTTAAGGTTGTCTTCCTAAGAACCAGCTAATGGTGCTGGAACTCAGATAGGTAGCAAAAGGTCCACAGGGAAAAAAATTGCTAGGCCACGAGCCGGCGATAGTTACCGAAAACCCACAGTCCTACAGGGGGAGCTTGTCCTATTGGCACTACGGAACCAGCCTTGATTGCCAGTTCCCGCAGCCCACATAGGAAGCACCTAAACTGCAGGCACCATAGAGTCGGCTAACCCGACCGCAACACGACAGGACAATGTATTGGAGGCAAAGTAACCTTGACACTACCCGGAAACAGCTGGCATGCTGGAACCAGGCTGGGCAGGAGGGAATACCCGTGCCAAGGACACTGCCGAGAACCAGCTGATGGTACTGGAACCCGGAAGCGTTGCCGAAGGTACAAGAGCCAATGGAACTACCGAGGACTAGGGTTGAACGACTTTTGTTTTTATAGGATCGGGTCGGATTTCATGAAACCCGACTTTTTCAAAAGTCGGGTCGAGTGAAATCGGCCGATCCTATAGAAAAGTCGGGGTCGGGGTCGGCCGAAACACGAATCCCAATGCAGTGCATTAGGTTTCTAATGGTTCCCAGGGTCTGAAGGAGAGGAAACTCTCCTTCAGGCCCTGCGATCCATATTAATGTGTAAAATAAAGAATAAAAATAAAAAATATTGCTATACTCACCCTCGGACGCGCCCTGGTTGTAACCGGGAGCCTTCCTTCCTAAGAATCAGCGCTTGTAGGACCTTTCGATGAGGTCGCGGCTTGTGATTGGTCGCGTGAGCGGTCACATGGGCGTCACGCGACCAATCAGAAGCCGTGATGTCATCGAAAGGTCCTTCAAGCGCTGATTCTTAGGAAGGAAGGCTGCGAGTTACAACCAGGGCGCGTCCGAGAGTGAGTATATACCTATTAGGAATATACTCACCCTCGGACGAGCCCTGGTTGTAACCCGCAGCCTTCCTTCCTAAGAATCAGCGCTTGAAGGACCTTTTGATGACGTCACGGCTTCTGATTGGTCGCGTGAGCGGTCACATGGGCGTCACGTGACCAATCAGAAGCCGTGACGTCATTAAAAGGTCCTTCAAGCACTGATTCTTAGGAAGGAAGGCTCCAGGTTACAACCAGGGCGCGTCCGAGGGTGAGTATAGCAATATTTATTATTTTTATTCTTTATTTTACACTTAAATCTGAATTCCAATACCAATTCCCGATATCTTAAACATATCGGGAATCGGTATCGGAATTCCGATTCCAGATTCAGAAGATCGCCGACTTCATGGCCGACCCCACACAGGGGTCGGGTTTCATGAAACCCGACTTTGCCAAAAGTCGTCGACTTCTGAAAATGGCCGACCCGTTTCGCTCAACCCTACCGAGGACCAGCTGATGGTACTGGAACCCGGTTACTATGCAGGAGGTACCCGTGCCAGAGAGCACTACCAAGGACCACCTGACGGTGGAACTCGGATACCCAGAAGGAGGCACCTAAGCCAAAGGCTCCGCCCGGAACCAGCTGACGGTACAGGAACCAGGGGGCCCTATTCAAGATTGTCTTCCTAAGAACCAGCTAATGGTGCTGAAGCTCAGATAGGCAGAAGGTTCACAGGGAAAAAAATAAATTGCAAGGCCGCGAGCTGGCCGTAGTTAACAAAAACCCACAGTCCTACAGGGGGAGCTTGTCCTATTGGCACTACAGAACCAGCCTTGATTGCCAGTTCCCGCAGCCCACATAGGATGCACCTAAACTGCAGGCACCATAGAGTCAGCTAACCCGACCGCAACACAACAGGACAACGTATTGGAGGCAAAGTGACCTTGACACTACCCGGAAACAGTTGGCATGCTGGAACTAGGCTGGGCAGAAGAGAGTACCCGTGCCAAAGACACTTCTGAGCAGCAACTGGCGGTGTTGGAGCCCAGTGATTACATGACAAACAGAGTGTAGGCTGAGGCCTAACTTGAGCAAGTTGAAAGGGAACCTTTAACCCCCCCCCGGTGTTTGCAACTAGAAGAGCCATCTTGTGCAGAAGTAATGCTGCACAAGGAAAAGGTGGCTCTTTTAATTATGCTCCTTGCACACGCTGAACAAAACACTTATAATATGTGGCCCCTCATACTGTGAAACCATCCCAGAGGCGCGACTTTCCTTCTTAATGAGATGCAGCAGAGCCATCATTCATAACCCCTTGGCGCCGGGCGCAGCCTCCTGAGCGTTGTTTGTTTCTGTCCCGGAGCCTGTGCTGTTATGTTATCCCTTGGCCATGCGTAGTTAGCGCTGCCTGTCTTCTGACATTATTTGATGTCAGGCTGACTGCTCCTGTGCGGTCGCGCTGCCCAGATCCCACCCCGCAGTGTCTTCTGATTTATTGACACTTCGGTGCCAGAATTCATGGGCATGCGCAGTGCATATCTTCGCCTCTCACTCATCTCCTTCCACCTTCTTCAGACTGTGCGTCGTCAGCTGATCCCTAATCACATGCCACGGCCATGACGCTGCACAGTCTGAAGAAGGCGAAAGGAGATGAGTGAGAGGTGAAGATATGCACTGCGCATGCCCATAAATCCCAGTCCCGCAGTGTCTTCTAATTTATTCACACTGCGGGGCTGGGATTCATGGCCTTGAGCAGTGCATATCTTCGCCTCTCACTCATCTCCTTCCACCTTC
Source organism: Ranitomeya imitator (assembly GCF_032444005.1). Taxonomy (NCBI): domain Eukaryota; kingdom Metazoa; phylum Chordata; class Amphibia; order Anura; family Dendrobatidae; genus Ranitomeya; species Ranitomeya imitator. The sequence continues at coordinate 510,341,286 of NC_091282.1, read as the reverse complement.
TTCAGACTGTGCCATGTCAGCTGATCTCTAATCACATGCCACGGCCGTGACGCCGCACAGTCTAAAGAAGGCGGAAGGAGATGAGTGAGAGGCGAAGATATGCACCGCGCATGCCCATGAATCCCAGCCCCGCAGTGTGCATAAATCAGAAGACACTGCGGGGTGGGTTCTCGTGCAGCATGACTGCAGAGGCGCAGTCAGCCTGATATCAAATGATGTCAGAAGACGAGCAGCGCTAACTGCGCATGGCCAAGAGATAACCTACTAGCGCAGGCTCCTGGACAGAAACAAACCATGGTCAGGAGGCGGTGCACGGCGCCAAGGGGGCATGAATGACGGCTGTGCTGCGTCTCATTAAGAAGGAAAGTCTCACCTCTGGGACGGTTTGAAGGTATGAGGGGACACATTTTCTAAGGGTTTAGTTCAGCGTGTGCAAGGAGAATAACTAAAAGAGCCACCTTGTCCAAATGCAGCATTAGTGCTGCACAAGGTGACTCTTTCAGTAACAAATGCCTGGGGGGGACTTGTACCCTTTAATTTCTGTTGTAGTGTCAGCGTGGAGGTAGCAGGACACATTGCTGGATACACAGCAGGGGAGCAGCTGATGTTACTGAATTCCAATAACACAGCAGCAAGTGTTGACTGTGCAAACGGCACTTCCGGGCAGCAACTGGCGGTGTTGGAGCCCAGGGTCAATCAGGGTGTAGGCCGAGGCCTAATTGTAGCAAGTTTCAAATCTGTAGTAGTGTGAATGTGGAGGCAGCAGGAGAAATTGCAGCACACACAGCTGGGGATCAGCTGACATTCCTGAACTCCAAAACACTGGAGCAGGTGTTGACTGTGCGGACAGCACTTCCGGGCAGCAACTGGCAGTGTTGGAGCCCAGGGTCAATGCTAGAAGCAGAGTGTAGGCTGAGGCCTAATTGGAGCAAATTTAATATCTGTTGTCTTAGTGTGGAGGGAGCAGGAGAACTTACCGCACACACAGCAGGGGAACAGCTGGCGATACTGAACCCCAATAACAGATCAGCAAATGTTGACTCTGCGGACAGCACTTCCGGGCAGCAACTGGTGGTGTTGGAGCCCAGGGTCAATGCTAGAAGCACATTGTAGGCCGAGGCCTAATTGGAGCAAATTTAATATCTGTTGTCATCTTAGTGTGGAGGGAGAAGGAGAACTTGCTGCACACACAGCTGGGGAACAGCTGGCGATACTGAACTGCATAAACAGAGGAGCAACTCTTGACTGTGCGGACAGCACTTCCGGGCAGCAACTGGCGGTGTTGGATCCCAGGGTCAATGCTAGAAGCAAAGTGTAGGCCGAGGCCCAATTGGAGCAAATTTAATATCTGTTGTAGCCTTAGTGTGGAGGGAGCAGGAGAACTTGCCGGATACACAGCAGGGGAGCAGCTGACGTTACTGAACCCCACTAACACAGGAGCGAGTGTTTTTCTCTGTGCAAACGGCACTTCCGAGCAGCAACAGGTGGTGTTGGAGCCCAATAATTACAGGAGAAACAGAGTGTTTGCTGAGGCCTAATTGGAGCAAGTTGAAAGGGAACCTTTAACCCCCCAGGCATTAGTAACTGAAAGAGCCACCTTGTGCAGCACAAGGAAAAGGTGGCTCTTTAAGTTATGCTCCTTGCACACGCTGAACTAAAGACTTATAAAATGTTTCCCCTCATACCGTGAAAGTCCTGGAGGCGGGACTTTCCTTCCAAATCAGACGGGGCACAGCCGTCATTCATACCCCCTTGTCGCCGGGCACCACCTCCTCAGCGTTGTTTAAATCTGTCCCGGAGCCTGTGCTGTTATGTTAAACCTTGGGTATGGGCAGTTAGCGCTGCCCGTCTTCTGACATCATTTGCTGTCAGGCTGACTGCACCAGTGCGGGCGCGCTGCCCGAGGTCCCGCCCCGCTGAGTCTTCTGATTTATTCACACTGCGAGGCTGGGATTCATGGGCATGCGCAGTGCATATCTTCGCCTGGGCTCCAACACCACCAGTTGGTGCTCGGAAGTGCTGTCTGCAAAGAGAAAAACTCTCGCTCCTGTGTTAGTAAGGTTCAGTAATGTCAGCTGCTCCCCTGCTGTGTATCCGGCAGTTGCCCCTGCTATGTCCACACTTACACGACTTCAGATATTAAACTCTCTCCAATTAGGCGTTGGCCTACACCCTGATTGACCCTTGGCTTCAACACCGCCAGTTGGTGCTCTGAAGTGCTGTCTGCACAGAGAAAAACTCTCGCTCCTGTGTTAGTAAGGTTCAGTAATGTCAGCTGCTCCCCTGCTGTGTATCCGGCAGTTGCCCCTGCTATGTCCACACTTACACGACTTCAGATATTAAACTCTCTCCAATTAGGCGTTGGCCTACACCCTGATTGACCCTTGGCTTCAACACCGCCAGTTGGTGCTCTGAAGTGCTGTCTGCACAGAGAAAAACACTCGCTCCTGTGTTAGTGGGGTTCAGTAACGTCAGCTGCTCCCCTGCTGTGTATCCGGCAATTGCTTCTGCTATCTCCACACTCACATGACTTCAGATATAAAACTCGCTCCAATTAGACCTCGGCCTATACCCTGAATGACCCTGGGCTCCAACACCACCAGTTGGTGCTCGGAAGTGCTGTCTGCACAGAGAAAAACACACGCTCCTGTGTTAATGGGTTTCAGTAATGTCAGCTGCTAACCTGCTGTGTATCCGGCAATTGCTCCTGCTAACTCCACTCTCACACGACTTCAGATATAAAACTCGCTCTAATTAGGCCTCGGCCTACACCCTGATTGACCCTGGGCTCCAACACCGCCAGTTGGTGCTCGAAAGTGCTGTCTGCACAGAGAAAAACACTAGCTCCTGTGTTAGTGGGGTTCAGTAACCTCAGTTGCTCCCCTGCTGTGTCCGGCAATAGCTCCTACTACCTCTACACTCACACTACTACAGATTTGAAACTTGCTTCAATTAGGCATCGGCCTACACTCTGTTTCTTCTGTAATCCCTGGGCTCCAACACCGCCAGTTGCTGCCCGGAAGTGCTGTCTGCACAGTCAAAACTTGCTGCCGTGTTATTGGGGTTCAGTAATGTCAGCTGATCCCCAGCTGTGTATCCGGCAATTGCTCCTGCTACCTTCACACTCACACTACTACAGAAATTAAAGGGAACCTGTTCCCCCCAGGCGTTAGTAACTGAAAGAGCCAACTTGTGCAGCACTAATGCTGCCAAGCAAAAGGTGGCTTTTTTAGTTATGCTCCTTGCACATGCTGAACTTATAAAATGTGTCCCCTCATACCGTGAAACCGTCCTGGAGGTGGGACTTTCCTTCGTAACGAGACGCAGCACAGCCATCATTCATACCCACTTGTCGCCGGAGCATGCGCTGTTACGTCAAACTTTGGGCATGGGCAGTTAGCGCTGCCTGTCTTCTGACATCATTTGTGTCTTCTGATTTATTTACACTGCGGGGCTGGGATTCATGGCCATGCGCAGTGCATATCTTTGGCTGTCACTCATCTCCTTCTGCCTTCTTCAGAGTGAGCGCCGTCAGCTGATCCCTAATCACATGCCACGGCCATGACGCCGCACAGTCTGAAGAAGGCGGAAGGAGATGAGTGAGAGGCAAAGATAGGCACTGTGCATGCCCATGAATCCCAGCCCCGCAGTGTGAATAAATCAGGAGACACTGTGGGGCGGGATCTCGGGCAGCGCGCCCGCACTGGTGCAGTCAGCCTGACAACAAATGATCTCAGAAGATGGGCAGCGCTAACTGCCCATGCCCAAGGTTTAACATAACAGCGCAGGCTCCGGGACAGATTTAAACAATGCTGAGGAGGCGGCGCCCAGCACCAAGGGGGTATGAATGCCAGCTGTGCTGTGTCTCATTACAAAGGAAATTCCCACCTCTGGGACGGTTTCACGGTATGAGGGGACCCATTTTATCAGCGTTTAGTTCAGCGTGTGCAAGAAGCATAACTAAAAGAGCCACCTTTTCCTGGTGCAGCATTTGTGCTGCACAAGGTGGCTCTTTCAGTTACAAACGCCTGGGTGGGGGACAAATTCCCTTTAATTTCTGTAGTAGTGTGAGTGTGGAGGTAGCCGGAGCAATTGCCGGATACACAGCAGGGGATCAGCTGATGTTACTGAAACACAATAACAATGGGTCATGTGTTGACTGTGCAGACGGCACTTCTGAGCAGCAACTGGCGGTGTTGGAGGCCAGGGATTACAGTTCAGGTGGTAGAAACATGAACACAACAGGAGACCAGGATACTGTTGCCAACCAAATATTTAATCTGGAATAGGAGTGGCAAATTTCTGCAAGATCTAGGCATTGTTCATTTTCAGAAAAGTAAGCCGGTCAACGTTATCGGAGGATAGTTGCATGCGACGGTCTGTTAGTACATCACCTGCGGCACTAAAGACGCGTTCCGATAATACACTAGCAGCAGGGTAAGCCAGCACCTCCAATACATACTGGCTAAGCTCTGGCATGTATCCAGCTTAGAGACCCAAAACTTGAAGGGGGAAGAGCCGTGTGGGAGTACACTGAGGGCAAGACATGTAGTCTGTCACCATCTGACGGAAACGTTGCCTCCTGCTGACTGGAGCAGTCAGTGATGGTGTAGACATTTGTGGCGGGCATCCAAAAGTTTGCCACAGTTGGGCCATACTGGTCTTGCCTAGTGCTGAGGCCCTGCTTCTGCTCCCTGTTTGTGCTGAGCTTCCTCAACTGCCTCGACGCACTGAGCTGCTTTGTAAAGCACTAGCAGCACTGCTCTCAGTTGGACTAGAGAATATGATGGAATGCTCCAGTGTGTCTTATTACTCCCGCATTTTACGCTCCCGGTTCAACGGTGTTATGAGCCTTTGTAAGTTGTCCCGGTAGCACGGATCTAGGAGGGTGTACACCCAATAATCAGCCGTGTTGAGAATGTGGGTGATGCGGCGGTCGTTTCTCAGGCACTGCAGCATGAAATCATTCATGTGCTGCAGACTGCCAACTGGCCAAGAAACGCTGTCCCCTGCTTGAGGCGTGATCTCTGCCTGCTCTGCATCACCCCACCCTTGCTCTGCATACTGACTACTGGAGCATTGTGTAACTCCCTCCTCTGGACAGATTTCTTCCTCCTCCATTGACTCCTCCTCATCCTCCTCACAAAGTGTCCCCTGCCTAGGCCTTTGTGAGGAACCACATCGCGCAGACTGTCCAGAATCAGATGGCATTTGTGACTCCTCATCCTCCACCTCTTCCACAACCTCATCGCTTAGCGCTTGCAGTGTTCTTTCAAGCAGGCAGATAAGGGGGACAGTCATGCTGACTAGTGCATCATCTGCACTCGCCATCCGCATGGAATCATCGAAGGCACGCAAAACCTGGCAGATGTCCTTCATAGTGGCCCACTCAGTGGTTGTGAAGTCAGAACGGCGCGCAGTGCGACTTCTTTGCTCCTGCTGCAGCTGGAACTCCATTATTGCTGGCTGCTGCTCACACAACCGCTCCAACATATGTAACATTGAATTCCACCTGGTGGGTAGGTCACATATGAAGCGATGTTCCCGAAGGCGGAATCGCTGCTGCAGAGCTGCAAGGCGCAATCTTGCCATTCTGGAACGCCGCAAGTGAGTGCACTCTAGGCGGACCTTGTGCAGCAGTGCATCAAGATCCGGATAGTCCCTCAGAAAACTCTGCACGACCAAGTTGAGCTCATGTTCCAGACATGGGATGTGAGTGAGGTTGCTAAGGCCCAGAGCTGACACCAGATTTCTGCCATTGTCACACACTACCATGCCTGCCTGGAGATTCGCTGGCACAAACCACACGTCGCTCTCCTGCTTCATGGCATTCCAGAGCTCCTGCGCTGTGTGGCTTCGATTCCCCAAAGAAATTAATTTCAGTACAGCCTGTTGACGTTTGGCCACGGCTGTGCTCAGATCGGTCGTAACAGGTAAGCGTCAAGGTCAAGGTGGAGGTAGACCGTGACAGCTCCTGCAGCGATGATTCAGAGAAACTGGAGTATGAGGAAGTTGGCAGAGCACGTACAGCGCCACTCGCAAGATCTGTACCCAGCTCCACAACGCTGACCCAATGGGCAGTGAGGGAAAGGTATTGTCCCTGTCCATGATGATTAGTCCATGCATCGGTGGTGAGGTGGACCTTGTTACTGATGGCATTTAGTAATGCATGTTTAATGCTTCCCTCCACATGCTTTTGCAGGGCAGGAATGGCTTGCCTGCTGAAATAAAAGCGGCTGGGCACGTTGTATTGTGGGACTGCCAATGCCATCAAGTTACGGAAGGTGTCAGTCTCCACCAGCCTGAATGACATCATTTCAAGGGACAGTAGTTTTGTAATGCCAGCATTCAGAGCCTGTGCTCTGGGGTGGTTTGCAGAGAATGGCCGCCTTTTCTCCCATGCCTGTGCTACCGATGGCTGTAGAGTTGGCTGGGAGTGTGAGGATGACTCGGAACGTGGTGCTGTGGGTGGAATTACACTGGGTCTCTGGACAACAGTGCCAGAGATTCTTCCATGGCGATCCTGTGAGGAAGCCGAACCAGCTGTGTGTGAGCTGGAGGAAGAGGCTACAACACGAGCTGAAGAGGTGGTAGGTGCCGCTGTTGGTTGGCCTAGGTCTTCAGTGTGTTTTTGTAACTCCACCACGTGCTTGGTCCGCACATGTTTCCATATATTTGTGGTATTGAGGTTGCTGACACTTTCCCCTCTTTTGACTTTCTGATGACACAGCTTGCAGTTAACAAAGCAAATGTCATCTGCAACTGTGTCAACCAAGGACCAGGCACTGCAAGTCTTGGGAGCACCCGTTTTGGCTTTTGGAAAAGGCATGGTCCTAATGGGTGCCGAAGTGGAGGCTACAGGCAACGCAGTCTTCCCCCTCCCTCTCCCTCTTTGGGCCGTTCGGGGAATCTCTTCCTCAGAGCTGCTCCCACCAACTTCCTGTACCTCACGCCATGATGGGTCAAGGACCTCATCATCTACACAAACTTTTTCCACCAACTGCTTCTCCTGGGAAGTCTCGGCAGCACAGTATGCACCAGAAAGAGGCACCTGAGTCTCATAATCAGATGCGTACTTAGGTGTGCTGACCGGAGGCACTGGCCAACCCGCCTCTTCAGATTCAGAGAGACAAAGCTGTTGGGCATCACTGCATACTGCTTCTTCTTCCATTTCTCGAATGCTGCTTGGCTGGCCCCCTCTTTCCAAGCCAAGAGATTCAGAGAACAGAAGTAGAGATCGCTCCTGTCCTGGGCTCTCTGACTGGGCAATTTGGCAGGTGGTGAAGAGACAGATGGGTGCTCTCCAGTGTTCTGTGCCTGAGAGGATGTGGCACTAATTGAAGTCGATGCGTTAGCTGCCATCCATCCGACAGCGGCTTCAATTTGTTCATCCCGCAGCAGGGTATGGCGATCTCCTACAAAGCTGCGCATGAAGGACTGCCCCCTGCTGAAACTGGGAGATGATGAGTCACCGGTGCCCGCAGCAGGCAGAGAATCTCCACATCCTCTCTCTGCTCCATGCCCACAAACACATGCCTTACTCCCTACCTTCTTCATCTTGGTAGACTGATAAAGATAGGCAGAAAAGTACTAAGGGCTTAGTATGCTTGTTCCTGAACAGCTCCTAACAGGTATAAGAAACACTAATTTTCTAAAGTGTGGACTAGACTTTAATATGAGCTAATGTGGCCTACACAACTGTAAAGTGGAGTGTTTGGTGAATTTTATTAACTTTTTGCTTATTTCACAGAACAGAGTACAGAGTGAGCTGCACTCGCACACAGACCATGCAGAAAGCCGTGAACGGCGCTGCAAGGCCAAAAAAAGCTCCTTTATGTACTCCTATATAGTGTTTTTCCTGTTATGAGAGGCAATTCAGTATCACAATGGACATGGAGGTCAGAGCACATACAGTGATCTGACAATAACCCAAAATCATAGAACGAGCTCTGAGACGTGGGAACTCTGCAGACCGCAATCCCTAATCCTCTCCAAACAACACTAGAGGCAGCCGTGGATTGCGCCTAACTCTGCCTATGCAACTCGGCACAGCCTGAGAAATTAACTAGCCTGAAGATAGAAAAATAAGCCTACCTTGCCTCAGAGAAATACCCCAAAGGAAAAGGCAGCCCCCCACATATAATGACTGTGAGTAAAGATGAAAAGACAAACGTAGGGATGAAATAGATTCAGCAAAGTGAGGCCCGACTTTCTTAACAGAGCGAGGATAGGAAAGATAACTTTGCGGTCTACACAAAACCCTAAAGAAAACCACGCAAAGGGGGCAAAAAGACCCTCCGTACCGAACTAACGGCACGGAGGTACACCCTTTGCGTCCCAGAGCTTCCAGCAAAACAATTAGACAAGCTGGACAGAAAAAATAGCAAACAAATAGCAAAGAAGAACTTAGCTATGCAGAGCAGCAGGCCACAGGAATGATCCAGGGAAAAACAAGTCCAACACTGGAACATTGACAGGAAGCCAGGATCAAAGTATTAGGTGGAGTTAAGTAGAGAAGCACCTAACGACCTCACCAGATCACCTGAGGGAGGAAACTCAGAAGCCGCAGTACCACTTTCCTCCACAAACGGAAGCTCCCAGAGAGAATCAGCCGAAGTACCACTTGTGACCACAGGAGGGAGCTCTGCCACAGAATTCACAACAGTACCCCCCTTGAGGAGGGGTCACCGAACCCTCACCAGAGCCCCCAGGCCGACCAGGATGAGCCACATGAAAGGCACGAACAAGATCGGGAGCATGGACATCAGAGGCAAAAACCCAGGAATTATCTTCCTGAGCATAACCCTTCCATTTAACCAGATACTGGAGTTTCCGTCTTGAAACACGAGAATCCAAAATCTTCTCCACAATATACTCCAATTCCCCCTCCACCAAAACCGGGGCAGGAGGGTCAACAGATGGAACCATAGGTGCCACGTATCTCCGCAACAATGACCTATGGAATACGTTATGTACGGAAAAAGAATCTGGGAGGGTCAGACGAAAAGACACAGGATTAAGAACCTCAGAAATCCTATACGGACCAATGAAACGAGGTTTAAACTTAGGAGAGGAAACCTTCATAGGAATATGACGAGAAGATAACCAAACCAGATCCCCAACACGAAGTCGGGGACCCACACGGCGTCTGCGATTAGCGAAACGTTGAGCCTTCTCCTGGGACAAGGTCAAATTGTCCACTACATGAGTCCAAATCTATTAAACAGCACAAACCACCATACCAATACGCAGGTGAAAATGAGGCATAGGCATACATTTAAAAATATATATTTTATTAGAATAATAATGCGTGTAAGGCCTGCTCTAATCATGTGAAAAGTACCAATTTTGAGAATTTTGATGGGTCAAAAATTTACGATATCTGGAAAACCCTTACATGTACATCTAAAGGGGTGATCTATCATGCCTGTTGCCCGTGTAACATGATTTATATAGGCCTGACTACACGTGAACTTAGAGTTAGGACGAGGGAGCATATAAGGGACATAGAAAAATGTAATACTGTTGAGGACATCTGCCTAGACATTTTAGGTTGCACCACAATGGTGATCCCTCAGGATTAAAAATAAAAGCTATTGACCAAATACATATGGGCCCGAGAGGAGGTAATCTTGGCAGATCCCTAGCTCAAAAAGAGAGTAGGTGGATTTACCTACTGGGAACTATGGCCCCCAAAGGTCTGAATGAGAGTCTGGGTTTTAACGCATTCTTGTAAATTGAGGTCTCTATGGTTATCTATTTATATTTATATTTTTCCATCTTGTTTTCTCCTGGTTTTAAGTTTATGTTGTGTGCTGTTTGTTTGATTTTAACTTTATTCTTTGTTATCCCTAGTCTTGGGAGGATTTAGTTCTTTGGAAGCATTTATGGTGGCGTTTGTGAGAATAAAGATTCATTGGAGTCCTTTTATAAAGGGAATTGGAGTCATCATTCGCTGATAAGAACATCCCATGAACTGTGTGGGGATATTTTATTTTATTTTTTTGTATGGGACTATATTTTTGTATTTATTTGTTATTATGTTTTTTGTTTATTTTTCTTTTTTTATTATTATTAATATATATTTTTTCTGTATTTATATCTTGGTGTCATTTGTTATATATATAATTATGTCACAGTATGAGTTTTCTTTTTGTATTATGAATTTGTGTATGCTTATAATTTATTTAGATTTATTTATTTATTTATTATTCATTATACATTTATGGTAAGGTTTATATGCACCTTGTTTATTTATTTATTTATATTTCGTGTTAGATTTTTAATATATGTATATTTGTATATTGTATGTAAATACTCATTATATAGTGGGTTATATTATATTGATGTATATACTTATATGCTATTTATATGCACTAGCGAATATTGGTTCCATTTTGGCATATTGACTGCTAGCACTTTACTACCTCATTACATGCAAGTGACACCTTTTAGATTTATAATTATTCTTTAGTACAGTTATTTCCTTAGTTAGGCTATTTTTATATTTTGGTTAGTATTTATGAGTTATTTTTTTGTATATAGGTCCCATTGTTCCCTATAGCTTATTTGTATTCCCATTTACCCATTTGTATCTCGGCACCTGGTGAGCGCATGCGCTGTTGTGTGCGACCCAGTGCTTCCTGCCCCGCTCCCATGGTAACGCTGAGCGTCTCACGCTTGTGTTCCAAGCGCGGAGAGCAGGAAGTCACTGTTTATGGGAAGCACGTCACCGGCGCATGCGCACTTACGAACCAGGTATGCCGACATTACGATCAGCTGTGAGCGGCGTTATATATTCAACACACATACAGCACGCTAGCATGCCCCCATTTGGAAGAAGCCACAAGGCGAAACGGCGCTGTCGGGGTTCACTGGTGGGCACGCAGGATTGAGACACATTAAGATGTAAGTTACTACTACCTTATTATAGAACTGTTACCAATGGGTTGGTCCGTAAGGAATGTTTGTTCCACTGATCGGTCACTATCATATTGTCCTGCTGGGCTAGACACATTTGTTTAGCTTGCTTTTACTTGTGGTTATACCTGCTGGAGGATTGGAAGCCCTGCATTTTTGGGTTCTTACTACAGTTATACAGGCTCTTGTTAGCAGTATTTATTTTTCTTTATCCTCCACCTACACTTTATCAGCTTCTAGCCAGCTTTATGTGTCTATCAATATAACATGCGTTTATAGTCCGGTTTTGGTCATAATGCATGCTTTATATATTTGTATAGCAGTATGATATTGTATTTCTAGAGTAGCTTTACCTACTATATTTTGGTTGTTACTCCTGCTTGCCATCAGTTTTTATTGAATTTCCTTGTCTTGTTATTTTATTTTTATTCTAATAAAATATATATTTTTAAATGTATGCCTATGCCTCATTTTCACCTGCGTATTGGTATGGTGGTTTGTGCTGTTTAATAGTGTTTTTGGAGGTGGCAAGTCCACTAGTGGATTCTTTGGTTATGTATAAAATGAGTCCAAATCTGCTGCAACCTGTCCACCACAGTGTCCACACCAGGACAGTCCGAAGACTCAACCTGTCCTGAAGAGAAACGAGGATGGAACCCAGAAAAATGGCGAAACCAAGGTAGCTGAGCTGGCCCGATTATTAAGGGCGAACTCAGCCAAAGGCAAAAAGGACACCCAGTCATCCTGATCGGCAGAAACAAAGCATCTCAGATAAGTTTCCAAGGTCTGATTGGTTCGTTCGGTCTGGCCATTAGTCTGAGGATGGAAAGCCGAGGAAAAAGACAAGTCAATGCCCATCCTACCACAAAAGGCTCGCCAAAACCTCGAAACAAACTGGGAACCTCTGTCAGAAACGATATTCTCTGGAATGCCATGCAAACGAACCAAATGCTGGAAGAACAATGGCACCAAATCAGAGGAGGAAGGCAATTTAGACAAGGGTACCAGATGGACCATCATAGAAAAGCAATCACAGACCACCCAAATGACTGACATCTTTTGAGAAACGGGAAGATCTGAAATAAAATCCATAGAGATATGTGTCCAAGGCCTCTTCGGGACCGGCAAGGGCAAAAGCAACCCACTGGCACGAGAACAGCAGGGCTTAGCCCGAGCACAAATCCCACAGGACTGCACAAAAGTAAGCACATCCCGCGACATAGATGGCCACCAAAAGGATCTAGCCACTAACTCTCTGGTACCAAAGATTCCAGGATGACCAGCCAACACCGAACAATGAACCTCAGAGATAACTTTATTCGTCCACCTATCAGGGACAAACAGTTTCTCCGCTGGACAACGATCAGGTTTATTAGCCTGAAATTTTTGCAGCACCCGCCGCAAATCAGGGGAGATGGCAGACACAATTACTCCTTCCTTGAGGATACCCGCCGGCTCAGACAAACCCGGAGAGTCGGGCACAAAACTCCTAGACAGAGCATCCGCCTTCACATTTTTAGAGCCCGGAAGGTACGAAATCACAAAGTCAAAACGGGCAAAAAACAGCGACCAACGAGCCTGTCTAGGATTCAAACGCTTAGCAGACTCGAGATAAGTCAAGTTCTTATGATCAGTCAATACCACCACGCGATGCTTAGCTCCTTCAAGCCAATGACGCCACTCCTCGAATGCCCACTTCATGGCCAGCAACTCTCGGTTGCCCACATCATAATTTCGCTCAGCAGGCGAAAACTTCCTGGAAAAAAAAGCGCATGGTTTCATCACTGAGCAATCAGAACCTCTCTGCGACAAAACAGCCCCTGCTCCAATCTCAGAAGCATCAACCTCGACCTGGAACGGAAGAGAAACATCTGGCTGACACAACACAGGGGCAGAAGAAAAACGACGCTTCAACTCCTGAAAAGCCTCCACAGCAGCAGAAGACCAATTGACCACATCAGCACCCTTCTTGGTCAAATCGGTCAATGGTTTGGCAATACTAGAAAAATTGCAGATGAAGCGACGATAAAAATTAGCAAAGCCCAGGAACTTTTGCAGACTTTTCAGAGATGTCGGCTGAGTCCAATCATGGATGGCTTGGACCTTAACAGGATCCATCTCGATAGTAGAAGGGGAAAAGATGAACCCCAAAAATGAAACCTTCTGCACACCAACGAGACACTTTGATCCCTTCACAAACAAAGAATTAGCACGCAGGACCTGAAAAACCGTTCTGACCTGCTTCACATGAGACTCCCAATCATCCGAGATGATCAAAATGTCATCCAAGTACACAATCAGGAATTTATCCAGGTACTCTCGGAAGATGTCATGCATAAAGGACTGAAACACTGATGGAGCATTGGCAAGTCCGAATGGCATCACTAGATACTCAAAATGACCCTCGGGCGTATTAAATGCAGTTTTCCATTCATCGCCTCGCCTGATTCGCACCAGATTATACGCACCACGAAGATCTATCTTGGTGAACCAACTAGCCCCCTTAATCCGAGCAAACAAATCAGATAACAATGGCAAGGGGTACTGAAATTTAACCGTGATCTTATTTAGAAGGCGGTAATCTATACAAGGTCTCAGCGAACCATCCTTCTTGGCTACAAAAAAGAACCCTGCTCCTAATGGCGACGATGACGGGCGAATATGCCCCTTCTCCAGGGATTCCTTCACATAACTCCGCATAGCAGCGTGCTCAGGCACGGATAAATTAAACAGTCGACCTTTTGGGAATTTACTACCAGGAATCAAATTGATAGCACAATCACAATCCCTATGCGGAGGTAGGGTATCGGACTTGGGCTCATCAAATACATCCCGGTAATCAGACAAGAACTCTGGAACCTCAGAAGGGGTGGATGACGAAATTGACAGAAATGGAACATCACCATGTACCCCCTGACAACCCCAGCTGGACACCGACATGGATTTCCAATCTAATACTGGATTATGGGCTTGTAGCCATGGCAACCCCAACACGACCACATCATGCAGATTATGCAATACCAGAAAGCGAATAACCTCCTGATGTGCAGGAGCCATGCACATGGTCAGCTGGGTCCAGTATTGAGGCTTATTCTTGGCCAAAGGCGTAGCATCAATTCCTCTCAAGGGAATAGGACACTGCAAGGGCTCCAAGAAAAACCCACAACGCTTAGCATATTCCAAGTCCATCAAATTCAGGGCAGCACCTGAATCCACAAATGCCATGACAGAATACGATGACAAAGAGCAGATCAAGGTAACGGACAGAAGAAATTTTGACTGTACTGTACCAATGGTGGCAGACCTAGCGAACCACTTAGTGCGCTTAGGACAATCAGAGATAGCATGAGTGGAATCACCACAGTAGAAACACAGACCATTCAGACGTCTGTGTTCTTGCCGTTCAACTCTGGTCAAAGTCCTATCACACTGCATAGGCTCAGGTTTAAGCTCAGGTAATACCGCCAAATGGTGCACAGATTTACGCTCACGCAAGCGTCGACCGATCTGAATGGCCAAAGACATAGACTCATTCAAACCAGCAGGCATAGGAAATCCCACCATGACATCCTTAAGGGCTTCAGAGAGACCCTTTCTGAATATAGCTGCAAGCGCAGATTCATTCCATTGAGTGAGTACAGACCACTTTCTAAATTTCTGACAATATACCTCTATCTCATCCTGAGCCTGACAAAGAGCCAGCAAATTTTTTTCTGCCTGATCCACTGAATTAGGCTCATCGTACAGCAACCCAAGCGCCAGGAAAAACGCATCAATATTACTCAATGCAGGATCTCCTGACGCAAGAGAAAACGCCCAGTCCTGAGGGTCGCCACGCAAAAAAGAAATGACGATCCTAACCTGTTGAACTGGGTCACCAGAGGAGCGAGGTTTCAAAGCCAGAAATAGTTTACAATTATTTTTGAAACTCAGAAATTTAGTTCTATCCCCAAAAAACAAATCTGGAATAGGAATTCTCGGTTCTAGCAAAGAATTCTGAACCACAAAATCTTGAATATCTTGAACTCTTGCCGTGAGCTGATCCACACATGAAGACAGACCTTTAATGTCCATAGCTACACCTGTGTCCTGAACCACCCAAATGTCTAGGGGAAAAAAAAGGCAAAACACAGTGCAAAGAAAAAAAAATGGTCTCAGAACTTCTTTTTTCCCTCTATTGAGAATCATTAGCACTTTTGGCTTCCTGTACTGTTATGAGAGGCAATTCAGTATCACAATGGACATGGAGGTCAGAGCACATACAGTGATCTGACAATAACCCAAAATCATAGAACGAGCTCTGAGACGTGGGAACTCTGCAGACCGCAATCCCTAATCCTCTCCAAACAACACTAGAGGCAGCCGTGGATTGCGCCTAACTCTTCCTATGCAACTCGGCACAGCCTGAGAAACTAACTAGCCTGAAGATAGAAAAATAAGCCTACCTTGCCTCAGAGAAATACCCCAAAGGAAAAGGCAGCCCCCCACATATAATGACTGTGAGTAAAGATGAAAAGACAAACGTAGGGATGAAATAGATTCAGCAAAGTGAGGCCCGACTTTCTTAACAGAGCGAGGATAGGAAAGATAACTTTGCGGTCTACACAAAACCCTAAAGAAAACCACGCAAAGGGGGCAAAAAGACCCTCCGTACCAAACTAACGGCACAGAGGTACACCCTTTGCGTCCCAGAGCTTCCAGCAAAACAATTAGACAAGCTGGACAGAAAAAATAGCAAACAAATAGCAAAGAAGAACTTAGCTATGCAGAGCAGCAGGCCACAGGAATGATCCAGGGAAAAACAAGTCCAACACTGGAACATTGACAGGAAGCCAGGATCAAAGCATTAGGTGGAGTTAAGTAGAGAAGCACCTAACGACCTCACCAGATCACCTGAGGGAGGAAACTCAGAAGCCGCAGTACCACTTTCCTCCACAAACGGAAGCTCCCAGAGAGAATCAGCCGAAGTACCACTTGTGACCACAGGAGGGAGCTCTGCCACAGAATTCACAACATTTTCCACAATCTAGCAGGATACAGATGGAAACCCACTAATAGGCTAAATTTGAAAAATGTGCAGCAGGCAGCACTAATTGAAAAAGGACAATGGAACAGTATGAGGCAGTGACGCACCCTGACCTGACTACAACCGGCTATGGTGGCAGAACAGACTACAGAGTGAGCTGCACTCACACACAGACTGTGCAGGCAGCCGTGAATAGTGCTGCATGGCCAAAAAAAAAGCTCTATGTAATCCTATATAGTGTTTTTCCACAATCTAGCAGGATACGGATGGAAACCCACTAATAGGAGAAAAACAGGAAAAATCTTCTGCAGGCAGCACTAATGCAAAAAAGGACAATTGAACAGTGGCAGTGACGCATGCTGAGCTGACTACAACCAGCGACGGCTGTAGAACAGACAACAGCGTGAGCTGCACTCACAAAGAGACCTTGCAGACAGGTGTGAACAGCGCTGCAAGGCAAAAACAAGGTTCTCACACAGTGGTTGCTAAATTAGCCTGGGTAAAGCACAATGAAGCAAATCGCTGGTCCTCAGTCAGAACACAGCATCCTGTCTCTAACTGAATTCACAGCAGAGTGAACCCAAAATGGTGGCGGCGACTGTTTTAGTGCATCATGACATCATTTCAGCAGCCAATCACAGCCATGCCAGTAGATACATGCCTACCATGCAGAACAGGATGTGCCCACACTTCTAATCATTCCTCATTGGCTGAATTCTGGCTCTTTGAATCCGATATAGTGAAAGTATCGCAACTCGGTATCGGAATTCTGACACCGCTAATATCGGCCGATACTCGATACTTGCGGTATCGGAATGCTCAACACTTCATATTCTCTGAAAAAAGGCAAAGAAAGCAAAAATTCTGCTGGGGTATGTAAACTTTTGAGGACAACTGTAACACCAAGCTGTTAGTATCTCTGTAATGAAGAGGGGTCCAGCTACTGTGCAATATCCCACCCCACATCATAATCCCAGGAGTAGGACCAGTGTAACATTCTCTCTCTCCACGGCAAAGCACACATAGTCATCTGACAAATCATTGCAGCCAAACAAATAGTGTGACTTATCACTGAATAGGATAGTCGTCCAGCCTTCATTGCCATCCTGCTCTTCAACATAATAGCCTTTGACCATGAGGTCAGTGGAACACCATTAGCTGGGCATCTAGCTTGTAGCTCAATGTCTTGAAAACACTCTCTGGTGGTTCTGGTTTGTGTAGACACCTTAGATTTGGTATGTGACATCTAAGGCTACTTTAACATCTCCGTTGGTACAGGCCCGTTGCAATGCGTCGGGCCGACGTACCGACGGACCTTGCAATATTACTGCAAGACGTAGGCAGCGGATGCAGTTTTTCAACGCATCTGCTACCCATTCTGCAGTTGGGGAGGAGGGAGTGGAGTTTTGGCCGCGCATGCGTGGTCGAAAATGGCGGACGCAGTGCACAAAAAAAGTTACATTGAACTTTTTTAGTGACGATGGTCCGCCAAAACACGACGGATCCGTCGCACGACGGATGCGACGTGTGGTTATCCGTCGCGATCCGCCGCTAATAAAAGTCTATGGGCAAAAAACGCATCCTGCGAGAACATTTGCAGGATCCGTTTTTTGCCCAAAACGACGCATTGCAACGGAGGCAAAAAGACGGAAGTGTGAAAGTAGCCTAATTTCACTTACTGTACAGAATAGGTTAATCATGAAAACAGTGGGATAGCCATTTCTTAAAAGTAAACCAATAGCTGTTTTTCAACATAACAAAGCCTTGCCACATTTTACCCATGCTACTCTGAGCGGCCTGAGTGTACTGGCATGGCCTACAGTGTCCCAAGACTTGTCACCCATGGAGCACATATGGGACATCATTGGTTGGAAATTGCAAAAGGAGCTATCAGTAGTGGATCTGAATTTCTCAATCTGAATTCCCAAGTGCATTTAACAAAGTAGAATGTTCATCAAGCAACCATTTATTAGCACTTTAATGGCATATAAGTTAAATTCCACGGGTGTTGATTTTACTTGATAATGAATAAATGTAAATGTATTAAAATGAACAAGTTATTCTCACTAAATTAGAATATAATCATAATGTCAATTTATTTCAGTTCTTCAATACAGAAAGTGAAATTCATATTTTATATAAAGTCTTTACAAACCAAGTGATCTATGTCGAGTGTTTATTTCTGTTAATGTTGATGATAATGGCCAATGAAAACCCAAAAGTCATTATCTCAGTAAATTAGAATAATTAACAAAAAGCACCTGCAAAGGCTTCCTAAGTGTTTATAAGGGTCCCTTAGTCTGTTTCAGTAGGCTCCACAGTCATGGTGAAGACTGCTGACTTTACAGATGTCCAGAAGGCAGTATTGCTACACTCCACAAGGAGGATAAGCCACAAAAGGTTATTGCTAAAGAAGCGGGCTCTTTACGGAGTGCTGTATCCAAGCATATTGATGAAAAGTTGGGTGGAAGGAAAAGTGTGATAGAAAAAGGTGCACAAGGAAGCGGGATAACTTCAGCCTTGAAAGGATTTTTAAGAAAAGGCCATTTAAAAATTGGGGGGAAATTCACAAGGAGTGGACTGCTGCTGGAGTCATTGCTTCAAGAGCCACCAAACACAGATGTATCCAGGACAGGTGTCCTTACAAGTGTTGCATACCTTCTGTCAAGCCACTTATGACCAATAGACTGCACCAGAAGCATCTTACCAGGGCCAAGGAGAAAAAGAACTGGACTGTTGCTCAATGGTCCAAGGTGTTGCTTTCAGATGAAAGCAAATTTTGCATTTCATTTGAAAATCAAGTTCTCAGAGTCTCGAGGAAGACTGGAGAGGCACACAATCCAAGCTGCTTGAGGTCTTGTGTGAAGTTTCCACAATCAGTGATGTTTTGGGGAGCCATGTAATCTGCTGGTGTAGGTCCACTGTGTTTTATCAAGACAAAAGTCAGTGCTGCTGTCCATCTGAAAATTTAGAGGACTTCATGCTTCCCTCTGCCGACAAGCTTTTAGGGAATGGAAATTGTATTCTCTAGCAGGAGTTGGCACCTGTCCACACTGCCAAAAGTACCAATACCTGGTTTAAAAACAACAGTATCACTGTATTTGATTGGCCAGCACTCTCCTGAACTTATCCCCATAGAGAATATATGGTGCATTGTCAAGAGGAAGATGAGCAATGCCAGACCCAACAATACATATGAGCTGCAGGCTGCTATCAAAGCAACCTGGTGTTCCAAAACACCTCAGAAATGTCATAGGCTGATTGCCTCCATGCCACACCGCATTGATGCAGTAATAGATGTAAAAGAAGCCCCGACCAAGTAATAAGCACATTTACTGAACATACATTTCAGTAGGCCAACATTTCGGATTTTTAAATCATTTTTTTAGCTGGTGGTATAAAGTTTTATAATTTACTGAGATAATGTCTTTTGGATTTTCATTGGCTGTAAGCCATAATCATCAACATTAACAGAAATAAAAACTTGAAATAGATCACTCTGTTTGTAATGACTATATAATATGAGTTTCACTTTTTGTATTGAAGAAACAAAATAAATTAACATTTTGATGATATTTTAATTTAGTGAGAAACACTGGCATGTTTCCATTCTACTATCATTTGCATTATTAACGTGTCTTGTTATGAACTGGTGGTTTAGGAGCAACATGGGACGAGCTCTGAAGGAGGTGGTACCTGTACTGACCGCAGTCCCTAAGCTCAACACCACACTAGAAGTAGCCGTGGGATGCTCCTGTCACTCCCTAGGCACCTCGTCACAGCCTGAGAACTAACTACCCCTAGAGATAGAAACAGGAAAACTATCTTGCCTCAGAGAAAATCCCCAAAGGATAGATAGCCCCCCACAAGTAATGACTGTGAGTGGAGAGGGAAAAGACATACACAGAATGAAACCAGGATGTAGCACAGGAGGCCAGTCTAGCTTGATAGATAGGACAGGACGGAATACTGCGCGGTCAGTATTAAAAACTACAAAAATCCACACAGAGTTTACAAAAATCTCCACACCTGACTAAAGGTGTGGAGGGTAAATCTGCTTCCCAGAGCTTCCAGCTTAACTGGATTAATTCATACTGACAAGCTGGACAAAAAATAGAATGCACAGAACGAATAAGTCCACAACATGTGGACAGAAAAGAGCAAAGAAAGGACTTATCTTTGCTGAACTGGTCAGGATATCAGGGAAATCCAAGAGAGATGTGAATCCAACCAGGAACCATTGACAAGTGGCACTGGCTGAAGGGAAGAGCCAGGCATAAATAGCCGAGCAGAAAGACAATCAGTGGAAGCAGCTGCAGACTGCTAAATCCAAGGAGCAGCCATTCCACTTAAAACCACCGGAGGGAGCCCAAGAGCAGAACTCACAAAAGTGCCACTTACAACCACCGGAGGGAGCCCAAGAGTGGAATTCACAACAGTACCCCCCCCCCCTTGAGGAGGGGTGTTATGACCTGGTGGTCAGGACAATAATGGACCTGGTGGATAAGAGCACACGGAATGACCTGATAGTTACTGATAATATAGGACGAGCTCTGGGACGTGGGAACTCTGCTGACCGCAATCCCTAATCCTATCAACCACACTAGAAATAGCCGTGGATTGCTCCTAACGCTCCCTATGCAACTCGACACAGCCTAAGGAACTAGCTAGCCCTGAAGATAGAAAAATAAAGCCTACCTTGCCTCAGAGAAATTCCCCAAAGGAAAAGGCAGCCCCCCACAAATAATGACTGTGAGTAAAGATGAAAATACAAACACAGAGATGAAATAGATTTAGCAAAGTGAGGCCCGACTTACTGAACAGACCGAGGATAGGAAAGGTAGCTTTGCTGTCAGCACAAAAACCTGCAAAAACCACGCAGAGGGTGCAAAAAACCCTCCGCGTCCCAGAGCTTCCAGCAAGCAAGACAACAAACAAAATAGCAAGCTGGACAGAAAAATAGCAAACCAGAGAAAAACAAGCAGGCAACTTAGCTTCCGCTGGGAAGACAGGTCACAAGAACGATCCAGGAGTGAACAAGACCAATACTGGAACATTGACAGGTGGCATGGAGCAAAGATCTAAGTGGAGTTAAATAGAGCAGCCAGCTAACGAATTAACCTCGTCACCTGTGGAAGGAAACTCAGAAACACCCACAGCCACCAGAGGAATTCCATGGACAGAACCAGCCGAAGTACCATTCATGACCACAGGAGGGAGCTTGACAACAGAATTCACAACAGTACCCCCCCTTAAGGAGGGGTCACCGAACCCTCACCAGAGCCCCCAGGCCGACCAGGATGAGCCAAATGAAAGGCACGAACTAGATCAGCAGCATGAACATCAGAGGCAAAAACCCAGGAATTATCTTCCTGACCATAACCCTTCCACTTGACCAGGTACTGGAGTTTCCGTCTCGAAATACGAGAATCCAAAATCTTCTCCACCACATACTCCAACTCCCCCTCAACCAACACCGGGGCAGGAGGATCAACGGATGGAACCACAGGCGCCATGTATCTCTGCAATAACGACCTATGGAACACATTATGGATGGCAAAAGAAGCAGGAAGGGCCAAACGAAATGACACAGGATTAATAACCTCAGAAATCTTATACGGACCAATGAAACGAGGCTTAAACTTAGGAGAGGAAACCTTCATAGGAACATAACGAGACAACAACCAAACCAAATCCCCAACACGAAGTCGGGGACCCACACAGCGCCTGCGGTTAGCGAAATGTTGAGCCTTCTCCTGGGACAATGTCAAATTGTCCACCACATGAGTCCAAATCTGCTGCAACCTATCCACCACAGTATCTACACCAGGACAGTCCAAAGACTCAACCTGCCCTGAAGAGAAACGCGGATGGAAACCAGAATTGCAGAAAAACGGAGAAACCAAAGTAGCCGAGCTGGCCCGATTATTAAGGGCGAACTCAGCCAACGGCAAAAAGGACACCCAATCATCCTGATCAGCAGAAACAAAGCATCTCAGATATGTTTCCAAAGTCTGATTAGTTTGTTCGGTTTGGCCATTTGTCTGAGGATGGAAAGCCGAGGAAAAAGACAAATCAATGCCCATCCTAGCACAAAAAGATCGCCAAAACCTCAAAACAAACTGGGAACCTCTGTCAGAAACGATGTTCTCCGGGATACCATGTAAACGAACCACATGCTGGAAAAATAATGGCACCAAATCAGAGGAGGAAGGCAATTTAGACAAAGGTACCAAATGGACCATCTTGGAAAAGCGATCACAAACCACCCAAATGACGGACATCTTTTGAGAGACGGGGAGATCCGAAATAAAATCCATAGAAATATGTGTCCAGGGCCTCTTCGGAACCGGCAAGGGCAAAAGCAACCCACTGGCACGAGAACAGCAGGGCTTAGCCCGAGCACAAGTCCCACAGGACTGCACAAAAGAACGCACATCCCGTGACAAAGACGGCCACCAGAAGGATCTAGCCACCAAATCTCTGGTACCAAAGATTCCAGGATGCCCAGCCAACACTGAACAATGAATCTCAGAGATAACTCTACTAGTCCATCTATCAGGGACAAATAGTTTCTCCGCTGGGCAACGGTCAGGTCTATCAGCCTGAAATTTTTTCAGCACCCGCCGCAAATCAGGGGAGATGGCAGACAATATTACCCACTCTTTGAGAATACTCGCCGGCTCAGGAACACCCGGAGAGTCAGGCACAAAACTCCTTGACAGGGCATCAGCCTTCACATTCTTAGAGCCCGGAAGGTACGAAACCACAAAATCAAAACGGGAGAAAAATAACGACCATCGAGCTTGTCTCGGATTCAACCATTTGGCAGACTCAAGATAAGTCAAATTCTTGTGATCTGTCAAGACCACCACGCGATGCTTGGCTCCTTCAAGCCAATGATGCCACTCCTCGAATGCCCACTTCATGGCCAACAACTCTCGATTACCAACATCATAATTGCGCTCAGCAGGCGAAAACTTTCTAGAAAAGAAAGCACATGGCTTCATCACCGAGCCATCAGAACTTCTTTGCGACAAAACAGCCCCTGCTCCAATCTCAGAAGCATCAACCTCAACCTGAAACGGGAGCGAAACATTTGGCTGGCACAACACAGGGGCAGAAGAAAAATGACGCTTCAACTCCTGAAAAGCCTCTACAGCCGCAGAAGACCAATTGACCACATCAGCACCCTTCTTGGTCAAATCAGTCAATGGTTTAGCAACACTAGAAAAATTAGCGATGAAGCGCCGATAAAAATTAGCAAAGCCCAGGAACTTTTGCAGGCTCTTCACAGTTATCGGCTGAGTCCAATCGTAAATGGCCTGGACTTTAACAGGGTCCATCTCGATAGTAGAAGGGGAAAAAATGAACCCCAAAAATGAAACCTTCTGAACTCCAAAGAGACACTTTGACCCCTTCACAAACAAGGAATTCGCACGAAGGACCTGGAACACCATTCTGACCTGCTTCACATGAGACTCCCAATCATCCGAAAAGACCAAAATATCATCCAAATACACAATCAGGAATTTATCCAGGTACTCTCGGAAGATGTCATGCATAAAGGACTGAAATACTGATGGAGCATTGGAAAGCCCGAATGGCATAACCAGGTACTCAAAATGGCCCTCGGGCGTATTAAATGCTGTTTTCCATTCATCGCCTTGTTTAATATGCACAAGATTATACGCCCCTCGAAGATCTATCTTGGTGAAACAACTAGCCCCTTTAATACGAGCAAACAAATCAGACAGCAACGGCAAAGGATACTGAAATTTGACTGTAATTTTATTGAGAAGGCGGTAATCAATACAAGGTCTCAAAGAACCATCCTTCTTGGCCACAAAAAAAGAACCCTGCTCCTAACGGTGATGATGACTGGCGAATATGGCCTTTCTCCAAGGATTCCTTTATATAACTCCGCATAGCGGCGTGTTCTGGCACAAATAAATTGAACAGTCGGCCCTTAGGAAACTTACTACCAGGAATCAAATTAATTGCACAATCGCAATCCCTATGAGGAGGTAGGGCACTGGCTTTGGGCTCATCAAATACATCCCGATAATCCGACAAAAACTCTGGAACTTCAGAAGGAGTGGAAGACGAAATAGACAAAAATGGAACATCACCATGTACCCCCTGGCAACCCCATCTGGACACATACATAGATTTTCAGTCCAATACTGGATTATGGACCTGTAGCCATGACAACCCCAAAACGACCACATCATGCAGATTATGCAACACCAGAAAGCGGATATCCTCCTGATGTGCAGGAGCCATGCACATGGTCAATTGGGTCCAGTACTGGGGCTTATTCTTGGCCAAAGGCGTAGCATCAATTCCTCTCAATGGAATAGGATACTGCAAGGGCTCCAAGAAAAAACCACAGCGCCTAGCATATTCCAAGTCCATGAAATTCAGGGCAGCGCCTGAATCCACAAATGCCATAACAGAATAGGATGACAAAGAGCAAATCAGAGTAACGGACAATAGAAATTTCGACTGTACCGTACCAATGGTGGCAGAGCTAGCGAAACGCTTAGTGCGCTTAGGACAATCGGATATAGCATGAGTGGAATCACCACAGTAAAAACATAGCCCATTCCGACATCTGTGTTCTTGCCATTCAGCTCTGGTCAAAGTCCTATCACATTGCATAGGCTCAGGCCCATGCTCAGATAGTACCGCCAAATGGTGCACAGCTTTACGCTCACGCAAGCGTCGATCGATCTGAATGGCCAAAGACATAGACTCATTCAGACCAGCAGGCGTGGGAAATCCCACCATGACATCCTTAAGGGCTTCAGAGAGACCCTTTCTGAAAATTGCTGCCAGGGCACATTCATTCCACTGAGTGAGTACAGACCACTTTCTAAACTTCTGACAATATATCTCCGCTTCATCCTGACCCTGACACAGAGCCAGCAAGATTTTCTCTGCCTGATCCACTGAATTAGGTTCGTCATAAAGCAATCCAAGCGCCAGGAAAAACGCATCAACATCACGCAATGCTGGATCTCCTGGCGCAAGGGAAAATGCCCAGTCTTGAGGGTCACCACGTAACAAAGAAATAATGATTTTTACTTGTTGAACAGGGTCACCTGAGGAGCGAGGTTTCAAGGCAAGAAACAATTTACAATTATTTTTGAAATTCAAGAACTTAGATCTATCACCAAAAAAACAAATCAGGAATTGGAATCCTAGGCTTTGACATTGGATTCTGAACCACAAAATCTTGAATGTTTTGTACACTTATAGTGAGATTATCCATCAAAGAGGACAGACCTTGAATGTCCATGTCAACACCGATGTTCTGAACCACCCAGATGTAAAGGGGAAAAGAGAGACAAAACACACTGCAAAGAAAAAAAAATGGTCTCAGAACTTCTCTTATCCCTCTATTGAGATGCATTAGTACTTTGGGCCACCTGTACTGTTATGACCTGGTGGTCAGGACAATAATGGACCTGGTGGATAAGAGCACACGGAATGACCTGATAGTTACTGATAATATAGGACGAGCTCTGGGACGTGGGAACTCTGCTGACCGCAATCCCTAATCCTATCAACCACACTAGAAATAGCCGTGGATTGCTCCTAACGCTCCCTATGCAACTCGACACAGCCTAAGGAACTAGCTAGCCCTGAAGATAGAAAAATAAAGCCTACCTTGCCTCAGAGAAATTCCCCAAAGGAAAAGGCAGCCCCCCACAAATAATGACTGTGAGTAAAGATGAAAATACAAACACAGAGATGAAATAGATTTAGCAAAGTGAGGCCCGACTTACTGAACAGACCGAGGATAGGAAAGGTAGCTTTGTGGTCAGCACAAAAACCTGCAAAAGACCACGCAGAGGGCACAAAAAGACCCTCCGCACCGACTCACGGTGCGGAGGCGCTCCCTCTGCGTCCCAGAGCTTCCAGCAAGCAAGACAACAAACAAAATAGCAAGCTGGACAGAAAAATAGCAAACCAGAGAAAAACAAGCAGGCAACTTAGCTTCTGCTGGGAAGACAGGTCACAAGAACGATCCAGGAGTGAACAAGACCAATACTGGAACATTGACAGGTGGCATGGAGCAAAGATCTAAGTGGAGTTAAATAGAGCAGCCAGCTAACGAATTAACCTCGTCACCTGTGGAAGGAAACTCAGAAACACCCACAGCCACCAGAGGAATTCCATGGACAGAACCAGCCGAAGTACCATTCATGACAACAGGAGGGAGCTTGACAACAGAATTCACAACAGAGGGGTCACCGAACCCTCACCAGAGCCCCCAGGCCGATCAGGACGAGCCAAGTGAAAAGCACGAACCAAATCGGCGGCATGGACATCGGAGGCAACAACCCAAGAATTATCCTCCTGGCCATAACCCTTCCACTTGACAAGATACTGAAGCCTCCGCCTCGAAAAACGAGAATCCAAAATTTTCTCAACCTCATATTCCAACTCTCCCTCAACCAACACGGTGGCAGGAGGATCAACCGAGGGAACAACGGGCACTACATATCTCCGCAACAAAGTTCTATGGAAAACATTATGAATGGCAAAAGAGGCTGGAAGAGCCAAACGAAAAGACACCGGATTGATAGTTTCAGAAATCTTATAAGGACCAATAAACCGAGGCTTAAACATAGGAGAAGAAACCTTCATAGGAACATGACGAGAAGAGAAACAAACCAATTCCCCCACACGAAGCCGGGGACCAACACACCGACGGCGGTTAGCAAAACGTTGAGCCTTTTCCTGAGACAACGTCAAATTGTCCACCACATGAGTCCAAATCTGCTGCAGCCTGTCCACCACAGAATCCACACCAGGGCAATCAGAAGGCTCAACCTGCCCCGAAGAAAAACGAGGATGAAAACCAAAATTACAAAAGAAAGGTGAAACCAATGTAGCCGAACTAGCCCTATTATTAAGGGCAAACTCGGCCAACGGCAAGAAAGCCACCCAATCATCCTGATCAGCAGACACAAAGCATCTCAAATAGGTTTCCAAGGTCTGATTAGTTCGCTCAGTTTGGCCATTAGTCTGAGGAAGGATGAAACGCCAAAGAAAAAGACAAATCAATGCCCATCCTAGCACAAAAGGCCCGCCAAAATCTAGAGACAAAATGAGAACCTCTGTTAGACACAATATTCTCCGGAATGCCATGCAAACGAACCACATGCTGAAAAAACCATGGAACCAAATCTGAGGAGGAAGGCAACTTAGGCAAAGGTACTAGATGGACCATTTTAGAGAACCGGTCACAAACAACCCAGATAACAGACATCTTCTGGGAAACAGGAAGATCCGAAATAAAATCCATGGAAATATGCATCCAGGGCCTCTCAGGGACCGGCAAAGGCAAAAGCAAACCACTAGCGCGGGAACAGCAAGGCTTGGCCCGGGCGCAAGTCCCACAGGACTGCACAAAAGCACGCACATCCCGCGACAAAGAAGGCCACCAAAAGGACCTAGCAACCAAATCTCTGGTACCAAAAATCCCAGGATGACCAGCCAACACTGAACAATGAACCTCAGAAATTACCTTACTTGTCCATCTATCAGGAACAAACAGCTTCCCCACAGGACAGCGGTCAGGCTTATCAGCCTGAAATTCCCGAAGCACCCGCCGCAAATCAGGGGAGATGGCAGAAAGAATCACCCCTTCCTTAAGAATGCCAACCGGCTCAAGGACTCCAGGAGAATCAGGCAAAAAACTCCTAGAGAGGGCATCAGCCTTAACATTCTTAGATCCCGGAAGATACGAGACCACAAAATCAAAACAGGAGAAAAACAGGGACCATCAAGCCTGTCTAGGATTCAGCCGCTTGGCCAACTCGAGGTTCGAGAGATTCTTATGATCAGTCAAGACCACAACGCGGTGCTTAGCTCCCTCAAGCCAATGTCGCCACTCCTCAAACGCCCACTTCATAGCCAACAACTCCCGATTGCCGACATCATAATTGCATTCCGCAGGCGAAAACTTTCTGGAAAAAAAGCACACGGTTTCATCAAAGAACCATCAGAATCCCTCTGAGACAAAACGGCCCCTGCCCCAATCTCAGAAGCGTCAACCTCAACCTGAAAAGGAAGAGAAAGATCCGGGTGACGCAACACAGGGGCAGAAGTAAATCGGCGTTTAAGCTCCCGAAAGGCCTCAACAGCCGCAGAGGACCAATTCGTCACATCAGCGCCTTTCTTCATCAAATCAGTAAGGGGCTTAACCACACTGGAAAAGTTGGCAATGAAACGGCGATAGAAATTAGCAAAGCCCAAAAATTTTTGAAGGCTCTTCACAGATGTGGGTTGAATCCAGTCATGAATAGCTTGGACCTTAACAGGATCCATTTCCATAGACGAGGGAGAAAAAATAAAACCCAAAAAAGAGACCTTCTGAACTCCGAATAGGCACTTAGACCCTTTCACAAATAAAGCATTATCACGAAGGATCTGGAATACCATCCTGACCTGCTTCACATGAGGAAAAAATCAAAATATCATCCAAATATACAACCATGAATTTATCAAGATAATTGCGGAAAATATCATGCATGAAAGATTGGAACACAGATGGAGCATTAGAGAGCCCGAATGGCATCACAAGGTATTCAAAATGGCCTTCGGGCGTATTAAATGCAGTTTTCCATTCGTCTCCCTGTTTAATACGAACAAGATTATATGCCCCTCGAAGGTCAATCTTAGTAAACCAACTAGCCCCCTTAATCTGAGCAAACAAATCAGAAAGCAAAGGCAAGCGGTATTGGAATTTGACCGTGATCTTATTAAGAAGATGATAATCTATACAGGGTCTCGAGGCGCCATCCTTCTTAGCAACAAAAAAGAAACCCGCTCCCAATGGTGACGAAGACGGCCGAATATGCCCCTTCTCCAAAGATTCCTTAACATAACTCCGCATGGCGGCATGCTCTGGCACAGACAGATTGAAAAGTCGGCCCTTAGGGAACTTACAACCTGGAATCAAGTTAATAGCACAATCACAGTCCCTATGTGGAGGAAGGGAACTGGACTTGGGCTCATCAAATACATCCTGGAAATCCGACAAAAACTCAGGGACCTCAGAATAGGGGGAAGAGGAAATTGACATCAAAGGAATGTCACTATGTACCCCTTGACAACCCCAACTAGTCACAGACATGGTTTTCCAATCCAGCACCGGATTATGTTCCTGTAACCATGGAAAACCCAGTACAACAACATCATGCAGGTTATGCAACACCAGAAAACGGCAATCTTCCTGATGTGCTGGAGCCATGTACATGGTCATCTGCATCCAGTACTGAGGTTTATCCTTGGCCAATGGTGTAGCATCAATG
Source organism: Ranitomeya imitator (assembly GCF_032444005.1). Taxonomy (NCBI): domain Eukaryota; kingdom Metazoa; phylum Chordata; class Amphibia; order Anura; family Dendrobatidae; genus Ranitomeya; species Ranitomeya imitator. The sequence continues at coordinate 510,312,009 of NC_091282.1, read as the reverse complement.
CCCCTCAAAGGAATAGGGCTCTGCAGAGGCTGCAAGGAAAAACCACAGTGCCTGGCGAATTCTAAGTCCATTAAGTTCAGGGCAGCGCCTGAATCCACAAATGCCATGAGAGAAAAGGACGACAATGAGCAAATCAGGGTCACAGATAAAAGAAATTTAGGCTGTACAGTACTGATGGTAGCAGACCTAGCGACCCTCCTAGTACGCTTAGGGCAATCAGAAATAACATGAGCAGAATCACCACAGTAAAAACACAGCCTATTCTGACATCTGAATTCCTGCCGTTCTGTTCTAGTCAAAATCCTATCACATTGCATAGGCTCAGGACTCTGGTCAGAGGACACTGCCATATGGTGCACAGCTTTGCGCTCGCGCAGACGCCGATCAATCTGAATGGCTAGAGACATAGATTCGCTCAAACCAGCAGGCGTAGGGAAGCCCACCATAACTTCTTTAAGGGCTTTAGAAAGACCTTTTCTGAAAATAGCAGCCAGAGCATCCTCATTCCATTTAGTGAGCACAGACCATTTCCTAAATTTCTGGCAGTATAATTCTGCCGCTTCCTGACCTTGACACAGGGCCAACAGGGTTTTTTCTGCATGATCCACAGAATTAGGTTCGTCATACTATAATCCGAGCGCTTGAAAAAATGCGTCTACATTCAGCAATGCCGGATCCCCTGATTCAAGGGAGAATGCCCAGTCCTGAGGGTCATCACGCAGCAAGGATATGATGATTTTAACTTGCTGAATGGGAACACCAGAAGAACAGGGTTTCAAAGCAAAAAACAATTTGCAGTTATTTTTAAAGTTCAAAAACTTGGATCTGTCCCCAAAAAACAAATCAGGAGTAGGAATTTTAGGCTCCAAAGCCGGAGTCTGGACAACATAATCTTGGATACTCTGTACTCTTCAGCAAGTTGATCCACACGAGAAAACAAACCCTGAACATCCATGCAAGAGCATAAATCCTGAACCACCCAGAGATCAAGAGGAAAAAAAAAGACAAAACAGAGCACAGAAAAAAAAATGGCTCAGAATTTTTTTTTCCTTCTTTTGAGATGCATTTAATTCATTTTTGGGCCACTTGTACTGTTATGAACTGGTGGTTTAGGAGCAACATTGGACGAGCTCTGAAGGAGTTGGTACCTGTACTGACCGCAGTCCCTAAGCTCAACACCACACTAGAAGTAGCCGTGGGATGCTCCTGTCACTCCCCAGGCACCTCGTCACAGCCTGAGAACTAACTACCCCTAAAGATAGAAACAGGAAAACTATCTTGCCTCAGAGAAAATCCCCAAAGGATAGATAGCCCCCCACAAGTAATAACTGTGAGTGGAGAGGGAAAAGACATACACAGAATGAAACCAGGATATAGCACAGGAGGCCAGTCTAGCTAGATAGATAGAACAGGATGGAATACTGTGCGGTCAGTATTAAAAACTACAAAAATCCACACAGAGTTTACAAAAATCTCCACACCTGACTAAAGGTGTGGAGGGTAAATCTGCTTCCCAGAGCTTCCAGCTTAACTGGATTAATCCATACTGACAAGCTGGACAAAACATAGAATCCACAGAACGAATAAGTCCACAACATGTGGACAGAAAAGAGCAAAGAAAGGACTTATCTTTGCTGAACTGGTCAGGATATCAGGGAAATCCAAGAGAGATATGAATCCAACCAGGAACCATTGACAAGTGGCACTGGCTGAAGGGAAGAGCCAGGCATAAATAGCCGAGCAGAAAGACAATCAGTGGAAGCGGCTGCAGACTGCTAAATCCAAGGAGCAGCCATTCCACTTAAAACCACCGGAGGGAGCCCAAGAGCAGAACTCACAAAAGTACCACTGACAACCACCGGAGGGAGCCCAAGAGCGGAATTCACAACAGTGTCTATAGATTGATAATTGAATGACTTGCCTTATTTCTGTTACATTTTCAATGTTGATGAGTGAATCTACATATTTATGGGGGGTTTTGTCCTAAGAAATAATAATAATAATAATAATAATAATCTTTATTTTTATATAGCGCTAACATATTCCGCAGCGCTTTACAGCTTGCACACATTATCATTACTGTCCCCGTTGGGGCTCACAATCTAAATTCCCTATCAGTATGTCTTTGAAATCTTCTAGGCCTTGTTTAAATTAGGTACTCCCACAACTTCCTGAGGTTATTATTCCACAGATTTGCTCCTTTTATTGTAAAGAATGATTTAACAATCTATCACCTTATTACATTGTAGATGTTGAAATTTACTAGGCATAAAATTTAAAAAAAGACAGCAGAGTTAGTTTCCTATTGATGCATATTAATTGTAGACTAGATGATAAACAGCTGTTAAAATGGAAAGTTTTTAAGAAATGTTTACTTCATCCATGAAAAATATTTAGAATTGAGAGTACTCAGTGGTTGACACGACTCAATTCTAGATATTCTTCTTTACAATGACTAACACAATACAAAGATTTTTATCTTTCCTGTATACTTCATTCATGGTCACTTGACTCTCAGTCTGCTCCCCATAATCCAACCTCACAAGCTACACCTTTGGTGCACCTTCATATGCACTGCCCATTGTTCCCTACTATCATATAGACTGCACCTTATGATACACACTGTGAACCTAATCCCCCTCTATTATATAGATCTCTATCCACATCACCTGTTTTAGAATACTCTGTTACTCAGAAAGCGATTCAACCTACCTTCTCACAGGCTCCTTTTCAGCCATACCTCTCCCAGAATATACCTGATGGTCCCCCTCTCATACAAACAATTATGCATGCTCCTTATGTCACATAAACTGATTCTTTTGTCCTCTTTTAATTTATAGATTGCTTCTCATGCTTCCTGTTAAACTTTTCTTCGTGCCTCACAGAATGCTCTGCGCAGGGCTGGAACTAAGAATTTCGGGGCCCCATACTGCAAACAATTTTGGGGGCCCCTTGAAACTCCGCATGGACTCCACCCTAGCCCTGCCTCCACCCCTTGAATCTTCCAAAGTCCCACCACCATCTCTTGGAAAAACTCCACTTCTGCACAATGTCATCACAATCACACATTAACAGTTGTTAATTAACACATTAACATCCCATCACCATCACGCAACTTTCCTGATCTTCCTCACCCTGCTATTTCTTCCTGGTATGTCCGCTGGCTGCTATGATTTTTTTTTCCCCTGCATGTTTTGTCATTTTAATTCCTTGATGCCAATACACAGTTTGGCTTTATCTTTCCATTTGGATCTATTTTCCCTTGCATTTTTCCATCTGACTTCTAATTAATCCCCTCCTATGTCTGTGACCAGTCTTCCCGCTGCCCCTCCCTCCTGATCACACCTGGCGTATTTCATGAGCACTTAGCCTGCTATAAATTCAGAGACAGGTCTGTCTGGACCTTGGTCTGTCTCTATAAGGATGTCTCTAAAAGGATAACAGCAAATATGATGGCAGAAATATGCCAAAAATGAGCCAGAAGTGAACAGAAGGTGAGACTAACCACTGTTAATAACTGTAATAAACCTCTTTCCCTTTCAGCCACACTTATTCTCATCATGCTGACATACGCTCTAACAGTTTTGGCTCCCTTACCCCTCACTCTCCTTCGCTATCCTCAAACCCCAGCACCCCCTAACCAAGTAATAAGCTCTCCTTCCCTCCTGCCGCCCCACCTGACCTCCTCTGGTGACCTGCTCCTCAACCTCAGATCTCTACTAATAAAACACAAAACAAGCTGCCCACTCTCCTTCTCCCACCTGCTCTGTCTGTCTCTGCTTCTCCTCACTGCTGGTGACATATCTCCCAAACCTGGGCCCCCACAGCTCATACCTTCCATTACTACCCCCTCCTATCGCTCCAAACCCAATATAAACACCTGAAATCTTGCCCACCTCAAATCCGTGCCCATAACGCCCACCCCGCTACACCCCCTCTCTGGATCGCTATGGAATGCCTGCTCCATATGCAATAAACTCCACGTGATTCATGACCTCTTTACCTTTCATAATCTTTTCTTTCTGGGCATCACCGAAACATGGCTGACACCCTCTGAGACAGGCTCCCCTGCTGCACTATGTTATGGTGGCCTCTAGGGTTGAGCGACTTTTGTTTTTATAGGATCGGGTCGGATTTCATGAAACCCGACTTTTTCAAAAGTCGGGTCGAGTGAAATCGGCCGATCCTATAGAAAAGTCGGGGTCGGGGTCGGCCGAAACACGAAACCCAATGCAGTGCATTGGGTTTCTAATGGTTCCCAGGGTCTGAAGGAGAGGAAACTCTCCTTCAGGCCCTGCGATCCATATTAATGTGTAAAATAAAGAATAAAAAAAAAAAATATTGCTATACTCACCCTCGGACGCGCCCTGGTTGTAACCGGGAGCCTTCCTTCCTAAGAATCAGCGCTTGTAGGACCTTTCGATGATGTCACGGCTTCTGATTGGTCGCGTGAGCGGTCACATGGGCGTCACGTGACCAATCAGAAGCCGTGACGTCATCGAAAAGTCCTTCAAGCGCTGATTCTTAGGAAGGAAGGCTGCGGGTTACAACCAGGGCGCGTCCGAGGGTGAGTATATACCTATTAGGAATATACTCACCCTCGGACGCACCCTGGTTGTAACCCGCAGCCTTCCTTCCTAAGAATCAGCTCTTGAAGAACCTTTCGATGACGTCACGGCTTCTGATTGGTCACGTGAGCGGTCACATGGGCGTCATGCGACCAATCAGAAGCCGTGACGTCATTGAAAGGTCCTTCAAGCGCTGATTCTTAGGAAGGAAGGCTCCCGGTTACAACCAGGGCGCGTCCGACGGTGAGTATAGCAATATTTTTTATTTGTATTCTTTATTTTACACTTAAATCTGAATTCCGATACCAATTCCTGATATCTTAAACATATCGGGATTCGGTATCGGAATTCCGATTCCAGATTCAGAAGATCGCCGACTTCATGGCCGACCCCACACAGGGGTCGGGTCGAGTTTCATGAAACCCGACTTTGCCAAAAGTCGGCGACTTCTGAAAATGGCCGACCCGTTTCGCTCAACCCTAGTGGCCTCCACTTCACCCACACTCCTCCCCCTGGCAACAAACATGGTGGAGGAGTGGGCCTTCTCCTTTCTTCCTACTGTACCTTTAACCCAATCCCACCTCTACCCTCCCTTATCCTCCCCTCTTTTGAAGTCCACTCTGTCCGCATCTACTCCCCCTACAACCTCCAAATGGCCATCATATACCAACCTCCGGGCCCAACCACTGCCTTTATTGACCAATTCTCCACCTGGCTCCTTCACTTTCTGTATGCTGACATTCCCACCATCATCATGGGTGACTTCAGCATCCCCATTGACACCCACCAGTCAGCAGCCTCCAAACTCCTGTCCCTTACTTCATCCTTTGGATTTACTCAGTGGTCCTCCTCAGCCACCCACACAGACGGACACACATTAGACCTGGTCTTCACCCGTTTATGCTCCCTATCTAACGTCACAACCTCCCCTCTCCCTCTATCTGACCACCATCTACTTACTTTCTCATCCCTCTCCTCCTCACCTGTCACCCATGTCCAGCACCATGCGTACCCATGCAGGAACCTCGCACACCTAGACACTCACACACTTTCTGACTATCCTACCACTGTCCTCTATATCCTGACTCCATGACACAGACACTGCCACTGCTTTCTACAATGCCACTCTTGTATCAGCTATTGACACAGTCGCCCCTGTCATGCATAGCAGAGTGTGACGAACCAATAGACAACCCTGGCACAATAACATCACTAAAAAGCTTCGGCAAGTATCCAGAATTGCAGAACGGCGTTGGAAGAAAACGCATTCACAAGATGATTTCACTGCACTCAAACAAGCAACACTGGCATTCAAATCAGCTCTCACCTCTGCTAAACAGGCCTACTTCACAACCCTTGCATATTTCTTATTTCACAACCCCAAACAGTTGTTCGACACTTTTACCTCCCTCCTCCGCCCATCACTGCCCCCTGCGAGTTCCCTAATCGTTGCTGAGGACTTTGCCACGCACTTCAAAAATAAGATAGACCAAACAAGGCAAGTCTTTGTTGGCTAACCACCACAACCCCTTTGTATGAGAGACCAATGCCCAAACCCCATAACTTCACTCTCCAAAATTGTAAGGATTCCGGACTTCCCTTTTTCCTGTTCGCCCTGATCCAAGATGGAGTCTTGGATCTCACCCTGTCATGAAACTTCCTGTCTGTCTTGATTATTTAAGTCCGAGTCTTGTGGTGTTCTGTGCTTGAGTATTTTGTGCTGCTGGCTCCTGAGCTTCTGCCTGTGGTCTGGGGAACTCCCTGCTTCAGCTGCTCACTACTCGGCGGTCTGCCTCACCCCTTTGAGTTGCATCTCACCTCTGGAACTGCTGCGACTGGCAGCACACCTGTGGAAGGATTTCCCTTGTTTGCTAAGCTTTTCCCAGTGTTGTGCCTCTTTGCAAATCCACACCAGGTGAGCAAGTTTCCAGTGTTGCTTTTCTCACCAAGAGAGGTTTGTACTCATCTACTACACTTAGATAGTGCTATCCCTCTTTTTCCCTTCATCCTCTTTCACCACCCTCTCTGCCCCCCCTCCGGTAGCTATGCTGCTGCTGGTTAGAGTCAATAAACTTTAACTTTAAATAGGTGACATGTTCAATGGTTTCAGTAGAAGCATCTGAAAATATATGTATCTTCTTCCTTTGAATTGCGGCAGTGGATGCCGGAGTGTAGCAATGGAGTGTACAGCCCAGGACAAATTAAGCAAGTTCAACATTAAGCCCAGATCTCTCTATACTGTTGGGTTGTCTAAAGTTAGATTCAAGTTTCTGAATTCTGCAGCATGATCACTGGAATGAAATGCCTTCATGACAACAACTGTAACAACCCTGCTGGCATCACTGCATGGCCTCCCATCCCCCACTTGCATTACACTCAACTCACTCACTTCTCTGGGCCATCTTTTGGCTTCTCTCTGCTGCCAGCTCCATGATGTGTGCCTCATGTCTGCTGCTTGCTCTGTGCATGCTCTATCTGTGTGCATAGGGGGGCGGCACCGGCAACTCCTGTGTCTTATTGAGACTGTGTGCACCTTGCTAAGGTGTCCCCGGCCAATTGCCATGAGGCTTCCTGTATTTAAGACTTCCCCACCCATTAGTGGGGGCCTGTGCAGCTTACTCCCTCAGTCAGTTCTTAGCTGCTGAGGTGCCAGGCCGTGTCTCTGTTACTCTTATATCCGCCACCCAGGGGGCATTGTACCCGGGTCTGTGTCGTGTGTTTGCCATCCAGTGGGGCCTCGTTCCCTGGCCTATACTCACCACCCAGAGGGGCGTCGTACCCTGGTTTGTGTCCATGTCTCTGTGCATTGGTCTGTTCCTGACTTTGTCTTAGCCTAGTCCTGTTCCTGTGTCCATTTATATCCCTGCCTTGGTTTCCTTTCCCTGCTGTGCGTACTTTATGTCTTGCTTTGCTCTGCTTTTGGCTCTGCTCTCTGCAACCTTGCTTTGCTCCTTGCTCTGCTTTCTGTGACCTTGCTCTGCTCTCTGTGGTTTTGCTCTGGGCTCTGCACCCTGTGTCTTGCTCTGCACTCTGACTTTGCTCTGCCCTCAGCTCTGCACTCTGTGGCTTTGCTCTCAGCTCTGCACTCTGTGTCTTGCTCTGCTCTCAGCTCTGCACTCTGTGGCTTTGCTCTCAGCTCTGCTCTCTGTAGCTTTGCTCTGCACTCTGACCATGCTCTGCACTCTGTGGCTTTGCTCTGCGGCTCCGCTCAGCTCTCGCTCTGTGGCTCCACTCCTTGCGGTTCTACCTGGCTCCGCTCCTTGTGGTTCTAGGTCTCTTGCTCTTGGCTCCACCTCCTGCGTTTCTGCACTTGGCTCCTTCTCTTGGCTACCCCTCCTGCATCTCTGTTCTTCGCTCTAGCTCCTGTGCTTTTGCTCTGCATCCGCTCTTGCAGTCTTTCTCTTCCTATTCATAAGTCCTCCTGTCTGAACAGGTTCTTGCCGGTCCCTACCGGTTCTTCCAGTGTACCAGCCTTGTCTTCCTGTCCTGCCAGAGAGCCACCCGTATCTGCCTGCCAGAGAGCCAACGTGCCCGCCTGCCAGTGTCTCTGTAGTACCCGTACCTGCCTGCCAGAGAGCCAGCCGTACCCGCCTGCCAGTGTCTCTGTTGTACCCATCCTCCTGCCTGTGTCGCAGCCATGCCCACCTGACAGAGTGCCAGCTGTGCCCACTTGCCTGTCTATGTTCTGTTCCCCGGTGGGATCAGCAGCCACAGTTAGACACCACCCTGGAGTGGTACCTGGTAGCTTCCTATTGGACAAGTCTGACCTCACCATCAGAGGCTCCAGCAAACACCTAGGAAGCTACTTAGTTACACCCCTTCCAGGGAAGTTTGGGCTGTGGTCCAGTGGGGCCACACCCCGGCACGCCCACGCTAAACCAGTCTGCACGCTGGCGTGACAACAGCTATGTTGGAGGCGCTTTTATGTAATGTCATAGAGCTTTAAAATATTAACTTGCATCACTTTGAGCAAATCTATGGCTCCTTCCACTATAGGCAAGAATAGGAGTCCATCTGTTACATACTTGCCCTAGGTCAGGGCTCTGCTCTCTTCACCCCGGTCCTCTGCTCTCTATTGTATTCCTTTGCAGGTTGTCCCCAGTGTGTGATATTATTTCCTAGACCTTTTAAATACCATTAGGAAACACATCTGTGTCTTTGAATTGTTATTCTAGACTTTAGTTTGTTACTCTACTCCACCTGTCTACACCATGTTACTTCCTTCTATCCCGGTTGCTATGCTAACTTCACTGCCTTCATCCTGCTGTTTCCAAGATTCCTGAGAGTGACTCTTCCTTGCTTCCCACATGTCATCCTATCAGCTGCAATGAAAATTGTGGCCAGTGTACACATCTGGAGTAGCATTTCAAGCATAAGAAACCAAGTCACTTTTGCTGAATTTAATTTGTGGGTGTAGCTATGCCCCATCCTACCCTGACTCATTCTGAGAGAGCTGCTCCAAACTGGCATTTTAAACGTGAAATGTCACAACATTTTTGCTCAACTCTGCATTTCGCAAATATGTTGTGAATTGTGTTGAGCGATACCTTCCGATACCCATAAGTATCGGTATCGGATTGTATCGGCCGATATTCAAAAAATATCGGATATCGCCGACACCCATACCCGCTACCAATGCAAGTCAATGGGACAAAAATATCGGAATTAAAATAAACCCTTTCTTTCCTTGCAGGTTAATTCTACATGAAGGAAAACAACTAAGAATAATGAAGGATGTATTTGGGGAGGTGGAGGAGACATTAAAGACATAGAAGTTTAGCAAAGAATGTCCAGCTTCACCAAATCCGTAAAAAAGAGTTTTCTTTATTCACAAACTTTAAGCATTTAAGAATCTCAACGCGTTTCTGGAGACTGAGCTCCCTTAATCATGAACAGTCTCCAGAAACGCATTGAGATTCTTACCCATATGGTTCATGCTGAAGTCTGTATCCTCTATGCTTAAAGTTTGTGAATAAAGAAAACTCTTTTTACGGATTCGGTGAACCTGGACATTCTTTGCTAAACCTATACAGCACAGGAGACCTCACAGAGCCCCTATATGCAGTGCCAGAGCCCTCACAGAGACTCCTATATACAGAAACAAATCCCACACACACATTAAAGAAGAAAAAACAAAACACACTCACCTTGCTCCCATTCCCTGGTGCTCTGCTCCAGTCTTTGCTGCGTGCACTGATTCTCCGCACAGAAGGAGTGATGTACTGACATCACTGTGTCTGCTGCCTGTCACACATGCTGTAACTGGTGGAAGGAGTTGGTGGTTCCATCCTTCATCATTATATTCACCACTATGTGCATGCTGAAGATGCAGATGGCAGTGAAATCTGGATGTGGGTTGACCATATGGTGCGGCCTGTGGACCAGTGTTTTTGGGCATTTGGCTATCTCAGATAGCCCAGTCCAATTGCCCCAATTTGCCAAGGTCTGTTATATATGAGCTGCATACTAATCTGTGTGCTGGGTGTTATGTATTTTACTATGTGCACATACTGTATATGCAGTGTTATATGCATTGACTGAGCACTGACCAGGCTGCAGGACGTCATATTATAATTTATATCCTATATATAATGACAGTACAGTCTCTGTCTGAGTATCACTGTGAGTTATTGCTTCAGCTTCTGTACAGATTTGGTGACGCTGGAGCTGAAGACCCCACTGACAGCGGGACCTTACCTGTATGTGAGTGTAAGATGGTGCAATAAACCTCACAGTGCAGATAAAGCCTCCACAGAAAGAAAAAACATGGGAATCAGATGAATTCCTGTTATATACCTCCTGCCCCGGCCCCTGGCTCTACTGACCTCTCCTCTCTGGCAGAGTGAAACAGGCGCACAGGTGATGTAAGATCAGCAGACACACAGCCTGGAGTGTCTCTCAATAAGGGGATGCCGGCCAACACTTGTTCTCATCTAATACAGTGCTGTCTGCGGTCTACTGAAGCAGCAGAAAGCCGGGCCCCTGCCAGTATGTCCCTGCCTGCAAGGGCCCTCCTTCACCTTTGTGCCCCGGTGCAGCTGCACTGATTGAACCAGAAGTAGGTCCGCCCCTAATCTCAGCTACAATACGCAAAACAGCACAGAGACAAGCCTCAACATTTCTATAACAAGGTAATTTGAAGTGATGCTACCCAAATTGATCTTTTTGGCCACAACCATAAATGTTGCATTTGGAGAGCATTCAACAAGGCCTATGATGAAAGGAACACCATTCCTACTGTAATGCATGGAGGTGGATCGCTGATGTGTTGGGGATGTGTGAACTGCAAAGTCACAGGAAACTTTGTCACAGTTGAAGGAAAGATGAAGGCAGCATGTTATCAGCAAATACTGGAGGCAAATTTGCACTCATCAGCCCGGAAGCTGCACATGGGACGTACTTGGATGTTCCAACTTGACAACGATCCAAAACACAAGGCCAAGTCGACTTGTCATTGGCTACAGCAGAACAAAGTGAAGGTTCTGGAGTGGCCATCTCAGTCTCCTGACCTCAATATCATTAAGTCACTCTGGGGCGATCTCAAGTGCAAAGTTCATGCAGAAGAGTGGCCTGCTTTACCATTTGAGAAAAGAAAGCACCTCATCCACAACTACCACAAAATACTTCAAGCTGTCATTTATGTTAGAGGGGGCAAAACACGGTATTAAGAAATGGGGTATGTGAACTTTTGATTTGGATGTTTTCGGTTGTTATTATGATTTAAAAAGAGAAAACACAGTAGTTTGACAATAAATGTCTCCACCCAACCACTAATCATGAGTGGAGAAAAAGTATTGGTGTCATCATTCATATTCTCTGAAAAAAAACCAAGAAAACAAAAATTCTTCTTTTAATTCTTCTTTTAACGTTGGCAAGTTTATGAGCATATTCTCGCACATAATACAATGTTTCCAGAGGTCCTTCTACTGGAAGTCTACACATGATCATAGTAGATGTCAAAGATCTGTGGTGCTGACTGCTGAGACCTGTTGCTTTGTTCATCTATAATAACATACATATGATGCAGAATTTGGGACCTTTCCTTCTTTCCCTCACGTATTTCAATGCATCAAGAGGAAACAGTATATGTTAATAACTGTAAACACTGAAGTTCTTCTGGGAATTCTCACAATTCTACATTATTTTAGTCTTGTGTATGCTGATAGTTTTACAAAACAGTTAAAAAATTGCCTTCAGGTAAGGTTTAAACGTGAGCTGGGACTGTTTGTGGAAATGCTAAATTTGTGAATGTTATATTATTTTACTTCCTGCATTATGATTGCTTCTTGAATGTAATAATAATTTAAACTGTAACTAAAGGTTATTTTTCTTTCTTATTGAAACACAATTCTGGTTCGCGTGCCTAAAATACAAAAAAATATTTCCTAAATCCCCTTTATAGACAGTAAGTAAATCATGTCAGTCTCCCTGTACGGCAGTGCACAAAATGCTGGTGTTATATAAGCAATGGAAAATAAATTTGTTCATATTAATATTAAAAACTCTATTTCATCCACGAACATTACAACACTATTTAGAAGTTATTAAACAAGACTCATGAATATATTTCGATAACTTTTTTGTATCTTGTTATAGATTCATACAGTAATAATCTATTTCATAGGAGGCTTTTTACGATGGCAGAGAGTGCAGTAAATTGCTATGCAGGACCCGTTCTCAGCTAGCACTTAAGCATTTTACAGTTGCCATACGCATCTACGATCCTGAGTAATGTTTCAGAATGCACAATAGGCCAACACTAGATGTAGACCTTGGTGCCTTCTACAATGTCAGTTTTATTGAGGACGTATTTTCAGCATCAAAGGGGATCTTAGTGTTATAACAGTAACAAAGAATAAAGGAAAAAAAAATGACAGATGAAAATATACATTAAACTTTCATTCACAGCGGGTGAAACCTGTGTCCCAAATTTTAGGGGAAGTTAAAGTATATGTTTCATAATGGCTCTGCATGCACTCTATACATGTTACTTATAGACAACTTATAATATTAATATTTTGATTTATATTGCACTTTGAAATTTAGATCATGTTAGACCTAATAACTATTGCACAGGAACATTAGAACAGTAGCTATATTAGGTAATGTTTTAGCAAGCAATACTCCCTGTACAGTAATTATTGTGGAAAACTTGTAACTGAGGCAATATTCTTCCTGCCAACTCCCAAAGGAATGAATGTCCTCTTAGTTTAATAAAAAAGCAAAAAAGTTATCCGAGGCTGTTATGCCCAAGTTAGATGTGCATTACAGTAAAAAAAAATTATGATCTAGAATCATATAACATGTTAGTTACAGAATATAGAAAATAAAATAATAATAATTGTCAATGTGTTTTTGTACTTTGTTTTTATAGAGGAGGAGGGTTAAGCACCAAAAACATAAAATTCAAGATGCGTGAGCCTGCCCTACAAATGGTGTAAAGATAAACATTAAAGCACAATAAAAATCGATAGCACTTAATTAGAATTCAAATATATTTGAGATGTTCAATGAAAAAAATATATATATTACGTTACCCTGTTATCCACAAAGTATGTAAATATTTTTGTGCCAAAAAGACAAAAAAATTCTAGGAGTAAAACCTTCATTGGCTAAGGAAAAAATATATGTTTAAAAGCTTTCAAAGGTGTGTAGATAAAAACTGGAATGACAAAAAGCGCAATATTCTCTTTTCTGGATGACGAAGGAAAAAGTAAAACATGATTTTCCCTTGTGGGGAGGTTGCAAAGAACAGAAGGGGTGTAAGGAAATGCCCCATGCTTAGCCCCTGACGAAGCACTTGTGTAAACACACAGTAACAGTTTTGTGCTGACAGCTGAGCAGAAATGGAAAAGGTGCGGGGACTCATGTCATCAGTCCTCAGTCTCAGAGGTCTGTGATCGGTCAGTCAATCTGACTGACCATTCACACAATGATCATGCAGGAGATACTGAAATAACAGCACCTCATGCCAGACCACAGCAGGAGCCCAGAACCGCTAGTAACCGAGCTCCTGCTGTGACAGCCAGGAAAGGTACCAGTAAAATATGGACAATACTATGGTGCTTCTTCACTTCTGGGCTTTGCACAGTGCTTCAAAAGTAGTTTTCAGCCACATGTGGGGTATTGAGGTATTCAGGAAACATTGTATGGTGCATTTCCTCCCTTTCTTACTCTTCTGAAAATAAATATTTTCATGGCTCTATGTTATAAACTTTGATGAATCACCTGGGTATTTATTTAAGGTGCTCACCACACATCTAGAAACATTTCGTGAGGGATCTACTTTCCAAAATGGTCACTTGTGGGGGTTTCCACTGTTTGGCACATCAAGGGCTCCCCAAACACGACATGGCTGTAGTTCTCAATTCCATTCATTTTTTAGTTCAAAAGCTCAAATGGTGCACCTTCCCTTCCGAGCCTTACCTTCCACCCAAACAGTAGTTTTCCCCCATGTATGGGGCGTGCAAAAAACTTTTTGGGGGTCCATTTTCTCCTACTATCTTTGTGAAAATAAAAAAAAATTAGGATAAATGAACATTTTTGTGGAAAAAAAATCAGATTTTTTATTTTCACAACTCTAAGTTATAAACTTATTTGAAGCATCTGGAGGTTCAAGATTCTGACCGCACATCATGATACATTCCTTGAGGTATCTAGTTTCTAAAATGGAGTCACTTGTGGGGGATTTCCAAGCCGATTAATCCTGATCTCTACCATTTCTTTGCATCCATCTCCAGCTAAACAGGTATTTTGATTATTCAGGAGGTTTTTTTACTGGCATAATTTCATGGGGTTATATCATGTGTATGGGTGATACAGCAATTTACTTCATATGCTTTATCTTTTTGCCTATATAAGGCAAACAAGATACAAAGACAAAACATGGATAACACAAAGCAACAAAAACACAAACTCTTGCAAAAGGTAAAGAGGTATAAAGGGAAGGATAGGAATGTACTAACAAAATTGTAACAGGGACCAGGAGAAAAATACACTCATACTACAGCAAACTAAAGATCACTACTGCAACAACTCCACTACAGCAACTTAACATTAGCACTCAGCACATGAAAACACATCTCCAGTAACAACAAGAAACTCCAATTCAGCACAGTATCTCCAAGGAGATAGGAAGCAAAGCTTTCCCTTGCAACGTAGAGAGGGTCTGGCCAGGTTTTTTAGTGAAAGGTAATGACCAGATCAGAAGCAGATGAAAAAGGAGCTGCAAGTTTCTGACCATAATAGAAAGGGTTGTTAAACCTTTCCAGCACCAGAGAAAACCAAATCCATTTAATATGGGACACAAACACACTGGCTAAATTGAAGATCTGAGATTCACAATGATAGTGTGATCTTCTACACCCAGATATCCCTTGAGTACATTACACACTTGTGACATCATACATGGACTTTACAATAACTAGGTGTCATTCCTCACTGCTTTTATTCTATTTACATATTATATAGGTGTTGTTTATTTTAGGATGTGATATCTCAGATCTAATGGTACAAAACGTATATATGAGGGGTCATTGGACTCTATTTACATGAATTACCCAAATTTGTTTATATATATTCCTCTTAATATATCATATACCTAAACTTTTGTTAGGATTCAGCTGTATCACCTGTTAGGTATTCTGCTTTTTTATTGTTGATTTTAATTATAATTCTCTAATAAAGATATTTAATTTTACATTATGGATCTTTTCATCATTCGGGTTTACACGTAATCTGAACTTGTTTTGAGTTAATCTTTGGGGTGAGCCATTTAGCTTACTAAGCAGGCTTTGTGATTAAAATTCCTTGAAGGGTCTAGTTTCCAAAATGGGGTCATTTTGGGGTTTTTTTTCCACAGTTTAGGCACATCAGGAACTCTTGAAAAGTGACATGGCATCCGCTCTCGATTTCAGATATTTTTGCTTTCAAAATGTCAAACAATGTTCCTTCCTCTCCAAGCCCTGCCATGTGCCCAAATAGTAGCTTTCCCCATACATGGGGTATCGGCATACTCAAGAAAAATTGCACAACAAATTTTGAGGTCCATTTTCTCCTTTTACACTTGTGAAATTTTGAAATTTGGGACTAAAGTAACATTTTTGTGAAAAAAAAGTAAAATGTTCCTTTTTTCCTTTCACATTGCTTCCGTTTCAGTGAAGCACCTGGAGGGTTAAAAAACTTCTTGAATGTGGTTTTGAGCACCTTGGGGGGTGCAGTTTTTAGAAAGGTGTCACTTTTAGGTATTTTCTGTCATATAGGCCCCCAAAAATCGTTTCAAATGTGATATAGTCCCTAAAAAAATGTTTTTGTAAATTTTGCTGGAAAAGTGAGAAATTGATGATTAATTGCTTTTAACCCTTCTAACTTCCTAACAACAGAAAATATGTTTTTAAAAATTGTGCTGATGTAAAGTAGACATGTGGCAAATCATATATTATGTATTTTGTTTTACATTTTCAAAATTTTCACCAAATTTTTGATATTTTCACAAACAAAACGCAATTCATATCAAACATATTTTACCACTATCATGAAGTACAATATGTCTAAGAAAATTGTCTCAGAATTAATTGGATCCATCGAAGCGTTCCAGAATTATTACCCCATAAATTGATACTGGTCAGATTTTAAAAAATATGACCCAGTCATTAAGCTATAAAGTGGCTCGGTCCTTAACACTAGAACTACCGCAGGTTTCATGATACCTATAACTACCATTAGGGGTCTTTTGACCCCCACTAAAAAGTACTTACTCTGGAGTAAAAATAACTTTTTTGTTGCCAACAAATTAAAGAACATTTATTTTAACTTAGTAGGAACAGTGTTAAGATCAAGTACGGCACACATTTTCCTTTTACATGGTCATAGCAGGAAGCTGAAGAATGATTTCCCGTTTGCTAATTTTACTCCCAGTTGCTGTTTATAGAGTATAGTTGCATTTATAGCTGCTAAATCAAGTACATTACAAAACACCTGTACAGGCCATCGGCGGCTTCCAGATTTTGTGGTGTACTTTCGAGCCATCTGGTCTACTGTGTCCACTCCAACCTTTGTTTTATTGTAAAATTGTACCGTTTCTGGTTTTCTTTTCTTGTCGATTTCAACTGCTACATCTAACATAGTAACATAGTAACATAGTTAGTAAGGCCGAAAAAAGACATTTGTCCATCCAGTTCAGCCTATATTCCATCATAATAAATACCCAGATCTACGTCCTTCTACAGAACCTAATAATTGTATGATACAATATTGTTCTGCTCCAGGAAGACATCCAGGCCTCTCTTGAACCCCTCGACTGAGTTCGCCATCACCACCTCCTCAGGCAAGCAATTCCAGATTCTCACTGCCCTAACAGTAAAGAATCCTCTTCTATGTTGGTGGAAAAACCTTCTCTCCTCCAGACGCAAAGAATGCCCCCTTGTGCCCGTCACCTTCCTTGGTATAAACAGATCCTCAGCGAGATATTTGTATTGTCCCCTTATATACTTATACATGGTTATTAGATCGCCCCTCAGTCGTCTTTTTTCTAGACTAAATAATCCTAATTTCACTAATCTATCTGGGTATTGTAGTTCTCCCATCCCCTTTATTAATTTTGTTGCCCTCCTTTGTACTCTCTCTGGGTGAAGACTACTGAGAAAAATGACATTCTTATTTGGCTTACCTTGGTAAACTGTAAGAATGATGTCACCATGCTTCATCAGAGTAGTCTCATATGTATTTGTTATTAGGAGACTTGCCTACTACTACTTTTATGTATGGGGTCAAATTGACCCCTTCAGTACTTATAGGTATGAATTGTAAAATCCGGGCCCCTGAAAAAGTTTCAATTCATTTTCGTGTCCTAAAATATACACTACCATGAATAAATAAAAGTCACAAAAACTCAGAACTCATTTGTTAAAATTTTAGAAATTATAGGAAAAAGAAATAGCAAAAGGGTCGAAATGACCCCTCCGGTAGTTCTAGTGTTTTAAGGGGTTAAACTATGCAAATCTGTTTTGCAACACCCGTTTACATTTTCAATCTGGAGACACAAAGACACCACATCAATATTATGGGCATGATGTTGTATTATCCTGCATTAAAGGCAAAATTTGGACACAGGCAACAATCCAAGAATTCAGAAAGCAAAGTTGCCCTTTTTCAAATAACCAATCGGTACACAATCAGTACAAATAGTGTCAAGGGTGAATTAACTAGGTAGATGTATTAAAGTGTCAAAAATTATATAGACACAAGTAAAAATTAGTGATGAGCGAGTATACTCATTGCTCGGGTTTTCCACAGCATGCTCGGGTGGTCTTCAAGTATTTGTGACTGCTCGGAGATTTAGTTTATGTCCACGCAGCTGCATGATTTACGGCTGCTAGCCAGCCTGAGTACATGTGGGGGTTGTCTGGTTGCTAGGGAATCCCCACATGTATTCAAGCTGTCTAGTAGCCACAAATCATGCAGCTGAGGCGACGAAAACTAAATCTCCAAGCAGTCACAAATACTCGGAGACCACCCAAGTGTGCTCAGCAAAACCCGAGCAACAAGTATACTCGCTCATCACTAGTAAAAATGTATTCTGTACAGATTTCGCATTTCGAAAAGTTGCATAGGCTGCTGCTCCTTTACTTTGGGTGAGGATAGTCTGCAGTAAACAAATATTGGCACAACATTATGTACATCATATACAGTGGGGCAAAAAAGTATTTAGTCAGTCAGCAATAGTGCAAGTTCCACCACTTAAAAAGATGATAGGCGTCTGTAATTTACATCATAGGTGTTAGGTCTCGAGTTCCCGATTCTGCACAGGGGGAATCTCGGGCCATCTCCGCTGCGGTCTCCCATTCTCATCCAGCCGCAGTGGAGTCTGCTCAGCAAGGATGCCGGTCCCAGCGTCTTGCTCAGTCTCACTTTGTACTGAGGCAGGATATAGGCTGAAAACATTCGGGCTCCACAGCTCATTGCTGCCTTCGAGCGTAGCGAGGCCCAAGGAGGGGGGGGCCCTAGGAGGGGGGGTAATGTTCGGTCTCGAGTTCACGTTTCTGCACAGGGGGAATCTCGAGCCATCTCCGCTGCAGTCTCCCATTCTTATCCAGCCGCAGTGGAGTCTGCTCAGCAGGGACGTCGGTTCCAGCGTCTTGCTCAGTCTCACTCTGTACAGAGTTACTGCTGCTTCTTCAGCTTCTGCCATTAAAGCCAGTGCTGGTCAGCAGCGAGCGGACTTCTCTGGGACTAAGTCCTTGTCTGCACACACTGAGCATGCCCAGGGCAAGATCTCCCGTTGGAGATCGAGGGTCATGTGCTCAGGCTCTGCAGCACATTCCATTGGTCCTCTTGGCAGGTCTTGGAAGGGCAAAGTTTCTGTGGCCACTTCCTGTGCTGCAACTATATAAACTGCGCATGACCGCACGGCCATGCGCTAGTGTACAATTGTTAATGTGTGTATGTTGTGAGTGCAAGTCGTCCTTGGATACCCCTACCCTATTGAATGTCTGTTCGCGGAAGGTGTATGGTTGCTATCTAGCGCCCGACTTAGCCTACAGCACTAATCACACATTACAGCGTCCAGTTGCTGTGACCGCCAGTACGGCGCCGTGCACTTCCTCTGTGCTTTCCTTACCCAAGCCTGGGTGGTTAGTGGCGTTCGTCAGTGCGGCACCGCATGCACTCTTGTGCCTTAAAATTGTTATTGAATTTCCTTACACACCCAGTTGCGGTGTTGTGCCAGCAAGGGTCTAATCGGACTTTAATCCTAGTTGGGGTTGAGTTCGCTGACTACTTGCTCGCGCTCTATGTGCGGTACCGCGGTCCTGTGACGCAACAGGATCTCTTCCTTCACGCTGGGTGAAGTTTAACCCACGTGTGTATACTTATGAGTACCGCCATATAGTCCGTCATTACTTGGCAGCAGGTTCCATCTCTGCACGGTGGACCCCGGGCTGCGAACGCACCATACTCTATCTGTCTTATTATTTGGTGCGTTCCGCTAGCCCTAACAATAGGTAGACCTCAACTATGGGAGACAAACTGAGAAAAAAAATCCAGAAAATCACATTGTCTGTTTTTTTTAACATTTTATTTGCATATTATGGTGGAAAATAAGTATTTGGTCAGAAACAAACAATCAAGATTTCTGGCTCTCACAGACCTGTAACTTCTTCTTTAAGAGTCTCCTCTTTCCTCCACTCATTACCTGTAGTAATGGCACCTGTTTAAACTTGTTATCAGTATAAAAAGACACCTGTGCACACCCTCAAACAGTCTGACTCCAAACTCCACTATGGTGAAGACCAAAGAGCTGTCAAAGGACACCAGAAACAAAATTGTAGCCCTGCACCAGGCTGGGAAGACTGAATCTGCAATAGCCAACCAGCTTGGAGTGAAGAAATCAACAGTGGGAACAATAATTAGAAAATGGAAGACATACAAGACCACTGATAATCTCCCTCGATTTGGGGCTCCACGCAAAATGCCACCCCGTGGGGTCAGAATGATCACAAGAACGGTGAGCAAAAATCCCAGAACCACGCGAGGGGACCTAGTGAATGAACTGCAGAGAGCTGGGACCAATGTAACAAGGCCTACCATAAGTAACACACTACGCCACCATGGACTCAGATCCTGCAGTGCCAGATGTGTCCCACTGCTTAAGCCAGTACATGTCCGGGCCCGTCTAAAGTTTGCTAGAGAGCATTTGGATGATCCAGTGGAGTTTTGGGAGAATGTCCTATGGTCTGATGAAACCAAACTGGAACTGTTTGGTAGAAACACAACTTGTCGTGTTTGGAGGAAAAAGAATACTGAGTTGCATCCATCAAACACCATACCTACTGTAAAGCATGGTGGTGGAAACATCATGCTTTGGGGCTGTTTCTCTGCAAAGGGGCCAGGACGACTGATCCGGGTACATGAAAGAATGAATGGGGCCATGTATCGTGAGATTTTGAGTGCAGACCTCCTTCCATCAGCAAGGGCATTGAAGATGAAACGTGGCTGGGTCTTTCAACATGACAATGATCCAAAGCACACCGCCAGGGCAACGAAGGAGTGGCTTCGTAAGAAGCATTTCAAGGTCCAGGAGTGGCCTAGCCAGTCTCCAGATCTCAACCCTATAGAAAACCTTTGGAGGGAGTTGAAAGTCCGTGTTGCCAAGCGAAAAGCCAAAAACATCACTGCTCTAGAGGAGATCTGCATGGAGGAATGGGCCAATATACCAACAACAGTGTGTGGCAACCTTGTGAAGACTTAAGGCCCCGTCACACATAGCGACGCTACAGCGATCCCGACAACGATACGACCTGTCAGGGATCGTTGCTGCGTCGCTATGTGGTCGCTGGTGAGATGTCACACAGTGCGATCTCCCCAACGACGCAGCAGCGATGCGGCGAACTGTAGCGACCTGTAGCGACCTGTAGAACGATGCTATTTCATGATGATTCAATGGGACGTCCTGTCAGCGAGGTCGTTGGTAAGGTGTCAAACACAGCGATATGTGTTACCCAGCGGGACCTCAACGATCAAAAAATGGTCCAGGCCATTCCGACACGACCAGCGATCTCACAGCAGGGGCCTGATCGCTGCTACGTGTCACACATAGCGAGATCGCTACTGAGATCGCTGTTGCGTCACAAAACTTGTGACTCAGCAGCGATCTCGCTAGCGATCTCGCTATGTGAGACGGGGGCTTTACAGAAAACGTTTGACCTCTGTCATTGCAACAAAGGATATATTACAAAGTATTGAGATGAAATTTTGTTTCTGACCAAATACTTATTTTCCACCATAATATGCAAATAAAATGTTAAAAAAACAGACAATGTGATTTTCTGGATTTTTTTTTCTCAGTTTGTCTCCCATAGTTGAGGTCTACCTATGATGTAAATTACAGACGCCTCTCATCTTTTTAAGTGGTGGAACTTGCACTATTGCTGACTGACTAAATACTTTTTTGCCCCACTGTATCAAAGTGAAAAGTAGTGAATAAGATATAGATATATATCATACAAATTGTATCATAAAGGTATCAATAATACATGTATTGATAAATATTCATTATGAGGAAATTAGGTGACATGCGGGAGCATATTAAAAACAGGACCACTCATATATTAGATTCATTTTGTAAGGATACTTGTGAAACTGATGCTGAGCCTGGTGAACATGTTCCATGTTCAAAAGAAGAAAAATAGAAAGCAGTGTCCAGCTATCAACCAGCTCCATCCCATGCATGCCCCCATATGCACAATATACAAATAAACAATTCATGGTTTAGGGCTGCGCAAACCGAAATTATGATCCTTGATCCAATACATGAAGATGCGTTTTTTATGCCACAATGCGTTTCCACGTCAAACTGGCGTCTTTTTCAAGTGTAAAATCTTGTTGGTCTTTACACTTGAGAAAGGCACCCATTCGTCGTGGAAAAGTATTATGTAATAAAAACCGCTTCTTTATAAATTGGATCAAGGATCATAATTTTCATTAGCACAGCCCAAAACCATGAATTATCTTTTCCTTCAGTCATTCTGGTGAAGTTAATCCCCCAGCCAAGGGGCAGCAGCAGTTGTTACTGAGCGATCACAAGAGTCAAGCCTACATAACTCGCTGAGGTGAGCAGATTACCTGGATTTCATAGATCTTTTTATAAAGATATCACCCTATGGTCTGGTGCATTCTGTTTCCTTACATAATCGTTACTATTACCCCATTAAGTAAAGCCTAACTACAAATGCTTCTTAAAAATGCATGTTTTGCGATAATCTTTAAACAGGACACCCTTCACCAAATAAATTAGCATAATGGTCTTTCATTCTTAGTGGTGCATTGTCCAGTGGTACCTGTAGTTCTCCTGAAAAAGAAGTTATATACTTCGGAACAAATTTAAATAAACCACCACCTTACTGTACCATACTGGGATATACATGTCCATTCTGTCGGCAGCGTGGAATATTGTCCACCAACTCCCTCTACAGACTGATGTATAATAGTGTTATTCTGACTAGTGTGGAGCCACCTCCCTAGTGTTCAGGTTCGGTTCGTTAAACAGGGAGGTGTTTGCCAAACTGTTCGTCGAACGTTCGACGAACACCGTCGAACCCCATTGAAACCAATGGTAGGCAAACACAAACACATACAAACACATGGAAAATACATAGAAAACACCTTAAAAGGTGTCGAAAAGCTGACAAACTGCTCAGAAGACACAACAAACACATGGAAAAGTCACTCACAACTACATATAGTCATGCGAAAAGAAAAGAGGTGGAGGAGTAAAAGGAGGAGGAGACACAGATATAGACATGTCATGACCTTCTAAAATCAAGAAAGGCTGGAGAAAAATCTAAAATCACTCTACCAACACCCAGATGTCTTGACAAAAAAAATTAAAAAAGAAATATCTTTAGGTAGAATGGTGGCGCGTCCATTCAGAACACTTTCCTTAGAAGACTTAGTGGTACCCCCTTTGGGAGTTGTGCCAAAAAATGAACCCAATACATTCAGACTAATCCACCATTTGTCATATCCAAATGGCAGGTCAGTAAACGACAACATCAACGCGGAACCAAGTACAGTACTATGTACTGTACCTCCTTTGACGAGGCAATCAGGCAGGTCAGGAAGTTGGTAAGGGGCACCCTAATAGCCAAAACAGACATTGAGGGGGCGTTCCGGTTACTACCTGTGCCTCCGAATAGTGTCCTCCCATTGGGCTGTTTCTGTGAAGGAGCATACTACATGGATCGCTGTTTGCCCATGGGGTGCTCCATATCCTGCTCACTATTTGAGGCGTTTAGTTGCTTCCTCGAATGTGTCGTCATGGACATTTGTAAGGTGACACATATTATCCATTACCTTGATGACTTCTTATGCCTGGGCCCAAAAGATTTGCCACAGTGTGAAAACACGCGATAGTCCACCTGTGAGAAGGAGAGAGCTGGAGGGAGAGTGGACACCCCAGAGCCGAGGGTTAGATTGAGAAAGGAAGAAGGCGGTGTAGCTTGCTTCATGGGTGGGGTACTCTGCTGAGTAGCCGAAATTGCTACTAGGCCCAAAAGGATTTCCTGTGCTAGATACCGTTACAAAATAGTAGTTAGGTAAACAGGCGGTGTAGCTTGCTTCATGGGTGGGGTACGCTGCTGAGTAGCACCAAATTCTACAAGGCCCAAAAGGATTTCCTGGGTTAGATGCCGTTACAAAATAGTAGTTAGGTAAACAGGCGGTGTAGCTTGCTTCATGGGTGGGGTACGCTGCTGAGTAGCACTAAATTCTACTAGGTCCAAAAGGATTTCCTAGACCAGATGCCGTTAAAAATAGTACTAAGGTAAACAGGCGGTGGGTGGCTGGGCTACTCTGCTGACTAGCAGACACTGAAGCTTTGGAGCAGACCTCTGAATCCCAGGCCATAGTATGAGTAAACCACTCTGCAGATGACCCCACCCACCTGGAATTGACGTTGGCAGCATCATGTAAAACTCAGCAAGGGACTAAATAAAGAGTCTCCATTTTTTCCAAAAAATAGGCCACAGACACCACTTAAGTGGCATCAATTTCGCCAGAGTATTTTAAAACAGTTGGTGAGGTGATTTTCAAAAATCATCAAGCTTTTAGTCTCCCCAAGATGACACAGGGGTAGAAAAGTCCTTGCGGATCCAGGATTTGTTCATCTTGATGAACGTTAATCTGTCTACATTGTCACTGGACAGCCGCATGCGCTTATCTGTCAGCACACCACCAGCAGCGCAGAACATACGTTCAGAGAGAACGCTGGCTGCGGGGCACGACAAGATCTCCAAGGCGTGAGTGGTGAGCTCAGGCCATTTTCAAAGATTTGAAGCCCAAAATGAGCAATGGTCCAGTTCCACAGTCATGGCATTGATGTTAACTTGGAGATAGTCTTGTACCATCCTCTCCAGGCGATGGCTGTGCGTCAGACTTCTTGTCTCCTTTGGCCTTGCAAAGGATGGTCTAAAAAAATCTTGAAACGATTGGAAAAAATTGCTGTTACCACCAGATACGATGTCACTGTTATGGTTTGAGTGATGACTCGATAGTCCCACGGTTGGCAAGTTAGAACTCAGAGATTCACTTCGTGCACCACTGGTTTTTTGTGGAAAAGCAGATGTTAGATTCTGTAACAGTCTCTGCTGATACTCCTGCATGCGTGAATCCTTTTCTATGGCAGGAAATATTTTGCCAAATTTGCTTTTGTACCGGGGATCTAAGAGTGTGGCAACCCAGTAGTCAGCATTACCTCAGATTCTGACAATCCGAGGGTCATGTTGCAGGTAGTGCAGCAAGAGGGCACTCATGTGTCTTGTGCATCCAGGAGGAGCAAGTCCTTGTTGTCTTGGTGGTGGCGAGGTGAGAATCATGCTTCCTTCGTCTACCCTCTCCCCCCAACCTCGCACAACAGAAATTTGATCAAGGTCTCCGTCATCTGATGTGTCTTCCATGCCCAGCGCCAGTTCGTCCTCGACTTCTTCCTCACCTCCTGCACCTTCCTCAACAGTTTGGCTGCTACCATGCGCCCTCGGTAATCCCTCTCCCCCAGCCTCCAATGCCAGCTGCCTTGGTGCTGCCAACCTTCTTGACCTTGGAGATATTATCCCTTCCACATACAACTCCTCCTGATCCTCCTCCTCCTCCTCCTCTTGTTCCACCACCTGACTCCAAACACTGTGTAAGGTGTGCTCCAGCATGTAAATCACCGGAATGGTCATGCTGAAAATGGCATCGTCAGCACTAAACATTTTCATCGCTATTTCAAAACTGTGCAGAAGGGTGCATAGGTCTGTGATCTGAGACCACTCCTGCAGCGTGATTTGCCCCACCACTTCATCTCATTGGCCCAGGCTTTACGTCATAACATATTGCACCAGGGCTCATCGGTGCTGCCACAGTCACTGCAACACGTGCAGAGTTGAATTCCACCATGTGGGCACATCGCATTTCAGCCAGTGAACTGGAAGGCCCAACGACTTCTGTAGAGATGCAAGTCGTCGAGCTGAGGGATGCGAACAGCGGAAGTGTGCACACAGCGACCGTGCCCTCTGCAGAAGCCCGTCTAGTCTGGGATAGTGGGATAAAAATTGCTGAACAACCAGGTTCAAAACGTGAGCCATACAACGTACGTGTGTGACATTGCCCCGGCGAAGGTGAAATGCACCCTGTCACACACAGAGTTTCTCAAGGAAGAGGTGATGTTGTGTGCGACATGCTGGTGTAGCACAGTCACAGCTTTCTTTGAGATGTAGTGGCGACTGGGCATCTGGTACTGGGGCACTGCGATGGACATAAGGTCTCGAAAATCCTCTGTGTCCACCAGGCGGAAAGACAGCATTTCTGTAGCCAACAGCTTGCAGATGGAGAAATTCAACCTCTTAGCTTTGTCATGGCTAGGAGGAAATGGTCTTTTACTTGTCCACATCTGAGGGACTGAGGGCTGGCTGCCGTGCTTAGACGGAGTTGAGAAGGGTATCCCCGTGAAATTGCTGGTCTGTGAGGAAGGTGCAGGCAGAAATGTTATATAGCCTTGATCAAAATGTGGTGTCAATGTCGGAGAGAGCTAAACGCCAGTAGGTGTTTCCATGTGCAAATGTCCTGACTAGTGTTGAGCATTCCGATACCGCAAGTATCGGTTATCGGCCGATACTTGCGGTATCGGAATTCCGATACCGAGATCCGATACTTTTGTGGTATCGGGTATCGGTATCGGATCAATAGGGATGTGTAAAATAAAGAATTAAAATAAAAAATATTGATATGCTCACCTCTCCGGCGGCCCCTGGACATCACGCTGGTAACCGGCCGGCTTCCTTGTTTAAAATGAGCGCCTTCAGGACCTGCGAATGACGTCGCGGCTTCTGATTTGTCGCGTGCTGGTCACATGGGCGGCACGCGACCAATCAGAAGCCGTGACGTCATTTGCAGGTCCTGAAGGTGCTCATTTTAAACAAAGAAGCCGGCCGGTTACCAGCGTGAAGTCCAGGGGCCGCCGGAGAGGTGAGCATATCAATATTTTTTATTTTAATTCTTTATTTTACACATCCCTATGGATCCCAGGGCCTGAAGGAGAGTTTCCTCTCCTTCAGACCCTGGGAACCATGAGAATACCTTCCGATACTTGATGTCCCATTGACTTGTATTGGTATTGGATATCGGTATCGGCGATATCCGATATTTTTCGGGTATCGGCCGATACTATCCGATACCGATACTTTCAAGTATCGGACGGTATCGCTCAACACTAGTCCTGACGATCTGCCAATCACACTGGCTGCTGTGGGTAAAAAGGTGTAAGGTCTGCATCCAAAACTATGTGTGGCTGCTGTCTTGATGGGGCAGACGGTGGTTGACCCGGCCCACTAGGCCGAATTGTGGCACAGTGAGCTTCCCACTGCAACTTACGCCTCATATCCATGTGATGGTTCATGCATGAAGTACTCAAGCTAGTGATTTTTTGGCCTCTACTGAGATTTTGCTGACAAATCTTACAGACAACATCAGTTGGGTCATCCTTTGCGATGTCAAAAATTGCCCAGGCTATGCAAGGTTTAGACCCCATACGACCTGAAAAGCCACCACGACTTCTGGTCTGAGGTACAGTTGGGGTTGAAGGTGCAGTTGTTGACGTGCTTGCAGTACTCCGTCTCTGTCAAGGAAGGCACAATGTTACCTCGTCGTCAGACTCATCACTAGCATCCTCCTCCACCTCCTCTACTGACCTCATGGACTGGCGGACTGGGGGTTGACAGTAAGTGGGGTCTACAAACTCGTCATCATCATCCTGTGTGTTCTCACGCCCGTCGTCCTCAGAGCCAACCTCTTCCTGCCCCGATCGAAAAGTCAAGTTTTCGTTCCAATCGGGTATCTCAGTCTCATCATCATCTTCCTCATTGTCTCCACCAACAGGAGTTACAGTTTGGGAACGAGGGTCTACATTATGCTCAGAACCGTCTTCATCTGGGCCTGGATCCGACTCACACATATTCTGGGCATCAGTGCAGATCATTTCCTCGTCTGGATTCACAGAAGCTCTGGAGCAGACCTCGGATTTCCAGGCAATAGTATGCGTAAACAGCTCTACAGACTCAACCATGTGTGTTATAACCCATGCTCAGATGGGCAGCTGGACACTTGGGAGCTGTGAGGAAGCAAGTGTGATTGGGGTGACAACTATGAGGTATGGAGTAGTTGTGATGTTGAAGTTGATATGGATAAGAGCCCACTTGAATGAGTACTTGATATCCGTTCAAGCACCTGCTGTTTTTGTGCCTCATCTGGAATTTTTGGGGATGCTTGTAGCGATGGTCGTAAGAAAGGGATCATATCAGATTGTCCACGAAAAGAAGTAAACATCTTACTTTGGCTGGAAGATGGTCTTTCTTCTGCAGATGTTACTGTTGCTTGACCCCCTACCCCACGGACACAACCTTTTTTTCCCTTTCCACAAGCCTATTCCCCTTTCCACCAGCAGCAGGCCTTATGCCACTCATTTTAGTGCTTAACTTATTGGCAACTCTGTATCTGTAGTTGTTGGCACAACAACCGATGGATGAAAATCGAGCAGAACTGAGTGGCCAAACTGTGGTATTAGGCCCAAAACGAATAACTGGATTAGATGCAGTGAAAATTGAGATACACAGGTGGTATAGTTTGTTTCACAGGCAGGCTACTCTGCTGTCACGCAGACACTGCTCCTAGGCCCTAAACTATCAACTGGATTAGATGCAGTAAAAATTGAGATACACAGGCGGTGTAGCTAACTTCACAGGCGGGCTACACAGATGACTATCAGACAATGCTACTAGCCCAAAAGGATTGGCTGAGCTAGATTACACCAAATGCTGTGACAAACACTTGCACAGCACTGGCAGAGACCTGCCTGGCAAACAGTGCTATGAACTGCTGTAAGCTACCCTGAAAAGGGCAGATATTACAATTAGTCCCGACTCCTCCTGACTCCCTAAACCTATCTCTCGGACAATTTGCTCCAAAAAAACACTATTAGTCTGTATAGAGCCCACAGCAGCAGCGGTGCCGTCTAACACTAAGCTGCAGCAGTGAGAAAAATTGTGGCGATAGGGCAAAAGGCTGGTACTTTTAGGGCAAGGACATGTGACATACACAGCCAATGACACATGCCCTTGCTTGTGTGTATCACATGCACATTGCTGTGTGTGTGCGCACTGCTGATAGGCTGAGAGACAGCACCGCCCCACTGTAAATGCGGGAAAGAAAAAAAAATGGAGATTGGCGTAATTTCAGCACAGATCTATACCCTGCCCCCCCTGCCCACTCTACACTGAAGCAGTCTATTAACAATGATAAATAATTTTAATGTGCAAATCAAGCAAGGCTTTTGCTGAATGAACAGTTAACGAACAGAAACTCGAACAGCGAATTTTAAGCAAACTGTTCGGCTCGAACACCGCCCAAAACAGCTCGAATTTGAGATTGGTGAACATTTCGACTCGGATATCGCTCATCTCTAATTCTGACATCCACAGAAAAAATGTCGGAGGTTCTACTATTTTGGTATTGATTGTGGTGTTGAATTTTCAAAGTCAAAACACAGAAGCAAAATAATAAGAGAGTCAAGTCACAAAAGATCATCAGTCAAATACCTGAATTACTGTGCTTTTAAGCTAATATGTAAAATCACAGTTGCATAAAATATGTAATGTGCTGCAGAGAAGTAGTGGTGACTAGGGTTGAGCGACTTTTCTTTTTATAGGATCGGGTCGGGTTTCACGAAACCTGACTTTTTCAAAAGTCGGGTCGAGTGAAATCGGCCGATCCTATAGAAAAGTCGGGGTCGGCCGAAACACGAAACCCAATGCAGTGCATTGGGTTTCTAATGGTTCCCAGGGTCTGAAGGAGAGGAAACTCTCCTTCAGGCCCTGGGATCCATATTTAAGTGTAAAATAAAAATCAAAATAAAAAATATTGATATACTTACACTCGGACGCGCCCTGGTTCTCACCGGCAGCCTTCCTTCCTAAGAATGAGCGCCTGAATGACCTTTGATGACGTTGCGGCTTGTGATTGGTCGCGTGAGCGGTCACATGGGCGTCACGCGACCAATCACAAGCCACGACGTCATCTAAGGTCCTTCAGGCGCTGATTCTTAGGAAGGAAGGCTGCGGGTTAGAACCAGGGCGCGTCCGAGGGTGAGTATATACCTATTAGGAATATACTCACCCTCGGACGCGCCCTCGGACGCTTCCTTCCTAAGAATTTGCGCCTGAAGGACCTTAGATGACGTCGCGGCTTGTGATTGGTCGCGTGATGCCCATGTGACCTCTCACGCGACCAATCACAAGCCACGACGTCATCGAAGGCCCTTCAGGCGCTCATTCTTAAGAAGGAAGGCTGCCGGTGAGAACCAGGGCTCGTCCGAGGGTGAGTATATCAATATTTTTTTATTTTTATTCTTTATTTTACACTTAAGTATGAATTCCGATACCGATTCCCGATATCTTAAACATATCGGAACTCGGTATCGGAATTCCGATTCCAGATCAGAAGATCGCCGACCTCATGGCCGACCCCACACAGGGGTTGGGTCGGGTTTTATGAAACTCGACTTTGCCAAAAGTCGGCGTCTTCTGAATCTGGCCAACCCGTTTCGCTCAACCCTAGTGGTGACCAAGCTGCTGTCCGATTACATTCTGGCTCTTTGCAGGCAAGTGGTGTCCAGTCCAAGTGTGCTGTAGGGTGTGGGGTGCATCACACTCACTTGTATGCTGCAGACTGCCACTGCCTCCAGGCTTATGTCCTCAGGAGCTGCCGCAAACAATGCCTGGAACACCAGGCTAATTGCAACTGTCCTCCTTAGTACAATTCCTCTTCTGTCCTGCCACACGTTCATTCTGGACTACCCCCAAGCTTGCTGACTCCATCAGTCCCATGGATTCGTTGTCCACTCAGGCTGTGCACCTGGGACCCTCCACCTGCCCCTCATGTAACTCCATGTCCACCAACCTCATGATTTTGGAAGACCAGACCTGCTCCTTGGTACCTGGCCTGAGCCAGACGCTTTTGTAATGTCCACTAGGAATCTTCATTTGGCTGCCCACTGCCCTGAAATTTTGGCCCATGTTGCTCCCAGCAACCCACCACTCCACCTGAACTTGATCTCCACTCCTCACTTCAGTGACTGACATTGAACTCCCTCTAACCAATTCTTCCTTTCTTATCCTCACTGATGCCCTCCAACTGGACCTATCCTAACCTTAACCATTTCCTATCTACAAGCTAACCTGTTCTTTATCCTAGGCTGTCCTACGCTTATCCATATGTTATATTCGCATTATGCTCTAGTATACTTTAAATACTGTTCATCTCCATAATGCATTATATCACATAACATTAGACACGTTACTTCACATATAAAACTGCAAAATGGTATCCACATTGTGTATCTGTTGTCTTCAGGGGCAGGAAGAGGGTAAGAGAGTCCACATCCCTACAAATGCATAGTGCAAAATTGTGCATGTAATATTTTTAATGATTATATTTCTTTTTTTTCCACTACAACATAATTTCACTTTTGAAATAAAATACACCCCATATATACATATATACGAGTGAAAGCATAGAATTTTTTTTTTAAATGACTATTTTCAGAAACTACCAATGATGACAACACAAAAGCAGGGGCCCATATATGCTGACGCTAAATAAACAGAACAGCAAATATCATAACTATCTGCTTGCACTGTGTGCCCTCCGGGTTGGAAAAATAAAGTACACTTTAATATTGTAGATAGCATTTCCAATTTCACAGCCGTAATATACTGCAATAATTTATTGGGCCGGTCATGTCTAACTCAAATTTCTATTACTTTAAAAACTATCAGATGAAAGAACTACTCTTGCATAGCTTCTATATCAGGATTTACTATACTTGTAAATTTTTTCCAACTTTCTTGCTATTCCATATAGACAGAAATATTTTCAATGTAAGATAACTGATAAACATGAGTCCACATCTACTAGACTCATTTCAGCTTTTAGAACTAACATCAGTATGAGAAAAAGAATGTTACAAAGTAACTAAGTTAGACAGAGGTCAAACTGTATCATACAATTTATTCTTAATCCGCATAGCATGACCTGAACTATGCTGTGCCAATGAGATTATACTGATTATCCCTTTTTATCAAGAAAGCTGGACTGGAGGTTTTCCTAGTAGAGGGAATACAACAGGCAAAGGTTAAATAGAAAAAAAGGTAGATGGCTGCATTATAACTGTGTTAGCCATCAGTTCTCCGGGTATTTTGCTCAGTTTGTAAACTGAAACATTTGGTTTTCTCATTTGCTTTTTTTTCCTGGTTTCATGTATTTTTTTAATCCATAGATAACCATGAGAAAATCATTAATAAAATATTTGTTCATGTCACTAGGTAACTGTGATATTTTATAGAAACTCATTAAATCAACTGCAGATCCCACTCAAACATATGCATTGTTTCTTCTATACATTATTACGTTATAATAACATTACCTAAAGGTTTATTTAGGTGGCAAAATAAATCTTTTTCTAGCGTCTAAGAAGCTTTCTCGAGCTTTGCCACATGACACAGGATAAAAGCCAAACCAGAATCTCAATATGCAGACATTATATTTTGTGGTGTCGCCCTCAACAATGCAAACTGTGAGATCTGGTTCGAGTGGGTGATAGCCGTCTGACCAGGATCCAAGGGGTAACTTTTCTACTTGTGGACAGTGACATTCCAAGCCTGACATGCCAATGTGAAGAGACTTTTAAAGGGACACTGTCACCTGAATTTGGAGGGAACAATCTTCAGCCAGGGAGGCGGGGTTTTCGGGTGTTTGATTCACCCTTTCCTTACCCGCTGGCTGCATGCTGGCTACAATATTGGATTGAAGTTCATTCTGTGTCCTCCGTAGTACATGCGTGCACAGTGCAATCTTGCCTTGCACAGGCGTGTACTATGGAGGACAGAGAATGAACTTCAATCCAATATTGCAGCCAGCATGCAGCCAGCGGGTAAGGAAAGGGTGAATCAAACACCCAAAAACCCCGCCTCCATGGCTGAAGATTGTTCCCTCCAAATTCAGGTGACAGTGTCCCTTTAAGCCTTGCAATGCTCCTCTGGGAAATTAAATATGCAAATTGCCTCTTCAAAGAGGAAGAGAAGTAGAACTCTAGTGCCATCTATAGGAAGAAGCAATCCTAAAAGTCAATATCGACCAATTAATGAGCCTTGTCACATGACTTAGGATAAAAGCCAAACCAGAATCAGTATTTCAGTCAGACTCACATGCCCACAGGTTTCTATTAGTAATGCCTCTAAAGCCTGACTGTGAACTCTCACAACCTGTCTGCATCTATGGTTCACAATACTAGCATACTTTGGCTTTTTCACCCCAACTACTCCAGATCTCAACTGCTGACATCTTCATTCAGGCTCTCTTTGATAGTGGGTGAGATGATTGTGCATGTCCCATTTCAGATTGCCAATGGCAATCACATTGTTCTCCCTGAGATAGGTTGTTGGCCGATGTGTCAAACAGCGGCTTCCTCATAGACTGCATCTAAAAAGTAGTTCTACTGCACATATGGGGTATCGGCATGCTCAAGAAAAAATTCACAACATATTTTGGGGTCCATTTTCTCCTGCAACCCTTGTGAAAATCAAAATTATTGGGTAAAAGAAAATTTTTGTGGGACAAATGCGATTTTTTTATTTTCACAGCTCTACGTTATAAACTTCTATAAAGCACCTGGGGTTCAAGGTGCTCAGCATACATCTAGATATATTCTGTGATGGGTCTAGTTTCCAAAATGGGGTAACTTGTCAGAGGTTTCAACTGTTTAGGCGCATTAGGGGCTCTGAAAATGCAACATGTTGTCCGCTAATGATTCCAGCAAATTTTTTGCTCAAAAAGTCCAATGGCGCTCCTTCCTTTCCGAGTCCTGAATTATACCCAAACATTAGTTTTCCCCCACACATGGGGTATCAACATACTAAGGAGAATTTGCACAACATATTTTGGGGTCAGCATTCTCCTGGTCAAAATAAAAAAATTGGGTCTAAAATAAAATGTTTGTGGAAAAAAGTTAAATGTTCATTTTTTCCTTCCATATTCCATTAATTCCTGGAAAGCACCAGAAGGGTTAAAAAAACTTCTTAAATGTGTTTTTGAGCT
Source organism: Ranitomeya imitator (assembly GCF_032444005.1). Classification (NCBI taxonomy): domain Eukaryota; kingdom Metazoa; phylum Chordata; class Amphibia; order Anura; family Dendrobatidae; genus Ranitomeya; species Ranitomeya imitator. Next base: position 510,278,263 of record NC_091282.1, on the reverse strand, counting down.
CATTGCAGAGTGCAGTGTTTACAATGGTGTCACTTTTGGGTATTTTCTGTCATATACGCCTCAAAATCACTTCAAGTGTGATGTGGTCCTTAAAAAAATGGTTTTGTATATTTTGTTAAAATAATCAGAAATTCCTGGTCAACTTTTAACCCTTCTAGCTTTCTAAAAAAAAATATATTTAAAAAATTCTGCTGATGTAAAGTATACATGTAGGAAATGTTATTTGTTAACTATTTTGTATGAAAAAACTCTGATTTAGGCTGGCCTCACACTAGCGTGTTTTACAAACGTAAGAGCTGCTGAAAATACGGATTACACACGGTACAATGCTTCTCTATGGCCAAGCTCCTATCATCCGTATTTTACTGATCCGTATTATACGGTCTTCTACGGCCGTAGAAAATCCCTGCATGCTGCGTTTGTCACCGTATTGCGCAAAAAATCCGCCAATGAAAGTCTATGGGGGCCAGAAAAATACGGATTACACATGGACCAGCAGTGTGACTTGCGAGAAATACGCCAGACATCTCCAGACATCACCAGGTGCATGGAATTGTGTCAAGCCCTCAATCAGGAAGCTCAGACATGCTAATTAGCTCAAAAAGCCACACAGACATCCCGGAAGTCTGGCGCTCGCCTCCACGGAGTTGCAAGCAGCATGGCCAGCATAATAAATGTGGATATGCTCCTCATACTGGTCCAAGAAAGGCCAGAAATATGGGACCAGCGGTATTCAAACTATTCAAACCGGGCCAGGAAAGAGGCAGCTTGGAGGACCATCTGTGGGATCCTATTCCCAGATTATGCCCAACGTGCGGAGCGGACAAGACTATGTAAGTACACTCATGTCTTCACAATAATTTACTTTCCAAGATGCTTTCCCTACATGATAACTGGAATAATCATTTTTATCTTTCTATGTCATTTGTGGGCATTTTTGGCAATTCAAAAAGCTGAATAACATGCTAAAGTGTTTATGTACATAGCTAATCTTGATGTTGCGCTGCTAAATCTTTTTTTAGCCTCATACCTCGTCCAGAGGGGTGTTGACCCTGGTATTTGTTTTTACATAAATGTAAACTTTAGGCTAATTAGTTAACAAGGCATTTTATTATCCTCTGTCAAATATTAGCTAATGCATGTTTGCAAGGACAGGGTTGTCTCCCCTCTGTACCAGTCTGTGACTGTAAAGTTGTTTACTGTGAACGATATCTAGAACTCTGCATGTAACCCCTTTATCATCTACAGCACCATGGAAATAATGGTGCAAGAAAAATAAACAATAAGAATAAGAATAATATATCACTGACAACTGGAATAAGTTATGTGCATAATGAGCTTAACCAATATTTGTTAACATGTAATTGCAGTGGATGATTTAATGACATGATGGCGCAGCATCCGGGACCAGTACTGGCGGGAAAGGCAGCAGCGAGAAAGAAGTGGGTCAGCAGCCCCACTGAAGAAGAAAAAATCTATCTATTATGACCGTCTTTCCTTTTTGGATGGCAGTATGGATCTTAGGCAGTAAGTAATAACCCCACAACACATTTTTCCAGAAAAAATATCTAATTAAGATTATTTGTTAGGCTGGGTTCACATTGCGCTAGGTGTGTCCGTCTAACGGACTCGTTTTTAAGTAGTAAAAACGCAATGTAACGCACATACTAACGCGCCCATAGACTTGCATTGTCTGACGCATCGTGACGCATCCCTAAATTGGTATGCGTTTGTCACATAACGTTTTTTTTCTGACGGACCTTCAACGCGGCTTGCAGCGTTTTCGGGTCCGGCCAAGCTAACGCACTACTAACGGAAGCGTTCATTCTGCCATAGAAGGCTATGGCAAACGCAGTCAGACGCAAATCATGAAAAATTTCCAAATAGAACCACACGTTTTAATAGCTTTTGAAGGTGGTCACATGTGGTCATGTGACAGGAAATGTGACTTCGGCCATTAAAATATCCCACTCACACAAAGTCTCCTGCACGTGACAGAGTGTTTTGCCGTAGAATGAATGTTAACATTATTTAATGTTAAAATATTTTTTTTTACATTTTACATACACAATAGGTTGTGGCACAAGGAGGACAAAAAAAGAAAAAAGGTCCCTAGCCGTCTGTCGTCGCCACAACTGCCAGTGGTAAATATAAAATAGAAATATTCTATCCAATATTTACCAACAAAAAAAAAAGAACAACTTTATTGACAGTGACAAACGCAGACAAACGGATACTTCGTAAACGGACATCAAAATGAAAAAACGCGATCACATGCGTTAACGCTAGCGTTACCGTGACGACGAATTTCACATATTTTTGCTCCGTTTCTGTACATGCGTTTAACGCATCCGTTTGACGCCATGTACTTGACGCAATGTGAACCTAGCCTTAGGGTTAGTCCATTGCGAATTACATGTAAGGATGTGTAAATCTAGTGAAAACAATAATGTTTACACCAAAAAAATTACAAAAGGGTCCTGGAGGAGAGAGGACCCTGCCCGCAAAGCATCACAAACTACAACAAGGGATGGGTGAGAATATAGTAGGCGAGGTTAGAGGTGTTCATGCAGTGGTTTGTTCGATGGGTGTTTACTGCAGGTTATCTGATTGTTTGAAGAGATGGGTCTTCATGCTGTTTGTGTAGCTTTCAATGGTATGGGACAGTATGATGTGTTGTGATAGTGGTTTCCACAGTAGGGGTGATACACAGGATAAATCTTGCCTACCATTGTGGGAATAGGAGATAAGAGGGGAGTACAGAGGGAGATCTTGTGCTGATCTGAAGTTGTGTGTAGGTAATTATTGTGGTTATAGCTCACAGATGTGTAATAAAAGAATGGCCACAAATAAATAACCTTTTAAATTATTTTTCTTTTATTTTTTGTTTAATAATAGAACACAGTCCAACCTCACAGAAAGGGAGACCGGGTCTGAATCGGAGGCTGTGATTGATCCTGTAAGTCTGGATGAAGAGGTGGCAGGCCCATCTTTAGATTCTTCCACATCCATCCTTGAGGAGCCATCAGCATCCTCATCACTGTAGGCAGCAGCAAGTGAGGAAGATGCAGCACCACCACCCTCAGCAGCACATGATGAGGGAAGGCAAGAGGAAAATCGCCAGAGCAGCAGCCCTACAGGCCCACTGGTGTCATCCCCACAGGCAGCTGGGTCTTTACGGAGAGGCCACCGAAGGAGAGAGCTGCAAGCCACAAGGAGTGATGTTGACGCTGGGTTCCTCAATTATTTGGCCAGGGCAGCCACGGATGATGGAGAGGAGGCCTTTGCCCGCAGCCTTGCCTGTTACCTTAGACCGCTTCCCCGTGAGGTGAGGCTACGTGTGAGAGGGTGTATGCAAATCCTGATTGATTTAAGCACCCCTCCAAATAACCCCTATGAGGTGTTTGAATATCTGTAGCGAAGGCAGCTTTTCCAAACAAACCTCTTGCGCCTTCAATTCCCTCAACAGGTCCAGTATCAATCAGGATTTGCAGCACCTACTCCACGTATGCCTACACCTCAACCCCTTCCACCCCAAAATCTACAAAGGCCAGCACTGTTTCAAATCACAGCCTACAACCCACATTCCCAATATGGCCACTTTTCCAGACCCAGTGATGTAGGCTGGTCCCAACCTGGGATTGGACAACATGGCCATTTTGGGGTTGGGTATGATGCGAGCCAACATGTCCATAAGCATGAGGGCCAGAGACAATTAGCTTATGGACAACACACAACTGGCCAATATGGACAAGGCCAGTATTCTGCGCCACAAGCCACAGCATCCTCACAGGGTGAAGGACAATTGGCCCAACAAAGGCCCCCTGAACAGGACCCTGAGCTGCTGCCATCTCCCCCGCCAACTTACAGGGATCTGTAATGTGTTTTGTTTTTTGGTTTATATTCTTTAGTTTTGTGAGCTGCCTACCATGTTTTCTATTTGTTTGGGCACTATTTCCACTTTGTTGTGGTTACTTGTTTCAAGAAACAAAACAAAAAACCAAAAAACCATATGAAAAAATATGGTATCAAGTTAACGAAAAAAGGCTTTGGATATTACTAAAAATTTTTTACAAAAGCCAATTGATGTTTGTGGACCAATCATTATTACATCACACACATATTCTCTAAACATAAACATCTGGCCATTAAGGAAACACAACACACACAGTACTGTTTAAGTGTATGAAAAAAGTATATTTTACAAAGATATATAGAAAATAAGGAAATCACAACTGAGAAACAGCATAATCTTGCCAGGGAGTAGAACCCTGAGGAGAAACAAAAAAATTGGTCAAAACATCCCTAACTTTTAGGCCAGAAAGGGGACGGCACGGAGGAGGGCCATGTGGTGTTGGCCTAATTATGGTTGCACCCACATTCTTCTGCTCCTCCTTTGCAGATCCACAATCGCAGGATATGTCTGGCCAAACCGACGCGACAAGACCCAGTTTAACAAAACATGCTGCGTTGGGCTGAACTGCAGGAGGTCAGACATGGTGCAAACGTTACCACAACACTCCAACAGATGCCAAACCACAAAATGGCCATATGGGAGTGAGCCACCTGTTGTAGAGGCCTTACCTTGGTGATGGTAATTTAAATCAATTTCAGCCTCCAAAACCGTTAAATGTCCATTTTGTCAGGCTGCGTGAAAAATCGCATTACGGTGGGCATACAGATTACATACGCATGATTTGTAGACAACTTTCAAGCTGTTTAGCAGCCACAATCATGCAGATGTGGGAACACAAACATAATTTCCGAGCACGCCCAAAATTGTCGGACAACACCTGAGCAGGCTCAGAGAAACTCAAGTAACGAGCACAATCGCTCATCACTAGTTACAACAACATGTTCATGAAGCTATATTTCCAAAATGCTAAACTTTGTGCCTGTTTTCTACACAGCTAATGATCATCAAATATTTCATTTTAAAAATTAAATTTAAAAGTATTTCATATAGTCACGGCATAGAATTGGAGCAGACACAATTTTTTTGTCGGGCTTACTAAATCTGTCATCACAGCACGTTAGCACTAGGATACTCTACAGAATCACTCTGTGCTGAAGCAGTTCAACAGCATAAAATTCATTAGAAAGATATACTGCCTGTTACTTTCTAATTAACTGAATTACTTTCTGGCCATCAACCTGACTGTTAATAACCTCACTTATTAATTTACTGCCAATCAATCACTGCCAGTGTACTCAAGTGCTAAAGCAATGGGGGTTAAAAAAAGACTAGGTGACTAAATAGTTAGCACTGCTGCCTTGCCACACTGTGGTACTGATATTAAATTTCACCAAGGACAACAATGGACACATATACAATTTGTTTTGAAAGGACCTGTGAAATGTAAAAAGTAAGAAATGTTATCAATATAAAGGATTATATTATTATTTTACATGAATTGGACTGTCAAAAATTATAGAAAGTCCTTTCTCTTTGAATACAGTAATCCTGTTTGATATATGACTTTATACATGAAAAAGACAAATTGATCAAGAGAAGGAGAGATTTCAATTAGGGATGAACAAACGTGCTCGGTGATATTCAGTTATAACTAGTGTTGAGCGATACCGTCCGATATGTGAAAGTATCGGTATCGGATGGTATCGGCCGATATCCGAAAAATATCGGATATCGCCGATACCGATATCCGATACCAATACAAGTCAATGGGACACAAATATTGGAAGGTATCCTCTATGGTTCCCAGGGTCTGAAGGAGAGGAAACTCTCCTTCAGGCCCTGGGATCCATATTCATGTGTAAAATAAAGAATAAAAATAAAAAATATTGATATACTTACCCTCGGACGCGCCCTGGTTGTCACCGCTGCAACAGCCATGCTTCCCTTTCTAAGAATGAGCGCGTTAAGGACCTTCGATGACGTCGCGGCTTGTGATTGGTCGCATGAGCGGTCACATGACCGCTCAGCGACCAATCACAAGCCGCGACATCATCGAAAGTCCTTAACGCGCTCATTCTTAGGAACGCAAGCATGGCGGTTGCAGCGGTGACAACCAGGGGGCGTCCGAGGGTAAGTATATCAATATTTTTTATTTTTATTCTTTATTTTACACATGAATCTTAGTCCCGATACCAATTCCCGATATCACAAAAATATCGGAACTTGGTATCGGAATTCCGATACCGCAAATATCGGCCCATACCCGATACTTGTGGTATCGGAATGCTCAACACTAGTTATAACTTGAGAATCACAATGCTCAGATGTGTTGTTACTCAGCAAGCAATGGGCAGTACTCGATGTAAAACTCAAATCTCTGCATCTCATCTTAGCGCCTTTTACGCACCCAGTAAGCAAGCGGGGATTGCCTGTGCGTCATATAATGCTGTAGCCATCTTGGTTGTGGCAATACTGTGATTGGCTGGCCATCTGACATTATCAGGTATTACAAAAGGACAGGCGCTGCCCAGCTGGGCACATTGATGCCATTGGACATCTTTGTGACACTTCGTAATGGAGAAAGTCTAGTCTAGACCTGTGTGCACAGTATAACAAACAGAGGCCTGTAGTGTTGATACTGGTGTTGAAGCTGACCCATCATACTAACAGCCCTTCTAAGGGCTAATCATTTGCTTTGCTGTTTATATCACCTACAAAATGCATTTAGCCTAGGGATGGAGAGAGCATCCCAGGAGTAGGGAGAGTGACAAAATTCAGTCTGTAGACAGGGATTAAGCCTATGCAGTCCTATTTAGCTGCAGCTTTTTTTGTGGGGATGAAAAAATTTAATATATTTTCATCCATCAAGTATTACGTGCTTTGAGGTCCTTTTTTTATTATATACCACACAAAAACATTTTCCTGGGCTACATTTCTTAGCCATTATTATACTATTCCGTAGTGTGGAATTAATTTCTGTGATCTCTAAAACTGAGAAAATGATTTTAAAAATCTTGTAGGTTTCCGTTTCTCAGTGTTACAAGGTCTGTGAACATTACTGTGATCTCTAAAACTAAAAAAAGCAGTTAAAAATTGTGTAGGCTTCCATTTCCCAGCCATAGACTACTACAAGATCTGTGAACATTTCTGTTTTCTCTAAAATGTTAATAAAACTTTTAAAAATGTTGTGTGCTTCCATTTTTAGCCATAGAGTGCTATGGTGTCTGGGAACATTTCTGTGATCTCAAAAAATGAAAAAACCTTGAACATTTTTCTGGATTGAATTTGTTTGTCATTCATGCGGTTTTGCATTCTTTCTGTTAAGTTACAGTGGAGTAAACTCCGAAACACAGCTTTGATAGCAGCAGGTAACCGCCTTTTTTCTTTTATTAAAAATAAACTTTGTTTCAAGAAATCTAGCAATTACAAAATGCATAAGGCATGGTTAAGGTATGAAGAAGTGAAAGTGCAGATGTGACTACGCATGTTGCTGTAGCACAAGAAAAAACACCCATTCACAATACATACGTTCCTGTCCCACTTTGCAAGGAGACACAGTAAAGCACTTCTGAAACCAGAGCAGTGAAAACTGATGGTTGGTTGGATAGCAGATAATGTTTCCCACAGTTTTGGCAGCAAAACACAGTGTTCCATACAGGCCAGCCTCACCATCCTAAAGTCTGGATCACTTAATCCTCTCCCTGATCCTCCTGTCTCCAACCATGTCACAGGTTTACCGCAACAGAGAGGAGCGAGAAGTCCGCAGCGTCTGATATTTCCTAATCCTGCACTGATTAGAAGAATTTCACCTTCTTAATAAACACAGTAAATTTATTTTGGCAGTGCATGGGGTTAATCGGCTCTGTTGAGAGCTCTTAGAGTGTTGGCTTTCAGCTGTGAGCTGTTTGCCATTTATTGCTATCCCTGCATGTATTACCTTACATAGTTAGCATGGTCGAAAAAGACATTTGTCCATCCAGTTCAGCCTATAGTCCATCAGAATAAATCCCCATATCTACATCCTTCTAAAGAACCTAATAACTGCAGGATACAATACTGTATGCTCACAGAAGACATCCAGGCCTCTCTCGAACCCCTCGACTGAGTTTGCCATCACCACCTCCTCAGGCAAGCAATTCCAGATTCTCACTGCCCTAACAGTAAAGAATCCTCTTCTATGTTGGTAAAAAAACTTTCTTTCCTCCAGATGTAGAGAATACCCCCTTGTGACCGTCACCTTCCTTGGTATAAACAGATCCTCTGAGAGATATTTTTATTGTCCCCTTATATAATTATACATGGTTATTAGATTGCCCCTCTGTCATCTTATTTCTAGACAAAATAATCCTTATTTTGCTAATCTCTCTGGGTATTGTAGTTCCCCCATCCCTTTTATTAGTTTTGTTGCCCTCCTTTGTACTCACTCTAGTTTTATTATATCCTTCCTGAGTACCGGTGCCCAAAACTGTACACAGTACTCAATGTGCGGTCTAACCAGGGATTTATACAGAGGCAGTATAATGCTCTCATCATGTGTATCTAGACCTTGTTTAATGCACCCCATGATACTGTTTGCCTTGGCAGCCACTGCCTGGCATTGGCTGCTCCAGGTAAGTTTATCATTAACTAGGATCCCCAAGTCCTTCTCAATGTCAGATTTACCCAGTGGTTTCCCATTCAATGTGTAATGGTGATATTGATTCCTTCTTCCCATGTGTATAACCTTACATTTATTATTGTTAAACTGCATCTGCACCTCTCGGCCTAAGTTTCCAACGTATCCAGATCCATCTGTAGCAGAATACTATCTTCTCTTTAGCTCAGACCTTGTTAGTCTGGTTGGTGTACTATGGTACTATGGTATACTACCACTCCCCTCTTCCCTGGTTGGGGGAAGGGTACAGACTGAGGGCGGATTCAGGAATTAAGGCAAGGTACGTGCCCCCGGCATCTTCACCATCAGAAGTAATTTGTGGAACAGGGCGAGCTAAAGCATCCCTAACGTTGGAGACAGGGAAGGACCACTGGTCCCAGGATACCCAGTAACATAGCGTGTTAGTATGACATACCATACTGAGTACCAGGAAAATTGTGATTCCCACATTAGGACACTCAGAGGAGCTCTTTGCCACAACATTTCTTAATTCTGACCTTTCAACCTTCATTTTCCAAGAGGGACAGGAGGACATGCTGCATAGTGATGCACTTAGCTTAGAGCAGCTACGATGATGGGGAATGGCAAATTTGGGATAGAGAGGAAGATGATGATGAGACTCAGTTGCTGCTAAGTCTTGTTGTTAAGTCACAAATTCAGGAGGACCAGGGTGTTGTTGTGTAGATGACGAAGTAACTTACAAAACCTGGGAAGCTGGCATGCAGAGCAAGGCCAGAAGGGGGAGAGATCAACAGCACCAGAACAGACAGGAAGATGCAGTGGGGTGACCAAAGGGAGAATGTGGTTAGCAGAGCACCGACACTCCTGAAGAGTTATGTGTTTCACAGTCTGGGACTTTTTTATAAAGAGAGTTCTGAGACAAATAAAATGGTAATTTACAACGAGTGCTATGCCAAGATCAGCTGGGGTTTAACCACTAAGAACCTAACCAACACCAGCATTATCAGGCACTTCATCTAAGCCCCCGACTTGGTGGGCCCACGATTGGTGCTATCAGGTGACACCACTGCCTCTTCCCCCTCTGCTAGGTGCTTCGCAATCCCCTCTCCAAAACATTGGCACACATGCCTCCTGCTCTGCACCTATCCTTGCACATTCTGACTTACCATTATCAGGCACTTCCAAATCCTTGTCCCAGTGTAGCGTTCAGCTGTCCCTAGCTCAGGCCTTGGAATAAAAAAGAAAGTTCCCAGCCACCCATCCACAAGCCCAAATACTAAACAGGCACATTTCCAGGCTGCTTTCTGCAGAAATGTTGCCACTTAGGCTTGTAGACACAGAGGATTTTTGCCAAATCATGGCGGTTGGCATATCTTGGTCCCCAGCCGCCATCACTTGGTGTGGTGTCCCTGCCTTGTACTAGTATGTGTCCAGGATCATTACCCATGTCCTTACCAACTCACTTACTGGTATTAACCACTTAATGACCAACACATGGATAAGATTTTTTGACAAGGGATGCTTCATTTCCATGATGGCACACTGGGTGAGCATTGTGTAGGCTGGGGCTGAGATAAACCCTAGCACGGTGCATGTGCTCTCAACGCCAAAGATTGCTGGCCCTACTTCTATCAGGGTTTACTCCACTTCCTACAGCAGTTCTTGCACCCCATCCTGCTCCTCCTCATCCTCCATCTCCCATGTGGTTTCTCAGAGCACGTTGTCCAAATCAGTCAGAATCTGGAAACTCTGCAGCACTGCCTCAGCGAAGCGGCCACAGGCTCTGTTGACACTATTTTGTTAATGAATAACAGACCAGTCAGATCTGCGGTTTTAGCCACTGAACCCCCAAACAAAGTGTGGTCGTGTGTGATAATGGACGTAACCTGGAGGCGGCTGTGAAGTTTGGCAAGCTGACATACGTATCATGCTTGGCACATGTGCTCAACTTGGTAGTTCAGTGGTTACTAAAAGCATACACTGTTTTGCCAGAGCTTCTGGTGGAGGTACGCTTCGTCAGCGGACATTTCCGCAAGTCGGCTACATCTGCCACCAGTCTGGCAGTGCTGCAGCAATGTATGGAAATGCCAGTTTAATAACTAGTGTGTGACGCCACCTTGCTCTGTAACTCTATATTGCACATTCTGCCAAGGTTTTATGAGCAGAAGAGGCCAGTGGTTGAGTAACAGCTCCAACACACCCGTCGGTATTCTGGTAAGCTTCCGTACTTAACAACTGAAGAGTGGGCATGGATGTCTAACATTAGTGCAGTTCTCCAAGACTTTGAAGACTACAAAAAGATGGTAAGTGGTGATGACACCATAGTTAGTAACAACTATCCTGCTTATGTGCCTACTTAAACAGATGCTACTCACAATTAAACTTGAAGCTCAGCATGCATACCAGGTGGGGATGGAGGAAGACAAAATACAGAGAGATTGTAGCCAGCCCAACTTCATCTCATCTGCTCAGCACAGATTGGGTATCAATGAAGAGGTGGATGCTGAGGAGGAGGAAGAGGAAGAACAGGAGCTTAGCACAACTCAGGCTAATAGCCACACAACCTTCGTCCCATCTCTACTTCGTGGATGGGATGAGGATGGTAATGAGGAGGAGAGGAAGGAGTAGAATATATGGTGGAGGCTACGAAGTGTTTATCTTGGCCAAAAAATGAGCACTGGATGTTCACTGTGCTAGACCCACATTACAAGGAGAATATTTGCACCTCTTCTTCCTGAGGTGGAGAGGTCTTCTAAAATGGTGTTATATCAGAAGGCCATTATGTAAAATATGTTGACAAAATTTCCATCAGACAATGCCAGCGGCAGGAGGCAAGCTTCCTTGACCAACCAAAGAGGAGAGGCCAGGGAGACACACAGCAAAGGCAGGGGTATACTGTCAAAGGCATGGGCCAATTTAATGATGCCAGCCAAGAGCCCAGGGCTTCATGACCATGGATTTTTGACAAACAGGGAAAAGTTTTTAAACATGGATTGGCCACGCAATACCTGGCCAACAAAGCCAGCAACTTTCAACTATTGGGTCTCAAGCTTGACACCAGACATAAGCTGTCTCTCTCTACGTTGAAGGTGTTGTGCTGCCCTGCTGCTAGCATCTTGTCTGAGAGAGTTTTTATTGCAACCCAATGGGTCATAACTGACAGGATCTGTCACCTGCTGGCAGAGAATCTAGACAGGCTCACACTCATAAAAATGAACTAAACCTTGATTAGCCCACACTTTTCAACATCACTAAATGACTGCAGCACAGAAAGTGTTTGTAATATTCAATATTGTAAAAAGGCCCACCAGTTGCTGTTTTTCAGGGATCTATGGATGACCTTCCTCATAATTTCTGTCTGGCTTCGCACTTTCTTCAAAGCCTTTATGACTGTATAACTACATCAACTACACTTTGAAAATATTTCTGTTGAAAAATGTTTTCGGGATTAAATGATTCATTTATACAGTTTAACATAGTTATTGTTGCATTACGGTGGTATGTAAAAATTATAAAAAGCGTAGGAGAATATTTCAGGAATTTCAGGATTAGATTACCCATCCATATAGTATTACATGTTTTATGTCACATTTTGGTGGTATATAACAGTACAAAAAAGTGATTTGAAAAATGTGTTTGTTCACGTTTCTTACTCATACACTATTTCGTGTTCCAGGGTACATTGTTGTGATATATAAAACTCAAAAAACATTTTCAATATTTATCGGTATCATATTGCTCATCCATAGCCTTTTACATATTCCAAGGAAGATTTCAGTGGTATATAAGCCTTAAAAAACTTATTCCAAAATGTATCATTATTATATTGCTCACCCATAGAGTTTTACAACTTCTTGGGTACATTTCATTGGCAAATAAACCTCAAAAAATTTGTTCAAAATGTATCTGTATTACATTGCTCCCCTATTACATCTTCTTGGATACATTTTTTGCTTCCAAAGCCTCAAAAACTTGTTCAAAAATGTATCGTATTAAATTGCTCACTAGTGATAAGCGAATATACTCGTTACTCGAGATTTCCCGAGCACGCTTGGGTGTCCTCTGAGTATTTGTAAGTGCTCAGAGATTTAGTTTTCATCGCCGCAACTGAATGATTTACAGCTACCAGCCAGCATGAGTACATGTGGGGATTGCCTGGTTGCTAGGGAATCTGCACATGTAATCGAGCTGGCTAAGAGATGTAAATCATTCAGCTGCTGCAAGGAAAACTAAATCTCCGAGCACTTACAAATACTCGGAAGACACCCGAGCGTGCTCGAGAAATCTTGAGTAACGAGTAGATTCGCTCATCACTATTGCTCACCCATAGACTATTCCATGGTCTGAAGTACATTTCATAATTATAAAAGCCTCCAAAAAACTGTTAAAAAACCTATTGGTATTATGTTGCTCACCCTTAGATTATTCCATTGTCTGGAGTACATTTCCTTGCTATAAAAGCCTAAAAAAACTTGTTCAAAAATGTATCAGTATTGTATTGCTTACCCATAAGGTATTACATTTTATTGGGTACATTTTGTTGCTATAAAAGCTTCAGAAAACGTCTTAAAAAATGTAGGCTCTGTGCACACTTTGCAGATTTGGTGTATTTTTGTTGCAATTTTTTATGCGTGGATTTGTGACAAAACCTGAAGCAAAACTTGATGCCAGCAAAGTGAATGAGAAACCTGATGTGTCATGGACACGTTGAGTATTTTTGTCTTGCAGATTTGGTGTAGAAAATAATCTGCTGCATGTCAGTTCTCTGTGGGTTTTTGTCCTGTTGTTTTCACCATTGACTTCAGTGAAATCAATCAAAAACACAGACAAAAAAAACGCACCAAAAACAAGTCACATTGCATGAAAAACACTTATTTTTGCAGCTGCGTTTTTTTCCAAGAGATGCAGAAATGGCGGAGAAATTTAACTCAATGTGTGCACATACCTTTATTGATATTATATTGCTTGCACGTAGACTATTCCATGGTCTGGAGCATGTTTCCTTGTTATATAACCCACAAAAGTGCATAGCCTTTATGAGTCTAGTTGTACCAATATACAGTATGACAATTTGAACAGATTGTGTATGAGGCCCTCCTTTATGTCTAATACAGGGTGTATCCGAGTCAATGTTATTTTTCGCAGTTTTTGCTTCCTTAATAAATTACACTGACATGTCTTATTTTTTTTATTTTTTTAAATCAGTTTAGGCTTACTTAAATTATTATTTTATTTTAAATCCATTTTAAATTTAGCTCAATATGCAAGTCATTATAGAAGAAAAAGGTTTCTTAACTTTTTTTCCTGTAAAATGCAATTTCTCGTCGGTTTGGAATGTTTTATTGTTTATTTATTTATTTGTTTATTTTTCTCAAAAAAGTGGAGTAAAAGTGTGACACCATTGTTCTCAGCAGAGATCTGGGAGTCTCAGATGCTTCCAGGGGTCTTCTCCATTCTATTCTCCTTCCATTCAGCACTTTTCCCATCTATTTGAACATTTTCACTGCTCCCAGACCTCTTTGTAGGGTCTATCAGAAAAAAGATTAGCTTTCCCATTGACTCCCATAATACTCGTTATTCGAAACGAGCACTCGAGCATTTTAGAGCTCACTCATCTCAAATAGCAATGTTAGATTATAGATTTTTACCACTTTTACTAATGCACAGTATCATTTGGAAAGGTTTTAGTGATCATTTACTTTGCATATCAAAAGTTATCTTGAACTAATTACTAACCGTGAATTGATTAGTAAATTGCCTAATTTACTAGACACAAAATGAACATATTTATTAGACTTCCAAGCTGCAATTTTCTGTGGATGGAAGTTTACAAGATTAAGGTTACAGATAGATTTATTACAGACACACATACTCCTAGTCTTTCTGCTGTAGAACCTAGGCTTTTAACCCCTATCTGACCTCAGACGGGATAGTACGTCCGAGGTCAGATCCCCTGCTTTCATGCGGGCTGCGGCGGTGAGCCCGCATTAAAGCCGGGACATGTCAGCTGTTTTGAACAGCTGACATGTGCCCGTAATAGGCGCGAGCAGAATCGCGATCTGCCCGCGCCTATTAACTAGTTAAATGCCACTGCCAAACGCAGACAGCGGCATTTAACTACCGCTTCCGGGCAGCCGGAAATGACGTCATCTCCAACCCCCGTCACATGATCGGGGGTCGGCGATGCTTCAGAATTGTAACCATAGAGGTCCTTGAGACCTCTATGGTTACTGATCGCCGGCAGCTGTGAGCGCCACCCTGTGGTTGGCGCTCACAGCACACCTGATTTTCAGCTACATAGCAGCGATCAGCAGATCGCTGCTATGTTGCAGAGGCGATCGAGTTGTGCCTGCTTCTAACCTCCCATGGAGGCTATTGAAGCATGGCAAAAGTAAAAAAAAAAAGTTTAAAAAAATGTGAAAAAAATAATTTTTTTAGCAAAGTTTGGAATTTTTTTTCACCACTTAGGTAAAAAATAACCCAGTCATGTTAGGTGTCTATGAACTCGTACTGACCTGGAGAATCATAATGGCAGGTCAGTTTTAGCATTTAGTGAACCTAGCAAAAAAGCCAAACAAATAACAAGTGTGGGATTGCACTTTTTTTGCAATTTCACCGCACTTGGAATTTTTTTCCTGTTTTCTAGTACACGAAATGCTAAAACCAATGATGTCGTTCAAAAGTACAACTCGTCCCGCAAAAAATAAGCCCTCACATGGCCAAATTGACAGAAAAATAAAAAAGTTATGGCTCTGGGAAGGAGAGGAGTGAAAAACAAACACGGAAAAACGAAAAATCCCAAGGTCATGAAGGGGTTAAAGACATTTTAACATAAAGAACAGACACTAAATAACATTGCAATTTATACAATGTAAATGTATTTTAGTAAAAGTGATTGTATCACATAGTAATGATTAGTAAAAAAAGATCTAAATTACATTAGACATTCAAAAAAATTTCTTCACCTTTACACCTTTTTTAATTTCTAACTTTACTCAATTTATAAGGCTTTTAATTGATTCAAATTAGAGCGGATATACAGTCATGGATATAAGTGATGGCACCCTTGAAATGTAAGTATTTCTCCCAGATAATGATTGCAATTACACATGTTTTGTTATACACATGTTTATTTCCTTTGTGTGAATTGGAACAACAAAAAACAGAGGAAGGGTATGTGCACACGTCAGGATTTTTAGCGTTTTTTTTTGCGGAATTTCGCTATAAAAACGCTATAAATCCGGTAAAAAAAACGCATCCCGCAAAAAATCCGGACATGCTCTATCTTTTTCTGGATTTTTTGCGGATTTCCTATCAAAAAGGTCATTCAGGAAAAAAAAAAACACTAAAAATCCGCAAAAAATCCGTGCAAAAACGCGCAAATTCAGCGAGAAATCCACGCTAAAAAAGCATGCGGATTTCTGGCAGAATTCTCAGGATTTTGCCAGGAAAAAATCCTGACGTGTGCACATACCCAAAAAAGGCAAATTGGACATAATTGCACAATTTTGTGCTAAACTTTCATCCCAATCCCATATGCTAAATAGATTTTTACTTATCAAAACATATTTTATTCTGCCAGTGGCTTACAGATTCAGAAGGGATTGTTGAGACATCTAATAGTGATGAACTAGGCAATCAATATCAGATTGTTGGGGGCTCTATACCACCGCTCATCAGCTGTCAAGACAGGCAAATGTAAAGATTGAATAGAGCTGTACAGCACGGTACGGTGTTATGTGTAGCGGCCATGACGGAAAACTGCAGATTTTTCTTCTTAAGGCAGTAATCCACATAAAGCATGGTCATTATGCTATATAGTATGTTAAGATTCCAACAATATAAAGATGCTAGGTATTAACTTCATATTTTTCTCTTGTGTTAATCAAATCCTGTACATAATTTTATAGCAACTTAAAGTATCAAATGTATGCAGAAATTTTAATAAAGTTTTAATGCATATTCTGGAATAAGTATCTGAGGACACTTTTTTTCAATGACAGCCACAGAACACATATACAGTGGGTACAGAAAGTATTCAGACCCCTTTACATTTTTCACTCTTTGTTTCATTGCGGCCATTTGGTTCATTCAAAAAAGTTTATTATTTTTCACATGTATGTACTCTTTCCACCCTATCTTGACTGAAAAAAAGCAAAAATGTTGACATTTTTGCAAATTTATTAAAAAAGAAAAACTGAAATAACTTATTTTTCGGACTATAAGACGCACCGGATCATAATACGCACCCCAAATTTGGGATGAAAATTGCAGAAAAAAAGATTTTCTATAAGATGTGGGTCCATCTTATTGTCCGAATTTACAGTATCTTACCTGAGGGCTGGCGGTGGCAGAGCAGGGTCACAGGAGGCATGGTGTCAGCAGAGGTGGGGTGATGCGGTATGGCGTGCACCTGAGCAGGGTCCCTTCCTGCATAGGTGGCGACGCCACGGCCTGGTGTCACCTGTACATCACCTCACCTGTGGAAGGGACCCCGCTCATGCCATACCGCCTCCTCATCCCCACACCTCTGCTTCCGCCGCACCTCTGCCGCTGCCACACCGCTGCCGGTAAGCCTGCATTACGACTATAAGACGCACCACCCATTTTCCCCCCTTTTTTGGGGGGTAAAAGTGCGTCTTATAGTCGGGAAAATACAGTATCACGTGATCATAATTATTCAGACCCTTTCCTCAAACACTCTTATTTAAGTCACATGCTGCCCATTTCCTTGTGATCTTCTTGGAGATGGTTCTTACTCCATCATTGAAGTCCAGCTGTATTTGATACTGATAGGACTTGATTTGGAAAGGCACACACCAGTCTATAAAAGACCTCACAGCTCACAGTGCACATCAGACCAAATAAGAATCATGAGGTCAAAGGAACTGGCCAAGGAGCTCAGAGAAAGAATTGTGGCAAGGCACAGATCTGGCCAAGGTTACAAAAGAATTTCTGCAGTACTCAAAGTTCCTAAGAGTATAGTGGCCTACATAACCCTTAAATAGAAGAAGTTTGAGACCACCAGAAGTCTTCCTAGACCAGGCCGTCCAGCCATACTGAGCAATCATGGGAGAACAGCCTTAATGTGAGAGGTAAAGAAGAACCCCAAGATCACTGTGGCTGAGATCCAGAGATGCTGTATGGAGATGAGTAAAAATTCCACAAAGTCAACTATCACTGCAGCCCTCCACCAGTCGGCCCTTTACGGCAGATTGGCTTGTCGGAAGCCTTTCCTCAGTGCGAGGCATATGAATTTGCTAAAAAACACATGAAGGACTCCCAGACTATGAGAAATAAGATTACCTCGTCTGATAAGATGAAGATTGACCTATTTGGTGATAATTTTAAGCGTTATGTGTGGAGAAAACCAGGCACTGCTCATCACCTGCCCAATACAATCTAAACAGTGAAACATGGTGGTGGCAGTATCATGTTTTTCAGCTGCAGGGACAGAATGACTGGTTGTCATTGACAGAAACATGAACATGGACAAGCAAAGAGATATCCAGGATGGAAATATCTTTTAGAGTGCTCTGGACCTCAGACTTGGCCGAAGGTTCACCTTCCAACAAGACAAGGACCCTAAGCACACAGCTAAAATAGCAAAGGATTGGCTTTAGAACAACAATGTGACCATTCTTTATTGGCCCAGCCAGAGTCTTGACTTAAACCCAATTGATCATCTTTGGAGAGACCAGAAAATGGCTGTCCACCAATGTTCACCATCCAACCTGATGAAACTGGAAAGGATCTGCAAGGAAGAATGGCAGAGGATCCCCAAATCCAGGTGTGAATTACTTGTTGCATTTGTCCCAAGAAAACACATGGCTGCGCTAGGTGAAAAGGGTGCTTCAACTCGATACTGAGCAAAGGGTCTGAATACTTATAACTAGGGTTGAGCGACCTTTACTTTTATAGGATCGGGTCGGGTTTCACGAAACCCGACTTTCTCAAAAGTCAGGTCGAGTGAAATCGGCCGATCCTAAAAAAAAGTCGGGGTCGGCCGAAACCCGAAACCCAATGCATTGCAATGGGTTACTATGGTTCCCAGGGTCTGAAGGAGAGGAAACTCTCCTTCAGGCCCTGGGATTAATATTTAAGTGTAAAAGAAAGAATTAAAATAAAAAACATTGCTATACTCACCCTCTGATGCGCCCTGGTACTAACCGGCAGTCTTCCTTCCTTAGAATCAGCGCTTGAAAGACCTTCGGTGACGTCGCGGCTTGTGATTGGTCGCGTGAGCGGTCACATGGGCCGTTACCCTGTATGCACACATGGATTTTTCCTCTCTGAACCCTGTTCACACAGGTAATATACAGATGATCAGGTTTTTAAATACATCAGATAGGGATTGCATACATTAGTTAGGACTGCTCTGATAAGGGTATACCGTGAAGATTGGTAGAGCAGCTTAGTATACATTTTTTGCAAAAAACGTATCAACCAAATACCCTGTTTTTTACATCTTTTACTAGCACTTGCGGATTACTGCAACATTTTTTCAAACTGAGTTGTTGGTTTTACTATTCTCTTTTGTGTCTTCAGGTTTCTTGGTGGTGTGTGAACATGATCATACAGACTTGTTCACTGTGCAAGTAGCCCATGTGTTCCTGTTTCCATAATTGTTCTCTTGTGTCTACAAGACTGGGGAGTTCCACCACTCCTCTTGGGCTATCTGCACAAAAGCTGTTCTACCCTGTATGCACACATGGATTTTTCCTCTCTGAACCCTGTTCACACAGGTAATATACAGATGATCAGGTTTTTAAATACATCAGATAGGGATTGCATACATTAGTTAGGACTGCTCTGATAAGGGTATACCGTGAAGATTGGTAGAGCAGCTTAGTATACATTTTTTGCAAAAAACATATCAACCAAATACCCTGTTTTTTACATCTTTTACTAGCACTTGCGGATTACTGCAACATTTTTTTCAAACTGAGTTGTTGGTTTTACTATTCTCTTTTGTGTCTTCAGGTTTCTTGGTGGTGTGTGAACATGATCATACAGACTTGTTCACTGTGCAAGTAGCCCATGTGTTCCTGTTTCCATAATTGTTCTCTTGTGTCTACAAGACTGGGGAGTTCCACCACTCCTCTTGGGCTATCTGCACAAAAGCTGTTCTACCCTGTATGCACACATGGATTTTTCCTCTCTGAACCCTGTTCACACAGGTAATATACAGATGATCAGGTTTTTAAATACATCAGATAGGGATTGCATACATTAGTTAGGACTGCTCTGATAAGGGTATACCGTGAAGATTGGTAGAGCAGCTTAGTATACATTTTTTGCAAAAAACGTATCAACCAAATACCCTGTTTTTTACATCTTTTACTAGCACTTGCGGATTACTGCAACATTTTTTCAAACTGAGTTTTTGGTTTTACTATTCTCTTTTGTGTCTTCACTTTTGCTTTGATGACTGCTTTGCACGCTCTTGGCCTTCTCTTGATGAGCTTCAAGAGGTAGTCACCGGGAATGGTCTTCCAACAATCTTGAAGGAGTTCCCAGAGAAGCTTAGCACCTGTTGGCCTTTTTGTCTTCACTCTGCGGTCCAGCTCACCCCAAACCATCTCGATTGGGTTCAGGTCTGGTGACTGTGGAGGCCAGGTCATCTGGCGTAGCACCCCATCACTCTCCTTCTTGGTCAAATAGCCCTTACACAGCCTAGAGGTGTGTTTGGGGTCATTGTCCTGTTGAAAAATAAATGATGGTCCAACTAAACGCAAACTGGATGGAATAGCATACCGCTGCAAGATGCTGTGGTAGCCATGCTGGTTCAGTATGCCTTCAATTTTGAATAAATCCCCAACAGTGTCACCAGCAATGCACCCCCACACCATTACATCTCCTCCTCCATGTTTCATGGTGGGAACCAGACATGCAGAGCCCATCCATTCACCTTTTCTGTGTTGCACAAAGACACTGTGGTTGGAACCAAAGATCTCAAATTTGGACTCATCAGACCAAAGCACAGATTTTCGTTGGTCTATTGTCCATTCCTTGCGTTCTTTAGCCCAAACAAGTCTCTTCTGCTTGTTGCCTGTCCTTAGCAGTGGTTTCCTAGCAGCTATTTTACCATGAAGGCCTGCTGCACAAAGTCTCCTCTTAACAGTTGTTGTAGAGATGTGTCTGCTGCTAGATCTCTGTGTGACTTTGACCTGATCTCTAATCTGAGCTGCTGTTAACCTGTGATTTCTGAAGCTGGTGACTCGGATAAACTTATCCTCAGAAGCAGAGGTGACTCTTGGTCTTCCTTTCCTGGGGCGATCCTCATGTGAGCCAATTTCTTTGTAGCGCTTGATGGTTTTTGCCACTGCACTTGGGGACACTTTCAAAATTTTCCCAATTTTTCGGACTGACTGACCTTCATTTCTTAAAGTAATGAGGGCCACTCGTTTTTCTTTACTTAGCTGTTTTTTCCTGCCATAATACAAATTCTAACAGTCTCTTCAGTAGGACTATCAGCTGTGTATCCACCAGACTTCTGCACAACACAACTGATGGTCCCAACCCCATTTATAAGGCAAGAAATCCCACTTATTAAACCTGACAGGGCACACCTGTGAAGTGAAAACCATTCCCGGTGACTACCTCTTGAAGCTCATCAAGAGAATGCCAAGAGTGTGCAAATCAGTCATCAAAGCAAAAGGTGGCTACTTTGAAGAACCTAGAATATAAGACATGATTTCAGTAGTTTCACACTTTTTTGTTAAGTATATATTTCCACATTTGTTAACTCATAGTTTTGATGCCTTCAGTGTGAATGTACAATTTTCATAGTCATGAAAATACAAAAAAATCTTTAAATGAGAAGGTGTGTCCAAACTTTTGGGTCTGTACTGTATAGTTCCTGTGAATATCCACACTCTTCGCTCTGTGTCTTCTGGTGTTCCTGCTTCGCTTATCTTCCTACTGTGCTACATAACCGTATGTCCTGGTGCTTGCTGATCCTTTTTTTTTTACAGACTGTGACAAAATGGCAAGTTATCAACCAAGCAAGAACAAATCTACAAATAGCAAGTAGTAAAAAACAAGTAAATAACAGCTAAAAGGACAGTAATTAAATAAAATAGAATGGATCTTTAATTCTTACAATCATCATTAGGACATGAGAGTATGATCCAGTTAAACAGATTCAATCCTTGTACTAATACCTGAGCTCTGGAGAACCTCAAGTATAATTTCAGTCATTGGGAACTCTAATTGTTGCTTAATTATTACTGCAGGTAATCACAAGATAGGAGCTAAATTGGGAAATCATTGCTTGTACATAAATAAAATGTACTCTCAAAACAAGAATTTATCATGCCTTTCTTCATAGGAGATGACGAAAAGAAAAATATACAGAATGTAGCATTCCTTGATGTATCTATGTGTATAGGCAAACTGCACTGTTTAGATGGGTTCTCTTCAGCAAGAAGCATAATTGCTATATATTGGCATGATAATTTTTTATTGATGATTAGGATTCATTCTGGCTATTTGATATTCTATCTTTATTGAAGATTGTGCATTATTTGGCTTTGCTATGCTTTCTAAACTTTCCATTCAAACCCCTAAAATTGTGTAAGTTTACAAAATTTGAGATAATACAATAAATTATTGGAACAAACATGTACGTTAATAATAGAAATTAGGAGTACATTTTATTCCCATCTATACTTTATATATTTTTTGATATGTTGAAATTATTGCTGTCATGGGTTAATGCAATAAAGAGGGGCCAGGAGACCGCGGTGTATGATTTTGCATACTCCTACACTGATTAGAAGTACTTCTAGACCAGAAAGAAAAAAAAAAAAAAAGATCATGTCCATAAAAATGGGAGCACCTCAGACAGATAAATAAAATGCAAAGTTTTTATTATATATCAACAAGATAATATACCACACACAAAAAACATAGAATATAAAAACATTTAAAAGTGCAAAGTGCAACAGACAAAAAGAAAAACACAGCAGTCATATCCTAATATAGGGAAAATGACAACCCACAACCCTATCTTCTCCCAAGATAACAAGGATATATATATATGTACACAAACGTGGTAACCCAAAGAACAATTCCGCGATCACATATACTATATAGATAAACAATAGGAAATTCTCAACCTCAGAAGGGACAATGCAGTGCATACAAGCGCATGTCGCTACTTGATATCACAGTACCATATAGACCTACAAAAACAACCAAAATGTAATGCTCACCGGCACGTGCAATCCCATGCCTGGGCAGTTGTTGAAACAAGGCTCCTAGCACCTAGGTAAAGAGCATGCTGGACACAATGGTCACATACATGTCAAAATTAAACAGGAGCCCACACTGCAAAAAGATCCATAGGCATATGAGAGACCGGATCGTATGCAGGTAACAGAGGGAGAAACATGGGAGAGAAGAAAATGGGCTGTGGGGTGCAACCCACGCGTATCGCCGCAGCTGTGGCGGCTTCCTCAGGGAAAAAACCCAGGGTATCGCCGCAGCTGTGGCGGCTTCCTCAGGGAAAAAACCCAGGGTTTTTTCCCTGAGGAAGCCGCCACAGCTGCGGCGATACGCGTGGGTTGCACCCCACAGCCCATTTTCTTCTCTCCCATGTTTCTCCCTCTGTTACCTGCATACGATCCGGTCTCTCATATGCCTATGGATCTTTTTGCAGTGTGGGCTCCTGTTTAATTTTGACATGTATGTGACCATTGTGTCCAGCATGCTCTTTACCTAGGTGCTAGGAGCCTTGTTTCAACAACTGCCCAGGCATGGGATTGCACGTGCCGGTGAGCATTACATTTTGGTTGTTTTTGTAGGTCTATATGGTACTGTGATATCAAGTAGCGACATGCGCTTGTATGCACTGCATTGTCCCTTCTGAGGTTGAGAATTTCCTATTGTTTATCTATATAGTATATGTGATCGCGGAATTGTTCTTTGGGTTACCACGTTTGTGTACATATATATATCCTTGTTATCTTGGGAGAAGATAGGGTTGTGGGTTGTCATTTTCCCTATATTAGGATATGACTGCTGTGTTTTTCTTTTTGTCTGTTGCACTTTGCACTTTTAAATGTTTTTATATTCTATGTTTTTTGTGTGTGGTATATTATCTTGTTGATATATAATAAAAACTTTGCATTTTATTTATCTGTCTGAGGTGCTCCCATTTTTATGGACATGATCTTCTTTTTTTTTTTCTGGTCTAATTGTAGCTTTTCAAGTCCTTGGTGAGCCCCAGCATGTAATTATTTAGACATATATCTAGTGGTGCCCTCCGCTTTTCTCTATGTTCATGATTAGAAGTACTTCATCATCATTTTAAATAGTGAAAGTTTCTGCTAGCAGTGCAGGAGTTAATCTGTTCAGTTGAGAGCTCCTAGAAGCTTTCCTGCTTTGATGGTCTCAGCTGTTCAGTGTTGGCCACTCCCCTCTGCTATATATACTCGCCTTTTGCATTCAGGGATTGCCAATGCTTTTTTCATACTGCCTGGTTCTGGAGTTGGAGGAGCTGGTTATTTGAGGAGGCGTTTGGAGTGTTGTTCAAAAGACTGTTGCTTGGTGATTTGTCTGTGTGCATATCTTCATCCACTCTTATTTGTATATGATTGGTATTTTCATTTATCACTGTATGTCTTTCTTTGTTATTTGGTGTTTGGTCACAGCATTTAATCTTATGTATCCAGAAGTCTATTTTAAGTAGGCCAGGAGACATAGGCTATTATCTTTAGGTTGACTTTTGAATTTATGTGTTTTTTTGTCTGGTCAAGAAACATAGACTATTGTCCATACAAGATAGGATGTTGACTTTTGAGTGCCTGTTTACTGCAACTCATTGTCTGCTATCTTTAAGGGGCATAGGATATTTGAACAATAGATGCTTGCTAATATGTTGATTACACATTATACCAGCCCAGCTAGTTTGTTGACCTGCAAAACAGAGAAGGATGAACTATGTAGACTGATTAATTACTCAAACAATGAGAGTTAAACTCATCCCACCTCCATCCTTGACCAGAGGATGATGGCTTGAAGGACAGTTGTGAATTGTATAAGGGTGATATGAGGGTGTATCATGTGTGACTTGCCAGAACAACAGCCAGGAAACCATGACTCCACAAAGGAACACTCTACCAGGACAACATGGCTCCATCAAGAGTGTCACAGATTTGACATTCTACAAGATGTTAGCTTAGAGGACCACGGCCCCAGCTGAAAAACTACATATCTGCTAGATTAACTATTACTGAATCCATGGATACATTTGGAGAAGCCAGGTTGGAACCATCCGGTCACCTGGCTCCATGTAGACACTTGGAGAATCCAGGATTGAGAACTTCTGGTCACCTGGAACCCATGAATATATTTGTAAAAGCCAGGTTGGGACCATGTGGTCACCTGCCTCCATGGAGATGTTCGGAAAAGCCAGGTTGGGACCAACCGGTCACCTTGCCACATGCCTCGATGGACTGCTAGCTTCCTAAGCTTGTTGTACTTCCTCTCTGTGGGTACCAACCAAAAGCAGGGTGCCATGGGCGATGGGTAGTCAGCTCTGGAAATCCTGAAGTTGCAGCTGTACAGTTAGAAGAACGGTGAGACTAATTTTCCACCATCTTAGGTATTTTGTTTGGCGTGTCCTATATGTTATTGTCTGTTTGGAGGTTCAATAAAGTATTACCACACTATATTACCCTCACCCTGTGCTGTCTGAGTAGTATTATGCCCACGGGAAATGAGAGCGGATGTTTAGTGGGATGAGCCCTGGTCCATGCGGTTTTGGGCCAGAGGACAAGAGCACCCACTGACCCCTCGTGTCCTTACAGTTGGGTTTGTGTATTCTTATACACTACAACTCACCACTTCCCTGGGGGGAAGGGCACTGATAAGGGCTGATTACTCATATTACTCAGTAAGGCACAAGTTCCTGGCATCTTCACTATCAGAAGTAATCTGGGAAGCAGGGATAGCTAGTGCGCTCTAGAATTAGGAATAGGAAAGGAGCCTCTAGTCCCTTGATATTCTACAACTGTGCTGTGAAATTTACAGTGTTTCTTTCTCATTGCTGTACAAGATATTTCAATTATCCTTAAATATGTAATTTAGCCACATGTCCATCAGAGATTTCTATTTACACGTCAACATGGATAATTGTTTTCAGTGTCCCATATGTACTTTTGTAAATTTATGGCACTATTTAACTTATGCATCTACATTAGTATTAGTTACTGCCAAAAAAATGAAATAAACAAATGTGCTGATATTCAAACTTCGCTCAAATGTTATAGGTAAATATGATTATCATTAAAGTAATTGGATGTACGTAGAATGTTTTTTATTATCCTCTGGGGTTTTATAAGACCCTAGAGCATAATAAGCGTAGGGTGAAAAAAAGTACTAACCTTGTTGATTACCTGTCTTACTGTTCCCATCAGCTTGTGCCTGCTGCCACTAATAACACCGAGAGCAGGCAGCAGCTGATGGGATTATTCATCAGCCGGCGCTTACGCTCTAAATAAATAATTAAAAATAAAACCTGCATGGGTTCCCTTGTATTTTTGATAACCAGCCAGGCAAAACTCACAGCAGGTGGCTGCGACCCTCAGCTTACAGCTTCAGCAAGGCTGGCTATCAAAAATAGAGGGGTCCCCACTCTGATTTTTTAAATTATTTAAATAAATAAATAATTTAAAAAAAGGCATAGGGTCCCCCCATTTTTGACAACCAGCCAAGATGAAGAAGACAGTAGGGGGCTGGTATTCTCAGGATGGTGAGGAGCCATGGACATTGACCCCCAGCATTAAAATAGCAGCCTGTAGCCACCCAGAAAAAATGCATCTATTAGATGCGCCAATTCTGGCCCTTTGCTCTGCTCTTCCCATTTACCCTATAGTGGTGGCAAGTGTGGTTCATATTTGTGGGGTTGATGTCATCTTTTTATTGTTCGGCGACATCAAGCCCACGGCTTAGTAATGGAGAGGAGTCTATAAGACATCTATCTATTACTAATCCTATAGCTATATGGTAAATAAAGACAAAGCCGGAATAAAGTATTTTAATTGAAAAAATGACACAGACTCCTTTAATGATTCCAGTGAAACCATGGTCTTCTGTTGTAAATCAAAAATAATAAAACAACCATATTCCTCATCTGTTTTTCTGTCCTACACTGTATTCCATGTCTGGGGATAAACAGTTTTCATCCTGGACCACTGATCAGAAGCAGTGTTTACCAAGCTGTCATGCCCATGACAGCAAGGCAAACACTGGATTTTCAGGCCTCCCATTCAAGAGAGTGGGGTCCAGTTTCAGATCCGGTTACTGTCCTGGCACCTGAACCCAAACTTTTTTTAACTGTTCGTCCGAACCCGCCGGACCGGAACATCCAGGGGATCGCCCATCTATACTAGTTACTATGATCATTGCTAGAAGCTTTGTTACAGATCACCCTTTCATACCCCTATGTTTTTATCATCCACAATCATAAGGCACGTATACACATTACATAGCTGTCTGTCGAACAATCATTTGCCCAACAGTTATCTCTCCTGAATGATCATTTGTGCCAACAGTTATTTCTCTAGATTACTCTGTACATTGGAATGCTAATGTGTTGACTAGAAGATAGTGACTTACAATATCTATATATCTGTAAGAAAGTGACCTATCTCCATGCAGAACAAAAGGATTGGCCAACATCAGTTGTCGGAGGACAGACAGGAGGCCCTCATAAACATTAGACGGTCAGGTGATCCAACCAAAATTGATGATTTCAGACTAAAATGAGTAACATAAATAATAATAAATACCTGATTCTAATGTGCATGGGGGGGGTCATAAGCGTGTGTCACCATCATCATTTGATATGTTTCACCATGTGCTGATGCATGATAACATTGAAACCCACAGATCTTAATATTTCTCATTGCATTGCAATAAAAATATATACACTGACTTCAAACGAGTCTATTGTTAGGTTCACCTTTGTATGTAGTTTTTATAGGGTCTTTGGGCATTAGTTACTGGAAGTAGCAGAGAGAAAGTTATCATACAATTTCGATGATGTGTGCAACCACAAGAAACCTAATTTCTACCAGAAGTTTTCATGAAATATAACACTTCAGTCTTGATGAGGAGTCGGGGCTCCTGATTCAGGTGAGTGTGAGGCTCCTCATTCATTAACAAATCTGCCAAGATGCAAATTGGCATGCACCATGTGAGCCTTGACATCAATCTTAAGATTTTCTGCATAATTAATGCCGCCACTCATTTTGAATTTTGATTAGCATGGGTTGCCATACCCTGTTAATACCCTATTTAGCCTACTTTCTTAGAACTAGATGAAAATGCCAATACAAAGTCAAAGTCAAAGAATTTTTGATCAACCCTACCTTGTCCAAAAACGTTGCAACTTTTCAAAGTTTTTTATGCCAGGATTCCTGCAAAAAAGCTTTGATGAATCACGGCCATTATGTTTTAGGAATAAACATTGCTTAGTATCCAGAGTTCTATTATCTCTTTATGTTTTGTCTATTTTTGTTCTAGTCTACTTAATGGGAACAGTTTTAGTATGTTTATTTAGTAAAATTAATGTTATTTTTCCTGTCTTATATCTTCATTTCTGTACAGTGTCTTTAATGTAGAGATAACCATAAAAAATGGAATGAGCTAGAGTTGTGATTGACAAGTAAATTATTGATTTATGTAATACTTATTTTCCAATGTAGGATTTAAAACTATCAGCATTTGTCATATTATTGCAATTACTGCAATTCAAAGAATGGTAATTGCCTTTTCATCTCAGACAGGAAATTACACAACAATATGCACATAATGGTTCAGGTACAGGCAGGCATTGTATGTGGGTAGGAAGTAGTAGTACCAAATTATTCCTACAGTTGATCAATGCAGCAGGACGCACTGTACAATAGTTTGACAATTTGCATTTGTAATATGTTCAGTGCAATCAGTTATTTCCCAGTAGTTCTCATAGCTCACTGAGTTATCGCATTGGCAAGAAACAATTAAATGACAAATACAGCTCTGCTACCTCTATAAATTGATCAAAGAGTGAAGTTACACCAGACTAAAGGTCACCTTTCATTTTATTAAAATGGTAAAATGTAAAATCATGAGTGCTTACCTGCAGGACCAAGCCTGTAATATACTTAATTAAGCTTATTCAGAAGACTGATCTTCTGGTTTCCGAGCTCAGTGTTTTCAAATCTTCCCTTTATTACCTAAACAAACAAAGGAAAAAATAAAGACATTTCACCTTTGAATTTTACATTTTTATACTGTTCACACACAATTTAACAGTGTATTTCCTTTATTGCTAGTCATTACAATAGTCGCAATACAATAAAAATGTATGTATTTTTTTTAATCTTATAAAAAAATAAAACCTTTTTTTCTGGATAAATATCATTTTTTTAATCATTATTATAACTTATTTCATTATGTTTTTAGTGCCACTATGAGAATACTCAGTGAAATTGTGTTTGATCACTAGTATCAATATACCAAAACATTTTTGCCAAATTTGGGTGAATCTCCCGAAATTTAATTCAAACAGATTCGCTAAATTCATGGAGAAAATTCTATTCCCATTGAATTAATCTGATGTCAATTGAACTTCCCAGGGATGGATTAAAAAAGCCCTCTTCTAGTCATCTCTTATGTGTCATTCCCATCCCTGTCCCGCCACTGCTGGTCCTTGGATTGTCCATTCTATCTTCCCGCTTTTATCTTCTAATTTCTATTTCCTTACTTTTATCTTATATTTTTGTTCCAAACTGGACCATTTATTCACTTGGCCCCATGATGTCACATGCGGGACAGGTTTACCAACTTGACTTTTTATTTTTTTTTCGGCAGCTTAACAAAAAAGTCTGGGAGAAACAATATTTTTTAAGGACACATTGTAAACCCATTATAAATCATTATGATTATACATGATACATATCTACAGACCATACTTCTGATATGTAGACATTACAGTAACTGCATTCACTGTAAACTGTAATATGATGACAATTACAGCTAAAATTATGTTTATAAGTTACTCCATCTTGAAAAAGATCACGAATGTCTTGACTTTTTTTTACCAGCAGCGAAAGCAAGTGCCTTATTTTTATGGAGGTTCTGGAATTTTTGGATGGTTGACTACCCTGGTTATGTGTGATACATGTGCTTCGTGCTCCATGTTACAGCATGAGGCCTAGTGAATGGAAGATTGGCGTGAAAGTGACTGAAAGCTTGGAATAAAAATAGAAGATAAAAAATCAAGACAGAATAAAATAGAGCCAATCAGAGGACCATTAGCATGGGGATAGGTAAACCGAGGACCGAGAAGAGGTACATGAAAGATTTTTGTAACTAATACCCAACATCAGTATTTAATAAAATAACAGCAAGCTGCCATTTTTCTGGGGTTGCCTGCAGCAAAACACACACACAAAAAAAATGAATTCGGGCAAAACAGTTTTTTTCATAAAGTTTGAGGCAAATTTGAATTGCTCATTTTTAATTACTGCTTATCAGGGTAAAACTAGGGTGCAAACTGTTGGCTTTGTGGCCTTATGAGGAGCCAGGTAGCCTTTGTTACGCTCCTGGCTCCCATGACAATCATCAGCACCTTATAATCATTTTCTGGAGATGCTGATGGGAAGACAAAAGAAGCCAACTTCCTCTTTTAAATTATTTACTTGCTACTATCGCTATTTACTGTATAATGCAAGGTGCAATTTTTAGGGAAGTCATTAGTTTGAGACTCCATTCACAATAATTGTGCTGTTATGAAGAAGCATGGGTGATTTACATTCACATGCCTCTGATTTCATACAGAACAAGCACTCAGTGGGACTCTGTATGTATGGAGGTATTTCCCTGGATGTAAAAGACAGCAATATATACAAGGAAAAAAATGCTTCAAGAAAAACACCTCAGGCATTTTACTGAAGCGTTTTCTTCCTCAATAGGTATGCCTGCATCTAAAAGGCATTATGTGAATGTAACCATATGACAAAAATGTCAAGTGTTAAGTGTCAAGATATAGGTGCAAAATTACTGTAGCTGAACCATTGATATGATGATTTATTCACATTGCCATGTTTGTGAGTCGCCCGCCAGGGCAGTGGGGTACTCAGTACAGGGTCCGGTCAGCTTAAAGGGGGAAGTCACGGTGGTGGTGACCCGGTTTGTGTTCGTGACACCATCTGTGGTATTCGGTCAGTGAGGACCGATGCTGCTTTAAGGGATCCTCTGGGGTGATGTGATGGCAGCTAAGATGGTATGGTTTCCCACAGGTGAAGCTGGGTCCCCAGGGCTCCCGGTGTAGTAGGGACAGGTGGTAGGTGGTGAAGTAAGAAACGGAGGATACAGGGTTGCAGACCCTTTACCTCTCTACTTGGATCACAGGTGCTAGTATGGTCCGGCTGGCTTGGAAGCGACTCAGGAATCGCCCTAACCAGATGGGGTTGGAAGCCTTCCCTCTAGTGCTGTGGTGTAGTCCCTTGCTGCTTTAGGCCTCACGCAAGGTCCTCACTTTTTCTCTCTCTGTCCCCCTTTCGGTAGGACACTGATCCGCAAGACAGGTAACTCGAGCCTTTTTAACAAGATCTCTATCACGACCCAGGTTCTATGCATTACTGTGTCTTCAGGTGTCTATGGTGGACAGGTGACTTGCAATCCAGCTGTCCGCCGGTTTCTGCTGTGAGACGGATAATACTGCACAACCTCGGACTTCTGGCTACCGGTATCTGTGCTCAGCATGGGTGAAGCCCACTTGCAGCTTCTCTCTCCAGCTCTTCACTCTCCTTTGCTTCTTCTCCTCAGTCTCTTTACAAGTGGCTCTGCTTTCTCTTTCCTTCCCAGGAGCTGCAGAATCACTCGTCTGCACGACCCTAGCTTTCCTTCCTCACTCCTCGCTCACTTCTCACCAACTGTCTCTCTCCAACTGCCTAGCAACTGCATAGTAACTGACTCATCCTCCCGACCTGAGAGAGCAGCTCCCCTGAAGTTAGGTGTAGAGCTCCCCCTTCTGGCCTGGAGTCAGAACGTTGTTGCATGTGCTGAATATCTGTTAAATGGATCTTTCCTTGCTTCCAAGCATGACATCACTCTCCCTTTGAGGAAAGCAGTGCCACTGTAACAATCAGGAACCTGGGGTGTTACACTTGCAAAAGAATATGTTGTGTTATGGACCTGGTGGTTAGGAGCACCAGAAAAGACCTGATGGTTAAACTAACAAAGGACAAGCTCTGGGAAGTGGGAGCTCTGCTGACCGCAACCCCTTATCCCATCACACACACTAGAAATAGCCGTGGAGCGTACCTAACTCTGCCTAGGTGCCTCTTCACAGCCTAAGAGCTAACTAGCCCTAGAGATAGAAAATAAAGCCTACCTTGCCTCAGAGAAATTCCCCAAAGAAAAAGGCAGCCCCCACATATATTGACTGTGAGTTAAGATGAAAGTCACAAACACAGAAATGAAACAGGTTTCAGCAAAGGGAGGCCAGACTTACTAAACAGACTGAGGATAGGAAAGGTAACTTTGCGGTCAGCACAAAAAACTACAAAAAGACCACGCAGAGTGTGCAAAAAGACCTCCGCACCGACTCACGGTGCGGAGGTGCCACTCTGCATCCCAGAGCTTCCAGCTAGCAAAGCAAAATCATGATAGCAAGCTGGACAAGAAAGCAGGGACTTAGCTTCTGCTGGAGTAGACAGGTCACCAGAAAGATCCAAGAGCGAACAGAACCAGTACAAGAACTTTGACAGCTGGCATGGAGTAACGATCCGAGTGGAGTTAAATAGAGCAGCCAGCCAAAGAATAAACTAAGTCACCTGTGGAAGGAACCTCAGAAGCAGCAGCTCCACTCACAGCCACCAGAGGGAGTCCATGGACAGAACTCGCCGAAGTACCATTCATGACCACAGGAGGGAGTTCGATAACAGAATTCACAACAATGTTGCAATACATGGACTTACAATGCTTAGTAAATGAAGTGGACATTGCACAACAGTTAAAAAATAGATCTTTGGAGTGCCAACTATAAGCCATTCGAAAAAGAAGCAGGGTAAGCATTCATATAGTATATATGAGTACAGTGGTTATCACTTTAACCGTTCATCGCTGAGGTCCTGGGGTCACACCCCATGGAAGAAAACATCTGTGTCACAGGTTTACCACGACAGAAAAGAGCCAGAATATCGCAATTTCTGATTTCTCCTACTCCTGCACTGATTAAACGCACTTGACCTTCATATTAATCGGTGCAGGTTTCTTTTAGCAGTACAGGGGTTAATCTGCTCAGCTGAGAGCTCCTGGAAGCTTTCCTGCATTAATGCTCAGCTATTGACTGTTGGCCATTCCCATCTCCTATATGATCTGGGCCCTGGCTAGTACTTATTGCCAGAGATAACTTTTTCTGCATGGGTGGAGGTTATTGGTGGTTATTTAAGATTTCTTTTGGTGGATTTATCTATGACTGTTGCTAGGTTTTGAGTGTGTACAAATTCCCCTTCTTCTCCTACTTTGGTTTTACATCATCCTCCACTCCCCGATGTATTCCTCTGTTGTTTGTGTGAGTTTGTTTGTATGATTGATATTTTACTTTAGCCCTGTTTGTATTACCTTATTAGTATGGTTGGTGTATTATGGCAAATTACTACTCCCCTTTTCCATGGGTAGGTGAAGGGTACAGACTGAGGGAAGATTCAGGAGCTATGGCAACGTATGTGGCCCCGGCATCTTGACCATCAGAAGTAATCAGGGTTACAGGGCGAGCTAGAGTGCCCCATAGCATTAGAGAAAGAAAAAGAGCCACTGATCCTGGGTCACCTTACAATAGAGTTGTGACATTCTGCTAGAAGTTTGTATGCTCTCCCCATATTTGTGTGGGTTTCCTCTAGCCTCTCTGGTTTCCTCCCAAAGACATATTGATAAGGAATTTTGATTGTTAGCCCCAGTGGGTACCATAAAGATGATAATGTCTGTAAAGTGCTGTGAAAATTAATGTTGCAGTAAAAGTGATTATTTAAATAAATATAGTACCATGAAGTATTTAACCCCTTCATGACCCAGCCTATTTTGACCTTAAAGACCTTGCCGTTTTTTGCAATTCTGACCAGTGTCCCTTTATGAGGTAATAACTCAGGAACGCTTCAACGGATCCTAGCGGTTCTGAGATTGTTTTTTCGTGACATATTGGGCTTCATGTTAGTGGTAAATTTAGGTCAATAAATTCTGCGCTTATTTGTGATAAAAATGGAAATTTGGCGAAAATTTTGAAAATTTCGCAATTTTCACATTGAATTTTTATTCTGTTAAACTAGAGAGATATGTGACACAAAATAGTTAATAAATAACATTTCCCACATGTTTACTTTACATCAGCACAATTTTGGAAACAAAATTTTTTTTTATTAGGAAGTTATAAGGCTTAAAATTTGACCAGCGATTTGTCATTTTTACAACGAAATTTACAAAACCATTTTTTTTAGGGTCCACCTCACATTTGAAGTCAGTTTGAGGGGTCTATATGGCTGAAAATACCCAAAAGTGACACCATTGTAAAAACTGCACCCCTCAAGGTACTCAAAACCACATTCAAGAAGTTTATTAACCCTTCAGGTGCTTCACAGCAGCAGAAGCAACATGGAAGGAAAAAATTAACATTTAACTTTTTAATCACAAAAATTATCTTTTAGCAACAATTTTTTTATTTTCCCAATGGTAAAAGGAGAAACTAAACCACGAAAGTTGTTGTCCAATTTGTCCTGAGTACGCTGATACCTCATATGTCGGGGTAAACCACTGTTTGGGCGCACGGCAGGGCTTGGAAGGGAAGGAGCGCCATTTGACTTTTTGAATCAAAAATTGGCTCCACTCTTTAGCGGACACCATGTCACGTTTGGAGAGCCCCCGTGTGCCTAAAAATTGGAGCTTCCCCACAAGTGACCCCATTTTGGAAACTAAACGCCCCAAGGAACTTATCTAGATGCAAAATGAGCACTTTGAACCCCCAGGTGCTTCACAAATTGATCTGTAAAAATGAAAAAGTACTTTTTTTCACAAAAAAATTCTTTTAGCCTCAATTTTTTCATTTTCACATGGGCAACAGGATAAAATGGATCCTAAAATGTGTTGGGCAATTTCTCCTGAGTACGCCGATACCTCATATGTGGGGGTAAACCACTGTTTGGGCACATGGTAAGGCTCGGAAGGGAAGGAGCGCCATTTGACTTTTTGAATGAAAAATTATTTCCATCGTTAGCGGACACCATGTCGCGTTTGGAGAGTTCCTGTGTGCCTAAACATTGGCGCTCCACCACAAGTGACCCCATTTTGGAAACTAGACCCCCCAAGGAATTTATTTAGATGCCTAGTGAGCACTTTAAACCCTCAGGTGCTTCACAAATTGATCTGTAAAAATGAAAAAGTACTTTTTTTTCACAAAAAAATTCTTTTTGCCTCAATTTTTTCATTTTCACATGGGCAGTAGGATAAAATGGATCATAAAATTTGTTGGGCAATTTCTCCCGAGTACGCCGATACCTCATATGTGGGGGTAAACCACTGTTTGGGCACACGGCAGGGCTCGGAAGGGAAGGCGCGCCATTTGACTTTTTGAATGGAAAATTAGCTCCAATTGTTAGCGGACACGTTTGAAGAGCCCCTTTGTGCCTGTGCATTGGAGCTCCCCCACAAGTGACCCCATTTTGGAAACTAGACCCCCCAAGGAACTTATCTAGATGCATATTGAGCACTTTAAACCCCCAGGTGCTTCACAGAAGTCTATAACGCAGAGCCATGAAAATAAAAAATAATTTTTCTTTCCTCAAAAATGATTTTTAGCCTGGAATTTCCTATTTTGCCAAGGATAGTAGGAGAAATTGGACCCCAAATATTGTTGTCCAGTTTGTCCTGAGTACGCTGATACCCCATATGTGGGGGTAAACCACTGTTTGGGCGCACGGCAGGGCTCGGAAGGGATGGCACGCCATTTGGCTTTTTAAATGGAAAATTAGCTCCAATCATTAGCGGACACCATGTCACGTTTGGAGAGCCCCTGTGTGCCTAAACATTGGAGATCCCCCAGAAATGACCCCATTTTGGAAACTAGACCCCCAAAGGAACTAATCTAGATGTGTGGTGAGGACTTTGAACCCCCAAGTGCTTCACAGAAGTTTATAACGCAGAGCCATGAAAATTAAAAAAAAAAAATTATTTTCTCAAAAATGATCTTTTAGCCTGCAATTTTTTATTTTCCAAAGGGTAACAGGAGAAATTTGACATCAAAAGTTGTTGTCCAGTTTCTCCTGAGTACGCTGATACCCCATATGTGGGGGTAAACCACTGTTTGTGCACATGCCGGGGCTCGGAAGTGAAGTAGTGACGTTTTGAAATGCAGACTTTGATGGAATGCTCTGTGGGCGTCACGTTGCGTTTGCAGAGCCCCTGATGTGGCTTAACAGTAGAAACCCCCCACAAGTGACCCCATTTTGGACACTAGACCCCGAAAGGAACTTATCTAGATGTGTGGTGAGCACTTTGAAACCCCAAGTGCTTCATAGGAGTTTATAATGCAGAGCCGTGAAAATAATAAATACGTTTTCTTTCCTCAAAAATAATTATTTAGCCCAGAATTTTTTATTTTCCCAAGGGTTACAGGAGAAATTGGATCCCAAAAATTGTTGTCCAGTTTCTCCTGAGTACGCTGATACCCAATATGTGGAGGTAAACCACTGTTTGGGCACATGCCGAGGCTCGGATGTGAAGTAGTGACGTTTTGAAATGCAGACTTTGATGCAATGCTCTGCGGGCGTCACGTTGCGTTTGCAGAGCCCCTGATGTGGCTTAACAGTAGAAACCCCCCACAAGTGACCCCATTTTGGAAACTAGACCCCGAAAGGAACTTATCTAGATGTGTGGTGAGCACTTTGAACCCCTAAGTGCTTCACAGAAGTTTATAATGCAGAGCCGTGAAAATAATAAATACGTTTTCTTTCCTCAAAAATAATTATTTAGCCCAGAATTTTTTAATTTTCCCAAGGGTAACAGGAGAAATTTGACCCCAATCTTTGTTGTCCAGTTTCTCCTGAGTACGGTGATACCCCATATGTGGGGGTAAACTACTGTTTGGGCACATGCCGGGGCTCGGAATTGAAGTAGTGACGTTTTGAAATGCAGACTTTGATGGAATGCTCTGCGGGCGTCACGTTGCGTTTGCAGAGCCCCTGATGTGGCTAAACAGTAAAAAACCCCCACAAGTGACCCCATTTTGGAAACTAGACCCCGAAATTAAATTATCTAGATATGTGGTGAGCACTTTGAACCCCCAAGTGCTTCATAGAAGTTTATAATGCAGAGCCGTGAAAATAATAAATACGTTTTCTTTCCTCAAAAATAATTATTTAGCCCAGAATTTTTTATTTTCCCAAGGGTTACAGGAGAAATTGGACCCCAAAAGTTGTTGTCCAGTTTCTCCTGAGTACGCTGACACCCCATGTGTGGGGGTAAACCACTGTTTGGGCACACGTCGGGGCTCAGAAGGGAAGTAGTGACTTTTGAAATGCAGACTTTGATGGAATGGTCTGCGGGCGTCACATTGCGTTTGCAAAGCCCCTGGTGTGCCCAAACAGTAGAAACCCCCCACAAGTGACCCCATTTTTCTTTCCTCAAAAATGATGTTTTAGCAAGCATTTCTTTATTTTCACAAGGGTAACAGGAGAAACTGAACCCCAGTAATTGATGCGCAGTTTGTCCTGAGTATGCTGGTACCCCATATGTGGGGGTAAACCACTGTTTGGGCACACGTCAGGGCTCGGAATTGAGGGAGCACCATTTGACTTTTTGAATACGAGATTGGCTGGAATCAATGGTGGCGCCATGTTGCGTTTGGAGACCCCCTGATGTGCCTAAACAGTGGAAACCCCTCAATTCTAACTCCAACACTAACCCCCAACACACCCCTAACCCTAATCCCAACTGTAGCCATAACCCTAATCACAACCCTAACCCCAACACACCCCTAACCCTAATCCCAACTGTAGCCATAACCCTAACCACAACCCTAATTCCAACCCTAACCCTAAGGCCATGTGCCCACGTTGCGGATTCGTGTGAGATTTTTCAGCATCATTTTTGAAAAATCTGCGGGTAAAAGGCACTGCGTTTTACCTGCGGATTTTCCGCGGATTTCCAGTGTTTTTTGTGCGGATTTCACCTGCGGATTCCTATTGAGGAACAGGTGTAAAACGCTGCGGAATCCGCACAAAGAATTGACATGCTGCGGAAAATACAACGCAGCGTTTCCGCGCGGTATTTTCCGCACCATGGGCACAGTGGATTTGGTTTTTCATATGTTTACATGGTACTGTAAACCTGATGGAACACTGCTGCGAATCCGCAGCCAAATCCGCACCGTGTGCACATAGCCTAATTCTAAAGGTATGTGCACACACTGCGGAAAACGCTGCGGATCCGCAGCAGTTTCCCATGAGTTTACAGTTCAATGTAAACCTACGGGAAACAAAAATCGCTGTACACATGCTGCGGAAAAACTGCACGGAAACGCAGCAGTTTACATTCCGCAGCATGTCACTTCTTTGTGTGGATTCCGCAGCGGTTTTACAACTGCTCCAATAGAAAATCGCAATTGTAAAACCGCAGTGAAATGCGCTGAAAAAAACACGGTAAATCCGCCATAAATCCGCAGCGGTTTAGCACTGCGGATTTATCAAATCCGCAGCGGAAAAATCCACAGAGGACCAGAATACGTGTGCACATACCAAAACCCTAACCCTAGCCCTACCCCTAGCCCTAACCCTACCCCTAACCCTAACCCTACCCCTACCCCTAACCCTACCCCTAACCCTACCCCTAGCCCTAACCCTACCCCTAACCCTAGCCCTAACCCTATCCCTACCCCTAACCCTAACCCTACCCCTAACCCTAACCCTACCCCTAACCCTACCCCTAACCCTATTCTAACATTAGTGGAAAAAAAAAATTTCTTTATTTTTTTATTGTCCCTACCTATGGGGGTGACAAAGGGGGGGGGGGGTCATTTATTATTTTTTTTTTATTTTGATCACTGAGATAGATTATATCTCAGTGATCAAAATGCACTTTGGAACGAATCTGCCGGCCGGCAGATTCGGCGGGCGCACTGCGCATGCGCCCGCCATTTTGGAAGATAGCGGCGCCCAGGGAGAAGACGGACGGAGCCCGGCAGGATCGGTAAGTATGATGGGGTGGGGGGGAGCATGGGGGGGGAATCGGAGCATGGGGGGGAAATCGGAGCGCGGCAGGCGTGGAACGGAGCACGGGGGGCATGGAACGGAGCACGGGGGGCTGGAACGGAGCACGGGGGGTGGAACGGAGCATGAGGGGGGGTGGATCAGAGTGCAGGGGGGGTGATTGGAGCACGGGGGGGTGATTGGAGCACGGGGGGAGCAGACAAGAGCACGGGGGGGAGCGGAGCACTGAACGGAGGGGAGCCGGAGCAGTGTACCGGCCAGATCGGGGGGCTGGGGGGGCGATCGGTGGGGTGGGGGCACATTAGTATTTCCAGCCATGGCCGATGATATTTCAGCATCGGCCATGGCTGGATTGTAATATTTCACCCGTTATAATAGGTGAAATATTACAAATCGCTCTGATTGGCAGTTTCACTTTCAACAGCCAATCAGAGCGATCGTAGCCACGAGGGGGTGAAGCCACCCCCCCTGGGCTAAGCTACCACTCCCCCTGTCCCTGCAGATCGGGTGAAATGGGAGTTAACCCTTTCACCGGATCTGCAGGGACGCGATATTTCCATGACGCCACATAGGCGTCATGGGTCGGATTGGCACCGACTTTCATGACGCCTACGTGGCGTCATGGGTCGGGAAGGGGTTAACACATTATTTAATATGGATGCATACACTGCACGGTTATTTTTCTCAGATTGGAACATCCTACAGCAGTGTTCCCCAACTCCGGTCCTCAAGAGCCACCAACAGGTCATGTTTTGAGGATTTCCTTAGTGTTGCACAGGTGATTGAATTCTTGCCTGTCCAGGTGATGCAATTATCACCAGTGCAATACTATGGAAATCCTGAAAACATGACCTGTTGGTGGCTCTTGAGGACCGGAGTTGGGGAACACTGTCCTACAGTATTGCTAATGTGGCAATATTTTCTTAAAGGGAACTTGACAGCTTGTTACCATGAGCAGCATGTATCAGGCACTGGTTGTATGATTTCAGCCATGTATGTTTGAATCCGAAACGCAATTCAGAGAAAATCATATATTATAAGTTACTGAGGACCAAACTGCACTGTGACCAGTAAAGAAGGCAGTTCCTTGACAGTTTCTCCAAGCCCACTACCCTTGAGTGACAGGTCTCTTCTCGCATACGTTTATGGGGAGTAACCTGACACTCCAGGGGAGTGATCAGAGAGAAGTGGTTGGGAACACACCTCTACTACTAGTCTCTCATGCGTTTTGGTGCCAAGTGTTTTTCTATGAAACTTTATATTTCTTAGTTAGACATATATAGCTGAAATCACACAGTCAGTGACTGATACATGCTAGTCATGGACTGGGCACTATGTATCAGATGTCAGGTTCACTTTAGTGTTCACCAGCTTTCATGCACTGATTTGTATGATGCATTTTTATTGCCTATTTTCATAGGTTGTTACTAAATATTGTTGCTTTCTATTTCGTATGGAATTAAAATTGCATTTGGAAGGTCCTTTGCCAGACTTGAGGACTGTTTTAGTTGTCTTTAGTTATCTGCATTTGTCATGTGCGTAACATATTGTACATGCCAATAAAGGATTATTTTTCTGTTCATTGAATGTGTCACTACTTATGTTTATACATTTTTTTCTTTTTAGATACTTTATAGTGGTGAGCAAGCGCTCTGGGATAAGGAGTCATCCAAGCACGCTCGTGTCCTAATTGAGTATTTTCGGCGTGCTGGAAAAATGTGCTCGAGTCGCCATGGCTGCATGTCTCATGGCTGTTCGACTGCCGCAACACATGCAGGGATTGTTGGTTTGTTAGGCAATCCCTGCATGTGTTGCAGATGTCAAGCAACCCTGAGACATGCAGCCACGGCGTTTCGATCACATTTGTCGAGAACACCGAAAATACTCGATTAGCACATGTGTGCTTGGATAACACCATTATTAAATGGTTATATGGTCATAATAAGATGTATTAGTCATCCAAAAATTAAACCATACAAAAGGAAAAACATGAACTAATTCTTTTTTTTGTTTTTAATATCTCTGCAAATGTTAGGAACCTAATGAAGCTTATCTAATTATGTTGAGTTTTTGTTGCCTGTTTTTCTTTCTTTTTATTTGATAAAACACATTGTTCTCTACTTTTATTTTCCTTTCAATCAAAACTTCTACAAATTCAAAGTACAATTTGTTCAATTGTAATCTCTAGTGTCCAGTCATCCCCAAGTACATTTTATCAATCTCAATACATACTCTTTTGATATGGTCTGCGGCATGACATAACAATGAGAAATGCATTATACATTCAAGAAAGATCTATCTGGAACTGAATGCATTATTAGAATGGCTCTCAAGTGGCCAGACAATCTAGGAATGAGATACTGAAACAGAACTGATAATAACATCCATCATTTTATATCTCAGTTGGTATAGTAACCAACTTCTTTCACTTTTAAGAACTGTACTTTTAAATATTAGTTCTTGGGGCATTTATTCATCATATGATGTGGTTGCTAAAAAGAATGTTAATATCACAGAAAAAATCTATATTTTTCAAAATCATTGTTTCAAATGTAAAAAAAAATTGAAATGCCAAATTATTTATCAGGAGGAGACAAATGTTGACATGCTTCTCTTCTAAATTTGCACAGAGAACAATCATTAGTAGATAAGATCTGACCAGTCTAGTATCTGAGATTTTCCCTGATCTCTTATAATTTGCATGGGCTTTGTCTTCTCCAATTCTAAAGATAATCTGGCTTCCAATGATTTTGGCTACTGTGTCCTATAAATCATTATTGGCTGCAATCGGTGTGCATTATTAGTACTTTATAAATATAAAAAAAATCACAGTATTGTTTAAATTATATAGTACAAGTATCAATGAAGCAAATATTTTGCCGTAAAAAAAGTCTGTACTTGCAAGATATCATAAAATATAACTTCTAATAATAATTTAAAAAAGAAAACAATAGAAAAATAGAATCACACCCTCACTTCTTAACATCAATTAACAATTATAGGAGGGCTATATCTTACCCTATAAAATCACCGTCGTAACCCTGCCTTGCCACGGAAGTTGGCACCCTACAACTTGCATGTCTCCTGTTATTATTTTGATAAGCTAAGTGATGAAATGGATTATGACAGATTTTTTGCTATAAAACCCCTGTATACTTTAGGTTAGCTATTGAATTATTGCCAGTGCTACTATTATAAGCATCCGTATCTTGGTGGCAGAACTTCTAAGGTATTTATGGATTACAGCTCTATTATTGTTGGAATATGCCCCTGGCAATTTATTTATTGATACACTATTGTGATATTGCGTATATAGAACCTTTTGCGGCCTATTTCTATTTGTCCTTCAATCAGGGCCTATTAGGGCTAGTGATCGGGGGCGCCAGTTGTGCAGACTGTAGGGCACCAACCTCTCTCTGCAAGGCAGGGTTACAATAGTGATTTATTAAGGTGAGACATAGTTCCCCTGTTATTGTCATCTGTTGTTAGGATGTGTGGGCATGGTTCTATTTTTCTACTGTTCTGTTTTTAAAATTATTATTAAAAATGATATTTTATATCTTGCAAGTACAGAGATATTTATGGTGAAATATTTGCTATATAAAAACATTTTTCAAGAAATGTTCTATTGGATGAAAATCTGTCCTGGTCATGGGATGTGCATATACAGTGGTGAAAATAAGTATTCGATACACTGCCAATTTTGTAAGTTTTACCACATAAAAAGAGTGGAGAGGTCTGTAATTTTTATTGTAGGTGCACTTCAACTGAGACAGACCGTATCTTAGAAGTCCAGAAAATGACATGGAAAGATTTGTACATAATTAGCATTTAATTTCATGAAATAAGTTGTTGATATAATAAAAAAAACATAACATAATATTTGGTACAGAAACCTTTGTTTGTAATTACAAAGGTCAGATGTTTCCAGTAGTTCTTGACCAAATTTGCACACACTGCATCAGGGATTTTGGCCCACTCGTCCATAGTGATCTTATTCAGATTTATCTGGTTTTGGTGCTGTCGCTGGGCAATATTGAGTTTCAACTCCCTCCAAAGATTTTCGATTGGTTTAAGGTCTGCCTGGGCCACTCCAGGACTTTGAAATGCTTCTTACGGGGCCACCACTTGGTTGCCCTGACTATGTCTTTCTGGTCATTGTCATACTGGAAGCCCAGCCGCAACACATATTGAATTCACTTATTGAGGGAAGGAAGTTGTTGGCCAAAATCTCACGATATTTGACCCCATACATCCTCCATTAAATATAGTGAAGTCATCCTGTCTCCTTTTTAGAAAAGCACTCCAAAGTATGATGTTTCATTCACCATGCTTCACAGTTGGAATGGTGTTCTTTGAGTTGTACGCATCCGTCTTCTTCCTCCAAACACGGAGAGTATAGTTAATATTTATAAGTTGTATTTTAGCATCATCTGACCACATTACCTTCTCCCATGCCTCTTCTGGTTCATCCAGGTGGTCATTAGTGAACTTCAAATGGGCCTGGACATGTGCTGGCATGAGTAAGGGAACCTTGTGTTTCCTGCAGGATTTTTATCCATGATGGCGTAGCGTGTTACAAACAATAATGTTTGATACCGTGGTCTTAACTCTCTTCAGGTTATTGACCAGG
The DNA here is from genome assembly GCF_032444005.1 of Ranitomeya imitator. Lineage (NCBI taxonomy): Eukaryota > Metazoa > Chordata > Amphibia > Anura > Dendrobatidae > Ranitomeya > Ranitomeya imitator. The sequence continues at coordinate 510,234,842 of NC_091282.1, read as the reverse complement.
TCCTCCAATGTAGTTCTGGACTGATTCCTGACCTTTCTCAGAATCATCCTCACCCCACGAGGCAAGATTTTGCATGGAGCACCAGACCGAGGAAGATTGACAGTCATCTTGTGTTTCTTTCTTTTTCTAATAATTGTGCCAACAGTTGTAGCCTTCTCATCAAGCTGCTTGCCTATTGTCCGGTAGCCCATCCCAGTCTTGTGCAACTCTACACTTTTGTCACTGGTGTCCTTCAACAGTTCTTTAGTCAAGGCCAGAGTGGAGAGGTTGAAGTGTGATTGAGTGTGAGAACAGGTGTCTTTCATAAAGGTAACCAGTTCAAATAGGTTCAATTAATACACGTAACGAGTGCAGAGTAGGAGGGCTTCTTAGAGAAAAACTATCAAGTCTGGGAGAACCAGAATTCTTGCTGGTTGGTAGGTGATCAAATGCTTATTTTATGCAATAAAATGCAAGCTAACTATTTAAAAATTATAAAATATGATTTTATGTTTTTTATTTTTAGATTCTGTCTCTCACAGTTAAAGTGGACCGACAATAAAAATTGCGGACCTCTCCATTGTTTGCAGGAGGGAAAATTTGCAAAATTGGCAGTGTATCAAATACTTATTTTCCTCACTGTAGGTGCACTTGCCTTTTTATAATACAAATACAGTTATAAGAGCTGTGTTAGTTATGATAATGGCAACTGTGTGTCCACCTCATGACCAGGACAGATTTTTGTCCCCTTAAAGTGAAAAATTGAGATGGCTAATGAACGTCTGAAAGTACAGATCTTACAAAGTACAAGAAACTCAGATAGAATATCAAAATGAGAACATCAGTCTCAACATAAACTACAATACTGTGCTATTACATTAAAGGGACACTGTCACCTGAATTTGGAGGGAACAATCTTCAGCCATGGAGGCGGGGTTTTTGGGTGTTTGATTCACCCTTTCCTTACCCGCTGGCTGCATGCTGGCCGCAATATTGGATTGAAGTTCATTCTCTGTCCTCCATAGGACACGCCTGTGCAAGGCAATATTGCCTTGTGCAGGCATGTACTACGGAGGACAGAGAATGAACTTCAATCCAATATTACAGCAAGCGGGTAAGGAAAGGGTGAATCAAACACCCAAAACCCCCGCCTCCATGGCTGAAGATTGTTCCCTCCAAATTCAGGTGACAGTGTGCCTTTAAATACAGTGCTGGTCAGTTGTCACCATTATCGCTCCATTTTTGTTTCATCTGTCCACAAAATATTTTAACTGAAGGATTGCGGTTTGTCAAGATACTCTTTGGCAAAGATCAGTCATTCCATTAAATGTCTTTTCTTAAGCAATGGTTTCTTCCTTGGCCTTTGCCCATAAAGCTCCGCTTGGTTTAGTGTGTGGCATATGGTACTTGTTGAAACCATAACCCCAGACTGTTCCATGCTGGCCTTCAGGTCTTTGGATGTTTAATGTGGTGTTTTTTTTTTTCCACCATTTCCACCAAGCTTTGAAGACATCTCTTGTCAATTTCCATCTTTCCCCCACATCAAGGGTGGTTCTTGATGGATCCATGTTAGGCAAACTTCTTAATAACATTGTGCACTGTTCAAACTGGGATTCCAAGGTCTTTGAAGATGGCCTTATACTCTTTTGGAAGTCATGTGTTAGCTAATAATTGCAGTTCTGATGTGCTCAGACAGCTCTTTTGTCTTCACCATTGTGACAAAGGAACAGGGCCCACCATGCGGCTTTTTAAAACACTGAAGTGATCATTCATTGGGTAATTCATATCCCATGGGCATTGGCAATTAATCAAAGGTCATTTTAATTTGTGATTTACCACAGATGAGTCAAAATGTGTTTCCATACTAATTTCGTGTAAAGGGTGCCAATGCCATTGTCACAGCAAGCTTTAGGTTTTTCAATTTTTTCCCTCCTATTGTTTTTTGTTTAACATTTTTGCTTATCATTTGCTCTTTTGTATTTAACATGATTCATTTTTTTTTTCAAAAGATATTCCACATTATGTACTTAAACTTCATGGCTGCTAATAACGATGAGCAGCACAGTAGACAAAACATTCAAATGATTACAGGATGAATTCTCCTATTTAACTAAGAATAAAGTAAAAATGAATACAGTTTAACCCCTTAGCGACCGCCGATACGCTTTTTAACGGCGGCCGCTAAGGGTACTTAAACCACAGCGCCGTTAATTAAGGGCGCTGTGGAAAAAGTGAATAGCGCCCCCCAGAGTCGGATTTTCTCCGGGGTCTCGGCTGCTGAGGGTAGCCGAGACCCCAGAGAACATGATTCAGGGGGTTTTTAACCCACCCCGCATTTGCGATCGCCGGTAATTGACCGTTTACCGGCGATCGCAAAAAAAAAAACGCGATCTCTTTTTAATTTCTCTGTCCTCCGATGTGATCGCACATCGGAGGACAGAGAAAAGGGGTCCCAGGTAGCCCCCCAATACTCACCTATCTCCCCCGATGCTCCTCGTGTCTCCCGGTGGGCGCCGCCATCTTCAAAATGGCGGGCGCATGCGCAGTGCGCCCGCCGGCCGGCCCCGCGAGAATCTTTGGGGTCTCGGCTGCTGGGGGTAGCCGAGACCCCAAAGAGCATGATCGGGGTCGGTTTTACCGACCCCTGTTTTGCGATCGCCGGTAATTAACTGTTTACCGGCGACCGCAAAAAAAAAAAGAAAAGAAAGTAAAGTGTAATTCTCTGTCCTCTGATGTGATCGCACATCAGAGGACAGAGAAATAGGGGGATTCGGGGACCCTACAATACTCACCTGTGTCCCTGGATTCTCTTGCTGCTCCTCCTGGCCGCCGGCAGAAGAAAATGGCGGGCGCATGCGCAGTGCGCCCGCCATCTGTCTCCATCTGCCGGCCGGCAGGAGAACAGCAGTTGGGGCTAAAATTAGGGTTAGGGGTAGGGTTAGGGGTAGGGTTAGGGGTAGGGTTAGGGCTAGGGTTAGGGTTAGGGTTAGGGGTAGGGTTAGGGTTAGGGTTAGGGTTAGGGTTAGGGGTAGGGTTAGGGGTAGGGTTAGGGGTAGGGGTAGGGGTAGGGTTAGGGTTAGGGGTAGGGTTAGGGTTAGGGGTAGGGTTAGGGCTAGGGTTAGGGTCAGGGCTAGGGTTTGGGCTAGGGTTAGGGCTAGGGTTAGGGCTAGGGCTAGGGTTAGGGCTAGGGTTAGGGTTAGGGCTAGGGTTGGGGCTAAATTTAGGGTTAGGTTTGGGGCTAAATTTAGGGTTAGTGCTAAATTTAGGGTTAGGGTTGGGGCTAAATTTAGGGTTAGGCTTCTTTCACACTTACGTCGGTACGGGGCCGTCGCAATGCGTCGGCCCGACATACCGATGCACGTTGTGAAAATTGTGCACAACGTGGGCAGCAGCTGTAGTTTTTCAACGCATCCGCTGCCCAATCTATGTCCTGGGGAGGAGGGGGCGGAGTTACGGCCACGCATGTGCGGTCAGAAATGGCAGATGCGACGTACAAAAAAACGCTTCATTGAACTTTTTTTGTGCCGACGGTCCGCCAAAACACAACTGATCCAGTGCACGATGGACGCGACGTGTGGCCATCCGTCACGATCCGTCAGCAATACAAGTCTATGGGCAAAAAACGCATCCTGCGGGCACATTTGCAGGATCCGTTTCTTGTACAAAACGACGGATTGCGACGGAATGCCAAACGACGCAAGTGTGAAAGTAGCCTTAGGGCTAGGGTTAGGGTTGGGGCTAAAGTTAGGGTTAGAGTTGGGATTAGGGTTAGGGTTTGGATTAGGGTTGGTATTAGGGTTAGGGTTGGCATTAGGGTTACGCTTGGGATTAGGGTTAGGTTTGGGATTAGGGTTAAGGTTAGGGTTGTGATTAGGGGTGTATTGGGATTAGGGTTAGGTTTGAGGTTAGGGTTGAGATTAGGATTAGGGGTGTGTTGGATTTAGGGTTTTGATTAGGGTTATGGTTAGGGTTGACATTAGGGTTGTTTTGGGGTAAGGGTTGTGATTATGGTTAGGGTTAGTGATTAGGATCATGGATCAGGTTGGGATTAGGGTTAGGGGTGTGTTGGGGTTAGGGTTGGAGCTAGAATTGGGGGGTTTCCACTGTTTAGGTACATCAGGGAGTCTCCAAACACGACAGCCAATTTTGCGCTCAAAAAGTCAAATGGTGCTCCCTCCCTTCTGAGCTCTGCCGTGCGCCCAAACAGTGGGTTACCCCCACATATGGGGCATCAGCGTACTCGGGATAAATTGGACAACAACTTCTGGGGTCCAATTTCTCTTGTTACCCTTGTGAAAATAAAAACTTGGGGGCTACAATATCTTTTTTGTGGAAAAAAAATATTTTTTATTTTCACGACTCTGCATTCTAAACTTCTGTGAAGCACTTGGGCATTCAAAGTTCTCACCACACATCTAGATAAGTTCCTTGGGGGGTCTAGTTTCCAAAATGGGGTCACTTGTGGGGGGTTACTACAGTTTAGGTACATCAGGGGCTCTGCAATCGCAACATAATGCCCACAGACCATTCTATCAAAGTCTGCATTCCAAAAAGGCGCTCCTTCCCTTCCGAGCTCTGCCATGCGCCCAAACAGTGGTTTACCCCCACATATGGCGCATAAGCATACTCGGGATAAATTGCACAACAACTATAGCAGTCCAATTTCTCCTGCTACCCTTGTGAAAATAAAAACTTGGGGGCTACAATATCTTTTTTGTGGAAAAAAAAAATATTTTTTATTTTCACGACTTTGCATTCTAAACTTCTGTGAAGCACTTGGGCATTCAAAGTTCTCACCACACATCTAGATAAGTTCCTTGGGGGGTCTAGTTTCCAAAATGGGGTCACTTGTGGGGGGTTACTACAGTTTAGGTACATCAGGGGCTCTGCAATCGCAACATAAAGCCCACAGACCATTCTGTCTGCATTCCAAAAAGGCGCTCCTTCCCTTCAGAGCTCTGCCGTGCGCCCAGTGGTTTACCCCCACATATGGTGCATCAGCGTACTCGGGATAAATTGGACAACAACTATTGCAGTCCAATTTCTCCTGTTACCCTTGTGAAAATAAAAACTTGGGGGCTACAATATCTTTTTTGTGGAAAAAAAAATATTTTTTATTTTCACGACTCTGCATTCTAAACTTCTGTGAAGCACTTGGGCATTCAAAGTTCTCACCACACATCTAGATAAGTTCCTTGGGGGGTCTAGTTTCCAAAATGGGGTCACTTGTGGAGGGTTTATACTGGTTAGGTACATCAGGGGCTCTGCAAACGCAACATAATACCCGCAGACCATTCTATCAAAGTCTGCATTCCAAAACGGCGCTCCTTCCTTCCGAGCTCTGCCGTGCGCCCAAACAGTGGTTTACCCCCACATATGGGGTACCAGCATACTCAGGACAAATTGGAAAACAACTTTTGGGGTCCATTTTCTCTTGTTTCCCTTGTGAAAATAAAAACTTGGGGGCTAAAAAATCTTTTTTGTGGAAAAAAAAATATTTTTTATTTTCACGGCTCTGCATTCTAAACTTCTGTGAAGCACTTGGGCATTCAAGGTTCTAACCACACATCTAGATAAGTTCCATGGGGGGTCTAGTTTCCAAAATGGGGTCACTTGTGGGGGATTTCTACTGTTTAGGCACATCAGGGGCTCTCCAAACGCGACATGGCGTCCGATCTCAATTCCTGCCAATTCTACATTGAAAAAGTAAAACGGCACTCTTTCTCTTCCAAGCTCTGCGGTGCGCCCAAACAGTGGTTTACCCCCAAATATTGGGTATTGACGTACTCAGGAGAAATTGCACAACAACTTTAGTGGTCTAATTTCTCCTGATACCCTTGTGAAAATAAAAATTTGTGGGCAAAAAGATCATTTTTGTAGAAAAAATGCAATTTTTTTTTTCACGGCTCTACGTTATAAACTTCTGTGAAGCACATGGGGGTTCAAAGTGCTCGCCACACATCTAGATAAGTTCCTTAAGGGGTCTAGTTTCCAAAATGGTGTCACTTGTGGGGGGTTTCCACTGTTTAGGCACATCAGGGGCTCTCTAAACGTGACATGGCGTCCGATCTCAATTCCAGCCAATTCTGCATTGAAAAAGTCAAACGGCGCTCCTTCACTTCTAAGTTCTGTGGTGCGCCCAAAAAGTGGTTTACCCCCACATATGGGGTATTGGCGTATTCAGGAGAAATTGCATAACAAAATTTATGGTTACATTTCTGTTTTTACACTTGTGAAAATAAAAAAAATGGTTCTGAATTAAGATGTTTGCAAAAAAAAGTTAAATGTTCATTTTTTCCTTCCACATTGTTTCAGCTCCTGTGAAGCACGTAAAGGGTTAATAAACTTCTTGAATGTGGTTTTGAGAACCTTGAGGGGTGTAGTTTTTAGAATGGTGTCACACTTCATTATTTTCTATCATATAGACCCCTCAAAATGACTTCAAATGTGATGTGGTCCCTAAAAAAAAATGGTGTTGTAAAAATGAGAAATTGCTGGTCAACTTTTAACCCTTATAACTCCCTAAAAAAAAAATTTTGTTTCCAAAATTGTGCTGATGTAAAGTAGACATGTGGGAAATGTTATTTATTAACTATTTTTCGTGACATATCTCTCTGATTTAAGGGCATAAAAATACAAAGTTTGAAAATGGCAAAATTTTAAAAATTTTCGCCATATTTCCGTTTTTTTCATAAATAATCGCAAGTAATATCGAAGAAATGTTACCACTAACATGAAGTACAATATGTCACGAAAAAACATTCTCAGAATCAGCGGGATCCGTTGAAGCATTCCAGAGTTATAACCTCATAAATTGACAGTGGTCAGAATTGCAAAAATTGGCCTGGTCATTAAGTACCAAATTGGCTCTGTCACTAAGGGGTTAAAAACTATAAAAAGTTAAATGCATAAAATTATAATTACCCTTATTTTCTTTATTTAAACATTTTATTTTTTATTTTAAATGCAGTAAAAATGTGTCAAAACATTCTATATACCCTATAAAAAATACAACAGAAAAATTAAACAGTTATGTTTCTCAGGAAATGGCAACACAAACCAATGTTTTGTTTTATTTTTACAAATTACTTAACTTTTTCTATTCTCCATTTAAATAGTATATTATTGGTAAATTTACTTACTCATCCCATACAATGAACACCATAAAAAACAAAACCTCAAAAACCAATGGTTGAATTCAGAGTTTCCAGTTTCCTGTAAATTGTATGAGGAAAGGAATTTGTTCTGCAGAAAATAAATCTCTAGCCAGCTATGTCAACAGAAAATTCAATAGTTATAATTGTGTGAAAAGAGGAAAAAAAATGAAAGCACAACTACTAAGTCTCAGGACTCAAGCCCAGCAGCTCCTGCGCATTAGGCATAGTAACATAGAAAGATAGTTAGTAAGGCCGAAAAAAGACATTTGTCCATCCAGTTCAGCCTATATTCCATCATAATAAATCCCCAGATCTACGTCCTTCTACAGAACCTAATAATTGTATGATACAATATTGTTCTGCTCCAGGAAGACATCCAGGCCTTTCTTGAACCCCTCGACTGAGTTCGCCATCACCAACTCCTCAGGCAAGCAATTCCAGATTCTCACTGCCCTAACAGTAAAGAATCCTCTTCTATGTTGGTGGAAAAACCTTCTCTCCTCCAGACGCAAAGAATGCCCCCTTGTGCCCGTCACCTTCCTTGGTATAAACAGATTCTCAGCGAGATATTTGTATTGTCCCCTTATATACTTATACATGGTTATTAGATCGCCCCTCAGTCGTCTTTTTTCTAGACTAAATAATCCTAATTTCGCTAATCTATCTGGGTATTGTAGATCTCCCATCCCCTTTATTAATTTTGTTGCCCTCCTTTGTACTCTCTCTAGTTCCATTATATCCTTCCTGAGCACCGGTGCCCAAAACTGGACACAGTACTCCATGTGCGGTCTAACTAGGGATTTGTAATGCTCTCATCATGTGTATCCAGACCTCTTTTAATGCACCCCATGATCCTGTTTGCCTTGGCAGCTGCTGCCTGGCACTGGCTGCTCCAGGTAAGTTTATCATTAACTAGGATCCCCAAGTCCTTCTCCCCGTCAGATTTACCCAGTGGTTTCCCGTTCAGTGTGTAATGGTGATATTGATTCCTTCTTCCCATGTGTATAACCTTACATTTATCATTGTTAAACCTCATCTGCCACCTTTCAGCCCAAGTTTCCAACTTATCCAGATCCATCTGTAGCAGAATACTATCTTCTCTTGTATTAACTGCTTTACATAGTTTTGTATCATCTGCAAATATCGATATTTTACTGTGTAAACCTTCTACCAGATCATTAATGAATATGTTGAAGAGAACAGGTCCCAATACTGACCCCTGTGGTACCCCACTGGTCCCAGCGACCCAGTTAGAGACTATACCATTTATAACCACCCTCTGCTTTCTATCACTAAGCCAGTTACTAACCCATTTACACACATTTTCCCCCAGACCAAGCATTCTCATTTTGTGTACCAACCTCTTGTGCGACACGGTATCAAATGCTTTGGAAAAATCGAGATATACCAGGTCCAATGACTCACCGTGATCCAGCCTTTTAGAGCCCTTTTTGAATATTGGCACCACATTTGCTATGCGCCAGTCCTGCGGAACAGACCCCGTCGCTATAGAGTCCCTAAAAATAAGAAATAATGGTTTATCTATTACATTACTTAGTTCTCTTAGTACTCGTGGGTGTATGCCATCCGGACCCGGAGATTTATCTATTTTAAACTTATTTAGCCGGTTTCGCACCTCTTCTTGGGTTAGATTGGTGACCCTTAATATAGGTTTTTCATTGTTTCTTGGGATTTCACCTAGCATTTCATTTTCCACCGTGAATACCGTGGAGAAGAAGGTGTTTAATATGTTAGCTTTTTCCTCGTCATCTACAACCATTCTTTCCTCACTATTTTTTAAGGGGCCTACATTTTCAGTTTTTATTCTTTTACTATTGATATAGTTGAAGAACAGTTTGGGATTAGTTTTACTCTCCTTAGCAATGTGCTTCTCTGTTTCCTTTTTGGCAGCTTTAAATTAGTTTTTTAGATAAAGTATTTTTCTCCCTATAGTTTTTTAGAGCTTCAATGGTGCCATCCTGCTTTAGTAGTGCAAATGCTTTCTTTTTACTGTTAATTGCCTGTCTTACTTCTTTGTTTAGCCACATTGGGTTTTTCCTATTTCTAGTCCTTTTATTCCCACAAGGTATAAACCGCTTACAGTGCCTATTTAGGATGTTCTTAAACATTTTCCATTTATTATCTGTATTCTTATTTCTGAGGATATTGTCCCAGTCTACCAGATTAAGGGCATCTCTAAGCTGGTCAAACTTTGCCTTCCTAAAGTTCAGTATTTTTGTGACTCCCTGACAAGTCCCCCTAGTGAAAGACAGGTGAAACTGTACAATATTGTGGTCGCTATTTCCTAGATGCCCGACCACCTGCAGATTTGTTATTCTGTCAGGTCTATTAGATAGTATTAGGTCTAAAAGTGCTGCTCCTCTGGTTGGATTCTGCACCAATTGTGAAAGATAATTTTTCTTGGTTATTAGCAGAAACCTGTTGCCTTTATGGGTTTCACAGGTTTCTGTTTCCCAGTTAATATCCAGGTAGTTAAAGTCCCCCATAACCAGGACCTCATTATGGGTTGCAGCTTCATCTATCTGCTTTAGAAGTATACTTTCCATGATTTCTGTTATATTTGGGGGTTTGTAACAGACCCCAATGAGAATTTTGTTACCATTTTTCCCTCCATGAATTTCGACCCATATGGACTCGACATCCTCATTCCCTTCGCTAATATCCTCCCTTAAAGTGGACTTTAGACAAGACTTTACATAGAGACAAACCCCTCCTCCTCTCCGATTTTTACGATCCTTTCTAAACAGACTGTAACCCTGTAAGTTAACTGCCCAGTCATAGCTTTCATCTAACCATGTCTCGGTTATTCCCACTATGTCAAAGTTACCTGTAGATATTTCTGCTTCTAGTTCTTCCATCTTGTTTGTCAGGCTTCTGGCGTTTGCGAGCATGCAGTTTAGAGGATTTTGTTTTGTTCCAATCTCCTCGCTGTGGATTGTTTTAGAAATGTTCTTACCTCCCTTCTGAGTATGTTTTCCTGGGTCTTCTTTGTTCCAGTCTAATGTTTTTCTTCCCGTCCCCTCTTCTTCTAGTTTAACGCCCTCCTGATGAGTGTAGCGAGTCTTCTGGCGAATGTGTGTTTCCCAGGTTTGTTGAGGTGTAGTCCGTCTCTGGCGAGGAGTCCATCGTACAAGTAATTCACACCGTGGTCCAGGAATCCGAATCCTTGTTGTCTGCACCATCGCCTTAGCCAGTTGTTTGCATCAAGGATCCTGTTCCATCTCCTGGTGCCATGCCCGTCTACTGGAAGGATAGAAGAAAAAACTACCTGTGCATCCAGTTCCTTTACTTTCTTCCCCAACTCTTCAAAGTCTTTGCAGATTGTCGGTAGGTCCTTCCTTGCCGTGTCATTGGTGCCAACATGTATCAGAAGAAATGGGTGGACGTCCTTGGAGCTGAAGAGCTTTGGTATCCTATCGGTCACATCCTTGATCATCGCATCTGGAAGGCAGCATACTTCTCTTGCGGTTATGTCCGGTCTGCAGATGGCTGCTTCTGTGCCTCTCAGTAGTGAGTCTCCCACCACCACCACTCTTCGTTGCTTCTTGGCTGTACTTTTTGCGGTCCCTTGTTGCTGTGTGCCCTTTTCTTTTTTGCTTGCTGGTATTGCTTCAACCTTAGGTGTGCCATCTTCATCCTCTACAAAGATTTGATATCGGTTCTTCAGTTGTGTGGTTGGTGATTGCTCCATGGTCTTCTTGCTTCTTTTGGTCACATGTTTCCACTCATCTGCTTTTGAAGGTTCTCTGACACTTTTTTCACATTCTGTGACCAGTAGAGATGCTTCTGTTCTGTCTAGGAAGTCTTCATTCTCTTTGATGAGTTTCAAAGTTGCTATTCTTTCTTCCAGACCCCGCACCTTTTCTTCTAAAAGGGCCACTAGTCTACACTTCTGACAGGTGAAATTGGATTCTTCTTCTGGTCGATCTGTGAACATGTAGCACATGCTGCAGCTCACCATGTAGGTTGTCACATCTGCCATGTTGCTCCTAGATCCTGCTGACTTGCTGTGTGTTTTCCTTCTTGTGTAATCTACTCAGCCAAGCTTTCTTGCAATAATGTCCTACAGGCAAAAATTCGCGCGCCGTAAGCCGCAGCATCTCTTCCCTCTGAGCTTTTCAGCTGGCTGGACAGTTCCTTGCTAACCCAGATACTAGTACCTGTGTTATTTCTGATCATCTCCACCCTGAGTTCCTGATTGACTCAACCCTGTGATCTCCTGATTGAACACTCCATGGTGGCTCATTAGTTAGCACTGCAGCCTTGCAGCACTGGGGTCCTGGGTTCAAATTCCACCAAGGACAACATCTGCAAGGAGTTTGTATGTTCTCCACGTGTTTGTATTGGTTTCCTCCGGGTACTCCGGTTTCCTCCCACACTCCAAAGACATACTGATAGGGAATCTACATTGTGAGCCCCATCAGAGAAAGTGATGATAATGTGTGCAAACTGTAAGGAGCTGCGGAATATGTTAGCGCTATATAAAAGTAAAGATTATTATTATTAAATCTGGTAGTGCACTTTCTTCCTTGCAAGATTTTTGAAATCCCAGCCCTTAGTCAAGATTCTTTACACCTGCTGCATATCATTATCATCATACTGCTTTTACCATGCACCCTATATGACCCTCCTTTTTAGTAATTAGAATTTGTTACTTTTAGGGGCAGTCAAGAGTCCGAGAATGGACCGCAATGCAAGGACCACCAGAGCATGACAACTTTTTATATTTCTATGAAGTTTTCATTCTTTGTCTGATCTCACTTCAATGTATATGAGTCAGGGCCATGGGTTCTTCGGTACCTTGTCTGGTACTTAAAAGGATGTGTCGCAGCGGCAGTGACCCGGTCCGTGGCCCTGGGCGCCTATTTTAACGGAACAGTCTTTAAAGGGGTTAGTTGAATAATAAAAGTTTGTGACGCCATCTGTGGCATTGGAACAGGGGTGACCGACGCTGCTTAAAGGGGTCTACTGGGGTGATGTTATGGCAGCAGGGATGGTATGGTATGGCTTCCCATAGGTGAAGCTGGGTACCCAGGGCTCCCAGTGTAATAGATAAAGATGGTGATAGGTGGTGTAGTAAGAAACAGAAGACACAGGGTTGCAGTCTCTTTACCTCTTTACTGTATGATTCAGGCAGCCACAGTCCAGGATACCGGATCACAGGTGCTGGTGGTAGTCTGGCTGGCTTGGAAGCGTCTTAGGAATCCCCCTAACCAGGTGGAGCTGGAAGCCTTCGTTCTAGTGCTGTGTCATTGTAGTCCCTTGCTGCCTTAGGCCTCACACAAGGTCATCACATTTTCTCTCTGTCCCCCTTTAGGTAGGACGCTAACCCGTACGACAGGTAACTCGAACCTTTTTACAGGATCTCTATCACGATCTGGGTTCTATCTGTTACTGTGTCCTCGGGTGTAAATGGAGGACAAGTAACTTGAAATCTAGCAGTCCACCGGTTTCTGCAGTGGGGCATGAAGTTACACCCACAACCTCAGTCTTCCGGCTACTGGTATCTGCGTTCAGGTGGGGGAAGTTGAGTCACAACTTCTCTCTCCAGCTCTTCACTTCGCCTTTGCTTCCTCCTCCTTTCAGTCTCTTTACAAGTTGCGCTGCTCTTTTTTTCCTTCCCAGGAGCTGCAGAATCACTCGTCTGCACGGCCCCAGCTTTCCTTCCTCACTCCTCGCTCTTCTCTCCCCAACTGCCTAGCAACTGACTCCTCCTTCCGACCAGAGATAGCAGCTCCCTTGAAGTCGGGTGTAGAGCTCCCCCTTCTGGCCTGAGGTCAGAACGGTGTTGTATGTGCTGAATACCTGTTAAAGGGATCATTCCTTGCCTCCAAGCATGACATCACTCTCTTTGTGAGGAAAGCAATGCCACTGTAACAATTGGTTACCTGGGTTTTACACCCCCCCCCCCCTGTTAAATCCAGTACTCCCAGATTGGGAAAACAAAAACAATAAATTGGTTAAAGACATGTACAAACATTTTTTAAATGCATTTTAATTGGTAAAATAACTTTTTCTTCCCTTTATGGGAGGCTGTTTTCTTAAACGTTACATAACACAAGTGCAAACATTTTTCAAGTGCACAATATTACATTAATAACACTTTTAGTCCTTGTTCTAGGGCAGTTCCTCAGGCCTGCATCCTCCTGGACTGGAGGCCAGCTGTATCTTCTCCTTTGAGGCACTTGCATGGACTGCACAATTTTGGTTAAGGGCATAGTCCTGTATATTGTCCTGCACCCTCTGTTTACATCCAAAGAATCTCATTTTTATTTCTGCTGCAGTGCGAGTGTCAAAAGTGTTTTTTGGACCAGCCAATATCTGTTTGACAGTCCCTTTTTCAGTGTTCGGCCAGGACTTTACTTCCCTCTGGGCTGCACCAGTTAACTTTCCAATGAGGATGTTGACTTTTTGCTCCTCAGACAGGGGGTACACTTTAAACAAACTGCAGAATCTCTCCTTAAAATCACTCAGGGTGTGTGACTCCACTGAGTACTGTGGTAACCAGGCCGCTGCTGATATGTATAGCATAAGTAATGACATTATAGGAGCTGGGGCTGTGACCACCACTGGGTCTGGAGGCATTATGGGGGCTGCAGCTGCGTCTGCCACCAGCGATGCATCTCCACCTGGGCTGGACATGTTCCTTCTCCTCCCGGTTAACTTCAGCCAGGCCCTGGCTCAATTACATTGATCAGTGGCTGCTCTGTCTGCGGGCTGGAAGAACTCCTTCCGTTCTCCAAGTTGGGACTTCCTGCTTTCCATTCGCTCACAACAAAGCGCACCAGAGCTTCACTTCGTGCTCTTTCTTCTGAGTGCCGCTCACGATGGCATGCCCCGCTGCTTCCCGCGTGCCATGTGGCACTGTAATAGCGGCAGTTTTTGGCTGCAATTTTTGAAAATTCTATCACACGCACCGTGTGACGCAGTTATGGTGATGATTTAGAACCCCATTGAAGTCTCTGGCACACAATTTAATAAAGTCTCTCTTTTAAGTACAGTATCTTAGGCACACAAGACCCTCTTCAATGGGTCGGTCTAATCTTTTCATGACGCCAAGTTGAGTCACCCGTTAGGGCCGTGGGGTACTCAGTACCGGGTCAGGTACTTAAAGGGATGTGTCAAGGCGGTAGTAACCCAGTCCGTGGCCCTGGGCGCCCATGTTAAAGGGATGGTCTTTTAAAGAATTAGTTGAATAATAAAAGTTCATGACGCCACCTATGGTATTCGGTCAGGGGTGACCGGCGCTGCTTAACCCCTTAAACCCCAAGGGTGGTTTGCACGTTAATGACCGGATCAATTTTTACAATTCTGACCGCTGTCCCTTTATGAGGTTATAACTCTGGAACGCTTCAATGGACCCTGACAATTCTGACTATCTTTTCTCTTGACATATTGTACTTCATGATAGTGGTAAAATTTCTTTGATGCTACCTGCATTTATTTGCGAAAAAAATCGAACTCTGAGGGAAATTTTGAAAATTTTGCAATTTTTCAATTTTTAATTGTTATGCCCTTAAATCACAGATATATGTCACACAAAACACTTAATAAGTAACATTTCCAACCTGTCTACTTTACATCAGCACAATTTTGGAACCCCAATTTTTTTTTTGTTAGGGGGTTATAAGGGTTAATTTTTGACCAGTAATTTCTCATTTTTACAACACCTATTTTTAGGGACTGCATCAGATTTGAAGTAACTTTGAGGGGTCTATATGATGGAAAATACCCAAGTGTGACTCCATTATAAAAACTGCACCCCTCAAGGTGCTCAATAGCATATTCAAGAAGTTTATTAACCCTTCAGGTGTTTCACAGGAATTATTGGAATGTTCAAAAAAAATTAACATTTAACTTTTTTTCACAAAAAAATTAATTCAGCTCCAATTTGTTTAATTTTACCAAGGGTAACAGGAAAAATTGGAGCCCAAAAGTTGTTGAACAATTTATACTGAGTATGCTGAGACCCCATATGTGGGGGTAAACCACTGTTTGGGCGCATGGCAGAACTCGGAAGGGAAGGAGCGCTGTTTGACTTTTCAAAGCAAAATTGACTGGAATTGAGAAAGGACACCATGTCTTGTTTGGAGAGCCCCTGATGTGCCTAAACATTGAAACCCCCCACAAGTGACACCTTTTTGGAAAGGAGACCCCCTATGGAACATATCTAGATATGTGGTGAGCACTTTTACTCACCAAGTGCTTCACAGAAGTCTATAATGTAGAGCCATAAAAATTAAAAAATCATATTTTTTCATAAAAATTATATTTTGGCCTCCAATTTTTTCTTTTCCCAAGGGTAAGAGAAGAAATTGGACTCCAAAAGTTGTAGTGCAATTTGTCCTGAGTACGCTGATACTTGATATTTGGGGGTAAACCACTGTTTGGGCGCATGGCAGAGCTCAGAAGGGAAGGAATGCCGTTTGACCTTTCAATGCAAATTGACTGGAATTGAGATAGGACACCATGTCGCGTTTGGAGAGCCCCTGATGTGTCTAAAACAGTGGAAAACCCCCACAAGTGATACCAGTTTGGAAAGTAGACCTCCTATGGAACTAATATAGCTGTGTTGTGAGAACTTTGAACCACTAAGTGTTTCACTACAGTTTATAATGCAGAGCCATGAAAATAAATATTTTTTTCAACAAAAATTATTTTTTAGCCCCCAGTTTTATATTTTCCCAAGTGTAACAGGAGAAATTGGACCCCAATAGTTGTTGTCCAATTTGTCCTGAGTATGATGATACCCCATATGTGGGGGGTACCACCATTTGGGTGCATGGCAGAGCTCGGAAGGGAAGGAGTGCCATTTGGAATGAAGACTTAGATAGATTGGTCTGTAGGCGTCACATTGTATTTGCAGAGACCCTGATGTACCTAAACAGTAGAACCCCCCACAAATGACCCCCAGATTGGAAACTAGACCCCCCAAGGAACTTATCTAGATGTGTTGTGAGAACTTTGATCCCCCAAGTGTTTCACTACAGTTTATAACGCAGAGCCGTGAAAATAAAAAATCTTTTTTTCCCAGAAAAATTATTTTTTTAGGCCCTAATTTTTTATTTTCCCAAGGGTACCAAGACAAATTGGACCCCAAAAGTTGTTGTCCAATTTGACCTGAGTACGCTGAGTACGTATATGTTGGGGTAAACCCATTTTTGGGCGCACAGGAGAGCTCGGAAGGGAAGGAGCACTGTTTTACTTTTTCAATGCAAAATTGGCTGGAATTTAGATCGACGCCATGTCGCATTTGGAGAGCCCCTGATGTGCCTAAACAGTGGAAACCCCCATTTCTAACTCCAACCCTAACCTGAACACACCCGTAACCCTAATCCCAACCCTAACCCTAACCACAACTCTAACCCGAACACGCACCTAACCCTAATCCCAACTACACCCCTAAACCCAACACACCCCTAACCCCAGCATACCCCTAACCCTAATCCCAACCCTAATCACACCCCTAACTCCAACACACCCCAAACCATAATCCCAATCATAACCCTAACCATACCCCTAACCCTGACATACCCCTAACCCTAATCCCAATCCTAATCCCAACCTTAAATGTAATCCAAACCCTAACCCTAATTTTAGCCCTAACCCTAACCCTAACTTTAGCCCCAACCCTAACACTAACTTTAGCCCCAACGCTAACTGTAGCCCTAACCGTAACTTTAGCCCCAACCCTAACCTTAACCTTAATGGGAAATTGGAAAGAAATACTTTTTTTAATTTTATTATTTTTCCCTAACTAAGGGGGTGATGAAGGGGGTTTTGATTTACTATTTAGAGCGGGTTTTTTAGCGGATTTTTATGATTGGCAGCTGTCACACACCAAAAGACTCTTTTTATTGCAAAAAAATAGTTTTGGCGTCTCCACATTTTGAGAGCTTTAATTTTCCATATAAATAATTTTTCCATATTTTGGCCCACAGAGTCATGTGAAGTCTTGTTTTTTTGCGGGATGAGTTGACATTTGTATTGGTACATTTTAGGACACGTGACATATTTTGAGCGCTTTTTATTCTGATTTTTGTGAGGCAGAATGATCAAAACCCAGCAATTTATGAATTTCTTTTTGGGGGGGGGGGTTTATACCGTTCCGCCTGTGGTAAAATTGATAAAGCAGTTTTATTCTTCGGGTTAGTATGATTAGAGCGATATCTCATTTATGTCTTTTTTTAGATTTTGGCGCTTTTATACGATAAAAACTATTTTTTATAAAAAAAATATTTTTGCATCGCTTTATTCTGAAGATTATAACTTTTTTATTTTTTCGCTGATGATGCTGTATGGCAGCTCGTTTTTTTGCGGGACAAGATGACATTTTCAACGGTACCATGTTTATCTATATCCATCTTTTTTCACCGCGTTATTCCACTTTTTGTTCGGCGGTATGATAACAAAGCGTTATTTTTTGCCTCGTTTTTTTTTTTACGGCGTTCACTGAAGGAGTTAACTAGTGGGACAGTTTCATAGGTCGGGTCGTTACAGACACAGCAATAATAAATACGTGTACTTTTATTGTTTTGCTTTTTTATTTAAAGAAATGTATTTATTGGAAAAATATATATTTTTTCTTTATTTTGGAATTTATTTATTTTTTTACACATGTAAATATTTTTTGTTTTACTTTTTTACTTTGTCCCAGGGTGGGACATCATGCTGTATGAAGAACCCGGAATGAGCCCTAAGGCCATTTTGGATCCGGGGCCTGCAGGAAGAAGACGCTCGGAACAACGCAATCACATTGCGTTGTTCCGAGGGTCTCAGGGAAGCACGCAGGGAGCCCCCTCCCTGCACGATGGTTCCCTATGCCGCCGAAACACTGCGATCATGTTTGATCGTAGTGTTCCAGGGGTTAATGTGCCAGGAGAGGTCCGTGACCGCTCCTGGCACATAGTGCCATATGTCAGCTGTAATAATCAGCTGACACCTGGTGGCGATCGGCCGCGCTCCCCTCGTGAGCGCCGCCGATCGCCTATGACATCCTATTCCATCCCTGGGAATTAAATCCCAGGTCACCTCGATGTGATAGTACGGCATATGGAATTAAAATAGTAACATAGTAACATAGTTATTAAGGTTAAAGGAAGACTTTAAGTCCATCTAGTTCAACCCATAGTCTAACCTTACATGCCCTAACGTGTTGATCCAGAGGAAGGCAAAAAAAACCATGTGGCAAAAAGTAAGCTCCCCATTGGGGAAAAAAAATCCTTCCCGACTTCACATACGGCAATCAGACTAGTTCCCTGGATCAACGCCCTATCAAGGAATCTAGTGTATATACCCTGTAACATTAGACTTTTCAAGAAAGGCATCCAGACCCCTCTTAAATTTAAATAATGAATCACTCATTACAACATCATAAGGCAGAGAGTTGCATAGTCTCACTGCTCTTACAGTAAAGAATCCGCGTCTGTTATTATGCCTAAACCTTCTTTCGTCCTTTCGTAGAGGATGCCCCCTTGTCCCTGTCTCAGGCCTATGAATAAAAAGATCATCAGAAATGTCTTTGTACTGTCCCCTCATATATTTATACATTAAAATAAGATCACCCCTTAGTCTTCATTTTTCCTAACTAAATAGCCCCAAGTGTAATAACCTATCTTGGTATTGCAGACCCCCCAGTCCTCTAATAACCTTGGTCGCTCCGCTTCTTATACACCGGAGACCAGAACTGTGCACAGTATTCTATGTGTGGTTGAACTAGTGACTTGTATAGAGGTAAAATTATGTTCTCCTCATGAGCATCTATGCCTCTTTTAAAGCATCCCATTATTTTAATTGCCTTTGTAGTAGCTGCCTGACACTGACCACTAAATGTGAGTTTGTCATCCACCCATACACCCAGGTCTTTTTCATTGATGGTTTTGCCCAGAGTTTTAGAATTAAGCACATAATTATACATCTTATTACTTCTACCCAAGTGCATGACCTTACATTTATCCCCATTAAAGCTCATTTGCCATTTATCAGCCCAAGCTTCTAGTTTACATAAATCATCCTGTAATATAAAATTGTCCTCCTCTGTATTGATTACCCTGCAGAGTTTAGTGTCATCTGCAAATATTGAAATTCTACTCTGAATGCCCCCTACAAGGTCATTAATAAATATGTTAAAAAGAAGAGGGCCCAATACTGACCCCTGTGGTACCCCACTGCTAACCGCTACCCAGTCCGAGTGTGTTCCATTAATAACCACCCTTTGTTTCCTATCCCTGAGCCAGCTCTCAACCCACTTGCACATATTTTCCCCTATCCCCATTATTCTCATTTTATGTATCAACCTTTTGTGTGGCACCATATCAAAAGCTTTTGAAAAGTCCATATACACTACATCCACTAGGTTCCCTTGGTCCAGTCCGGAACTTACCTCTTCATAGAAGCTGATCAAATTAGTCTAACATGAACGGTCCATAGTAAACCCGTGCTGATACTGGGTCATGAGGTTATTCATCTTCAGATACTCCAGTATAGCATCCCTTAGAATGCCCTCCAGGATTTTACCCACAGTAGAGGTTAAGCTTACTGGCCTATAATTTCCGAGTTCAGTTTTTGTCCCCTTTTTGAATATTGGCACCACATTTGCTATACGCCAGTCCTGTGGTACAGACCCTGTTATTATGGAGTCTTTAAAGATTAAAAATAATGGTCTATCAATGACTGTACTTAATTCCTGCAGTACTTGGGGGTGTATCCCATCTGGGCCCGGAGATTTGTTAATTTTAGTGATTTTTAGACGCCGTACTTCCTGCTGGGTTAAGCAGGTGACATTTAGGCTGTGTGCACACGTCAGGATATTCTGCAGAATTTTCCTGAACAAAAGCGGACTTTTTCTGCAGGAAATCAGCATGCATTTTTTTCGCGTTTTTTGTGAGTTTATGACACATTTTTTTTCTGGAGCTTCCCAATGCATTAAATAGCGGGAAAAATGCGAAAAATCCGCAAAATTAATGAACATGATGCGTTTTATACAGCGATGTGTTTTTTTTTGTAGAAAAAAACACATTCTTTGCACAAAAATTGCAGAATGCATTAAAAATGATGGGATGCTTGCGTATGCATTTTTAAGCGTTTTACCCACGGAAAACAGCCGAAAAAACGCGAAAAAAATGAAAAATCCTGAACGTGTGAACATAGCCTAAATGGGGAATTTTTGTTATCACTGATTATATTGTCTGCCATGAGATTTTAAATACTGATGAAAAAAAGTCATTTCCTCATCCTCATCCACCATGTCACCCAGATTATTTTTAAGGGGGTCAACACTATCATTTTTTAGTTTCTTACTATTTATGTAGTTTAAGAATATTTTGGGATTATTTTTACTCTCTCTGGCAATGAGTCTGTCTCAATCTTTGCTGCCTTGATTTGCTTTTTACAGAATTTATTTAATTTTTCTGTATTTCTTCAATGCCTCATCACTACCTACTTCCTTTAATTCTCTAAATGCTTTTTTTGTCACCTATTGGTATGAGAAGGGGTTGTTCAAGTAGTGGACAACTTCTTTAAGATAATAATTTCTTTGTGTAAGGTGTAGTCAACAAACAGAATCACTGATACTAGTCACACACAAAGTCTTGAGCAATGATCTAACACAGTTGCCTCACTTAAAGTGATGGTATATTGTGGTATATGAGGTATGTGAAATATAGGACATTCTTTATTGATGGAAGATTAAGAGCAGATTTCCTAATTTCTTTATCAAGGACACAGTTTCAGGATTATTTTGATGTGTATTTTCCCCAAAAATGGACTGTTCATAGTGGTTCAGTATAGTGACCATTATCATGGGCGGACATACCGCCGTTTCGGCCGGTGCGGTTGCACAGGGGCCCCGAAGGTGAGGGGGCCGTTCAGCTGTTGAAGTGTTTTGTTCTTTCATAGAGCCAGCAGCAGCATCTCTACTAAGTGGAGAGAAAGGAGGCTGATACCTGAGTCATTTGCCATCAGAGAGGGCCCTGCACACTGCAGAAGATGCTGTAAGGGGCCCGCTTCCTCTCCTCTTGATGCTGCTGCTGGCTCTATGAGGCAGGAGAATCACAGCATCGCTTCACAATTCCACATGCAGGGGCATGGCTAGGCAGTGTATACATTTTAAATAAAGTTTGTTTTGATTGCACACTTCCATAGCATAGCCATATTGGTTTCCTCCCATTTCTAGTATGTTTATTCCCATAAGGTATATACTGTGCACAGGTCCTATCCAGGATGCTAATAAATGTCTCCCATTTTCTTTTTGTATTTTTATGTCTCAGGATAACGTCCCAGTTAATTGCACCAAGATCATCTCTCATCCGTTGGAAATTTGCCCTCCTGAAGTTTAGTGTCCTTGTAACCCCTCTACTACACATCTATTAAGGGGTTAAAGGGGTCCACTGGGGTGATGTTATGGCAGCAGGGATGGTATGGCTTCCCAAAGGTGAAGCTGGGTACGTAGGGCTCCCGGTGTAATTGATGAAGATGGTGATAGGTGGTGTAGTAAGAAACAGAGGACACAGGGTTGCAATCTCTTTACCTCTTAACTGTATGATTCAGATGGTCACAGTCCAGGGTACCGGATCACAAGTGTTGGTGGTAGTCTGGCTGGCTTGGAAGCAACACAGGAATCCCCCTAACCAGGTGGATTTGGAAGCCTTCCTTCTAGCGCTGTGTTGTTTTAGTCCCTTGCTGCCTTAGGCCTCACACAAGGTCCTCACGTTTTCTCTCTGTCCCCCTTCAGGTAGGATACTAGCCCATACGACAGTTAACTCAAGCCTTTTTATATGATCTCTATCACGACCCAGGCTCTATCTGTTACTGTGTCCTCGGGTGTTAATGGAGGACAAGTAACTTGAAATCTAGCTTTCTGCCGGTTTCTGCTATGGGACATGAAGTTACCCCCGCAACCTCGGTCTTCCGGCTACTGGTACCAGTAGTTGCAGAATCACTCGTCTGCATGGCCTCAGCTTTCCTTCCTCACTCCTTTGTCTCCTATCGCCAACTGTCTAACTCCCCCCAACTAAATAGCAACTGCCTAGCAACTGACTTCTCCTTCCGATCAGAGAGAGCAGCTCCCCTGAAGTCGGGTGTAGAGCTCTCCATTCTGGCCTGGTGTCAGAACGGTGTTGTATGTGCTGAATACCTGTTAAAGGGATCCTTCCTCACTTCCAAGCATGACATCACTCTCCCCGTGAGGAAAGCAATGCCACTGTAACAACTGGTTACCTGGGGTGTTACATAAACTGCCTTTGACTGCGTCCTTACTTGCATGTCCTTGATTCAGCAATGTCATTTTCCCACCGATACAATATGAATGTTGGTATGAATGTTGCTAAAAATTAGAATCTTTGCTGTTGTAGAGCTTAGTATAGTATGCAATCTTAAAGGGATTTTATATTATTCTTGTAAGGTTTACAGTCTAAAGGAATCCTTTACAATAAATAAGTTAATAGCTATTAATGGAAATTTCTATAGAAAACAGTAGTCATCTGACCCTTCAGCCAATCAGTAGCCTTGGTAGGTGAGTGACTGGAGATTGAGACACAATCACTTTCTGTTTAGAGAATTCCATAGGAGCATCGGCTGTGGAGCTGCTGGGTATTCTAGTGATAAAGACTCTTTCTATCCATTTTAAAAGGATCAGTAGAAGGGCTTAATTTTTCATGCACCATAAAGCTGAATTTGTAGCTTTGCCCAAGTCGTCCTGATTTTATGGTGTGTAATACTTTGTTTTACACAAAACTATAGATAGATTTGTTGCAAAAAGAAAAGGTAAATTCAAATGTATATCTGAGATTATAATTTAGATTGTGAGCCCCTTCGGGGACAGCAATGAAAAAGTGTGCAAAAACTGTAAAGCGCTGTGGAATATGTTGGTGCTATATAAATACAGAGATTATATACAGTATATATATATATATATATATATATCTCCATATATATATATATATATATATGTATATATATATATATACATTTTAAGGGTAAATTCTGAATATGAAGAAATAAAAATGTAAATAATACAATATTTATTCCAGTAAATTTGGCATCAGTTCAGTAGCTGCTGTGAACATCTGAAGGAAAAATGCTAACTTCTTACAATCCAAGGCACATACACATCTTGCGCAGGAGGTTTCCTACCTTATTTATGCTCTCATCATATATTCAGCCCCGCACCTTGGTCTTTTATCTTATTTAATCTTTCCAAATGGCTTTCTTTAACAGTCATTGTTTACATAGAAACCATTACAAAAGCATAAATGTAGAAAGTAAAACATAAATATTAATGACAGTCATGAAAATACTCCATTATTAATGCCAGGATCTGAAGATGGTTACACTTCTGTACGGTTACAATATGAAATATTGAGGAAATGATAACTGTTTCCCAGAATCAATTACTGTTATCCATTCTGAAGCAGATCAGTTTTAGTCATTGTTTAAATGAATAAATGTTTAGCCATTTCATCAGATGAAATTGAGAACAGCAGATACGTTTTGGAATTCAGAGCTCTAAAGTATATTGCTGTGATAAGCTGCACACAGTATGCTCATGTAACAAATCTCTATTGAGGGAATATGACACTTGACTAGAAATGATCAAACCAATGAAGTGAAATGCAATTTTCAAACAGAAATTGCAAGAGTATTTTTCTTTTAAGGATATTACATTGTGGTCTACAGTGATGTCACAGATTTGTGTCTATGTGGGATATGTATTAGAATATGAATAAGAAAACAATATAGAACAGAAAATGCATTCGGGACTATGGATGGACATCTTCAGCAATGACATTACCATAGAAGAGTCTATATCTGGGAAACATAGCTCTCCTACTTTTAGATTCTGAAATTACATATATTTATGTTTCATTAAACCTCAACATAACTTTAGAGGTAGAAACTCACACCCTTTAAATAAATTTGATGTCTTGGATCTGTTAAAAAAAAAGAAACCACAATGTATCTCCTCTGCATGTCATGGACCTATTTAGTGATTTTCTCCTTTTTCTTTTCTATTCAAATGCTAAAACGTGAATTTCCCCATGTTGGAACCGGCCAGGTGTCCTAATAATTCATCAGAAGTTCCTGTACATCAATCAGATGTGTCACTTGAAAGAATTATCTGCTTTGCAAACATACTTGAAATTTTGTTAAATCAGGAGCCTTAAACATTCAAACATTTCTTCGGATGTAGCGACAGCAACCACCTTATTCAGCAGGAGCCCACAACATGGAACTCATTGGGCCCGATACATCAAGACCAGAATTGTTATTGCCAGTTTAGATGAGGAGATGGACTGGAGCTCCTGACTCATGAAGATATATAAGTCTCTTCAATAATAAAGGCACCAGATGTGTGGTGTACACCTTATTGTGCGCCTCACCACAAATCATACTTCTGTCCCTGCAGGAGTAAAATTTGAGGCAAAGTGAACACCAGTGCAAATCAAATCATAAATTTGACGAGTGATTGTTAACACGACACAAGGACAACCCAGACCATCATATGGAATTTGCAAAATGGATGACAGAGTAACTTCAGGTTTTGCTCACTAATTGAATGGGTTATCCACTAGTAGGACAACTAATTTTTTATCTAAATGTTTATCGCCGATAAAATAAAAAAACTTATACTCACATTCCGTGCCGGCGTCGCTCCAGTCGTGTCAGCAATAGTGTTCCTGGTGCTCTCGTGCAGTTGTTATGACATGTGAGCCTGGCACCCAATCAGCGCTGGCATCACTGTCTTTACCTTTGGACAAATCGAACATCAAGAGAACATGAGAGAGCAGACGTGGCCACTGATGCCAGGGCCGATTGGGCGCCAGGCTCACATGATATAGCAACTGCACGAGAGCAATGAGAATGCAAGTGCTGACACCACTGGAACAGCGTCGGCGTGAGAGGAGAGTACAAGCTTTTTTATTTTATTGGCAGTGGATATGAGAAGGGGTTGTTCAAGTAGTGGACAACTTCTTTAAGATAATAATTTCTTTGTGTATGGTGTGGTCAACAAACAGAATCACTAACACTAGTCACACACAAACTCTCGAGCAATGATCTAACACAGTTGTCTCACTTAAAGTCATAGTATATTGTGGTATATGAGGTATGTGAAATGTAGGACATTCTTTATTGATGGAAGACACACAATGACACATTTTCAGGATTATTTTGATGTGTAATGTCCCCAAAAATGGACTGTTCATAGCAGTTCAGTTGAGTGACCAGCATTATGGGCGGGCATACCGCCGGTTCAGCAAGTGCGGTTGCACAGGGGCCCTGAAGGTGAGGGGGCCAATCAGCTGTTGAAGTGTTTTGTTCTTTCACAGAGCCAGTGGCAGCAACTCTACTAAGTGGAGAGGAAGGGGGCCGGTATCGGAGTTATATGTCATCAGAGAGGGCCCTGCACACTACAAAAACTCTGTAAGGAGCTCACTTCCTCTCCTCTTGATGTTGCTGCTGCTGGCTCTATGAGGCAGGAGAATCACAGCATCATTTCACAGTTCCACATGCAGTGTATACCTTTTAAATAAAGTTTGTTTTGATTGCCAACTTCCATAGCGTCTGCCTCTCAGTGCACCCCCGCTGCCCTGGTCTGCGCAGCTCCTCCTCTGGGTCTTCTCTGCTTGTGACAGGTCTGCTGCTCCAGCACCCATCCTGCGCAGAGCATGTCTCCTGCAGCCTCTGTGTTCCAGATCTCAGGGCCTCTTCTTCCAGAGCACAAGGTGAGGGATGGCTGGGAGTTATCAATGCTGCTGGTTAGTATCCCCGGAGCAGCAGTGACAGGAGGCAGTGTGTCCTTGATGACAGCAGTGACTTAGTGACTGTGTGCTCGGTGCTTCTGAGCTGCAACACAGGCACTAATTCACTGCTAGTAATCACTGACCCCAGACACCTCCAGTCACTGCTGCAAAAACTCTAGACACAGAGTGGCCGCTGACCCCATCCTTCCTCCGATGCAGCATTTGTATTGCTGCACATAATATATACCGTATAATTAATTCTGTATAATATGCACACGAACAGTATAGCACACAGGTGTGTATCATATGAGTATACTCCACCGGTGTACTGTAGATATCGATTCATACTGTATTTGTGTATTAAATATATGGGTATATACTGGCTCATTGATAAAGGCAACCACTGTATGTCCCTTTTGCCTAATGCTAGTCTCAAATAGTTTCCCCACAATGTCTAAAGCCCCCTAGTTTATGTATGGAGCTACTGTAGACATATAGGTAAATATTTAGGTTTTCCCAGAAGCGAACACATTGCCGATGCAGCTGCATCGGGCCCAAAGATGAAGAGGGACCCACCGACATCCACAGACGCACATTCAGATGAAATATATTGCAGCGCAGGGGATCCGCCAGCTCCCTGCGCTGCAATACACGCCGCTGGCCAAACAGAGGTCAGCAGTTGACCTTGGCATACCCGTGACTGGGCACACATGGCAGTTTCTACAGCTGTGATATGAAAGCTGCTACTGCGCAGGCGTGGGTGGCACCATCTTGGAGGATTTTTTTTTCTTCTCCAGTTAGATGGTGCCACCTGCGGATGCACAGTAGCAGCTATCATATCACAGCTAGACACCAATAGCTAGTACTGCGCGGAAGAAGTGGGCGCCATTTTCAAATTGTTTTTTTTTTCCCTAGCTGGATAACATCAAGAAAATGTATTATTGCCACACTAAACATGCAATGATGCTGCAGAGCAGATACCACAGCTGGCACCTGCCTACAGAAGGGTTTTTGTCTCTTTCTTCAGTATGTTAGATATTCATTATGCAAACCTGTCAGCAGTCTGCGTTATGAATATCTAATCAGAGCACCACATACACCAACCCCGCCTTACAGCACAAGAAACTCATTAACTACAAAACTGAAAAAAAAGATTAAAGAACAACCAAAAGACGGATTTCATCAACCAAAGTATCATTGTAATCAGTATAACAGGGCCGACCTTACACTGCGTGTAGGTTACAGCGCACAATCCTGCTGTATGGTTCCCTTCAATTGCATAATTTCCTCTTTTATTATGTATAACACTGTCCCTTATTACGTAGCATCCTTTCCAATTATGTATGCTGCCGTCCTTTATTATGTAGGGTCTTCTATTGTTAGGCTATGTGCACACGTTGCATATTTTGATGCATTTCTGCGGTGTTTTTGGAGGTGCGGAATTGCATCAAATCTGCAGTGTGGTGCACAGCCAATGTTAATCAATGTGAAATTGACATTTGGTGTGCACATGCTGTAGAAAAAAAGCGTGGAATTGCAGCTTTTTTTTCAGCAGCATGTCAATTGTTTTGGCGAATCTGCAGTGTTTCTGCACCTATTGACTTGCATTGTGTCAGACACGTCCGCAACAAAACCGCAAATGTAAAAAAGATCTGCGGTTTTGATGTGGATGAAATGCTGCAGAATGGGAGGAGGGAGTGTGTGGGAGAAGTTATGTGTGTGTATGTGAGGGCGGGAGTCTACGTGTATGTGTGCGAGTCTGTGTCCCTGTGTGTGTGCGTGTCTGTGGAGGCAGCCATTGTCTGATGAGACTACTGCTCCCATCCAGCAATGAATGCTCACAGTGACAGCATTGCGGGTGATGGGAAAGTAGTCCCATCAGACAATGGCTGTGTTCAGTAGTAAAAAAAAACACCAAAACATACAGAACATACAACATATAGTAGAGTACATACACACAACATACAACACATAACATGGAGTACATACTTTCCAAACACCTAGTGCCCGAAGCCCTCAATTCTCCTGTAATAAAAATAGCATAATAAACCAACCTAAACTTACCTTTCCGCCGTAGTCGAGTTAATAACGAGTGTCCCACAATGATCTCCCATGTAGAACAGTGACATCAGATGATGTCACTGTTCTACAGGGCCTCCGCGATGAACTGACAGGTGGAGGTAATCCTCTGCGATGTATATCCCTCTGCCACTGCCAGGAGAGAGGTCACAAGTTCATTCTCTCACCGGCAACGCTGTGTGAGAAAATTCCCATGCAGCATTGCCGTAAATCGAGAGAATGAACTAAGGGTACCGTCACACAGTGCCATTTTGATCGCTACGACGGCACTATTCGTGACGTTCCAGCGATATCCATACGATATCGCTGTGTCTGACATGCAGCAGCGATCAGGGACCCTGCTGAGAATCGTACGTCGTAGCAGATCGTTTGGAACTTTCTTTCGTCGCTGGATCTCCCGCTGTCATCGCTGGATCGGTGTGTGTGACACCGATCCAGCGATGCGTTCGCTTGTAACCAGGGTAAACATCAGGTTACTAAGCGCAGGTCCGCGCTTAGTAACCCGATGTTTATCCTGGTTACCATCGTAAATGTAAAAAAAAAAAAACAGTACATACTCACATTCCGGTGTCCGTCAGGTCCCTTGCCGTCTGCTTCCCGCACTGACTGACTGCCGGCCGTAAAGTGAAAGCAGAGCACAGCGCGCTGTGCTGTGCTTTCACTTTACGGCCGGCAGTCAGTCAGTGCGGGAAGCAGACGGCAAGGGACAGACACCGGAATGTAAGTATGTAATGTTTTTTTTACGCTGGTAACCAGGGTAAACATCGGGTTACTAAGCGCGGCCCTGCGCTTAGTAACCCGATGTTTACCCAGGTTGCCCGGGGACCTCGGCATCGTTGGTCGCTGGAGAGCTGTCTGTGTGACAGCTCTCCAGCGACCACACAACGACTTACCAACGATCACGGCCAGGTCGTATCGCTGGTCGTGATCGTTGGTAAATCGTATAGTGTAACGGTACCCTAAGGTAACCTCTTCAGTGATTCTCTGCAGGAGCCATTGTTTCCTGTCAGTGTTTCACTGGAGGCCCTGTAGAGCTGTCACAACTCCTGATGTGACAGCTCTATAGGTGAGGTTGTCGTGTGACAATTGTTATTAATTGGACTGCGTCAGACAGGGAGTATACTGTTGGTTTATTATTTTTTTTCGCAGGAGATGGTGGCTTCAGGGAATTAAGCGTGGTTGTAAGTATGGTGAAATTAAGAATATTAAATTTTTTTCTAGTTGTGTCATTATTTAACTCTTTCACTACTATAGGGTTAGTAATGGATAGGCGTCTTATTGTCCCCTCTCCATTACTAACTGGGCTTGATGTCACCTTACATTACAAAGGTGACATTAACCCCTTATTACCCCATATGCCACCTCTACTGGGCAGTGGGAAGAGAGAGGCTAACTGCTGGAATTGGCACATTCTAAAGATGTGTGCTGGTGTTTGTAGCCAGGGGGGCCAATATCCATGGCCCTTTGCTAGGGTATGAATATCAGCTCGCAGTTGTCTGCGTAGCCTTTCTGGCTATTAATTATAGGGGGACCCCACGTCAATTTTTGGGGGGACCCCTATTTTAATAAAGGCTATGCAGACAGCTGCGAGCTGATATTCATAGCCTGGGAAGATCCATGGGTATTAACTAGTGATGAGTGAGTGTACTCGTTGCTCGTGTTTTCCCGAGCACGCTCGAGTGACCTCCGAGTATTTATGACTGCTCAGAGATTTCGTTTTCCTCGAGGCAGCTGAATGATTTACAGCTACTAGCCTGCTTGATTATTTGTGGGGATTCCCTAGCAACCAGGCAACCCCCACATGTACTCAGCCTGCAATGAAAACTTAATCTCCGAGCAGTCATAAATACTCGGCGGTCACCTGAGCAACGAGTACACTTGCGAATCACTAGTATTAACGCCTTCCTAAGCTATAAACATCGGCCCCCAGCCGTTGACTTTCCCATTCTGGACTTGAAAATTGTGCGGAAGCCCACTCAATTTTTTTTTCTATTTTTTAAAAAAATAAACAGATATTGCGTTTAAGGCCGGGATCACACTTGCGAGAAACTCGCACGAGTCTCTCACCTCAATACCCGGCACTCAGGAACGGAGCATTCAGCTGCAAGTGTGACCCTCGGCCAACTCAGATTTTGTGTGTGTGTGTGTCTTTATTTAACTCTTTTTGTACCATTTTATTATTTTTACCATTTTATTATGTTTATTACTAAACATCGAGCTTGGTATTATCTATCTATCATCTATCTATCTCTAGGTCTATCTATCTATTATCTATTCTATTTATCTATCTAGCTGTGTGTGCAAATATTCTTCAATGGAGTATGTAAATTAAGAGGTTGGACAAGAAATGACATCACAATTCTTTTTTTTTGTGTTCAATAATAGATCTTTATCTAGCTTTCAAATCTTCATGAAAAAACACATGAAAATCTGCATCAAAAACGCACAAATTTTTACACGCGTTTTCTGGCAAGAGATGCAGATTCTGTGCAGAAAATTCTGCAGGCAAATCTGCAACGTGTGCACATACCCTTAGCCTCCTCCAACAGAAAAATGCTTTATCATGCTCCGTCAGTTATCAGTTTAAGTTTATAACTAACAAAAGAGGACTGTATGAAATAAAGACCATGGCACTATAAATGTCAATGCTGTGCATAACGAGAGGGCACTGTGTAATAAGAGACGGCGTTACACATAACAAGAGAGGGGACTGTGTAATAACGGGCGGCAATATACATAATGAGAGGAGACTATGTCATATACTGTATTTTTCGGATTATGACACACTTTTTTCCCCTCAAATTTGGGGGAAAAATGAGAGTGCGTCTTATAAAGGGTATATTCCTTACCAGTACCGTTGCTGCAGGCCGCAGGCTGGGATGTAAGGGTTTCCGACGGGAGTGTCTGGCATAGCGGGGGTGTCTGGTGATGCTGCCCGGTTCTGCTGCGGGTGTCTCTGATGCTGCGGGAGGCTCTACCGACATTTTGTAAAAGGCTAGAGCCCCCGCGCAGTTACATGGTATCCTGTGCGGTGGACTCCGGGAAAATGGCCGCTGGGGGCAGCACATGCGCAGATTGAAATCACCTGCAACAGCACTGAGCAGCACCACTAGACATCCCCGCAGCGCGAGACACCTGCAGCACCTTAGACACTCGCAGCAGCACCGCCGGACACCTGTAGCAGCACCGTCGGACACCCCCGCAGCGCTGGACACCTGCAGCACTGGAGACACCCGCAGCAGCACCGCCGGACACCTGCAGTAGTACTGTCGGACACTTGCAGCAGCATCGGACACCCGCAGCATCCCCTCATCCCAGCCTGCAGCCTGCAGCATCACCCCACTCCTGCCTCCTCCAGCAGTGACCTTGGGACCCCGCTACACTGCAGCCACCACCCCCAGTAAGCAATAATACACATGGATAAGAAGCACCACCATTTAATTAAGAATTTTTTTTTCCTATTTTTCTCCTTAAAATTTGGGGTGCGTCTTATAATCCGGAGCGTTTTATAATCCAAAAAAATACAGTATGTATATATCTGTACATTGGTAGCCATAAAAGGTGGGGGGCCCAAACACATTTTGAGCACAAGGGCCCCAAATCATCTGTGTCCGCCCCTGACCAGCATATTATCATGATTTAGGTTTTGACTTCCTATTTGCACGGTCATACAAAGGCACTTGTTTGTTTACTCTGTGAAGATATGGAATGTTGTTTGTCTTATTAATGACAGAATTGTTGATGCTTGTGACAGCTTTCAACTAGACGTTTTGGTGAAAGTTTATCAAGAATGGGAAAATAGGATAGACACTGTAGCATGATGGAGAACTTATAACATACTGTATATTCTGTAGACCTTGTGAACAATTTTCTGGCTTTATATAAATCAATGTTGTAAAATGAAAAAAGTTATGTTAACCTTAGTCACGCCATTTTTTTCTGAAATTTTCTAGCAGTTTGATGTTACAAAAATCTACCTGACTCTGCCATTGAAAAATGGAAGCTTACATGGCCAAACAACATAATCCCTACTCCAAACCTTGTGTCTAAAATTTGATCATAGTCTGCTGAAACATCTTCATTTTTCTGGATGTTTCCGTACTTTGAGATAATCTTTACATTGAACATACTTGAAGAATGACTTGTCCTTTAGCCACACACCTAAATTGGCTATTGACAGATAACATCAGCATGGGGCATGGAGAAGGTCATTGTTATTTTTGCCTGTTATTGAACGATGGATTCCTCTGTACACATATCAAATTGTGTTTAGTATGTAACTCCTGTCAAAACTCGATTGCTTAAAGAGGCTATCCGGTAAAAACAAATTATGATCTATTTTTAGGATAGGTGATAATTTACTGATAGGTGAGGGTCTGACTGCTGTAACCTGCAGACTGGGAAATGTTAATCCCCAAAAGGGTACTTTTATCCCTGGTACAAATCAGAGCAGCTGGTTGGAAGCTTGATTGTTGCTCTATTAACTAATGTGGATGCCAAAAATAGCTGAATGCAGCACTTGGCAACTGTAAAAGGAATGAATTGAGTGGTGGTCAAGCATGCACACTACTTTATACTATTTGAGATAAAAATTCCCCATTCTGCCATTCAGTGTGGGTCTCAGTGGTTGGTCCCCCATTGTCCACTGATCAATAAGTTATTATCACTTATCCTGTAGATAACTTGCCTTCACAGGACAATCCTCTTAAAGGCTTTACTGTTTATGATTCAACCTTTTCCCCTTTATACATGGGAGAGGTAGATCTAAAGAGTCACTAGACATAAACTAAACCATGGAATGGATTCTAAGGGATTGAAAAGGGTTGACCAGTCATAATATCATAATAACTCTGGAATGCTTCATCGCATCTCAGTGATTTTGTGGCTGATTATTGGTAGTTTAGTAGGTTAGTGGTAAATTTAGGCAGATTTGTTTGCATTTATTTGTGAAAATATCTGAATTTTTGCCAAATTTAGAAAATTCTGCAATTTTTATGCCCTTAAACCAGTTAATCATGTCAAATAAAATAGTTAATAAGTAACATTTCCAAAACATCAACTTTACATCAGCATCAACGTTGAAACAATATTTTTTTGTTCGAAAGTTAGAAGGGTTAAAAGTTTATCAGCAACTTCTCACTTTTCTGACGAACTTTACAAAACAATTTTTTAGGGACCACATCACATTTGAAGTGACGTTGAGGCCGGGGTTACACTAGAGAGAAATACGGACAAGGGAGAGACGCAAAAACAATGCATTGCATACGGACCAAAGTTTCTTTATGCGGCAGCTTCCATCAGCCGTATATTTCTTGGCCGTATTTTACGGGCTGAGAAAATTGCAGCATAAAAGTCTATGGGGGCTAGAAAAATAAGGATTATACACGGACCATGCGTGTGACTTGCGAGAAATACGCACCGGTGTTCTATAGAAAAAAGTCCGCAATTCAGTGCGGTGTACAGTAAAATCACACTGACAGGTTAGAATAGAATAGCTAAAATTAATGTCTACACATAGAATAGGTAGATATATTTATATATATATATATATATATGTCTTTATATCCGTTAGATTTTTCATATTCCTCACTAATAATGTTAGTAATGTGTGTGTGCAAAATTTGGGAGCTCTAGGTGTTAAAATAAAGGGTTAAATCACGGAAAAAACTGGTATGTGCTCCCGTGAAATTTTCTCCGCCGGAGTGGGAAAGCCAGTGACCGAGGGCAGAAATTAATAGCCTAGAGAGGGACCATGGTTATTGCCCCCCCCCCTTGGCTAAATACATCTGCCCCCAGCCACCCCAGGAAAGGCGAGAGTAGAAATAGTATAATAAGGACCAACATGTCTTCCCCTACAGCCAACCCAGCAGATGGAGACCCAACCAGGAGTGTTCAAATTTAAAATATTTAGGGGCAGACACCACCAAAGTGGCATCGATTTCACCAGAGTAGAAATAGTATAATGAGGAGCGACATCTGTTCCACCTACAGCCAACCCAGCAAATGTAGACCTAACCAGGAGTGTTCACAATTCTACAAATTAGCAGGCACAGAATCCCCAATAAAGATATCACAGACTACAATTACGCGATATCAATGCAGCACAGAACATGCAGGAGGAAGCAGTGGGATGACCAGAGGAAGAAGGCGGGTAACTGTTCCGCAGAGCACTGACACTCCTGAATTTCTTTGTCACAGAGTTAAGTGTTCCCCAGTCTTGGACTTTTTTAAAGTGAGAGAACTGAGACAAAAAATGGTCATTTGCAACCTGTGCCATACTAGGATCAGCAGGGCCTGACCACTAATAGCCAAACCACTATCAGCATGCTCACACATGTCATCTAAGCACCCAACTCTATGGGCCAAATGCCTGGGCCCACGATTGGTGCCAGTGGTTGACACTACTGCCTCTTCCAATGTGCTAAGTTCTTCCCAATCCCATATCCATAAACCTGGTGCAGATGCTCTGCACATGTCCTTGCACATTCTCTGGCACCATCATGATGCACTTCCATAAACTTGTGCCAGCACAGCATACAGCTATCACTACCTCAGGTACTGTAACAAAAAATATTCTTCCCAGCCACCCACCACAGGTTCAAATGCTAAAACGGCACATTTCGAGGCTACTTGCAGTGAAAATATTGCCATTTAGGCTTATAGACACGTATAACTTCTGCAGACTCATGACTAGAGCCGTCCCCTGGTATTCCGTCCCCAGCAACCACTATTTCTCCCAGTGTGGCATACCCGCCTTCTACAAGTGTCTATGAACATTACTCGAGCCTTTACCAATGCAGTTGCTGAGGTTGTACACTTAACAATTGACACATGAACAAGTGATTGTGGCCAAGGATGCTACAGTTCCCTGACAGCACAATGGGTGAACATCGTAGAGGCTGGAGCTGAGTCCTACCTTGGCATGGGTCATATGCTACTGACGCTGAGGATTGTTGGCCCTACTCCTATCAGGGTTCCTCCACCAGTTTTTGCACCCTCTCCTTCTCCTCCTCATATTCCATCTCCGATTTGGTACCTTACAGCACGTCGTCCACATCAGCTGGAAGCTAGAAGCCTCTGCAGCACTGCCCCAGTGAAGCAGCAACAGGCTCTGCTGAAGCTAGTTAGTCTAGGAGATAAACCACACATCACCACAGAGTTATTGAAAAGTAGCCTACTGTGCACTAGGCTGTCAGCTAAGTGCTGCGAGGTGCTAGAATGGAAAGGCTAAATTAAGCTAACTGTCCCTCATAAGTCTATCCCTGCCTGGCACATTGGTAGTATTAGGCCGGGGTCACACTTGCGAGTGCAATGCGAGAAACTCGCGTGAGCCTCTCGCCTCAATACCCGTCACGGTAACCGCACGCTCCAGTTCCGAGTGACGGCGGCATTGCCGGGTATTGAGGCAAGAGATTAGCATGAGTTTCTTACATTGCACTCGCAAGTGTGACCCCAGCCTTAAAGAAAGTATTAAAGAAAATGAATCTGCACATTCCCCCACGCCCATAGTCCCACCCACCTCTCCGTGCCAGCTTCAATGCAGAGATGTTGGCGATATTATGGGTATGGAAAGCAGTGCATATTAATCTTGTGTTAGCCCTAGCGCTGGATCCTGCCTCCTGTGCACCTGCTCCTGCCTCCTGTAACCCACTCATCTGCCATAATCGCCACACGCCCTGCAGCAGCTACAGCCAGGTACATCTTGACTATAAACACTCCCCACTTTCCTCCCAATTTTTTTTGTGAAAAGTACGTCTTTCGGTCCTCAAAATGCGGCATCTTGGCTATCTCATACATAAATCAGTGGCCGACATCACATCATCAGAGGCAGCAGAATTGCCAGCAGAAGCCGAATGTGACCGCTTTGTGCTGGCCAAAAATGGCATCGGGCACAACAGACCGGAAGGTAGCAATGTGCTTAGGAACATTCTTGTTTTTCACATAGTCCTGGAAATCCCTTCTACATGCATGTTATAAAGAATTAAAAATTTTAATTTTAAACTCTTTACATTACTTCTGACCTAGATATTAAATTGAGGTACACGTATCATCATTTGATCCACTTGTTAACTTAGGTGGGTATTTTTGTTTGTTTTTTCTTATTGGTGCAAAAAAAAACATACAAAAGTTCTTCTTATTTATATTTTAAATTTATTTTACTTTTTGTCGCCAGACAATTAAATGAAGTATCAAATTAGTTTCTACTTGAGAGGTTTATATGGCAGAGTGCCATTCGAAGTATAAAATTGTGACCTCAACAAAACAGTTATTATTTGAAGTTCTTCATTAAATGAGTTACTAATCTTGCTTTGTAGTTTTCTAATACCAAATTAAAATTAATGTAAATTAATAATAAGTTAAGGATTTAATATAAGAAGAGATTAGAGCCAGGGTTTATCTTGCTTAATAATGCAGTACCACTGTCTGGTTCACCTTGTAATTACTGTTACTGAAGTGCTTTGATTCTCATTATGCTTTCTTAACCCTCTTAAAAATCCTGACAGGCTGCAGCCAAAAACTGTCACCATAAAATGGTTACTAGGTACTTATTAAACACTTTACTAAATACACCAATCCACAGTGCACAGCTTCAGAGTCTTCCAAGCAGCACAGTAATCAGTGAAGTAACCCTTACTCACCCTTGAGATTGGGAAAATCATTGTCACAGTTGCCCATAGCTGAACTTTGGTTAGCATCTATGCCTCCCAATGCCTCTCCTACCCCCCATACACATGCACACTCTGTTCAGCTGAGTATGCACTTTTAAGGGGTGAGAACAGTGAGGTTCCATTCATACCGCTGGACCAGCAGCACTAAACATCCACCGATAGGTAAACATTTAGCCAACAATTGGTGACAATTGCCCATCACTTCAGGCCTAGTGTCACTTTTTACACTTCCACTTTAGCTTTTCTTGAAGTAGCTTGCAAGTCAGTTTTAGGCCGGGGTCACACTTTCGAGTGTGATGCGAGAAACTCACATCAATACCATGCACAGCTGCCGACGCTCGGGACTGGATTGTGCGGCTGCATGTATTTCAATGCAGGCACTGGCTCTGGTCCCGAGTGCCGGTGGCTGTGCCGGGTATTAATGTGAGAGACTCACATCACACTAGCAAGCATGACCCCGGCCTTAACCTTCAAATCAGGTAAAAATGTTGCACTTTTAAAACAACTTTTCTTCCCTCACTTCACTGCGTTTTAAGTATATTTGCTGTATACTGTCCAGCAACATCTATTAATTTTCACTTCCAGATTGGAAGTGACTGATGCCAATGACGTTATGACCTGCACACCTGCCCATATGCATTCACAATCCACAGGTGTTGTGCCATTTTCCTATCTAATGAATGCATGTAAGGCCGGCGTCACACTCAGCGTAGGGAAATACTGTCCATTTTTTACGGCCGTAATACGCAGAAATGTTCCCAAAATAGTGGTCTGTATCTCCTCCGTAGGCAGGGTGTGGCAGCGTATTTTGCGCATGGAATCCTCCGTATGTAATCCGTATGGCATCCGTACTGCGAGATTTTCTCACCGGCTTGCAAAACAGACATACAATGGATCCATGGGCTCAAATATTCGTTAAAACATATATACAGTCTATATATATATATATATATATATATATATATGTCTGTGAGACACATATATATATATGTATATATATATGTATATTTCATACAGCGCTAGATAGCAGAAAAGCCGGTAATTAAATTGCCGGCTTTTGCTATCTCCTTCCCAAACCCGACTGAGACATGGTTTACATACAGTAAACCTTTTCATATTCCTTTTTTTTGCATATTCCTCACTACTAATGTTAGTAGTGCGTATGTGCAAAATTTGGAGACTCTAGCTGTTAAAATAAAGGGTTAAATCGCTGAAAAAAATGGCATGGGCTCCCGCGCAATTTTCTTTGCCAGAATGGTAAAGATAGTGACTGACGGCAGATATTAACAGCCTAGAGAGGGACCATGGTTATTGCCCCCCCCCCCCCCCCCCGGCTAAAAATATCTGCCCCCAGCCACCCCAGAAAAGGCACATCTGTAAGATGCACCTATTCAGGCACTTGGCCACTCTCTTCCCACTCCCGTGTAGCGGTGGGATATGGGGTAATAAAGGGTTAATGTCACCTTGCTATTGTAAGGTGACATTAAGCCAGGTTAATAATGGAGAGGCGTCAATAAGTCACCTATCCATTATTAATCCAATAGTAGTAAATGGTTAATAAAACACCACATTATAGAAAAAGAATTTTAATGAAATAAAGACACAGGGTGTTGTAATAGTTTATTATACTCTCAAAACTCACAGAGAAATGCTAGCTTATTTCTGGCAGCACGGATGACAAAGGCCAATACAAGTCTATGGGTCCGTGTAAAATATGGACAGCACAGAGATGGTATCTGTGTGCTGTCCATGTTTAACATTGAATAGTATAGGTGAAGTTGCGTAATTTCTTTTTCTTTTCCAATATCGGAAAAACACTGATGACACACTGATCCAAAACAATGATGAAACACTGATCCAAAACACTGAGGAGACACTGATCCAAAACACTGATGACACACTGATCCAAAACAATGTGGATCAATGTGTCATAAGTGTTTTGGATCAGTGTTTTATCATTGTTTTGGATCAGTGTGTCATCAGTGTTTTGGATCAGTGTGTCATCAGTGTTTTGGATCAGTGTGTTATCAGTGTTTTGGATCAGTGTGTCATCAGTGTTTTGGATCAGTGTCTCCTCAGTGTTTTGGATCAGTGTTTCATCATTGTTTTGGATCAGTGTTTCATCAGTGTTTTGGATCAGTGTGTCATCAGTGTTTTGGATCAGTGTGTCATCAGTGTTTTGGATCAGTGTCTCCTCAGTGTTTTGGACCAGTGTTTCATCATTGTTTTGGATCAGTGTTTCATCAATGTTTTGGATCAGTGTGTCATCAGTGTTTTGGATCAGTGTGTTATCAGTGTTTTGGATCAGTGTGTCATCAGTGTTTTGGATCAGTGTCTCCTCAGTGTTTTGGATCAGTGTTTCATCAGTGTTTTGGATCAGTGTCTCCTCAGTGTTTTGGATCAGTGTTTCATCATTGTTTTGGATCAGTGTTTCATCAATGTTTTGGATCAGTGTGTCATCAGTGTTTTGGATCAGTGTGTTATCAGTGTTTTGGATCAGTGTGTCATCAGTGTTTTGGATCAGTGTCTCCTCAGTGTTTTGGATCAGTGTTTCTTCATTGTTTTGGATCAGTGTGTCATCAGTGTTTTGGATCAGTGTGTCATCAGTGTTTTGGATCAATGTCTCCTCAGTGTTTTGGATCAGTGTTTCATCATTGTTTTGGATCAGTGTGTCATCAGTGTTTTGGATCAGTGTCTCCTCAGTGTTTTGGATCAGTGTTTCATCATTGTTTTGAATCAGTGTTTTGGATCAGTGTGTCATCAGTGTTTTGGATCAGTGTGTTATCAGAGTTTTGGATCAGTGTGTCATCAGTGTTTTGGATCAGTGTCTCCTCAGTGTTTTGGATCAGTGTTTCATCATTGTTTTGGATCAGTGTTTCATCAATGTTTTGGATCAGTGTGTCATCAGTGTTTTGGATCAGTGTGTCATAAGTTTTTTGGATCAGTGTCTCCTCAGTGTTTTGGATCAGTGTTTCATCATTGTTTTTGATCAGTGTGTCATCAGTGTTTTTTTCCGATATTGCAAAAGAAAAAGAAATTACACAACTTCACTTATACTTTTCAATGTTAAACAGGGACAGCACACAGATACCATCTGTGTAACATAGTAACATAGTTACATAGTTAGTAAGGCCGAAAAAAGACATTTGTCCATCCAGTTCAGCCTATATTCCATCATAATAAATCCCCAGATATACGTCCTTCTACAGAACCTAATTGTATGATACAATATTGTTCTGCTCCAGGAAGACATCCAGGCCTTTCTTGAACCCCTCGACTGAGTTCGCCATCACCACCTCTTCAGGCAAGCAATTCCAGATTCTCACTGCCCTAACAGTAAAGAATCCTCTTCTATGTTGGTGGAAAAACCTTCTCTCCTCCAG
This sequence comes from Ranitomeya imitator, assembly GCF_032444005.1. Lineage (NCBI taxonomy): Eukaryota > Metazoa > Chordata > Amphibia > Anura > Dendrobatidae > Ranitomeya > Ranitomeya imitator. The sequence goes on along the minus strand of NC_091282.1, from coordinate 510,194,814 downwards.
ACGCAAAGAATGCCCCCTTGTGCCCGTCACCTTCCTTGGTATAAACAGATCCTCAGCGAGATATTTGTATTGTCCCCTTATATACTTATACATGATTATTAGATCGCCCCTCAGTCGTCTTTTTTCTAGACTAAATAATCCTAATTTCGCTAATCTATCTGGGTATTGTAGTTTTCCCATCCCCTTTATTAATTTTGTTGCCCTCCTTTGTACTCTCTCTAGTTCCATTATATCCTTCCTGAGCACCGGTGCCCAAAACTGGACACAGTACTCCATGTGCGGTCTAACTAGGGATTTGTACAGAGGCAGTATAATGCTCTCATCATGTGTATCCAGACCTCTTTTAATGCACCCCATGATCCTGTTTGCCTTGGCAGCTGCTGCCTGGCACTGGCTGCTCCAGGTAAGTTTATCATTAACTAGGATCCCCAAGTCCTTCTCCCTGTCAGACTTACCCAGTGGTTTCCCATTCAGTGTGTAATGGTGACATTGATTCCTTCTTCCCATGTGTATAACCTTACATTTATCATTGTTAAACCTCATCTGCCACCTTTCAGCCCAAGTTTCCAACTTATCCAGATCCATCTGTAGCAGAATACTATCTTCTCTTGTATTAACTGCTTTACATAGTTTTGTATCATCTGCAAATATCGATATTTTACTGTGTAAACCTTCTACCAGATCATTAATGAATATGTTGAAGAGAACAGGTCCCAATACTGACCCCTGCGGTACCCCACTGGTCACAGCGACCCAGTTAGAGACTATACCATTTATAACCACCCTCTGCTTTCTATCACTAAGCCAGTTACTAACCCATTTACACACAATTTCCCCCAGACCAAGCATTCTCATTTTGTGTACCAACCTCTTGTGCGGCACGGTATCAAACGCTTTGGAAAAATCGAGATATACCACGTCCAATGACTCACCGTGGTCCAGCCTATAGCTTACCTCTTCATAAAAACTGATTAGATTGGTTTGACAGGAGCGATTTCTCATAAACCCATGCTGATATGGAGTTAAACAGTTATTCTCATTGAGATAATCCAGAATAACATCCCTCAGAAACCCTTCAAATATTTTACCAACAATAGAGGTTAGACTTACTGGCCTATAATTTCCAGGTTCACTTTTAGAGCCCTTTTTGAATATTGGCACCACATTTGCTATGCGCCAATCCTGCGGAACAAACCCTGTCTCTATAGAGTCCCTAAAAATAAGAAATAATGGTTTATCTATTACATTACTTAGTTCTCTTAGTACTCGTGGGTGTATGCAATCCGGACCCGGAGATTTATCTATTTTAAACTTATTTAGCCGGTTTCGCACCTCTTCTTGGGTTAGATTGGTGACCCTTAATATAGGGTTTTCATTGTTTCTTGGGATTTCACCTAGCATTTCATTTTCCACCGTGAATACCGTGGAGAAGAAGGTGTTTAATATGTTAGCTTTTTCCTCGTCATCTACAACCATTCTTTCCTCACTATTTTTTAAGGGGCCTACATTTTCAGTTTTTATTCTTTTACTATTGATATAGTTGAAGAACAGTTTGGGATTAGTTTTACTCTCCTTAGCAATGTGCTTCTCTGTTTCCTTTTTGGCAGCTTTAATTAGTTTTTTAGATAAAGTATTTTTCTCCCTATAGTTTTTTAGAGCTTCAATGGTGCCATCCTGCTTTAGTAGTGCAAATGCTTTCTTTTTACTGTTAATTGCCTGTCTTACTTCTTTGTTTAGCCACATTGGGTTTTTCCTATTTCTAGTCCTTTTATTCCCACAAGGTATAAACCGCTTACACTGCCTATTTAGGATGTTCTTAAACATTTCCCATTTATTATCTGTATTATTAGTTCTGAGGATATTGTCCCAGTCTACCAGATTAAGGGCATCTCTAAGCTGGTCAAACTTTGCCTTCCTAAAGTTCAGTGTTTTTGTGACTCCCTGACAAGTCCCCCTAGTGAAAGACAGGTGAAACTGTACAATATTGTGGTCGCTATTTCCTAGATGCCCGACCACCTGCAGATTTGTTATTCTGTCAGGTCTATTAGATAGTATTAGGTCTAAAAGTGCTGCTCCTCTGGTTGGATTCTGCACCAATTGTGAAAGATAATTTTTCTTGGTTATTAGCAGAAACCTGTTGCCTTTATGGGTTTCACAGGTTTCTGTTTCCCAGTTAATATCCGGGTAGTTAAAGTCCCCCATAACCAGGACCTCATTATGGGTTGCAGCTTCATCTATCTGCTTTAGAAGTAGACTTTCCATGGGGTCTGTTATATTTGGGGGTTTGTAACAGACCCCAATGAGAATTTTGTTACCATTTTTCCCTCCATGAATTTCGACCCATATGGACTCGACATCCTCATTTCCTTCGCTAATATCCTCCCTTAAAGTGGATTTTAGACAAGACTTTACATAGAGACAAACCCCTCCTCCTCTCCGATTTTTACGATCCTTTCTAAACAGACTGTAACCCTGTAAGTTAACTGCCCAGTCATAGCTTTCATCTAACCATGTCTCGGTTATTCCCACTATGTCAAAGTTACCTGTAGATATTTCTGCTTCTAGTTCTTCCATCTTGTTTGTCAGGCTTCTGGCGTTTGCAAGCATGCAGTTTAGAGGATTTTGTTTTGTTCCAATCTCCTCGCTGTGGATTGTTTTAGAAATGTTCTTACCTCCCTTCTGAGTATGTTTTCCTGGATCTTCTTTGTTCAAGTCTAATGTTTTTCTTCCCGTCCCCTCTTCTTCTAGTTTAACGCCCTCCTGATGAGTGTAGCGAGTCTTCTGGCGAATGTGTGTTTCCCAGGTTTGTTGAGGTGTAGTCCGTCTCTGGCGAGGAGTCCATCGTACAAGTAATTCACACCGTGGTCCAGGAATCCGAATCCTTGTTGTCTGCACCATCGTCTTAGCCAGTTGTTTGCATCAAGGATCCTGTTCCATCTCCTGGTGCCATGCCCGTCTACTGGAAGGATAGAAGAAAAAACTACCTGTGCATCCAGTTCCTTTACTTTCTTCCCCAACTCTTCAAAGTCTTTGCAGATTGTCGGTAGGTCCTTCCTTGCCGTGTCATTGGTGCCAACATGTATCAGAAGAAATGGGTGGACGTCCTTGGAGTTGAAGAGCTTTGGTATCCTATCGGTCACATCCTTGATCATCGCACCTGGAAGGCAGCATACTTCTCTGGCAGTTATGTCCGGTCTGCAGATGGCTGCTTCTGTGCCTCTCAGTAGTGAGTCTCCCACCACCACCACTCTTCGTTGCTTCTTGGCTGTACTTTTTGCTGTCACTTGTTGCTGTGTGCCCTTTTCTTTTTTGCTTGCTGGTATTGCTTCATCCTTAGGTGTGCCATCTTCATCCTCTACAAAGATTTGATATCGGTTCTTCAGTTGTGTGGTTGGTGATTTCTCCATGGTCTTCTTGCTTCTTTTGGTCACATGCTTCCACTCATCTGCTTTTGGAGGTTCTCTGACACTTTTTTCACCTTCTGTGACCAGTAGAGATGCTTCTGTTCTGTCTAGAAAGTCTTCATTCTCTTTGATGAGTTTCAAAGTTGCTATTCTTTCTTCCAGACCCCGCACCTTTTCTTCTAAAAGGGCCACTAGTCTACACTTCTGACAGGTGAAATTTAATTCTTCTTCTGGTCGATCTGTGAACATGTAGCACATGCTGCAGCTCACCATGTAGGTTGTCACATCTGCCATGTTGCTCCTAGATCCTGCTGACTTGCTGTGTGTTTTCCTTCTTGTGTAATCTACTCAGCCAAGCTCTCTTGCAATAATGTCCTACAGGCAAAAATTCGCGCGCCGTAAGGCACGTGGTTTGGTGATTCTTTCCAAGCAGCTGGTCCCGGCTGTACCCAACGATCTTCTAGCTTAGGGAGACTCTTCGCTTTCCCAGAAGGCACCTGGAATATGCAAATTAGCCTCCTCAAGCTTGAATCCCTGGTTTGGTGATTCTTTCCAAGCAGCTGGTCCCGCCTGTACCCAACGATCTTCTAGCTTAGGGAGACTCTTCGCTTTCCCAGAAGGCACCTGGAATATGCAAATTAGCCTCCTCAAGCTTGAATCCCTGGTTTGGTGATTCTTTCCAAGCAGCTGGTCCCGGCTGTACCCAACAGCCTGTCCATATTTTGCATGGACCCATAGACTTGTATTGGCCTTTGTCATCTGTGCTGCCAGAAATAAGCTAGCATTTCTCTGTGAGTTTTTCTCAGACATACGGTCGGTGTAAAAACACAGACATGTGCAAAGCCACATAGGTTATAATAGGGTACGTGTGGTATCCGTGAAAAAATAGATTCCACACGTACTGGAAACACGAATATGTGAATGAGCCTCAGCATTGTCTAATGTACTGTCAGACATTTACAAGCCAGTGATGGGCAAGAGGTTCCAAAATAATACGGAGAGGGAATAAGTGATGGTAAATGACTGACCTTTAATCAATCTAATGATGGAAGCCCTGCACTACATCTGATGATTACAGACACACAAAAAATTCTAATTTCCTTCAGGAAGCATATAAATGATTTCTGTGTAGCTGAAATATTGTGCAGAAAAATCACCTGAACAAGGTTAAAAAGAAATGCGTTCTTCATGTCTGAAGATGCTTCTTACTGGCTGCAAAGAGAAAACGATCATATTATTTTGGCTGTCTGATTTTATTTATGCTGGCAGAGTCTAATTCTGCAGGATTTTAATCAAGACCATATTGCTTTCATTCTGCAGTAACTCTCCGGGACCGCAGGGACAATTCATTCCCAGACATTTGCAATGCGGTATTCTCTGACCCATTCAGTCCTGCCATTAAACTCTTCTAATCAGCGCATATATGATGTGGAGTGATGTTACATTTCACATTAGAAGCATCAGTGATAGGTTTGGGGTCTGACTTTGCTTCTTAATAAAAATAAAAGTGACACTTAGAAAATATATTCACATCCTATTAGAATACCTGGGAAAAGATGATCTTATGTCTGGAAGAGCTCTGGGACAAAAAAGGAGAATATTCCTGGCATTTTACCACTACACTTAGAATGTTCTTCTAAAATCAAAAGTCACATTTTAATTTCTTGCACTGCCGAACATAATGTAAGAATCAATACATTAATGAACATTAACTCATTTTAGGACTGACCTTTGTTGGGTCTTCAGGACAAACATTTTTTGCTGTTTTATTTTGCCTATGACGTATAAATATGACGGCTTGTTTTTTTATGTGATGAGTTGTATTTATCAATGGCTCAATTTTGAGGTACATATGACTTATTAAAGGAAACCTGACAGCTGATATATGCTGCCCGATCCAATGGCAGGATTTTATCAGGTACTAGCTGGTACACTGTGGTGTTTCAGAGAAAAATATACATTGATATCCACTAGGGACTGAGCTACATGGGCGAGCGGATCTCTGGCAGCTTCTTCCTGCCCGCTGCCAGTGACTGATACTTCTCTCATTGCAGGCGTGTATAGAGAGAGACCTGTCACTGTAGGCAGGGAGTAGCCACCAGGGACCCACCATGTCCAACTAGTCTACTGTGCAAATCAGTCTCTTTTTTATGGCAGTGTATGGAGCATGCTTAGGGCAGTCTCACACGTCCAGATATTTCCGGTACCGGAAAAATCGGTACCGGAATTATCCGTGTCCGTGTGCCGATGCGTTTCTGTGGCACATCAGTGTGGCACACATGCGGCACACGTGTGCCGCCCGTGTGCCCACTGGGTACCACACGCACCGTGCCAGAGACAGCGCTAAAGTTTAGCGCTGTCCTAGGCATCGTGCTGAAGCCCCATTCATATATTCCCTGCAGCAGCATTTGCTGTAGAAAGATATGAATATTAGTGTGTAAAATCAATATTCAATATCCAGGTCCCCACCCCCCTCCCATCCCCTGTGCGCCCCCCCCCCCGCTGTGATTAAAATACTCACCTAGCTTCCGGATCCCTTGCTGCGTCCTGTCCTGGCCGCACCTTGTACTGTATGGGCGGTCACGTGGGGCCGCTCATTTACAGTAATGAATATGCAGCTCCACCCCTTTGGGAGGTGGAGCCGCATATTCATGATTGTAATTGGTGGCCCCACATGACCGCTCATACAGTACAAGGTGCAGTCAGGACAGGATATTGATTTTACACACTAATATTCATATCTTCTCTACAGCAAATGCTGCTGCAGGGAAGATATGAATCGCTGCTTCAGCACCAGTGGGGGGGACAGCGCTTAATGTAGCGCTGTCTCCTGCACGGCACACGGACTGCACACGGACAACGTCCGTGTGCGGTACGTGTTTTACACGGACCCATTGACTTTAATGGATCCGTGTAATACGTGCGCTCCAACGAACACTGACATGTCTTCGTGTTTGGCACACGGAGACAAGGTCCACAAAAAATCAATGACATCTGAAAAGATGCATTGATTTTAATGTGTCTACGTGTGTCAGTGGCTCCGGTACGTGAGGAAACTTTCAGCTCACGTACCGGAGCCACTGACGTGTGAAACCGGCATTGGAGGCTGAGATCAATCCATAACCGAAAGATATGTGCTGTGAAACCAGCATGGATCTGTCAATCTTGCGTGTTTTACACAATTTCATGACATTTGGAATATTTTTCTTGTGCACTGGTACACTGTATGGTAAACTGAATGGTGTCATTCAAAAATATTATTAGTCCCTCAAAATGCCCTCATATGTTTTTGTGGACCGAAAAACACAAAACTTATGATCCTCACTAGGGTTGAGTGACCTTGACCTTTTTAGAGTCGAGTCGTGTTTCGCGAAACCCGACTATCTTAGAAGTCGAGTCGAGTGGAATCGGCCGATTATCGCGAAAAGTCGGGTATCGCCCGAAACACGAAACCCAATGCAAGTCAATGGGGGAGCATAGTCGGCAGTGAGTGGAGGCCAGGAAAACACCTACACTGCCCATTTTAATTGCAAAAACATCCATTCTTGTTACAGAAGCTTGTCAATCGTAATTTAGCTTATAATAATTGGAAGGCATTTTAAATTGGGGGTCATTTGGCTAAAGTTGTGGGGGGTAGGGCTGGTTCAAGTAATTAGTGGGCCCAGGAAATCTGGAACACGTCACGGCAGTGGAGCAGGGAGAGGTAAGTATTTAAACTTTGCAAGTGCTGTGATCCTGAGCAAGCAGGGGGGGCCCACTAGTTGGCATTGGCACTGGCACAGGGCCCCTCAAAGTACAGCGGTGTGTTTGCACGGCGGGGGCACCTCCCACCGGCAGCAACACTTTTGCGCACTATGAGAGGCCCTGTGCCAGTGACGTCGCCAACTAGTATTCCTCCCCCCACCTGATGAAGGAACCTGCACTTTCATCTGCACCTTCCTCTTTGTCCCCGTGTAAGGTGGTATGGTATGCGGGAAGAGGAACCTGACTTTCAGCAGGGTCACAATCTTGCTGTGTAGCGTGCACGGGGAATTTTGCGTTATGGGTCAATGTACCAGCAGACTCATCTATTACTGGCTGGGCAATGGGCAGGATGAGGAGGAAACACAGATATAGGCCCAAAGAATAAAGTTGGCTAAATGCAGTTCAAAATTGGTAACACAGGACTAACCAGGGGGCATTGCAGTGGAGGACAACTGGAATGAGAGGCTGACACAGAGAGTAGGCCCAAATCAGTAAGTAGTCGAAATGCAGTTCAAAATTGGCAATCGTAGTAAACAGGCGGCACAGCTTTGTTCAGTGGAGGAGAACAGCAAGGAGTGGCAGACACCGATAGTAGGCCCCAACCCAACTAGTAGGCCAAATGCAGTCTAACATTAACAACTACTTAACGAGAGCCTGAAAATGGAATTTCAGGACAGGAAACCAGGAGAACAGCAAGGAGCGGCAGACACTGTTAGTAGGCCCCAAACCAACTAGTACGCCAAATGCAGTTGTTCCATTTAACCACTATTTAACAAGAGCCTGAAGATAGAAGCTCAGGAAAGGCAACCTGGAGAACACCTTGGAGTGGAACACACCGTCTCTACACCCCATACCCAATTTGTAGGCCTAATGCAGTGTATTTTCCAACAACTACTAAACGAGAGCATTAAGATCGAAGCAATGGCGAGGAAACCTGGGGAACACCTTGGAGTGGAACACACCATCTCTCTACACCCCATACCCAATTTGTAGGCCTAATGCAGTGTAGTTTTCTACAACTACTAAACGAGAGTCGGAAGACCGAAGCAATGTGGACGAAACCTGGGGAACACCTTGGAGTGTAACACACCATCTCTCTACACCCCATACCCAATTTGTAGGCCTAATGCAGTGTAGTTTTCTACAACTACTAAACGAGAGTCGGAAGACCGAATCAATGTGGACGAAACCTGGGGAACACCTTGGAGTGTAACACACCATCTCTCTACACCCCATATCCAATTTGTAGGCCTAATGCAGTGTAGTTTCCAACAACTACTAAACGAGAGCCTGAAGATAGAAGCTCAGGAAAGGCAACCTGGAGAACACCTTGGAGTGGAACACACCGTCTCTACACCCCATACCCAATTTGTAGGCCTAATGCAGTGTAGTTTCCAACAACTACTAAATGAGAGCATTAAGATCGAAGCAATGGCGAGGAAACCTGGGGAACACCTTGGAGTGGAACACACCATCTCTCTACACCCCATACCCAATTTGTAGGCCTAATGCAGTGTAGTTTTCTACAACTACTAAACGAGAGTCGGAAGACCGAAGCAATGTGGACGAAACCTGGGGAACACCTTGGAGTGTAACACACCATCTCTCTACACCCCATACCCAATTTGTAGGCCTAATGCAGTGTAGTTTCCAACAACTACTAAACAAGACCATTAAGATCGAAGCAATGGCGAGGAAACCTGGGGAACACCTTGGAGTGGAACACACCATCTCTCTACACCCCATACCCATTTTGTAGGCCTAATGCAGTGTAGTTTCCAACAACTACTAAACGAGAGCATTAAGATCGAAGCAATGGCGAGGAAACCTGGGGAACACCTTGGAGTGGAACACACCATCTCTCTACACCCCATACCCATTTTGTAGGCCTAATGCAGTGTAGTTTCCAACAACTACTAAACGAGAGCATTAAGATCAAAGCAATGGCGAGGAAACCTGGGGAACACCTTGGAGTGGAACACACCGCCTCTACACCCCATACCCAATTTGTAGGCCTAATGCAGTGTAGTTTCCAACAACTACTAAACGAGAGCCTGAAGATAGAAGCTCAGGAAAGGCAACCTGGAGAACACTTTGGAGTGGAACACACCGTCTCTACACCCCACACCCAATTTGTAGGCCTAATGCAGTGTAGTTTCCAACAACTACTAAACGAGAGCATTAAGATCGAAGCAATGGTGAGGAAACCTGGGGAACACCTTGGAGTGGAACACACCATCTCTCTACACCCCATACCCATTTTGTAGGCCTAATGCAGTGTAGTTTCCAACAACTACTAAACGAGAGCCTGAAGATAGAAGCTCAGGAAAGGCAACCTGGAGAACACCTTGGAGTGGAACACACCGTCTCTACACCCCATACCCAATTTGTAGGCCTAATGCAGTGTAGTTTCCAACAACTACTAAACGAGAGCATTAAGATCGAAGCAATGGCGAGGAAACCTGGGGAACACCTTGGAGTGGAACACACCATCTCTCTACACCCCATACCCAATTTGTAGGCCTAATGCAGTGTAGTTTTCTACAACTACTAAACGAGAGTCGGAAGACCGAAGCAATGTGGACGAAACCTGGGGAACACCTTGGAGTGTAACACACCATCTCTCTACACCCCATACCCAATTTGTAGGCCTAATGCAGTGTACTTTTCTACAACTACTAAACGAGAGTCGGAAGACCGAAGCAATGTGGACGAAACCTGGGGCACACCTTGGGGCAGCAGACACCGTTAGTAGGCCCTACCAAAGTTGTACCCCCAATGCAGTTTTAAAATTCCTAGAGGCTGAAAACAAGACTATTGACGCTCAGCTTTTTTCAAAGGAACACAGCTGAATTGAGTGGCGCAGACAGACACAGGTAGTAGGCCTTAAACCAAAAATGTGGCTCACTGCAGCTTAAAAAAGGTTACAGGGGTACAGAGGCAGCATTGCTCTAGGCAGTGGAGGACAATTTCAATAGTGGACCGCAGACAGACTTTGTACGCCTACTATTAAAAAAAGGATGCTCTATGCAATAAAAAATAGGTTCCAGGGGTACACGGGCAGCAGTGGTCTGGTCAGTGTAGGAGTAGTAGAAAGAACGGGCCGCAGACAGGCTTCGAAGGCCTAACATAAAAAAATATTGGACTGTAGGCACTTTAACATTGGTTCCAGGGGTACACGGGCAGCAGTAGACTGGTCAGTGTTATAGTAGTAGAAAGAACGGGCCGCAGACAGGCTTCGAAGGCCTAACATAATAAAATGGGCTGGCTGTAGGCAATTTAAAATTGGTTCCAGGGGTACACGGGCAGCAGTAGACAGGTCAGTGGAGGCCTAGTGGAAGGAGGGACCGCAGACAGGCTTCGAAGGCCTAACATAATAAAATTGGACAGGCTGTAGGCACTTTATAATTGGTTCCAGGTGTACACGGGCAGCAGGAGACAGGTCAGTGGAGGCCTAGTGGAAGGAGGGACCGCAGACAGGCTTCGAAGGCCTAACATAATAAAATTGGACAGGCTGTAGGCACTTTATAATTGGTTCCAGGAGTACACGGGCAGCAGTAGACAGGTCAGTGTAGTAGTAGTTGAAAGAACGGGCCGCAGACAGGCTTCGAAGGCCTAACATAATAAAATGGGCTGGCTGTAGGCAATTTAAAATTGGTTCCAGGGGAACACGGGCAGCAGTAGACAGGTCAGTGGAGGCCTAGTGGAAGGAGGGACCGCAGACAGGCTTCGAAGGCCTAACATAAAAAAATATTGGACTGTAGGCACTTTAACATTGGTTCCAGGGGTACATGGGCAGCAGTAGACTGGTCAGTGTAGTAGTAGTAGAAAGAACGGGCCGCAGACAGGCTTCGAAAGCCTAACATAATAAAATTGGACAGGCTGTAGGCACTTTATAATTGGTTCCAGGGGTACACGGGCAGCAGGAGACAGGTCAGTGGAGGCCTAGTGGAAGGAGGGACCGCAGACAGGCTTCGAAGGCCTAACATAAAAAAATATTGGACTGTAGGCACTTTAACATTGGTTCCAGGGGTACATGGGCAGCAGTAGACTGGTCAGTGTAGTAGTAGTAGAAAGAACGGGCCGCAGACAGGCTTTGAAGGCCTAACATAATAAAATTGGACAGGCTGTAGGCACTTTATAATTGGTTCTAGGAGTACACGGGCAGCAGTAGACAGGTCAGTGTAGTAGTAGTTGAAAGAACGGGCCGCAGACAGACTTCGAAGGCCTAACATAATAAAATGGGCTGGCTGTAGGCAATTTAAAATTGGTTCCAGGGGTAGACGGGCAGCAGTGGTCTGGTCAGCGGAGGCCGATTGTAATGAGTGTCTGCCAGTTAGTAGTCCAAAACAATAAATAAATGTGAATGTCTCGCATTAAAACAAAACGAAAACACTAAAGGGTACAATCATTAGGTTCAGGGGTGGGATCCTCTGCGTAGTTTCAGACCTACTAATTTAGCGCAAAGTATTTACTGTGGTAAATAGAGGACACTGCCCCTGACTATGTTAAGTACCATCATACATGTCAACACAATGGTATTGTCAGTGGCAGGAATGGAAGGATGTCAGCGCATAGACTAAACATTGGTGGAAGTGTGAGAGATAACTGTGGAAGTGGTAGAGCAATGTTTGACCTGGGGTTGGGTGAACTCTCTTGTGGCCGGCGGTACAGGCCCAGGGCCCCTCATGTTACAACAGTGTGTCTGACGGGTGCGCACCACCACCGCCAGAGACACTTTATTGTACTATGAGGGACCCAGTGGCAGTGCCGTCGACCAAAAGCGGGCACACCCACCTCTTCAGACAAACAGCACTCTCACGGGTGCTTGCGCCAAGTCACGATACCACGGCCCCGTGTGGGGAGTTTGGCCATTTAGGGAGGTGTAAACATGTCGTATGCTGGACAATCAGCTGCAGCAAATTAGACATTCGAAAAGTAATTCACAGTAGTCCACAGGCAAGAGCTTTTCATAGGAAAGCTAGGTGTCTGCCAGGCAAGGTGGGGCAAAAGAATTCGAAATCCAGTTGTGGTTCATTTTAATGAATGTTAGATCATCAACATTTTGGGTAGCCAGACGAGTCCTTTTTTCGGTTAATATTGAACCTGCAGCACTGAATACTCTTTCTGATAGGACACTAGCTGCCGGGCAAGCAAGCTCCTGCAATGCATATTCTGCCAATTCTGGCCAGGTGTCTAATTTTGATGCCCAGTAATCAAATGGGAATGACGGTTGAGGGAGAACATCGATAAGGGATGAAAAATAGTTAGTAACCATACTGGACAAATGTTGTCTCCTGTCACTTTCAATTGATGCAGCAGTACCTGTCCTGTCTGCGGTCATAGCAAAATCACTCCACAACCTGGTCAGAAAACCCCTCTGTCCAACGCCACTTCTGATGTGTGCACCCCTAACACTCTTGGTCTGCTGCCCCCTGGAGCTCGTGTGAGAACGATCACGTGCGCTGGTTGCTGGGAATGCCTGAAGCAAACGGTCAACAAGAGTTGATTGTTTGGTTGCTAATATTAGTTCCAAGTTCTCATGTGGCATAATATTTTGCAATTTGCCTTTATAGCATGGATCAAGGAGGCAGGCCAACCAGTAATCGCCATCGTTCATCATTTTAGTAATGCGTGTGTCCCTTTTGAGGATACGTAAGGCATAATCCGCCATGTGGGCCAAAGTTCCAGTTGTCAAATCTGCGGTTGTGATTGGTTGAGGGGCCGTTTCAGGCAAATCTACGTCACTTGTGTCCCTCAAAAAACCAGAACCCGGCCTTGCCACGCAACCAATTTCCAGTGCCCCCGGGAAAGCTTCCTCATTAAAAATATACTCATCCCCATCATCCTTCTCGTCCTCCACCTCCTCTTCGCCTGCTAACTCGTCCTGTACACTGCCCTGACCAGACAATGGCTGACTGTCATCAAGGCTTTCCTCTTCCTCTGGTGCAGACGCCTGATCCTTTATGTGCGTCAAACTTTGCATAAGCAGACACATTAGGGGGATGCTCATGCTTATTATGGCGTTGTCTGCACTAACCAGCCGTGTGCATTCCTCAAAACACTGAAGGACTTGACACATGTCTTGTATCTTCGACCACTGCACACCTGACAACTCCATGTCTGCCATCCTACTGCCTGCCCGTGTATGTGTATCCTCCCACAAAAACATAACAGCCCGCCTCTGTTCGCACAGTCTCTGAAGCATGTGCAGTGTTGAGTTCCACCTTGTTGCAACGTCTATGATTAGGCGATGGTGGGGAAGGTTCAAAGACCGCTGATAGGTCTGCATACGGCTGGAGTGTACAGGCGAACGGCGGATATGTTAGCAAAGTCCACGCACTTTGAGGAGCAGGTTGGAGAACCCAGGATAAGTTTTCAATAAGCACTGCACCACCAGGTTTAAGGTGTGAGCCAGGCAAGGAATGTGTTTCAGTTGGGAAAGGGAGATGGCAGCCATGAAATTCCTTCCGTTATCACTCACTACCTTGCCTGCCTCAAGATCTACTGTGCCCAGCCACGACTGCGTTTCTTGCTGCAAGAACTCGGACAGAACTTCCGCGGTGTGTCTGTTGTCGCCCAAACACTTCATAGCCAATACAGCCTGCTGACGCTTGCCAGTAGCTGGCCCATAATGGGACAACTGGTGTGCAACAGTGTCAGCTGCCGATGGAGTGGTTGGCCGACTGCGGTCTGTGGAAGAGCTGTCGCTTCTGCAGGAGGACGAGGAGGAGGGGGTGCGAACGCCTACAGCCAACTGTTTCCTAGACCGTGGGCTAGGCACAACTGTCCCGAAATTGATGTCCCCTGTGGACCCTGCATCCACCACATTCACCCAGTGTGCCGTGATGGACACGTAACGTCCCTGGCCATGCCTACTGGTCCATGCATCTGTAGTCAGGTGCACCTTTGTACTCACAGATTGCCTGAGTGCATGGACGATGCGCTGTTTAACATGCTGGTGCAGGGCTGGGATGGCTTTTCTGGAAAAAATGTGTCGACTGGGTAGCTCGTAGCGTGGTTCAGCGTACTCCATCAGGGCTTTGAAAGCTTCGCTTTCAACTAACCGGTAGGGCATCATCTCTAACGAGATTAGTCTAGCTATGTGGGCGTTAAAACCCTGTGTACGCGGATGCGAGGATAAGTACTTCCTTTTTCTAACCAGAGTCTCATGTAGGGTGAGCTGGACTGGAGAGCTGGAGATCGTGGAACTAGCGGGTGTGCCGGTGGACATGGCAGACTGAGAGACGGTTGGAGACGGTATTGTTTCCGCCGGTGCCCTAGATGCAATATTTCCTCCTACAAAACTGGTGATTCCCTGACCCTGACCTCTTTTGGCTGGCAAAGAAACCTGCACAGATACTGCCGGTGGTGCGGAAAATGGTGGCCTTACAGTGACGGAAGGGATGTTGCGTTGCTGACTAGCTTCATTGGCCGAGGGTGCTACAACCTTAAGGGACGTTTGGTAGTTAGTCCAGGCTTGAAAATGCATGGTGGTTAAATGTCTATGCATGCAACTTGTATTGAGACTTTTCAGATTCTGACCTCTGCTTAAGCTAGTTGAACATTTTTGACAGATGACTTTGCGCTGATCAATTGGATGTTGTTTAAAAAAATGCCAGACTGCACTCTTCCTAGCATCGGATCCCTTTTCAGGGATTGCAGACTGAGCTTTAACTGGATGGCCACGCTGTCCTCCAACAGGTTTTGGCTTTGCCACGCGTTTTGGGCCAGATACGGGCCCGGCAGATGGAACCTGTTGCGATGTTGATGCCTGCTGCAGCCCCTCCTCCACCTCCGCTTCTGAACTACTGCTGCCTGCACCCTGTTCCCCCAATGGCTGCCAATCGGGGTCAACAACTGGGTCATCTATTACCTCCTCTTCTAGCTCGTGTGCAACTTCGTCTGTGTCACCGTGTCGGTCGGTGGTATAGCGTTCGTGACGGGGCAACATAGTCTCATCAGGGTCTGATTGTGGATCAGTACCCTGAGAGGGCAATGTTGTGGTCTGAGTCAAAGGACCAGCATAGTAGTCTGGCTGTGGCTGTGCATCAGTGCACTCCATGTCAGAATCTACTTGTAATGGGCATGGCCTGTTAAGTGTTTCACTTTCTAAGCCAGGGACGGTATGTGTAAAGAGCTCCATGGAGTAACCCGTTGTGTCGCCTGCTGCATCCTTCTCTCTTGTTGTTGTTTTTGCTGAAGAGGACAAGGAAGCGACTTGTCCCTGACTGTGAACATCCACAAGCGACGCACTGCTTTTACATTTACCAGTTTCAGAAGAGGAGGCAAAAGAGCTAGAGGCTGAGTCTGCAATGTAAGCCAAAACTTGCTGTTGCTGCTCCGGCTTTAAAAGCGGTTTTCCTACTCCCAGAAAAGAGAGCGTTCGAGGCCTTGTGTAGCCAGACGACGAACCTGGCTCCACAGCTCCAGACTTAGGTGGAATATTTTTTTTCCCACGACCACCTGATTCTCCACTACCACTACCATCATTACCAGCTGACAATGAACGCCCACGGCCACGACCTCTTGCACCAGACTTCCTCATTGTTTTAAAAACTTAACCAAAGTAACTTTATTTGTTGCTGTCAAACAACTTACACGGTGACCTATAACTTCAGTATGATTTCAATATCCCTTTACAGGTTGGTGAGACCACAAGGAAAATCAGGCACAATGTTACACACTCTGTTTTCTGTGGCACCAAATCACAGAGATGCCACACACGCAGGACTGTCACTCAAGCACAAATGTCAATATTAATCTCCCACCTATTTTTTTTTTTCAGGGAGACTTTATAAACAAAATAAAATAAAATGATTTTTTCAGGAAGAATTTAGAAACCAAATTAAAGTAAAATGATTTTTTCAGGGACAATTTAGAAACCAAATAAAAAAAAAAAAAGGCTTTCTATGGCCCACTGAGTGAGCGATGGCACACACAGGAGTCAGGAGTGGCACACAAGCCCAGAGGCCAATATTTTTCTCCAACTGATTGATGTAGTGATTTTTTCAGGTAGATTTTGGAACCCAAATCAAGCAAAAAAATAAATAGGCTTTCTATGGCCCACAATTTGAGAGAGAGAGAGAGATGCCACACCCAGGAGTCAAGACTGGCACACAAGCAGAAAGGGCAATATTAATCTCCCACTGTTTTATTTTTATTTATTTTTTCAGGGAGACTTTAGAAACAAAATAAGCTAAAATGATTTTTTCAGGAAGAATTTAGAAACCAAATAAAATAAAATGATTTTTTCAAGGACAATTTAGAAACCAAATTAAAAAAAAAAGGCTTTCTATGCCCCACTGAGTGAGAGATGGCACACACAGGAGTCAGGAGTGGCACACAAGCCCAGAGGCCAATATTTTTCTCCCACTGATTGATGTAGTGATTTTTTCAGGTAGATTTTGGAACCCAAATCAAGCAAAAAAATAAATAGGCTTTCTATGGCCCACAATTTGAGAGAGAGAGAGATGCCACACCCAGGAGTCAAGACTGGCACACAAGCAGAAAGGGCAATATTAATCTCCCACTGTTTGATTTTTTTTTTCAGGGAGACTTTAGAAACAAAATAAACTAAAATGATTTTTTCAGGAAGAATTTAGAAACCAAATAAAATAAAATGATTTTTTCAAGGACAATTTAGAAACCAAATAAAAAAAATAAAAAAAAAGCTTTCTATGGCCCACTGAGTGAGAGATGGCACACACAGGAGTCAGGAGTGGCACACAAGCCCAGAGGCCAATATTTTTCTCCCACTGATTGATGTAGTGATTTTTTCAGGTAGGATTTAGAACCCAAATCAAGCAAAAAAATAAATAGGCTTTCTATGGCCCACTGAGTGAGAGATGGCACACACAGGAGTCTGGAGTGGCACACAAGCCCTGAGGCCAATATTTTTCTCCCACTGATTGATGTAGTGAGTTTTTCAGGTAGATTTTAGAACCCAAATCAAGCAAAAAAATAAATAGGCTTTCTATGGCCCACTGAGTGAGAGATGGCACACACAGGAGTCAGGAGTGGCACACAAGCACTGAGGTCAATATTTTTCTCCCACTGATTGATGTAGTGATTCTTTCAGGTAGATTTTAGAACCCAAATCAAGCAAAAAAATAAATAGGCTTTCTA
The DNA here is from genome assembly GCF_032444005.1 of Ranitomeya imitator. Taxonomy (NCBI): domain Eukaryota; kingdom Metazoa; phylum Chordata; class Amphibia; order Anura; family Dendrobatidae; genus Ranitomeya; species Ranitomeya imitator. Next base: position 510,177,538 of record NC_091282.1, on the reverse strand, counting down.
TGGCCCACTGAGTGAGAGATGGCACACACAGGAGTCAGGAGTGGCACACAAGCCCTGAGGCCAATATTTTTCTCCCACTGATTGATGTAGTGATTTTTTCAGGTAGATTTTAGAACCCAAATCAAGCAAAAAAATAAATAGGCTTTCTATGGCCCACTGAGTGAGAGATGGCACACAAAGGAGTCAGGAGTGGCACACAAGCCCTGAGGCCAATATTTTTCTCCCACTGATTAATGTAGTGATTTTTTCAGGTAGATTTTAGAACCCAAATCAAGCAAAAAAATAAATAGGCTTTCTATGGCCCACTGAGTGAGAGATGGCACACACAGGAGTCAGGAGTGGCACACAAGCCCTGAGGCCAATATTTTTCTCCCACTGATTGATGTAGTGATTTTTTCAGGTAGATTTTAGAACCCAAATCAAGCAAAAAAATAAATAGGCTTTCTATGGCCCACTGAGTGAGAGATGGCACACACAGGAGTCAGGAGTGGCACACAAGCCCAGAGGCCAATATTTTTCTCCCACTGATTGATTTATTGATTTTTTCTGGTAGGATTTAGAACCCAAATCAAGCAAAAAAATAAATAGGCTTTCTATGGCCCACTGAGTGAGAGATGGCACACACAGGAGTCAGGAGTGGCACACAAGCCCAGAGGCCAATATTTTTCTCCCACTGATTGATTTATTGATTTTTTCTGGTAGGATTTAGAACCCAAATCAAGCAAAAAAATAAATAGGCTTTCTATGGCCCACTGAGTGAGAGATGGCACACACAGGAGTCAGGAGTGGCACACAAGCCCTGAGGCCAATATTTTTCTCCCACTGATTGATCTATTGATTTTTTCAAGGACAATTTAGAAACTAAATAAAAAAAAAAAAAGGCTTTCTATGGCCCACTGAGTGAGAGATGGCACACACAGGAGTCAGGAGTGGCACACAAGCCCAGAGGCCAATATTTTTCTCCCACTGATTGATGTAGTGATTTTTTCAGGTAGATTTTAGAACCCAAATCAAGCAAAAAAATAAATAGGCTTTCTATGGCCCACTGAGTGAGAGATGGCACACACAGGAGTCAGGAGTGGCACACAAGCCCAGAGGCCAATATTTTTCTCCCACTGATTGATGTAGTGATTTTTTCAGGTAAATTTTAGAACCCAAATCAAGCAAAAAAATAAATAGGCTTTCTATGGCCCACTGAGTGAGAGATGGCACACACAGGGATGGCACTCTAGCAGAAATGCCAATCTTAATCTCCCACAAAAAAAAAAAAAAAACAGGGACTGTCTTACAATTACTATCTCCCTGCAGTAATCTCAGCCAGGTATGGCAGGCAGCAATAAGGAGTGGACTGATGCACAAATTAAATAAAAAGTGTGGACAAACAAACAAGATAGCTGTGCAGAACGGAAGGAACAACAGGATTTGTGCTTTGAAAAAAGCAGTTGGTTTGCACAGCGGCGTACACACAGCAATGCAGCTATCAGGGAGCCTTCTAGGGCAGCCCAATGAGCTACAGCGCTGAGAAAAAAAAAATGTAGCTTCCACTGTCCCTGCACACCGAAGGTGGTGTTGGACAGTGGAAATCGCTACAGCACAAGCAGTTTGGTGGTTAATGGACCCTGCCTAACGCTATCCCTGCTTCTGACGAAGCGGCAGCAACCTCTCCCTAAGCTCAGATCAGCAGCAGTAAGATGGCGGTCGGCGGGAACGCCCCATTATAGCCCCTGTGACGCCGCAGACAGCAAGCCAATCACTGCAATGCCCTTCTCTAAGATGGTGGGGACCAGGACCTATGTCATCACGCTGCCCACACTCTGCGTTCACCTTCATTGGCTGAGAAATGGCGCTTTTCGCGTCATTGAAACGCGACTTTGGCGCGAAAGTCGTGTACCGCATGGCCGACCCCGCACAGGGGTCGGATCGGGTTTCATGAAACCCGACTTTGCCAAAAGTCGGCGACTTTTGAAAATGAACAACCCGTTTCGCTCAACCCTAATCCTCACAAGAAAGGGAGCAAATAGTGAAAATGCAAAAACAGAAATTGATCAAGTCAGGAAGGGGTTAAACTATTTTTTTCTCTGAACGCTGCAACATTTCAGAGTCGAATATACCTGGGTGAAATAATACAGCCAGTGCTTGACACATACTACCCATGATTTGTGTAGCATGTGTCAGCTGTCAGGTTCCCAACGTTTATTAACTCTTATTAGGCAGTAATAGAAAAAAACATAAATTCTTTCCTTTTTTTTTGCATTTTATATTTTACACCCGACTGCACAAATACAGAAGAATGAAAGAAAGGACCGTACTGACCATAACAGCTTACACTCTACAGGAGAGACTTATCCAGTGACTCTGGAGATGGAAAACGACTCTGCCGTAAAAACTGTGCTCCACTGGGAACTGCTGATCTGTGATGGCTGACTCCCCTATACGAGGTAAAGTAATCCATAAGGCGTCAGTGGCTCCGGTACGTGAGGTGACAGTTTCCTCACGTACCGGAGCCACTGACACACGTAGACGAATTAAAATCAATGCATCTGTGCAGATGTCATTGATTTTTTGCGGACCGTGTCTCCGTGTGCCAAACACAGAGACATGTCAGTGTTCGTGGGAGCGCACGTATTACATGGACCCATTAAAGTCAATGGGTCCATGTAAAACACGTACCGCACACGGACGTTGTCCGTGTGCAGTCCGTGTGCCGTGCAGGAGACAGCGCTACAGTAAGACTTGTCCCCCCCACATGGTGCTGAAGCCACGATTCATATCTTCTGTGCAGCAGCGTTTGCTGTAAAGAAGATATGAATAATCCATTTTTTGGTGGTTTTTCGTGTATAAAATAAAGGTCCATGTCCCCACCCCCTGTGCGCCCCCCCGCTGTTATGAAAATACTCACCCAGCTCCCTCGTTGGCTGTCGCTGCTTCCTGTCCTGTCCGCACCTTCTACTGTATGCGGTCACGTGGGGCTGCTCATTTACAGTAATGAATATGCGGCTCCACCTCCCATAGGGGTGGAGCCGCATATTCATTACTGTAAATGAGCGGCCCCACGTGACCGCTCATACAGTAGAAGGTGCGGCCAGGAGAGGAAGCAACAACAGCCAACGAGGGAGCTGGGTGAGTATTTTCAGAACAGCGGGGGCGCACAGGGGGTGGGGACATGGATCTTTATTTTATACACGATAAAATAAAAAAAAAAGGATTATTCATATCTTCTCTGCAGCACAGAAGATATGAATCACGGTTTCAGCACGATGCAGGGGACAGCGCTAAACTGTGTGCCGCACGTGTGCCACACTGATGTGCCACAGAAACGCAGGGGCACACGGACACGGATAATTCCGGTACCGATTTTTTCCGGTACCGGAATTATCTGGATGTGTGGGACTGCCCTAAGATGTCATAGCTGCGGAGCATTATAGGGAGGCCCGTGCAACAATGCAAAATGTGTTTTGTTTCGTTTTTGCGAATCATGATTTGAATCTCAAAATGTTTGAATTTGCATGAAACTACTAGTTTCAGGAAATTTGTCTCAAACTCAGTTCTCCAAGGATCAATTTGCTCATCTCTCGTTAATTGCACTTTAAGGGCGGTTTCACACATCCAGATAATTCCAGTACCAGAGAACACGGTTATCCGTGTCCGTGTGTTCACATGGCACATCTGTGTGGCACACGTGCGGCAGCTTTGTGCCGCCTGTGTGCCGCATCAGGACCACACGGACGGCTGTCGGGATGCAGCGCTGCAGTAAGTGCTGTCCCCTGCTTGTGGTGCTGAAGCCGGCTGTCATCTGTTCTCCCCTGCTCAGCCGGCGATCAACACGAGTCGGGGAGAATGAATGAAAAAAAACCGACATGGGGTCCCCCCTATATTTTAACACCAACCAGGCAAAACTCACAGGTGTGGGCTGCTATTCTCAGGCTGGTAAGGGGCCATGGATATGGACTCCCCCCGGCCTAAAAACAGCAGCCCGCAGCTGCCCAGAAAAGGTGCATCTATTAGATGCGCCAATTCTGGAGCTTTGCCCGATTCTTCCCACTGCCCTGTAGCATTGGCATGTGGGGTAATGAAGGGTTAATGTCACCTTCCTATTGTAAGGTGACATTAAGCAGGCATAGTAATGGAGAGGTGTCAATAAGACACCTATCCATTACTAATCCCACAGCTGTGAAAGGGTTAATAAAACACACATAGTTAGAAAAAAGTATTTTAATGAAATAGAACAATATACAAAGTTTTTCCAGCTTTATTCTTCTGCCATTCCAAGCGAAGCCCTCGATCTCCTGGAAAAAAAAGTCCAAAATAAAAAGCCAACAATATCCCATACATGTCCGCTGTACAGTCAAGTCCCACGCAGTAATCCATATCTGGGGGAATTTACATTTTACAACCAGGAGCGCTGCTAATGCGACCGCTCCTGGCTGTAAATGACTGGGGAATGAATGAAATGCAGGGAGCGGAGCTTCGGTGACTAGTGGTGACGTTACCAAAGCTGTGGCCCTTGGCTACCTAAACTTAAATGAACTCTTCAGCTTGGGAAAATCAGCTGACATTTTTCCAGGCTGAAGAGTTTATCTTAGTTCATGCTGCCAGGGGCGCAGCTTTGGTATTAAATTAAACACCTAGTTCCTTCGGTAAAAGCACTGAAGATTGTCGTGGCTAGGTCTTCCAGCATGACAATGACCCAAAACACACAATCACGGCAACTAAGAAGTGGCTCTATACAATAAGGAGCATTTTAAATTCCTTGAGTGGCCTAGCCAATCTTTAGATCTGAACCCAATAGAAATTCTTTAGAGAGAGTTGAAACTCAATGTTGCATAGCAACAGCACAGAAACCTAAAAGATCTGGAGTAGATCTGTAAGGAGGAGTGGGCTAAAATCCTGGCCTCAGTTTGTGCTAACTTGGTCAAGAACTACAGGAAACGTCTGACCTCTGTAATTGCAAACAAAGCTTTCTGTACCAAATATTACGTTGTTTTTCTACTGTATCAAATACTTATTGCATGCAATAACATTCAAATTAATTATGTCAAAATATTACAATGTAATTTTCTGGCTTATATATATATATATATATATATGTGTGTGTGTATATATATATATATATATATATATATATATATATATATATTGTGGTATGGTGGATGGCTATGTGGTTAATGAGTGGTATGTATCACAGAGGTGGGTGGCCCTGTGATGAAAGCCTGGACTTGTCTTGCTCAGGTTTGCTGGGGGTTTCTATACATTGGGAAGGCTTCCAGGTGACTGGGAGAGATGGGTGGATAGATCCACATACATACCCCATCAAGGGTGTGTGTCTGAACACCCAAGATGGAGTCTGTGTGTTTGCGCATGGTAGTGCTGGCTAGGTTGAGCCAGAGAGAGGAGGCCTGTGGTATACCTCCGGAGAGGACACCTCTGAGGATAAGAGGTATACGGAAATCTGTGCGGCCCTCATGGACAGTTAACAAAAACTAACCCATGTTAGGCACACCAAGACTCAACGAGGATCGTGGGTACTGTAAAGCCGAACGGGTGCCAGGACAGTGCACGGAGTGCTGCATGTTACCAAATACCTGAGATTTGGTTTATGCTGTGTATTAATAAACTGAATGGACTGTGTTTTAACCCTGAGTGTCCCACCGTATTCATCAATGACCGGTCAAGTGCGTATACCTTAGCCACAGATAGTGGAGAAATATCACAGTTGGTGTTAGACTGCGGGCATCAGTCCAGGAGGTACCTGGGTGGAGTACAGCAGGTGATTGCTGTGGATCAGCGAGTCCACGAACTCCAGGTAGCTTTCTGTGGATCGGCGGTTCCACAACTCTGGGCTGCTTGCTGTGGATCGGCGGGTCCATGAAATCTGTAGAGCGGAGCCTTGTGGAGCCATGCAGAGAGATATAGAGCCTTGTAGAGCCGTGCAGAGCAATGCAGAGCCTCGCAGTGTGGTGCAGAGCCTCACTGTGCAGAGTTGTGCAGAGCCTTGCAGAGCCGGAGAGAGCCTTGCAGAGCAGGGCAAAGCCTCACTCTGAGGAACTATTTGGGGTGGCTAGATTGCCATGCAGAGGCGGTGAGGGGCCTTAGTAGGCATGGGGAGTCCACGGCGTGCACACCAAGGAGGGATGGTTGCCTGGAGTCCCAAACAGGGCGGTAACCCAAACAGGGATGGTTGCCCAGAAAGGGGTGAAATCTCAAAAGGAGGGGGTGACCCAAATAGGGGTGGTGGCCAAAAAAAAGGGGTTGCAGCAAATGCGCTGAAGGACTGTTGCCAGGAACAACTTTTGAACAGTGCAGGAAAGGGATTATGCACTGACTATCCATCTGACAAGAGGTCACAGAGGTGTGCTGTGGACGACAATCGAGAGAGTGTGACTGGTCTTCTAGACTCAGGGAGCCAGGTGACCCTGGTGAGCGCCTCACTCCCTGTCTATCTGTTTCCTGGAAGGAAGATGGAAGTCCACTGCATCCATTAGGTCCATAAGGATTATCCGGTGTCCAGGATAACCATTGAGACACCCACTATTATTACCAGCCATGACGTCCCTGTAGTCCTGGACTTGCTATTTCCTATTGTGATAGGTCAGGACTTTAAATGGTTTGGGGACATGTGGCTGGAGAGGGGAGTGTCTAATTGCTCAAAGGGGAGCCAGAATGACCCTAAGGGAGCTCCACCTCAGCAGAGGGCTGAATGGGGATCTTGTTAATGGCATGTATCAAGAGGAAAAGGTAGCACCCTCTATGGTCGAGGTCCCAGAGTTAGGGGTGACCGGGAAAAAGTGTGGGTCTGAACTTAGGGACTTGGGTGGGGAGATCAAATGTGTGACCTTTGAAAACAGGGTAGCACAAGGAAAGGGGTCTGACACCTGTTTTTGTGGGGACTTGCTGTTCCAGGGTGACAGGGTGCGTGGTGGTGATGCCAATTCAGACTGTGATTCTAATACAAGGGAAAGAGAATGCGGTAAGGTGGACCTGAGTAAAAATGGCAAGGATTCCCCTCGTCGCCGGAGACATGGCGGCTGCAGAAAGGCTGGTCACGTTGAACCCACTGAAAAAGAGACGGGGTCAGGTGCAAACAAACTTAATGTCCTAGATAGGAGGTCACATTGCCACAGACAAACACCATAACAGAGGAAGCCATTGATGTGCTGAAAATAAAACTGACACATTGTGACCATGGAGATCCATCAAAGATTGCAGCAGGAGGAGAAATCCCAGGGAGGCATGTGGAGTGAAAACCCACAAAGGTCATGGAGAGTGGACTGGTGGTTCATTTGCCTCTGAGGAGGTGTAAAATGACGACTGTGCCAAAACTCTGGAAGGGGAAGGGAACTGTACTTAGGCATGTGACAGCAGGACAGTAGAGGGTGAGAACTCCAGAGAACCCGAGGCTAGAGAGATGGGGTCTGGGAATGAGAACATTGACTCTTCAAAGAGCTTGGTAGAACTCTGAAGCCGCAGAGAGTGGGAGGGAAAGCTACCCCATCTGAAAATTTAATTAAACAAGTTATGGTGCGACCCTTGTTAGCCAAGAAGGGAACAGAATCACAAAGTGGAGATGCTTAAAGAGGCAGTAGGAAACCATATCGAGCGGGAAAAGGTCCTGAGACAAGCGGCTGAGTACAGAGTGGATGAGCTGGAGAAGCAAGTCTCTGAGCTCAGAGGTCACGTGTCAATGTGTCAATCTGTGAACAAGGCCCTTTTGGAAAATTTGGAGGTGCTTAGAGAAATATTAAGAGGACTTCTATAGGAGAAGGAGATGGTGGTCGCAGACTTACTATGGCAGTGCCAGAATAGTAACGATGCGGAGATGCAAATGCCCATCTTTGCAAGGGGTCTTGAAGAGTGTGAAGCTCAAGGAGAGCTTGCGCTAAAAGCTGAACAAGACAATCCCCCGGTCATGAGAGATGACTTGATGGAAATGTCCAAGGTAAAGCAGGAGCTATCTGTCCATGAAGAGGATGAGATTTCACTCTTCAAGTGCATAGTAGAGGTACCCGAGGACATGCGAGAAGCTTCTGCCAGTGACGTGATGCATGAAGATTTTAGGAAGGCGGTGGAGGCGTGTAGGGTGAACTGGGCACCTGAGACTAAACAGTTGATTATACTGTCATAGGGAAATCACAGTGAAGCGGGTGGCTATCCTGAGTGCCATGCACCTACACTGTCTTCGCACAAAATGGTGGATCCTGTTAAGGAATGAGAAAGCCGCTTCACGTGAGGAGTGTGCAATGAAAGCTCAAAGTCGGTTGGAATAGGTGGAGGGCATTGTTGAAGCGCCCAGAAAGCTGGTGAGAAAAGTTATTGGGAGGCTGGGTGAGAGTGATGCAGTAACTCATAGATAAGTCGCGTAGAGCGAGAGTGAGGATTTCATCTAATGACGAAACCCAGGAAGCTGGGATGGTTCCATTCTTCATTGTCGGATCAATCGAGAGCCTTGAGAATATTCGAATGCTCCTGGGATATCGCATGGTGTACCTAAGAGAGTTAAAGCAGCTGAGAATGGATTTACTGCAAATTAATAAACAGCTGCAGGAAAGGCAAAGAAGATGGCGGCCCCTTCCAAGCCAAGGTATAGAGAGATGAAGGGGTTCTTTAAACGGTGGATGTACTCAACCGCAAGATAAATGGAATGACTGCTCTCTGGGTAATAAAGACAAGAGTAAAAATTGTCAACAGAGAGACAACCGAAGGTGGCCTGATGGAAGAGAACAAGGAAGAGATAGAAGTAGTGACTCTTCTGTGAGCTCAGTGCTGAGTGATATAGGTGGGAGATCCTATAGTGGATGTGGTGACAAAGGGTCAGACCAGACAGAAGGTATGGGTGCCAGGCAATCACAACACCGTACTGACCACCGAGGATGGGGGTGGTCCGACAAAGGGGCAATTCTATTAGGGGAGGTGATGGTGTCAGATGACGGATGGTTCCAAAAGGGTCCAGTGACAGGGCCCGACTGTGACTTTCAGAGGCTACAGAGAAGGGTCTCTGGCTGTTTGAAATGAGGTGCCAAGCCCCACGGCTTTAGGCAGAGGGGGAGGTATGTAGTATGGCAGGTGGCCATGTGGTTGATGGGCAGTATGTATCATAGAGGTGGGTGGCCTGTGATGGAAGCCTGGGCTTGTTTTGCTCAGCAGATCTACTGCTGATGGTTGCTATACGTTAGAAGGCTTCCAGGTGACTTGGAGAGATATGTGGGTCCAGTCATCTACAAAATCCACACAAGGGGGTGTGTCTGAATAACCAAGATGTAGTCTGTGTGTTTGTGTGTGTGTGTGTGCTCGGGCAGTGCTGCTAGGGTGAGCCAGATAGAGGAGGCCTGTGGTACACCTCCGGAGAGGATACATCTGAAGATAAGACCTGTACGGTCATCATGGACAGGTAACAGACACTAACCCTTGTTAGGCACACCAAGGCACAGCAAGAACTGTGGGTACTGTAAAGCCGAACAGGGGCACGGACAGTGCAAGTGGTGCTGCTTGTTACCAAGTACCTGAGATTCGGTTTATGCTGTATATTAATAAACCAAATGGACTTTTGTTTTAACCCTGAGTGTCCCAGCGTATGCCTCAATGACCGGCCAAGTGAGCACTCCCCGTCCACAGATAGTGGAGAAATACCACAATATATACAGTGGGCATGGAAATTATTCATACCCCTTTACATTTTTCACTCTTTCTTTCATTGCAGCCATTTGATAAATTCAGAAAATTACATTTTTTTTCTCATTAATGTACACTCTGCACCCCATCTTTACTGCAAAAAAACAGAAATGTAGTAATGTTTGCAAATTTATTAAAAAAGAAAAGCTGAGTTATCACATGGTCATAAGTATTCAGAACTTTTGCTCAGTATTGAGTAGAAGCACCCTTTTGAGCTGGTATAGCCATGAATTTTCTTGGGAATGATGCAACAAGTTTTTCACTCCAGGATTTGGGGATCCTCTGCCCATTCTTCCTTGCAGATCCTCTCCAGTTCCGTCAGGTTGGATGGTGAACATTGGTGGACAGCCATTTTCAAGTCTCTCCAGAGATGATCAATTGGATTTAGGTCAGGGCTTAGGGTCATTGTCTTGTTGGAAGGTGAACCTTCGGCCAAGTCTGAGGTCCAGAGCACTCTTGAATAGGTTTTTATCCAGGATAACTCTGTACTTAGTCGCATTCATGTTTCCTTTAATGACAACCAGTCATCCTGTCCCTGCAGCTGAAAAACACCCCCATAGCATGATGCTGCCACCACCATGTTTCACTGTTGGGATTGTATTGGGCAGGTGATGAGCAGTGCCTGGTTTTCTCCACACGTACTGCTTAGAAATATCACCAAAAAGGTCTATCTTCATCTCATCAGACCAGAGAATCTTATTTCTTATAGGCTCGGAGTTATTCATGTGTTTTTTAGCAAACTCTATGTGGGCTTTCATATGTCTTGCATTGAGGAGAGGCTTTTTCGTTGGGCCACTCTGCCATAAAGGCCCGACAGGTGGAGGGCTGCAGTGATAGTTGACTTTCTCCCATCTCCCTACTGCATCTCTGGAGTTCAGCCACAGTGATTTAGGAGTTCTTCTTTACCTCTCTCACCAAGGCTCTTCTACCATGATTGCTCAGCTTGGCTGGTGGTCCCAAACTTCTTCCATTTAAGGATTAGAAACAACAATTCTAATGTTTTAACTCAGGAAGAGTTCAGAAATCAATATTTTGTGGAATAATCATGATTTTTAATCACAGCTTTCATGCGTCTTGGCATGCCTTCCAACAGTCTTTCACACCGCTTCTGGCGCAAAAATTTAAGTAGTTCTTCTTTCTTTCATGGCTTATTACTATCCATCACCCTGTTGATTACATTCCAGAGGTTTTCAATGAGGTTCAGTTCTGGAGATTAGGCTGCCCATGACAGGGTTTTAATGTGGTGGTCTCTTAATTTTTCGCAGAGCTGTATATCTAATATATAAAGCTGAATGTGTGTATGTATGTGTGTATGTGTGTATGTCCGGTATTGGCATCTTCACCGTCGCAGCTACAGCCACATAATTTTGCACAGTCATATGTCTGGACCCTGAGAGCATCATAGGCTATGTTGTGAGGCAAAACTTTAACCCCGCGCATTCCACTTCACCAAAAATTTTTGCCCCTATCTACATAATGGGGAAAAAGTGAAAGGAAAAAATGTTGGATGCAAATTGACAGCTGCCAGATGTGAACAAGGGGGACTTAAAGAGTGAGAGCGAAGGCGACAAAGAGTATATACCGTACTGTTGCTAAGGTGAGGCCCCGACATGGGATACTCACCACACACGGGGATATGAACAAACACACAAAATGCGCCACACACTAGCACGTGCTTGAACACATATCACCCTCAGCACACATTTCACCACACATACACCAACCTCGCCACATAAAAGTCGAAACACAAAAGTCGCCGCTCAAAAATCGCCACGCGCAAAACTCACCACATGCAAAACTAGGCTCACGCAAAAGTCGCCACACGTGCAAAACTCACCTCATGGAAAACTCGCCACAGGCAAAACTTGCACACACGGAGAAATTGCCACATGCACAAAAGTTGCAACACATGCAAAAGTTGCCTCACACAAAACTTGTACACTGTTAGGGTTGGCGGAACGCACTGAATATATTTATTAGATTGGAGAGGTGCGTTCGCAACCCGGGATCCACCGTGCAGGAAAGAACCTGCTGCTAAGTAAGGCGGCGAAGCAAATTAGAACAAACGGACTCTGTTACTTCACAGAGCCCATAGTGAAGAGAACGCTGTGCCCTATTTAGCTCACAGGGGACAGAGCTACTGTGTAGAGCCGACAGTGGTCATGCAGTCAAAACCAACACGCAGCTCCTCTCCGGGTGGAGCCGGAATTCTATCGGCTATTAGCTAGCCCTAAATGCACACATAAACTCCTCGCCGGAGGTGCCAGCATTCTAGGGGCTTATTTCAGCCGCGTCCCTGAATGCATATACAAAAATCCTCACCGGAGGTGCCAGCATTCTAGGGGCTTATTTCAGCTGGGTCCCTGACCACACACACAACCACACTGGCACTGAGCTCATACATATTTGACACTAGCGCATGGCCGTGTGGTCATGAGAACCTTTTATAGTTGTAGCACCTTCAGGACCTTCCAAGAAGGACCAATGGAAGGCTGCCACAGAACTTGATCAGGTACAGGACCTTCCTATAGGACCAATGGAAGTTGCTGCAGTACCTGAGCATGTGACCCTTGATCTCCACTGAGATATCTTACCCTGGGCATGCTCAGTGTGTGCAAAGCAGGACTTAGTCCCAGAAAAGCCTGCTCGCTGCAGATCAGTGCAAGGTACAATAGCAGAGCCTGGAGAGGCAGCAGTAACCCTTTGCACAGTATCCGACTCAGTGAGACGCTGGTACCGACTTCTCCACTGAGCAGGCTCCACTACGGCCGATGCAGAATGGGAGACCACAGCAGACATGGTTCGAGATTCCCCCTGTGCAGCGGCAGGAACTTGACTCCTAACACACATACTCAAAATGCACCACACATAAAACTCGCCACACGCAAAACTCACCATGCGCAAAACTTGGTGCACACAACTTGCTACACAAACCTGTCCTGTGCAACTCGACACAAAAAATTGCTACACGCATGTCGCCACACAAAACTCATCTCACAAAAGTCGCTACATGCATGTCGCCACACGCAACTCAACACACACAACTTGACACATGAAACTTGCCCTAAAACACACACAAGTCTGGTATTATCCTTCAAAAATTAAAATCTGATTAATAAGCAGACAAACTGCAAGAGCAACAACTGTACCATATAGGAAATATGGCAGCTGTCAGTCACATGACCTGTCTATTATGTGTATGTGTGAACTAATATATACTGCCAGGGGGGAGGGCTTCCTGTTGGCTGGGGATTTATCAGGCTGCCAATTTAGCTTACAAATGCAGAGGTAAAAATACTGAGCAAATAACGTGTGAACAAGGTCTAATACAAGAGGAGATGACACACAGATATATACTATATACAGGAGGAGATGACACACAGGTATATACAATATACAGTGGAGATGACACACACATATATACTGTATACAGGGGAGATGACACACAAGTATATACTATATACAGGAGGAGATGACATACAGGTATATACTATATACGGGAGGAGATGACACACACATGTATACTATATACAGGGGAGATGACACACAGGTATATACTTTATACAGGAGGAGATGACACACTGGTATATACTATATACAGGATAGATGACATCCAGGTACATACTATCTACAGGGGAGATGACACACAGGTATATACTATACACAGGGGAGAAGACACACAGGTATATACTATATACAGGAGGAGATGACACACAGGTATATACTATATACAGGAGGAGATGACACATAGATAAATACTATATACAGGAGGAGATGACACACAGGTATATACTATATACAGGAGATGACACACAGGTATATACTATATACAGGGGAGATGACACACGTATATACTATATACAGGAGGAGATGACACACAGGTATATACTATATACAGGAGGAGATGACACACAGGTATATACTATGTACAGGAGCAGATTACACACAGGTATATAATATATACAGGAAGAGATGGCTTACAGGTATATACTATATACACGAGGAGATGACACACATATATACTATATACAGGAGGAGATGACATACAGGTATATACTATATAAAAAAGGAGATGACACATAGGTACATAGAGGAGGAGATGACATACAGCAGGTATATTGTTATGATCTGGTGGTTTAGGAACAACATGAGACAAGCTCTGAAGGAGGTGGTATCTGTACTGACCGCAAACCCTGAACCTAGCAGCGCAACTAAAAATAGCCGTGGGGGGTACCTGACGCTCCCTAGACCCCTCGGCACAGCCTAAGATCTAACTTCCCCTAAAGATGGAAACAGGAAACCTATCTTGCCTCAGAGAAAATCCCCAAAGGAAAGATAGCCCCCCACAAATATTGATGGTGAGAGGAGGGGAAAATAACCTACGCAGAAATGAAATCAGATTTTAGCATAGGAGGCCAGTCTAGCTTGATAGACAGAACAGGAAAGGATACTGTGCGGTCAGTATAAAAACTACAAAACAATCCACACAGAGTTTACAAAATCTCCACACCTGACTAAAGGTGTGGAGGGTAAATCTGCTTCCCAGAGCTTCCAGCTAACAGAAGAAATCCATGCTGACAAGCTGGAGAAATATAGAATGCACAGAACAATAAGTCCACAACATGTGGACTGAAATGAGCAAAGCTAGAACTTATCTTTGCAGAGCTGGTCAGGAAACCAGGAGAATCCAAGCAGAGATGTGAATCCAGCCAGGAACATTGACAAGTGGCACAGGCTGAAGAAAGAGCCAGACTTAAATAGCGGACAATAAGTGGAGGCAGCTGATGACAGCAAACTCAAAGGAGCGGCCATACCACTAGAAACCACAAGAGGGAGCCCAAGAGCAGAACTCACAAAAGTGCCACTTACAACCACCGGAGGGAGCCCAAGAGCGGAATTCACAACAGTACCCCCCCTTGAGGAGGGGTCACCGAACCCTCACCAGAGCCCCCAGGCCGATCAGGACGAGCCAAGTGAAAAGCACAAACCAAATCGGTAGCATGGACATCGGAGGCAACAACCCAAGAATTATCTTCCTGGCCATAACCCTTCCACTTGACAAGATACTGAAGCCTCCACCTCGAAAAACGAGAATCCAAAATCTTCTCAACCTCATATTCCAACTCTCCCTCAACCAACACCGGGGCAGGAGGGTCAACCGAGGGAACAACGGGCACCACATATCTCCGCAACAAAGATCTATGGAAAACATCATGAATGGCAAAAGAGGCAGGAAGAGCCAAACGAAAAGACACCGGATTAATAATTTCAGAAAATTTATAAGGACCAATAAACCGAGGCTTAAACTTAGGAGAAGAAACCTTCATAGGAACATGACGAGAAGACAACCAAACCAAATCCCCCACACGAAGCCGAGGACCAACACGGCGACGGCGGTTAGCAAAACGTTGAGCCCTTTCCTGAGACAACGTCAAATTGTCCACCACATGAGTCCAAATCTGCTGCAGCCTGTCCACCACAGAATTAACACCAGGACAATCAGAAGGATCAACCTGCCCAGAAGAAAACCGAGGATGAAAACCAAAATTACAAAAGAAAGGTGAAACCAAAGTAGCCGAACTAGCCCGATTATTAAGGGCAAACTCGGCCAACGGCAAGAAAGACACCCAATCATCCTGATCAGCAGACACAAAGCATCTCAAATAGGTCTCCAAGGTCTGATTAGTTCGCTCAGTCTGGCCTTTAGTCTGAGGATGAAACGCCGAAGAAAAAGACAAATCAATGCCCATCCTAGCACAAAAGGCCCTCCAAAATCTAGAGACAAACTGAGAACCTCTGTCAGACACAATATTCTCTGGAATGCCATGCAAAAGAACCATATGCTGAAAAAACAATGGAACCAGATCTGAGGAGGAAGGCAACTTAGGCAAAGGTACCAGATGGACCATTTTAGAGAACCGGTCACAAACAACCCAGATAACAGACATCTTCTGGGAAACAGGAAGATCCAAAATAAAATCCATGGAAATATGCGTCCAGGGCCTCTCAGGGACCGGCAAAGGCAAAAGCAACCCACTAGCGCGGGAACAGCAAGGCTTGGCCAGGGCGCAAGTCCCACAGGACTGCACAAAAGCACGCACATCGCGAGACAAGGAAGGCCATCAAAAGGACCTAGCAACCAAATCTCTGGTACCAAAAATCCCAGGATGACCAGCCAACACTGAACAATGAACCTCAGAAATTACCTTACTTGTCCATCTATCAGGAACAAACAGCTTCCCCACAGGACAGCGGTCAGGCCTATCAGCCTGAAATTCCTGAAGCACCCACCGCAAATCAGGGGAGATAGCAGAAAGAATCACCCCCTCCTTAAGAATGCCAACCGGCTCCAGGACTCCAGGAGAAGCAGGCGAAAAACTCCTAGAGAGGGCATCAGCCTTAACATTATTATTACTAGCGCCCCCCGAGGAAGCAACTTGTGCGAAACGCACGTCGGGGCCTCCTCTTCCACGCACTATCCACAGCAGGTCGGTAAGGCATACACTCCTATATGGCTTAGCTCATACTCCCCTTCTTTTGGCTGGGACTTCCCATATTCATATGCTATGTATGCTGTAGTTAGCAATTAGGAGATATTGGATGGATCTGTCGTATCTATACTTTGGCTATAGCCGTTACTCTCCAGGTGGGATCGATTTGTGTGCACTATGCTCTTAATGTGATATCCTTTCACCTGGCCATATACATATATTTATGTTGTGTCCCTGCCGTCTGCCCAATACTCTGGATCCTTACCTTGTATGTAGCTGCTACGGGTATTTGTTTGCCACAGAACTATAGCTTATATTATGACCATATCAAATTAATTATATATATGCAATAATAGAACATATCCAATTGATATACGGTTTTTTAGAGTTTATGGTCATTACTTGATATATTTAGCATCATACCTGTATTAATACCTGTGTCTCTGTGCGTGGCACTAGGCTCGTCTCTATTTTTAACTCTCGCATCCTATATGTATTGTTTTTATGGTTGTCTATTTATTGTCGTTTATTGACCTTTAATAAAGTTGTTATATTTGAGCTCTTGTATCCATTCTTTTTTGGTTATCTGTATTATATGATGGTGGAGCATTTATACTGTTTGCCCTCTTTGTAGGTACATTGATCCCGGAAGAAACGAGACCACAAAATCAAAACGGGAGAAAAACAGGGACCATCGAACCTGTCTAGGATTCAGCTGCTTGGCCGACTCTAGGTAAATCAGATTCTTATTATCGGTCAGGACCACAAC
Source organism: Ranitomeya imitator (assembly GCF_032444005.1). NCBI lineage: Eukaryota > Metazoa > Chordata > Amphibia > Anura > Dendrobatidae > Ranitomeya > Ranitomeya imitator. The sequence continues at coordinate 510,160,612 of NC_091282.1, read as the reverse complement.
ACGGTGTTTAGCTCCCTCAAGCCAATGTCGCCACTCCTCAAACGCCCTCTCCATAGCCAACAACTCCCGATTGCCGACATCATAATTGCGTTCCGCAGGCGAAAACTTTCTGCAAAAAAAAAAAGCACACGGTTTCATCAAAGAACCATCAGACTCCCTCTGAGACAAAACGGCCCCTGCCCCAATCACAGAAGCGTCGACCTCAACCTGAAAAGGAAGAGAAACATCCGGTTGATGCAATACAGGGGCAGAAGTAAATCGGCGTTTTAGCTCCTGAAAAGCCTCAACAGCCTCAGAGGACCAATTCGTCACATCTTTTTAGTTAAGTAAATAAGGCAGCACACTGCAGCGCTAAAACATGCAAACTTGAAAACACGAAATTTGAACTGCATTACTGCACTAGAAATATGAAAAATGAGAGCTTTTAGCGCATAAAAATGGCCAATTTTATGTGTACCTGGTAGCCTCTTTACGGCATCTCTCTTATACCAGGTCCTACGCTTGCCCTACCTTGCTGAGAATAAACGTCTCCATCTGAATGGGTGCATGTGAAACCTCTTCTTAGACTAAAATTCTCTCTCTCTGTGGAGGGGTATTGGACCTGCTGTAATTAAAACACCTGAAGCTAGGAGGCGGAGTGCACGATCAGAAGGCTAGAGAATACATTTCAAAAACCTGACCTGCACATCCAAACATAGACTAAGTGTGAACAGGTGCTGAACCCAGAGTCGCCAACTCGTATATAGTTAAGTAAATAAGGCAGCACACTGCAGCGCTAAAACATGCAAACTTGAAAACACGAAATTTGAACTGCATTACTGCACTAGAAATATGAAAAATGAGAGCTTTTAGTGCATAAAAATGGCCAATTTTATGTGTACCTGATAGCCTCTTTATGGCATCTCTCTTATACCAGGTCCTACGCTTGCCCTACCTCGCTGAGAATAAACGTCTCCATCTGAATGGGTGCATGTGAAACCTCTTCTTAGACTAAAATTCTCTCTCTCTGTGGAGGGGTATTGGACCTGCTGTAATTAAAACACCTGAAGCTAGGAGGCGGAGTGCACGATCAGAAGGCTAGAGAATACATTTCAAAAACCTGACCTGCACATCCAAACATAGACTAAGTGTGAACAGGTGCTGAACCCAGAGTCGCCAACTCGTATATAGTTAAGTAAATAAGGCAGCACACTGCAGCGCTAAAACATGCAAACTTGAAAACACGAAATTTGAACTGCATTACTGCACTAGAAATATGAAAAATGAGAGCTTTTAGCGCATAAAAATGGCCAATTTTATGTGTACCTGGTAGCCTCTTTACGGCATCTCTCTTATACCAGGTCCTACGCTTGCCCTACCTCGCTGAGAATAAACGTCTCCATCTGAATGGGTGCATGTGAAACCTCTTCTTAGACTAAAATTCTCTCTCTCTGTGGAGGGGTATTGGACCTGCTGTAATTAAAACACCTGAAGCTAGGAGGTGGAGTGCACGATCAGAAGGCTAGAGAATACATTTCAAAAACCTGACCTGCACATCCAAACATAGACTAAGTGTGAACAGGTGCTGAACCCAGAGTCGCCAACTCGTATATAGTTAAGAAAATAAGGCAGCACACTGCAGCGCTAAAACATGCAAACTTGAAAACACGAAATTTGATCTGCATTACTGCACCTAGCTTCAGGTGTTTTAATTACAGCAGGTCCAATACCCCTCCACAGAGAGAGAGAATTTTAGTTTAAGAAGAGGTTTCACATGTACCCATTCAGATGGAGACGTTTATTCTCAGCGAGGTAGGGCAAGCGTAGGACCTGGTATAAGAGAGATGCCGTAAAGAGTCTACCAGGTACACATAAAATTGGTCATTTTTATGCGCTAAAAGCTCTCATTTTTCATATTTCTAGTGCAGTAATGCAGTTCAAATTTCGTGTTTTCAAGTTTGCATGTTTTAGCGCTGCAGTGTGCTGCCTTATTTACTTAACTATATACGAGTTGGCGACTCTGGGTTCAGCAAGGATATGATGATTTTCACCTGCTGAATGGGATCACCAGAAGAACGGGGTTTCAAAGCAAAAAACAATTTTCAGTTATTTTTAAAGTTAAAAAACTTGGATCTGTCCCCAAAAAACAAATCAGGAGTAGGAATTCTGGGCTCTAAAGCCGGAGTCTGGACAACATAGTCCTGGATATTCTGTACTCTTGCAGCAAGTTGATCCACACGAGAAAACAAACCCTGAACATCCATGCCAAAACATATATCCTGAACCACCCAGATATCAAGAGGAAAAAAAAAGACAAACCAAAGCACAGAAAAAAAATGGTTCAGAACTTTTTTTTCCTTCTTTTGAGATGCATTTAATTCATTTTTGGCCACTTGTACTGTTATGATCTGGTGGTTTAGGAACAACATGAGACAAGCTCTGAAGGAGGTGGTATCTGTACTGACCGCAAACCCTGAACCTAGCAGCGCAACTAAAAATAGCCGTGGGGGGTACCCGACGCTCCCTAGACCCCTCGGCACAGCCTAAGATCTAACTTCCATTAAAGATGGAAACAGGAAACCTATCTTGCCTCAGAGAAAATCCCAAAAGGAAAGATAGCCCCCCACAAATATTGACGGTGAGAGGAGGGGAAAATAACATACGCAGAAATGAAATCAGATTTTAGCATAGGAGGCCAGTCTAGCTTGATAGATAGAACAGGAAAGGATACTGTGCGGTCAGTATAAAAACTACAAAACAATCCACACAGAGTTTACAAAATCTCCACACCTGACTAAAGGTGTGGAGGGTAAATCTGCTTCCCAGAGCTTCCAGCTAACAGAAAAAATCCATACTGACAAGCTGGAGAAATATAGAATGCACAGAACAATAAGTCCACAACATGTGGACTGAAATGAGCAAAGCCAGAACTTATCTTTGCAGAGCTGGTCAGGAAACCAGGAGAATCCAAGCAGAGATGTGAATCCAGCCAGGAACATTGACAAGTGGTACAGACTGAAGAAAGAGCCAGACTTAAATAGCGGACAATAAGTGGAGGCAGCTGATGACAGCTAACTCCAAGGAGCAGCCATACCACTAGAAACCACAAGAGGGAGCCCAAGAGCAGAACTCTGTTATGAAAGGCAATTCAGTACCACAATGGACATAGCGGTCAGAGCACATACAGTGATCTGACAATAACCCAAAATCATAGAACGAGCTCTGAGACGTGGGAACTCTGCAGACCGCAATCCCTAATCCTCTCCAAACAACACTAGAGGCAGCCGTGGATTGCGCCTAACTCTGCCTATGCAACTCGGCACAGCCTGAGAAACTAACTAGCCTGAAGATAGAAAATAAGCCTACCTTGCCTCAGAGAAATACCCCAAAGGAAAAGGCAGCCCCCCACATATAATGACTGTGAGTTAAGATGAAAAGACAAACGTAGAGATGAAATAGATTCAGCAAAGTGAGGCCCGACTTTCTTAACAGAGCGAGGACAGAAAAGGTAACTTTGCGGTCTACACAAAACCCTAAAGAAAACCACGCAAAGGGGGCAAAAAGACCCTCCGTACCGAACTAACGGCACGGAGGTACACCCTTTGCGTCCCAGAGCTTCCAGCAAAAAATTAGACAAGCTGGACAGAAAAAATAGCAAACAAATAGCAAAGAAGAACTTAGCTATGCAGAGCAGCAGGCCACAGGAATGATCCAGGGAAAAGCAAGTCCAACACTGGAACATTGACAGGAAGCCAGGATCAAAGCATTAGGTGGAGTTAAGTAGAGAAGCACCTAACGACCTCACCAGATCACCTGAGGGAGGAAACTCAGAAGCCGCAGTACCACTTCCCTCCACCAACAGAAGCTCACAGAGAGAATCAGCCGAAGTACCACTTGTGACCACAGGAGGGAGCTTTGCCACAGAATTCACAACAGAACTCACAAAAGTGCCACTTACAACCACCGGAGGGAGCCCAAGAGCGGAATTCACAACAGTATCTATATATATAATTGTCTAAGGGTTTTGCCGTCTGTCTGTCTGTCTGTCTGTCCTGGAAATCCCGCGTCTCTGATTGGTCGAGGCCGCCAGGCCTCGACCAATCAGAGACCGGCACAGCATCGACGTAGAAATCCCGCGTCTCTGATTGGTCGAGGCCGCCAGGCACAGCACAACGGGCACAGCGACGATGATGTCATAAAGGATGTAGAAATCCCACGTTTCTGATTCAGCGACGGGCACAGTATCGACGTAGATGTCATAATGGTTGCCATGGCGACGATGATGTCATAAAGGTTGCCTCGACCAATCAGCGACGGGCACAGTATGCTGCGAATTCTGGAATCATCATTGTCCATATACTACGGGACATGCATATTCTAGAAAACCCGATGCGTATCGACAGTATCGACGTAGAAATCCCGCGTCTCTGATTGGTCGAGGCCACCAGGCCTCAACCAATCAGCGACCGGCACAGCGATGATGATGTCATAAAGGACGTAGACATCCTGCGTCTCTGATTGTTCAAGGCCGCCAGGCCTCGACCAATCAGCGACGGGCACAGCGACGATGATGTCATAAAGGACGTAGAAATCCCGCGTTTCTGATTCAGCGACGGGCACAGTATCGACGTAGATGTCATAATGGTTGCCATGGCGATGATGATGTCATAAAGGTTGCCTCGACCAATCAGCGCACAGTCTGCCGCAAATTCTGGAATCATCATTGTCCATATACTAAATAAATAAATAAATCTTTACTACTACGGGCACATGCATATTCTAGAATACCCGATGCGTTAGAATCGGGCCACAATCTAGTATACTATATACAGGGAGATGACATACAGGTATATACTATACACAGGAGATGACATACAGGTATATACTATATATAGGAGGAGATGACATACAGGTATGTAGTATATACAGAAGAGATGACATACAGGTATATACTATATAAGGGAGATGACAAACATGTATATACTGAGGGGAAAATGAGAGGTGTGGGGTGAAAATGAGGGGTGTGAGGTGAAAATGAAAAGGTGTGAGTGCAAAATGAGAGGAGTAAGGGAAAATAGTGGAGTGATCGGAAAATGACAGATGTGAGGTCGAAATGACAAGTGTTGGGGGGAATGAGAGGAGTGAGGGGGGAAATAAGAGGAGTGAGGGGGAAAATGAGAGGTGTAAGGGAGAAAATGAGAGATTTGAGGGGGAAAATGAGAGGTGTGATGGGAAAATAAGAGAGGTGAGGTGCTATAACTAACCACAGATATTTACTATGCCCAGGCAACGCCGGGCTCTTCAGCTAGTATATACAGTATATATATATATATATATATATATATATATATACTGTATATGTACATATATTTTTTACTTCATTATTTTAAATAAAATATGTATGGCATAACTAAAAAACCTTGAAACAACCCTTGGAATATATAGAGAAATGTCTCGATTTGAGAACTATGCTAGCAATAATTTTTGTCTCTGTTTTTTATTACTTTTTTGCCTTAGGTTAACCAATTTAAATTTTCAACTCAATTTTTCCGTTATTTTGCTGACAAATGGATTATAAAAGAAGTACCTGCTATTCAATGAAATGATCGAAGTACATTGTATCTAGCAGCAAGCCTGGCAGGCTTCTAATCATCTGTTGGCTAAGGGAAAAGAACATTGCTTGACTGAGGACAAAAATGGTATAAAAAGCACTTGCAATGCTGAAATATGTGATGAAATGGTCATGCTAACATTTATATTGTGCCCTGCTTGCAATTCAGTTCTATTTTGTATAACAGTGAATCAGTGATGATAAAACTGTCTAAGGGAAAAAAGATTCAAGGACTAAACATTCATATAAAAATACAGTGAAGAAAATAATTATTTGATCCCTTGCTGATTTTGTAAATTTGCCCACTGACAAAGACATGAACAGTCTATAATTTTAAGGGTAGTTTAATTTTAACATTGAGAGATAAAATATCACAAATAAAATTCATAAAATCACATTGTATAAATTATATAAATTTATCTGCATTTTGCACTTAGAAATAAGTATTTGATCCCTCTGGCAAACAAGGCTTAATACTTGGTGTAATTTTGGTCCACTCCTGAGCCTTATTGAGCAGGGCACTGCAGGATTTTAAACCTTTACGGCATAATGTGTTTTAAATGGTTTTCTTGGTGACTGTGGTCCCCGCTGCCTTGAGATCATTAACAAGTTCCCCCGTGTAGTTTTCAGTTGATCTCTCACCTTCCTCATGATCAAGGATACCCCTCGAGGTGAGATTTTGCATGGTGCACCAGATCGATTTCGATTGACAGTCATTTTTTATTTCTTCCATTTTCTATTGCACCAACAATAGGGTCCTTTTCCAATTTTTGTTTTACCATTCTTCAAATTCAGTGCACAAATTTAGAACATTATGTTCAGTGAAGAGGCAAACTTTTTTGGGTGGGCCATTTATATGGATACACCTAAATCAAATGGGAATGGTGACAGTTTTCTTGCCTAGGGTGTCTTGCATTAAAATCTGCTGCAATGACCCGGGTACTGCGTTCACCAGACATCAACACAATTTCTATTCGCTACTAATGTGTTAACCTCTGCAATATGTCAATGGCTGTAAACAAAGAGAAACTTGTAAATAACTGGTGAAAGAAAAAAGTTACGGTAAAACCAACTACACCATTGTTTTTCTTGTGAAATTCTCAATAAGTTTGATGTGTCACATCACCCTTTTCCCATAGGAAAAAATAAAGTTGCATCCAAAATTATTATTATTATTATTTATTCCATGGCACTTTACATGTGAGGACGGGTATACATAATAAAAACAAGTACAATAATCTTGAACTATACAAGTCACAACTGGTAAAGGAGGACAGAGGACCCTGCCCGCGATGGCTCACGATCTACAAGGGATGGGTGAAGATACAGTAGGTGAAGGTAGAGCTGGTCATGCAAAGGTTTGGTCTATTGGTGGTTACTGCAGGTTGTAGGCTTGTCGGAAGAGGTGGGTCTTCAGGCTCTTTTTGGAGGTTTCGATGGTAGACCAACTTCAAAATGGCCACCATGGTCACCACCCAACTTGAAAAGTTTTTCCCATCCCATATACTAATGTGCCACAAACAGGAAATTGATATCATCAACCATTCCCATTTTATTATTATACATGGCCCATGAATATGAAAATTGTACATTCACACTGAAGGCATCAAAACTATGAATTAACACATGTGGAATTATATACTTAACAAAAAGTGTGAAAGAACTGAAAATATGTCTTATATTCTAGATTCACTCTGCGGTCCAGCTCACCCCAAACCATCTCGATTGGGTTCAGGTCTGGTGACTGTGGAGGTCAGGTCATCTGGTGTAACACCCCATCACTCTCCTTCTTGGTCAAACAGCCCTTACACAGCCTGGAGGTGTGTTTGGAGTCATTGTCCTGTTGAAAAATAAATGATGGTCCAACTAAACACAAACTGGATGGAATAGCATGCCGCTGCAAGATGCTGTGGTAGCCATGCTGGTTCAGTATGCCTTCAATTTTGAATAAATCCTCAACACTGTCACCAGCAAAGCACCCCCATACCATCACACCTCCTCCTCCATGCTTCACGGTGGGAACCAGGCATGTAGATTCCATCCGTTCACCTTTTCTGCGTCACACAAAGACACGGTGGTTGGAACCAAAGATCTCAAATTTGGACTCATCAGACCAAAGCACAGATTTCCACTGGTCTAATCTCCATTCCTTTTGTTCTTTAGCCCAAACAAGTCTCTTCTGCTTGTTGCCTGTTCTTATCAGTGGTTTCCTAGCAGCTATTTTACCATGAAGGCCTGCTGCACAAAGTCTCCTCTAAACAGTTGTTGTACAATACGATACGATACACTTTATTGATCCCGTGGGAAATTATGGTATCACAGCAGCACAACTTAAATCATAAAAATCATAAAGGAATTACATAGTTGACATGACAGTGGAGTTGACAGAAGAACATTATACATTATACATTAGAATAGGACATACACAACAAGTGAACTGAAATGCAGAGAAATAAGTAGACATTCACCTTGGTGGTTTAACCCTAATGTTATTATTGTACATTCCCATGGCAGTTGGCACAAACGATTTCCTATATTTTTCCTTCTTACACCTCAGAAGTATTAGCCGGTTGCTGAAGGTGCTCTTCTGTCTCATGAATAGCTCATATAATGGATGTGCATTATTGTTCATAATTGCCATACACTTTTTCAGAGTTCTTCTCTCCACAACCTCCCCAAAAGAGTCCAGATTACAGCCCACAGCAGAACTTGCCTTCTTAATAATCTTATTCAGCTTATTAGCATCAGAGGCCCGCACACTACTACCCCAGCACGTGATTGCAAAAAAGATGGCACTTGCCACTACAGATTGGTAGAACATTTCTAACATTTTGCTACACACATTAAAAGACCTCAGTTTCCTTAGGAAATACAATCTGCTCATCCCCTTCTTGTAGACAAACTCTGAGTGGCATCTCCAGTCCAGTTTGCTATCCAAATGGACCCCCAAATATTTGTAACTCTCCACCTGCTCTACCTCCTGACCAGCAATAGTGATCGGTAGGGTTGAGCGACCTTGACCTTTTTAGAGTCGAGTCGTGTTTCGCGAAACCCGACTATCTTAGAAGTCGAGTCGAGTGGAATCGGCCGATTATGGCGAAAAGTCGGGTATCGCCCGAAACACGAAACCCAATGCAAGTCAATGGGGGAGCATAGTCGGCAGTGAGTGGAGGCCAGGAAAACACCTACACTGCCCATTTTAATGGCAAAAACATCCATTCTTGTTACAGAAGCTTGTCAATTGTAATTTAGCTTATAATAATTGGAAGGCATTTTAAATTGGGGGTCATTTGGCTAAAGTTGTGGGGGGTAGGGCTGGTTCAAGTAATTAGTGGGCCCAGGAAATCTGGACCACGTCACGGCAGTGGAGCAGGGAGAGGTAAGTATTTAAACTTTGCAAGTGCTGTGATCCTGAGCAAGCAGGGGGGGCCCACTCGTTGGCATTGGCACTGGCACAGGGCCCCTCAAAGTACAGCGGTGTGTTTGCACGGCGGGGGCGCCTCCCACCGGCAGCAACACTTTTGCGTACTATGAGAGGCCCTGTGCCAGTGACGTCGCCAACTAGTATTCCTCCCCCCACCTGATGAAGGAACCTGCACTTTCATCTGCACCTTCCTCTTTGTCCCCGTGTAAGGTGGTATGGTATGCGGGAAGAGGAACCTGACTTTCAGCAGGGTCACAATCTTGCTGTGTAGCGTGCACGGGGAATTTTGCGTTATGGGTCAATGTACCAGTAGACTCATCTATCACTGGCTGGGCAATGGGCAGGATGAGGAGGAACCACAGATATAGGCCCAAAGAATAAAGTTGGCTAAATGCAGTTCAAAATTGGTAACACAGGACTAACCAGGGGGCATTGCAGTGAAGGACAACTGGAATGAGAGGCTGACACAGAGAGTAGGCCCAAATCAGTAAGTAGTCGAAATGCAGTTCAAAATTGGCAACCGTAGTAAACAGGCGCACAGCTTTGTTCAGTGGAGGAGAACAGCAAGGAGTGGCAGACACCGATAGTAGGCCCCAACCCAACTAGTAGGCCAAATGCAGTCTAACATTAACAACTACTTAACGAGAGCCTGAAAATGGAATTTCAGGACAGGAAACCAGGAGAACAGCAAGGAGTGGCAGACACCGATAGTAGGCCCCAAACCAACTAGTACGCCAAATGCAGTTGTTCCATTTAACCACAATTTAATGAGAGCCTGAAGATAGAAGTTCAGGAAAGACAACCTGGAGAACACCTTGGAGTGTAACACACCATCTCTCTACACCCCATACCCAATTTGTAGGCCTAATGCAGTGTAGTTTTCAACAACTACTAAACGAGAGTCGGAAGATCGAAGCAATGTGGACGAAACCTGGGGAACACCTTGGAGTGTAACACACCGTCTCTCTACACCCCACACCCAATTTGTAGGCCTAATGCAGTGTAGTTTTCTACAACTACTAAACGAGAGTCGGAAGACCGAAGCAATGTGGACGAAACCTGGGGAACACCTTGGAGTGGAACACACCATCTCTCTACACCCCATACCCAATTTGTAGGCCTAATGCAGTGTAGTTTCCAACAACTACTAAACGAGAGCATGAAGATCGAAGCAATGGACAGGAAACCTGGGGAACACCTTGGAGTGGAACACACCATCTCTCTACACCCCATACCCAATTTGTAGGCCTAATGCAGCGTAGTTTCCAACAACTACTAAACCAGAGCCAGAAGATCGAAGCTCAGGAAAGGCAACCTGGAGAACACCTTGGAGTGGAACACACCATCTCTCTACACCCCATACCCAATTTGTAGGCCTAATGCAGCGTAGTTTCCAACAACTACTAAACGAGAGCCAGAAGATTGAAGCAATGGAGAGGAAACCTGGGGAACACCTTGGAGTGGAACACACCATCTCTCTACACCCCATACCCAATTTGTAGGCCTAATGCAGTGTAGTTTCCAACAACTACTAAACGAGAGCCGGAAGATCGAAGCTCAGGAAAGGCAACCTGGAGAACACCTTGGAGTGGAACACACCATCTCTCTACACCCCATACCCAATTTGTAGGCCTAATGCAGTGTAGTTTCCAACAACTACTAAACGAGAGCCAGAAGATCGAAGCAATGGAGAGGAAACCTGGGGAACACCTTGGAGTGGAACACACCATCTCTCTACACCCCATACCCAATTTGTAGGCCTAATGCAGTGTAGTTTCCAACAACTACTAAACGAGAGCATGAAGATCGAAGCAATGGACAGGAAACCTGGGGAACACCTTGGAGTGGAACACACCATCTCTCTACACCCCATACCCAATTTGTAGGCCTAATGCAGCGTAGTTTCCAACAACTACTAAACGAGAGCCAGAAGATCGAAGCTCAGGAAAGGCAACCTGGAGAACACCTTGGAGTGGAACACACCATCTCTCTACACCCCATACCCAATTTGTAGGCCTAATGCAGCGTAGTTTCCAACAACTACTAAACGAGAGCCAGAAGATTGAAGCAATGGAGAGGAAACCTGGGGAACACCTTGGAGTGGAACACACCATCTCTCTACACCCCATACCCAATTTGTAGGCCTAATGCAGTGTAGTTTCCAACAACTACTAAACGAGAGCCGGAAGATCGAAGCTCAGGAAAGGCAACCTGGAGAACACCTTGGAGTGGAACACACCATCTCTCTACACCCCATACCCAATTTGTAGGCCTAATGCAGTGTAGTTTCCAACAACTACTAAACGAGAGCCAGAAGATCGAAGCAATGGAGAGGAAACCTGGGGAACACCTTGGAGTGTAACACACCGTCTCTCTACACCCCATACCCAATTTGTAGGCCTAATGCAGTGTAGTTTCCAACAACTACTAAACGAGAGCATTAAGATCGCAGCAATGGCGAGGAAACCTGGGGAACACTTTGGAGTGGAACACACCATCTCTCTACACCCCATACCCATTAGGCCTACAAATTGGGTATGGGGTGTAGAGAGATGGTGTGTTCCACTCCAAGGTGTTCCCCAGGTTTCCTGTCCATTGCTTCGATCTTCATGCTCTCGTTTAGTAGTTGTTGGAAACTACACTGCATTAGGCCTACAAATTGGGTATGGGGTGTAGAGAGATGGTGTGTTCCACTCCAAGGTGTTCCCCAGGTTTCGTCCACATTGCTTCGGTCTTCCGACTCTCGTTTAGTAGTTGTAGAAAACTACACTGCATTAGGCCTACAAATTGGGTGTGGGGTGTAGAGAGACGGTGTGTTACACTCCAAGGTGTTCCCCAGGTTTCGTCCACATTGCTTCGATCTTCCGACTCTCGTTTAGTAGTTGTTGAAAACTACACTGCATTAGGTTTCGTCCACATTGCTTCGGTCTTCCGACTCTCGTTTAGTAGTTGTAGAAAACTACACTGCATTAGGCCTACAAATTGGGTGTGGGGTGTAGAGAGACGGTGTGTTACACTCCAAGGTGTTCCCCAGGTTTCGTCCACATTGCTTCGATCTTCCGACTCTCGTTTAGTAGTTGTTGAAAACTACACTGCATTAGGCCTACAAATTGGGTATGGGGTGTAGAGAGATGGTGTGTTACACTCCAAGGTGTTCTCCAGGTTGTCTTTCCTGAACTTCTATCTTCAGGCTCTCATTAAATTGTGGTTAAATGGAACAACTGCATTTGGCGTACTAGTTGGTTTGGGGCCTACTATCGGTGTCTGCCACTCCTTGCTGTTCTCCTGGTTTCCTGTCCTGAAATTCCATTCCATTCCAGGGGACAGCCTACAAAGTCTGTCTGCAGTCCCTAATTCCAATTTTCCTCCGCTGACCACACCACTGCTGCCCGTGTACCCCTGGAACCAATTTTACAGTGTCTACAGCCTAATTTTGTTATGTTAGGCCTACTACGCCTGTCTGTGGTCCCTCCTTCCAATACTCGTCCACTGACCACACCACTGCTGCCCGTAGACCCCTGGAACCTATTTTTAATTGCATAGAGCATCCTTTTTGTAATAGTAGGCGTACAAAGTCTGTCTGCGGTCCACTATTGAAATTGTCCTCCACTGCCCAGAGCACTGCTGCTTGTGTACCCCTGTAACTTTTTTAAGCTGCAGTGAGCCACATTTTTGGTTTAAGTCCTACTACCTGTGTCTGTCTGCGTCACTCAATTCAGCTGTGTTCCTTTGAAAAAAGCTGAGCGTCAATAGTCTTGTTTTCAGCCTCTAGGAATTTTAAAACTGCATTGGGGGTACAACTTTGGTAGGGCCTACTAACGGTGTCTGCCTTCCCAAGGTGTGCCCCAGGTTTCCTCGTCATTGCTTCGATCTTAATGCTCTCGTTTAGTAGTTGTTGGAAACTACACTGCATTAGGCCTACAAATTGGGTATGGGGTGTAGAGAGATGGTGTGTTCCACTCCAAGGTGTTCCCCAGGTTTCCTCTCCATTGCTTCGATCTTCATGCTCTCGTTTAGTAGTTGTTGGAAACTACACTGCATTAGGCCTACAAATTGGGTATGGGGTGTAGAGAGATGGTGTGTTCCACTCCAAGGTGTTCTCCAGGTTTACTCTCCATTGCTTCGATATTCATGCTCTCCTTTAGTAGTTGTTGGAAACTACACTGCATTAGGCCTACAAATTGGGTATGGGGTGTAGAGAGATGGTGTGTTCCACTCCAAGGTGTTCTCCAGGTTGCCTTTCCTGAGCTTCGATCTTCCGGCTCTCGTTTAGTAGTTGTTGGAAACTACACTGCATTAGGCCTACAAATTGGGTATGGGGTGTAGAGAGATGGTGTGTTCCACTCCAAAGTGTTCCCCAGATCGCAGCAATGGCGAGGAAACCTGGGGAACACTTTGGAGTGGAACACACCATCTCTCTACACCCCATACCCAATTTGTAGGCCTAATGCAGTGTAGTTTCCAACAACTACTAAACGAGAGCCGGAAGATCGAAGCTCAGGAAAGGCAACCTGGAGAACACCTTGGAGTGGAACACACCATCTCTCTACACCCCATACCCAATTTGTAGGCCTAATGCAGTGTAGTTTCCAACAACTACTAAAGGAGAGCATGAATATCGAAGCAATGGAGAGTAAACCTGGAGAACACCTTGGAGTGGAACACACCATCTCTCTACACCCCATACCCAATTTGTAGGCCTAATGCAGTGTAGTTTCCAACAACTACTAAACGAGAGCATGAAGATCGAAGCAATGGAGAGGAAACCTGGGGAACACCTTGGAGTGGAACACACCATCTCTCTACACCCCATACCCAATTTGTAGGCCTAATGCAGTGTAGTTTCCAACAACTACTAAACGAGAGCATTAAGATCGAAGCAATGACGAGGAAACCTGGGGCACACCTTGGGAAGGCAGACACCGTTAGTAGGCCCTACCAAAGTTGTACCCCCAATGCAGTTTTAAAATTCCTAGAGGCTGAAAACAAGACTATTGACGCTCAGCTTTTTTCAAAGGAACACAGCTGAATTGAGTGACGCAGACAGACACAGGTAGTAGGACTTAAACCAAAAATGTGGCTCACTGCAGCTTAAAAAAGTTACAGGGGTACACAAGCAGCAGTGCTCTGGGCAGTGGAGGACAATTTCAATAGTGGACCGCAGACAGACTTTGTACGCCTACTATTACAAAAAGGATGCTCTATGCAATTAAAAATAGGTTCCAGGGGTCTACGGGCAGCAGTGGTGTGGTCAGTGGACGAGTATTGGAAGGAGGGACCACAGACAGGCGTAGTAGGCCTAACATAACAAAATTAGGCTGTAGACACTGTAAAATTGGTTCCAGGGGTACACGGGCAGCAGTGGTGTGGTCAGCGGAGGAAAATTGGAATTAGGGACTGCAGACAGACTTTGTAGGCTGTCCCCTGTGGACCATGCATCCAACACATTAACCCAGTGCGCCGTAATGGACACGTAACTTTTTGTGGACATGCCTACTGGTCCATGCGTCTCTTGTCAGGTGCACCTTTCTACTGTTTGATTGCCTGAGTGCTATGACAATGCAGACTTTTTCATGCCGGTGGAGGGCTGGGATGGCTTTTCTCGCAAAAGAAATGTCGACTGGGTAGCTTGAACCGTTGCACAGCGTAGTTCATCTGGGCTTTCCAAATATAAAACAAAGAAAAAAAGGAGGCTACATGCACTTTCAGCTGGGTTCCAGGGGTACACGGCCAGCATTGGTCTGGTCAGTGGAGAACTATTGGAAGGAAGGACCGCAGACAGGCATCGAAGGCCTAACATAATAACAGATGGCTGTAGGCAATTTTAAATTGGTTCCAGGGGTACACGGGCAGCAGTGGTGTGGTCAGTGAAGGCCTAGTGGAAGGAGTGACCGCAAACAGGCATCGAAGGCCTAACATAATAACACATGGCTGTAGGCAATTTAAAATTGGTTCCGTGGGTACACGGGCATCAGTGGTGTGGTCAGTGGAGGCCTAGTGGAAGGAGTGACCGCAAACAGGCATCGAAGGTCTAACATAATAACACATGGCTGTAGGCAATTTTAAATTGGTTCCAGGGGAACACGGGCAGCAGTGGCCTGGTCAGTGTAGTAGTAGTAGAAAGAACGGACCGCAGACAGGCATCGAAGGCCTAAAATAAAAAAATTGGGCTGGCTGTAGGCAATTTTAAATTGGTTCCAGGGGTACACGGGCAGCAGTGGTGTGGTCAGTGGAGGCCTAGTGGAAGGAGGGACCGCAGACAGGCATCGAAGGCCTAACATAATAACAGATGGCTGTAGGCAATTTTAAATTGGTTCCAGGGGTACACGGGCAGCAGTGGTGTGGTCAGTGGAGGCCTAGTGGAAGGAGTGACCGCAGACAGGCATTGAAGGCCTAACATAATAACACATGGCTGTAGGCAATTTTAAAGTGGTTCCGTGGGTACACGGGCAGCAGTGGTGTGGTCAGTGGAGGCCTAGTGGAAGGAGGGACCGCAGACAGGCTTCGAAGGCCTAACATAAAAAAATAGGGCTGTTGGCAATTTAAAATTGGTTCCAGTGGTACAAGGGCAGCAGTACAATGGTCAGTGGAGGCCTAGTGGAAGGAGGGACCGCAGACAGGCTTCGAAGGCCTAACATAAAAAAATAGGGCTGTTGGCAATTTAAAATTGGTTCCAGGGGTACACGGGCAGCAGTACAATGGTCAGTGGAGGCCTAGTGGAAGGAGGGACCGCAGATAGGCTTCGAAGGTCTAACATAACAAAAATGTCAATACAATGGTAATTTTTTGAATGTTTAAATAAAAATGAACATTTACAGAGATGGCACGCTTAGGACTGGCACACAAGCCCAAAGGCCAATATTAATTTCCCTTTTTTTTTTCAGGGAGAATTTATAAAACCAAAAAAAAAAAAATAAATAGGCTTTCTATGGCCCACTGCTTGTGAGAGAGATGGCACGCTCAGGACTGGCACACAAGCCCAGAGGCCAATATTAATCTCCCACTTTTTTTTTTCAGGGAAAATTTATAAACCCAATAAAAAAAATAATAAATAGGCTTTCTATGGCCCACTATCTGAGAGAGAGAGATGGCACGCTTAGGACTGGCACGCAAGCCCAAAGGCCAATATTAATCTCCCACTGATTGATTTATTGATTTTTTCAGGTAGAATTTAGAACCCAAATAAAGCAAAAAAAAAAAATAGGCTTTCTATGGCCCACTGAGTGAGTGATGATGCACACAGAAGTGGCACACAAGCCCTGAGGCCAATATTTTTCTCCCACTGATTGATGTAGTGATTTTTTCAGGTAGATTTTGGAACCCAAATCAAGCAAAAAAATAAATAGGCTTTCTATGGCCCACTGACTGAGAGATGGCACACACAGGAGTCAGGAGTGGCACACAAGCCCTGAGGCCAATATTTTTCTCCCAATGATTGATGTAGTGATTTTTTCAGGTAGATTTTAGAACCCAAATCAAGCAAAAAAATAAATAGGCTTTCTATGGCCCACTGAGTGAGAGATGGCACAGACAGGGATGGCACTCTAGCAGAAATGCCAATCTTAATCTCCCACAAAAAAAAAAAAAAAAAGGAACTGTCCTTCAATTACTATCTCCCTGCAGTAATCTCAGCCAGGTATGGCAGGCAGCAATAAGGAGTGGACTGATGCACAAATTAAATAAAAAGTGTGGACAAACAATCAAGATAGCTGTGCAGAAAGGAAGGAACAAGAGGATTTGTGCTTTGAAAAAAGCAGTTGGTTTGCACAGCGGCGTACACACAGCAATGCAGCTATCAGGGAGCCTTCTAGGGCAGCCCAATGAGCTACAGCGCTGAGGAAAAAAAAAAAAATGTAGCTTCCACTGTCCCTGCACACCGAAGGTGGTGTTGGACAGGGCAAATCGCTACAGCACAAGCGGTTTGGTGGTTAATGGACCCTGCCTAACGCTATCCCTGCTTCTGACGAAGCGGCAGCAACCTCTCCCTAAGCTCAGATCAGCAGCAGTAACATGGCGGTCGGCGGGAACGCCCCTTTATAGCCCCTGTGACGCCGCAGACAGCAAGCCAATCACTGCAATGCCCTTCTCTAAGATGGTGGGGACCAGGACCTATGTCATCACGCTGCCCACACTCTGCGTTTACCTTCATTGGCTGAGAAATGGCGCTTTTCGCATCATTGAAACGCGACTTTGGCGCGAAAGTCGCGTACCGCATGGCCGACCCCGCACAGGGGTCGGATCGGGTTTCATGAAACCCGACTTTGCCAAAAGTCGGCGACTTTTGAAAATGAACGACCCGTTTCGCTCAACCCTAGTGATCGGTAAGCATTCCAACTTAATCCTGCTATAGTTGGCCACCAACTCCTTAGTTTTCTTAACATGTAGTTGTAGATAGTTACCATTGCACCAATCCACGAAATTCAACACCACCCTTCTGTATTCCTCATCCCCCTGATCTCCCCTAATGCATCCCACAACCACAGAGTCATCTGAAAATTTTTGAAGGTGGCAAAGTTCAGATTTATACTGAAAGTCTGAAGTATACAGTGTGAATAGAAAGGGCGCAAACACCATTCCCTGGGGGGCAGCTACACTGCTCGGTAATCTGCTTGACACCACTGCTCCCATCTGTACAAACTGTGGCCGATCTGATAGGTAGTCAGTTATCCAATTTCTCATCCCCACCTCCACCTTCATATCAATCATCTTTTTGTGTAGTAAAAGTGGCTGCAGGGAGTTAAATGCACTCGAGAAATCGAAGAACATCGCTCGCACCATGGTTCCGTCAGTCTCCAGAAATGAATGTACCCTATGTAACAGAGAAAGAATAGCATCATCCACCCCAATCTATGTCGGTAGGCAAACTGAAGGGGATCGATAAAAGCATTGACCCTTGGTCTTAAGTGAGCATGCACTAATCTTTCCAAGGCCTTCATAGCTTGAGATGTTAAGGCTACAGGACGATAGTCATTTAGGGTTGCAGGAGAAGAAGTCTTGGGTACCGGCACCAGACAGGAAGTTTTCCATAACACAGGTACCCTCTGTGTTTGTATACTTCCATTAAATAGGCGTGTAAAGACAGTACACAGCTGGTCTGCACAAACTTTAAGGATACGTGAGCTGAGTCCATCAGGTCCTGCAGCTTTACCAATGTTAAGTGACTTAAACTGCCTCCTCACATCATTTTCGGATACTCTAAATTTAGTCTGCTCCTCCTCCAATATCGATGTTGCAGAATTTGCACCCAATTCCCATCCACTATCAGTTGGCAGTGCACATGTACTGCTAAACCTGTTGAAATACTCATTCATCTCATTAGCCTTGTCTAGATTTCCACCATCATTTTCAGGCCTCAGCTTAAGCCCAGTCAGTAATTTCATTCCTGACCAAACCTCCCTGGTATTATTGTGGGACAGTTTCTTTTCAAGTTTAATTCTGAAGGCTTCCTGGGCCTCCTTTATTTTATACTTCAATTCATGCTGTATCATTTTAATTTCCTCTTTGTCACCCAGTTTAAATGCCTTTTTTTTCCTGTTGAGCAAATGCTTCAATTCCTTTGTTATCCATGGCTTGTTGTTTGCAAAACAACTAATCTGTTTAGTCGGCACCAACATATCAGTGCAGAAGTTAATGTAGTCAGTCACTCTACCAACCACTTCATTAACATTTGTATACTCGTCCATTGTCCCAAGCAACACATCCCAGTCTGTAAGATGAAAGCAATCCTGCAAAGCCTGTTCATTTGCTGGACTCCACATTCTAACTGATTTAATGGTAGCAGGCTGTTTTCTAACAACAGGTTGGTAGACTGGTGACAATAGTATAAGATCGTGATCAGACTTCCCCAAGGGCGGCAGGGTAGACGATGAATAAGCATTCTTGACATTCGCATAGAGTAAGTCTAAAGTAATTTTGTCATGTGTTGTACATTTAACAAATTGATAGAATTTAGGTAAGGCAGTAGAAATTTTAGCCCGGTTAAAATCCCCAGAGATTACAGTAAGCGAGTTGGGGTGTTTCAGCTGGAGCCGAGCAATGACTCCTGACAGCACTTCACCTGCAGCCTCATGGTTTGCAGTTGGTGGTATGTACAACACTATTGCAGTAACAAGCGAGAATTCTCTAGCAATATAGTAAGGTCTGAGGCCAACAGCTAGCAATTCAAAGTTCGGACAACAATGGCGCTTGTTATGAAAGGTAATTCAGTACCACAATGGACATAGAGGTCAGCGCACATACAGTGACCTGGCAATAACCCAAAAAACAAGAACGAGCTCTGAGACGTGGGAACTCTGTTGACCGCAATCCCTAATCCTCTCCAACCACACTAAAGGCAGCCGTGGATTGCGCCTAACGCTCCCTATGCAACTCGGCACGGCCTGAGAAACTAGCTAGCCTGAAGATAGAAAATAAGCCTACCTTGCCTCAGAGAAATGCCCCAAAGGAAAAGGCACCCCCACATATAATGACTGTGAGTTAAGATGAAAAGACAAACGTAGAGATGAAATAGATTTAGCAAAGTGAGGCCCAACTTTCTGAACAGAGCGAGGATAGGAAAGGTAACTTTGCGGTCAACACAAAACCCTACAAAAACCATGCAAAGGGGGCAAAAAGACCCTCCGTACCGAACTAACGGCACGGAGGTATACCCTCTGCGTCCCAGAGCTTCCAGCAAGCAGTAAAAAACAAATTGACAAGCTGGACAGAAAAAAACAGCAAACAAATAGCAAAGAGGAACTTAGCTATGCAAAGCAGCAGGCCACAGGAACGATCCAGGAGGAAACAGGTCCAATACTAGAACATTGACTGGAGGCCAGGATCAAAGCACTAGGTGGAGTTAAATAGAGCAGCACCTAATGACTTCACCACATCACCTGAGGAAGGAAACTCAGAAGCCACAGTACCACTTTCCTCCACCAACGGAAGCTCACAGAGAGAACCAGCCGAAGTACCACTTGTGACCACAGGAGGGAGCTCTGCCACAGAATTCACAACAGTACCTCCCCCTTGAGGAGGGGTCACCGAACCCTCACCAGAGCTCCCAGGACGACCAGGATGAGCCATATGAAAGGCACGAACAAGATCGGGAGCATGGACATCAGAGGCAAAGACCCAGGAATTATCTTCCTGAGCATAACCCTTCCACTTAACCAGATACTGGAGTTTCCGCCTTGAAACACGAGAATCCAAAATCTTCTCCACAATATACTCCAACTCCCCCTCCACCAAAACCGGGGCAGGAGGATCAACAGATGGAACCATAGGTGCCACGTATCTCCGCAACAATGACCTATGGAATACGTTATGTATGGAAAAAGAATCTGGAAGGGTCAGACGAAAAGACACAGGATTAAGAACCTCAGAAATCCTATACGGACCAATAAAACGAGGTTTAAACTTAGGAGAGGAAACCTTCATAGGAATATGACGAGAAGATAACCCTGTCCACCACAGTATCCTCACCAGGACAGTCCGAAGACTCAACCTGCCCTGAAGAGAAATGAGGATGGAACCCAGAGTTGCAGAAAAACGGTGAAGCCAAGGTAGCCGAGCTGGCCCGATTATTAAGGGCGAACTCAGCCAAAGGCAAAATAGGACACCCAGTCATCCTGATCAGCAGAAACAAAGCATCTCAGATATGTTTCCAAGGTCTGATTGGTTCGTTCGGTCTGGCCATTAGTCTGAGGATGGAAAGCCGAGGAAAAAGACAAGTCAATGCCCATCCTACCACAAAAGGCTCGCCAAAACCTCGAAACAAACTGGGAACCTCTGTCAGAAACGATATTCTCTGGAATGCCATGTAAACGAACCACATGCTGGAAAAATAATGGCACCAAATCAGAGGAGGAAGGCAATTTAGACAAGGGTACCAAATGGACCATCTTAGAGAAGCGATCACAGACCACCCAAATGACTGACATCTTTTGAGAGACGGGAAGATCTGAAATAAAATCCATAGAGATATGTGTCCAAGGCCTCTTCGGGACCGGCAAGGGCAAAAGCAACCCACTGGCACGAGAACAGCAGGGCTTAGCCCGAGCACAAATCCCACAGGACTGCACAAAAGTACGCACATCCCGCGACAGAGATGGCCACCAAAAGGATCTAGCCACTAACTCTCCGGTACCAAAGATTCCAGGATGACCAGCCAACACCGAAAAATGAACCTCAGAGATAACTTTATTCGTCCACCTATCAGGGACAAACAGTTTCTCCGCTGGGCAACGATCAGGTTTATTAGCCTGAAATTTTTGCAGCACCCGCCGCAAATCAGGGGAGATGGCAGACACAATTACTCCCTCTTTGAGGATACCCGCCGGCTCAGATACACCCGGAGAGTCGGGCACAAAACTCCTAGACAGAGCATCCGCCTTCACATTTTTAGAGCCCGGAAGGTATGAAATCACAAAGTCAAAACGGGCAAAAAACAACGACCAACGAGCTTGTCTAGGATTCAACCGCTTGGCGGACTCGAGATAAGTCAAGTTCTTATGATCAGTCAAGACCACCACGCGATGCTTAGCTCCTTCAAGCCAATGACGCCACTCCTCGAATGCCCACTTCATGGCCAGCAACTCTCGATTGCCCACATCATAATTTCGCTCAGCAGGCGAAAACTTCCTGGAAAAGAAGACGCATGGTTTCATCACCGAGCAATCAGAACTTCTCTGCGACAAAACAGCCCCTGCTCCAATCTCAGAAGCATCAACCTCGACCTGGAACGGAAGCGAAACATCTGGTTGACACAACACAGGGGCAGAAGAAAAACGACGCTTCAACTCTTGAAAAGCTTCCACCGCAGCAGAAGACCAATTGACCAAATCAGCACCTTTCTTGGTCAAATCGGTCAATGGTTTAGCAATACTAGAAAAATTGCAGATGAAGAGATGATAAAAATTAGCAAAGCCCAGGAACTTTTGCAGACTTTTCAGAGATGTCGGCTGAGTCCAATTATGGATGGCTTGGACCTTAACAGGGTCCATCTCGATAGTAGAAGGGGAAAAGATGAACCCCAAAAATGAAACCTTCTGAACACCAAAGAGACACTTTGATCCCATCACAAACAAAGAATTAGCACGCAGGACCTGAAACACCGTTCTGACCTGTTTCACATGAGACTCCCAATCATCCGAGAAGATCAAAATGTCATCTAAGTACACAATCAGGAATTTATCCAGGTACTCTCGGAAGATGTCATGCATAAAGGACTGAAACACTGATGGAGCATTGGCAAGTCCGAATGGCATTACTTGATACTCAAAATGGCCCTCGGGCGTATTAAATGCAGTTTTCCACTCATCGCCTCGCTTAATACGCACAAGATTATACGCACCACGAAGATCTATCTTGGTGAACCAACTAGCCCCCTTAATCCGAGCAAACAAATCAGATAACAATGGCAAGGGGTACTGAAATTTAACCGTGATCTTATTTAGAAGGCGGTAATCTATACAAGGTCTCAGTGAACCATCCTTCTTGGCTACAAAAAAGAACCCTGCTCCTAATGGCGACGATGACAGGCGAATATGCCCCTTCTCCAAAGACTCCTTCACATAACGCCGCATAGCGGCGTGCTCAGGCACAGATAAATTAAACAGTCGACCTTTTGGGAATTTACTACCAGGAATCAAATCGATAGCACAATCACAATCCCTATGCGGAGGTAGGGTATCGGACTTGGGCTCATCAAATAAATCCCGGTAATCAGACAAGAACTCAGGAACCTCAGAAGGGGTGGATGACGAAATAGTCAGAAATGGGACATCACCATGTACCCCCTGAAAACCCCAGCTGGACACAGACATGGATTTCCAATCTAATACTGGATTATGGACTTGTAGCCATGGCAACCCCAACACGACCACATCATGCAGATTATGCAACACCAGAAAGCGAATAACCTCCTGATGTGCAGGAGCCATGCACATGGTCAGCTGGGTCCAGTACTGAGGCTTATTCTTTGCCAAAGGCGTAGCATCAATTCCTCTCAATGGAATAGGACACTGCAAGGGTTCCAAGAAAAACCCACAACGCCTAGCATACTCCAAGTCCATCAAATTCAGAGCAGCGCCTGAGTCCACAAATGCCATGACAGAATACGATGACAAAGAGCAGATCAAGGTAACAGACAGAAGAAATTTTGACTGTACCGTACCAATGGTGGCAGACCTAGCGAACCGCTTAGTGCGCTTAGGACAATCAGAGATAGCATGAGTGGAATCACCACAGTAGAAACACAGCCCATTCAGACGTCTGTGTTCTTGCCGTTCAACTCTGGTCAAAGTCCTATCGCACTGCATATGCTCAGGTTTAAGCTCAGGTAATACCGCCAAATGGTGCACAAATTTACACTTGCGCAAGCGTCGACCGATCTGAATGGCCAAAGACATAGACTCATTCAGACCAGCAGGCATAGGAAATCCCACCATGACATCCTTAAGGGCTTCAGAGAGACCTTTTCTGAAAATAGCTGCGAGCGCACCTTCATTCCACTGAGTGAGTACGGACCACTTTCTAAATTTCTGACAATATACCTCTATTTCATCCTGACCCTGACACAGAGACAGCAAATTCTTCTCTGCCTGATCCACAGAATTAGGCTCATCATACAGCAATCCGAGCGCCAGGAAAAATGCATTGATATTACTTAATGCAGGATCTCCTGACGCAAGAGAAAATGCCCAGTCCTGAGGGTCGCCACGCAAAAAAGAAATAACGATCCTAACTTGTTGAACTGGGTCACCAGAGGAGCGAGGTTTCAAAGCCAGAAATAGTTTACAATTATTTTTGAAACTCAGAAATTTAGTTCTATCTCCAAAAAACAAATCAGGAATAGGAATTCTCGGTTCTAACATAGAATTCTGAACCAAAAAGTCTTGAATACTTTGTACTCTTGCCGTGAGCTGATCCACACATGAAGACAGACCTTTAATGTCCATTGATACACCTGTGTCCTGAACCACCCAAATGTCTAGGGGAAAAAAAAGACAAAACACAGTGCAAAGAAAAAAAAATGGTCTCAGAACTTCTTTTTTCCCTCTATTGGGAATCATTAGTACTTTGGGCCTCCAGTACTGTTATGAAAGGTAATTCAGTACCACAATGGACATAGAGGTCAGCGCACATACAGTGACCTGGCAATAACCCAAAAAACAAGAACGAGCTCTGAGACGTGGGAACTCTGTTGACCGCAATCCCTAATCCTCTCCAACCACACTAAAGGCAGCCGTGGATTGCGCCTAACGCTCCCTATGCAACTCGGCACGGCCTGAGAAACTAGCTAGCCTGAAGATAGAAAATAAGCCTACCTTGCCTCAGAGAAATACCCCAAAGGAAAAGGCAGCCCCCACATATAATGACTGTGAGTTAAGATGAAAAGACAAACGTAGAGATGAAATAGATTTAGCAAAGTGAGGCCCAACTTTCTGAACAGAGCGAGGATAGGAAAGGTAACTTTGCGGTCAACACAAAACCCTACAAAAACCACGCAAAGGGGGCAAAAAGACCCTCCGTACCGAACTAACGGCACGGAGGTATACCCTCTGCGTCCCAGAGCTTCCAGCAAGCAGTAAAAAACAAATTGACAAGCTGGACAGAAAAAAACAGCAAACAAATAGCAAAGAGGAACTTAGCTATGCAAAGCAGCAGGCCACAGGAACGATCCAGGAGGAAACAGGTCCAATACTAGAACATTGACTGGAGGCCAGGATCAAAGCACTAGGTGGAGTTAAATAGAGCAGCACCTAACGACTTCACCACATCACCTGAGGAAGGAAACTCAGAAGCCGCAGTACCACTTTCCTCCACCAACGGAAGCTCACAGAGAGAACCAGCCGAAGTACCACTTGTGACCACAGGAGGGAGCTCTGACACAGAATTCACAACAGGCGCTCCCTTACAGTCAAATGCCCCTGATTGCACCAACCATTGTTTATGTAGAGTATAACTCCACCGCCCTTTTTTTTGCCGCTCTTCATAGTGTCTCTATCCGCCCGGACCATGTGAAATCCTGGTACTGAGACACTTGAGTCCAGGATCTCGCCACGTAACCATGTTTCAGTAAAACACATCAAACTGCATTCCTTGTATTCCCTCTGGGTCCGTATTAATGCCAGCAGTTCATCCGACTTATTACCCAGTGATTGAACATTCCCCATGATGATGGACGGAACTACAGGTTTAAACCGTCTTCGCCTTGCCTTAAGTTTTTTGCCCGCTCTGCAGCCTCTGTAGGGTCACCTTACCTCACATGGGACATGTGGTCTACCCACTGCAGGAGAAGGCATTAGCCTGCGCAGCTCCAGAAGTCGGCCCCTTGAGTAAGCAACACGTTTATGAACAGACTTAGGGACATCATTCAAAACCTTGCCCATGTTAGTCGCACTAAGCCTGTCCGTGTAGGGAGGCATACAGTGCATGCCTCCAGACATAGCTGTGCCAATTCCCAGACAGGTAGTGGCCGCCTGGCAGTAGGTGCGTATAATACCAGTCCTAGGCTGCAAGGTGATCACAAATGCACTGTAAATCCAGATAGCTGCGGGTTGCAGCAAACATCCAAGGGAAACCTTTCAGGGTAGCCAAGGATCAGAAGCATACATCCAGAAAGCTGTGGGTAGCAGTATGCATCCAGGGGAAACAAATCAGAGGATCCCAGGTTCAGAAGCAACCAGCCAAGGGGAAATCCAAGGGTTCAGCATAAATCCAAGGGTTCAGCATAAATCCAAGGGAAGCATTCCAGCGGATCCAAGTTCAGAAGGAGAAGGTACTGGGGAAAAGAAAATTCCTTAGGAGTACCAAAAAAACCGAGGTTCAGAAAGAAAAAGGTTCACACATAACAAAAATAATTCCAAAATAAAATAAAGTAAAATAAAACAAAACAAAATAAAGCAAAACAAAACTATTGCTGCTGCAATCGGCTGCCACTAGCACGGCGCCTTATTGTCCTCATCCAGCAGAGAGCAGACAGACACGTCTGCTCTCCTTGGTGTCTGCTGCTGCTAGAACTCTGTGTGGCATTGACCTGGTCTCTAATCTGAGCTGCTGTTAACCTGCGATTTCTGAGGCTGGTGACTCAGATAAACTTATCCTCAGAAGCAGAGGTGACTCTTGGTCTTCCTTTCCTGGCGCAGTCCTCATGTGAGCCAGTTTCTTTGTAGTGCTTGATGGTTTTTGCCACTGCACTTGGGGACACTTTCAAAGTTTTCCCAATTTTTCGAACTGACTGACCTTCATTTCTTAAAGTAATGATGGCCACTCGTTTTTCTTTACTTAGCTGCTTTTTTCTTGCCATAATGCAAATTCTAACAGTCTATTCAGTAGGACTATCAGCTGTGTATCCACCAGACTTCTGCACAACACAACTGATGGTCCAACACCATTTATAAGGCAAGAAATCCCACTTATTAAACCTGACAGGGCACACCTGTGAAGTGAAAACCATTCCTGGTGACAGCCTCTTGAAGCTCATCAAGACAATGCCAAGAGTGTGCAAAGCATTCATCAAAGCAAAAGGTGGCTTCTCTGTAGAACCTAGAATATAAGACATATTTTCAGTTGTTTCACACTTTTTTGTTAAGTATATAATTCCACATGTGTTAATTCATAGTTTTGATGCTTTCAGTATGAACGCACAAATTTCATAGTCATGAAAATACAGAAAAATCTTTAAATGAGGAGTCGTGTCCAAACTTTTGGTCTGTACTGTATATACATATATATATACATATATATATATATATATATACTGTATATACATGCAAAAATGCTCTAAATTTTCCTGGTAGAGGGCTGCACTGACTTTGGTCTTGATGAAACACAGTGGACCTAAACCAGCAGTTGACATGGCTCCTCAAACCATCAATGATTGTGGAAACTTCACACTAGACCTCAAGCAGCTTGGATTGTGTGCCTCTACTCTTCCTCTAGACCCTGGGACCTTGATTTCCAAATGAAATGCAAAATTTACTTTCCTTGAGGAGTGTGTCAATGACTGCCTTCTGGACATCTGTCAAGTGAACAATCTTCCCCATGATTGTGGAGCCTATTGAAACAGGCTAAGTATTAGAGGTCGAGTTCCCGCCTCTGCACAGGGGGAATCTCGGGCCATCTCCACTGCGGTCTCCCATTCTTCTCCTGCTGCAGTGGAACCTGCTCAGCAGAGATGTCAGTGCTGGGCAGCGGCGAGCAGAAGCTTCTAGGAGTAAGTCCTGCTTTTCTCGTTCTGAGCATGCCCAGAGTAAGATCTCTCAGTGGAGATCGAGGGTCACATGTTCAGATACTGCAGCTAAATCCATTGGTCCTCCAGGAAGGTCCTATAGGTGCTCAGGCTCTGTAGCAGCCTCTCATTGGTCCTTCTAGGAAGGTCCTGTACTTGCTGCAGCTATTTAAGGCTCTCATGACCGCACGGCCATGCGCTAGTATCTTTCTAAGTTAAAAGCTTTGCGCCAGTGTGGTCATGCAAGATTGTGTTCAGGGACCCGGCTGAAATAAGCCCCTAGAATGCTGGCACCTCCGGCGAGGAGGTTGTGTGTTTGTATGTATTCAGGGACCTGGCTGAAATAAGCCCCTAGAATGCTGCAACCTCCGGCGAGGAGTTTTGTGTGCATACATGACCACTGACTGCTCTCTGTTGGGCAGTTAGCCTGTGCCTCTGTGAAGTCAAACAGGGCGCAGTGCTTTGCTTTCACGGCTACTCTGTGAAATAACAGAGTTAGTCTATACCACCAAGTTGTGCCGCCATTTGCTAGCAGCAGGTTCTCCGGCGCGGTGGACCCCGGGCTGCGAATGCATCAATAACAATAAAACATCTATATTTACTCGGTGCGTTTCACTAGCACTAACACTAAGGGACCTTTTTAAGCGCTTTGGAAGCCTTTGAAGGTGTTTTTTGTTAATTATTCTATTCTACTGAGATAATGACATTTTGGTTTTCATTGGCTGTAAGCCATAATAATCAACATTAACAGAAATAAACACTTGAAATAGATCACTCTGATTGTAATGACTCTATATAATATATGAGTTTCACTTTTTGTATTGAAGAACTGAAATAAATTAACTTTTTAATGATATTCTAATTTTGTGAGAAGCACTTGTAGATGTTGAGATGAAAAATGAAAAGTTGTACTAAGAACCTGTTTTAAGCAGGTAAGCTTGACATGATGAGCTGAACTTCATAAAACTCACAGGCCTCAACAGATTTGAGCTATTTGCAATTCAATTCACAATGATCGAATATTTCATGCATTGTCGAAGATTGGATCAGCCAGAAACCAGTTAACAGGCTGCACAGACTTCCCCATAATGCCACGCAACCGTTACACTGGATGCACCATTGTTAGGCAAGGGAGTATTTTCACAATATAATCATTGTTATGCAGATTTTCCACCTTCAAGCTATATAAACTTCAGTGCATATTGGACGAAGCAGATCAGGTGATGTATTTGTATGTAAGTGAAAATAATGACTAAGGATATCAACACTCTTTATGAAGGTGTGTGGAATAATAGGCAGCTTTATTCCCTTTGGCACCATGGTACTAAAAAGATAAATAACTGACTCTGAAAAGTCAAAAATTGTTAACAATTTTCTAGAGGGAATAAGCACATTTGAAATTGCTAAGATATTTGGGAGAGTCCACAAACCATCTAAAGTTCTGTCTCAAACAGTCAACAGGGTTGCAAGTAGCATATTGAGAAAGAAAAATGCACCCTAACTACCAAACATTTGAGAAGAATCAAACGTGGAGTACTCACTTCCCTGATGCAAATCACCCAATGAGGTTGAGTCTGAACTTCCAGATTAGGAGCACCCTGCATTCCCTGGGCTCTACTAAGTTCTTACAACATCTCAAGCAGCATAGAGGATACAATCTATGAGATCTCACTTTTTATCACACATCTTTGACTTACAATATGTTGTATGTAGTATTTTACATAACGATTCAGTGTTTATATAACTACTTTAATAAATCAATCAGAAAAATTCCAGCATCAAGAATCTTCATAAAATCATCATATTTATTAGATACATTTAAAATTAGTATGCACATGTCACAACCCCATTGGGAGATGTTCTGTGGCAAACGTGTTTCAGACTGAAAGATTTTTAATCATTGCATATGTCAAGAACACTAGCAAGTTGGTGTTTTATGTCATGTCCTTTTGAAGGGGGCACTGGCCTGGTTTGCCGTGGAACAGGAGTCAGTCATGAGTGTGTGGTGCGGTGGAGTTGGTTCTTTACTCACAGTTCCTTCAGGAGTACCTTCTAATTCCCTGTCCATGGGATTGGGTCAAGCTATAGCTCAGACAAGACAGAAGGCCTTGGGTCCGGGTTAACAGGTTCAACTTTACTGTGCAATTCGGATATACATGGCTGCAGCAAACAGAATAAGAGATACTCCCATTTTAGTGATGTTGCCTTTGTTTCCTGGCCTGTCAGTCTTTGTCTCCTTTATGCCTGACTTGTCCCCTCCTCTAACTGTAGTAGCTGACCGTAGTGACTCTCCTCCAGGCATAACAGCTTCCCTGAAGATCACCATACTTTCCTTTCTCTACGACCCGGCTGATATTTTCCTCTTAGAGGGGACTGTGGTATGGCCCAAAATAACCCTTTGGACCTCAAGCCCAAGACTGTCTCAGCATCCAGATGAACCAAATTTGTCCTCATGCTGTGTGGAAACTTGACCTGACAGCACCCGTTTAGCTCTGCTACATCTGTCTCTTCTTAGTCCTGCTAATGATGTCTTGTCCAGCTTTACTTGTCTTGTTTTTTCTTGTCTTGTCCAGCTTCCACTCTCTCTCTGAACTTGCCCTTCACTGTGTCCTGGACTATGACTATCTTTCCAACCCAGAAAAACTTTTTCTTATATACTTGGTCTAAGAGCTCCCAAACTGTGAGCTAATCCAAACTCTATTAACTATCTAATTCCTAGTACAGTGCAAAGTTTATTCCTATCTACTGTGTGGATTCTCTAGTGTACAGACCATTAATATTCCCAGAGACGGTCTTAGGCATAGCCTATGGGGGAACTGAACACACAACACTGGCCATAGGGATAAAGCATAACATTACTTTTATCACACACATATATAAACATTAACACATAAAACTACAAACCACATCATAACAACCCCCCTGTTACCATGATGTCTTCATCATCCCAGCCTCTCTCCTACACTGTTGTCAACACATGGTCTCAAAGGTCCAATCAATACAAGGTATATTTACAATATAAAACCATATGATTAGTGATGGGTAAGCACTAAAATGCTCCGATGCTTGTTGCTCGTGTCGAGCATGCTTGGGTGCTCGACCCGAGCAACGAGTCCAATGTAAGTCTACGGGAAACTCCAGCATTTTTCTGGCAGACCCCGGCGGTCTGCAGAGGGACTAGAAATTGTGGAAATCAATGGGAACAGTGCTCAAATGACATGGGAACAACATGGGGAAGACTCCTGGAAGCATTTCTGACTCCCAGGTCACTGCTGTGAACAATGTTATCAGAGTTTCACACCACTTTTACAGACCCACAATAAAACATACACAAACTAAACCAAAATGGATTTTCCTGGGAAAAATGTTAAGGAACATTCTTTCCAGGGTAATGACTTGTATATAAGGCAAAATAAATAACCACAAACAAAACTGCTCCCCCACACCTTGGGCTATGTTCACACATAGCATTTTTTATGTGTTTCTGATCTTAAGCACTGCTTTCAACCAAAATAAATGCATTCATTGGGAAATGTAATTTTAATATTTTACAACCTTATATGGCCATGTGGTGTGCGACACATCATCAGACTCATCCTGTTTCATTTTTGAAGGAGGGACTCTAAAAGTCACAAAGCCTATTTTTATGGGGCCATCTTGCGGCCTTTACTATTCTTAAAGGGCCAGTAGTCGGCCGTCACTATTCCTAGAGAGCCATCAGCCGGCTATGTTTTGTTGTTCCCATTATTAAACAGTGGGTCTCCTATAATGTTATTGCGTATGCAGTGAGTGGCAGGGCTGCTCAAAAATTTGGAAGCACCCCAATACCCCTTTGAAGAGACATACAGGAGGGCCTCCTGAACACAATGTTCCCATTATTAGGAAGTGGGTCTTCCATAGTGTTTTCTTATGCAGTGAATGCAAGGGCTGCCCAAAATTTGGAGGAACTCCAATGCCCTTGGGAGAGACATAGACATCAGAGGGCCTCCTGAAAACAACTTTCCCAGTATTAGGAAGTGGGTCTCCCATAGTGTTTGCCTATGCAGTGAAGCAACGGCTGTCAAAAAGTTGGAGGCACTCCAATGCCCCTTTGAAGAGACGTAGAGGAGGGCCTTATGAAAAAATGCTCCCATTATTAGGAATTTGGTCTCCCATACTGTTTGCCTATGCACTGAATGCAAGGGCTGCCAAAAATTTGGATGCACTCCAATGCCACTTTGAAGAGACGTAGATGAGGGCCTCATGAAAAAATGTTCCCATTATTAGGAAGTGGGTCTCCCATAGTGTTTGCCTATGCAGTGAATGCTAGGACTGCCTAAAAATTTAAAGGCACTCCAATGCCACTTTGAAGAGACGTAGATGAGGGCCTCATGAAAAAATGTTCCCATTATTAGGAAGTAGGTCTCCCACAGCGTTTGCCTATGCAGTAAATGCAAGTGCTGACAAAAATTTGGAGGGTAATCCAATGCCTCTTGGAAGAGACATGAAGGAGGGCCTCATAAAAGAATGTTCCCATTACAAAGGAGCGGGTCTCCTATACTTGTAATGCCCATGAACTAAGTTTATCGGGTGACAAACATTTACCCCTGTGGATATACATGAATATACTGTCTAAAAAATTGCTTTGACGGGCATCATAAACACCCTTTGAAAAAATTATATGAGAGTTGCATCACAGACCTTAATCACGCTGGTGATATGGTGGTGGAGAATGAGGATGAGGATGAGGAGGACTACAGCAAGTAACCAAAATCAGGAAGCATATACCCATGTGAGTGTGTGAAGAGGTGCATAGGAATAGACCTCCCAAAAAAGAGACTGGATTTGAGATTATATTATGCTGCTATCATTCGGTGAAGTCTGGCCCAATCCAGCCCTAGTTCGTTTTTATAAGAGTCAGCCAGTCAGCATTTTCAGTTGACAGGTGGATGCACTTATCAGTTATAATTCCACTAGTGGCACTAAAAACCCACTTTGACAAAACGCTAGCAGCAGGGCAGGCCAGGACCTCCAAGGCATAGAGAGCCAGTTAATTCCACGTGTCCAGCTTGAATACCCAATAATTATAAGGCACACAGGAATCATGGAGGATGTTGGTGCTCCCTCAGCATCTTCCCAAACTTTACGCTCCTTGTGAGAGTACCCTGCGCCTAAGGGCCTGTGCAATGGGAGGGTCTGAGAAAACTATTCCAGAACATAAGAGAATAAGAGAAATTTCTCCTTGTAGCATGGGTCTACAAGTGTCACCAACAAGTATGGACTGTTACCCAAAATTTTGAGAACCCGAGGGGGACGGGAACTGCAGCGTAACCTAAACTCAGCTATGCATACCAGACTGCAAACAGGCAAGACATCCGTGTACTCACCAAGATGACTGACCATGCTCTACTGCTCCACCTCCTCCTTCCTGTCCTCAGGCCATCCACACTGAACAAACGGTATGACTGTTGTGCAGGTAGTACCATCTATAGCACATGAAATTAGCTCCTGTCCTTCCTCCCCCTCCTCTTCCTCATTGTCACCCAATCCACATTGGGATGAAATGAGCCTGGGCTGTGTGTAATCACCCTGCATGGTTCCTTGCTACAACTCATCGGGCTCTGCCTGCAATGCATCCTCTTAAACTTTTGGAGGATTGTATTGTGGTGTTGTCTGACATCCATGTCCACTCCTGAGGTGGTATGTGTGGAGTCTGAACAGAATATCAATGGACTTGTTGATGCTGGTAGTCAACAACTGCTCACAATTTTTTTCCAACATATGCAGTGTAGAGATTCAATGTGTGGGAAAACATCACACACCAGTCAGTAAACCGGAAGCTGCAAACACTCCTGAAGCACGGCAAGGGCGGATGAAGCTCTAGCTAACTTTCTAAAATGGGTACACAGAGCCTCGCACTTTTCTTAGCAGATCGGGCATCTCCTTGTCGCTTTTCAGAAAATGTTTAACAATGAGGTTAAGCACATGGGCCAGGCATGGCATTTGTGTGAGCTCTTCTTGCTACATAGCAGCCACCAGGTTCCAGCCATTGTCACACACGACCATGCCTGGCTGTAGGTACAGCAGTGTCAGCCACAAAACTGCCTGCTCTTTCAGAGCTGTCCACAATTCTTCATCATTGTGTGGTTTTTCACCTAAGCATATTAGCTTCAGCACTGCCTGCTGCCGCTTGGATGAGGCAGTGCTGCAGTGCTTACAGCTTGTGATTGATGTGCTACTTTCAGAGACGGAGTCTGAAGAGGATGTGAAGGAGGAGGAGGTGCCGGAGCTGTAGACTGTGGGGGCAACCCAGATTGACGTAGGGCCCGCAATAGTCGGGGTTGGGAGGACGTGCAACATCCCGAGGTCGGTCTGGGTCCCGACTTCCACTATGTTAACACAATGTGCCGTCAGTGAGATGTATCGTCCATGACAACAAGCATTCGTCCACATGTCTGTGGTTAGGTGGACTTTCCTAGTAACAGCATTGTTGAGGGCCCAGGTAATGTTGTGGAACAAGTGCTTGCTTGTGTAATGTCGTAAGGGCAGACCGGGAAAAATTGTGGCGGCTGGGGACCGAGTACCATGTGACGGTCATCGCCATCAGGTTGCGTAAAGCTTCCGTCTCCCACGAGCCTAAAATGCAACTTTTCGAACACAAGCAGACAAGAAATGTGTGAATTTAGTACTGAGGTGTTGGCTGCGTATTTCCGCTTGTGTTCCAAGGACTGGGGTATGGACAACAGAACACTGCGATGGGACAAGGACATGGACGTGCTTGTTGATAATGCTAGTTGAGTTTGTGTGCAATTACAGATACAGGGCAGGAGGCATCTTTGCATGCACCATGGACAGGGGATTGGCTTTCACGCACAACATCGGAAGAAGCAGTGGTATCACCTGCTGACACTGTTCATGGTGCCTTGTGTTCAATCAACAAAGTCAGGTGCTTTGCTGTCATGTGCATGATCATGCTGGTGGTGGTTAGGCTCGTCGTTTTGCTACCCTTGCTGATGCGGGCATGGCTGGTGGTGCAAAAGACCTTTTTGGGGTTATCGGCAGTCTTTAAAAAACAACCAGACTGTTATGGGAACACTAGATGGTGGCCAATTCTAACGCATCAGGTATTCTAGAATATGTATGTATGTATGTATATAGCAGCCACATAGTATATAGCACAGGCTACATAGTCTATAGAAGCCACATAGTATATAGCAGCCATGCAGTATATAACACAGCCACGTAGTATATAACACAGCCCATGTAATGTATAGCACAGGCCACGCAGTATACAACAGAGGCCACACAGTATATAACACAGGCCACGCAGTATATAACACAGCCCACGCAGTATATAACACAGCCCATGCAGTATATAACACAGCCCATGTAATATATAGCACAGTCCACACAGTATATAACACAGCCCATGCAGTATAAGGCACAGCCCACGTAATATATTGCACAGCCACGTAGTATAAAGCACAGCCCATGTAGTATATAACACAGGCCACACAGTATATAACACAGCCCACGCAGTATATAACACAGCCAACGCAGTATATAACACAGCCACATAGTATATAGCACAGCCCACGCAGTATATAACACAGCCCATGCAATATATAACACAGCCCATTCAG
Source organism: Ranitomeya imitator (assembly GCF_032444005.1). NCBI lineage: Eukaryota > Metazoa > Chordata > Amphibia > Anura > Dendrobatidae > Ranitomeya > Ranitomeya imitator. The sequence goes on along the minus strand of NC_091282.1, from coordinate 510,125,762 downwards.
TATATAACACCGGCCACACAATATATAACACAGCCACGCAGTATATAACACAGTCCATGCAGTATATAACACAGGGCACACAGTATATAACACAGCCAGGCAGTATATAACACAGCCAACGCAGTATATAACACAGGGCATGCAGTATATAACACAGCCCATGCAGTATATAACAGGCCACGCAGTATATAACACAGGCCATGCAGTATATAACACAGACCACGTAGTATATAACAGCGGCTACGCAGTATATAACACAGGCCACGCAGAATATAACAGAGGCCACGCAGTATATAACACAGCCCACTCAGTATATAACACAGCCCACGCAGTATATAACACTGCCCACATAGTATATAACACTGCCCACGTAGAATATAACACTGCCCATGTACTATATAGCAGGAACGCAGTATATAACACAGCCCACGTAATAAAGAGCACAGCCCATACAGTATATAACACAGTCACGCAGTATGTAACACAGTCCACGCAGTATATAACACAGCCCACGCAGTATATAACAGAGCCACATAGTATATAGCACAGCCCACACAGTATATAACACAGCCCACGCAATATATAACACAGCCCACGCAGTATATAACACAGTCCACGCAGTACATAACACAGTCCACGCAGTATATAACAGTATATAACACAGGCCACGCAGTATATAACACATGCCATGAAGTATATAACACAGGCCACGCAGTATATAACACAGGGCATGCAGTATATAACACAGTCCACACAGTATATAACACAGGGCACGCCGTATATAACACAGCCAGGCAGTATATAACTGCCCACGCAGTATATAACACAGGGCACGCAGTATATAAAACAGCCCACGCAGTATATAACACAGGCCACAAAACTCAGGTGCCAGAAGATCAAACTGGACCTGTGACTTCATAAAATAGAATCACCACCAGACAGACATCTAAGAACAAAGGTTCAGTCGGGAGACGACAAGGGACAGGGACCCAGGGTGGCCTTCAGGTACTTAACCTGTCTACAAGAACGTTTACCGATGCACAAATTGCGATGTTAAGTAGGGGCCTGACCTTCTATCCCACTCACCCTTTTGGCTTTTTACAGCTCTAAAGGACCTTCATCTTTTTTCGAGAAAATTGATCCTGCGTAAATTACACCACAGGAACAATGACTCGGCTGATCCCTTGACTGAGACGGAAAGAGAAACATTGCGGATTTTGGAGGAATTGTTGGACGAACAATCTCCAACGCCTCAAGGTAGGTTCCCGCCTGCCATCATGCCCAGATCAATGAGGTTTCCCCATTTGTCACTGTGCCCAGCAGTAGACCTGTTTACCAAATTGGTAAATGCTGATTTAAAAAACTTTCGTCAAAACGCCAATTTGATATTTTGACATATAATCAACGGTCTGCTATCAGGGAACTGCAATCTTACACGGATGTAGTTTATAAATCTGCTGACAAAGGAGGAAACATCGTGATCTGGCCATGTGACAAGTACGAAAAAGAGGTGTTTCGTCAACTTAAGGATACTATCACATATACGAAACTTACCCATAACCCAATGCTCTCTTTCATTGGTGGCAGTGCGCATGCGCGGGCTCGGTCTGCCGGCTCCTGCATCCGGGCGGCGTCCTTATCGCCTCCCACATGTGACCGGGGGCTTTCCCCGCTCGCACCCTGTGACGCTGGATGCCGCTTTCTGGTGTAGCACCTGCGGCCCAATCTGCGCATGCGCCGAGCATGCCGCACGCTATTGGCCAATTCCTAGCATGTGACACATCACATGTCCTAGGTCCGGCCCTTTTTAAAGTCCTTCTCGGCAACATCTATTATCCCCTTGATAAAGCGGTAATATGGATTAAGCGAAACGTACGTCGGGGGTCGTTTTATCCTGGTTCCGGTCCGGTGTGCGGTGTAGCCCATCTTATCTGCGGTAAGCCCCATTACTTACTACCAGTGAAGGTCTGTCACTTTATCATACTTACTACTAGGGTGGCTTCCTGCAATGTGGTGTATTTTCAGTTTGTTGTATCAGACTGTTTGGGACTTTTTGTGCTCCCGCACACCGGGTCGACACTGGTTTCCCATTTTTCCATCCTTCCTTGCACCTTGTATTGTGTATTTTGTTTACATACTATTATCTTATATGTGCCTTACTGTATGTATATTTATACTTTGTATATGTAATAAATTTATACACCCATTATACTCCTAGCTCTCCTGTTTACACTATTAATATGGAGTGGGTTGCCTTCCGTGTAGGCTTTGGGGCTTTTTTCTACTATTTAGTGTAAAACTGCCCTTTTCTTCTTTTTCTAAATATGTGCTCTGGAGTTGTTATAATAATTGCTTCTGTGTTTATCACAGTTTTTTCCAGAATTACTATGGATTTTAGAGCCCGCGATTCCACCTGGCGGGCTCAGATCGATGATGCATTTAAGGATGGTTTGGATGGGGGAGTGGACGGATTGGGAGGTGATTTACAGGAGTCCATAACCCAGTTTAAGGAACTCCTCCGTAAGAGGACTAGAGTATGGTGGAACCATGCCTACTTTGAGAAATATCTAGAAGGGAAATTAATTCCCCCTGGATTAAGGATACATGTGTTCCCCTCCTTTCCTATTCCTGAAGGTGATTTTAAAGACAAATGGGAGGAGCTATCCAACACCTGTTCCCTGGGCTATATAGCTCTCCTTAAAGATATGGGTTCACGTATACTAAGTGATATAGAGGTTGAAATTGAGTCCATTCAATTGATTCTTAAAAGAGAGATGTCTACAGATGCACTGAAAAAGCTAAATGATTCCATCGATGTCAATCTTCAGAAATGGGCTACCGAGATACAGACTAATAAAGCGAGAAAGTTCAGGTGCGACGTGCGGGACAAACAGACCGCTAATGTATATAGATGGCGTGGTCAAGGGGACCGCTCCCGCTCCCGCTATAGAAACGTGTCAAGTTCCAGATCCAGATCACGATCAGTGGCATCAAACGCATCCCGGGACATACAACAAACTCAGGTACCAGAAGATCAAACTGTACTTGTGACTTCACAAAATAGAATCACCACCAGACAGACATCTAAGAACAAAGGTTCAGCCGGGAGACGACAAAAGACAGGGACCCAGAGTGGCCTTCAGGTACTTAACCTGTCTACAAGAACGTTTACCGATGCACAAATTGCGGTGCTAAGTAGGGGCCTGACCTTCTCTCCCACTCACCCTTTTCACTTTTTTACAGCTCTAAGGGACCTTCATCTTTTTTCGAGAAAATTGATCCTGCGTAAATTACACCACAGGAACAGTGACTCGGCTGATCCCTTGACTGAGACGGAAAGAGAAACATTGCGGATTTTGGAGGAATTGTTGGATGAACAATCTCCGACGCCTCAAGGTAGGTTCCCACGTGCCATCATGCCCAGATCAACGAGGTTTCCCCCTTTGTCACTGTGCCCAGCAGTAGACCTGTTTACCAAATTGGTAAGTGCTGATTTAAAAAAACTTTCGTCAAAATGCCAATTTGATAATTTGACATATAATCAACGGTCTGCTATCAGGGAACTGCAATCTTACGCAGATGTAGTTTATAAATCTGCTGACAAAGGGGGAAACATCGTGATCTGGCCATGTGACAAGTACGAAAAAGAGGTGTTTCGTCAACTTAAGGATACTATCACATATACGAAACTTACCCATAACCCAATGCTCTCTTTCTCATCTCAATTACAAGCGATACTTACCCATGCTTTAGATAAGGGTACCATTGATAAAAAGGTGTGGGAGGGATTGACGGTCAGGCACCCTAAGGTCCCTACTTTCAATCTTCTACCCAAGGTCCACAAGGACGGCGTCAACCCACCGGGATGTCCGATCGTGTCAGGCATCGACGGTTTATGCGACCCGATCTGCAAGTTCATAGATTTTTACCTTAAACCACTGGTCGAGGTCCTACCCTTGTATGTCAGAGACACAACGGACGTCCTTACTAGGGTGGACGGGGTCCTTGTGGACCCTGAGGTCCTCCTGGTTACTGCAGATGTTCAAACTCTGTACACCTGTATTGACCATGAGCATGGCCTGGAAGCGGTCCATCTCTTCCTGGGGACCTCCAATCTGGGCGGCCCTCTGTGTGATTTTATCCTCGAGCTGTTGCGCTTTGTCCTCACACATAACTTCTTTATAATTAAGGACTCTTATTATTTTCAGAAGCATGGCACAGCCATGGGTGCGGCTTGTGCGCCCTCGTACGCCAATCTCTTTCTGGGTCACTGGGAGAGATCATTGTTTGGCGACGGGGGGGCCCAGGCCACCGACCATGTGCTGTGCTGGCTTAGATACATAGATGATATTCTATTTCTGTGGGGGGGGGGCACGTAGCGGCAGCTCGAGGATTTTATGAGTCGGCTGAATGACAATCCGTTTAATATCTCTCTTACTTATCAATATGACACCCGGCGGGTTGATTTTCTTGACATCAGTCTGGAGATCAACAACTTTCGTCGTGTACAGACTGATGTATTTAGAAAAGCGACTGCCATTAACGCTTTGCTTCATGCCGACTCAGCACACAATCCAGCGACAGTGAGGGCCGTCCCGATCGGACAGTTCCTGAGAATGAGACAGATCTGCTTGACTGAAGATAGGTTTCAAGCCCAGGCCGTTGCTCTCAAAGCACGTTTTGAGGCATGCGGCTATAGCCGTAGGTGCGTCAGGTGTGGCTATGATAGAGCCAGGAGGACGCATCGTAGGGACCTTCTGTATACCACAGGTAACCGAGCCAAGACCGGGCCAGAGGACTCAAAAATACATTTCATAACAACATATAACCATGAATGGTGCAACATGAGAGACATTCTTGCCCGGCATTGACCCATTTTGGGTACAGAGCCATCCCTGGGTCCCACCCTGGGCGATTTCCCCTCTATGACAGCAAGGAGGTCCCCTAACCTGAAAAATATGCTTGTCCAGAGTCACTACGTTCCTCCCGTAAGTAACCCCTTTGGCACTAGAGGCCCAACACTGGGTTGTTTTCAGTGTGGTCACTGTGTGGCTTGTGCCAACATTGTACGGACAGCCTCCTTTACGTCGTCTGATGGCAATAGGACATTTTCCATCAGACACCACATATCGTGCAGCACCACGAATGTTATATACTACGCCACGTGTTGCTGCTCTTTGATCTATGTAGGTCTAACGTCAAGGGAGCTCCGTATACGTACCAGGGAGCACGTGCGTGACATCCGGGCAGCTAAGAGCGCAGTCGATGCCTCTGATCTAGAGATGATACCCCGTCACTTTAAATTGTATCATAACTGTGACGCGGGGTCCCTGCGGATCAGGGGCATCGACTGCGTTCATTTGGGTGCACGAGGGGGAAATTGCAAAAAGATGCTGGCACAGCGCGAAGCAAGCTGGATTGTCAGGTTGAATACGGTCGCACCAAATGGCCTGAACGAGTCGCTTAGTTTTGCTTCATTCCTTTAATAAATCTATTTTGGATTAGTATCATTTTACTATATGGTCTTTATCTCAGATTGCCCATTTTTTTGCATCCCTCCTCTGTCTTTTGGACAGAATAGTATATCATAACTATCCCCCATCCAAGGGGAACTGGTTACCATTGGCCGGTTCCTGGTTTTATTGCTTTTAGGTATTTGTGTTATGTTTTCACTTTGATGTCCTAATTTGGGATTTTTTCTTCACAGTCGTATTTTTGTCTATTGCTGTATTGCTGAGATGTCCCTCTGTCTTTCGCCATGTGGAGGATCTGGCGTTAGGTCCATAAGAAGTGACTGAACATCAGCCCTACTGTCATCATGGAAGATTGTTATGATCTGGTGGCCTAGGAGCAGCATGAGACGTACTCTGGAGAAGGTGGTACCTGTACTGACCGCAAACCCTGAACTTAGCATCGCAACTAGAAGTAGCCGTGGGGAGTACCTAACACTCCCTAGACCCCTCGACACAGCCTAAGAACTAACTTCCCCTAAAGACAGAAACGGGAAAACTATCTTGCCTCAGAGAAAATCCCCAAAGGATAGACAGCCCCCCACAAATATTGACTGTGAGAGGAGAGGGAAATAACATACGCAGACTGGAAATCAGGATTTAGCATAGGAGGCCATTCTAGCTGAAAAGAAAGAATGGGACAGAGTACTATGCAGTCAGTATTAAAACACTAGAAAATATCCACCACAGAAAATACAAATCTCCACATCTGACTAAAGACATGGAGGGTATATCTGCATCTCCAGAGAAACAGCTTGGCTGCAAAAATCCTTACACAGACAAGCTGGACAAGACAAAACAAGAAAATGCACAGAACTATAAGGTCCACAGCAGGTGGACAGCAAAAACAAAGCCAGAACTTATCTTTGTTGAAATGAACAGCAAAACAGGAGAGACCAGGTATGGATGTGAATCCTCCAAAAACAATGGACAACTGGCACTGACTAAAGGATAAAGTAGGACTAAATAGCCCAGCCCAAATTGCAAAAAGTGAATACACCTGATAAATGCTGCGATCCAAAGACAGCAGCACTACCACTCATAACCACCGGAGGGAGCCCAAGAGCAGAATTCACAACAGAAGATGTGGCATCTATCAATGATATACAAAATATTATTACTTCTCTTTCCATGTGACATATTATGGACTTTCATAATCATTATTTTGGCTGCAGGTTACCTATCTGTTTTTTTTATATATTGGGGCGTTTTGCTCCTTTAGATTCATGTAACTTTGTCGTCATGTGTCCAGATCCCTCCTCATTGGCCCTTTTTCTACTGGGATATGGTATTTTTACATCCTCATTTCATTGGTGGCAGTGCGCATGCGCGGGCTCGGTCTGCCGGCTCCTGCATCCGGGCGGCGTCCTTATCGCCTCCCACGTGTGACCGGGGGCTTTCCCTGCTCGCATGCTGTGACCCTGGACGCCGCTTTCTGGTGTAGAACCTGCGGCCCGATCTGCGCATGCGCCGAGCATGCCGCACGCTATTGGCCGATTCCTAGCATGTGACACATCACATGTCCTAGGTCCGGCCCTTTTTAAGGTCCTTCTCGGCAACCTCTATGATCCCCTTGATAAAGCGGTAATATGGATTAAGCGAAACGTACGTCGGGGGTCGTTTTATCCTGGTTCCGGTCCGGTGTGCGGTGTAGTCCATCTTATCTGCGGTAAGCCCCATTACTTACTACCAGTGACGGTCTGTCACTTTATCATACTTACTACTAGGGTGGCTTCCTGCAATGTGGTGTATTTTCTGTCTGTTGTATCAGACTGTTTGGTAATTTTTGTGCTCCCGCACACCGGGTGGACACTGGTTTCCCGTTTTTCCATCCTTCCTTGCACCTTGTATTGTGTATTTTGTTTACATACTATTATCTTATATGTGCCTTACTGTATGTATATTTATACCTTGTATATGTAATAAATTTATACACCCATTATACTCCTAGTTCTCCTGTTTACACTAGAACACAGGCCATGCAGTATAGAACACATGCCATGCAGCATATAACACAGGCCACACAATATATAACACAGCCCACACAGTATATAACACAGGCCACGCAGTATATAATACATACCATGCAGTATATAACACAGGCCACACAGTATAGAACACATGCCATGCAGTATAAAACACAGCCCATGCATGCAGTATATAACATAATATATAGCACAGCCCATGCAGTTTATAACACAGTCATGCACTATATAACACAGCCCACGCAGTATATAACACAGCCAACGCAGTATATAACACAGCCCACGCAGTATGTAACTCAGCCCACGCAGTATATAACACAGCCAATGCAGTATATAACACAGCCCATGTAATATATAGCACAGCCCACGCAGTATATAACACAGCCCACGCAGTATATAACACAGCCCGTGCAGTATATAACAGCCCACGCAATATATAACACAGCCCACGTAACATATAGCACAGCCCACACAGTATATAACACAGGCCATGCAATATATAACACAGCCACGCAGTATATAACACAGCCCACGCAGTATATAACACAGGCCACCCGGTATATTACACAGGCCACGCAGAATATTACACAGGCCATGCAGAATATAACACAGGCCACACAGTATATAACACAGGCCATTTAGTATATAACAGTGGCCATGCAGTATATAACAGCCCACAAAATATATAACACAACCCACGCAGAATATAACACAGCCCAGCAGTATATAACACAGTCCACGCAGTATATAACACAGCCCACGCAGTATATAACACAGCCCATGCAGTATATAACTCTGCCAACGTAGTATATAACACTGCCCATGTAGTATATAGCAGCCACGCAGTATATAACACAGCCCATGTAATATATAGCACAGCCCACGCAGTATATAGCATTGCCCACGTAGTATATAGCAGCCATGCAGTATATAACACAGCCCACGTAGTATATAGCAGTGTGGGCACTATATCCCTGTTAAAAATAATTAAAATAAAAAATAGTTATATGCTCACCCTCCGGCGTCCTGTATAGCTGTCCTGATGCGCACGCAGCTGCCGCCAGCTTCCGTCAGCTTCCGTTCCCAGAGATGCATTGCAAAATTACCCAGATGACTTAGCAGTCTCGCGAGAACGCTAAGTCTTCTGGGTAATTTCGCCATGCATCTCTGGGAATGGAAGCTGACGGCAGCCGAGCGCGCATCGGCAGACGACGGAAGGTGAGAATAGCAGGTTTTTTGTTTTTTTATTATTTTTAACATTAGATTTTTTTTACTATTGATGCTGCATTAGCCCCAGGAGAAGCAGGGACTGCAGGGACCGCGCCAAGAGCAGGTAAGTATACGGGGAGCGCTGCATGATATTTACCTGCTCCTTGCTCCGGTGCGGCTCTGTCTCCAGCGTCCTCTGGCAGTGACGCTCAGGTCAGAGGGTGCGGTGACGTAGTCAGTGCGCGCCCTCTGCTGAGCGTCAGTGCTGGAGACGGAGCCGCACGAGGAGCAGGTAAATATTGAAAGCGCCGGCGTCCTGAGCGAAGAGAGGTGAGTATGTGATTTTTTTTGTTTTATTGCAGCAGCAGCATTCTATATGGCACAGCTTTATAAGGAGCATCTATGGGGCCATAATGAACGGTGCAGAGCAATATATATGGGGCACAGCTTTATAAGGAGCATCTATGGGGCCATAATCAATGGTGCAGAGCAATATATATGGGGCACAACTTTATAAGGAGCATCTATGGTGCCATAATCAACGGTGCAGAGCAATATATATATGGCACAGCTTTATAAGGAGCATCTATGGGGCCATAATGAACGGTGCAGAGCATTCTATATAGCACAGCTTTATAAGGAGCATCTATGGGGCCATAATGAACGGTGCAGAGTAGGGTTGAGCGACCTTTACTTTTATAGGATCGGGTCGGGTTTCACGAAACCCGACTTTTTCAAAAGTCGGGTCGAGTGAAATATGCCGATCCTATAAAAAAGTCGGGGTCGGGGTCGGGGTCGGCCGAAACCCGAAACCCAATGCAGTGCATTTGGTTTCCATGGTTCCCAGGGTCTGAAGGAGTGGAAACTCTCCTTCAGGCCCTGCGATCCATATTTTAGTGTAAAATAAAGAATTAAAATAAAAAATATCGCAATACTTACCCTCTGACGCGCCCTGGTACTAACCGGGAACCTTCCTTCCTTAGAATCAGCCTTCCAGGACCTTGCGGTGACGTCGCGGTGACGTCGCGGCTTGTGATTGGCCGCGCGGCCGCCCATGTGACCGCTCGCGCGGCCAATCACAAGCCGCGACGTCACCACGTCACCGAAGGTCCTGGAAGGGCTGATTCTTAGGAAGGAAGGCTGCCGGAAAGATGCAGGGCGCGTCCGAGGGTGAGTATATTCCTATTAGGTATATACTCACCCTCGGACGCGCCCTGCTTCTTTCCGGCAGCCTTCCTTCCTAAGAATCAGCCCTTCCAGGACCTTCGGTGACGTCGCGGTGACGTCGCGGCTTGTGATTGGCCGCGCGAGCGGTCACATGGGCGGCCGCTCGGCCAATCACAAGCCGCGACGTCACCGCAACGTCACCGCAAGGTCCTGGAAGGCTGATTCTAAGGAAGGAAGGTTCCCGGTTAGTACCAGGGCGCGTCAGAGGGTAAGTATTGCGATATTTTTTATTTTAATTCTTTATTTTACACTTAAATCTGAATTCCGATACCAATTCCCGATATCTTAAACCTATCGGGAATCGGTATCGGAATTCCGATTCTAGATTCAAAAGATCGCCGACTTCATGGCCGACCCCACACTGGGGTCGGGTCGGGTTTCATGAAACCCGACCTTGCCAAAAGTCGGCGACTTTTGACAAATTTCGACCCGTTTCGCTCAACCCTAGTGCAGAGCATTCTATATGGCACAGCTTTATTTGGAGCATATATGGGGCCATAATGAACGGTGCAGAGCATTATATATGGGGCACAGCTTTATATGGAGCATCTATGGGGCAATAATGAAAAGTATGGAGCATTATATGTGGCACAGCTTTATATGGAGCATCTTCTGGGGCAATAATGAAAGGTATGGAGCATCTATTTTTATTTTTGAAATTCACCGGTAGCTGCTGCATTTCCTACCCTAGGCTTATACTCGATTCAATAAGTTTTCCCATTTTTTTGTGGCAAAATTAGGGGGTCGGCTTATACTCGTGTCGGCTTATACTCGAGTATATACGGTACACATTATGTTGATAAGCACCCCCAGGGGGAAATGTTTGCAAACCCAAGTGTATGGGCATTCCAAGTCTAGGAGACCCGCTCCTTTAAATTGGGCCTATTTTTTAATGAGGCCTTCCTCCACATCTCATCATCCACCACCACTGGATCACCAGGGTTAACGTGTTCCATGCTATTACAGCCACTTCAGTTTTTTTGCAAGGGTGTTTATGATGCCCATAAACAATTTTTTTTAACTAAATTGACCCCCATGGGGAAATGTTTGTCAGCCCATACACTTAGTGTATGGGCATTCCAAGTCTAGGAGACCAGCTCCTTTAAAATGGGCCTATTTTTTAATGAGGCCTTCCTCCACGTCTCATCATCCACCGTCACTAGATCACCAGGGTTAACGTGTTCCGCGCTGTTACAGCCACTGTAGTTTTTTGCAGGGGTGTTTATGATGCCCATCAAAATATTTGCACAGTATGTTGATATGTACCCCACAAGACAAAATGTTTGTCAGCCCACACACTTAGTGTATGGGCATTACGAGTCTAAGAGACCGGCTCATTTGTAATGGGACAGCCCTCCTCCATGTTTCTTCCAAGGGAGGATTGTGTTTTGTGTAAATTTGGGTCAAGGTGGCCCTTGCATTCAATGCATAAGGAAACAGTATGGCAGGACCAACTGAAAAATGTGAAGTGGATTTTCCTGTGACCATCCAGTACATGGGTTTAAAGGCTTCTTGGGGTGCATATGACTTGGTCGTAGGGCAGGCCTTGCAGTCAATGCATAAAAAAACAGTATGGGAGTACAAAATGAATAATGAGAAGTGGTTTTCCTGTGGCCATCCAGTACCTGGGTTCAAAGGCTTATTGGGGTGCATATGACTTGGTAACAGGTCAGGCCTTGCAGTCAATGCATAAGAAAACAGTATGTGAATGTATGTGAAGTGGGTTTTCCTGTGGCCAACCAGTACTTGGGCTCAATGGTTTCTTGGGGTGCTTATGACTTTGTAGCAGGGCAAGCATTGCATTCAATGCAACATTTTTTCAGGAAGCCCTCCTGTACCTCTCGTTAAAGGGGTATTGAGGTGCGTTGTAATTCTTGGCAGCCCAGCTACTCACTGAATAGTCAAAAACAGCATAGGTTACCCACTGTTTAATAATGGCCCTTTAAGAATATTAATGCCGCCTTATGCCCTAACACATCAAAAACGCTGCGTGTGAACATAGCCCAAGTGGTAGAGGAACATTTTGGTCTGGGGTTAATCATTTTTACTTATATACAAGTCATTACCCTGGAAAGGATGTACCTTAACATATTTCCCAGCAATATCCTTTTTGGTTTCGTTTTTGTATGTTTTTTGGTGCACCTGTAAAAATGGCGTCAAGTCTGACAACATTGTTTACAGCTGTGGCCTAGGAGTCAGAAATGCCAGGGGCGATCCCCATGATGTTCCCGTGTCATTTGAGCAGTTTTCAGATGTTTATAGACCTTAAATGGATCCTCGGGGTGATCGTGGTAAAAATGGTCAGGTCTCCCTTACACTTACATTGGGCTCGTTTTTCTGGCTGAGTACCCGAGGATTCCAATTTGCTCGATCCAAGCAATGAGCACCCGAGCATTTTAGTGCTCGCTCATCACTATTTACTGCTAAGGTACCTATTAACTATAATTTCTTAATAACATTTTGAACTGCGGAAATGGCAACTTGAAAACGTTTTGCTATCTTCTTATAGCATTCTCCTGCTTTGTGGGCCTCCACTATTTTCATTTTAAGAGTGATAGGCGGCTGTTTAGGAGAACACATGGCTGCTGTTTGTTGGCACAAGGTTAGAAAACTATGGGTTTTTATAGAGCTGGAAAAGTTGCATCACCTGGCCTTTCTTAACGATGATAGTCAATCAATAATCCTAACAAGCAAATTAAGTTCTGAAACCTTAACCCCTTTCTGACATCCGACGTACTATCCCGTCCATGTGGGCTGGGCCCATATGACCATGGATGGTATTGTAAATTGAAGCCGATCGGCCGTGCACAATGGTGGTGTGCGGCTGATCGGGGCTGGGTGTCAGCTGATTCTCACAGCTAACTCCCAGCCCTAAGTCCCAGGAGCAGTCACAGACTGCTCCTGGCACGTTAACCCCTGAAACACTGTGATCAAACACGATCGCAGCGTTTCGATGGCAATGAGAAGCATCGCACAAGGAGGGGGCTCCCTGCGTGCTTCTCTCAGACCCTCAGAACAACGCGATGTAATCACGTTGTTCTGAGATTCTCCCTGCCTACAGACACCCGGATCTAAGATGGCCATGGGTCCTTCCAGGCCCTGCAAAGAAGTGGATTCTCAGTGCCTGCTGAGAGCAGGACCTGAGAAACCTCCTTCACTGCCTGTCAAATCAGACTATAAACAGTGATCATGTCCCACCCTGGGACAATGTTAAAAAGTTTAAAAAAAAATATTATACTGTGCAAAAATATATTTTTCAAATTCCTAATAAAGAAAAAAAATATTGTTCCAATAAATACATTTCTTTATGTAAATAAAAAAACAATAAAAGTACACACATTTAGTATCGCTGCTTCCGTAATGACCCAACCTATAAAACTGTCCCACTAGTTAACCCCTTTAGTGAACTCCATAAAAAAAAGGCAAAAACACAATGCTTTATCATTATACCGCCAAGCAAAAAGTGGAATAACACACGATAAAAAGGATGGATATAAATAAACCTCATACCGCTGAGAACGTCATCTTGTCTCACAAAAAATGAGCCACCATACAGTGTAATCATTGAAAAAATAAAAAAGTTATAGCTCTCAGAATAAAGCGATGCAAAAATAATTATCTTTTATATAAAATACTTTTTATTGTATAAAAGCACCAAAACATAAAAAAAGATTGTAAGTAATTGTACTGACCAGAAGAATAAAACTGCCTTATCAATTTTACCAGATGCGGAACAGTATAAACGCCCCTACTTCATGAATTGCTGGATTTTGTTCATTGCGCCTCCCAGAAATCGTAATAAAAAGCAATCAAAAAATGTCATGTGCCCAAAAATGGTACTAATAAAAACGGCAACTCGTACAGCAAAAAAGAAGACCTTACATGATTCTGTGGACAAAAAATATGGAAAAATTATAGCTCTCAAAATTTGCAAAAAATAGGATGTGTCATCTTTAACTTTAGGTTTTTTAGGGATCATTTAATTTTCATCTTGATTAACTGTTAACAATAGCAGTAACTTTTATCAAAGGTGCCCAAACAGGTGCCTGTTTTGCTCTCCTCTGAAGGGAGTAGTACACACCGTTGTAGGAAATTTTCAGTTTCTTGGCAATTTCTCACATGGAGTAGCCTTCATTTCTAAGAACAAGAATAGACTGTTGAGTTTCACATGAAAGTTATTTTTTTTGGCCTTTTTGAGAGCTTAATGGAACCAACACATGTAATGCTCCAGATTCTCAACTAGCTCAAAGGAAGGTCAGGTTTATAGGTTCTCCAATCAGCCAAACTGTTTTCAGCTGTGCTAGCATACTTGCACAAGGGTTTTCAAGGGTATTCTAACCATCCATTAGCCTTCTTACACAGTTAGCAAACACAAAGTACCATAAGAACATTGGAGTGATGGTTGTTGGAAATGGGCCTCTATATACCTATGCAGATATTGCATTACAAACCAGACGTTTGCAGCTAGAATAGTCATTTACCACATTAACAATGTATAGAGGGTATTTCTGAGTCATTTATTGTTAGCTTCATAGGAAAAAACTGTGCTTTTCTTTAAAAAATAAGGACAGTTCTAAGTGACCCTAAACTTTTGAACGGTAGTGTATATTTGCCTAAATTACAGGAAATGTGTCATCTTTAACTTTAGGTCTTTTAGGGATCATTTAAGCTTCAACTTGCTTAACTGTAAGCAAAAGTAGTAATTTTTTATCAGCGTTGCCCAAACTTTTACATGGCACTTTAAGTCCAGGTTCAAAGTATCTCTTATCTTGAAGTGCTTCTATTTCAGAAAAGAAAGGAAAAATCAGCAGGCCAATTTATATCAAACACAATTTTGAGCACATTTCATTAATGCATATGGTGGAGACAACACATGTTTTGATTAATGAAGACCAATTAATGTTGGAGTATAGCATTGCACACTGGAAATCTTGACAAAGATGAGTGGTACTGGAGTACAAACAGAAAATTGCTTCAGCTTCAGCAACATTTTAGACTGTGCCTTTGCCAGACAACAAAGAGGATACAAACAAGGAAAGAGACCTTTTTTGACAACATGCGGCATAAAATAATTTTATTTTTTCAAATCAACAATACATTAATCTGTTTCTTGAGAAGGCTGATTTATTTTTGAAATTGTTAAAACTACATCCTCCCATCGTGCTCTTTGGGTATTCATAAATCTGCATTCATACAGAGTGACTGCAGACTTATCAGTTTGGATCGAGCAACCCTTTTAAGGGTAGACGTATCCTCTAGTTATGGTAGACATATTTTCAACGTATTGATGAAGTGGCAAGTGTAATACATTTACTTATATCACTGGGTTGCCTGCACATCAGCTCCAAATTAATATTGGACAGATAAATAACAATATGTATGCCATGTTTCCTACCTACGAAAGGCTAAAATTATGAAAGAAAATACAGCATTAATATCTCCTGCCTGAGACATCCAGGTACGGAGATATTCTGTAAATCAGGGATCCCATCATTTTTTAGGACTTTACCCCATCCCATGACCAGCTCCAATCTGATTTTATCCAGGGAAAGTATGCGAGCGTGACTTTTATCTAATAAAAGCAGATTTTATAATCATTGTCAGTCCTGGAAGACACAGTTCGCTGCAATTCTGTACCATTTTCCTAAAAGGAGAGTTTCCCTCCCCCTAAGATCTGCGCCATTTCCGTGACACAGGTTTAGTACTTACTTTTGTTATCCCTTTTTACTTTATGTAATTGTATATACTGTATTGTTTTGTACCTTTTTATAATAGCTTTTGTGCATTTTTATAAACACTGTCTAATTTCCAGATTAAACATATAAAATGTTATAGCTTTGTTCCTCTTGCTTTGTAAACCGCATTACTGAAGCCATACGCTGCCTGGATCGGGTGTCCAATCGACCTGTATAAATGATTGGTGGTGGCAGCTAGTTTTTTGGGTTATTGCCAAGCTTGGCAGTGATCTACAGTACAGACCAAAAGTTTGGACACACCTTCTAATTTAAAATTTTTTTGTATTTTCATGACTATGAAAATTGTACATTCACACTGAAGGCATCAAAACTATGAATTAACACATGTGAAATTATATACTTAATAAAAATGTGTGAAACAACTGAAATTATGTCTTGTATTCTAGGTTCTTCAAAGTAGCCACCTTTTGCATTGATGACTGCTTTGCACACTCTTGGCATTCTCTTGATGAGCTTCAAGAGGTAGTCACCGGGAATGGTTTTCACTTCACAGGTGTGCACTGTCAGGTAGTGTTGAGCGATACCTTCCAATATCGGAAAGTATCGGTATCGGATAGGATCGGCCGATATTCAAAAAATATCGGATATCGCCGATACCGATACCCGATCCCAACGCAAGTCAATGGGAGCAAAATATCGGAATTAAAATAAACCCTTTCTTTCCTTGTAGGTTCATTCTACATGAAGGAAAACAACTAAGAATAATGCAGGATGTATTTGGGGAGGTGGCGGAGACATTAAAGTCATAGAGGTTTAGCCCAATCAAATAGAATAGCATGTTTTGTTTTTTTTTAAAGACGTTCGAAGTGACAAAGATATTGACTATGTAAATTTTTGTTTTATTTTGTCAGATATTGATGTTTCACTATTCCACGCCCTTCCCCTTCTTTTTTTTTTACTTTTCCCACACCTTCATCTTCATCATCATCAGCATCTTTGACATCAACTTCTTCTTCACCTTATTCATCTTCTTCTTCATCTTCTACCTATTTTTTTTTTTATTACATTCTTCATATTAATTTTATTCAACTATTATTATTCTTCCTATTCTACATATTCATTTTATTCAACTGTTATTATTCTTCCTATTCTACTTCTTCATCATATTCTCATTTGTGACAGGCATTCCCGTAGTTGTTATCTATAAAAGTTGGAAGATTACACCTTCCGTTCTGCCAGTCACAAAAGTTACATTTGTCCGCGTTCAGTTTGGCCTGCAGCATCAGGCTTTATCCAGGGGCACCACGAGGAGGAACGGACTCACCCCCATACACTGCTTAGTCTTCTTCTGCATATAATTTAGATAATATCTTTTGCTCTGATATTAAGTGTTATGCTTAATGTTCTTCTGCTCTTTGTTCTGCAGCCTCTTGTTCTTCTGCTTCTCGGTCTTCCATGTCGTCGTCTCCAGGGTCGTCGTCTCCAGGGTCGTCGTCTACGCCGTCGTCGTCTCCGCCGACGTCGTCTCTGCCGCCGTCGTCATCTGGGTGGTCTTTCTGGTCGTCGACGTTAGGGTCTTCAACTTGGAAATGTAGCAGAAGGTACAAGAAGGCTGAGAAAATGCCAAGAACCAACTGATGGAACTGGAACTCGGATGGCTACCCGAAGGTTCAAGAGCCTATGGAACTACCGAGGACCAGCTGACGTTACTGGAACCCGGTTACTAAGCAGGAGGTACCCGTGCTAAAAAGCACTACCAAGGACCGCCTGACGTTGGCGGAACTCGGATACCCAGAAGGAGGCACCTAAGCCAAAGGCTCTGCCCGGAACCAGCTGACGGTACTGGAACCAGGATGGGGAGCAGAAGGTACAAGAGCAAAAGACACTGCCGAGAACCAGCTGACGGTACTGGAACCCGGATGGGTAGCCGAAGGTTCAAGAGCCAATGGAACTACCGAGGACCAGCTGACGTTACTGGAACCCGGTTACTAAGCAGGAGGTACCCGTGCCTGAAAGCACTACCAAGGACCACCTGACGTTGGTGGAACTTGGATACCCAGAAGGAGGCACCTAAGCCAAAGGCTCTGCCCGGAACCAGGTGACGGTACTGGAACCAGGATGGGGAGCAGAAGGTACAAGAGCAAAAGACACTGCCGAGAACCAGCTGACGGTGCTGGAACCAGGTGGTGGACCCGAAGGCCCACAGGAGAGGAGAGAGCAGCTAGGCCGCGAGGCAGCCGCAGTTACCGAACCCCAACAGTCCTACAGGGGGAGCTGGGCCTACTGGCACTACAGAACCAGCCTTGACTACCAATTCATGCAGCCCACATAGGAAGCTCCTAAACTGGAGGCACCCTGGAGTTGGCTAACCCGACCGCAACACGACGGGGCAAGCATAGGCATCTCAGCGAGTTTGACACAACCCGGAAACAGCTGACGGTGCTGAAACCAGGTGTGGCACGAGGGAGTACCTGTGACAAAAACACTGCCGAGAACCAGCTGGCGGTGCTGGAACCCGGATGCGTTACCCCAGTGTGCAAGAGCCAATGGCACGACCGAGGACCAGCTGACGGTGCTGGAACACGGTTACTAAGCTGTAGGTGCCCGCGCTTAAAAGCACTACCGAGGACCACCTGGCGTTGGCGGAACTCAGATACCCAGGAGGAGGCACCTAAGCCAAAGGCTCGGCCCGGAACCAGCTGACGGTGCTGGAACCAGGTGGTGGACCCGAAGGCCCACAGGAGAGGAGAGAACAGCTAGGCCGCGAGGCAGCCGCAGTTACCGAACCCCAACAGTCCTACAGGGGGAGCTGGGCCTACTGGCACTACAGAACCAGCCTTGACTACCAATTCATGCAGCCCACATAGGAAGCTCCTAAACTGGAGGCACCCTGGGGTTGGCTAACCCGACCGCAACACGACGGGGCAAGCATAGGCGTCTCAGCGAGTTTGACACAACCCGGAAACAGCTGACGGTGCTGAAACCAGGTTTGGCACGAGGGAGTACCTGTGACAAAAACACTGCCGAGAACCAGCTGGCGGTGCTGGAACCCGGATGCGTTGCCCCAGTGTGCAAGAGCCAATGGCACGACCGAGGACCAGCTGACGGTGCTGGAACACGGTTACTAAGCTGTAGGTGCCCGCGCTTAAAAGCACTACCGAGGACCGCCTGGCGTTGGCGGAACTCGGATACCCAGGAGGAGGCACCTAAGCCAAAGGCTCGGCCCGGAACCAGCTGACGGTGCTGGAACCAGGTGGTGGACCCGAAGGCCCACAGGAGAGGAGAGAACAGCTAGGCTGCGAGGCAGCCGCAGTTACCGAACCCCAACAGTCCTACAGGGGGAGCTGGGCCTACTGGCACTACAGAACCAGCCTTGACTACCAATTCATGCAGCCCACATAGGAAGCTCCTAAACTGGAGGCACCCTGGGGTTGGCTAACCCGACCGCAACACGACAGGCCAAGCATAGGCGTCTCAGAGAGTTTGACACAACCCGGAAACAGCTGACGGTGCTGAAACCAGGCTTGGCACGAGGGAGTACCTGTGACAAAAACACTGCCGAGAACCAGCTGGCGGTGCTGGAACCCGGATGCGTTGCCCCAGTGTGCAAGAGCCAATGGCACGACCGAGGACCAGCTGACGGTGCTGGAACACGGTTACTAAGCTGTAGGTGCCCGCGCTTAAAAGCACTACCGAGGACCGCCTGGCATTGGCGGAACTCGGATACCCAGGAGGAGGCACCTAAGCCAAAGGCTCGGCCCGGAACCAGCTGACGGTGCTGGAACCAGGTGGTGGACCCGAAGGCCCACAGGAGAGGAGAGAACAGCTAGGCCGCGAGGCAGCCGCAGTTACCGAACCCCAACAGTCCTACAGGGGGAGCTGGGCCTACTGGCACTACAGAACCAGCCTTGACTACCAATTCATGCAGCCCACATAGGAAGCTCCTAAACTGGAGGCACCCTGGGGTTGGCTAACCCGACCGCAACACGACGGGGCAAGCATAGGCGTCTCAGCGAGTTTGAAACAACCCGGAAACAGCTGACGGTGCTGAAACCAGGTGTGGCACGAGGGAGTACCTGTAACAAAAACACTGCCGAGAACCAGCTGGCGGTGCTGGAACCCGGATGCGTTGCCCCAGTGTGCAAGAGCCAATGGCACGACCGAGGACCAGCTGACGGTGCTGGAACACGGTTACTAAGCTGTAGGTGCCCACGCTTAAAAGCACTACCGAGGACCGCCTGGCATTGGCGGAACTCGGATACCCAGGAGGAGGCACCTAAGCCAAAGGCTCGGCCCGGAACCAGCTGACGGTGCTGGAACCAGGTGGTGGACCCGAAGGCCCACAGGAGAGGAGAGAACAGCTAGGCCGCGAGGCAGCCGCAGTTACCGAACCCCAACAGTCCTACAGGGGGAGCTGGGCCTACTGGCACTACAGAACCAGCCTTGACTACCAATTCATGCAGCCCACATAGGAAGCTCCTAAACTGGAGGCACCCTGGGGTTGGCTAACCCGACCGCAACACGACGGGGCAAGCATAGGCGTCTCAGCGAGTTTGACACAACCCGGAAACAGCTGACGGTGCTGAAACCAGGTTTGGCACGAGGGAGTACCTGTGACAAAAACACTGCCGAGAACCAGCTGGCAGTGCTGGAACCCGGATGCGTTGCTCCAGTATGCAAGAGCCAATGGCACGACCGAGGACCAGCTGACGGTGCTGGAACACGGTTACTAAGCTGTAGGTGCCCGCGCTTAAAAGCACTACCGAGGACCGCCTGGCGTTGGCGGAACTCGGATACCCAGGAAGAGGCACCTAAGCCAAAGGCTCGGCCCGGAACCAGCTGACGGTGCTGGACCCGAAGGCCCACAGGAGAGGAGAGAACAGCTAGGCCGCGAGGCAGCCGCAGTTACCGAACCCCAACAGTCCTACAGGAGGAGCTGGGCCTACTGGCACTACAGAACCAGCCTTGACTACCAATTCATGCAGCCCACATAGGAAGCTCCTAAACTGGAGGCACCCTGGGGTTGGCTAACCCGACCGCAACACGACGGGGCAAGCATAGGCGTCTCAGCGAGTTTGACACAACCCGGAAACAGCTGACGGTGCTGAAACCAGGTTTGGCACGAGGGAGTACCTGTGACAAAAACACTGCCGAGAACCAGCTGGCGGTGCTGGAACCCGGATGCGTTGCCTATTAAAGATTGTCTTCCTAGAGCCCCAACTAGCGGTGTTGGAGCAAAGGGTAAGCAGGGGTAGCAGAGTGTAGGCCGAAGCCTGCACTGGAGGCAGCTTTGTGTCTGCGTTGCGTTTGCAGGACACTTTGCCGGCTACACAGTGGGGGAACAGCTGGCGTTGCTGAACCCCACTAACACAATGGCGGGTGTTTTTCTCTGTGCAGCTAGCACTTGCGGGCAAAAACTAACGATATTAGAGCCCGTGGTGAAGCAGGAGGAGGAGGAGAGGAGCAGAGTGTAGGCCGAAGCCTAGTTGAACCAATTTCAAAAGTTACCTTTAACCCCCCCTCAGGTGTTGCAACGTACAAGAGCCACACCTTGAACAGCATTAATGCTGCACAAGTCAAAGGTTGCTCTATTAATTTTGCTCCTTGCACACGCAGAATAAAACACGTACACTATTTAGCCCATTATACTGTCAAACAGTAGTGGAGGCGTGACTTGTCTTTTTAAGGAGACGCAGCACAGGTGTCAAAATTTACACCTAGGTGCTGGACGCAGATTCCTGAGCGTTGTTATTTGCTGTACAGGAGTCTGCGCTCTTGTTATCCCTTGGCCAAGCGCTGTGAGCGCTGCCTGTCTTCTGACCTCATTTCATGTTGGCCGGTGCGGTTAGCGATGGCCATGAAACCCAGACCCGCAGTGTCTTTTGTTTAAGTTAGACTACGGGGCTGGGATTCGTGACCTTGCGCAGTAAATTTTTTCGCCTGTGACTCATGTCCTTACACCTGCATCAGACTGGGCGGCCACAGCTGATCCCTTCTCGCATGCTGCGGCCATGAGGCCGCACAGTCTGAAGAAGGCGGAAGGAGATGAGTTAAGACAGGCGAAGATATGCACTGCTCGTACCCATCAATCACACCCTCACAGTCAAAAAAAGTAAGACAACGAGGAGCATTGTTTAAGGCAGGGCGGACGCACAGGCGCAGCCAGCCAACCAATGATGTCAGAAGACGGGAAGCGCTACCAAGGGTGGTGCTGCATATCATTAGAAAGGAAAGTCACACCTCAGGGACAGTGGAATGGTCTCAATGAGACACATTTTGTACGTGTTTAATTAAACGTGGGCAAGGAGAAAAAGTCAGCCACCTTGTACAAATGCAGCAGTACTGCTGTACAAGGTGGCTGTTATACATAGAAACACCTGGGGGTGGGGGGCAGGCTCCCTTCAATTTCAGTTCATGTGCCTGCGTGGCGTTTGCAGGTCACGTTGCCGGCTACACAGCAGGGGAACAGCTGGCGGTGCTGAACACCACTAACACAATGGCGGGTGTTTTTCTCTGTGCAGCTAGCACTTCCAGGCTACAACTGGCGGTGTTACAGCCCAGGGTCAGCAGGAGGAGGAGAGGAGCAGAGTGTGGGCCGAAGCCTGCACTGGTGGCAGCTTTTGTTCAATTGTGCCAGCGTGGCTTGTGCTGGACACGATGCCGGCTACACAGCAGGGGAACAGCTGGCGGTGCTGAACCCCACTAACACAATGGCGGGTGTTTTTCTCTGTGCAGCTAGCACTTCCGGGCAAAAACTAGCGGTGTTAGAGCCCAGGGTCAGCAGGAGGAGGAGAGGAGCAGAGTGTAGGCCGAAGCCTGCACTGGTGGCAGCTTTTGTTCAATTGTGCCAGCGTGGCTTGTGCTGGACACGATGCCGGCTACACAGCAGGGGAACAGCTGGCGGTGCTGAACCCCACTAACACAATGGCGGGTGTTTTTCTCTGTGCAGCTAGCACTTCCGGGCAAAAACTAGCGGTGTTAGAGCCCAGGGTCAGCAGGAGGAGGAGAGGAGCAGAGTGTAGGCCGAAGCCTAGTTGAACCAATTTTAAAGGTAACCTTTAACCCCCCTTCAGGTGTAGCAAGGTACAAGAGCCACACCTTGTGCAGCATTAATGCTGCACAAGTAAAAGGTTGCTCTATTAATTTTGCTCCTTGCACACGCAGAATAAAACACGTACACTATTTAGCCCATTATACTGTCAAACAGTAGTGGAGGCGTGACTTGTCTTTTTTAAGGAGACGCAGCACAGGTGTCCAAAATAACACCTTGGTGCATGGGCGCAGCTTCCTGAGCGTTGTTATTTGCTGTACAGGAGACTGCGCTATTGTTATCCCTTGCCCATGCGCTGTGAGCGCTTCCTGTATTCTGACCTCATTTCATGTCGGCCGTTGCGGTTAGCGATTGACATGAATCCCAGACCCACAGTGTGTTTTCAACATTTTCAAAAAATCACACTGCGTGGCTGGGATTCGTGGCCTTGTGCAGTAAATATGTTTGCCGCTCACACATGTCCTTACACCTGCTTCAGACTGGGCGGCCTCATCTGATCCCTTATCGCATGCCGCGGCCATGAGGCCACCCAGTCTGAAGAAGGCGGAAGGAGATGTGTGAACACAGGCAAACATATGCACTGCACATGCCCATCAATCACACCCTCGCTGTCCAAAAAAATAAGACACCGAGGGGCGTTGTTTCGAGCAGGGCAGACGCACAGGCGCAGCCAGCTAACCAATGATGTCAAAAGACGGGAAGCGCTACCAAGGGTGTTGCTGCGTAACATTAGAAAGGAAAGTCACACCTCAGGGACAATGGAATGGTCTCAATGAGACACATTTAGTACGTGTTTAATTAAACGTGGGCAAGGAGAAAAAGTCAGCCACCTTGTACAAATGCAGCAGTACTGCTGTACAAGGTGGCTGTTATACATAGAAACACCTGGGGGTGGGGGGGCAGGCTCCCTTCAATTTCAGTTCATGTGCCTGCGTGGCGTTTGCAGGTCACGTTGCCGGCTACACAGCAGGGGAACAGCTGGCGGTGCTGAACACCACTAACACATTGGCTGGTGTTTTCTCTGTGCAGCTAGCACTTCCAGGCTACAACTGGCGGTGTTATAGCCCGGGGTCAGCAGGAGGAGGAGAGGAGCAGAGTGTAGGCCGAAGCCTGCACTGGTGGCAGCTTTTGTTCAATTGTGCCAGCGTGGCTTGTGCTGGACACGATGCCGACTACACAGCAGGGGAACAGCTGGCGTTGCTGAACCCCACTAACACATTGACTGGTGTTGTTCTCTGTGCAGCTAGCACTTCCGGGCAAAAACTAGCGGTGTTTGAGCCCAGGGGCAGCAGGAGGAGGAGAGGAGCAGAGTGTAGGCCGAGGCCTGCACTGGTGGCAGCTTTTGGTCTGTTGTGCCAGCGTGGCTTGTGCTGGACACGATGCCGGCTACACAGCAGGGGAACAGCTGGCGTTGCTGAACCCCACTAACACAATGGCGGGTGTTTTTCTCTGTGCAGCTAGCACTTCAGGGCAAAAACTAGCGGTGTTAGAGCCCAGGGTCAGCAGGAGGAGGAGAGGAGCAGAGTGTAGGCCGAAGCCTAGTTGAACCAATTTCAAAAGTTACCTTTAACCCCCCCTCAGGTGTTGCAAGGTACAAGAGCCACACCTTGTGCAGCATTAATGCTGCACAAGTCAAAGGTTGCTCTCTTAATTTTGCTCCTTGCACACGCGGAATAAAACACGTACACTATTTAGCCCATTATACTGTCAAACAGTAGTGGAGGCGTGACTTGTCTTTTTAAGGAGACGCAGCACAGGTGTCAAAATTTACACCTAGGTGCTGGGCGCAGATTCCTGAGCGTTGTTATTTGCTGTACAGGAGTCTGCGCTCTTGTTATCCCTTGGCCAAGCGCTGTGAGCGCTGCCTGTCTTCTGACCTCATTTCATGTTGGCCGGTGCGGTTAGCAATGGCCATGAATCCCAGGCCCGCAGTGTGTTTTCAAAAAATCACACTGCGTGGCTGGGATTCGTGGCCTTGTGCAGTAAATATTTTTGCCGTTCACACATTTCCTTACACCTGCTTCAGACTGGGCGGCCTCAGCTGATCCCTTGTCGCCTACCACGGCCATGAGGCCGCACAGTCTGAAGAAGGCGGAAGGAGATGAGTTAAGACAGGCGAAAATATGCACTGCACATGCCCATCAATCACACCCTCGCAGCCAAAATATATGAGACAACGAGGGGGGTTGTGTCGGGCAGGGCGGACGCCCAGGCACAGGCAGCCAACCAATGATGTCAGAAGACGGGCAGCGCAACCAAGGGAGTGGTGAGTGTCATTAAAAAGGAAAGTCACACCTCAGGGACATTGTAATGGTCTGTAATGAGACACATATTTTACGTGTTTAATTCAACGTGGGCAATGAGAAAAAATCAGCCACCTTGTACAAATGCAGCAGTACTGCTGTACTAGGTGGCTGGTATACATAGAAAGACCTGGAGGGGTGGGGCCAGGTTCCCTTTAATTTCAGTTCAGGTGCCTGCATGGCGTTTGCAGGACACGTTGCCGGCTACACAGCAGGGGAACAGCTGGCGTTGCTGAACCCCACTAACACATTGGCGGGTGTTTTTCTCTGTGCAGCTAGCACTTCCAGGCTACAACTGGCGGTGTTATAGCCCAGGGTCAGCAGGAGGAGGAGAGGAGCAGAGTGTAGGCCGAAGCCTGCACTGGTGGCAGCTTTTGGTCTGTTGTGCCAGCGTGGCTTGTGCTGGACACGATGCCGGCTACACAGCAGGGGAACAGCTGGCGGTGCTGAACCCCACTGACACAATGGTGGGTGTTTTTCTCTGTGCAGCCAGCACTTCCGGGCCCCAACTGGCGTAGTTAGAGCCCAGGGTCTGCAGGAGGAGCAGAGTGTAGGCGGAAGCCTACTTGAACCAATTTCAAAGGTAACCTTTAACCCACCCTCAGGTGTTACAATGTTGAAGAGCCACACCTTGTGCAGCAGTAACGCTCCACAAGTTAAAGGTTGCTCTTTAACCCCTTCAAGACCCAGCCTATTTTGACCTTAAAGACCTTGCCGTTTTTTGCAATTCTGACCAGTGTCCCTTTATGAGGTAATAACTCAGGAACGCTTCAACGGATCCTAGCGGTTCTGAGATTGTTTTTTCGTGACATATTGGGCTTCATGTTAGTGGTAAATTTAGGTCAATAAATTCTGCATTTATTTGTGATAAACACGGAAATTTGGCGAAAATTTTGAAAATTTCGCAATTTTCACATTTTGAATTTTTATTCTGTTAAACCAGAGAGATATGTGACACAAAATAGTTAATAAATAACATTTCCCACATGTTTACTTTACATCAGCACAATTTTGGAAACAAAATTTTTTTTTGTTAGGAAGTTATAAGGGTTAAAATTTGACCAGCGATTTGTCATTTTTACAACGAAATTTACAAAACCATTTTTTTTAGGGACCACCTCACATTTGAAGTCAGTTTGAGGGGTCTATATGGCTGAAAATACCCAAAAGTGACACCATTCTAAAAACTGCACCCCTCAAGGTACTCAAAACCACATTCAAGAAGTTTATTAACCCTTCAGGTGCTTCACAGCAGCAGAAGCAACATGGAAGGAAAAAATGAACATTTAACTTTTTAGTCACAAAAATTATCTTTTAGCAACAATTTTTTTATTTTCCCAATGGTAAAAGGAGAAACTGAACCACGAAAGTTGTTGTCCAATTTGTCCTGAGTACGCTGATACCTCATATGTGGGGGTAAACCACTGTTTGGGCGCACGGCAGGGCTTGGAAGGGAAGGAGCGCCATTTGACTTTTTGAATCAAAAATTGGCTCCACTCTTTAGCGGACACCATGTCACGTTTGGAGAGCCCCCGTGTGCCTAAAAATTGGAGCTCCCCCACAAGTGACCCCATTTTGGAAACTAGACACCCCAAGGAACTTATCTAGATGCATAGTGAGCACTTTGAACCCCCAGGTGCTTCACAAATTGATCCGTAAAAATGAAAAAGTACTTTTTTTTCACAAAAAAATTCTTTTAGCCTCAATTTTTTCATTTTCACATGGGCAACAGGATAAAATGGATCCTAAAATGTGTTGGGCAATTTCTCCTGAGTACACCAATACCTCACATGTGGGGGTAAACCACTGTTTGGGCACATGGTAAGGCTCGGAAGGGAAGGAGCGCCATTTGACTTTTTGAATGAAAAATTATTTCCATCGTTAGCGGACACCATGTCGCGTTTGGATAGCTCCTGTGTGCCTAAACATTGGCGCTCCCCCACAAGTGACCCCATTTTGGAAACTAGACCCCCCAAGGAACTTATTTAGATGCCTAGTGAGCACTTTAAACCCTCAGGTGCTTCACAAATTGATCTGTAAAAATGAAAAAGTACTTTTTTTTCACAAAAAAATTATTTTCGCCTCAATTTTTTCATTTTCACATGGGCAGTAGGATAAAATGGATCATAAAATTTGTTGGGCAATTTCTCCCGAGTACGCCGATACCTCATATGTGGGGGTAAACCACTGTTTGGGCACACGGCAGGGCTCGGAAGGGAAGGCGCGCCATTTGACTTTTTGAATGGAAAATTAGCTCCAATTGTTAGCGGACACCATGTCGCGTTTGGAGAGCCCCCTGTGTGCCTAAACATTGGAGCTCCCCCACAAGTGACCCCATTTTGGAAACTAGACCCCCCAAGGAACTTATCTAGATGCATATTGAGCACTTTAAACCCCCAGGTGCTTCACAGAAGTTTATAACGCAGAGCCATGAAAATAAAAAATAATTTTTCTTTCCTCAAAAATGATTTTTTAGCCTGGAATTTCCTATTTTGCCAAGGATAATGGGAGAAATTGGACCCCAAATATTGTTGTCCAGTTTGTCCTGAGTACGCTGATACCCCATATGTGGGGGTAAACCACTGTTTGGGCGCACTGCAGGGCTCGGAAGGGATGGCACGCCATTTGGCTTTTTAAATGGAAAATTAGCTCCAATCATTAGCGGACACCATGTCACGTTTGGAGAGCCCCTGTGTGCTTAAACATTGGAGATCCCCCAGAAATGACACCATTTTGGAAACTAGACCCCCAAAGGAACTAATCTAGATGTGTGGTGAGGACTTTGAACCCCCAAGTGCTTCACAGAAGTTTATAACGCAGAGCCATGAAAATAAAAAAAAAAATTATTTTCTCAA
Organism: Ranitomeya imitator; assembly: GCF_032444005.1. Taxonomy (NCBI): domain Eukaryota; kingdom Metazoa; phylum Chordata; class Amphibia; order Anura; family Dendrobatidae; genus Ranitomeya; species Ranitomeya imitator. The sequence continues at coordinate 510,097,926 of NC_091282.1, read as the reverse complement.
AAATGATCTTTTAGCCTGCAATTTTTTATTTTCCCAAGGGTAACAGGAGAAATTTGACCCCAAAAGTTGTTGTCCAGTTTCTCCTGAGTACGCTGATACCCCATATGTGGGGGTAAATCACTGTTTGGGCACATGCCGGGGCTCGGAAGTGAAGTAGTGACGTTTTGAAATGCAGACTTTGATGGAATGCTCTGTGGGCGTCACGTTGCGTTTGCAGAGCCCCTGATGTGGCTTAACAGTAGAAACCCCCCACAAGTGACCCCATTTTGGAAACTAGACCCCCAAAGGAACTTATCTAGATGTGTGGTGAGCACTTTGAACCCCCAAGTGCTTCATAGAAGTTTATAATGCAGAGCCGTGAAAATAATAAATACGTTTTCTTTCCTCAAAAATAATTATTTAGCCCAGAATTTTTTAATTTTCCCAAAGGTAACAGGAGAAATTTGACCCCAAAAGTTGTTGTCCAGTTTCTCCTGAGTACGGTGATACCCCATATGTGGGGGTAAACTACTGTTTGGGCACATGCCGGGGCTTGGAATTGAAGTAGTGACGTTTTGAAATGCAGACTTTGATGGAATGCTCTGCGGGCGTCACGTTGCGTTTGCAGAGCCCCTGATGTGCCTAAACAGTAGAAACCCCCCACAAGTGACCCCATTTTGGAAACTAGACCCTGAAAGGAACTTATCTAGATGTGTGGTGAGCACTTTGAACCCCCAAGTGCTTCATAGAAGTTTATAATGCAGAGCCGTGAAAATAATAAATACGTTTTCTTTCCTCAAAAATAATTATTTAGCCCAGAATTTTTTATTTTTCCAAGGGTTACAGGAGAAATTGGACCCCAAAAGTTGTTGTCCAGTTTCTCCTGAGTACGCTGATACCCCATATGTGGGGGTAAACCACTGTTTGGGCACACGTCGGGGCTCAGAAGGGAAGTAGTGACTTTTGAAATGCAGACTTTGATGGAATGGTCTGCGGGTGTCACGTTGCGTTTGCAGAGCCCCTGGTGTGCCTAAACAGTAGAGACCCCCCACAAGTGACCCCATTTTAGAAACTAGACCCCCCAAGGAACTTATCTAGATATGTGGTGAGCACTTTGAACCCCCAAGTGCTTCACAGACGTTTACAACGCAGAGCCGTGAAAATAAAAAATCATTTTTCTTTCCTCAAAAATTATGTTTTAGCAAGCATTTTTTTAGATTCACAAGGGTAACAGGAGAAATTGGACCCCAGTAATTGTTGCGCAGTTTGTCCTGAGTATGCTGGTACCCCATATGTGGGGGTAAACCACTGTTTGGGCACACGTCGGGGCTCGGAAGTGAGGGAGCACCATTTGACTTTTTGAATACGAGATTGGCTGGAATCAATGGTGGCGCCATGTTGCGTTTGGAGACCCCTGATGTGCCTAAACAGTGGTAACCCCTCAATTCTAACTCCAACACTAACCCCAACACACCCCTAACCCTAATCCCAACTGTAGCCATAATCCTAATCACAACCCTAACCCCAACACACCCCTAACCACAACACTAACCCCAACACACCCCTAACCCTAACCACAACCCTAATTCCAACCCTAACCCTAAGGCTATGTGCCCACGTTGCGGATTCGTGTGAGATATTTCCGCACCATTTTTGAAAAATCTGCGGGTAAAAGGCACTGTGTTTTACCTGCGGATTTTCCGCGGATTTCCAGTGTTTTTTGTGCGGATTTCACCTGCGGATTCCTATTGAGGAACAGGTGTAAAACGCTGCGGAATCCGCACAAAGAATTGACATGCTGCGGAAAATACAACGCAGCGTTCCCGCGCGGTATTTTCCGCACCATGGGCACAGCGGATTTGGTTTTTCATATGTTTACATGGTACTGTAAACGTGATGGAAAACTGCTACGAATCCTCAGCCAAATCCGCACCATGTGCACATAGCCTAATTCTAAAGGTATGTGCACACGCTGCGGATCCGCAGCAGTTTCCCATGAGTGTACAGTTCAATGTAAACCTACGGGAAACAAAAATCGCTGCACACATGCTGCGGAAAAACTGCACGGAAACGCAGCGGTTTACATTCCGCAGCATGTCACTTCTTTGTGCGGATTCCGCAGCGGTTTTACAACTGCTCCAATAGAAAATCGCAATTGTAAAACCGCAGTGAAATGCGCAGAAAAAAACGCGGTAAATCCGCCATAAATCCGCAGCGGTTTAGCACTGCGGATTTATCAAATCCGCAGCGGAAAAATCCGCAGAGGACCAGAATACGTGTGCACATTCCTAACCCTAACCCTAGCCCTAACCCTAGCCCTAACCCTAACCCTACCCCTAACCCTACCCCTAACCCTACCCCTAACCCTAACCCTACCCCTACCCCTACCCCTAGCCCTAACCTTAACCCTAACCCTACCCCTAACCCTAACCCTACCCCTAACCCTAACCCTATTCTAACATTAGTGGAAAAAAAAAAATTCTTTATTTTTTTATTGTCCCTATGGGGGTGACAAAGGAGGGGGGGTCATTTATTATTTTTTTTATTTTGATCACTGAGATAGATTATATCTCAGTGATCAAAATGCACTTTGGAACGAATCTGCCGGCCGGCAGATTCGGCGGGCGCACTGCGCATGCGCCCGCCATTTTGGAAGATGGCGGCGCCCGGGAGAAGACGGACGGGACCCCGGTTGGATCGGTAAGTATGATAGGGTGGGGGGGGAGCACGGGGGGGGGATCGGAGCACGGGGGGGGGAATCGGAGCGCGGGAGGGGTGGAAGGGAGCGCGGGGGGCGTGGAACGGAGCACGGGGGGGCTGGAACGGAGCACGGGGGGGTTGAACGGAGCACGGGGGGGGGGTGGATCGGAGTGCAGGGGGGGTGATTGGAGCACGGGGGGGTGATTGGAGCACGGGGGGAGCGGACACGAGCACGGGGGGGAGCAGAGCACTGGACGGAGGGGAGCCGGAGCAGTGTACCGGCCAGATCGGGGGGGTGGGGGGGCGATCGGTGGGGTGGGGTGGGGGCACACTAGTATTTCCAGCCATGGCCGATGATATTTCAGCATCGGCCATGGCTGGATTGTAATATTTCACCCGTTATAATGGGTGAAATATTACAAATCGCTCTGATTGGCAGTTTCACTTTCAACAGCCAATCAGAGCGATCGTAGCCACGAGGGGGTGAAGCCACCCCCCCTGGGCTAAACTACCACTCCCCCTGTCCCTGCAGATCGGGTGAAATGGGAGTTAACCCTTTCACCCGATCTGCAGGGACGCGATCTTTCCATGACGCCGCATAGGCGTCATGGGTCGGAATGGCACCGACTTTCATGACGCCTACGTGGCGTCAAAGGTCGGGAAGGGGTTAAGTTTTGCTCATTGCACACGCAGAATGAAAGACGTACACAATTTAGCCCATTGAACAGTAGTTCAGTTCTGTATTGGAGGCGTGACTTGTCTTTTTAAGGAGACGCAGCACAGGTGCACATAAATAACGCCTTGGTGCTGGGCGCAGCCTCCTAAGCGTTGTTATTTGCTGTACAGGAGTATGCGCTATTGTGATCCCTTGGCCATGCGCTGTGAGCGCTGCCTGTCTTCTCACCTCATTTCATGTTGGCCGGTGCGGTTAGCAATGGCCATGAATCCCAGACCTGCAGTGTGTTTTCAACAAATCACACTGCGTGGCTGGGATTCGTGGCCTTGTGCAGTAAATATGTTTGCCGCTCACACATGTCCTTACACCTGCTTCAGACTGGGCGGCCTCAGCTGATCCCTTATCGCCTACTATCGTCTGAAGAAGGCGGAAGGAGATGAGTTAAGACAGGTGAACATATGCACTGCACATGCCCATCAATCACACCCTCGCAGCCAAAATATATGAGACAACGAGGGGGGTTGTGTCGGGCAGGGCGGACGCACAGGCACAGGCAGCCAACCAATGATGTCAGAAGACGGGCAGCGCTACCAAGGGTGGTGCTGCGTACCATTAGAAAGGAAAGTCACACCTAAGGGACAGTGGAATGGTCTCAATGAGACACATTTTGTACGTGTTGAGTTCCACGTTGGCAAGGAGAAAAAGTCAGCCACCTTGTACAAATGCAGCATTACTGCTGTACAAGGTAGCTGTTATACATAGAAACACCTTGGGGTGGGTGGCAGGGTCCCTTTAATTTCAGTTCATGTGCCTGCGTGGCGTTTGCAGGTCACGTTGCCGGCTACACAGCAGGGGAACAGCTGGCGGTGCTAAACCCCACTAACACATTGGCTGTTGTTTTTCTCTGTGCAGCTAGCACTTCCGGGCCAAAAGTAGCGGTGTTTGAGCCCAGGGGCAGCAGCAGGAGGAGAGGAGCAGAGTGTAGGCCGAAGCCTGCACTGGTGGCAGCTTTTGTTCTGTTGTGCCAGCATGGCTTGTGCTGGACACGTTGCCGACTACACAGCAGGGGAACAGCTGGCGGTGCTGAACCCCACTGACACATCAGCTAGTGTTTTTTCTGTGTAGACAACACTTCCAGGTGGCAACTGACAGTGTTGAAACCCAGGGAATCAAAGAGGAGCAGAGTGTAGGCCGAAGCCTGCAGTGGAGCAAGTTGAAAGGGAACCTTTAAACCCCCCCCCCCCCCAGGCATTTGTTGCTGAAAGAGCCATCTTGTACAGCAGTAATACTGCACATGGAAAATGGTGGCTCCTAAAATTATGCTCCTTGCAAACGCTGAAGTACACACTCATATAATGTATCCCCTCACACCGTCAAACCATCCCGGAAGTGGGACTTTCCTTTGCAATGTGACACAGCACAGCCGTCATTCCAACCCCCTTGGTGGCGTGCGCCACCTCCTCAACGTTGTTTGGTTCTGTCACGGAGCCCGCGCTGTAATGTTATCCCTTGGCCATGCACAGTTAGCGGTGCCCGTCTTCTGACATCATTTAGGTGTCAGGCTGGCAGTGCCTGTGCGTCCAAGCTGCCCGAGATCCAACCTCGCAGTGTCATCTAATGTAATCCCACTGCGGGCCAGGGATCCATGGGCATGCGCAGTGCATATCATCGCCTCTCACTCATCTCATTCCTGCTTCTTCAGACTGTGCGGCGTCACGGCCGTGGCATGCTATTAGGGATCAGCTGACGCCGCCTAGTCTGAAGAAGCGTGAAGAAGGGGAGTGAGAGGCTAGTATATGCACTGCGCATGGCCATGGATACAAGGCCCACTGTGGGATCACATTAGATGACACTGCGAGGTGGGATTTCGGGCAGCGTGGACGCACAGGCGCAGCCAGGACGACAACAAATGATGTCAGAGGACGGGCAGCGCAAGCTGTGCATGGCCAAGGGATAACATAACAGCGCAGGGTCCATGACGGAATCAAACAGCGCTAAGGAGGCAGCGCACGGTGCCAAGGGGGTAGCAATGACGGCTGTGCTGCGTCACATTACAAAGGAAAGTCCCACCTCCGGGACGGTTGGACGGTGTGAGGGGACACATTATATGAGTGTGTAGTTCAGCGTTTGCAAGGAGCATAATTTCAAGAGCGACCTTTTCCTTGTGCAGTATTAGTGCTGCACAAGGTGGCTCTTTCAGTAACAAACGCCTAGGGGGGGGGGGACAGGTCCCCTTACATTTTAGTTGTGCCAGCGTGGCGGTCGCATGACACGTTGCCGGATACACAGCTGGGGATCAGCTGACGTTACTGAACCCCAATAACAGAGGAGCGACTGTTGACTGTGCAGACAGCACTTCCAGGCACCAACTGGCAGTGTTAGAGCCCAGGGACAGCAGGAGGAGCAGATTGGAGGTATTGCCGCACACACAGCTGGGGATCAGCTGACGTTACTGAACCCCAATAACAGAGGAGGGACTGTTGACTGTGCAGACAGCACTTCCAGGCACCAACTGGCGGTGTTAGAGCCCAGGGACAGCAGGAGAAGCAGATTGGAGGTATTGCCGCACACACAGCTGGGGATCAGCTGACGTTACTGAACCCCAATAACAGAGGAGCGACTGTTGACTGTGCAGACAGCACTTCCAGGCACCAACTGGCGGTGTTAGAGCCCAGGGACAGCAGGAGGAGCAGAGGAACAGAGTGTAGGCCGAAGCCTGATTGGAGCAAGTTGAAAGGGAACCTTTAACCCCCCCCCCACCAAGACGTTTGTAGCTGAAGGAGCCATCTTGTGCAGCACTAAGGATGCAAAAGGAAAAGGTTGCTCTTTTAATTATGCTCCTTGCAAACACAGAAGTAAACACTAAAAATGTGTCCCCTTATACCGTAAAACCGTCCCGGAGGTGCGAATTTCCTTCGTAATGGGACACAGCACAGCTGTCATTCCTATCCCCTTGGTGCCGTGCGCTGCCTCCTCAGCGTTGTTTTAAGCTGTCACGGAGCCTGCGCTGTTCTGTTATCCCTTGGCCATGCCCAATTAGCGCTGCCTGTCTTCTGACATAATTTGGTGTCAGGCTGTCAGTGCCTGTGCGTCCACGCTGCTCCAGATCCCACCTCACAGTGTCGTCTAACGTAATCTCACTGCGGGCCTTGGATCCATGGGCATGCACAGTGCATATCCTCAACTCTCACTCCCCTCCTTCCCTCTTCTTCAGACTGTGCGGTGTCACAGCCATGGCATGCTATTAGGGATCAGCTGACGGCGCACAGTCTAAAGAAGGCGGAGGGAGATGAGCGAGAGACCGAGAGGGGAAGATATGCACTGCGCATGCCCATGGATCCAAGGCCCGCAGTGTGATTCAATCAGAAGACACTGCGAGGCGGGATCTCGGGCAGCGCGGCCGCACAGGCGCAGCCAGCCTGACACCAAATTATGTCAGAAGACAGGCAGCGCAAATAGGGCATGGCCAAGGGATAACAGAACAGCGCAGGCTCCGTGACAGCTTAAAACAATGCTGAGGAGGCAGCGCATGGCACCAAGGGGGTAGGAATGACAGCTGTGCAGCGTCACATTACGAAGGAAAGTCCCAGCTCCGGGACGGTATAACGGTATCAGTGAACACATTTTATAAGTGTTAAGTTCTGCGTGTGCAAGGAGCTAAAATAAAAGAGCTACCTTTTCCTTGTGCAGCATTACTGCTGCACAAGATGGCTCTTTCAGTAACAAACGACGGGGGGGGGGAGGGACAGGTTCCCTTACATTTAGGTTGTTGTGCCAGCGTGGCGGTCGCAGGACACATTGCCGGCTACACAGCTGGGGATCAGCAGACGTTACTGAAACACAATAACACAGGGTCGTATGTTTTTACTGTGCAGCCTGCACTTCTGAGCCACAACTGGCGGTGTTGGAGCCCAGGAATAGCAGTTCAGGTGGTAGAAAGATGAACACATCAGGAGACCTGGCTGACACCCAATTACTTAATCAGGCAGAGGAGTGGCAAATTCCTGCGAGATCCAGGCCTGGTTCATTTTCAGGAAAGTAAGCCAGTCAACGTTATCGGAGGATAGTCGCATGCGACGGTCTGTTAGTACACCACCTGCGGCACTAAAGACACGTTCCGATAAGACACTAGCCGCAGGGCAAGCCAGCACCTCCAATGCATACTGGCTTAGCTCTGGCCATGTATCCAGCTTAGAGACCCAATATTTGAACGGGGAAGAGTACAGTAAGAGGGCAAGCCATGTAGTCTGTCACCATCTGACGGAACAGTTGCCTCCTGCTGACTGGAGCCGCCGGTGATGGTGTAGACATTTGGGGCGGGCACACAAAAGTGTGCCAGAGTTGTGCCATACTGGGCTTGCCTTGGGCAGAGGCACTGCTTCTGCTCCCTCTTTGGGCAGAGCCTCCCTCACTGCCTCGACGCACTGAGCTGCATTGTAAAGCACTAGCAGCACTCCTCTCAGTTGGACTGGAGAAGATGATGGAATTCACCAGTGTGTCGTGGTACTCCCGCAATTTACGCTCCCGGGTCAACGCTGGGATGAGGTTTTGGACGTTGTCCCGGTAGCGAGGATCGAGGAGGGTGAACACCCAATAATCAGGCATGTTGGGAATGTGGTCGATGCGGCGGTCGTTTCTCAGGCACTGCAGCATGAAATCCACCATGTGCTGCAGACTGCCAACTGTCCCAGAAACGCTGTCCCCTGCTTGAGACATGATCTCTGCCCGCTCGTCATCACCCCACCCTCGCTGTACACACTGACCACTGGACAATTGTGTCGCTCCCTCCTCTGGACGGAGCTCTTCCTCCTCCATTGACTCCTCCTCATCCTCCTCACAAAGTGGCCCCTGCGTACCCCTTTGTGAGGAACCACGTGGCGCTGACTCTCCAGAAGCTGATGGAAAAGGTGACTCCTCATCCTCCACCTCTTCCACAACATCATCCCTTAACCATAGGTAACATAGTAACATAGCATAGTAACATAGTTAGTAAGGCCGAAAAAAGACATTTGTCCATCCAGTTCAGCCTATATTCCATCATAATAAATACCCAGATCTACGTCCTTCTACAGAACCTAATAATTGTATGATACAATATTGTTCTGCTCCAGGAAGACATCCAGGCCTCTCTTGAACCCCTCGACTGAGTTCGCCATCACCACCTCCTCAGGCAAGCAATTCCAGATTCTCACTGCCCTAACAGTAAAGAATCCTCTTCTATGTTGGTGGAAAAACCTTCTCTCCTCCAGACGCAAAGAATGCCCCCTTGTGCCCGTCACCTTCCTTGGTATAAACAGATCCTCAGCGAGATATTTGTATTGTCCCCTTATATACTTATACATGGTTATTAGATCGCCCCTCAGTCGTCTTTTTTCTAGACTAAATAATCCTAATTTCGCTAATCTATCTGGGTATTGTAGTTCTCCCATCCCCTTTATTAATTTTGTTGCCCTCCTTTGTACTCTCTCTAGTTCCATTATATCCTTCCTGAGCACCGGTGCCCAAAACTGGACACAGTACTCCATGTGCGGTCTAACTAGGGATTTGTACAGAGGCAGTATAATGCTCTCATCATGTGTATCCAGACCTCTTTTAATGCACCTCATGATCCTGTTTGCCTTGGCAGCTGCTGCCTGGCACTGGCTGCTCCAGGTAAGTTTATCATTAACTAGGATCCCCAAGTCCTTCTCCCTGTCAGATTTACCCAGTGGTTTCCCGTTCAGTGTGTAATGGTAATATTGATTCCCTCTTCCCATGTGTATAACCTTACATTTATCATTGTTAAACCTCATCTGCCACCTTTCAGCCCAAGTTTCCAACTTATCCAGATCCATCTGTAGCAGAATACTATCTTCTCTTGTATTAACTGCTTTACATAGTTTTGTATCATCTGCAAATATCGATATTTTACTGTGTAAACCTTTTACCAGATCATTAATGAATATGTTGAAGAGAACAGGTCCCAATACTGACCCCTGCGGTACCCCACTGGTCACAGCGACCCAGTTAGAGACTATACCATTTATAACCACCCTCTGCTTTCTATCACTAAGCCAGTTACTAACCCATTTACACACATTTTCCCCCAGACCAAGCATTCTCATTTTGTGTACCAACCTCTTGTGCGGCACGGTATCAAACGCTTTGGAAAAATCGAGATATACCACGTCCAATGACTCACCGTGGTCCAGCCTATAGCTTACCTCTTCATAAAAACTGATTAGATTGGTTTGACAGGAGCGATTTCTCATAAACCCATGCTGATATGGAGTTAAACAGTTATTCTCATTGAGATAATCCAGAATAACATCCCTCAGAAACCCTTCAAATATTTTACCAACAATAGAGGTTAGACTTACTGGCCTATAATTTCCAGGTTCACTTTTAGAGCCCTTTTTGAATATTGGCACCACATTTGCTATGCGCCAGTCCTGCGGAACAGACCCTGTCGCTATAGAGTCACTAAAAATAAGAAATAATGGTTTATCTATTACATTACTTAGTTCTCTTAGTACTCGTGGGTGTATGCCATCCGGACCCGGAGATTTATCTATTTTAATCTTATTTAGCCGGTTTCGCACCTCTTCTTGGGTTAGATTGGTGACCCTTAATATAGGGTTTTCATTGTTTCTTGGGATTTCACCTAGCATTTCATTTTCCACCGTGAATACCGTGGAGAAGAAGGTGTTTAATATGTTAGCTTTTTCCTCGTCATCTACAACCATTCTTTCCTCACTATTTTTTAAGGGGCCTACATTTTCAGTTTTTATTCTTTTACTATTGATATAGTTGAAGAACAGTTTGGGATTAGTTTTACTCTCCTTAGCAATGTGCTTCTCTGTTTCCTTTTTGGCAGCTTTAATTAGTTTTTTAGATAAAGTATTTTTCTCCCTATAGTTTTTTAGAGCTTCAATGGTGCCATCCTGCTTTAGTAGTGCAAATGCTTTCTTTTTACTGTTAATTGCCTGTCTTACTTCTTTGTTTAGCCACATTGGGTTTTTCCTATTTCTAGTCCTTTTATTCCCACAAGGTATAAACCGCTTACACTGCCTATTTAGGATGTTCTTAAACATTTCCCATTTATTATCTGTATTCTTATTTCTGAGGATATTGTCCCAGTCTACCAGATTAAGGGCATCTCTAAGCTGTTTAAACTTTGCCTTCCTAAAGTTCAATGTTTTTGTGACTCCCTGACAAGTCCCCCTAGTGAAAGACAGGTGAAACTGCACAATATTGTGGTCGCTATTTCCTAGATGCCCGACCACCTGCAGATTTGTTATTCTGTCAGGTCTATTAGATAGTATTAGGTCTAAAAGTGCTGCTCCTCTGGTTGGATTCTGCACCAATTGTGAAAGATAATTTTTCTTGGTTATTAGCAGAAACCTGTTGCCTTTATGGGTTTCACAGGTTTCTGTTTCCCAGTTAATATCCGGGTAGTTAAAGTCCCCCATAACCAGGACCTCATTATGGGTTGCAGCTTCATCTATCTGCTTTAGAAGTAGACTTTCCATGCTTTCTGTTATATTTGGGGGTTTGTAACAGACCCCAATGAGAATTTTGTTACCATTTTTCCCTCCATGAATTTCAACCCATATGGACTCGACATCCTCATTCCCTTCGCTAATATCCTCCCTTAAAGTGGACTTTAGACAAGACTTTACATAGAGACAAACCCCTCCTCCTCTCCGATTTTTACGATCCTTTCTAAACAGACTGTAACCCTGTAAGTTGACTGCCCAGTCATAGCTTTCATCTAACCATGTCTCGGTTATTCCCACTATGTCAAAGTTACCTGTAGATATTTCTGCTTCCTGCTTCCTTCCCTTGCAAAGTTTGCTGAAGCAGGCAGATAAGGGGGACAGTCATGCTGACTAGTGCATCATCTGCACTTGCCATCCGCGTGGAATAATCAAAAGGACGCAAAACCTGGCAGACGTCCTTCATAGTGGCCCACTCTGTGGTTGTGAAGTCTGATCGGCGCTGACTGCGACTTCTTTGCGCCTGATGCAGCTGGTACTCCATAACTGCTTGCTGCTGCTCACACAACCGCTCCAACATATGTAACGTGGAATTCCACCTGGTAGGTAGGTCACATATGATGCGGTGTTCCGGAAGGCGGAATCGGCGCTGCAGAGCAGCAATGCGGGATCTTGCCAAGCTGGAACGCCGCAAGTGAGCACACTCTAGGCGGACCTTGTGCAGCAGTGCATCAAGATCCGGATAGTCCCTCGGAAAACTCTGCACAACCAAATTGAGCACATGTGCCAGACATGGGATGTGAGTGAGGTTGCCAAGGGCCAAAGCTGCCACCAGATTTCGGCCATTGTCACACACTACCATGCCTGGCTGGAAATTCGCTGGCAGTAACCACACATCGCTCTCCTGCTTGATGGCATTCCAGAGCTCCTGCGCTGTGTGGCTTCGATTCCCCAATGAAACTAGTTTCAAGACGGCCTGCTGACGTTTGGCCACGGCTGTGCTCATGTCGGTCATAGGTAAACGTTCACGGGTCCATGTGGAGGTGGACTGTGACGGCTCCTGCAGAGATCATTCTGAGGAACTTGTGTAAGAGGAGGAGTCAATACGTACAGACTGGATTCCTGCAATCCTTGGAGTGGGCAGGACACGTCCTGCGCCACTCGCACGATCTGTACCTGGCTCAACAACATTAACCCAATGGGCAGTGAGGGAAACGTATCGCCCCTGTCCATGCTGACTGGTCCACGCATCGGTGGTGAGGTGGACCTTGCTACTGACGGCGTTCAGTAGCGCATGTTTTATGTTTCCCTCAACATGCCTGTGCAGGGCAGGGACAGCTTGCCTGCTGAAGTAAAAGCGGCTGGGCACCTTGTACTGTGGGACTGCCAATGCCATCAAGTCACGGAAGCTGTCAGTCTCCACCAGCCTGAATGAGAGCATTTCCAGGGACAACAGTTTGGCAATGCCTGCATTCAGAGCCTGTGCTCGGGGGTGGTTGGCCGAGAATGCCCGCCTTTTCTCCCATGCCTGTACTACCGATGGCTGTAGAGTAGACTGGGAGTGTGAGGATGACTGGGAAGGTGGTGCTGTGGGTGGAATTACACAAGGTCTCTGGACAACAGTGCCAGAGGTTCTTCCATGGCGATCCTGGGAGGAAGCCAAACCAGCTGTGCGTGAGCTGGAGGAAGAGGCAACACGAGCTGAAGAGGTGGTAGCTGCCGCTGTTGGTTGGCCTACATCTTCAGTGTGTTTCTGTAACTCCACCGCGTGCCTGGTCCGCACATGTTTCCACATATTTGTGGTATTGAGGTTGCTGACATTTTTCCCTCTTTTTACTTTCTGATGACACAGCTTGCATTTGACAAAACAAATGTCATCTGCAACTGTGTAAAAAAAGGAACAGGCACTGCAAGTCTTGGTAGCGCCCTTTTTGGCTTTGGAAAGAGACAGGCTCCTAACGGGTGCCATAGTGGAGGCTACAGGCTCCGCAGTCTTCCCCCTCCCTCTCCCTCTTTGGCCCGTTAGGGGAATCTCTTCCTCAGAGCTGCTCCCACCACCTTCCTGTTCCTCACGCAACGATGGGTCAACGACCTCATCATCTCCACTACCCTCTGCCACCAACTGCTCCTCCTGGGTAGTCTCGGCAGCACAGTACGCACCAAAAAGCGGCACCTGAGTTTCATCATCAGATGCGTACTGCGCTGTGGTCACCGGAGCCACTGGCCCACCCGCCTCTTCAGAGTCAGAGAGACAAAGCTGTTGGGCATCACTGCACACTGCCTCTTCTTCCATTTCTCCAATGCTGCTTGGCTGGCCCCCTGTTTCCAAGCCAAGAGATTCAGAGAACAGAAGTAGAGACGGCTCCTGTCCTGGGCTCTCTGACTGCCTGGCCAATTTGGCAGGTGGTGAAGAGACAGATGGCTGCTCTCCAGTGCTCTGTGCCTGAGAGGATGTGGCACTAACTGAAGTCGATGCCGAGGCGTTAGCTGCCATCCACCCGACAACGGCTTCAATTTGGTCTTCACGCAGCAGCGGTGCACGGCGCTCTCCGACAAAGCTGCGCATGAAGGACTGTTCCCTGCTGAAACTGAGTGACGACGAGTCACCGGTGCCCGCAGCAGGCACAGAATCACCACGTCCTCTCCCTGCTCCTCTCCCTGCTCCGTGCCCACGCCCACGTGCCTTACTCCCTGCCCTCTTCATTTTGGTTGACAGATAAAGATAAGCAGAAAAGTACGAAGGCCTTAGTGTGCTTATTCCTGAAAAGCTCCTCCTAACAGGTGTAAGAAACACTAATGTTGTAAAGTGTGGACTAAACTTTATTATTTTTCAAATGTGGCCTACACAAGTGTTAAGTTGTGTTTGGTGAACTTTCCTTTTTTTTTTTTTTATGCAGATCGGACTACAGAGCAAGTTTAACTCACACGGGGACCGTGGAGACAGCCGTAAACGGCGCTGCAAGGCCCAAAAACCCTCCTCTAGGTTATCCTATGTAGTGTTTTTCCACTATTTTGCTGGAGACGGGTGGAAAGACACTAATAGGCAATTTTTTTTTTTAATTTTAAACAGGCTGCACTATTTGAAAAAAAGGAAATTTTTTTTCAAGGTATGAGGCAGTAACGCACCCTGAGCTGAATCCAACCGGCTATGGCTGCACACAGACTACAGGGCGAGCTGCGCTCACACAGAGACAGTGCAGACAGCCGTAAACGGCGCTGCAAGGCCCAAAAAAACCCCTCTGGGTTATCCTATGTAGTGTTTTTCCACAATTTAGCTGGAGACGGGTGGGAAAACACTAATAGGAAATTTTTTTTTTTAATTTTAAACAGGCTGCACTATTTGAAAAAAAGGGAATTTTTTTTCAAGGTATGAGGCAGTAACGAACCCTGAGCTGAATCCAACCGGCTATGGCTGCACACAGACTACAGGGCGAGCTGGGCTCACACGGAGACCGTGCAGGCAGCCGTAAATGGCGCTGCAAGGCCCAAAAACCCCCCTCTAGGTTATCCTATGTAGTGTTTTTCCACAATTTAGCTGGAGACGGGTGGAAAGACACTAATAGGAAATTTGAGAAAAAATGTGCAGCAGGCTGCACTATGAGCAAAAAAGGACAACTGTGTGAGGCAGTGTGAACCCCCCCTGAGCTGAATACAACCGGGTATATGGCTGCACACAGACTACAGAGTGAGCTGCACACACACACACACACAGAGACCTTGCAGAACGCTGTTAAAACAGCGCTGCAAGGCAAGAGCCTTGGGAAAGGAAAATTAAGCAATTAGCTATCTCAACTGGCCCTCAGTTAGAACACAGCGTCCTGTCCCTAACTGAAATCACAGCAGAGTGAGCGCAAAATGGCGGCAGCGTTTTTTATAGTGCAGAGTGACATCATTTCAGCAGCCAATCATAGCCTTGCCAGTACTTACATGCCCACCATGCTAAACAGGATGTGCCCACACTTCCATTCATTCCTCATTGGCTGCTGCGTTCAGTTTGAATTCTGGGAACTTCCGATTCCGGTATCCGATACGCGGGAAGTATCGGAATTCGGTATCGGAATTCCGATACCGCAAATATCGGCCGATACCCGATACTTGCGGTATCGGAATGCTCAACACTACTGTCAGGTTTTATAAGTGGGATTTCTTGCCTTATATAAATGGTGTTGGGACTATCAGTTGTGTTGTGCAGAGGTCTGGTGGATACACAGCTGATAGTCCTACTGAATAGACTGTTGGAAAATGCATTTTGGCAAGAAAAAAGCAGTTAAGTAAAGAAAAATAAGTGGCCGTCATTACTTTAAGAAATGAAGGTCAGTCAGTCCGAAAAATTGGAAAAACTTTGAAAGTGTCCCCAAGTCCAGTGGCAAAAACCATCAAGTGCTACAAATAAACTGGCTCACATGAGGACCGCTCAAGGAAGGGAAGACCAAGAGTCACCTCTGCTTCTGAGTATAAGTTTATCCGAGTCACCAGCCTAAGAAATCGCGGGTCAACAGCAACTCAGATTAGAGACCAGGTCAATGCCACACAGAGTTCTAGCAGCAGACATATGTCTACAACAACTGTTAACTTAGAGGAGACTTTGTGCAGCAGGCCATCATGGTAAAATAGTTACTAGGAAACGACTGCTAAGGACAGGCAACAAGCAGAAGAGACTTGTTTGGGCTAAAGAACACAAGGAATGGACATTAGACCAGTGGAAATCTGTGCTTTTGTCTGATGAGTCCAAATTTGAGATCTTTCGTTCCAACCACCATGTCTTTGTGCGACGCAGAAAAGATGAACGGATGGACTCTACATGCCTGGTTCCCACCGTGAAGCATGGAGGAGGAGGTGTGATGGTGTGGGGGTGCTTTTCTGGTGATACTGTTGGGGATTTATTCAAAATTGAAGGCATACTGAACCAGCATTGCTATGTCATCATCTCGCGAAACTGCAATGCACTCTTGGGACCGAAGCATTGCGAGGAGCATTGGTAAATGCCTGGGCTGGATTTTTAACAGGGATATGGTGCCACATTGCTATATACTACGTGGGCTGTGTTAGATACTGCGTGGGATGTGTTATATACTACATTTCTGTGCTATATACTATTTTGGCTGTGCTATATACTACATGGCTGTGGTATATATTATGTGGCTGGGAAATATACTACATCGTTGTGCTATATACTATGTGGCCTGTGTTATATACTGCATGGGCAGTGTGATATACTACATATCTGTGCTATATACTACGTGTCTGTGCTACATACATCTGCAAGGAGTTTGTATGTTCTACCTGTGTTTGCGTGGGTTTCCTCCGGGTACTCCGGTTTCCTCCCACATTCCAAAGACATACTGATAGGGAATTTAGAGTGTGAGCCCCATCCGGGACAGTGATGATAATGTGTGCAAAACTGTAAAGCACTGCGGAATATGTTAGCGCTATATAAAAATAAAGATTTATTAGATTATATACTACGTGGCTGGGCAATATACTACATGGCTGGGCAATATACTACATGGCTGGGCAATATACTACGTGGCTGAGCAATATACTACAGTTAGGTCCATAAATATTTGGACAGATACAACATTTTCCTAATTTTGGTTACAGACATTACCACAATGAATTTAAAACAATACAATTCAGATGCCGTTGAAGTTCAGACTTTCAGCTTTCATTTGAGGGTATCCACATTAAAATTGGATGAAGGGTTTAGGAGTTTCAGCTCCTTAACATGTGCCACCCTGTTTTTAAAGGGTCCAAAAGTAATTGGACAATTGACTCCAAGGCTATTTCATGGACAGGTGTGGGCAATCCCTTCATTAGGTCATTCTAAATTAAGCAGATAAAAGGCCTGTAGTTGATTTGAGGTGTGGTGCTTGCATTTGGAAGGTTTTGCTGTGAAGTAAACATGCGGTCAAAGGAGCTCTCCATGCAGGTGAAACAAGCCATCCTTAAGCTGCGAAAACAGAAAAAAACCCATCCAAGACATTGCTACAATATTAGGAGTGGCAAAATCTACAGTTTGGTACATCCTGAGAAAGATAGAAAGCACTGGTGAACTCATCAATGCGAAAAGACCTGGGCGCCCACGGAAGACAACAGTGGTGGATGATCGCAGAATGATCTCCATGGTGAAGAGAAACCCCTTCACAACAGCCAACCAAGTGAACAACACTCTCCAGGAGGTCTGGCGTATCAACATCCAAATCTACCGTAACGAGAAGACTGCATGAAAGTAATACAGAGGGTTCACTGCATGGTGCAAGCCACTCATAAGCATCAAGAATAAAAAGGCTAAAAAACATCTAAAAAAGCCGACACAGTTCTGGAAGAACATTCTGTGGACAGATAAAACAAAGATCAACCTCTACCAGAATGATGGAAAGAGAAAAGTATGGCGAAGGCGTGGTACAGCTCATGATCCAAAGCATACCACATCATCTGTAAAACACGGCGGAAGCAGTGTGATGGCTTGGGCATGCATGGCTGCCAGTGGCACTGGGTCACTAGTGTTTATTGATGTGACACAGGACAGAAGCAGCCGAATGAATTCTGATGTATTCAGAGCCGCCATACTGTGTGCTCAGATTCAGCCAAATGCAGCAAAACTGATTGGTCGTCGTTTCATACTACAGATAGACAATGACCCAAAACCTAAAGCCAAAGCAACCCAGGTGTTTATTAAAGCAAAGAAGTGGAATATTCCTGAATGGCCAAGTCAGTCACCTGATCTCAGCCCAAATGAGCAGCATTTCACTTGTTAAAGACTAAACTTCAGACGGAAAGGCCCACAAACAAACAGCAACTGAAAACCACCACAGTGAAGGCCTGGCAGAGCATCAAAAAGGAGGAGACACAGCGTCTGGTGATGTCCATGAGTTCAAGACTTCAGGCAGTCATTGCCAACAAAGGGTTTTAAACCAAGTACTAAAAATGAACATTTTATTTAAAATTATTGAATCTGTCCAAATACTTTTGTTCCCTTTAAAAACAGGGTGGCACATGTTAAGGAGCTGAAACTCCTAAACCCTTCATCCAATTTTAATGTGGATACCCTTAAATGAAAGCTGAAAGTCTGAACTTCAACTTCATCTGAATTGTTTTGTTTAAAATTCATTGTGGTAATGTCTATTACCAAAATTTGAAAAATGTTGTCTCTGTCCAAATATATATGGACCTAACTGTATGTGGCTGGGCAATATACTACGTGTCTGTGCTATATGCTACGTGTCTGTGCTTTATACTACGTGTCTGTGCTATATACTACGTGGCTGGGCAATATACTACGTGGCTGGACAATATACTACATGGCTGGGCAATATACTGCGTGGCAATTTGAACCAAACTAAAAATACAAAATAAACTAAATGATTGGACACACCTTCTCATTTAAAGATTTTTCTGTATTTTCATGACTATGAAAATTGTACATTCACACTGAAGGCATCAAAACTATGAATCAACACATGTGGAATTTTATACATAACAAAAAAGTGTGAAACAACTGAAAATATGTCTTATATTCTAGGTTCTTCAAAGTAGCCACCTTTTGCTTTGATTACTGCTTTGCACACTTTTGGCATTCTCTTGATGAGCTTCAAGAGGTAGTCACCGGAAATGGTCTTCCAACAGTCTTGAAGGAGTTCCCAGAGATGCTTAGCACTTGTTGGCCCTTTTGCCTTCTATGTGTGGTCCAGCTCACCCCAAACCATCTCGATTGGGTTCAGGTCTGAAGACTGTGGAGGCCCCGCACCCTATCACTCTCCTTCTTGGTCAAATAGCCCTTACACAGCCTGGAGGTGTATTTGGGGTCATTGTCCTGTTGAAAAATAAATGATGGTCCAACTAAACGCAAACTGGATGGAATATCATGGTACTGCAAGATGCTGTGGTACACATGCTGGTTCAGTATGCCTTCAGTTTTGAATAAATCCTCAACAGTGTCACCAGCAAATCACCCCCACACCATCACACTTCCTCCTCCATGCTTCACGGTGGGAACCAGGCATATAGAGTCGATCCATTCACCTTTTCTGGGTCGCACAAAGACACGGTCGTTGGAACCAAAGATCTCAAATTCAGATTCATCAGACCAAAGCACAGATTCCCACTGGTCTAATGTCCATTCCTTGTATTCTTTAGCCCAAACAAGTCTCTTCTGCTTGTTGCCTGTCCATAGCAGTGGTTTCCTAGCAGCTATTTTACCATGAAGGCCTGCTGCACAAAGTCTCCTCTTAACAGTTGTTGTAGAGATGTGTCTGCTGCTAGAACTCTGTGTGGCATTGACCTGGTCTCTAATCTGAGCTGCTGTTAACCTGCGATTTCTGAGGCTGGTAACTCAGATAAACTTATCCTCAGAAGCAGAGGTGACTCTTGGTCTTCCTTTCCTGGGGCGGTCCTCATGTGAGCCAGTTTCTTTGTAGCGCTTGATGGTTTTTGCAAATGCACTTGGTGACACTTTCAAAGTTTTCCCAATTTTTCGGACTGACTGACCTTCATTTCTTAAAGTAATGATGGCCACTAGTTTTTCTTTACTTAGCTCCTTTTTTCTTGCCATTATACAAATTCTAACAGTCTATTCAGTAGGACTATCAGCTGTATATCCACCAGACTTCTGCACAACACAACTGATGGTCCCAAACCCATTTATAAGGCAAGAAATCCCACTTATTAAACCTGACAGCGCACACTTGTGAAGTGAAAACCATTTCCGGTAACTACCTCTTGAAGCTCATCAAGAGAATGCCAAGAGTGTGCAAAAGCAGTAATCAAAGCAAAAGGTGGCTTGTTCAAAGAACCTAGAATACAAGAAATATTTTCAGTTGTTTCACACTTTTTTGTTAAAGGGAAGGTGCCATCAAAAAAATTTTTTTTCAGAAATTGTAAAAATGTAATGAATTAATGATTACATTTTCTTAGAAAATATTATCATTTGTTTATAATTTAGTAAAATATGAAAAATAATTTGAAAAGTTTTGGAATTTCCACTTTTAAACACTAGGGGGAGCAGCTGCTGAAATTTCAGAAAAACCTAGTGTACAAATAGCTCACATTACTGCACTGCAGTAATTATGGGCGGAGTCTGCTGACGTGTGTGATGTCTCCTCTCCTCCCCTTCTGGGTGTTTGCTAAGGGATTAGAGAGGATGATATTCAGGAACCCAGTGAGCAGCCATTTTGTTGGTGACTGCAGAATATGGCTGCCGTCACACTATCAGTATCTGGTCAGTATTTTACCTCAGTATTTGTAAGCAAAAACCAGGAGTGGAACAAATAGAGGAAAAGTATAATAGAAACATGTCACCACTTCTGCATTTATCACCCACTCCTGGTTTTGGCTACAAATACTGAGGTAAAATACAAACCAAATAATGATAGTGTGAAGGCAGCCTTATACTGACAAGTAGACAGTCACCAAGGATGGCAGGCAGCAAGGATTCTGGGAGATATGTGGTGGAGAGAGCAGGGTGACAGCAGCACAGAGTATTTCAGGAGAGCAGTGTGCTGGTCTATAGGGGCCCCCTGTTTGGTGCGTGGAGCAGCCAGGGATTGTACATAGAGCGCTGTCTTTTATACACATGGATGGACCGTCTGCTCCACAGAAATCCAGGAAACATTTCTGCGGATTGATGGCCTGGTCTGATCCAGACTTTGCATGCAGACCCCATTCCCCTCCTCAGATCCTGTCTTCTCCATCCTGTCCTGGCGATGTGTGAAAGCGAGGCGAAAGGCGAAGTACGGGGTGACGCTGGGAAGGAAATGTAGCCATATAGTAACGATAAAAATGAGACCCCTCTCTTCAGCTGCCTCACCAGCCCTGACTGCACCTAACTAGAGGTCATGCTTTACCCTCTATTACCCCAGACCCGCGTGCAGGTGCTCAGCCAGAACCACCATAGAATGGGTCCGCTTTCTGAAGATAATACTGCCATAGTGTTCTCACATAATACCGCCATATAGATCACACATAATACCGCCAGTGTTCTCACATACCACCATATAGATCACACATAATACCGCCAGTGTTCTCACATACCACCATATGCTTCTCACATAATACCGCCATATAGATCACCCATAATGCCGCCACATAGATCTCTCATGTATTGTAAATAAAGACTCGGCCAGAATAAAGTCCTTTATTAATATTTTTTATACCATACCGAACGCATAATCCTCGACTCCCTCATCTCCCACAACAAAAATAATAAACCACAATGGGGAAAGACACGCAGGGGGGAGAGGAGTGCATAGGAGAGGATTAGATACTGACTGCTGAGCCGTGTATCTAATCCTGTCCTGTATGATACTGTGCTGCGCCGTGTATCTAATCCTATCTTGTGTGATACTGGTACACAGGACAGGATTAGCTACACAGGACTAGATTAGCTACACAGGACAGAGGTAGCAGTGGTAGATGGTATATAGAGGCAGGCAGCAGTGGTAGATGGTATATAGAGGCAGGCAGCAGTGGTAGATGGTATATAGAGGCAGGCAGCAGTGGTAGATGGAATATAGAGGCAGGCAGCAGTGGTAGATGGTATATAGAGGCAGGCAGCAGTGGTAGATGGTATATAGAGGCAGGCAGCAGTGGTAGGTGGTATACAGAGGCAGGTGGCGGTGCTATACAGAGGCAGGTAGCGGTGCTATACAGAGGCAGGTAGCGGTGCTATACAGAGGCAGGCAGCAGTGGTAGATGGTATATAGAGGCAGGCAGCAGTATTAGGTGGCATACAGAGGCAGGTAGCGGTGGTATACAGAGGCAGGCAGCAGTAGTAGATGGTATATAGAGGCAGGCAGCAGTGGTAGGTGGTATACAGAGGCAGGTAGCGGTGGTATACAGAGGCAGGTAGCAGTGGTATACAGAGGCAGGTAGCGGTGGTAGGTGGTATATAGAGGCTGGTATCAGTGGTATGTGGTATATAGGGGCTGGTAGCAGTGGTAGGTGGTATATAGGGGCTGGCAGCAGTGGTATATAGGGGCAGGTAGCAGTGGTATATTGGAGCAGGTAGCAGTGGTATATAGGGGCTGGTAGCAGTGGTATATAGGAGCAGGTAGCAGTGGTATATAGGGGCAGGTGGCAGTGGTATATAGGGGCAGGTAGCAGTGGTATATAGGAGCAGGTAGCAGTGGTATATAGGAGCAGGTAGCAGTGGTATATAGGAGCAGGTAGCAGTGGTATATAGGAGCAGGTAGCAGTGGTATATAGGAGCAGGTAGCAGTGGTATATAGGGGCAGGTAGCAGTGGTATATAGGGGCAGGTAGCAGTGGTATAAAAGGGCTGGTAGCAGTGGTATAAAAGGGCTGGTAGCAGTGGTATATAGGAGCAGGTAGCAGTGGTATATAGGGGCAGGTAGCAGTGGTATATAGGGGCAGGTAGCAGTGGTATATAGGGGCAGGTAGCAGTGGTATATAGGGGCAGGTAGCAGTGGTATATAAGGGCTGGTAGCAGTGGTGTATAGGAGCAGGTAGCAGTGGTATATAGGGGCTGGTAGCAGTGGTATATAGGAGCAGGTAGCAGTGGTATATAGGGGCAGGTAGCAGTGGTATATAGGGGCAGGTAGCAGTGGTATATAGGGGCAGGTAGCAGTGGTATATAAGGGCTGGTAGCAGTGGTATATAGGAGCAGGTAGCAGTGGTATATAGGGGCAGGTAGCAGTGGTATATAGGAGCAGGTAGCAGTGGTATATAGGGGCAGGTAGCAGTGGTATATAGGAGCAGGTAGCAGTGGTATATAGGGGCAGGTAGCAGTGGTATATAGGAGCAGGTAGCAGTGGTATATAGGGGCAGGTAGCAGTGGTATATAGGAGCAGGTAGCAGTGGTATATAGGAGCAGGTAGCAGTGGTATATAGGAGCAGGTAGCAGTGGTATATAGGAGCAGGTAGCAGTGGTATATAGGAGCAGGTAGCAGTGGTATATAGGGGCAGGTAGCAGTGGTATATAGGGGCAGGTATCAGTGGTATATAGGGGCTGGTAGCAGTGGTAGATGCATAAGAAAATAAAAACTCTGTACTTACCTTCAGTCCTTTCCCAGGAAGTGCTGAATCATGTGCAGGGCAGAGCAGTGTGACGATCTCCCTGCTCTGCTCTGAACAGGTCGGCAGTGAGCAGTGATTGCAGCCTGTGCTGTAATACTAAGTACAGGCTGCAATCACAGCTCCTGGCTGCAGATACTCACCTCGAACCTCGCTCCCAGCAGCAGCTTCTCCCTGGCAGCTCCTGCTATGATCGCACACACTGAGCTGTGTGTGTGATGACAGAGGAAAAAAACAAAATGGCCGCGATCTCCTCTCACAGCTGTGACGTAGCAGCCCAGTGGGCGTGCCCAAGTCACAGCTGAGAGGCAGGAGAAGCGGTCGGAGCCCGACTGTTGGCTCCTATGCCCATGGCTGCCATAACTGAGGTGTGCAAGTGTCGTGGCCAGACACTTACACCCACACTAATAAAAATGGCGGCCTCCAGTGGCAAAAGTAAAAATGAAGAAATAAAAAAGTATTAAAGTAGTACATTTACTTTTGTATTAAAAATAATTGATTATATAATCAATAATTATTAATACAAAAACTAAAATCACGGCACCCTCCCTTTAAAGGGACACTGTCACCTGAATTTGGAGGGAACAATCTTCAGCCATGGAGGCGGGGTTTTGGGGTTTTTGATTCACCCTTTCCTTACCCGCTGGCTGCATGCTGGCTGCAATATTGAATTGAAGTTCATTTTCTGTCCTCCGTAGTACATGCCTGCAATCTTGCCTTGCACAGGCATGTACTATGGAGGACAGAGAATGAACTTCAATCCAATATTGCAGCCAGCATGCAGCCAGCCGGTAAGGAAAGGGTGAATCAAAAACCCCAAAACCCCGCCTCCATGGCTGAAGATTGTTCCCTCCAAATTCAGGTGACAGTGTCCCTTTAAGTATATAATTCCACATGTGTTAATTCATAGTTTTGATGCCTTCAGTGTGAATGTACAATTTTCATAGTCATGAAAATACAGAAAAATCTTTGAATGAGAAGGTGTGTCCAAACTTTTGGTCTGTACTGTATATATACTCTATGCATTGGAATAAGATATGCATATACTATACGCTCACTGTTAGTTCCCCAAAAACCGGACTGGTAGTAAAAGCAGCCGTGGCCTGGTCCATCAATCGTCAGTCAATTGTGTAATTGTCCCGGTGATTGGAGGCAGCGGAGTGCTGCTTAGTGTCAATTTGGTAACGGTGGGGGGATATCTGTGGGATCCCCGGTCGGGTTCCCGTGACAAGTATAATTATATTAAAATAATTTAAATGTTATGTCTGTGACTGACTGTGACATTATTAGTAATTTATATTACCTCAATGAAATGGAATTATGTAAAGCAATCATTGCACCAAGAAAGTTAATTTATTTTATTAAAAAGTTATTTCTCTGTGAAAACTATTAAACAGAGTATCTAGTTTTATTTGTCAGCAAACAAATATGCTCAAAAATGATTTCTAAATGTCAGCCTTCGGCAATTCATGCTGCTTCAGATTTTTAGTTTTCTCACCTCCTTTAAGCAGCATTTATCACAATCTGTTGTTTATTTTCATCTGCCTTTTCCCATTGGCACTTTTCTTCAGCTAATTAAATAATTTTATTCTACATTGTGTGATTATAATGCCTTCAAATGTCATAAAAATGTCAGTACAAATTTATATTCACATGCTGTATATATTAACAAAAATTTGTATGGAGAAAAAGGAAGAAAATCAATAAAATAACATGAATGATATATGGACGACTTAAAGAGACTCTGTCAACAGGTTTTTGCCACCTAATCTGAGAGCATCATAATGTACAGACAGAGACCCTAAGTCCAGTGATGTATCCTTCACTGGGTTGCTTGCTGTAGTTTTTATTAAATCAGTCATATTAGCAGGTGACTATCACCAGTGGACTAGAAAGCTTGACACCTATTAGTGATCCATGCTCATGAGCTCCGTATAACCCCCTCTACTAATAATTGGCAGCTTTCTGCTTATGCACAGTGAACATAGAAAGCTGAAAATCAGTGGCGTGGGTGGAGCTATACAGGGCTCAGCATTCCAAGAACTGGTACATCTGCGTAGATAAAACAGTGATTTTATCAAAACTGCGGCTAGTAGCCTAGTAAGTAAAATATTGCTGGAATTAGGGTCTCTACTAGGGTTGAGCGACCTTCACTTTTATAGGATCGGGTCGGGTTTCACGAAACCCGACTTTTGGAAAAGTCGGGTCGAGTGAAATCGGCCGATCCTATAAAAAAGTCGGGGTCGGGGTCGGCTGAAACTCGAAACCCAATGCAGTGCATTGGGTTTCCATGGTTCCCAGGGTCTGAAGGAGCGGAAACTCTCCTTCAGGCCCTGGGATCCATATTTAAGTGTAAAATATAGAATTAAAATAAAAAATATCCTTAAACTTACCCTCTGACGCGCCCTGGTACTAACCGGGAACCTTCCTTCCTTAGAATCAGCCTTCCAGGACCTTCGGTGACGTCGCGGGTGACGTCGCGGCTTGTGATTGGCCGCGCGGCCGCCCATGTGACCGCTCGCGCGGCCAATCACAAGCCGCGACGTCACCCGCGACGTCACCGAAGGTCCTGGAAGGGCTGATTCTTAGGAAGGAAGGCTGTCGGAAGGAAGCAGGGCGCTTCCGAGGGTGAGTATATTCCTATTAGGTATATACTCACCCTCGGAAGCGCCCTGCTTCCTTCCGACAGCCTTCCTTCCTAAGAATCAGCCCTTCCAGGACCTTCGGTGACGTCGCGGGTGACGTCGCGGCTTGTGATTGGCCGCGCGAGCGGTCACATGGGCGGCCGCGCGGCCAATCACAAGCCGCGACGTCACCGCGACGTCACGGCAAGGTCCTAGAAGCGCGGATTCGAAGGAGGAAGGCTGCCGGTTAGTACCAGGGCGCGTCAGAGGGTAAGTATTGCAATATTTTTTATTTTAATTCTATATTTTACACTTTAATCTGAATTCCGATACCAATTCCCGATATCTTAAACATATCGGGAATCGGGATCGGAATTCCGATTCTAGATTCAAAAGATCGCCGACTTCATGGCCGACCCCCCACTGGGGTCGGGTCGGGTTTCATGAAACCCGACCTTGCCAAAAGTCGGAGACTTTTGAACAATTTCGACCCGTTTCGCTCAACCCTAGTCTCTACCCTTACGGAATACTGCTCTCAGATTAACCCCTTCCTGACATCAGACGTACTATCCCATCAAGGTGGGGTGGGGCCGTATGACCACCGACGGGAGGTGAGCGCAGCCGATCGGGGCCGAGTGTCAGCTGACTATCGCAGCTGACATCCGGCACTATGTGCCAGGAGTGGTCACAGACCACTCCTGGCACATTAACCCCCGGCACGCTACAATCAAAGATGATTGCAGCGTTCCGGCGGCATAGGGAAGCATCACACAGGGAGGGGGCTCCCTGCATGCTTCCCTGAGACCCTCAGAGCAACGTGATGTGATTGCGTTGCTCCGAGGGTCTCCTACCTCCTCCTCCATGTAGGCTGGGATCCAAAATGGCCGTGGGGGGCTTTCCGGGTTCTGCAGGGAGGTGGCTTCCAAGTGCCTGCTCAGAGCAGGCAGCGGGAAGTGTCCCTGCTGTGCCTGTGTGATCGCTGATCTGACACAGTATGAACAAAAGAGAGAAGGAAAGCACTACCGTACAGCCTGCACACTACACCACACAAATATAAGAAAAATATATATCACAAACTTTATTTGGTACACCATGACAAGAATATAAAACATAAGTAAAATTACATAGGCACCCCACTCATAGACCCCCCAACATTTATAACATAAAGTCAATAGGATGGTAACAGAGATGTATAAATTACAAAGAAATACAATAAATCCTTATAATGTACAAAACCATATATATGTAAAAAATTCAATTGCAGCTTAGACAAAAATGTGATAATAGAGCGAAGACCCCCTAGATACCTCCAAGTATAAATAAAGCAGGTGTTGTTCTGCAACCAAGAATTACCAACATGAAAATACCCTATTAGTCAGCATAAATCAAATAAAGTAATAGCCTTCACACATAAAATATATAGGTGGCCAAAAGATGTATGGATAAGTGCCAACTAAGCCATGAATCAGAAATAAATAGGGTAGACAATGCTGAAATGATGGAAAAAACTTGCCAGGGTAACCAGGAGAGTATGACCCAAATGGGGACAAGAGATGGAACCCGGAGTGGGGTGCCGCTACCACGACCCAACGCGTATCGCCGTAACCCGTACGGCTTCGTCAGCTTTGTATATATATATATAGTGATGTCCGACCTGGGCCAAAGTAAAAAAGGTAAAAAAAAAAAAAAAAAACATTTACATGTGTAAAAAATTAAAAATACTAAATTTGAAAATAAAGGAAGAAAAAATATTGTTCCAATAAATACATTTCTTTATCTAAATAAAAAAAACAATAAAAGTACAGATATTTAGCATCGCCGCGTCCGTAACGACCCAACCTATAAAACTGTCCCCCTAGCTAACCCCTTCAGTGAT
The DNA here is from genome assembly GCF_032444005.1 of Ranitomeya imitator. Taxonomy (NCBI): domain Eukaryota; kingdom Metazoa; phylum Chordata; class Amphibia; order Anura; family Dendrobatidae; genus Ranitomeya; species Ranitomeya imitator. Next base: position 510,070,564 of record NC_091282.1, on the reverse strand, counting down.
CACTGTAAAAAAAAACTGAGGCAAAAAAACAATGCTTTATTATCATACCGCCAAGCAAAAAGTGGATTAACACGCGATCAAAAAGACGGATATAAATAACCAAGGTACAGCTGAAAACGTCATCTTGTCCCGCAAAAAATGAGCTGCGATACAGCGTCATCAACGAAAAAATAAAAAAGTTATAGTCCTCAGAATAAAGCCATGCAAAAATTTTTATTTTATATATAAAATTGTTTTTATCATATAAAAGCGCCAAAACATAAAAAAGATATAAATGAGGTATCGCTGTAATCGTACTGTCCTGAAGAATAAAAATGCTTGATCAATTTTACCAAATGTGGAATGGTATAAGTGCTCCCCCAAAAAAGAAAGTAATGAATGTTAGGGGTCGAGTTCCCACCTCTGCACAGGGGGAATCTCGGGCCATCTCCACTGCAGTCTCCCATGCTTCTCCTGCCGCAGTGGAGCCTGCTCAGCGGAGATGTCGGTCCCAGTGTCTTGCTCAGTCCCACTCTGTACAAAGAGTTACTGCTGCTTTTCCTGCTTCTGCCATTGAAGTCAGTGCTGGGCAGCGGTGAGCAGACGCTTCTGGGACTAAGTCCTGCTTTTCTCGTTCTGAGCATGCCCTGAGTAAGATCTCTCAGTGGAGATCGAGGGTCACATGGTCAGACACGGCATCTAAGTCCATTGGTCCTTTCAGGAAGGTCCTGTAGGTGCTAGGACTAAGTCCTGCTTTGCACACACTGAGCATGCGCAGGCCAAGATCTCTGTTGTGAATTCTGCTTTTGGGCTCCCTCCGGTGGTTGTAGGTGGTAATGCAGTTGTCCCTGGGCTGCATGTTGTGAATTCTGTGGCTGAGTTCACTTCTGTGGTCACAAGTGGTATTGCAGTCTCTGGGCTTCCTCCCTCAGGTGTTTTGGTGAGCTCGTTGGCTGCCTTGCTATTTAGCTCCACCTGAGTCTGTCTTCCTTGCTCCTTGTCAATGTTCCAGTGTTGGATCTGAGCTACTGCATCTTTCCTTGGGCCTGCTGCTCTGCTAGATAAGTGCTTCTAGTTTGTTTTCTGTTTTTTTCTGTCCAGCTTGCTATTGTCTTTTGCTGGAAGCTCTGAGAAGCAGAGGGGTGCACCGCCGTGCTGTTAGTTCGGCACGGTGGGTCTTTTTGCCCCTTTGCGTGGTTTTCGTTTTAGGGTTTTTTGTAGACTGCATAGTTCTCTTTGCTATCCTCGCTCTGTCTAGAATATCGGGCCTCACTTTGCTGAATCTATTTCATTCCTACGTTTGTCTTTTCATCTTGCTAACAGTCATTATATGTGGGGGGCTGCCTATTCCTTTGGGGTATTTCTCTGAGGTAAGTCAGGCTTGTATTTCTATCTTCAGGCTAGTCAGCTCCTCAGGCAGTGCCGAGTTGCATAGGTAGTTGTTAGGCGCAATCCACTGCTGCTTATAGTTGTGTGAGGATAGATCAGGTACTGCAGTCTACAGAGATTCCACGTCTCAGAGCTCGTCCTATTGTTTTTGGTTATTGCCAGATCTCTGTATGTGCGCTGATTACTGCACGCTGTGTTGCCTGATTGCCAGCCATAACAGTACAAGGAGCCTTACCAATGATTCCCAATAGAGGGAAAAAAGAAATCCTGACATCATTTTTTTTTCTTAGCTCTGTCTTCAGTCTTTTTTTTCCCCTAGACATTAGAGTGCTTCAGGACACAGCTGTGGACATGGATATTCAGGCTCTGTGCTCCTCAATGGATAATCTCGTTGTAAATGTACAAAAGATTCAAGATACTATTGATCAGAAATCGATGCTAGAACCAAGAATTCCGATTCCTGATTTGTTTTTTGGTGACAGAACTAAGTTCCTGAGCTTCAGAAATAATTGTAAGCTATTTTTGGACTTGAAACCTCATTCTTCTGGTAATCCTATTCAACAGGTTTTGATTATTATTTCTTTTTTGCGCTGCGACCCACAGGACTGGGCGTTTTCTCTTGCACCAGGAGATTCTGCATTGAGTAATGTTGATGCATTTTTCCTGGCGCTCGGATTGCTTTACGATGAGCCTAATTCAGTGGATCAGGCTGAGAAAAATCTGCTGGCTTTATGCCAGGGTCAGGATGATGTAGAAGTATATTGTCAGAAATTTAGGAAATGGTCAGTACTCACTCTGTGGAATGAATCTGCACTAGCGGCTTTGTTCAGAAAGGGTCTCTCTGAAGCTCTTAAGGATGTAATGGTGGGATTTCCTATGCCTGCTGGTTTGAATGAGTCTATGTCCTTGGCCATTCAGATCGGTCGTCGCTTGCGCGAGCGTAAATCTGTGCACCATCTGGCGGTACTGCCTGAGAGTAAACCTGAGCCTATGCAGTGCGACAGGACTATGACTAAAGTAGAACGGCAAGAACACAGACGTCTGAACAGACTGTGTTTCTATTGTGGTGATTCTACTCATGCTATCTCTAATTGTCCTAAACGCACTAGGCGGTTCGATAGCTCTGCCGTTATTGGTACTGTACAGTCCAAATTCCTTTTGTCCATTACCTTAATGTGCTCTTTGTCATCGTATTCTGTCATGGCGTTTGTGGATTCAGGCGCTGCCCTGAATCTGATGGATTTGGATTATGCTAAACGTTGTGGATTTTTCTTGGAGCCTTTGCGGTGTCCTATTCCGTTGAGAGGAATTGATGCTACACCTTTGGCCAAGAATAAGCCTCAGTACTGGGCCCAGCTGACCATGTGCATGGCTCCTGCACATCAGGAAGTTATTCGCTTTCTCGTACTGCATAATTTGCATGATGTGGTCGTGTTGGGGTTGCCATGGCTACAAACTCATAATCCAGTATTGGATTGGAACTCTATGTCGGTAACCAGCTGGGGTTGTCAGGGAGTACATGGTGATGTTCCATTTTTGTCTATTTCGTCATCCATTCCTTCTGACATCCCAGAGTTCTTGTCGGACTTTCAGGATGTATTTGAAGAGTCCAAGTCTGATGCCCTACCTCCGCATAGGAATTGTGATTGTGCTATCGATTTGATTCCTGGTAGTAAATTCCCTAAGGGTCGTTTATTTAATTTGTCCGTACCTGAACACACCGCTATGCGCAGTTATGTGAAGGAGTCCCTGGAGAAGGGACATATTCGCCCATCGTCGTCACCATTGGGAGCAGGGTTCTTTTTTGTAGCCAAGAAGGATGGTTCGCTAAGACCGTGTATTGATTACCGCCTTCTTAATAAGATCACTGTTAAGTTTCAGTATCCCTTGCCATTGATTTCTGACTTGTTTGCTCGGATAAAGGGGGCTAGTTGGTTTACTAAGATTGATCTTCGTGGTGCGTATAATCTGGTGAGAATCAGGCAGGGAGATGAATGGAAAACGGCATTTAATACGCCCGAGGGTCATTTTGAGTATCTGGTGATGCCGTTCGGACTTGCCAATGCTCCATCTGTTTTTCAGTCTTTTATGCATGACATTTTCCGTGAGTATCTGGATAAATTCTTGATTGTTTACTTGGATGACATTTTGATCTTCTCAGATGATTGGGAGTCTCATGTGAAGCAAGTCAGAATGGTTTTCCAGGTACTGCGTGCTAATTCCTTGTTCGTGAAGGGATCAAAGTGTCTCTTCGGTGTGCAGAAAGTTTCATTTTTGGGGTTCATCTTTTCCCCTTCTACTATCGAGATGGATCCGGTTAAGGTTCAGGCCATCCAGGATTGGACTCAGCCGACATCTCTAAAAAGTCTGCAGAAATTCCTGGGCTTTGCTAATTTTTATCGTCGCTTCATCTGTAATTTTTCTAGCATTGCCAGACCATTGACCGATTTGACCAAGAAGGGTGCTGATTTGGTTAATTGGTCTTCTGCTGCCGTGGAAGCTTTTCAGGAGTTGAAGCGTCGTTTTTGCTGTGCCCCTGTGTTGTGTCAACCTGATGTTTCTCTTCCGTTCCAGGTCGAGGTTGATGCTTCTGAGATTGGTGCAGGGGCGGTTTTGTCACAGAGAGGTTCTGGTTGCTCAGTGTTCAAACCATGTGCTTTCTTTTCCAGGAAATTTTCTGCTGCTGAGCGTAATTATGATGTGGGCAACCGAGAGTTGCTGGCCATGAAGTGGGCATTCGAGGAGTGGCGTCATTGGCTTGAGGGTGCTAAGCATCGCGTGGTGGTATTGACTGATCATAAGAACTTGACTTATCTCGAGTCTGCCAAGCGCTTGAATCCTAGACAGGCCCGTTGGTCGTTATTTTTTGCTCGTTTTGATTTTGTGATTTCATACCTTCCGGGCTCTAAAAATGTGAAGGCGGATGCTCTGTCTAGGAGTTTTGTGCCCGACTCTCCGGGGTTATCTGAGCCGGCGAGTATCCTCAAGGAAGGAGTCATTGTGTCTGCCATCTCCCCTGATTTGCGGAGAGTGTTGCAGAAATTTCAGGCTAATAAACCTGATCGTTGTCCGGCCGAGAAACTGTTCGTCCCTGATAGGTGGACTAGTAAAGTTATCTCTGAACTTCATTGTTCGGTGCTGGCCGGTCATCCAGGAATCTTTGGTACCAGGGAGTTGGTTGCTAGATCCTTCTGGTGGCCATCTCTGTCACGGGATGTGCGTGCTTTTGTGCAGTCCTGTGGAATTTGTGCTAGGGCTAAGCCCTGCTGTTCACGTACCAGTGGGTTGCTTTTGCCCTTGCCGGTCCCGAAGAGGCCTTGGACACATATTTCGATGGATTTCATTTCTGACCTTCCCGTTTCTCAAAAAATGTCGGTCATTTGGGTGGTCTGTGATCGCTTTTCTAAAATGGTCCATCTGGTGCCCTTGGTTAAATTGCCTTCCTCCTCTGATTTGGTGCCTTTGTTCTTCCAGCATGTGGTTCGTTTACATGGCATTCCTGAGAATATTGTTTCTGACAGAGGTTCCCAGTTTGTCTCGAGGTTCTGGCGAGCCTTTTGTGGTAGGATGGGCATTGACCTATCTTTCTCTTCGGCCTTCCATCCTCAGACTAATGGCCAGACCGAACGAACCAATCAGACCTTGGAAACATATCTGAGATGTTTTGTTTCCGCTGACCAGGATGATTGGGTGTCATTTTTGCCGTTGGCTGAGTTCGCCCTTAATAATCGGGCCAGCTCGGCTACCTTGGTCTCTCCATTTTTCTGCAATTCTGGGTTCCATCCTCGTTTCTCTTCAGGACAGGTTGAGTCTTCGGACTGTCCTGGTGTGGATTCTGTGGTGGACAGGTTGCAGCAGATCTGGACTCAGGTAGTGGACAATTTGACCTTGTCCCAGGAGAAGGCTCAGCTTTTCGTTAATCGCAGACGCCGTGTGGGACCCCGACTTCGTGTTGGGGATTTGGTTTGGTTATCTTCTCGTCATATTCCTATGAAGGTTTCCTCTCCTAAATTTAAACCTCGTTTTATTGGTCCGTATAGGATTTCTGAGATTCTCAATCCGGTGTCTTTTCGTCTGACCCTCCCAGACTCCTTTTCCATACATAATGTATTCCATAGGTCGTTGTTGAGGAGATACGTGGCACCTATGGTTCCATCTGTGGAGCCTCCTGCCCCTGTTTTGGTGGAGGGGGAATTGGAGTATATTGTGGAGAAGATTTTGGATTCTCGTGTCTCTAGACGGAAACTCCAGTATCTGGTCAAATGGAAGGGTTATGCTCAGGAAGATAATTCCTGGGTTTTTGCCTCTGATGTCCATGCCCCAGATCTTGTTCGTGCCTTTCATGTGGCTCATCCTGGTCGGCCTGGGGGTTCTGGTGAGGGTTCGGTGACCCCTCCTCAAGGGGGGGGTACTGTTGTGAATTCTGTGGCTGAGTTCACTTCTGTGGTCACAAGTGGTATTGCAGTCTCTGGGCTTCCTCCCTCAGGTGTTTTGGTGAGCTCATTGGCTGCCTTGCTATTTAGCTCCACCTGAGTCTGTCTTCCTTGCTCCTTGTCAATGTTCCAGTGTTGGATCTGAGCTACTGCATCTTTCCTTGGGCCTGCTGCTCTGCTAGATAAGTGCTTCTAGTTTGTTTTCTGTTTTTTTCTGTCCAGCTTGCTATTGTCTTTTGCTGGAAGCTCTGAGAAGCAGAGGGGTGCACCGCCGTGCTGTTAGTTCGGCACGGTGGGTCTTTTTGCCCCTTTGCGTGGTTTTCGTTTTAGGGTTTTTTGTAGACTGCATAGTTCTCTTTGCTATCCTCGCTCTGTCTAGAATATCGGGCCTCACTTTGCTGAATCTATTTCATTCCTACGTTTGTCTTTTCATCTTGCTAACAGTCATTATATGTGGGGGGCTGCCTATTCCTTTGGGGTATTTCTCTGAGGTAAGTCAGGCTTGTATTTCTATCTTCAGGCTAGTCAGCTCCTCAGGCAGTGCCGAGTTGCATAGGTAGTTGTTAGGCGCAATCCACTGCTGCTTATAGTTGTGTGAGGATAGATCAGGTACTGCAGTCTACAGAGATTCCACATCTCAGAGCTCGTCCTATTGTTTTTGGTTATTGCCAGATCTCTGTATGTGCGCTGATTACTGCACGCTGTGTTGCCTGATTGCCAGCCATAACAGCTGCAGTCTTGGACAGGTTTATCTACTGATTGCAATTCTGACTGGGGTATTTAGGTTTGCAGGACTTATTGGTCCTTTCCAGTTGTCAATGTTTCTTGGGAAGTGTTGGATCTTAGTCTGGCTTCTCCTGCTTAGCTGCCAATTCAGCAAAGATAAGTCTCTGTTTCTTTTTCTATGGCACACAAGCTGTGTGCTTATATTCTGTGCTATTCATTTGTTTTCTCTTGCCCAGCTTAGACTGTGTCAGTGTTTTCTCAGTTTTGTTGGATTCTCTGGAGTTGCAGATATACGCTCCACATCTTTAGTTAGATGGTGGAGTTTTTGTATTTTCTGCTGTGGATATTTTTGGATGGATTTTAATACTGACCGCTTAGTATCCTGTCCTATCCTTTCCTATTTTAGCTAGAGTGGCCTCTTTTGCTAAATCCTGTTTCCTGCCTGCGTGTGTCTTTTCCTCTACTACTCACAGTCAATATTTGTGGGGGGCTGCCTATCCTTTGGGGTTCTGCTCTGAGGCAAGGTAGAATTCCTATTTCCATCTATAGGGGTATTTAGTCTTCCGGCTGTGTCGAGGTGTCTAGGATTTGTTAGGCACACCCCACGGCTACTTCTAGTTGCGGTGTTAAGCTCAGGATTTGCGGTCAGTATAGTTACCACCTACTCCAGTGAAAGTTTTCATGCTGCTCCAAGGTCATCTGATCATAACAGATCTCTCAGTGGAGATTTAGGGTCACATGCTCAGGTATGGCTGTCTCTAATTGGTCCTTCTAGGAAGGTCTTTTACTTGCTGCAGCTATATAAGGCTTGCATGGCCGCACGGCCATGCGCTAGTATCAAATGTGTTTTGGCTTATGCCAGTGGATACGATACCACTCTGTTCTTATGTGGTCTTAAGCTGTTAGCATTGGGACTGTACATTTAGGCAGGCAGCCAGCGTCAGTGGTGACAATTAGCCTTAGATTAGCATCTGGTTCCTTCATGTGTGCAGTTAGCACAGAAGAGTTCCAGAGCAAGCACAACCCTAGTCAGGGTATTAGTTTTGTGTACAGCACGACTCTGTGAGGCAACAGAGTTCGCTACCAGTTCACACGGGGTGAAGCTTAACTCACGTGTGAGCTTAGAGTCCATCCGCCATTACTTAGCAGCAGATATCTCTGCACGGTGAACCCAGGGCTGCGAACGCACCTTGTAGCTACCTACCTATTACTCAGTGCATTCCGCTAGCCCTAACAATGAATAGCTGGTTTTTGTTCATTCTACCTCACAAAAATCGGAATAAAAATTGATAAAAAAATGCCACATGCCCGAAAATGGTACCATTGGACGTCAACTCCTCCCGCAAAGAACAAGACCTCACATAACTCTGTGAACCAAATTATGGAAAAATTATAGCTCTCAAAATGTGGAGACTCAAAAACTATTTTTTTGCAATAAAAAATGTCTTTTTGTGTGTGACGGTTGCCAATCATAAAAATCCGCCAAAAAAATGCTATAAAAGTAAATCAAACCCCCTTCATCACCCACTTAGTTGGGGAAAAATAACAAAATTTAAAAAAATGTATTTATTTCCATTTTCCCATTACGGTTAGGGTTGGGGCTAAAGTAAGGGTTAGGGTTGGGGCTAAAGTTAGGGTTGGGGTTAGGGTTGGGGCTAGGGTTAGGGTTGGGGTTAGGTTTGGGGTTAGGGTTAGGGTTGGGGCTAAAGTAAAGGTTAGGGTTGGGGCTAAAGTTAGGGATGGGGTTAGGGTTGGGGTTAGGGTTAGGGTTGGGGTTAGGGTTGGGGTTAAAGTAAGGGTTAGGGTTGGGGCTAAAGTGAGGGTTATGGTTGCGGCTAAAATTTGGGTTAAGGTTGGGGCTAAAGTTAGGGTTTGGATTACATTTATGGTTGGGATTAGGGTTGGGATTAGGGTTAGGGGTGTGGTTAGGGTTATGGTTGGGAATAGGGTTAAGGGTGTGTTTGGGTTAGGATTTCAGTTAGAATTGGGGAGTTGCCACTGTTTAGGCACATCAGGAGCTATTCAAACGCGACATGGCGTCCGATCTCAACTCCAGCCAATTCTGCGTTGAAAAAGTAAAACAGTGCTCCTTCATATCCGAGCTCTCCCGTGCGCCCAAAGAGGGGTTTACCCCAAAATATTGGGTATCATAGTAACATAGTAACATAGTAGTAACATAGTTAGTAAGGCCGAAAAAAGACATTTGTCCATCCAGTTCAGCCTATATTCCATCATAATAAATCCCCAGATCTACGTCCTTCTACAGAACCTAATTGTATGATACAATATTGTTCTGCTCCAGGAAGACATCCAGGCCTCTCTTGAACCCCCCGACTGAGTTCGCCATCACCACCTCCTCAGGCAAGCAATTCCAGATTCTCACTGCCCTAACAGTAAAGAATCCTCTTCTATGTTGGTGGAAAAACCTTCTCTCCTCCAGACGCAAAGAATGCCCCCTTGTGCCCGTCACCTTCCTTGGTATAAACAGATCCTCAGCGAGATATTTGTATTGTCCCCTTATATACTTATACATGGTTATTAGATCGCCCCTCAGTCGTCTTTTTTCTAGACTAAATAATCCTAATTTCGCTAATCTATCTGGGTATTGTAGTTCTCCCATCCCCTTTATTAATTTTGTTGCCCTCCTTTGTACTCTCTCTAGTTCCATTATATCCTTCCTGAGCACCGGTGCCCAAAACTGGACACAGTACTCCATGTGCGGTCTAACTAGGGATTTGTACAGAGGCAGTATAATGCTCTCATCACGTGTATCCAGACCTCTTTTAATGCACCCCATGATCCTGTTTGCCTTGGCAGCTGCTGCCTGGCACTGGCTGCTCCAGGTAAGTTTATCATTAACTAGGATCCCCAAGTCCTTCTCCCTGTCAGATTTACCCAGTGGTTTCCCATTCAGTGTGTAATGGTGACATTGATTCCTTCTTCCCATGTGTATAACCTTACATTTATCATTGTTAAACCTCATCTGCCACCTTTCAGCCCAAGTTTCCAACTTATCCAGATCCATCTGTAGCAGAATACTATCTTCTCTTGTATTAACTGCTTTACATAGTTTTGTATCATCTGCAAATATCGATATTTTACTGTGTAAACCTTCTACCAGATCATTAATGAATATGTTGAAGAGAACAGGTCCCAATACCGACCCCTGCGGTACCCCACTGGTCACAGCGACCCAGTTAGAGACTATACCATTTATAACCACCCTCTGCTTTCTATCACTAAGCCAGTTACTAACCCATTTACACACATTTTCCCACAGACCAAGCATTCTCATTTTGTGTACCAACCTCTTGTGCGGCACGGTATCAAACGCTTTGGAAAAATCGAGATATACCACGTCCAATGACTCACCGTGGTCCAGCCTATAGCTTACCTCTTCATAAAAACTGATTAGATTGGTTTGACAGGAGCGATTTCTCATAAACCCATGCTGATATGGAGTTAAACAGTTATTCTCATTGAGATAATCCAGAATAACATCCCTCAGAAACCCTTCAAATATTTTACCAACAATAGAGGTTAGACTTACTGGCCTATAATTTCCAGGTTCACTTTTAGAGCCCTTTTTGAATATTGGCACCACATTTGCTATGCGCCAATCCTGCGGAACAGACCCTGTCGCTATAGAGTCCCTAAAAATAAGAAATAATGGTTTATCTATTACATTACTTAGTTCTCTTAGTACTCGTGGGTAGGGTTGAGCGAAACGGGTCGAACATTTTCAAAAGTCGCCGACTTTTGGCGAAGTCGAGTTTCATGAAACCCGATCCGACCCCTGTGCGTGGTCGGCCATGCGGTACGCGACTTTCGCGCCAAAGTCGCGTTTCAATGACGCGAAAAGCGCCATTTCTCAGCCAATGAAGGTAAACGCAGAGTGTGGGCAGCATGATGACATAGGTCCTGGTCCCCACCATCTTAGAGAAGGGCATTGCAGTGATTGGCTTGCTGTCTGCGGCGTCACAGGGGCTATAAAGGGGAGTTCCCGCCGACCGCCATGTTACTGCTGCTGATCTGAGCTTAGGGAGAGGTTGCTGCCGCTTCGTCAGAAGCAGGGATAGCGTTAGGCAGGGTCCATTAACCACAAAACCGCTTGTGCTGTAGCGATTTCCACTGCCCAACACCACCTTCGGTGTGCAGGGACAGTGGAAGCTCCTTTTTTTTTTTTTTTTCCTCAGCGCTGTAGCTCATTGGGCTGCCCTAGAAGGCTCCCTGATAGCTGCATTGCTGTGTGTACGCCGCTGTGCAAACCAACTGCTTTTTTCAAAGCACAAATCCTCTTGTTCCTTCCTTTCTGCACAGCTATCTTGTTTGTTTGTCCACACTTTTTATTTAATTTGTGCATCAGTCCACTCCTTATTGCTGCCTGCCATACCTGGCTGAGATTACTGCAGGGAGATAGTAATTGAAGGACACTCCCTGTTTTTTTTTTTTTTTTTTGTGGGAGATTAAGATTGGCATTTCTGCTAGAGTGCCATCTCTGTCTGTGTCATCTCTCACTCAGTGGGCCATAGAAATCCTATTTTTTTTTTGCTTGATTTGGGTTCCAAAATCTACCAGAAAAAATCACTACATCAATCAGTGGGAGAAAAATATTGGCCTCAGGGCTTGTGTGCCACTCCTTACTCCTGTGTGTGCCATCTCTCACTCAGTGGGCCATAGAAAGCCTATTAATTTTTTTGCTTGATTTGGGTTCTAAATTCTACCTGAAAAAATCAATAAATCAATCAGTGGGAGATTAATATTGGCCTTTGGGCTTGTGTGCCAGTTCTAAGCGTGCCATCTCTCTCTCTCTCAGATAGTGGGCCATAGAAAGCCTATTTTTTTATTATTTTATTGGGTTTATAAATTTTCCCTGGAAAAAAAAAAAAAGTGGGAGATTAATATTGGCCTCTGGGCTTGTGTGCCAGTCCTGAGCGTGCCATCTCTCTCACAAATAGTGGGCCATAGAAAGCCTATTTATTTTTTTTGTTGATTTGGGTTCATAATTCTACCTTAAAAAATCAATCAATCAATCAGTGGGAGATTAGTATTGGCCTTTGGGCTTGTGTGCCAGTCCTAAGCGTGCCATCTCTCTCTCTCAGATAGTGGGCCATAGAAAGCCTATTTATTATTATTTTTTTTATTGGGTTTATAAATTTTCCCTGGAAAAAAAAAAAATGGGAGATTAATATTGGCCTCTGGGCTTGTGTGCCAGTCCTGAGCGTGCCATCTCTCTCACAAATAGTGGGCCATAGAAAGCCTATTAATTTTTTTGCTTGATTTGGGTTCCAAAATCTACCTGAAAAAAATCACTAAATCAATCAGTGGGAGATTAATATTGGCCTCTGGGCTTGTGTGCCACTCCTGACTCCTGTGTGCGTCATCTGTCACTCAGTGGGCCCTAGAAAGCCTATTTTTTGTTTTATTTGTTTTCTAAATTCTCCCTGAAACAATCATTTTATTTTCTTTGGTTTCTAAATTATTCCTGAAAAAAATCATTTTTTTTGTATTTTTTTTTCTCTCAAGTCTCCCTGAAAAAAAAAAAAAAAAAAAAATCTGTGGGAGATTCATATTGCCCCTTCTGCTTGTGTGCCAGTCTTGACTCCTGGGTGTGCCATCTCTCTCTCTCTCCCCAATTGTGGGCCATAGAAAGCCTATTAATTTTTTTGCTTGATTTGGGTTCCAAAATCTACCTGAAAAAAATCACTAAATCAATCAGTGGGAGATTAATATTGGCCTCTGGGCTTGTGTGCCACTCCTGACTCCTGTGTGCGTCATCTGTCACTCAGTGGGCCCTAGAAAGCCTATTTTTTGTTTTATTTGTTTTCTAAATTCTCCCTGAAACAATCATTTTATTTTCTTTGGTTTCTAAATTATTCCTGAAAAAAAATCATTTTTTTGGTATTTTTTTTTCTCTCAAGTCTCCCTGAAAAAAAAAAAAAAAAAAAAAAATCTGTGGGAGATTCATATTGCCCCTTCTGCTTGTGTGCCAGTCTTGACTCCTGGGTGTGCCATCTCTCTCTCTCTCCGCAATTGTGGGCCATAGAAAGCCTATTAATTTTTTTGCTTGATTTGGGTTCCAAAATCTACTGAAAAAAATCACTAAATCAATCAGTGGGAGATTAATATTGGCCTCTGGGCTTGTGTGCCACTCCTGACTCCTGTGTGCGTCATCTGTCAGTCAGTGGGCCCTAGAAAGCCTATTTTTTGTTTTATTTGTTTTCTAAATTCTCCCTGAAACAATCATTTTATTTTCTTTGGTTTCTAAATTATTCCTGAAAAAAATCATTTTTTTGGTATTTTTTTTCTCTCAAGTCTCCCTGAAAAAAAAAAAAAAAAAATCTGTGGGAGATTCATATTGCCCCTTCTGCTTGTGTGCCAGTCTTGACTCCTGGGTGTGCCATCTCTCTCTCTCTCCCCAATTGTGGGCCATAGAAAGCCTATTAATTTTTTTGCTTGATTTGGGTTCCAAAATCTACCTGAAAAAAATCACTAAATCAATCAGTGGGAGATTAATATTGGCCTCTGGGCTTGTGTGCCACTCCTGACTCCTGTGTGCGTCATCTGTCACTCAGTGGGCCCTAGAAAGCCTATTTTTTGTTTTATTTGTTTTCTAAATTCTCCCTGAAACAATCATTTTATTTTCTTTGGTTTCTAAATTATTCCTGAAAAAAATCATTTTTTTGGTATTTTTTTTTTCTCTCAAGTCTCCCTGAAAAAAAAAAAAAAAAAAAAAAACTGTGGGAGATTCATATTGCCCCTTCTGCTTGTGTGCCAGTCTTGACTCCTGGGTGTGCCATCTCTCTCTCTCTCCCCAATTGTGGGCCATAGAAAGCCTATTATTTTTTTTAGCTTGATTTGGGTTCCAAAATCTACCTGAAAAAATCAGTACATCAATCAGTGGGAGATAAATATTGGCCTCTGGGCTTGTGTGCCACTCCTGACTCCTGTGTGCGTCCTCTCTCACTCAGTGGGCCCTACAAAGCCTTTTTTTTTTTTTTTTTTTCCTAAATTCTCCCTGAAACAATCATTTCATTTTATTTGTTTTATAAATTCTTCTGTAAAAAATAATTTTTTTTTAATTTTTTTTTTTTCTGAAGTCTCCCTTTTAAAAAAAACAAACACAAATCAGTGGGAGATAAATATTTACATTTGCGCTTCAGTGACAGTCCTGCGTGTGTGCCATCTCATTTGTTGCCAACAACAACAGAGTGTGTAACATTGTGGCTGATTTTCGTTGTGGTCTCACCCACCTGTAAAGGGGTAGCTAAATCATACTGAAGTTATAGCTCACCGTGTAAGTTGTGTGACAGCAACAAATACCGTTCGTTTGTTAACGTTTTTAAAACAATGAGGAAGTCTGGTGGAAGAGGTCGTGGCCGGGGGCATTCATTGTCAGCTGGTAATGAGGGTAGTGGTAGTGGTGGAGCATCAGCTGGTCGTGGGAAAAAAAATATTGCACCTAAGTCTGGAGCTGTGGAGCCAGGTTCGTCGTCTGGCTACACAAGGCCTCGAACGCTCCCTTTTCTGGGAGTAGGAAAACCGCTTTTAAAGCCGGAGCAGCAAGAGCAAGTTTTGGCTTATCTTGCTGACTCAGCCTCTAGCTCTTTTGCCTCCTCTCGTGAAACTGGTAAATGTCAAAGCAGCGCGTCGTTAGTGGATGTTCACGGTCAGGGACAAGTCGCTTCCTTGTCCTCTTCAGCAAAAACAACAACAGAGAAGAATGCAGCAGGCGACACAACGGGTTACTCCATGGAGCTCTTTACACATACCGTCCCTGGCTTAGAAAGTGAAGCAGTTAACAGTCCATGCCCATTACAAGTTGAATCTGACATGGAGTGCACTGATGCACAGCCACAGCCAGACTACTATCCTGGTCCTTTGACTCAGACCACAACATTGCCATCGCAGGGTGCTGATCAAGAATCAGACCCTGATGAGACTATGTTGCCCCATCACGAACGCTATACCACCGACCGCCACGGTGACACAGACGAAGTTGCACACGAGCTACAAGAAGAGGTAATAGATGACCCAGTTCTTGACCCCGATTGGCAGCCATTGGGGGAACAGGGTGCAGGCGGCAGCAGTTCTGAAGCGGAGGAGGAGGGGCCGCAGCAGGCATCAACATCGCAACAGGTTCCATCTGCCGGGCCCGTATCTTGCCCAAAACGCGTGGCAAAGCTAAAACCTGTTGGAGGACAGCGTGGCCATCCGGTTAAAGCTCAGTCTGCAATGCCTGAAAAGGTATCCGATGCTAGAAAGAGTGCAGTCTGGCATTTTTTTAAACAACATCCAATTGATCAGCGCAAAGTCATCTGTCAAAAATGTTCAACTACCTTAAGCAGAGGACAGAATCTGAAAAGTCTCAATACAAGTTGCATGCATAGACATTTAACCACCATGCATTTGCAAGCCTGGACTAACTACCAAACGTCCCTTAAGGTTGTAGCACCCTCGGCCAATGAAGCTAGTCAGCAACGCAACATCCCTTCCGGCAGTGTAGGGCCACCATTTTCCGCACCACCTGCAGTATCTGTGCAGGTTTCTTTGCCAGGCCAAAGCCTTCAGGGTCAGGGAATCACCAGTTTCGTAGTAGGAAACACTGCATCTAGGGCACCGGTGGCAACAATACCATCTCCCACCGTCTCTCAGTCTGCCATGTCCACCGGCACCGCCGCTAGTTCCACGATCTGCAGCTCTCCAGTCCAGCTCACCCTACATGAGACTATGGTTAGAAAAAGGAAGTACTTAGCCTCGCATCCGCTTACACAGGGTTTGAACGCACACATAGCTAGACTAATCTCGTTAGAGATGATGCCCTACCGATTAGTTGAAAGCGAAGCTTTCAAAGCCCTGATGGACTACGCTGTACCACGCTACGAGCTACTCAGTCGACACTTTTTTTCCAGAAAAGCCATCCCAGCCCTCCACCAGCATGTTAAAGAGCGCATCCTCCATGCACTCAGGCAATCTGTGAGCACAAAGGTGCACCTGACAACAGATGCATGGACCAGTAGGCATGGCCAGGGACGTTACGTGTCCATCACAGCACACTGGTTAAATGTGGTGGATGCAGGGTCCACAGGGGACAGCAAGTTTGGGACAGTTCTGCCTAGCCCACGGTCTAGGAAACAATTGGCTGTAGCCGTTCGCACCCCCTCCTCCTCCTCTTCGTCCTCCTGCAGAAGCGAGAGCTCGTCCACAGACCGCAGTCGCACAACCACTCCATCCGCAGCTGCCACTGTTGCACACCAGGTCTCCCATTATGGGGCAGCTACTGGCAAACGTCAGCAGGCTGTATTGGCTATGAAGTGTTTGGGCGACAACAGACACACCGCGGAAGTTCTGTCCGAGTTCTTGCAGAAAGAAACGCAGTCGTGGCTGGGCACTGTAGATCTTGAGGCAGGCAAGGTAGTGAGTGATAACGGAAGGAATTTCATGGCTGCCATCTCCCTTTCCCAACTGAAACACATTCCTTGCCTGGCTCACACCTTAAACCTGGTGGTGCAGTGCTTCCTGAAAAGTTATCCGGGGTTATCCGACCTGCTCCTCAAAGTGCGTGGACTTTGCTCACATATCCGCCGTTCGCCCGTACACTCCAGCCGTATGCAGACCTATCAGCGTTCTTTGAACCTTCCCCAGCATCGCCTAATCATAGACGTTGCAACAAGGTGGAACTCAATACTGCACATGCTTCAGAGACTGTGTGAACAGAGGCGGGCTGTTATGTTTTTGTGGGAGGATACACATACACGGGCAGGCAGTAGGATGGCAGACATGGAGTTGTCAGGTGTGCAGTGGTCGAAGATTCAAGACATGTGTCAAGTCCTTCAGTGTTTTGAGGAATGCACACGGCTGGTTAGTGCAGACAACGCCATAATAAGCATGAGCATCCCCCTAATGCGTCTGCTGATGCAAAGTTTGACGCACATAAAGGATCAGGCGTCTGCAGCTGAGGAAGAGGAAAGCCTTGATGACAGTCAGCCATTGTCTGGCCAGGGCAGTGTACAGGACGAGGTAGCGGGCGAAGAGGAGGAGGAGGACGAGGAGGATGATGGGGATGATTATATTTTTAATGAGGAAGCTTTTCCGGGGCCACTGGAAATTGTTGGCGCGGCAAGGCCGGGTTCTGGTTTTTTGAGGGACACAAGTGACGTGGATTTGCCTGAAACTGCCCCTCAACCAAGCACAACCGCAGATTTGAGAACTGGAACTTTGGCCCACATGGCGGATTATGCCTTACGTATCCTCAAAAGGGACACACGCATAACTAAAATGATGAATGATGACGATTACTGGTTGGCCTGCCTCCTTGATCCTCGCTATAAAGGCAAATTGCAAAATATAATGCCACATGAGAACTTGGAACTAATATTAGCAACCAAACAATCAACTCTTGTTGACCGTTTGCTTCTGGCATTCCCTGCACACAGCGCCCGTGATCGTTCTCACACGAGCTGCAGGGGCCAGCAGACCAGAGGAGTTAGAGGGGCAGAAATCAGAAGTGGCGTTGGCCAGAGGGGTTTTCTGACCAGGTTGTGGAGTGATTTTGCTATGACCGCAGACAGGACAGGTACTGCAGCATCAATTCAAAGTGACAGGAGACAACATTTGTCCAGTATGGTTACAAACTATTTTTCATCCCTTATCGATGTTCTCCCTCAACCGTCATTCCCATTTGATTACTGGGCATCAAAATTAGACACCTGGCCAGAATTGGCAGAATATGCATTGCAGGAGCTTGCTTGCCCGGCAGCTAGTGTCCTATCAGAAAGAGTATTCAATGCTGCAGGTTCAATACTAACAGAAAAAAGGACTCGTCTGGCTACCCAAAATGTAGATGATCTAACCTTCATTAAAATGAACCACAACTGGATTTCGAAATCTTTTGCCCCACCTTGCCCGGCTGACACCTAGCTTTCCTATGAAAAGGTCTTGCCTGTGGACTATTCTGAATGCCTTTTCCAATCTCTTAATTTTCAGCACCTGATTGTCCAGCATACGACATGTTTACACCTCACTAAATGGCCAAACTCCCCACACGGGGCCGTGGTATCGACACTTGGCGACAGCACCCGTGAGAGTGCAGTTTGTCTGAAGAGGTGGGTGAGCCCGCTTTTGGTCGACGGCACTGCCACTGGGTCCCTCCTAGTACAATAAAGTGTCTCTGGCGGTGGTGGTGCGCACCCAACGTCAGACACACCGTTGTAATATGAGGGGCCCTGGGCCTGTACCGCCGGCCACAAGACAGTTTCCCCCCACCCCAGCTCAAACAGTGCTCTACCACTTGCAAAATTATCTCACAGCTCCACCAATGTTTAGTCTATGCGCTGACATCCTTCAATGCCTGCCACTGACAATACCATCGTTTTGACATTTTTGTTATGTTAGGCCTTCGATGCCTGTCTGTGGTCACTCCTTCCACTAGGCCTCCACTGACCACACCACTGCTGCCCGTGTACCCCTGGAACCAATTTAAAATTGCCTACAGCCATGTGTTATTATTTTAGGCCTTCGATGCCTGTCTGCGGTGACTCCTTCCACTAGGCCTCCACTGACCACACCACTGCTGCCCGTGTACCCCTGGAACCAATTTAAAATTGCCTACAGCCATGTGTTATTATTTTAGGCCTTCGATGCCTGTCTGCGGTGACTCCTTCCACTAGGCCTCCACTGACCACACCACTGCTGCCCGTGTACCCCTGGAACCAATTTAAAATTGCCTACAGCCATGTGTTATTATTTTAGGCCTTCGATGCCTGTCTGCGGTGACTCCTTCCACTAGGCCTCCACTGACCACACCACTGCTGCCCGTGTACCCCTGGAACCAATTTAAAATTGCCTACAGCCATGTGTTATTATTTTAGGCCTTCGATGCCTGTCTGCGGTGACTCCTTCCACTAGGCCTCCACTGACCACACCACTGCTGCCCGTGTACCCCTGGAACCAATTTAAAATTGCCTACAGCCATGTGTTATTATTTTAGGCCTTCGATGCCTGTCTGCGGTGACTCCTTCCACTAGGCCTCCACTGACCACACCACTGCTGCCCGTGTACCCCTGGAACCAATTTAAAATTGCCTACAGCCATGTGTTATTATTTTAGGCCTTCGATGCCTGTCTGCGGTGACTCCTTCCACTAGGCCTCCACTGACCACACCACTGCTGCCCGTGTACCCCTGGAACCAATTTAAAATTGCCTACAGCCATGTGTTATTATTTTAGGCCTTCGATGCCTGTCTGCGGTGACTCCTTCCACTAGGCCTCCACTGACCACACCACTGCTGCCCGTGTACCCCTGGAACCAATTTAAAATTGCCTACAGCCATGTGTTATTATTTTAGGCCTTCGATGCCTGTCTGCGGTGACTCCTTCCACTAGGCCTCCACTGACCACACCACTGCTGCCCGTGTACCCCTGGAACCAATTTAAAATTGCCTACAGCCATGTGTTATTATTTTAGGCCTTCGATGCCTGTCTGCGGTGACTCCTTCCACTAGGCCTCCACTGACCACACCACTGCTGCCCGTGTACCCCTGGAACCAATTTAAAATTGCCTACAGCCATGTGTTATTATTTTAGGCCTTCGATGCCTGTCTGCGGTGACTCCTTCCACTAGGCCTCCACTGACCACACCACTGCTGCCCGTGTACCCCTGGAACCAATTTAAAATTGCCTACAGCCATGTGTTATTATTTTAGGCCTTCGATGCCTGTCTGCGGTGACTCCTTCCACTAGGCCTCCACTGACCACACCACTGCTGCCCGTGTACCCCTGGAACCAATTTAAAATTGCCTACAGCCATGTGTTATTATTTTAGGCCTTCGATGCCTGTCTGCGGTGACTCCTTCCACTAGGCCTCCACTGACCACACCACTGCTGCCCGTGTACCCCTGGAACCAATTTAAAATTGCCTACAGCCATGTGTTATTATTTTAGGCCTTCGATGCCTGTCTGCGGTGACTCCTTCCACTAGGCCTCCACTGACCACACCACTGCTGCCCGTGTACCCCTGGAACCAATTTAAAATTGCCTACAGCCATGTGTTATTATTTTAGGCCTTCGATGCCTGTCTGCGGTGACTCCTTCCACTAGGCCTCCACTGACCACACCACTGCTGCCCGTGTACCCCTGGAACCAATTTAAAATTGCCTACAGCCATGTGTTATTATTTTAGGCCTTCGATGCCTGTCTGCGGTGACTCCTTCCACTAGGCCTCCACTGACCACACCACTGCTGCCCGTGTACCCCTGGAACCAATTTAAAATTGCCTACAGCCATGTGTTATTATTTTAGGCCTTCGATGCCTGTCTGCGGTGACTCCTTCCACTAGGCCTCCACTGACCACACCACTGCTGCCCGTGTACCCCTGGAACCAATTTAAAATTGCCTACAGCCATGTGTTATTATTTTAGGCCTTCGATGCCTGTCTGCGGTGACTCCTTCCACTAGGCCTCCACTGACCACACCACTGCTGCCCGTGTACCCCTGGAACCAATTTAAAATTGCCTACAGCCATGTGTTATTATTTTAGGCCTTCGATGCCTGTCTGCGGTGACTCCTTCCACTAGGCCTCCACTGACCACACCACTGCTGCCCGTGTACCCCTGGAACCAATTTAAAATTGCCTACAGCCATGTGTTATTATTTTAGGCCTTCGATGCCTGTCTGCGGTGACTCCTTCCACTAGGCCTCCACTGACCACACCACTGCTGCCCGTGTACCCCTGGAACCAATTTAAAATTGCCTACAGCCATGTGTTATTATTTTAGGCCTTCGATGCCTGTCTGCGGTGACTCCTTCCACTAGGCCTCCACTGACCACACCACTGCTGCCCGTGTACCCCTGGAACCAATTTAAAATTGCCTACAGCCATGTGTTATTATTTTAGGCCTTCGATGCCTGTCTGCGGTGACTCCTTCCACTAGGCCTCCACTGACCACACCACTGCTGCCCGTGTACCCCTGGAACCAATTTAAAATTGCCTACAGCCATGTGTTATTATTTTAGGCCTTCGATGCCTGTCTGCGGTGACTCCTTCCACTAGGCCTCCACTGACCACACCACTGCTGCCCGTGTACCCCTGGAACCAATTTAAAATTGCCTACAGCCATGTGTTATTATTTTAGGCCTTCGATGCCTGTCTGCGGTGACTCCTTCCACTAGGCCTCCACTGACCACACCACTGCTGCCCGTGTACCCCTGGAACCAATTTAAAATTGCCTACAGCCATGTGTTATTATTTTAGGCCTTCGATGCCTGTCTGCGGTGACTCCTTCCACTAGGCCTCCACTGACCACACCACTGCTGCCCGTGTACCCCTGGAACCAATTTAAAATTGCCTACAGCCATGTGTTATTATTTTAGGCCTTCGATGCCTGTCTGCGGTGACTCCTTCCACTAGGCCTCCACTGACCACACCACTGCTGCCCGTGTACCCCTGGAACCAATTTAAAATTGCCTACAGCCATGTGTTATTATTTTAGGCCTTCGATGCCTGTCTGCGGTGACTCCTTCCACTAGGCCTCCACTGACCACACCACTGCTGCCCGTGTACCCCTGGAACCAATTTAAAATTGCCTACAGCCATGTGTTATTATTTTAGGCCTTCGATGCCTGTCTGCGGTGACTCCTTCCACTAGGCCTCCACTGACCACACCACTGCTGCCCGTGTACCCCTGGAACCAATTTAAAATTGCCTACAGCCATGTGTTATTATTTTAGGCCTTCGATGCCTGTCTGCGGTGACTCCTTCCACTAGGCCTCCACTGACCACACCACTGCTGCCCGTGTACCCCTGGAACCAATTTAAAATTGCCTACAGCCATGTGTTATTATTTTAGGCCTTCGATGCCTGTCTGCGGTGACTCCTTCCACTAGGCCTCCACTGACCACACCACTGCTGCCCGTGTACCCCTGGAACCAATTTAAAATTGCCTACAGCCATGTGTTATTATTTTAGGCCTTCGATGCCTGTCTGCGGTGACTCCTTCCACTAGGCCTCCACTGACCACACCACTGCTGCCCGTGTACCCCTGGAACCAATTTAAAATTGCCTACAGCCATGTGTTATTATTTTAGGCCTTCGATGCCTGTCTGCGGTGACTCCTTCCACTAGGCCTCCACTGACCACACCACTGCTGCCCGTGTACCCCTGGAACCAATTTAAAATTGCCTACAGCCATGTGTTATTATTTTAGGCCTTCGATGCCTGTCTGCGGTGACTCCTTCCACTAGGCCTCCAGTGACCACACCACTGCTGCCCGTGTACCCCTGGAACCAATTTAAAATTGCCTACAGCCATGTGTTATTATTTTAGGCCTTCGATGCCTGTCTGCGGTGACTCCTTCCACTAGGCCTCCACTGACCACACCACTGCTGCCCGTGTACCCCTGGAACCAATTTAAAATTGCCTACAGCCATGTGTTATTATTTTAGGCCTTCGATGCCTGTCTGCGGTGACTCCTTCCACTAGGCCTCCACTGACCACACCACTGCTGCCCGTGTACCCCTGGAACCAATTTAAAATTGCCTACAGCCATGTGTTATTATTTTAGGCCTTCGATGCCTGTCTGCGGTGACTCCTTCCACTAGGCCTCCAGTGACCACACCACTGCTGCCCGTGTACGCCTGGAACCAATTTAAAATTGCCTACAGCCATGTGTTATTATTTTAGGCCTTCGATGCCTGTCTGCGGTGACTCCTTCCACTAGGCCTCCACTGACCACACCACTGCTGCCCGTGTACCCCTGGAACCAATTTAAAATTGCCTACAGCCATGTGTTATTATTTTAGGCCTTCGATGCCTGTCTGCGGTGACTCCTTCCACTAGGCCTCCACTGACCACACCACTGCTGCCCGTGTACCCCTGGAACCAATTTAAAATTGCCTACAGCCATGTGTTATTATTTTAGGCCTTCGATGCCTGTCTGCGGTGACTCCTTCCACTAGGCCTCCACTGACCACACCACTGCTGCCCGTGTACCCCTGGAACCAATTTAAAATTGCCTACAGCCATGTGTTATTATTTTAGGCCTTCGATGCCTGTCTGCGGTGACTCCTTCCACTAGGCCTCCACTGACCACACCACTGCTGCCCGTGTACCCCTGGAACCAATTTAAAATTGCCTACAGCCAGCCCAATTTTTTTATTTTAGGCCTTCGATGCCTGTCTGCGGTCCATTCTTTCAACTACTACTACACTGACCAGGGCACTGCTGCCCGTGTACCCCTGGAACCAACATCAGAAAATATAAAAATAAGTATTTTGCTTACAAAAAAGAAAATACTGGAGAGATATCAAATGCAGACATTTTAACATTAAAAACAAACACACAACTAAAATCTGGTACAGTACTAAAAATGGCCACCAGCTACAATTACTTTCTCCTACAAGTAGTTAACTGAAAGGTTTTTTCAATTGAAAACACACATATGGCATCCACCGAGTGTTGTCCTGTCGCGTCTTCTTTATATTATTGCCGAGAAGATGCAAAACAATGAAAATAATAAAATCATTAATTACCAAAATAATAGAGAAAGTCAACACCACATTGCAAATAAACATTCATTCCAAATAAAGAAGCAGGGCGCGTCCGAGGGTGAGTATATACCTAATAAGAATATAATCACCCTCGGACACGCAATGCTTATTTCCAACAGCCTTCCTTCCTAAGAATCAGCCCTTCCGTGGTGTAGAGAGACGTTGTGTTACACTCCAAGGTGTTCCCCAGGTTGCCTTTCCTGAGCTTTGATCTTCCGGCTCTCGTTTAGTAGTTCTTGGAAACTACACTGCATTAGGCCTTCAAATTGGGTATGGGGTGTAGAGAGAGGGTGTGTTCCACTCCAAGGTGTTCCCCAGGTTGCCTTTCCTGAGCTTCGATCTTCCGGCTCTCATTTAGTAGTTGTTGGAAACTACGCTGCATTAGGCCTTCAAATTGGGTATGGGGTGTAGAGAGATGGTGTGTTCCACTCCAAGGTGTTCCCCAGGTTGCCTTTCCTGAGCTTCGATCTTCCGGCTCTCGTTTAGTAGTTGTTGGAAACTACGCTGCATTAGGCCTTCAAATTGGGTATGGGGTGTAGAGAGATGGTGTGTTCCACTCCAAGGTGTTCCCCAGGTTGCCTTTCCTGAGCTTCGATATTCCGGCTCTCGTTTAGTAGTTGTTGGAAACTACACTGCATTAGGCCTACAAATTGGGTATGGGGGAAACATTGGCGCATCTGCGGTCCCTCCTTCCTCTAGGCCTCCACTGACCTGTCTACTGCTGCCCGTGTTCCCCTGGAAACAATTTTAAATTGCCTACAGGCAGCCCAATTTATTATGTTAGGGCTTCGAAGCCTGTCTGCGGTCCCTCCTTCCACTAGGCCTCCACTGACCTGTCTACTGCTGCCCGTGTACCCCTTGAACCAACATCATAATATAAAAAAAAAAGTATTTTGCTTATAAAAAAGAAAATACTGGAGAGATATCAAATGCAGACATTTTAACATAAAAACAAACACACAACTAAAATCTGGTACAGTACTAAAAATGGCCACCAGCTACAATTACTTTCTCCTACAAGTAGTTAACTGAAAGGTTTTTTCAATTGAAAACACACATATGGCATCCACCGAGTGTTGTCCTGTCGCGTCTTCTTTATATTATTGCCGAGAAGATGCAAAACAATGAAAATAATAAAATCATTAATTACCAAAATAATAGAGAAAGTCAACACCACATTGCAAATAAACATTCATTCCAAATAAAGAAGCAGGGCGCGTCCGAGGGTGAGTATATACCTAATAAGAATATAATCACCCTCGGACACGCAATGCTTATTTCCAACAGCCTTCCTTCCTAAGAATCAGCCCTTCCGTGGTGTAGAGAGACGTTGTGTTACACTCCAAGGTGTTCCCCAGGTTGCCTTTCCTGAGCTTTGATCTTCCGGCTCTCGTTTAGTAGTTCTTGGAAACTACACTGCATTAGGCCTTCAAATTGGGTATGGGGTGTAGAGAGATGGTGTGTTCCACTCCAAGGTGTTCCCCAGGTTGCCTTTCCTGAGCTTCGATCTTCCGGCTCTCATTTAGTAGTTGTTGGAAACTACGCTGCATTAGGCCTTCAAATTGGGTATGGGGTGTAGAGAGATGGTGTGTTCCACTCCAAGGTGTTCCCCAGGTTGCCTTTCCTGAGCTTCGATCTTCCGGCTCTCGTTTAGTAGTTGTTGGAAACTACGCTGCATTAGGCCTTCAAATTGGGTATGGGGTGTAGAGAGATGGTGTGTTCCACTCCAAGGTGTTCCCCAGGTTGCCTTTCCTGAGCTTCGATATTCCGGCTCTCGTTTAGTAGTTGTTGGAAACTACACTGCATTAGGCCTACAAATTGGGTATGGGGGAAACATTGGCGCATCTGCGGTCCCTCCTTCCTCTAGGCCTCCACTGACCTGTCTACTGCTGCCCGTGTTCCCCTGGAACCAATTTTAAATTGCCTACAGGCAGCCCAATTTATTATGTTAGGGCTTCGAAGCCTGTCTGCGGTCCCTCCTTCCACTAGGCCTCCACTGACCTGTCTACTGCTGCCCGTGTACCCCTTGAACCAACATCATAATATAAAAAAAAAAGTATTTTGCTTATAAAAAAGAAAATACTGGAGAGATATCAAATGCAGACATTTTAACATAAAAACAAACACACAACTAAAATCTGGTACAGTACTAAAAATGGCCACCAGCTACAATTACTTTCTCCTACAAGTAGTTAACTGAAAGGTTTTTTCAATTGAAAACACACATATGGCATCCACCGAGTGTTGTCCTGTCGCGTCTTCTTTATATTATTGCCGAGAAGATGCAAAACAATGAAAATAATAAAATCATTAATTACCAAAATAATAGAGAAAGTCAACACCACATTGCAAATAAACATTCATTCCAAATAAAGAAGCAGGGCGCGTCCGAGGGTGAGTATATACCTAATAAGAATATAATCACCCTCGGACGCGCAATGCTTATTTCCAACAGCCTTCCTTCCTAAGAATCAGCCCTTCCGTGGTGTAGAGAGACGTTGTGTTACACTCCAAGGTGTTCCCCAGGTTGCCTTTCCTGAGCTTCGATCTTCCGGCTCTCGTTTAGTAGTTCTTGGAAACTACACTGCATTAGGCCTTCAAATTGGGTATGGGGTGTAGAGAGAGGGTGTGTTCCACTCCAAGGTGTTCCCCAGGTTGCCTTTCCTGAGCTTCGATCTTCCGGCTCTCGTTTAGTAGTTGTTGGAAACTACGCTGCATTAGGCCTTCAAATTGGGTATGGGGTGTAGAGAGATGGTGTGTTCCACTCCAAGGTGTTCCCCAGGTTGCCTTTCCTGAGCTTCGATCTTCCGGCTCTCGTTTAGTAGTTGTTGGAAACTACGCTGCATTAGGCCTTCAAATTGGGTATGGGGTGTAGAGAGATGGTGTGTTCCACTCCAAGGTGTTCCCCAGGTTGCCTTTCCTGAGCTTCGATCTTCCGGCTCTCGTTTAGTAGTTCTTGGAAACTACACTGCATTAGGCCTTCAAATTGGGTATGGGGTGTAGAGAGAGGGTGTGTTACACTCCAAGGTGTTCCCCAGGTTGCCTTTCCTGAGCTTCGATCTTCCGGCTCTCGTTTAGTAGTTCTTGGAAACTACACTGCATTAGGCCTTCAAATTGGGTATGGGGTGTAGAGAGAGGGTGTGTTACACTCCAAGGTGTTCCCCAGGTTGCCTTTCCTGAGCTTCGATATTCCGGCTCTCGTTTAGTAGTTGTTGGAAACTACACTGCATTAGGCCTACAAATTGGGTATGGGGGAAACATTGGCGCATCTGCGGTCCCTCCTTCCTCTAGGCCTCCACTGACCTGTCTACTGCTGCCCGTGTTCCCCTGGAACCAATTTTAAATTGTCTACAGGCAGCCCAATTTATTATGTTAGGGCTTCGAAGCCTGTCTGCGGTCCCTCCTTCCACTAGGCCTCCACTGACCTGTCTACTGCTGCCCGTGTACCCCTTGAACCAACATCATAAAATAAAAAAAAAAGTATTTTGCTTATAAAAAAGAAAATACTGGAGAGATATCAAATGCAGACATTTTAACATTAAAAACAAACACACAACTAAAATCTGGTACAGTACTAAAAATGGCCACCAGCTACAATTACTTTCTCCTACAAGTAGTTAACTGAAAGGTTTTTTCAATTGAAAACACACATATGGCATCCACCGAGTGTTGTCCTGTCGCGTCTTCTTTATATTATTGCCGAGAAGATGCAAAACAATGAAAATAATAAAATCATTAATTACCAAAATAATAGAGAAAGTCAACACCACATTGCAAATAAACATTCATTCCAAATAAAGAAGCAGGGCGCGTCCGAGGGTGAGTATATACCTAATAAGAATATAATCACCCTCGGACGCGCAATGCTTATTTCCAACAGCCTTCCTTCCTAAGAATCAGCCCTTCCGTGGTGTAGAGAGACGTTGTGTTACACTCCAAGGTGTTCCCCAGGTTGCCTTTCCTGAGCTTCGATCTTCCGGCTCTCGTTTAGTAGTTCTTGGAAACTACACTGCATTAGGCCTTCAAATTGGGTATGGGGTGTAGACAGAGGGTGTGTTCCACTCCAAGGTGTTCCCCAGGTTGCCTTTCCTGAGCTTCGATCTTCCGGCTCTCGTTTAGTAGTTGTTGGAAACTACGCTGCATTAGGCCTTCAAATTGGGTATGGGGTGTAGAGAGATGGTGTGTTCCACTCCAAGGTGTTCCCCAGGTTGCCTTTCCTGAGCTTCGATCTTCCGGCTCTCGTTTAGTAGTTGTTGGAAACTACGCTGCATTAGGCCTTCAAATTGGGTATGGGGTGTAGAGAGATGGTGTGTTCCACTCCAAGGTGTTCCCCAGGTTGCCTTTCCTGAGCTTCGATCTTCCGGCTCTCGTTTAGTAGTTCTTGGAAACTACACTGCATTAGGCCTTCAAATTGGGTATGGGGTGTAGAGAGAGGGTGTGTTACACTCCAAGGTGTTCCCCAGGTTGCCTTTCCTGAGCTTCGATCTTCCGGCTCTCGTTTAGTAGTTCTTGGAAACTACACTGCATTAGGCCTTCAAATTGGGTATGGGGTGTAGAGAGAGGGTGTGTTCCACTCCAAGGTGTTCCCCAGGTTGCCTTTCCTGAGCTTCGATCTTCCGGCTCTCGTTTAGTAGTTATTGGAAACTACGCTGCATTAGGCCTTCAAATTGGGTATGGGGTGTAGAGAGATGGTGTGTTCCACTCCAAGGTGTTCCCCAGGTTGCCTTTCCTGAGCTTCGATCTTCCGGCTCTCGTTTAGTAGTTGTTGGAAACTACGCTGCATTAGGCCTTCAAATTGGGTATGGGGTGTAGAGAGATGGTGTGTTCCACTCCAAGGTGTTCCCCAGGTTGCCTTTCCTGAGCTTCGATCTTCCGGCTCTCGTTTAGTAGTTCTTGGAAACTACACTGCATTAGGCCTTCAAATTGGGTATGGGGTGTAGAGAGAGGGTGTGTTACACTCCAAGGTGTTCCCCAGGTTGCCTTTCCTGAGCTTCGATCTTCCGACTCTCGTTTAGTAGTTCTTGGAAACTACACTGCATTAGGCCTTCAAATTGGGTATGGGGTGTAGAGAGAGGGTGTGTTACACTCCAAGGTGTTCCCCAGGTTGCCTTTCCTGAGCTTCGATATTCTGGCTCTCGTTTAGTAGTTGTTGGAAACTACACTGCATTAGGCCTACAAATTGGGTATGGGGGAAACATTGGCGCATCTGCGGTCCCTCCTTCCTCTAGGCCTCCACTGACCTGTCTACTGCTGCCCGTGTTCCCCTGGAACCAATTTTAAATTGCCTACAGGCAGCCCAATTTATTATGTTAGGGCTTCAAAGCCTGTCTGCGGTCCCTCCTTCCACTAGGCCTCCACTGACCTGTCTACTGCTGCCCGTGTACCCCTTGAACCAACATCATAAAATAAAAAAAAAAGTATTTTGCTTATAAAAAAGAAAATACTGGTGAGATATCAAATGCAGACATTTTAACATTAAAAACAAACACACAACTAAAATCTGGTACAGTACTAAAAATGGCCACCAGCTACAATTACTTTCTCCTGCAAGTAGTTAACTGAAAGGTTTTTTCAATTGAAAACACACATATGGCATCCACCGAGTGTTGTCCTGTCGCGTCTTCTTTATATTATTGCCGAGAAGATGCAAAACAATGAAAATAATAAAATCATTAATTACCAAAATAATAGAGAAAGTCAACACCACATTGCAAATAAACATTCATTCCAAATAAAGAAGCAGGGCGCGTCCGAGGGTGAGTATATACCTAATAAGGATATAATCACCCTCGGACGCGCAATGCTTATTTCCAACAGCCTTCCTTACTAAGAATCAGCCCTTCCGTGGTGTAGAGAGACGTTGTGTTACACTCCAAGGTGTTCCCCAGGTTGCCTTTCCTGAGCTTCGATCTTCCGGCTCTCGTTTAGTAGTTCTTGGAAACTACACTGCATTAGGCCTTCAAATTGGGTATGGGGTGTAGAGAGAGGGTGTGTTCCACTCCAAGGTGTTCCCCAGGTTGCCTTTCCTGAGCTTCGATCTTCCGGCTCTCGTTTAGTAGTTGTTGGAAACTACGCTGCATTAGGCCTTCAAATTGGGTATGGGGTGTAGAGAGAGGGTGTGTTACACTCCAAGGTGTTCCCCAGGTTGCCTTTCCTGAGCTTCGATCTTCCGGCTCTCGTTTAGTAGTTCTTGGAAACTACACTGCATTAGGCCTACAAATTGGGTATGGGGTGGAGAGAGATGGTGTGTTACACTCCAAGGTGTTCCCCAGGTTTCCTTGCCATTGCTTCGGTCTTCCGACTCTCGTTTAGTAGTTGTAGAAAAGTACACTGCATTAGGCCTACAAAATGGGTATGGGGTGGAGAGAGATGGTGTGTTACACTCCAAGGTGTTCCCCAGGTTGCCTTTCCTGAGCTTCTATCTTCAGGCTCTCATTAAATTGTGGTTAAATGGAACAACTGCATTTGGCGTACTAGTTGGTTTGGGGCCTACTATCGGTGTCTGCCACTCCTTGCTGTTCTCCTGGTTTCCTGTCCTGAAATTCCATTTTCAGGCTCTCGTTAAGTAGTTGTTAATGTTAGACTGCATTTGGCCTACTAGTTGGGTTGGGGTCTACTATCGGTGTCTGCCACTCCTTGCTGTTCTCCTCCACTGAACAAAGCTGTGCCGCCTGTTTACTACGGTTGCCAATTTTGAACTGCATTTCGACTACTTACTGATTTGGGCCTACTCTCTGTGTCAGCCTCTCATTCCAGTTGTCCTCCACTGCAATGCCCCCTGGTTATTCCTGTGTTACCAATTTTGAACTGCATTTAGCCCACTTTATTCTTTGGGCCTATATCTGTGTTTCCACTTCATCGTGCCCATTGCCCAGCCAGTGATAGATGAGTCTGCTGGTACATTGACCCATAACGCAACATTCCCCGTGCATGCTACACAACAACATTGTGACCCTGCTGAAAGTCAGGTTGCTCTTCCCGCATACCATACCACCTTACACGGGGACAAAGAGGAAGGTGCAGATGAAAGTGCAGGTTCCTTCATCAGGTGGGGGGAGGAATACTAGTTGGCGACGTCACTGGCACAGGGCCTCTCATAGTACGCAAAAGTGTTGCTGCCGGTGGGAGGCGCCCCCGCCGTGCAAACACACCGCTGTACTTTGAGGGGCCCTGTGCCAGTGCCAATGCCAACAAGTGGGCCCCCCCTGCTTGCTCAGGATCACAGCACTTGCAAAGTTGAAATACTTACCTCTCCCTGCTCCACTGCCGTGACGTGGTCCAGATTTCCTGGGCCCACTAATTACTTGAACCAGCCCTACCCCACAAAACTTTAGCCAAATGACCCCCAATTTCAAATGCCTTCCAATTATTATAAGGTAAATTACGCTTGACAAGCTTCATTAAGAAGAATGGATGGTTTTTACATTAAAATGGGCACTCTAGGTGTTTTCCTGGCCCCCACTCACTGCCGACTATGCTGCCCCATTGACTTGCATTGGGTTTCGTGTTTCGGTCGATCCCGACTTTACGTCATAATCGGCCGATTTCACTCGACCCGACTTTTGAGATAGTCGGGTTTCGCGAAACCCGGCTCGACTCTAAAAAGGTCAAGGTCGCTCAACTCTACTCGTGGGTGTATGCCATCCGGACCCGGAGATTTATCTATTTTAATCTTATTTAGCCGGTTTCGCACCTCTTCTTGGGTTAGATTGGTGACCCTTAATATAGGGTTTTCATTGTTTCTTGGGATTTCACCTAGCATTTCATTTTCCACCGTGAATACCGTGGAGAAGAAGGTGTTTAATATGTTAGCTTTTTCCTCATCATCTACAACCATTCTTTCCTCACTATTTTTTAAGGGGCCTACATTTTCAGTTTTTATTCTTTTACTATTGATATAGTTGAAGAACAGTTTGGGATTAGTTTTACTCTCCTTAGCAATGTGCTTCTCTGTTTCCTTTTTGGCAGCTTTAATTAGTTTTTTAGATAAAGTATTTTTCTCCCTATAGTTTTTTAGAGCTTCAATGGTGCCATCCTGCTTTAGTAGTGCAAATGCTTTCTTTTTACTGTTAATTGCCTGTCTTACTTCTTTGTTTAGCCACATTGGGTTTTTCCTATTTCTAGTCCTTTTATTCCCACAAGGTATAAACCGCTTACAGTGCCTATTTAGGATGTTCTTAAACATTTTCCATTTATTATCTGTATTCTTATTTCTGAGGATATTGTCCCAGTCTACCAGATTAAGGGCATCTCTAAGCTGGTCAAACTTTGCCTTCCTAAAGTTCAGTGTTTTTGTGACTCCCTGACAAGTCCCCCTAGTGAAAGACAGGTGAAACTGTACAATATTGTGGTCGCTATTTCCTAGATGCCCGACCACCTGCAGATTTGTTATTCTGTCAGGTCTATTAGATAGTATTAGGTCTAAAAGTGCTGCTCCTCTGGTTGGATTCTGCACCAATTGTGAAAGATAATTTTTCTTGGTTATTAGCAGAAACCTGTTGCCTTTATGGGTTTCACAGGTTTCTGTTTCCCTGTTAATATCCGGGTAGTTAAAGTCCCCCATAACCAGGACCTCATTATGGGTTGCAGCTTCATCTATCTGCTTTAGAAGTAGACTTTCCATGGTTTCTGTTATATTTGGGGGTTTGTAACAGACCCCAATGAGAATTTTGTTACCATTTTTCCCTCCAAGAATTTCGACCCATATGGACTCGACATCCTCATTTCCTTCGCTAATATCCTCCCTTAAAGTGGACTTTAGACAAGACTTTACATAGAGACAAACCCCTCCTCCTCTCCGATTTTTACGATCCTTTCTAAACAGACTGTAACCCTGTAAGTTAACTGCCCAGTGATAGCTTTCATCTAACCATGTCTCGGTTATTCCCACTATGTCAAAGTTACCTGTAGATATTTCTGCTTCTAGTTCTTCCATCTTGTTTGTCAGGCTTCTGGCGTTTGCAAGCATACAGTTTAGAGGATTTTGTTTTGTTCCAATCTCCTCGCTGTGGATTGTTTTAGAAATGTTCTTACCTCCCTTCTGAGTTTGTTTTCCTGGATCTTCTTTGTTCAAGTCTAATGTTTTTCTTCCCGTCCCCTCTTCTTCTAGTTTAACGCCCTCCTGATGAGTGTAGCGAGTCTTCTGGCGAATGTGTGTTTCCCAGGTTTGTTGAGGTGTAGTCCGTCTCTGGCGAGGAGTCCATCGTACAAGTAATTCACACCGTGGTCCAGGAATCCGAATCCTTGTTGTCTGCACCATCGTCTTAGCCAGTTGTTTGCATCAAGGATCCTGTTCCATCTCCTGGTGCCATGCCCGTCTACTGGAAGGATAGAAGAAAAAACTACCTGTGCATCCAGTTCCTTTACTTCCTTCCCCAACTCTTCAAAGTCTTTGCAGATTGTCGGTAGGTCCTTCTTTGCCGTGTCATTGGTGCCAACATGTATCAGAAGAAATGGGTGGACGTCCTTGGAGCTGAAGAGCTTTGGTATCCTATCGGTCACATCCTTGATCATCGCACCTGGAAGGCAGCATACTTCTCTTGCAGTTATGTCCGGTCTGCAGATGGCTGCTTCTGTGCCTCTCAGTAGTGAGTCTCCCACCACCACCACTCTTCGTTGCTTCTTGGCTGTACTTTTTGCTGTCACTTGTTGCTGTGTGCCCTTTTCTTTTTTGCTTGCTGGTATTGCTTCATCCTTAGGTGTGCCATCTTCATCCTCTACAAAGATTTGATATTGGTTCTTCAGTTGTGTGGTTGGTGATTTCTCTATGGTCTTCTTGCTTCTTTTGGTCACATGCTTCCACTCATCTGCTTTTGGAGGTTCTCTGACACTTTTTTCACCTTCTGTGACCAGTAGAGATGCTTCTGTTCTGTCTAGAAAGTCTTCATTCTCTTTGATGAGTTTCAAAGTTGCTATTCTTTCTTCCAGACCCCGCACCTTTTCTTCTAAAAGGGCCACTAGTCTACACTTCTGACAGGTGAAATTTAATTCTTCTTCTGGTCGATCTGTGAACATGTAGCACATGCTGCAGCTCACCATGTAGGTTGTCACATCTGCCATGTTGCTCCTAGATCCTGCTGACTTGCTGTGTGTTTTCCTTCTTGTGTAATCTACTCAGCCAAGCTCTCTTGCAATAATGTCCTACAGGCAAAAATTCCCAACGATCTTCTAGCTTAGGGAGACTCTTCGCTTTCCCAGAAGGCACCTGGAATATGCAAATTAGCCTCCTCAAGCTTGAATCCCTGGTTTGGTGATTCTTTCCAAGCAGCTGGTCCCGGCTGTACCCAACGATCTTCTAGCTTAGGGAGACTCTTCGCTTTCCCAGAAGGCACCTGGAATATGCAAATTAGCCTCCTCAAGCTTGAATCCCTGGTTTGGTGATTCTTTCCAAGCAGCTGGTCCCGGCTGTACCCAACGATCTTCTAGCTTAGGGAGACTCTTCGCTTTCCCAGAAGGCACCTGGAATATGCAAATTAGCCTCCTCAAGCTTGAATCCCTGGTTTGGTGATTCTTTCCAAGCAGCTGGTCCCGGCTGTACCCAACGATCTTCTAGCTTAGGGAGACTCTTCGCTTTCCCAGAAGGCACCTGGAATATGCAAATTAGCCTCCTCAAGCTTGAATCCCTGGTTTGGTGATTCTTTCCAAGCAGCTGGTCCCGGCTGTACCCAACGATCTTCTAGCTTAGGGAGACTCTTAGCTTTCCCAGAAGGCACCTGGAATATGCAAATTAGCCTCCTCAAGCTTGAATCCCTGGTTTGGTGATTCTTTCCAATTAGCTGGTCCCGGCTGTACCCAACGATCTTCTAGCTTAGGGAAACTCTTCGCTTTCCCAGAAGGCACCTGGAATATGCAAATTAGCCTCCTCAAGCTTGAATCCCTGGTATCAGCGTACTCAGGACAAATTGGACCACAACTTTTGGGGTACAATTTCTCCGGTTACCCTTGGAAAAATACAAAACTGGAGGCTAAAAAATAATTTTTGTTGAAAATAAAAGAATTTTTATTTTCACGGCTCTGCGTTATAAACTGTAGTGAAACACTTGGGGGTTAGGGTTAGGGTTAAGTTGTCACAACACATCTAGATAAGTTCCTTGGGGTGTCTAGTATCCAATATGGTGTCAGTTGTGTGGGGTTTCTACTGTTTAGATACATTAGGGGCTCTGCAAATGTAATGTGATGCCTGCAGACCAATCCATCTAAGTCTGCATTCCAAATGGCGCTCCTTCCCTTCCGAGCTCTGCCATGCACTCAAACGGTGGTTCCCCCCACATATGGGGTATCAGCATACTCAGGACAAATTGCACAATAACTTTTAGGGTGCAGTGTCTTCTCTTATCCTTGGGAAAATACAAAAGGGGCAAAAAGGGGCAAAAAGATCATTTTTGTGAAAAAATACGATTTTTATTTTTACTGCTCTACATTATAAACTTCTGTGAAGCACTTGGTGAGTCAAAGTGCTCACCACACATCTAGATAAGTTCCTTAGGGGGTCTACTTTCCAAAATGCTGCCACTTGTGGGGGGTTTCAATGTTTAGACACACCAGGGGCTCTCCAATCGCGACATGGCGTCCCATCTCAATTCCCATCAATTTTGCATTGAAAAGTCAAATGGCGATCTTTCCCTCCCGAGCTCTGCAATGCGCCCAAACAGTGGTTTACCCCCACATATGTAATATCAATGTACTCAGGACAAATTGTACAACAGCTTTTGGGGTCAAATTTTTCCTGTTACTCTTGGTAAAATAAAACAAATTGGAGCTGAAGTTAATTTTTTGTGAAAAAAAGTGACATTTTCATTTTTTTTTAAACATTCCAAAAATTCCTGTGAAACACTTGAAGGGTTAATAAACTTCTTGAGTGTGGTTTTGAGCACCTTGAGGGGTGTTGTTTTTAGACTGGTGTCACACTTGGGTATTTTCTATCACATAGACCCCTCAAAGTGACTTCAAATGTGATGTGGTCCCTAAAAAAATGATGTTGTAAAAATGAGAAACTGCTTGTTAACTTTTAACCCTTATAACTCCCTAACAGAAAAAAATTTTGGTTCCATAATTGTGCTGCTGTAAAGTAGACATGTGGGAAATGTTACTTATTAAGTATTTTGTGTGATATATCTCTGTAATTTAAGGACATAAGAATTCAAATTTGGAAAATTGCAAAATTTTCAAAATTTTGGCGAAATTTCCATTCTATTCACAAAAAAATGCAGGTAACATCAAAGACATTTTACCACTATCGTGAAGTACAATATGTCATGAGAAAACAGTGTCAGAATCATCAGGATCAGTTGAAGCGTTCCAGAGTTATAACCTCATAAAGGGACAGTGGTCAGAATTGTAAAACTTGGCCCCGTCATTAACGTGCAAACCACGCTTGTGAGTAAAGGGGTTAAATATTAATAACCGGGTGACAGATTCACTTTAACGATAAGCAGAACAGATGGCATTTGGGGTACTAACAGGATGACAAAACAAAAAAAATATACATAAATTTGACAACAAACTAAATGTTATTTGATAGTTTAAAGGAATATTCTGACTTTAAAATGTTATTTTCACATAATGAAAAGTTTTGCAGATTTTCGGTATTATAAAATAAAAAAAAGAATAGCAAATAGGCACTGTTGTTTTTATTATTCCATTACCACCTTGACATATTGGTCGGTGAAGAGGTGAGTCTTAAGTCACCTGAAGGCCTATTGTTTTTTTGCAATTTTTGTGTCGTTGTACTATGAAAACCGTCTGTATTTGTTGTGAAGAGCTGGAAAAGCTTGGCATTGACATTTCTAATGTGTTTGTTATCCAGAATTTGTGGAGCTTTGTTCTGTCTGTTCAATAAAATTATTTTAGCAAAGCAATTTCTATTAATTAGAATAGAATGAATGTTCCATACTGCCTGGTTTTAATACTGTTTTAAAAGTCCTTCCTTAATGCTCCAAAATTAGAAAATTGTATCAAAAAGGCATTATTGTATCCTAGCCTAAGACTTTATTGGTGTACAGTACTGGTCAAACATTTGGAGACACCTGCTTACATAACAGTTTTCGTTGTTCATATAGAAATGTGTACTTGGTAGATTCAGACTAAAGACAGCAGAACCACAGACATACATATATACTGTAGAAGCAAGGAGCAAAGAAACATGTGAACCAAACCAGAGTCACAATTCCTCATTGCCTTTGTGCCTATTTTCTGTCTAGTTTTCTTTGTACCCAATTCATAATAACCTTTGCACATTTTTAATGTTTCTTTATTTTCACCTATTTGTTTGTTTTCTTTATGCTTTGGGTTAGTGTCTAGCAATTTCAGATGTTTTACCCTGATTCATTAATTGTGACTTCTTTAAAACGTCACAAAATTTGGCACAGCTTCACTACAGACTCCTGCTTCGCTTCCTTAGAGTAATTTTCAGTACAACAAGTTTTTGATGTAATTTTTGCAACTTTTTGATGCCATCATGTGACTTTTGGTGCAAAATTTTTCAAAAACCATTCAAGCCAGCAAGAAAGACCATTTTTTATTTATTATCAGTTTGATGAATTAGGTACAACAAATGGAAACTACAGTAATACCACAAGATAAAAAAGAGCAGTGACTTTGAAAAAATACTAAGGTGTGTTCGATATATTCCTCACCAAATATATAATTCAAAACAATAAACTAGTAACTATGGTACAATACACATATCATTACAAGCAAGATCGCTCAGTGACATTATCATCCGATGTTTGATATGGGCGTAGTTTATCCATCAGGTCCAGAACTCCATTAGAGAATAGGTTGTAACTCATTCTCCATCACATTCGTGCTTTCAAAGGGCTGGACATATCCCGGAACCATAAATTAGAATGGCAGTTGATGCTTGATTATCAAACCGCATAAGGATGAAATGATATACTGTAATTTTAATATAAAGTGAATAGCTACATATGACAATAAAAAAGCAAATAATAAAACATTAAAAACATATACACATACAAGGTGACATTTCAATATGCAACAAGGGCCCTAATCCAGGATATAGATAGATGGATGGAACATTGATCATAGGAAAGGGGCAAAGATCATATTTTCATTGAGTCCAGATGGATGGACAGTGTGAAGGGACCAAATCCACCTGGACTTCATTTGTGCGAGTCTTTTTGAGGTTCCACCACCACGAATACCAACCTCTAATTTTTCAATCCCACGAACCCTGAGGAGACATTCATCACAGTTATGATAGTCCCTGAAGTGGCGTGGGAGGGTTTTCAACATAGATGCGTCTACCTTGGTCTCTACAGCTGCAATGCCATGAACGCTGCGTACTTTAAGTTGTCGTGTGGTCAAACCCAGATATATTTTATTGTACGGGCATACAGTATAATAGATAAAATTATTATCCGTGCACAAAATCCTCTTCCTAATCATAAACTCCGGAGAGCCACTTGAGTCCGTGAAAGTGTTGCAGTGGTCAACGTTAGGACAAGCCATGCAGCGACCACAGGGGACACACCCTTGTCTCTCCACCGCCGCATCAAGAAAGGTGGTTATAGGTTCACTTATTTATTTAGTATGATTTATTTAAATAGTCATTTTATGCCGAAAGATTCCATTTAAGCTGTCCATATTGTGTACTGAAAAGCAATTCAACTTCCTGATATACCTTATGTATTACCAATTCATGAATTTCAAGACCTTTGATTGCAGTAATTTAGTAGGAGCGTGTGATGGACAGACAGAAAACTGGTCAGTTACAGTATCTTGGCTTCCTTCTCCCATTCTCAAATAAGCTATATTACCCCTCTTATACATCTGATACAGAGTATAATAATCATGAACAAGAAAAAAGGGATTAGTTCAAATTATCAACAAGCCCGTTGGCTACAGCAGATAATATAATTCATCCAAATAAGGAAAAGATAAAATTCATCCACTTTATGAAAAATCCAATTAAAACATCATTATATGGCAGGATGGCAAAATACCTTGTTGAAACGTTTCGACCAACCGGTCTTAATAGTTTCGGTTTTGGTTGCTCAAATCTCATCAAAAAGTTGTTTTACCATCCTGCCATATGATGACATTTTAACTGGAGTTTGAATAAAGTGGATTAATTTATCAGAGATTTGTATTATAACTACTCTGTAGTGACACACATCAGACCAGCAAAAGCACAGTCATACATGCACTTTGTAAAAGCCACCACTGCTAAGCAAGTTCTTAAGCACTGGGATATTCTTTACCCACTCCCAAAGGGAAGGGGCTTAACATAACCCTTCCCACACTGCTGTCACATGAAAGCTGGTGTCTGGTGATGAGGACAATGTAGATTCAGGTAACAAGAGTAAATCCAAAGCTAGCAGCATAAAACCCAAATGAAAACCTTTGACAATGTGTTAGAGGCCGGGACTTCCCTGCCATGTGGGATGTATCGCAGGCACTGTTTGTTCCTCTGGTCTCCCATTCAGGTCCAGCCACTGGGTCTGCTGCTGGATCCCAGCATCTTGCTCAGGCTCCTTTTATACATGTGGTTACTGCTGGCTCTCCAGGTAATGTCTATGGTAACCAGTGGTATACAGAGGCAGCCCCACTCTCTGAAGTCTAAGTCCAGAAATCACCTTACTCAGCATGTCCGTGATGTGGCGACTTGTCATTGGTGTTCGGATGCTTTCTGCTCTGGTGATGTTGCAGCTCCGGATTGGCGCAAGGGTGATGCCCCATTCGACTGGGCGTGAGTGTTTGGGGTGGAGCCTAGCGCATAAAGGGCTTTCAGCAAAGCACGCAGGCGTGCTAGCATCAATTGTGTTCGGTGTATGTGTGGGTGGTTTTGCTATTGCTCTGTCTGTGCATTTTGTGTGTTTATCACCGTATCAACTACCAGTGGGACGTTAGTGATCTGTGTCAGCATGTGTTCAGGGCTGGTCCTATGCCATTAAAATTCCACCACCTACGAGAAGAGATTAGCTGTATGAGTTCAGGGCTGGCATCAAGCCATTAGAATTCCGGCTCTTCCAGAAAGGAGGTTTGCTGCGTGTTCTTGCTGACTGAGTTCTTGCTATCTGTTTCCAATCCGTGTGTATGCTACACTTCCCTGTGGAGTTGACAGGGTAATGCAACACAGAGCAAGTTCAACCCACGTGTTCTTTTGCAGTGGTTCTAATGGGGTATTGCACACTTCCTATTATCCCAGTACCCCTCAGTGGTTATCACAGAAGGTACATACCTTCCCTGTACCGCTCGGTGATTAGCTGAGCTGGTACTAACCTTCCCTGTTCCCCTCTCGGTGTTTAGCTGAGCTGGTACTTGCTGTCCCTATACCTCTTGGTCGTTAGCTGAGTAGGCATTCCTCTCCCTGTACGCCTCTGAGTTACATTTGGGTTTGGTTTTCTGCATTCCATTCACACTGTGTGGAGTTAACTCAGTGTGTTTAAGGAGGAACGTTCGCTAATTTTTTATCCGGCTTGTTAATACTAGCAGCAGTTTACTGTACGGTGGACCCCGAGTTGCGATTGCACCTTATTTGTTATTTATTTCTATTTGGTTCAATTCTCAAACCCTAACACAATACCTCATGAAGAAGAATTATTATTATTATTTATTATTATAGCGCCATTTATTCAATGGCTCTTTATATGTGAGGAGGGTATACATAATAAAAACAAGTACAGTAATCTTAAACGATACAAGTCACGACTGGTACAGGAGGAGAGAGGACCCTGCCCGCAAGGTCTCACAAACTACAAGTGATGGGTGAGGATACAGTAGGCGAGGGTAGAGCTGGTCATGAGGTGGTTTGGTCGATCGTTGGTTACTGCAAGTTGTAGGCTTGTAAGAAGAGGTAGGTCTTCAGGTTATTTTTGAAGGTTTCCATGATAGGCGAGAGTCTGAAATGCTGTGGTAGAGAGTTCCAGATTAGGGGTGATGTGTGGGAGAAATCTCGTATGTGATTGTGGGAAGAGGAGATAAGAGGGGAGTAGAGAAGGAGATCCTCTGAGGATGGAAGGTTGCATGCAGGTAAGTAAGTGACGAAGTCACAGCTGTATGGAGGACACAGGTTGTGGATGGGGTTGTATGTCATGGTTAGGGTTTTGAACTGGAGTATATGGGTAATAGGAAGCCAGTGCAGGGATTGACAGAGGGGAGATGCCGGGGAATAGCGGGGGAAGGGTGGATTAGTCGGGCAGCAGAGTTTATAATAGAATAGAGGGGTGCGAGAGTGTTAGAGGGGAAGCCACAGAGCACGAGTTTGCAGTGGTCAAGGTGGGAGATGATGAGGGCATGGACTAGGGTTTTTGCAGATTCTTGGTTGAGGAATGTACAGATCTGGGAAATAGTTTTGAGTTGAAGTTGGCAAGAAGTGGAAACGGCTTGTATATGTGGTTTGAAGGACAGATCAATGTCAAGGATTACCCCAAGCCAGCGAGCTTGTGGGACTGGGAAGAGTGAACAACCATTTACTTTAATGGATAGGTCTATTGAATGAGTCAAGTGAGATAGGGGAAATATGATGAATTCTGTTTTGTCCATATAAAGTTTTAGAAATCTAGCAGAGAAGAAGGATGAAAAATTAGACAGATATTGTGGGATTCTGGTTTGCAGGGAGGTGATATTTGGTTCAGAGATATAGATCTATGTGTCATCAGCATAGAGGTGATACTGAAAGCCATGATATTCTATGAGCTGTCCAAGGCCCAAGGTGTAAATGGAGAAGAGCAGAGGCCCTAGGACTGAACCTTGAGGGACTCTGACAGATAGTGGGCGAGATGAGTAGGTGGTGTGCGAGTGGGAGATGCTGAATGTCCCAGCTCATAGGTATAACGAGTTTCAAGGTAGGGCCAAGTCAGTGATGCCAAGAGATGAGAGGGTCTGTAATAATAGGGAATGATCCACTGAGTCAAAGACAGAGGACAGGTCTAGGAGGAGGAGGACAGAGTAGTGTCTCTTGGCTTTGGCGGTTAATAGGTCATTGGTGACTTTAGTTAGGGCAGCTTCAGTAGAGTGATGCGGCCGGAAGCCAGATTGTAAGCTGTCAAAGAGGGAGCAAATAGAGAGGTGGGAGAACAGTTCAAGATGGACATGTTGTTCCACTAGCTTTGAGGTATAGAGGAGAAGTGATATGAGGCGATAGCTAGATGCTGAGGATAGATCAAGAGAGGGCTTTTTGAGGATAGGTGTGATTGAGGCATGTTTAAAGCTAGATGGGAAAACACGAGTTGTTAGTGATAAGTTGAAGAGATGGGTTAGGGTTGGGATGAAGACTGTGGTGACGTTTGAGATCAAGTGAGATGGGATCGGGTCAAGTGCACTGGTGGTGAGATATGATCTTGAGAGTACAGTCGATCTTCTGTAATGGTGGAGAAATTGGTTTTGGAGGAGAAGGGCTGAGCAGTTAGGAGGGCACTGAGGGTTGTTGACCAAAACTGTTTCAGATGTTATCAATCTTCTGCTAGAAAAATGAGGCAAAGTTTTTGGCTGAGATGAGTGGAGAGAAAGGGGGTGTTGGGGGACGGAGGAGAGAATTGAAAGTGTTGAATAACTGTTTAGGGTTGTGAGACAGGGAGGATATGAGAGATGAGAAGTAGGTTTGTTTTACTGCAGCGAGTGTGGCCTTGAAAGTAGTGAGGGACTGTTTGAATGCAATAAAGTGCTCGCTGGAGTGGTATCTTTCCATCTCCACTCAGCAACCCTGGAGGCCCACCTCTGTTCTTTGGTCAGGCTGGATT
Source organism: Ranitomeya imitator (assembly GCF_032444005.1). Taxonomy (NCBI): domain Eukaryota; kingdom Metazoa; phylum Chordata; class Amphibia; order Anura; family Dendrobatidae; genus Ranitomeya; species Ranitomeya imitator. The sequence continues at coordinate 510,028,789 of NC_091282.1, read as the reverse complement.
GCCAGGACTGTACTGTCTGTTGACTTTGCAAGCTTTGGTATGTGTAAGAGGGGCAACCGATTCCAGAGCTACAGCTACTGTGGTGTTATAAAGAGTGGCAGCAGAATTCGCATTGTGTAGGGAACCTTTGTCTGTAAGAGGGAGAAGGGATTCAGAGAGTGCGTGTAGATCAAGGTGTTTAAGATTTCTGCGAGGGTGTGCAAGTTTGTGGAGTGGGGATTGTGGACAAGGAGTGGGGATTGTGGACAAGGAGAGGAGAAGGACGAGAATGTAAGTAGGTTGTGGTCAGAAAGAGGTAGAGGATAGTTAGAGTGGCTAGATAGGTAGCAGAGGCGGGTGAAGATGAGGTCCAATGTGTGGCCATTTTTGTGAGTGGCTGCAGAAGACCATTGATTGAGGCCGAAGGAGGAAATGAGAGATAGAAGTTTAGTGGCAACTGAGATGGAAGTGTCAATGGGGATGTTGAAGCCATCCATGATGATAGTGGGGATGTCAGGGGAAAGGAAATGAGGTAGCCAGGTGGCGAAGAGATCGAAGAATGTGATGGCTGGCCCTGGGGGGCAGTACATGACAGCCAGTTGGATGTTCGAGGGGGAATAGATGTGCACAGAGTGCACCTCAAAGGAAGGAAGGGTAACAGAGGGTGGCAGTGGGATTGGTGTGAAGGAGCAGTTATCTGACAGAAGAAAACCAATTCATCCACCATTCTTGCTGCTGGGGCGGGGTGTGTGGGAAAGGTGGAAGACCTAGCCTATGTGAACAAACTCGGGCATGAGTGGCCTGTTCCAGGCCTTCTGTCGCTGGCGACAAGAGCAAAAAAAAAACAGTGGCAGAGGACTGGAACAGGGAAAAACCTGAAGGACTAGCTGCCTGTTCTCCAGCCTGTGAAGCCTGCCCACTTGCTCCATAGCTGGTGGATTACTGGGACTGTTCGGTGGCTGTTCGATGAGTGGCCGCTCCAACAGAGGATGATCCAGGTTCAACGGTGCTGCTCCAGGTTCTGTTTGAAAAAGAAATGAAAAATATTACTGCAAAAAAATTTTAAAATTTTAAAGCACCAAATTATAATAATATAATAATAATAATCTTTATTTTTATATAGCGCTAACATATTCCGCAGCGCTTTACAGTTTGCACACATCATCATCGCTGTCCCCGATGGGGCTCACAATCTACATTCCCTATCAGTATGTCTTTGGAATGTGGGAGGAAACCGGAGTACCCGGAGGAAACCCACGCAAACACGGAGAGAACATACAAACTCTTTGCAGATGTTGTCCTGGGTGGGATTAGAACCCAGGACTCCAGCGCTGCAAGGCTGCAGTGCTAACCACTGCGCCACCTGTTGAAAAGAAAAAATAAGATGTTATGCCATGGAATACAACACAAAAATACTTATGTTTGATGACCAACAGCAGGCCTCAGGAAGGAGAGACTACGATGGTGTTTAGAATCACTTTGAACCCGACTCTCCTCTCTCATGACCTTATTGAAGCAATCCTTCATTGCATGCCACAGGACTTTGACTCTCTTCACTGTGAAGGGAAAAAAAAAAGAAATTGTAAAACAACGCACACAGGCTCACTGCAGCGTCAGACCACATTGTAATACTTACAAAAATCCTCTCTGACTTGTGGCGTGGCATGGTTCCAATCATGCAACAGCGATCTGGCCACTTCATCCCAAAGCCGCCGAATGACCACAGTGTCCGAGTGCCGCTGATCCCGGGTGTCCCATAACGGAACTCGCTCCTACACCAATATTATTAGGAGGTCGTTTTCAATTATGGCTTCACGATGTGGAACCTAGAAATCAAAGAAATACATTAATATAGTTGTAAAGAAAAAAACAAAACAAAACAGTCAAGAATACTTACCCGCCGTCTTTCCACCTGAACGTTTGCCTGACTCTACCCCTGCTCTGCTGTACTGGAACTGTTATGTAAAGAAAATACATGATTTTACCACATGTGTCATATTGACAGTCAATATTTACCAATCAGTAGCAAATGCAAATGTTTTGATGCATTTCATCTGCACTCATCCGCATGCGTATAGCAGTGCATATTTGTCGCCTCAAAAAATGCAACATGCTGCATTTGCTGGATCCCCGTACAGACTTAAAATTATGCATGCATACGCATCCGCAAGTGAGCGCATGCAAACGCTAGACTCTGTGTACACCATGTTAACCCCTTCATGACCCAGCCTATTTTGACCTTAAAGACCTTGCCGTTTTTTGCAGTTCTGACCAGTGTCCCTTTATGAGGTAATAACTCAGGAACGCTTCAATGGATCCTAGTGGTTCTGAGACTGTTTTTTCGTGACATATTGGGCTTCATGTTAGTGGTAAATTTAGGTCAATAAATTCTGTGTTTATTTGTGATAAAAACGGAAATTTGGCGAAAATTTTGAAAATTTCGCAATTTTCACATTTTGAATTTTTATTCTGTTAAACCAGAGAGATATGTGACACAAAATAGTTAATAAATAACATTTCCCACATGTCTACTTTACATCAGCACAATTTTGGAAACAAAATTTTTTTTTGCTAGGAAGTTATAAGGGTTAAAATTTGACCAGCTATTTCTCATTTTTACAACGAAATTTACAAAACCATTTTTTTAGGGACCACCTCACATTTGAAGTCAGTTTGAGGGGTCTATATGGCTGAAAATACCCAAAAGTTACACCATTCTAAAAACTGCACCCCTCAAGGTACTCAAAACCACATTCAAGAAGTTTATTAACCCTTCAGGTGCTTCACAGCAGCAGAAGCAACATGGAAGGAAAAAATGAACATTTAACTTTTTAGTCACAAAAATGATTTTTCAGCAACAATTTTTTTATTTTCCCAATGGTAAAAGGAGAAACTGAACAACGAAAGTTGTTGTCCAATTTGTCCTGAGTATGCTGATACCTCATATGTGGGGGTAAACCACTGTTTCGGCGCACGGCAGGGCTTGGAAGGGAAGGAGCGCCATTTGACTTTTTGAATGAAAAATTGGCTGCACTCTTTAGCGGACACCATGTCACGTTTGGAGAGCCCCCGTGTGCCTAAAAATTGGAGCTCCCCCACAAGTGACCCCATTTTGGAAACTAGACGCCCCAAGGAACTTATCTAGATGCATAGTGAGCCCTTTAAACCCCCAGGAGCTTCACAAATTGATCCGTAAAAATGAAAAAGTACTTTTTTTCACAAAAAAATTCTTTAGCCTCACTTTTTTCATTTTCACATGGACAACAGGATAAAATGGATCCTAAAATTTGTTGGGCAATTTCTCCTGAGTACACCGATACCTCACATGTGGGGGTAAACCACTGTTTGGGCACATGGTAAGGTTCTGAAGGGAAGGAGCGCCATTTGACTTTTTGAATGAAAAATTATCTCCATCGTTAGCGGACACCATGTCGCGCTTGGAGAGACCCTGTGTGCCTAAACATTGGAGCTCCCCCACAAGTGACTGCATTTTGGAAACTGGACCCCCCAAAGAACTTATCTAGATGCCTAGTGAGCACTTTAAACCCTCAGGTGTTTCACAAATTGATCCATAAAAATGAAAAAGTACTTTTTTTTCACAAAAAATTTCTTTTCACCTCAATTTTTCATTTTCACATGGGCAATAGGATAAAATGGATCCTAAAATTTGTTGAGCAATTTCTCCCGAGTATGCCGATACCTCATATGTGGGGGTAAACCACTGTTTGGGCACACGGCAGGGCTCGGAAGGGAAGGCGCGCCTTTTGACTTTTTGAATGGAAAATTAGCTCCAATTGTTAGCGGACACCATGTCGCGTTTGGAGAGCCCCTGTGTGGTGTGCCTATGCATTGGATCTCCCCCACAAGTGACCAAATTTTGGAAACTAGACCCCCCAAGGAACTTATCTAGATGCATACTGAGCACTTTAAACCCCCAGGTGCTTCACAGAAGTTTATAATGCAGAGCCATGAAAATAAAAAATAATTTTTCTTTTCTCAAAAATGATTTTTTAGCCTGGAATTTCCTATTTTGCCAATGGTAATAGGAGAAATTGGACCACAATTGTTGTTGTCCAGTTTGTCCTGAGTACGCAGATACCCCATATGTGGGGGTAAACCACTGTTTGGGCGCACGGCAGGGCTCAGAAGGGAAGGCACGCCATTTGGCTTTTTAAATAGAAAATTAGCTCCAATCATTAGCGGACACCATGTCGCGTTTGGAGAGCCCCTGTGTGCCTAAACATTGGAGATCCCCCACAAATGACCCCATTTTGGAAACTAGACCCCCAAAGGAACTAATCTAGATGTGTGGTGAGCACTTTGAACCCTCAAGTGCTTCACAGAAGTTTATAACGCAGAGCCATGAAAATAAAAAAAAAAATTATTTTCTCAAAAATGATTTTTTAGCCCAGAATTTTTTATTTTCCCAAGGGTAACAGGATAAACTTAACCTTAAAAGTTGTTGTCCAGTTTCTCCTGAGTACACTGATACCCCATATGTGGGGGTAAACCACTGTTTGGGCACACGTCGGGGCTCGGAAGTGAAGTAGTGACTTTTGAAATGCAGACTTTGATGGAATGGTCTGCGGGCGTCACGTTGCGTTTGCAGAGCCCCTGGTGTGCCTAAACAGTAGAAACCCCCCACAAGTGACCCCATTTTGGAAACTAGACCCCGAAAGGAACTTACCTAGATGTGTGGTGAGCACTTTCAACCCCCAAGTGCTTTACAGAAGTTTATAACGCAGAGCCGTAAAAAAAAAAGTGGGGTAAACCACTGTTTGGGCACACGTCGGGGCTCGGAAGTGAGTGAGCACCATTTGACTTTTTGAATACAAGATTGGCTGGAATCAATGGTGGCGCCATGTTGCGTTTGGAGACCCCCTGATGTGCCTAAACAGTGGAAACCCCTCAATTCTGACGCCAACACACCCCTAACCCTTATCTCAACTGTAGCCGTAACCCTAATCACAACCCTAACCCCAACACACCCCTAACCCTAACCACAACCCTAATTCCAACCCAACCCTAACCCTAAGGCTATGTGCCCACGTTGCGGATTCGTGTGAGATATTTCCACACCATTTTTGAAAAATCTGCGGGTAAAAGGCACTGCGTTTTACCTGCGCATTTACCGCGGATTGCCAGTGTTTTTTGTGCGGATTTCACCTGTGGATTCCTATTGAGGAACAGGTGTAAAACGCACAAAGAATTGACATGCTGCAGAAAATACAACGCAGCATTTCCGTGTGGTATTTTCCGCACCATGGGCACAGCGGATTTGGTTTTCCATATGTTTACATGGTACTGTAATCGTGATGGAACACTGCTGCGGATCCGCAGCCAAATCCGCACCGTGTGCACATAGCCTAATTCTAAAGGTATGTGCACACGCTGCGGAAAACGCTGCGGATCCGCAGCAGTTTCCCATGAATTTACAGTTCAATGTAAACCTATGGGAAACAAAAATCGCTGTACACATGCTGCAGAAAAACTGCACGGAAACGCAGCGGTTTACATTCCGCAGCATGTCACTTCTTTCTGCGGATTCCGCAGCGGTTTTACAACTGCTCCAATAGAAAATCGCAGTTGTAAAACCGCAGTGAAATGCGCAGAAAAACCGCGGTAAATCCACAGCAGTTTAGCACTGCGGATTTATCAAATCCTCTGCGGAAAAATCCGCAGAGGACCAGAATACGTGTGCACATCCTGAACCCTAACCCTAACCCTACCCCTAACCCTACCCCTACCCCTAACCCTACCCCTAACCCTACCCCTAACCCTACCTCTAACCCTACCCCCACCCCTAACCCTACCCCTAACCCTACCCCCACCCTTAACCCTACCCCTAACCTTACCCCTAACCATAACCCTACCCCTAACCCTAACCCTACCCCTAACCCTAGTTCTTACCCCAACCTTAGTGGGAAAAAAAAATTATTTTTTTTTTATTGTCCCTACCTATGGGGGTGACAAAGGGGGGGGGGGGTCATTTATTATTTTTTTTATTTTGATCACTGAGATAGGTTATATCTCAGTGATCAAAATTCACTCCGGCAGATTCGGCGGGCGCACTGCACATGCGCCCGCCATTTTGGAAGATGGCGGCGCCCAGGAAAGAAGATGGACGGACCCCGGGAGGCTCGGTAAGTATAAGGGGGGGGAAGATCAGGGCACGGGGGGGCGTCGGAGCACGGGGGGTGGGTCGGAGCATGGGGGGGTTGATCAAAACACGGGGGGGTGGATTGGAGCACGGGGTGGGGGATCGCTGTGCGGGGGGGTGGATCGGAGCATGGAGGGGGATCGCTGTGCGGGGGGGATCGGAGTGTGGGGGGGTTTGATTGGAGCACGGGGGGTGTGATTGGAGCACGGGGGGAGCGGACAGGAGGACGGGGGAACGGAGCACAGGACGGAGGGGAGCGGAGCACAGATCGGAGGGCTGGGGGGGCGATCGGTGGGGTGGGTGCACATAAGTGTTTCCAGCCATGACCGATGATATTGCAGCATCGGCCATGGCTGGATTGTAATATTTCACCAGTTTTTTAGGTGAAATATTACAAATCGCTCTGATTGGCAGTTTCACTTTCAACAGCCAATCAGAGCGATCGTAGCCACGGGGGGGTGAAGCCACCCCCCCTGGGCTAAACTACCACTCCCCCTGTTCCTGCAGATCGGGTGAAATGGGAGTTAACCCTTTCACCCGATCTGCAGGGACGCGATCATTCTGTGACACAGCATATGCGTCACAGGTCGGATTGGCACCGACTTTCATGACGCATACGCTGTGTCACAGGTCGGGAAGGGGTTAAATATATGTACGCGTGTTGCATGCGGATCTATGCAGATCAAACGCTGTGCGCACAGACGCCAATGTGAAACCAGCCAAAGACTTGCTTCTTATCCAGGCCAATGCTGTTTATTCAGTCCCTTGCGTAATGATATGGTGAGTGCTTCCTGTTTGGGTTCTACACTCCCTGACAGAAGTTATGTCGCTTATTCATATTATGTAAATAAAAGCTTATAACCTGACGTTAAATTTATCCATTGGTTATATAAATTATTCTTTTGAAATCTGAAACCCTCTGAAATGTGGTTTAGGTTAAGAAAATAAATTGACATGCAGAAATATTGATCAGTTAATGGACACAGAATGGTCAGATTTTGGCAAGACAAAAGTTTTGTCGCCCACAAAAAGTAATGTGATATTCAAACAAATAATTAACTTAAAATACAAATATATGTTGAATAACATTGGTGAATGAAGTTGTGGTGCTATTAGAGTCATATTTAATATTTTGTGTGACTTCCAAGAGCTTGAAGGACTGCATCCATGCGGTTCAACAATGATTCATACAATTTATTAATCAAGTCATCAGGAATAGCAAAGAATGCAGTCTTACATGCCTCCCAGAGTTAATCTAGATTCTTTGGTTTTGTCTTCCAAGCTTCCATTTTCATCCTACCCCAAACATGCTCAATGATGTTCATGTCTGGTGACTGGGCTGACCAGTCCTTGAGCACCTTGATCTTTTTTGCCTAGAGGAACTTTGTTGTAGAGATGAATGCATGAGATGGAGCACCATCCTGCTGCAGAATTTGACCCCTTTTAGGATTTGGAATATGAGAGGTAGCTAATACTTCTTGATATTTTAGGCTATTGATATTGCCTTCCACCTTGCAAATGTTTTGCATACCCCATACTGAATGTAACACCAGACCATGATCTTTCGACCACCAATTTTAACTGTTTTATGGGTATATTTTGGATCCATGCGGGCTCCAGTAGGTCTCCTGCAGTATTTGCGGCGGCTGTGGTATAATTCTACTGAAGATTCATCAGAGAAATCCAACTTCTGCTACTTTTCCAGGGTCCATCTGTTTAGCAGGCTGTGGGACTTTGCAATTGCCACACAATTTTGTATTTGCTTTTTGTTTAGTGCTGGCTTCTGGGCACTGATTCGACCATGGAGGCCATTTCGAGACAGAATCCTACAAACTGTTCTAGTTGACACAAAAACTTGAGGTGACCAGGCCTGTTGGAGCTCTCATGCAGTGGAAGAGTGGCTTGCTTTGGATTTTTTAACCAACAAACGTTCCTCTTGAGCAGTTGTCTTGCGGGGTCTGCCGGACCTGGGCTTGTCAAACACATCTCCAGTCTCTTCAAATCTTTTTTTAATTCCTTGTACTTGACGCTGAGACACATTAAAGGTGCAAGCTACCTCTGCAGTGGATCTGGTCTTCAGCCTCTTTATAATCCAGGCTTTGGTCACAGAGTGGATTTTTGGCATGTTGTCAGAGCTCAAGTTGCAGTTCAAGTGAAGGTCTGGGGTGCTGGGTTTCTTTTTATATACACACACACTAATTAACTGATCATTTACTGAGCACAGGTGAGGATGTTAACTAGGATTGGGTGCATTATATGACCAGGCGACAAAACTTTTGTTTTACCAAAATCTGACCATTCTGTGTCCATCAACTGATCAATATTTCTGCATTGATGCCAATTTATTTTTTTTAACCTAAACCAAATTTCTCAGGGTTTCAGCTTTCAAAAGAATAATATATACAACCAATGGATGAATTTAACGTCAGGTTATAAGCTTTTATTTACATAACATGGATAAGCGACATAACTTCTGTCATGGAGTGTAGTTGCTTCTCAGCAGTTGCTAATGGTCTTTACTGATTCTTACTGACCTCACCTCTTAGTGAATTAATCAAGTTGTGCAGTGATCATATTTACATCACTTGTCTTCCATAATTTTATATCATTGTTTTGTGAAGAAAGAATAATTGCAATTTTACCAATAAATTCTCAGCTCTGAGATATCATCTCTCAAGATCTTGGGCCGACATCTCCATCTGCGCATGCGCTGACCCTAGCCGGCAGCCATTCTCCCAGAGTCCAGTCCACCGCATAGGAAAGCATGTCACTGCTGGGGCTCTGGGCTTTCGCAAGATGTCGGCAGAGCCCCTGCAGAGCCGGACACCGTCAGCACAGGACACCTGCAGAATCGAAGACTCGCAGCAGGGCACCGCACATCTGAACACCCCCTCATCCCCGCCTGTGGCCGGTAAAGTATGTCCACATTTTAAGATGCACCTTCATTTTCCCCCTAAATTTTTGGGGAAAAAAGTGTGTTTTATAATTCGAAAAATACAGTAAGTGGGCCCTCATAGTTACAGAAAAAACTAAACATGTGGAAGCTAAATATGGTTTACGCATGCAATGGGGCTCAGAAGGGAGAAGGGAATTGGATTTGAAAGTTCAGAATATGCTGGATTTCTTTTCGGGACAGAGGAGCTATAGCATTTTTCCAGAGCTTTTGTGCTTCCAGTAACGTGGAAGCCCCCTATATTTTTATCAACAGATGATGTATCTGAGTGGGAACTTGCTTTTTTTCGTGGATTAAGTTGTAGCTTTTATTGGAAACATTTCGCATAATATTTAGGAACACATTTAACTAGAGGTGGGTGACCATGGTAAGCACTGCTCGGTACTCGATTGAGCATCCTGGTGCTCGAGACGCTCGGTACTCGATCGAGTATCCAGGTACTCAAGCACCATGCTCGATTCCCCACATGTTTCGTGCCTGATTTTCAGCCTGTAAACATGCAAGGATTACCTTCCAATAACAGTAATGCTGTAGCCATGTTAGTTGGGTTTATATAAGTCCTGGTGACCCCAATGCACGGAGAATTGTACCCGAAAATAGTGTAGGGGAGTTTCTGCTGGAGAAGGGACAGTGTGTTATAGTATTACAGCACCTGATGGTGCAACATGAAATCAACCGTTCTATTCAGAACAAATTCAAATAGATTATTTTTTATAATACCACTGTTAGCTGGAAACAGTGTTGTGGCACCTACTAGAGTAGAGATAGTGTATTATCATTGTGGTGAGTAATTTAAGCAGAGTTCATTGCGTTACAGTCCTTGGTGTTGCTACACTAAACCAACAGTCTTTTACAGGGAAAATTCAAATATATGCTATTCTATAATACAGTAATTAGACTCTTAGCTGCAATTACTGTAGGGTTAGCTACTGGAGTAGTGATAGCGTAGTAGAGGCATATAGTCAGGGATTATAACCTTACTGTCGTTGGTGCTGTCAGGTACAACTAAAAAAATTTTCAGGGCCAAATTTAAATGGATTCAGTTCTATAATAATACCGCTGTTATTTGCAATTATTGTAGGGTTAGCCGCTAGAATAGGGTTAGTGTATTAGAGGCATCTAGACAGGGATTATTACAGTCTGTTAGGGCTAGCGGAATGCACCAAATAATAAGACAGATAGAGTATGGTGCGTTCGCAGCTCGGGGTCCACCGTGCAGAGATGGAACCTGCTGCCAAGTAATGACAGACTATATGGCGGTACTCATAAGTATACACACGTGGGTTAAACTTCACCCAGCGTGAAGGAAGCGATCCTGTTGCGTCACAGGACCGCGGTACCGCACATAGAGCGCGAGCAAGTAGTCAGCGAACTCAACCCCAACTAGGATTGAAGTCCGATTAGACACTTGCTGGCACAACACCAGAACTGGGTGTGTAAGGAAACTAAATAATAATATTAAGGCACAAGAGTGCATGCAGTGCCGCACTGACGAACGCCACTAACCACCCAGGCTTGGGTAAGGAAAGCACAGAGGAAGAGCACAGCGCCGTACTGGCGGTCACAGCAACTTGACGCTGTAATGTGTGATTAGTGCTGTAAGATAAGTCGGGCGCTAGATAGCAAACATACACCTTCTGCGAACAGACATTCAATAGGGAGGGTTATTTAAAGAGCGACTTTCACTCACAACATACACACATTAACAATTGTACACTAGCGCATGGCCGTGCGGTCATGCGCAGTTTATATAGTTGCAGCACAGGAAGTGGCCACAGAAACTTTGCCCTTCCAAGACCTGCCAAGAGGACCAATGGAATGTGCTGCAGAGCCTGAGCACATGACCCTCGATCTCCAACGGGAGATCTTGCCCTGGGCATGCTCAGTGTGTGCAGACAAGGACTTAGTCACGAGAAGTCCGCTCGCTGCTGACCAGCACTGGCTTTAATGGCAGAAGCTGAAGAAGCAGCAGTAACTCTCTGTACAGAGTGAGACTGAGCAAGACGCTGGGACCGACGTCCCTGCTGAGCAGACTCCACTGCGGCTGGATAAGAATTGGAGACCGCAGCGGAGATGGCTCGAGATTCCCCCTGTGCAGAAGCGGGAAGTCGAGACCTAACCTTACCCCCCCTCCTAGGGCCCCCCCTCCTTGGGCCTCGCTACGCTCGAAGGCAGCAATGAGCTGTGGGGCCCGAATGTTTTCAACAGGCTCCCATGACCTGTCCTCTGGGCCATAACCCTTCCAATCCACCAGATAGAACTTTTTGCCACGTACCACCTTGCACCCCAAAATAGCGTTCACCTCGTAATCGTCCGTAGACGAACCCGATGTCCCGGCAGATGACTCGGAAAACCGGGACATGTATACGGGTTTCAAGAGGGACACATGAAAGGTGTCGGTGATACCCAAGCGTCGAGGAAGAGCCAAAAGGTAGACCACAGGATTAACCTGTTCGAGAACCTTGAAGGGACCCAAGTAGCAAGGAGCAAACTTAGTGGACTCAACTCACAGCCTGATGTTACGGGCGGAGAGCCACACCAAGTCGCCAGGAGCAAAGGTCGGAGCGGGGCGCTGATGAACATCGGTGGAGGACCTCATTCTCTCCTTGGAGGCCCGAATGGCATCCTGCGTGCGGTCCCAAATGTCCCGTGCCTCCATAGCCCAGTCTGCCACCCTGGAGTCAGCAGAAGACACAGGCATGGGCACAGGAACACGCGGATGCTGGCCGTAATTTAGGAGGAATGGAGTCTGACCGGTGGAGTCGGCTACGGCATTGTTAAGTGCAAACTCTGCCCACGGTAGCAAGGATGCCCAGTCATCCTGCCTGGCAGAAACAAAATGTCGTAAATATGTGACCAAGGTCTGGTTGGCCCTCTCTACCAACCCATTCGTCTCGGGATGATATGCCGAAGAGAGATTCAACTCAATACTGAGTAGACGACAAAGCTCTCTCCAGAATCGAGATGCAAACTGGGGACCCCGGTCACTAACAATTTTGTCTGGCTTACCGTGTAGGCGAAAGATATGCTTGACGAACAAGACAGCCAACGCCCGTGCAGAAGGTAGCCGTGGAAGAGGCACCAAGTGCACCATTTTGGAAAAATGGTCGGTGATCACCCAGATAATGGTGCAGTTACGAGACTTGGGTAAGCCCACCACAAAGTCCATCCCGACCATCTCCCAGGGCCTGTCCGCCACCGGCAGAGGATAAAGCAAACCAGCTGGCCGTTGCCGAGGAGTCTTGTTCTTGGCGCAAAAGACACACGCCCGAACATACTCTGCGACATCACGAGCCATATGCGGCCACCAGTACGTCCTCGCCAGTAACTCAGATGTCCTTTTGGTACCAAAATGTCCACCCACCCTGGACAAGTGTGCCCAAGAGAGAACCTCCGGTCGCAAATTGGATGGAACAAAAGTCTTGCCCGGGGGCACAGACTCTAGCGAAACCGGGGCCACAGTTCTCAAGCTCTCGGTGGGGACAATAAGCCGAGGCTCCTCCTCCTCCTCCGCAGATGACACAACGGAGCGAGAGAGAGCGTCGGCCCGAATGTTCTTCTCCCCAGAAAGAAAATGGAGGGTGAAATTAAACCGGGAGAAGAATAAGGACCATCTGGCTTGGCGAGAATTCAACCGCTGGGCTGTCTGCAGGTACACCAAATTTTTATGGTCTGTGAAGACTTGGAAGGGAAAACGTGCTCCCTCCAAGAGATGTCTCCACTCCGAGAAAGCCAACTTCATGGCTAGCAACTCCCTGTCCCCGATGGAATAATTCCTCTCTGCTGGTGAGAAGGTCTTGGAGAAAAAGAAGCAAGGATGCTTCCGACCTTGAGCATCCTTTTGGAAGAGGACTGCTCCAGCACCAACAGAAGAGGCATCCACCTCCATGATAAATGGCTTATCAACATCGGGGCGATGTAGGATGGGAGCGCTAGCGAAGTGTGAGTTTATAGAGTTAAAGGCCTTGGAGACCTCCTCAGACCACAATTAGGGATTCGCCCCCTTCTTGGTGAGGGCAACCAAGGGAGCTACCAAAGTTGAGAAGTGCAGAATGAACTGGCGATAATAATTAATGAACCCCATAAAGCGCTGCACCGCTTTAAGAGAATGTGGTTCCTGCCAGTCCATCACAGCCTGTAGTTTGGCAGGATCCATAGCCAATCCCTGGGCAGAGATGATGTAGCCTAGGAAAGGTAAGGACTCCTGCTCAAACATACACTTCTCCAACTTGGCACAGAGGGAGTTTGCCCGTAGGAGGTCGAAGACTTTGCAAACATCTCTCTGGTGGGAGTCAATATCTGGAGAGTAGATGAGAATATCATCCAGATAGACTACGACCGAGGTGGAAAGCATATCCCGGAAGATATCGTTCACAAAGTCTTGGAAAACGGCTGGGGCATTACAGAGCCCGAAGGGCATCACCAGATATTCATAGTGCCCATCCCTGGTGTTAAAAGCCGTCTTCCATTCGTCCCCCTCACGGATGCGAATCAGGTTGTAAGCACCCCGCAGATCTAGTTGAGTAAATACCCTTGCTCCCCGAAGCCTATCGAAGAGCTCAGATATCAAGGGCAAAGGATACTTATTCTTAACGGTGATGGCATTAAGACCCCTGTAGGCTATGCATGGATGCAATTCCCCATTCTTCTTCTGCACGAAGAAGAACCCTGCCCCAGCAGGTGACACTGACTTCCTAATGAATCCTCTTGCCAGATTTTCCTGGATGTACTGTGACATTGCCTCCGTCTCCGGGAGAGATAGCGGATAGACTCGACCCCGGGGAGGCTCAGCACCAGGCAAGAGATCAATAGGACAGTCATAGGGGCGATGGGGCGGAAGGATCTCCGCCGCCTTTTTGGAGAACACGTCTGCATAAGACCAATACTGCTTGGGGAGAGAGGAAAGATCTGCGGGTACCTCTGTAGTAGCAACCTGAACGCACTCCCTCTGACACCTACCCCCACAAGATTCACCCCATCCCAGGATTCTGCCAGAGGACCACTCGATATGAGGAGAGTGGTACCGTAGCCAAGGTATTCCCAACAGGACCTCATCAATTCCCTCAGGAATGACGAGCAGAGATATAATCTCCTGATGAGATGGCGACATGGACAGAGTAAAAGGGATGGTCTGGTGTGTTATCTGTGAGGGCAGTGTCGACCCATTCACCACTCGTATCGTTACTGGTTGAGCTAGCATAACCAGGGGTATTGCGTGACGTTGGGTGAAGGCAGAAGACATAAAATTGTCCTCCGCCCCAGAATCCACGCAGAGCTCTACCGAGTGGGAGAATGAGCCTATAGTAATTGTCCCCTTAAAGGACAATTTAGAGGCAAACGTTGCCGTGTCTAGTGTACCTCCACCTACTACCACTAGACGCTGACGTTTCCTCGACCACTGAGAACATCTGGTGGCTAGATGTCCTGACTGCTGGCAAACATGACAGACCTTGAGTGCACAAGCGGTCCGGGACTTAGATCCCGCTTGTGACACTTCCCTGGCCTCATGTGACTCAGGAACCAGGACCGGAGATTTCAGAGGTTTGGCGAAGGTAGGAGCCAGCCGAAACCTCTGCCTACACTGGGCTCACTCTAACCTCCGCTCGTTAAAACGGAGGTCAATTCGAGTGGAGACAGTTATTAACTCCTCCAGTGTGGCAGGAATCTCCCTAGTGGCCAGAGCGTCTTTAACGTGGTCAGCCAGGCCCCTCCAAAATATGGGGATAAGAGCTTTATCCGACCAATCCAGCTCAGAAGCTAAAGTGCGGAATTGGACGGCAAAATGACTGACCAAGGACTCACCCTGAGTTAATGCCAGCAGTTGGAGCGCAGTATCATGGGTGACTTGAGGTCCTAAAAAGACCTGTTTCAGAGTGCTCAGAAACAGCGGAGCACTCTGCACCACATGATCACCACGCTCCCACAGCGGCGTAGCCCATTCCAACGCCCTGTCCGACAAGAGAGACACTATAAATCCCACCTTAGCCCGCTCTGTGGGAAAATGTGCAGCCAGGAGCTCGAGGTGAATAGAGCACTGACTCACAAATCCCCTACAAAACTTGCTATTACCAGAAAATTTTTCTGGCAGCGGGAGGCGAGAAAATGTCGGAGCAGGGGTGGCAATGGACAGGGTTGCTGTAGCCACACTAGCAGCCTGTACAGCAACTGCGGTAACATCCACAGCTGAGGTTGCGCTCTCAAGAGCCGCCAACCTACCCTCCAGCTGCTGGATATACCGCAAGGATTACTGTTTGTCCGTCATTACTAGCCAGACCCTGGCGCTAGTGTAATGTTAGGGCTAGCGGAATGCACCAAATAATAAGACAGATAGAGTATGGTGCGTTCGCAGCCTGGGGTCCACCGTGCAGAGATGGAACCTGCTGCCAAGTAATGACGGACTTTATGGCGGTACTCATAAGTATACACACGTGGGTTAAACTTCACCCAGCGTGAAGGAAGCGATCCTGTTGCGTCACAGGACCGCGGTACCGCACATAGAGCGCGAGCAAGTAGTCAGCGAACTCAACCCCAACTAGGATTGAAGTCCGATTAGACACTTGCTGGCACAACACCGCAACTGGGTGTGTAAGGAAACTAAATAATAATATTAAGGCACAAGAGTGCATGCGGTGCCGCACTGACGAACGCCACTAACCACCCAGGCTTGGGTAAGGAAAGCACAGAGGAAGTGCACGACGCCGTACTGGCGGTCACAGCAACTGGACGCTGTAATGTGTGATTAGTGCTGTAGGATAAGTCGGGCGATAGATAGCAAACATACACCTTCCGCGAACAGACATTCAATAGGGAGGGTTATTTAAAGAGCGACTTTCACTCACAACATACACACATTAACAATTGTACACTAGCGCATGGCCGTGCGGTCATGCGCAGTTTATATAGTTGCAGCACAGGAAGTGGCCACAGAAACTTTGCCCTTCCAAGACCTGCCAAGAGGACCAATGGAATGTGCTGCAGAGCCTGAGCACATGACCCTCGATCTCCAACGGGAGATCTTGCCCTGGGCATGCTCAGTGTGTGCAGACAAGGACTTAGTCCCAGAGAAGTCCGCTCGCTGCTGACCAGCACTGGCTTTAATGGCAGAAGCTGAAGAAGCAGCAGTAACTCTCTGTACAGAGTGAGACTGAGCAAGACGCTGGGACCAACGTCCCTGCTGAGCAGACTCCACTGTGGCTGGATAAGACCGCAGCGGAGATGGCTCGAGATTCCCCCTGTGCAGAAGCGGGCACTCGAGACCTAACACAGTCCTTGTTAGAGAAACATCAGCGGTACAAGGTGTATCAAAATGACCCCACGTCGCTAGCTAAGAAAGGTGCCTTTACCAACATACAAAGAAAGGTACAGATCAAGCTACGCGAGATGCAGGATAACTGGTTTAGCAAGAAAGCAGATGAAATTCAGGGCTATGCAGATACCCATGACCATAAACGCTTCTACGATGTGCTCAAAGCTGTATATGGACCCCAGTCATCAAGCTCTTCACCTCTGCTTAACACAGATGGAACTAAGCTGCTGACAGAAAAGAAACAAATTCTGGAATGGTGGGCTGAGCGCTTTAATAATATTCTTTATCACCCTGCCAATATCAATGATGACGAGGCTATTGCTCGCCTGCCCCAGGTAGAAATCACCAAGGACCTTGATGTTCTACCAAGTTGAGATGAAGTCAGGAAAGCAGTAAAACAACTTTCTTGTGGAAAAGCACCCAGAAATGATGCTATACCTGCTGAGGCACATAAAGCTGGCGGCCCTACTCTGATACAAATGATGACCAAACTATTCCAGTATATGTGGAAAAAGGAACAGGATCCGCAACAGATGAAAGATGCCAGCATAATTCACATATACAAGAGGAAAGGTAATCGCCAATCTTGTGACAACCATCGAGGCATCTCCCTTCTGCCCACTGCAGGAAAGATACTGGCTCGTTTCTTGCTCAACCGCCTTTTATATCATCTTGAGCAAGGCTTATTACATGAAAGCCAGTGTGGTTTCCATGCTAAACGTGGAACAGTAAATATGGTCTTTTCAGAACGTCAACTTCAGGAAAAGTGCCAGGAGCAACACCATGACCTTTATGTAACTTTTGTTGATTTGACCGAGGCTTTCGACACAGTCAGTAGAGACAGCCTGTGGAAGATCATGGCAAAATTCGGCTGCCTGAGCAAGTTCATCTCAATCGTCCGGCAGTTCCATGATGGCGAAGGTTCTGAACGATGGAGACGAATCTGAGGCTTTCCCAGTAATTAACGGCGTAAAACAATGCTGTGTGCTTGCTCCAACCCTGTTCAGTATGCTATTCTCTGCAATGTTAAGTGATGCCTTTAACAACTGTGAAGATGGAATCCAGGTTAGGTACAGGACTGATGGCAAGCTATTCAACCCAAAACGCCTGAAGACGGTTACGAAAGTGCATGAGACTGTTATCCGTGAATTATTATTTGCTGATGACTGTGCACTTAAAGCTAGCATGGAACAGGAGATGAAGCATGAAATGGACTGTTTTTTGCAAGCTTGCGACAGTTTTGATCTCGAGATCAACATTAGGAAAACCGAAGTCATCAACCTGTTCAAGGAAAACTATACAAGCAGCCACATATCACGGTGAAGGAGCAAAACCTCAAAGCAGTCGATAACTTCACCTACTTAGGCAGCACACTTTCCCATGAAGTAACCATAGACGCTGAGGTTAATAGCAAAATTGCCAAAGCCAGTGCCACCTTCAGGAGACTGCGGAAGAATGTCTGGGAATGAAGGGGACTCAGCCTTACCACCAAGCTGAAGGGTCTATTGCGCGGTGGTCCTCACCACACTTCTCAATGCTAGCGAGACCTGGACAGTCTACAGCCGGCATGCTAAACAGCTTAATCATTTTCACATAAGTTGCCTCCACAGACTCCTCCACATCAGGTGGCAAGACAATGTCCAGGACACGGCAATTCTGAAACAAACTGGACTCTGCAGCGTTAACTCTCTCCTGCTGAAAGTTCAAGCCAGGTGGGCTGGGCACGTGGTTAGAATGCCTGACAGCCGACTACCGAAACAACTGCTGTACAGAGAACTGTGCCAAGGAAAACGCGCAGTTGGGAGTCAGAAGAAGCGCTATAAAGACTGCCTTAAGGTGTCTCTCAAAAATCTGGAAGTCAACACCAATGAATGGGAAGAGCTTGCCCTGGATCATCCAGGTTGGCAGGGCAGGAACACCTCAGGAGCACGTGCAGCTGGCGATAGGAAAATCTTTGACACAAAAAGAAAGCGCGCTGTCTGCAAGGCACAAGTAGAATCTGGTGTTCTGACCACATCTGCTTCATTATGTCAAGTATGTGGGCGAACCTTCAGGGCTCGGATTGGACTCATCAGCCACCTCCTGACCCATAACTACTAATTCTCTTCTAACTCTGAAGTCATGGTCATCTTCAACTGCGAAGGACGAACATCATTGCCTTACAGTCCTTGTTGCTGCCATGTACAACCAAAAATCCTTTCAAGGCCAATTTATAATATATTATATTCTATAATAATACTGCTTTTAGCTGCAATTAGTGTAGGACTAGCAGCTGCAGTAGGGATTTAGAGTCATTTAGGCAGTGATTACTGCCTTTCAGTTCCTGCTGCAGAAACAAAAAAATTTTTTTTAGAGGACATATATACATATTTACATATATTCTTATTCTTATCCATATTAATATAGCTGCTTCAATGTAGGCATATCTTCTGGAGAAGGGATACTAGTGCAATAAAGTCTGTGACAAAGTCACTGGCAGGATACTGGAGGGAGATATGTTCTCCTGAAACTATTAGATTCAGTGATGTGAAACCCAAAAGTTTTGCCCCAGCACACTAAGGCTGCCGTCACACTAGCAGTATTTGGTCAGTATTTTACATCAGTATTTGTAAGCCAAAACCAGGAGTGGGTGATAAATGCAGAAGTGGTGCATATGTTTCTGTTATACTTTTCCTCTAATTGTTCCACTCCTGGTTTTGGCTTACAAATACTGATGTAAAATACTGACCAAATACTACTAGTGTGACGGCAGCCTAAAGGTACCTTCACACTGAACAACTTAACAACGATAACGATAGCGATCCGTGAAGTTGCAGCGTCCTGGATAGCGATACCGTTGTGTTTGACACGCAGCAGCGATCAGGATCCTGCTGTGACATCATTGGTCGGAGCTAGAAGGCCAGCACTTTATTTCGTCGCTGGATCACCCGCTGACATCGCTGAATTGGCGTGTGTGACGCCGATTCAGCAATGTCTTCACTGGTAACCAGGGTAAACATCAGGTTACTAAGTGCAGGGCCACGCTTAGTAACCCGATGTTTACCCTGGTTACCAGTGTAAATGTAAAAAAAAAACACTACATACTTACATTCCGGTGTCTGTTGCGTCCCCCGGCGTTCTGCTTCCCTGCACTGTGTCAGCGCCGGCTGTAAAGCAGAGCGGTGACGTCACCACTGTGCTCTGCTTTACGGATGGTACGAGGGGGGAACTTGCACACGCCAGTGCTAGCTAGGGCAGATAACTACCCGTATGCTCTTGAAGGTAGGCACAAACCTTCCGGTGCTGACAGCAGCAGGTGGTGAGTTAACGCTACTCCGTGCAGAGCCAGAGACGTCCCGGCCGGTGGCGTCCCTGGACACATGGAAGAAGATTGGCCGACACTGACAAGCAGCGTGTGATGTCACTGGCCTATGGAGCCTCACTAGGGCAAAACTAACCAACGCGTTTCAAAGTGTAACGCACTCCTTCATTAGGGTTACCGCCCCATGTTTAATGCTCCATATATAAATACCCCGCTGTGTGATCCGCCTTGAGTCCCGCCCTCATGTTTGCTTCTAGCTTCCGCCCCCAAAAAACGCTATTGTGTCATCTAACCTATTTACACGGGGATTCATAGTCTTTCAGTCAATACTCTACACCAATAAATTTCTTTTTTAATTGTATTGATTCCCTAGAGTCTATTTATGCAATAGCAACACCTTGGGAATCCTAAAGTCAGCCCTTATCTTGCCCTACTAAGTTGTGGCAACAAATATATAATTTAATAAAATCCCTATATGGACAGTTAAAACTATACCTTTATAAGATAAACAAATACAAATTATGTAAAACTAAAATTACTGTAAAATTATCCTAAAATAAATATGACTGGAGTAAAAATTTTAATAATAACTAGTGTGGCTATTCAGTTGTTAGTACCAGACTAATAATGGACCTAAACTATATTCTTCCTAGGACATTATATTTAAACTCATTTAAAACCTTATAAAATTGCATTGATATAATGGGATCAACGCTGTGGGTTATTAAGTGAACCAGTCCCAATTCTTTACAGGCTATTATATGAGGCCTTGCTGCCCTCACTCCCCTCAATCTTTGATAATATTCAGAAGGCATATAATTCCAATTCACAGTTGAGTCCTTTAGGTTTCAAACTGTCCAAAGTGAAAATCCATTGGGATTCCATTCTTGACATTTGTTTTAGGAAATCACCCTCTCTTTTGTTTGGATGTACATTCGTCGAACGTTCAACGAACACCGTCGAACCCCATTGAAACCAATGGCAGACAAACACAAACACATACAAACACATAGAAAACACATAGAAAACACCTTAAAAGGTATCCAAAAGCTGACAAACTGCTCAGAAGACACAACAAACACATGGAAAAGTCACAACTACATATAGTCATGCAAAAAGAAAAGAGGTGGAGGAGTTAAAGGAGGAGGAGACACAGATATAGGCATGTCATGACCTTCTAAAATCAAGAAAGGCTGGAGTAAAAATCTAAAATCACTCTACCAACACCCAGACGTCTTGACAAAAAAAATAAAAAAATAAATATCTTTAGGGAGAATGGCGGCAGGTCCATTCAGAACACTTTCCTTAGCAGATGTAGGGGTACCCCCATTGGGAGTTGTGCCAAAAATTGAACCCAATACATTAAGACTAATCCACCATATGTCATATCCAAGGGGCAAATCAGTAAACGACAATATCGACGCGGAACAAAGTACAGTACTATGTACTGTACCTTCTTTGACGAGGCAATCAGGCGGGTCAAGAAGTTGGTAAGGGGCACCCTAATGGCCAAAACAGACATTGAGGGGGCATTCCGGTTACTAATTGTGTCTCTGAATAGTGTCCTCCCATTGCGCTGCTTCTGTGAAGGCACATACTGCATAGATCGCTGCTTGCCCATGGAGTGCTCCATATCCTGCTCACTATGTGAGGCGTTTAGTTGCTTCCTCGCATGTGTCGTCATGGAAATTTCTAAGGCGGCACATATTATCCATTACCTCGACGACTTCTTATGCCTGGGCCCAAAAGATTCGCCACAGTGTGAAAACAAGCGGTAGTCCACATGTGAGAAGGAGAGAGCTGGAGGGAGAGTGGACACCCAAGAGCCGAGGGGTTAGATTGAGAAAGGAAGAAGGCAGTGTAGCTTGCTTCATGGGTGGGGTACTCCGCTGAGTAGCAGAAATTGCTACTAGGCCAGAAAGGATTTCCTGGGCCAGATGACGTTAAAAAATAGTACTTAGGTAAACAGGCAGTGTAGCTTGCTTCATGGGTGGGGTACGCTGCTGAGTAACACAAAATTCTACTAGGCCCAAAAGGATTTCCTGGGCTGGATGCTGTTACAAAATAGTAGTTAGGTAAACAGGCGGTGTAGCTGGCTTCATGGGTGGGGTACTCCGCTGAGTAGCAGAAATTGCTACCAGGCCCAAAAGGATTTCCTGGGCCAGATGCCTTTAACAAATAGTACTTAGGTAAACAGGCGGTGTAGCTTGCTCCATGGTTGGGGTACGCTGCTGAGTAGCACCAAATTCTACTAGGCCCAAAAGGATTTCCTGGGCTGGATGCTGTTACAAAATAGTAGTTAGGTAAACAGGCAGTGTAGCTTGCTTCATGGGTGGGGTACGCTGCAGAGTAGCACTAAATTCTACTTGGCTCAAAAGGATTTCCTGGGCTATATGCCGTTACAAAATAGTAGTTAGGTAAACAGGCGGTGTAGCTTGCTTCATGGATGGGGTACGCTGCTGAGTAGCACTAAATTGTCCTAGGCCCAAAAGGATTTCCTGGGCTAGATGCCGTTATATAATAGTAGTTAGGTAAACAGGCGGTGTAGCTTGCTTCATGGGTGGGGTACGCTACTGAGTAGCACCAAATTCTACTAGGCCCAAAAGGATTTCCTGGGCTAGATGCCATTAAAAGATAGTACTTAGGCAAACAGGCAGTGTAGCTTGCTTCATGTGTGGGGTACACTGCTGAGTAGCACAAAATGCTATTGGGTACAAAACAATTTCCTGGGCTAGATGCATTTAAAAATTTGTAATTAGATCAAAAGGTGGTGTAGCTTGCTTCATGGGTGGAGTACGCTGCTGAGTAGCACCAAATTCTATTAGGCCCAAAAGGACTTCCTGGGCTAGATGCCGTTACAAAATAGTAGTTAGGTAAACAGGCGGTGTAGATTGCTTCATGGGTGGGGTACGCTGCTGAGTAGCACCAAATTCTACTAGGCCCAAAAGGATTTCCTGGGCTAGATGCCGTTACAAAATAGTAGTTAGGTAAACAGGCGGTGTAGCTGGCTTCATGGGTGGGGTACGCTGCTGAACAGCACTAAATTCTCTAGGCCAAAAAAGGATTTCCTGGGCTAGATGCCATTAAAAAATAGTAGTTAGGTAAACAGGCGGTGTAGCTTGCTTCAAGGGTGGGGAACGCTGCTGAGTAGCACTAAATTCTACAAGGCCCAAAAGGATTTCCTGGGCTAGATGCTGTTACAAAATAGTACTTAGGTGAACAGGTGGTGTAGCTTGCTTCATGGGTGGGGTACGCTACTGAGTTGCACCAAATTCTACTAGGCCCAAAAGGATTTCATATCTTAGATGCCGTTACAAAATAGTAGTTAGGTAAACAGGCGGTGTAGCTTGCTTCATGGGTGAAGTACACTGCTGAGTAGCACCAAATTTTACTAGGCCCAAAAGGATTTCCTTGGGTAGATGCTGTTACAAAATCGTAGTTAGGTAAACAGGCGGTGTAGCTTGCTTCATGGGTGGGGTACGCTGCTGAGTAGCACTAAATTCTACTAGGCCCAAAAGGATTATCTGGGCCAGATGCCGTTAAAAATAGTACTTAGGTAAACAGGCAGTGGGTGGCTGGGCTACTCTGCTGACTAGCAGACACTGAAGCTTTGGAGCAGACCTCTGAATCCCAGGCCATATTGTGAGCAAACAACTCTGCAGACGACCCCACCCACCTGGAATTGACGATGGCAACATCATGTAAAACTCAGCAAGGGGACTAAATAAAGCGTCTCCATTTTTTTCCAAAAATTCGGCCACAGACACCACTTAAGTGGCATCAATTTTGCCAGACTTTTTTAAAACGGTTGGTGAGGTGATTTTCAAAAATCATCAAGCTTTTAGTCTCCCCAAGATGACACAGGGGTAGAAAAGTCCTTGAGGATCCAGGATTTGTTCATCTTGATGAACGTTAGTCTGTCTACATTGTCACTGGAGAGCCGCGTGCGCTTATCTGTCAGCACACCACCAGCAGCGCTGAACACAAGTTCAGAGAGAATGCTGGCTGTGGGGCATGACAAGATCTCCAAGGCGTGAGTGGTGAGCTCAGGCTATTTTACAAGATTGGAAGCCCAAAATGAGCAAGGGTCCAGTTCCACAGTCATGACATCGATGTTAACTTGGAGATACTCTTGTACCATCCTCTCTAGGCGTTGGCTGTGCGTCAGACTTCTTGTCTCCTGTGGCCTTGCAAAGGATGGTCTAAAAAAATCTTGAAATGATTGGAAAAAATTGCTGTTACCACCAGATACGATGTTACTGTTACGGTTTGAATGATGACTCGATAGTCCCACGGTTGGCAAGTTAGAACTCAGAGATTCACTACGTGCACCACTGGTGTTTTGTGGAAAAGCAGATGTTAGATTCTGTAACAGTCTCTGCTGATACTCCTGCATGCGTGAATCCCTTTCTGTGGCAGGAATTATTTTGCCAAATTTGCTTTTGTACCGGGGATCTAAGAGTGTGGCAACCCAGTAGTCAGCATTACTTCAGATTCTGATAATCCGAGGGTCATGTTGCAGGTAGTGCAGCAAGAAGGCACTCATGTGTCTGGCGCATCCAGGAGGACCAAGTCATTGTTGTTTTGGTGGTGGCGAGGTGAGAATCATGCTTCCTTCGTCTGCCCTCTCCCCCCAACCTCACACAACAGAAATTTGATCAAGGTCTCCCTCATCTGATGAGTCTTCCATGCCCAGCGCCAGTTTGTCCTCCACTTCTTCCTCGCCTCCTGCACCTTCCTCAACAGTTTGGCTGCTACCATGCGCCCTCGGTAATCCCTCTCCCCCAGCCTCCAATGCCAGCCGCCTTGGTGCTGCCAACCTTCTTGACCTTGGAGATATGATCCCTTCCGCATACGACTCCTCCTGTTCCTCCTCCTCCTCCTTTTGTTCCACCACCTGACTCCGAACACTGTGCAAGGTGTGCTCCAGCATGTAAATCACCGGAATGGTCATGCTGATAATGGCATCATCAGCACTAAACATCTTTGTTGCTATTTCAAAACTGTGCAGAAGGGTGCATAGGTCCCTGATCTAAGACCACTCCTGCAGCGTGATTTGCCCCACCTCTTGATCTTGTTGGCCCAGGCTATACGTCATAACGTATTGCACCAGGGCTCATCGGTGCTGCCACAGTCGCTGCAACATGTGCAGAGTTGAATTCCACCGTGTGGGCACATCGCATTTCAGCCGGTGAACTGGCATGCCTAACGACTTCTGTAGAGATGTAAGTCGTTGAGCTGTGGGATGCGAAAGGCGGAATGAGCACACAGCGACCGTGCCCTCTGCAGAAGCCCATCTAGTCCAGTGTAGTGGGATAAAAATTGCTGGACAACCAGGTTCAAAACGTGAGCCATGCATGGCACGTGTGTGACATTGCCCTGGCGAAGGGCCGCACCCAGGTTTGCAGCATTGTCACACACAGCCTTCCCTGGCTGCAGGTTGAGTGGAGACAACCATTGATGGAACTCGGTTCCCAGAGCTGACCACAATTCCTCAGCAGTGTGACTCACATTTCCCAAACATTTCAATGTAAACACTGCCTGAAGCTGTTGAGGCCTGGTGACAGTATAGTGAGGAGATGTGCAGGATTCCTTCTGCGCAGTTACCGCTCGGGTGGCATTACCAGACAGGCTTTGGGTGCAGTTGGAGGACCGAGAGGAGGTTGAGGAGGCAGAAGCAGTGGAGGAACTTCTAGACACAGAGGATCGACGAGTAACTCGTGGGGATGGCAAGACTTGGACAGCAGCCCCTTCTCCTGATGTTGCCCTAGTTACCCAGTGCCCAGTCACCGACATGTAACGCCCCTGTCCATGTCTACTCGTCCAAGTGTCTGTGGTGAAATTCACCCTGTCGCACACAGAGTTTCTCAAGGAAGCGGTGATGTTGTGTGCGACATACTGGTGTAGTGCAGGCACAACTTTCTTTGGGAAGTATTGGCGACTGGGCATCTGGTACTGGTGCAACTTGTGCCTCATATCCATGTGACAGTTCATGCATGAAGTACTCAAGCTTGTCATTTTTTGTCCTCTACTGAGATTTTGTTGACAAATCTTACAGACAACATGAGTTGGGTCATCCTTTGCAGTGTCAAAAAATGCCCAGGCTATGCAAGGCTTAGAACCCGTGTGACCTGAAGAGCCACCACCACTGAGGATGCAGTTGTTGACGTGCTTCTAGTACTCCGTCTCTGTCCAGGAAGGCGCAACGTTACCTCGTCGTCAGACTCGTCACTAGCATCCTCCTCCACCTCCTCTGCTGACCTCATGGACTGGCGGATTGGGGTCTACAACCTCGTCATCATCATCCTGTGTGTTCTCACACCCGTCGTCCTCAGAGCCAACCTCTTCCTGCTCTGACCGAAAAGTAAAGTTTTCATTCCAATCAGGTATCTCAGTCTCATCATCATCTTCCTCATTGTCTCCACCAACAGGAGTTACAGTTTGGGAATGAGGGTCTACATTATCCTCAGAACCTTCTTCATCTGGGCCTGGATCCGACTCACAAAGATTCTGGGCATCAGTGCAGATCATTTCCTCGTCTGTGTTCACAGAAGCTCTGGAGCAGACCTCTGATTCCCAGGCTAGAGTATGCGTAAACAGCTTTGCAGATTCAACCATGTGTGTTACCCCATGCTCAGACGGTCAGCTGGAGACTTGGGAGCTGTGAGGAAGCAAGTGCGATTGGCGTGACAACTCTGAGGACTGGAGTAGTTGTGATGTTGAAGTTGACATGGAGGAGAGCCCACTTGAACGAGCACTTGATATCCGTTCATGCACCTGCTGTTTTTATGCCTCATCTGGAATTTTTGGCGATGCTTGTAGCGATGGTCGTAAGAAAGGGATCAGATCAGATTGTCCACAAAAGAAGTAGACATTATACTTTGGCAGGAAGATTGTCTTTCTTCTGCAGATGTTTCTGTTGCTTTACCACCTACCGCACGGACACAACCTTTTTTTCCCTTTCCAACACGACTAGTCCCCTTTCCACCAGCAGCAGGCCTTTTGTCACTCATTTTATTGTTTAACTAATTGGCAACTCTGTATCTGTAGTTGTTGGCACAACAACCGATGGATGAAAACTGAGCAGAACTGAGTGGCCAAACTGTGGTACTAGGCCCAAAACTATTAACTGGAATAGATGTGGTAAAAATTTAGATACACAGGCGGTGTAGTTAGTTTCACAGGCGGGCTACTCTGCTGACGTGCAGACACTGCTCCTAGGCCCGAAACTATTCACTGGATTAGATGCAGTAAAAAGAGAGATACACAGGCAGTATAGTTAATTTCACAGGTGGGCTACTCTGCTGACGTGCAGACACTGCTCCTAGGCCCAAAACTATTAACTGGATTAGATGCAGTGAAAATAGAGAAACACAGGCGGTGTAGTTTGTTTCACAGGTGGGCTACTCTGCTGACGTGCAGACACTGCTCCTAGGCCCAAAAATATTAACTGGATTAGATGCAGTAAAAATAGAGGTACACAGGCGGTGTAGTTAGTTTCACAGGCAGGCTCCTCTGCTGATGTGCAGACAATGCTCTAGGCCCCAAACTATTAACTGGATTAGATGCAGTAAAAATTTAGATACACAGGCGGTATAGTTATAGTTAGTTTCACCAGCGGGCTACTCTGCTGATGTGCAGACAATGCTCCTAGGCCCAAAACTATTAACTGGATTAGATGCAGTAAAAATTTAGATACACAGGCGGTATAGATAGTTTCACAGGTGGGCTACTCTGCTCATGTGCAGAAACTGCTCCTACAAATTAAAAAAAAACTGACTGTCACAGGGAAAGCGTAGGACCTGGTATACGAGAGATGCAGTAAAGTGGCTACCAGGTACACGTAAATTGGCCAATTTATGCGCTAAACGCTCTCATTTTTTTCATATTTCTAGTGCAGTAATGCAGTCTAACTTTCATATTTTATGATTCCATGTTTTGGCGCTACAGTGTGCTGCCTTCTTTGTTTGACTGTGTACGAGTTGGTGACTCTAGGTTCAGCAACTGTTCACAATTGATCTATGTTTGGATGTGATGGTCTGTTTTTTTAAATTTGTATTTACTAGTAAAGTTAGACTGCCCTGGCTGGTTCTTATAGGGCAAGGGCATGTGACATACACAGCCAATAACACATGCCCTTGCTTGTGCGCATCACAGGCACATTGCTGTGTGTGTGTGCACTGCTGATAGGCTGAGAAACTGCACCGCCCCACTGTAAATACGGAAAAGAAAAAAAAAAGGAGATCGGCGTTATTTCAGCACAGATCTATCCCCCGCTCCCCCCCCCCTTCCCACTTACTGTACTATACACTGAAGCAGTCTATTAACAATGATAAACAGTTTTAATGTGCAAATCAGGTTAGGCTTTAGGTGAACGAACAGTTATCGAACAGAAACTCGAACAGTCGAACGACTCAAACACCGCCCAAAACAGCTTGAATTTGAAATTGGTGAACAGTTCGACTCGAACACCGCTCATCTCTAGTTATTAATTAAAATTTTTACTCCAGTCATATTTATTTTAGGATAATTTTACAGTAATTTTAGTTTTACATAATTTGTATGTGTTTTTCTAATAAAGGTATAGTTTTAACTGTCCATATAGGGATTTTATTAACTTATATATTTGTTGCCACAACTTAGTAGGGCAAGATAAGGGCTGACTTTAGGATTCCCAAGTTGTTGCTATTGCATAAATAGACTCTAGGGAATCAATACATTTAAAAAGGAAATTTATTGGTGTAGAGTATTGACTGAAGACTATGAATGAACCTATGTAAATAGGTTAGATGACACAATAGCGTTTTTTGGGGGGCGGAAGCTAGAAGCAAACATGAGGGCGGGACTCAAGGCGGAACACACAGCGGGGTATATGCAGAGTATTTATATATGGAGCATTAAACATGGGGCGGTAACCTTAATGAAGGAGTGTGTTACACTTTGAAACGCGTTGGTTAGTTTTGCCCCAGTGAGGCTCCATAGGCCAGTGACATCACACGCTGCTTGTCAGTGTTGGCCATTCTTCTTCCATGTATCCAGGGACGCCACCAGCCGAAACGTCTCTGGCTCTGCACGGAGTAGCGGTAACTCTCCACCTGCTTCTGTCAGCACCGGAAGGTGCGCACCTACCTTCCAGAGCATACAGGTAGTTATCTGCCCTAGCTAGCACCGGCATGTGCAAGTTCCCCCCTCATACTATCCGGAATGCGGCCAGCTCCCCAGCAACCTAGCAAACGCCTTCCTGTATTAGGTATGTAAAAATTCGCAAATAGGCATTAATTGCATTTGTAATTATATTGTGTACCAGGATTGTAGTATATATAGGTGCAATATAAGGAGTTGTTGCTTGTTTATATTCTACAGGGCAACTTGGTTGGCATGCATATTAGTGGTGCGTACGAGGTGGTGCATATGATTCTTCAGGACAGCAGAGTTGGTAATATTGTGATTATTTCCAGGCACTTGTAGCGCAGCATTTCTCATTAATTAACTGCTTAACAATCAATTTCACATGCTGCTGTGCAAATGGAATAGACAACAGATGGAAATTATTGGCAATTTTCAAGACACACTCAATAAAGGAGTGTTTCTGCATTTGGGGACCACAGACCACATCTCAGTACCAATGCTTTCTGGCTAATTTTTTGGTCACTTTTGAATGTTGGTTGTGCTTTCACACTAGTGGCAGCATGAGACGGACTCTACAACCCACACAAGTGGCTCAGGTAGTGCAGCTCGTCCAGGATGACACATCAATGCGAGTTGTAACAAGAAGGTTTGCTGTGCCTGTTAGCGTAGTGTCCAGAGGCTGGAGGCACTACCTGGTGACAGGCCAGTACACCAGGAGACGTGGAGGGGGCCGTAGGAGTGCAACATCCCAGCAGCAGGACCGCTACCTCAGCCTTTGTGCAAGGAGGAAGAGGAGGAGCACTGCCAGAGCCCTGCAAAAAAATGACCACCAGCAGGCCACAAATGTGCATGTGTCTGCACAAAACGGTTAGAATCCGACTCCATGAGGATGGTCTGAGTGCCCGATGTCCACAGATGGGGGTTGTGCTTGGCATTTGCCATAGAACACCAGGATTGGCAAATTCGTCACTGGTACCCTGTGCTCTTCACAGATGAAAGCAGGTTCACACTGAGCACGTGTGACAGACGTGACAGAGTCTGGAGACGCTGTGGAGAGCGATGGTGTGGGGTGGCACTTCTTTGGAGGGCCACACAACCCTCCATGTGCTCGTCAGAGGTAGCCTGACTGCCATTAGGTACCGAGATGAGATCCTTAGTCCCCTTGTGAAGAACATATGCTAGTGCGGTTGGTCCTGGGTACCTTCTAATGCAGGACAATGCCTGACCTAATGTGGCTGGAGTCTGTCAGCAGTTCCTGCAAGATGAAGGCATTGAAACTATGGACTGGCCCGTCCGTTCCCCAGACCTGAATCCAATTGAACACATCTGGGACATCATGTCTCGCACCATTCACCAACATCACGTTGTACCACAGACTGTCCAAGAGTTGGTGGATGCTTTTATCCAGGTTTGGGAGGAGATCCCTCAGGAGACCATCTGCCGCCTCTTCAGGAGCATGCCGAGGCATTGTAAGGAGATGATACAGGCCCGTGGAGACCACACACACTACTGAGCATCATTTCCTTGGCTTGAGGCATTTCCAATAAAGTTGGATCAGCCTGTAACTTCATTTTCCACTTTGATTTTGAGCATCATTCCAACTCCAGACCTCTGTTGGATATTAGTTGTGATTTACCTTGATAATTTTTAGGTTTTATTGCTCTCAACACATTCCTCTATGTAATGAATAAAGATTTACAACTGGAATATTTCATTCAGTGATATGTAAGATGTGGGATTTTAGTGTTCCCTTTATTTTTTTGAGCAATGTATAATAGTATATTGACTTCCTACTTAAAATACATATAGACCATTTTGTTGATGTGGTTACATTGTTTTCCATTTTTGGAAAGAAGAATTTATTTCAAGAAGAATTACTAAGACAAAAAGCAGTTTTACTTCTAACATATACATTATATGTATTTCCGTTTGCTGATTTCCAACTTGTAGTTTTTACATTCTGCAGTCCAAATAAACAAGTTATATGACAAAAGCACAGCACACCATCTAACCTTTATTTTTGCCTGGAAAACTTTAAGGACTTGCTTATTTTTCTTTATGCATCAGTCATTTATGTCATCTCACCAGATGTAAGAATTATTGCGTATTTCACCTGTATTCTCTCTGAGAAAGTCCAGTAAAAGTTTGGGTTCATAACAGCCATAGCTTTCTATCACAGGTATTGCTTTACGTAGTCTGTACTGCAGCACCATAACATTTGATTATGTGAATGATTGTTAGGCTTATTTCTAATGCATTTCAAGTCAACGGGAAAAGCTGGAGAAAATCCTGAGAAGTCTGGTATAAAGATAAACTAATAAAAAATGCATTTGCCAAGAGAAAACCTTATTTTTTTTCCAGTATTTGCATTCACACCATTTCTAGGTACATTGTTATAAAGAAGCTAAGAAATAAATGAGAAAAACTAGATGTTCCCAAAAAGGTGTTACTGGATTGATAAAAATGTTTTATAATGCTAAACTATGAAATATTAAAATCATGCACTTGTATGAATGTTCTGAAAGCTGCATACATGACTACTTAATAGCAGCTTTAATGCAAAGTAGGCTCTCAAATTCTATCACCAATATGTTTCCTGCAGTGCATAATGCCAGAACCTTGAGATAATCTAAAGAGTTCCTGATTATTACAAAAGTAGGTCCTGAGAACTGCAATAGGGAACTAACAATTATGCCTGCATCAAAGAGCAGAGATGCACAGTAGAAAGTTGTTAAAGAACATGAGAAATGTAGTTGTTATGTAGGGTTAAGGAGTAGTTAAAATTCAGCAAAGAAAGACTAAAACATATATATTTAATAACCTATTTACTATATTACAGTAAACAGATTTCAAGAACGTTGGCACTTTGATGCCAGTTTTGCGTAGCTCCATGGAGCTAAGAAGGTATCGGGGCTGGGAGGGGTGTGGCAATGATCTTTTTCATTTAAAGGTAACCTGTCAAAAGGTTTTTGCTCCTTCATCTGAGAGCAGCATAATGTAGGCAAAGAAAAGCTGAATCCAGTAATCTATCACTTACTGGGTGCAGCAGTTCTGACGCAATCAGAGCTTTTAGATTTACCAGTGCAGCAGAGCTGAAAAAGCTAACCCAACACACACTAGGCTCTCAATGTACACAGTCTATAGACAGTGAGCTGCTTATCAAAGAAGGGGCAGAGTTGGACTTGCACGCACGCAACCAGCTAATCACAGCAATGGTAATCACAGCCGGACATGTGATACATTGTCGAGTTCAGTGTTTTAACCGCTACCTCATGGTACTATGTAAGCCAGCAAAAGAGTAGATATATAAATACATTTTTAATAATCACATTGAAAATACCCAATTTAGGGACAAATACATTACCCAAACCTAATATGTCTTTTGGGTTCTAAGTCTGAGCTCAAGACTCAGACCATAGGATATCTGCACCACAGGGATGGTCTATTACTGCTGTCCAGCTGTTGACTAGTTCTTGCAGTATCTATTAGGTCCCCTGATGTTTCAAGTTTTTGGGGAAATGTGATGGGAGAAATTATGGGGATTTTTTGATGTGAGATATTACAAGAGATAAATCTTACTCTTCACTGGCTTCTGATGATCCTCATCTGGAATACTGTGTCCAGTTTTGGGCACCGCATTTTAAAAAAGACATCAACAAACTGGAGCAAGTTCAGATAAGAGCGACCAGAATGGTCTGCAAACCATGTCCTATGAGGAACATTTACAGGATTTGGGAAAGTTTAGCTTGCAAAAACGAAGACTGAGAGGAGACTTAATAGCTGTCTACAAATATCTCAAGGGCTGTCATATTGTAGAAGGATCATCTATGTTCTCATTTGCACAAGGAAAGACTAGAAGCAATTGGATGATACTGAATGGGGGAGACAAAGATTAGATATTAGAAAAGCATTTTTGACAGTTAGAGTGATCAATGAATGGAAAAGGCTGCCACGAGAGGTGGTGAGTTCTCCTTCAATGGAAGTCTTCAAACAGAGGCTGGACAGACAACTGTCTGGGATGATTTAGTGAATCCTGCTTTGAGCAGGGGGTTGGACCTGATGACCTATGAGGTCCCATCTAACTCTACCATTCTATGATTCTTTGATTCTATGATCCCTTTATTTGGATCTACTCAGAATGATCTTCTAATACAGAGTGAGATTGTTCTTTATTATTCTATGGCATAATGATTTTATATGGTTTGGACTTCAACTGAGGGTACATTCCCACGGTCAGTAAACGCTGCTGGTTCGACGCTGAGTACATCTGCAGTGCCCAACCTGCAGCTTCCAGATCTTACAGCATAGTGGATGGGATTTTAAGAAATCCCATCTCCACTATGCGTGCACCAGCGCCCATGGCTCCTCTGTGGAGACAGACATATGGTGCGTCTTTCCAGACTGCAGCATGTCAATTTATCTTGCGGAGATGTAAGACTCCGCAAGATAAATATCACCAGTCCAATGTATTGGGCGCAA
This sequence comes from Ranitomeya imitator, assembly GCF_032444005.1. Classification (NCBI taxonomy): domain Eukaryota; kingdom Metazoa; phylum Chordata; class Amphibia; order Anura; family Dendrobatidae; genus Ranitomeya; species Ranitomeya imitator. Next base: position 509,995,482 of record NC_091282.1, on the reverse strand, counting down.
TGATTCCGCACGGTTCAGTGAACACATGTGAAATCACCTGAGTTCAAAATCTGGCAGCCCTTTGGAAGCAGTGGATATTTGCTGCTCCCAGAGCACTGCCGATTCTTGACTCTGGGCACATATTCGTAGAGTCCAAAAGACACATATGGAACTAGGTAGGTGATATGCATCTGTAGTGATATGTAGTGTTTTTAATGTGATTATTAAAAGTTTCTTTTTTACCTAGTCATTTTGCTGGCTTAAATAATCAAGAATAGTGGATATTTTTGCTCATCAGTTTTCTATTGTGCTTTATAGCTGGCGTGGCTATACCTGTCTGTCAAATGTATCAATGGTGGTGACATTTCTTATGACAGAAATGTCCTAGACTGGCTTAACATTTCTGGTGAGGTGCAAGGAGGTTTTCTCTTTTTTGCACAAGAGTTTAGAGTTTGCAGAGATGCTGAAGTCAGTATAAGCTACCTCAGCTGGCGACCATAAGTAGCTTATACTGACTTTAGCATCTCTGCAGACTCTGTAAACTCTTGGCGAAAAAGGAGAATTCCTTAGAAATGCACATGGGTGATTATTTGTGTATGCTATATGAAGTCATTCTGCTGTAATGGACATTATTGAATATTTTATAAAGAAGCTTTGGAAAATAATTCTATGACTGCACCAGTTATTTATATGAAGTATGATGAATTAGGTTTATGGAGAGAGCTTGATTGGAGAACCTTTTGCAAGATGAAACCCTGTTGATAAGAGATGCAAGGAGACACATGTCATCGATAAGATGTGGCATGTGCTTCTTTGTGAATTTGGCACATATAATTCCTGTATACTTCTCATTAAGTTTGGTATATGAAATACCAGTCTTAATGAATCGAGGATTGAACTAGTGCTAAGGCTGCAGTAATAATCACATGAATTTATTGGCTAGCAGATTCCCATAACAGGCAAGCAAATGGAAAAGAAATGTCTGTTTAGATAATATATTCAAGTCACTTTAGCTATATACAGTACCTGTCTATCTGCTCCTGTTACTGCTTTCAGCCAGTTGGATGAAAAGGGCTGCAGTAATTCTCCTATTTGGCCTCCGACCGAAATGAATTGATTGAAAAGCATGGAATAAATATCATTGAGCTCTCAATTTGAAATTTTAGATTAGAAGATGGAAGGTATACAGTAGCGTACCTATCCAAAAAAGTGGTTTTATATCATCTCTATTTTGGGGGCAAACTCTTTCCGCTACTGTAACATCCAATGAGATTGGCTCAATTATAATTTAACACCTCAATGGCTTTATTGTATGAATGTCCTACAGATATGTTCCAAGAGACATAATTAGCGAGACTTCTATCCATACGTGTTCTTCCTGCGCATGCATCGGTTAGGTACTTTTCATAACAGCACATTTCTCTTGACGCTTTGGAATGAATATTACTCTGTAGCTGGCTGATGGATGGGAATATATCACTCCATGTCTTTGTGTGTAATGTCTGCCAATGCTTCATTAGACACCGCCCCTTCTTTGGAAGTGTAGTAGGGTCAATGCATGACAACGTTCAATCATTTTGGGTGCATTTTACTTAGAAACAACAGGAGCCAAAAGTCATCTATAAAATGACCTTTGCTGCCAGAGATGCAGGGCACAAGTGCACGTGTTGGTAGCATCTTTCTCTAGGGTCTTAGATACATTTCCAAAGTGTAATATGCCAATTAAGGCCATGCAGGCATCTTGTGAGTTGCTCCCTGATAAATTACTGCTTTTAAGTCAGCAAGAAAATACATTCTAATCTATGGTGTGCTAAACGTAAAATCCAAACTAATTTGAATTTAATGAGTCATGTTCATTCTAGTTTTCTACTTTGTCGTTTGTCTTATTTGTAAAGATTACAAGCGGTTGTGGTGAAAACTTGACCTTTGTGCAGCCAAGCTTAGTACATTCTTTCAATTAATTTTCTTACATTGAATATTGTGTCCTACACTTTCCCTGAGGCATAAATCAATGAAGCAACTTATAAGAGCTGCTGCAATAAGTAAACATTGCTTATGTGAATCACTGTTAGGCTGAAAAAGAAAAAAAGAGTTTCTTGTTAAATATTGTCCTCTCCTTCTTGCAATATGGATGGTGTTAGCATCAAAAACAATTTAATAGGAATTGTAATTTAATAAAAGCAGCAAATGTAGATCAATTAAAGCTACACAGTACAGGTTTGATTAATATTATATCAAAAGAAGTTATTTTATAAGTATACTTTGCCTAAATAAACAAAGGCAACACATGTAATTCATAGCTCAACATGGCAAAGCTCAAAGTGAGCCTATCCTACATTGAGAGTGCTACCAAATATGTGACGTTAAACCATTTGGGTTTTAGGTCAACACTTTTGTATTTATTCATCTCATAATAGATATTAAAAGGATTATGAGCTGGACTTTTCAGGCTTGAACCTAAACATCTCACACAACGTTAATTAAATTCGGGATGCAAGTAGCCACTAGTGTTGAGCCACCTCCCTAGTGTTTGGGTTCGGTGCATCGAACAGGGAGGTGTTCGCCGAACTGTTCGTTGAACGTTCGACGAACACCGTCGAACCCCATTGAAACCAATGGCAGGCAAACACAAACACATACAAACACATGGAAAACACATAGAAAACACCTTAAAAGTAGTGTTGAGCATTCCGATACCGCAAGTATCGGGTATCGGCCGATACTTGCGGTATCGGAATTCCGATACCGAGTTCCGATACTTTTGTGGTATCGGGAATCAGTATCGGATCCATATTAATGTGTAAAATAAAGAATTAAAATAAAAAATATTGATATACTTACCTCACCGGAGGCCCCTGGACATCACCACTGGTAACCGGCAGCCTTCTGTGCTTAAAATGCGCACGTTTAGGGACTTTCATGATGTCACGGCTTCTGATTGGTCGCGTGCCGCTCATGTGACCGCCATGCGACCAATCAGAAGCCGCGACGTCATTCTCAGGTCCTAAACTCCTCATTCTAGGAATTTAGGACCTGAGAATGACGTCGCGGCTTCTGATTGGTCGCGTAGCGGTCACATGAGCGGCGCACGACCAATCAGAAGCCGTGACGTCATTCTCAGGTCCTAAACGCGCTCATTTTAAGCAAAGAAGGCTGCCGGTTACCAGCGGTGATGTCCAGGGGCCTCCGGAGAGGTAATTATATCAATATTTTTTATTTTAATTCTTTATTTTACACATTAATATGGATCCCAGGGCCTGAAGGAGAGTTTCCTCTCCTTCAGACCCTGGGAACCATCAGGATACCTTCCGATACTTGGTGTCCCATTGACTTGTATTGGTATTGGGTATCGGTATCGGCAATATCCGATACTTTTCGGGTATCGGCCGACACTATCCGATACCGATACTTTCAAGTATCGGACGGTATCGCTCAACACTACTTAAAAGGTGTCCAAAAGCGGACAAACTGCTCAGAAGACACAACGGACATGGAAAAGTCCCAACTATATATCGTATACATATGTTAGCCTCCAGCTCATGGTTTGTTTGGTTACCCCATTTATTTTTTCACTTATTTACACTAGCACCTGACATGTATTTACATTAGCACAAATTGTTGATGTCACATATTGTTTCTTTTTTTGCATATTTGCACACTTGCATATGGCTGTGTTTCTATGAGATATTGCTACATACTGTATATATATTTATTTTTTATTATTTTTTGTTTGTGGGTATATTGTGCTCTTTATTCCATTCCTTACATCAGTTTGTATATACTACTATCCGTCCTGATATTTATTATATTTGAATTAAATTTTATATCTCTCCAAGTACAGGCACATGCTGCAGTGCCAGTTGCCAATAATCAAATAAAGGCTATTTTAATTATATATCTTTTTGGTCTTCTTTATATATTATATATTAATTCATCATTATTTACTCCTTATCCCGATTTGTTTGTTGTCTTTTGTTGATAGTACTCCGAGTGGTTTGCCATTCACCTACTGTGTATCAGCAATCCCTTTCCCACTATTGTTTATTTTTTATTTTATTATTTGGGTAAATTAAATAATAGTTTCTGGCGGGTCAGTCTTTTACTGTGTACATTTTCTTACTGGCCTCTGAAGAGCATAGTCCTTCTTTTCAGAAGAGCACACAACTATGTCCAGTGGCACTTTATGCAATTCTAAACATACAGACACTGCTGGATCACAGGTCTGACAGCGTCCACAGTGTCTCCATATGCCTCATTATAGGGAATCTTCCACCGAGGTTTCGGTCTGAATCACGTAGATCAGAGACTTACACAAGAACCCAAGTGCAAGCTCCCAGTGCAGAGCGCAGGATAAATATGCGCCGAACCTCACTGTGATCTTTTGGAGGCAGAAGGAACAAAACAGCAGGTGAAGAATTGGGTTAATTTATTGTTTACGACATTCCTTGTGTGGTATAAGTGATTAAGCGACTTTATTTTTCTGTTTGGTGCGATTACAGAGATACAAAATTTATAGCGGGTTTTTAGGTTTGGCTGCTGTCACACACTAAAAAACGCTTTTTCTTGCAAAAATATTTGCATCTCCATATTTTGAGAGCTAAAATTTTTCCACATTTTTGCACACATAGTCATGTGAGGGCTTGTATTTTGCACGACAAGTTTTATTGGTTCCATTTTCAGACACATGACATTTTTTTCTATTCAAATTTTTGCAAGGCAGAGTGATCAAAAGCCAGCAATTTAGGATTTTGTTTAGTGGCAGAGGGGTTTATGTTGTTCCTTGTGTGGTAAAACTGATAAGGCAGTTTTATTCTTTGGGTCAGTATGATTACAACGATACCCCATTTACATTTTTGTATGTTTTGCCACCTTTACACAATAAAAACAAATTTTTTTTGAGGTATTACGCATCAATTTATTTTAAGACCTATAACTTTTTTATTTTGAAGCTGATGGATCTGTTTGATGCCTTAATTTTTGCGAGACAAAATGCCATTTCCAGTGGTACCATTTATATTTATATTTGTCTTCTTGATCACGTTTTATTCCACTTTTTGTTCACAGTATGATATTAATGCATTGTCTTTTGCCTTGATACTTTTTATGGTGTTCAATAAAGGGGCTAACTACTGGGACAGTATCATAGGTCAGGTCATTACGGATGTGGCAATATCAAATATGTGTACTTTTATTGTTTATATTTTTTTTCATAAAAATATTAATTCATGGGTACGATATATTTAGAATTTTTTTTTATAATTTATTGACTTTTTAAAATATTTTTACAATATTTTAAAAACTTTTGTTTTACTTTCTTTAACTTTTCTACTTTGTCCCACTATTGGATTTTCATTTTTTGCTGGATGATTGCTTGTTTAGGAGAGGGATGCAGAAGCATCCCTATGCTATGCAAACTGTCAGCTCTGCACTGGCAGGCAGAGTTGCTGATCATGCTCTGAGCATGATCCAGCAACTTTGCTAGCTCTTGTGAGCCGGATGTCATCATGACGACATCACGTCACTATGGCAATGATCAGGAACCCCCGATGACATTGCGGGGTCGCCGATCAAAAAGCAAAGGAACTTTCCTCCCTCTGCCTGCTCCAGAAATGCTGCAGTTGAGTTCAGTCTTAGAATTTAGCGAGTTAAAGTGCCAGGAGCATCACAGGACTGCTGCTGCCACTGAGTGCTGGGTGTCAGCTGTCAGAATTAGCTGACACCCATCGGCACTCACATGTGCACAGCCTGTGTGAATGCAAAATTGCTGGGATGTATCTATATGTCCCTGGTCAATAAGGCCAAGGTCACAGAGATGTATGGATACATCTCAGATGGGAAAGAGGTTAAATTACTTTATTCTGGGTGTGTGTTTTTTATACAATATGACTATGGGGTTAGTAATGGGGGTGTCTTATAGATGCCTCTCCAATATAAACCTCTGGGCTTTATGTCACAAAGGTGACATCAACCCCCTAACTATCACCCCACTTGCCAATGCACCAGGCAAGTGAGAAGAGCTTGGCTAAGTGCCAGATTTGGCTCATCTTATGGATGTGCCATTTCTTGGGTGGCTGAGAGCTGATGTTTTTAGTCTGGGAGGGGCCAAAATCAGTGGCCCCTTCCTAGGCTTTTAACATCAGCCCGCAGCTGTCTGTCTAGCCTTTTCTGGTTATTAGATATAAAAGGACCCTACGTCATTTTTGGGGGGGTCCCCCACTTTAATAACCAGGATAGGCTAATTATGCAGCTGTGAGATGATATTAATAGCCTGGGAACCTTTTTGAATATTGTCTCTTTCCCAGAATATTAACATCACTCCCAGCCCTCAGCTTTCCCTCAGCTGTTTATGAAAATTATGGGGGACCCCATTCTGTTTTTTTATTTATTTTTTTATTTATTAACTAGTATAGCAAAATACACACCCAAGGTAACCTTATTTTTCAGCGTTTAGGTGATAGCGGCTGGAAACTTCAGTAACCCTATAATGTCTCCCAAAGTTTCAAATGATGTTTCCGGGCCTCGCAGTTGTGGTGAGACAAGGTGGCTTTGATCTCTGGCATCTGCTGTTAGACAGGGACCTACAGACATTAGAAGATTTTCCCCTGAGCTGCAGTGGACTACCGTTCCCAGGGACCCTTGTTTCAGTCAGATGACACAGCCTGGATTGGATGAGGAGGGACTGGGAGGAAGGAGCTGGGCAGAAAGTGAAAGCAAAAGTTCAGAGAAAGAAGCGCGCGTGGAAACTTGCTGTGAGAGACTGAGCATGGCGGATTTGCATCCCTCTATGCTGCAGTGTTGCTGTCCCCTCGGATATACCCACGCTACTGGAGAGAGCGGGGCTTGTTTTTACCCTCTGAAGCAAGTTACATCAAGAACTTGGAGAGTTCTGCCGGCACTTCCACCATATAAAGGACTGAATCCGGCCACCCCCAGCTGATGTCCAGAGACCCATCCGACTATTGGAGATGCACAGTGAGTGCCCTTCTGAGACTTGTGGTTCTACCAGCGCTATTTACAGTGAGTACACTACAGCCCAGACTATTGCCATTACTATTCATCTAAGTGTACCAACTGTTCTAATTTGCGCGCCAACATCCACAGCAACTGGGCCCCAATGTTTGGACTGAGTTAAACCAGAAGAGACAAAAAAAACCTGCTACGTTATACTTGCAGGGTTGAAGTAGAATTAGAGTGTGATGTATATATGACTTTGACAGAGCACAGTTACTTGTATTGCATGTTATTCTTTTAAATCCATCTCATTTATGCTGCATAGCAATAAACCTGTTAAACTGTTTTACTCTTGATCCCTGTGAGTGTGTACTGAGTGTGGCAGGGGCCTCCCGAGTCAGCCCCTGGCAGAAGATAATAGTCCTTCTGCAGTCCCAGAGAGAGAGAGAGTTCCAATCAAGATTCGGGTGGAGGCACTGCGCCCTGGAGAGGTGAGACCCCTCATACCACCCAGTGTACCGTGGGAGCCTTAAAGGGGTGTTTCAGGCCTAAAAGATAAAGATGACACATTTCCTTTGTATTTTAGGCAAAAACATATTACCGTATATACTCGAGTATAAGCCGAGATTTTCAGCCCAAATTTTTGGGCTGAAAGTGCCCCCCTCGGCTTATACTCGAGTCACGGTAGCGATGTGGTCGGCGGGTGAGGGGGTGAGGGCGCTGGGGTATACTTACCTAGTCCCAGCGATCCTCGCGCTGTCCCTGCCCTCCCACGGTCTTCTGTGCTGCAGCTCTTCCCCTCTTCAGCAGTCACGTGGGACCGCTCATTACAGAAATGAATAAGCGGCTCCACCTCCCATAGGGGTGGAGCCGCCTATTCATTCCTCTAATCAGCGGTGCCGGTGACCGCTGATAGAGAAAGAAGCTGCAGCGCCGAAGACAGGAGGGGACAGGCGGAGACAGCGCGAGGATCGCCAGGACTAGGTAAGTATGCAATATTCACCTGTCCTCGTTCCAGCCGCCGGGCGCCGATCCATCTTCCCGGCCGGCGCCTCCATCTTCCCGGCGTCTGCGCTCTGACTGTTCAGGCAGAGGGCGCGATGACGCATATAGTGTGCGCGGCGCCCTCTGCCTGATCAGTCAGAGCAGAGACGCCGGGAAGATGGAGGCGCCGGAACGAGACGCTGGGAGCTGCAATCAAGGGAGGTGAGTATGTGGTTTTTTTTTTTTATTGCAGCAGTAGCAGCGGCAGCACAGATTAATGTGGAGCATCTATGGGGCACAGTGAACGGTGCAGAGCACTGTATATGGCACATCTATGGGGCACAATGAACGGTGCAGAGCACCGTATAAGGCACATCTATGGGGCACAGTGAACGGTGCAGAGTACTGTATATGGCACATCTATGGGGCACAGTGAACGGTGCAGAGCACTGTATATGGCACATCTATGGGGCACAATGAACGGTGCAGAGCACTGTATATGGCACATCTAGGGGGCACAATGAACGGTGCAGAGCACTGTATATGGCACATCTAGGGGGCACAATGAACGGTGCAGAGCACTGTATATGGCACATCTAGGGGGCACAATGAACGGTGCAGAGCACCGTATAAGGCACAGTTAGGGGGCACAATGAACGGTGCAGAGCACCGTATAAGGCACATCTATGGGGCACAGTGAACGGTGCAGAGCACTGTATATGGCACATCTATGGGGCACAATGAACGGTGCAGAGCACTGTATATGGCACATCTAGGGGGCACAATGAACGGTGCAGAGCACCGTATATGGCACAGCTAGGGGGCACAATGAACGGTGCAGAGCACCGTATAAGGCACATCTATGGGGCACAGTGAACGGTGCAGAGTACTGTATATGGCACATCTATGGGGCACAGTGAACGGTGCAGAGCACTGTATATGGCACATCTAGGGGGCACAATGAACGGTGCAGAGCACTGTATATGGCACATCTAGGGGGCACAATGAACGGTGCAGAGCACTGTATATGGCACATCTAGGGGGCACAATGAACGGTGCAGAGCACTGTATATGGCACATCTAGGGGGCACAATGAACGGTGCAGAGCACCGTATAAGGCACAGTTAGGGGGCACAGTGAACGGTGCAGAGCACCGTATATGGCACAGCTAGGGGGCACAATGAACGGTGCAGAGCACTGTATATGGCACAGCTAGGGGGCACAATGAACGGTGCAGAGCACCGTATAAGGCACATCTATGGGGCACAGTGAACGGTGCAGAGTACTGTATATGGCACATCTATGGGGCACAGTGAACGGTGCAGAGCACTGTATATGGCACATCTAGGGGGCACAATGAACGGTGCAGAGCACCGTATAAGGCACAGCTAGGGGGCACAGTGAACGGTGCAGAGCACCGTATATGGCACAGCTAGGGGGCACAATGAACGGTGCAGAGCACTGTATATGGCACAGCTAGGGGGCACAGTGAACGGTGCAGAGCACCGTATATGGCACAGCTATGGGGCACAATGAACGGTGCAGAGCACCGTATAAGGCACAGCTATGGGGCACAATGAATGGTGCAGAGCACTGTATATGGCACATCTAGGGGGCACAGTGAACGGTGCAGAGCACTGTATATGGCACATCTATGGGGCACAGTGAACGGTGCAGAGCACCGTATATGGCACAGCTAGGGGGCACAGTGAACGGTGCAGAGCACTGTATATGGCACATCTATGGGGCACAATGAACGGTGCAGAGCACCGTATATGGCACAGCTAGGGGGCACAATGAACGGTGCAGAGCACTGTATATGGCACATCTATGGGGCACAGTGAACGGTGCAGAGCACCGTATATGGCACAGCTAGGGGGCACAGTGAACGGTGCAGAGCACCGTATAAGGCACAGCTAGGGGGCACAATGAACGGTGCAGAGCACCGTATATGGCACAGCTAGGGGGCACAATGAACGGTGCAGAGCACTGTATATGGCACAGCTAGGGGGCACAGTGAACGGTGCAGAGCACCGTATATGGCACAGCTAGGGGGCACAATGAACGGTGCAGAGCACTGTATATGGCACATCTATGGGGCACAATGAACGGTGCAGAGCACTGTATATGGCACATCTATGGGGCACAGTGAACGGTGCAGAGCACTGTATATGGCACAGCTAGGGGGCACAATGAACGGTGCAGAGCACTGTATATGGCACATCTATGGGGCACAGTGAACGGTGCAGAGCACTGTATATGGCACATCTATGGGGCACAGTGAACGGTGCAGAGCACTGTATATGGCACATCTAGGGGGCACAGTGAACGGTGCAGAGCACTGTATATGGCACATCTATGGGGAAATAATGATCTATTTTTATTTTTGAAATTCACTGGTAAATGCTGCATTTCCACCCTAGGCTTATACTCGAGTCAATAAGTTTTCCCAGTTTTTTGTGGCAAAATTAGGGGGGTCGGCTTATACTCGGGTCGGCTTATACTCGAGTATATACGGTATATATACAGTATATATATTTATATATATATATATATATATATATATACATATATATTTTTATCTTATACATTTTAAAAATTAAAGAAAACCTAATGGGCCAATGCACAAGTTTGGGCACCCTGCATGGTTAGTATTTTGTAGCACCCCCTTTTGAAAATATCACAGCTTTTTAACGCTTTGTGCAGCAAGACAACAGTCTTTCAATTCTTGTTTGATTTTCATCCATTCATCCTTGGAAAATTCTTCCAGTTCTGTGAGATTCCTGTGTCATATTGCATGTACTGCTATTTTGAGGTCTAGCTACAGATGTTCAATTATGTTCAGATCAGGGAACTGTTAGTGCCAATGTAAAATTTTCAGCTTGCACTTTTCGAGGTAGTCTATTGTGGATTTTGACTTGTGTCTAGGATCATAATCCATTTGTAGAAGACCTCCTCTTTTCAACTAAAGCTTTTTTACAGATGGTGTTATGTTTGCTTCAAGAATTTGTTGAAATTTCATTGAATCCATTCTTCCCTCTACCCTTGCCATTGGCTGCAAACATAACCCCAAACCATGATTGATCCACATGCATGCCTAATGTTCTTGTTCTGGAACTCAGTGCCCGTTTTCCTCCACACATACCTTTGATCATTGTGGCCAAATAATTCAATTTTGACCTTATCTGTCCACAGAATTTGTTTGGAAAATGCATCAGGCCTGTTTAAATACTTTATTTTTGTTTTGCATATGTCTGACACTGAAATTTATTTTGTGGATGCAGGAGAGATTTTTTTTGATGACTCTTCCATGAAGGCCAAATTTTTGCAGGTGGCTCTCTCACTGAAATTTTGCTTGGTCTTCCAGACCTTATCTTGACTTCCACTGTTTCTTTTTTACTGCTATTTTTTAATATTTCAAATTGAGGAAAGGTTAACTTGAAAATGCTTTGCTATCTTCTTATAGCCTTCTCCTGCTTTGTGGGCCTGCACAAATTTCATTTTCAGAGTTTAAGACAGCTGCTGTGAAGAACCCATGTCTGCTGTTTTTTGGCACAAGGTTGGAGGACGCTGTTTTTTTTATAAAGCTATGAAATATGCATCACCTGGCCTTTCCTAATGATGATAGTGAACAAGCCATAACCCCAACAGCCTAATTGAGGTCTGAAACCTTGGTTCGAGAACACAAATAACCAAGAGTGGCCAAACGTTTGCATGGGCTCATTTTCCTTTTTGCAGTTTTTAAAATGCAAAAAATTATACTGTATTTTTCATTTTGTCTGAAATACAAAGGAAATGTGTCATCTTCAAGTTTAGGTCGTTTAGATATCATTTTATCTTTAACTTGATTATCTGTTCACAAAAACAGTAATTTTGACCAAGGGAGCCCAAATTAATGAAAATCTGCTAAAAACTTAATTTATGATCCTGATATGTCCATCAGCATTTATCTCATCTACCTGGCACACTCACAGAATGTTAGCATCCCGTCGCGGAGCAATGACGCTTCTGGACTCTGATGAGATCATGTCTCCCTAGAATATCACAGAGCTTAACAATATCGACGTGCTGTCCACACTGATGTAGTTAAGGATTGTATTGGCTCCAAGTGGGCCTCTCTGAGTGTGGACCCTAAGCATCCGCACTCTCTGCCTGCCAGATAGCTATGCCGCTATTTAGGATGATAAAGAACTTTTGACCTAACGCCATCTTTGCTGCAGGAACATTGTCTGCTAAGGACAGCACATCATGCTGTAGACATACATACTGCTCTCCCAAGAAAACATGAAGCACTAGTGACTCCTTGTTTTACTTTTTATATAGGGAATGAATAAGAAATGCACCAGAATAAGAAACCTTTTTAAAATTCTCAATTCAATCCTAATATTTAAAAGAAAAAAACAGACAGGTAAAACAGCATAAATACCTACATGGTAAGCTACAGCTGTATTGTGCAGTGCCTATGCAAAGTACTTTTAGGCCTTTGTGGTACTTTCTTTTATATCTGTTTATAAAGACATAGGCATATCTATGATACTAAACTTTCCTATAGTAATAAGAGTTCTGTGGGCAGCTACTAAGCTCAGATAGTGGTAAGAGCACTGATATAAAAGCTGAATTATCTCCCTGAAATACCTGTACATCATTTCATTTGCATTCCACTCTATTGTTTTTCTATTGTATTGCCAACCTTGCATCTTCTGCTTTGATTTCCATTATGTTATAAATCGAAATTAATATCAAGAGCATTTTTTCAAGCCTTTTTCACTTTATTACACAATAAGCACACAAAGTCACTTGCTTTTATTGTTCCTATACACCTTGCTTTGATAAAAAAGCATACATCAACCCTATCAGATGTCCTCTCCTACAGCATATTTTTTATATCATAAATGGATTCTAATTTTTCAACAAAGGCTACTGTGGTAAGCAAATGCAAACAGATGTAGTCGAGCTCACCTTAGTTGAGGCTTTCAATAATTCTCAGCATTGAAATGCCACTTCTGTCCTTTGTGGCCAAAGATTGCATAGCAAGTAGAAGATTTTTCAGCCGATTCTTGATTAAAATTCTTCAAAAAACTTTTATGCCATATAGTAAAAATTGTCACTCACAATAAATCCAAGCATAATGTAGTTTCTTACGTGTTTCAGACAGAAGAAAAGCCTGCCACTACAGTTGAAAGGAAATATAGAGGAGGGAGCATAATCTGACATGAGCTGATTACTCTTCTGACGCCATTTGGTGATGTTGGCGCGCTTCAATGAGATGTGTGGTGCTTCAGAACACTCGTTGCAGAGATTGGAGCAGCGGAAGAATGAGGAGGAAAGGTAAGCATTATATTTTTTTTAATTGTGATGGCCATAATGCTGTACAGAGGATTATGGGAGTGCAGTATACTGTATGAAGGACTACAGTTGTGGCCAAAAGTATTGACACCCCTGCAATTCTGTCAGATAATACTCAGTTTCTTCCTGAAATTGATTGCAATCACAAATTCTTTGGTATGATCTTCATTTAATTTGTCTTAAATGAAAAAACACAAAAGAGAATGAAGCAAAAAGCAAAACATTGATCATTTCACACAAAACTCCAAAAATGGGCCCGACAAAAGTATTGGCACCCCTCAGCCTAATACTTGGTTGCACAACCTTTAGCCAAAATAACTGCGACCAACCGCTTCCAGTAACCATCAATGAGTTTCTTACAATGCTCTGCTGGAATTTTAGACCTTTCTTCCTTGGTAAACTGCTCCAGGCCCCTGATATTTGAAGGGTGTCTTCTCCAAACTGCCATTTTTAGATCTCTCCACAGGTGTTCTATGGGATTCAGGTCTGGACTCATTGCTGGCCACTAGGGTTGAGCGACCTTTACTTTTATAGGATCGGGTTTCACGAAACCCGACTTTTTCAAAAGTCGGGTCGAGTGAAATCGGCCGATCCTATAAAAAAGTCGGGGTCGTCCGAAACTCGAAACCCAATGCAGTGCATTGGGTTTCCATGGTTCCCAGGGTCTGAAGGAGCGGAAACTCTCCTTCAGGCCCTGCGATCCATATTTTAGTGTAAAATAAAGAATTAAAATAAAAAATATCGCAATACTTCCCCTCTGACGCGCCCTGGTACTAATCGGGAACCTTCCTTCCTTAGAATCATCCTTCCAGGACCTTGCGGTGATGTCACGGCTTGTGATTGGCCGCACGGCCGCCCATGCGACGTGACCAATCACAAGCCGCGACGTCACCGCTGACGTCACCGAAGGTCCTGGAAGGGCTGATTCTTAGGAAGGAAGGCTGCCGGAAAGAAGCAGGGCGCGTCCGAGGGTGAGTATATTCTTATTAGGTATATACTCACCCTCGGACGCGCCCTGCTTCTTTATTTGTACTGAATGTTTATTTGTAATGTGGTTTTGACTTACTCTATATTTTTGGTAAATAATGATTTTATTATTTTCATTGTTTTGAAGCTTCTTGGCAATAATATAAAGAAGATGCGACAGGACAACACTCGGTGGATGCCATATCTGTGTTTTCAATTGAAAAAAAACTTTCAGTTAACTACTTGCAGGAGAAAGCTTTTGTAGCTGGTGGCCAATTTTTGTACTGTACCAGATTTTTGTTGTATGTGTTTGTTTTTAATGTTAAAATGTCTGCATTTGATATCTCTCCAGTATTTTCTTTTTTATAAGCAAAATACTTATTTTTATATTTTCTGATGTTTTATACCGGAGTGTTCCTCGGGGCACGCTTATAAAGTGTCTTATATATGTGTTTCTAATGAGTCACATTTGTCATGTCTCACGACTTGAGAAATCATTTAATATTTGCATTGCTTGTGTTCGTTCCTTCTTTCTAGGCAGAAGTTTGCCTTTCCCTGTATTTTGTCCCAACTCTCTCACTGTAGTCTTGTGATGTATGTTTGTTCACGCCCTTATTCTCCATTTTGTTATCATTCCTCCATCTGTATGCATCCTACTACATGTCCTCTGTTGAATATTCCTTTTTACCTGCTACTTTCATCATAATACAAGAATTTCAGTTAAAGCAACTCTCTTTTCCTGGAGTCTTCTTACACGAGATCGTGGCTGAGTTAAGCTGTCTGATTAATCGGTATGAACGTGAGTACAGGTGAATACGGAAGCGCCTAAAAAGAAAGGTCTATCCAGGCACCACTACGTTCTACATATCCATGAGTCAGAATAACATTATATTTTTTTTCTAATTGTTGCTCTAAGAGATCTCAAAGATTTCATGGTTTGGAAATGATTGTTATGCCTTTACTGTCTTATATAAAAAAAACTGAATGGACACTTGTCAGCTCTTCTCAGGTGAAATGTTAGCAAGTTCCGTCTGTTGGGCCATTATTCTAGGTCATACCCCCAGATCTGTGAACTGAGCAGTAAGGAAAATTAGCTGGTCTAAGAAGCATATCCATCTTTCCTACTTAAACACTTTCTTCATTGCTACTTAATGTTTTATATTTTAAAGCCATTGTAAGATTTTATAGAAGGAACTGATTGTCATTAGCACCATAGGTATCATCAGATTTTAAGGACAGTGGGCAATCATTCAGCACTTTTTTGTAGGCATACATCCTCTCCCCAGCAACCTGTATGCATTTGACATGACATTATTTGTTCCTGTTATTGCATTACTTTCTTCATTGATTCCTTTTGCATAATTTATATGTAGTTTTAGTGCTGGTTTTGTACTCTGAGCTTGTTGCCCTGTGCACAATATTTTAAGACAGACTGAAATGTCAAGTTTGTTCTGTCAAAAGCAGTAGTGTTTCAAAATAGATAAAAAACAACATAAAGACTACATTCTAGAGCTGCTGATATACTTATAAAGACAGTAAAATGTGATAACAACTATTAGCAGGCCATCTTTAGTATGTAGGTTTGATGAATCGGTGAGTGGTTGTATTGTATTGTGTGTGGTATTGTTATTAGTATTGTGAACTTTATTAAAATGTTTGCCTTCTGATTCAGTGTTTACTTTTCTTAATTTCCAAAATGCTTGATTTCTTTGAAGGTTGTGACTTCTGTCTTTACACACTTCTTTCTTAACCCCTTCCCAACATGCGCCATATATGTACAGTGCTGTGGGATCACATGAGCTCACACCAAGCACCGTCATGATCAAATGTGGGTGTCAACTCAATATGAGAGGTGACGCCCTGCTAGCATTGATCGTGGGCGTTTAGCCCCTCTGAGGCTGCTGTCAATAGTGACAGTGACAACAATGGGCATCGCAGAGGGTGGTAGCTCCCTCTCTGCTCCCATGATCACAATGCGTTTGCCATTGCTTTGTGCCGACGGTCTCCATGGTGACCCCGGGATGAAAGATGGCTGCAAGGTCACCCAGGGACTATGGCCTTGGCCTTTAAGCTCTTTGAGAGTAGGAGCTGAAATGCCTCCTCCATGCCTGCAAGACGCTGACCTGATGCCCTGCAATTTAAATGCATTGCAAAGTATGAGATCAGGAAACATAGATGTCCCATACTGGGACAAGGTAAAAATGTATAGGCTCGTCTAAGGTTGCCTCCCCCTGTTTGATGCGGCGATGAGCCTGCAACTTTTCTCCGATCCACCCATGGCTGTTAACATCTTAAATGCTGTTGTCAATCTCTGACAGCAGCATTTAACATACCTGTGCCGGAAGCGCATCATAAACCCCCGCCCATCGGCATACACGGGCAGCAGTGGTCTGGTCAGTGGAGGTCTAGTGGAAGGAGTGACCGCAGACAGGCCTCAAAGGCCGAACATAAAAAAATTGGCCTTGCTGTAGGCAATTTGAAATTGTTTCCATGGGTTACACGGGCAGCAGTGGTCTGGTCAGTGGAGGTCTAGTGGAAGGAGTGACCGCAGACAGGCCTCAAAAGCCTAACATAAAAAAATTGGCCTTGCTGTAGGCAATTTGAAATTGGTTCCATGGGTTACACGGGCAGCAGTGGTCTGGTCAGTGGAGGTCTAGTGGAAGGAGTGACCGCAGACAGGCCTCAAAGGCCTAACATAAAAAAATTGGCCTTGCTGTTGGCAATTTGAAATTTGTTCCATGGGTTACACGGGCAGCAGTGGTCTGGTCAGTGGAGGTCTAGTGGAAGGAGCTACCGCAGACAGGCCTCAAAGGCCTAACATAAAAAAATTGGCCTTGCTGTAGGCAATTTGAAATTGGTTCCATGGGTTACACGGGCAGCAGTGGTCTGGTCAGTGGAGGTCTAGTGGAAGGAGTGACCGCAGACAGGTCTCAAAGGCCTAACATAAAAAATTGGCCTTGCTGTAGGCAATTTGAAATTGGTTCCATGGGTTACACGGGCAGCAGTGGTCTGGTCAGTGGAGGTCTACTGGAAGGAGTGACCGCAGACAGGCCTCAAAGGCCTAACATAAAAAAATTGGCCTTGCTGTAGGCAATTTGAAATTGGTTCCATGGGTTACACGGGCAGCAGTGGTCTGGTCAGTGGAGGTCTAGTGGAAGGAGTGACCGCAGACAGGCCTCAAAGGCCTAACACCAAAAAATTGGCCTTGCTTTAGGCAATTAGAAATTGGTTCCAGGGATACACGGGCAGGAGTGGTCTGGTCAGTGGAGGTCTAGTGGAAGGAGTGACCGCAGACAGGCCTCAAAGGCCTAACATAAAAAAATTGGCCTTGCTGTAGGCAATTAGAAATTGGTTCCATGGGTTACACGGGCAGCAGTGGTCTGGTCAGTGGAGGTCTAGTGGAAGGAGTGACCGCAGACAGGCCTCAAAGGCCTAACATAAAAAAATTGGCCTTGCTGTAGGCAATTTGAAATTGGTTCCATGGGTTACACGGGCAGCAGTGGTCTGGTCAGTGGAGGTCTACTGGAAGGAGTGACCGCAGACAGGCCTCAAAGGCCTAACATAAAAAAATTGGCCTTGCTGTTGGCAATTTGAAATTGGTTCCATGGGTTACACGGGCAGCAGTGGTCTGGTCAGTGGAGGTCTAGTGGAAGGAGTGACCGCAGACAGGCCTCAAAGGCCTAACACCTAAAAATTGGCCTTGCTTTAGGCAATTAGAAATTGGTTCCAGGGGTACACGGGCAGCAGTGGTCTGGTCAGTGGAGGTCTAGTGGAAGGAGTGACCGCAGACAGGCCTCAAAGGCCTAACAAAAAAATTGGCCTTGCTGTAGGCAATTTGAAATTGGTTCCATGGGTTACACGGGCAGCAGTGGTCTGGTCAGTGGAGGTCTAGTGGAAGGAGTGACCGCAGACAGGCCTCAAAGACCTAACATAAAAAAATTGGCCTTGCTGTTGGCAATTTGAAATTGGTTCCATGGGTTACACGGGCAGCAGTGGTCTGGTCAGTGGAGGTCTAGTGGAAGGAGTGACCGCAGACAGGCCTCAAAGGCCTAACACCAAAAATTGGCCTTGCTTTAGGCAATTAGAAATTGGTTCCAGGGGTACACGGGCAGCAGTGGTCTGGTCAGTGGAGGTCTAGTGGAAGGAGTGACCGCAGGCAGGCCTCAAAGGCCTAACATAAAAAAATTGGCCTTGCTGTAGGCAATTTGAAATCGGTTCCATGGGTACAGGGGCAGTAGGGTTGAGCGACCTTGACCTTTTTAGAGTCAAGTCGTGTTTCGCGAAACCCTACTATCTTAGAAGTCGAGTCGAGTGGAATTGGCCGATTATGGCGAAAAGTCGGGTATCGCCCGAAACACGAAACCCAATGCAAGTCAATGGGGGAGCATAGTCGGCAGTGAGTGGAGGCCAGGAAAACACCTACACTGCCCATTTTAATGGCAAAAACATCCATTCTTGTTACAGAAGCTTGTCAATCGTAATTTAGCTTATAATAATTGGAAGGCATTTGAAATTGGGGGTCATTTGGCTAAAGTTGTGGGGGGTAGGGCTGGTTCAAGTAATTAGTGGGCCCAGTAAATCTGGACCACGTCACGGCAGTGGAGCAGGGAGAGGTAAGTATTTCAACTTTGCAAGTGCTGTGATCCTGAGCAAGCAGGGGGGGCCCACCCGTTGGCATTGGCACTGGCACAGGGCCCCTCAAAGTACAGCGGTGTGTTTGCACGGCGGGGGCGCCTCCCACCGGCAGCAACACTTTTGCGTACTATGAGAGGCCCTGTGACAGTGACGTCGCCAACTAGTATTCCTCCCCCCACCTGATGAAGGAACCTGCACTTTCATCTGCACCTTCCTCTTTGTCCCCGTGTAAGGTGATATGGTATGCGAGAAGAGGAACCTGACTTTCAGCAGGGTCACAATCTTGCTGTGTAGCGTGCACTGGGAATTTTGCGTTATGGGTCAATGTACCAGCAGACTCATCTATCACTGGCTGGGCAATGGGCAGGATGAGGAGGAAACACAGATATAGGCCCAAAGAATAAAGTTGGCTAAATGCAGTTCAAAATTGGTAACACAGGACTAACCAGGGGGCATTGCAGTGGAGGACAACTGGAATGAGAGGCTGACACAGAGAGTAGGCCCAAATCAGTAAGTAGTCGAAATGCAGTTCAAAATTGGCAACCGTAGTAAACAGGCGGCACAGCTTTGTTCAGTGGAGGAGAACAGCAAGGAGTGGCAGACACCGATAGTAGGCCCCAACCCAACTAGTAGGCCAAATGCAGTCTAACATTAACAACTACTTAACGAGAGCCTGAAAATGGAATTTCAGGACAGGAAACCAGGAGAACAGCAAGGAGTGGCAGACACCGATAGTAGGCCCCAAACCAACTAGTACGCCAAATGCAGTTGTTCCATTTAACCACAATTTAATGAGAGCCTGTGAAGAGCAGAACAAAAAAGATTACCTCAATGAACAAAAATAAAAAAAAAAGAATTTGTGATAAACATTGACCTGTCCATTCAAGGACATTTTAGCTATAGTATGAAATCCTGTTTTTCTTGTCTGTGGAATTGCCTTTGTACTGTTTGTTGTGAAACTGCCGCCCACGAAACTGTTTTCTTTTCTTTTCTTTCTTTCCTGTTTTGTCTCTTTGTTTAAACATGCAAAACTTGTATAACCACTAACAACTATATAAAGAAGGGATAGCACTTTGAAGGCAGGCGTGCTTCAGAGACTTCCCAGTGATACACTATACAAGACGTGTCTTGTGTATTATTTCTGGTGATTCTCCACTTCCAAAGGCTGCTCCGACTGTGTGTGATCCCGACATTTCCTGGCGCCTGAACAGGGACCCGAGGTCTGTGTATTCCTTCAAGAACACCGGCAGAATACGAACGAAAAGAGAATCTGGGATAATGGACGGCAGATGAACAAAAACCTGGCCAGGTAAGAGACACTGTTAGATCTCTTATATCTGCCCTGCACTGTCCGTAAGATTTTCTGTGTCGTGTTCTTTAGCGGGTAGTTCTAGTAGAGGAGGATACCTATAGCTCGGGTTCTTGAACTATTTAGGAATTGATCACCTCACGGAGTACGGCATTGAATGAGAGTGAATGTGAATAGAAGGTGTGTGGAAGTTGGGAATAGCCCTATAAGCCGCCCAGGGGGTTGAAACAGAAGAAGTGACTGTCCCACTGGGCAACGTGGTTGCGTCCTTTCGGGGAGACCTCCGCGCCTATGTTCAATCTCTGATCCTGTCTTTGACAAAAACCTGGTGACGGATAAGTATATGATAGTATGAGCCCAGGACAGATAAATTAGCCTGGGACAAGAATACGTTGTATGTGATAGTATAAGCCCAGGACAGATAAATTAGCCTGGGACAAGATACGTTGTATGTTCTTTTTCTTTTTCTGTCTGGTTGCATTTGTGTTGTTTGCTATAGGTGTAGGAATCAGGATTTTCTTACATCAACACAGTTTAAACATCCTAGCTCCTTAGGAAGAAGGTAACGAGGTATTCTCATACCCAAACGCCACCTAGGGCAAGAAAAAAGACATCCTAGCTCCTTAGGAAGAAGGTAACGAGGTATTCTCATACCCAAACACCACCTAGGGCAAGAAAGCTCAGGATAAGAAAATGGGGAATAAGCAAACAAAGTCGGAACCAGAAGAATTAGATATCTATACTATCATAAAGGAGAGAAGTGGTGAAGATGCCACTAAGGGGCTGAAAAAGATTTTTAGTAAGTTTGGAGTTACTGGGGCAGAAGCTTTTAGTAGAAAACTATGGGAAGGAATTCAGAAAAGGAAAAAAGGCATAATCAGAGACAAGCAATGGATAGATCAGATCCAAGCATTGATTGATGTCTCTAGGGTAGCAGAAAATGAGGGATGGACATATAATCAACAGAGTAAAAAGTGGTGTATTAGACCCACAGGCTGTGGAGAAAAACAAAATGTGGAATCTAAAAATACCCCACCCCCATACCTTAACCCACATGCCCCATCTTTTCTCCAAACACCACCTCAAAGTTTAGCCGGACCAGGAAGATGGGTATGTCCGCACTGTGGACAACAAAATCCAGACTGGAGAAATGATTGCCTAGCCTGTGGTACACCTAGACATGGCGCTGTACTTGCCCCTGTTAGGGTAGTACCAAGACCCTTTAGGGAACCTGGTGCTGACGGAGTAATGGGAACTAGATATCACCAAACTCGACAATATTTCCCTTGGTCCCCCGCTGAAGGCATGTCTCTCTTGCATAACGCACCAGATCCCACCCAGTGTCCAGTTAGATTTGCACAATATATACAGCAAATTATGCAGACTCACGCTGGAGTTTGGGCAGATGGAGAAGAATTATGTAGAATGAAAATGACTCCTGGACTCTTCCAGGAGCTATTAGCAAATCTACAGGTACATAGGCCCCAAGCAGGAGATGGTGCCTTACAAACGATAGAATCAGGTACACAATTTGTAGATCACTTAATGGTTTTCATGAGGGAGAGACAGAGGCAGAGAGGAACAACGGGAGTGGTGGCTCAGAAATCTGGACAATCAATAGACGAATATTATCTAAGTGTAGAAAATAATTTCAGAGATGAAGGCATGGATCTAACCGCTCCAGGAATGATGAGGTTAGTTACAAAAACCTTTATAGATGGATTGTCTCCAAAAGTGAAGGAAAAGCTTAAGGCCGCAACCCCTGATTGGAGAACCTTGGAAGACCCACACCTGGCTAGACAGAAAGCTGTAGGGATAGAAATGGACTTAAGAGAAAATTCTAAGCCAGTAAGAATTGCACAGGCTAATACTGGCTCTGCTAATCAAAAGTTTACTTGTCATTACTGTAAGAAGCCAGGACATTTCCAAAGGGAATGTAGGAAGAGAAAAACAGATATAGATTCAGGAACCTTTGTACCCAAAAATAGGATAAATAACCCAGTGCCTGATCAAACAGACAGCTCAGAATGACTGAAAGTTATGCAGGTCTCTCTTCCTTCTAGAAGACCAATAATACAAGTTGAAGTTGAGGGTAAAAATGTACCTTTTCTGATAGATACGGGAGCAACAGCCTCCATTTTAAATCAGGACTTTTTACCATATCCTGACAATGTATCCTCAAAGGTTACATATGCAGAAGGGTATGATGGTAAAATTCAGGCGTTGCCCTTTACAAAACCTTTAAATGTGAGCTTTGGCCCTAAAACTTTTGTATCCAAATTTTTATTTGCTAAAGGTGCACCTACCTGCTTGTTGGGTACTGATGTCTTAAGTAAAATGCATGCAAACATCCATTTTAGAGAAGATGGCACAGTTATGCTGACCATCCCTGAAGATGCAGAAACTCTGGAACCATATGTTAGAATACAGGCAATGGAGGATTTTCCCGAAATTTACACTCAACAAGCAAAAATTGACTTGTCTCGGGTTCCTGACAGCCTATGGGCAAAAGGAGACACTGATGTAGGATTTTTATCAGTAGCTCCTATACTGTTAGAAACTGCCCCGGGAACCATATTACCTCAGCTTAGGCAATACCCCATCAGCGCCCAGCAAGAACAGGCGATTTCTCAACAAATTCAGGATTATGTGTTACAAGGTGTTTTGGTAGAAATCAGGTCACCCGCCAATACACCCTTATATCCTGTTAAAAAGAAAGTGTCCTCCAAAGAAACTATGGTGAAATATCGCATGGTGCACGACTTATGGGAAATCAATAAGGTTTTGGCACCGGTCACCCCTGTGGTACCGAATCCTCATACCTTACTGTCTCAAATTCCCAGCACTGCTGCATATTTTACGGTAATTGACTTATCAAACGCATTTTTTTCTGTGCCACTACATAAGAACTGTTGCCATTTGTTTGCCTTTACATTCAAGGGTAAACAATTAGCATGGACAAGATTGCCACAAGGTATGGTACACTCACCAACTTTCTACTCTGAAGCAATGCAGACCGTGCTAAAAAATTTCATCCCAGAACCAGGAGTAGTCATTCTACAGTATGTAGATGACTTACTTATTGGTTGCCCTGATGAGCAGACGGCAGTTACCTCAACTGTTAATTTCTTAATTTTCCTAGCGCAAGAAGGCTGTAAAGTAAATAGACAGAAACTCCAGGCTTGTCAACAAACAGTCGTGTTTTTAGGTCACTGCATATCACAGGGCATCAGACACCTCACACCTCAACGTACGGAAGCCATACGTAACATGCTTGAACCCAGGAATCACAAACAGCTGCGTGCTTTCCTAGGTATTGTTTCACACTGTAGACAGTGGATCATACATGCAAGTCAACTCATGCAGCCTTTATATGACTGTTTTGCCAACACATCATATTCACTCAGTGAAGAGGCTAAACAGTCATTTTCCTCTTTGAAAACAGCACTGGTATCAGCTCCGGCTTTGGGACTCCCAGACTACACTAAACCTTTTCAATTGATGGCAGCTGAGATATCCTCACATGCTACAGGGGTGCTCACACAAAAACATGGAAACAAACAGAGACCTGTGGCATACATATCAGCTCATCTGGACCCTGTAGCTAGAGCCGCACCTTCTTGTGTAAGAGTAGTAGCCGCAATTTCACTGTTATTAGATAAAGCTTCTGAGATTGTTCTTGATCACCCACTTCTAGTTCAGACCACTCATGATGTACATGGCATTCTTAACCAGGTCCAACCTAAACATATTTCAATGGCCAGACACCTCCGTCTCCAATGTTCCCTACTACTGCCGCCCAACATTTCCTTTGCCAGGATTCAGACTCTTAATCTCGCGTCTTTGCTCCCTTTATAGTCTGAGGGGGGTACCATACCTGAGGAAACTGCACTCTCCAACTCCTTTGAAACTGCACTCTCCAACTCCTTTGACCCATCAAAGTCAATGCATGATTGTGTACAATTAATGGAACAAGAGACTCAGGGCTTATGTAATGTACGTGACAAGCCACTCTGTAATGCTACATTTGAACTTTTCATAGATGGCAGTAGATATGCAGATATGAATGGACAATTTCATACAGGTTATGCGGTAGTAACTCAGCATGAAGTGCTGAAAGCAGAACCTCTCCCTGCTAATCAGTCTGCACAAGAAGCAGAACTTACGGCATTAGTTGAAGCTCTAAAAATAGCCAAAGATCAGACAGCAAACATATACACTGATTCTAGATATGCACATGGCATTATTTTCGATTTTGGCGTAATATGGAGAGCCAGAGGTTATATGACTGCTTCAGGCCAACCTGTTAAACATGCCTCCCTCATTAGACAGATTCTGGAGGCAGCACAAGAAACTAAAGAAATAGCGGTGATAAAGGTAGCTGCACATGTGAGACTCGACACCGAGGAAGCCAGGGGTAACGATAAAGCTGATAAGGCAGCAAAACAGGCAGCACGTAAACCCTTACATCATGCCCACACACTAGATAGCTCTGAAGATGATGAGGAAAGATTGAAGGAAGCTCAGAAACAGGTAGACGACGAAGAACGAGGGCAGTGGCAGAAAAAAGGGGCAGAAGATCAGCAAGGATTATGGAAAAAAGGAACTTTGTTGTGTTTACCCAGAGCCTGGTACCCCGCAGTGGCAAGTGACCTCCACCTACCCACGCATGTGTCGGCAAATGGTATGACGCTCAAGGTAAAAGAAAGGTGGTTGGCTCCAGGCTTTGGTAATTTTGCTCGGAACATGTGTGCTGCATGCGCTATATGCCTGGCACACAATCCAGGTCAGGCCATTAAAACCCCAACCAAGCATCATGTAAGACCACTGTATCCCTTTCAAAGACTCCAGATCGACTACATCCAACTTCCTAGGTACAATGGATACGAATATGTGCTTGTGTGTGTGGACATGTTCTCAGGGTGGCCAGAGGCTTATCCAGTTCGTAAAGCCTCAGCAAAAACTACTGCCATTAAAATAGCACATGAACTGATACCCCGTTACGGCATGCCTGAGGTGATCAAGTCAGATAGGGGTACCCATTTTACTGGGGAAATATTCCAGAATGTTATGAAAATGTTGGGAGTAGAAAACCAGTTTCACACTCCATATCATCCACAGAGTTCAGGTAAAGTGGAAAGATTAAATGGGACAATAAAATTAAAAATCCAGAAGGCCATGGCAGAAACAGGAAAGCCTTGGACCGAGTGTCTACCACTTGCCCTGTATTCCATCCGAAACACCCCAAGGGGGAAGACTAAGCTGTCGCCACATGAGATTCTTTTTGGTAGAGCAGCAAATTTGGGTTGTTATTTTCCACAACAACTGATGTTGAATACTGAGACTTTAACTGCTTATGTACAAGAATTACAAAAACGTTTAACTAAAGTGCATTCGCAAGTTTTTGCTTCCCTTCCAGATCCAGAAAATCTCGAAGGAGGCCACAAGTTGGAACCTGGTGATCAAGTCTACGTGAAAAGACACACCAGAAAGACTCTGGAACCGAGATTTGACGGACCTTTCCAAGTCCTGTTAACAACTCCAACAGCAGTCAAGCTTGAAGGAAAGGCATCATGGATACATGCAAGCCGTGCCCAAGCACACACTGTATAAAAGAGCTGCAGATAACTCACCACGTCCCTCGGGGAGGCCGCATATAGTACAAATGGGAATTCCCAACAAAATTGATAATACCATTTATATTTATCCTATGTTAACACAAATGTGGGATAAATTAGTTAGAGCCACGGATTATCTAGATGATCAGATTTGGGATATATTGGACATATTAAATACTAGTATAGCTGTACAGAATCAGCTTATAATAGTCACTAACCAACATACCCTGGTATTGGATTACCTAACTGCCTCACAAGGGGGTATGTGTCAAACCATCGGACCCACCTGCTGTCATTATATAGACCCGAATAGTACTATGAGTATGAGATTTAAATTAAAAGACGTACAACGACTCAGGGATCAGTATGACAAAGACAATGACCAAAATAAGGATAGCTGGTGGTCAGATACCTTTTCTTTTCTTAACCCGGCCAATTGGTTCAGAGGGATCGGTGGGTGGGTTACCGGGATTATGCAAAGCCTAATACATACAGTTATGGTTATTGTAATTATATATGTATTATTCAAGGTTGTACTCAAGGGTATCTCGGTATGCACAAATAAATTTTGTGTAATGGATGCGAGAATATAAAGTTTTTTTTTTTGTAATATCACAAAAAGAATGACTAAAATGATCGACAAGGTTTTGAATGGAATATGTCAAAGGGGGGATTGTGAAGAGCAGAACAAAAATGATTACCTCAATGAACAAAAAAAAAAAAAAAAGAATTTGTGATAAACATTGACCTGTCCATTCAAGGACATTTTAGCTATAGTATGAAATCCTGTTTTTCTTGTCTGTGGAATTGCCTTTGTACTGTTTGTGGTGAAACTGCCGCCCACGAAACTGTTTTCTTTTCTTTTCTTTCTTTCCTGTTTTGTCTCTTTGTATAAACATGCAAAACTTGTATAACCACTAACAACTATATAAAGAAGGGATAGCACTTTGAAGGCAGGCGTGCTTCAGAGACTTCCCAGTGATACACTATACAAGACGTGTCTTGTGTATTATTTCTGGTGATTCTCCACTTCCAAAGGCTGCTCCGACTGAGTGTGATCCCGACAGAGCCTGAAGATAGAAGTTCAGGAAAGGCAACCTGGAGAACACCTTGGAGTGTAACACACCATCTCTCTACACCCCATACCCAATTTGTAGGCCTAATGCAGTGTAGTTTACAACAACTACTAAACGAGAGCGGGAAGATCGAAGCAATGGCGAGGAAACCTGGGGAACACCTTGGAGTGTAACACACCGTCTCTCTACACCCCATACCCAATTTGTAGGCCTAATGCAGTGTAGTTTCCAACAACTACTAAACGAGAGCCAGAAGATCGAAGCAATGGAGAGGAAACCTGGGGAACACCTTGGAGTGTAACACACCGTCTCTCTACACCCCATACCCAATTTGTAGGCCTAATGCAGCGTAGTTTCCAACAACTACTAAACGAGAGCATGAAGATCGAAGCAATGGAGAGGAAACCTGGGGAACACCTTGGAGTGGAACACACCATCTCTCTACACCCCATACCCAATTTGTAGGCCTAATGCAGTGTAGTTTTCTACAACTACTAAACGAGAGTCAGAAGACCGAAGCAATGTGGACGAAACCTGGGGAACACCTTGGAGTGGAACACACCATCTCTCTACACCCCATACCCAATTTGTAGGCCTAATGCAGCGTAGTTTCCAACAACTACTAAACGAGAGCATGAAGATCGAAGCAATGGAGAGGAAACCTGGGGAACACCTTGGAGTGGAACACACCATCTCTCTACACCCCATACCCAATTTGTAGGCCTAATGCAGTGTAGTTTTCTACAACTACTAAACGAGAGTCAGAAGACCGAAGCAATGTGGACGAAACCTGGGGAACACCTTGGAGGAGAGAAGGTTTTTCCACCAACATAGAAGAGGATTCTTTACTGTTAGGGCAGTGAGAATCTGGAATTGCTTGCCTGAGGAGGTGGTGATGGCGAACTCAGTCGAGGGGTTCAAGAGAGGCCTGGATGTCTTCCTGGAGCAGAACAATATTGTATCATACAATTATTAGGTTCTGTAGAAGGACGTAGATCTGGGTATTTATAATGATGGAATATAGGCTGAACTGGATGGACAAATGTCTTTTTTCGGCCTTGCTAACTATGTTACTATGTTACTATGTTACACCATCTCTCTACACCACATACCCAATTTGTAGGCCTAATGCAGCGTAGTTTCCAACAACTACTAAACGAGAGCCGGAAGATCGAAGCTCAGGAAAGGCAACCTGAGGAACACCTTGGAGTGGAACACACCATCTCTCTACACCCCATACCCAATTTGTAGGCCTAATGCAGTGTAGTTTCCAACAACTACTAAACGAGAGCCAGAAGATCGAAGCAATGGCGAGGAAACCTGGGAAACACCTTGGAGTGTAACACACCGTCTCTCTACACCCCATACCCAATTTGTAGGCCTAATGCAGTGTAGTTTCCAACAACTACTAAACGAGAGCCAGAAGATCGAAGCAATGGAGAGGAAACCTGGGGAACATCTTGGAGTGTAACACACCGTCTCTCTACACTCCATACCCAATTTGTAGGCCTAATGCAGCGTAGTTTCCAACAACTACTAAACGAGAGCATGAAGATCGAAGCAATGGAGAGGAAACCTGGGGAACACCTTGGAGTGGAACACACCATCTCTCTACACCCCATACCCAATTTGTAGGCCTAATGCAGTGTAGTTTTCTACAACTACTAAACGAGAGTCAGAAGACCGAAGCAATGTGGACGAAACCTGGGGAACACCTTGGAGTGGAACACACCATCTCTCTACACCCCATACCCAATTTGTAGGCCTAATGCAGCGTAGTTTCCAACAACTACTAAACGAGAGCATGAAGATCGAAGCAATGGCGAGGAAACCTGGGGAACACCTTGGAGTGGAACACACCATCTCTCTACACCCCATACCCAATTTGTAGGCCTAATGCAGTGTAGTTTTCTACAACTACTAAACGAGAGTCAGAAGACCGAAGCAATGTGGACGAAACCTGGTGAACACCTTGGAGTGGAACACACCATCTCTCTACACCCCATACCCAATTTGTAGGCCTAATGCAGTGTAGTTTCCAACAACTACTAACCGAGAGCCAGAAGATCGAAGCTCAGGAAAGGCAACCTGGAGAACACCTTGGAGTGGAACACACCATCTCTCTACACCCCATACCCAATTTGTAGGCCTAATGCAGTGTAGTTTCCAACAACTACTAAACGAGAGCATTAAGATCGAAGCAATGGCGAGGAAACCTGGGGCACACCTTGGGGAGGCAGACACCGTTGGTAGGCCCTACCAAAGTTGTACCCACAATGCAGTTTTAAAATTCCTAGAGGCTGAAAACAAGACTATTGACGCTCAGCTTTTTTCAAAGGAACACAGCTGAATTGAGTGGCGCAGACAGACACAGGTAGTAGGACTTAAACCAAAAATGTGGCTCACTGCAGCTTAAAAAAGTTACAGGGGTACACAAGCAGCAGTGCTCTGGGCAGTGGAGGACAATTTCAATAGTGGACCGCAGACAGACTTTTTACGCCTACTATTACAAAAAGGATGCTCTGTGCAATTAAAAATAGGTTCCAGGAGTCCACGGGCAGCAGTGGTGTGGTCAGTGGACGAGTATTGGAAGGAGGGACCGCAGACAGGCGTAGTAGGCCTAAAATAACAAAATTAGGCTGTAGACACTGTAAAATTGGTTCCAGGGGTACACGGGCAGCAGTGGTGTGGTCAGCGGAGGAAAATTGGAATTAGGGACTGCAGACAAACTTTGTAGGCTGTCCCCTGTGGACCATGCATCCAACACATTAACCAAGAGCGCCGTAATGGACACGTAACTTTTTGTGGACATGCCTACTGGTCCATGCGTCTCTTGTCAGGTGCACCTTTCTACTGGTTGATTGCCTGAGTGCTATGACAATGCAGACTTTTTCATGCCGCTGGAGGGCTGGGATGGCTTTTCTCGCAAAAGAAATGTCGACTGGGTAGCTTGAACCGTTGCACAGCGTAGTTCATCTGGGCTTTCTAAATATAAAACAAAGAAAAAAAGGAGGCTACATGCCCTTTCAGCTGGGTTCCAGGGGTACACGGCCAGCATTGGTCTGGTCAGTGGAGAACTATTGGAAGGAAGGACCGCAGACAGGCTTCAAAGGCCTAACATAATACCAGATGGCTGTAGGCAATTTTAAATTGGTTCCATGGGTACACGGGCAGCAGTGGTGTGGTCAGTGGAGGCCTAGTGGAAGGAGTGACCGCAAACAGGCATCGAAGGCCTAACATAATAACAGATGGCTGTAGGCAATTTTAAATTGGTTCCAGGGGAACACGGGCAGCAGTGGCCTGGTCAGTGTAGTAGTAGTAGAAAGAACGGACCGCAGACAGGCTTCGAAGGCCTAACATAAAAAAATTGGGCTGGCTGTAGGCAATTTTAAATTGGTTCCAGGGGTACACGGGCAGCAGTGGTGTGGTCAGTGGAGGCCTAGTGGAAGGAGTGACCGCAAACAGGCATTGAAGGCCTAACATAATAACAGATGGCTGTAGGCAATTTTAAATTGGTTCCAGGGGTACACGGGCAGCAGTGGTGTGGTCAGTGGAGGCCTAGTGGAAGGAGTGACCGCAAACAGGCATCGAAGGCCTAACATAATAACAGATGGCTGTAGGCAATTTTAAGTTGGTTCCAGGGGTACACGGGCAGCAGTGGTGTGGTCAGTAGAGGCTTAGTGGAAGGAGGGACCGCAGACAGGCTTCGAAGGCCTAACATAAAAAAATAGGGCTGTTGGCAATTTAAAATTGGTTCCAGTGGTACAAGGGCAGCAGTACAATGGTCAGTGGAGGCCTAGTGAAAGGAGGGACCGCAGACAGGCTTCGAAGGCCCAACATAACAAAAATGTCAATACAATGGTATTGTCAGTGCCAGGCATTGAAGGATGTCAGCGCATAGACTAAACATTGGTGGAGCTGTGAGAGATAATTTTGCAAGTGGTAGAGCACTGTTTGAGCTGGGGGGGAACTGTCTTGTGGCCGGCGGTACAGGCCCAGGGCCCCTCATATTACAACGGTGTGTCTGAAGTTGGGTGCGCACCACCACCGCCAGAGACACTTTATTGTACTATGAGGGACCCAGTGGCAGTGCCGTCAACCAAAAGC
This sequence comes from Ranitomeya imitator, assembly GCF_032444005.1. NCBI lineage: Eukaryota > Metazoa > Chordata > Amphibia > Anura > Dendrobatidae > Ranitomeya > Ranitomeya imitator. The sequence continues at coordinate 509,964,511 of NC_091282.1, read as the reverse complement.
GGGCACATCCACCTCTTCAGACAAACAGCACTCTCACGGGTGCTGGCGCCAAGTGGCGATACCACGGCCCCGTGTGGGGAGTTTGGCCATTTAGGGAGGTGTAAACATGTTGTATGCTGGACAATCAGGTGCAGAAAATTACGAGATTAGAAAAGTCATTCAGAATAGTCCACAGGCAAGACCTTTTCATAGGAAAGCTAGGTGTCAACCGGGCAAGGTGGGGCAAAAGATTTCGAAATCCAGTTGTGGTTCATTTTAATGAAGGTTAGATCATCTACATTTTGGGTAGCCAGACGAGTCCTTTTTTCTGTTAGTATTGAACCTGCAGCACTGAATACTCTTTCTGATAGGACACTAGCTGCCGGGCAAGCAAGCTCCTGCAATGCATATTCTGCCAATTCTGGCCAGGTGTCTAATTTGGATGCCCAGTAATCAAATGGGAATGACGGTTGAGGGAGAACGTCGATAAGGGATGAAAAATAGTTTGTAACCATACTGGACAAATGTTGTCTCCTGTCACTTTGAATTGATGCTGCAGTACCTGTCCTGTCTGCGGTCATAGCAAAATCACTCCACAACCTGGTCAGAAAACCTCTCAGGCCAACGCCACTTCTGATTTCTGCCCCTCTAACACCTCTGGTCTGCTGGCCCCTGCAGCTCGTGTGAGAACGATCACGGGCGCTGTGTGCAGGGAATGCCAGAAGCAAACGGTCAACAAGAGTTGATTGTTTGGTTGCTAATATTAGTTCCAAGTTCTCATGTGGCATTATATTTTGCAATTTGCCTTTATAGCGAGGATCAAGGAGGCAGGCCAACCAGTAATCGTCATCATTCATCATTTTAGTTATGCGTGTGTCCCTTTTGAGGATACGTAAGGCATAATCCGCCATGTGGGCCAAAGTTCCAGTTCTCAAATCTGCGGTTGTGCTTGGTTGAGGGGCAGTTTCAGGCAAATCCACGTCACTTGTGTCCCTCCAAAAACCAGAACCCGGCCTTGCCGCGCCAACAATTTCCAGTGGCCCCGGAAAAGCTTCCTCATTAAAAATATAATCATCCCCATCATCCTCCTCGTCCTCCTCCTCCTCTTCGCCCGCTACCTCGTCCTGTACACTGCCCTGGCCAGACAATGGCTGACTGTCATCAAGGCTTTCCTCTTCCTCAGCTGCAGACGCCTGATCCTTTATGTGCGTCAAACTTTGCATCAGCAGACGCATTAGGGGGATGCTCATGCTTATTATGGCGTTGTCTGCACTAACCAGCCGTGTGCATTCCTCAAAACACTGAAGGACTTGACACATGTCTTGAATCTTCGACCACTGCACACCTGACAACTCCATGTCTGCCATCCTACTGCCTGCCCGTGTATGTGTATCCTCCCACAAAAACATAACAGCCCGCCTCTGTTCGCACAGTCTCTGAAGCATGTGCAGTGTTGAGTTCCACCTTGTTGCAACGTCTATGATTAGGCAATGCTGGGGAAGGTTCAAAGACCGCTGATAGGTCTGCATACGGCTGGAGTGTACGGGCGAACGGCGGATATGTGAGCAAAGTCCACGCACTTTGAGGAGCAGGTCGGATAACCCCGGATAACTTTTCAGGAAGCACTGCACCACCAGGTTTAAGGTGTGAGCCAGGCAAGGAATGTGTTTCAGTTGGGAAAGGGAGATGGCAGCCATGAAATTCCTTCCGTTATCACTCACTACCTTGCCTGCCTCAAGATCTACACTGCCCAGCCACGACTGCGTTTCTTTCTGCAAGAACTCGGACAGAACTTCCGCGGTGTGTCTGTTGTCGCCCAAACACTTCATAGCCAATACAGCCTGCTGACGTTTGCCAGTAGCTGCCCCATAATGGGAGACCTGGTGTGCAACAGTGGCAGCTGCGGATGGAGTGGTTGTGCGACTGCGGTCTGTGGACAAGCTCTCGCTTCTGCAGGAGGACGAGGAGGAGGAGGAGGGGGTGTGAACGGCTACAGCCAACTGTTTCCTAGACCGTGGGCTAGGCTTCGCTTTCAACTAACCGGTAGGGCATCATCTCTAACGAGATTAGTCTAGCTATGTGGGCGTTCAAACCCTGTGTACGCGGATGCGAGGCTAAGTACTTCCTTTTTCTAACCATAGTCTCATGTAGGGTGAGCTGGACTGGAGAGCTGGAGATCGTGGAACTAGCGGGGGTGCCGGTGGACATGGCAGACTGAGAGACGGTGGGAGATGGTATTGTTGCCACCGGTGCCCTAGATGCAGTGTTTCCTACTACAAAACTGGTGATTCCCTGACCCTGACTGCTTTGGCCTGGCAAAGAAACCTGCACAGATACTGCAGGTGGTGCGCAAAATGGTGGCCCTACACTGCCGGAAGGGATGTTGCGTTGATGACTAGCTTCATTGGCCGAGGGTGCTACAACCTTAAGGGACGTTTGGTAGTTAGTCCAAGCTTGCAAATTCATGGTGGTTAAATGTCTATGCATGCAACTTGTATTGAGACTTTTCAGATTCTGCCCTCTGCTTAAGGTAGTTGAACATTTTTGACAGATGACTTTGCGCTGATCAATTGGATGTTGTTTAAAAAAATGCCAGACTGCACTCTTTCTAGCATCGGATACCTTTTCAGGCATTGCAGACTGAGCTTTAACCGGATGGCCACGCTGTCCTCCAACAGGGTTTGGCTTTGCCACGCGTTTTGGGCAAGATACGGGCCCGGCAGAGGGAACCTGTTGCGATGTTTATGCCTGCTGCGGCCCCTCCTCCTCCGCTTCAGAACTGCTGCCGCCTGCACCCTGTTCCCCCAATGGCTGCCAATCGGGGTTAAGAACTGGGTCATCTATTACCTCTTCTTATAGCTCGTGTGCAACTTTGTCTGTGTCACCGTGTCGGTCGGTGGTATAGCGTTCGTGATGGGGCAACATAGTCTCATCAGGGTCTGATTCTTGATCATTACCCTGCGAGGGCAATGTTGTGGTCTGAGTCAAAGGACCAGCATAGTAGTCTGGCTGTGGCTGTGCATCAGTGCACTCCATGTCAGATTCAACTTGTAATGGGCATGGACTGTTAACTGCTTCACTTTCTAAGCCAGGGACGGTATGTGTAAAGAGCTCCATGGAGTAACCCGTTGTGTCGCCTGCTGCATTCTTCTCTGTTGTTGTTTTTGCTGAAGAGGACAAGGAAGCGACTTGTCCCTGACCGTGAACATCCACTAACGACGCGCTGCTTTGACATTTACCAGTTTCACGAGAGGAGGCAAAAGAGCTAGAGGCTGAGTCAGCAAGATAAGCCAAAACTTGCTCTTGCTGCTCCGGCTTTAAAAGCGGTTTTCCTACTCCCAGAAAAGGGAGCGTTCGAGGCCTTGTGTAGCCAGACGACGAACCTGGCTCCACAGCTCCAGACTTAGGTGCACTATTTTTTTTCCCACGACCACCTGATGCTCCACCACTACCACTACCCTCATTACCAGCTGACAATGAATGCCCCCGGCCACGACCTCTTCCACCAGACTTCCTCATTGTTTTAAAAACGTAACCAAACTAACGGTATTTGTTGCTGTCACACAACTTACACGGTGAGCTATAACTTCAGTATGATTTAGCTACCCCTTTACAGGTGGGTGAGACCACAACGAAAATCAGGCACAATTTTACACACTCTGTTTTTGGTGGCACCAAATGAGAGAGATGCCACACACGCAGGACTGTCACTGAAGCACAAATGTTAATATTAATCTCCCACTGTTTTTTTTTATTTATTTTTTTTTTTTCAGGGAGACTTTAGAAACAAAATAAAATAAAATGATTTTTTCAGGAAGAATTTAGAAACCAAATAACATAAAATGATTTTTCCAATGACAATTTAGAAACCAAATTAAAAAAAAAAAAAAAAAGGCTTTCTATGCCCCACTGAGTGAGAGATGCCACACACAGGAGTCAGGAGTGGCACACAAGCCCAGAGGCAAATATTGTTCTCCCAATGATTGATGTAGTGATTTTTTCAGGTAGATTTTGGAACCCAAATCAAGCAAAAAAAATAATAGGCTTTCTATGGCCCACAATTGGAGAGAGAGAGAGAGATGGCACACCCAGGAGTCAAGACTGGCACACAAGCAGAAAGGGCAATATTAATCTCCCACTGATTTTTTTTTTTTTTTTTTCAGGGAAACTTTAGAAAAAAAAAATAATAAAAAAAAATGATTTTTTCAGGAAGAATTTAGAAACCAAATAAAATAAAATGATTTTTTCAGGGAGAATTTAGAAAACAAATAAAACAAAAAATAGGCTTTCTATGGCCCACTGAGTGAGAGATGACGCACACAGGAGTCAGGAGTGGCACACAAGCCCAGGGGCCAATATTGTTCTCCCAATGATTGATGTAGTGATTTTTTCAGGTAGATTTTGGAACCCAAATCAAGCAAAAAAAATAATAGGCTTTCTATGGCCCACAATTGGAGAGAGAGAGAGAGATGGCACACCCAGGAGTCAAGACTGGCACACAAGCAGAAAGGGCAATATTAATCTCCCACTGATTTTTTTTTTTTTTTTTCAGGGAGACTTTAGAAAAAAAAAATAATAAAAAAAAATGATTTTTTCAGGAAGAATTTAGAAACCAAATAAAATAAAATGATTTTTTCAGGGAGAATTTAGAAAACAAATAAAACAAAAAATAGGCTTTCTATGGCCCACTGAGTGAGAAATGACGCACACAGGAGTCAGGAGTGGCACACAAGCCCAGAGGCCAATATTAATCTCCCACTTTTTTTTTTTTTTCAGGGAAAATTTATAAACCCAATAAAAAAAATTATAAATAGGCTTTCTATGGCCCACTATCTGAGAGAGAGAGATGGCACGCTTAGGACTGGCACACAAGCCCAAAGGCCAATATTAATCTCCCTTTTTTTTTTCAGGGAGAATTTATAAAACCAAAAAAATAAAAATAAATTGGCTTTCTATGGCCCACTATTTGTGAGAGAGATGGCACGCTTAGGACTGGCACACAAGTCCAAAGGCCAATATTAACCTCCCACTGATTGATTTATTGATTTTTTCAGGTAGAATTTAGAACCCAAATAAAGCAAAAAAAAAAAATAGGCTATGGCCCACTGAGTGAGTGATGATGCACACAGGAGTCGGGAGTGGCACACAAGCCCTGAGGCCAATATTTTTCTCCCACTGATTGATGTAGTGATTTTTTCAGGTAGATTTTGGAACCCAAATCAAGCAAAAAAATAAATAGGCTTTCTATGGCCCACTGACTGAGAGATGGCACACACAGGAGTCAGGAGTGGCACACAAGCCCTGAGGCCAATATTTTTCTCCCACTGATTGATGTAGTGTGGACAAACAAACAAGATAGCTGTGCAGAAAGGAAGGAACAAGAGGATTTGAAAAAAGCAGTTGGTTTGCACAGCGGCGTACACACAGCAATGCAGCTATCAGGGAGCCTTCTAGGGCAGCCCAATGAGCTACAGCGCTGAGGAAAAAAAAAAAAAATGTAGCTTCCACTGTCCCTGCACACCAAAGGTGGTGTTGGACAGTGCAAATCGCTGCAGCACAAGCGGTTTGGTGGTTAATGGACCCTGCCTAACGCTATCCCTGCTTCTGACGAAGCGGCAGCAACCTCTCCCTAAGCTCAGATCAGCAGCAGTAACATGGCGGTCGGCGGGAACGCCCCTTTATAGCCCCTGTGACGCCGCAGACAGCAAGCCAATCACTGCAATGCCCTTCTCTAAGATGGTGGGGACCAGGACCTATGTCATCACGCTGCCCACACTCTGCGTTTACCTTCATTGGCTGAGAAATGGCGCTTTTCGCGTCAGTGAAACGCGACTTTGGCGCGAAAGTCGCGTACTGCATGGCCGACCCCGCACAGGGGTCGGATCGGGTTTCATGAAACCCGACTTTGCCAAAAGTCGGCGACTTTTGAAAATGAACGACCCGTTTCGCTCAACCCTACTGGCCACCTTAGAAGTCTCCAGTGCTTTCTCTCAAACCATTTTCTAGTGCTTTTTTGAAGTGTGTTTTGGGTCATTGTCCTGCTGGAAGACCCATGACCTCTAAGGGAGACTGTTATGATCTGGTGGACTAGGAGCAGCATGAGACGTACTCTGGAGAAGGTGGTACCTGTACTGACTGCAGACCCTGAACTTAGCACCGCAACTAGAAGTAGCCGTGGGATGTACCTAACACTCCCTAGACACCTCGACACAGCCTAAGATCTAACTTCCCCTAAAGATAGAAACGAGAAAACTATCTTGCCTCAGAGAAAATCCCCAAAGGATAGACAGCCCCCCACAAATATTGACTGTGAGAGGAGAGGGAAATGACATACGCAGGCTGAAATCAGGATTTAGCAAAGGAGGCCTTTCTAGCTAAAAAGAAAGAATAGGACAGAGAACTATGCGGTCAGTATTAAAACACTAGAAAATATCCACCACAGAAAATACAAATCTCCACATCTGACTAAAGACATGGAGGGTATATCTGCATCTCCAGAGATACAGCTTGACTGCAAAAAATCCCTACACAGACAAAGCTGGACAAGACAAAACATGAAAATGCACTGAACTATAAGGCCCACAGCATGTGGACAGCAAAAACAAAGCCAGAACTTATCTTTGAGAAAAGCACAGCAAAACAGGAGAGACCAGGTAGGGATGTGAATCCTCCAAAAACAATGGACAACTGGCACTGACTAAAGGATCAAGCAAGACTAAATAGCCCAGTCCAAATTGCAATAAGTGGACACACCTGATGAATGCTGCGATCCAAAGACAGCAGCACTATCACTCATAACCACCGGAGGGAGCCCAAGAGCAGAATTCACAACAGGAGACACAGCTTTCTCACACTGGGCCCTACATTATGCTGCAAAATTTGTTGGTAGTCTTCAGACTTCATAATGCCATTCATACGGTCAAGCAGTCCAGTGCCAGAGGCAGCAAGCAACCCCAAAACATCAGGGAGCCTCCGCCATGTTTTACTGTAGGGACGTGTTCTTTTCTTTGAATGCCTCTATTTTTTTCCTGTAAACTCTATGTTGATGCCTTTGCCCAAAAAGCTCTACTTTTGTCTCATCTGACCAGAGAACATTCTTCCAAAATGTTTTAGGCTTTTTCAGGTAAGTTTTGGAAAACTCCAGCCTGGCTTTTATATGTCTTGGGGTAAGAAGTGGGGTCTTCCTGTGTCTTCTACCATACATTCCCTTTTCATGCAGACGCCAATGGATAGTACGGGTTGACACTGTTGTACCTTCGGACTGCAGGGCAGCTTGAACTTGTTTGGATGTTAGTCGAGGTTCTTTATCCAACATCCGCACAATCTTGCGTTGAAATCTCTTGTCAATTTTTCTTTTCTGTCCACATCTAGGGAGGTTAGCCACAGTGCCATGGGCTTTAAACTTCTTAATGACACTGCGCATGGTAGACTGTTGTGAGTTCTGTTGTCGGGCTCCCTCCTGTGGTCATGAATGGTACTTCGGCTGGTTCTGTCCATGGACTTTCTCTGGTGGCTGTGGGTGTTTCTGAGTTTCCTTCCTCAGGTGACAAGGTTAATTCGTTAGCTGGCTGCTCTATTTAACTCCACTTAGATCTTTGCTCCAGGCCGACCTGTCAATGTTCCAGTATTGGTCTAGTTCACTCCTGGATCGTTCTTGTGACCAGTCTTCCCAGCAGAAGCTAAGTGACTGCTTGTTTTTCTCTGGTTTGCTATTTTTTTGTCCAGCTTGCTATTTCGATTGTTCTTGCTTGCTGGAAGCTCTGGGACGCAGAGGGAGCGCCTCCGCACCGTGAGTCGGTGCGGAGGGTCTTTTTGCGCCCTCTGCGTGGTCTTTTTGTAGGTTTTTGTGCTGACCGCAAAGTAACCTTTCCTATCCTCGGTCTGTTCAGTAAGTCGGGCCTCACTTTGCTAAATCTATTTCATCTCTGTGTTTGTATTTTCATCTTTACTCACAGTCATTATATGTGGGGGGCTGCCTTTTCCTTTGGGGAATTTCTCTGAGGCAAGGTAGGCTTTATTTTTCTATCTTCAGGGCTAGCTAGTTTCTTAGGCTGTGCCGAGTTGCATAGGGAGCGTTAGGCGCAATCCACGGCTATTTCTAGTGTGGTTGATAGGATTAGGGATTGCGGTCAGCAGAGTTCCCACGTCCCAGAGCTCGTCCTATATTATCAGTAACTATCAGGTCATTCCGTGTGCTCTTATCCACCAGGTCCATTATTGTCCTGACCACTAGGTCATAACAGTAGACACAGGAACATACAGGTCTTTGGAGATGGACTTGTAGCCTTGAGATTGCTCATGCTTCCTCACAATTTGGTTTCTCAATTCCTCAGACAGTTCTTTGGTCTTCTTTCTTTTCTCCATGCTCAATGTGGTACACACAAGGACACAGGACAGAGGTTGAGTCAACTTTAATCCATATCAACTGGCTGCAAGTGTGATTTAGTCATCGCCAACACCTGTTAGGTGCCACAGGTAAGTTACGAGTGCTGTTAATTACGCAAATTAGAGAAGCATCACATGTTTTTTCGAACAGTGTCAATACTTTTGTCCACCCCCTTTTTTAGGTTTGGTGTGGAATTATATCCAATTTGGCTTTAGGACAATTCTTTTTGTGTTTTTTTCATTTAAGACAAATTAAATGAAGATAATAATAACAAAGAATTTGTGTTTGCAATCATTTTCAGGAAGAAGCTGAGTATTATCTGACAGAATTGCAGGGGTGTCAATACTTTTGGCCACAACTGTATGGGTAAAGCAGTATACTGTATGGTGGACTATAAGGAGTACAGTATACTGTATGGCGGACTATGGGGAGAGCAGAATACTGTATGGAGAACTATGGAGAGAGAAGTTCACTGTATGAAGAACAATGGGGAGTACTGTGTATAGAGGACTATGGGTATACTGTATGGAGGACTTCGGGCTGCACAATACACTGTATTGAGGGCTATCAGGGGCCATTATAATATTTGGTGGGCAATGTGGAGACCATTATACTGTATGCAAGCAGTTATACAGTGTGAAGGTTTGTGTTGGGTCCACCATATTGCATTGAGGGCTGTGTGGGGACAATTATACTGTCTGTAGGTCTATTATACTGCATGGTGAGCTGTGTGGGGGTCATAGTTGGGGATCATACTATGTTGAGGTTACTATACTTTGCAGGGGAACTTGAGGTGGGGTACAGTAGGGTTATCATATCGCATGTTGAGGGTTCTGCGGAGGAATTCATTGTGGGGTATCATATAGCTTTTGTGGGGCACATTTGTTGGCATCATGCTTTATCAGTGGGAATCTAGGTTTTCAGTAGGAGGAAAATTACTTTATAAAGGTGGCAAAGTTGTTTGATATGATGTTATGTGACCCCCTCCTAAAGGGAGTATGTCACCCCCAAAATCGTATATGAGCTGTGGCGACCAGCATCAGGGGCTTATCTACAGCATTCCGTAATTAAAGATTAAAGGTGAACTTCAAGCTCAAGGAATATCAGTGTCAGATTGTACCATCCTTTATTGTATGACCCGAAGTAGACTTCATGGGAGACGACCAAGGAGGACACCATTGCTGAAAACAAAATCATAAAAATGTCAGACTGGAATTTGCCAAACTACATGTTAACAAGCCACAAAGCTTCTTGGAGAATGTCCCATGGACAGATGAGACAAAAGTAGAACTTTTTGACAAGGCACATCAGCTCTACGTTCACAGATGGAAAAATGTAGCATATCAAGAAAAGAACACTGTCCCTACTGTGAAACATGGAGGAGGCTCTGTTATGTTCTGGGGCTGCTTTGCTGCATCTGGCACAGGGTGTCTAGAATCTCTGCAGGGTACAATGAAATCTCAAAACTATCAAGAGATTCTAGAGAGAAATGTGCCAGTGTCAGAAAGCTTGGTCTCAGTAGTAGGTCATGGGTCTGACAACAGGATAATGACCCAAAACAAACAGCAAAAACACCCAAGAATGGCTAAGAGGAAGGTATTGGACTATTCTGAAGGGGCCTTCTATGAGCCTAGACCTAAATCCTATTTAGCATATTTGGAAAGAGCTCAAACATGCCGTTTGAAAAAGGCAACCTTCAAACACGCGACAACTAAAGCAGTTTGCTCTTGAGGAGTGGGACAAAATATCTGTCAAGAGGTGCAGAATTCTCATTTACAGTAACAGGAATTGTTTGATTGCAATGATTGCCGCAAAAGGTTGTGCAACAAAATATTAAAGGGAACCTGTCACCTGAATTTGGCGGGACCGGTTTTCGGTCATATGGGTGGAGTTTTCAGGTGTTTGATTCACCCTTTCCTTACCCGCTGGCTGCATGCCTATGGAGGGTGTAGATCCAATGGGCTTCTCATTCCCTCAACAGTTTAATGTGGTTACCACCCCTACGTGGTCTGTCCACCTGTTCCAGTACTTGAAATCGTAATTGTGAGATGGAGTGATTAGCAGACGCAAAGTGATGGGGGAGAGGGAGCCACGTTTTTTTGCATCGTATGGTAGACTTGTGAGATGCAATCTGATCCCGGATATGCTGTGTCATCTCACCGACATAAAGAAGTCCACAGGGGCATTTCACTACGTAAATGACATTATTAGAATTGCACGTGAAAAATCCATTGATTCTAAACTGTTTACCAGAGTGAGGGTGGGTAATTGAGCCAGATTTTATGACATTTGAACAGCATGCACAACTTAAGCAAGGAAATGTGCCATTCCTTTCAGTACCGAGGAAGGTTTGCATGGGCACTCTAGTGAAGCTGCCGATGTCGGCTTTGACCACTTTGTCCCTAATATTGTAAGGTCTACGTTTACACATCAGCGGTAGTGTGGAAAAAGCCTTAATGTGGGGGTATGCTTGTTTAAGGAGAGGCCAGTGCTTAGGAATCACGTTGTACACCACGGGCATAACGGGATGGTGGGTGTGAACGAATGGGACTCTTTCAGGTTTGGGTTGAGAGCTTGGAGAATAAGAAGGATTTGAGGCCAACAATTTGTCTCTGTTTAACAGGCTGTTAGGGTAGTCCCTAGCTGAATTTATGGGACATCTCCTCCAGTCGCTCCGGTAATAGGCTAGGTTTTGACACAATGCATGCTACGCGCTTAAATTGTGAACGGGGCAGGCTGGGGTTTAACAGGGGCATAGTAAAGTCAGAGACCTGGGCCTCTCTACTTTCAAGTGTACTCCCGGGACAGGGATTTTTAGAGTCCCAGTTCCAGGGACAGTTTGAGGCCACTCTCCCTTACTTAAGAGCGTCACAGCATGACATTTTCATCAGCCCCATTTTGTGTATGATTATGGATTCAGTCAAAGTCCTTGCCATTCAGTTGCAGGGTCTGTTGGTTGAACTGTCAGACCTGCAATCTAAGGTCCCGCAGCTACTGTAGACTATTGGCCTGGCAGGCAGTCTGGCTGGACCTGAACCTAAGGTGTCCATCCGAGGTAGGTTTTCTGGGGGATGGGATATATTTGATTCTTTCTGTGAAGCCTGCAAGCTTTATTTTTGGCTCTGTCCGTGTTCATGTGGGCGTTAGTAGCAACGGATTGGGATTGCTATTTCGCTCCTTCAGGGAGTTCCTCAATTCTGGGCCTTTTAATTTTCATCAGCCAGTTGATTTTTTTTGAGTTTCTGGGCCTCGTGTATGGTGATCCGGACTGTGTCTCCCTTGCTGAGTCTAAGCTTGCAAGCTCCAGCAGGGAGACTGGCCGGCAGGCCTGGATTTAGGGGTGGGCCCAAGGGGCCCGGGCCCTGGGCCACCCACCAAGCAGGGGCCTCCCACCAACATAGGGATAAATATCTCAAAGCATGTAAAATACATGCCTCTTTGTTATGACCTGGTGGTCAGGACAATAATGGACCTGGTGGTTAAGAGCACACGGAATAACCTGATAGTTACTGATAATAAAGGACGAGCTCTGGGACGTGGGAACTCTGCTGACCGCAATCCCTAATCCTATCAAACACACTAGAAATAGCCGTGGATTGCGCCTAACGCTCCCTATGCAACTCGGCACAGCCTAAGGAACTAGCTAGCCCTGAAGATAGAAAAATAAAGCCTACCTTGCCTCAGAGAAATTCCCCAAACGAAAAGGCAGCCCCCCACATATAATGACTGTGAGTAAAGATGAAAATACAAACACAGAGATTAAATAGATTTAGCAAAGTGAGGCCCGACTTACTGAACAGACCGAGGATAGGAAAGGTTACTTTGCGGTCAGCACAAAAACCTACAAAAAGACCACGCAGAGGGCGCAAAAAAGACCCTCTGCACCGACTCACGGTGCGGAGGCGCTCCCTCTGCGTCCCAGAGCTTCCAGCAAGCAAGACAACAATAAAAATAGCAAGCTGGACAGAAAAATAGCAAACCAAAGAAATACAAGCTGGAACTTAGCTTCTGCTGGGAAGACAGGTCACAAGAACGATCCAGGAGTGAACTAGACCAATACTGGAACATTGACAGGTGGCATGGAGCAAAGATCTAAGTGGAGTTAAATAGAGCAGCAGCTAACGATTTAACCTCGTCACCTGTGGAAGGAAACTCAGAAACACCCACCAGAGGAAGTCCATGGACAGAACCAGCCGAAGTACCATTCATGACCACAGGAGGGAGCCCGACAACAGAATTCACAACAGTACCCCCCCCTTGAGGAGGGGTCACCGAACCCTCACCAGAGCCCCCAGGCCGACCAGGATGAGCCAAATGAAAGGCACGAACCAGATCGGCAGCATTAACATCAGAGGCAAAAACCCAGGAATTATCTTCCTGACCATAACCCTTCCACTTGACCAGGTACTGGAGTTTCCGTCTCGAAACACGAGAATCCAAAATCTTCTCCACCACATACTCCAACTCCCCCTCAACCAACACCGGGGCAGGAGGATCAACGGATGGAACCACAGGCGCCACGTATCTCCGCAATAACGACCTATGGAACACATTATGGATGGCAAAAGAAGCAGGAAGGGCCAAACGAAATGACACAGGATTGATAACCTCAGAAATCTTATACGGACCAATGAAACGAGGCTTAAACTTAGGAGAGGAAACCTTCATAGGAACATAACGAGACGACAACCAAACCAAATCCCCAACACGAAGTCGGGGACACACACAGCGCCGGCTGTCATGATCCCAATGGCAGGGGATCACAAAAGGACAAGCACACAAAAAACAGAACAAGCTCTAGGGTGATGGAAACTGAGCTGACCGCGATCCTGAACCTAATTCACAACACTAGCAGTAGCCGGGGAACGTGCCTACGATGATTCTAGACGTCTCGCGCCAGCCGAAGGACTAGCTTCCCCTATTAGAAGAAACAAAGACCTCTCTTGCCTCCAGAGAAACACCCCACAGAAATAGCAGCCCCCCACATGTAATGACGGTGAAATGAGAGGAAAGCACATACGTAGTAATGAAAACAGATTCAGCAAAATGAGGCCCGCTAAAACTAGATAGCAGAGGATACAAAAGTGAACTGCGCGGTCAGCGAAAAACCCTACAAAAAACCATCCTGAAATTACCTGAACTCATGTGCCAACTCATGGAACATGAGGAGTAATATCAGCCCACTAGAGCAACCAGCAACAAGGAATCACATAACTGCAAGCTGGACTAAAACAAAAATAAAGCAAAACGTGAAACAGGAAAATCAAAAACTTAGCTTGTCCTGAAGATTACTGAAGCGGAAAGCAGAGGTAACAAGACACACTGATTACATTGATCGCCGGCGAGGAAATGACAAGAAAGCCAGGTTAAATAGGAAACTCCCATATCCTGATAGAACAGGTGGACACCAGAGACCGCAGAGAACACAAGTCACCCAGTACCATCTGTAACCACCAGAGGGAGCCCAAAAACAGAATCCACAACAGTACCCCCCCCTTGAGGAGGGGTCACCGAACCCTCACGAGAACCACCAGGGCGACCAGGATGAGCCCTATGAAATGCACGGACCAAATCAGCAGCATGAACATCAGAGGCAACCACCCAAGAATTATCCTCCTGACCATAACCCTTCCACTTGACCAAATACTGAAGTTTCCGTCTGGAAACACGAGAATCCAAGATCTTCTCCACAACATACTCCAATTCTCCCTCCACCAGCACCGGAGCAGGAGGCTCAAGCGAAGGAACAACAGGTACCTCATACCTCCGCAACAACGACCGATGGAACACATTATGAATAGCAAACGATGCCGGGAGATCCAAACGAAACGACACAGGGTTAAGAATTTCCAAGATCCTATAGGGACCGATGAACCGAGGCTTGAACTTAGGAGAAGAGACCTTCATAGGAACAAAACGAGAAGACAACCACACCAAGTCCCCAACACGAAGTCGAGGACCCACGCGGCGACGGCGATTAGCAAACTGCTGAGCCCTCTCCTGGGACAACTTCAAATTGTCCACCACATGACTCCAAATCTGATGCAACCTATCCACCACCATGTCCACTCCAGGACAATCAGAAGGCTCCACCTGACCAGAGGAAAAACGAGGATGAAACCCTGAATTACAAAAGATAGGAGAAACCAAGGTAGCAGAACTAGCCCGATTATTAAGGGCAAATTCGGCAAGCGGCAAAAAGGTAACCCAGTCATCTTGATCAGCAGAAACAAAACACCTTAAATAAGTTTCCAAGGTCTGATTAGTTCGTTCCGTCTGGCCATTCGTCTGAGGATGGAATGCAGACGAAAAGGACAAATCAATGCCCATCTTAGCACAGAACATCCGCCAAAATCTAGACACAAACTGGGATCCCCTGTCAGAAACAATGTTCTCCGGAATCCCATGCAAACGAACCACGTTCTGAAAAAACAGAGGGACCAACTCAGAGGAGGAAGGTAACTTAGGCAAGGGTACCAGATGAACCATGTTAGAAAAGCGGTCACACACAACCCATATGACGGACATTTTTTGAGAGACAGGGAGATCCGAAATAAAGTCCATGGAAATGTGCGTCCAAGGCATCTTCGGGATAGGCAAAGGTGACAACAATCCACTGGCCCGAGAACAGCAAGGCTTAGCCCGAGCGCAAACTTCACAAGACTGCACAAAAGAACGCACATCCCTCGACAAGGAAGGCCACCAAAAAGACCTGGCCACCAAGTCTCTAGTACCAAATATTCCAGGATGACCTGCCAACGCAGAAGAATGGACCTCGGAGATGACTCTACTGGTCCAATTATCCGGAACAAACAGTCTTTCAGGCGGACAACGATCAGGTTTATCTGCCTGAAACTCCTGCAAAGCACGTCGCAAGTCTGGGAAGACAGCCGACAAAATCATTCCATCCCTAAGGATACCAGTGGGCTCAGAATTTCCAGGGGAATCAGGCACAAAACTCCTAGAAAGAGCATCCGCCTTCACATTCTTTGAACCTGGCAGGTATGAAACCACAAAATCGAAACGGGAGAAAAACAGTGACCAACAAGCCTGTCTAGGATTCAGACGCTTGGCAGACTGTTGTGAATTCTGTGGCTGAATTCACTCCTGTGGTCACAAGTGGTAATGCAGCTTCTGAGCTTCCTCCCTCAGGTGTTCTGGTGAGCTCGTTAACTGCTTCATTACTTAACTCCGCCTGATGCTGCTATCCTTGCTCCTTGTCAATGTTTCAGTGTTGGATCTGAGCTTCTCCTGATTGTTCCTGTGACCTGCTGCTCTGTATAGCTAAGTGCTTTTTGCTTTTTTGTTGCTTTTTTTCTGTCCAGCTTGTCCTTTTTTTTTGCTGGAAGCTCTGAGACGCAAAGGGTGTACCGCCGTGCCGTTAGTTCGGCACGGTGGTTTTTTTTTGCCCCTTTGCGTGGTTTTGCTTTAGGGTTTTTTGTAGACTGCAAAGTTCGCTTTACTGTCCTCGCTCTGTCCTAGAATATCGGGCCCCACTTTGCTGAATCTATTTCATCCCTACGTTTTGTCTTTTCATCTTACTCACAGTCATTATATGTGGGGGGCTGCCTTTTCCTTTGGGGAATTTCTCTGGGGCAAGTCAGGCCTATTTTTCTATCTTCAGGCTAGCTAGTTTCTTAGGCTGTGCCGAGTTGCCTAGGTAGTTGTTAGGCGCAATCCACAGCCGCTTTTAGTTGTGTTTAGGATAGGATCAGGTGTGCAGTCTACTGAGTTTCCACGTCTCAGAGCTCGTTCTTGTATTTTTGGGTATTTGTCAGATCACTGTGTGCGCTCTGATCGCTAAGCACACTGTGTTTCTGGATTGCCTTCATACACCTGTCATTAGCATACATAACAGTACAAGGAGCCAAACTAATGATTCTCAATAGAGGGAAAGAAAAAGTTCTGACATCATTTTTTTTTTTTTTCTGCTCTGTGTTCACTTTTTTTTTTCCCCTAGACATTTGGGTGATTCTGGACACAGGTGTGGACATGGATATTCAGGGTCTGTGCTCTTCAATGGATAATCTCGTTATAAATGTACAAAAAATTCAAGATACTATTGATCAGAAATCTATGTTAGAACCAAGAATTCCTATTCCTGATTTGTTTTTTGGAGATAGAACTAAGTTTCTAAGTTTCAAAAATAATTGTAAGCTATTTCTGGCCTTGAAACCTCATTCTTCTGGTAATCCTATTCAACAGGTTTTGATTATTATTTCTTTTTTGCGCGGCGACCCTCAAGACTGGGCATTTTCTCTTGCGCCACGAGACCCTGCATTGAGTAGTGTCGATGCGTTTTTCCTGGCGCTCGGATTGCTGTACGATGAGCCTAATTCAGTGGATCAGGCTGAGAAAAATTTGCTGGCTTTGTGCCAGGGTCAGGATGATATAGAAGTATATTGTCAGAAATTTAGGAAATGGTCAGTACTCACTCAGTGGAATGAATCTGCGCTGGCAGCTTTGTTCAGAAAGGGTCTCTCTGAGGCTCTTAAGGATGTCATGGTGGGATTTCCTATGCCTGCTGGTTTGAATGAGTCTTTGTCTTTGGCCATTCAGATCGGTCGACGCTTGCGCGAGCGTAAATCTGTGCACCATTTGGCGGTACTGCCTGAGGTTAAACCTGAGCCTATGCAGTGCGATAGGACTATGACTAGAGTTGAACGGCAGGAATACAGACGTCTGAATGGTCTGTGTTTCTACTGTGGTGATTCCACTCATGCTATTTCTGATTGTCCTAAGCGCACTAAGCGGTCCGCTAGGTCTGCCGTCATTGGTACTGTACAGTCCAAATTCCTTCTGTCCATTACCTTGATATGCTCTTTGTCGTCGTTTTCTGTCATGGCGTTTGTGGATTCGGGCGCTGCCCTGAATCTGATGGATTTGGATTATGCTAAACGTTGTGAGTTTTTCTTGGAGCCTTTGCGGTGTCCTATTCCATTGAGAGGAATTGATGCTACACCTTTGGCCAAGAATAAACCTCAATACTGGGCCCAGCTGACCATGTGCATGGCTCCTGCACATCAGGAAGTTATTCGCTTTCTGGTGTTGCATAATCTGCATGATGTGGTCGTGTTGGGGTTGCCATGGCTACAAACCCATAATCCAGTATTGGATTGGAATTCCATGTCGGTATCCAGCTGGGGTTGTCAGGGGGTACATGGTGATGTTCCATTTTTGTCGATTTCGTCATCCACCCCTTCTGAGGTCCCAGAGTTCTTGTCTGATTATCAGGATGTATTTGAAGAGCCCAAGTCCGATGCTCTACCTCCGCATAGGGATTGTGATTGTGCTATCAATTTAATTCCTGGTAGTAAATTCCCTAAAGGTCGATTATTTAATTTATCCGTGCCCGAACACGCCGCTATGCGCAGTTATGTGAAGGAATCCCTGGAGAAGGGACATATTCGCCCATCGTCATCACCACTGGGAGCAGGGTTCTTCTTTGTAGCCAAGAAGGATGGTTCGCTGAGACCGTGTATTGATTACCGCCTTCTTAATAAGATCACTGTTAAATTTCAGTATCCCTTGCCATTGTTATCTGACTTGTTTGCTCGGATTAAGGGGGCTAGTTGGTTCACTAAGATAGATCTTCGTGGTGCGTATAATCTGGTGAGAATCAGGCAAGGAGATGAATGGAAAACTGCATTCAATATGCCCGAGGGTCATTTTGAGTATCTAGTGATGCCGTTCGGACTTGCCAATGCTCCATCTGTGTTTCAGTCTTTTATGCATGACATCTTCCGTGAGTATCTGGATAAATTCCTGATTGTTTACTTGGATGACATTTTGATCTTCTCAGATGATTGGGAGTCTCATGTGAAGCAGGTCAGAATGGTTTTTCAGGTCCTGCGTGCTAACTCTTTGTTTGTGAAGGGATCAAAGTGTCTCTTCGGTGTGCAGAAAGTTTCATTTTTGGGGTTCATCTTTACCCCTTCTACTATCGAGATGGATCCAGTTAAGGTCCAAGCCATCCAGGATTGGATTCAGCCGACATCTCTGAAAAGTCTGCAAAAGTTCCTGGGCTTTGCTAATTTTTATCGTCGCTTCATCTGTAATTTTTCTAGCATTGCCAAACCATTGACCGATTTGACCAAGAAGGGTGCTGATTTGGTTAATTGGTCTTCTGCTGCTGTGGAAGCTTTTCAGGAGTTGAAGCGTCGTTTTTGTTCTGCCCCTGTGTTGTGTCAGCCAGATGTTTCTCTTCCGTTCCAGGTCGAGGTTGATGCTTCTGAGATTGGAGCAGGGGCGGTTTTGTCACAGAGAGGTTCTGATTGCTCAGTGATGAAACCATGTGCTTTCTTTTCCAGGATGTTTTCGCCCGCTGAGCGTAATTATGATGTGGGCAATCGAGAGTTGCTGGCCATGAAGTGGGCATTCGAGGAGTGGCGTCATTGGCTTGAAGGAGCTAAGCATCGCGTGGTGGTATTGACTGATCATAAGAACTTGACTTATCTCGAGTCTGCCAAGCGCTTGAATCCGAGACAGGCCCGTTGGTCGTTATTTTTTGCCCGCTTCGACTTTGTGATTTCGTACCTTCCGGGCTCTAAAAATGTGAAGGCGGATGCTCTGTCTAGGAGTTTTGTGCCCGACTCTCCGGGTTTATCTGAGCCAGCGGGTATCCTCAAGGAAGGAGTCATTGTGTCTGCCATCTCCCCTGATTTGCGGCGGGTGCTGCAAAAATTTCAGGCGAATAAACCTGATCGTTGTCCAGCAGAGAAACTGTTCGTCCCTGATAGGTGGACTAATAAACTTATCTCTGAACTTCATTGTTCGGTGTTGGCTGGTCATCCTGGAATCTTTGGTACCAGAGAGTTAGTGGCTAGATCCTTCTGGTGGCCATCTCTGTCACGGGATGTACGTACTTTTGTGCAGTCCTGTGGGATTTGTGCTAGGGCTAAGCCCTGCTGTTCTCGTGCCAGTGGGTTGCTTTTGCCCTAGCCGGTCCCAAAGAGGCCTTGGACACATATTTCGATGGATTTCATTTCTGACCTTCCCGTTTCTCAAAAGATGTCAGTCATTTGGGTGGTCTGTGATCGCTTTTCTAAAATGGTCCATCTGGTGCCCTTGGCTAAATTGCCTTCCTCCTCTGATTTGGTACCTTTGTTCTTTCAGCATGTGGTTCGGTTGCATGGCATTCCTGAGAATATTGTTTCTGACAGAGGTTCCCAGTTTGTTTCAAGGTTTTGGCGAGCCTTTTGTGGTAGGATGGGCATTGACCTATTCTTTTCCTCGGCTTTCCATCCTCAGACTAATGGCCAGACCGAACGAACCAATCAGACCTTGGAAACATATCTGAGATGTTTTGTTTCTGCAGACCAGGATGATTGGGTGTCCTTTTTGCCGTTGGCTGAGTTCGCCCTTAATAATCGGGCCAGCTCGGCTACCTTGGTTTCTCCATTTTTTTGCAATTCTGGGTTCCATCCTCGTTTCTCTTCAGGACAGGTTGAGTCTTCGGACTGTCCTGGTGTGGATTCTGTGGTGGATAGGTTGCAGCAGATCTGGACTCAGGTAGTGGACAATTTGATCTTGTCCCAGGAGAAAGCTCAACTTTTCGCTAATCGCAGACGCCGTGTGGGTCCCCGACTTCGTGTTGGGGATCTGGTTTGGTTATCTTCTCGTCATATTTCTATGAAGGTTTCCTCTCCTAAATTTAAACCTCGTTTTATTGGTCCGTATAGGATTTCTGAGGTTCTCAATCCTGTGTCTTTTCGTTTGACCCTCCCAGACTCCTTTTCCATACATAATGTATTCCATAGGTCGTTGTTGCGGAGATACGTGGCACCTATGGTTCCATCTGTTGAGCCTCCTGCCCCGGTTTTGGTGGAGGGGGAATTGGAGTATATTGTGGAGAAGATTTTGGATTCTCGTGTTTCTAGACGGAAACTCCAGTATCTGGTTAAATGGAAGGGTTATGCTCAGGAAGATAATTCCTGGGTTTTTGCCTCTGATGTTCATGCTTCCGATCTTGTTCGTGCCTTTCATGCGGCTCATCCTGGTCGGCCTGGGGGCTCTGGTGAGGGTTCGGTGACCCCTCCTCAAGGGGGGTGTACTGTTGTGAATTCTGTGGCTGAATTCACTCATGTGGTCACAAGTGGTAATGCAGCTTCTGAGCTTCCTCTCTCAGGTGTTCTGGTGAGCTCGTTAACTGCTTCATTACTTAACTCCGCCTGATGCTGCTATCCTTGCTCCTTGTCAATGTTTCAGTGTTGGATCTGAGCTTCTCCTGATTGTTCCTGTGACCTGCTGCTCTGTATAGCTAAGTGCTTTTTGCTTTTTTGTTGCTTTTTTTCTGTCCAGCTTGTCCTTTTTTTTTGCTGGAAGCTCTGAGACGCAAAGGGTGTACCGCCGTGCCGTTAGTTCGGCACGGTGGTTTTTTTTTGCCCCTTTGCGTGGTTTTGCTTTAGGGTTTTTTGTAGACGGCAAAGTTCGCTTTACTGTCCTCGCTCTGTCCTAGAATATCGGGCCCCACTTTGCTGAATCTATTTCATCCCTACGTTTTGTCTTTTCATCTTACTCACAGTCATTATATGTGGGGGGCTGCCTTTTCCTTTGGGGAATTTCTCTGGGGCAAGTCAGGCCTATTTTTCTATCTTCAGGCTAGCTAGTTTCTTAGGCTGTGCCGAGTTGCCTAGGTAGTTGTTAGGCGCAATCCACAGCCGCTTTTAGTTGTGTTTAGGATAGGATCAGGTGTGCAGTCTACTGAGTTTCCACGTCTCAGAGCTCGTTCTTGTATTTTTGGGTATTTGTCAGATCACTGTGTGCGCTCTGATCGCTAAGCACACTGTGTTTCTGGATTGCCTTCATACACCTGTCATTAGCATACATAACAGCAGACTCAAGGTAAATCAGATTTTTGTGATCAGTCAAGACCACCACACGATGTCTAGCACCCTCAAGCCAATGACGCAACTCCTCAAATGCCCACTTCATGGCCAAAAGCTCCCGATTACCAACATCATAATTCCGCTCAGTGGGCGAAAACTTTCTAGAAAAGAACGCACATGGCTTCATCACCGAGCAATCGGAGCTTCTCTGTGACAAAACCGCCCCCGCTCCAATTTCAGAAGCATCAACCTCAACCTGAAAAGGAAGCGAAACATCTGGCTGACGCAACACAGGAGCAGAAGAAAACCGGCGCTTAAGTTCCTGAAAGGCCTCCACAGCCGCAGGAGACCAATCAGCAACATCAGCACCCTTCTTAGTCAGATCCGTCAAAGGCTTAACAACACTAGAAAAATTAGTTATGAAACGACGATAAAAATTAGCAAAGCCCAAGAACTTCTGTAGACTCTTAAGAGATGTAGGCTGCGTCCAGTCACAAATAGCTTGAACCTTGACGGGATCCATCTCAATAGTAGAAGGGGAAAAAATATACCCCAAAAAAGAAATCTTCTGGACTCCAAAGAGACACTTTGAACCTTTTACAAACAAAGAATTGGCCCGCAGGACCTGAAACACCTTCCTGACCTGCTGAACATGGGACTCCCAGTCATCAGAAAAAACCAAAACATCATCCAAATACACAATCATAAATTTATCCAGATATTCACGGAAAATATCGTGCATAAAGGACTGGAAGACAGAAGGAGCATTAGAAAGTCCAAAAGGCATCACCAAATACTCAAAATGGCCCTCAGGCGTATTAATTGCGGTTTTCCACTCATCACCCTGCTTAATCCGCACAAGATTATACGCACCCCGAAGATCAATCTTAGTGAACCATTTTGCCCCCTTAATGCGAGCGAACAATTCAGTCAACAATGGCAAAGGATACTGATATTTGACCGTAATCTTATTCAAAAGACGGTAATCTATACAAGGCCTCAAGGAACCATCTTTTTTGGCCCTGAAAAAAAAACCTGCGCCCAAAGGAGACGAAGATGGACGGATATGTCCCTTTTCCAAGGACTCCTTAACATAATCCCGCATAGCAGTATGCTCTGGCACTGACAGATTGAACAAACGACCTTTAGGAAATTTACTGCCAGGAATCAAATCTATAGCACAATCGCAATCCCTGTGAGGAGGAAGCGAATTGAGCTTAGGCTCCTCAAAAACATCCCGATAATCAGACAAAAATACAGGAACCTCAGAAGGAGTAGATGAAGCGATAGAAATCGGAGGTGCATCATCATGAACCCCCTGACATCCCCAGCTTAACACAGACATCGTTTTCCAGTCCAAGACTGGGTTATGAGTTTGTAACCATGGCAGACCAAGCACTAAGACATCATGTAAATTATACAGTACCAGGAAGCGAATCACCTCCTGATGAACGGGAGTCATACGCATGGTCACGTGTGTCCAGTACTGAGGTTTATTCATAGCCAAAGGTGTAGAGTCAATTCCTTTCAAAGGAATAGGGACTTCCAGAGGCTCCAGACTAAAACCACAGCGGTTGGCAAATGACCAATCCATAAGACTCAGGGCAGCGCCTGAATCCACATAGGCATCGACGGAAATGGCTGACAATGAACAAATGAGAGTCACAGACAGAATGAACTTAGACTGTAAAGTACTAATGGCAACAGACTTATCAACCTTTTTTGTGCGTTTAGAGCATGCTGATATAACATGAGCTGAATCACCACAATAAAAACACAACCCATTTTTCCGCCTATAGTTTTGCCGTTCTCTTCTGAACTGAATTCTATCACATTGCATTGTCTCAGGTGCCTGTTCAGAAGACACCGCCAAATGGTGCACAGGTTTGCGTTCCCGTAAACGCCGATCAATCTGAATAGCCATAGTCATAGACTCATTCAGACC
The DNA here is from genome assembly GCF_032444005.1 of Ranitomeya imitator. Classification (NCBI taxonomy): domain Eukaryota; kingdom Metazoa; phylum Chordata; class Amphibia; order Anura; family Dendrobatidae; genus Ranitomeya; species Ranitomeya imitator. The sequence continues at coordinate 509,941,374 of NC_091282.1, read as the reverse complement.
TGTAGGCGCAGGGAACCCCACCATAACATCTTTAATGGCCTCAGAAAGGCCATCTCTGAATCTTGCAGCCAGGGCGCACTCATTCCACTGAGTAAGCACCGACCATTTCCGAAATTTCTGGCAATATAATTCTGCTTCATCTTGCCCCTGAGAGAGCCAATAAAGCTTTTTCAGCCTGAATCTCTAGGTTAGGTTCCTCATAGAGCAAACCCAATGCCAGAAAAAACGCATCCACATTGAGCAACGCAGGATCCCCTGGTGCCAATGCAAATGCCCAATTCTGAGGGTCACCCCGCAGGAAAGATATTACAATCTTGACTTGCTGAGCAGGGTCTCCAGAGGAGCGAGATTTCAAAGAAAGAAACAACTTGCAATTGTTCCTAAAATTCAGAAAACTAGATCTATCTCCAGAAAAAAACTCTGGGATAGGAATTCTAGGTTCAGACATAGGAGCATGTACAACAAAATCTTGTATATTTTGAACCTTAGCAGCAAGATTATTCAGGCTGGAAGCCAAACTCTGGACGTCCATGATAAACAGCTGAGGTCAGAGCCATTCAAGGATTAAGAGGAGGTAAGACGCAGCAAACTCTGAGGGAAGGAAAAAAAAAAAAAAAAACTTCCTCAGACTACTTTTCCTCCTACTTCAGCCAATATGATTACCACTTTTCGGGCCGGCGATACTGTCATGATCCCAATGGCAGGGGATCACAAAAGGACAAGCACACAAAAAACAGAACAAGCTCTAGGGTGATGGAAACTGAGCTGACCGCGATCCTGAACCTAATTCACAACACTAGCAGTAGCCGGGGAACGTGCCTACGATGATTCTAGACGTCTCGCGCCAGCCGAAGGACTAGCTTCCCCTATTAGAAGAAACAAAGACCTCTCTTGCCTCCAGAGAAACACCCCACAGAAATAGCAGCCCCCCACATGTAATGACGGTGAAATGAGAGGAAAGCACATACGTAGTAATGAAAACAGATTCAGCAAAATGAGGCCCGCTAAAACTAGATAGCAGAGGATACAAAAGTCAGCGAAAAACCCTACAAAAAACCATCCTGAAATTACCTGAACTCATGTGCCAACTCATGGAACATGAGGAGTAATATCAGCCCACTAGAGCAACCAGCAACAAGGAATCACATAACTGCAAGCTGGACTAAAACAAAAATAAAGCAAAACGTGAAACAGGAAAATCAAAAACTTAGCTTGTCCTGAAGATTACTGAAGCGGAAAGCAGAGGTAACAAGACACACTGATTACATTGATCGCCGGCGAGGAAATGACAAGAAAGCCAGGTTAAATAGGAAACTCCCATATCCTGATAGAACAGGTGGACACCAGAGACACCAGAGACCGCAGAGAACACAAGTCACCCAGTACCATCTGTAACCACCAGAGGGAGCCCAAAAACAGAATCCACAACAGCCGGCGGTTAGCGAAACGTTGAGCCTTCTCCTGGGACAATGTCAAATTGTCCACCACATGAGTCCAAATCTGCTGCAACCTATCCACCACAGTATCTACACCAGGGCAGTCCGAAGACTCAACCTGCCCTGAATAGAAACGCGGATGGAAACCAGAATTGCAGAAAAACGGCGAAACCAAAGTAGCCGAGCTGGCCCGATTATTAAGGGCGAACTCAGCCAACGGCAAAAAGGACACCCAATCATCCTGATCAGCAGAAACAAAGCATCTCAAATATGTTTCCATAGTTTGATTAGTTCGTTCGGTTTGGCCATTTGTCTGAGGATGGAAAGCCGAGGAAAAAGACAAATCAATGCCCATCCTACCACAAAAGGATCGCCAAAACCTCGAAACAAACTGGGAACCTCTATCAGAAACGATGTTCTCCGGGATACCATGTAAACGAACCACATGCTGGAAAAATAATGGCACCAAATCAGAGGAGGAAGGCAATTTAGACAAAGATACCAAATGGACCATCTTAGAAAAGCGATCACAAACCACCCAAATGACCGACATCTTTTGAGAGACGGGGAGATCCGAAATAAAATCCATAGAAATATGCGTCCAGGGCCTCTTCGGGACCGGCAAGGGCAAAAGCAACCCACTGGCACGAGAACAGCAGGGCTTAGCCCGAGCACAAGTCCCACAGGACTGCACAAAAGAACGCACATCCCGTGACAAAGACAGCCACCAGAAGGATCTAGCCACCAAATCTCTGGTACCAAAGATTTCAGGATGCCCAGCCAACACTGAACAATGAATCTCAGAGATAACTCTACTAGACCATCTATCAGGGACAAACAGTTTCTCCGCTGGGCAACGGTCAGGTCTATCAGCCTGAAATTTTTGCAGCACCCGCCGCAAATCAGGGGAGATGGCAGACAAAATTACCCCCTCATTGAGAATACCCGTCGGCTCAGGAACACCCGGAGAGTCAGGTACAAAACTCCTTGACAGGGCATCAGCCTTCACATTCTTAGAGCCCGGAAGGTACGAAACCACAAAATCAAAACAGGAGAAAAATAACGACCATCGAGCCTGTCTCGGATTCAACCATTTGGCAGACTCAAGATAAGTCAAATTCTTGTGATCTGTCAAGACCACCACGCGATGCTTGGCTCCTTCCAGCCAATGACGCCACTCCTCGAATGCCCACTTCATGGCCAACAACTCACGATTACCAACATCATTGTTACGCTCAGCAGGCAAAAACTTTCTAGAAAAGAAAGCACATGGCTTCATCACCGAGCCATCAGAACTTCTTTGCGACAAAACAGCCCCTGCTCCAATCTCAGAAGCATCAACCTCAACCTGAAACGGGAGCGAAACATCTGGCTGGCACAACACAGGGGCAGAAGAAAAACGACGCTTCAACTCCTGAAAAGCCTCTACAGCTGCAGAAGACCAATTGACCACATCAGCACCCTTCTTGGTCAAATCAGTCAACGGTTTAGCAACAGTAGAAAAATTAGCGATGAAGCTCCGATAAAAATTAGCAAAGCCCAGGAACTTTTGCAGGCTCTTCACAGATGTCGGCTGAGTCCAATCGTAAATGGCCTGGATTTTAACAGGGTCCATCTCGATAGTAGAAGGGGAAAAAATGAACCCCAAAAATGAAACCTTCTGAACTCCAAAGAGACACTTTGACCCCTTCACAAACAAGGAATTCGCACGAAGGACCTGGAACCCCATTCTGACCTGCTTCACATAAGACTCCCAATCATCCGAAAAGAACAAAATATCATCCAAATACACAATCAGGAATTTATCCAGGTACTCTCGGAAGATGTCATGCATAAAGGACTGAAATGCTGATGGAGCATTGGAAAACCCGAATGGCATAACCAGGTACTCAAAATGGCCCTCGGGCGTATTAAATGCTGTTTTCCATTCATCGCCTTGTTTAATACGCACAAGATTATACGCCCCTCGAAGATCTATCTTGGTGAACCAACTAGCCCCTTTAATACGAGCAAACAAATCAGACAGCAACGGCAAAGGATACTGAAATTTGACTGTAATTTTATTAAGAAGGCGGTAATCAATACAAGGTCTCAAAGAACCATCCTTCTTGGCCACAAAAAAGAACCCTGCTCCTAACGGTGATGACGACGGGCGAATATGGCCTTTCTCCAAGGACTCCTTTATATAACTCCGCATAGCGGCGTGCTCTGGCACAGATAAATTGAACAATCGGCCTTTAGGAAACTTACTACCAGGAATCAAATTAATTGCACAATCGCAATCCCTATGAGGAGGTAGGGCACTGGCTTTGGGCTCATCAAATACATCCCGATAATCCTACAAAAACTCTGGAACTTCAGAAGGAGTGGAAGACGAAATAGACAAAAATGAAACATCACCATGTACCCCCTGGCAACCCCAGCTGGACACAGACATAGATTTCCAGTCCAATACTGGATTATGAACCTGTAGCCATGGCAACCCCAAAACGACCACATCATGCAGATTATGCAACACCAGAAAGCGGATATCCTCCTGATGTGCAGGAGCCATGCACATGGTCAATTGGGTCCAGTACTGAGGCTTATTCTTGGCCAAAGGCGTAGCATCAATTCCTCTCAATGGAATAGGATATTGCAAGGGCTCCAAGAAAAAACCACAGCGCCTAGCATACTCCAAGTCCATCAAATTCAGGGCAGCGCCTGAATCCACAAATGCCATAACAGAATAGGATGACAAAGAGAAAATCAGAGTAACAGACAATAGAAATTTAGACTGTACCGTACCAATGGTGGCAGACCTAGCGAACCGCTTAGTGCGCTTAGGACAATCGGAGATAGCATGAGTGGAATCACCACAGTAAAAACATAGCCCATTCCGACGTCTGTGTTCTTGCCGTTCAGCTCTGGTCAAAGTCCTATCACATTGCATAGGCTCAGGCCCATGCTCAGATAGTACCGCCAAATGGTGCACAGCTTTACGCTCATGCAAGCGTCGATCGATCTGAATGGCCAAGGACATAGACTCATTCAGACCAGCAGGCATGGGAAACCCCACCATGACATCCTTAAGGGCTTCAGAGAGACCCTTTCTGAAGATTGCTGCCAGGGCACATTCATTCCACTGAGTGAGCTCAGACCACTTTCTAAACTTCTGACAATATATCTCCACTTCATCCTGACCCTGACACAGAGCCAGCAAGATTTTCTCTGCCTGATCCACTGAATTAGGTTCGTCATAAAGCAATCCAAGCGCCAGGAAAAACGCATCAACATCACGCAATGCCGGATCTCCTGGCGCAAGGGAAAATGCCCAGTCTTGAGGGTCACCACATAACAAAGAAATAATGATCTTTACTTGTTGAACAGGGTCACCTGAGGAGCGAGGTTTCAAGGCAAGAAACAATTTACAATTATTTTTGAAATTCAAGAACTTAGATCTATCACCAAAAAACAAATCAGGAATTGGAATCCTAGGCTCTGACATCGGATTCTGAACCAGAAAATTTTGAATGTTTTGTACCCTTGTAGTGAGATTATCCATCCAAGAGGACAGACCTTGAATGTCCATGTTTACACCAGTGTCCTGAACCACCCAGAGGTAAAGGGGAAAAGAGAGACAAAACACACTGCAAAGAAAAAACAATGGTCTCAGAACTTCTCTTATCCCTCTATTGAGATGCATTAGTACTTTGGGCCACCTGTACTGTTATGACCTGGTGGTCAGGACAATAATGGACCTGGTGGTTAAGAGCACACGGAATGACCTGATAGTTACTGATAATAAAGGACGAGCTCTGGGACGTGGGAACTCTGCTGACCGCAATCCCTAATCCTATCAAACACACTAGAAATAGCCGTGGATTGCGCCTAACGCTCCCTATGAAACTCGGCACAGCCTAAGGAACTATCTAGCCCTGAAGATAGAAAAATAAAGCCTACCTTGCTTCAGAGAAATTCCCCAAAGGAAAAGGCAGCCCCCCACATATAATGACTGTGAGTAAAGATGAAAATACAAACACAGAGATTAAATAGATTTAGCAAAGTGAGGCCCGACTTACTGAACAGACCGAGGATAGGAAAAGTTACTTTGCGGTCAGCACAAAAACCTACAAAAAGACCACGCAGAGGGTGCAAAAAAGACCCTCCGCACCGACTCACGGTGCGGAGGCGCTCCCTCTGCGTCCCAGAGCTTCCAGCAAGCAAGACAACAATAAAAATAGCAAGCTGGACAGAAAAATAGCAAACCAAAGAAATACAAGCTGGAACTTAGCTTCTGCTGGGAAGACAGGTCACAAGAACGATCCAGGAGTGAACTAGACCAATACTGGAACATTGACAGGTGGCATGGAGCAAAGATCTAAGTGGAGTTAAATAGAGCAGCAGCTAACGATTTAACCTCGTCACCTGTGGAAGGAAACTCAGAAACACCCACCAGAGGAAGTCCATGGACAGAACCAGCCGAAGTACCATTCATGACCACAGGAGGGAGCCCGACAACAGAATTCACAACACCTCTTTGCTGTGAACCGTTTCTAATGATAAGGAACATTTAACAAAAGAGAAACTATTGAAAGTGTAGGGAACTGGCTACGGTCCTACATCTCAGTGGCTGGAACAGAGCGGCAGAGTCATGGCACCTGACCTGCATCAGCATCCACTGACCTGGCTAGCATAGCCAGACTTCCTTAGTACCCTCCCTGTACCTAATGCTTAGCTTATGGCATGCGGCAGCCTTCTCCGATCCCAACAGAAGCTTCTAGGCGCTACCTATTCAGCTATATGATCGCTCTCAGATTAGATCAGGTGAGAGTTTGTTCAGCTACCTTCGAGGAAGGAGGCGGAGCCACGATGTCGGCGTGAGAAGAGGATTCTCCACCATGGAGAGCAGCAGGACTTCAGGTGAAGTGGGTCAGTCTTTACAGTGTCGCGGTGAGAGAGTATGATCTGTGTCTGTCCATCTGTGTGTCTCTGTCTGTGTATCTTTCTTGAAGCTCCTGTCTTACACAGTACCATACTGTATATACAAGTCCACACTACATACTGCACTACAGTGTGTCTGTGTTTACTGTATGTATATAGTGTGCACCTGTTTACAGTATAGTGCTGTGTATACACTTTATACAGCCCCTCAGCCTCTATTCAGTATACAAAATACAAAAAAGGTTGCACTCTATTGTGCCAAAGCATGTCTAATATGAAATATGAATAGCAAAATGGTTTTTGAACATTAGGAAAATATTTGAGAGAAGCTTTGTACAAAATTTGATAAAAAAGTGCAAGCCCATCAAACATCGTCAAGGTGGTCTCCTTAAAACTGATGGGTCCAAATGTGAACACTTATATACACTTGTATACACTGTATACAGCAAGCCAGCACAGCAACAGCCTCTGATATATACAGCCCGACAGCAGCCCCTCATATATATACAGCCCAACTGCAGCTTCTAAAATATACAGCCCAGCAGCAGCTATATATATATATATATATATATATATATATATATATATATATATACAGCTCAGCAGGAGCTACTCAAATATATACAGCGCAGCAGAAGCCTCTCATACATATACAGCCAGCACAGCAACAGCCTCTGGTATATACAGGTAAACAGCCTCTGATATACACAGCCCGGCAGCAGCCACATATATATATATATATATATATATATATACAGCCCAGCAGTAGCCTCTCATACATATACAGCCCAGCAGACGCTTCTCTGTAGATGTAGCCAAAGATTGGGTCATGTGTGTCATACTGTAGGGGTTTGGAGAAACGCGGGGGGTACCCACCCCCAAAGGTCTCCGATTCCTTACTCAGGGTCAGGATGCCCCACTTTAATAAGGGGGGCTTCCTGGACCTTGGTGACGTATTACAGACTTATGTCTGGGTCCCTTTAAATACGGCGGCACATCGAGTATGTTCCCGAGTAGAGAAGACTATTCTTATACATATGACCGTGTATGGAGCAGTTTAATTTTGTACATTTTTTTTACATATTTGATATATATTTTATATATTATATATTTTTTATATATTTTTTATGTTTTTCATATTCTGTACAGTAATTCCTGAGTAATGCAGAGTTTGGGGTTACTAGGATCGCTACTGTATTTTTTATATTGCTATTGCAATAGTTATGTGGTTCCGTCCTCCGTGTGGGCAAAGCCGCCCCTAGCTAACATGGCGCCATGGTCCTCGGAAGGCTCTGAGCAGCTGCAGGGCAGAGCATTGTGGGTCCCTGACTGTGATGTCACGGACATGTGCAGTAGGCACTTGGGAACGCCGTGATCATGGCTGCCATTACTGAGCTGTGTATGTAAGTGTACTTGGATTATAATATCGTTAGTATGGACACCTGATTTGTTTTTAATAACAATTGGCCATTAAGCTATTTTTAATTATTTTCACGCAGTATGTTATTCATAATGCCCGTCAACAGCTGTGCTAAGTAACTTGCACAATTGCACTGTTACACTGATGATGCACAATAACACTGTTTAACACTATTGACTTTATTATATTTAATGATTTTCTAATGAGATATGTATGTGTTGGATATAAAATGTGGTCTCACTCTTGTATTCATTGCTTGACAAAGGATAACACATCCGAAACGTTGCCACGCCGTTCAGGCATTAAAGTCCACTTTTTTTCAATTATTTTGTGCTGCTTTTCCTTTTTTTTGAGTGTATATATATATATATGTGTGTATATATATATGTATGTATATATGTATGTATATATATATATATATATGTCACTGAGACATTATATATATATATATATATATATATATATACTAGTATATATATATATATATTTACTTCAGCGCGATATAGAAGAAAAGCCAGAAATTCAATTGCCGGCTTTTCATTTCTCTCTCCTAAACCCGACATGATATGAGACATGGTTTACATACAGTAAACCATGTCATATTCCCATTTTTTTGCATATTACACACTACTAATGTTAGTAGTGTGTATGTGCAAAATTTGGGCACTGTAGCTATTAAATTTAAGGGTTAAATCGCGGAAAAAATTGGCGTGGGCTCCCGCACAATTTTCTCCGCCAGAGTGGTAAAGCCTGTGACTGAGGGCAGATAATAATAGCCTAGAGAGGGTCCACGGTGGATTGAGAGTGGAATAAAATATTACAACAACCTGTGTGTTTATTTCATTAAAATACTTTGCAACATTGTGTGTGTGTGTTTTTCTAACCATTTCATGCTATTGGATTAATAATGGATAGGTGTCATAATTGATGCCTCTCCATTATTAATCTGGCTTAATGTTACCTTACAATAGCAAGGTGACATTAACCCTTCATTACCCCATATCCCACCACTACACAGGAGTGGGAAGAGAGTGGCCAAGTACCAGGATAGGCGCATCTTCCAGATGTGCCTTTTCTGGGGTGGCTGGGGGCAGATGTTTTTAGCCAGGGGGGCGCCAATAACCGTGGACCCTCTCTAGGCTATTAATATATGCCCTCAGTCACTGGCTTTACCACTCTGGCGGAGAAAATTGTGCGGGAGCCCACGCCAATTTTTTCCGCAATTTAACCCTTAAATTTAATAGCTACAGTGCCCAAATTTTGCACATACACACTACTAACATTAGTAGTGTGTAATATGCAAAAAAAATGGGAATATGACATGGTTTACTGTATGTAAACCATGTCTCATATCATGTTGGGTTTAGGAAGGAGAAATGAAAAGCCGGCAATTGAATTACCGGCTTTTCTGCATTATTGCGCTGAAGTAAATATATATATGTACTAGCTGAAGAGCCCGGCGTTGCCTGGGCATAGTAAATATCTGTGGTTAGTTATAGCACCTCATGTCTCTTATTTTCCCATCACGCCTCTCATTTTCCCAATCACATCTTTCATTTTCCCCCTCATATCTCTCATTTTCCCATCACATCTCTCATTTTCTCCCTCACTCCACTCATTTTCTCCCTCACTCCTCTCATTCCCGCCTAACACTTGTCATTTCGACCTCACATCTGTCATTTTCCGATCACTACACTATTTTTCCTCACTCCTCTCATTTTGCACTCACACCTTTTCATTTTCACCTCACACCTCATTTTCACCTCAGTATATACATGTTTGTCATCTCCGTTATATATAGTATACACCTGTATGTCATCTCCTGTATATACCTGTATGTCATCTCCCCTGTATATAGTATATACCTGCTGTCTCATCTCCCCTGTATATAGTATATACCTGTATGTCATCTCCTCCTATATATAGTATATACCTGTATGTCATCTCCTCCTATATATAGTATATACCTGTATGTCATCTCCTCCTATATATAGTATATACCTGTATGTCATCTCCTCCTATATATAGTATATACCTGTATGTCATCTCCTTCTATATATAGTATATACCTGTATGTCATCTCCTCCTGTATATAGTATATACCTGTGTGTCATCTCCCCTGTATATAGTATATATCTGTGTGTCATCTCCTCCTGTATATAGTATATACCTGTATGTCATCTTCTATATATAGCATATACCTGTATGTCATCTCCTCCTGTATATAGTATATACCTGTAGGTAATCTGCTCCTGTATATAGTATATACCTGTGTGTCATCTCCTCCTGTATTTAGTATATACCTGTATGTCATCTCCTCCTGTATATAGTATGTACCTGTATGTCATCTCCTCCTCTATATAGTATATACCTGTGTGTTATCTCTCCTGTATATAGTATATACCTGTATGTCATCTTCTATATGTAGCATATACCTGTATGTCATCTCCTCCTGTATATAGAATATACCTGTAGGTAATCTGCTCCTGTATATAGTATATACCTGTGTGTCATCTCCTCCTGTATATAGTATATACCTGTATGTCATCTCCTCCTGTATATAGTATGTACCTGTATGTCATCTCCTCCTCTATATAGTATATACCTGTGTGTCATCTCTCCTGTATATATCTGTGTGTCATCTCCCCTGTATATAGTATATACCTGTGTGATCTCCTGTATTAGACCTCGTTAACACGTTATTTGCTCAGTATTTTTACCTCAGTATTTGTAAGATAAGTTGGCAGCCTGATAAATCCCCAGCCAACAGGAAGCCCTCCCCCTGGCAGTATATATTAGCTCACACATACACATAATAGACAGGTCATGTGACTGACAGCTGCTGTATTTCCTATATGGTACATTTGTTGCTCTTGTAGTTTGTCTGCTTATTAATCAGATTTTTGTTTTTGAAGGCTAATACCAGACTTGTGTGTGTTTTAGGGCGAGTTTCGTTTGTCAAGTTGTGTGTGTTGAGTTGTGTGTGGCGACATGCATGTAGCGACTTTTGTGAGATGAGTTTTGTGTGGCAACATGCGTGTAGCAACTTTTTGTGTGTCGAGTTGCATGTGACAGGTTAGTGTAGCAAGTTGTGTGCAGCAAGTTTTGCGCATGGCGAGTTTATGTGGCGAGGTTGGTGTATGTGTGGTGAAATGTGTGCTGGGGGTGGTATATGTGTTCAAGCACGTGGTAGTGTGTGGCGCATTCTGTGTGTGTTCATATCCTCATGTGTGGTGAGTATCTCATGTCGGGGCCCCACCTTAGCTACTGTACGGTATATACTCTTTGGCGCCATCGCTCTCATTCTTTAAGTCCCCCTTGTTCACATCTGGCAGCTGTCAATTTGCCTCCAACACTTTTGCTTTCACTTTTCCCCATTATGTAGATAGGGGAAAAATAGTTTGGTGAATTGGAAAGCGCGGAGTTAAAATTTCACCTCACAACATAGCCTATGACGCTCTCAGGGTCCATACGTGTGAATGTGCAAAATTTTGTGGCTGTAGCTGCGATGTCTCCAACACTTTTCCTTTCACTTTTTTCCCCATTATGTAGATAGGGGCAAAATTGTTTGGTGAATTGGAAAGCGCGGGGTTAAAATTTCACCTCACAACGTAGCCTATGACGCTCTCAGGGTCCAGACGTGTGACTGTGCAAAATTTTGTTGCTGTAGCTGCGACGCCTCCAACACTTTTCCTTTCACTTTTTTCCCCATTATGTAGATAGGGGCAAAATTGTTTGGTGAATTGGAACGCGCGGGGTTAAAATTTTGCCTCACAATATAGCCTATGACATTCTCAGGGTCCAGACGTGTGACTGTGCAAAATTTTGTTGCTGTAGCTGCGACGCTTCCAACACTTTTCCTTTCACTTTTTTCCCCATTATGTAGATAGGGGCAAAATTGTTTGGTGAATTGGAACGCGCGGGGTTAAAATTTCGCCTCACAACATAGCCTATGACGCTCATGGGGTCCAGACGTGTGACTGTGCAAAATTTTGTGGCTGTAGCTGCGACGGTGCAGATGCCAATCCCGGACATACATACACACATACACACACACACACACACATACACACATTCAGCTTTATATATTAGATATATATATATATCAATGACATATATATAAAAATGGCGCTGAACGCGTCATACGAAACCCGACTTTGGTGCGAAGATTGCCGACCGCATGGCCGATCCCACACTAGGATCGGGTCGGGTTTCATGAAACCCGACTTTGCCAAAAGTCGGCGACTTTTGAAATTGTCCGATCCGTTTCGCTCAACCCTACTTATATATATATACAGCCCAGCAGAAGACAGCCCAGCAGAAGCCCTTCATATATATATAAAGCCCAGCAGAAGCCTCTCATACATATACAGTCCAGTAGAAGCCCTATATATATATATATATATATATACAGCCCAGCAGAAGCCTCTCATACATATACAGCCCAGCAGAAGCCACTGACATATAGAGCCCAGCAGAACCCCTTCATATATAGAGGGCCCAGCAGAAGCCTCTCATATATATACAGCCCAGCAGAAGCCTCTCATACATATTCAGCCCAGCAGAAGCCTCTCAAACATATACAGCCCAGAAGAGGCCTCTCATACATATACAGCCCAGCAGAAGCCTCGGACATATAGAGCCCAGCAGAAGCCTGTCATACATATACAGACCAGCAGAATCCTCTCATACATATACAGCCCAGCAGAAGCCCCTCATACCTATACAGCCCAGCAGAAGTCTCTCTACAGCCCAGCAGAAGCCTCTCATACATATAGAGCCCAGCAGAAGCCTCTGACATATAGAGCCCAGCAGAAGCCTCTCATACATATACAGCCCAGCAGAAGCCCCTCATACATATACAGCCCAGCAGAAGCCCCTCATACATATACAGCCCAGCAGAAGCCTCTCATACATATACAACCCAGCAGAAGCCTCTCATACATATAGAGCCCAGCAGAAGCCTCTGACATATAGAGCCAAGCAGAAGCCTCTCATACATATACAGCCCAGCAGAAGCCTCTCATACAAATACAGCCCAGCAGAAGCCTCTCATACAAATACAGCCCAGCAGAAGCCTCTGACATATAGAGCCCAGCAGCAGTGTTTGATATAGACAGCCCAAATTTCTACAATATACATACATATGTACATATTTTAATCTTTAACGCCCTTTCAGGACTTCAATGGTTGACAAGGTCAGATATACTGCGTGAATTGGACTTTAGTGACATCATTAGTGATTTTGCAGCACACAAATCAAGGAAAGTGCCCGGATTGTAAAAAATGAATGATTTTACTTAAATTACTCTGCGTAAATGATTTTTGTAAATAAACTTGCGTTCGTTTCATTTTGGGTTTTTGCATTACATATTGCAGCACCTTGAAAAATGGGCCTCCCTCCAAAATGGGCCCCGGGCCACCCACCTCTTAAACCTGGCCCTGCTGGCCGGCAGAGAATTTCTGCTCTTGGCTCCATAAATGTGCTACTGACGCCCGGTTGAATGCTCCTGCTCTTAGTCAGTTTTATCAGGGCCTGTCTGAAAAATTAAAAGACACACTGGTGCTTTATAAAACTTCCCAGTCGTTGGAGGCCACCATGGCTCTGGCCATACATATATAAAGACTCCTCAAGGATAGACCTGTTGTGACTTCTCACGCTATGGTTCTCTCTAAAACCAAAGTCCTCCTTGTGTACTCTGAAAATCTATGCAGTTAGGGAGGCCTCCCTTCAGTATGAGTATCCAGCCATTCACCACCAATTCGGGCAGTGTTTTGTATGTGGTCAAAAGGGTAATTTCATTTGGTTCTGTCCTTCTTTATCAGAGCACCAGAAAGCCTTTGAAAAACTTCTTACCCCAGGTTGTGTGGCGAATAACAACCTGGATGTATATATCTCCTCCGCATGTGTTTCAGTTGGCCAACATGGTGGATGTTTTTGCACAGGACATGGATCTCCTGTAGTATCTGGCGACATTCATCTCCATATTTGCTATTGACTCTGAGCCTCTCGATGAGGGAAATTTTCTGCAAGTTGTACATAAATTTAACCTGTGCATAGGGGCTCTTCACAGGGATCTACATACTTGTTCTGTCTTAGAAGGTCTCCCTACTCCTATTGTGTTAGGCCTTCCCTGGCTAGCTGTGCATAATTCAGTTATTGATTGGCAGTCCAGAGAAATAATCAAGTGGAGTGATTTCTGCCAACAATTGCCTGAGTACCATCATTCCTACTGTTTCCACTAAAACCATACCCTCTTTTCTGTCTAATATTGTGGATGTGTTCTCAGAAAAGGGGTGTCTGGAACTGCCCCCTACCATGTACGTATGGTTGTCCCGGAAACTTGCTCCCTGGATCAAAGTTACAAAAGACCAGATTTTACCATCTGTCTGGCCCAGAAAGGCAGGCTATGAAAGATTACATCTATGGGAGTCTTGCCAAGGGACATATTAGACCCTCCTCTTTGCCTGTACCTTTTTGTTAAAAAGAAATATGGAGGCCTGAGTCCCTGTTTAGTTTTTCGTGAGTTAAATTGAATTACTATCCGAGACCCGTATCCCCTCACATTCATTCCCGACTTATTCAATCAGATTGTTGGGGCAAAATAGTTCTATAAATTGGAGCCTATAATTTGATTAGGATCAAGGAGAGGGATGAGTGGAAGATGGGCTTTAACATTCTTGGAGGGCATTATGAAAATCTTATCATGCCTTTTTGGTTTAACTAATGCCCCTGCCGTGTTCCAACATTTTATTAACTACATTTTTCATCACCTTGTGGGTAGGATTGTCGTGGTGTATTTTTACGATATTTTGATATACTGTACTTACCTGATCTCAAGTCACATCAGGTACACATCAGACAGGTGTTACAGGTCTTGCAGGATAATAAACTGCATGCCAAATTAGAAAAATGTGTATTCGCTGTACAAGAGCTTCAGTTTATGGGTTTCCTAGTGTCTGCTGCAGGTTTCTGGATGGATCCAGGTAAGGTTCGTGCAATACTTGAGTGAAAATCTGAAAGCATTGAAATGCTTTTGGGGGTTTTCTAACTATTATTTAAGGTTTATCCCAAACTTTTGTTGATTATCAAGCCCGTCACTGACATGACAAAAAAAGGTACGGACTTCTTAATAATAATAATAATAATAATAATTTTTATTTATATAGCGCCAACATATTCCGCAGCGCTTTACAAATTATAGAGGGGACTTGTACAGACAATAGACATTACAGCATAACAGAAATACAGTTAAAAACAGATACCAGGAGGAATGAGAGTCCTGCTCGCAAGCTTACAAACTATGAGGAAAAGGGGAGACATGAGAGGTGGATGGTAACAATTGCTTTAGTTATTCGGACCGGCCATAGTGTAAGGTTCGGGTGTTCATGTAAAGCTGCATGAACCAGTTAACTGCCTAAGTATGTAGCAGTACAGACACAGAGGGCTATTAACTGCATAAAGTGAATGAGAACATGATGCGAGGAACCTGATTTTTTTTTTTTTTTTTTTTTTTATAAATAGGCCACACAGGGATCGTTAGGTTAATGCATTGAGGCAGTAGGCCAGTCTGAACAAATGAGTTTTTAGGGTACGCTTAAAACTGTGGGGATTGGGGATTAACCGTATTAACCTAGGTAGTGCATTCCAAAGAATCGGCGCAGCACGTGTAAAGTCTTGGAGACGGGAGTGGGAGGTTCTGATTATTGAGGATGCTAACCTGAGGTCATTAGCGGAGCGGAGGGCACGGGTAGGGTGGTAGACTGAGACCAGAGAGGAGATGTAGGGTGGTGCAGAGCCATGGAGTGCTTTGTGGATGAGGGTAGTAGTTTTGTACTGGATTCTGGAGTGGATGGGTAGCAAGTGTAATGACTGGCACAAGGTAGAGGCATCGGTGTAACGGTTGGTGAGGAATATGATCCTGGCAGCAGCATTCAGGACAGATTGAAGCGGGGAAAGTTTGGTAAGAGGGAGGCCGATTAGTAGAGAGTTACAATAGTCCAGACGAGAATGAATAAGTGAAACAGTAAGAGTTTTTGCAGAGTCGAAAGTAAGAAAAGGGCGAATTCTAGAAATGTTTTTGAGATGCAGGTAAGAAGAGCGAGCCAGTGATCGGATATGGGGGGTGAATGAAAGGTCAGAATCAAGGATGACCCCAAGGCAGCGGGCATGTTGCTTTGGAGTAATGGTGGAACCGCACACGGAGATGGCAATGTCAGGCAAAGGTAGGTTAGTAGAGGGAGAGAACACGAGGAGTTCAGTTTTTGACAGATTTAGTTTCAGATAGAGGGAGGACATGATGTTAGAGACAGCGGTAAGACAATCACTGGTGTTTTCTAAAAAGGCCGGCGTGACAACAGGAGAAGAGGTTTATAATAGGGTGTCGTCAGCATAGAGATGGTACTGGAAACCAAATCTACTGATTGTTTGTCCAATAGGGGCAGTATGCAACGAGAAGAGGAGGGGGCCTAGGACTGATCCTTGAGGAACCCCAACAGTAAGGGGAAGGTGAGAGGAGGAGGAACCAGCAAAACATACAGTGAAGGATCGGTCAGAGAGATAGGAGGAGAACCAGGAGAGAACCGTGTCCTTGAGGCCGATGGAGCGGAGCATAGTGAGGAGGAGCTGATGATCCACAGTATCGAATGCTGCAGAGAGATCCAAGAGAATTAGCATGGAGTAGTGACCATTAGATTTAGCTGTTAGTAGGTCATTAGAGACTTTAGTGAGGGCAGTTTCAGTAAAGTGTAAAGAGCGGAAGCCAGATTGAAGAGGGTCGAGGAGAGAGTTATCTGAGAGATAGCGGGTAAGACGGGAGTGGACCAGGCATTTGAGGAGTTTAGAGATGAAGGGAAGATTAGAGACAGGTCTATAATTAGCGGCACAGTTTTGATCGAGGGATGGTTTTTTAAGTAATGGATGTATGATGGCATGCTTAAATGAGGAGGGAAAAATACCGGAAGTGAGGGAAAGGTTGAATATTTTTGTTAGGTGAGAGGTGACAGCCGGGGAAAGGGACTGGAGGAGATGTGACGGATTGGGGTCACTGGTGCAAGTGGTCGGGCGAGAAGATGCAAGGAGCCTGCTTACTTCTTCTTCTGTAACTGCTTCAAAGTCAGAGAGTGAACTAGATGCAGTGGGGGAGGGAGGACAGTGCATGGTATGAAGAGATTGGGAGATGATTTCCTGTCGAATGTGGTCAATTTTTTCTTTGAAGTAATTGGCCAGATCGTCAGCATGGAGATCCGTGGTTGGGGCCTGCTCTCTTGGGTTGAGTAGGGACTGGAACGTGTCAAAGAGACGTTTAGGGTTATTGGACAGGGAGGTGATGAGGGTGTTGAAGTAGGTTTGTTTGGAGAGGTGAAGGGCAGAATTGTATGTTTTTAGCATGAACTTATAATGGATGAAATCTTCAGGTAGATTAGATTTTCTCCACAGACATTCTGCGCACCTGGAGCACCGCTGCAGGAAACGTGTTTGCTGCGTGTGCCACGGTTGTTGCCGTCTGTGCCGAGTTGTTTTATGTATAGGAGGAGCAGCTTCATCCAGAGCACTTTGCAGGGTTTCATTGTAATGCTTCAGAGCAGAATCAGGACATGAGATGGAGAAGATTGGGGCCAATGAGGACTGCAAGTTCTTCATAAGTTTCTGGGTGTTAATGGCCTGTATGTTTCTATAAGTGTGGAAAGTGGGGGTGACCTGAGCGGGATGGCAGTTCTTGATAGAGAATGAAAGAAGGTTGTAGTCAGAGAGTGGGAGAGGGGAGTTTGTGAAATCATCCACTGAGCAAAGCCGGTGGTCCATCTGCATCGGTTAGGCATTTTCTTCTTTGAAGAAGTGCTTTTCCACTGCTCTGGTACTCATTCAACCTGATGTTTCCCAATCATTTATTGTTGAGGTACATGCATCTGAGGTACAGGTAATGGCTGTGTTGTCTCAAAAGTCGTCCCCTGGTAGGTGGCATCTATGTGCCTTTTTCTATATAAAGTTATCGTCAGCCAACAGGAACTATGATGTTGGCAATAAAGAACTTATGGCCATCAAGTTAGCTTTTGAGGAATGGCGTCACTTTTTGGAAGGGATAGTTCACCCTGTCACTGTTATTACTGATCACAAAAATCAGTTATAACTCAAATTCGCTAAATATCTTAATCCGAGACAAGCTAGATGGTCTTTGTTTTTTACCTGGTTTCATTTTATTGTCACTTACCATCCGGGGGTTAAAGACGTCAAACCAGATGTGAAATTATTTGTACCATTGCCTCTGCATCTCAAAGTTTTAGGGGCGCATCACAGCTTGGCTCTCGCTGGTCATTCAGGGAGTAAAGCAACCTTGGACCTCCTTTCTCATAGCTTTTGGCTACCAAGGTTGCATCAAGATTTAGTCGACTTTGTGTCTTCCTGTAATGTTTGTGCGCATTTCAAAACCTTGCATACTCGTCCATCTGGGACTCTTCTACCATTAGCAATACCAGACTGGCCATGGACACATTTATCCATGGATTTTATTACAGATCTTCCTTCCTCTTCTGATAAAACTGTTATCTCAGTTGTGGAGGATGGGTTTAGTAAAATGGCTCATTTTATTTCTTTACCTGGTCTTCCTAATGCTGAGACCCTTGCTCAGGTGTTTGTCACTGAGATCATGAAGCTTCACTGGGTTCCCTCCAATGTGGTGTCAGATAAGGGGATCCAGTTTGTATCTAAATTCCTATAATTTCCTATATAAAGACACACATCACACACATTCACCCATATAAATAAAAAAAAAGCATACACTCACCTCACTCCTATTTTTCCATTGCTCTGCTTTGGGTTTTTGCTGTCTGGACTAATGCTCTACACAGCAGACGCAATATAGTGATCGTGTCCTGCGGGCTCAGTTGCATCCGGCATGTATAAAAGCTGGATCAAGAGTGCCGCCATCATTATGCTCTCATTAGTGTATGGATGGGATGCATCTGGAGTGAGGGATAGATTCTGACTGCTCACTCTGCTAATATAATGCTGTCTGTACTCTGCAACCTGTGATAAAACCCTCTATGATAGTACTCTGTGAAAAGCCTCTGTATATACTGTGCACCCCCCCCCATTTGTGGGAGTACTGTTCTTTAAGCCTCAGTGTGTACTCTGCACCGCCACCTGTGGGAGTACTGTCCTTGAAGCCACTGTGTGTGCTCTACACCCCCTACCTATCGGAGTACTGTTTTTGAAACCACTGTGTGTACTCTGCACGAATGTTGAGACCCCAAGATGTCAAAAAGCTGTTAGATTGGCTGGCTGAGAGTGGTTCCACTGCCAATACGGCTACATTAGCATTACTATACCACTTATATGCCTGCTGGAAAAAACAATTCAGGTGATGATGGATGAAGAGTAAGGTCAATTCGCAGTGTTGTCAGGCCTATCATCCACACGTGACTAGGATGGTGAGTTACTGTCCCAACGGCTCAGCGAATTCTTTTGAGCTGAAACCCTCGCTTGGCAAGCACTTTAGTGAGGAATGACTTCCTCGCTTGAGGACGCTATTAGGGAGAGGGTTAATAAGGAAGGGGCCACGTGGTTATCGGCGTTCCTACCAGACTTACAGGCTGGTAAATCTGCTCCGGTTGATAATCGGTCTTGGCGGAAGCCACACCCACCAGAGAGGTTGAGCCCATCCCGTCTCCATCCTGGTTCATCGTTTGCCTCGGCGCCATTGTCGCTTGCGGAGGGAGTGGGTGCTTCAGCAGTTGTCCCGCCCCGCCAAGCTGAGGAAAATAAGGGCGGGAGCTCAGGGAGGTGGAGACGTTCAGGTCCGCGAGCTGCTGGTTCTCAGCAGCCGCAGACCTTGTCAATTGCTAAGGCATCGGCTGAGGAGGTTTTAGGGAAAAAAAGGGGAACAACCCCCTATTTACCTCACAGTGTGTCGGAACCATGGGGGGCTATCACAGTACCTATCTGAAGAAGAGACTGGGCACGGAAGGGTAGACGAACAACAGTCATGTTCTTTACCTCAGAAAACAGCAGTGAGCTCATTAGGTCTAGGGGAAAATCAGCCTTTACAAGATAATCTTCATGCTTCCCCCAAATCTTCAGGTCTGGGTTTGGTTAGTTCACAACCAGCTTCATTGTTGCAGGCCGGATATATGCAGCAACCACTACCCCTTTCATCCATTTCATGTTTGACCCATTTAACCAACCCCATCCAGTCCTCACCTTTGCTATTAGGTTCTGGTAACTTGGATCAAGCTGTTAGCGGTATACCATCGGGGTTGTCAGCACAAATGTCACAACATCAAGGCTTGGTTGCTGCTTCGCCAGGAGCAAGTCATTATCTGTCAGCTCCTACTGGTATAGCATCTTTTCATCAAAGAGTCACAGAAGAAGAAATCATAGGTCATCTTCCTCTTTGTATGAATCTGATAGAAGGTCT
The DNA here is from genome assembly GCF_032444005.1 of Ranitomeya imitator. Lineage (NCBI taxonomy): Eukaryota > Metazoa > Chordata > Amphibia > Anura > Dendrobatidae > Ranitomeya > Ranitomeya imitator. The sequence continues at coordinate 509,921,179 of NC_091282.1, read as the reverse complement.
TCTAGATGCCATAGTCGTCACTCCCATCATAGACGGAAGAGATCAGTCTCTAGATGCAGAAGAAGTTCCGGGATCTCGTGCCAGAGGCCAGTCAACGGGGAGCTCCGTGCCTGGAATACCTTTGGGAGGTACCAGGAACCTCTTAATGCTGCTGTTTCGGGCATCAGTGGCTAATTCAACTTGGAATGCATATGGTAAGGCATGGCAGGAATGGTGGGCATTGGCAAGCAACTCTCCGGTAGACACTTCCAATATAGCAAGGTTGGAAGCAACGGAATTTTATTTGCAACACTTACATGCGTGTGGATCCTCGGCAGCAGTTGCTAGGAACAGGTTATCTGGGCTATCTTTTCATTTTAAATTAAGGGGTTGGGAGGATGTTACAAAAATTTTTAGTGTGCGTCAGGCCCAAAAGGGTTGGAATAACTCTTCAGTGCATCATTTCGTCAGGCGACCAATTTCGTTTTCTCTTTTGGCTCGGATTATTGAGAGTACAAAGTCGGTGTGCAGTTACATTTTTGAATCCATATTATTTTCGGCAGCTTTCGGAATTGCCTTTTTTGGAGCCTTGCATGTTAGTGAGGTGATTGCTCCTTCGGTACAGAAGCTTGGGGGTCTGCAGCATAATGATGTTGCATTTTGCGATGGTTGCATCAGGATTCATATTCGGGCTTTCAAAAACGGATCAGTTGGGTAATAGTTTATGGTTTCCATTGTTTTCTATTACTGGTCTGGATTGCCCTATTACTTTGGTTTCACAGTATTTAGCAATAAGACCGATTTAGCCAATCTGTTTTCGTGCATGTTGATGGATCCCCGTTAACCAGATTTCAATTTTTGGCATTACTGCTGCGGATTTTAGTGATTTTTGAATCTTCCTCCGGGAGAATATGGCACTCAATCATTCAGAATTGGAGCGGCTACGGAGGCAGCGTGAGCGAGTCTTACTTATGATGAAATTATGAAAATTGGGAGGTGGCGTTCGTCCTGTTTCTTTCGTTACATCAGACCTGATTTGTTAATGACATAATATTCATGATTTGTATTTAAATTTCAGTTTGTCATTATAGGTTACACTAGGCCAAAAGTTTGGACATGCTTACATATATTGGGCCGATCAGAGGGCAGACTTTCGTCCTGGAGGGAGATCGCTTGGGTTCCAAAATGTGGATGTAACTGGAGAGGCATTTGAGGACTGACATGATCTCAGGTGTTGGTATAGGTGGTAAAAATTTCAAGGTTGACGGCCCACAGAGTCATCTTGGTTCTGCATGCAGGGGGGAATGATCTGAGTTCGATCCAATTGAATAAGCTCCTTACACTGATGCAAGCAGATATTGATAAATTCCAGCGATTTTTCTCACAGCTAATAATGGTGTGGTCGGAAATTATACCCAGGGTGGTATGGTGCGGAGCACGAGATTGGGCGGGTATTGAGAGAGCGCGTAGAGTGGTAAATCAATGTATTTCCTGGTTTGTGCATTTTAAGGGTGGCGTAACTGTAAGACACAAACAGTTACAGGGGAATAATGCCAGGATGCTGCGTGCAGATGGGGTACATTTGACGGATATTGGATTAGACATATTTATGTCCGGTTTGCAAGATGGAATCGAGGAGGCATTGTTTGGGGGTCGGAGCTCTGAGTTGTCAGAGCTACTCCTTGGCGGAATAGCGAGATGGGTAACATGTGCCAGGAGTCCGGTGGAATATCCCAACTTCCGCTGGTTTAATGAGATGAGCTGCGACCTTACCCCTCCAACAAAACAGGGTTGTTATACATATAAGATGAGAGATGTTTTGTTTTTTGGTTACTCACCAAATTAAAATTTTTGAATTCGAAATTTTGTGTGGTTCTTTCCTTGCGTCGGGAGAACGGGGGATGATTTTGTGTTACGGGCAGTCAGGTGAGTATATGCTTTTTTCTATTTATATGGGTGAATGTGGGTGAATGTGTGCGATGTGTGTCTTTATATAGGAGGGATATGTGGGAGCTCATACTATGTATAGGTGTACTGTGTTGGCTCATTCTGCATATATGGAGGCTTGATGGGGGCTCTTGTTGTATGTAGGGGCTGTGTGTGGGCTCGTACTGTAAATAGAGGACTATGTTTGGGCTCATGCTGTATATACAGTAGAGGGGCAGTGTGTGGGTTCACATTTTTGGGCTGTGTGTGGGATAGTATAGTATATAGGGGGCTGAGCTGTGTGTGGTTTCGCACTATGTATAGGGAGGCTGTGTGTTGGCTCATACGCTAAATATAGGGGACTGTGTGTGGCTCATGTTCTATATAGTGGGGTTGTGTGAGCTCATACTGTATATAGAGGGGCTGTGTGTGGCTCAAACTTTATATAGTGGAGTTGTGTGTGGGCTCATACTCATACTGTATATAGAGGGGCTGTGTGTGGACTCACTCATGGGGGCTGTGTGGGATGATATGGTATATATGGGGGCTGAGCTGTGTGTGGTTTCATACTGTATAAAGGGAGACTGTGTATGTGGGCTCATACTGTATTTAGCAGGCTGTGTGGTGCTCATACTGTTTATAGGAGGCTGTGTGGAGTGTCATACAGTATATAAAGATGTGTGTAGTCTCATACTATATACTGTATAAGGGGGCTAATTAAGGGCTCACAGTGTATATAAAAAGGCTGTGTCAGTTTGTACACAGTTTGTACATAGGGGAACTGTGTATGTACTCATATGGTATAGAGAGGGGTTGTGTGTGGGTTCAAACTGTATATAAAAGAGGATGCATATAAGGGGTTCTGTGTGTGGGATCATATGGTATATTTTTTATTCTGCTCAAGATTAAATGGTACAACTAATATCAATATAAAATTATAGTTGATATTTTAATATTAATATTGAACGGGATGGAGGTGTCATTTAATGCGTTGCTGATGAAGACTCAATGCAGATTAAAACACGAGAAAATTTAATGTACAGGTTTACAATGTCAATGCGTTTCAAGGCTAAACACATCAGGACGAAAAGGTTTTTTCCTGATGATGAGGTTGTGTTATCCTCGAAACGCATTTACTTGGTAAACCTGTACATTAATCTTTCTCGAGTTTTAATCTACATTGAGTCTTCTTCAGCAGCGCATTAAATGACATCTCCATCCCGTTCCATATTGCTCTTTGTCTCTTTGTGACCGCTGTCTTTCAGCAGCTGATATTACATGCCTATGAAATGTTGCTCAGTTCATCCTTACCAGGTGAATGAATACCTTATTCCTTTATTCTTTTATCATCGGATAAGACCCTATTGCGCTCTACTGTTTCCAAGTCCTTTCATCCACATTAATATTAATGTTGAGTAAAATTAATTTTAGGCTATTGGTTTGGCCCTCCACAACAGTCATGGTCACTTATGTGGTCCCTACTGATATACAGTGCACTATACTTTGTAGTGGGGAACCTTTGTAGTGGTATATATGGCACAATGTTGAAAAATGTCTCTAAAAAGTAGTCTTAAACAATTAAAACCTGAACTATCTCTGAGTTTAGTCCACAAATGACACTTTAAGACGTATTGCTCATGGTTACATTTAGCACACTTGTTCTCAGATATATTGTACTCTGCAAATGGACAACAATTGCTGATCTTCTCTGGGCTTTCATATGAAACTGAAATAACCAATTTCTATAAAGGCACCAAACGATAAATAGTTCTGATAATGAAAGAGTATGTGCCTTGTGGTGTAGGGTGCTCTCTGCAGCTGTTCACACCATAATAACTGTCATTTCTCTGTGTCAAATTACACATTACTTTTGACAGTTCCTGTCTGTGGTTATTTAGTTACACATAATGGAAAAGTTAGAGAGAATGTTAAAAGTTCAATTTGATTTCAACTTCTAACAAAAGGATGGGCATGAATTTATGAGATTTTTTTGTTTGTGAAAAATAAGGACAAGACAGTAGGAAAATGAGGCAGAAGTATTCTAGTCTCCACTGAGAAGAATGTTCCTAAATACTGTGCACTATTTATTTTGCAAAATTTACAATTTATCTTGATTTCACATATATGAAAATCACATTTTATAATGTATAGATACATGTGGCATTTGGCTTTAAAAAAAACAATATACAGAAGGGTTTGTAATTTGAATGGCATATGCTAACGTTCACCTCTTCCAGCGTTGTGATTGTGCTAACAGTTTGTTTGACCCCATAACATTACAAAATAATCTGGAAAATCTATCTATTTGATATTGTAGATATTGAATGTGTTTTTTGTAAATATAGTGGGGCTTAATTTGGATTCAAATAAATGTAAAATAACTGCTTATATTCTTCCCCTATATGACATACTGTTGCATCATGTATAGAAGCATGATGTGGACTCGGGAGCTGAACTCTCTTCACACAGGACAGGCATTCAGAGATAGTTCCGATTGCTACTGTTTAACTACTAAAATACTTTTGTCCATGTTTGGCATTTAAAGGGTTTGACATGTTTTCTTGTTAGTACACCTTTCTTCACAGTCTGACAGGTTTTTCTATCTACAAAAGACCTCTGGTGGAGAAGACCAGTCCATCAGTCTCCTCCACTAGAACGAGAAAGTAGCCAACACATTTATGTCTTGTAGTGTTGGAAGCAGGTCGATTCAGGTGCCTATTGTCCCCCCTTTTCCCCTGTGATTTGAACATGGTGAGTCAGTGGGTGGCCAGGAGCCTGCTGAAGGCCCCATGGCTACCATCTTAAAAATATAACACAGAAAAATTCAAGTTACCCCAGATAAACATAAATAAATTTAAACAATTAAAAAATATGCATTGTCAGTGATGAAAAGTCTGTAAAACTCTGATCTACACTAATAATAAAAAATTGTAACCAATAAGGAAACATTGAAAACCTTGAAAAATAACTATGTGTAAATGTCTTAGTTTGATGAAAAGAGGGTAAAATCCATCCCACCACGACACTAAAGAAATTTCTGTAAGCAAATACTCAACGTGTGCGCATACCCTAAGACACGTCGCACATACTGTATTGTAGGGTTTATTTGTGAATATTCTGTTTTAGTTTGTTTAACTGTTTTTATAAGTTCTGCAATTTCCCAGCATATATCGGAGGAAATGAAGTAGGGAAGAGCAAAGTACGCCTGCACCAGAGCACAATTTGAGCACACTGTGTGGATGATGTAGGACTAGTGTTGAGCGATACCTTCCGATATTTGAAAGTATCGGTATCGTATTGTATTGGCCGATATCCGAAAAATATCGAATGGGACACAAATATCGGAATGTATCCTGGAATGGTTCCCAGGGTCTGAAGGAGAGGAAACTCTCCTTCAGGCCCTGGGATCCATATTCATGTAAAAAATAAAGAATAAAAATAAAAAATATGGATATACTCACCCCTCCGGCGGACCCTGGACCTTAGCGGTGTAACCGGCAGCCTCCGTTCCTAAGAATGAGCGGGTGAAGGACCTTCGATGACGTTACGGTTTGTGATTGGTCGCGTGACCGCTCATGTGACCGCTCACGCAACCAATCACAAGCCACGACGTCATCGCAGGTCCTTCACTCGCTCATTCTTAGGAACGGAGACTGCCGGTTGCAGCGGTTACAACCAGGGCGCGTCCGAGGGTGAGTATATTCATATTTTTTATTTTTATTCTTTATTTTACACAAATATTCATCCCGATCCCGATATCGCAAAAATATCAGAACTCGGGATCGGAATTCCGATACCGCAAATATCGGCCGATACCCGATACTTGCGGTATCGGAATGCTCAACATTATGTAGGACACATCATCCATATGAAGTAAGCAGGAGGACGGAGACTGGAATGAGATAGTAGGTGCCAAAGGAATGCCAGGGACGCCAATCAGACTGGACCGTACCCTATAGGGGTATTATAAAAGCTATTTTATCATTTCAACTATACACAATGCCAATTGAATAGGGTAAATGCTTTATTTTAATTTGGAAAGAGAAAACATAAAAGTAGGGTTGAGCGAAACGGATGGGTCAATACCATAAGTCGCCGACTTTCGGCAAAGTCGGGTTTCGTGAAACCCGAGCCGATTCCAGTGTGGGATCGGCCACGCGGTCGGCGATCTTCGCGCCAAAGTTGGGTTTCATATGATGCGTTCAGCGCCATTTCTCAGCCAATGAAGGTGGACGCAGAGTGTGGGCAGCGTGATGACATAGGTCTCAGTCCCCACCATCTTAGAGAAGGGCATTACAGTGATTGGCTTGCTTTCTGCGGCGTCACAGGAGCTATAAAGGGGCATGCATGCCGACCGCCATCTTACTTCTGCTGACCTGAGCATAGGGAGAGGTTACTGTAGCTTCGTCTGAAGCAGGGATATTGTTAGGAAGGGAATATTAACCCCCAAACCGCTTGTGCTGTAGCGATTTCCACTGTCCAACACCACCTTTTCTTTGCAGGGACAGTGGAGGCTAGATTTCTGTGCATCAGCTCTGTAGCTTATAAGGCTCCCTGATAGCTGCATTGCTGTTTGTACACCGCTGTGCAAACCAACTGCTTTTTTTCAAAGCAAAATCCTGTTGCTCCTTCTTTTCTGCACAGTTCTCTTGTTTCTTTGTCCACACTCTTGTGTCCTTTTTATTGCTGCCATACTTGTCCTTTGACCATTGTAGGGAGATTGAAATTCTACAACAGCCCTTGTATTTTTTGATATATCTGCCAACCACTTTCTGCCACTCAAACTGTGTAGTGTAATACAGTGGGCCTGATTTTTTCCTGCATTCTCCCACACATAAAAAAGGGGGATTTATATTGCCATTGAGTGCATCTGCGTCACTCCTGCTTGTGGCATATCTGTCATCCACTTTCTGCCAGTCAAACTGTGTAGTGTAATACAGTGGCCCTGATTTTTTCCTGCATTCTCCCACACATAAAAAAGGGAGATTTATATTGCCACTGAGTGCATCTGCATCAGTCCTGTTTGTGGCATCTGTCATCCACTTTTTTCCCAGCAGTCTCACACACCTATAAAGGGAGATTTAAACTCACAGCAAGTTTACGTACACCTTCTAACTGGTTTTACAGTACCATATAACATTTTTTAGTTTGGTTTCATTTTTCCAAGAATGAGGAAGTCTGGTGGAAGAGGTCGTGGCTGTGGGAAAAGCAATATAGCACCTAAGTCTTGAGTTGTTGAGTTAGCATCATTGTCTGGCAACACAAGGCCTCGAACGCTCCCTTTTCTGGGAGTAGGAAAACCGCTTTTAAAGCCGGAGCAGCAGGAACAAGTTTTGGCTTTCCTTGCTGACTCTGCCTCTAGCTCTTTCGCCTCCTCTTCGGAAAGTGCAAAATTTAAAAGCAGCGCGTTGTCAGTGGATGCTCCCAGTCAGGAACAAGTCGCTTCCTTGTGTCCTTCACCCAGAACATCAGAGAAGGATGCGTCAGGTGACACAACCGGTTACTCCATGAAGCTCTTTACACATTCCGTGCCTGGGTTAGAAAGGGAAATTGTTAACAGGCCATGCCCATTACAAGATGAATCGGACATGGAGTGCACAGATGCACAGCCACAGCTAGATTATTATGCTGTTCCATTGACTCAGATCAAAACACTGCCCTCACAGTGTACTCAGCCAGAATCTGACCCTGATGAGACTATGGTGCCCTGTCCCGAACGCTATAGCACCAGCTTACACGGTGACACAGAGGAATGTGCACAGGACATAGAAGAGGAGGTGATAGATGACCCAGTTGTTGACCCCGATTGGCAGCCATTGGGGAACAGGGTGCCCCCTGCAGTAGTTCTGAAGCGGAGGAGGAGGAGCCGGAGCAGGCATCAACATCACAACAGCTTTCATCTGGCAGGCCCGTATCTGGCCAAAAATGAGTGTCCAAACCGAAAACAGTTGTAGGACAGCGTGGCCATCCAGTTAAAGTAGCTCAGTGTGCAATGCCTGAAAAGGTATCCGATAGTAGGAAGAGTGTAGTCTGGCAATTTTTTAACCAAGATCCAAATGATCAGTGCAAAGTCATCTGTAAGAAATGCTCAAGGACCTTCAGCAGAGGTCAGAATGTGAAAAATCTAAATACAAGTTGCATGTGTAGACATTTAACCACCATGCACTTGCAAGCCTGGAGTAACTACCAAACATCCCGTAACGTTGTTGCACCCTCTCACAATGAAGCTAGTCAGCAACGCTACATTCCTTTCCTCACTGTAAGCCCACCGTTTACGACACCACCTGTAGCAAATGTTGAGGTTTCGTCGCAAGGCCAAAGCAGTCAGGGAATCACCAGGTTCATGGTAGGAAACACTGTATGTAGGCCAACTGCAAGAATACCATCACCAACCCTCTCTCAGTCTGCCATGTCCACCACCCCTGCTAGTTCCACCATTTGCAGCTCTCCAATCCAGCTTACCCTACAAGAGACTCTCGTTAGGAAAAGGAAGTACTCATCCTCTCATCCACATACACAGGGTTTGAACGCCCACGTTGCTAAACTAATCTCGTTAGAGATGATGCCCTACCGGTTAGTTGAAAGTGAAGCTTTCAAAGCCCTGATGGACTATGCAGTACCACGCTACGACCTACCCAGTCGACACTTCTTTGCAAGAAAAGCCATCCCAGCCCTCCACCAGCAAGTAAAAGACCGCATTGTCCATGCACTCAGGCAATCTGTCAGTAGAAAGGTGCACCTCACAACAGATGCATGGACCAGTAGGCATGGCCAGGGACATTACGTGTTCATCATGGCACACTGGGTTAATGTGGTGGATGCAGGGTCCACAGGGGACAGCCATATTGGGACAGTTCTGTCTAGCCCACGGTCTTGGAAACAGTTGGCTGTAGGCATTCGCTCGTCCACAGACCGCAGTCGCACGACCACTCCATCCGCAGCTGCCACTGTTGCACACGAGGTGTCCCATTATGGAACAGCTAGTGGCAAGCATCAGCAGGCTGTGTTGGAAATGAAGTATTTGGGCGACAACAGACACACCGCGGAAGTTCTGTCCGAGTTCTTGCAGCAAGAAACTCAGTCATGGCTGGGCAGTGTACATCTTGAGGCAGGCAAGGTAGTCAGTGATAACGGAAGGAATTTTATGGCTGCCATAGCCCTTTCACAACTGAAACACATTCCTTGCCTGGCTCACGCCTTGAACCTGGTGGTGCAGTGCTTCCTGAAAAGTTATCCGGGGGTTACCCGACCTGCTCCTGAAGGTGCGCAGACTTTGCTCGCACATCCGCTGTTCGCCCATACACTGCAGCCGTATGCAGAACCACCAGCGATCTTTGAAGCTTCGCCAGCACCGCCTAATAATCGATGTTGCAACAAGGTGGAACTCCACACTGCACATGCTTCAGAGGCTGTGCGAACAGAGGTGTGCTTTTATGTATTTGTGGGAAAATACACATACACAGGCAGGCAGTTGGATGGCAGACATGGAGTTGTCAGGTGTGCAGTGGTCGAAGCTACAAGACCTGTGTCAAGTCCTTCAGTATTTTGAGGAATGCACACGCCTGGTTAGTGCAGACGACACCATCATAAGCATGAGTATCCCCCTAATGCGTCTGCTGATGCAAAGTTTGATGCACATAAAGGAGCAGGCGTCTGCAGCAGAGGACGAGGGAAGCCTTGATGACAGTCACCCATTGTCTGGTCAGGGAAGTCTACTGGACGGGGTGGCGGGCGAAGAGGAGGAGGACGAGGAGGATGATGGTGATGAATATTTTTTGGATGAGGAAGCTTCTCAGGGGGCAATAGAAACTGGTGGCGTTGCAAGGTCAGGTTCAGGGTTTTTTCAGGGAGACAAGTGACGTTGATTTGCCAGAAAGTGCTCCTCAACCCAGCACAAGCAGTGAATTAACACCTGGACCATTGGCCCACATGGCGGATTATGCCTTGCGTATCCTAAAAAGGGACCCCCGCATTAAAAAAATGATGACCGATGACAATTACTGGTTGGCCTGCCTCCTGGATCCACGCTATAAAGGGAAATTGCAAAATATCATGCCACATGGGAACCTTGAGCAAACATTGGCAACCAAACAAGCAACTCTTGTAGACCGTTTGATTCAGGCATTCCCAGCACACAGCAGCGATGATGGTTCTCACACGAGCTGCAGGGGGCAACATGGCAGAGGTGTTAGAGGTGCACAAATCAGAAGTGGAGTTGGACAGAGGGGTTTTCTGACCAGGTTGTGGAGTGATTTCGCAATGACCGCAGACAGGACAGGTACTGCAGCATCAATTCAAAGTGACAGGAGACAACATTTGTCCAGTATGGTTACTAACTATTTTTCCTCCCTTATCAATGGCAGAATATGCATTGCAGGAGTTTGCTTGCCCAGCAGCTAGTGTGCTATCAGAAAGAGTATTAAGTGCTGCTGGTTCAATACTGACCGAAAAAAGGAGTCGTATGGCTACACAAAATGTTGATGATCTAACCTTCATTGAAATGAACCAATCATGGATTTCTAATTATTTTGCCCCACCTTTCCCGGCTGACACCTAGCTTTCCTGTAAAAAGGTCTTGCTTTTGGACTGGTCTTACTGACTGTTCCAATTTCTCCATTTGCAGCTGCTGTATGTCCAGCATACGACATTTTTACACCTCCCTAAATGGGCTGACTCCCCCACACGGGGCCGTGGTCACCACTTGGCGCAAGCACCCGTGAGAGTGCCGTTTGTCTGAAGAGGTGGGTGTGCCCACTTTAGGGCAACGGCACTGGCACAGGGTCCCTCATAGTACAATGAAGTGTCTCTGGCGGTGGTGGTGCGTACCCAACGTCAGACACACCGTTGTAACATGAGGGACCCTGGGACAGTACCGCCGGCCATGAGAGAGTGTTCCCCCCCAAGCTCAAACAGTGCTCTACCACTTGCAAAATTATCTCTCACTGCTCCACCACTGTTTAGTCTATCCGGTTAAATCCTTCAATGGCAGTGCCAATACCAATTTGTTGACATATATGATGCTAGTAAAAATATTCAGGGGCCCTGTCCTACATTTACACCAGTTAATACTTTGCGCCAAATACCACTGACCGCTCACGTGACCGCTCACCTGACCATGACGTCATCGAAGGTCCTTCACTCACTACAGTCTCAGGAACGGAGGCGGACGCTTGCAGCGGTGACAGCCAGGGTTCTTCGGAGGGGTGAGTATAGCCATATTTTTTATTTTTATTCTTTATTTTTTACATTAATATGGATCCCAGGGCCTGAAGGAGAGTTTCCTCTCCTTCAGACCCTTGGAACCATACGCACAGCACACTCCGATACCGATTTCCGATATCACAAAAATATCGGAACTCGGTATCGGAATTCCAATACAGCAAGTATCGGCCAATACCCAATACTTGCAGTATTGGAATGCTCAACACTACTAGTAAGTCTGTCTGCGGTCCCTCCTTCCAATTGTCCTCCACTGACCACACCAATGCTGCCTGTGTACCCCTGGAACCTATTTAAAAGTGCATAGAGCCTATTTTTTTTATTTTAGGCCTAGTAAGTCTGTCTGCGGTCCCTCTTTCCAATTGTCATCCACTGACTACACCAATGCTGCCTGTGTACCCCTGGAACCTATTTAAAAGTGCATAGAGCCTACTTTTTTATTTTAGGCCTAGTAAGTCTGTCTGCGGTCCCTCCTTCCAATTGTCTTCCGCTGACCACACCAATGCTGCCCAGGTACCCCTGTAACCTTTTCTAAACTGCTTTGAACCAACTTTTTGGTTTAAGGCCTACTACCTGTGTCTGTCTGCGCCACTCAATACAGCTGTCCTCCTCTTAGAAAAGCTGAGCTTCAATTGTCAGGTTTTCAGCCTATCGGAATTTGAAAACTGCATTGGGACTACTAGTTTGGTTGGGGCCTACTAACGGTGACTGCCGCTCCTTGGTGTTCTCCTGTTTTTTTTTTCATTAGCTTCAATCTTCAGGCTTTCGTCCTATGTTTTTTAAAATAGTAAACTGCATTTGGCCTATTAGTTTGGCTGGGGCCTACTAGGTGTTCTCCTGGTTTCCTTTCCAGAGCTTCTATCTTCAGGCTTTCATTAAGTAGTTTTTATATTACACTGCATTTGGCCTACTAGTTTGGTTGGGGCCTACTAACGGTGTCTGCCGCTCTAAGGTGTTCTCCTGGTTTACTTGCCTTAGCTTCAATCTTCAGGCTTTCATTAAGTAGTTTTAATATTACACTGCATTTGCCCTACTAGTTTTGTTGGGGCCTACTAACGGTGTCTGTCTTTCCTAGGTGTTCTCCTGGTTTCCTTTACTGAGCTTCTATCTTCAGGCTTTCATTAAGTAGTTTTAATAATATAAAGCATGTGGCCTACTAGTTTTGTTGGGGCTTACTAACGGTGTCTGCCGCTCCTAGGTTTTCTCCTGGTTTCCTTTCCTGAGCTTTCTATCTTCAAGCTTTCATTAAGTAGTTTTAACATTACACTGCATTTGCCCTACTAGTTTTGTTGGGGCCTACTAACGGTGTCTGTCGCTCCTAGGTTTTCTCCTGGTTTCCTTTCCTGAGCTTTCTATCTTCAGGCTTTCATTAAGTAGTTTTAATATTACACTGCATTTGGCCTACTAGTTTGGTTGGGGCCTACTAACGGTGTCTGCCGCTCTAAGGTTTTCTCCTGGTTTCCTTTCCTGAGCTTCTATCTTCAGGCTTTCATTAAAGGGACACTGTCACCTGAATTTGGAGGGAACAATCTTCAGCCATGGAGGTGGGGTTTTTGTGTTTTTGATTCACCCTTTCCTTACCCGCTGGCTGCATGCTGGCTGCAATATTGGATTGAAGTTCATTCTCTGTCCTCCGTAGTACATGCCTGCACAAGGTGCAATCTTGCTTTGCGCAGGCGTGTACTATGGAGGACAGAGAATGAACTTCAATCCAATATTGCAGCCAGCATGCAGCCAGTGGGTAAGGAAAGGGTGAATCAAACACACAAAAACCCCGCCTCCATGGCTGAAGATTGTTCCCTCCAAATTCAGGTGACAGTGTCCCTTTAAGTATTTTTAATATTACACTGCATTTGGCCTACTAGTTTGGTTGGGGCCAACAAGCGATGTCTGCCGCTCTTTGCTGTTCTCCTCCACTGAACAAAGCAGTGCCGCCTGTTTACTACTGTTACCAATTTTGATCTGCATTTAGCCCACTTACTGATTTGGACCTACTCTCTGTGTCAGCCTCTCATTACAGTTGTCCTCCACTGAACAAAGCAATGCCGCCTGGTTAGTCCTGTTACCAATTTTGAAATGCATTTAGCCCAGTTTATTATTTGGGCCTATATCTGTGTTTCCTCCTCATCCTGCCCATTGCCCAGCCAGTGCTAGATGAGTCTGCTGGTACATTGACCCAGACCACTACATTCCCCTTGCACGCTACACAGCCAGAATCTGACCCTGCTGAAAGTCAGGTTCCCCTTCCCGCATACTATACCACCTTACGCGGGGACAAATAGGAAGGTGCAGATGAAAGTGCAGGTTCCTTCATCAGGTGGGGGGGAATACTCGTTGGCGACATCACTGGCACAGGGCCCCTCATAGTACACAAAAGTGTTGCTGCCGGTGGGAGGCGCCCCCGCCATGCAAACACACCGCCGTGCTTTGAGGGGCCCTGTGCCAGTGCCAATGCGAACGAGTGGCTCCCCCTGCTTGCTCAGGATCACAGCACTTGCAAAGTTGAAATACTTACCTCTCCCTGCTCCACTGCCGTGACGTGGTCCACGTTTCCTGGGCCCACTAAATACTTTAACCAGCAATACCCCCCACAACTTTAGCCAAATGACCCCCAATGTCCAATGCCTAACTATTATTATAAGGTAAATTAAGATTGACAAGCTTCAGTAACAAGAATGGATGTTTTTGCCATTAAAATGGGCACTGTAGGTGTTTTCCTGGCCTCCACTCACTGCCGACTATGCTTCCCCATTGACTTGCATTGGGTTTCGTGTTTCGGGCGATACCCGACTTTTCGCCATAATCGGCCGATTCCACTCGACTCGACCTCTAAGATAGTCGGGTTTCGCGAAACCCGACTCGATCCTAAAAAAGTAAAAGTCGCTCAACCCTACATAAAGGGAGGAAACTTGCATTTTTATAAAACCATGGTAACAAAGCACTTACCCTTAGTAGGATATAGTATATTTCACTGAGGTGACATGACTTTTTCTATTTTGAGACTTCTTTTTACAGATACTAAGCGTTCCTAATTGAATGGAGTTGTACTGTATATTTTTTCAATAAATACTTAGCCTGTGTTGTCTTGATACAGCCCTGCACATACTCGCGATGTATGATTGTTCTGACAGATAATCAATGGCACTTAGCAGTCAAGACACTGCTTTTGATTTTCTGTCATGTCATTCACTTTCTTTTCCAGGGCAGTTCCTGGTTGTCACAGCTTCCTGCCTGGGAAAGTACTTTTCCAGATGTCACAATGGGTGACTCTAATGGGTTCGGCCCAGCAACTGGGGTAACTCCAATTGGCTCAAATAGGGCAAGTCCCACCATCAGGGTTTGGGTGGCTTGTGTGCACTGAGTGACTGACTGGGCTGCACCTGCAGGGACAGTTGTTGCATCCAGGTCTGCAGCTGCTAATCTTCTTGGTGAAGGTACAAACTTTTTGACATCCACGGCATACCACCCCTTCTTTTGATAAAAGGTATCAGGAACACTGCACTGCGCTTGCTCACTAAGCTAGTGTGCATGTCCTGAGTGCCAGCCACAGGTCTCTCAGAGGAGAGGAAGTAGGAGAAGAGAGAGATTGCTTCAGGTCAGATAGGACCTGAAGCACCTGACTGCTGGGGTCATGGCCTAAGCTCCGAGAGCTAGGAGCAGAAGGAAAACTTCTAGAAGGGTATCTACAGGACGTCAGGACGTAGCCAAGGGGTCATACACAGAGAAAGCAGCGTAGTACAAGAGAAGTAGGCAGAGGGTAGTCAGGACGTAGCCAAAGGGTCAGAAAACCAGAATCGGCAAATACACAGTACCAAGATAGTAGACAAACTCACAACGAAGAGACGGACCGGGTCAAAACCAAGCAAGCAACAGGATATCAAGCACAAGGCACGGGCATGCAAGAGGTCAACCAACTCAGCCGAGGGCAGAAGTATAACTGACAGCAGATCTATATCAATTGGCAACTAAATAGCCGCCCTCTGCCAGAGAGGCCAAAACAATTAATCCCTGTCTGACCAGGACGAGGCAAAGACAAAACCCCGTCCTGGATCATGACAAAAGGTAACCACCACCCCTTGCCACAGTGGGCCTTGGTCAATGCGTTTGCTCTTACGGGATTGGGCCTTAGCCTGCAGGTTCCTCTTCTCCCTTTCCTCCTGCCAAGCCCTCTTTTCTGCATCAAATTTTGCTGCCTGCGATATTCTTCCCACGTGATGGCTGGGGTTTCTCCATGGAGCTCGATCATATGAGCCCCCTGGCGTCACCCTTTAAATACCACCGACTAAGCGTGCACCTCCTGAGGCCCACTCGTTGCTGTCAATGGGGCTGTCATCTTGTCTAAGAAGTCTGGCGTCCGGCCTAGGATGCACTTCTGGATGCCCAGCCAGGCCTAGGGCTGTCGAGGTGGGTAGTGGGCCTGCTAAAGTGCTGTTGGTTACCGGAGCAGGGGTGGTCGCTGGGGAAGGGGCGGTCACCGGAGCAGGGTTGGTCACAGTACCTGCTGCTGGTGTCTCTTTGGTGCCGGTCTCCTCCTCCACTGCAGTTGGAGATGTTGTTGGTGGCAAGGCCATCCATCGCCCGGTCAGTCTTCCCAGCAGGGCCTCCTTCCATGCGGTCACCGCTGCCAGCTGTGACCATTAGAGTTGTTGTGCCAGCTCCTCCATCTTAATGGCGAGGAGCTCTTGATCCACCGCCTTCAGCTGGTCAGGGATTTTGTCCTGTGGCTTTGGTAAGTTTACTTTGCAGCTCCTCATCGCCGCTTGCCATTGCATCAACCAGGTAGCATGCAGCTATACTGCTGCCACGCTTTCCATTGCTCTTCTCCTCTTCTCTTTCCCATGGGTAGTACTTAGTCTGCCTTCCTACTGCCATTTCATAGTCCAATGCACACAGGACCCGATTTTCGGGTCGGTCCATCCTGTTTTTGATGCCAAAATCGAGCACCCGCCTGGGCCGTGGATTACTCGGTACCAGGCCAGACACAGTTTTTAAAGGTCCTGGGTATCCAATTAAAGGGGAGGATGTGTAGTGACAAATAAAGTCTATGGAGAAATGTTTGTGATACCACCTGTGGTACTCGGCCAGGGATGGCCAACGCTGCTTAAATGGATCCGCTGGGGATGATGATGATGCAGCTTAGATGGTTTTGCTCCCCACAGGTGGAGCAGAGGCCCCAGGGCTACCAGGACAGTCTATGAGGGGTAGTGGATGTTCAGGCGCAAGAAATAATTGGAGGACACTGGGTTTGCAGCTCTTTGCCTTTTTAATTGCCTTCAGGTGTCAGTTGTGGCCAGGAGACCTGCAATCTCCTGCCCTCCGGTTTCTGCTTTGGGGCATACGGTTCCCAAACAACCTCGAACTACAGTGTCCGGTTTCCTGCTCTCAATCCTGGGGGTGAGCTCAATCATAGCTCCACTCCAAGTTTCTTTCTCCTCCCATGCTTCCTCTCCCTTTACTGTCTCACACAGACTGACTACTAACTTCTCCTCCAGACCAGAACTTATAGGGAAGCTACCCTGAAGCCGGGTTTAGAGCTCCCCCTTCTGGCCTGGAGTCAGGAAAGTGTTGTATGTTTGTGTTACCTTGTAAGGGAATCCCTTATTGCTTCCAGGCATGGCATCACCCTCCACAAAAGGCAGGCAATACCACTGTGGCAACCGAACTCCTGGGGTTCCACAGAAACATGTTTCATGAGATATGATTTCGACTTTATAAGAGGCCTCTATCTGGGCTCCAAGTGGTAATGTTTATACTTGTGGAGAGTAACATACCTGACATGTCATGGTACGCAGACTTAAATGAAATGCAACGCTCCTCTGAGAAATTAAATATGCAAATTACCACTTCAGAGAGGAAGAGGACTTGAACTGTAGCGCCACCTATTGGAAGTAGCAATCCTAAAAGTCAATATTGATCTTTTAACGAGCCTTGCCATATGACTTGGGACAATAGCTAAACCAGAACCTCAGTTTGTAGACACATGTTTCGCAGTGTTGCCCCTCAGTGCAGGCCTCTGTTTATAAATTTTAATATTTCTCCTTGTGGCGAGTCATTTCCTGTGGTGTCCTGAAGAATTAAAATATACAGCTTAAAGAAATAAGTGATAATTTGTACATTGGACATTATCCAAAATTGACTAATTTACTTTCCAATTGAGTCCATTCTGAGAAAAGCACAATGTCGATTGCTGTTGTTGATGAATAATTTAGCTTCCATGTTTTGTGCAGTTCAGAGATGCTCATCCAAGCATAACTTACCAAACAATTTTTCCTGGGCCTGACTTTGAAGGCAGGGTTCTTATTATTATGTAACGACAGGCGAGAGCCTTCCATGAAGCGCACAGCTTTACAGAATATCTTTGTGTGCTGTAACATTAAGATATTTCCGTACTGGAAGTAAGTGGCCCATTTATAATTATCCTTGTCAAGCACCATAGAAATGAAATAAATAACAATAGCTTTGAGCAGCCTGTAATTCCCTGTCTGCAGGTTCTTTGGAAATGATTGAAAAAACTTCCTCAGCCCCCAGATATCTAGTATAAAATAACAAATGGGCGATCGGGAGGGGAAAACGTGCAGGTGGATGTATGGGGAGCAGGGGTCCTGGCACATAATATATGACAGTGGACGCCACATAATAGGTATTGGTTACCCCAAATATTGTGCTACTGTATGGTATTGTACGCAGAAAGTCATGTCTCACTTGGGAGAAAGAAGCAAAGCGAACATGGCCTTTATTGCCATTAGATTACAGAAAAGGGATTTTAGTGGATCTACAATTTTAGAAAAGCTGATATGTTATGGAAACATGCAGTCAAAATTTTGCATTTGCATTGGAAATGTCATATATTAATAAGTAACATTTAGAAATGGTGTTTTTGCAATCTCGGAGTCTGAAATGATTTCCACAAGCTTCTATGAATTTAGAATTCTTGCATAGAAAATGAGTCCGTTTTTGAAAGTTACATTTTAAAGCTTCGCAAGATGAACCTCACAAACCGGGCGCATGACAGTAGCACAGATCATTCTTTATAAAGGCTGGAAATACACTGTCAAATGTATATATAACGATAAAGCGTGCTTTGAGCGCCGGCATTATCAGAAGCTGACTGAGACATATCGAGCTGTCATGCTGGATTCATGTGTGCTGTGACCTTCAATATCATAAGGTTTTCTCCGCGGTAAACTAAACTTATGACATGAGAATAAATATTTATCCGTAAGGGTTATAGTATTACTCGGAAACTGACAGCAAGGGCTGTGTCTAGTATGATAGGTCCATGAATGTGATGGATTACAGAAAACTAAGAAAATGTATAACAATATCGTAGAAAACAAAGCACCGACATAGAAGATGGATAGTATTCTATATTACTGACTATTTAAGAATTTACATGACATAACCTCAGCAAATGAGCTGTGATGGGTCCTTTCATTTAGCAAATATTAAAGGTTGAAAGCATATTGTCCCTGATATTAATATGATTGTCAATATTATTTAAAGCTGACCTATCACCAGGTCAGGAGTGTTCAGCGTTTGCTCTTATTGTATTCTCTCTTCTCCGCTGACTATTCAGTTTGTTTGTTTTTTCTTTGATATCCATCATATGGTTCCAGAGATGTGAGCCTTTTTATATAGAACACATTTTGATGATCTCATACGGTAATTCGAGCCACGTCCCATTGGAAAAGACCACAAAATCAGAACTATATAAAAAGGTAAGTATCTCGGAACGGTATGGCAGATTTAAAAAAAATAAAATATTGAATACTCAGTGGAGCAGCAGGAATTAATAAGAGTCCTCTTTCAGTATATTTGATGTCTTAATAAATAATGTGCATGCACCAAAGGCCAAGGATGGATCCAGGATTAAAACCTGGAGACCTGGGGAATGGGAAAAAAATAGCTAATCCCCACATTCTCTGTACAGAATTTAGTCTTTCTTAGTCAAGCACTTCACTGATTCCCTGAATGTGTGAAGAACACGATTTTGAAGAAAAATAAAGGGGAACATTGACATGGTCAAATGGATAAGGATAGACTTACATTTTCAGCATCAATATAACCAGAAACTAATTTTTCTCAGACACTTTGCAGAATATTACCATACTGCAAACTATACAAGAAAATACAATTCCTACGACTGTCTGTTGTATTTCAGTAAATAATGAATTAAGCAATTCCGAAGAAACTTTTCTTACAATTGTGCATTCTGTCCTTCCCTCATTCATTCCTCATGGAAATGTATGATCAAATTGACAACTGCTTGCTACTATTTGAGTAGTCATAGAGCTATGCTCCTATACAAGTATTCCTCTGGGAATCATAGCACCCACTCATCAATTAGGCTCCACAAAGACTTTCTGTATCATTACTGATTGATTTTACCGAGTGATAGCCGCAGTCCACAAGAATGAATGCAAAACAATATATTGCTCTCTACTGTAGCTGTAACATCATCCATAAGATTAATTACTTGCATTACAAAAAGTTTTCGTATAGGTCAGGCCTAATTCATACATTTCCAAATAGTAATAAATAAATAAAATCATAAGTAAAAATGCCCAAGAAATATTATCTAAATGGTAATGCAAAAATGTACTATAATAAATAAGAAAGGACAAGTGACTGGGTGGATTTAGAGAAACAGTCACACGTTATGCCTACTCTGATGGTAGATATTTTTTTCAATTTCATCTAGGCCAGACTGTCATGTTAACTCCTTCTAACCACTGCAGAGTATTCATTATCTAACCAGTCAAACACTAAGTTTGATAATGCACTGCAGTACATAAGTAGTACAGTGCATTATGAGATAAAAGCATAGTAAAGTCAAGTCCCCTTGTGGGACTAGTAAGTATTGTGAAAAAAAAAGTGTTTTAACCTCTTCCTGACATTCATCGTATATATATACTGCTTTTTGATCACGTGGCTGATCAAATGCGGGTGTCAGCTCTATATGAGAGCTGACACCCTGCAGCAATGCCCACGATCGGTGCAAACATCGATCGTTTGTGTTTAACTTTTCTGATGTCGCTGTCAATTGCTTGTGCTAACGTCAAATCGGTACCGGAGATGTCAGTGTTCATGTGTGTAATACTTGTGGCAACCGTGTGCCACATCAGTACCACAAGATGGGTGCCAGGGAAGCAGCAGCACAGTAAGCGCTGTTCCCTGGTGCTAAGTGCTGAAGACGACTCTCATCATTCTCCCCTGCTCTGCCAGTGATCAGTTGTATTCAAGTGAGAACAATGACAACAGACTATTACTCCTATCATTCGACACCTGCAGACGCTAATAACACTGACAGCAGGAGCGGATGATGGGAGTATTCCTCACCTGCGCTATAAATAAATTAATTTTAAATCCGTTGTGGGTTCCCCTTTATTTTCTTTAACCAGCCAGGCAAACCTCACAGGTGTCAGCTTCAGCAACGCTGGTTATCAAGAATAGAGGGATCCACACACCAGATTTTTTAATGATTTAAATAAATAATTTAAAAATTGTTCCTGTATTTATTTTGTTTGCAATCAGACTCCTAAATTGGAGAATCCTACCTCTTACATTAACTATCCTAATCGATTACTAGTAATACTGACTGGTCATGGCTGTAGTACGTGGCTCCACAATATATCATAAGGTAAGTATTAGTGATGAGTAGGGTTGAGCGAAACGGGTCGGCCATTTTCAGAAATCGCCGACATTTGGCAAAGTCGGGTTTCATGAAACCCGACCCGACCCCTGTGTGGGGTCGGCCATGAGGTCGGCGATCTTCTGAATCTGGTATCGGAATTCCGATCCCCAGTTCCGATATGTTTGCAATATCGGAAATCGGTATCGGAATCCATATTTAAGTGTAAAATAAAGAATTAAAATAAAAATATTGCTATACTTACCCTCTGACGCGCCCTGGTACTAACCGGCAGCCTTCCTTCCTTAGAATCAGCGCGTGAAGGGCCTTAGATGACGTCGCGGCTTGTGATTGGTCGCGCGACCGCCCATGTGACCGCTTTCGCGACCAATCACAAGCCGCGACGTCACCGAAGGTCCTTCGAGTGCTGATTCTTAGGAAGGAAGGCTGCCGGAAAGAAGCAGGGCACGTCTGAGGGTGAGTATATACCTAATAGGAATATACTCACCCTCGGACATGCCCTGCTTCTTTCCGGCAGCCTTCCTTTCTAAGAATCAGTGCTCGAAGGACCTTCGGTGACGTCGCGGCTTGTGATTGGTCGTGCGAGCGGTCACATGGGCGGTCTCGCGACCAATCACAAGCCGCGACGTCATCTAAGGCCCTTCACGCGCGACCAATCACAAGCCACGACGTCATCTAAGGCCCTTCACGCGCTGATTCTAAGGAAGGAAGGCTGCCGGTTAGTACCAGGGCGCGTCCGAGGATGAGTATAGCAATATTTTTTATTTTAATTCTTTATTTTACACTTAAATATGGATCCCAGGGCCTGAAGGAGAGTTTCATCTCCTTCAGACCCTGGGAATCATTGGAAACCCAATGCACTGCATTGGGTTTCGTGTTTCGGCCGACCCCGACCCTGACTTTTTTATAGGATCGGCCGATTTCACTCGAACCGACTTTTGAAAAAGTCGGGTTTCGTGAAACCCGACCCGATCTTATAAAAGTAAAAGTCGCTCAACCCTAGTGATGAGTAGTGTTGAGCATTCCGATACCGCAAGTATCAGGTATCGGCCGATATTTGCGGTATCGGAATTCCGATACCGAGTTCCGATATTTGTGATATCGGGAATCGGTATCGGGATTAAGACTCATGTGTAAAATAAAGAATAAAAATAAAAAATATTGATATACTTACCCTCTGACGCGCCCTGGTTGTCACCGCTGCAACCGCCATGCTTCCGTTACTAAAAAAGAGCGCGTTAACGACCTTCGATGACGTCGCGGCTTGTGATTGGTCGCGTGAGCGTCATCTGACCGCTCACGCGACCAATCACAAGCCGCGACGTCATCGAACGTCCTTAACACGCTCATTCCTACGCTGTTCATGCAGACATCTCTACTGTGCTCATTAAAACTAGCCTTTGTATTTTGTCTGGGGAGTGTTAGTGTTAAGGGGGAGGGCTCCATTATGGGCCACTTGTTATTGTGTGTAGGTCACATGTGTGACCAATTTTAAATGTTTTTAATTGTGTGCTCCATGTGGTTTGTTCTGTGTCCATTGGTGTTTATCAATAAAATTTGTATATTTTTTTTTTTACATGTAATCCATTGCCTTGGGTGATCCCCCTTTTTTTGGTCTCTTTTTTTGGTCTATTTCTTGTGTTGTCTGTTTATCATTCCTAAGAATGAGCGCGTTAAGGACCTTTCGGTGACGTCGCGGCTTGTGATTGGTTGCGTGAGCGTCATATGACCGCTCACGCGACCAATCGCAAGCCGCGACGTCATCGAAGGTCCTTAACGCGCTCATTCTTAAGAAGGGAATCATGGCGGTTGCAGCGGTGACAACCAGGGCGCGTCCAAGGGTAAGTATATCAATATTTTTTATTTGTATTCTTTATTTTACACATCAATATGGATCCCAGGGCCTGAAGGAGAGTTCCCTCTCCTTCAGACCCTGGGAACCATAGAGGATACCTTCTGACATTTGTGTCCCATTGACTTGTATTGGTATCGGATATCGGTATCGGCGATATCCGATATTTTTCGGATATCGGCCGATACCATCCGATACCGATACTTTCAAATATCGGATGGTATCGCTCAACCATCTGCAGACCGGACATAACTGCAAGAGAAGTATGCTGCCTTCCAGGTGCGATGATCAAGGATGTGACCGATAGGATACCAAAGCTCTTCAGCTCCAAGGACGTCCACCCATTTCTTCTGATACATGTTGGCACCAATGACACGGCAAGGAAGGACCTACCGACAATCTGCAAGGACTTTGAAGAGTTGGGGAAGAAAGTAAAGGAACTGGATGCACAGGTAGTTTTTTCTTCTATCCTTCCAGTAGACGGGCATGGCACCAGGAGATGGAACAGGATCCTTGATGCAAACAACTGGCTAAGACGATGGTGCAGACAACAAGGATTTGGATTCCTGGACCACGGTGTGAATTATTGGTATGATGGACTCCTCGCCAGAGACGGACTACACCTCAACAAACCTGGGAAACACACATTCGCCAGAAGACTCGCTACACTCATCAGGAGGGCGTTAAACTAGAAGAAGAGGGGACGGGAAGAAAAACATTAGACTCGAACAAAGACGACCCAGGAAAACATACTCTGAAGGGAGGTAAGAACATTTCTAAAACAATCCACAGTGAGGAGATTGGAACAAAACAAAATCCTCTAAACTGCATGCTCGCAAACGCCAGAAGCCTGACAAACAAGATGGAAGAACTAGAAGCAGAAATATCTACAGGTAACTTTGACATAGTGGGAATAACCGAGACATGGTTAGATGAAAGCTATGACTGGGCAGTTAACTTACAGGGTTACAGTCTGTTTAGAAAGGATCGTAAAAATCGGAGAGGAGGAGGGGTTTGTCTCTATGTAAAGTCTTGTCTAAAGTCCACTTTAAGGGAGGATATTAGCGAAGGGAATGAGGATGTCGAGTCCATATGGGTTGAAATTCATGGAGGGAAAAATGGTAACAAAATTCTCATTGGGGTCTGTTACAAACCCCCAAATATAACAGAAAGCATGGAAAGTCTACTTCTAAAGCAGATAGATGAAGCTGCAACCCATAATGAGGTCCTGGTTATGGGGGACTTTAACTACCCGGATATTAACTGGGAAACAGAAACCTGTGAAACCCATAAAGGCAACAGGTTTCTGCTAATAACCAAGAAAAATTATCTTTCACAATTGGTGCAGAATCCAACCAGAGGAGCAGCACTTTTAGACCTAATACTATCTAATAGACCTGACAGAATAACAAATCTGCAGGTGGTCGGGCATCTAGGAAATAGCGACCACAATATTGTACAGTTTCACCTGTCTTTCACTAGGGGGACTTGTCAGGGAGTCACAAAAACATTGAACTTTAGGAAGGCAAAGTTTGAACAGCTTAGAGATGCCCTTAATCTGGTAGACTGGGACAATATCCTCAGAAATAAGAATACAGATAATAAATGGGAAATGTTTAAGAACATCCTAAATAGGCAGTGTAAGCGGTTTATACCTTGTGGGAATAAAAGGACTAGAAATAGGAAAAACCCAATGTGGCTAAACAAAGAAGTAAGGCAGGCAATTAACAGTAAAAAGAAAGCATTTGCACTACTAAAGCAGGATGGCACCATTGAAGCTCTAAAAAAACTATAGGGAGAAAAATACTTTATCTAAAAAACTAATTAAAGCTGCCAAAAAGGAAACAGAGAAGCACATTGCTAAGGAGAGTAAAACTAATCCCAAACTGTTCTTCAACTATATCAATAGTAAAAGAATAAAAACTGAAAATGTAGGCCCCTTAAAAAATAGTGAGGAAAGAATGGTTGTAGATGACGAGGAAAAAGCTAACATATTAAACACCTTCTTCTCCACGGTATTCACGGTGGAAAATGAAATGCTAGGTGAAATCCCAAGAAACAATGAAAACCCTATATTAAGAGTCACCAATCTAACCCAAGAAGAGGTGCGAAACCGGCTAAATAAGATTAAAATAGATAAATCTCCGGGTCCGGATGGCATACACCCACGAGTACTAAGGGAACTAAGTAATGTAATAGATAAACCATTATTTCTTATTTTTAGTGACTCTATAGCGACAGGGTCTGTTCCGCAGGACTGGTGCATAGCAAATGTGGTGCCAATATTCAAAAAGGGCTCTAAAAGTGAACCTGGAAATTATAGGCCAGTAAGTCTAACCTCTATTGTTGGTAAAATATTTGAAGGGTTTCTGAGGGATGTTATTCTGGATTATCTCAATGAGAATAACTGTTTAACTCCATATCAGCATGGGTTTATGAGAAATCGCTCCTGTCAAACCAATCTAATCAGTTTTTATGAAGAGGTAAGCTATAGGCTGGACCACGGTGAGTCATTGGACGTGGTATATCTCGATTTTTCCAAAGCGTTTGATACCGTGACGCACAAGAGGTTGGTACACAAAATGGGAATGCTTGGTCTGGGGGAAAATGTGTGTAAATGGGTTAGTAACTGGCTTAGTGATAGAAAGCAGAGGGTGGTTATAAATGGTATAGTCTCTAACTGGGTCGCTGTGACCAGTGGGGTACCGCAGGGGTCGGTATTGGGACCTGTTCTCTTCAACATATTCATTAATGATCTGGTAGAAGGTTTACACAGTAAAATATCGATATTTGCAGATGATACAAAACTATGTAAAGCAGTTAATACAAGAGAAGATAGTATTCTGCTACAGATGGATCTGGATAAGTTGGAAACTTGGGCTGAAAGGTGGCAGATGAGGTTTAACAATGATAAATGTAAGGTTATACACATGGGAAGAGGGAATCAATATCACCATTACACACTGAACGGGAAACCACTGGGTAAATCTGACAGGGAGAAGGACTTGGGGATCCTAGTTAATGATAAACTTACCTGGAGCAGCCAGTGCCAGGCAGCAGCTGCCAAGGCAAACAGGATCATGGGGTGCATTAAAAGAGGTCTGGATACACATGATGAGAGCATTATACTGCCTCTGTACAAATCCCTAGTTAGACCGCACATGGAGTACTGTGTCCAGTTTTGGGCACCGGTGCTCAGGAAGGATATAATGGAACTGGAGAGAGTACAAAGGAGGGCAACAAAATTAATAAAGGGGATGGGAGAACTACAATACCCAGATAGATTAGCGAAATTAGGATTATTTAGTCTAGAAAAAAGACGAATGAGGGGCGATCTAATAACCATGTATAAGTATATAAGGGGACAATACAAATATCTCGCTGAGGATCTGTTTATACCAAGGAAGGTGACGGGCACAAGGGGGCATTCTTTGCGTCTGGAGGAGAGAAGGTTTTTCCACCAACATAGAAGAGGATTCTTTACTGTTAGGGCAGTGAGAATCTGGAATTGCTTGCCTGAGGAGGTGGTGATGGCGAACTCAGTCGAGGGGTTCAAGAGAGGCCTGGATGTCTTCCTGGAGCAGAACAATATTGTATCATACAATTATTAGGTTCTGTAGAAGGACGTAGATCTGGGTATTTATTATGATGGAATATAGGCTGAACTGGATGGACAAATGTCTTTTTTCGGCCTTACTAACTATGTTACTATGTTACTAACACTAGTGATGAGTGAATGCATTCTGCAATATTCGTTACTGTCACGAATAGTACGGTATTCGGGCTATTCACATGACTGTCAGCTGAAATATGGAAAAAATATAGCATTCAAAATATGGCGAAGCAAAAATTTGTTTTTGCAATAGAAAGTGTTTTTTTTAGTGTGTGACAGCAGACAAATATAAAAACCTGATATAAATCTGGCATCGCTGTAATTGCACCAACCCAAAGAATAAAGTCATCTAATCACATACTGCATGTGGAACGGTGTAAAATATAAATAAAATTAATTATTCACCTGCTGTTGATTTGTACCTTCTGCATCCCAAAAATCGCAGTAAGGCTCAGCTCACATTTATCCTGCGCTCTATGCGGAGCACTTGCACCAGAGTTTCCACGTAAACCTCTGACATACATGATTCAGACAGAACCCCGAGCAGAAGACTCCCTATAATGAGGCACTGTGGACACTGTTCACCGTGAACTCACTGAGCTGAACTGCAATGAACTCACTAAGCTGAACTGTGGTGAACTTACTGACCTTTTCTTATGGTGCTGAGGTCACTGCAGTTCAGGGACCCAGCTGTGAACGTAGCCTAAGTGACCCACCGTAACTTCCGCTGATCACTGATGCTGCACTTGCAACAGCTCATTCCTTATGGTTCTCAGTCTGAATGGGTCGTATCTTGGCACTGTCCAGTATAAGCATTTCATACTCACTTAGGTGCGGCAGGAGGAAAACAGGAGGCGTGCTTCTTTAAAAAAAAAGTCAGTGCAGGTTTATTTCCTTCATAAACCCAGCAGTAACAACAAATGGTAAATGGCCTCTGCTCCCTCAGGCCCTTGGGCACACAGGCTGGGGCAATGTCCAGTATGCAGGCTCGGTCTGAAGCCACACATGCAGGAGCCCTTCTACCTACCAAGACACAGACCATGTGCCCTTTATGTATGCTATAACCACACCCACAGGTGAGGTATGTGGTAGCTAGACCCGCCCATCTCTCATAGCTGCCCGCAACTCGGACCCAGGTGCACTAAATGACATCTTAGTGCTCATGTGCACTAAAGCAAAATACTCTGGGTTGCATCACAGGGAGCAGCCATCTCTGCGACACATATCTCCCATTGACTTCATGGCCATTAGCCTCCTTACACCAGGCTGAAAACTGTTCATCCTCAGACATGGATTAAAATGTAGGACAGAAAAATGGACAGGTGAGGGATATGGTTATTTTTTATTTTTGCTTATTATAGGAGACGTGGGCTTCAGTGGAATGGGTGTTAGATTAGTATAACTGTGTTTGCTATTTTTAAATAAAAATAATAAGTGTTTTGTTTTTATTTCAAATAAAGAACTTTATGCTGGCTGTGTGTTTATTTGCAATATAACTGTAGGATTAGTAATGGAGAGGCGTATTATAGACGTCTCTACATTACTAAGTCATGGGCTTTATGGCACCAGAAAATACAAAGGTGAGGGATATGGTTGTTTATTATTTTTGTTTTTTTAACAGGAGACAATGTCTTCAATGGAATAGGTGTTAAGTGAGTATTATTGTTCTTTATTATTTTCAGTTTTTTTACAGGAGATGATGGCCTCAATGGAATGGGTGTTAAGTGTGTTTAATTGTGCTTGCTATTTTACAACAAAAAAGTAAAAGTGTGATTTTTTATTTAAAACAAAGGACTTTTTTCTGGCTGTATGTTTATTTACAATATAACTATAAAATTAGTAATGGAGAGGTATCTTATAGACGCCTCTCCATTAGTAACCCGCGGGCTTGATGTCACCGGACAATACAAACGTTACATCAACCCCACAAATATTAACCCCACTTGCCACCACCACATGGAAGTGGGAAGAGCAAAGTGCCAGAATTGGCACATCTAATAGATGCACCTTTTCTTGAGGCAGCTGCAGGCTGCTATTTTTTAGGATGGGGAGGAGGCAATATCCATGGCTCCTTACCAGCAAAAGAATACCAGCCTCCAGCTGTCTGCTATAGCTTAGCAAGTTTAAAAAAAGTGGGAGGGACACCAAGTCTTTTTTTAATTATTGAACCCTGGAGTCCTGGGTTCAAATCCCACCCAGACAACATCTGCAAGGAGTTGTATGTTCTCCCCATGTTTGTGTGGGTTTCCTCCGGGTACTCTGGTTTCCTCCCACATTCTAAAGACATACTGATGGGGAATTTAAATTGTGAGCCCAATTGGGGACAGTGATGATAATGTCTGTAAAGCGCTGCGAAATATGTTAGCGCTATATAAAAATAAAAATTATTATTTTTATTATTATTAAATAATTAAAAAAATTTGGCTTGGGGCCCCTTTATTTTTGATAACCAACCTTGCTAAAGATTACAGCTTATGGTTGCAACCTGCAACTGTCAATTTTTCCTGGCTGGTTATCAAACACAGGGGAACCCACAACATATTTTAAATTTATTTATAGCGCAGGCATTGGCTGATGAATACTCCCATCAGCCACCACGTGCTCTCGCTGTTGTCAGTTGAATACAACTCTCAACATTTTCCCCGTGCCAATCGCAGCACAAGCAGGGGACAGTGATGTGAGTCCCCGGCACCCGGCACTGGGAAACAGCGCAAACTGTACTTCTGATTCTCAGGCGCAGGTGTTACACTGATGACACACGGATATCATCTGTGTATCATAAGTGTGCATGTGTGCGGGACATTTTGTGGCCCATGCTGCTGCTAAAAATGGACATGTCAACGTATTTTGCCCACAGACACATGGTACATGGAAACACACTGACATGTGCACAGACCAAGTCACTTGAATGGGTCTACGTGTATAAGTATCTCCGGTGAACTGTCACTACACATACCAGAAAAACTGACATCAGAAAGAGCCTGTATAAATCGAAAGGTATAGAAACAGGACCACTATTAACCCCTTCACCCCCATGGAGGTGTTCCATTTTTTTTTCTAGTTCTAGTTTTTTTTCTCCCCTTCTTCCAGGAGCCATAACTTTTTATTTTTTCGTCCACATAGCCATATGAGGGCTTGTTTTTTTGCAAGACAAGTTGTATCTTTGAATGACAATATTAATTTTATAATGTGATGTACAGGAAAACAGAAATAGTTTCTAAGTGCATTGAAATTGCAAAAGAAAAAAGTCCAGTGTCACAATATTTTTTTTTTATTTACCATGTTCACTAATATACGGTAAAACTGAAAAACCATTATGATTCTCCCGATCGTTGCAATTACGCAGATTCCAAACGTGTGTAGTTGAATTTTTTTATTTAAGTGATGCAAGAAAATTCAGAAATTTCTAAAAAATAATCTTTGCTTGTGCAGCCATTTTCTGAGATCCCTAACACTTTCAGTTTATGGGATATAGTGTTGTGTGAAGGTTTACTTTTTGCGCCCTGAGATGATGTATCTACTGATACCATATAGGGGTAGATACAATATTTTAATCATCTCTTATTGCATTTTTTTGCTTTGTTACAGAGACCAAAAATATAACCTTGACATTTTATTGTTTTATGTTCAATGGGGCAAAAGTGGAGTGATTTGAACTTTTGTGGAGGGGTTCATATTTTTAGGAACTTTTCTTTTTAATTCAAATTCAAATTCAAATTCAAATGAGCTTTATTGGCAGGACTAAGTACATGTTAGCATTGCCAAAGCATATGGTAAAAATACGGGGGTGGGGGAGGGGGGGCATATAGAGGTCCAGGGAATATCAAATTCCTTTTAGAGGATAGGGGATGTTTTCAGGGTGGGGTATAGGAGTCCATGACATATCGGGCTCTTTAGTCGGGGGATAGGGATATGTCCAGTGTTGGGGTACGGGAGTCCATGAATATTTATATTTTTTACTAAATTTATTAGTCCCTTTAAAGAGCCTGAAGATGCAACAGCACTAGTGATGAGCGAGCACTAAAATGCTCGGGTGCTCGTTGCTCGGGTCGAGCAAATTGGAATACTCGGGTACGAGCCAAATGTAAGTCTATAGGAGACCCGAGTATTTTTACCACGATCCCCCGGGGGTCCTTTTAAGGTCTATAAACGTCTGAAAATGATGGAAGCACTCCACCACTTAGGCTTAGTTCAGATGCAGCGTTGTTGAAGCGTTTTTCAACTTTAACATTGCTTTCAACCACTACAAATGCATTCACTGGGAAATGGCATTATAACATTTAACAACCCTAGCTGGCCATGTGGTTTGTGACACATATGCAGACCCATCTTGTTTCATTTATGAAAGAGGGACTCAAAGTCAGAGAGCCTATTTGCACTGGTGCATCAGGCTGCATTAATCTTAAACTGTGGGTCTCCTAAGCTGTTGTACCCTATGATGTGAGTGGATGGGCTGCCAAGAATTACGACGCACCACAATACCCCTGTCATAAGATGTCCACGAGGGCCTCCTGAAAAAATGTTGCATTGAATGCAAGGCCTGCCTTGCTACCAATTCATATGCACCCCAATAAGCCTTTGAACCCACATACTTGATGGGCCCAGGAAAATCCACTTCACAATATTCATTTTGTACTCCCGTACTCCTTTGTTTCACACATTGGCGGCAAGGCCAGCCCTGCTACATAGTCTTATGCACCACATTAATCCTTGGAACCCACATACTAGATGGGCCTATGAAAATCCACTTCACAATATGCACTTTGTACCCCGGAATGCTTTGTTTACACAGTGACAGCAATGTCTGCCCTGCTGCATAGTCAGTCATATGCACCCCATTATGCCTTGGAACCCACATACTGGATGGGCCCATGAAAATCCATTTCACAATATGCATTTTGTACTACTGTACTCCTTTGTTTACACAGTGACAGCAATGTCTGCCCTGCTGTATATTTATATGCACCCCGTTACGCCTTGGAACCCACTTACTGGATGGGCCAATGACAATCCACTTCACAATATGCATTTTGTACATTCATAAGTCGCCAATGATAGACATAAAAGGTCTAACTTAATCTACCCAAGTGATTAATAATGGGGCATCAGTGCAAGATTTCCAACATATAAAAGTAAATGGCATTTCCACGCCATAAAAATGAATTACACCTCCATTCAAAGTGTGCATTTTCTCCACAGAAACACTTGAAGATCATGATATTTTTTTTCTACTGTTATTGTATCAGATAAAGAAAATAATGTTGCTTCCCTGAAATCGTCTCCTGATGGAAAAGAAAAGCATTCAGTGAAGACAAGAAGAGGACGTCATCCTATGAAGATGGGAGGCCCCGGACCGGACCGCGACGCCCACTGGACCTGACCGCAGCGGGACCGCCCCTGGGTGAGTATAATCTAACCTTCCAAAAGTTTTTTTTCAAATGTCAGAAAAGTGTGTTCTTTCCCTACTAGTGTTGAGCGATACCTTCCGATATCGGAAAGTATCGGTATCGGATAGGATCGGCCGATATTCAAAAAATATCGGATATCGCCGATACCGATACCCGATCCCAATGCAAGTCAATGGGACCAAAATATCGGAATTAAAATAAACCCTTTCTTGCCTTGTAGGTTCATTCTACATGAAGGAAAACAACTAAGAATAATGCCGGATGTATTTGGGGAGGTGGCGGAGACATTAAAGTCATAGAGGTTTATCCCAATCAAATAGAATAGCATGTTTTTTGTTTTTTTTTAAGACGTTCGGAGTGACAAAGATATTGACTATGTAAATTTTTTTTTTTATTTTGTCAGATATTGATGTTTCACTATTCCACGCCCTTCCCCTTTTTTTTTTCTTTTTTTTTTTTACTTTTCCCACACTTTCATCTTCATCATCATCAGCATCTTTGACATCAACTTCTTCTTCACCTTATTCATCTTCTTCTTCATCCTTTACCTTTTTTTTTTTTTTTGATTACATTCTTCATATTCATTTTATTCAACTATTATTATTCTTCCTATTCTACATATTCTTTTTATTCCACTGTTATTATTCTTCCTATTCTACTTCTTCATCATATTCTCATTTGTGACAGGCATTCCCGTAGTTGTTATCTATAAAAGTTTGAAGATTACACCTTCCGTTCTGCCAGTCACAAAAGTTATATTTGTCCGCATTCAGTTTGGCCTGCAGCATCAGGCTTTATCCAGGGGCACCACGAGGAGGAACGGACTCACCCCCATACACTGCTTAGTCTTCTTCTGCATATAATTTAGATAATATCTTTTGCTCTGATATTAAGTCTTATGCTTAATGTTCTTCTGCTCTTTGTTCTGCAGCCTCTTGTTCTTCTGCTTCTCGGTCTTCCATGTCGTCGTCTCCAGGGTCGTCGTCTCCAGTGTCGTCATCTCCGTCGTCGTCGTCTCAGCCGTCGTCGTCTCCGCCGTCGTCGTCGTCGTCATCGGGGTGGTCTTCCGGGTCGTCGTCGTCGTCATCGGGGTGGTCTTCCGGGTCGTCGACTTTAGGGTCTTCAACTTGGAAATGTAGCAGAAGGTACAAGAAGGCTGAGAAAATGCCAAGAACCAGCTGATGGAACTGGAACTCGGATGGCTACCCGAAGGTTCAAGAGCCTATGGAACTACCGAGGACCAGCTGACGTTACTGGAACCCGGTTACTAAGCAGGA
Source organism: Ranitomeya imitator (assembly GCF_032444005.1). Taxonomy (NCBI): domain Eukaryota; kingdom Metazoa; phylum Chordata; class Amphibia; order Anura; family Dendrobatidae; genus Ranitomeya; species Ranitomeya imitator. Next base: position 509,888,253 of record NC_091282.1, on the reverse strand, counting down.
GGTACCCGTGCTAAAAAGCACTACCAAGGACCGCCTGACGTTGGCGGAACTCGGATACCCAGAAGGAGGCACCTAAGCCAAAGGCTCTGCCCGGAACCAGCTGACGTTACTGGAACCAGGATGGGGAGCAGAAGGTACAAGAGCAAAAGACACTGCCGAGAACCAGCTGACGGTACTGGAACCCGGATGGGTAGCCGAAGGTCCAAGAGCCAATGGAACTACCGAGGACCAGCTGACGTTACTGGAACCCGGTTACTAAGCAGGAGGTACCCGTGCCTGAAAGCACTACCAAGGACCACCTGACGTTGGTGGAACTTGGATACCCAGAAGGAGGCACCTAAGCCAAAGGCTCTGCCCGGAACCAGTTGACGGTACTGGAACCAGGATGGGGAGCAGAAGGTACAAGAGCAAAAGACACTGCCGAGAACCAGCTGACGGTGCTGGAACCAGGTGGTGGACCCGAAGGCCCACAGGAGAGGAGAGAACAGCTAGGCCGCGAGGCAGCCGCAGTTACCGAACCCCAACAGTCCTACAGGGGGAGCTGGGCCTACTGGCAATACAGAACCAGCCTTGACTACCAGTTCACGCAGCCCACATAGGAAGCTCCTAAATTGGAGGCACCCTGGAGTTGGCTAACCCGACCGCACCACGACGGGGCAAGCATAGGCGTCTCAGTGAGCTTGACACAACCCGGAAACAGCTGACGGTGCTGAAACCAGGCTTGGCACGAGGGAGTACCTGTGACAAGAACACTGCCGAGAACCAGCTGGCGGTGCTGGAACCCAGATGCGTTGCCCCAGTGTGCAAGAGCCAATGGCACCGAGGACCAGCTGACGGTGCTGGAACCCGGTTACTAAGCTGTAGGTGCCCGCGCTTAAAAGCACTACCAAGGACCGCCTGACGTTGGCGGAACTCGGATACCCAGGAGGAGGCACCTAAGCCAAAGGCTCGGCCCGGAACCAGCTGACGGTGCTGGAACCAGGTGGTGGACCCCAAGGCCCACAGGAGAGGAGAGAACAGCTAGGCCGCGAGGCAGCCGCAGTTACCGAACCCCAACAGTCCTACAGGGGGAGCTGGGACTACTACAGAACCAGCCTTGACTACCAGTTCACGCAGCCCACATAGGAAGCTCCTAAACTGGAGGCACCCTGGAGTTGGCTAACCCGACCGCACCATGACGGGGCAAGCATAGGCGTCTCAGTGAGCTTGACACAACCCGGAAACAGCTGACGGTGCTGAAACCAGGTTTGGCACGAGGGAGTACCCGTGACAAAAACACTGCCGAGAACCAGCTGGCGGTGCTGGAACCCAGATGCGTTGCCCCAGTGTGCAAGAGCCAATGGCACGACCGAGGACCAGCTGACGGTGCTGGAACCCGGTTACTAAGCTGTAGGTGCCCGCGCTTAAAAGCACTACCAAGGACCGCCTGGCGTTGGCGGAACTCGGATACCCAGGAGGAGGCACCTAAGCCAAAGGCTCGGCCCGGAACCAGCTGACGGTGCTGGAACCAGGTGGTGGACCCGAAGGCCCACAGGAGAGGAGAGAACAGCTAGGCCGCGAGGCAGCCGCAGTTACCGAACCCCAACAGTCCTACAGGGGGAGCTGGGCCTACTGGCACTACAGAACCAGCCTTGACTACCAGTTCACGCAGCGCACATAGGAAGCTCCTAAACTGGAGGCACCCTGGAGTTGGCTAACCCGACTGCAACATGACGGGGCAAGCATAGGCATCTCAGCGAGTTTGACACAACCCGGAAACAGCTGACGGTGCTGAAACCAGGTTTGGCACGAGGGAGTACCTGTGACAAAAACACTGCCGAGAACCAGCTTGCGGTGCTGGAACCCGGATGCTTTGCCTATCAAACATTGTCTTCCTACAGCCCCAACTAGCGGTGTTGGAGCAAAGGGTAAGCAGGGGGAGCAGAGTGTAGGCCGAAGACTGCACTGGAGTCAGCTTTTTGTCTGCGTTGCGTTTGCAGGACACTTTGCCGGCTACACAGTGGGGGAACAGCAGGCGGTGCTGAACCCCACTAACACATTGGCTGGTGTTTTTCTCTGTGCAGCTAGCACTTCCAGGCAAAAACTAGCGTTGTTACAGCCCAGGGTCAGCAGGAGGAGGAGAGGAGCAGAGTGTAGGCCGAAGCCTAGTTGAACCAATTTCAAAGGTAACCTTTAACCCCCCCTCAGGTGTTACAAAGTACAAGAGCCACACCTTGTGCAGCATTAATGTTGCACAAGAAAAGGTTGCTCTATTAATTTGTCTACTTGCACACACTGAATGCAACACGTACACAATTTAGCCCATTCTACAGTCAAACTGTAGTTGAGGCGTGACTTGTATTTTTAAGGAGACGCAGCATAGGTGTCCCAAATAACACCTTTGTGCTTGGCGCAGCTTCCTGAGCATTGTTTTTTGCTGTACAGGAGTCTGCGCTCTTGTGTTATCCCTTGGCAATGCCCTGTTAGCGCTGCCCGTCTTATGACCTCATTTCATGTTGGCCGCTGCGGTTAACGATGGCCATAAATCCCAGACCCACACTGCCTTTTCATAAAGTCACACTGCGGTGCTGGGATTCGTGGCCTTGAGCAGTAAATATTTTCGACGCTCACACACGTCCTTACACCTGCTTCAGACTGGGCGGCCTCTGCTGATCCCTTTTCGCATGCCGCGGCCAAGAGGCCGCACAGTCTGAAGAAGGCGGAAGGAGATGAGTGACGACAGGCGAACATATGCACTGCACATGCCCATAAACCACACCCTCGCTGACAAAATAAATAAGACAACGAGGGGCGTTGTTTCACGCAGGGCGGATGCACAGGCGCAGCCAGCTAACCATGATGTCAAAAGACGGGAAGCGCTACCAAGGGGGGTGCTGCGTATCATTACAAAGGAAAGTCACACCTCATGGACAGTGGAATGGTCTCAATGAGACACATTTTGTACGTGTTGAGTTCCACGTGGGCAAGGAGAAAAAGTCAGCTACCTTGTAAAAATGCAGCAGTACTGCTGAACAAGGTGGCTGTTATACATAGAAACACCTGGGGGTGGGGGGCAGGCTCCCTTCAATTTCAGTTCATGTGCCTGCATGGCGTTTGCAGGGCACGTTGCCGGCTACACAGCTGGGGAACAGCTGGCGGTGCTGAACCCCACTGACACATTGGCTGGTGTTTTTCTCTGTGCAGCTAGCACTTCCAGGCTAAAACTGGCGGTGTTATGAGCCCAGGGTCAGCAGGAGGAGGAGAGGAGCAGAGTGTAGGCCGAAGCCTGCACTGGTGGCAGCTTTTGTTCTGTTGTGCCTGCGTGGCGTTTGCAGGTCACGTTGCCGGCTACACAGCTGGGGAACAGCTGGCGGTGCTGAACCCCACAAACACATTGGCTGGTGTTTTTCTCTGTGCAGCTAGCACTTCCAGGCTAAAACTGGCGGTGTTATGAGCCCAGGGTCAGCAGGAGGAGGAGAGGAGCAGAGTGTAGGCCGAAGCCTAGTTGAACCAATTTCAAAGGTAACCTTTAACCCCCCCTCAGGTGTTGCAAGGTACAAGAGCCACACCTTGTGCAGCATTAATGCTGCACAAGTAAAAGGTTGCTCTATTTAGTTTGCTCCTTGCACACGCTGAATAAAACACGTACACTATTTAGCCCATTATACTGTCAAACAGTAGTGGAGGCGTGACTTGTCTTTTTAAGGAGATGCAGCACAGGTGTCAAAATTTACACCTAGGTGCTGGGCGAAGATTCCTGAGCGTAGTTATTTGCTGTACAGGAGTCTGCGCTCTTGTTATCCCTTGGCCATGCGCTGTGAGCGATGCCTGTCTTCTCACCTCATTTCATGTTGGCCTGTGCGGTTAGCGATGGCCATGAAACCCAGACCCGCAGTGTCTTTTAATAAAGTCACACTGCAGAGCTGGGATTCATGACCTTGCGCAGTAAATTTTGTCGCCTGTCCCTCATGTCCTTACACCTGCATCAGACTGGGCGGCCTCATCTGATCCCTTCTCGCATGCCGCGGCCATGAGGCCGCACATTCTGAAGAAGGCGGAAGGAGATGAGTAAAGACAGGCGAAGATATCCACTGCTCGTGCCCATCAATCACACCCTCGCAGTCAAAATAAGCAAGACAACGAGGAGCGTGGTTTCAGGCAGGGCGGACGCACAGCCGCAGCCAGGCAACCAAAGATGTCAGAAGACGGGCAGCGCTAACAAGGGGGGTGCTGCGTATCATTAAAAAGGAAAGTCACACCTCAGGGACATTGTAATGGTCTGTAATGAGACACATTTTTTCCGTGTTTAATTAAACGTGGGCAAGTAGACAAAGTCAGCCACCTTGTACAAATGCAGCAGTACTGCTGTACAAGGTGGCTGTTATACATAGAAACACCTTGGGGTGGGTGGCAGGGTCCCTTTAATTTCAGTTCATGTGCCTGCGTGGCATTTGCAGGTCACGTTGCCGGCTACACAGCAGGGGAACAGCTGGCGGTGCTGAACCCCACTAACACATTGGCTGGTGTTTTTCTCTGTGCAGCTAGCACTTCAGGGCAAAAACTAGCGGTGTTAGAGCCCAGGGTCAGCAGGAGGAGGAGAGGAGCAGAGTGTAGGCCGAAGCCTGCACTGGTGGCAGCTTTTGTTCTGTCCCTCATGTCCTTACACCTGCATCAGACTGGGCGGCCTCATCTGATCCCTTCTCGCATGCCGCGGCCATGAGGCCGCACATTCTGAAGAAGGCGGAAGGAGATGAGTAAAGACAGGCGAAGATATCCACTGCTCGTGCCCATCAATCACACCATCGCAGTCAAAATAAGCAAGACAACGAGGAGCGTGGTTTCAGGCAGGGCGGACGCACAGCCGCAGCCAGGCAACCAAAGATGTCAGAAGACGGGCAGCGCTAACAAGGGGGGTGCTGCGTATCATTAAAAAGGAAAGTCACACCTCAGGGACATTGTAATGGTCTGTAATGAGACACATTTTTTCCGTGTTTAATTAAACGTGGGCAAGTAGACAAAGTCAGCCACCTTGTACAAATGCAGCAGTACTGCTGTACAAGGTGGCTGTTATACATAGAAACACCTTGGGGTGGGTTGCAGGGTCCCTTTAATTTCAGTTCATGTGCCTGCGTGGCATTTGCAGGTCACGTTGCCGGCTACACAGCTGGGGAACAGCTGGCGGTGCTGAACCCCACTAACACATTGGCTGGTGTTTTTCTCTGTGCAGCTAGCACGTCCGGGCAAAAACTGGCGGTGTTAGAGCCCAGGGTCAGCAGGAGGAGGAGAGGAGCAGAGTGTAGGCCGAAGCCTAGTTGAACCAATTTCAAAGGTAACCTTTAACCCCCCTCAGGTGTTGCAAGGTACAAGAGCCACACCTCGTGCAGCATTAATGCTGCACAAGTAAAAGGTTGCTCTATTAATTTTGCTCCTTGCACACGCTGAATAAAACACGTACACTATTTAGCCCATTCTACTGTAAAACAGTAGTGGAGGCGTGACTTGTCTTTTTAAAGAAAAGCAGCACAGGTGTCGAAAATAACACTTTTAGTGCATGGGCGCAGCTTCCTGAGCGTTATTTGCTGTACAGGAGTCTGCGCTCTTGTTATCCCTTGGCCATGCGCTGTGAGCGCTTCCTGTCTTCTGACCTCATTTCATGTCGGCCGTTGCGGTTAGCGATGGACATGAATCCCAGACCCACAGTGTGTTTTCTAAAAATCACACTGCGTGGCTGGGATTCGTGGCCTTGTGCAGTAAATATGTTTGCCGCTCACACATGTCCTTACACCTGCTTCAGACTGGGCGGCCTCATCTGATCCCTTATCGCATGCCGCGGTCATGAGGCCACCCAGTCTGAAGAAGGCGGAAGGAGATGAGTGAACACAGGCAAACATATGCACTGCACATGCCCATCAATCACATCCTCGTTGTCCAAAAAAATAAGACACCGAGGGGCGTTGTTTCGAGCAGGGCAGACGCACAGGCGCAGCCAGCTAACCAATGATGTCAAAAGACGGGCAGCGCTAACAAGGGTGGTGCTGCATATCATTAGAAAGGAAAGTCACACCTCAGGGACAGTGGAATGGTCTCAATGAGACACATTTAGTACGTGTTTAATTAAACGTGGGCAAGGAGAAAAAGTCTGCCACCTTGTACAAATGCAGCAGTACTGCTGTACAAGGTGGCTGTTATACATAGAAACACCTGGGGGTGGGGGGCAGGCTTCCTTCAATTTCAGTTCATGTGCCTGCGTGGCGTTTGCAGGACACGTTGCCAGCTACACAGCAGGGGAACAGCTGGGGTTGCTGAACCCCACTGACACATTGACTGGTGTTTTTCTCTGTGCAGCTCGCATGTCCGGGCAAAAACTGGCGGTGTTAGAGCCCAGGGTCAGCAGGAGGAGGAGAGGAGCAAAGTGTAGGCCGAAGCCTGCACTGGTGGCAGCTTTTGGTCGGTTGTGCCAGCGTGGCTTGTGCTGGACACGATGCCGGCTACACAGCAGGGGAACAGCTGGCGGTGCTGAACCCCACTAACACATTGGCTGTTGTTTTTCTCTGTGAAGCTCGCATTTCCGGGCAAAAACTAGCGGTGTTAGAGCCCAGGGTCAGCAGGAGGAGGAGTGGAGCAAAGTGTAGGCCGAAGCCTGCACTGGTGGCAGCTTTTGGTCGGTTGTGCCAGCGTGGCTTGTGCTGGACACGATGCCGGCTACACAGCAGGGGAACAGCTGGCGGTGCTGAACCCCACTAACACATTGGCTGTTGTTTTTCTCTGTGAAGCTCGCATTTCCGGGCAAAAACTAGCGGTGTTAGAGCCCAGGGTCAGCAGGAGGAGGAGAGGAGCAGAGTGTAGGCCGAAGCCTAGTTGACCCAATTTCAAATGGAACCTTTAACCCCCCCTCAGGTGTTGCAAGGTACAAGAGCCACACCTTGTGCAGCATTAATGCTGCACAAGTAAAAGGTTGCTCTATTTAGTTTGCTCCTTGCACACGCTGAATAAAACACGTACACTATTTAGCCCATTATACTGTCAAACAGTAGTGGAGGCGTGACTTGTCTTTTTAAGGAGACGCAGCACAGGTGTCAAAATTTACACCTAGGTGGTGGGCGCAGATTCCTGAGCGTTGTTATTAGCTGTACAGGAGTCTGCGCTATTGTGATCCCTTGGCCATGCGCTGTGAGCGCTGCCTGTCTTCTCACCTCATTTTATGTTGGCCGTTGTGGTTAGCAATGGATATGAATCCCAGGCCCACAGTGTGTTTTCAAAAAATCACACTGCGTGGCTGGGATTCGTGGCCTTGTGCAGTAAATATGTTTGCCGCTCACACATGTCCTTACACCTGCTTCAGACTGGGCGGCCTCAGCTGATCCCTTATCGCCTACCACGGCCAGGAGGCCGCACAGTCTGAAGAAGGCGGAAGGAGATGAGTTAAGACAGGCGAACATATGCACTGCACATGCCCATCAATCACACCCTCGCAGCCAAAATATATGAAACGAGGGGGGTTGTGTCGGGCAGGGCGGACGCACAGGCACAGGCAGCCAACCAATGATGTCAGAAGACGGGCAGCGCTACCAAGGGGGGTGGTGCGTGTCATTAAAAAGGAAAGTCACACCTCAGGGACATTGTAATGGTCTGTAATGAGACACATATTTTACGTGTTTAATTCTACGTGGGCAAGGATAAAAAAACAGCCACCTTGTACAAATGCAGCAGTACTGCTGTACTAGGTGGCTGTTATACAAAGAAACACCTGGGGGGTGGGGCCAGGTTCCCTTTAATTTCAGTTCATGTGCCTGCGTGGCGTTTGCAGGTCACGTTGCCGGCTACACAGCAGGGGAACAGCTGGCGTTGCTGAACCCCACTAACACATTGGCTGGTGTTTTTCTCTGTGCAGCTAGCACTTCCGGGCAAAAACTAGCGGTGTTTAAGCCCAGGGTCAGCAGGAGGAGGAGAGGAGCAGAGTGTAGGCCGAAGCCTGCACTGGTGGCAGCTTTTGTTCTGTTGTGCCAGCGTGGCTTGTGCTGGACACGTTGCCGACTACACAGCAGGGGAACAGCTGGCGGTGCTGAACCCCACTGACACATCACCTAGTGTTTTTTCTGTGTAGACAACACTTCCAGGTGGCAACTGACAGTGTTGAAACCCAGGGAATCAAAGAGGAGCAGAGTGTAGGCCGAAGCCTGCAGTGGAGCAAGTTGAAAGGGAACCTTTAACCCCCCCCCCCCAGGCATTTGTTGCTGAAAGAGCCATCTTGTACAGCAGTAATACTGCACATGGAAAATGGTGGCTCCGAAAATTATGCTCCTTGCAAACGCTGAAGTACACACTCATATAATGTGTCCCCTCACACTGTCAAACCGTCCCGGAAGTGGGACTTTCCTTTGTAATGTGACACAGCAAAGCCGTCATTCCAACCCCCTTGGTGCCGTGCGCCACCTCCTCAACGTTGTTTGGTTCTGTCACGGAGCCCGCGCTGTAATGTTATCCCTTGGCCATGCACAGTTAGCGGTGCCCGTCTTCTGACATCATGTAGGTGTCAGGCTGGCAGTGCCTGTGCGTCCAAGCTGCCCGAGATCCAACCTTGCAGTGTCATCTAATGTAGTCCCACTGCGGGCCAGGGATCCATGGGCATGCGCAGTGCATATCATCGCCTCTCACTCACCTCCTTCCTGCTTCTTCAGACTGTGCGGCGTCACGGCCGTGGCATGCTATTAGGGATCAGCTGACGCCGCCTAGTCTGAAGAAGCGTGAAGAAGGGGAGTGAGAGGCTAGTATATGCACTGCGCATGGCCATGGATACCAGGCCCACTGTGGGATCACATTAGACGACACTGCACGACATTGTCTTTTTAAGGAGACGCAGCACAGGTGTCAAAATTTACACCTAGGTGGTGGGCGCAGTTTCCTGAGCGACATTTTTCTATCTTTTTACTTTCTGATGACACAGTTTGCATTTGACAAAACAAATGTCATCTGCAACTGTGTCAAAAAAGGACCAGGCACTGCAAGTCTTGGGAGCGCCCTTTTTGGCTTTGGAAAGAGACAGGCTCCTAACGGGTGCCAAAGTGGATGCTACAGGCTCCGCAGTCTTCCCCCTCCCTCTCCCTCTTTGGCCCGTAAGGGGAAGCTCTTCCTCAGAGCTGCTCCCACCACCTTCCTGTTCCTCACGCCACGATGGGTCAAGGACCTCATCATCTCCACTACCCTCTGCCACCAACTGCTCCTCCTGGGTAGTCTCGGCAGCACAGTACGCACCAGAAAGCGGCACCTGAGTTTCATCATCAGATGCGTACTGCGCTGTGGTCACCGGAGGCACTGGCCCACCTGCCTCTTCAGAGTCAGAGAGAAAAAGCTGTTGGGCATCACTGCACACTGCCTCTTCTTCCATTTCTCCAATGCTGCTTGGCTGGCCCCCTGTTTCCAAGCCAAGAGATTCAGAGAACAGAAGTAGAGACGGCTCCTGTCCTGGGCTCTCTGACTGCCTGGCCAATTTGGCAGGTGGTGAAGAGACAGATGGCTGCTCTCCAGTGCTCTGTGCCTGAGAGGATGTGGCACTAACTGAAGTTGATGCCGAGGCGTTAGCTGCCATCCACCCGACAACGGCTTCAATTTGGTCTTCACGCAGCAGCGGTGCACGGCGCTCTCCGACAAAGCTGCGCATGAAAGACTGTTCCATGCTGAAACTGAGTGACGACGAGTCACCGGCGCCCGCAGCAGGCACAGAATCACCACGTCCTCTCCCTGCTCCTCTCCCTGCTCCGCGCCCACGTGCCTTACTCCCTGCCCTCTTCATCTTGGTTGACAGATAAAGATAAGCAGAAAAGTACTAAGGCCTTAGTGTGCTTATTCCTGAAATGCTCCTCCTAACAGGTGTGAGAAACACTAATGTTGTAAAGTGTGGACTAAACTTTATTATTTTTCAAATGTGGCCTACACAAGTGTTAAGTTGTGTTTGGTGAACTTAACCTTTTTTTTTTGTGCAGATCGGGCTACAGAGCTAGTTTAAATCACACGGAGACCGTGCAGACAGCCGTAAACGGCGCTGCAAGGCCAAAAAACCCTCCTCTAGGTTATCCTATGTAGTGTTTTTCCACTATTTAGCTGGAGACGGGTGGAAAGACACTAATAGGAATTTTTTTTTTTAAATTTTAAACAGGCTGCACTATTTGAAAAAAAGGAAACTGTTTTTCAAGGTATGAGGCAGTAACGCACCCTGAGCTGAATCCAACCGGCTATAGCTGCACACAGACTACAGGGCGAGCTGCGCTCACACAGAGACCGTGCAGACAGCCGTAAACGGCGCTGCAAGGCCCAATAAACCCCCCTCTAGGTTATCCTATGTAGTGTTTTTCCACTATTTAGCTGGAGATGGGTGGAAAAACACTAATAGGAATTTTTTTTTTAAAATTTTAAACAGGCTGCACTATTTGAAAAAAAGGAAAATTTTTCTCAAGGTATGAGCCAGTAATGAACCCTGAGCTGAATCCAACCGGCTATGGCTGCACACAGACTACAGGGCGAGCTGGGCTCACACGGAGACCGTGCAGACAGCCGTAAACGGCGCTGCAAGGCCCAAAAACCCCCCTCTAGGTTATCCTATGTAGTGTTTTTCCACAATTTAGCTGGAGACGGGTGGAAAAACACTAATAGGGAATTTTTTTTAAAATTTTTAAACAGGCTGCACTATTTGAAAAAAAGGAAAATTTTTCTCAAGGTATGAGCCAGTAACGAACCCTGAGCTGAATCCAACCGGCTATGGCTGCACACAGACTACAGGGCGAGCTGGGCTCACACGGAGACCGTGCAGACAGCCGTAAACGGCGCTGCAAGGCCCAAAAACCTCCATCTAGGTTATCCTATGTAGTGTTTTTCCACAATTTAGCTGGAGACGGGTGGAAAAACACTAATAGGGAATTTTTTTAAAAATTTTTAAACAGGCTGCACTATTTGAAAAAAAGGAAAATTTTTCTCAAGGTATGAGCCAGTAACGAACCCTGAGCTGAATCCAACCGGCTATGGCTGCACACAGACTACAGGGCGAGCTGGGCTCACACGGAGACCGTGCAGACAGCCGTAAACGGCACTGCAAGGCCCAAAAACCCCCCTCTAGGTTATCCTATGTAGTGTTTTTCCACAATTTAGCTGGAGACTGGTGGAAAAACACTAATAGGAAATTTGAGAAAAAATGTGCAGCAGGCTGCACTATGAGCAAAAAAGGACAACTGTGTGAGGCAGTGTGAACCCCCCCTGAGCTGAATACAACCGGGTATATGGCTGCACACAGACTACAGAGTGAGCTGCACACACACACAGAGACCTTGCAGAACGCTGTTAAAACAGCGCTGCAAGGCAAGAGCAAGGTGAACAGTGAAGAACACACAGCGTTTTGCTAAATTAGCCTTTGGAAAGGAAAATAAAGCAATTAGCTAGCTCAACTGGCCCTCAGTTAGAACACAGCGTCCTGTCCCTAACTGAAATCACAGCAGAGTGAGCGTAAAATGGCGGCAGCGTTTTTTATAGTGCAGAGTGACATCATTTCAGCAGCCAATCACAGCCTTGCCAGTACTTACATGCCCACCATGCTAAACAGGATGTGCCCACACTTCCAATCATTCCTCATTGGCTGCTGCGTTCAGTTTGAATTCTGGGAACTTCCGATTCCGGTATCCGATACGCGGGAAGTATCGGAATTCGGTATCGGAATTCCGATACCGCAAATATCGGCCGATACCCGATACTTGCGGTATCGGAATGCTCAACACTATTCCCTACCAAATCCATTTCTCAATGTTCAAATAAAAAATCACATAGAAAATCACACAGAGTTAAAGGAAAACTGACTGCAAGGAAAAAAAAGGAAAGGATTTTTTTTTCTTTTCCACCAAAACTTGCTAATACTTCAGAGTTGTGGCTGATAAAAAATATCACCAATCAGTCCAAAAGCGAGTGAAACAGTTTACTTTAAATCCTTGCAAGATTAAAAGTTTACTAATGTGATACAAAATGATGTCTGTTTTCAGTTAAGCTTTTGAGAATACCCAACAAAGCAGTCTGAATGATGTGATTGGAGAAAGAAGACTGTTGTTTTAAAAAAAATATATATTGTCTACCATGAAACCTCAAGCTGTCAAACCCTTTCTTGGTTTTCAAATGGTAATGAAATCCCGACAATATGTTGAGGGCAGGATGCACTACTACATTGAAGGACAATCAACCTTTTGTCTTTTTTAATGGTATGATGGTTGTATCTTTGCAGAATGATTTACAGAAGAATTTGGCAATTTTATTTGCCAAGTTTTAAACAATAAGGTTCTGATACGGCTTTAAAGAAGGCTAATACTTGCAATGCAATGCAATTTTATTTCAAAGTACAAAGTTCAAGGAATAGTATGATTGAATAGTATGAGTGCGTACACTTTTTTATAAGTTAACATACAAAGGTTAAGTACATATTTGGATTAAATACATATAATGATTAAGTTTATAGAGTACAGACCAAAAGTTTGGACACACCTTCTCATTTAAAGATTTTTCTGTATTTTCATGACTATGAAAATTTCACAGTCACACTAAAGGCATCAAAACTGTGAATTAACACATGTGAAATTATATACTTAACAAAAAAGTGTGAAACAACTGAAATTATTATAATTATTATAATGTCTTATATTCTAGGTTCTTCAAAGTAGCCACCTTTTGCTTTGATGACTGCTTTGCACACTCTTGGAATTCTCTTGATGAGCTTCAAGAGGTAGTCACCGGGAATGGTCTTCCAACAATGTTGAAGGAGTTTCCAGAGATGCTTAGCACTTGTTGGCCCTTTTGTCTTCACTCTGCGGTCCAATTCACCCCAAACCATCTCAATTGGGTTCAGGTCTGTTGACTGTGGAGGCCAGGTCATCTGGCGTAGTACCCCATCACTCTCTTTCTTGGTCACATAGCCCTTACACAGCATGGAGGTGTTTTGGGGGTCATTGTCCTGTTGAAAAATAAATGATGGTCCAACTAAATGCAAACCGGATGGAATAGCATGCTGCTGCAAGATGCTGTAGTAGCCATGCTGGTTCAGTTTGCCTTCAATTTTGAATAAATCCCCAACAGTGTTACCAGAAAAGCACCCCCACACCATCACACCTCCTCCTCCATGCTTCACGCTGGAAACCAGGCATGTAGAGTCCATCTGTTCACCTTTTCTGCGTTGCTTAAAGACACGGTGGTTGGAACCAAAGATCTCAAATGTGGACTCATCAGACCAAAGCACAGATTTCCACTGGTCTAATGTCCATTCCTTGTGTTCTTTAGCCCAAACAAGTCTCTCCTCTTGTTGCCTGTCCTTAGCAGTGGTTTCCTAGCAGCTATTTTACCATGAAGGCCTGGCCTACTGCACAAAGTTTCCTCTTAACAGTTGTTGTAGAGATGTGTCTGCTGCTAGAACTCTGTGTGGCATTGACCTGGTCACTAATCTGAGCTGCTCTTAACCTGCGATTTCTGAGGCTGGTGACTCAGATAAACTTACCCTCAGAAGCAGAGGTGACTCTTGGTCTTCCTTTCCTGGGGCGGTCCTCATGTGAGCCAGTGTTTTTGTAGCGTTTGATGGTTTTTGCCACTGCACTTGGGGATACTTTCAAAGTTTTCCCAATTTTTTGGACTGACTGACCTTCATTTCTTAAAGTAATGATGGCCACTCGTTTTTCTTAGCTGCTTTTTTCTTGCCATAATACAAATTCTAACAGTCTATTCAGTAGGACTATCAGCTGTGTATCCACCAGACTTCTGCACAACACAACTGATGGTCCCAACCCTATTTATAAGGCAAGAAATCCCACTTATTAAACCTGACAGAGCACACCTGTGAAGTGAAAACCATTCCTGGTGACTACCTCTTGAAGCAATGCCAAGAGTGTGCAAAGCAGTCATCAACGCAAAAGGTGGCTACTTTGAAGAACCTAGAATATAAGACATAATTTCAGTGGTTTCGCACTTTTTTTGTTAAGTATATAATTTCACATGTGTTAATTCATAGTTTTGATGCCTTCAGTGTGAATGTGCAATTTTCATAGTAATGAAAAAACAGAAAAATCTTTAAATGAGAATGTAACAGGGTCTACCAAGCTGGGGTACCTCTATCAGTACCACCCCATGTTTCAGGAGGTCCCCAGTCTGCTTTTGCTGGATTCTGAATGAAGGACGCTGGCGGGAATTCCTTGGTTACGTGAGAGCATATAAAAGCTGACTGCTACCCCACGTATTTCCAGTCTAAAAGAACAACCTTTATTTACAGCACACAGAATATATAACACAGATACACAGGGCAGGCCAATAGGAAAACAGCATGCCAGACATACATTACAATAGATGCAGGGGGCCGGAGCCTGCTATTTACTGGGGGAATTACAAAGGTGGGGGAGGACAGAAGGGGGATATCTTGTCCTCTCTGCCCAGGGGCGCAGCCTGTGGACTGATGCATTTCACATGGAACCTATTATACATAATATATACTGCATAACATATTCTTGGTGCTGGGGGTTCTGTAACACGGCTTCCCTTTTCAGCGACGCGATCGGCATACACAGTCTGATCCTTAACGGATCGGTTTGGGGATGACCGAAGTTTATGGGGTTGGTACAAGTTCCGTTTGTCGACTTAGTCCATCGGCATTACCGTTTTGTTTGCCGGGTCTGTAGTGGATGGTGAAGTCCAGAGGTTGTAGCGCTAAACTCCACCGCAGTAATCTGGCGTTATCTCCGGAGACCCGATTAAGCCAGACTAGGGGATTATGGTCCGTTAGGAGGGAAAACTGTCGTCCATACAAATATGGTTGTAACTTTTTGAGTGCCCATACTATTGCCAGGCACTCCTTCTCGATGGCCGCATAGCTCACTTCACGGGGCAGTAGTTTTCGACTCAGGTAAGCTACCGGGTGCTCTTGGCCGTCCGGCCCGACTTGGCTTAGTACTGCCCCCAATCCAAACATAGAAGCGTCTGTGTGAACAAGGAAATGTTTAGTTGGATCGGGTGCGGCCAATACAGGGGTATTGGTGAGGGCGTCCTTTAGCTGGCGGAAGGCTTCCTCACACTCTGGGGTCCAGGTTACCGGGCAGGGTTGGTTCTTACGGGTCAGATCAGTAAGGGGCTTGGCCCCGCTGCTGTAATTGGGAATGAATTTCCTGTAATACCCCGCTGTCCCTAGAAATGCCATGACCTGGGATTTAGTGCGTGGGGTGGGCCATTTGGCTATGCCTTTGCATAGATCGATGGTGGTCAAATACTTTGCCCCTGCCAGCCGGTCTAACAAGTCATCCACACGCGGCATGGGATACGCATCCGTCACTGTTTTCTCATTGAGCTTACGATAGTCTACACAAAACCGTGTACTCCCATCCTTCTTGGGCACTAACTGTTACGAACTGGTGGTTTAGGAACAACATGGGACGAGCTCTGAAGGAGGTGGTACCTGTACTGACCGCAGTCCCTAAGCTCAACACAACGCTAGAAGTAGCCGTGGGATGCTCCTGTCACTCCCTAGGCACCTCATCACAGCCTGAGAACTAACTACCCCTAAAGATAGAAACAGGAAAACTATCTTGCCTCAGAGAAAATCCCCAAAGGATAGATAGCCCCCCACAAGTAATGACTGTGAGTGGAGAGGGAAAAGACATACGTAGAATGAAACCAGGATGTAGCACAGGAGGCCAGTCTAGCTAGATAGATAGGACAGGACGGAATACTGTGCGTCAGTATTAAAAACTACAAAAATCCACACAGAGTTTACAAAAATCTCCACACCCGACTAAAGGTGTGGAGGGTAAATCTGCTTCCCAGAGCTTCCAGCTTAACTGAAATTAATCCATACTGACAAGCTGGACAAAACATAGAATGCTCAGAACGAATAAGTCCACAACATGTGGACAGAAAAGAGCAAAGAAAGGACTTATCTTTGCTGAACTGGTCAGGATATCAGGGAAATCCAAGAGAGATGTGAATCCAACCAGGAACCATTGACAAGTGGCACTGCTGAAGGGAAGAGCCAGGCATAAATAGTCGAGCAGAAAGACAATCAGTGGAAGCAGCTGCAGACTGCTAAATCCAAGGAGCAGCCATTCCACTTAAAACCACCGGAGGGAGCCCAAGAGCAGAACTCACAAAAGTGCCACTTACAACCACCGGAGGGAGCCCAAGAGCGGAATTCACAACAGTACCCCCCCCTTGAGGAGGGGTCACCGAACCCTCACCAGAGCCCCCAGGCCGATCAGGACGAGCCAAGTGAAAAGCACGAACCAAATTGGCGGCATGGACATCGGAGGCAAGAACCCAAGAATTATCCAACTGGCCATAACCCTTCCACTTGACAAGATACTGAAGCCTCCGCCTCGAAAAACGAGAATCCAAAATTTTCTCAACCTCATATTCCAACTCTCCCTCAACCAACACCGGGGCAGGAGGATCAACCGAGGGAACAACGGGCACCACATATCTCCGCAACAAAGATCTATGGAAAACATTATGAATGGCAAGAGAGGCTGGAAGAGCCAAACGAAAAGACACCGGATTGATAATTTCAGAAATCTTATAAGGACCAATAAACTGAGGCTTAAACTTAGGGGAAGAAACCTTCATAGGAACATGACGAGAAGACAACCAAACCAAATCCCCCACACGAAGCCGGGGACCAACACACCGACGGCGGTTAGCAAAACGTTGAGCTTTTTCCTGAGACAACGTCAAATTGTCCACCACATGAGTCCAAATCTGCTGCAGCCTGTCCACCACAGAATTCACACCAGGACAATCAGAAGGCTCAACCTGCCCCGAAGAAAAACGAGGATGAATACCAAAATTACAAAAGAAAGGTGAAACCAAAGTAGCCGAACTAGCCCTATTATTAAGGGCAAACTCGGCCAAGGGCAAGAAAGCCACCCAATCATCCTGATCAGCAGACACAAAGCATCTCAAATAGGTTTCCAAGGTCTGATTAGTTTGCTCAGTTTGGCCATTAGTCTGAGGATGAAACGCCGAAGAAAAAGACAAATCAATGCCCATCCTAGCACAAAAGGCCCGCCAAAACCTAGAGACAGACTGAGAACCTCTGTCAGACACAATATTCTCCGGAATGCCATGCAAATGAACCACATGCTGAAAAAACAATGGAACCAAATCTGAGGAGGAAGGCAACTTAGGCAAAGGTACCAGATGGACCATCTTAGAGAACCGGTCACAAACAACCCAGATAACAGACATCTTCTGGGAAACAGGAAGATCCGAAATAAAATTAATGGAAATATGCGTCCAGGGCCTCTCAGGGACCGGCAAAAGCAACCCACTAGCGCGGGAACAGCAAGGCTTGGCCCGGGCGCAAGTCCCACAGAACTGCACAAAAGCACGCACATCCCGCGACAAAGAAGACCACCAAAAGGACCTAGCAACCAACCAAATCTCTGGTACCAAAAATCCCAGGATGACCAGCCAACACTGAACAATGAACCTCAGAAATTACCTTACTTGTCCATCTAGCAGGAACAAACAGCTTCCCCACTGGACAGTGGTCAGGCTTATCAGCCTGAAATTCCCGAAGCACCCACCGCAAATCAGGGGAGATGGCAGAAAGAATCACCCCGTCCTTAAGAATGCCAACCGGCTCAAGGACTCCAGGAGAATCAGGCAAAAAACTCCTAGAGAGGGCATCAGCCTTAACATTCTTAGATCCCGGAAGATACGACACCACAAAATCAAAACGGGAGAAAAACAGGGACCATCGAGCCTGTCTAGGATTCAGCCGCTTGGTCGACTTGAGGTAAATCAGATTCTTATGATCAGTCAAGACCACAACGCGGTGCTTAGCTCCCTCAAGCCAATGTCGCCACTCCTCAAACGCCCACTTCATAGCCAACAACTCCCGATTGCCGACATCATAATTGTGTTCCGCAGGCGAAAACTTTCTGGAAAAAAAAGCACACGGTTTCATCAAAGAACCATCAGAATCACTCTGAGACAAAAGGGCCCCTGCCCCAATCTCAGAAGCGTCAACCTCAACCTGAAAAGGAAGAGAAACATCTGGCTGACGCAACACAGGGGCAGAAGTGAATCGGCGTTTAAGCTCCCGAAAGGCCTCAACAGCCGCAGAGGACCAATTCGTCACATCAGCGCCTTTCTTCGTCAAATCAGTAAGGGCCTTAACCACACTGGAAAAGTTGGCAATGAAACGGCGATAGAAATTAGCAAAGCCCAAAAATTTTTGAAGGCTCCTCACAGATGTGGGTTGAATCCAGTCATGAATAGCTTGGACCTTAACAGGATCCATTTCCATAGACGAGGGAGAAAAAATAAAACCCAAAAAGAGACCTTCTGAACTCCGAATAGGCACTTAGACCCCTTCACAAATAAAGCTTTATCACGAAGGATCTGGAATACCATCCTGACCTGCTTCACGAGACTCCCAATCATCGGAGAAAATCAAAATATCATCCAAATATACAACCATGAATTTATCAAGATAATTGCGGAAAATATCATGCATGAAAGATTGGAACACAGATGGAGCATTAAAGAGCCCGAATGGCATCACGAGGTATTCAAAATGGCCTTTGGGCGTATTAAATGCAGTTTTCCATTCGTCACCCTGTTTAATACGAACAAGATTATATGCCCCTCGAAGGTCAATCTTTTAAACCAACTAGCCCCCTTAATCTGAGCAAACAAATCAGAAAGCAAAGGCAAGGGGTATTGGAATTTGACCGTAATCTTATTAAGAAGACGATAATCTATACAGGGTCTCAAGGAGCCATCCTTCTTAGCAACAAAAAAGAAACCCGCTCCCAATGGTGACGAAGACGGACGAATATGCCCCTTCTCCAAAGATTCCTTAACATAACTCCGCATGGCGGCATGCTCTGGCACAGACAGATTGAAAAGTCGGCCCTTAGGGAACTTACAACCTGGAATCAAGTTAATAGCACAATCACAGTCCCTATGTGGAGGAAGGGAACTGGACTTGGGCTCATCAAATACATCCTGGAAATCCGACAAAAACTCAGGGACCTCAGAAGAGGGGGAAGAGGAAATTGACATCAAAGGAACGTCACTATGTACAACTTGACAACCCCAACTAGTCACAGACATAGTTTTCCAATCCAGCACCGGATTATGTTCCTGTAACCATGGAAAACCCAGTACAACAACATCATGCAGGTTATGCAACACCAGAAAACGGCAATCTTCCTGATGTGCTGGAGCCATGTGCATGCTCATCTGCGTCCAGTACTGAGGTTTATCCTTGACCAAAGGTGTAGCATCAATGCCCCTCAAAGGAATAGGGCTCTGCAAAGGCTGCAAGGAAAAACCACAGCGCCTGGCGAATTCTAAGTCCATTAAGTTCAGGGCAGCGCCTGAATCCACAAATGCCATGACAGAAAAGGACGACAATGAGCATATCAGGGTCACAGATAAAAGAAATTTAGGCTGTACAGTACTGATGGTAACAGACCTAGCGACCCTCCTAGTACGCTTAGGGCAATCAGAAATAACATGAGCAGAATCACCACAGTAAAAACACAGCCTATTCTGACATCTGAATTCCTGCCGTTCTGTTCTAGTCAAAATCCTATCACATTGCATAGGCTCAGGACTCTGCTCGGAGGATACTGCCATATGGTGCACAGCTTTGTGCTCGCGCAGACGCCGATCAATCTGAATGGCTAGAGACATAGATTCGCTCAAACCAGCAGGCGTAGGGAAGCCCACCATAACATCTTTAAGGGCTTCAGAAAGACCTTTTCTGAAAATAGTAGCCAGAGCATCCTCATTCCATTTAGTGAGCACAGACCATTTCCTAAATTTCTGGCAGTATAATTCTGCCGCTTCCTGACCTTGACACAGGGCCAACAGGGTTTTTTCTGCATGATCCACAGAATTAGGTTTGTCATACAACAATCCGAGTGCTTGAAAAAATGCATCTACATTCAGCAATGCCGGATCCCCTGATTCAAGGGAGAATGCCCAGTCCTGAGGGTCACCACACAGCAAGGATATGATGATTTTAACTTGCTGAATGGGATCACAAGAAGAATGGGGTTTCAAAGCAAAAAACAATTTGCAGTTATTTTTAAAGTTCAAAAACTTGGATCTGTCCCCAAAAAACAAATCAGGAGTAGGAATTTTAGGCTCCAAAACCGGAGTCTGGCCAACATAATCTTGGATACTCTGTACTCTTGCAGCAAGTTGATCCACACGAGAAAACAAACCCTGAACATCCATGCCAGAGCATAAATCCTGAACCACCCAGAGATCAAGAGGAAAAAAAAGACAAAACAGAGCACAGAAAAAAAAATGTCTCAGAATTTTTTTTTCCTTCTTTTGTGAGGCATTTAATTCATTTTTGGCCACTTGTACTGTTACGAACTGGTGGTTTAGGAACAACATGGGACGAGCTCTGAAGGAGGTGGTACCTGTACTGACCGCAGTCCCTAAGCTCAACACAACACTAGAAGTAGCCATGGGATGCTCCTGTCACTCCCTAGGCACCTCGTCACAGCCTGAGAACTAACTACCCCTAAAGATAGAAACAGGAAAACTATCTTGCCTCAGAGAAAATCCCCAAAGGATAGATAGCCCCCCACAAGTAATGACTGTGAGTGGAGAGGGAAAAGACATACGTAGAATGAAACCAGGATGTAGCACAGGAGGCCAGTCTAGCTAGATAGATAGGACAGGACGGAATACTGTGCGGTCAGTATTAAAAACTACAAAAATCCACACAGAGTTTACAAAAATCTCCACACCTGACTAAAGGTGTGGAGGGTAAATCTGCTTCCCAGAGCTTCCAGCTTAACTGAAATTAATCCATACTGACAAGCTGGACAAAACATAGAATGCACAGAACGAATAAGTACACAACATGTGGACAGAAAAGAGCAAAGAAAGGACTTATCTTTGCTGAACTGGTCAGGATATCAGGGAAATCCAAGAGAGATGTGAATCCAACCAGGAACCATTGACAAGTGGCACTGCTGAAGGGAAGAGCCAGGCATAAATAGCCGAGCAGAAAGACAATCAGTGGAAGCAGCTGCAGACTGCTAAATCCAAGGAGCAGCCATTCCACTTAAAACCACCGGAGGGAGGCCAAGAGCAGAACTCACAAAAGTGCCACTTACAACCACCGGAGGGAGCCCAAGAGCGGAATTCACAGCAAGTAACACTACGGGGGATGCCCAGGGACTATCTGACTCTTCAATGACCCCTAAACGCAACATCTCTTGTATCTCTTGTCGCATCCTTTCTCGTACAGACTCAGGGACGCGGAAGGGGGGTTGTCGCAGGGGGATCTGATCCTGGGTCTCAACCTTGTGTTGTGCCAGGTGTGTGTACCCGGGGTTCCCCGAAAAGATCCTCTGTCGCTGCCTCAACAACTCCTCCGCCTGCTGTCTCTCCAGGGACCTAAGTCTTCACCCCAGTGTACCTGGTCCCATGTTTTAGATTGAGCCCTCTCCCCTAAGACATCAGGCAAGGGAAGTCCGGCTACATCCTCTGCTTCAGGTGCACAGATGGCCACTACCTCTTCAGGGCGCTCCCGATAGGGCTTCAGCATATTCACGTGGAACATGCGGATAACCCTGGGGTCATCACAATCGGCGACATTATAGGTGGTGTCGGCTATTTTCCCCACTACCTGGTAGGGCCCCTGCCATGCAGCTTGGAACTTGTTCTGCCTAGTGGGCTCTAACACCAGGACCTTCTGCCCTATTTCCAAGGTGCGCTCTCTGGCCCTCCGATCATACCATACGCGCTGGCGCCGCTGGGCCTCCTGCATGTTCCCACTTACAGCCTGGGTCAGCTCCTGTAGGTGGTCCCGGAATTCCAGCACATAGGGTACAATAGGTACCCCTTCTATGATGCCCTCCCCTTCCCAGTGTTCTAGCACTAAGTCTAGGGGTCCCCTTACCCGTGGATTCTTGGGGCACCTCTCGATAGGCAAACAGGAGGTGAGGCAAGAATTTCTCCCAGTCCCTGTAGGTCCTGGTAAAAGTCCCAATGAGTTGTTTTAACATCCCATTAAAGCGTTCACACAACCCATTGGTTTGCGAGTGGAACGTGGCGCTTCTAATGGACTTTACGCCGCACAGCTTCCACAGTTGGTTGGTCACCTCTGCTGTAAACTGGGTACCCTGGTCTGAGATAATCTCCCTGGGAAATCCAACCCGTGAGAAAACCTGGAGCAGGGCAGCCACCACTGTCTCTGCCAGTATGTTAGGTAACGCAACCGCCTCTGGATACCGTGTGGCATAATCTACCACTGTCAATATATACCTTTTCCCTGACGGACTGGGTTTGGCTAACAGCCCTATCAGATCGACAGCTACTCGGCTAAATGGTTCCTCCACAATGGGGAGGGGGCGTAATTTGGCCGTGCATCGATCTCCCCTCTTGCCAATGCACTGGCAACTGTCACAGGTCTGGCAGTATTGACGAACATCATAGGTTACCCCCGGCCAAAAGAAGTTTTGTGTCAGACGAAGCCTGGTGCGACTGACGCCGAAGTGCCCGGCCAAGGGTATGTCATGAGAGATTCGCAGTAACTCCTGCCTATACTTCTTGGGAACTACCAGCTGACGCTTTATAGTGGGGCTCGTCCCTGTGTGGTGCTGCTCTGTGATCCGGTGGAGGAGTCCCTGCTTCCATATAAACTGTTCCCCTTCCACTACCCCTCTCCCCTCCTGTGCCTTCCCACGATATCCCTCCAATGAAGGATCCTCAAGTAACTCCCTCTTAAATTCATCTGGGGTTGCCAAAGAAATGTGTCTGGCTATGGGAATACGTGTAGGGCTGGGATGTCTTACCTGGGCCTCCTCTGAGTGTGATTCCGCCTCCGCAGCTCGAGCCTGTCTCCGGGTGGTAACAGGATATGTCTCAGCCAGAGGGGCAACCGAGAAGGCAGACAACATGGGCCCCAAGTCATTTCCCAGCAAAACGTCTGCAGGCAAATCTTCCATCAAGCCGACCTCAATTAGGTCATCCCCAACTCCCCAGTTCAGGTGAATCCTGGCAGTGGACAGTCGATGTATGGCTCCCCCTGCTACACGGACTGCCACTGTCCGGTCCATCTTCTCTTGGTCCCGGACTAGATGAGGCTTCACAAGGGTCAAAGTTGCTCCGGAATCTCTTAGTCCCTGTATGTGTTTCCCATTAACCCACATGACCTGTCGATGCTGTTGTCGATTATCTGCCTGGGCTGCCTGCAGGGGGTCTACTTCATGCAGCACTTCCTCCATGTCTTCCACCCCTTGGTTAGTTGTAGCCCCCAATGCCGGGTCAGCTTCGCCTTGGTAGCAGTGTATAGCAGCCCGGCGGAATGTAGCTGTTCCCGCCTTTGGCCACTGGGTATGCTGAGTCCGGTTGGGACATTGTCTTTGCAGGTGGCCCAGCTGACGGCAGGTGTGGCATCGCGCCCCAGGGGAACTGTGGTAGGCTGGGTTTCTAGCTGGTCCCCCTACAATCTTCGGTGGTTTGGGGCCCTCCAGGTCCATGGGCGGACCCCTAGTGACCATCTTTGATCCGGACAACTGAGGCCTCCTGGCGTCATGATGTTCATCAGCCAGACGAGCGGCTTCCTCAAGAGTCATTGGCCGCCTGTCCTAAAGCCATTCCTGTGTCTCGGGGTTTAGTCCATTAAAGAATCGTTCTAACAAGAAGAGCTGGAGGACGTCCTCCTTAGTGGTTGCTTGGCTCCCTTGTAACCACTGTAGCAGTGACCGCCGTAATTTACAGGCCCATTCAGCTTGGGTATCGGTTACTCATTTTATAAGTCCGCGGAACTTTTGGCGGTATGCCTCTGGTGTCAGCGCATACCGGGCCAAGATCACTTCTTTGATCCGCTCATAGTCCATACAGTCCTCATCAGGCACCGTGCTATAGGCGTCCGCTGCCCGGCCTGTCAGCTTGCTGGCCAGAATCTGAACCCGTTCCTCCGGCTTCACTTGATGAAGGGCACACTGCCGCTCAAAGTCCTGCAGAAAGCCATCAATGTCTTCCTCTGCCTCTCCCAACTGTCGGAAGGCATTATACTGGATCTTTTTGTGGCTTACTGTTGAAGGTACCTGGGCGGAAGCCAGAGCTCCCCCTGCTCGCTGACTCTCCTCTCTCCGCTCTGCCATCTCCATCTTGGCAGCTCCACTTTGGTCCGCTCTGCCACCTCCATCTTGGCTAGCTCTATCCTAGTCCATCTTTTCCTTCAGATCAGTACGCACATCAGCCATCACCTCTCGTATGATCTCTACTGCAGGGTTTGGGCCATAGAACGCCAGTCTGTTCTTTACCTCCCTCTGGAATTTAGTCTCCTCCACGTTCACATTGGGGGGTGCTGCACTGTCGTGTTCCATGATGGCTGCTATCAAATCCGCTTTTGTTTTGTTGCTGGCGATTAACCTTCAGGCTTCCACCAGATCTTTTAGTGTAGTCCTCTTTAACTTCCGGTAGTTGTCTTCTATTCATCCATTTCCTCCTGTAGAAGGGGTATCAGATCCCGCTGTCTGCCACCAGTTTAACGGGGTCTACCTAGCTTGGGTACCTCTTTCAGTACCACCCCGTGTTTCAGGAGGTCCAGTCTGCTTTTGCTGGATTCTGAATGAAGGACGCTGGCGTGAATTACTTGGTTACGTGAGAGCATATAAAAGCTAACTGCTACCCCACATATTTCCAGTCTAAAAGAACAACCTTTATTTACAGCACACAGAATATATAACACAGATACACAGGGCAGGCCAATAGGAAAACAGCAGGCCAGACATACATTACAATAGCCGCAGGGGGCCGGAGCCTGCTGATATTTACTGGGGGAATTACAAAGGTGGGGGAGGACAGAAGGGGGATATCTTGTCCTCTCTGCCCAGGGGAGCAGCCTGTGGACTGATGCATTTCACATGGAACCTATTATACATAATATATACTGCATAACATATTCTTGGTGCTGGGGGTTCTGTAACAGAGAAGTTGTGTCCAAACTTTTGGTCTGTACTGTATAAAGATTAACTACTTACAGTATACTTATATCATCACCAAGAGGCTTTTAAACATCATCCGTCTGGAATATCAGAGAAGCAACACCAAGACAGAGAACCCCTGGGAGATTACCTACACTGCATGGGCATCCCCAATTATGCAGGTATGAGCACACTGTACATGTATATGTACCAAAGATTTGTCGTCTGTCTTAGTCATGTTTCTCTGGTCTTATATAGTGATTTACACTATGTAGTAACTCTATTTTCACCCAGCCCTTCAAGTGGCCAGCTTTCAAGGTCGGATGAAACTGAGATATCATGGACTTATCAGACGAGGGGCCATAAACCCTTAGAATAAAGCCACAAGGATTTAGATAAAACCACCACAGGCAGAGGTTCAGTAAACCTTAATGTTTTACAATGCCAAACAACAGACATATACAAGCTTAGAACGGTTTGTGAAGTGAATGAACAAACATTTCTTAAGATTGTGTCACTATGAGCATTGACTGTCATATCTGTAAATGTTTTACAAGAAATGCAGCTATGTAATTGTCTGAATGCATTCGGTATATTTCAATCTGGATTCCAAATCGCCATTTGTATATTTGCACTTCACTATTAACAGCAATCATATCTACATTCAGCCTTTCTAGAAAAAATTAAGCTTAACCCATTGAGTACACTGGATAATCATGATAATCTTCTTGACCAGTAGCTATAGGTAAGTAATGTTAAAACTAGCTGCTACTTTATATTCCGGAAATAAAAGTGAGCACTGCAAGAATGTGAAGATGTTCTAAAAAATAACTGTGACCATGCTCAATTTTTCATTACTGTTCCATTCGGCTATGTAGTAAATATTGGAGACACAATAGATGATCTGACATCCTTTCAAATAATTACTTTACAGAATAAAAGAGCATTTATTATTATTCCTGTTTATTATCCTAGAAAGAAGGAACATGCACTCTACCTCATACAAGTCCTCTGCATTTACAAGCATTCACCCATCACTTTTTTTGTATTGAACTCTTAACATTTGATGCAGCCAAAGTTATGGTTCTCAAAGAGAAAAACTAATATAGTGGACAAAGAAATATTTGTAATGAAATACTAAGCCAAGCTAACAGCATTGCTTTATCAAATTTTAATGAAGTGTATTGTGTCCAATGTGAGCAACCAGGCAACACAAAAAAGAGATTTTCAAGTGAGCTCTTTAAGGTACACAAATGTTATTAAGTCTTTGCCAAAAAGGATGTGGTTTCATTAATGGGGGGGTACCTTTTTAAAAAAATATACTATTGTCATCAAAGCCCCCCTTGCCCAAAAATCAGTGGCCTATAACAGTACAGAACATGTTATCCCTGGTCATCCAGTTGCAGGTAAGGAAGAGTTATTTCAGGAAACTGAGTTAAGAAGTAGGCACAATGTAGGGATGTGGGTGTCTGAGACTTGTAATGGAGTGCATGAGCTGACCAACAATTCCCCAATGGAGGGTATCTTTTTTAATAAATAAACTAGTGCCATCACAGCCCCCCTTGCCTAAAAATCAGTCACCTATAACAGTACAGAACACGTTATCCCTGGTCGTCCAGTGGCAGGTAAGGAAGAGACATTGCAGGAAACCGAGTTAAGAAATAGGCCCAATTTAGGGGTGTGGGTCTCTGAGACTTGTAATGGAGTGCATGGCCTGACAAGCATTTGCCCATGGGGAAACATTTGTTTAAACATTTTTCATGGGGATCATAGACAACCTTTCCCAAAAATTGGACTGCCTGTAGCAGCACAAAAGACGTTAAGCCTGGTGATCTAGTGGTGGAGAATGAGGAGACAAAAAGATAAATCATAATGAAATAAAACAAATACATAAAAAATGTGAATCCACTGATGAAAGTAAATAACAAAAGGAGGGGCGAAGATAGTTTCATAGATTTCAAGCCGGAATGTGTCCAACGAGATATGTTTGTCCCTAGCAACAGCTCAGAGACAGGGCTATAAATAAAAATATAATATAAAAGTTTTTGAATTGTTTTCTATTGCAGAGGTATACACTACCTCATTAGAGGACTGTCCAGAGATAGGGAAAATGGAAAATATAAGAATAAATGGGAATAATAGAAGTACATGTCTTTTTTTATGACATTTCCCCCTGTGGGAGTAACAATTGCTTTGGTTTCCAATTAGTAACGGGCATCATAAAAACACCCTTGCACAAAAAAAAATTGTGACTTTGGCATCACGGAATCCGTTCACCCTTGTGTTTTACTGGTTGTGGATGATGAGGATGAGGAAAAAAAGGAGGATAACAACAAACAGACCAAATCTGGAAGCGTATACCCATGTGTGGTTGTGAAGAGGTGCATGAGAATACATCTCCCCAAAAAAGAGAATGTATTAGAGGTTATGTTTTGCTGTTTTCATTTGGTGGTGTACAGAAGTCTTTCCCAATCCAGCCCTTATTCATTTTTATAAGAGTCAGCCTGTCAGCATTTTCAGCTGACAGGCAGATGTGCTTATCTGATATAATTCCACCAGCGGCACTAAAATCCTGCTCGTAAAGAACACTAGCACCAGGGAAGGCCAGGACCTCCAAGGTGTAGAGAGCCAGTTCATGCCACGTGTCCAGCTTGGATACCCAATAATTAAAAGGCAGAGAGGAATCATGGAGGACATTTGTACGATCTGCAAGGTACTCCCTCACCATCTTTTCAAACATTGCTCTTCTTGTGACAGCACCCCTTGCCTCTGTGGCATCACGATGGGAGGATCTCAGAAAACTGTCCCAGAACTTTGCCATTGTTCCCCTGCCTGAGCTGGATTGTACTTCTCTCTCTCTCGCTTGGACTCCTTGGTTGAACAGTACAACATACTCTGACGTCTGTTGCCAGCGTTCTCACATGGGAATTTTCTAAGTAATTCCGCTACAAGGGCCCTCTGGTACTGCAACATTTTAGCACACCTCTCTGCCTCTGGAAGAAGAGATTGAAAGTTCTCCTTGTAGCATGGTTCTAGAAGTGTCACCAACCAGTAATGAGTGTCACCAAAAATTTTTATAATGCGAGGGTCACGTGAAATGCAGTGCAACATAAAGTCAGCCATGCATGCCAGACTGCTAACAGGCAAGACTTCCGTGTCCTCACCAACAGGATGATTGACCATGCTGTCCTCTTCCTCCTCAGCCTCCTCCTTCCCTGTCCTCAAACTATCCCCTCTGAACAGATGGTATGACAGCTGTGCTTGTAGTACCGTCTATAGCACATGAAAGTAGCTCCTGTTCTTCCTCCTCCTCATTGCCTATCAATCCATGTTGGGAAGATATGAGGCTGGGATGAGTGTCATCCCCCTGTATGGTTCCTTGATCCATGTCCTCGTGCTCTGCCTGCAATGCATCTTCTTTAATTTTGAGCAGAGAGGTTTTCAGAATGCCGAGAAGCAGGATGGGGACCCTAATTATGGAGTCGTCGCCACTCACCATCTTGGTGCAGTCCTCAAAGTTTTGTAGGATGGTACATATGTCTGACATCAATGTCCACTACTGAGGTCTTATATGTGGAATGTGAACTGAATATCAACGACCTTGTTGATGTTGGTAATCAACAACTGCCCTTTTCTGCTTACAAATCCTTTCCAAAATATGCAGCGTAGAGTTCCAGCTTGTGGGGACATCACACAGCAGTCGGTGAGCCAGAAGCTGCAAATGCTGCTGAAGCATGGCAAGGGTGGCTGAAGCTGTAGCTGACTTTCTAAAATGAGCAGACAGACAGCGTTCTTTCACTACTAGATCCGGCAGCTCCGGGTAGCTTTTCAGAAAATGTTGAACCACGAGTTTAAGCACATGGGCCAAGCAAGGTACATGTGTGATCTCACCTTGCCTCAGAGCCGCCACCAGGTTCCAGCCATTGTGACACTTGACCAAGCCTAGTTGTAATTTTAGTGGTGTTATCCAAATATCTGCCTGCTCTTTCAGCGCTGTCCACAACTCTTCAGCATTATGCAGTTTGTCACCTATGCAGATCAGCTTCAGCACAGCCTGTTGCCGCTTTGCTGAGGCAGTGCTGAAGTGCTTCCAGCTTCTAACTGATGTGTTGATTTCAGAGATGGAGGCTGAGGATGAGGAGGTGCAGGAGCTATAGACTGTGGAGGCAACCTTGATTGACTTAGAGCCCGCAATCCTCGACATGAGGAGGATGTGTTTCATTCCAAGGTCTGACTGGGTCCCTGCTTCCTTGATGTTAACCCAGTGTGCCGTCAGTGAGATGTACTGTCCCTGGCCATAAGCACTTGTCCTTGTGTCCATGGTTAGGTGGACATTCCCTGTAACAGCATTGTTGAGGGCATGGGTAATGTTGTGGGACACATGCTGGTGTAATGCCTGTACGTCACACCAGGAAAAATAGTGGGGACTGGGGACCTAGTATCTCGGGATGGCTGACGCCATCAGGTTGTGGAAAGCTTCTGTCTCAACGAGCCTAAAAGGCAACATTTCAAGCGCAAGCAGAATAGAAATGATAGAATTTAGGACTGTGGCCCGTGGGGCGTTGGCTGAGTATTTACGCTTGCGTCCAATGACTGGGGTATAGACAACTGAAGGCTGTGCTGGGACAAGGACTTGGACGGGCTTGGTGATGATGCTGCTTGACTGTGGGCAACAAGAGGTGCAGGGCTAGAGGCATCTTCACATGCATAGTAGACTGGGGATTGGCTTCTACGCAAAACAGTGGAAGAAGCAATGGTGTCACGTTCAGTTCCTGAAGCCTGGGGTTCGGCCCACAAAGTCGGGTGCTTTGCTGCCATGTGCCTGATCATGCTGGTGGTGGTCAAGCTCTTAGTTTTGCCACCCCTGCTGATGTAGGCATGGCAGATGCTGCAAATGGCCTGTTTGGGGTTATCGGCAGAGTCTTTAAAAAATAACAAGACTCGGGAAGATCTAACAGTTGCAATGGCAACTTCCCTCATATTGGTGTTACGGGGAACTGATGCACGCCTTCTGTCTGTGGCCACCACACTGCTTCTTCCTGCCTGTTGGAGTGATATGCCTCCTTCTCCACTTGTGCTGCTGTCCTCGCTTTGCATGTCCTCCTGCCTGGTTGGGTCAGTCACTATGTCATCCACCCCCTCGTCTTCAACAACAGCACCATGCTCCTCCTCCTGACCTTCTGGCGATTGTGTCCATTATTGTCCACCTATTCTGACACTTTCCCACCATCGCCTTCGTGTGACCGGGGCTAGTCAAAGCTTTGGTCATCGCTACACGCGATCTCATCTGTCCCCACTTCAAGTTGACCGGCCGAGAGTCTGGAATCTTCAAATGGAAAACTGAACAGCTCTTCAGAGTGTTCAAGTGTGGGATCAGTTGTCTCAGGGCACTCGGCATGGTGGGAGGAAGGAGGATCAGGGTGAGCAATATCTGGCCACACTCATGGGTACTCAGACTTGACTGTGTGGAAGACTTAGTGGTTGTGGTGGCTAAGTGATGTGAAAGCATTATCCGCTATCCAACCAACAACCATTTCACACTGCTCTGGCTTCAATAGTGGTGTGCTGTGGTCCCCTAGAAACTGGGACAGGAAGGTCGAGTGAGAAGATATAGGTCTTGTGTTTGCCCACTTTCACCTTGGCAACGGCCTGGTCCTCTGCACGCATCATCGGCATCACGTCCATTTCACCATGCCTTGCCCCTTGCCTTGCCCATTTGAAATGGAATACTGCACTATTTCAAAAGCTCAACACAAATGTATTTATTTGGAGCTAAATTATATATGATCAGTATGCCTGCAATGCTACAATTTTTCAAACACAAACACCAGGCCTCAGCCTGACATAACAGACTGTATTAAATTAATTGTAGGGTTTTGTAGAATTTTTAAAATAAAAAAAAGAACAAGGCTAGTAGACAGAACTATGAAAATTAGGCCTGTCAAGCTACAATTTTTCCAACACGGATACAACAGGCCTCAGCCTGACATAACAGACTGTATTAATTTTTTGTTAGGGTTTGGTAGAATTTGTAAAATAAAGAAAAAAAAAAGAACAAGGCTGACAGACAGAACTATGAAACTTATGCCTGCGAAGCTACAATTTTTCCACGACAGATACAACAGGCCTCAATCTGACATAACAGACTGTATTACATTTTTTTAGGGTTTTGTAGAATTTTTAAAATAAAAAAAAGAGTGGAACAAGGCTCGCAGACAGAACTATGAAACTTATGTCTGTCAAGCTACAATTTTTCCAACACAGATACAACAGGCCTCAACCTGCCATAACAGACTGTATTATAATTTTTTTAGTGTTTTGTAGAATTTTTAAAATAAAAAACAGAGCAGGGCTTGCAGACAGAACTATGAAACTTATGTCTGTCAAGTTATGATTCTTCCAAACACAGATACAACAGGCCTCAGCCTGACATAACATACTGTATTAGATTTTTTTTAGGATTTTGTAGAATTTTAAAAATAAAAAAACAGAGTGCAACAAGGCTAGCAGACAGAACTATGCTACGTATGCCTGCGGAAATACGATTTTTCAAAAACAGAAACAACAGCCCTCAGCCTAACATAACAGACTGTATTAATTTTATTTTTGGCTTTTGGGTAAATTTATAAAAAAAATAAAAAAAAATAAAAAATTGAACAAGGCTAACACACAGAACAATGCTACGTATGCCTGACAAACTATGATTTTTAAACAGATACACCAGACCTCAGTCTGACATAACAGACTGTATACATTTTAGTTTTTGGGTGATTTTTTGGAAAAAAAAAAGAAAACTGCAGCTAGGTATATAGTAAAGAAGCTGCAGCAGCAGAAAGTTATGGAGCTTTGGGAAGGATGCACTGGGAGCAACGGATGCATATACAGTGCCTGCAGGCCTTGCACTGATGTGGATATGCCGTGCCCTGCCTACCTAGTGCTGCAATCTCGGGAGCCATGAATTAGCCCTAAAAATAACTGTTGGTTTCCCAGGATTTGTGAACTGAACAGATGCAGACTTACACTAACTCTTAAAAGCACGATTCTGACCCTATCTCAGCAGCAGCTCTCCCTACACTCACTGAATCCGGAGCTGAATGCGGCGAGCAGGGCGGCGCCAGGTCTCCTATACTCGGGATGATGCTGTGCGGCCCAGCCAATCACTGCACGACCACAACAAAGTTGGCTGCAGCGTTTCATGGCCTGGCAGACAATCACTGCACCATGAATGGGTCTCTAAAGTCCGCCAAAACTGCTGGGTGGAGACACAAGTTACCACTGAATAATCCCGAAAATGCTCGGTGCTCGCCGAGTATGACGAGTACCGTGATACTCGGGCGGGTAACGAGTAGTGGCGAGCACGTTCGCTCATCACTAAACAGCACTGCTATGCTTAGTGAAAATCACAATCTCCTGTAAGCACCAGCCATGGGCTGGCTTTCATAGGAAAATCATCATGACAAGCTCAGATATCTTCAGAAAACCGCTGGTAGACTAAGAAACTCATTGGTGCCCCGCAAACACGTCATTGGAGCTTGTAATGATGCACCCCCTGCTGGCACATGTTAAATGCCGCTGTCACAGATTGACATAACATCTACCGAGAATAGCTCTGTTGCAACCACAACTGTTAAAGGCCCATGATAACTTATTAAACCAGCCATCATTTACAGGGAAGGATGTGGACTGAGAGTGTGAGTTCTCAAAGTCAGGGACACGACATATGATGTACATCCTATGTCATGAAAGGGTTAATAATAGGTGACAATCACCTCCTGTACACTATACTTTGACTTTGTCAATAAGTCATCTGCACGCACGAGTTGTGAAGCCTATGTGGTGGCAGTAAAGCACACCTTTGAACATCTATCAGCAAAGAGAAACAGCTAAGGTAAGCTAGGACCCATATAATCATACTTTGTGACAAATTCCTTTTAAAGCACATAAGTATGCTTTTGACAAACATTATTGAAATAGGTAGCGTCTACAAAAAAACTATTGTCATGGTTTGTTTGTATATAAAAATGTTTTCTTACCACTTCAGTTTCTAATGAATATAATCTTCACACTCTTGGAAAAAGGAGTTTAAATTCTCCTCATGATGCAACTTCTTAATATGTTGGTCTCCTAGGTTACTCAAGAGACCTTTGGAAGCGCTTGGTATTAGCGCGAAACGATCGTCGTCGTCTTGCCTGTCGCACTCCTACTTTCACTCCCTCCCTTGAACCGTGAAGATGATTTGCTGCATGTTCTAATAAAGGACGTTTGAATTGCCACTGATTGGTGAGTGCTATTGCGTTTTTTCTATTTTTTTATTTACATGGACACTTTGTTTCACGCAAGCACCGCCTTTCACCTGATCGGACTACCTTTTGTTGGGAAACTCTCCACATTGAGTTTATAATCTCTGCAAAGTCGAGCTGTGCCGCTTACTTTTTTTCTTTTTCTGGTCTTAATGTACTGTATGTCGATTTTTCCAAAGCGTTTGATACCGTGCCGCACAAGAGGTTGGTACACAAAATGAGAATGCTTGGCCTGGGGGAAAATGTGTGTAAATGGGTTAGTAACTGGCTTAGTGATAGAAAGCAGAGGGTGGATATAAATGGTATAGTCTCTAACTGGGTCGCTGTGACCAGTGGGGTACCGCAGGGGTCAGTATTGGGACCTGTTCTCTTCAACATATTCATTAATGATCTGGTAGAAGGTTTACATAGTAAAATATCGATATTTGCAGATGATACAAAACTATGTAAAGCAGTTAATACAAGAGAAGATAGTATTCTGCTACAAATGGATCTGGATAAGTTGGAAACTTGGGCTGAAAGGTGGCAGATGAGGTTTAACAATGATAAATGTAAGGTTATACACATGGGAAGAAGGAATCAATATCACCATTACACACTGAATGGGAAACCACTGGGTAAATCTGACAGAGAGAAGGACTTGGGGATCCTAGTTAATGATAAACTTACCTGGAGCAGCCAGTGCCAGGCAGCAGCGGCCAAGGCAAACAGGACCATGGGGTGCATTAAAAGTGGTCTGGATACACATGATGAGAGCATTATACTGCCTCTGTACAAATCCCTAGTTAGACCGCACATGGAGTACTGTGTCCAGTTTTGGGCACCGGTGCTCAGGAAGGATATAATGGAACTAGAGAGAGTACAAAGGAGGGCAACAAAATTAATAAAGGGGATGGGAGAACTACAATACCCAGATAGATTAGCGAAATTAGGATTATTTAATCTAGAAAAAAGACGACTGAGGGGCGATCTAATAACCATGTATAAGTATATAAGGGGACAATATAAATATCTCGCTGAGGATCTGTTTATACCAAGGAAGGTGACGGGCACAAGGGGGCATTCTTTGCGTCTGGAGGAGAGAAGGTTTTTCCACCAACATAGAAGAGGATTCTTTACTGTTAGGGCAGTGAGAATCTGGAATTGCTTGCCTGAGGAGGTGGTGATGGCGAACTCAATCGAGGGGTTCAAGAGAGGCCTGGATGTCTTCCTGGAGCAGAACAATATTGTATCATACAATTATTAGGTTCTGTAGAAGGACGTAGATCTGGGGATTTATTATGATGGAATATAGGCTGAATTGGATGGACAAATGTCTTTTTTCGGCCTTACTAACTATGTTACTATGTTACTATGTTATATGTATGGAGTATGTATGGAGTATGTATGGAATATGTACGGAGTATGTATGGAGTATTTTTTTTTTTTTATTCAACACATTTGCCGGATGATGGGACTACTACTGTCCCATCATTAGCTAATGTGTCAATCACTGTCAGTGTAGTAGGCATCGTCCGATGGGACTTGTAGTCCCATCGTCGGACGATGCCCGCACAGAGACCCTGCACAGAGACACCCCGCACGCCGCACAGAGACACCAAGCACGCCGCACAGACCCCAGAGAGCCCCGGTAGGCCTGCACAGAGCCCGAGCAGGCAGGTACACATCCCTGGCAGGCCCGCACAGACCCCGCCCACACATACAGACACTCAGTGTAAGCCCACGCACCGCCCACACTCTTCCCCCCTCCGGAAGAGGATGTAGAAGGACAGAAAAGGCTTATTTACATTCCGATATTTGTGTCCGATTGACTTGCATTGGGATCGGGTATCGGGATCGGCGATATCCGATATTTTTTGGATATCGGCCGATCCAATCCGATACCGATACTTCTGGATATTGGAAAGTATCGCTCAACACTAGTGGTGGATAATCTGATGTGTTGAGGCATGGATTTCCAGAGGATGTGAGATATTCAGGAGAAATCTTGGAGGTGGTTGTGTGAGGATTGAGGAACGAATAAGTGTGGAAGAGAATAGGAGGTCTTGGGAGGATCGGAGATTATATGAGGGATGATAGTGGGAGATTAGTTCAGAGATATAGGGAGGGGACTGGTTGTGGATGGCTTTGTAGATCAGTGTTAGTAGTTTGAACTGGATTCATTGGGGAATTGGGAGCCAGTGGTGGGATTTACAGAAGGGAGATACAGGGGAGTAGCAAGGAGAGAGGTGGATTAGCCGGGCAACAGAGTTGATGACAGACTCAGGAAATGATACCTTGATATCTGCAATCCCCTTGTCTTATTCAAGAGATATACTTGTTTTTCTTATATGTAAATGAGCTGTTTCAGGCTATGGGGCAGACACTGATCTGCATGCATGAGAATCTACCTCTGGAGCTTGTTTTAAAAGGAGACATTACTAATGTGAGATAAGTAACCAACACGGAACAGTAGAACTAAATTTTGTCTCATAATAAAAAAAACTTTAGCAGCTGTAGCTCTCAGAGTTCTGCTACATTATAACAATATTGTAACACTGGCTGCCTGTGAGATGGAATCTGAGGCAATGAGAGGAATCTACAGATGTGTCAGGTACAATCACACAGCTCTGCAGTGAGATCAGGAGAGCAGAGAGCGGCCATTGGATATCACACTAGAAACCATTACACATCCCACTGGTAATTCCAAATTCATGCAGATCATTGCCGGCCCATAGCCCTGAAGAGCTCATTTACATATCAGAAAAATGAGGATTTCTATGAAATAAGAAATACCGATGAAAGATATCAAGGTATCATTTAATTCCGCTTCCAATGATCTGCATACTCATATGGACACATATTTCCTTTAAAGAAGCACTGTGATGAAGCCTTTTACTGACTAAACCTCTAGGCTTTGTCAAACAAAGTCTATAAACATATACTTATTGTGGGCATTTAATGTAAACTCTCATTATAATATTAATTAAAATGCTTGCACACAAGATAATTTTTTTTGTCTTTTTTAATAACTGTTGTTTCATAATAAAATAGTAATTATAGGTATGAATTCAATTATTTTATATTTATTAACAGCAATGAATATAGATTTGCTCTCCCTTTGACTTTAAAGAATACTTTTCTGTTGATCCCGGTCAAAGGAGCTTAATTAAATCCTCTATGATTTATTATTTTTACACACAGCAACATGAAAGGCCATGGGGGGTTATTAAATTTTATAGGTATATGTAGAACCTGTGCAAGTTTTAGATCTATTAATATGTTGCATTACAGATGTGAATGTCGTGCAAATGCCTTAACGGCAATACATAGTTATTTTTATACCACATTAAGCAGAATATGCAGCAAATGAATTCCCAAGTGTTAATATTCTGAGAAACTGAGTAAATTACAGATAAGAATGTATTAATGGAGGAACAGTATTAGATCACTGTGAGCTACATGTAATGTATTCTGTAAGAGGAACAGAATACAATATGTAAATAAAGGTTGAAGGTTTAAAATCATAACTTGCTTTACAAAACTCAGACGATTAAAAAGAAAAGCAAAGTACTGTAAGCATGTGGCGGGTGAGAACATAATTGCTCACTTAGTACAATAAGGGAATGTAGGAGGCTGAGCTACAAACTTAATGTCACTATTATATTCTCCCAGTCTGAAAGCTTCAGCTGCTTAAAAATCCAAAAGTGACAACGGTTAAGACCGTAAAAAAACATGACACGTATAATGAAAACAATATTGTTATTCTCGACCTGTCAGATATATGTAAATCTTCTTTGCTATAGAGGCTTTCAAAAAGCTTTAGAATTATAGTTTTTAACACCTATGGAGAAGCATAAAAGCTCAGAATTCACATGTAGTAAGACAATAAAAAATAGCAGTTCCCACATGGGGTGAAAACGATTGAGAAAGTGACGAACGCTCATTTCCTAAAGACTAACAAGAACATGCAAAGCTGAGATTTCTGTTTAATTTGTATTACTTTTAGTGATGAGCGAGTGTACTCGTTGCTTGGGTTTTCTCGAGCACGCTCGGGTGACCTCTGAGTATTTGTTAGTGCTCGGAGATTTCGTTTTCATCGCGGCAGCTGAATGATTTACAGCTACTAGCCAGGCTGAGTACATGTGGTGATTCCCTAGCAACCATGCAACCCCCACATGTACTCAGCCTGGCTAGTAGCTGTAAATCATTCAGCTGCCGCAATGAAAACGAAATCTCCGAGCAGTCATAAATACTCTGAGGTCACCCGAGAGTGCTCGGGAAAACCCGGGCAACGAGTACACTCACTCATCACTATTTTCATTGCAGAAAAAATAAATTTCATACTAATTGTTCAAGAAGTATCAAGAGTTATAGGTCATTAAAATAAAAAAAAGAGTCCACACAAAATGACTTCTTATGATAAAGAAACATTACAACAACATAGCTGATATAACTCATTCCATATCCCTCCTTACAGCTCACTATTTATAGCTCAATGCTTACAGCTAGAGGTCTTAATATTCCTTTTTTATCATGTTCATATATAAAGTGGTTTTCCTATCAGGACTAATAGACATGTTGACTAGATTTGATGGCAAAACTCTAAAAAGTGAGAGTCCGCCTTACCTGAGAATCGTGACGTGCCGGCAGTCTTGTGCAGACTTTGGCATGTGTACCAAGAATCATAATGGTAATGTCTGGAGAAGGGAAGTTGCACAAATTGTGAAACACATTTGGGAGTGGCAAAATGACAATTCAACTAGAACCAGTATCCAAGGCATTGGATTAGTGAAGACACCCATTAGAGAAGGCAAGAAGTTCTTACAATGAAAACCTGTTGGATAATTATGAAAAATACGGTCAGATGAAGGGCTCTAATTAGTTCAAGGAGGACATTTTGTTTCATGTAACCACTGCAATTTTAATACAAATTGGTGTTTCCCGTGGTGGATGTTGCCTATTGCCTATCATCAATTTGTTTTTTTACGCTGATCACTTATTTTAATGTATAAACTTGATAAGGTAGATTTTGGTTGCAGGTGCTTGTCCTGTTGGAGATTTGCTGACACATTTGATCTTGCACCCCGATATGAGGAATCACTGCCCATTATAGAGTAAGTCAGTCTAGATCATCCGAACAGTATGTGCACACAACCTCTTCTTCAGATAGTTCTTCCAAATCCACCTGAAAAAGTGTTAAACAAAATGGTAATAGGAATGAGCATATGGATTTTTATTATTTCTATGTATGACTTGGTGTACATGTTCAGTCTTTAGAGTATCTCTTAACTGCTTCCAAAGACAACACTGAGCAGTTAACCCCTTCCCGACCTGTGACACAGCGTATGCGTCATGAAAGTCGGTGCCAATCCGACCTGTGACGCATATGCTGTGTCACAGAAAGATCGCGTCCCTGCAGATCGGGTGAAAGGGTTAACTCCCATTTCACCCGATCTGCAGGGACAGGGGGAGTGGTAGTTTAGCCCAGGGGGGGTGGCTTCACCCCCTCGTGGCTACGATCGCTCTGATTGGCTGTTGAAAGTGAAACTGCCAATCAGAGCGATTTGTAATATTTCACCTAAAAAAATGGTGAAATATTACAATCCAGCCATGGCCGATGCTGCAATATCATCGGCCATGGCTGGAAATACTAATGTGCCCCCACCCCACCCCTCCGATCGCCCCCCCAGCCCCCCGATCTGTGGCCCGCTCCCCTCCGTCCTGTGCTCCGCTCCCCCGTCCTCCTGTCCGCTCCCCCGTGCTCCAATCACACCCCCCCGTGCTCCAATCAAACCCCCCCGCACTCCGATCCCCCCCCGTGCTCCGAACCACCCCCCCTGCACACCGATCCCCCCCCCCCTGCACACCGATCCACCCGCCCGCACACCGATCCACCCGCCCGCACACCGATCACTCTCCCCATGCTCCGATCCCTCCCCCCCCGTGCTCCGACGCCCCCCCGTGCCCTGATCTCCCCCCCCTGTGCCCTGATCTCCCCCCCTTATACTTACCGATCCTGGCGGGGTCCGTCAGTCTTCTTCCCCGAGCGCCGCCATGTTCCAAAATGGCGGGCGCATGCGCAGTGCGCCCGCCGAATCTGCCGGCCGGCAGATTCGTTCCAATGTGAATTTTGATCACTGTGATATAATCTATCACAGTGGTCAAAATAAAAAAACAGTAAATGACCCCCCCCATTTGTCCCCCATAGATAGGGACAATAATAAAATAAAGAATTTTTTTTTTTTTCACTAAGGTTGGAGTTAGAACTAGGGTTAGGGTTAGGGTTAGGGGTAGGGTTAGGGGTAGGGTTAGGGGTAGGGTTAGGGTTAGGGGTAGGGTTAGGGGTAGGGGTAGGGGTAGGGTTAGGGGTAGGGTTAGGGGTAGGGGTAGGGGTAGGGTTAGGGGTAGGGTTAGGGTTAGGGTTTCGGTATGTGCACACGTATTCTGGTCCTCTGCGGATTTTTCTGCAGCGGATTTGATAAATCCGCAGTGCTAAACCGCTGCGGATTTATGGCAGATTTACCGCGGTTTTTCTGCGCATTTCACTGCGGTTTTACAACTGCGATTTTCTATTGGAGCAGTTGTAAAACCGCTGTGGAATCCGCAGAAAGAAGTGACATGCTGCAGAATGTAAACCGCTGCGTTTCCGTGCAGTTTTTCCGCAGCATGTGTA
Organism: Ranitomeya imitator; assembly: GCF_032444005.1. NCBI lineage: Eukaryota > Metazoa > Chordata > Amphibia > Anura > Dendrobatidae > Ranitomeya > Ranitomeya imitator. The sequence goes on along the minus strand of NC_091282.1, from coordinate 509,848,354 downwards.
CAGCGATTTTTGTTTCCCATAGGTTTACATTGAAATGTAAACTCATGGGAAACTGCTGCGGATCCGCAGCGTTTTCCAAAGCGTGTGCACATACCTTTAGAATTAGGCTATGTGCACACGGTGCGGATTTGGCTGCGGATCCGCAGCGGATTGGCCGCTGCGGATCCGCAGCAGTGTTCCATCAGGTTTACAGTACCATGTAAACCTATGGAAAACCAAATCCGCTGTGCCCATGGTGCGGAAAATACCGCACGGAAACGCTGCGTTGTATTTTCCGCAGCATGTCAATTCTTTGTGCGGATTCCGCAGCGTTTTACACCTATTCCTCAATAGGAATCCGCAGGTGAAATCCGCAGGTAAAACGCAGTGCCTTTTACCCGCGGATTTTTCAAAAATGGTGCGGAAAAATCTCACACGAATCCGCAACGTGGGTACATAGCCTTAGGGTTAGGGTTGGGTTGGAATTAGGGTTGTGGTTAGGGTTAGGGGTGTGTTGGGGTTAGGGTTGTGGTTAGGGGTGTGTTGCGGTTAGGGTTGTGGTTAGGGTTACGGCTACAGTTGGGATAAGGGTTAGGGGTGTGTTGGCGTAAGAATTGAGGGGTTTCCACTGTTTAGGCACATCAGGGGGTCTCCAAACGCAACATGGCGCCACCATTGATTCCAGCCAATCTTTTATTCAAAAAGTCAAATGGTGCTCCTTCCCTTCCGAGCCCCGACGTGTGCCCAAACAGTGGTTTACCCCCACATATGGGGTATCAGTGTACTCAGGACAAACTGGGCAACAATTACTGGGGTCCAATTTCTCCTGTTACCCTTGAGAAAATAAAAAATTGCTTGCTAAAACATCATTTTTGAGGAAAGTAAAATGATTTTTTATTTTCACGGCTCTGCGTTGTAAACGTCTGTGAAGCACTTGGGGGTTCAAAGTGCTCACCACATATCTAGATAAGTTCCTTGGGGGGTCTAGTTTCCAAAATGGGGTCACTTGTGGGGGGTTTCTACTGTTTAGGCACACCAGGGGCTCTGCAAACGCAACGTGACGCCCGCAGACCATTCCATCAAAGTCTGCATTTCAAAACGTCACTACTTGACTTCCGAGCCCCGACATGTGCCCAAACAGTGGTTTACCCCCACATATGGGGTATCAGCGTACTCAGGACAAACTGGGCAACAATTACTGGGGTCCAATTTCTCCTGTTACCCTTGAGAAAATAAAAAATTGCTTGCTAAAACATCATTTTTGAGGAAAGTAAAATGATTTTTTATTTTCACGGCTCTGCGTTGTAAACGTCTGTGAAGCACTTGGGGGTTCAAAGTGCTCACCACATATCTAGATAAGTTCCTTGGGGGGTCTAGTTTCCAAAATGGGGTCACTTGTGGGGGGTTTCTACTGTTTAGGCACACCAGGGGCTCTGCAAACGCAACGTGACGCCCGCAGACCATTCCATCAAAGTCTGCATTTCAAAACGTCACTACTTGACTTCCGAGCCCCGACATGTGCCCAAACAGTGGTTTACCCCCACATATGGGGTATCAGCGTACTCAGGACAAACTGGGCAACAATTACTGGGGTCCAATTTCTCCTGTTACCCTTGAGAAAATAAAAAATTGCTTGCTAAAACATCATTTTTGAGGAAAGAAAAATGATTTTTTATTTTCACGGCTCTGCGTTGTAAACGTCTGTGAAGCACTTGGGGGTTCAAAGTGCTCACCACATATCTAGATAAGTTCCTTGGGGGGTCTAGTTTCCAAAATGGGGTCACTTGTGGGGGGTTTCTACTGTTTAGGCACACCAGGGGCTCTGCAAACGCAACGTGACGCCCGCAGACCATTCCATCAAAGTCTGCATTTCAAAAGTCACTACTTCCCTTCTGAGCCCCGACGTGTGCCCAAACAGTGGTTTACCCCCACATATGGGGTATCAGCGTACTCAGGAGAAACTGGACAACAACTTTTGGGGTCCAATTTCTCCTGTAACCCTTGGGAAAATAAAAAATTCTGGGCTAAAAAATTATTTTTGAGGAAAGAAAACGTATTTATTATTTTCACTGCTCTGTGTTATAAACTTCTGTGAAGCACTTGGGGGTTCAAAGTGCTCACCTCACATCTAGATAAGTTCCTTTCGGGGTCTAGTTTCTAAAATGGGGTCACTTGTGGGGGGTTTCTACTGTTTAGCCACATCAGGGGCTCTGCAAACGCAACGTAACGCCCGCAGAGCATTCCATCAAAGTCTGCATTTCAAAATGTCACTACTTGACTTTCGAGCCCCGACATGTGCCCAAACTGTGGTTTACCCCCACATATGGGGTATCAGCGTACTCAGGAGAAACTGTACAACAACTTTTGGGGTCAAATTTCTCCTGTTACCCTTGGGAAAATAATAAATTGCAGGCTAAAAGATCATTTTAGAGAAAATAAAATTTTTATTTTATTTTCATGGCTCTGCGTTATAAACTTCTGTGAAGCACTTGGAAGTTCAAAGTCCTCACCACACATCTAGATTAGTTCCTTTGGGGGTCTAGTTTCCAAAATGGGGTCATATGTGGGGGATCTCCAATGTTTAGGCACACAGGGGCTCTCCAAACGTGACATGGTGTCCGCTAATGATTGGAGCTAATTTTCCATTTAAAAAGCCAATTGGCGTGCCTTCCCTTCCGAGCCCTGCCGTGCGCCCAAACAGTGGTTTACCCCCACATATGGGGTATCAGCGTACTCAGGACAAACTGGACAACAACATTTGCGGTCCAATTTCTCCTATTACCCTTGGCAAAATAGGAAATTCCAGGCTAAAAATCATTTTTGAGGAAAGAAAAATTATTTTTTATTTTCATGGCTCTGCATTATAAACTTCTGTGAAGCACCTGGGGGTTTAAAGTGCTCAATATGCATCTAGATAAGTTCCTTGGGGGGTCTAGTTTCCAAAATGGGGTCATTTGTGGGTGAGCTCCAATGTTTAGGCACACGGGGGCTCTCCAAACACGACATGGTGTCCGCTAACGATGGAGATAATTTTTCATTCAAAGAGTCAAATGGCGCTCCTTCCCTTCCGAACCTTACCATGTGCCCAAACAGTGGTTTACCTCCACATGTGAGGTATCGGTGTACTCATGAGAAATTGCCCAACAAATTTTAGGATCCATTTTATCCTGTTGCCCATGTGAAAATGAAAAAAATTGAGGCTAAAAGAATTTTTTTGTGAAAAAAAAGTACTTTTTCATTTTTACGGATCAATTTGTGAAGCCCCCGGGGGTTCAAAGTTCTCACTATGCATCTAGATAAGTTCCTTGGGGCGTCTAGTTTCCAAAATGGGGTCACGTGTGGGGGAGCTCCAATTTTTAGGCACACGGGGGCTCTCCAAACGTGACATGGTGTCCGCTAAAGAGTGGAGCCAATTTTTCATTCAAAAAGTCAAATGGCGCTCCTTCCCTTCCAAGCCCTGCCGTGCGCCCAAACATTGGTTTACCCCCACATATGAGGTATCAGCGTACTCAGGACAAATTGGACAACAACTTTCGTGGTTCAGTTTCTCCTTGTACCATTGGGAAAATAAAAAAAATGTTGCTAAAAGATAATTTTTGTGACTAAAAAGTTAAATGTTCATTTTTTCCTTCCATGTTGCTTCTGCTGCTGTGAAGCACCTGAAGGGTTAAAAAACTTCTGGAATGTGGGTTTGAGTACCTTGAGGGGTGCATTTTTTAGAATGGTGTCACTTTTGGGTATTTTCATCCATATAGACCCCTCAAACTGACTTCAAATGTGAGGTGGTCCCTAAAAAAAATGGTTTTGTAAATTTCGTTGTAAAAATGAGAAATCGCTGGTCAAATTTTAACTCTTATAACTTCCTAGCAAAAAAAAATGTTGTTTCCAAAATTGTGCTGGTGTAAAGTATACATGTGGGAAATGTTATTTATTAACTATTTTGTGTCACATAACTCTCTGGTTTAACAGAATAAAAATTCAAAATGTGAAAATTGCGAAATTTTCAAAATTTTCGCCAAATTTCCGTTTTTATCACAAATAAACGCAGAATTTATTGACCTAAATTTACCACTAACATGAAGCCCAATATGTCACGAAAAAACAATCTCAGAACCGCTAGGATCCGTTGAAGCGTTCCTGAGTTATTACCTCATAAAGGGACACTGGTCAGAATTGCAAAAAACGGCAAGGTCTTTAAGGTCAAAATAGGCTGGGTCATGAAGGGGTTAAAAGAAGTGAGCTGTCCCTTCTCCAGTGTCTTCAACTCTAAAATCTCTCTATACTTTACAATGCAAGCAAAATGGATGGCTCAGAAAGCCACCATTGGCCAAAACAAGATGAAAATGATCTCAAACTCCAAAAAAAAAACCAAGATGCTTCAGGAAAAAAACCTGGAGCCTACTGAAGCATTGTCCTCCCGCAAAACTAAGAGGGTTTGCCTGCCTGAAAAACCCTAATTGTGGATGAATAACAGAACGGAAAAAAGTTGTGAGACATGATTTACAAAACAAAAAAATATAGATAATCTACATTTGTGCGCAAACGTTTACATACCCCAGCATAATTTTTGCTTTTTTGGCCTTTTTGCAGAGAATATGAATGATAACACAACATTTTTTTCTCCACGTATGGTTAGTGGTTGGGTGAAGCCACTTATTGTCAAACTACTGTGCTTGACACAAATGGGTTTGAATGGCTACTAAAGGTAACATTCTCACCTGTGACCTGTATGCTCATAACCAGTGTGTATGCATAAAAGGGAGAGCCCCAGAGCGCCGCACAGGGATCCAGACTGACTCTTGCATCATTCATCCAGCCACTGATGTTTCTGGATTGTGAGTTATGGGGAAAGCAAAAGAATTGTCTAGGGATCTATGGGAAAAGGTAGTTGAATTCTATAAAACAGGAAAGGGATACAAAAAGATATCCAAGGAATTGATAATGCCAGTCAGCAGCTTTCAAACTGTGATCAATAAATGGAAAATCAGGGGCTCTTTAAAATCAAAACCATGGTCAGGTAGACCAACAAAAATTTCATCCACAACTGCCAGGAAAATTGCTCACGATGCAAAGAAAAACCCACAAATAACATCAGCTGAAATACAGGAATCTCTGAAAACTAGCAGTGTGTCTGTTTCAAGAAGCACAATAAGCAGCCACTTGAAGAAAAATGGGCTGCATGGACAAAATTGCCAGAAAAAAGCCATTACTGAGCAAATGCCACAAAGTATCTCACTTGCAATTCACAAAACAGCACAAAGACAAGCCTCAAAACTTCTGGAACAAGGTAATTTGGAGAGATGAGACCAAAAATTGAACTTTTTGGCCACAACCGTAAGCGTTACATTTTGAGAGAGGTCAACAAGGCCTATGATTAATGGAACACCATTCCCACTGTTAAACATGGACTTGGATCGCTAATGTTTTGGGGATGTGTGAGCTACAAAGGCACAGGAAACTTGGTCCAAGTTGAAGGAAAGATGAATGCAGCACATTATCAGCAGAAGCTGCGCATGGGACGTACTTGGATTTTCCAACATGACAACAATCCAAAAAACAAGTCAAGCCAAGTCTACCTGTCATTGGCTACAGCAGAACAAAGTGAAGGTTCTGAAGAGGCCATCTCAGTCTCCTGACCTCAATATCATTAAGTCACTCTGGGGAGATCTCAAGGGTGCAGTTCATGCTAGACAGCCCAGGAATTTACAGGAACTGGAGGCTTTTTGCCAAGAAGAGTGGGCAGTTTTACCATCTGAGAAAATAATGAACCTCATTCACAACTACCACAAAAGTCTTCAAGCTGTCATTGATGCTAGAGGGGGCAATACAAAGTATTAAGAAATGGGGTATGTGAACTTTTAATCAGGGTCATTTGGATGTTTTGGGATGTCATTATGATTTAAAAAGAGAAAACACAGTAGTTTGAAAATAAATGGCTTCACCCAACCACAAACTATGAGTGGAGAAAGGTTTGGTGTTATCATTCATATTCTCTAGAAAAAGACAAAAAATCAAAAATTTTGCTGGGGTATGTGAACTTTTGAGCACAACTGTACATCTGCCACCTCAGATCTAATCTGCTTGTCCCATGTAGTGTTTTTATATATTTTGGCTTTCTACACTTTTAATATTTTATTTTAAGAATTATTTTAAAAAAAATTGGGATATAAACAATCAAAATAAGCTCATTAAATGATTCTGTCTTGAGACTATAGTGTGTCTCCATATTTACCCTTGTTTTCAGAGAAAAGCAATCATGTGTGAACTGAGGATTGGTGAAAATCACAGCCATACGTATTTGGCATATTACTTACACATCACAAAAGTGAAACCCGACCCGATCCCAGCGTGGGATCGGCCACGCGGTCGGCGATCTTCGCACCAAAGTTGCATTTCATATGACGCGTTCAGCGCCATTTCTCAGCCAATGAAGGTGGACGCAGAGTGTGGGCAGCGTGATGACATAGATCCTGGTCCCCATCATCTTAGAGAAGGGCATGGCAGTGATTGGCTTGCTTTCTGCGGAGTCACAGGGGCTATAAAGGGGCGTGCACGCCGACCGCCATCTTACTGCTGCTGATCTGAGCATAGGGAGAGGTTGCTGCAGCTTCATCAGAAGCAGGGATAGCGTTAGGCAGGGTACATTAACCCCAAAACCGCTTGTGCTGTAGCGATTTCCACTGTCCAACACCACCTTTTCTTTGCAGTGGAGGCTACATTTTTCATCATCAGCTCTGTAGCTTATTGGGCTGCCCTAGAAGGCTCACTAATAGCTGCATTGCTTTTTGTACGCCGCTGTGCAAACCAACTGCTTTTTTCAAAACACAAATCCAGCTGCTCCTTCCTTTCTGCACAGCTATCTTGTTTGTTTGTCCACACTTTTGTGTGCAGCAGTCCTTTTTATTGCTGCCTGCCATACTTTTCTGAGATTATTTTAGGGAGATAGTAATTGTAGTACAGTCGCTTTTTTTTTTTATATATATATATATATATCTTCAAGCCACTTTCTGCCCCTGAAACTGTGTAGTGTAAAACAGTGGGCCTGTATTTTTCTGCACTGTCCCACACCTAAAAAGGGAGATTTATATTGCCAATCAGTGCATCTGCGCCAGTCCTGTCTGCGGTATCTCTGTCAGTCATTTTCTGCCACAGAAACTATACTGTAATACAGTGGCCTGATTTACTCACTAGTCTCCCATATAAAAAAGGGAGATTAATATTGGCAAATCTGTGCATCTGCGCCAGTCCTGTCTGTGGTATCTGTCAGTCATTTTCTGCCACAGAAACTATACTGTAACACAGTGGGCCTGATTTATTCACTAGTCTCCCATATAAAAAAGGGGAGATTAATATTGACAAATCTGTGCATCTGTGCCAGTCCTGTCTGTGGTATCTGTCAGTCATTTTATGCCACAGAAGCTATACTGTAATACAGTGGGCCTGATTTATTCACTAATCTCCCATATAAAAAGGGGAGATTAATATTGGCAAATCTGTGCATCTGTGCCAGTCCAGTCTGTGGTATCTGTCAGTCATTTTCTGCCCCAGAAACTATACTGTAATACAGTGGGCCTGATTTATTCACTAGTCTCCCATATAAAAAAAGGGGAGATTAATATTGGCAAATCTGTGCATCTGTGCCAGTCCTGTCTGTGGTATCTGTCAGTCATTTTCTGCCCCAGAAACTATACTGTAATACAGTGGGCCTGATTTATTCACTAGTCTCCCATATAAAAAAAGGGGAGATTAATATTGGCAAATCTGTGCATCTGTGCCAGTCCTGTCTGTGGTATCTGTCAGTCATTTTCTGCCACAGAAACTATACTGTAATACAGTGGGCCTGATTTATTCACTAGTCTTCCATATAAAAAAAGGGGAGATTAATATTGGCAAATCTGTGCATCTGTGCCAGTCCTGTCTGTGGTATCTGTCAGTCATTTTCTGCCACAGAAACTATACTGTAATACAGTGGGCCTGATTTATTCACTAGTCTCCCTTATAAAAAAATGGAGATTTTTATTGCTAGTGTGTGCATCTGCGTCAGTCCTGTTAGTGGCATATCTGTCAGCCACTGTCTGCCACTGAAGCTGTGTACTGTAATACAGTGGGCCTGATTTTCCCTGCAGTCTCACACACCTATAAAAGGAGATTTAAATTCACAACAAGTTGCGTACACCTTCTAACTGGTTTTACAGTACCATATATCGTTTGTTAGTTTGGTTACATTTTTCTAAGAATGAGGAAGTCTGGTGGAAGAGGTCGTGGCCATGGGCGGTCATTGCCAGCTGGTAATGATGGTAGTGGTGGTGGAGCATCAGGTGGTCGTGGGAAAAGCAATATAGCACCTAAGTCTCGAGTTGTTGAGCCAGCGTCATCATCTGGCTACACAAGGCCTCGAACGCTCCCTTTTCTGGGAGTAGGAACACCGCTTTTAATGCCGGAGCAGCAGGAACAAGTTTTGGCTTTCCTTGCTGACTCTGCCTCTAGCTCTTTCGCCTCCTCTTCAGAAAGTGCAAAATTTAAAAGCAGCGCATCGTCAGTGGATGTTCCCGGTCAGGAACAAGTGGCTTCCTTGTGTCCTTCACCCAGAACAACAGAGAAGGATGCGTCAGGCGACACAATGGGTTACTCCATGGAGCTCTTTACACATACCGTGTCTGGGTTAGAAAGGGAAATTGTTAACAGGCCATGCCCATTACAAGATGAATCGGACATGGAGTGCACAGATGCACAGCCACAGCCAGATTATAATGCTGTTCCTTTGCCTCAGATCACAACATTGCCCTGGCAGTGTACTGATCAAAAATCTGACCCTGATGAGACTATGGAGCCCCCTCACGAACGCTATAGCACCAGCTTACACAGGTGACACAGAGGAAGGTGCACAGGAAATAGAAGAGGAGGTCATAGATGACCCAGTTGTTGACCCCGATTGGCAGCCATTGGGGGAACAGGGTGCAGCCGGCAGTAGCTCTGAAGCGAAGGAGGAGGAGCCGCAGCAGGCATCAACATTGCAACAGCTTCCATCTGGCAGGCCCGTATCTGGCCAAAAACGTGTGTAAAAACCTAAAACAGTTGTAGGACAGCGTGGCCATCCGGTTAAAGAAGCTCAGTGTGCAATGCCTGAAAAGGTATCTGATAATAGGAAGAGTGCAGTCTGGCACTTTTTTAAACAAGATCCAAATGATCAGTGCAAAGTCATCTGTAAGAAATGCTCAAGGACCTTCAGCAGAGGTCAGAATGTGAAAAATCTAAATACAAGTTGCATGCATAGACATTTAACCACCATGCACTTGCAAGCCTGGACTAACTAGCAAACATCCCGTAATGTTGTTGCACCCTCTCACAATGAAGCTAGTCAGCAACGCTACATTCCTTCCCTCACTGTAAGCCCACCGTTTACGACACCACCTGCAGCAAATGTGGAGGTTTCATCGCAAGGCCAAAGCAGTCAGGGAATCCCCAGGTTCGTGTTAGGAAACACTGTATGTAGGCCAACTGCAAGAATTCCATCATCACCAACCCTCTCTCAGTCTGCCATGTCCACCGGCACCCCCGCTAGTTCCACCATATGCAGCTCTCCAGTCTAGCTCACCCTACAAGAGACTCTCGTTAGGAAAAGGAAGTACTCATCCTCTCATCCATGTATACAGGGTTTGAACGCCCACATTGCTAGACTAATCTTGTTAGAGATGATGCCCTACCGTTTAGTTGAAAGCGAAGCTTTCAAAGCCCTGATGGACTATGCTGTACCACGCTACGAGCTACCCAGTCGACACTTATTTTTGAGAAAAGCCATCCCAGCCCTCCACAAGCATGTAAAAGACCGCATTGTCCATGCACTCAGGCAATCTATGAGTAGAAAGGTGCACCTGACAACAGATGGATGGACCAGTAGGCATGGCCAGGGGCGTTACATGTCCATCACGGCACACTGGGTTAATGTGGTGGATGCAGGGTCCACAGGGGACAGCCCTATTGGGACAGTTCTGCCTAGCCCACGGTCTAGGAAACATGTGGCTGTAGGCGTTCACCCCCCCTCCTCCTCCTCGTCCTCCAGCAGAAGCGAGAGCTCGTCCACAGACCGCAGTCGCATGACCACTCCATCCGCAGCTGCCACTGTTGCACACGAGGTGTCCCATTTTGGAACAGCTAGTGGCAAGCGTCAGCAGGCTGTGTTGGCAATGAAGTGTTTGGGCAACAACAGACACACCGCGGAAGTTCTGTCCGAGTTCTTGCAGCAAGAAACTCTGTCATGGCTGGGCAGTGTACATCTTGAGGCAGGCAAGGTAGTGAGTGATAACGGAAGAAATTTTATGACTGCCATAGCCCTTTCACAACTGAAACACATTCCTTGCCTGGCTCACACCTTAAACCTGGTGGTGCAGTGTTTCCTGAAAAGTTATCCGGGGTTACTCGACCTGCTCCTGAAGGTGCGAAGACTTTGCTCGCACATCCGCATTCGCCCGTACACTCCAGCCGTATGCAGAACCATCAGCAATCTTTGAAGCTTCCCCAGCATCGTCTAATCATCGACGTTGCAACAAGGTGGAACTCCACACTGCACATGCTTCAGAGGCTGGGCGAACAGAGGCATGCTGTTATGTATTTGACGGAGGATACACATACATGGGCAGGCAGTTGGATGGCAGACATGGAGTTGTCAGGTGTGCAGTGGTCGAAGCTACAAGACCTGTGTCAAGTTGTTCAGTGTTTTGAGGAATGCACACGGCTGGTTAGTGCAGACAATGCCATAATAAGCATGAGCATCACCCTAATGCGTCTGCTGATGCAAAGTTTGACGCACATAAAGGAGCAGGCGTCTGCAGCCGAGGACGAGGGAAGCCTTGATGACAGTCAGCCATTGTCTTGTCAGGGAAGTCTACTGGATGAGGTGGCAGGTGAAGAGGAGGCGGACGAGGAGGATGATGGGGATGAATATTTTTTGGATGAGGAAGTTTCTCAGGGGGCAATACAAACTGGTGGCGTTGCAAGGCCAGGTTCAGGGTTTTTGAGGGAGACAAGTGACATTGATTTGCCCGAAAGTGCTCCTCAATCCAGCACGAGCAGTGAATTGACAACTGGAACATTGGCCCACATAGCGGATTATGCCTTGCGTATCCTAAAAAGGGACCCTCGCATTATAAAAATGATGACCGATGATGATTACTGGTTGGCCTGCCTCCTTGATCCACGTTATAAAGGGAAATTGCAAAATATCATGCCACATGAGAACCTTGAACAAATATTGGCAACCAAACAAGCAACTCTTGTAGACCGTTTGATTCAGGCATTCCCAACACACAGCGCCGGTGATGGTTCTCACACGAGCTGCAGGGGGCAACAGGGCAGAGGTGTTAGAGGTGCACAAATCAGAAGTGGCATTGGACAGAGGGGTATTCTGACCAGGTTGTGGAGTGATTTTGCTATGACCGCAGACAGGACAGGTACTACAGCATCAATTCAAAGTGACAGGAGACAACATTTGTCCAGTATGGTTACTAACTATTTTTCCTCCCTTATCGATGTTCTCCCTCACCCGTCATTCCCATTTGATTACTGGGCATCCAAAACAGACACCTGGCCTGAATTGGCCGAATATGCATTGCAGGAGCTTGCTTGCCCAGCAGCTAGTGTGCTATCAGAAAGAGTATTCAGTGCTGCTGGTTCAATACTGACCGAAAAAAGGACTCGTCTGGCTACCCAAAATGTTGATGATCTAACCTTCATTAAAATGAAACACTCATGGATTTCTAATTATTTTGCCCCACCTTTCCCGGCTGACTTCTAGCTTTCCTGTAAAAAGGTCTTTCTTTTGGACTGGTTTTACTGACTGTTCCAATTTCACAATTTGCAGCTGCTGTATGTCCACCATACGACATGTTTACACCTCCCTAAATGGGCTGACTCCCGCCACGGGGCCGTGGTCACCACTTGGCGCAAGCACCTGTGAGAGTCCCGATTGTCTGAAGAGGTGGGTGTGCCCACTTTTGGGCAACGGCACTGGCACTGAGTCCCTCATAGTACAATTAAGTGTCTCTGACGGTGGTGGTGCGCACCCAACGTCAGACACACCGTTGTAACATGAGGGGCCCTGGGCCAGTACCGCCGGCCACCAGAGAGTGTCCCCCCAGCTCAAAGAGTGCTCTACCACTTGCAAAATTATCTCTCATTGCTCCACTCATTGCTCATTTAGCCTATGCGGTGAAATTCTTCAATGCCTGGCACTGACAATACCAATTTGTTGACATGTATGGTGCTAGTTAAAATATTCACGGGCCCTGTCCTACATTTACACCAGTAAATACTTTGAGCCAAATAACAATGTCTGAAAGTCAGCAGAGGAGCCCACCCTTGTACCTAAGTATGCCACCAGTTTTTTTTTTTGTTTTGTTTTTTTGCGAGACATTAACATCTATTTATTATTTTGGAGTACTAACTGTGTCAGACACTCCTTCCAATTGTCCTCTGCTGACCACACCAATGCTGCCTGTGCACCCTTGCAACATAATTAAACCTGCATTGAGCCTAATTTTTTATTTTAGGCCTACTAAGTCTGTCTGCGGTCCCTCCTTCCAATTGTCCTCCGCTGACCACACCAATGCTGCCTGTGCACCCCTGCAACATAATTAAACCTGCATTGAGCCTAATTTTTTTATTTTAGGCCTACTAAGTCTGTCTGCGGTCCCTCCTTCTAATTGTCCTCCGCTGACCACACCAATGCTGCCTGTGCACCCCTGCAACATAATTAAACCTGCATTGAGCCTAATTTTTTTTATTTTAGGCCTACTAAGTCTGTCTGCGGTCACTCCTTCCAATTGTCCTCCACTGACCACACCAATGCTGCCTGTGTACCCCTGCAACATAATTAAACCTGCATTGAGCCATTTTTTTTTATTATAGGCCTAGTAAGTCTGTCTGCGGTCACTCCTTCCAATTGTCCTCCGCTGACCACACCAATGCTGCCTGTGCACCCCTGCAATATAATTAAACCTGCATTGAGCCTAATTTTTTTTATTTTAGGCCTGCTAAGTCTGTCTGCGGTCACTCCTTCCAATTGTTCTCTGCTGACCACACCAATGCTTCCTGTGCACTCCTGCAACATAATTAAACCTGTATTGAGCCTAATTTTTTTATTTTAGGCCTGCTGAGTCTGTCTGCGGTCACTCCTTCCAATTGTCCTCCGCTGACCACAGCAATGCTGCCTGTATACCCCGTAACCTAATAAAACCTGCATCGAGCCAACTTTTTTAATTTAAGGCCTAGTAAGTCTGTCTGCGGTCCCTCCTGCCAATTGTCCTCCGCTGACCACAGCAATGCTGCCTGTGTACCCCTGTAACCTAATAAAACCTGCATCGAGCCAACTTTTTTAATTTAAGGCCTAGTAAGTCTGTCTGCGGTCCCTCCTGCCAATTGTCCTTCGCTGACCACACCAATGCTGCCCGTGTACCCCTGTAACCTTTTTTAAACCTGCATCGAGCCAACTTTGTGGTGTAAGGCCTACTACCAGTGTCTGTCTGCGCCACTCAATACAGCTGTCCTCCTCTTAAAAAAGCTGAGCTGCAATTGTCAGGTTTTCAGCCTATCGGAATTTGAAAACTGCATTGGGGCCACAAGTTTGGTTGGGTTCTACAAATGGTGTCTGCAGCTCCAAGGTGTTCTCCAGGTTGCCTTTCCTGAGCTTCAATCTTCAGGCTCTCGTTAATTAGTTTTTCATCTAACAACTGCATTGGGGCTACTAGTTTGGTTGGGTTCTACAAACGGTGTCCGCCGCTCCAAGGTGTTCTCCAGGTTTCCTTTCCTGAGCTTCTATCTTCAGGCTCTCGTTAAATAGTTTTTAATCTAACAAATGCATTGGGGCTACTAGTTTGGTTGGGGCCTACTAACAGTGTCTGCCGTTCCAAGGTGTTCTCCAGGTTGCCTTTCCTGAGCTTCTATCTTCAGGCTCTCGTTAAATAGTTTTTAATCTAACAACTGCATTGGGGCTACTAGTTTGGTTGGGGCCTACTAACAGTGTCTGCCGCTCCAAGGTGTTCTCCAGGTTGCCTTTCCTGAGCTTCTATCTTCAGGCTCTCGTTAAATTGTTTTTAATATAACACTGCATTTGGCCTACTTGTTTTGTTGGCCCTACTAACGGTGTCTGCCGCTCCTTGCTGTTCTCCACTGAACAAAGCAGTGTCGCCTGTTTACTACTGTTACCAATTTTGAACTGCATTTAGCCTACTTACTGATTTGGGCCTACTCACTGTGTCAGCCTCTCATTACAGTTGTCCTCCACTGAACAAAGCAATGCCGCCTGGTTAGTCCTGTTACCAATTTTGAACTGCATTTAGCCCACTTTATTAATTGGGCCTATATCTGTGTTTCCTCCTCATCCTGCCCATTGCCCAGCCAGTGCTAGATGAGTCTGGTGGTACATTGACCCAGACCGCTACATTTCCCTTGCACGCTACACAGCCAGAATGTGACCCTGCTGAAAGTCAGGTTCCCCTTCCTGCATACTATACCACCTTACACGGGGACAAAGAGAAAGGTGCAGATGAAAGTGCAGGTTCCTTCATCAGGTGTGGGGGAATACTCGTGGCGACGTCACTGGCACAGGGCCCATCATAGTACGCAAAAGTGTCGCTGCCGATGGGAGGCGCCCCCGCCGTTCAAACACACCGCCGTACTTTGAGGGGCCTTGTTCCAGTGCCAATGCGAACGAGTGGGCCCCCCCTGCTTGCTCAGCATCACAGCACTTGCAAAGTTGAAATACTTACCTCTCCCTGCTCCACTGCCGTGACATGGTCCACGTTTCCTGGGCCCACAAAATACTTGTACCAGCCCTACCTCCCACAACTTTAGCCAAATGAGGTAAATTAAGACTGACAAGCTTCAGTAACAAGAATGGATGTTTTTGCCATTAAAATGGGCACTGTAGGTGTTTTCCTGGCCTCCACTCACTGCCGACTATCCTTCTCCATTGACTTGCATTGGGTTTCGTGTTTCGGTCGATCCCCGACTTTTCGCGATAATCGGCCGATTTCACTTGACTCGACTTTTGTGATAGTTGGGTTTCGCGAAACCCGACTCGACCCTAAAAAAGTAAGTCGCTCAACCCTAATTGTTATGATAGATACCAATATATAATACATTTGTAATTTTCATTGTAATTGCATACCCTTGATGAAACACAAACTGGAACATTTTGTACTTAATACAAAGGAAAGATAACATTTAAAAATGATCGAATCTTTTGAAATTTGAATTTCCAAGGTTTGGATAAATTCACTGCAAATCACAGGTAGTCCATTTGCTCTGAACACTTTGAGGTCTCCTAAAAGTTTATTCAACCCTTTTCGATATAGCGCACAGACAGCTTAAAGGGACTCTGTCACCTGAATTTGGAGGGAACAATCTTCAGCCATAGGGGCGAGATTTTCGGGTGTTTGATTCACCCTTTCCTTACCCGCTGGCTGCATGCTGGCTGCAATATTGGATTGAAGTTCATTCTCTCTCCTCCGTAGTACATGCCTGCAATCTTGCCTTGCGCAGGCATGTACTATGGAGGACAGAGAATGAACTTCAATCCAATATTGCAGCCAGCATGCAGCCAGCGGGTAAGGAAAGGGTGAATCAAACACCCAAAAACCCCGCCCCTATGGCTGAAGATTGTTCCCTCCAAATTCAGGTGACAGAGTCCCTTTAAGTTATGTGAAAGTGGCCTCATCATAGAAACGGAAGGCAACCTAGCAGCCACCATCAGCCTGTCACGCCAATAGCCTATAAATTTGATAACACTATTATAATGTTGATCGGCAGAATAAGTAATCCTCTGACTAATTGCACCTGATGAAGTTAGACTTTAATGGTAGGGTCTAATCCACAAATTGGCCCTGAGTCACAGAGACAGTAGGTATGGATCCATTTTTAAAACAGATGTGTGTATGGGTTAATGAAACTCTATGGCGTGCTGTCAGTTTTTTTCTTGGATATGTGAATGGAGCCATATGCACAGGGTTTTGCTTTCCTCTATTTGTGAACGTTTGGTGCCATTCCAACTTCCAGCATTCTATTTGGGTAGGTCTGGTTTGCCTTTATTAATCACATGTAGTCAATCATTAGAAATCCATGAGCAGATTATAGACTGCTATAAACAGTTTTTCACATTATCTAACAGGAGACATAGTAAAATCAAATTCTTTATACTGTATCTGCCCTTTTGGTGTCAGATCAATTAAATGGAATCGGTCAGAAGGATTTTGCTGTGTAATCTGAGTGCATCATGATGTAGGAGACACTGATTTCAGCGATATGTCACTTATTAGGCTAGATGCAGATGTTTCAATACAGAGAGTGTTTTTATCAGCAGGAGATTATCACTGCCCAGACTATTGCTCACGTGCCTCCTGGTCCAACCACACCCCCAGTACTGATTGGCAGCTCACTGTCAAGTTTACAATGTATACAGAAAGCTGTGGTGTGGGCGGGGTTAGCTTTTTAAGTTCTGTTACTTGCTACAACTCAACTGATGCTTCCCCCAGTAAACTAAGTGATACATCGCTGGAATCAGAGTCTTATTTTCCTACATTATACTGTTGTCAGATGAGATAGCAAAAACTTGATGACAGATTCCCTTTAATAATTTATTAGGGATTTGTCATTTATACAATTTGCTAAGGTAAGTTGCGGCTATAATAAAATCTGATTTATCTATGACAACAACCCGTGTTAATTAGAATATGCACCATATTTAAACCTCTTCACAATCACCTCGAATCCAGGTTGTCACAAACTCTTTTAATTGTAACTTTTCGAAATGCTAAAAAAGGAGAAATAAAAAGCCACAAACCAACATATGGCAAAAAATAATTACAATGCCGTTACATAGCGAGGCAGACGTAAATGAGAGCCTACAGGTTACACTTGGCAGGTTTTTAATTGCAAATACCATTAATGAGTGATTCTCAGGATAGTTCTAAATTTATGACCAAAGCTATCGATGGGATGATTGTTTCTGTAGATGTTAGTCGTACCTTTAAGCCTAAACACCAAAGAGCATATGGATATTTTCCAACCTTGATAGACAGCAGGTATGAACAGTCGACCTTTCTAGCTTGATGAGTTCGGAGGCACTGACCTTTCACTTACAAGAGTACCGGAGCTCAATCGCTCGCACATCTTTCACTGTGATAAAATTCATGCCCTTTTCATTCCCTGCTAAGGTTTAATCTATATCCGAGTGGTAATCTGGAGAATCCAATATATTTAGTTGTCATTGTCTAATATTTTTCGGCTAGTATTATTTAATAAAAGTGACTTCTAAATTTTTTGGGCTCCCGTACAAACATTTATATGCAGTGTAGTTATTACATCAAGATGAATTGTGCTGCCAACAAGAAAATGCGCTTTTCGTTGTTATACAAGCTAGAAAGCTGAGAGGATAATCAGAAGGAAGGGTGAAAAGGGTGAATACATGAAATTCCATCCTAAAACGTATTGATATGATATAAAATGTATAAACTAAAAAAAAAACCATCATCCTCAATTAGTAAGACTTTTTTATATATCAATTTATGGAAAATGTGATAAAATAGGTATACGTACACAAATATGGATTTCCAAGGGGTTTATCGAACTCAAAGTAAAAAATTACGGCACTAATTTTACATAAGTCCTTTGTAGATTGTAAATCAAAAAATATATAGCACATATATTCAAAAGCAGAATGATAGGAGTATAATGAAGGATCTGCCTTTTTCTTCTGGAAACAACTCATGTTAGACACTTGTGGCACCCCTAGGGGTATTTGCCACAAAAACAGTTACTGACACTGGATACAAATACTAAAATAGCAAGACTGCACTACCATCTCCGGCCAGAAGGGGGAGCTCCAGAGACTCCCCTTAATCCATTCTGGTCTGAGAGAAGAAATGGCAGTTGGGCTAAGGAGCTGATAGTGAGAGGTCATACAGTTGAATCTCTAACAGCCCTGTGACTGTTACCAGGCCTAAATCACCGGCCTGAGGAGAAGAGGGATAGAGAAAAAGGACATTGTGAGAACCGGGTAGCATTAATCACTACCCAGAACAGGCGCAAAGACGGATACCGGATCCGTGGCTGTATTCATTACATATAATACAGCAACCGGAAAAACGTGAGGTGATATCAGCTTCACTAGGGTCGGACGCAGCAACAGACACAGAGTTCAGCGGTACTCCTGGAGGGGGTAAGCCGATAAAAGGACTCGGGTTGCCCGTCGAACCAGGACCCGGAGGGGACAGATTGGGCCGGCAGCCAGTTCACATACAGCAGCAGGGCCACACAGATATTGCGTACAATAAGAGGCGAAGACCCCGGCAGGGTCAGAGTAACTCAGAGTTCCCATACAGACTCCGGTGACAGGACTGGTTGTAAATCCTTTTTTTGTTAAAGTAAACTGGTTAAACGTTTCAGTGCCTCAGCCTTTCATTTGGACAATAGCCATCTATCCAGGATTGGGATCATCACCGCTGGGAGAACCTGCTGCTGATCAAGTAAGTGCCTGTTCCCTCACGATACCCTTTACACTGTGCATTGCCTGAGGCCACAGCACCGGGTCAAGCCACCCGTGACACCCCCCTCAAGAGACAGACCCCATTGGTCCGGTGCTGGGTACCCCGGTCTCTTGGGCGTCACAATTGGCGTCACGAACAGGATCTAGCCAGCCCGTATACCGGGTATTGTGTGCCGTGATTGGAGCCCAAAACTGTGAAAACTTGGATGAAAAATCTTGAAAATTGACTTTATTAAAGAAAAATCCATTCTCCATTGAAAACTATTGAAAGTGACTTTTCCCCATTGGTTATAATGGAGTAAAGATGGCCGCCATCCCCTGAGGTAATCACTTCATAACCGTTAGGCACGAGACTGTTAATTGAGCTACGCCATCACCTGAGCCCCAGTCTAACTGAAAAACTTCAGAATCCGCCATTACAGAGCGCGGTGGGTGGGAGCAGCAGGGGGCGTGTCATTGTGGGCGGCACCAAGCTGAGCGCTCTGACATCAGAGCAAGGGGAAAATCGATCCTGCTGCACAGCGGAACGAATCTACACTATCCCGACGGAAGCGGAGGACCGGAAGGGTCCGGATTAACTAAGGGGGCACAGTATGTCGCAGCACGGAGACTCCGCAGCACCCGGCGACGCTAATGCAGCTGAAAGACAGAGTGTCGATAGAGAGTCCGGTAGCGCAGCGGTGCAAGGAGTGGCGCCCATCATGCCGGTGCTGATGCCATATACCCCGGGTGGCCCATGGCTTCCAATGTATGAAGGTGAGCCTAATACCCTTGACGATTTCAGAGAAAAGATGCTGGCCCATTTTGACATGTTCCCTGTGGGTGAAGTTCAGCGTGTTTGTCTCCTGATGATGCAGTTAAGTGGCCATGCTAAGCGAGAAGTCACAGCATGGGCAGCTGATCTAAAAGGCACTGTTGAACGCATATTTGCTGGATTAAAAGCTACATTTGAAACCACTGCCAGCAGCAAAGCAAAAGTACGATTCTTTAATTGCAAACAAAAAGTTAATGAGGGCGTGAGAGACTTTGCCTTAAACCTGCAGGAAGCCCTTAAATCACTTACACTGGCTGAACCCATTTTTAACACCGGAGCGGATAAACTGCTAAGAGATCAATTTATTGAGGGACTCTACACCCCTTCTCACCGGGGGCATGTGAGCATGCTTGTTTTTAAGAACCCTGAATTGACATTTGCCCAATTAAAGGAGAGCGTTATACGTCTCCAGCTGGCAGAGGCACCTCGGGATCAGGATCCTGCGCAACTCATGGCAGAGGCTCCTCAACAACATGGAGTACCAGTGACATCAGCTATGTCCGGGGCCATTGCTAAGCCCCTGGGGCCCAGTACTAATGAGGCTCTTCAACAAAAGCTTGACTCTTTAACTGATGTTGTTGCTTCAATGGCTAAAACCATGCAGGAGATGAGAGGACCCAAGATGGAGTTGTCAAACCGTAGAGAAGGTGTTCCATGGATGAGACCCCGGAGATACCCGACATGGAGAGGACGACCCCGCGACCGCTACCAACCGGATGGACAGCCCATTTGCCGCCGTTGCCAGCATCCAGGCCACTTTGCACGAGATTGTGATTTAAACGGGAATCCCCTGGGAATGCGGGCCGCTTCGCAGGAATGAACTTTCAAGGCCCAACACCCTGGCACGACAGGTACATCGGAGGACGACCCATTATCCCTATCGTGCTGGACGGAATGCCCCTCAACGCTTTGCTGGACACAGGTTCCCAGATTTCATCTATACCGTATATCCTTTATAAGAGGTACTGGGCTGATGCAGATATTGATAAAGGGCCCTCTGATGTTGAACTAGATATATGGGCCAGTAATGGTAAGTTGGTACCGAAACTAGGATTCAGGGAGATGACCATAAAGATTGGTAAAGTAGAATTGAAGAAACAGGGTATAATTGTTGTTGATGTTGACCGGCGGAACTGTGAACCAACTGTATTGATAGGAATGAATGTGTTAGAGAACTGCTTTTCCGAAGTCATTTCTGTCTTACAGCAAATTGCTGAAACTGCCCAATCCTGCCAGCAGAGAGTTCTCCGGAGGGAAATAAAAGTATTGATGTTAAGCCAACAGGTAGAAGTTGCAGGTGGAGAAATCGGCAGTGTGAGGGTAAGTGATCCAACATCTATTGTAATCCCACCAAAAACAGAAATGCTGGTATGGTGTAGAGCAGCCATTGGTACGAAGGGACGAGATTATCAAGCCTTAATAGAACCAGTGTACACCGACAGCAGGCCCACTATACTCACAGCACGAGGGATAGTCGAGGTACACCGGGGACGAGTGCCGGTACGACTTTTGAACTGTGGAGAGGAAGAGGTCACTTTGCCAAGGTATGCTACAATGGCAAAGCTATATACTGTTGACAACAATGCCATCACAACCATTGAGCCCTTAGAACCAACCTGTCAGGTGGAAGGCAATGGCTCAGATGGAGAAATGGAGGATTGGTGCCAACAGCTACACGTGGGCATAAAATCAACACCTACCCATCAAAAACAAGGGGTGTATAGGCTAGTGACGGAATATGAACAAGTCTTCAGTAAACACCCATTGGACTTCGGACGGATAGAAGGGGTAGAACTAATAATTGTATGATACAATATTGTTCTGCTCCAGGAAGACATCCAGGCCTCTCTTGAACCCCTCGACTGAGTTCGCCATCACCACCTCCTCAGGCAAGCAATTCCAGATTCTCACTGCCCTAACAGTAAAGAATCCTCTTCTATGTTGGTGGAAAATCCTTCTCTCCTCCAGACGCAAAGAATGCCCCCTTGTGCCCGTCACCTTCCTTGGTATAAACAGATCCTCAGCGAGATATTTGTATTGTCCCCTTATATACTTATACATGGTTATTAGATCGCCCCTCAGTCGTCTTTTTTCTAGACTAAATAATCCTAATTTCGCTAATCTATCTGGGTATTGTAGTTCTCCCATCCCCTTTATTAATTTTGTTGCCCTCCTTTGTACTCTCTCTAGTTCCATTATATCCTTCCTGAGCACCGGTGCCCAAAACTGGACACAGTACTCCATGTGCGGTCTAACTAGGGATTTGTACAGAGGCAGTATAATGCTCTCATCATGTGTATCCAGACCTCTTTTAATGCACCCCATGATCCTGTTTGCCTTGGCAGCTGCTGCCTGGCACTGGCTGCTCCAGGTAAGTTTATCATTAACTAGGATCCCCAAGTCCTTCTCCCTGTCAGATTTACCCAGTGGTTTCCCGTTCAGTGTGTAATGGTGATATTGATTCCCTCTTCCCATGTGTATAACCTTACATTTATCATTGTTAAACCTCATCTGCCACCTTTCAGCCCAAGTTTCCAACTTATCCAGATCCATCTGTAGCAGAATACTATCTTCTCTTGTATTAACTGCTTTACATAGTTTTGTATCATCTGCAAATATCGATATTTTACTGTGTAAACCTTCTACCAGATCATTAATGAATATGTTGAAGAGAACAGGTCCCAATACTGACCCCTGCGGTACCCCACTGGTCACAGCGACCCAGTTAGAGACTATACCATTTATAACCACCCTCTGCTTTCTATCACTAAGCCAGTTACTAACCCATTTACACACATTTTCCCCCAGACCAAGCATTCTCATTTTGTGTACCAACCTCTTGTGCGGCACGGTATCAAACGCTTTGGAAAAATCGAGATATACCACGTCCAATGACTCACCGTGGTCCAGTCTATAGCTTACCTCTTCATAAAAACTGATTAGATTGGTTTGACAGGAGCGATTTCTCATAAACCCATGCTGATATGGAGTTAAACAGTTATTCTCATTGAGATAATCCAGAATAACATCCCTCAGAAACCCTTCAAATATTTTACCAACAATAGAGGTTAGACTTACTGGCCTATAATTTCCAGGTTCACTTTTAGAGCCCTTTTTGAATATTGGCACCACATTTGCTATGCGCCAGTCCTGCGGAACAGACCCTGTCGCTATAGAGTCACTAAAAATAAGAAATAATGGTTTATCTATTACATTACTTAGTTCTCTTAGTACTCGTGGGTGTATGCCATCCGGACCCGGAGATTTATCTATTTTAATCTTATTTAGCCGGTTTCGCACCTCTTCTTGGGTTAGATTGGTGACCCTTAATATAGGGTTTTCATTGTTTCTTGGGATTTCACCTAGCATTTCATTTTCCACCGTGAATACCGTGGAGAAGAAGGTGTTTAATATGTTAGCTTTTTCCTCGTCATCTACAACCATTCTTTCCTCACTATTTTTTAAGGGGCCTACATTTTCAGTTTTTATTCTTTTACTATTGATATAGTTGAAGAACAGTTTGGGATTAGTTTTACTCTCCTTAGCAATGTGCTTCTCTGTTTCCTTTTTGGCAGCTTTAATTAGTTTTTTAGATAAAGTATTTTTCTCCCTATAGTTTTTTAGAGCTTCAATGGTGCCATCCTGCTTTAGTAGTGCAAATGCTTTCTTTTTACTGTTAATTGCCTGTCTTACTTCTTTGTTTAGCCACATTGGGTTTTTCCTATTTCTAGTCCTTTTATTCCCACAAGGTATAAACCGCTTACACTGCCTATTTAGGATGTTCTTAAACATTTCCCATTTATTATCTGTATTCTCATTTCTGAGGATATTGTCCCAGTCTACCAGATTAAGGGCATCTCTAAGCTGTTCAAACTTTGCCTTCCTAAAGTTCAATGTTTTTGTGACTCCCTGACAAGTCCCCCTAGTGAAAGACAGGTGAAACTGCACAATATTGTGGTCGCTATTTCCTAAATGCCCAACCACCTGCAGATTTGTTATTCTGTCAGGTCTATTAGATAGTATTAGGTCTAAAAGTGCTGCTCCTCTGGTTGGATTCTGCACCAATTGTGAAAGATAATTTTTCTTGGTTATTAGCAGAAACCTGTTGCCTTTATGGGTTTCACAGGTTTCTGTTTCCCAGTTAATATCCGGGTAGTTAAAGTCCCCCATAACCAGGACCTCATTATGGGTTGCAGCTTCATCTATCTGCTTTAGAAGTAGACTTTCCATGCTTTCTGTTATATTTGGGGGTTTGTAACAGACCCCAATGAGAATTTTGTTACCATTTTTCCCTCCATGAATTTCAACCCATATGGACTCGACATCCTCATTCCCTTCGCTAATATCCTCCCTTAAAGTGGACTTTAGACAAGACTTTACATAGAGACAAACCCCTCCTCCTCTCCGATTTTTACGATCCTTTCTAAACAGACTGTAACCCTGTAAGTTAACTGCCCAGTCATAGCTTTCATCTAACCATGTCTCGGTTATTCCCACTATGTCAAAGTTACCTGTAGATATTTCTGCTTCTAGTTCTTCCATCTTGTTTGTCAGGCTTCTGGCGTTTGCGAGCATGCAGTTTAGAGGATTTTGTTTTGTTCCAATCTCCTCACTGTGGATTGTTTTAGAAATGTTCTTACCTCCCTTCTGAGTATGTTTTCCTGGGTCGTCTTTGTTCGAGTCTAATGTTTTTCTTCCCGTCCCCTCTTCTTCTAGTTTAACGCCCTCCTGATGAGTGTAGCGAGTCTTCTGGCGAATGTGTGTTTCCCAGGTTTGTTGAGGTGTAGTCCGTCTCTGGCGAGGAGTCCATCATACCAGTAATTCACACCGTGGTCCAGGAATCCAAATCCTTGTTGTCTGCACCATCGTCTTAGCCAGTTGTTTGCATCAAGGATCCTGTTCCATCTCCTGGTGCCATGCCCGTCTACTGGAAGGATAGAAGAAAAAACTACCTGTGCATCCAGTTCCTTTACTTTCTTCCCCAACTCTTCAAAGTCCTTGCAGATTGTCGGTAGGTCCTTCCTTGCCGTGTCATTGGTGCCAACATGTATCAGAAGAAATGGGTGGACGTCCTTGGAGCTGAAGAGCTTTGGTATCCTATCGGTCACATCCTTGATCATCGCACCTGGAAGGCAGCATACTTCTCTTGCAGTTATGTCCGGTCTGCAGATGGCTGCTTCGGTGCCTCTCAGTAGTGAGTCTCCCACCACCACCACTCTTCGTTGCTTCTTGGCTGTACTTTTTGCTGTCACTTGTTGCTGTGTGCCCTTTTCTTTTTTGCTTGCTGGTATTGCTTCATTCTTAGGTGTGCCATCTTCATCCTCTACAAAGATTTGATATCGGTTCTTCAGTTGTGTGGTTGGTGATTTCTCCATGGTCTTCTTGCTTCTTTTGGTCACATGCTTCCACTCATCTGCTTTTGGAGGTTCTCTGACACTTTTTGCACCTTCTGTGACCAGTAGAGATGCTTCTGTTCTGTCTAGAAAGTCTTCATTCTCTTTGATGAGTTTCAAAGTTGCTATTCTTTCTTCCAGACCCCGCACCTTTTCTTCTAAAAGGGCCACTAGTCTACACTTCTGACAGGTGAAATTGGATTCTTCTTCTGGTCGATCTGTGAACATGTAGCACATGCTGCAGCTCACCATGTAGGTTGTCACATCTGCCATGTTGCTCCTAGATCCTGCTGACTTGCTGTGTGTTTTCCTTCTTGTGTAATCTACTCAGCCAAGCTCTCTTGCAATAATGTCCTACAGGCAAAAATTCACGCGCCGTAAGGCGCGCGGTTTGGTGATACTTTCGAAGCAGCTGGTCCCGGCTGTATCCAACGATCTTCTAGCTTAGGGAGACTTCGCTTCTCCCAGAAGGCACCTGGAATATGCAAATTAGCCTCCTGAAGCTTGAATCCCTGGTTTGGTGATGCTTTCGAAGCAGCTGGTCCCGGCTGTATCCAACGATCTTCTAGCTTAGGGAGACTTCGCTTCTCCCAGAAGGCACCTGGAATATGCAAATTAGCCTCCTGAAGCTTGAATCCCTGGGACACATCGTGAGTTCGGAGGGAGTAGCACCAGATCCCGAGAAAATAAGCGCCATAAGGGATTGGCCAAGACCTACCAGCGCAAAAGAAGTGAGACAATTCCTGGGATTGGTGGGTTACTATCGCAGATTTATAAAAGGATTTACCAAGTTGGCAGCACCCTTGCAAGACACCTTGGTAGGGCAGACGAAGAAACCTTCAAACCGAAACCCTCCTTTTCAGTGGAACAACGAAAGGGAAGACTCCTTTGAACAACTAAAGAAGGCACTAACCGGAGAAGAGGTTCTGGCATACCCAGATTACCATCAACCTTTCATCCTCTACACCGATGCCAGTAATGTGGGACTAGGAGCGGTGCTGTCACAAAAGCAAGAAGGTCGGGAGAAAGTCATCGCCTTTGCAAGTAGAAAGCTCCGGCCTACTGAAAGAAATTCAGAAAATTACAGCTCCTTCAAATTGGAACTACTGGCAGTAGTTTGGGCTGTGACTGAACGTTTCAAACACTATCTGGCCGCTGCAGAATTTATTGTCTATACTGACAACAATCCGTTGACCCACCTGGACACAGCCAAATTAGGTGCGTTAGAACAGCGATGGATAGCCCGGTTATCTAATTACAACTTCAAGATCAAGTATCGAGCAGGTCGCAAGAATGGAAATGCCGATGCCCTATCCCGGATGCCACACTTGAGAGATGTAGAAGAAGAAATGGGGGAGCTTGAAGAAATTGAACTACCAGCCTTCCATCATCCCAAGGCAAAACATCATCAGTCAAGTACCTATCAGAAACAACAAGAGGTGAATTTAAATCCGTTAGCACACCATAGATGGGCTGACACCCAAGACAGCAATCCGGCTGTGAAGTTGGTGAAGGAACTGTTAACTGAGCAAAGTGCATATCCCGATGAGGATGCCCCATAAGAGACGCATCAACTCTGGAAAGAGAGAGGCAAAATGTTCCTGTATCAAGGGAAGCTCTGTAGAAGGTACACCAATCCGAAAACACATGAATTGGTTTGGCAGATTATCGTGCCTAAACAAGATGTCAAGATGGTCCTCGAAGCTTACCATAATGGTGCTGGTCACTTCGGTTGGAAAAAGTTAGAAGTACTTCTAAGAGAAAGATTTTATTGGGTCGGGATGAGAAAATCAATCGAACAGTGGTGCAGAAATTGTGGCCCGTGCAACCTCAGAAGAAACGATCAAAAGAACCAAAGAGCACCACTGCAGCCCATAATCACCAAACAACCACTTGAACTTGTAGCCATGGACCACGTGAAGTTGACACCAAGCCGGTCTGGCTATGTCTATGCCTTGACCATCGTGGACCATTATTCACGCTTCTTGGTAGTAGTACCCGTAAAAGATCTGACAGCAAAAACAGCAGCCAAAGCGTTCCAAACATACTTTTGTAGACCCCATGGATATCCGGAACAGGTTCTCACCGACCAAGGTACAGCCTTTGAATCAGAGATCTTCAGAGAATTCTGTAATATGTATGGTTGCAAAAAGATCCGGACGACGGCCTATCATCCACAAACAAACGGCTTATGCGAGAAGATGAACCATATTGTAATAGAACTACTAAAGACTTTACCTGAGACAGAAAGGAATCAATGGCCAGAGAAATTGCCTGACTTGGTGGATCTGTATAATCATGTCCCGGTGAGCTCCACCAATTGCACCCCAGCTTACCTTATGCGTGCAAGACCCGGCCAATTACCAATCGATCTAGAAATGGGAATTCTGAAACCAGACGCAGAAGTCCAAGACTCCAATTGGGATATCATACGGCAAAAGCAGTATCGCCAAGTGCAAGAGAGTGTGGAAAGAAGCCTTCAGCAAACTAGAGAAAGACAAGAGCGAACTTTCAACCAGAATGCTCTAGCGACCCCATTAAGACCGGGTGACCAAGTGCTCAAGAGAAATCGTCGAACCAATAAACTAGACAATCAGTGGGAAACCGTACCCTACACAATTTTACCAACAAGAATGGATAATCCTAAAATGTGTCTCATTAGCAAAAACGGGGGCTTAAAATCTGTACTAGTGTCAAGAGACAATCTTAAATTATGTCCAGAAGCATTGAAAGAGCCAGAAGTTGTCCAGCCAGAACCAGAAGTTATTCAACCCATACAGGTTCAACTAGTAAAGGAAAAAGAAGAGGAAATGTATCACACCTGTATAGGAGACTTTCCCAGAACCCTACTAACATACCATGGTGCAGTAGTGGTTCCCATGGTGGCCTTTTACCCAACACCAGAAGTCCCAAGACAGGAAGAGGCTGACCCCGTACTACAGGAGATTCCAGGCCAGGAAGAACAGATTCCTGATCAGAGTGATCCCATTCACGGTGGACTTGCCAACTCCATAGTCGTGGAATTATCTTTAGCAGAGCGGGCAGATACTACATCCGCAGTAGACAGTAGTACACCACATGAAGAGATACCGTTATTACGTAGATCACAGCGTAGTACCCAGGGCCAATTACCGGCCAGGTATGCAGATTACCAACTATAAAGCTCATAATGTGAATTGTATATATGTTATGCCATATATAGTTAAACAGAAAATGTAGTATAGTCATTGTTATCATTCTGCAACGTTTAAGCCCAGTACCTACAGAGACTTGTCTGTATGAACTTATTGCATATTCTTGAACTTTTTATCAGCCCGGAGGCACTAAATCAAAGCTCCGGAAAGACTGCTTTTTGAACTTTGCTTTTTGCTCTTTTTGAACTTTCTTTAGACTTTATATTGGTAACTCCGTTGGAAAAATGGAACTAAATTCTTGGACACAAAGTGCAGTGCCTTTCCTAGTACCTTCAAGGATAGAACTGTATTAATGGACGCTATTTGGAGTGACTTTTTACAGAACTCTATTTTTGTTTCCTTGAGTGGTTTTTGTAACTTTTCATTTTTAAGACTCTGTACATATTAATTGTTATTTCAAAATGTTATCGTCCCACAGTCCCGGAGTACTGTTCTTAACTAAGGGGGAATGTGGCACCCCTAGGGGTATTTGCCACAAAAACAGTTACTGACACTGGATACAAATACTAAAATAGCAAGACTGCACTACCATCTCCGGCCAGAAGAGGGAGCTCCAGAGACTCCCCTTAATCCATTCTGGTCTGAGAGAAGAAATGGCAGTTGGGCTAAGGAGCTGATAGTGAGAGGTCATACAGTTGAATCTCTAACAGCCCTGTGACTGTTACCAGGCCTAAATCACCGGCCTGAGGAGAAGAGGGATAGAGAAAAAGGACATTGTGAGAACCGGGTAGCATTAATCACTACCCAGAACAGGCGCAAAGACGGATACCGGATCCGTGGCTGTATTCATTACATATAATACAGCAACCGGAAAAACGTGAGGTGATATCAGCTTCACTAGGGTCGGACGCAGCAACAGACACAGAGTTCAGTGGTACTCCTGGAGGGGGTAAGCCGATAAAAGGACTCGGGTTGCCCGTCGAACCAGGACCCGGAGGGGACAGATTGGGCCGGCAGCCAGTTCACATACAGCAGCAGGGCCACACAGATATTGCGTACAATAAGAGGCGAAGACCCCGGCAGGGTCAAAGTAACTCAGAGTTCCCATACAGACTCCGGTGAGAGGACTGGTTGTAAATCCTTTTTTTGTTAAAGTAAACTGGTTAAACGTTTCAGTGCCTCAGCCTTTCATTTGGACAATAGCCATCTATCCAGGATTGGGATCATCACCGCTGGGAGAACCTGCTGCTGATCAAGTAAGTGCCTGTTCCCTCACGATACCCTTTACACTGTGCATTGCCTGAGGCCACAGCACCGGGTCAAGCCACCCGTGACACCCCCCTCAAGAGACAGACCCCATTGGTCCGGTGCTGGGTACCCCGGTCTCTTGGGCGTCACAATCTTCTAGGAAAAGAGCATACATTTTTCAAATTTTGGACTACCTCTTCAAAATGTCTACTCCCCTTCCCCTCTGACCCACACTCTGATGGAGGTATTCATTGTCTAGCAATCTCAGACATTATCTGGGAAAGTTTTCCTCTTTGCTTACTTTTTTTGGTACTTGATAAAATCCCTTCCCACGCTCCTAAATTTCCAAACTGTACTAAGGACAGAAGCACATTCACTTTTTCAGTCAAGACCAAGAGTATGCTACCTACAATATAGGCATAGAGTGAACAAGCAGTGGACCAGATTTTCTATAGGCACACTGCAGAGTATTATCATGTAGATTATGCAAGAGAATATCACAGTCACAGGCTGAATTTTTACTACCAAATTGGAGTGGCACAAACAACGGGTACAAATAACAAGGGTTGCTGCCAGTGTGTCAATGCGACATATAAAGAAAAGCAAGACAACAAACTAAAAAGGCGTACACCACAGAATTTCAGTAGTTATGTAAATAACATATGATACCTAAGAAAACAGCATAGACATAAAAAATACCTGAAATCAACAAGATACAGAGACTCGCCTCATAATAAGTGTTGGGCTACTGCAACGGTCTGCTCCAATATAGCATACAAAGGGAGCAGTGACAGACCACACAGAAGAAGACACGCCAATGTAAGGGTTAATCACAGTTTATTGCATTGTTGGAGATTTGTGATGTAATGTATGATCTGGCCAATAGAGGGCAGCAGCGAGAGGCCAAATTTGGAGCGTGGGTTTTTTTGGTGGTGGTGGGCGGTTGGGATGAGGAGTACGAGTGGAAGTGAAGCTGAGATCCTTGGAGAAAGTCTGGATAGGGCATT
The DNA here is from genome assembly GCF_032444005.1 of Ranitomeya imitator. NCBI lineage: Eukaryota > Metazoa > Chordata > Amphibia > Anura > Dendrobatidae > Ranitomeya > Ranitomeya imitator. Next base: position 509,818,241 of record NC_091282.1, on the reverse strand, counting down.
GCAACTCTGGATCTGTTATTGGTGACTCTAGAATGCATTTTTCAGACTGACCAGTTGAATCAGTGAGGACAACCAAGTACACAACATCTTGGGCTAGGCCACGTGAGGCCTTATCTCTGAGGACTTAAGTAACCCTGCTTTGAAGAGATCGGCATTCCCTAAGAACTTCAAGATGGCATTTCTGATTATTTGGGACTCAGCGCAGCAAGGGCCCTTCTACTGCAGTTTCAGGACCATCTTATATCTGAATATATATGCACATATAAATAGCCTTATAGACGTACTGTTAGGAGAAAAGGCCGCTTATGTAAGAGACACTTTGAAAACTGCTCTGAGTAAGCGATTACTAAAGTACTGGCACAATACTGTGGTTTTATTGATTTATGTATAGAAAGGGATAATTGCATTGCATTTTGATCACATATAACTATTAATTTTGTTTAAGTGTACCTGCGTATACTCTTAGTCTGTTATTGAGAGTAGCTACTGCCATTGTATTTCTTACTAAGGCCAGTCTCACACGTCCAGATAATTCCGGTACCGGAAAAATCGGTACCGGAATTATCCGTGTCCGTGTGTTTGTGTGCTTACCGTGAACATCAGTGTGGCACACGTGCGGCAGCTGTGTGCCACCAGTGTGCCAACTGGATACCACACGGACCGTGCAGGAGACAGCGCTACAAGTAAGCCCTGTCCCCTGCATCTGGTGCTGAAGCCACCATTCATATCTTCTCTCCAGCAGCATTCACTAGAGAGAAGATATGAAAAATCCTTTTTTTTTGTTTTTTCGTGTTTAAAATAAAGATCCCTGTCTCCACCCCCCTCCCACCCCCTGTGCGCCCGGCCATTGTTACTAAAATACTCACCCGGCTCCCTCGAAGCGTCCTCTCCATGCCGCACCTTCTCCTGTATGAGCGGTCACGTGGTGCCGCCCATTACAGTTATGAATATGCAGCTCCACCCCTATGGGTCCGTGTAATCCGTGTGCTCCCACGAACACCGACATGTCTCCGTGTTTTTCACATGGACACATGGTCCGTGAAAACAAGCTGACATGTACAGAGACACATTGATTTCAATGTGTCTATGTGAGTCAGTGTCTCCGGTACGTGAGGAAACTGTCACCTCACGTACCAGAGCCACTGACATGTGAAACCGGCCTTATACTGCGTTTACCTACCATCCTTTCCAATATTTTACAAACTGGTTAGTAAATATTCATATCATGTTATCTAATCTTTGTGCATGTCTGCTGATTGCTGCAGTATCCCTTGCTCCGTGGCTGTCCCTCGTCCACGTTTCACCAATCCAAGTATACAGATCACTATACTTACCTAAACAGAACGGTAGGTATCAATAAATTAAGGAAAAGGGAATGAGGACAGATAGATAAGAAAAATATTAGTGCATGCCTAATGTATGTATCAGCACATGCTGCAAATAGCCCAAAACTAATGCATACATTATGTATAAATAGCGGGCAATCAGCACATATGATTAATTTAAAAAACGTCTAAAACTTTGTTAAGGTAGTAAAACGGTAAAAATTAAAAAAGGGCAGAAAAAAGGATAAAGGAAATGGATACACAAAATATGTCAATGAAAATATCAGAAAAACAAAAAACACATAGGTGTAAAATATTAATATGTACAAACGGGTATACATGATTAGAACAAGGAAATACATGTAAAGTGGAGCAGTGAATGGTAAGAAATCAAGATAATATTAATGGGTGCTAATATATCCTACCATGATGAGATGCCACCGTAATTAGGAAAAAATATACATACGGCCAAAACCAAGTCACATATTATATAACACAAGAAAAAAGTTACCAGCAAGTGCTGCAGTTTGAGAGCATGATTTATAGAAGGCCAAGATTAAAGGGACTCTGTCACCTGAATTTGGCGGGACTGGTTTTGGGTCATATGGGCGGAGTTTTTGGGTGTTTGATTCACCCTTTCCTTACCCGCTGGCTGCATGCTGGCTGCAATATTGGATTGAAGTTCATTCTCTGTCCTCCATAGTACACGCCTGCGCAAAGCAATCTTGCCTTGTGCGGGCGTGTACTATGGAGGACAGAGAATGAACTTCAATCCAATATTGCAGCCAGCATGCAGCCAGCGGGTAAGGAAAGGGTGAATCAAACACCCGAAAACTCCGCCCATATGACCCAAAACCAGTCCCGCCAAATTCAGGTGACAGGTTCCCTTTAAGCAAAGGAGAAAAGGGAATTGAGGCAAAGTTATAACGAATTGAATAACAGTTTTACAAATTCATAGTTATCATAGTCAGTGAAAAAAATATTACATTGAATAGCAAATAAGAGAAAAGTGCATCAGTGGAAATAATGGCTATTTTGTAAAAGGCAGAAAATACCTGTAAAATGTCTGTTGCCTCTGGAATGATGCCTACATCAAAGTGTGTTTGGTGGAAAACTTTGAACGGGTAGGCGCCACCACACAGGGAACAGTCATTTTATGGGCAATACTTATTTCTATACTACATTATTGTGACCCAATTCCCTTTTCTCTTTGCTTAATCATTGCCTTAACCCCTTAGCGACCGCCGATACGCCTTTTAACGGCGGCCGCTAAGGGTACTTAAGCCACAGCGCCGTTAATTAACGGCGCTGTGGAAAAAGTACATAGCGCCCCCCAGAGGCCGATTTTCTCCGGGGTCTCGGCTGCCGGGGGTAGCCGAGACCCCAGAGAACATGATTCGGGTCGGTTTTCACCGACCCCGCTTTTGCGATCGCCGGTAATTAACCGTTTACCGGCGATCGCAAAAAAAAAAAAAAAAAAAAAACGCGATTAGTATTGTGTTTCTCTCCCCTCTAATGTGATCGGACATTAGAGGGGAGAGAAATAGGGTCCCCCGAGCCCCCCACGGTACCTTATGTACCGGAGAAGGTGCCCCCCGGGTCCCCGACCCTCCTCCTTCCTGCCCGGGCTCCAAAATGGCGGGCGCATGTGCAGATGCGCCCGCCAAAGCCTAGCTTCCCCCGGTGTATTGGGGTCTGTTTTTACAGACCCCCTGGAGCGATCGCAGACCCCCTGGAGCGATCGCAATCCCGGGGGTCTTTACAGACCCCCGGGATTGCGATAGCTGCAAATAGTTTGTAAAAAAAAAAAAATGCTTTGCATTTCTCTCCCCTCTGATGTGATCGCACATCAGAGGGGAGAGAAATAGAGCCCCCGAGCCCCCCACCATACCGCCTGCTCCTGTCCCCGGTCCTCAGTAGTGGTCCCCGGTCCTCAGTAGTGGTCCCCGGTCCCCAGCCCACTGCTCCTGGCCCCCCTTCTTCTTCTCTGCTGGAAGAAAATGGCGGGCGCATGCGCAGTGCGCCTGCCATGATCTGCCAGCAGAGACCCAGCAACCTATGAGAATTTTCTCATTGGCTGCTGGGTTTTGATTACTGTAATATGTCCAATTACAGTGATCAAAACCCCTAATATTTGATAAACATGGCAGCACTTGGGCTGTACCTTTCTCTTCTCTCCTTGTAGTTGTTCTAGGAGAGAAGAGAGAGAGACTACAGTTCAAGTGCTGCCCTGTCAGTGACAAAAAACATAATATCTGCCTCCGCCAGCATCCCATTTACCCACCCCCGTTCTCCGTAATCCCTGCATCACCAGCAGAGGATTATAAAAAAAAAAAAAAAAAGAAAAAAAAAATTTTTTGTTAGGTTTAGGGGTAGGGTTAGGGTTAGGGTTAGGGTTAGGGGAGGAATTAGATAAAATGGCTCGCAGAACTTTTAGCGCGGAGCAAGCTTACAGCCTGCTTTGCTCCGGCAGCTCCGGCAGCGAAACAGATTCTGCCCCTGAAGTTGAGCAGTTTTCAGACAGTGATGACGACTCTTCCTCCACGGGATCCCCCAGCCCGGTGGTAGCGGAGTGGGTCGTCACTGCTGAAGCTTCAGAGGCAGGACCAAGTACCGCAGTCCCCCCACCGCTGTGGTATAATGACACCTCATTTTCCCCTCAAATTCCCCCTTTTTCTGCAGTCTCTGGAATAAAAGTAGATGTCGCCAATTTTACCCCCATTGATTTTTTTGAAATTTTCATTAGCCCCGAAGTCCTGCAATTAATCGTCCACCAAACTAACCTATATGCCCGGCAATATATTTCCCAAAAACCCACTGCCTTTCATTCCCATTCCTGGATCCCCACAAATGTCCCCGAATTTAAAAAATTCTTAGGCCTCACCCTGAATATGGGTATAGTAAAAAAACCCACTCTCCGCTCTTACTGGGCAACAAAAGCTGTCCACTGCACCCCTGTATTTGCAGCCATCATGTCCCGAGCCCGTTACGAAGCCCTGATGAGATTCCTCCACTTCAGTGACAATGCCCAAGCTCTCCCAAGAACTGACCCCAACTACGATCGGCTAAATAAATTAAGACCCCTAATTTCCCTCCTAAAAACTTCCTTTCTAAATTCCTATACCCCAGAGCAAAATATGGCAGTCGACGAGTCCTTGATGAGCTACAAGGGCCGTCTTTCATTCCGCCAATTTATTCCCTCCAAGAGAGCCAAATACGGCGTAAAATTATATAAAGCTTGCGAGAGCTCATCAGGGTACACGTCCACCTTCCTAATTTACGAAGGTAGGGACCGCCAAATAAACCCCCCAAACTGCCCCCAGACAATTGGTATCCCAGGCAAAATTGTCTGGGAGCTAATGACGCCCTTTCTCAATCAAGGGTACCACGTGTACACAGATAATTATTACACGAGTATCCCCCTATACAAATACCTCCATGCTGCAAGTACAGGGGCCTGTGGGACAGTGAGGAAAAACAGAGTGGGGTTTCCGTCACAGTTGGTGTCCAGACGTTTGGAGAGGGGGGCGTCATTTTAACTTGCAAGCGACCAACTACTTGCAGTGAAGTGGAAAGACAGGAAGGACGTCTATATGCTTTCCACACTGCATACGGACACCACTGTGACGGTCAGAGATAGGGGTGCCACCAGGGACAAAGAAAAACCTGTCTGCGTCACAGAATATAATAGACATATGGGTGGCGTAGACCTGTCAGACCAGGTTCTGCAACCATACCTGGTCAAGAGGAAGACCAGGGCGTGGTATAAAAAGGTGGGAATCTATCTAATTCAGACTGCCACCTACAACAGTTTTGTCCTATACAAAAAATCTCAAGGACCACTAACTTTCCTGCACTTTCAGGAAAAAGTAGTAGAGAGCCTCATATTTGAGTCCATGGCACCTGGGGAAGCCTTCGACTCTGAGGATTCCCGGAGACTGTCAGAACGCCATTTTCCTCACCCTGTCCCTGTCACTCCCACCCAAAGGTATCCTCAAAAAAGGTGCCGAGTTTGCAGAAAGCATGGCAGGCGGAGTGATTCCCGATTTTATTGCCCCACATGCCCATCCCAACCAGGCCTTTGTATCTCCCCCTGTTTTGAGACCTACCACACCACCTACAATTATTAGTTTGTTTTTTTTTTCAATCATTTTTATTTTCTGCTTAGTGGCCCCAGTAGTACAATTTGGAACAATTGATAAATATTTTAATTAGTAGATCCCATTTTACCCCATTTCACAATTAATTCCAGAATTTGATCAATCCCATACCAAACTACTATCCCAACAAATTCTCATCCACGTACCCACGTCTGTACGCTCTAGAGTGTGGACCCCACAAATGTTCTTGCAAAGTCAGGTCATCTGAAAATTCTACGACTCGATCAATCCCATACCAAACTACTATTCCAACAAATTCTCGTCCACGTACCTATGTCAATAAGCGTTAGAATGTGGACCCCAGAAATGATCTTGAAAAGTGAGATTATCTGAAAATGAATTCTAGGACTTTATTACTCAAACATTTTTGACCATTTATCTAACTTTGACTGTTTTTATAACTGTCTTGCTACACAAAACTTTGGCTTCCATTTATATTACTTATATTTATGTTGATGATACGGGCATGATCATTTTATTGTAGGATTTCTAAAAAATGAGGAAGTTCCGTACTTATACACTATGGGCTTTACTTTATGGTTCTTGCCGAACCTCTGGTACCAGACAATACTTTCTATAGAGAACTGGTTGTTTTGTGCATATAGCGGTTCTGACCTTGGCGGGTGGGAGCTTGCTATGGTGTACCACGTCTATTGGCACATTCGTCTCTCATATAGGGATTGATGGAGCTAAAAGGACGTTGTACGACCAGTCTCTGAAAGTGTCTGCCATTCTAGCCCTGATGGTGTTCTTTCATCTTTGGAACAAACTCCGCTTTGCCACATAGTTGGCTGCATTTTCCTACACATTTTGCCCTTCATTCCAGTACAGTTTATTCTTCCTGCTACAATATACGCAAATGCGGGACAACTGTTTTGTTAGCAAGACCAATTTTATAGTCAGCCATTGTGTTTTAGGAGCATGCCTCCCTCTGTGAGTAATAATTCCTGGAAGGATTTTCTTTTTTGCTCAATGTCTCTAGAAGCTTTGAATGGGTCCTGGATCTTCAATTTCAAATAAAGCCAAATTTGTCACATTGTGCCCCTTTCTGTCCAAGCCCTGCCATTTGTCCAAACAGAACTTTTTTACTACATATGGGATATTGCTGCACTCATAATAAAGTGGGTAACGAATTGTGGGGTCCACTTTTTGATGTTATTTCTGAAAAATCGAGACATTCAGGTCTAAAACAAGATTCTCGTGGAAAAAAATGAATTTTTTCAATATGACAACCTAATGTTATCAAACTCTGTGTCATACATGTGGGTTCAAATTGCTCAATATACCCCTGATTAAAATCTTTGAGGGGTGTAGTTTCCAAAACGGGGTCAGTTGTGGGGGGTTTCTGCTGTTAGGCACAGCTACAAACCCAAAATGACGTCCGCTCTCACAATTAAGAGATTAAAAAGTCAAACGGCGCGCCTTCCCTTCCAAGCTCCGCAGTGCGCCCAAACAGAGGTTTACCCCCACATACAGGGTATCGACATACTCAGGACAAATTGCACAACAACTTTTGGGGTCTATTTTGTCTTGCTACCCTTGGGAAAATAAAAAATTGGGGGTGAAAAGATCATATTTGTGAAAAAAAAAAGATTTTTAATTTTTTCGGCTCTACGTTATAAACTTGTGTGAAGCACTTGGGGGTTCAAAGTGTTGACCACACACCTAGATAAGTTCCTTAGGGGGTCTAGTTTCCAAAATGGTGTCACTTGTGGGGGGTTTCCACTGTTTAGGCACATCAGGGGCTCTCCAAACGCGACATGGTGTCCGATCTCAATTCCAGAGAATTCTATGTTGAAAAAGTCAAATGGCGCTCCTTCCCTTCTGAGCTCTACTGTGCACCCAAACAGAGGTTTACCCCCACATACGGGGTATCGACATACTTAGGACAAATTGCACAACAACTTTTGGGGTCTATTTTGTCTTGCTACCCTTGGGAAAATAAAAAATTGGGGGTGAAAAGATCATTTTTGTGAAAAAAAAATGATTTTTAATTTTTTCGGCTCTACGTTATAAACTTGTGTGAAGCACTTGGGGGTTCAAAGTGTTGACCACACACCTAGATAAGTTCCTTAGGGGGTCTAGTTTCCAAAATGGTGTCACTTGTGGGGGGTTTCCACTGTTTAGGCACATCAGGGGCTCTCCAAACGCGACATGGTGTCCGATCTCAATTCCAGAGAATTCTATGTTGAAAAAGTCAAATGCGCTCCTTCCCTTCTGAGCTCTACTGTGCACCCAAACAGAGGTTTACCCCCACATACGGGGTATCGACATACTCAGGACAAATTGCACAACAACTTTTGGGGTCTATTTTGTCTTGCTACCCTTGGGAAAATAAAAAATTGGGGGTGAAAAGATCATTTTTGTGAAAAAAAAATGATTTTTAATTTTTTCGGCTCTACGTTATAAACTTGTGTGAAGCACTTGGGGGTTCAAAGTGTTGACCACACACCTAGATAAGTTCCTTAGGGGGTCTAGTTTCCAAAATGGTGTCACTTGTGGGGGGTTTCCACTGTTTAGGCACATCAGGGGCTCTCCAAACGCGACATGGTGTCCGATCTCAATTCCAGAGAATTCTATGTTGAAAAAGTCAAATGGCGCTCCTTCCCTTCTGAGCTCTACTGTGCACCCAAACAGAGGTTTACCCCCACATACGGGGTATCGACATACTCAGGACAAATTGCACAACAACTTTTGGGGTCTATTTTGTCTTGCTACCCTTGGGAAAATAAAAAATTGGGGGTGAAAAGATCATTTTTGTGAAAAAAAAATGATTTTTAATTTTTTCGGCTCTACGTTATAAACTTGTGTGAAGCACTTGGGGGTTCAAAGTGTTGACCACACACCTAGATAAGTTCCTTAGGGGGTCTAGTTTCCAAAATGGTGTCACTTGTGGGGGGTTTCCACTGTTTAGGCACATCAGGGGCTCTCCAAACGCGACATGGTGTCCGATCTCAATTCCAGAGAATTCTATGTTGAAAAAGTCAAATGGCGCTCCTTCCCTTCTGAGCTCTACTGTGCACCCAAATAGTGGTCCCTCCCCACATATGGGGTATCGGCATTCTCCGGACAAATTGAACAACAAATGAGGGGTGCAGTTTTTAGAATGGTGTCAATTTTGGGCATTTTCTGCTACATAGACCCCTCAAACTGACTTCAAATGTGAGGTGGTCCCTAAAAAAAATGGTTTTGTAAATTTTGCTGTAAAAATAAGAAATTGCTGGTCAAATTTTAACCCTTATAACTCCCTAATAATTTTTTTTTTTTTTTCCAAAATTGTGCTGATGTAAAGTAGACATATGGGAAATGTTATTTATTGACCATTTTGTGTGACATATCTCTCTGATGTAAGGGCATAAAAATTCAAAGTTTGAAAATTGCAACATTTTCAAAATTTTCGCCATATTTCCGTTTTTTTAATAAATAAACGCAAGTAATATCGAAGAAATGTTACCACTAACATGAAGTGCAATATGTCACGAAAAAACAATCTCAGAATCAGCGGGATCCGTTGAAGCGTTCCAGAGTTATAACCTCATAAAGTGACAGTGGTCAGAATTGTAAAAATTGGCCTGGTCATTAAGTACCAAATTGGCTCTGTCACTAAGGGGTTAAATATAAAAATCATGTTTTCAAACGACAGCATTTGCTCTTATATTTTCTCCCCTGATTTTTCATCACTCTGGGCTATGCTTTGTATGTATTTCCTTGTTTAATATAGCCGAGCTTTTTTTCTACTTATTGATAGTCGTTTGTATCTATTGATATTTTTTACATCCAAGCATGATTATTCTGACATTTTCAATGACATAAATTTTCATGTCCTTTTCCTCTGGCAATGTCACCTTTTTTCTGCTATAGACTCACTTTGTATACACATTTTTATCCCTTTCTTTTCCTTAATAAAGATTTATACATGTTTTCATACAATTCTGTGTCATATTTTTTTCTGAAATCCATTATATTTAGATAGGGTATGCAATAAATTAAGGAGAAATAGTAATGTACAAGCAATCAAACAGGTAAACTAAGTGAATGGCCAGATGTCTATTCAAAGTGCAGATGAATCTCCACACACCCGTGTGGGGCCAATGGCCACACAATTATGAAACAAAATTATGCATCAATTGACAATTGTGGTAGGTGAGGGCTTAACAAGCTGTCCAAATAATCAATCAGTTATGTTAATCAATACACTGTATGTGCAGCAACAAAAATTACCTGATGCAGGAAAGATGTATTTATCAACAAGTAGAGACATCAATATATACAGCTCTGGCACAAATTAAGAGACCACTGCAAAATGTTCAGTCTGATTTTCCTCTTTATAGGTATATTTTTGAATAAAATGTAAATTGTTCTTTTATTCTATAAACTTCTGACAACATGTCTCCTAATTTCCAAGCAATAAATGGTGTGTTTTTTTATGAAAAGGTGAAATGGTCGAAAAAAAAAAACCTGTGCTTTCAGACCTCAAAAAATGCAAAGATAACAAGTTCATAGTCATTTAGAAACAACAATACTAATGTTTTAATTCAGGAAGAGTTCAGAAATCAATATTTTGTGGAATAACTATGATTGTTAATCACAGCTTTCATGCGTCTTGGCATGCTTTCCACCAGCCTTTCACACTGCTTCTGGCGCAAAAATGTGAGCAGTTCTTCTTTGTTTGATGGCTTGTGACTATCCATCATCCTCTTCATTATATTCCAGATGTTTTCAATGTGGCTCAGGTTTGGAGATTCGGCTGTTCATGACAGGGTTTTCATGTGGTGGTCTCTTAATTTTTTGCCAGAGCTGTATATTAAGAAAATATATATTAGAAGGAATAAAAAGATTACCGTAAGTGTTAAAAATACCCACTCCATAACAGAGGTAATTATGTCATCAAAACAGCTATAGATATCTAAGGATGATAAAGAGACATGGACAAGAGCAGGTCAACACTCCTCCCCACTGGTGACAGGCCAACACCATCCCTCCACTGCTAGAAGATCAGGACCCCTTCTCTCTTCTCTGTTATCTGATTGAAAAATCTCTCCAACTCCAACTTCACTGGTAACAGCATCAACACCCCTAACACCACTGGTAGCAGTGTAGCAAGAAGCAGTAAAATCCCTGAAGAGTCCTGGCAGGATGTGCCATTAACAAGGAGACTACCACCTGCTGGTCAGACAAAATCAGGTAGAACCAAATTGTGCTGTAAGATTTGCAGGGGGAGCAACTTTGTGTGCTGGACCTGATCAGGTGACCCACAGGAAGGACTCACTTGACATAAAAGTCCTGCACATCAAACCGCAGGCAGATTTGGTGCCAGAAAATCAACGAAGTCAAGGTGTCAGCCATCACCCCACAAGGCCTGGAATCTGCACAGGAGAACTCTGAGTTCTGCCTGTGCTAGTTGGGACAACGATTCGTGCCCCACGCCAGTAAAGCTCAAGAGGCCAGACATCGCCTGTCACGAGCCTGAGGCCTAGTCCACTCCTTTCCAATCCTGAGAGACTTCCGTCAATGGTCAAGCCAAGAAGATCCTTGAGGAGACTGCCACAGGCTGGATGCGACTGTGACTGCAGAAAGACAATGCATGTGAGCAGGGCCATTACTTCCAGATATCCACTATGGTACCAGGGTCGGTGCCGCTGGTTGGTGCGTGGGAGGCTCTACGGGCTCTGATAGACTATATCAAAGAGAGACTTGCAGCATAGTGAGAAATCCTGGTGACCACCGCTGGGGCCAGATTTACAAAGTGAGTACTTACATGGTGGCTCCCATGACTGTGCGCACCACTATTGTGAACAGAACATTGACAATAGATAATAGCTTCCTTTGGTTTTCCAAGTTTATTGTTATCTTTGTTTGAATGTTAATCTGCCTAGCTAGTAACAATAATTGTTTAAAGCTACTTTAAATCACTGTATATAGTGATGATCGAGTTTTCCCGAGCACGCTCGGGTGGTCTCCGAGTATTTATGACTGCTCGGAGATTTCGTTTTCAATGCCTCGGCAGCATGTTTTACAGCTACTAGCCTGCTTGATAACATGTGGGGATTACCTAGCAACCAGGCAACCCTCACGTGTATTCAGCCTGGCTAATAGCTGTAAATCATTCAGCTGCCGTGATGAAAATGAAATCTCTGAACACTCATAAATACTCCGAGGTCAACCGAGCATGCTTGGGAAAACCCGAGCAACGAGTACACTCGCTCATCACTAACTGTATATAAATAGAACTATAACCATCCCTGACTGCTTTTGCCTTGTGCCCCTGTCCATTGCATCCAGACACCTGCATTACAGCCGCACCTACACTCCTCCCCAAGGACACACTCTGGTTGCAGATCAACTCCAGATAAACTTATGCAGATGGAATTGATAAAGCAGGGCCATCATTATCAGTGCAGTGCAACTGGGAAGCTGCCAGACATTTCTTCAAAGTGTTCCAGGAGCAGTGCGTCAACACAACAACATGAGTCTACATGCTACTCCTACTACTGTCAACAGCTTGAGTGGCAAAAGTATGATACTGTTTACAAGAAAAGCATGGCACAGATTATACAGTATGTGCTTTATGTGCGGTGCACAAGACTCACATTTCTCTAGCAGATCTCCATGCTTCCAGAACCAGGAACAGCCACACATAAATTGGGGGACACCAGATTCAAGTTACCGAGTTCAACTTTACTTTCAAGTACAATAGATGACAAGATGCAGTATTGGGCCCAACCTTCTTTTCCACAAATCCAAAGCACAGTACCTTTTCATGCTCTCTGTGTTTTCAGCATGAACTATCCCTCCACTTACTAGCTCCTTCAGCCCCAGGGATTTTCTCTCAGGCTCTCCAATACTCACAAGATCTGCCATTTTCCCCTCACATGCTTAATAAGTACTTCTTGTGCCTCCAGCCAACTGCTCTTGAACTTTCTTTTTCTCACTCTAATACTGAACACAATCTGATCTAATCAGGAAATGCTTTCCCTTTTTTGTTTGACCTTTCCCCTCCCATGGACTGGTCCCTAACATAATAACTGTATCCTAACTCGTACACTATATCTTACCACCAATATGATCACCATTGCACATCGCCTTTCCAAACCTAGCCTCTAAGTCTTATACTAAACCTTATGTCCTAAAAATGACTCTATACTTTCTCTATACACTACACATTACTTACATTACTCATTAGTTATGTAACATTACAAGAACCGCATAAAGTAGTGCAATTCTATGCAATTCTACATTTTACACCACTCATAAAAATACAATAAAACCATATGTCACAACACATATTCTACAAACGTTGCCTTGCATATGGCAGAAAGGCATACCCTTGCAATAGCATAGCCCACTGTGTTTCTGAACTTGTGTTCCCTTAGTCTCAATTTGATCAGCATTATCATAGTCCAGATGCAAATACCAGTGGACTACACTGATGGAAAAGAAAGTCATTATCTCCCTGTTCCACCATTGAGCCTGTCCTTCTGAGAATGCAGCAGGATTGATTACATCACTACACTGGGCTAGCTGTAGAGCTCAGTACACAGCACAGTCTGACTGGAACAGTGAAATAATTGGTTTAGGTCAGTAGCTTTTTTTTTAAATTGTCAGTTCTTGTGGTACAATGTGGGAAAATCATGCTGCGTGGAACACTATGTGGTGACTAGGGTTGAGCGACCTTGACCTTTTTAGAGTCGAGCCGGGTTTCGCGAAACCCGACTATCTTAAAAGTCGAGTCGAGTGGAATCGGCCGCTTATCGCGAAAAGTCGGGTATCGACCGAAACACGAAACCCAATGCAAGTCAATGGGGGAGCATAGTCGGCAGTAAGTGGAGGCCAGGAAAACACCTGCACTGCCCATTTTAATAGCAAAAACATCCATTCTTGTTACAGAAGCTTGTCAATCGTAATTTAGCTTATAATAATTGGAAGGCATTTGAAATTGGGGGTCATTTGGCTAAAGTTGTGGGGGGTAGGGCTGGTTCAAGTAATTAGTGGGCCCAGTAAATCTGGACCACGTCACGGCAGTGGAGCAGGGAGAGGTAAGTATTTCAACTTTGCAAGTGCTGTGATCCTGAGCAAGCAGGGGGGGCCCACTCGTTGGCATTGGCACTGGCAGAGGGCCCCTCAAAGTACAGCGGTGTGTTTGCACGGCGGGGGCGCCTCCCACCGGCAGCAACACTTTTACGTACTATGAGAGGTCCTGTGCCAGTGACGTCGCCAACGAGTATTCCTCCCCCCACCTGATGAAGAAACCTGCACCTTCATCTGCACCTTCCTCTTTGTCCCCGTGTAAGGTGGTATGGTATGCGGGAAGGGGGACCTGACTTTCAGCATGGTCACAATCTTGCAGTGTAACGTGCACGGGGAATGTTGCATTATGGGTCAATGTACCAGCAGACTCATCTATCACTGGCTGAGCAATGGGCAGGATGAGGGGGAAACAGATATGGGCCCAAAGAATAAAGTGGGCTAAATGCAGTTCAAAATTGTTAACAGGACTAACCAGGGGGCATTGTTTTGTTCAGTGGAAGACAACTGGAATGAGAGGCTGACACAGAGAGTAGGCCCAAATCTGTAAGTAGTCTAAATGCAGTTCAAAATTGGCAAGAGTAGTAAACAGGCGGCACAGCTTTGTTCAGTGGAGGAGAACAGCAAGGAGTGGCAGACACCGATAGTAGGCCCCAACCCAACTAGTAGGCCAAATGCAGTCTAACATTAACAACTACTTAACGAGAGCCTGAAAATGGAATTTCAGGACAGGAAACCAGGAGAACAGCAAGGAGCGGCAGACACTGTTAGTAGGCCCCAAACCAACTAGTACGCCAAATGCAGTTGTTCCATTTAACAACTATTTAACAAGAGCCTGAAGATAGAAGCTCAGGAAAGGCAACCTGGAGAACACCTTGGAGCGGAAGACACCGTCTCTACAACCCAGACCCAACTTGTAGGCCTAATGCAGTGTTGTTTCAACAACTACTTAACGAGAGCTAGAAGATCGAAGCTATGGAGAGGCAACCTGGAGAACACCTTGGAGCGGAAGACACCGTCTCTATGACCCAGACCCAACTTGTATGCATAATGTAGTGTTGTTTCAACAACTACTTAACACGAGCATGAAAATTGAAGCAATGGAGAGGCAACCTGGAAAACACCTTGGAGCGGAGGACACCGTCTCTACAACCCAGACTCAACTTGTAGGCCTAATGCAGTGTAGTTTTCAACAACTACTAAACGAGAGTAGGAAGATCGAAGCAATGGCGAGGAAACCTGGGGAACACCTTGGAGTGGGACACACCGTCTCTACACCCCATACCCAATTTGTAGGCCTAATGCAATGTAGTTTGCAACAACTACTAAACGAGAGTAGGAAGATCGAAGCAATGTGGACGAAACCTGGGGAACACCTTGGAGTGTAACACACCGTCTCTCTACACCCCATACCCAATTTGTAGGCCTAATGCAGTGTAGTTTGCAACAACTACTAAACGAGAGTAGGAAGATCGAAGCAATGGCGAAGAAACCTGTGGGGAACACCTTGAAGTGGGACACACCGTCTCTACACCCCATACCCAATTTGTAGGCCTAATGCAGTGTAGTTTGCAACAACTACTAAACGAGAGCCGGAAGATCGAAGCTCAGGAAAGGCAACCTGGAGAACACCTTGGAGTGGAACACACCATCTCTCTACACCCCATACCCAATTTGTAGGCCTAATGCAGTAGCACTTGCGGATTACTGCAACATTTTTTCAAACTGAGTGTTTTTGGTTTTACTATTCTCTTTTGTGTCGTCAGGTTTTTTGGTGGTGTGTGAACATGATCATACAGACTTGTTCACTGTGCAAGTAGCCCATGTGTTCCTGTTTCCATAATTGTTCTCTTGTGTCTACAAGACTGGGGAGTTCCACCACTCCTCTTGGGCTATCTGCACAAAAGCTGTTCTACCCTGTATGCACACATGGATTTTTCCTCTCTGAACCCTGTTCACACAGGTAATATACAGATGATCAGGTTTTTAAATACATCAGATAGGGATTGCATACATTAGTTAGGACTGCTCTGATAAGGGTATACCGTGAAGTTTGGTAGAGCAGCTTAGTATACATTTTTTGCAAAAAACGTATCAACCAAATACCCTGTTTTTTACATCGTTTACTAGCACTTGCGGATTACTGCAACATTTTTTCAAACTGAGTGTTTTTGGTTTTACTATTCTCTTTTGTGTCGTCAGGTTTTTTGGTGGTGTGTGAACATGATCATACAGACTTGTTCACTGTGCAAGTAGCCCATGTGTTCCTGTTTCCATAATTGTTCTCTTGTGTCTACAAGACTGGGGAGTTCCACCACTCCTCTTGGGCTATCTGCACAAAAGCTGTTCTACCCTGTATGCACACATGGATTTTTCCTCTCTGAACCCTGTTCACACAGGTAATATACAGATGATCAGGTTTTTAAATACATCAGATAGGGATTGCATACATTAGTTAGGACTGCTCTGATAAGGGTATACCGTGAAGTTTGGTAGAGCAGCTTAGTATACATTTTTTGCAAAAAACGTATCAACCAAATACCCTGTTTTTTACATCTTTTACTAGCACTTGCGGATTACTGCAACATTTTTTCAAACTGAGTGTTTTTGGTTTTACTATTCTCTTTTGTGTCGTCAACTACTAAACGAGAGTATGAAGATCGAAGCAATGGCGAGGAAACCTGGGGAACACCTTGGAGTGGGACACACCGTCTCTACACCCCATACCCAATTTGTAGGCCTAATGCAGTGTAGTTTGCCACAACTACTAAACGAGAGTAGGAAGATCGAAGCAATGTGGACGAAACCTGGGGAACACCTTGGAGTGTAACACACCGTCTCTCTGCACCCCATACCCAATTTGTAGGCCTAATGCAGTGTAGTTTGCAACAACTACTAAACGAGAGTAGGAAGATCGAAGCAATGGCGAGGAAACCTGGGGAACACCTTGGAGTGGGACACACCGTCTCTACACCCCATACCCAATTTGTAGGCATAATACAGTGTAGTTTGCAACAACTACTAAACAAGAGTAGGAAGATCGAAGCAATGTGGACGAAACCTGGGGAACACCTTGGAGTGTAACACACCATCTCTCTACACCCCATACCCAATTTGTAGGCCTAATGCAGTGTAGTTTGCAACAACTACTAAACGAGAGTAGGAAGATCGAAGCAATGGCGAGGAAACCTGGGGAACACCTTGGAGTGGGACACACCGTCTCTACACCCCATACCCAATTTGTAGGCCTAATGCAGTTTAGTTTGCAACAACTACTAAACGAGAGTAGGAAGATCGAAGCAATGGAGAGGAAGCCTGGGGCACACCTTGAGGCGGCAGACACCGTTAGTAGGCCCTACCAAAGTAGTAGCCCCAATGCAGTTTTAAAATTCTTAGAGGCTGAAAACAAGACTATTGACGCTCTGCTTTTTTCAAAGGAGGACAGCTGTATTGAGTGGCGCAGACAGACACAGGTAGTAGGCCTTAAACCAAAAATGTGGCTCACTGCAGTTTAAAAAAGGTTACAGGGGTACACAGGCAGCATTGCTCTGGGCAGAGGAGGACAATTTCAATAGAGGACCGCAGACAGACTTTGTACGCCTACTATTTAAAAAAGGATGCTCTATGCAATTAAAAATAGGTTCCAGGGGTCCACGGGCAGCAGTGGTGTGGTCAGTGGACAAGTATTGGAAGGAGGGACCGCAGACAGGCGTAGTAGGCCTAACATAACAAAATTAGGTTGTAGGCACTTTAAAATTGGTTCCAGGGGTACACGTGCAGCAGTGGTGTGGTCAGCGGAGGATAATTTGAATTAGGGACTGCAGACAGACTTTGTAGGCTGTCCCCTGTGGACCATGCATCCAACACATTAACCCAGTGCGCCGTAATGGACACGTAACTTTTTGTGGACATGCCTACTGGTCCATGCGTCTCTTGTCAGGTGCACCTTTCTACTGTTTGATTGCCTGAGTGCTATGACAATGCAGACTTTTTCATGCCGGTGGAGGGCTGGGATGGCTTTTCTTGCAAAAGAAATGTCGACTGGGTAGCTTGAACTGCGTACAGCGTAGTTCATCTGGGCTTTCTAAATATAAAACAAAGAAAAAAAGGAGGCTCCATGCACTTTCAGCTGGGTTCCAGGGGTACACAGGCAGCATTGGTCTGGTCAGTGGAGAACTATTGGAAGGAAGGCCCGCAGACAGGCTTCGAAGGCCTAACATAATAAAATTGGGCTGTAGGCACTTTATAATTGGTTCCAGGGGTACACGGGCAGCAGTAGACAGGTCAGTGGAGGCCTAGTGGAAGGAGGCACCGCAGACAGGCTTCGAAGGCCTAACATAAAAAAATTGGGCTGTAGGCACTTTTAAATAGGTTCCAGGGGTACACGGGCAGCAGTGGTCTGGTCAGTGGAGGAGTAGTAGAAAGAAGGGACCGCAGACAGGCTTCGAAGGCCTAACATAAAAAAATTGGGCTGTAGGCACTTTTAAATAGGTTCCAGGGGTACACGGGCAGCAGTGGTCTGGTCAGTGGAGGAGTAGTAGAAAGAAAGGACTGCAGACAGGCTTCGAAGGCCTAACATAAAAAATTTGGGCTGTAGGCACTTTTAAATAGGTTCCAGGGGTACACGGGCAGCAGTGGTCTGGTCAGTGGAGGAGTAGTAGAAAGAAGGGACCGCAGACAGGCTTCGAAGGTCTAACATAAAAAAATTGGACTGTAGGCACTTTTAAATAGGTTCCAGGGGTACACGGGCAGCAGTGGTCTGGTCAGTGGAGGAATAGTAGAAAGAACGGAAAGCAGACAAGCTTCAAAGGCCTAACATAATAAAATTGGGCTGTAGGCACTTTATAATTTGTTCCAGGGGTACACGGGCAGCAGTAGACAGGTCAGTGGAGGCCTAGTGGAAGGAGGGACCGCAGACAGGCTTCGAAGGCCTAACATAATAAAATTGGGCTGTAGGCACTTTAGAATTGGTTCCAGGGGTGCACGGGCAGCAGTAGACTGGTCAGTGGAGGCCTAGTGGAAGGAGGGACCGTAGACAGGCTTCGAAGGCCTAACATAATAAATTAGGGATGTGGGCACTTTAACATTGGTTCCAGGGGTACACGGGCAGCAGTAGACTGGTCAGTGGAGGCCTAGTGGAAGGAGGGACCGCAGACAGGCTTCGAAGACCTAACATAATAAAATTTGGCTGTAGACACTTTAAAATTGGTTCCAGGGGTACACGGGCAACAGTAGACAGGTCAGTGGAGGCCTAGTGGAAGGAGGGACCGCAGACAGGCTTCGAAGGCCTAACATAAATAAATTGGGCTGTATGCACTTTTAAATAGGTTCCAGGGGTACACGGGCAGCAGTGGTCTGGTCAGTGGAGGAGTAGTAGAAAGAAGGGACCGCAGACAGGCTTCGAAGGCCTAACATAAATAAATTGGGCTGTATGCACTTTTAAATAGGTTCCAGGGGTACACGGGCAGCAGTGGTCTGGTCAGTGGAGGAGTAGTAGAAAGAATGGACCGCAGACAGGCTTCGAAGGCCTAACATAAAAAAATTGGGCTGTAGGCACTTTTAAATAGGTTCCAGGGGTACACGTGCAGCAGTGGTCTGGTCAGTGGAGGAGTAGTAGAAAGAAGGGACCGCAGACAGGCTTCGAAGGCCTAACATAAAAAAATTGGGCTGTAGGCACTTTTAAATAGGTTCCAGGGGTACACGGGCAGCAGTGGTCTGGTCAGTGGAGGAGTAGTAGAAAGAACGGACCGCAGACAGGCTTCGAAGGCCTAACATAATAAAATATGGCTGTAGGCACTTTAGAATTGGTTCCAGGGGTGCACGGGCAGCAGTAGACTGGTCAGTGGAGGCCTAGTGGAAGGAGGGACCGCAGACAGGCTTCGAAGGCCTGGCATAATAAATTAGGGCTGTGGGCACTTTAACATTGGTTCCAGGGGTACACGGGCAGCAGTAGACTGGTCAGTGGAGGCCTAGTGGAAGGAAGGACCGCAGACAGGTCTAACACAATAAATTAGGGCTGTAGGCACTTTAACATTGGTTCCAGGGGAACAGGGGCAGCAGTAGACAGGTGTTATGAACAGGTGATTCAGAACCACAATGGACCTAGTGGTTAAGAGCACACAAAGTCACCTGATAGTTACTAACATAGGACGAGCTCTGAGACATGGGAACTCTGCTGACCGCAATCCCTAATCCTATCATACCACACTAGAGGTAGCCGTGGATTGCGCCTAACGCTCCCTATGCAACTCGGCACAGCCTGAGAAACTAACTAGCCCTGAAGATAGAAAAATAAGCCTACCTTGCCTCAGAGAAATTCCCCAAAGGAAAAGGCAGCCCCCCACATATAATGACTGTGAGTTAAGATGAAAATACAAACACAGAGATTAAATAGATTTTAGCAAAGTGAGGCCCGACTTACTGAATAGACCGAGGATAGGAAAGATAGCTTTGCGGTCAACACAAAAACCTACAAACAACCATGCAGAGGGGGCAAAAAGACCCTCCGCACCGACTAACGGTACGGAGGTGCTCCCTCTGCGTCTCAGAGCTTCCAGCAAGCAAGAAAAACCAATATAGCAAGCTGGACAGAAAATATAGCAAACAAAAGTAACACAAGCAGAACTTAGCTTATGCAGGGCAGACAGGCCACAAGAACGATCCAGGACAGAGCCAGACTAATACTGGAACATTGACTGGAGGCCAGGAACAAAGAACTAGGTGGAGTTAAATAGAGCAGCACCTAACGACTTAGCCTCGTCACCTGAGGAAGGAAACTCAGAAGCCGCAGCCCCACTCACATCCACCAGCGGAAGCTCATAGACAGAACCAGCCG
This sequence comes from Ranitomeya imitator, assembly GCF_032444005.1. NCBI lineage: Eukaryota > Metazoa > Chordata > Amphibia > Anura > Dendrobatidae > Ranitomeya > Ranitomeya imitator. The sequence continues at coordinate 509,797,896 of NC_091282.1, read as the reverse complement.
AAGTACCACTCATGACCACAGGAGGGAGCTTGATCACAGAATTCACAACAGTACCCCCCCCTTGAGGAGGGGTCACCGAACCCTCACCAGAGCCCCCAGGCCGACCAGGATGAGCCAAATGAAAGGCACGAACCAGATCGGCAGCATGAACATCAGAGGCAAAGACTCAGGAATTATCTTCCTGACCATAACCCTTCCACTTAACCAGGTACTGAAGTTTCCGTCTCGAAATACGAGAATCCAAAATCTTCTCCACTATATACTCCAACTCCCCCTCAACCAAAACCGGGGCAGGAGGATCAACGGATGGAACCACAGGTGCCACGTATCTCCGCAACAATGACCTATGGAATACGTTATGGATGGAAAAAAAAGCCGGAAGGATCAAACGAAAAGACACAGGATTAAGAACCTCAGAAATCCTATACGAACCAATGAAACGAGGCTTAAACTTAGGAGAGGAAACCTTCATAGGAATATAACGAGATGACAACCAAACCAAATCCCCAACACGAAGTCGGGGACCCACACAGCGCCTGTGGTTAGCGAAACGTTGAGTCTTCTCCTGAGACAATGTCAAATTGTCCACCACATGAGTCCAAATCTGCTGCAACCTATCCACCACAGTATCCACACCAGGACAGTCCGAAGACTCAACCTGCCCTGAAGAGAAACGAGGATGGAAACCAGAATTGCAGAAAAACGGCGAAACCAAAGTAGCCGAGCTGGCCCGATTATTAAGGGTGAACTCAGCCAAAGGCAAAAAGGACACCCAATCATCCTGATCGGCAGAAACAAAACATCTCAGATATGTTTCCAAGGTCTGATTGGTTCGTTCAGTTTGGCCATTTGTCTGAGGATGGAAAGCCGAGGAAAAAGACAAATCAATGCCCATCCTAGCACAAAAGGCTCGCCAAAACCTCGAAACAAACTGGGAACCTCTGTCAGAAACGATGTTCTTCGGAATGCCATGTAAACGAACCACATGCTGGAAGAACAATGGCACCAAATCAGAGGAGGAAGGCAATTTAGACAAGGGTACCAAATGGACCATCTTCGAGAAGCGATCACAAACAACCCAAATGACCGACATTTTTTGAGAGACATAGAGATATGTGTCCAGGGCCTCTTCGGGACTGGCAAGGGCAAAAGCAACCCACGGGCACGAGAACAGCAGGGCTTAGCCCGAGCACAAATCCCAAAGGACTGCACAAACGAACGCACATCCTGCGACAGAGACGGCCACCAAAAGGATCTAGCCACCAAATCTCTGGTACCAAAGATTCCAGGATGACCAGACAACACCGAACAATGAACCTCAGAGATAACTCTACTCGTCCATTTATTAGGGACAAACAGTTTCTCCGCTGGGCAACGGTCAGGTCTATTAGCCTGAAATTTTTGCAGCACCCGCCGCAAATCAGGGGAGATGGCAGACAAAATTACCCCCTCTTTGAGAATACCCGCCGGCTCAGACAAACCCGGAGAGTCGGGCACAAAACTCCTAGACAGGGCATCCGCCTTCACATTTTTAGAGCCCGGAAGGTACGAAACCACAAAGTCAAAACGGGAGAAAAACAGCGACCAACGAGCCTGTCTAGGATTCAACCGTTTGGCAGACTCGAGATAAGTCAAGTTCTTGTGATCAGTCAAGACCACCACGCGATGCTTGGCTCCTTCAAGCCAATGACGCCACTCCTCGAATGCCCACTTCATGGCCAGCAACTCTCGATTGCCAACATCATAATTACGCTCAGCAGGCGAAAACTTCCTGGAAAAGAAGGCGCATGGTTTCATCACCGAGCCATCAGAACTTCTTTGCGACAAAACAGCCCCTGATCCAATCTCAGAAGCATCAACCTCGACCTGGAACGGGAGCGAAACATCTGGTTGACACAACACAGGGGCAGAAGAAAAACAACGCTTCAACTCTTGAAAAGCTTCCACAGCAGCAGAAGACCAATTGACCACATCAGCACCTTTCTTGGTTAAATCAGTCAACGGTTTAGCAATACTAGAAAAATTATTGATGAAGCGACGATAAAAATTAGCAAAGCCCAGGAACTTTTGCAGACTCTTCTGAGATGTCGGCTGAGTCCAATCATAAATGGCCTGAATTTTAACAGGGTCCATCTCGATAGTAGAAGGGGAAAAAATGAAACCCAAAAATGAAACCTTCTGAACACCAAAGAGACACTTTGACCCCTTCACAAACAAAGAATTCGCACGCAGGACCTGGAACACCATTCTGACCTGCTTCACGTGAGACTCCCAATCATCCGAGAAGACCAAAATTTCATCCAAGTATACAATCAGGAATTTATCCAGGTACTCTCGGAAGATGTCATGCATAAAGGACTGAAACACTGATGGAGCATTAGAAAGCCCGAATGGCATAACCAGGTACTCAAAATGGCCCTCGGGCGTATTAAATGCTGTTTTCCATTCATCGCCCTGTTTAATGCGCACAAGATTATACGCACCACGAAGATCTATCTTGGTGAACCAACTAGCCCCCTTAATCCGAGCAAACAAATCAGACAGCAGCGGCAAGGGGTACTGAAATTTGACCGTGATTTTATTTAGAAGGTGGTAATCAATACAAGGTCTCAGCGAACCATCCTTCTTGGCCACAAAAAAGAACCCTGCTCCCAATGGCGACGACGACGGGCGAATATGACCCTTCTCCAAGGATTCTTTTACGTAACTCCGCATAGCGGCGTGCTCAGGCACAGACAAATTAAACAGTCGACCTTTAGGAAACTTACTACCAGGAATCAAATCGATAGCACAATCACAATCCCTATGCGGAGGTAGGGCACTGGACTTGGGCTCATCAAATACATCCCGGTAATCCGACAAGAACTCTGGGACCTCAGAAGGGGTGGATGATGAAATAGACAGAAATGGAACATCACCATGTACCCCCTGACAACCCCAGCTGGACACAGACATTGATTTCCAATCCAATACTGGGTTATGGACTTGTAGCCATGGCAACCCCAACACAACCACATCATGCAGATTATGCAACACTAAAAAGCGAATATCCTCCTGATGCTCAGGAGCCATGCACATGGTTAGCTGGGTCCAGTACTGAGGCTTATTCTTGGCCAAAGGCGTTGCATCAATTCCTCTCAATGGAATAGGATACTGCAAGGGCTCCAAGAAAAACCCACAGCGCCTAGCATACTCCAAGTCCATCAAATTCAGGGCAGCGCCTGAATCCACAAATGCCATGACAGAATAGGATGACAAAGAGCAGATCAAAGTAACGGACAAAAGAAATTTCGACTGTACTGTACCAATGGTGGCAGACCTAGCGAACCGCTTAGTGCGCCTAGGACAATCGGAGATAGCATGAGTGGAATCACCACAGTAAAAACACAGCCCATTCCGTCGTCTGTGTTCTTGCCGTTCAGCTCTGGTCAAAGTCCTATTGCATTGCATAGGTCAGGTTTATGCTCAGATAATACCGCCAAATGGTGCACAGTTTTATGCTCACGCAAGCGTCGACCGATCTGAATGGCCAAAGACATAGACTCATTCAGACCAGCAGGCGTAGGAAATCCCACCATGACATCCTTAAGGGCTTCAGAGAGACCCTTTCTGAAAATTGCTGCCAGAGCACATTCATTCCATTGAGTGAGCACAGACCACTTCCTAAATTTCTGACAATATATCTCTACCTCATCCTGACCCTGACACAGAGCCAGCAAGATTTTCTCTGCCTGATCCACTGAATTAGGTTCATCATAAAGCAATCCAAGCGCCAGGAAAAACGCATCAATATCACATAATGCAGGATCTCCTGGCGCAAGGGAAAATGCCCAGTCTTGAGGGTCGCCACGTAATAAAGAAATAATGATCTTTACTTGTTGAACTGGGTCACCAAAGGAGCGGGGTTTCAAAGCCAGAAATAGTTTACAATTATTTTTGAAATTCAGAAACTTAGCTCTATCTCCAGAAAATAACTCAGGAATAGGAATTTTAGGTTCTAACATAGGATTCTGAACCACTAAATCTTGAATGTTCTGAACACTTATAGCGAGATTATCCATCAAAGAGGACAGACCTTGAATGTCCATGTCTACACCTGTGTTCTGAACCACCCTGATGTAAAGGGGAAAAGAAAGACAAAACACAGTGCAAAGAAAAAAAAAATGGTCTCAGGACTTCTCTTTTCCCTCTATTGAGAAGCATTAGTACTTTGGGCCTCCAGTACTGTTATGAACAGGTGATTCAGAACCACAATGGACCTAGTGGTTAAGAGCACACAAAGTGACCTGATAGTTACTAACATAGGACGAGCTCTGAGACGTGGGAACTCTGCTGACCGCAATCCCTAATCCTATCATACCACACTAGAGGTAGCCGTGGCTTGCGCCTAACGCTCCCTATGCAACTCGGCACAGCCTGAGAAACTAACTAGCCCTGAAGATAGAAAAATAAGCCTACCTTGCCTCAGAGAAATTCCCCATAAGGAAAAGGCAGCCCCCCACATATAATGACTGTGAGTTAAGATGAAAATACAAACACAGAGATGAAATAGATGTTAGCAAAGTGAGGCCCGACTTACTGAATAGACCGAGGATAGGAAAGATAGATTTGCGGTCAACACAAAAACCTACAAACAACCACGCAGAGGGGGCAAAAAGACCCTCCGCACCGACTAACGGTACGGAGGTGCTCCCTCTGCGTCTCAGAGCTTCCAGCAATCAAGAAAAACCAATATAGCAAGCTGGACAGAAAATATAGCAAACAAAAGTAACACAAGCAGAACTTAGCTTATGCAGGGCAGACAGGCCACAAGAACGATCCAGGAGAGAGCCAGACCAATACTGGAACATTGACTGGAGGCCAGGAACAAAGAACTAGGTGGAGTTAAATAGAGCAACACCTAACGACTTAGCCTCGTCACCTGAGGAAGGAAACTCAGAAGCCGCAGCCCCACTCACATCCACCAGCGGAAGCTCATAGACAGAACCAGCCGAAGTACCACTCATGACCACAGGAGGGAGCTTGATCACAGAATTCACAACAGACAGGTCAGTGGAGGCCTAGTGGAAGGAGGGACCGCAGACAGGCTTCGAAGGCCTAACATAATAAAATTGGGCTGTAGGCACTTTGAATTCTCTTGCAGGGGTACACAGGCAGTGGGCACCATTGGTGTTGTCAGCGATGGCCGATTGTAATGAGTGTCTGCCAGTTAGTAGTCCCAAAAAATCAATACATGTTAATGTCTCGCATTACAACAAAAAGAAAAACCAAAAGGGTGCAATCATTAGGTACAGGGTTGGGCTCCTCTGCGTAGTTTCAGACCTAGTAATTTTGCACAAAGTATTTACTTGGGTAAATATAGGACACTGCCCCTGATTATGTTAAGTACCATCATACATGTCAACACAATGGTATTGTCAGTGGCAGTAATTTACGGATGTCAGCGCATAGACTAAACATAGGTGTAACTGTGAGAGATAATTGTGCAAGTGGTAGAGCAATGTTTGAGCTGGGGGTGGGTGAAATCTCTTGTGGCCGGCGGTACATGCCCAGGGCTCCTCATGTTACAACAGTGTGTCTGACGTTGGGTGCCCACCACCACCGCCAGAGACACTTTATTGTACTATGAGGGACCCAGTGGCAGTGCCGCAGACCAAAAGCGGGCACACCCACCTCTTCAGACAAACAGCACTCTCACGGGTGCTTGCGCCAAGTGGCGATACCACGGCCCCGTGTGGGGAGTTTGGCCATTTAGGGAGGTGTAAACATGTCGTATGCTGGACAATCAGCTGCTGCAAATTACGAGATTGGTTAAGTCATTCAGAGTAGTCCACAGACAATACCTTTTCATAGGAAAGCTAGGTGTCGGCCGGGCAAGGTGGGGAAAAAGAATTCGAAATCCAGTTGTGGTTCATTTTAATGAAGGTTAGATCATCAACATTTTGGGTGGCCAGATGTTGTGAATTCTGTGGCAGAGCTCCCTCCTGTGGTCACAAGTGGTACTTCGGCTGATTCTCTCTGGGAGCTTCCGTTTGTGGAGGAAACTGGTACTGCTGCTTCTGAGTTTCCTTCCTCAGGTGATCTGGTGAGGTCGTTAGGTGCTTCTCTACTTAACCCCACCTAATGCTTTGATTCATGCTTCCTGTCAATGTTCCAGTGTTGGACTTGTGTTTCTCTGGATCATTCCTGTGGCCTGCTGCTCTGCATAGCTAAGTGCTTCTTTGCTATTTGTTGCTATTTTTTCTGTCCAGCTTGTCTATTTGTTTTGCTGGAAGCTCTGGGACGCAAAGGGTGTACCTCCGTGCCGTTAGTTCGATACGGAGGGTCTTTTTTCCCCTTTGCGTGGTCTTCTTTAGGGTTTTGTGTAGACCGCAAAGTTATCTTTCCTATCCTCGTTCTGTCTAGAATATCGGGCCTCACTTTGCTGAATCTATTTCATCCCTACGTTTGTCTTTTCATCTTACTCACAGTCATTATATGGGGGGCTGCCTTTTCCTTTGGGGTATTTCTCTGAGGCAAGGTAGGCTTATTTTTTCTATCTTCAGGCTAGTTAGTTTCTCAGGCTGTGCCGAGTTGCATAGGGAGCTTTAGGCGCAATCCACGGCTGCCTCTAGTTGTGTTTGGAGAGGATCAGGGATTGCGGTCTGCAGAGTTCCCACGTCTCAGAGCTCGTTCTATTATTTTGGGTTATTGTCAGATCACTGTATGTGCTCTGACCTCCATGTCCATTGTGATACTGAATTGCCTTTTATAACAGCCAGACGAGTCCTTTTTTCAGTTAATATTGAACCTGCAGCACTGAATACTCTTTCTGATAGGACACTAGCTGCCAGGCAAGCAAGCTCCTGCAATGCATATTCTGCCAATTCTGGCCAGGTGTCTAATTTGGATGCCCAGTAATCAAATGGGAATGACGGTTGAGGTAGAACATCGATAAGTGATGAAAAATAGTTAGTAACCATACTGGACAAATGTTGTCTCCTGTCACTTTGAATTGATGCAGCAGTACCTGTCCTGTCTGCGGTCATAGCAAAATCACTCCACAACCTGGTCAGAAAATCCCTCTGTCCAATGCCACTTCGGATTTCTGCACCTCTAACACTTCTGTTCTGCTGCCCCCTGCTGCTCGTGTGAGAACGATCAGGGCGCTGTGTGCTGGGAATGCCTGAAGCAAACGGTCAACAAGAGTTGATTGTTTGGTTGCTAATATTAGTTCCAAGTTCTCAGGTGGCATAATATTTTGCAATTTGCCTTTATAGTGAGGATCAAGGAGGCAGGCCAACCAGTAATCGTCATCGTTCATCATTTTAGTAATGCGTGTGTCCCTTTTGAGGATAAGTAAGGCATAATCCGCCATGTGGGCCAAAGTTCCAGTTGTCAAATCTGCGGTTGTGCTGGGTTGAGGGGCAGTTTCATGCAAATCTACGTCACTTGTGTCCCTCAAAAAACCAGAACCCGGCCTTGCCACGCCACCAATTTCCAGTGGCCCCGGAAAAGCTTTCTCATTAAAAATATATTCATCCCCATCATCCTCCTCGTCCTCCTCCTCTTCGCCCGCTACCTCGTCCTGTACACTGCCCTGACTAGACAATGGCTGACTGTCATCAAGGCTTTCCTGTTCCTCTGCTGCAGACGCCTGATTTTTTATGTGCGTCAAACTTTGCATCAGCAGACGCATTAGGGGGATGCTCATGCTTATTATGGCGTTGTCTGCACTAACCAGCCGTGTGCATTCCTCAAAACACTGAAGGACTTGACACATGTCTTGTATCTTTGACCACTGCACACCTGACAACTCCATGTCTGCCATCCTACTGCCTGCCCGTGTATGCGTATCCTCCCACAAAAACATTACAGCCCGCCTCTGTTCGCACAGTCTCTGAAGCATGTGCAGTGTTGAGTTCCACCTTGTTGCAACGTCTATGATTAGGCGATGATGGGGAAGGTTCAAAGACCGCTGATAGGTCTGCATACGGCTGGAGTGTACGGGCGAATGGCGGATATGTGAGCAAAGTCCGCGCACTTTGAGGAGCAGGTCGGATAACCATGGATAAGTTTTCAGGAAGCACTGCACCACCAGGTTTAAGGTGTGAGCCAGGCAAGGAATGTGTTTCAGTTGGGAAAGGGAGATGGCAGCCATGAAATTCCTTCCGTTATCACTCACTACCTTGCCTGCCTCAAGATCTACTGTGCCCAGCCACGACTGCGTTTCTTTCTGCAAGAAATCGGACAGAACTTCCGCGGTGTGTCTGTTGTCGCCCAAACACTTCATAGCCAATACAGCCTGCTGATGCTTGCCAGTAGCTGCCCCATAATGGGACAACTGGTGTGCAACAGTGGCAGCTGCGGATGGAGTGATTGGGCGACTGCGATCTGTGGACGAGCTCTCGCTTCTGCAGGAGGACGAGGAGGAGGAGGAGGGAGTGCGAAAGCCTACAGCCAACTGTTTCCTAGACCGTGGGCTAGGCAGAACTGTCCCGGAATTGCTGTCCCCTGTGGACCCTGCATCCACCACATTCACCCAGTGTGCCGTAATGGACACGTAACGTTCCTGGCCATGCCTACTGGTCCATGCATCTGTTGTCAGGTGCACCTTTGTACTCACAGATTGCCTGAGTGCATGGACGATGGCTTTTCTCGAAAAGAAGTGTCGACTGGGTAGCTCGTAGCGTGGTACAGCGTAGTCCATCAGGGCTTCGAAAGCTTCACTTTCAACTAACCGGTAGGGCATCATCTCTAACGAGATTAGTCTAGCTATGTGGGCGTTCAAACCCTGTGTACGCGGATGCGAGGATAAGTACTTCCTTTTTCTAACCAGAGTCTCATGTAGGGTGAGCTGGACTAGAGAGCTGGAGATCGTGGAACTAGCGGGTGTGCTGGTGGACATGGCAGACTGAGAGACGTTTTGGAGACGGTATTGTTTCCGCCTGTGCCCTAGATGCAGTGTTTCCTACTACGAAACTGGTGATTCCCTGACCCTGACTGCTTTGGCCTGGCAAAGAAACCTGCACAGATACTGCAGGTGGTTCGGAAAATGGTGGCCTTACAGTGACGGCAGGGATGTAGCGTTGGTGAGTAGCTTCATTGGCCGAGGGTGCTACAACCTTAAGGGACGTTTGGTAGTTAGTATAGGCTTGCAAATGCATGGTGGTTAAATGTCTATGCATGCAACTTGTATTCAGACTTTTCAGATTCTGACCTCTGCTTAAGGTAGTTGAACATTTTTGACAGATGACTTTGTGCGGATCAATTGGATGTTGTTTAAAAAAATGCCAGACTGCACTCTTTCGAGCCTCGGATCCCTTTTCAGGCATTGCAGACTGAGCTTTAACCGGATGGACACGCTGTCCTCCAACAGTTTTTGGCTTTGCAACGCGTTTTGTCCCATCTACGGGCCCGGCAGATGGAACCTGTTACGATGTTGATGCCTGCTGCGGCCCCTCCTCCTTCGCTTCAGAACTACTGCCGCCTGCACCCTGTTCCCCCAATGGCTGCCAATCGGGGTCAAAAACTGGGTCATCTATAACCTCCTCTTCTAGCTCGTGCGCAACTTCGTCTGTGTCACCGTGTAAGTCGGTGGTAGAGCGTTCGTGACGGGGCAACATAGTCTCATCAGGGTCTGATTCTGGATCAGTACCCTGCGAGGGCAATGTTGTGGTCTGAGTCAAAGGACCAGCATAGTAGTCTGGCTGTGGCTGTGCATCAGTGCACTCCATGTCAGATTCAACTTGTAATGGGCATGGCCTGTTAACTGCTTCACTTTCTAAGCCAGGGACGGTATGTGTAAAGAGCTCCATGGAGTAACCCGTTGTTTCGCCTGCTGCATCCTTCTCTGTTGTTGTTTTTGCTGAAGAGGACAAGGAAGCCACTTGCCCCTGACCGTGAACATCCACTAACGACGCGCTGCTTTTACATTTACCAGTTTCAAAAGAGGAGGCAAAAGAGCTAGAGGCTGAGTCAGCAAGGTAAGCCAAAACTTGCTCTTGCTGCTCCGGCTTTAAATGCGGTTTTCCTACTCCCAGAAAAGGGAGCGTTCGAGGCCTTCTGTAGCCAGACGACGAACCTGGCTCCACAGCTCCAGGCTTAGGTGCAATATTTTTTTTCCCACGACCACCTGATGCTCCACTACCACTACCATCATTACCAGCTGACAATGAACGCCCACGGCCACGACCTCTTCCACCAGACTTCCTCATTGTTTTAAAAACGTAACCAAAGTAACGGTATTTGTTGCTGTCAAACAACTTACACGGTGAGCTATAACTTCAGAATGATTTAGATATCCCTTTACAGGTGGGTGAGACCGCAAAGAAAATCAGGCACAATGTTACACACTCTGTTTTCGGTGGCACCAAATGAGAGAGATGCCACACACGCAGGACTGTCACTCAAGCAGAAATGTCAATATTGATCTCCCACTTTTTTTTTTGATTTGTTCAGGTAGAATTTAGAAACCAAATAAAAAAAAAAAATAGGCTTTCAATGGCCCACTATTTGAGAGAGAGAGATGGCACACCCAGGAGTCAAGACTGGCACACAAGCAGAAAGGGCAATATTAATCTCCCACTGATTTTTTTTTTTTTCAGGGAGACTTTAGAAACAAAATAAAATAAAATGATTTTTTCAGGAAGAATTTAGAAACCAAATAAAAAAAAATAGCCTTTCTATGGCCCAGTGCCCACTATTTGAGAGAGAGATGGCACACTCAGGAGACAAGACTGGCACACAAGCAGAAAGGGCAATATTAATCTCCCACTGATTTTTTTTTTTATTTTTTCAGGGAGAATTTAGAAACAAAATAAAATAAAATGATTTTTTCAGGAAGAATTTAGAAACCAAATAAAATAAAATGATTTTTTAAGGGAGAATTTAGAAACCAAATAAAAAAAAATAGCCTTTCTATGGCCCAGTGCCCACTATTTGAGAGAGAGAGAGATGGCGCACCCAGGAGTCAAGACTGGCACACAAGCAGAAAGGGCAATATTAATCTCCCACTGATTTCTTTTTGATTTTTTCAGGGAGAATTTAGAAACACAATAAAATTTTAAAAAAATAGGCTTTCTATGGCCCACTATTTGAGAGAGAGAGATGGCACACCCAGGAGTCAGGAGTGGCACACAAGCAGAAAGGGCAATATTAATCTCCCACTGATTTCTTTTTTTTTTTTCAGGGAGACTTTAGAAACAAAATAAAATAAAATGATTTTTTCAGGAAGAATTTAGAAACCAAATAAAATAAAATGATTTTTTAAGGGAGAATTTAGAAACCAAATAAAAAAAAAATAGCCTTTCTATGGCCCAGTGCCCACTATTTGAGAGAGAGAGAGATGGCGCACCCAGGAGTCAAGACTGGCACACAAGCAGAAAGGGCAATATTAATCTCCCACTGATTTCTTTTTGATTTTTTCAGGGAGAATTTAGAAACACAATAAAATTTTAAAAAAATAGGCTTTCTATGGCCCACTATTTGAGAGAGAGAGATGGCACACCCAGGAGTCAGGAGTGGCACACAAGCAGAAAGGGCAATATTAATCTCCCACTGATTTCTTTTTGATTTTTTCAGGGAGAATTTAGAAACACAATAAAAAAAAAATAGGCTTTCTATGGCCCACTATTTGAGAGAGAGAGATGGCACACCCAGGAGTCAAGACTGGCACACAAGCAGAAAGGGCAATATTAATCTCCCACTGATTTTTTTTTTCAGGGAGACTTTAGAAACAAAATAAAATAAAATGATTTTTTCAGGAAGAATTTAGAAACCAAATAAAATAAAATAAAATGATTTTTTAAGGGAGAATTTAGAAACCAAATAAAAAAAAAATAGCCTTTCTATGGCCCAGTGCCCACTATTTGAGAGAGAGATGGCACACTCAGGAGTCAAGACTGGCACACAAGCAGAAAGGGCAATATTAATCTCCCACTGATTTCTTTTTTATTTTTTCAGGGAGAATTTAGAAACACAATAAAAAAAAATAGGCTTTCTATGGCCCAGTGCCCACTATTTGAAAGAGAGAGATGGCATACCCAGGAGTCAGGAGTGGCACACAAGCAGAAAGGGCAATATTAATCTCCCACTGATTTTTTTTTATTTTTTCTGGGAGTATTTAGAAACCCAATAATAAAAAAAAATAATAGGCTTTCTATGGCCCACTATTTGAGAGAGAGATGGCACACTCAGGACTGGCACAGAAGCCCAAAGGCCAATATTAATCTCCCACTGTATTTTTTTTATCAGGGAGAATTTATAAACCCCACACAAAAAAAACAGAAAAATGAAAAGGCTTTCTATGGCCCACTATGTGAGAGAGATGGCACACTCTAGCAGAAATGCCAATCTTAATCTCCCACAAAAAAAAAAAAAACAGGGACTGTCCTACAATTACTATCTCCCTGCAGTAATCTCAGCCAGGTATGGCAGGCAGCAATAAGGAGTGGACTGATGCACAAATTAAATAAAAAGTGTGGACAAACAAACAAGATAGCTGTGCAGAAAGGAAGGAACAACAGGATTTGTGCTTTGAAAAAAAGCAGTTGGTTTGCACAGCGGCGTACACACAGCAATGCAGCTATCAGGGAGCCTTCTAGGGCAGCCCAATGAGCTACAGCGCCGAGGAAAAAAAAATGTAGCTTCCACTGTCCCTGCAAACAAAAGGTGGTGTTGGACAGTGGAAATCGCTACAGCACAAGCGGTTTGGTGGTTAATGGACCCTGCCTAACGCTATCCCTGCTTCTGACGAAGCGGCAGCAACCTCTCCCTAGCCTCAGATCAGCAGCAGTAAGATGGCGGTCGGCGGGAACGCCCCTTTATAGCCCCTGTGACGCCGCAGACAGCAAGCCAATCACTGCAATGCCCTTCTCTAAGATGGTGGGGACCAGGACCTATGTCATCACGCTGCCCACACTCTGCGTCCACCTTCATTGGCTGAGAAATGGCGCTTTTCGCGTCATTGAAACGCGACTTTGGCGCGAAAGTCGCGTACCGCATGGCCGACCCCACACAAGGGTCGGATCGGGTTTCATGAAACCCGACTTTGCCAAAAGTCGGCGACCTTTAAAAATGAACGATCCGTTTCGCTCAACCCTAGTGGTGACATCAGCCTACTGGGGTATGTGTGGGGACATCACAATGCATGGGGGCTGTATGGGAACATCATACTATGTGGGGGTCATTGTGGGTACATCACACTGTGTGGGGGGCTATGCGAATACATCATACTGCATGGTGAGCCATGTGGGAACATTATACTATGTTGTAGGTGGCTGTGATGGGACATCATACTGTCTGGGGAGCTTTGTAGGAACATGATGCTGTTTGAGGGGATTTGTGGAGACATAATACTGCACGTAAAGCTATGGGAGAACATGATATTGGATGGGAGCTCTGAGAAGACATCATACTGCATGAGGTTCTGTTTTTGGACATCATATTGTGTAGGGAGGCTATGTAGGGACACACTGCATTGAGGGTATCTGGAGGGGCATCATACTGTATGAGGAACTTTGTAGGGACATAATATTGTGTGTATGGACTGTGAGAGGACACCATAATGCCTGGGAACATTTTGTGGAGACATCATACTGTGTGTGGAACATCATATTGTGTGAGCATCTTTATGGGGACATCATACTGTGTGAGGGGCTGTGAGGGGACATTATACTGCATGAGTGACTTTGTGGATATATCAAACTGTGTGAAGGGACATCATACTGTGTGGAAGGGGCCTTTTGGTGATTTTGCACTGTGTGTGGAAGCAGGTTGCGGGGTGCAGTGATGTACAGGAGGCAGAGCAAGAGTTAACAAATTTAAAATTTTAATCTGACAGAGTAGTAAACCCCTCACAGGGAAATTAATGGTTAAAAGGGAAATGAAATGAGCAACAAATTCAGAATAACAGCAGTCCAATTCTCAAACTTATCATGTACTTTATTGTCCTCCTCTGGCCATCTTCTGGCATCAGTGGTCTATCTCCAGTACCTTCCACTGAGCCCCTAGTCCATAAATCTGTGTGGCCAAATCAAACAAGGCCACAGCACTTCCAGAGTCAAACATGGGCTGGCGTACAGCATATGACAGGGAGGGCTGCAAGCATATGTCCGGTACCCGGCTTTCTCTCCTCCGCCCGTGCGCAGTTCTCACGGTCACTGTGCGCACGGCAACCCTCTCTCTTACAGTCCCACATGTGGTGACAGGAGCCAGCAAACACAGCCTGATGCAGCGCTGGTGCTCTGGGGGCAGAGCGCACCGCTCACCCTTGTTCACGTCAAAACTGACTGTTGCCGCTCGCACTTCTGCCTTGCCACGCCCCTGCTTCCAGATCACTGGTTCTGTCCGGGTCATTATTCTTTCTCCCGGACAACCTGGGACGCACCCTCGACAGTTCCGGACCCGACGCTGCACAGGCACCCACAGCTCGGTCTTCCTCCTTATATGTGAAGGACATCATACTGTGAGAGAGGTTTTGTTGGGACATACTTAATTGCAGGCTGTGAGGGGACATCATATTGCATGGTGGCTATAAGGAGACAGCATAGTTTGTGGAGGGTTGTGTGGGGACATACTGTGAGAGGGGATATATCAGGACTTACTGCATGGGTGGATTTGGTTTGACATCTCAATTTGCGTGGGCTTTGTGGAAACATACTGTGTGGAGGCTGTGCTAGGTTATAATATTGTGTGGGGACGTCATACTTATTGTATCAACTTCATACTGTTTGAAAGGCTGTTTGGGGACATAATCCTCTGCGGTGAGCTTTGTGGGGACATACCATGTGTGGGGAGCTTTGTTAGGACATTATACTATGTGGGATGCTTTGTGGGTAAGTCACTGTTTGTGAAGCTTTCTGGGGAAATCATAATGTGGGCTGCTTTGTGGGGGCATCATAAAGTATGAGGATTTTGTTGAGAAATCATACTGTTTGAAGGCAGGTGGGGACATTGTAACACTCCAGGTAACCGGTTGTTACAGTGGCATTGCTTTCCTTGCGGGGAGAGTGATGTCACGCTTGTAAGTGAGGAATGATCCCTTTGACAGGTATTCAGCACATACAACACTGTTGTGACTCCAGGCCAGAAGGGGGAGCTCTACAGCCAACTTCAGGGGAGCTGCTCTCTCTGGGCGGGAGGAGTCAGTTTCTAGGCAGTTGCTATTTAGTTGGAGTTAGACAGTTGGTGAGAGGAGAGCGAGGAGAGAGGAAGGAAAGCTGGGGCTGTGGAGGCGAGTGATTCTGCAGCTCCTGGGAAGTAAAAAGAAAGCAGAGCAGTCTGTAGGAGACTGAGAGGGAAGAGAAGCATAGGAGAGGGAAGAGCTGGAGAGAGAAGCTGCGACTGGGCTTCCTCTATGCTGAACGCAGATACCGGTAGCCAGAAGACTGAGGTTGTAGGGATAACTTCTTGCCCCACGGCAGAAACTGGCGGACAGCTAATTGCAAGTTACCCATCCACCATTAACACCCAAGGACACAGTAGCAAATAGAGCCCGGATCGTGATAGAGATCCTGTAAAAAGGCTCAAGCTACCTGTTGTACAGGGAGTGTCCTATCTAAAGGGGGACAGAGAGAAAACATGAGGACCTTGTGTTAGGCCTAAGGCAGCAAGGGCCTGCAACACCACAGTGCTAGAAGGAAGGCTTCCAACCCCATCTGGTTAGAGGGATTCCCAATTCGCTTCCAAGCAGGCCAGACCACACCAGCATACGTGATCCAGTACCCTGGACTGTGGCTGCCTTGAACCAAGCAAAGAGGTAAAGAGACTGCAACCTTGTGTCCTCTGTTTCTTACTACACCACCTATCACCATCTTCATCTATTACATTGGGAGCCCTGGGGACCCAACTTCACCTGTGGGAAGCCATACCATCCCTGCTGCCATAACATCACCCCAGTGGACCCATTTAAGCAGCATCGGTCACCCCTGACCGGATACCACAGGTGGCATCACAAACTTTTACTATTCAACTAACCTTTAAAGACCCTCCCTTTAACATGGGCACCCAGGGCCACAGACCGGGTCGCCGCAGCTGTGACACATCCCTTTAAGTACCAGACCAGGTACCGAGTACCCCACGTCCCTGGCGGGCGTTCTAACATCATATTGTTTTAGTGGGCATAAAACTTTATAAAAAGCAGTAAATTATATGTTTTTGATAAGCTGATACAAATAAAAATATGTTACAATAAGCCCTTTAATAATATGTTTTAGCAGTAGCAGAGAGTCAACACACTTAATTCTGCTCAATATTAAATGATAAAAATATACATAAAATAATAATAAGAAAAATGAGCAGTATTAAGTCCAGCCGCTGGTTCAACTATCCATATATGTCATGATCTCCCATGTGACCCCTTGGGAGAATTTATTTCTCACCCCTGTCCTAGAAGAAGCAATTGCATGCAAAATCCAGATGTGGCTGTTTGAAATTAAATTGCCACACAGAGTAAAATATTTTAGCATATTTTAGTCTTACGCTTGTTTATGAGTATAATAAATCTTTCCTTATGATAACCTTCACCAGTTAAAGACGTTTTTGCATTTTGTATCTTAGCTCTTTTTTTTCTGGTTTTGGTTCGCTAAAAGATGAGGTCACTTAACTAGGTGTGAAGCAAGGATGGTGTTCTTAATCCAATGGGACTTCTCAATCATTCCTGGCATAGATATTGAAGAAGATTTAGAGTTCTCTGACACAGTTGTCAGGCCAGCTGGTAGAGCACATTAAGTGGTTTTACGTTCGTACATTTTCAGAACAAACGACAGTTTTTATACACTTTAATTTCCCACTGTTGACTGATTATAGTTGATTTATTCCTTGATCTACTTACACAATGTAAGGAATCTGGTCCAAAAATATAAAGGATATTGAGTCTCTAAACGAGGCATTTTTATTGTGGAACTACTGGATATTATGTCTGGAGTGGCAGAAGGAGATAAGGTCAGAAAAATTGGTAGGAGACATAGTAGCTTTCATTGAATTCTGGTCAAAAGGATTGACAGAGCAGAAAGGCAAGAGTAAGGTATCATGCATATAGCAGTGTAAATTAGTCTGATCTCGGACCAATGCCCAGACAGGCCACAGCTCTCCCAATCTGAGCAACTTTTTATATTTCTATGAGGCTGTCAGGCTCAGGTCAGAAGAACCCTAGCCAGTCTGTGCATCAACTGTCCATGCTCGGACTGATTTGTTTGGATGTCTGCATGAGCTTTAACTGTCATGGGTGTGTCAGAGGCTACAGACAATCACTCTGCATCTGGCTGCAGAAGGTCTTGCAGATGCCTTCTTAATCCTTCTGACTTTGTGACCAAGTGGCAACCTCCCTCTGGCTCTAATTGACACACTTGGACCTAGGTGTTTATAGACTCCCAGTCTACTTCAGGCAGTTGCCGGTGATATTCCCATTTTCCCTTTGTAAAGGCTTGGAGCTATAGCAGTTGGCTTACTTCCTCTCAGGTGCTGTTGGAGGACGTTTGGTGTTATTTCTCTGGAGTCTCCTCAAGTTAAGTTACTCCCCCTTCTATTCTTTAATGTTCAGTGGTGACTGACCAGTTCTCGTCCCCCTTCCCTATTTAGGGCCTAGCTCTAGAGATATACATAGCTTAGATTCCTGCTCGACGATTGGTGAGGAACCAATATAGAGAAGGTAGGGGAGGCAGGGTGCTATTAGATCTGCCTAGGGATCTCCACTCCCCCTTTCCGTAGCGTTTGGGCTTCCTTCCTCTCTTCCCTTTGTGTTTCACTTTTCTTCCCACACTGTGTGTGACACTAACATATGAAAAGGTTAATTAGTTATGAGCTGATGGATTAGAGGCGTGTAAAAGTGCAAAAGGGGGGGGGGGGGGTACAATGATTGGGGCATGTACTAGCATTATTTATATTCACAGTTTGTGTGTAAGTGTGTGTTTCTTCAAATACTTTGGTACATCAAGCCTACAAAGAGAATTTAAAATTTGTAAATCTTGCTGTTTTGTTTTACTCACTAACACATGTTTATTAACTTGCTGGCATGGTACCAAACATTTTTCTTTATACCATTTGATGGGAAACAAAGGGGAATAAATATTTTGTAGTTGATGTCTGAAAAAAATATCAGTCTAAAGTAAAAATCTTTTGAGAGGATAAAGATACACAGAAATATTAGATACCATGGAGATCACTTTTACAGGAATATATAACTTAGCTTTAACCCCCATTTTTATCCCACTTCTGCCATTCTCCCCATAGAAAACCAAATTCTGAAGTTAATATTGTGGCTTAGATGGAAAGGCTGATAGTGTTGTACCATGTTTTATGACGTGACCCAAGTTGTCTGCAAAGCTTTCTGATTAATATTTCCTTTACTTTTGCTAACCATCAAATATAATGTATCTGCAAGATTACTATTTGGTTTTTCTCACAGGGCATTTTGTCATAGCTCTCCGCTTCTGACAAAAAAAAAATTGCTGAATGCACCTTTTTTTCCTTTATGTGACATTTTCTCAGTTGCTTTAATATCTATGTAAAGCATGACTGTCAAAGTTCACAAAGCGGTGGCAAATGCAGGAAGCTTTAAGAATGATATATCAAATACCACACCAACAGTCAAAAGTACAATTCAAACTAAGTGTAAAGTGAAAATTTAATGTGCAATCAATGAATTTTAACCCTTCATGCCCAGATACATGTAATGATAAAGGGATGAACCGTACTATTTGGTGATGGCAGGGGCGGACACTGATAGCTTGGGGCCCCTGTGCAAGAAATATGTCTGGGCCCCCCTCCATGACTAGCATGTTGCTCGCGATGAGGGGAATCTGGCTATGGAACCCCCCCGGAGCATCGGGCTCTGAGCAACAGGCCTTATTGCCCTCATTATCACAGTTCACTCAGCACAAGAGTAAGTTCTATTTGGGCACTCACACCTCAAAAAAAGATATATACGAGTAACGTATATATATTGTTACTGAGTTGGAGATTTATATCTCCGTTAGGATTCGGTTCTGCTGAGCCTAATCATGTATATATTATATGTCTAGTATGTATACCATCTGGTGTCTGATATAGGGTTATTCCCCAAATAAATCAAGTTATCCCCAGTCACAATGATAAGGGATAACTTACTGTCTTTTGGAGGACTGACCACTGGGACCCCCAGCAATCCCGAGAACAGGGCTCTAGCTCAGCCATGAATAGATTGTAGGTGTGCATTCTTCACTTCTGATCTATTCATTGTCATCTCTATAGATAATGGCGAGCAGATGCCGAGCTTTCACAATTCTGCTCCATCCAGGATGAGTCCGCAGACCCCTGTTCTCAGAATCTCGGAGGGAGGGGCAGTGGTTGGATCCTATGGATCAGAGAAAACTTGATAATTTAATGACTAACCATTTAAAGAGCCAGGTTGATTTTCCTATTTTTTACAATTACAGTATCATTCAGGAACCAAAAACACATATGTTTACATACACAAACACATACACACGTGTATAAACATACATACATACATGCACACACACACACACTCATATATACATAGATACACACATATTATACACACATACATTCATAAACAGAGACGCAGATACACATACATGTATAAACACATGCACACACATGAATAAACATATATACACATGTACAGACAGTAACACAGGGCCGGCTTCGGGTGTTCATGAGCCCCGGATGAAAGAGTCTCAGTGGGCCCCTTTAACACATACCACGATTCATAATACACAGATAAGAAATATAGGTGTAGTACATTGCCAAAGATTTCACTTACTTCTTACATTAGATGAGTGATATCTAGTGTAAATTATATAATAGCTCAGAAACCGAACAGTATAGTCCTCCATACAGTATTTTGGGCACCACCTAATGCTCCATACTGTAAAACAAGCCCCATATAATGCTCCATACAGTATAATAAGCTCCATATACAGGTCCTTCTCAAAAAATTAGCATATAGTGTTAAATTTCATTATTTACCATAATGTAATGATTACAATTAAACTTTCATATATTATAGATTCATTATCCACCAACTGAAATTTGTCAGGTCTTTTATTGTTTTAATACTGATGATTTTGGCATACAACTCCTGATAACCCAAAAAACCTGTCTCAATAAATTAGCATATTTCACCCATCCAATCAAATAAAAGTGTTTTTTAATAACAAACAAAAAAACCATCAAATAATAATGTTCAGTTATGCATTCAATACTTGGTCGGGAATCCTTTGGCAGAAATGACTGCTTCAATGCGGCGTGGCATGGAGGCAATCAGCCTGTGACACTGCTGAGATGTTATGGAGGCCCAGGATGCTTCAATAGCGGCCTTAAGCTCATCCAGAGTGTTGGGTCTTGCGTCTCTCAACTTTCTCTTCACAATATCCCACAGATTCTCTATGGGGTTCAGGTCAGGAGAGTTGGCAGGCCAATTGAGCACAGTAATACCATGGTCAGTAAACCATTTACCAGTGGTTTTGGCACTGTGAGCAGGTGCCAGGTCGTGCTGAAAAATGAAATCTTCATCTCCATAAAGCATTTCAGCCGATGGAAGCATGAAGTGCTCCAAAATCTCCTGATAGCTAGCTGCATTGACCCTGCCCTTGATGAAACACAGTGGACCAACACCAGAAGCTGACATGGCACCCCACACCATCACTGACTGTGGGTACTTGACACTGGACTTCAGGCATTTTGGCATTTCCTTCTCCCCACCAGTCTTCCTCCAGACTCTGGCACCTTGATTTCCGAATGACATGCAAAATTTGCTTTCATCAGAAAAAAGTACTTGGGACTAGAGTTGAGCGACCTTGACCTTTTTAGAGTCGAGCCGGGTTTCGCGAAACCCGACTATCTCAAAAGTCGGGTCGAGTGAAATCGGCCGATTATGACGTAAAGTCGGGATCGACCGAAACACGAAACCCAATGCAAGTCAATGGGGCAGCATAGTCGGCAGTGAGTGGGGGCCAGGAAAACACCTAGAGTGCCCATTTTAATGTCAAAACCATCCATTCTTCTTAATGAAGCTTGTCAAGCGTAATTTACCTTATAATAATTGTAAGGCATTTGAAATTGGGGGTCATTTGGCTAAAGTTGTGGTGGGTAGGGCTGGTTCAAGTAATTAGTGGGCCCAGGAAATCTGGACCACGTCACGGCAGTGGAGCAGGGAGAGGTAAGTATTTCAACTTTGCAAGTGCTGTGAACCTGAGCAAGCAGGGGGGGCCCACTCGTTGGCATTGGCACTGGCACAGGGCCCCTCAAAGTACAGCAGTGTGTTTGCACGGCGGGGGCGCCTCCCACCGGCAGCAACACTTTTGCGTACTATGAGAGGCCCTGTGCCAGTGACGTCGCCAACTAGTATTCCTCCCCCCACCTGATGAAGGAACCTGCACTTTCATCTGCACCTTCCTCTTTGTCCCCGTGTAAGGTGGTATGGTATGCGGGAAGAGCAACCTGACTTTCAGCAGGGTCACAATGTTGTTGTGTAGCGTGCACGGGGAATGTTGCGTTATGGGTCAATGTACCAGCAGACTCATCTATCACTGGCTGGGCAATGGGCAGGATGAGGAGGAAACACAGACATAGGCCCAAAGAATAAAGTTGGCTAAATGCAGTTCAAAATTGGTAACACAGGAATAACCAGGGGGCATTGCAGTGGAGGACAACTGGTATGAGAGGCTGACACAGAGAGTAGGCCCAAATCAGTAAGTAGTCGAAATGCAGTTCAAAATTGGCAACCGTAGTAAACAGGCGACACAGCTTTGTTCAGTGGAGGAGAACAGCAAGGAGTGGCAGACACCGATAGTAGGCCCCAACCCAACTAGTAGGCCAAATGCAGTCTAACATTAACAACTACTTAACGAGCGCCTGAAAACAGAATTTCAGGACAGGAAACCAGGAGAACAGCAAGGAGTGGCAGACACCGATAGTAGGCCCCAAACCAACTAGTACGCCAAATGCAGTTGTTCCGATTAACCACAATTTAATGAGAGCCTGAAGATAGAAGTTCAGGAAAGGCAACCTGGAGAACACCTTGGAGTGGAACACACCATCTCTCTACACCCCATACCCAATTTGTAGGCCTAATGCAGTGTAGTTTCCAAGAACTACTAAACGAGAGCCGGAAGATCGAAGCTCAGGAAAGGCAACCTGGAGAACACCTTGGAGTGGAACACACCATCTCTCTACACCCCATGCCCAATTTGTAGGCCTAATGCAGCGTAGTTTCCAACAACTACTAAACGAGAGCCGGAAGATCGAAGCTCAGGAAAGGCAACCTGGAGAACACCTTGGAGTGGAACACACCATCTCTCTACACCCCATACCCAATTTGTAGGCCTAATGCAGCGTAGTTTCCAACAACTACTAAACGAGAGCCGGAAGATCGAAGCTCAGGAAAGGCAACCTGGAGAACACCTTGGAGTGGAACACACCATCTCTCTACACCCCGTATCCAATTTGTAGGCCTAATGCAGTGTAGTTTCCAAGAACTACTAAACGAGAGCCGGAAGATCGAAGCTCAGGAAAGGCAACCTGGAGAACACCTTGGAGTGGAACACACCATCTCTCTACACCCCATACCCAATTTGTAGGCCTAATGCAGCGTAGTTTCCAACAACTACTAAACGAGAGCCGGAAGATCGAAGCTCAGGAAAGGCAACCTGGAGAACACCTTGGAGTGGAACACACCATCTCTCTACACCACATACCCAATTTGTAGGCCTAATACAGTGTAGTTTCCAAGAACTTCTAAACGAGAGCCGGAAGATCGAAGCTCAGGAAAGGCAACCTGGAGAACACCTTGGAGTGGAACACACCATCTCTCTACACCCCATACCCAATTTGTAGGCCTAATGCAGCGTAGTTTCCAACAACTACTAAACGAGAGCATGAAGATCGAAGCATTGTCGAGGAAACCTGGGGAACACCTTGGAGTGGAACACACCATCTCTCTACACCCCATACCCAATTTGCAGGCCTAATGCAGCGTAGTTTCCAACAACTACTAAACGAGAGCCGGAAGATCGAAGCTCAGGAAAGGCAACCTGGAGAACACCTTGGAGTGGAACACACCATCTCTCTACACCCCATACCCAATTTGTAGGCCTAATGCAGCGTAGTTTCCAAGAACTACTAAACAAGAGCCGGAAGATCGAAGCTCAGGAAAGGCAACCTGGAGAACACCTTGGAGTGGAACACACCATCTCTCTACACCCCATACCCAATTTGTAGGCCTAATGCAGCGTAGTTTCCAAGAACTACTAAACAAGAGCCGGAAGATCGAAGCTCAGGAAAGGCAACCTGGAGAACACCTTGGAGTGGAACACACCATCTCTCTACACCCCATACCCAATTTGTAGGCCTAATGCAGCGTAGTTTCCAACAACTACTAAACGAGAGCCGGAAGATCGAAGATCAGGAAAGGCAACCTGGAGAACACCTTGGAGTGGAACACACCATCTCTCTACACCCCATACCCAATTTGTAGGCCTAATGCAGCGTAGTTTCCAACAACTACTAAACGAGAGCATGAAGATCGAAGCATTGGCGAGGAAACCTGGGGAACACCTTGGAGTGGAACACACCATCTCTCTACACCCCATACCCAATTTGTAGGCCTAATTCAGCGTAGTTTCCAACAACTACTAAACGAGAGCCGGAAGATCGAAGCTCAGGAAAGGCAACCTGGAGAACACCTTGGAGTGGAACACACCATCTCTCTACACCCCATACCCAATTTGTAGGCCTAATGCAGTGTAGTTTCCAAGAATTACTAAACGAGAGCCGGAAGATTGAAGCTCAGGAAAGGCAACCTGGAGAACACCTTGGAGTGGAACACACCATCTCTCTACACCCCATACCCAATTTGTAGGCCTAATGCAGCGTAGTTTCCAACAACTACTAAACGAGAGCCGGAAGATCGAAGATCAGGAAAGGCAACCTGGAGAACACCTTGGAGTGGAACACACCATCTCTCTACACCCCATACCCAATTTGTAGGCCTAATGCAGCGTAGTTTCCAACAACTACTAAACGAGAGCCGGAAGATCGAAGATCAGGAAAGGCAACCTGGAGAACACCTTGGAGTGGAACACACCATCTCTCTACACCCCATACCCAATTTGTAGGCCTAATGCAGCGTAGTTTCCAACAACTACTAAACGAGAGCATGAAGATCGAAGCATTGGCGAGGAAACCTGGGGAACACCTTGGAGTGGAACACACCATCTCTCTACACCCCATACCCAATTTGTAGGCCTAATTCAGCGTAGTTTCCAACAACTACTAAACGAGAGCCGGAAGATCGAAGCTCAGGAAAGGCAACCTGGAGAACACCTTGGAGTGGAACACACCATCTCTCTACACCCCATACCCAATTTGTAGGCCTAATGCAGTGTAGTTTCCAAGAATTACTAAACGAGAGCCGGAAGATTGAAGCTCAGGAAAGGCAACCTGGAGAACACCTTGGAGTGGAACACACCATCTCTCTACACCCCATACCCAATTTGTAGGCCTAATGCAGCGTAGTTTCCAACAACTACTAAACGAGAGCCGGAAGATCGAAGATCAGGAAAGGCAACCTGGAGAACACCTTGGAGTGGAACACACCATCTCTCTACACCCCATACCCAATTTGTAGGCCTAATGCAGCGTAGTTTCCAACAACTACTAAACGAGAGCCGGAAGATCGAAGCTCAGGAAAGGCAACCTGGAGAACACCTTGGAGTGGAACACACCATCTCTCTACACCCCATACCCAATTTGTAGGCCTAATGCAGTGTAGTTTCCAAGAACTACTAAACGAGAGGCGGAAGATCGAAGCTCAGGAAAGGCAACCTGGAGAACACCTTGGAGTGGAACACACCATCTCTCTACACCCCATACCCAATTTGTAGGCCTAATGCAGCGTAGTTTCCAACAACTACTAAACGAGAGCCGGAAGATCGAAGCTCAGGAAAGGCAACCTGGAGAACACCTTGGAGTGGAACACACCATCTCTCTACACCCCATACCCAATTTGTAGGCCTAATGCAGTGTAGTTTCCAAGAAGTACTAAACGAGAGCCGGAAGATCGAAGCTCAGGAAAGGCAACCTGGAGAACACCTTGGAGTGGAACACTCCATCTCTCTACACCCCATACCCAATTTGTAGGCCTAATGCAGCGTAGTTTCCAACAACTACTAAACGAGAGCATGAAGATCGAAGCATTGGCGAGGAAACCTAGGGAACACCTTGGAGTGGAACACACCATCTCTCTACACCCCATACCCAATTTGTAGGCCTAATGCAGCGTAGTTTCCAACAACTACTAAACGAGAGCTGGAAGATCGAAGCTCAGGAAAGGCAACCTGGAGAACACCTTGGAGTGGAACACACCATCTCTCTACACCCCATACCCAATTTGTAGGCCTAATGCAGTGTAGTTTCCAACCACTACTAAACGAGAGCCGGAAGATCGAAGCTCAGGAAAGGCAACCTGGGGAACACCTTGGAGTGTAACACACCATCTCTCTCCACCCGATACCCATTTTGTAGGCCTAATGCAGTGTAGTTTTCTACAACTACTAAACGAGAGTCGGAAGACCGAAGCAATGGCAAGGAAACCTGGGGAACACCTTGGAGTGTAACACACCATCTCTCTCCACCCCATACCCAATTTGTAGGCCTAATGCAGCCTACTTTCCGACAACTACTAAACGAGAGAATGAAGATCGAAGCTCAGGAAAGGCAACCTGGGGAACACCTTGGAGTGTAACAAACCCTCTCTCTACACCACGGAAGGGCTGATTCTTAGGAAGGAAGGCTGTCGGAAAGAAGCAGGGTGCGTCCGAGGGTGATTATATTCTTATTAGGTATATACTCACCCTCGGACGCGCCCTGCTTCTTTATTTGTAATGAATGTTTATTTGCAATGTGGTTTTGACTTACTCTATTTTTTTGGTAAATAATGATTTTATTATTTTCATTGTTTTGCATCTTCTTGGCAATAATATAAAGAAGACGCGACAGGACAACACTCGGTGGATGCCATATCTGTGTTTTAAATTGAAAAAAACTTTCAGTTAACTACTTGCAGGAGAAAGTTATTGTAGCTGGTGGCCATTTTTAGTACTGTACCAGATTTTTGTTGTATGTTTTTAATGTTAAAATGTCTGCATTTGATATCTCTCCAGTATTTTCTTTTTTATAAGCAAAATACTTATTTTTATATTTTCTGATGTTGGTTCAAGGGGTACACGGGCAGCAGTAGACAGGTCAGTGGAGGCCTAGTGGAAGGAGGGACCGCAGACAGGCTTCGAAGCCCTAACATAATAAATTGGGCTGGCTGTAGGCAATTTAAAATTGGCTCCAGGGGAACACGGGCAGCAGTAAACAGGTCAGTGGAGGCCTAGTGGAAGGAGGGACCGCAGACAGGCTTGGAAGCCCTAACATAATAAATTGGGCTGGCTGTAGGTAATTTAAAATTGGTTCCAGGGGAACACGGGCAGCAGTAGACAGGTCAGTGGAGGCCTAGTGGAAGGAGGGACCGCAGACAGGCTTCGAAGGCCTAACATAAGAAAAATGTCAATACAATGGTATTGACAGTGCCAGGCATTGAAGGATGTCAGTGCATAGACTAAACATTGGTGGAGCTGTGAGAGAAAATTTTGCAAGTCGTAGAGCACTGTTTGACCTGGGGGGGGGACTGTCTTGTGGCCGGCGGTACAGGCCCAGGGCCCCTCATATTACAACGGTGTGTCTGACGTTGGGTGCGCACCACCACCGCCAGACACTTTATTGTACTATGAGGGACCTAGTGGCAGTGCCATCGACCAAAAGCAGGCACACCCAGGTCTTCAGACAAACAGTACTCTCACGGGTGCTGGCGCCAAGTGGCGATACCACGGCCCCGTGTGGGGACTTTGGCCATTTAGGGAGGTGTTAACATGTCGGATGCTGGACAATCAGGTGCTGCAAATTACGAGATTGGAAAAGTCGTTCAGAATAGTCCACAGGCAAGACCTTTCCATAGGAAAGCTAGGTGTCAGCCGGGCAAGGTGGGGCAAAAGATTTTGAAATCCAGTTGTGGTTCATTTTAATGAAGGTTAGATCATCTACATTTTGGGTAGCCAGACGAGTCCTTTTTTCTGTTAGTATTGAACCTGCAGCACTGAATACTCTTTCTGATAGGACACTAGCTGCCGGGCAAGCAAGCTCCTGCAATGCATATTCTGCCAATTCTGGCCAGGTGTCTAATTTTGATGCCCAGTAATCAAATGGGAATGACGGTTGAGGGAGAACATTGATAAGGGATGAAAAATAGTTTGTAACCATACTGGACAAATGTTGTCTCCTGTCACTTTGAATTGATGCTGCAGTACCTGTCCTGTCTGCGGTCATAGCAAAATCACTCCACAACCTGGTCAGAAAACCCCTCTGGCCAACGCCACTTCTGATTTCTGCCCCTCTAACTCCTCTGGTCTGCTGGCCCCTGCAGCTCGTGTGAGAACGATCACGGGCGCTGTGTGCAGGGAATGCCAGAAGCAAACGGTCAACAAGAGTTGATTGTTTGGTTGCTAATATTAGTTCCAAGTTCTCATGTGGCATTATATTTTGCAATTTGCCTTTATAGCGAGGATCAAGGAGGCAGGCCAACCAGTAATCGTCATCGTTCATCATTTTAGTTATGCTTGTGTCCCTTTTGAGGATACGTAAGGCATAATCCGCCATGTGGGCCAAAGTTCCAGTTCTCAAATCTCCGGTTGTGCTTGGTTGAGGGGCAGTTTCAGGCAAATCCACGTCACTTGTGTCCCTCCAAAAACCAGAACCCGGCCTTGCCGCGCCACCAATTTCCAGTGGCCCCGGAAAAGCTTCCTCATTACAAATATAATCATCCCCATCATCCTCCTCGTCCTCCTCCTCCTCTTCGCCCGCTAACTCGTCCTGTACACTGCCCTGGCCAGACAATGGCTGACTGTCATCAAGGCTTTCCTCTTCCTCAGCTGCAGACGCCTGATCCTTTATGTGCGTCAAACTTTGCATCAGCAGACGCATTAGGGGGATGCTCATGCTTATTATGGCGTTGTCTGCACTAACCAGCCGTGTGCATTCCTCAAAACACTGAAGGACTTGACACATGTCTTGAATCTTCGACCACTGCACACCTGACAACTCCATGTCTGCCATCCTACTGCCTGCCCGTGTATGTGTATCCTCCCACAAAAACATAACAGCCCGCCTCTGTTCGCACAGTCTCTGAAGCATGCGCAGTGTTGAGTTCCACCTTGTTGCAACGTCTATGATTAGGCGATGCTGGGGAAGGTTCAAAGAACGCTGATAGGTCTGCATACGGCTGGAGTGTACGGGCGAACGGCGGATATGTGAGCAAAGTCCACGCACTTTGAGGAGCAGGTCGGATAACCCCGGATAACTTTTCAGGAAGCACTGCACCACCAGGTTTAAGGTGTGAGCCAGGCAAGGAATGTGTTTCAGTTGGGAAAGGGAGATGGCAGCCATGAAATTCCTTCCGTTATCACTCACTACCTTGCCTGCCTCAAGATCTACAGTGCCCAGCCACGACTGCGTTTCTTTCTGCAAGAACTCGGACAGAACTTCCGCGGTGTGTCTGTTGTCGCCCAAACACTTCATAGCCAATACAGCCTGCTGACGTTTGCCAGTAGCTGCCCCATAATGGGAGACCTGGTGTGCAACAGTGGCAGCTGCGGATGGAGTGGTTGTGCGACTGCGGTCTGTGGACGAGCTTTCGCTTCTGCAGGAGGACGAAGAGGAGGAGGAGGGGGTGCGAACGGCTACAGCCAATTGTTTCCTAGACCGTGGGCTAGGCAGAACTGTCCCAAACTTGCTGTCCCCTGTGGACCCTGCATCCACCACATTTACCCAGTGTGCCGTGATGGACACGTAACGTCCCTGGCCATGCCTACTGGTCCATGCATCTGTTGTCAGGTGCACCTTTGTGCTCACACATTGCCTGAGTGCATGGACGATGCGCTCTTTAACATGCCGGTGGAGGGCTGGGATGGCTTTTCTGGAAAAAAAGTGTTGACTGGGTAGCTCGTAGCGTGGTACAGCGTAGTCCATCAGGGCTTTGAAAGCTTCACTTTCAACTAACCGGTAGGGCATCATCTCTAACGAGATTAGTCTAGCTATGTGGGCGTTCAAACCCTGTGTACGCGGATGCGAGGCTAAGTACTTCCTTTTTCTAACCATAGTCTCATGTAGGGTGAGCTGGACTGGAGAGCTGGAGATCGTGGAACTAGCGGGGGTGCCGGTGGACATGGCAGACTGAGAGACGGTGGGAGATGGTATTGTTGCCGCCGGTGTCCTAGATGCAGTGTTTCCTACTACGAAACTGGTGATTCCCTGACCCTGACTGATTTGGCCTGGCAAAGAAACCTGCACACATACTGCAGGTGGTGCGGAAAATGGTGGCCCTACACTGCCGGAAGGGATGTTGCGTTGCTGACTAGCTTCATTGGCCGAGGGTGCTACAACCTTAAGGGACGTTTGGTAGTTAGTCCAGGCTTGCAAATGCATGGTGGTTAAATGTCTATGCATGCAACTTGTATTGAGACTTTTCAGATTCTGTCCTCTGCTTAAGGTAGTTGAACATTTTTGACAGATGACTTTGCGCTGATCAATTGGATGTTGTTTAAAAAAATGCCAGACTGCACTCTTTCTAGCATCGGATACCTTTTCAGGCATTGCAGACTGAGCTTTAACCGGATGGCCACGCTGTCCTCCAACAGGTTTTGGCTTTGCCACGCGTTTTGGGCAAGATACGGGCCCGGCAGATGGAACCTGTTGCGATGTTGATGCCTGCTGCGGCCCCTCCTCCTCCGCTTCAGAACTGCTGCCGCCTGCACCCTGTTCCCCCAATGGCTGCCAATCGGGGTCAAGAACTGGGTCATCTATTACCTCTTCTTGTAGCTCGTGTGCAACTTCGTCTGTGTCACCGTGTCGGTCGGTGGTATAGCGTTCGTGATGGGGCAACATAGTCTCATCAGGGTCTGATTCTTGATCATTACCCTGCGAGGGCAATGTTGTGGTCTGAGTCAAAGGACCAGCATAGTAGTCTGGCTGTGGCTGTGCATCAGTGCACTCCATGTCAGATTCAACTTGTAATGGGCATGGACTGTTAACTGCTTCACTTTCTAAGCCAGGGACGGTATGTGTAAAGAGCTCCATGGAGTAACCCGTTGTGTCACCTGCTGCATTCTTCTCTGTTGTTGTTTTTGCTGAAGAGGACAAGGAAGCGACTTGTCCCTGACCGTGAACATCCACTAACGACGCGCTGCTTTGACATTTACCAGTTTCACGAGAGGAGGCAAAAGAGCTAGAGGCTGAGTCAGCAAGATAAGCCAAAACTTGCTCTTGCTGCTCCGGCTTTAAAAGCGGTTTTCCTACTCCCAGAAAAGGGAGCGTTTGAGGCCTTGTGTAGCCAGACGACGAACCTGGCTCCACAGCTCCAGACTTAGGTGCAATATTTTTTTTCCCACGACCAGCTGATGCTCCACCACTACCACTACCCTCATTACCAGCTGACAATGAACGCCCCCGGCCACGACCTCTACCACCAGACTTCCTCATTGTTTTAAAAACGTAAACAAACTAACGGTATTTGTTGCTGTCACACAAATTACACGGTGAGCTATAACTTCAGTATGATTTAGCTACCCCTTTACAGGTGAGTGAGACCACAACGAAAATCAGGCACAATGTTACACACTCTGTTGTTGGTGGCAACAAATGAGAGAGATGCCACACACGCAGGACTGTCACTGAAGCACAAATGTAAATATTAATCTCCCACTGATTTGATTTTTTTTTTTTTCAGGGAGACTTTAGGAAAAAAAAATAATAGAATAAAATGATTTTTTCAGGAAGAATTTAGAAACCAAATACAATAAAATGATTTTTTCAGGGAGAATTTAGAAAACAAATAAAACAAAAAAAGGCTTTCTATGGCCCACTGAGTGAGAGATGACGCACACAGGAGTCAGGAGTGGCACACAAGCCCAGAGGCCAATATTTATCTCCCACTGATTGATGTAGTGATTTTTTCAGGTAGATTTTGGAACCCAAATCAAGCTAAAAAAAATAATAGGCTTTCTATGGCCCACAATTGGAGAGAGAGAGAGAGATGGCACACCCAGGAGTCAAGACTGGCACACAAGCAGAAAGGGCAATATTAATCTCCCACTGATTTGATTTTTTTTTTTTCAGGGAGACTTTAGGAAAACAACTAATAGAATAAAATGATTTTTTCAGGAAGAATTTAGAAACCAAATAAAATAAAATGATTTTTTCAGGGAGAATTTAGAAAACAAATAAAACAAAAAAAGGCTTTCTATGGCCCACTGAGTGAGAGATGACGCACACAGGAGTCAGGAGTGGCACACAAGCCCAGAGGCCAATATTTATCTCCCACTGATTGATGTAGTGATTTTTTCAGGTAGATTTTGGAACCCAAATCAAGCTAAAAAAATAATAGGCTTTCTATGGCCCACAATTGGAGAGAGAGAGAGAGATGGCACACCCAGGAGTCAAGACTGGCACACAAGCAGAAAGGGCAATATTAATCTCCCACTGATTTGTTTTTTTTTATTTTTTTTCAGGGAGACTTTAGGAAAAAAAAATAATAGAATAAAATGATTTTTTCAGGAAGAATTTAGAAACCAAATAAAATAAAATGATTTTTTCAGGGAGAATTTAGAAAACAAATAAAACAAAAAAAGGCTTTCTATGGCCCACTGAGTGAGAGATGACGCACACAGGAGTCAGGAGTGGCACACAAGCCCAGAGGCCAATATTTATCTCCCACTGATTGATGTAGTGATTTTTTCAGGTAGATTTTGGAACCCAAATCAAGCTAAAAAAATAATAGGCTTTCTATGGCCCACAATTGGAGAGAGAGAGAGAGATGGCACACCCAGGAGTCAAGACTGGCCCACAAGCAGAAAGGGCAATATTAATCTCCCACTGATTTGTTTTTGTTTTGTTTTTCAGGTAGACTTTAGGAAAAAAAAATAATAGAATAAAATAATTTTTTCAGGAAGAATTTAGAAACCAAATAAAATAAAATGATTTTTTCAGGGAGAATTTAGAAAACAAATAAAACAAAAAAAGGCTTTCTATGGCCCACTGAGTGAGAGATGACGCACACAGGAGTCAGGAGTGGCACACAAGCCCAGAGGCCAATATTTATCTCCCACTGATTGATGTAGTGATTTTTTCAGGTAGATTTTGGAACCCAAATCAAGCTAAAAAAAATAATAGGCTTTCTATGGCCCACAATTGGAGAGAGAGAGAGAGATGGCACACCCAGGAGTCAAGACTGGCACACAAGCAGAAAGGGCAATATTAATCTCCCACTGATTTTTTTTTTTTTCAGGGAGACTTTAGGAAAAAAAAATAATAGAATAAAATGATTTTTTCAGGAAGAATTTAGAAACCAAATAAAATAAAATGATTTTTTCAGGGAGAATTTAGAAAACAAATAAAACAAAAAAAGGCTTTCTATGGCCCACTGAGTGAGAGATGACGCACACAGGAGTCAGGAGTGGCACACAAGCCCAGAGGCCAATATTTATCTCCCACTGATTGATGTAGTGATTTTTTCAGGTAGATTTTGGAACCCAAATCAAGCTAAAAAAATAATAGGCTTTCTATGGCCCACAATTGGAGAGAGAGAGAGAGATGGCACACCCAGGAGTCAAGACTGGCACACAAGCAGAAAGGGCAATATTAATCTCCCACTGATTTGTTTTTTTTTTTTTTCAGGGAGACTTTAGGAAAAAAAAATAATAGAATAAAATGATTTTTTCAGGAAGAATTTAGAAACCAAATAAAATAAAATGATTTTTTCAGGGAGAATTTAGAAAACAAATAAAACAAAAAAAGGCTTTCTATGGCCCACTGAGTGAGAGATGACGCACACAGGAGTCAGGAGTGGCACACAAGCCCAGAGGCCAATATTTATCTCCCACTGATTGATGTAGTGATTTTTTCAGGTAGATTTTGGAACCCAAATCAAGCTAAAAAAATAATAGGCTTTCTACGGCCCACAATTGGAGAGAGAAAGAGAGATGGCACACCCAGGAGTCAAGACTGGCACACAAGCAGAAAGGGCAATATTAATCTCCCACTGATTTGTTTTTGTTTTTTTTTCAGGGAGACTTTAGGAAAAAAAAATAATAGAATAAAATGATTTTTTCAGGAAGAATTTAGAAACCAAATAAAATAAAATGATTTTTTCAGGGAGAATTTAGAAAACACATAAAACAAAAAAAGGCTTTCTATGGCCCACTAAGTGAGAGATGACGCACACAGGAGTCAGGAGTGGCACACAAGCCCAGGGGCCAATATTTATCTCCCACTTTTTTTTTTTGTTCCAGGGAAAATTTATAAACCCAATAAAAAAAATAATAAATAGGCTTTCTATGGCCCACTATCTGAGAGAGAGAGAGAGATGGCACGCTTAGGACTGGCACACAAGCCCAAAGGCCAATATTAATCTCCCTTTTTTTTTTTGGGGAGAATTTATAAAACCAAAAAAAAATAAATAAATAGGCTTTCTATGGCCCACTATTTGTGAGAGAGATGGCACGCTCAGGACTGGCACACAAGCCCAGAGGCCAATATTAACCCCTTCCCGACCCATGACGCCACATAGGCGTCATGAAAGTCGGTGCCAATCCGACCCATGACGCCTATGTGGCGTCATGGAAAGATCGCGTCCCTGCAGATCGGGTGAAAGGGTTAACTCCCATTTCACCCGATCTGCAGGGACAGGGGGAGTGGTAGTTTAGCCCAGGGGGGGTGGCTTCACCCCCTCGTGGCTACGATCGCTCTGATTGGCTGTTGAAAGTGAAACTGCCAATCAGAGCGATTTGTAATATTTCACCTATTATAACTGGTGAAATATTACAATCCAGCCATGGCCGATGCTGAAATATCATCGGCCATGGCTGGAAATACTAATGTGCCCCCACCCCACCCCACCGATCGCCCCCCCAGCCCCCCGATCTGGCCGGTACACTGCTCCGGCTCCCCTCCGTCCAGTGATCCGCTCCCCCCCGTGCTCTTGTCCGCTCCCCCCGTGCTCCAATCACCCCCCCGTGCTCCAATCACCCCCCCTGCACTCCGATCCACCCCCCCGGTGCTCCGTTCCACCCCCCGTGCTCCATTCCAGCCCCCCCGTGCTCCGTTCCACGCCCCCGTGCTCCGATTCCCCCCCTCCCGCGCTCCGATTCCCCCCCCCGTGCTCCGATCCCCCCCCCCGTGGTCCCCCCCACCCCATCATACTTACCGATCCAGCCGGGGTCCGTCTGTCTTCTCCCTGGGCGCCGCCATCTTCCAAAATGGCGGGCGCAAGCGCAGTGCGCCCGCCGAATCTGCCGGCCGGCAGATTCGTTCCAAAGTGCATTTTGATCACTGAGATAGATTATATCTCAGTGATCAAAATAAAAAAAATAATAAATGACCCCCCCTCCTTTGTCACCCCCATAGGTAGGGACAATAAAAAAATAAAGAAATTTTTTTTTTCCACTAATGTTAGAATAGGGTTAGGGTTAGGGGTAGGGTTAGGGGTAGGGTTAGGGTTAGGGGTAGGGTTAGGGGTAGGGGTAGGTTTAGGGTTAGGGTTAGGGGTAGGGTTAGGGGTAGGGTTAGGGGTAGGGGTAGGGTTAGGGGTAGGGGTAGGGGTAGGGTTAGGGGTAGGGTTAGGGTTAGGGCTAGGGGTAGGGTTAGGGTTTCGGTATGTGCACACGTATTCTGGTCCTCTGCGGATTTTTCCGAGGCGGATTTGATAAATCCGCAGTGCTAAACCGCTGCGGATTTATGGCGGATTTACCGCGTTTTTTTCTGCGCATTTCACTGCGGTTTTACAACTGCGATTTTCTATTGGAGCAGTTGTAAAACCGCTGCGGAATCCGCACAAAGAAGTGACATGCTGCGGAATGTAAACCGCTGCGTTTCCGTGCAGTTTTTCCGCAGCATGTGTACAGCGATTTTTGTTTCCCGTAGGTTTACATTGAACTGTAAACTCATGGGAAAATGCTGCGGATCCGCAGCGTTTTCCGCAGCGTGTGCACATACCTTTAGAATTAGGCTATGTGCACACTGTGCGGATTTGGCTGCGGATTGGCCGCTGCGGATTCGCAGCAGTGTTCCATCAGGTTTACAGTACCATGTAAACATATGAAAAACCAAATCCGCTGTGCCCATGGTGCGGAAAATACCGCGCGGAAACGCTGCGTTGTATTTTCCGCAGCATGTCAATTCTTTGTGCGGATTCCACAGCGTTTTACACCTGTTCCTCAATAGGAATCCGCAGGTGAAATCCGCACAAAAAACACTGGAAATCCGCGGAAAATCCGCAGGTAAAGCGCAGTGCCTTTTACCCGCGGAATTTTCAAAAATGGTGCGGAAATATCTCACACGAATCCGTAACGTGGGCACATAGCCTAGGGTTAGGGTTGGAATTAGGGTTGTGGTTAGGGTTGTGATTAGGGTTATGGCTACAGTTGGGATTAGAGTTAGGGGTGTGTTGGGGTTAGTGTTGGAGGTAGAATTGAGGGGTTACCACTGTTTAGGCACATCAGGGGTCTCCAAACGCAACATGGCGCCACCATTGATTCCAGCCAATCTCGTATTCAAAAAGTCAAATGGTGCTCCCTCACTTCCGAGCCCTGACGTGTGCCCAAACAGTGGTTCACCCCCACATATGGGGTACCAGCATACTCAGGACAAACTGCGCAACAATTACTGGGGTCCAATTTCTCCTGTTACCCTTGTGAATCTAAAAAAATGCTTGCTAAAACATAATTTTTGAGGAAAGAAAAATGATTTTTTATTTTCACGGCTCTGCGTTGTAAACGTCTGTGAAGCACTTTGGGGTTCAAAGTGCTCACCACATATCTAGATAAGTTCCTTGGGGGGTCTAGTTTCTAAAATGGGGTCACTTGTGGGGGTTTCTACTGTTTAGGCACACCAGGGGCTCTGCAAACGCAATGTGACGCCCGCAGACCATTCCATCAAAGTCTGCATTTCAAAAGTCACTACTTCCCTTCTGAGCCCCGACGTGTGCCCAAACAGTGGTTTACCCCCACTCATGGGGTATCAGCGTACTCAGGAGAAACTGGACCACAACTTTTGGGGTCCAATTTCTTCTGTAACCCTTGGGAAAATAAAAAATTCTGGGCTAAATAATTATTTTTGAGGAAAGAAAACGTATTTATTATTTTCACGGCTCTGCATTATAAACTTCTATGAAGCACTTGGGGGTTCAAAGTGCTCACCACACATCTAGATAAGTTCCTTTGGGGGTCTAGTTTCCAAAATGGGGTCACTTGTGGGGGGTTTCTACTGTTAAGCCACATCAGGGGCTCTGCAAACGCAACGTGACGCCCACAGAGCATTCCATCAAAGTCTGCATTTCAAAACGTCACTACTTCACTTCCGAGCCCCGGCATGTGCCCAAACAGTGATTTACCCCCACATATGGGGTATCAGCGTACTCAGGAGAAACTGGACAACAACTTTTGGGGTCAAATTTCTCCTGTTACCCTTGGGAAAATAAAAAATTGCAGGCTAAAAGATCATTTTTGAGAAAATAATTTTTTTTTTTATTTTCATGGCTCTGCGTTATAAACTTCTGTGAAGCACTTGGGGGTTCAAAGTCCTCACCACACATCTAGATTAGTTCCTTTAGGGGTCTAGTTTCCAAAATGGTGTCATTTCTGGGGGATCTCCAATGTTTAGGCACACAGGGGCTCTCCAAACGTGACATGGTGTCCGCTAATGATTGGAGCTAATTTTCCATTTAAAAAGCCAAATGGCGTGCCTTCCCTTCCGAGCCCTGCCGTGCGCCCAAACAGTGGTTTACCCCCACATATGGGGTATCAGCGTACTCAGGACAAACTGGACAACAATATTTGGGGTCCAATTTCTCCTATTATCCTTGGCAAAATAGGAAATTCCAGGCTAAAAAATCATTTTTGAGGAAAGAAAAATTATTTTTTATTTTCATGGCTCTGCGTTATAAACTTCTGTGAAGCACCTGGGGGTTTAAAGTGCTTAATATGCATCTAGATAAGTTCCTTGGGGGGTCTAGTTTCCAAAATGGGGTCACTTGTGGGGGAGCTCCAATGTTTAGGCACACAGGGGCTCTCCAAACGCGACATGGTGTCCGCTAACAATTGGAGCTAATTTTCCATTCAAAAAGTCAAATGGCGCGCCTTCCCTTCCGAGCCCTGCCGAGTGCCCAAACAGTGGTTTACCCCCACATATGAGGTATCGACGTACTCGGGAGAAATTGCCCAACAAATTTTATGATCCATTTTATCCTACTGCCCATGTGAAAATGAAAAAATTGAGGCGAAAAGATTTTTTTTGTGAAAAAAAAATACTTTTTCATTTTTACAGATCAATTTGTGAAGCACCTGAGGGTTTAAAGTGCTCACTAGGCACCTAAATAAGTTCCTTGGGGGGTCTAGTTTCCAAAATGGGGTCACTTGTGGGGGAGCGCCAATGTTTAGGCACACAGGAGCTATCCAAACGCGACATGGTGTCCGCTAACGATGGAAATAATTTTTCATTCAAAAAGTCAAATGGCGCTCCTTCCCTTCCGAGCCTTACCATGTGCCCAAACAGTGGTTTACCCCCACATGTGAGGTATTGGTGTACTCAGGAGAAATTGCCCAACACATTTTAGGATCCATTTTATCCTGTTGCCCATGTGAAAATGAAAAAATTGAGGCTAAAAGAATTTTTTTGTGAAAAAAAAGTACTTTTTCATTTTTACGAATTAATTTGTGAAGCACCTGGGGGTTCAAAGTGCTCACTATGCATCTAGATAAGTTCCTTGGGGCGTCTAGTTTCCAAAATGGGGTCACTTGTGGGGGAGCTCCAATTTTAGGCACACGGGGGCTCTCCAAACGTGACATGGTGTCCGCTAAAGAGTGGAGCCAATTTTTAATTCAAAAAGTCAAATGGCGCTCCTTCCCTTCCAAGCCCTGCCGTGCGCCCAAACAGTGGTTTACCCCCACATATGAGGTATCAGCGTACTCAGGACAAATTGGACAACAAATTTCGTGGTTCAGTTTCTCCTTTTACCATTGGGAAAATAAAAAAATTGTTGCTAAAAGATAATTTTTGTGACTAAAAAGTTAAATGTTCATTTTTTCGTTCCATGTTGCTTCTGCTGCTGTGAAGCACCTGAAGGGTTAATAAACTTCTTGAATGTGGTTTTGAGTACCTTGAGTGGTGCAGTTTTTAGAATGGTGTCACTTTTGGGTATTTTCAGCCATATAGACCCCTCAAACTGATTTCAAATGTGAGGTGGTCCCTAAAAAAAATGGTTTTGTAAATTTCGTTGTAAAAATGACAAATCGCTGGTCAAATTTTAACCCTTATAACTTCCTAACAAAAAAAAAATTTGTTTCCAAAATTGTGCTGATGTAAAGTAAACATGTGGGAAATGTTATTTATTAACTATTTTGTGTCACATATCTCTCTGGTTTAACAGAATAAAAATTCAAAATGTGAAAATTGCGAAATTTTCAAAATTTTCGCCAAATTTCCGTTTTTATCACAAATAAACACAGAATTTATTGACCTAAATTTACCACTAACATGAAGCCCAATATGTCACGAAAAAAGAATCTCAGAACCGCTAGGATCCGTTGAAGCGTTCCTGAGTTATTACCTCATAAAGGGACACTGGTCAGAATTGCAAAAAACGGCAAGGTCTTAAGGTCAAAATAGGCTGGGTCATGAAGGGGTTAATCTCCCACTTTTTTTTTTTTGTTCCAGGGAAAATTTATAAACCCAATAAAAAAAATAATAAATAGGCTTTCTATGGCCCACTATCTGAGAGAGAGAGATGGCACGCTTAGGACTGGCACACAAGCCCAAAGGCCAATATTAATCTCCCACTGATTGATTTATTGATTTTTTCAGGTAGAATTTAGAACCCAAATAAAGCAAAAAAAAAAAAAAAGGGGCTTTCTATGGCCCACTGAGTGAGTGATGATGCACACAGGAGTCAGGAGTGGCACACAAGCCCTGAGGCCAATATTTTTCTCCCACTGATTGATGTAGTGATTTTTTCAGGTAGATTTTAGAACCCAAATCAAGCAAAAAAATAAATAGGCTTTCTATGGCCCACTATTGGTGAGAGAGATGGCACGCTCAGGACTGGCACACAAGCCCAGAGGCCAATATTAATCTCCCATTTTTTTTTTTTTTGTTCCAGGGAAAATTTATAAACCCAATAAAAAAAATAATAAATAGGCTTTCTATGGCCCACTATCTGAGAGAGAGAGATGGCACGCTTAGGACTGGCACACAAGCCCAAAGGCCAATATTAATCTCCCACTGATTGATTTATTGATTTTTTCAGGTTGAATTTAGAACCCAAATAAAGCAAAAAAAAAAAAAGGGCTTTCTATGGCCCACTGAGTGAGTGATGATGCACACAGGAGTCAGGAGTGGCACAAAAGCCCTGAGGATAATATTTTTCTCCCACTGATTGATGTAGTGATTTTTTCAGGTAGATTTTAGAACCAAAATCAAGCAAAAAAATAAATAGGCTTTCTATGGCCCACTGACTGAGAGATGGCACACACAGGAGTCAAGAGTGGCACACAAGCCCTGAGGCCAATATATTTCTCCCACTGATTGATGTAGTGATTTTTTCAGGTAGATTTTAGAACCAAAATCAAGCAAAAAAATAAATAGGCTTTCTATGGCCCACTGACGGAGAGATGGCACACACAGGAGTCAAGAGTGGCACACAAGCCCTGAGGCCAATATTTTTCTCCCACTGATTGATGTAGTGATTTTTTCAGGTAGATTTTATAACCCAAATCAAGCAAAAAAATAAATAGGCTTTCTATGGCCCACTGAGTGAGAGATGGCACACACAGGGATGGCACTTTAGCAGAAATGTCAATCTTAATCTCCCACAAAAAAAAAAACAAAAAAAAAAAACAGGGAGTGTCCTTCAATTACTATCTCCCTGCAGTAATCTCAGCCAGGTATGGCAGGCAGCAATAAGGAGTGGACTGATGCACAAATTAAATAAAAAGTGTGTACAAACAAAAAAGATAGCTGTGCAGAAAGGAAGGAACAAGAGGATTTGTGCTTTGAAAAAAGCAGTTGGTTTGCACAGCGGCGTACACACAGCAATGCAGCTATCAGGGAGCCTTCTAGGGCAGCCCAATGAGCTACAGCGCTGAGGGGAAAAAAAAAAAAAATGTAGCTTCCACTGTCCCTGCACACCGAAGGTGGTGTTGGGCAGTGGAAATCGCTACAGCACAAGCGGTTTGGTGGTTAATGGACCCTGCCTAACGCTATCCCTGCTTCTGACGAAGCGGCAGCAACCTCTCCCTAAGCTCAGATCAGCAGCAGTAACATGGCGGTCGGCGGGAACGCCCCTTTATAGCCCCTGTGACGCCGCAGACAGCAAGCCAATCACTGCAATGCCCTTCTCTAAGATGGTGGGGACCAGGACCTATGTCATCACGCTGCCCACACTCTGTGTTTACCTTCATTGGCTGAGAAATGGCGCTTTTCGCGTCATTGAAACGCGACTTTGGCGCGAAAGTCGCGTACCGCATGGCCGACCCCGCACAGGGGTCGGATCGGGTTTCATGAAACCCGACTTTGCCAAAAGTCGGCGACTTTTGAAAATGAACGACCCGTTTCGCTCAACCCTACTTGGGACCACTTAGCAACAGTCCAGTGCAGCTTCTCTGTAGCCCAGGTCAGGCGCCTCTGCCGCTGTTTATGGTTCAAAAGTGGCTTTACCTGGGGAATGCGGCACCTGTAGCCCATTTCCTGCACACGCCTGTGCACGGTGGCTCTGGATGTTTCCACACCAGACTCAGTCCACTGCTTCCTCAGGTTCCCCAAGGTCTGGAATCGGTCCTTCTCCACAATCTTCCTCAGGGTCCGGTCTCCTCTTCTCGTTGTACAGCGTTTTCTGCCACATTGTTTCCTTCCAACAGACTTACCATTGAGGTGCCTTGATACAGCACTCTGGGAACAGCCTATTTGTTGAGAAATTTCTTTCTGGGTCTTACCCTCTTGCTTGAGGGTGTCAATGATGGCCTTCTTGACATCTGTCAGGTCGCTAGTCTTACCCATGATGGGGGTTTTGAGTAATGAACCAGGCAGGGAGTTTATAAAAGCCTCAGGTATCTTTTGCATGTGTTTAGAGTTAATTAGTTGATTCAGAAGATTAGGGTAATAGGTCGTTTAGAGAACCTTTTCTTGATATGCTAATTTATTGAGACAGGTTTTTTGGGTTATCAGGAGTTGTATGCCAAAATCATCAGTATTAAAACAATAAAAGACCTGACAAATTTCAGTTGGTGGATAATGAATCTATAATATATGAAAGTTTAATTGTAATCATTACATTATGGTAAATAATGAAATTTAACACTATATGCTAATTTTTTGAGAAGGACCTGTATTGCTTCATACAGAATAATGAGCCCCATATGTTACGCCATACAGTATAATGAGCCCCATATAATTCTCCATACAGAATAATGGACCCCATATAATGCTCCATGCAGAATAATGGGCCTCATATATGGTTAAATATCCACCTCTCGTGTCTCCCCTTTTCCTCATAGATTGTAAGCTTGCGAGCAGGCCCCTCACTCCTCTTGGTATCTGTTTTGAACTGTAATTTTTGTTATGCTGTAATGTCTATTGTATGTACAAATCCCCTCTATAATTTGTAAAGCGCTGTGGAATATGTTGGCGCTATATACATAAAATTATTACTATTATTATTATTATTATTATTATTATTAAATACAGTATTATGGGCCACATATATTGCTCCATACAGAATAATGGACCCATACACGTTGTTGCTCCATACAGTATACTAAGCCCAATAAATTGATCCATACGGTATTATGGGCACCATATATTGATCCATACAGTATAATGGACCCCATATAATATTGCATGGGGAATAATAGGCACCGTGTATTGCTCCATGCAGAATAATGGACTTCATATAATGCTCCATGCAGAATAATGGACCTCATATAATGCTCCATACAGAATAGTGGGCCTCATATAATGCACCATACATAAAAAAAAAAAAATGAAATACTTATCCCTCTCTCTTCCCCCACTGCTCCAGGCTTCATTGCTCTGGGCTTCTCAGCATCTTATGACTCTCTGCAGTGTACAGCGCACAGGGCGCGCTGTAGTGAAGTAATCACTCGTTCTGCCCTGAGTCGCCAGAAAGTCATGGACACTGGAGCTGCAGAGGAACAGAGAGAGGTAAGTATTTCAGTTTATAGCAAGGGGGCCCAGTGTCAGTGCTCGCACTGGCACAGGGCCCTCCTGACTCATGGGCCCCATAGCGTGCTGGTGTGCCTGATGGTCCCAGGGCCTGCAAGGACCCTCCTCCATCTTTGGGCCCTGATTCATCGGTATAAGAGTGAGGTCACCAGGCCCAGTTTCAATAATATAACTACCCCGTACAGCAGTGATGCCACCATCCAAAAACTAGCATGTAAAATGACAACAGTTCCAAGCTTATTTTCTGCATGGTCTTTAGAACGACCAGTGAAGCCCCCCCCCCCCCCCCCTTTCTCACCATGTATGAACAGGAAATGCACAGGGGTATTATTCTCACCTAGAATTGCCAAATATACAATGGACAAGCAGTAAATGGTTTTGTTGAATTGGCACTTTAAAATTAAAAAGTGCCTGACAATATATTTTCCGCTCTGGGTGATGCATGACAGTGATTCCTCCCCTCACCCCCCCTCCCGTGAATCATGAAGGACCCCGTCCGGCACATCACAGAGGCTCTGGAAAGAGTGTGCACGTGCACAGCAGCAGCAGTGAGTGACAAGCAGAGCCTGCTTCAGTGACTCACTGAGAGGCCTTCCCCATCTCTAACTCCTCTCTTCCTGTTCCTGCGTCTGCCGCCCGGCA
Organism: Ranitomeya imitator; assembly: GCF_032444005.1. Taxonomy (NCBI): domain Eukaryota; kingdom Metazoa; phylum Chordata; class Amphibia; order Anura; family Dendrobatidae; genus Ranitomeya; species Ranitomeya imitator. The sequence continues at coordinate 509,754,948 of NC_091282.1, read as the reverse complement.
CCGCACAGCACCTCACCAGTGACAGCAGGCCGGACAGCATCATAATGTATGCTAACAGGTGAGGAGGGGGGCCCGTCCGACCATCATATCACATGCATGCAGATGAGCGGGCCCCCCTGCTTCTTCTGTTAGCAGTAATACTGCCGCCGGCTGTCATTCACAACATTGCTATATATGTCCTTCGGTGGCCCACTCCCGCTCTGGGTCCTGTTGCAGTTGCACCGGTTGAACCAGCGGTATGTCTGCCTATGGGTGATGGTAATGGTGCAGGTACAGAAGCTGTGCTTCCACCATTACCAGAAGGTGGTGAATAGATGCCATTGTAACACCCAGGATCACAAATCTCAGCACTTGATCCCCTTAGATGTTCTATTAAATAACAACTAAGATATTTAAGAGAGTTGAGGTCTTCTTCTGTCACCATGTTGGTGCCCCAAGGATGTGTTCACACACAGGGTCCCTATCAGCTGATATGGATGCCAGGAGTCTTTCAAATGTGTATATGCTTATTAGACATGGTCAAATAGATTGCTTATCATTAAAATTCATAGGAAAACCAGCTCGCTTGTAGTTGCTTAATTTGATTCATTCCACGGACAGTGTGCTTAATTGAAAATGTTGTGACAAAATCACTGGCAAAGTGCTGGAAGGGAGATACGTTTCACTGAGGCTATTAGATTCAGACATGTGAAACCCAGAAGTTTGCTCCAGCGCACTAGGTGTTGAGAGGGGTAAAATGGCTATTCCACCTTATTTCCACCCCTGGGGTTTAAATAGAAGGCCTCCTGAGGTGTTCATTGTTCAGTATGTCTGGAGAGGCTAACTCCAGGGAAGTGTTGATGCTTGGGCTAACTTGAACCTTGTGTTTTTGCTGATCCCTTAGCGAGTGGATCCCGCTACCACAAGGACTGTGCTTTATGTTACCTCATTGTTTTGTTTTCCTGTTTTTGCCTTAAATGGCAGTGTTTATTTTGACTTCATTATGGTTAATGTTGCATATATAATTAACTAGTGAAGATCTAAGGCCGCCGTCACACATGCGAGTTTTACGGACGTAAGAGCGCAGAATCTACGTCCGTAAAACTCGCAAAAAATACGGCACAATTATTCTCTATGCCCCTGCTCCTATTTGCCGTATTTTACTGATCAGTATTATACGGCTTTCTACGGCCGTACAAAATCGCAGCATGCTGCGTTTGTCACCGTACTGCGCAAGAAATACGCCAATTAAAGTCTATGGAAGCGTGAAAAATACGGATTACACACGGACAAGCAGTGTGACTTGCGAGAAATACGCAGCGCTGTTAGAGAGAAAAGCCGGTAATTCAGTGCGGTGTACAGTAAAATCACACTGACAGCTTACAGTAGAATAGGTAGAATAAATGTGTACACATAGAATAGGTATATATATATATATATGTCAGTGAGACACATATATGTATATATATTAATATTTATTCCAGCGCTAGACAGCTTGAAAGCCGGTAATTCAATTACCGGCTTTTTCCTTCTCCTTCCTAAAACCCGACATGATTTGAGACACTTGGCCACTCTCTTCCCATTCCCGTGTAGCGGTGGGATATGGGGTAATGAAGGGTTAATGCCACCTTGCTATTGTAAGGTGACATTAAGCCTAATTAATAATGGAGAGGCGTCAATTATGACACCTATCCATTATTAATCCAATACTAGTAAAGGGTTAAATAAAACACAAACACATTTTTTAAAATTATTTTAATGAAATAAAAACAATGGTTGTTGCAGTATTTTATTCAACGCCCAATCCAGTCACTGAAGACCCTCGTTCTGTGAGTAAAAAAACATAATAAACCAACAATATACTTACCCTCCGCAGATCTGTAACGTCCAACGATGTAAATCCTTCTGAAGGGGTTAAAACATTTTGCAGCAAGGAGCTGTGCTAATGCACGCTGCTCCTCGCTGCAAAACCCCAGGGAATGAGGCTAAAAATAGATCAATGATCTATATTTAGCTTCATTTGCCAGGGAGCTTTCTAGGTAATTTCCCACGATCTATGAACAGCCAGCAGAGGGCGCCTCACCGCAAATGAAGCTAAATATAGATCATTGATCTATTTTTAGCCTCATTCCCTGGGGTTTTGCAGCGAGGAGCAGCGTGCATTAGCACAGCTCCTTGCTGCAAAATGTTTTAACCCCTTCAGAAGGATTTACATCGTTGGACGTTACAGATCTGCGGAGGGTAAGTATATTGTTGGTTTATTATGTTTTTTTACTCACAGAACGAGGGTCTTCAGTGACTGGATTGGGCGTTGAATAAAATACTGCAACAACCATTGTTTTTATTTCATTAAAATAATTTTAAAAAATGTGTTTGTGTTTTATTTAACCCTTTACTAGTATTGGATTAATAATGGATAGGTGTCATAATTGACGCCTCTCCATTATTAATCTGGCTTAATGTCACCTTACAATAGCAAGGTGGCATTAACCCTTCATTACCCCATATCCCACCGCTACACGGGAATGGGAAGAGAGTGGCCAAGTGCCAGAATAGGCGCATCTTCCAGATGTGCCTTTTCTGGGGTGGCTGGGGGCAGATATTTTTAGCCAGGGGGGGGCCAATAACCATGGACCCTCTCCAGGCTATTAATATCTGCCCTCAGTCACTGGCTTTACTACTCTGGCGGAGAAAATTGCGCGGGAGCCCACGCCAATTTTTTCCGCCATTTAACCCTTTATTTTAAGAGCTAGAACGGCCAAATTTTGCAGATACACACTACTGACATTAGTAGTGTGGAATCTGCAAAAAAAATGGAGAGAAGACATGGTTTACTGTATGTAAACCATGTCTCAAATCATGTCGGGTTTTAGGAAGGAGAAGGAAAAAGCCGGTATTTGAATTACCGGCTTTCAAGCTGTCTAGCGCTGGAATAAATATTAATATATATACATATATGTGTCTCACTGACATATATATATATATACCTATTCTATGTGTACACATTTATTCTACCTATTCTACTGTAAGCTGTCAGTGTGATTTTACTGTACACCGCACTGAATTACCGGCTTTTCTCTCTAATATATGTGTCTACTGACACATATATATATATATATATATATATATATATATATATATAGACAGTATATATATATTTTCTTTTCTTTTTGGGACACATGGATCACTTCTATAGCGGTATGTTGGTTTTGCTAGCCTGCGAGAAAACCACGCAGTACGGATGCCATACGGATTACATACGGAGGATGCCATGCGCAAAAAACGCTGACACACCCTGCCTACGGAGGAGCTACGGACCACTTTTTTCGGGACTTTTCAGCGTATTACGGCCGTAATATACGGACCGTATTGTTTTACGCTGTGTGTGACGCCGGCCTTAAAGTCACAGTATTCCTGTGTCTACCTCCGTGTACAGTTGAGTGAGCCGATCTACCACAACATGAATAGTATAAATGAATGCAAATAGTTCAGTCAATAAAGATAAAAACATCTTCATTGTTTTGTCTTAGCAGCATTTGACTGCAGATTTGTGAATCCTCACAGTGCATACACTGCTGGCATCGGGAGCGTGCGGTCATGTGACCGCAAGTATATAATTTGCATACTTCTGGCCATATTCTAACTAGACATGTATTGCTTCACTCAATTCAAGTACATTGAGAGAGACTGCTCAGTTCTAGTCAGCATGAAATTTCTCACGCAGCAATGGTGCAGTGAGATCACCTGAGCTCATCAGCTGATGTACTCACGTGACTTCTCTCACGGCAGGTCAGCGCTAAACACTGTGGGAGTGATGACCTCCTGTCAGTCTGCAGATGGCGGACAGATAGAGAAGTCACATCTCCTGATTTGACTGTTCTCCAAATGAGATTGCCGTGGGACACTCTGGATTACAAGGACTACGGCAGGGAAGAGAGCATATGGCTGGTCTTTATTTTTGATTGTTTACAGGGGACATGAGCACAGGGGATTAGGCATTCAGTAAGTATGGTAAATTTAGATTTAATAAAGGAGTCTGTGTCACTTTGTTCACATAAAGGACTTTATTCTGTATGAATTCTATTTGCAAACACTATCAGGTTAGTAATGGGGGCGTCTTATAGACTCCTTGCCATTACAAAACCTGAGCATCATGTCAGCTGCCAATACAAGGCTGACATCAACCCCAATACTATCACCCCACTTGCCAACACACCAGGGCAAGTGGAAAGAGCGAAGTTAAGCGCCAGATTATTGGGGCGGCTGAAAGCTGATGTTTTTAGACTGTCAGGGAGCCAATCTCCATGGCTCCTTCCTAGGCTATTAATATTAGCCAGCAGCTGTCTGTCTAGCCTTTGCTAGTTAGATTTTTTAGGGAGACCCTATGTCTATTTCTTTCTGGGGTTCCCCAGAAAACTAGCCAGTAAAGACTAAGCAAACATCTGTGAGCTGATATTAATAGCCTGGGAACCTTTATGGCTATTGGCTCCTTACCAGAATATTAACAACAGCCCTCAGCCACTGGATACCCCTTTGATGGTTCCAAAAATGATGCGATAGCACACTCAATTTTTTTTTCTTTTTTTTTACTAAAAATTCACTGGTATCGCGATGCACTCTGATTTCTGCTAGTTGCTGTTTTGTTAAAGCCTATGTAGGTTCATTCTGTTAATATAGGCTCATGACAATGTGCGTATGTGTTTATTTTGTCAAAGCATTTTCCCTGCAAGAGATGTAGAAAACTTGCAGAAATTTCTGTGCACATACTCTAAGTTTGAAACCAACATTTAAAAAGTAAAATGTAAAGATTTCTACTATCACTTGTACTTCTTTCACCTCTAGTCATGGCTCACAATTACTGATAAAAAGTAAAGACTGAAATATATCAAAGAAGACCTATTGCTACTGGTCTGTCTTCTAGGCAATACATTTTATCAGGTGATATATGAATCTCTGCTAAAGTCCACTTTACAAGCTAAAATTTCAGCATCAGAGATGAGAAATTAAAAAATAAAAACTATGTTTTATTCAGCTTTGTAGCCAAAATTCCATGGTTTGGTCAGTTTCAAATGCTCAAACTGGTGAAAGATCCTCTTTAAGCACGTATCTTCATTGTGTCAAACTGGGGCATATCTTGAATTTCCTAGGTCTCCGGAAAAAAATCTACAAAAAGAACCATACAACTTTTCATGCATTTACTTTTCTCTCATGTGGCAAATAAAGGGTGTTAGGGCTAGCGGAATGCACCAAATAATAACAAGGATGGTATAAGGTGATTTCGCAGCCCAGGGGCCAACATGCAGAGGTGAAACCTGCTGCTGAGTAATGATGGACTATATGGCGGTATAATGTGGATACACACACGGGTTAGCTTCACCCGGTATGAAGGAAGCGAGCCCTGTTGCGTCACAGGGCCGCGGTACAGCACAAAGAGCACAAGCAAGGAGTCACAGAACTCTGTCCCAAGACTCAGGGAAAGAGTTTCTCTAGCCCTCTTGTGCTCAACACCGCTACTGGGGTGTCAGAGATTAACAGAAATAATATTTTAATGCACAAGCAGACGCCACTAACCACCAAACGCCACTAACCACCCAGACTTGGGCCAGGAAAGTGCTCTATTAGCACACAGCGCCACACTGGCAGTCACTGCTATCAGACACTGTATCGTGTGCTAGCTGTGCGGAATAGCACTGTCAGGCGCTAGGTAGCTTCCACCATTCGCAAACAGTCAACAACACTAGGGATGGGAATGATTTGGAGCTTTCATCCATCGACAGGCATACATCCACAAAATGTATACAAAAAAGGTGCACTCTGGTTGATTATAAAGTAATTAAGGCATACATTCACACACACATTAATAAGTTTATACTAGTGCATGGTCGTGCGGCCATGCAAACCTTTTACAATGGAAGCTCTCCAGGACCTTCCTAGTGGTCCAATAGGAGCTGCTACAGGGCCTGAGCATGTGAACTCCGACCTCCAATGAGAGGTTGTCCCTTGGGCATGCTCAGAAGAAGAAAAGCAGGACTTAGTCCCAGGGACGCCTGCCTGCCGCTGATCAGAACTAGTTACAATGGCTGAGCCTGGAAGGAAAGCAGTAACCAGCCGCACAGTATCAGCTTGAGCCAGACACTGGGACCGAGATGGTTTGAGATCCCCCTGTGCAGTGGCGGGAACTCGACACCTAACATTACCCCCTCCATTGGCCTCGCTACGCTCGAAGGCAGCAATAAGCTGCGGAGCCTGAATGTGCTCAACAAGCTCCCAGGACCTGTCAAGACCCTTCCAATCCACCAAATAGAATTTTTTGCCACGTACCACCTTAAACCCCATGATGACGTTCACCTCGTATTCGTCTGTGGACGAGCACTATGTCCCGGCAGATAACTCGGAAATCTGGGACATGTGGATGGGCTTTAGGAGGGACACATGAAAGGTGTCTGTGATGCCTAGGCGTGGAGGAAGGGCCAGACGGTAGACCACAGGATTAACCTGTTACAGGACCTTGAAGGGACCTAGGTAGCGAGGCGCAAACTTAGTGGACGCATCTCGCAGCCTGATGTTACGGGCAGAGAGCCACAATAAATCGCCAGGAGTAAATGTTGGAACGGGGCACCGATGTGCATCGGCGGAGACCCTCATTCTCTCCTTGTAGGCCCAGAATAGCATCCTGTGTGCAGTCTCAAATGTCACATGCCTCCACAGCCCAGTCTGCCACCCTGGAGTCAGAGGAAGACACGGGCATGGGTACAGGAACCCACGGATGCTGGCCGTAATTAAGGAGGAATGGGGTCTGCCCAGTGGAGTTGGCTACGGCATGGTTCAGCGCAAACTCCGCCCATGGTGGCAAGGATGCCCAGTCATCCTGCCTGGCTGGGACAAAATGTCACCGGTATGTGACCAGGGTCTGGTTGTCCCTCTCTACCAGCCCATTCGTCTCATGATGGTATGCTAAAGAGAGATTCAGCTTGATGCTGAGAAGACGACAAAGCTCTCTCCAGAGCCGAGACGCAAACTGGGGACCCCGGTCACTGACAATTTTTTCTGGCATACCCGACAGGGGAAAACATTCTTAATAAACAACGCCGCCAAGGCCCGCGTAGTTGTGGAAGAGGCACCAAGTGCACCATTTTGGAAAAATGGTCGGTGACTACCCAAATAATGGTGTAGCTATGGGACTTGGGTAAGCCCACCACAAAGTCCATCCCGGCCATTTCCAAAGGCCTGTCCGCCACCAGCAGGGGGTTTAGTAGCCCAGCAGGCCGTTGTTGAGGAGACTTATTCTTGGCGCAGGAGACACATGGCCAAATATAGTCTCCGAAGTCATGGGCCATTAGCTGCCACCAGTACATCCTTGCCAGAAGCTCAGGTGTTCTCTTGGTCCCAAAATGTCCACCCACACTGGACGAGTGAGCCCAAGAGAGAAGCTCGGGTCACAAATTAGATGGCACAAAGGTCTTGCCCGGGGCAGAGACTCTAGGGAAACTGGGGCCGCAGTCCTCAGGCTTTGCGAAGGGACAATTAACCGAGGCTCCTCCTCTACTGATGACACTACAGAGCAGGAGAGCGTAGGCACTGATGTTCTTCTCCCCAGAAACATAATGTAGGGTGAAGTGGAAGTGGGAGAAGAACAAGGACGATCTAGCCTTCTTGGAGAAAAAGAAGCAAGGATGCTTCCGACCTTGAGCATCCTTTTGGAACAGGACTGCTCCAGCACCGACGGATGAGGCATTCACCTCCATTATAAATGGTTTATCTATATCAGGTAGATGTAGGATGGGAGCTCTAGCAAAATGAGTCTTAATAGAGAGGAAGGTCTTGGAGACCTCCTCCGACCACAATTTGGGATTTGCTCCCATCTTGGTGAGGGCAACTAAGGGAGCTACCAAAGTTGAGAAGTGGGGAATGAACTGGCGATAATAGCTAATGGACCCCATAAAGCACTGCACAGCTTTGAGTGAACGGGGTTCCTGCTAGTCCATTACAGCCTGTAGCTTGGCAGGATCCATAGCCAATCCCTGGGCGGAGATGATATAGCCCAGGAAAGGCAAGGACTCCTGCTCAAACACACATTTCTCCAACCTGGCATAGAGGGAGTTTTCCCGTAGGAGGTCAAAGACTTTGCAAACATCTATCCAGGAGGAGTCTATAGCTGGAGAGTAGATGAGAATATCATCCACATAGACTACGACTGAGGTGATGAGCATATCCCGGAAGATATCATTCACAAAGTCTTGGAAAACGGCAGGAGCATTACAGAGCCTGAAGGGCATCACCAGGTATTCATAGTGCCTGTCCCTGGTGCTAAATGCCGTCTTCCATTCGTCCCCCTTACAGATGCGAATCAGGTTATAAGAACCCCGTGATCAAGCTTACAAAATACCCTTGCTCCCCGCAACCTATCGAATAGCTCAGATATCCGAGGCAGAGGGTATTTGTTCTTAACGGTGATTGCGTTAAGACCCCTGTAATCTATGCATGAACGTAGTTCTCTGTTCTTCTTCTGCACAAAGAGAAACCCCGCCCCTGCGGGTGACACTGACTTCCTAATGAATCCTCTTGCCAGATTCTCCTGAATGTATTGGGTCATCGCCTCCATCTCTGGGAGAGATAGGGGATTGTTATGGTCTGGTGATTAAGGAGCGACATGTGACTAGCTCTGAGCAGGTGGGAACTATACTGACCGCAGTCCCTAAGCTCAACACAACACTAGAAATAGCCGTGGGATGCTCCTAACACTTCCTAGGCATCTCGTCACAGCCTAAGAGCTAACAACCCCTAAAGATAGAAGCAGGAAAACTATCTTGCCTCAGAGAAAATCCCCAAAGGATAGATAGCCCCCCACATGTAATGACTGTGAGAGGAGAAGGAAATGACATACGTAGTATGAAACAAGAATTAGTACAGGAGGCCACTTCTAGCTAGATAGAAATAGTACAGGAAAGAGCACTGTGCGGTCAGTAATAAAACCTAGAAAAAGTCCACCGCAGAGAAATGCAAAAAACTCCACACCTAACTAAAGGTGTGGAGGGCAAACTATGCTGCCCAGAGCTTCCAGCTTAGCTGAATAGATCCATACTGATAAGCTGGACAAATGAGCAAAAACAAAGACAGTACTGAACAACAAAAGTCCACAAAAGTGAACTGCAAAGGACAAGCTAGGACTTAGCTTAGCAGAACTGGTCAGAGTGTCAGGAAAATCCAAAGAACAATGACTCCAGGCTGGAATAATTGACAACTTGCATTGAATGAGGGCTAATGGCCAGACTAATATAGCCGAGCCCGAAAGACGATCAGTGAAAACAGCTGCAGAAGCTAAATCCAAGGAGCAGCCATACCACTCAAAACCACAGGAGGGAGCCCAAGAGGAGAACTCACAAAAATACTACTTACAACCACCGGAGGGAGCCCAAGAGCGGAATTCACAACAGGGGATAGACTCCACCCCGGGGAGGCTCTGCACCAGGCAAGAGGTCAATAGGACAGTCTTTGGCCTTTCAAATTATTTTTGGGCAGTAGTCCATTTAAAATGGGCAAGGTAAGGGGCGAGGGACGGGGAAGTGGACGTGATGCTGATGGTGCATGCAGAGGACGAGGCCGTTGGCAAGGTGAAAGTGGGCAACAACTCACAAGACTCACATCTTCTCGCTCGACCTTCCTGCCCAGTTTCTAGGGGACCGCAGCACATCACTATTGAAGCCAGAGCAGTGTGAAATGGTTGTTGGTTGGATAGAGGATAATTCTTCCAGTCACTTAGCCACCACCACCACCTTGTCTTCCACACGGTCAAGTCTGAGTAGCCATGAGTGTGGCCAGCATATTGCTCACCCTGATCCTCCTTCCTCCTACCATGCCAAGTGCCCTGAGACAACTGATCCCACACTTGGACACTCTGAAAAGCAGTTCAGTTTTCAATTTCAAGATTCAGAAACCTCTGCCAGTCAACTTGAAGTGGTGAAAGATGAGATCGCATGTAGAGCTGCCCAAAACTTTGACCAGCCCCGGTCACACGAAGGCGATGGTGGGAAATTGTCACAAGAGGTGGACGATGATGAGACACAATTGCCAGAAAGTCAGGAGGAGGAGCAGAGTGCGGATGTGAAAGATGAGATCGTGGATGACATAGTGACTGACCCAACCTGGCAGGAGGACATGCATAGCGAGGACAGCAGCACAAATGGGGAAGGAAGCATATCCCCCGAACAGGCAGGAAGAAGCAGTGTGGTGGCCACAGACAGAATGCATGCATCTGTTCCCCGTAACACCAACATGAGTGAAGTTGCCACTCCACCTGTGAGATCTTCCCGAGTCTTGCTATTTTTTAAAGACTCTGCCAATAGCCCCAAACAGGCCATTTGCAGCACCTGCCATGCTCGCATTAGCAGGGGTAGCAAAACAACCAGCCTGACCACCACCAGCGTGATCAGGCACATGCAAGCAAAGCACCCGACTTTGTGGGCTGAACTGTAGGCTCCAGGACCACTGCCTGCTGGTCACACCACTGCTTCTCCCGCTGCTTTACATAGAAGCCAATCCCCAGTACACCGTGCATGTGAAGAAGCCTCTAGCCCTGCACCTGTTGTGGTTAACAGTCAAGCAGCACCATCAGCAAGTGCGTCCACGTTCTTTTCCCAGCACAGCGTTCAGTTGTCTATAACCCAGTCTTTGGAACGCAAGCGGAAATACCCAGCCAATGCCCCACAGGCCACAGTCCTCAAATCTAATATTTCTCTTCTGCTTGTGCTAGAAATGCTGCCTTTTAGGCTTGTTGAGATGGAAGCTTTCCGCAACCTGATGGCGGTGGCCGTCCCAAGGTACTTGGTCCCCAGTCGCCACTATTTCTCCCGGTGTGCCATACCGGCATTACGCCAGCATGTATCCCACAACATTACCCGTGCCCTCAACAATAGGGTTGAGCGAAACGGGTCGAAATATTTCAAAAGTCGCCGACTTTTGGCAAGGTCGGGTTTCATGAAACCCGACCCGACCCCAGTGTGGGGTCGGCCATGAAGTCGGCGATCTTATGAATCTGGAATCGGAATTCCGATACCGATTCCCGATATGTTTAAGATATCGGGAATTGGTATCGGAATTCAGATTTAAGTGTAAAATAAAGAATTAAAATAAAAAATATCGCAATACTTACCCTCTGACGCGCCCTGGTACTAACTGGCAGCCTTTCTTCCTTAGAATCAGCCTTCCAAGACCTTACGGTGACGTCGCGGCTTCTGATTGGTCGCGCGGCGGTCACATGGGCGGCCGCACGACCAATCACAAGCCGCGACGTCACCGAAGGTCCTGGAAGCGCTGATTCTTAGGAAGGACCTTCGGTGACGTCGCGGCTTGTGATTGGTCGCGCGGCCGCCCATGTGACCGCCGCGCGACCAATCAGAAGCCGCGACGTCACCGCAAGGTCTTGGAAGGCTGATTCTAAGGAAGAAAGGCTGCCGGTTAGTACCAGGGCGCGTCAGAGGGTAAGTATTGCGATATTTTTTTGTTTTAATTCTTTATTTTATACTAAAATATGGATCGCAGGGCCTGAAGGAGAGTTTCCGCTCCTTCAGACCCTGGGAACCATGGAAACCCAATGCACTGCATTGGGTTTCGCGTTTCGGCCGACCCCGACCCCGACTTTTTTATAGGATCGGCCGATTTCACTCGACCCGACTTTTGAAAAAGTCGGGTTTCGTGAAACCCGACCCGATCCTATAAAAGCAAAGGTCGCTCAACCCTACTCAACAATGCTGTTACCGGGAAAGTCCACCTAACCACGGACACGTGGACAAGTGCTTGTGGGCAGGGATGGTATATCTCAATGACGGCACACTGGGTTAACATAGTGGAAGCCGGGACCCAGTCGGACCTTGGGATGGAACACATCCTCCCCACGCCGAGGATTGCTGGCCCTACGTCAATCAGGGTTGCCCCCACAGTATACAGCTCCTGCACCTCCTCCTCCTCTTCATCCTCCATCTTTGAAATCAACACATCAGTCAGAAGCTGGAAGCACTGCAGCACTGCCTCAGCCAAGCGGCAACAGGCTGTGCTGAAGCTAATCTGCAGAGATGACAAGCCGCACAATGCAGAAGAGTTGTGGACAGCACTGAAAGAGCAGTCAGATGTTTGGATTACACCGCTGAACCTATAGCCAGGCATGGTCGTGTGTGACAATAGCCGTAACCTGGTGGCGGCTCTGAGGCAAGGTGAGCTCACACCTGTAGCTTGCTTAGCCCATGTGTTTAACCTCATGGTTCAACGTTTTCTGAAAAGCTACCCGGAGCTGCCGGATCTGCTAGTGAAATACACCGTCTGTCTGCCCAATTTAGAAAGTCAGCTACAGCTTCAGCCGCCCTTGCCGTGCTTCAGCAGCGGTTTCAGCTTCCAGCTCACCAACTGTTGTGTGATGTCCCCACGCACTGGAACTCTACACTGCATATGTTGGAAAGGATTTGTGAGCAGAAGAGGGCCTTTGTTGACTACCAACATTAACAAGGCCGTCGAATTTCAGGTCAGACTCTACACATAAGACCTCAAAAGTGGACATGGATGTCAGACATATGTAACATCCTCCAAAACTTTTGAGGACTGCACCAAGACGGTGAGCGGCGATGACTCCATAATTAGCATCACCATCCCGCTTCTCAGCATTCTGAAAAACTCTCTGCTCACAATCATGGGGTGCATATGACTGACTATGCAGCAGGGCTCGCCTTCCTACCAATTTATAAAACACAGGAGTATGGAGCACACAATGCATATTGTGAAGTGGATTTTCCTGGGACAATCCACTATGTGGATTCCAATGCCTAATGGTTTGCATATGACTGACTATGCAGCAGGGCTGGCCTTGCTGGCAATGTGTAAAACCAAGGAGTACGGGAGTACAAAATGCGTATTGTGAAGTGGATTTTCCTGGGCCCATCCACTATGTGGCTTCCAAGGCCTAATGGGGTGTATATGACTGACTATGAAGCAGGGCTCGCCTTCCTGCCAATGTATAAAACAAAGGAGTATGGAGCACAAAATCCATATTGTGAAGTGGATTTTAATGGGCCCATCCACTATGTGGGTTCCAAGGCCTAATGGGGTGCATATGACTATGCAGCAGGTCTCGCCTTCCTGCCAATGTATAAAACAAAAGAGTATGAAGCACACAATGCATATTGTGAAGTGGATTTTCCTGGGCCTATCCACTATGTGGGATCCAAGACCTAATGGGTTGCATATGACTGACTATTAGTGTTGAGCGATACCTTCCGATATCGGAAAGTATCGGTATCGGATTGGATCAGCCGATATTCAAAAAATATCGGATATCGCCGATACTGATACCCGATCCCAATGCAAGTCAATGGGACCAAAATATCGGAATTAAAATAAACCCTTTCTTTCCTTGTAGGTTCATTCTACATGAAGGAAAACAACTAAGAATAATGTAGGATGTATTTGGGGAGGTGGCGGAAACATTAAAGGCATAGAGGTTTAGCCCAATCAAATAGAATAGCATGATTTTTATTTTTTTTAATGACGTTTTTTTTTATTTTGTCCGATATTGATGTTTCACTATTCCACGCCCTTCCCCTTCTTTTTTTTTACTTTTCCCACACTTTCATCTTCATCATCATTAGCATCTTTGACATCAACTTCTTCTTCACCTTATTCATCTTCTTCTTCTTCATCTTCTACCTATTTTTTTTTTGGATTACATTCTTCATATTCATTTTATTCAACTATTATTATTCTTCCTATTCTACTTCTTCATCATATCCTCATTTGTGACAGGCATTGCCGTAGTTGTTATCTATAAAAGTTTGAAGATTACACCTTCCGTTCTGCCTGTCACAAAAGTTACATTTGTCCGCGTTCAGTTTGGCCTGCAGCATCAGGCTTTATCCAGGGGCACCACGAGGAGAAACGGACTCACCCCCATACACTGCTTAGTCTTCTTCTGCATATAATTTAGATAATATCTTTTGCTCTGATATTAAGTGTTATGCTTAATGTTCTTCTGCTCTTTGTTCTGCAGCCTTTTGTTCTTCTGCTTCTCGGTCTTCCATGTCGTCGTCTCCAGGGTCGTCGTCTCCAGGGTCGTCGTCTCCGCCGTCGTCGTCGTCTCCGCCGTCGTCGTCGTCATCTTAGGGGTGGTCTTCTGGGTCGTCGTCTTTAGGGTCTTGAACTTGGAAATGTAGCAGAAGGTACAAGAAGGCTGAGAAAATGCCGAGAACCAGCTGATGGAACTGGAACTCGGATGGCTACCCGAAGGTCAAAGAGCCAATGAAACTACCGAGGACCAGCTGACGTTACTGGAACCCGGTTACTAAGCAGGAGGTACCCGTGCTAAAAAGCACTACCAAGTACCGCCTGACGTTGGCGGAACTCAGATACCAAGAAGGAGGCACCTAAGCCAAAGGCTCTGCCCGGAACCAGCTAACGTTACTGGAAACAGGATGGGGAGCAGAAGGTACAAGAGCAAAAGACACTGCCGCGAACCAGCTGACGGTACTGGAACCCGGATGGGTAGCCGAAGGTCCAAGAGCCAATGGAACTACCGAGGACCAGCTGACATTACTGGAACCCGGTTACTAAGCAGGAGGTACCCGTGCTTAAAAGCACAACCAAGGACCACCTGACGTTGGTGGAACTCGGATACCCAGAAGGAGGCACCTAAGCCAAAGGCTCTGCCCGGAACCAGATGACGGTACTGGAACCAGGATGCGTTGGCCTACTGTGCAAGAGCCAATGGCACGACCAAGGACCAGCTGACGGTGCTGGAACCCGGTTACTAAGCTGTAGGTGCCCGCGCTTAAAAGCACTACCAAGGACCGCCTGGCGTTGGCGGAACTCGGATACCCAGGAGGAGGCACCTAAGCCAAAGGCTCTGCCCGGAACCAGCTGACGGTGCTGGAACCAGGTGGTGGACCAGAAGGCCCACAGGAGAGGAGAGAACAGCTAGGCCGCGAGGCAGCCGCAGTTACCGAACCCCAACAGTCCTACAGGGGGAGCTTGGCCTACTGGCACTACAGAACCAGCCTTGACTACCAATTCACACAGCCCACATAGGAAGCTCCTAAACAGCAGGCACCCTGGAGTTGGCTAACCCGACCACAACACGACGGGGCAAGCATAGGCGTCTCAGTGAGCTTGACACTACCCGGAAACAGCTGACGGTGCTGGGACCAGGCTGGGCACGAGGGAGTACCCGTGACAAAAACACTGCCGAGAACCAGCTGGCGGTGCTGGAATCCGGATGCGTTGCCCCAGTGTGCAAGAGCCAATGGCACGACCGAGGACCAGCTGACGGTGCTGGAACCCGGTTACTAAGCTGTAGGTGCCCACGCTTAAAAGCACTACCAAGGACCGCCTGGCGTTGGCGGAACTCGGATACCCAGGAGGAGGCACCTAAGCCAAAGGCTCTGCCCGGAACCAGCTGACGGTGCTGGAACCAGGTGGTGGACCAGAAGGCCCACAGGAGAGGAGAGAACAGCTAGGCCGCGAGGCAGCCGCAGTTACCGAACCCCAACAGTCCTACAGGGGGAGCTTGGCCTACTGTCACTACAGAACCAGCCTTGACTACCAATTCACGCAGCCCACATAGGAAGCTCCTAAACTGGAGGCACCCTGGAGTTGGCTAACCCGACCGCAACACGACGGGGCAAGCATAGGCGTCTCAGTGAGCTTGACACTACCCGGAAACAGCTGACGGTGCTGGGACCAGGCTGGGCACGAGGGAGTACCCATGACAAAAACACTGCCGAGAACCAGCTGGCGGTGCTGGAACCCGGATGCGTTGCCCCAGTGTGCAAGAGCCAATGGCACGACCGAGGACCAGCTGACGGTGCTGGAACCCGGTTACTAAGCTGTAGGTGCCCGCGCTTAAAAGCACTACCAAGGACCGCCTGGCGTTGGCGGAACTCGGATACCCAGGAGGAGGCACCTAAGCCAAAGGCTCTGCCCGGAACCAGCTGACGGTGCTGGAACCAGGTGGTGGACCAGAAGGCCCACAGGAGAGGAGAGAACAGCTAGGCCGCGAGGCAGCCGCAGTTACCGAACCCCAACAGTCCTACAGGGGGAGCTTGGCCTACTGGCACTACAGAACCAGCCTTGACTACCAATTCACGCAGCCCACATAGGAAGCTCCTAAACTGGAGGCACCCTGGAGTTGGCTAACCCGACTGCAACACGACGGGGCAAGCATAGGCGTCTCAGTGAGCTTGACACTACCCGGAAACAGCTGACGGTGCTGGGACCAGGCTGGGCACGAGGGAGTACCCGTGACAAAAACACTGCCGAGAACCAGCTGGCGGTGCTGGAACCCGGATGCGTTGCCCCAGTGTGCAAGAGCCAATGGCACAACCGAGGACCAGCTGACGGTGCTGGAACCCGGTTACTAAGCTGTAGGTGCCCGCGCTTAAAAGCACTACCAAGGACCGCCTGGCGTTGGCGGAACTCGGATACCCAGGAGGAGGCACCTAAGCCAAAGGCTCTGCCCGGAACCAGCTGACGGTGCTGGAACCAGGTGGTGGACCAGAAGGCCCACAGGAGAGGAGAGAACAGCTAGGCCGCGAGGCAGCCGCAGTTACCGAACCCCAACAGTCCTACAGGGGGAGCTTGGCCTACTGGCACTACAGAACCAGCCTTGACTACCAATTCACGCAGCCCACATAGGAAGCTCCTAAACAGCAGGCACCCTGGAGTTGGCTAACCCAACCGCAACACGACGGGGCAAGCATAGGCGTCTCAGTGAGCTTGACACTACCCGGAAACAGCTGACGGTGCTGGGACCAGGCTGGGCACGAGGGAGTACCCATGACAAAAACACTGCCGAGAACCAGCTGGCGGTGCTGGAACCCGGATGCGTTGCCCCAGTGTGCAAGAGCCAATGGCACAACCGAGGACCAGCTGACGGTGCTGGAACCCGGTTACTAAGCTGTAGGTGCCCGCGCTTAAAAGCACTACCAAGGACCGGCTGGCGTTGGCGGAACTCGGATACCCAGGAGGAGGCACCTAAGCCAAAGGCTCTGCCCAGAACCAGCTGACGGTGCTGGAACCAGGTGGTGGACCAGAAGGCCCACAGGAGAGGAGAGAACAGCTAGGCCGCGAGGCAGCCGCAGTTACCGAACCCCAACAGTCCTACAGGGGGAGCTTGGCCTACTGGCACTACAGAACCAGCCTTGACTACCAATTCACGCAGCCCACATAGGAAGCTCCTAAACAGCAGGCACTCTGGAGTTGGCTAACCCGACCGCAACACGACGGGGCAAGCATAGGCATCTCAGCGAGTTTGACACAACCCGGAAACAGCTGACGGTGCTGAAACCAGGCTGGGCACGAGGGAGTACCCGTGACAAAAACACTGCCGAGAACCAGCTGGCGGTGCTGGAACCCAGATGCGTTGCCTATTAAAGATTGTCTTCCTAGAGCCCCAACTAGCGGTGCTGGAGCAAAGGGTAAGCAGGGGGAGCAGAGTGTAGGCCGAAGCCTGCACTGGAAGCAGCTTTGTGTCTGCGTTGCGTTTGCAGGCTACACAGTGGGGGAACAGCTGGCGTTGCTGAACCCCACTAACACAATGGCGGGTGTTTTTCTCTGTGCAGCTAGCACTTGCGGACAAAAACTAGCGATGTTAGAGCCCGTGGTGAAGCAGGAGGAGGAGGAGAGGAGCAGAGTGTAGGCCGAAGCCTAGTTGAACCAATTTCAAAGGAAACCTTTAACCCCCCCCTCAGGTGTTACAAAGTACAAGAGACACACCTTGTGCAGTATTAATGCTGCACAAGTGAAAGGTTGCTCTATTAATTTGTCTACTTGCACACGCTGAATGAAAGACGTACACAATTTAGCCCATTCTACAGTCAAACTGTAGTGGATGCGTGACTTGGCTTTTTAAGGAGACGCAGCACAGGTGTCCCAAATAACGCCTTGGTGCTGGGCGCAGCTTCCTGAGCGTTGTTATTTGCTGTACAGGAGTCTGCGCTCTTGTGTTATCCCTTGGCAATGCCCTGTTAGCGATGCCCGTCTTATGACCTCATTTCATGTTGGCCGGTGTGGTTAACGATGGCCATGAATCCCAGACCCACAGTGCCTTTTCATAAAGTCACACTGCGGTGCTGGTATTTGTGGCCTTGCACAGTAAATATGTTCGCCGCTCACACATGTCCTTACACCTGCTTCTGACTGGGCGGCCTCTGCTGATCCCTTCTCGCATGCCGCGGCCATGAGGCCGCACAGTCTGAAGAAGGCGGAAGGAGATGAGTGACGACAGGCGAACATATGCACTGCTCGTGCCCATAAACCACACCCTCGCTGTCAAAATAAATAAGACACCGAGGGGCGTTGTTTCGAGCAGGGCGGACGCACAGGCGCAGCCAGCTAACCAATGATGTCAAAAGACGGGCAGCGCTACCAAGGGTGGTGCTGCGTATCATTAGAAAGGAAAGTCACAACTCAGGGACAGTGGAATGGTCTCAATGAGACACATTTTGTACGTGTTGAGTTCCACGTGGGCAAGGAGAAAAAGTCAGCCACCTTGTACAAATGCAGCATTACTGCTGTACAAGGTGGCTGTTATACATAGAAACACCTTGGGGTGGGTGTCAGGGTCCCTTTAATTTCAGTTCATGTGCCTGCGTGGCGTTTGCAGGTCACGTTGCCGGCTACACAGCAGGGGAACAGCTGGCGGTGCTGAACCCCACTAACACATTGGCTGGTGTTTTTCTCTGTGCAGCTAGCACTTCCAGGCTACAACTGGCGGTATTATAGCCCAGGGTCAGCAGGAGGAGGAGAGGAGCAGAGTGTAGGCCGAAGCCTGCACTGGTGGCAGCTTTTGTTCAATTGTGCCAGCGTGGCTTGTGCTGGACACGTTGCCGACTACACAGCAGGGGAACAGCTGGCGGTGGTGAACCCCACTAACACATTGGGTGGTGTTTTTCTCTGTGCAGCCAGCACTTCCGGGCACCAACTGGCGGTGTTAGAGCCCAGGGTCAGCAGGAGGAGGAGAGGAGTAGAGTGTAGGCTGAAGCCTAGTAGAACCAATTTCAAAGGTAACCTTTAACCCCCCCTCAGGTGTTGCAAGGTACAAGAGCCACACCTTGTGCAGCATTAATGCTGCACAAGTAAAAGGTTGCTCTATTAATTTGGCTCCTTGCAGACGCTGAATAAAACACGTACACTATTTAGCCCATTATACTGTCAAACAGTAGTGGAGGCGTGACTTGCCTTTTTAAGGAGACGCAGCACAGTTGTCAAAATTTACACCTAGGTGCTGGGTGCAGATTCCTGAGCATTGTTATTTGTTGTACAGGAGTCTGCGCTGTTGTTATCCCTTGGCAATGCCCTGTTAGCGCTGCCCGTCTTATGACCTCATTTCATGTTGGCCGGTGCGGTTAACGATGGCCATGAATCCCAGACCCACAGTGCCTTTTCATAAAGTCACACTGCGGTGCTGGTATTTGTGGCCTTGCGCAGTAAATATGTTCGCCGCTCACACATGTCCTTACACCTGCTTCAGACTGGGCGGCCTCTGCTGATCCCTTCTCGCATGCCGCGGCCATGAGGCCGCACAGTCTGAAGAAGGCGGAAGGAGATGAGTGACGACAGGCGAACATATGCACTGCTCGTGCCCATAAACCACACCCTCGCTGTCAAAATAAATAAGACACCGAGGGGCGTTGTTTCGAGCAGGACGGATGCACAGGCACAGCCAGCTAACCAATGATGTCAAAAGACGGGCAGCGCTACCAAGGGTGGTGCTGCGTATCATTAGAAAGGAAAGTCACAACTCAGGGACAGTGGAATGGTCTCAATGAGACACATTTTGTACGTGTTACATTCAACGTGGGCAAGGAGAAAAAGTCAGCCACCTTGTACAAATGCAGCATTACTGCTGTACAAGGTGGCTGTTATACATAGAAACACCTTGGGGTGGGTGTCAGGGTCCCTTTAATTTCAGTTCATGTGCCTGCGTGGCGTTTGCAGGTCACGTTGCCGGCTACACAGCAGGGGAACAGCTGGCGGTGCTGAACCCCACTAACACATTGGCTGGTGTTTTTCTCTGTGCAGCTAACACTTCCAGGCTACAACTGGCGGTATTATAGCCCAGGGGCAGCAGGAGGAGGAGAGGAGCAGAGTGTAGGCCGAAGCCTGCACTGGTGGCAGCTTTTGTTCAATTGTGCCAGCGTGGCTTGTGCTGGACACGTTGCCGACTACACAGCAGGGGAACAGCTGGCGGTGGTGAACCCCACTAACACATTGGGTGGTGTTTTTCTCTGTGCAGCCAGCACTTCCGGGCACCAACTGGCGGTGTTAGAGCCCAGGGTCAGCAGGAGGAGGAGAGGAGTAGAGTGTAGGCCGAAGCCTAGTAGAACCAATTTCAAAGGTAACCTTTAACCCCCCCTCAGGTGTTGCAAGGTACAAGAGCCACACCTTGTGCAGCATTAATGCTGCACAAGTAAAAGGTTGCTCTATTAATTTGGCTCCTTGCAGACGCTGAATAAAACACATAAACTATTTAGCCCATTATACTGTCAAACAGTAGTGGAGGCGTGACTTGTCTTTTTAAGGAGACGCAGCACAGTTGTCAAAATTTACACCTAGGTGCTGGGTGCAGATTCCTGAGCGTTGTTATTTGCTGTACAGGAGTCTGCGCTGTTGTTATCCCTTAGCAATGCCCTGTTAGCGCTGCCCGTCTTATGACCTCATTTCATGTTGGCCGGTGCGGTTAACGATGGCCATGAATCCCAGACCCACAGTGCCTTTTCATAAAGTCACACTGCGGTGCTGGTATTTGTGGCCTTGGCAGTAAATATGTTCGCCGCTCACACATGTCCTTACACCTGCTTCAGACTGGGCGGCCTCTGCTGATCCCTTCTCGCATGCCGCGGCCATGAGGCCGCACAGTCTGAAGAAGGCGGAAGGAGATGAGTGACGACAGGCGAACATATGCACTGCTCGTGCCCATAAACCACACCCTCGCTGTCAAAATAAATAAGACACCGAGGGGCATTGTTTCGAGCAGGGCGGACGCACAGGCGCAGCCAGCTAACCAATGATGTCAAAAGACGGGCAGCGCTACCAAGGGTGGTGCTGCGTATCATTAGAAAGGAAAGTCACAACTCAGGGACAGTGGAATGGTCTCAATGAGACACATTTTGTATGTGTTACATTCAACGTGGGCAAGGAGAAAAAGTCAGCCACCTTGTACAAATGCAGCAGTACTGCTGTACAAGGTGGCTGTTATACATAGAAACACCTTGGGGTGGGTGGCAGGGTCGCTTTAATTTCAGTTCAAGTGCCTGCGTGGCGTTTGCAGGTCACGTTGCCGGCTACACAGCAGGGGAACAGCTGGCGGTGCTGAACCCCACTGACACATTGGCGGGTGTTTTTCTCTGTGCAGCTAGCACTTCTGGGCAAAAACTAGCGGTGTTAGAGCCCAGGGTCAGCAGGAGGAGGAGAGGAGCAGAGTGTAGGCCGAAGCCTGCACTGGTGGCAGCTTTTGGTCTGTTGTGCCAGCGTGGCTTGTGCTGGACACGATGCCGGCTACACAGCAGGGGAACAGCTGGCGGTGCTGAACCCCACTAACACATTGGCTGGTGTTTTTCTCTGTGCAGCAAGCAGTTTGGGCAAAAACTGGCGGTGTTATAGCCCAGGGGCAGCAGGAGGAGGAGAGGAGCAGAGTGTAGGCCGAAGCCTGCACTGGTGGCAGCTTTTGGTCTGTTGTGCCAGCGTGGCTTGTGCTGGACACGATGCCGGCTACACAGCAGGGGAACAGTTGGCGGTGCTGAACCCCACTGACACAATGGCGGGTGTTTTTCTCTGTGCAGCCAGCACTTCCGGGCCCCAACTGGCGGAGTTAGAGCCCAGGGTCTGCAGGAGGAGCAGAGTGTAGGCCGAAGCCTAATTGAACCAATTTCAAAGGTAACCTTTAACCCACCCTCAGGTGTTACAAAGTACAAGAGACACACCTTGTGCAGTATTAATGCTGCACAAGTGAAAGGTTGCTCTATTAATTTGTCTACTTGCACACGCTGAATGAAAGACGTACACAATTTAGCCCATTCTACAGTCAAACTGTAGTGGATGCGTGACTTGGCTTTTTAAGGAGACGCAGCACAGGTGTCCCAAATAACGCCTTGGTGCTGGGCGCAGCTTCCTGAGCGTTGTTATTTGCTGTACAGGAGTCTGCGCTCTTGTGTTATCCCTTGGCAATGCCCTGTTAGCGATGCCCGTCTTATGACCTCATTTCATGTTGGCCGGTGTGGTTAACGATGGCCATGAATCCCAGACCCACAGTGCCTTTTCATAAAGTCACACTGCGGTGCTGGTATTTGTGGCCTTGCACAGTAAATATGTTCGCCGCTCACACATGTCCTTACACCTGCTTCTGACTGGGCGGCCTCTGCTGATCCCTTCTCGCATGCCGCGGCCATGAGGCCGCACAGTCTGAAGAAGGCGGAAGGAGATGAGTGACGACAGGCGAACATATGCACTGCTCGTGCCCATAAACCACACCCTCGCTGTCAAAATAAATAAGACACCGAGGGGCGTTGTTTCGAGCAGGGCGGACGCACAGGCGCAGCCAGCTAACCAATGATGTCAAAAGACGGGCAGCGCTACCAAGGGTGGTGCTGCGTATCATTAGAAAGGAAAGTCACAACTCAGGGACAGTGGAATGGTCTCAATGAGACACATTTTGTACGTGTTGAGTTCCACGTGGGCAAGGAGAAAAAGTCAGCCACCTTGTACAAATGCAGCATTACTGCTGTACAAGGTGGCTGTTATACATAGAAACACCTTGGGGTGGGTGTCAGGGTCCCTTTAATTTCAGTTCATGTGCCTGCGTGGCGTTTGCAGGTCACGTTGCCGGCTACACAGCAGGGGAACAGCTGGCGGTGCTGAACCCCACTAACACATTGGCTGGTGTTTTTCTCTGTGCAGCTAGCACTTCCAGGCTACAACTGGCGGTATTATAGCCCAGGGTCAGCAGGAGGAGGAGAGGAGCAGAGTGTAGGCCGAAGCCTGCACTGGTGGCAGCTTTTGTTCAATTGTGCCAGCGTGGCTTGTGCTGGACACGTTGCCGACTACACAGCAGGGGAACAGCTGGCGGTGGTGAACCCCACTAACACATTGGGTGGTGTTTTTCTCTGTGCAGCCAGCACTTCCGGGCACCAACTGGCGGTGTTAGAGCCCAGGGTCAGCAGGAGGAGGAGAGGAGTAGAGTGTAGGCTGAAGCCTAGTAGAACCAATTTCAAAGGTAACCTTTAACCCCCCCTCAGGTGTTGCAAGGTACAAGAGCCACACCTTGTGCAGCATTAATGCTGCACAAGTAAAAGGTTGCTCTATTAATTTGGCTCCTTGCAGACGCTGAATAAAACACGTACACTATTTAGCCCATTATACTGTCAAACAGTAGTGGAGGCGTGACTTGCCTTTTTAAGGAGACGCAGCACAGTTGTCAAAATTTACACCTAGGTGCTGGGTGCAGATTCCTGAGCATTGTTATTTGCTGTACAGGAGTCTGCGCTGTTGTTATCCCTTGGCAATGCCCTGTTAGCGCTGCCCGTCTTATGACCTCATTTCATGTTGGCCGGTGCGGTTAACGATGGCCATGAATCCCAGACCCACAGTGCCTTTTCATAAAGTCACACTGCGGTGCTGGTATTTGTGGCCTTGCGCAGTAAATATGTTCGCCGCTCACACATGTCCTTACACCTGCTTCAGACTGGGCGGCCTCTGCTGATCCCTTCTCGCATGCCGCGGCCATGAGGCCGCACAGTCTGAAGAAGGCGGAAGGAGATGAGTGACGACAGGCGAACATATGCACTGCTCGTGCCCATAAACCACACCCTCGCTGTCAAAATAAATAAGACACCGAGGGGCGTTGTTTCGAGCAGGACGGATGCACAGGCACAGCCAGCTAACCAATGATGTCAAAAGACGGGCAGCGCTACCAAGGGTGGTGCTGCGTATCATTAGAAAGGAAAGTCACAACTCAGGGACAGTGGAATGGTCTCAATGAGACACATTTTGTACGTGTTACATTCAACGTGGGCAAGGAGAAAAAGTCAGCCACCTTGTACAAATGCAGCATTACTGCTGTACAAGGTGGCTGTTATACATAGAAACACCTTGGGGTGGGTGTCAGGGTCCCTTTAATTTCAGTTCATGTGCCTGCGTGGCGTTTGCAGGTCACGTTGCCGGCTACACAGCAGGGGAACAGCTGGCGGTGCTGAACCCCACTAACACATTGGCTGGTGTTTTTCTCTGTGCAGCTAACACTTCCAGGCTACAACTGGCGGTATTATAGCCCAGGGGCAGCAGGAGGAGGAGAGGAGCAGAGTGTAGGCCGAAGCCTGCACTGGTGGCAGCTTTTGTTCAATTGTGCCAGCGTGGCTTGTGCTGGACACGTTGCCGACTACACAGCAGGGGAACAGCTGGCGGTGGTGAACCCCACTAACACATTGGGTGGTGTTTTTCTCTGTGCAGCCAGCACTTCCGGGCACCAACTGGCGGTGTTAGAGCCCAGGGTCAGCAGGAGGAGGAGAGGAGTAGAGTGTAGGCCGAAGCCTAGTAGAACCAATTTCAAAGGTAACCTTTAACCCCCCCTCAGGTGTTGCAAGGTACAAGAGCCACACCTTGTGCAGCATTAATGCTGCACAAGTAAAAGGTTGCTCTATTAATTTGGCTCCTTGCAGACGCTGAATAAAACACATAAACTATTTAGCCCATTATACTGTCAAACAGTAGTGGAGGCGTGACTTGTCTTTTTAAGGAGACGCAGCACAGTTGTCAAAATTTACACCTAGGTGCTGGGTGCAGATTCCTGAGCGTTGTTATTTGCTGTACAGGAGTCTGCGCTGTTGTTATCCCTTAGCAATGCCCTGTTAGCGCTGCCCGTCTTATGACCTCATTTCATGTTGGCCGGTGCGGTTAACGATGGCCATGAATCCCAGACCCACAGTGCCTTTTCATAAAGTCACACTGCGGTGCTGGTATTTGTGGCCTTGGCAGTAAATATGTTCGCCGCTCACACATGTCCTTACACCTGCTTCAGACTGGGCGGCCTCTGCTGATCCCTTCTCGCATGCCGCGGCCATGAGGCCGCACAGTCTGAAGAAGGCGGAAGGAGATGAGTGACGACAGGCGAACATATGCACTGCTCGTGCCCATAAACCACACCCTCGCTGTCAAAATAAATAAGACACCGAGGGGCATTGTTTCGAGCAGGGCGGACGCACAGGCGCAGCCAGCTAACCAATGATGTCAAAAGACGGGCAGCGCTACCAAGGGTGGTGCTGCGTATCATTAGAAAGGAAAGTCACAACTCAGGGACAGTGGAATGGTCTCAATGAGACACATTTTGTATGTGTTACATTCAACGTGGGCAAGGAGAAAAAGTCAGCCACCTTGTACAAATGCAGCAGTACTGCTGTACAAGGTGGCTGTTATACATAGAAACACCTTGGGGTGGGTGGCAGGGTCGCTTTAATTTCAGTTCATGTGCCTGCGTGGCGTTTGCAGGTCACGTTGCCGGCTACACAGCAGGGGAACAGCTGGCGGTGCTGAACCCCACTGACACATTGGCGGGTGTTTTTCTCTGTGCAGCTAGCACTTCTGGGCAAAAACTAGCGGTGTTAGAGCCCAGGGTCAGCAGGAGGAGGAGAGGAGCAGAGTGTAGGCCGAAGCCTGCACTGGTGGCAGCTTTTGGTCTGTTGTGCCAGCGTGGCTTGTGCTGGACACGATGCCGGCTACACAGCAGGGGAACAGCTGGCGGTGCTGAACCCCACTAACACATTGGCTGGTGTTTTTCTCTGTGCAGCAAGCAGTTTGGGCAAAAACTGGCGGTGTTATAGCCCAGGGGCAGCAGGAGGAGGAGAGGAGCAGAGTGTAGGCCGAAGCCTGCACTGGTGGCAGCTTTTGGTCTGTTGTGCCAGCGTGGCTTGTGCTGGACACGATGCCGGCTACACAGCAGGGGAACAGTTGGCGGTGCTGAACCCCACTGACACAATGGCGGGTGTTTTTCTCTGTGCAGCCAGCACTTCCGGGCCCCAACTGGCGGAGTTAGAGCCCAGGGTCTGCAGGAGGAGCAGAGTGTAGGCCGAAGCCTAATTGAACCAATTTCAAAGGTAACCTTTAACCCACCCTCAGGTGTTACAATGTTGAAGAGCCACACCTTGTGCAGCAGTAATGCTCCACAAGTTAAAGGTTGCTCTTTAAGTTTTGCTCATTACACACGCAGAATGAAAGATGTACACAATTTAGCCCATTGTACAGTAGAACTGTATTGGAGGCGTGACTTGTCTTTTTAAGGAGATGCAGCACAGGTGCACATAAATAACGCCTTGGTGCTGGGTGCAGCCTCCTGAGCATTGTTATTTGCTGTACAGGAGTCTGCGCTATTGTGATCCCTTGGCCATGCGCTGTGAGCGCTGCCTGTCTTCTCACCTCATTTCATGTTGGCCGGTGCGGTTAGCAATGGGCATGAATCCCAGACCCGCAGTGTCTTTTCATAAAGTCACACTGCAGAGCTTGGATTTGTGGCCTTGCGCAGTAAATATGTTCGCCGCTCACACATGTCCTTACACCTGCTTCAGACTGGGCGGCCTCAGCTGATCCTTTATCGCCTACCACGGCCATGAGGCCGCACAGTCTGAAGAAGGCGGAAGGAGATGAGTTAAGACAGGCGAACATATGCACTGCACATGCCCATCAATCACACCCTCGCAGCCAAAATATATGAGACAATGAGGGGGGTTGTGTCGGGCAGGGCGGACACACAGGCACAGGCAGCCAACCAATGATGTCAGAAGACGGGCAGCGCTACCAAGGGGGGTGCTGCGTGTCATTAAAAAGGAAAGTCACACCTCAGGGACATTGTAGTGGTCTGTAATGAGACACATTTTGTACGTGTTACATTCAACGTGGGCAAGGAGAAAAAGTCAGCCACCTTGTACAAATGCAGCATTACTGCTGTACAAGGTGGCTGTTATACATAGAAACACCTTGGGGTGGGTGGCAGGGTCCCTTTAATTTCAGTTCATGTGCCTGCGTGGCATTTGCAGGTCACGTTGCCGGCTACACAGCAGGGGAACAGCTGGCGGTGCTGAACCCCACTAACACATTGGCTGGTGTTTTTCTCTGTGCAGCTAGCAGTTCCAGGCAAAAACTGGCGGTGTTAGAGCCCAGGGTCAGCAGGAGGAGGAGAGGAGCAGAGTGTAGGCCGAAGCCTGCACTGGTGGCAGCTTTTGTTCTGTTGTGCCAGCGTGGCTTGTGCTGGACACGTTGCCGACTACACAGCAGGGGAATAGCTGGCGATGCTGAACCCCACTGACACATCAGCTAGTGTTTTTTCTGTGTAGACAACACTTCCAGGTGGCAACTGACAGTGTTGAAACCCAGGGAATCAAAGAGGAGCAGAGTGTAGGCCGAAGCCTGCAGTGGAGCAAGTTGAAAGGGAACCTTTAACCCCCCCCCCAGGCATTTGTTGCTGAAAGAGCCATCTTGTACAGCAGTAATACTGCACATGGAAAATGGTGGCTCCTAAAATTATGCTCCTTGCAAACGCTGAAGTACACACTCATATAATGTGTCCCCTCACACCGTCAAACCGTCACGGAAGTGGGACTTTCCTTTGTAATGTGACACAGCACAGCCGTCATTCCAACCCCCTTGGTGCCGTGCGCCACCTCCTCAACGTTGTTTGGTTCTGTCACGGAGCCCGCGCTGTAATGTTATCCCTTGGCCATGCACAGTTAGCGGTGCCCGTCTTCTGACATCATTTAGGTGTCAGGCTGGCAGTGCCTGTGCGTCAAAGCTGCCCGAGATCCAACCTTGCAGTGTCATCTAATGTAATCCCACTGCGGGCCAGGGATCCATGGGCATGCGCAGTGCATATCATCGCCTCTCACTCACCTCCTTCCTGCTTCTTTAGACTGTGCAGCGTCACGGCCGTGGCATGCTATTAGGGATCAGCTGACACCGCCCAGTCTGAAGAAGCGTGAAGAAGGGGAGTGAGAGGCTAGTATATGCACTGCGCATGGCCATGGATACCAGGCCCACTGTGGGATCACATTAGACGACACTGCGATGTGGCATTTCGGGCAGCGTGGACGCACAGGCGCAGCCAGGACGACAACAAATGATGTCAGAGGACGGGCAGCGCAAACTGTGCATGTCCAAGGGATAACATAACAGCGCAGGGTCCATGACGGAATCAAACAACGCTAAGGAGGCAGCGCACAGTGCCAAGGGGGTAGGAATGACGGCTGTGCTGTGTCACATTACAAAGGAAAGTCCCACCTCCGGGACGGTTGGACGGTGTGAGGGGACACATTACATGAGTGTGTAGTTCAGCGTTTCCAAGGAGCATAATTTCAAGAGCGACCTTTTCCTTGTGCAGTATTAGTGCTGCACAAGGTGGCTCTTTCAGTAACAAACGCCTAGGGGGGGGACAGGTCCCCTTACATTTTAGTTGTGCCAGCGTGGCGGTCGCATGACACGTTGACGGATACACAGCTGGGGATCAGCTGACGTTACTGAACCCCAATAACAGAGGAGCGACTGTTGACTGTGCACACAGCACTTCCAGGCACCAACTGGCGGTGTTAGAGCCCAGGGACAGCAGGAGGAGCAGATTGGAGGTATTGCCGCACACACAGCTGGGGATCAGCTGACGTTACTGAACCCCAATAACAGAGGAGCGACTGTTGACTGTGCAGACAGCACTTCCAGGCACCAACTGGCGGTGTTAGAGCCCAGGGACAGCAAGAGGAGCAGATTGGAGGTATTGCCGCACACACAGCTGGGGATCAGCTGACGTTACTGAACCCCAATAACAGAGGAGCGACTGTTGACTGTGCACACAGCACTTCCAGGCACCAACTGGCGGTGTTAGAGCCCAGGGACAGCAGGAGGAGCAGAGGAACAGAGTGTAGGCCGAAGCCTGATTGGAGCAAGTTGAAAGGGAACCTTTAACCCCCCCCCCCAAGACGTTTGTAGCTGAAAGAGCCATCTTGTGCAGCACTAAGGATGCAAAAGGAAAAAGGTTGCTCTTTTAATTATGCTCCTTGCAAACACAGAAGTAAACACTAAAAATGTGTCCCCTTATACCGTAAAACCGTCCCGGAGGTGGGAATTTCCTTCGTAATGGGACGCAGCACAGCTGTCATTCCTATCCCCTTGGTGCCGTGCGCTGCCTCCTCAGCGTTGTTTTAAGCTGTCACGGAGCTTGCGCTGGTCTGTTATCCCTTGGCCATGCCCAATTTGCGCTGCCTGTCTTCTGACATAATTTGGTGTCAGGCTGTCAGTGCCTGTGCGTCCACGCTGCTCCAGATCTCACCTCGCAGTGTCGTCTAATGTAATCCCACTGCGGGCCTTGGATCCATGGGCATGCACAGTGCATATCCTCGCCTCTCACTCCACTCCTTCCCTCTTCTTCAGACTGTGCGGCGTCACGGCCGTGGCATGCTATTAGGGATCAGCTGACGGTGCACAGTCTAAAGAAGGCGGAGGGAGATTGGCGAGAGCCTGAGGTGAAGATATGCACTGCGCATGCCCATGGATCCCAGGCTCGCAGTGTGATTCAATCAGAAGACACTGCGAGGTGGGTTCTCTGGCAGCGCGGGTGCACAGGCGCAGCCATCCTGACACCAAATTATGTCAGAAGACAGGCAGCGCAAACTGGCCATGGCCAAGGGATAACAGAACAGCGCAGGCTCCGTGACAGCTTAAAACAACGCTGAGGAGGCAGCGCATGGCACCAAGGGGGTAGGAATGACGGCTGTGCTGCGTCCCATTATGAAGGAAAGTCCCAGCTCCGGGACGGTATAACGGTATAAGTGAACACATTTTATAAGTGTTAAGTTCTGCGTGTGCAAGGAGCTAAAAAAAAAGAGCTACCTTTTCCTTGTGCAACATTACTGCTGCACAAGATGGCTCTTTCAGTAACAAACGCCGAGGGGGGGGGGTACAGGTTCCCTTACATTTAGGTTGTTGTGCCAGCGTGGTGGTCGCAGGACACATTGCCGGCTACACAGCTGGGGATCAGCTGACGTTACTGAAACCCAATAACACTGGGTCGTATGTTTTGACTGTGCAGCCTGCACTTCTGAGCCGCAACTGGCGGTGTTGGAGCCCAGGAATAGCAGTTCAGGTGGTAGAAAGATGAACACAGCAGGAGACCTGGATGACACCCAATTACTTAATCAGGCAGAGGAGTGGCAAATTCCTGCGAGATCCAGGCCTGGTTCATTTTCAGGAAAGTAAGCCGGTCAACGTTATCGGAGGATAGTCGCATGCGACGGTCTGCTAGTACACCACCTGCGGCACTAAAGACACGTTCCGATAAGACACTAGCCGCAGGGCAAGCCAGCACCTCCAATGCATACTGGCTTAGCTCTGGCCATGTATCCAGCTTAGAGACCCAAAACTTGAACGGGGAAGAGCCATCTGGGAGTACAGTAAGAGGGCAAGCCATGTAGTCTGTCACCATCTGACGGAACCGTTGCCTCCTGCTGACTGGAGCCGCCGGTGATGGTGTAGACATTTGGGGCGGGCACACAAAAGTTTGCCACAGTTGTGCCATACTGGGCTTGCCTTGGGCAGAGGCACTGCTTCTGCTCCCTCTTTGTGCAGAGCCTCCTCCACTGCCTCGACGCACTGAGCTGCTTTGTAAAGCACTAGCAGCACTCCTCTCAGTTGGACTGGAGAAGATGATGGAATTCACCAGTGTGTCGTGGTACTCCCGCATTTTACGCTCCCGTGTCATCGCCGGGATGAGGTTTTGGACGTTGTCACGGTAACGAGGATCGAGGCGGGCGTACACCCAATAATCAGGCACGTTGAGAATGTGGTCGATGCGGCGGTCGTCTCTCAGGCACTGCAACATGAAATCAACCATGTGCTGCAGACTGCCAACTGGCCCAGAAACGCTGTCCCCTGCTTGAGACATGATCTCTGCCCGCTCGTCATCACCCCACCCTCGCTGTACACACTGACCACTGGACAATGGTGTAACTCCCTCCTCTGGACGTAGCTCTTCCTCGTCCATTGACTCCTCCTCATCCTCCTCACAAAGGGTCCCCTGCCGACCCCTTTGTGAGGAACCACGTGGCGCTGACTGTCCAGAAGCTGATGGAAAAGGTGACTCCTCATCCTCCACCTCTTCCACATCATCCCTTATCCCTTGCAGGGTTTCTTGAAGCAGGCAGATAAGGGGGACAGTCATGCTGAATAGTGCATCATCTGCACTTGCCATCTGCGTGGAATAATCGAAAGGACACAAAACCTGGCAGACGTCCTTCATAGTGGCCCACTCTGTGGTTGTGAAGTCTGATCGGCGCTGACTGCGACTTCTTTGCGCCTGATGCAGCTGGTACTCCATTACTGCTTGCTGCTGCTCACACAACCGCTCCAACATAGGTAACGTGGAATTCCACCTGATGGGTAGGTCACATATGATGCGATGTTCAGGAAGGCGAAACCGACGCTGCAGAGCAGCAATGCGGGATCTTGCCAAGCTGGAACGCCGCAAGTGAGCACACTCTAGGCGGGCCTTGTGCAGAAGTGCATCAAGATCCAGATAGTCCCTCAGAAAACTCTGCACAACCAAATTGAGCACATGTGCCAGACATGGGATGTGAGTGAGGTTGCCAAGGGCTAAAGCTGCCACCAGATTTCGGCCATTGTCACACACTACCATGCCTGGCTGGAGATTCCCTGGCACAAACCACACATCGCTCTCCTGCTTTAGGGCATTCCAGAGCTCCTGCGCTGTGTGGCTTCAATTCCCCAAAGAAACTAATTTCAAGACGGCCTGCTGACGTTTGGCCACGGCTGTGCTCATGTCAGTCGTAACAGGTAAACGTTCACGGGTCCATGTGGAGGTGGACTGTGACGGATCCTGCAGCGATGAATCTGAGGAACTTGTGTAAGAGGAGGAGTCAATGCGTACAGACTGGATTCCTGCAATCCTTGGAGTGGGCAGGACACGTCCTGCGCCACTCGCACGGTCTGTACCCGGCTCAACAACATTAACCCAATGGGCAGTGACGGAAAGGTATCGCCCCTGTCCATGTTGACTGGTCCACGCATCGGTGGTGAGATGGACCTTGCTACTGACGGCGTTCAGTAGCGCGTGTTTTATTTGTCCCTCCACATGCTTGTGCAGGACAGGGACGGCTTGCCTGCTGAAGTAAAAGCGGCTGGGCACCTTGTACTGTGGGACTGCCAATGCCATCAAGTCACGGAAGCTCTCAGTCTCCACCAGCCTGAATGAGAGCATTTCCAGCGACAGAAGTTTGGCAATGCCTGCATTCAGAGCCTGTGCTCGGGGGTGGTTTGCCGAGAATGCCCGCCTTTTCTCCCATGCCTGTACTACCGATGGCTGTAGACTAGGCTGGGAGTGTGAGGATGACTGGTAACGTGGTGCTGTGGGTGGAATTACACTAGGTCTCTGGACAACAGTGCCAGAGGTTCTTCCATGGCGATCCAAGGAGGAAGCCGAACCAGCTGTGCGTGAGCTGGAGGAAGAGGCAACACGAGCTGAAGAGGTGGTAGCTGCCGCTGTTGGTTGGCCTAGGTCTTCAGTGTGTTTTTGTAACTCCACCGCGTGCCTGGTCAGCACATGTTTCCACATATTTGTGGTATTGAGGTTGCTGACACTTTTCCCTCTTTTGACTTTCTGATGACACAGCTTGCATTTGACAAAACAAATGTCATCTGCAACTGTGTCAAAAAAGGACCAGGCACTGCAAGTCTTGGGAGCGCCCTTTTTGGCTTGTGGTAGAGACAGGCTCCTAACGGGTGCCAAAGTGGAGGCTACAGGCTCCGCAGTCTTCCCCCTCCCTCTCCCTCTTTGGCCCGTTTGGGGAATCTCTTCCTCAGAGCTGCTCCCGCCACCTTCCTGTTCCTCACGCCACGATGGGTCAAGGACCTCATCATCTCCACTACCCTCTGCCACCAACTGCTCCTCCTGGGTAGTCTCGGCAGCACAGTACACAGCAGAAAGCGGCACCTGAGTTTCATCATCAGATGCGTACTGTGCTGTGGTCACCGGAGGCACTGGCCCACCCGCCTCTTCATAGTCAGAGAGAAAAAGCTGTTGGGCATCACTGCACACTGCCTCTTCTTCCATTTCTCCAATGCTGCTTGGCTGGCCCCCTGTTTCCAAGCCAAGAGATTCAGAGAACAGAAGTAGAGACGGCTCCTGTCCTGGGCTCTCTGACTGCCTGGCCAATTTGGCAGGTGGTGAAGAGACAGATGGCTGCTCTCCAGTGGTCTGTGCCTGAGAGGATGTGGCACTAATTGAAGTCGATGCGTTAGCTGCCATCCATCCGACAACGGCTTCAATTTGATCTTCACGCAGCAGCGGTGCACGGCGCTCTCTGACAAAGCTGCGCATGAAGGACTGTTCCCTGCTGAAACTGGGTGATGATGAGTCACCGGTGCCCGCAGCAGGCACAGAATCACCACGTCCTCTCCCTGCTCCTTTCCCTGCTCCGCGCCCACGCCCACGCCCCTTACTCCCTGCCCTCTTCATCTTGGTTGACAGATAAAGATAAGCAGAAAAGTACTAAGGCCTTAGTGTGCTTATTCCTGAAATGCTCCTCCTAACAGGTGTAAGAAACACTAATGTTGTAAAGTGTGGACTAGACTTTATTATTGATAAAATGTGGCCTACACAAGTGTTAAGTGGTGTTTGGTGAACTTTACTTTTTTTTTTTTGTGCAGATCGGGCTACAGAGCGAGTTTAACTCACACGGGGACCGTGCAGACAGCCGTAAACGGTGCTGCAAGGCCCAAAAACCCTCCTCTAGGTTATCCTATGTAGTGTTTTTCCACTATTTAGCTGGAGACGGGTGGAAAGACACTAATAGGAATTTTTAAAAAAATTTTTAAACAGGCTGCACTAGTTGAAAAAAAGGACAAGTTATTTAACGATATGAGGCAGTGACAAACCCTGAGCTGAATACAACCGGCTGTGGCTGCACACAGACTACAGGGCGAGCCGCGCTCACACGGAGACCGTGCAGACAGCTGTAAACGGCGCTGCAAGGCCCAAAAACCCTCCTCTAGGTTATCCTATCTAGTGTTTTTCCACTATTTTGCTGGAGACGGGTGGAAAGACACTAATAGGAAATTTTTTAGAAAATTTTCAACAGGCTGCACTAGTTGAAAAAAAAGGACAAGTTATTTAACGGTATGAGGCAGTGACAAACCCTCAGCTGAATACAACCGGCTGTGGCTGCACACAGACTACAGGGCGAGCTGCGCTCACACGGAGACCGTGCAGACAGCCGTAAACGGCGCTGCAAGGCCCAAAAACCTTCCTCTAGGTTATCCTATCTAGTGTTTTTCCACTATTTGGCTGGAGACGGGTGGAAAGACACTAATAGGAAATTTTAGAAAAAATGTGCAGCAGGCTGCACTATGAGCAAAAAAGGACAATGGATAGAACTGTATGAGGCAGTGTGAACCCCCCCTGAGCTGAATACAACCTGGTATATGGCTGCACACAGACTACAGAATGAGCTGCACACACACGCACACACACAGACCTTGCAGAACGCTATTAACCCCTTCCTGACCCATGACGCCACGTAGGCGTCATGAAAGTCAGTGCCAATCCGACCCATGACGCCTATGTGGCATCATGGAAAGATCGCGTCCCTGCAGATCGGGTGAAAGGGTTAACTCCCATTTCACCCGATCTGCAGGGACAGGGGGAGTGGTAGTTTATCCCAGGGGGGGTGGCTTCACCCCCCCCGTAGCTACGATCGCTCTGATTGGCTGTTGAAAGTGAAACTGCCAATCAGAGCGATTTGTAATATTTCACCTATTATAACGGGTGAAATATTACAATCCAGCCATGGCCGATGCTGAAATATCATCGGCCATGGCTGGAAATACTAATGTATGATTCGCAGCAGTGTTCCATCAGGTTTACAGTACCAAGTAAACCTATGGAAAACCAAATCCGCTGTGCCCATGGTGCGGAAAATACCGCACTGAAACGCTGCGTTGTATTTTCCGCAGCATGTCAATTCTTTGTGCGGATTCCGCAGCGTTTTACACCTGTTCCTCAATAGGAATCCGCAAGTGAAATCCGCACAAAAAACACTGGAAATCCGCGGAAAATCCACCGGTAAAACGCAGTGCCTTTTACCCGCGGATTTTTCAAAAATGATGCTGAAAAATCTCACACGAATCCGCAACGTGGGCACATAGCCTTAGGGTTAGGGTTGGAATTAGGGTTGTGATTAGGGTTATGGCTACAGTTGGGATTAGGGTTAGGGGTGGGGGGGAGGTTAGTGCTGGAGGTAGAATTGAGGGGTTTCCACTGTTTAGGCACATCAGGGGTCTCCAAACGCAACATGGCGCCACCATTGATTCCAGCCAATCTCGTATTCAAAAAGTCAAATGGTGCTCCCTCAATTCCGAGCCCCGACGTGTGCCCAAACAGTGGTTTACCCCCACATATGGGGTACCAGCATACTCAGGATAAACTGCGCAACAATTACTGGGGTCCAATTTATCCTGTTACCCTTGTGAAAATAAAAAAATGCTTGCTAAAACATCATTTTTGAGGAAAGAAAAATGATTTTTTATTTTCACGGCTCTGCGTTGTAAACGTCTGTGAAGCACTTGGGGGTTCAAAGTGCTCACCACATATCTAGATAAGTTCCTTGGGGGGTCTAGTTTCTAAAATGGGGTCAATTGTGGGGGGTTTCTACTGTTTAGGAACACCAGGGGCTCTGCAAACGCAACGTGACGCCCGCAGACCATTCCATCAAATTCTGCATTTCAAAAGTCACTACTTCCCTTCTGAGCCCCGACGTGTGCCCAAACAGTGGTTTACCTCCACACATGGGGTATCAGCGTGCTCAGGAGAAACTGGACAACAACTTTTGGGGTCCAATTTCTCCTGTTACCCTTGGGAAAATAAAAAATTCTGGGCTAAATAATTATTTTTGAGGAAAGAAAACGTATTTATTATTTTCACGGTTCTGCATTATAAACTTCTATGAAGCACTTGGGGGTTCAAAGTGCTCACCACACATCTAGATAAGTTCCTTTCGGGGTCTAGTTTCTAAAATGGGGTCACTTGTGGGGGGTTTCTACTGTTTAGCCACATCAGGGGCTCTGCAAACGCAACGTGACGCCCACAGAGCATTCCATCAAAGTCTGCATTTCAAAACGTCACTACTTCAATTCCGAGCCCCGGCATGTGCCCAAACAGTAGTTTACCCCCACATATGGGGTATCACCGTACTCAGGAGAAACTGGAAAACAAATATTGGGGTCAAATTTCTCCTGTTACCCTTGGGAAAATTAAAAAACTCTGGGCTAAATAATTATTTTTGAGGAAAGAAAACGTATTTATTATTTTCACGGCTCTGCATTATAAACTTCTGTGAAGCACTTGGGGGTTCAAAGTGCTCACCGCACATCTAGATAAGTTCCTTTCGGGGTCTAGTTTCCAAAATGGGGTCACTTGTGGGGGGTTTCTACTGTTTGGCCACATCAGGGGCTCTGCAAACGCAACGTGACGCCTGCAGAGCATTCCATCAAAGTCTGCATTTCAAAACGTCACTACTTCAATTCCGAGCCCCGGCATGTGCCCAAACAGTAGTTTACCCCCACATATGGGGTATCACCGTACTCAGGAGAAACTGGACAACAAATATTGGGGTCAAATTTCTCCTGTTACCCTTGGGAAAATTAAAAAACTCTGGGCTAAATAATTATTTTTGAGGAAAGAAAACGTATTTATTATTTTCACGGCTCTGCATTATAAACTTCTGTGAAGCACTTGGGGGTTCAAAGTGCTCACCACACATCTAGATAAGTTCCTTTCGGGGTCTAGTTTCCAAAATGGGGTCACTTGTGGGGGGTTTCTACTGTTAAGCCACATCAGGGGCTCTGCAAACGCAACGTGACGCCCACAGAGCATTCCATCAAAGTCTGCATTTCAAAACGTCACTACTTCACTTCCGAGCCCCGGCATGTGCCCAAACAGTGGTTTACCTCCACATATGGGGTATCAGCGTACTCAGGAGAAACTGGACAACAACTTTTGGGGTCAAATTTCTCCTGTTACTCTTGGGAAAATAAAAAAATTGCAGGCTAAAAGATCATTTTTGAGAAAATAATTTTTTTTTTTATTTTCATGGCTCTGCGTTATAAACTTCTGTGAAGCACTTGGGGGTTCAAAGTCCTCACCACACATCTAGATTAGTTCCTTTGGGGGTCTAGTTTCCAAAATGGGGTCATTTCTGGGGGATCTCCAATGTTTAGGCACACAGGGGCTCTCCAAACGTGACATGGTGTCCGCTAATGATTGGAGCTAATTTTCCATTTAAAAAGCCAAATGGCGTGCCTTCCCTTCCAAGCCATGCCGTGCGCCTAAACAGTGGTTTACCCCCACATATGGGGTATCAGCGTACTCAGGACAAACTGGACAACAATATTTGGGGTCCAATTTCTCCTATTACCCTTGGCAAAATAGGAAATTCCAGGCTAAAAAATCATTTTTGAGGAAAGAAAAATTATTTTTTATTTTCATGGCTCTGCGTTATAAACTTCTGTGAAGCACCTGGGGGTTTAAAGTGCTCAATATGCATCTAGATAAGTTCCTTGGGGGGTCTAGTTTCCAAAATGGGGTCATTTGTGGGGGATCTCCAATGTTTAGGCACACAGGGGCTCTCCAAACGCGACATGGTGTCCGCTAACAATTGGAGCTAATTTTCCATTCAAAAAGTCAAATGGCACGCCTTCCCTTCCGAGCCCTGCCGTGTGCCCAAACAGTGGTTTACCCCCACATATGAGGTATCGGCGTACTCGGGAGAAATTGCCCAACAAATTTTATGATCCATTTTATCCTATTGCCCATGTGAAAATGAAAAAATTGAGGCGAAAATAATTTTTTTGTGAAAAAAAAGTACTTTTTCATTTTTACAGATCAATTTGTGAAGCACCTGAGGGTTTAAAGTGCTCACTAGGCATCTAGATAAGTTCCTTGGGGGGTCTAGTTTCCAAAATGGGGTCACTTGTGGGGGAGCGCCAATGTTTAGGCACACAGGGTCTCTCCAAACGCGACATGGTGTTTGCTAACGATGGAGATAGTTTTTCATTCAAAAAGTCAAATGGCGCTCCTTCCCTTCCGAGGCTTACCATGTGCCCAAACAGTGGTTTACCCCTACATTTGAGGTATCAGCGTACTCAGGAGAAATTGCCCAACAAATTTTAGGATCCATTTTATCCTGTTGCCCATGTGAAAATGAAAAAATTGAGGCTAAAAGAATTTTTTTGTGAAAAAAAGTACTTTTTCATTTTTACGGATCAATTTGTGAAGCACCTGGGGGTTCAAAGTGCTCACTATGCATCTAGATAAGTTCCTTGGGGCGTCTAGTTTCCAAAATGGGGTCACTTGTGGGGGAGCTCCAATTTTTAGGCACACGGGGGCTCTCCAAACGTGACATGGTGTCCGCTAAAGAGTGGAGCCAATTTTTTATTCAAAAAATCAAATGGCGCTCCTTCCCTTCCAAGCCCTGCCGTGCGCCCAAACAGTGGTTTACCCCCACATATGAGGTATCATCGTACTCAGGACAAATTGCACAACAACTTTCGTGGTTCAGTTTCTCCTTTTACCATTGGGAAAATAAAAAAATTGTTGCTAAAAGATAATTTTTGTGACTAAAAAGTTAAATGTTCATTTTTTCCTTCCATGTTGCTTCTGCTGCTGTGAAGCACCTGAAGGGTTAATAAACTTCTTGAATGTGGTTTTGAGTACCTTGAGGGGTGCAGTTTTTAGAATGGTGTCACTTTTGGGTATTTTCAGCCATATAGACCCCGCAAACTGACTTCAAATGTGAGGTGGTCCCTAAAAAAATGGTTTTGTAAATTTCGTTGTAAAAATGAGAAATCGCTGGTCAAATTTTAACCCTTATAACTTTCTAGCAAAAAAAAATTTTGTTTCCAAAATTGTGCTGATGTAAAGTAGACATGTGGGAAATGTTAATTATTAACTATTTTGTGTCACATAACTCTCTAGTTTAACAGAATAAAAATTAAAAACTTGAAAATTGCAAAATGTTCAAAATTTTCGCCAAATTTCCATTTTTATCACAAATAAACGCAGAATTTATTGACCTAAATTTACCACTAACATGAAGCCCAGTATGTCACGAAAAAACAATCTCAGAACCGCTACGATCCATTGAAGCGTTCCTGAGTTATTACCTCATAAAGGGACACTGGTCAGAATTGCAAAAAACGGCAAGGTCTTTAAGGTCAAAATAGGCTGGGTCATGAAGGGGTTAAAACAGCGCTGCAAGGCAAGAGCAAGGTGAACTGAACAGTGAACACAGCGTTTGCTAAATTAGCCTTGGAAAAGCAAAATAAAGCAATTAGCTATCTCAACTGGCCGTCAGTTAGAACACAGCGTCCTGTCCCTAACTGAAATCACAGCAGAGTGAGCGCAAAATGGCGGCAGCGGTTTTTATAGTGCAGAGTGACATCATTTCAGCAGCCAATCACAGCCTTGCCAGTACTTACATGCCCACCATGCTAAACAGGATGTGCCCACACTTCCATTCATTCCTCATTGGCTGCTGCGTGCAGTTTGAATTCTGGGAACTTCCGATTCCAGTATCCGATACGCGGGAAGTATCGGAATTCGGTATCGGAATTCCGATACCGCAAGTATCGGCCGAAACCCGATACTTGCGGTATCGGAATGCTCAACACTTCTGACTATGCAGCAGGGCTGGCCTTGCTGGCAATGTGTAAAACCAAGGAGTATGGGAGTACAAAATGCATATTGTGAAGTGGATTTTCATGGGGACATCCACTATGTGGGTTCCAAGGCCTAATGGGGTGCATATGACTGACTATGCAGCAGGGCTGGCCTTGCTGGCAATGTGTAAAACCAAGGAGTACGGGAGTAGAAAATGCATATTGTGAAGTGGATTTTCATGGGCTCATCCAGTATAGCCGCCAACCTGCCCTCCAGCTGCTGGATGTACCGCTGCAGTGGCTGTTCATCCGCCATTACTAGCCAGACCCTGGCACTAGTATAATGTTAGGGCTAGTGGAATGCACCAAATAATGAGAAGGATGGTATAAGGTGCGTCCGCAGACCGGGGTCCACTGTGCAGAGATGGAACCTGCTGCTGAGTAATGACGAACTATATGGCGGTATAATATGGATACACACACGGATTAGCCTCACCTGGTATGAAGGAAGCGAACCCTGTTGTGTCACAGGGCCGCAGTACAGCACAAAGAGCGCAATCAAGGAGTCACAGAACTCTGTCCCAATACTCAGGGAAAGAGTTCCTCTAGACCTCTTATGCTCAACACCGCTACTGGGGTGTCAGAGATTAGCAGAAATAATAATTTAATGCACAAGAGTGCATGCAGTGCCGCTCTGGCGGACGCCACTAACCACCCAGACTTGGGCCAGGAAAGCGCTCTATTAGCGCACGGCGCCGCACTGCCGGTCACTGCTATCAGATGCTGTATCGTGTGCTAGCTGTGCAGGATAGCACTGTCAGGTGCTAGGTAGCTTCCGCCATTCGTGAACAGTCAACAACACTAGGAAAGGAAATGATTCAAAGCTTTCATCCATCGACAGGTATACATCCACACACACACAATAATAAGCTTATACTAGCGCATGGCTGCACCTTTTATAGCGGAAGCTCTCCAGGACCTGCCTAGAGGTCCAATAGGAGCTGCAACAGGGTCTGAGCATGTGACCCCCGACCTCCAATGAGAGGTCGTCCCTTGGGCATGCTCAGAAGAAGAAAAGCAAGACTTAGTCCCTGGAACGCCAGCCCACCGCTGATCAGTACGGGTTACAATGGCTGAGCCTGGAAGGACAGCAGTAAACAGCCACACAGTATCAGCTTGAGCCAGATGCTGGGACCGATGTCTCTGCTGAGCAGGCTCCACTGCGGCTGGAGGAAAATTGGAGACTACAGCAGACATGGTTCGGGATTCCCCTTGTGCAGCGGCGGGAACTCGACACGTAACAAAGGGTTGGGTGTCTTCCAGGTAAGTCTACAGCTGTTAAACAACATTTTTTAAGTCCTTAAAAATGTACATAGTCATCTCACTGCACAGCTCAGAAATGTGAAAAAACTGCATTATGCAAGCAATAATATGCCTTCACATGAATTAATCAGCGAAGTTATGTCAAACTGCAACGATAAAATCCTTCTGTAACAACACATTGTATGATATAATGAATGCTGTAATGTAACAATAAGGTTATATTAAATACAGTTAATGTTACAGTATAGGTTTAATAAACACAGCAGTGTAACAATACAAGATGTAATATAAACTGTGATGTGAAAATACCCTGATAATAAACACAGTGCTATAACAATAATAAGATAATACATGCAATGATCATACAGAATAGGTATATCAAACAGAGCAATGTACCAATACATGGGATATGGACCTCGATGTGATAGTATAAAGATAATGAACATATATGTCACTTCGCAAGAGCACACTCAGTTTCAGCATGTTAAAGCATCTCCAAGCAGAAAAAGCAATTGATCTTTGTTCACTGAGAGAAATAGCAATAGTATCATCCTAGAAATCCCTCTGTAGGTAGGGACTCTATAATTAGGTGGACAGACAGGGCCATATGCCACCGAGACTGTGAATACCAAACAGTGTGTTGTCTGCCCGCTGCTTGGGTTCAGCAAATTGTGGATCAGATAGGTACCATAAAATTTGTAGCGAAATTTCTCCTGAGAATGCAGATACCCCATATGAAGGAGAAATCTACTGTTTGGGCACACGGCAGCGATTGGAAGGGAAGAAGCGTCATTTGACTTTTTTTGAATGTAAAATTTTCTGGAATGATTAGCCAATATCATGTCCTATTTGGAAAGCTTCTGATGTGCCTAAACAGTAGAAACCTGCCACAATAGACCACATTTTTCAAAATATACCCCTCAAGGAATGTACTTACATGCCTGGTGAGCACCTTAAACCCCCAGTTGCTTCACAGTAGTTTATAACGTTGAGCCATGCAAATAATAAAATCAAATTTTCCCCACAAAAATGTTATTTAGCCCCATATTTAGCATTTTCATAAGGGTAACAGGAGAAATTGCACTACATAGTTTGTAGTGCAATTTCTCCTGAGTATGTAGATACCCCATATGAAGGAGAAAACTACTGTTTGGGTGCACGGCAGGGCTCGGAAGGAAAGGAGGGTCATTTGACTTTTTGAATGTAAAATTTCCTTGAATCAATAGCGGATGTCATGTCCCATTTGGAAAGCCCCTGATGTGCCTAAATGGTGGAAACCCCCACAATTGACCCCATTTTGGAAACTAGACCCCTCACGGAATGTATTTAGATGCAAAGATCAGAAGGGAAGAGGCGCCGTATTGGAGTTCAGATTTTGTTGGAATGGTTTTGAGGGTGTCACATTGGCAGAGTCCCTGAGGTGCTAGAACAACATAATCCCCCCTATATGTGAGCCCATTTTACAAACTACACTCCAGAATGAATTCATCTAGGGGGGCAGGGATCATATTGACACCACTTGTGCCTCACAGAATTTTATACCACTGAGCAGTGAAGAAAGAATAAATTGCATTAGCCCCAAGATTTTAATTTTTCTGAGGGCTAAAAGGTTTTTTTTGCAACTGAGGTCCATTTTTTCCTGCGCCAATATTCTACATGTAATCGGGAAATAGTTTTTCAGGCAAAATGCAAAGCTCAGAAATCAAAGAGCTTCAGATTTTGCTGTTATGGATTGCAGATTCCACGACCCACTGGGAGAGCCACTGAGGTGCTAGAACAGCAGAACCCCCATAAGTGACCCCATTTTGGAAACTACACCTCTCAATAAATTCATCTAGGGGTGCAGTGATTATATTGACATCACTAGTGTGTCACAGAATTTTTTATCATTGGGCAGTGAAGAAAACATAACTTTTACCATCAAAATTTTGTTTTAGTTCCAGATTTTACATTTTCACACAAAAAGTCGGTAAAAATGGCACAAAAATTTGTCCAGCAATTTC
Source organism: Ranitomeya imitator (assembly GCF_032444005.1). Classification (NCBI taxonomy): domain Eukaryota; kingdom Metazoa; phylum Chordata; class Amphibia; order Anura; family Dendrobatidae; genus Ranitomeya; species Ranitomeya imitator. Next base: position 509,711,917 of record NC_091282.1, on the reverse strand, counting down.
TACTGAAAGTGGCAATACCACATATGTGGCTGTACAGTACTACTTAGCCATACGGAGAGACTTGGGAGGAAGGGAACGCTTTTTGCCTCCTGGAGCGCAGATTTTCCTAGAACAGTTTGCTCCATATACAGAGCTCGAAATCGCTAGATGAGCAGAATCCCCCCCTCAATGAAAACTATGCCCCTTGGGGAATTTATGTACAGGAGTAGTGCTGATTTTGACTCCATGGGTATTTTCCAGAAACAAGCAGCAATGACTGTTGGCGAGTGAAAATTGCAAATTGCCATTGTAGCAACCAGTACGCTGTAGTGACCAGTACGTTATGCTAGGTTCATGCTTCTGAGACAAACGCAAGTTAGGCGGGCTTTCATCACTTCAGAAATACCAAACGTGGATGCTATATGTGGTTTAGGTACACTGTGGGGCTCAAAAGGGAGGGGGGCATTTGGATTTGGGAGCGGTGAATTTGCTGAATTTCAGTGAGAAGCTATTTCACTTTTACAGAGCCTTTGTGCTACCAGTAACATGGAAGCCTCCCATATTTCTGTTAATAGATGACAGACCTGAGGGACTTGTTTTTTTTTGTGGATTAAATTGAAGCCTTTATTGCGAACAATTTACATACAGTGTGTACAGAAAGTATTCAGACCCCTTTAAATTTTTCACTCTTTGTTTCATTGCAGCCATTTGGTAAATTCAAAAAAGTTAATTTTTTTCTCATTAATGTACACTCTGCACCTCATCTTGACTGAAAAAAACAGAAATGTAGAAATTATTGCATATTTATTAAAAATGAAATATTTGAAATATAACATGGTCATAAGTATTCAGACCCTTTGCTCAGACACTCATATTTAAGTCACATGCTGTCCATTTCCTTGTGATCCTCCTTGAGATGTTTCTACTCCTTCATTGGAGTCCAGCTGTGTTCTGATAGGACTTGATTTGGAAAGGCACAAACCAGTCTATATAAGACCTCACATCTCACAGTGAATGTCAGACCAAATGAGAATCATGAGGTCAAAGGAAATGGCCAAGGAGCTCAGAGACAGAATTGTGGCAAGACACAGATCTGTCCAAGGTTACAAAAAGAATTTCTGCAGTACTCAAGGTTCATAAGAGAACAGTGGCCTCCATAATCCTTAAATAGAAGTTTAGAACCACCAGAAGTCTTCCTAAACCTGGCCATCCAGCCAAACTGAGCAATCATGGGAGAAGAGTCTTGGTGAGAGTGGTAAAGAAGAACCACAAGATCACTGTGGCTGAGCTACAGAGATACAGTAGAGAGATGGGAGAAAGTTCCACAAAGTCAATTATCACTGCAGCCCTCCATCAGTCAGGCCTTTATGGCAGAGTGGCCTGATGGAAGCCTCTCCTCAGTGCAAGACATATGAAAGCCCGCATATAGTTTGCTAAAAAACACATGAAGGACTCCCAGACTATGAGAAATAAGATTCTCTGGTCTGATGAGATGAAGATAGAACTTTTTGGTGATAACTCTAAGCGGTATATGTGGAGAAAACCAAGCACTGCTCATCACCTTCCCAATACAATTCCAACAGTGAAACATGGTGGTGGCAGCAACATGCTATGGGGTGTTTTTCAGCTGCAGGGACAGGACGACTGGTTGCCATTGAAGGAAACATGAATGCGGCCAAGTAAAGAGATATCCTGGATGAAAACCTCTTCCAGATGCAACTTGTTAAAAATTTAAAGGGGCTCAATACTTTCCGTACCCACTGTAACATTTGCGATCACATTTATTCGGCGGTCTGTGCTGACCACTGACTTTGGGGCTTTCATTTAAATCTCTGAGTGACATGATTCAGACAAAACCCTAAGGGATCCATTCACTATAATGAGTCAGCAGAGTTACCATGAACTTCGTCTGGCCTCTGCTTAGCAGTATTCTTTTCAGAAGTGCACATAACTGTGGCATTCAGCACTTATCCTAAAAAGACAGATACCGCTGGTCAGATGGCATCCACAGTGCCTCCATCAACCTCATTATAGGAAATCGTCCACCATAGGTTCTGTGTGAATCATGTATTTCAGAGATTTACATGGAAATCCCAGTGCAAGCGCTCAACGCAGAACACAGGATAAATGTGCGCCGAGCCTTACTGCTATCTTTGTGAGGCAGAATGAAAAAATCAACAGCATGTGAAGAATTGGATTTATTTATTTTTTACGCTGCTCCTCAAGCAGTGTAAGTTATTTGGCGACTTTATTCTTCGGGTCGGTGTGATTACAGCAATACCAGATTTACATCAGGTTTTTTTATGTTTGGCTGCTGTCACACACTAAGGCCAGTTTCACACGTCAGTGGCTCCGGTACATGAGGTGACAGTTTCTTCACGTACCGGAGCCACTGACACACGTAGACACAGTGAAATCAATGCATCTGTGCAGATGTCATTGATTTCTTGCGGACCGTGTCTCCGTGTGCCAAACACGGAGACATGTCAGTGTTCGTGGGAGCGCATGGCTTAAACGGACCCATTAAAGTCAATGGGTCCATGTAAGACACGTACCGCACACGGACGTTGTCCGTGTGCAGTCCGTGTGCCGTGCAGGAGACAGCGCTACTGTAAGCACTGTCCCCCCCACTGGTGCTGAAGCTGCGATTCATATGTTCCCTGCAGCAGCGTTTGCTGTAGAGAAGATATGAATAATCGTGTTTAAAATAAAGATCTATGTGCCCACCCCCCTCCCACCCCCTGTGCACCCGGCCTCTGTTATTAAAATACTCACCTGGCTCCCTCGCTGGCTGGTGCTGCTTCCTGTCCTGGCCGCACCTTCTACTGTATGAGCGGTCACGTGGGGCCGCCCATTACAATCAAGAATATGCGGCTCCACCTCCCATAGAGGTGGAGCCGCATATTCATTACTGTAAATGAGCGGCCCCACATGACCGCTCATACAGTAAAAGGTACGGCCAGGACAGGAAGCAGCGCCAGCCAGCGAGGGAGCCAGGTGAGTATTTTAATAACAGCGGGGGGGCACACAGGGGGTGGGAGGGGGATGGGCACATAGATCTTTATTTTAAACATGATTATTCATATCTTCTCTACAGCAAACGCTGCTGCAGGGAAGATATGAATCGCAGCTTCAGCACCAGATGCAGGGGACAGCGCTAAACTTTAGTGCTGTCTCCTGCACAGTGCGTGTGGTACCCAGTGGGCAAACGGGCGGCACACGTGTGCCACACTGATGTGCCACAGAAATGCACCGCCACACGGACACGGATAATTCCAGTACTGATTTTTCCGGTACCGGAATTATCTGGATGTGTGAGACTGCCCTAAAAGACACTTTTTATTGCAAAAATAGTTTTTGCATCAACACATTTTGAGAACTATAATTTTTCAATATTTTGGCACACAGAGTCATGTGAGGGCTTGTTGTTTGCGGAACAAGTTGACATTTTTATTGGTACCATTTACCGGCACATGACTTTTTTTATTGCTTTCTATTCCGATTTTTGGTAGGCAGAATGAACAAAAACCCGCAATTCGGGAAATTTTTGGGGGGAGGTGTTTATGCTGTTCCGTGTGTGGTAAAATTGATAAGGCACTTTTATTCTTCGGGTCAGTACAATTACAGCGATACCTCACTTATATAGTTTTTTTGTGCTTTGGTGCTTTCACACAATAAAAAATATTTTCTAGAAAAAAATTATCTTGAGAGCCATAACTTTTTTATTTTTCCGCTAATGGAGCTGCATGGCAACTTATATTTTGGGGGACAAGATGACATTTTCTGTGGTTTTATTTTTGCTTATATTCTTCTTTTTGGGGATTTTTTCCACTTTTTTTGTGCTATGATGACAAAGCATTGCTTTTTGCCTTATTTTTTATTTATTTTTTTATGGTGTTCACTAAAGATGGTTAACTAGTGGGACAATTTTTAAGTCGGTTCGTTGCGGATGCGGCGATACCAAATCTGTGCACTTTTTTTGTTTAGATTTTTTTCATACAAATATTAATTTATAGATACAATATCATATGAATACTTTATAATTATTTTTTATATTGTTTTTAAATATTTTTACAATTATTTAAAAAAAATGTTTTACCTTTTTTTTTTAAACTTTTTTACTTTGTCCCACTATTTTTTTGCAGGCTGATTTTGTCAGCCTTGCACGGACACAGAAACTTGCTCATCATGCACTGCACATGATCATCAAATCATGATGACATCGGGTCACCATGGCAATGATCAGGACCCCGCATCACACTGCGGGGTCTCCGATCCAAAGGCATAGAGGAAGTTATCCTTCTGCTTTCGATAACAGCATTTAGGGGGTGAAAGTGCCGGGAGTGGTGTGACTGCTATCAGCTACCAGAATCAGCTGACGTCCGGTGGCAATAAATCACTCACGCACTGCCCATGTGCATGGGCGATCGACTTACAGTAATAATACTTCCCTGGTAAGAAAGGCCAAGGGCACAGGGACGCATTATTATGACAAATGTCAGAAAGGGGTTAAATGCAAAGGGTAAGATCAACTCCATATTAGTGTATATGGATTTGGAATGGGAAGTCAAAAAAGCTCCTGTAAGTACAATGTGTAGGTGTCCCAATATGTTTATCCATGTAGTGCATTTACTTATGGTAAAATAACAATAAATCGGTTTTAGAATAACCAGATTTTACATTTCTCAATATTCTAATACATCAGAGTCACCATGACAAAAGTGCCATCAATATATTTGCATGTGCTGCTGCACATAATTTCTAACCTTAGAATCTGACTGCCATTTGTAAATCAAGGCCAGTATAACAACCTTTAAAATAAATACCGTAAACATGTTTTTATAGCAAATGTACTTGAAGATCTATTGGGAACAGTCTCAAGAAATTACAAGGCTAGCATTGAGTCTTTACAATGCAAAGCAAGTCCTTAAGTGTAACCTATGTCATAGGGGACAATATGAGCTACAAGAATAAACTTCGTCAACATGAACAACTTCTGCAGTACAGCCCTTGAAAAAGAGTAAGTGATAGAAGGAATAGGCAAGATAGATAAGTAGAAGCATAATTAAGAGCATTTACTGAAGTGCTGAGATCATAAATAACATTTCCATTCCTACTAGCAAATTCATTAGCTATTGACAGACATGGTATACAATCTTATTCTTGCTCCCAGGACTTCAATGAAAGTTGTTAATTACTTTTTGTCTAATTACATAGGTGTACTCTTTCCACATTATGGATAATTATTTTTGTACTTTAGAGATAAGAGAATGCCGTAAAGATTATACACTAATGCCGACGGAGAAAAATGCTGCCTATCAATTTGGCCATTTGAAAAGAGAAATAAATACATGAAATTTACCATTAAAACATAGCTGGAAATAATGGGGAAAGTGGAATGTCGGGTATGCACAGATAAAGTGTAATTAGCAGGTTACCAAATCTGAAAAAAGTATCAATGAATAGATGTTTGAAGGCAAATGTTATCCTACTTCTGCTTTTATATGCTGACATGAAAAAAGTTTGAACAGAGCATGTTTCTTACAAAAAAAACCTTAGTTTTTAACTATATTAAACTGTAGCACCTGCTAGGGCCGTGAAGCACTCAGTACCGGGTCCGACACGGTACTTAAAGGGGTGGTCACGACAGCGGTGACCCGGTCTGTGGCCCTGGGCATACAATAAATGAGACCGTGAAAGGGGGAAAATAAAGTTTATAGGGAAAAAGGGGAAATGTTCATGACTAGGGTTGAGCGAAACGGGTCGAACATTTTCAAAAGTCGCCGACTTTTGGCTAAGTCGGGGTTTCATGAAACCCGATCCGACCCCTGTGCGGGGTCGGCCATGCGGTACGCGACTTTCGCGCCAAAGTCGCGTTTCAATGACGCGAAAAGCGCCATTTCTCAGCCAATGAAGGTAAACGCAGAGTGTGGGCAGCGTGATGACATAGGTCCTGGTCCCCACCATCTTAGAGAAGGGCATTGCAGTGATTGGCTTGCTGTCTGCGACGTCACAGGGGCTATAAAGAGGCGTTCCCGCCGACCGCCATCTTACTGCTGCTGATCTGAGCTTAGGGAGAGGTTGCTGCCGCTTTGTCAGAAGCAGGGATAGCGTTAGGCAGGGTCCATTAACCACAAAACCGCTTGTGCTGCAGCGATTTGCACTGTCCAACACCACCCTCGGTGTGCAGGGACAGTGGAAGTTTTTTTTTTTTTTTTTTTCCCCTCAGCGCTGTAGCTCATTGGGCTGCCCTAGAAGGCTCCCTGATAGCTGCATTGCTGTGTGTACGCCGCTGTGCAAACCAACTGCTTTTTTCAAAGCACAAATCCTCTTGTTCCTTCCTTTCTGCACAGCTATCTTTTTTGTTTGTCCACACTTTTTATTTCATTTGTGCATCAGTCCACTCCTTATTGCTGCCTGCCATACCTGGCTGAGATTACTGCAGGCAGGGAGATAGTAGCTGCCTGCCATACCTGGCTGAGATTACTGCAGGCAGGGAGATAGTAATTGTAGGACATTCCCTGTTTTTTTTTTTTTTTTTTTTTGGTGGGAGATTAAGATTGGCAATTTGGCATTTCTGCTAGAGTGCCATCCCTGTGTGTGCCATCTCTCTCACATAGTCGGCCATAGAAAGCCTTTTCATTTTTCTGTATTTTTTTTTGTGGGGTGTATAAATTCTCCCTGATAAAAATACAGTGGGAGATTAATATTGGCCTTTGGGCTTGTGTGCCAGTCCTGAGTGTGCCATCTCTCTCACAAATAGTGGGCCATAGAAAGCCTATTTTATTTTTTTTGGGGTTTTATAAATTCTCCCTGAAAAAAAGGGAGATTAATATTGGCCTCTGGGCTTGTGTGCCAGTCCTGAGCGTGCCATCTGTGCCAGCCCTGAGCGTGCCATCTCTCTCACAAATAGTGGGCCATAGAAAGCCTATTTAATTTTTTTTTTGGTTTTATAAATTCTCCCTGAAAAAAAGGGAGATTAATATTGGCCTCTGGGCTTGTGTGCCAGTTGTGAGCGTGCCATCTGTGCCAGTCCTGAGCGTGCCATCTCTCTCACAAATAGTGGGCCATAGAAAGCCTATTTAATTTTTTTTTTTGTTTTATAAATTTTCCCTGAAAAAAGGGAGATTAATATTGGCCTCTGGGCTTGTGTGCCAGTTGTGAGCGTGCCATCTGTGCCAGTCCTGAGCGTGCCATCTCTCTCACAAATAGTGGGCCATAGAAAGCCTATTTAATTTTTTTTTTGGTTTTATAAATTTTCCCTGAAAAAAGGGAGATTAATATTGGCCTCTGGGCTTGTGTGCCAGTTGTGAGCGTGCCATCTGTGCCAGTCCTGAGCGTGCCATCTCTCTCACAAATAGTGGGCCATAGAAAGCCTATTTAAATATTTTTTTGGTTTTATAAATTCTCCCAGAAAAAAAGGGAGATTAATATTGGCCTCTGGGCTTCTGTGCCAGTCCTGAGCGTGCCATCTGTGCCAGTCCTGAGCGTCCCATCTCTCTCACAAATAGTGGGCCATAGAAAGCCAATTTTTTTTTTTGGGGGGGTTTTAGAAATTCTCCCTGGAAAAAAAAAGGGAGATTAATATTGCCCTTTGGGCTTGTGTGCCAGTACTAAGCGTTCCATCTCTCTCTCTCTCTCAGTCAGTGGGCCATAGAACGCCTATTTTTGGTTTTATTTGTTTTATAAATTCTCCCTGAAAAAATCATTTTATTTTATTTGGTTTCTAAATTCTTCCTGATAAAATCATATTTTTTTTATTATTTTTTTTTCTAAAGTCTCCCTGAAAAAAAAAAAAAAAAAACAACCAAAAAAAACAGTGGGAGATTAATATTGGCCTTTCTGCTTGTGTGCCAGTCTTGACTCCTGGGTGTGCCATCTCTCTCTCTCTCTCTCTCTCTCTCTCCAATTGTGGTCCATAGAAAGCCTATATTTTTTTTCCTTGATTTGGGTTCCAAAATCTACCAGAGAAAATAACTCCATCAATCATTGGTAGAAAAATATTGGCCTCTGGGCTTGTGTGCCACTCCTGATTCCTGTGTGCGTCATCTCTCAGTCAGTGGGCCATAGAACGCCTATTTTTGTTTTTATTTGATTTATAAATTCTCCCTGAAAAAATCATTTTATTTTATTTGGTTTCTAAATTCTTCCTGATAAAATCATATTTTTTTTATTATTTTTTTTTCTAAAGTCTCCCTGAAAAAAAAAAAAAAAAAACAACCAAAAAAAACAGTGGGAGATTAATATTGGCCTTTCTGCTTGTGTGCCAGTCTTGACTCCTGGGTGTGCCATCTCTCTCTCTCTCTCTCTCTCTCTCTCTCCAATTGTGGTCCATAGAAAGCCTATATTTTTTTCCCTTGATTTGGGTTCCAAAATCTACCAGAGAAAATAACTCCATCAATCATTGGTAGAAAAATATTGGCCTCTGGGCTTGTGTGCCACTCCTGATTCCTGTGTGCGTCATCTCTCACTCAGTGGCCCATAGAAAGCATATAGTTTGTTACATTTGTTTTCTAAATTCTCCCTGCAAAAATCAATTTTTTTTTTTTGGGGGGGTTTCTAAAGTGTTCCTGAAAAAAATAAAACTAAAAAAAAAATAATAGTGTGACATTAATATTAACATTTGTGCTTCAGTGACAGTCCTGCGTGTGGGGCATCTCTCTAATTTGCAGCCACCAAAAAAAGAGTGTGTAACATTGGGCCTGATTTTCGCTGTGGTCTCACCAACCTGTAAAGGGGTAGCTAAATCATACTGAAGTTATAGCTCACCGTGTAAGTTGTGTGACTGCAACAAATAACGTTAGTTTGGTTACGTTTTTAAAACAATGAGGAAGTCTAGTGGAAGAGGTCATGGCCGGGGGCGTTCATTGTCAGCTGGTAATGAGGGTAGTGGTAGTGGTGGAGCATCAGGTGGTCGTGGGGAAAAAAATATTGCACCTAAGTCTGGAGCTGTGGAGCCAGGTTCGTCGTCCGGCTACACAAGGCCTCGAACGCTCCCTTTTCTGGGATTAGGAAAACCGCTTTTAAAGCCGGAGCAGCAAGAGCAAGTTTTGGCTTATCTTGCTGACTCAGCCTCTAGCTCTTTTGCCTCGTCTCGTGAAACTGGTAAAAGTAAAAGCAGCGCGTCGTTAGTGGATGTTCACGGTCAGGGACAAGTCACTTCCTTGTCCTCTTCAGCAAAAACAACAACAGAGAAGAATGCAGCAGGAGACACAACGGGTTACTCCATGGAGCTCTTTACACATACCGTCCCTGGCTTAGAAAGTGAAGCAGTTAACAGTCCATGCCCATTACAAATTGAATCTGACATGGAGTGCACTGACGCACAGCCACAGCCAGACTACTATGCTGGTCCTTTGACTCAGACCACAACATTGCCCTCGCAGGGTGCTGATCAAGAATCAGACCCTGATGAGACTATGTTGCCCCATCACGAACGCTATACCACCGAACGACACGGTGACACAGACGAAGTTGCGCAGGAGGTACAAGAAGAGTTATTAGATGACCCAGTTCTTGACCCCGATTGGCAGCCATTGGGGGAACAGGGTGCAGGCGGCAGCAGTTCTGAAGCAGAGGAGGAGGAGGGGCCGCAGCAGGCATCAACATCGCCACAGGTTCCATCTGCCGGGCCCGTATCTTGCCCAAAACGCGTGGCAAAGCCAAAACCTGGTGGAGGACAGCGTGGCCATCCGGTTAAAGCTCAGTCTGCAATGCCTGAAAAGGTATCCGATGCTAGAAAGAGTGCAGTCTGGCATTTTTTTAAACAACATCCAATTGATCAGCGCAAAGTCATCTGTCAAAAATGTTCTACTTCCTTAAGCAGAGGTCAGAATCTGAAAAGTCTCAATACTAGTTGCATGCATAGACATTTAACCACCATGCATTTGAAAGCTTGGACTAACTACCAAACGTCCCTTAAGGTTGTTGCACCCTCGGCCAATGAAGCTAGTCATCAACGCAACATCCCTTCCGGCAGTGTAGGACCACCATTTAGCGCACCACCTGCTGTATCTGTGCAGGTATCTTTGCCAGGCCAAAGCAGTCAGGGTCAGGGAATCACCAGTTTCGTAGTAGGAAACACTGCATCTAGGGCACCGGCGGCAACAATACCATCTCCCACCGTCTCTCAGTCTGCCATGTCCACCGGCACCCCCGCTAGTTCCACGATCTCCATCTCTCCAGTCCAGCTCACCCTACATGAGACTATGGTTAGAAAAAGGAAATACTTAGCCTCGCATCCGCGTACACAGGGTTTGAACGCCCACATAGCTAGACTAATCTCGTTAGAGATGATGCCCTACCGGTTAGTTGAAAGCGAAGCTTTCAAAGACCTGATGGACTACGCTGTACCACGCTACGAGCTACCCAGTCGACACTTTTTTTCCAGAAAAGCCATCCCAGCCCTCCACCAGCATGTTAAAGAGCGCATCGTCCATGCACTCAGGCAATCTGTGAGCACAAAGGTGCACCTGACAACAGATGCATGGACCAGTAGGCATGGCCAGGGACGTTACGTGTCCATCATGGCACACTGGGTAAATGTGGTGGATTCAGGGTCCACAGGGGACAGCAAGTTTGGGACAGTTCTGCCTAGCCCACGGTCTAGTAAACAGTTGTCTGTAGCCGTTCGCACCCCCTCCTCCTCCTCCTCCTCCTCGTCCTCCTGCAGAAGCAAGAGCTCGTCCACAGACCGCAGTCGCACAAACACTCCATCCGCACCTGCCACTGTTGCACACCAGGTCTCCCATTATGGGGCAGCTACTGGCATACGTCAGCAGGCTGTATTGGCTATGAAGTGTTTGGGCGACAATAGACACACCGCGGAAGTTCTGTCCGAGTTCTTGCAGCAAGAAACGCAGTCGTGGCTGGGCACTGTAGATCTTGAGGCAGGCAAGGTAGTGAGTGATAACGGAAGGAATTTCATGGCTGCCATCTCCCTTTCCCAACTGAAACACATTCCTTGCCTGGCTCACACCTTAAACCTGGTGGTGCAGTGCTTCCTGAAAAGTTATCCGGGGTTATCCGACCTGCTCCTCAAAGTGCATGGACTTTGCGCACATATCCGCCGTTCGCCTGTACACTCCAGCCGTATGCAGACCTATCAGCGTTCTTTGAACCTTCCCCAGCATCGCCTAATCATAGACGTTGCAACAAGGTGGAACTCAACACTGCACATGCTTCAGAGACTGTGCGAACAGAGGCGGGCTGTTATGTTTTTGTGGGAGGATACACATACACGGGCAGGCAGTAGGATGGCAGACATGGAGTTGTCAGGTGTGCAGTGGTCGAAGATTCAAGACATGTGTCAAGTCCTTCAGTGTTTTGAGGAATGCACACGGCTGATTAGTGCAGACAACGCCATAATAAGCATGAGCATCCCCCTAATGCGTCTGCTGATGCAAAGTTTGACGCACATAAAGGATCAGGCGTCTGCACCAGAGGAAGAGGAAAGCCTTGATGACAGTCAGCGATTGTCTGGTCAGGGCAGTGTACATGACGAGGTACCGGGCGAAGAGGAGGTGGAGGATGAGGAGGATGATGGGGATGAGTATATTTTTAATGAGGAAGCTTTCCCGGGGGCACGGGAAATTGGTGGCGTGGCAAGGCCGGGTTCTGGTTTTTTGAGGGACACAAGTGACGTAGATTTGCCTGCAACTGCCCCTCAACCAAGCACAACCGCAGATTTGACAACGGGAACTTTGGCCCACATGGCGGATTATGCCTTGCGTATCCTCAAAAGGGACACACGCATTACAAAAATGATGAACGATGACGATTACTGGTTGGCCTGCCTCCTTGATCCTCGCTATAAAGGCAAATTGCAAAATATTATGCCACATGAGAACTTGGAACTAATATTAGCAACAAAACAATCAACTCTTGTTGACCGTTTGCTTCTGGCATTCCCTGCACACAGCGCCCGTGATAGTTCTCACACGAGCTCCAGGGGCCAGCAGACCAGAGGTGTTAGAGGGGCAGAAATCAGAAGTGGCGTTGGCCAGAGGGGTTTTCTGACCAGGTTGTGGAGTGATTTTTCTATGACCGCAGACAGGACAGGTACTGCAGCATCAATTCAAAGTGACAGGAGACAACATTTGTCCAGTATGGTTACAAACTATTTTTCATCCCTTATCGACGTTCTCCCTCAACCGTCATTCCCATTTGATTACTGGGCATCCAAATTAGACACCTGGCCAGAATTGGCAGAATATGCATTGCAGGAGCTTGCTTGCCCGGCAGCTAGTGTCCTATCAGAAAGAGTATTCAGTGCTGCAGGTTCAATACTAACAGAAAAAAGGACTCGTCTGGCTACCCAAAATGTAGATGATCTAACCTTCATTAAAATGAACCACAACTGGATTTCAAAATCTTTTGCCCCACCCTGCCCGGCTGACACCTAGCTTTCCTATGAAAAGGTCTTGCCTGTGGACTATTCTGAATGACTTTTCCAATCTCGTAATTTTCTTCACCTGATTGTCCAGCATACGACATGTTTCCACCTCACGAAATGGCCAAACTCCCCACACGGGGCCGTGCTATCGCCACTTTGCGCTTGGACCCTTGAGAGTGCTGTTTGTCTGAAGAGGTGGGTGTGGCCGCTTTTGGTCGACGGCACTGCCACTGGGTCCCTCATAGTACAATAAAGTGTCTCTGGCGGTGGTGGTGCGCACCCAACGTCAGACACACCGTTGTAATATGAGGGGCCCTGTGCCTGTACCGCCGGCCACAAGACAGTTCCCCCCCAGCTCAAACAGTGCTCTACCACTAGCAAAATTATCTCTCACAGCTTCACCAATGTGTAGTCTAGGCGCTGACATCCTTCAATGCCTGGCACTGACAATACCATTGTTTTGACATTTTTGTTATGTTAGGCCTTCGAAGCCTGTCTGCGGTCCCTTCTTTCTACAACTACTACACTGACCAGGCCACTGCTGGCCGTGTTACCCTGGAACCAATTTAAAAGTGCCTACAGTCAGCCCAATTTTGTTATGTTAGGCCTTCGAAGACTGTCTGCCGTCACTCCTTCCACTAGACTTCCACTGACCATACACTGCTGCCCATGTACCCCTGGAACCAATTTAAAGTGCCTACAGCCAGCCCAATTTTGTTATGTTAGGCCTTGGAAGCCTGTCTGCGGTCACTCCTTCCACTAGACTTCCACTGACCAGACCACTGCTGCCCGTGTACCCCTGGAACCAATTTAAAAGTGCCTACAGCCAGCCCAAGTTTGTTATGTTAGGCCTTCGAAGCCTGTCTGCGGTCACTCCTTCCACTAGACTTCCACTGACCAGACCACTGCTGCCCGTGTACCCCTGGAACCAATTTAAAAGTGCCTACAGCCAGCCCAAGTTTGTTATGTTAGGCCTTGGAAGCCTGTCTGCGGTCACTCCTTCCACTAGACTTCCACTGACCAGACCACTGCTGCCCGTGTACCCCTGGAACCAATTTAAAAGTGCCTACAGCCAGCCCAAGTTTGTTATGTTAGGCCTTCGAAGCCTGTCTGCGGTCACTCCTTCCACTAGACTTCCACTGACCAGACCACTGCTGCCCGTGTACCCCTGGAACCAATTTAAAAGTGCCTACAGCCAGCCCAAGTTTGTTATGTTAGGCCTTGGAAGCCTGTCTGCGGTCACTCCTTCCACTAGACTTCCACTGACCATACACTGCTGCCCATGTACCCCTGGAACCAATTTAAAAGTGCCTACAGCCAGCCCAAGTTTGTTATGTTAGGCCTTCGAAGCCTGTCTGCGGTCACTCCTTCCACTAGACTTCCACTGACCAGACCACTGCTGCCCGTGTACCCCTGGAACCAATTTAAAAGTGCCTACAGCCAGCCCTATGTTATTATGTTAGGCCTTCGAAGCCTGTCTGCGGTCACTCCTTCCACTAGACTTCCACTGACCAGACCACTGCTGCCCGTGTACCCCTGGAACCAATTTAAAAGTGCCTACAGCCAGCCCAAGTTTGTTATGTTAGGCCTTGGAAGCCTGTCTGCGGTCACTCCTTCCACTAGACTTCCACTGACCATACACTGCTGCCCATGTACCCCTGGAACCAATTTAAAAGTGCCTACAGCCATGTGTTATTATTTTAGGCCTTCGATGCCTGTCTACGGTCACTCCTTCCACTAGGCCTCCACTGACCACACCACTGCTGCCCGTGTACCCCTGGAACCAATTTAAAATTGCCTACAGCCATGTGTGATTATTTTAGGCCTTCGATGCCTGTCTGCGGTCACTCCTTCCACTAGGCCTCCACTGACCACACCACTGCTGCCCGTGTACCCCTGGAACCAATTTAAAATTGCCTACAGCCATGTTTTATTATTTTAGGCCTTCGATGCCTGTCTGCGGTCACTCCTTCCACTAGGCCTCCACTGACCACACCACTGCTGCCCGTGTACCCCTGGAACCAATTTAAAATTGCCTACAGCCAGCCCAATTTTTTTATTTTAGGCCTTCGATGCCTGTCTGCGGTCCATTCTTTCAACTACTACTACACTGACCAGGGCACTGCTGCCCGTGTACCCCTGGAACCAATTTAAAATTGCCTACAGCCATGTTTTATTATTTTAGGCCTTCGATGCCTGTCTGCGGTCACTCCTTCCACTAGGCCTCCACTGACCACACCACTGCTGCCCGTGTACCCCTGGAACCAATTTAAAATTGCCTACAGCCAGCCCAATTTTTTTATTTTAGGCCTTCGATGCCTGTCTGCGGTCCATTCTTTCAACTACTACTACACTGACCAGGGCACTGCTGCCCGTGTACCCCTGGAACCAATTTAAAATTGCCTACAGCCATGTGTTATTATTTTAGGCCTTCGATGCCTGTCTGCGGTCACTCCTTCCACTAGGCCTCCACTGACCACACCACTGCTGCCCGTGTACCCCTGGAACCAATTTAAAATTGCATACAGCCAGCCCAATTTTTTTATTTTAGGCCTTCGATGCCTGTCTGCGGTCCATTCTTTCAACTACTACTACACTGACCAGGGCACTGCTGCCCGTGTACCCATGGAACCAATTTAAAATTGCCTACAGCCATGTGTTATTATTTTAGGCCTTCGATGCCTGTCTGCGGTCACTCCTTCCACTAGGCCTCCACTGACCACACCACTGCTGCCCGTGTACCCCTGGAACCAATTTAAAATTGCCTACAGCCATGTGTTATTATTTTAGGCCTTCGATGCCTGTCTGCGGTCCATTCTTTCAACTACTACTACACTGACCAGGGCACTGCTGCCCGTGTACCCCTGTAACCAATTTAGAATTGCCTACAGCCATGTGTTATTATTTTAGGCCTTCGATGCCTGTCTGCGGTCCATTCTTTCAACTACTACTACACTGACCAGGGCACTGCTGCCCGTGTACCCCTGGAACCAATTTAAAATTGCCTACAGCCATGTGTTATTATTTTAGGCCTTCGATGCCTGTCTGCGGTCACTCCTTCCACTAGGCCTCCACTGACCACACCACTGCTGCCCGTGTACCCCTGGAACCAATTTAAAATTGCCTACAGCCATGTGTTATTATTTTCGGCCTTCGATGCCTGTCTGCGGTCACTCCTTCCACTAGGCCTCCACTGACCACACCACTGCTGCCCGTGTACCCCTGGAACCAATTTAAAATTGCCTACAGCCAGCCCAATTTTTTTATTTTAGGCCTTCGATGCCTGTCTGCGGTCCATTCTTTCAACTACTACTACACTGACCAGGGCACTGCTGCCCGTGTACCCCTGGAACCAATTTAAAATTGCCTACAGCCATGTGTTATTATTTTAGGCCTTCGATGCCTGTCTGTGGTCACTCCTTCCACTAGGCCTCCACTGACCTGTCTACTGCGGCCCGTGTACCCCTTGAACCAACCTAATAAAATATTTAAAAAATTAATTTGATTATAAAAAATAAGATCGTGTTGAGATCTCAAATGCAGACATTTTAACAATCAAAACAAACACACAACAAATATCTGGAACTGTACTACAAAGGTCCAACAGCTACAATTTCTTTCTCCTGCAAGAAGTTAACTGAAAGTTTTTTGGAGTTGTTAACACAGATATGGCATCCACCGAGTGTTGTCCTGTCGCGTCTCCTTTAAATTATTTCCAATAAGATGTTAAACTATTAATTTAATAAAATCAATAATTAAAAAAATAATTGAGTAAGTCAAAAGCACATTGCAAATAAACATTAATTACAAATCAAGAAGCATGGCGCGTCCGAGGGTGAGTAGATACCGAATAAGAATATAATCACCCTCGGACGCGCAATGCTTATTTACAACAGCCTTCCTTCCTAAGAATCAGCCCTTCCGTGGTGTAGAGAGAGGTTGTTGTTACACTCCAAGGTGTTCCCCAGGTTGCCTTTCCTGAGCTTCGATCTTCCGGCTCTCGTTTAGTAGCTGTTGGAAACTACGCTGCATTAGGCCTACTAATTGTGTATGGGTGAAACAGTGGCGCATCTGCGGTCCCTCCTTCCACTAGGCCTCGACTGACCTGTCTACTGCGGCCCGTGTACCCCTTGAACCAACCTAATAAAATATTTAAAAAATTAATTTGATTATAAAAAATAAGATCGTGTTGAGATCTCAAATGCAGACATTTTAACAATCAAAACAAACACACAACAAATATCTGGAACTGTACTACAAAGGTCCAACAGCTACAATTTCTTTCTCCTGCAAGAAGTTAACTGAAAGTTTTTTGGAGTTGTTAACACAGATATGGCATCCACCGAGTGTTGTCCTGTCGCGTCTCCTTTAAATTATTTCCAATAAGATGTTAAACTATTAATTTAATAAAATCAATAATTAAAAAAATAATTGAGTAAGTCAAAAGCACATTGCAAATAAACATTAATTACAAATCAAGAAGCATGGCGCGTCCGAGGGTGAGTAGATACCGAATAAGAATATAATCACCCTCGGACGCGCAATGCTTATTTACAACAGCCTTCCTTCCTAAGAATCAGCCCTTCCGTGGTGTAGAGAGAGGTTGTGTTACACTCCAAGGTGTTCCCCAGGTTGCCTTTCCTGAGCTTCGATCTTCCGGCTCTCGTTTAGTAGCTGTTGGAAACTACGCTGCATTAGGCCTACTAATTGTGTATGGGGTGTAGAGACAGGTTGTGTTACACTCCAAGGTTTTCACCAGGTTGCCTTTCCTGAGCTTCGATCTTCATGCTCTCGTTTAGTAGGTGTCGGAAAGTAGGCTGCATTAGGCCTACAAATTGGGTATGGGGTGGAGAGAGATGGTGTGTTACACTCCAAGGTGTTCCCCAGGTTTCCTTGCCATTGCTTCGGTCTTCCGACTCTCGTTTAGTAGTTGTAGAAAAGTACACAGCATTAGGCCTACAAAATGGGTATGGGGTGGAGAGAGATGGTGTGTTACACTCCAAGGTGTTCCCCAGGTTGCCTTTCCTGAGCTTCGATCTTCATGCTCTCGTTTAGTAGGTGTCGGAAAGTAGGCTGCATTAGGCCTAAAAAATGGGGAATGGGGTGGAGAGAGATGGTGTGTTACACTCCAAGGTGTTCCCCAGGTTTCCTTGCCATTGCTTCGGTCTTCCGACTCTCGTTTAGTAGTTGTAGAAAAGTACACTGCATTAGGCCTAAAAAATGGGTATGGGGTGGAGAGAGATGGTGTGTTACACTCCAAGGTGTTCCCCAGGTTGCCTTTCCTGAGCTTCGATCTTCAGGCTCTCATTAAATTGTGGTTAAATGGAACAACTGCATTTGGCGTACTAGTTGGTTTGGGGCCTACTATCGGTGTCTGCCACTCCTTGCTGTTCTCCTGGTTTCCTGTCCTGAAATACCATTTTCAGCCTCTCGTTAAGTAGTTGTTAATGTTAGACTGCATTTGGCCTACTAGTTGGGTTGGGGCCTACTATCGGTGTCTGCCACTCCTTGCTGTTCTCCTCCACTGAACAAAGCTGTGCCGCCTGTTTACTACGGTTGCCAATTTTGAACTGCATTTCGACTACTTACTGATTTGGCCCTACTCTCTGTGTCAGCCTCTCATTCCAGTTGTCCTCCACTGCAATGCCCCCTGGTTATTCCTGTGTTACCAATTTTGAACTGCATTTAGCCAACTTTATTCTTTGGGTCTATATCTGTGTTTCCTCCTCATGCTGCCCATTGCCCAGCCAGTGATAGATGAGTCTGCTGGTACATTGACCCATAACGCAACATTCCCCGTGCACGCTACACAACAACATTGTGACCCTGCTGAAAGTCAGGTTGCTCTTCCCGCATACCATACCACCTTACACGGGGACAAAGAGGAAGGTGCAGATGAAAGTGCAGGTTCCTTCATCAGGTGGGGGGAGGAATACTAGTTGGCGACGTCACTGGCACAGGGCCTCTCATAGTACGCAAAAGTGTTGCTGCCGGTGGGAGGCGCCCCCGCCGTGCAAACACACCGCTGTACTTTGAGGGGCCCTGTGCCAGTGCCAATGCCAACGAGTGGGCCCCCCCTGCTTGCTCAGGTTCACAGCACTTGCAAAGTTGAAATACTTACCTCTCCCTGCTCCACTGCCGTGACGTGGTCCAGATTTCCTGGGCCCACTAATTACTTGAACCAGCCCTACCCCCCTCAACTTTAGCCAAATGACCCCCAATTTCAAATGCCTTCCAATTATTATAAGGTAAATTACGCTTGACAAGCTTCATTAAGAAGAATGGATGGTTTTGACATTAAAATGGGTACTCTAGGTGTTTTCCTGGCCCCCACTCACTGCCGACTATGCTGCCCCATTGACTTGCATTGGGTTTCGTGTTTCGGTCGATCCCGACTTTACGTCATAATCGGCCGATTTCACTCGACCCGACTTTGGACATAGTCGGGTTTCGCAAAACCCGGCTCGACTCTAAAAAGGTCAAGGTCGCTCAACTCTATTCATGACGCCACCTGTGGTACTCGGCCAGGGATGGCCGACACTGCTTAAAGGCATCCGCTGGGACCGATGGTGATGCAGCTTAGATGGTTTCGCTCCCCACCAGTGGAGCGGAGGCCCTAGGGCTACCAGGACAGTCTATGAGGGGTTGTAGATGTTGGGGTGCAGGAAATAATTGGAAAACACAGGGTTTACAGTCTCTTTACCTTTTAATTGCCAGTGCAGTCCAGAATGCTGGTGACAGGTGACCTTTGAAATCCGGATAGTCTGCAAGCAGTTCAGAATCCCCCTAGCCTGGTGAGGTTGGAAGCCTTCCTTTCTGTGCTGAATTCTGGGTTCTTGATGCATTAGCTTTCCTCAAGTCCCTCTCTCAATCTGTCCCTCAGGTGGAACACTACCTGCCTGGCAGGCACCTCTCTTGTGGTGACTCCAGGCTCTAATCTGCTGCTGTGCCTTTGGGTCTCAGATGTGGTCAGGAGACCTGCCATCTCCTGCTCACCGGATTCAAGTGTGGGGCATGCAGCTCTCACACAACCATGGACTCCGGTGTCCGGTTTCCTATGCTCAATCCTGGGGTGAGCTCAATCGCAGCTCCACTCCAGTTTCTCTCTCCTCACATGCTTCCTCTCCCTTCACTGTCTCACACAGACTGACTTCTAACTCCTCCTCCAAGACTGAACTTATAGGGCACCTACACTGAAACCGGGTCCAGAGCTCCCCCTTCTGGTCTGTAGTCAGGAAAGTGTTATATGCCAATGTTTCTTGCCAAGGGGATCCCTTCTCGCTTTCAAGCATGACATCACCCTCCCTCAGAGGCAGGCAATACCACTGTGGCAACCAGATTCCTGGGGTGCCACAAAACTATATTACATTTTAGTCCAGATTATATTTGATGCTATTAAAGTAATTTCACACTATGCTTTTTTTCTGCAGCAAAACCTGATCTCTTGCCAGGAAACAAGTTGAAGAAAATAAGCATGATTTCCTTGTTTATTTTGCAGCGTTTTGTTTTTTGTGCATTGTTTGCGGTGGTTTTGGCATGCTAGATTTGTCTCTTGTGCATGCTGATAAAGTATAGTCTTGAAGAAAAAAGTCCCATTCCATAGAATCAGGTTTTCACACAAAAAAGTAGCAAAACATGATACCTTTTTAGTGCATTTTTCAGTGCTTTTTCACCAAGTCAATTGGTGAAAAATGCTGAAAAAAGGATGAATAAAGTGACATGCTCTTTTTCCAAAAAATCATGCAAAGCACAAAATACTGCTGACAAGAAAACCAATGTGTGTGCGTGAGATTTCTGAAATCTTATAGACTTTGCTGGTACTGTAAAAAGCATAAAACTTAGCATAAAAAAGCAGCAAAAATGACTAGTGTGAATTTAGCCTTAAAAAGGTTATTTGGGTTTTATAAAAATAAAGGAAATGTCATTTTAAATACATTTCTAACTACATTTAATTTGCAAAAAAATACTAATTTTGTCTAAGAATGTAATCATTACAATACATTTAAAAGGCTACTATCTTGTCATAGTTATAGAAACCTATTCTAGAGTGTTAATAGAACAGATGCACAAGAGCACATGCAGCAGCTAATGCTGCTGCTGTGACATAAAGATAAGTTATACCACGCATTGTCAAGTTATCTCCAGGTTAGAGAAACCACTCATCATTCAGAAACACTGAGTGTGTAAAGGTGGAGAAGATGTTGTCGTACCCGCTCTGAAAACTCCTGTTGTTTTATTGGGTGCAAATTGTATTTTATTGCATGTTTTATCCTTAATATTAGAATCTGTTTTGTTTTTTGACCATCCGCCATCTTGTTGTGATTTTCTGGCTGCTGGTCTTTTTTCCCTGGTGCTGGGATCTCTTAGGTCAGGTGATTGTATAACCCTTTATTACCCAGCACCTGTCTCCCATTCTGTGCCAGACAACAGTGTTAATCCGCTAGAGTTAATGGCTAGGTGCATTGATAGCTTTCTGTGTTTTATGTTGTGCAGTTCTGGGATCTCTGGTTCTGCTATCGTTAGTTTCTGTTTTCAGTTGGTTTCTGCAACCATCTCTGTGTTTTCTATTAGGACGTGACCTGCTCCCAGTCCTTAGATCTTTCAGGGACCTCCTTCCCCCTGTCTATAGGTCTTCGCTTGAGTTTTACCTCGGATCGTCGGTGGGTCTATTCGCAAGGAATGGGTCGCCCACTCCATCGTAGAGTATCAACCTAGTCTCAGTGCAGGGTTAGTTTTCCCCCTTCTATCCTAGTTCTGTGCTGCAGTTCCGTAATAGTTTGTCCAGCCACACATATAAAAAAAAAAAAAAAATTATCTCCCGGATTCCTTCAATATGTGCAGCGTCCAAGAACTTGTTCAACTCTTGCAAGGGGTAAGTTTGGAAGTAGCCGACCTGCAACAGCATGTGAGTAATTACTCTGGAGCAAGCTCTGAAGACCCTAAGGTAGGATTACCTGAGTTTTTTTCTGGTAAACGGCAGGAATTTTTTACGTTTAAAAATGCATGTTTACTATATTTTTGGCTTAGACCCAGATCCTCTGGGAGTGAATTACAGCGTGTGGGGATTATTATGTCTTTATTGCGAAATGAACCCCAAATCTGGGCATTTTCACTACATCCTACCTGATCTATCAATCAAAATAACTGAAATCACACTTTCCCCTGTCCCTAAAATCAGCTGCCTCGGAGTAACCCTTGACTCTGACCTGTCCTTCAAACCGCACATCCAAGCTCTCGCCACCTCCTGTCGCCTCCAGCTCAAAAATATTTCCAGAATCTGTCCTTTCCTCAACCCACATTCTACCAAAATGCTTGTGCATGCCCTAATCATCTCCCGCCTTGACTACTGCAACATACTCCTCTGTGGCCTACCTTCTAACACTCTTGCACCTCTCCAGTCCATCCTTAACTCTGCTGCCCGGCTAATTAATCTCTCTCCTCCCTACACTCCTGCTTCCCCTCTTTGCAAATCCCTTCACTGGCTCCCAATTTCCCAGCTTATCCAGTCTAAATTACTAACACTGACCTACAAAGCCATCCATAATCTTTCTCCTCCGTATATTTCCACACAAATCTCTCAATATCTTCCCTCACGTAATCTCCGGTCCTCCCAAGACCTCTTCCTCTCCTCCACGCTTATTCGCTCCTCACCCAATTGCCTCCAAGACTTCTCCCGAATATCACCCATCCTCTGGAATTCAGTGCCCCAACACATCCGGTTATCCACTACTTTTGGATCCTTCAAAAAAACCCAGAAATCCCACCTTTTCAAAGAAGCTTACAGCCTGTAAAAACCACACGGCCACCTCAACACCATTGGAGCTACTGCAACCCTCAACCTACTGTCTCCTTCCCCATAATCCTGTAGAATGTAAGTCCACAAGGGCAGGGTCCTCTTCCCTCTGTACCAGTCTGTCATTGTTAGTTTTGTTTACTATTAGTGATATTTGTATTTTGATGTAACCAGGGCCGGACTGGCCATTTGGCAATTCTGGCAAATGCCAGAAGGGCCGGTCTGGTTGTGGGCTGCCTTGTGTGCTACATTGTTAACAGAATCAATGTTCTCAAGACATTCGTACTGTTAACAGTTGTGACGGAGCACAAAGCCTGTCACTCTGTCACTTACCTCAGCATGCCGTGGGTATAATTAGAAATATTGGTCTTGTAGTAAATATTTCTTTCCTCCATCCAGGGTAATATAAGTAATATATCCCATCTGGTTATTGGGGACTGGGACACCATGGGCCAGTGTGATTTCAAATGCCAGGGCTCAATTTCATCCCCAGTCCTAACCTGGATGTAACCCCTTCTCATGTACAGCACCATGGAATTAATAGTGCTATATAAATAAATAATAATAATAATCCTGATAATCCTTGTTTGACATCAGCAGAAGCATTTTTTTCTGCTATGGGGTTGTTATATGTTGATCCTGATCGGGTCATATCAGCTGAGGCAGAGCTCAGATGGCTTAAACAGGGTTCTGTTAATGCTGAGAGGTATTGCATCCTGTTCAGACGATGGTCCGCAGAGGTCAAGTGGAATGACCCAGCGCTCAAGAGTCAGTTTTTAGCAGGTTTGAGTGAAAGAGTTAAAGATTTGCTCATTGCATATCCTGTACCTGATACTTTGGAAACTGCTATGAAGTTAGCTATCTGTGTGTATAGAAGATTGAGAGGCAGACAGAATGAAGAGAAGGCTCTTATAATGCTGGACCCAGTCTCTCAGAATAGCCCCGTAGACTGTGGGGAACCGATGCAACTTGGGACGATGTCCTCTCGTTCCCAGGAGAGGGAGAAGAGGTTTTCTGAAGGGCTATGCTTGTATTGTGGTAAGACTGACTATTTTATTAAGCACTGATAGGTTCGCATAAAGAAAGAAAAAAAAAGGTCAGTAGGAGTAACACTCCTGTTCATATTGAGTTTTTACGGTCCGCAGGAGTTTTTTTTCTGGTAATACCACATATCATGGTCATTCCATTGATTTTCAGGTAATGGTGGCTTGTGGTTCTGCACTTAATTTGATTGATCAACAATTCCTAGACAAATATGTTTGATTCTGAACCATTGTCATCTCCTATTCCTGTTCTAGCTATTGATAACACTCCTCTGGAACATTGGTGTATTTCTCGAAAGTTTACGGGGTTCCCACTTAATATGAATATGGAACATCAGGAGTGTATAGACTTGTTTGTCCTTGCTAAATTACCTTGCCCAGTCATCCTGGGTTTACCCTGGTTAAAGATACACAATCCTTTGCTGTACTGGTCATCTAGTACTATAAGGTCCTGGGGTAAGGGGTGTTATGGTAATTGTTGTAATGTTCACATTGCTGCTGTTGTGAAGAAGGAGCTACCTGAAGCCATTCAGGATTTCTGGAGGGTATTATCAGAGGTTGAGTCGCAAGCTTTACCACCCCATAGAGATTATGACTGTGCTATTTAGTTTGTCCCAGGTGCCACACTTCCTAAGAGTCGTTTATTTAATCTGACGATTCCCGAGAGGGAGGCCTTAAAGGAATACCTACAGACTGGTTTAGCTGCAGGTCATATAAGACCCTCTCAGTCCCCTGTGGCTGTAGGATTCTTTTTTGTAAAAAAAAAAAAAAAGGATGGGGGCCTTGGGCCGTGTCTGGATTTTTGGGAGATTAATAAGATCACTGTGTGCAATCCTTACCCGTTGCCTCTGATTCCAGATTTGTTTAACCAACTAACCGGAGCAAAGTGGTTCTCTAAGATTGACCTTCGTGGGGCATATAATTTGCTGCGGGTGAAGGAGGGCGATGAATGGAAGACAACCTTTAACACGGAAGGTCATTTTGAGTGTCTGGTGATGCCTTTTGGCCTTACTAATGCGCTTGCTTTTTTTCTAAATTTCATTAATGACATTCTGAGGTCGTTGATTGGTAGGAGTGTTATTGTTTATTTGGATGATATTTTGATCTATTCACCTGATCTGGAGTCGCATTGGCAGAGAGTCCGCGAAGTTCTACAGATTTTGAGCGAAAACTCACTCTTTGCTAAATCGGAAAAGTGTGTGTTTGCGGTACAGAAAATTAGTTTTTTTTGTGTACCTTGTCTCTAGTGATGGGTTTGGAATGGACCCAGTGAAGGTTCAGGCAGTGCTTCAGTGGCCTAGGCCTGAATGTTTGAAGTCAGTTCAGAGATTTTTAGGGTTTGCTAATTTTTACAGAAAATTCATAAAGAATTTTTCTGTGATCGATAAACCTATAACTGATCTCACCAAGAAGGGTTCCAATACGGTCCAATGGTCCTCTGAGGCTGTTAAGGCTTTTGAGCATCTCAAGGAGATGTTTAGCTCTGCTCCTGTTTTGATCCAGACAGATGAGACCATGCCATTTCTGGTAGAGGTTGATGCCTCTTCAGTAGTAGTGGGGGGCAGTTCTGTCCCAAGAGGGAGAGGATGGGGTGCATCCCTGTGCTTTCTTTGATAAAAAAAATTTCAGAGACTGAGCTCAAATATGATGTTGGGAACAGAGAGTTGCTGGCTATTAAACTCGCGTTTGAGCATTGGCGACATTTTTTGGAGGGGGCTAGACATCGATACAGGTTTTTACTGATCATAAGAATCTGATATATCTGGATGCTGCTAAATATTTGAATGCCCGTCAAGCTAGGTGGGCACTGTTTTTTGCCCGGTTTCATTTCTCCGTAACATACTGTATATCTCTGGGACATAGAATGTCTCATAGTTTCTCTCCAGCAGTTAATACTGAGAAGGAGGAATGTATTTTGCAGCGAGTGGTGGTGGTGGCAGCATTGGGTTTTGAGTTGGAGAGTAGCATCCTAGAGGCCCAGAACGCTGCACCAAATAACACTCCATATGGTAAATTATTTGTGCCTAGAGCCTTGCACAGAGCTTTCTTTGCTGAATGTCATGAGTCTCAGTTAGTGGGTTATCCAGAGATTTCAGAAACTACAAAGTCGATCGGTCAATGTTTCTGGTGGCCAGGGTGGCAAAGAGAAATCATCAAGTGGGTGCGTCAGTGTACTGTGTGCGCTAGGTCGAAGGCCTCACATTCCCCAGCTGCAGGGTTGCTGTGCCCTTTGAAGGTTCCTAGTTTGCCAAGGTCACTTCTTGCTATGGATTTTATCACTGATCTGCTGGTCTCTGAGGGTTTTTCTGTCATCTGGGTTGTTTAGTAAGATGTGTCATCTGGTCCCGTTCAATAAATTACTCTAGCTAAGGCATTTGTGAAAGAGATTGTCAGGCTCCATGGGGTTCCCACGGAGATTGTCTCCAATAGAGGACCACAGTTTTTGGCTCGCTTTGGCGTGCTTTTTGGGACAGATTAAAGGTTCATTTGTCATTTTTGTTAGGTTATCATCCGGAGTCCAATGGACAGACTGAAAGGAAGAACCAGGACGTCGAGCAGTTTCTGAGATGTTTTGTAGCAGACAATCAGGAAATGTGGTCAGAATATCTACCACTAGCTGAGTTTGCTCTTAATAATCATATGTCTTCCTCAGCTCGGTGTTCTCCTTTTTTGCTGTACAGGGAGGCATCCATCTTATGGTCCAGATAAGGAGGCGATGCAGACTGTTCCTCCAGTTGATGAGGACGGCGAGTTTGAGATTTCACGCATTTAGATTTCAGGTGACACAGAGGAAGGTGTTATGATCTGGTGGCCTTGGAGCAGCATGAGACGTACTCTGGAGAAGGTGGTCCCTGTACTGACCGCAAACCCTGAACCTAGCAGCGCAACTAAAAGTAGCCGTGGGGGGTACCTAACACTCCCTAGACCCCTCGGCACAGCCTAAGATCTAACTACCCCTAAAGACAGAAACAGGAAACCTATCTTGCCTCAGAGAAAATCCCCAAAAGATAGATAGCCCCCCACAAATATTGACTGTGAGAGAAGAGGGAAAAAACATACGCAGATATGAAATCAGATTTTAGCATAGGAGGCCATACTAGCTAAAAAGAAAGAATAGAACAGAGTACTATGTGGTCAGTATAAAAACACTAGAAAATATCCACCACAGAACATACGAATCACCACATCAGACTAAAGACTTCTGCATCTCCACAGACACAGCTAGGCTGCAAAAAATCCTTCACAGACAAAGCTGGACAAGACAAAAACATGAAAATGCACAGAACTATAAGGTCCACTGCAGGTGGACAGCAGAAACAAAGCCAGGACTTATCTTTGTAGAAAAACACAGCAAACTGGAGAGACCAGCAGGGAAGTGAATCCTTCAAGAACAATGGACAACTGGCACTGACTAAAGGATCCTGCAAAGCTATATACCCCAGTCAGTCCTGCAATTAGTAGATACACATGTCCACTCCTGCAATTCAGGCACAACTGCATTACCCTCTACAACCATCGGAGGGAGCCCAAAAGCTGAATTCACAGCCCCCAGCCCCCAGGCCGATCAGGATGAGCCCAATGAAAGGCACGAACCAATTCAACGGCATGGACATCAGAGGCAGAAACCCAAGAATTATCCTCCTGGCCATAACCCTTCCACTTGACAAGGTACTGAAGCTTCCGCCTCGAAAAACGAGAATCCAAAATCTTCTCAATAACATATTCCAACTCCCCATCGACCAATACAGGGGCCGGAGGATCAACAGAGGGAACAACGGGCTCCACATATTTCCGCAACAAAGATCTATGGAAGACATTATGAATAGCAAATGAGGCCGGAAGCGCCAGGCAAAAGGACACCGGATTAATAATCTCAGAAATCCTATAAGGACCAATAAATCGAGGCTTAAACTTAGGGGAAGAAACCTTCATAGGAACATGACGGGAAGATAACCAAACCATATCACCAACCTGAAGCCAGGAACCAACACACCGAAGACGGTTAGCAAAACGCTGAGCCTCCTCCTGAGAGAGCACCAAATTGTCCACCACATAAGCCCAAATCTGCTGCAACCTGTCGACCACAGAATCCACATCAGGAAGGTCAGAAGGCTCAACCTGCCCAGAAGAAAAACGAGGATGAAAACCAAAATTACAAAAAAAAGGCGAAACCAAAGTAGCCGAACTAGCCCGATTATTAAGGGCAAACTCGGCCAATGGCAAAAAAGCCACCCAATCATCCTGATCAGCAGACACAAAGCATCTCAAATAGGTCTCCAAGGTCTGATTAGTTCACTCAGTCTGGCCATTTGTCTGAGGATGAAATGCAGAGGAAAAAGATAAATCAATGCCCAGCTTGGCACAAAATGCTTGCCAAAACCTAGAAACACACTGGGAACCTCTGTCGGACACAATATTCTCCGGAATACCATGCAAACATACTACATGCTGAAAAAACAATGGAACCAAATCAGAAGAAGAAGACAATTTAGGCAAAGGCACCAAATGAACCATCTTAGAAAATCGGTCACAGACAACCCAGATAACCGACATTCTTTGGGAAAAAGGAAGATCGGAAATAAAATCCATAGAAATATGCGTCCAAGGTCTCTCAGGGACCGGCAATGGCAAAAGCAACCCACTAGCGTGGGAACAGCAAGGCTTAGCCCGCGCACAAATCCCACAGGACTGCACAAAAGAACGCACATCCCGTGACAAAGAAGGCCACCAAAAGGACCTACCAACCAAATCTCTGGTACCAAAAATCCCAGGATGGCCAGCCAACACAGAACAATGAACCTCAGAAATCACTTTACTAGTCCATCTATCAGGAACAAACAGTTTCCCCACAGGACAGCAGTCAGGCTTATCAGCCTGAAATTCCTGAAGAATCCGTCGCAAATCAGGGGAGATGGCAGAAAGAATCACCCCTTCCTTCAAAATGCCGACCGGCTCAAGAACCCCAGGGGAATCAGAAAAAAACTCCTAGAGAGGGCATCCGCCTTAACATTCTTAGTACCAGGAATGTACGAGACCACAAAATCAAAACGGGAGAAAAACAGGGACCATTGAGCCTGTCTAGGATTCAGCCGTTTGGCAGACTTGAGGTAAATCAGATTCTTATGATCGGTCAGGACCACAATACGGTGCTTGGCCCCTTCAAGCCAATGTCGCCACTCCTCAAATGCCCACTTCATAGCCAACAACTCCCGATTGCCGACATCATAATTGCGTTCCGCAGGCGAAAAATTCCGAGAAAAGAAGGCACACGGTTTCATCAAGGAACCATCAGAATTCCTCTGAGACAAAACGGCCCCTGCCCCAATCTCAGACGCGTCAATCTCAACCTGAAATGGAAGAGAAACATCTGGCTGACGCAAGACAGGGGCAGAAGTAAATAGGCGTTTAAGCTCCTGAAAGGCAGAAACAGCCGCAGAGGACCAATTCGTCACATCAGCGCCTTTCTTTGTCAAATCGGTCAGAGGTTTAACCACACTGGAGAAGTTGGAAATGAAACGACGATAAAAATTAGTAAAGCCCAAGAATTTCTGAATGCTCTTCACAGATGTGGGCTGAATCCAATCATGAATGGCCTGAACCTTAACCGGATCCATTTCTATAGATGAGGGAGAAAAAATGAAACCCAAAAAAGAAACCTTCTGCACTCCAAAGAGGCACTTTGACCCCTTCACAAATAAAGCATTATTACGGAGGATCTGAAATACCATCCTGACCTGTTTCACATGAGACTCCCAATTATTGGAAAAAATCAAAATATCATCCAAATATAGAACCATGAATTTATCAAGATAACTCCGAAAGATATCATGCATGAAGGATTGGAACACAGATGGGGCATTAGAGAGTCCGAATGGCATCACAACTGTTATGACCTGGTGGTGAGGACAATAATGGACCTGGTGGTTAAGAGCACACGGAATGACCTGATAGTTACTAATAATACAGGACAAGCTCTGAGACGTGGGAACTCTGCTGACCGCAATCCCTAAGCCTATCACACACACTAGAAATAGCCGTGGAGCGCTCCTGACGCTCCCTAGGCGCCTCGTCACAGCCTAAGGAACTAGCTAGCCCTAAAGATAGAAAAATAAAGCCTACCTTGCCTCAGAGAAATTCCCCAAAGGAACAGGCAGCCCCCCACATATAATGACTGTGAGTAAAGATGAAAATACAAACACAGAGATGAAATAGATTTAGCAAAGTGAGGCCCGACTTACTGAACAGACAGAGGATAGGAAAGGTAACTTTGCGGTCAGCACAAAAACTACAAAAAGACCACGCAGAGGGTGCAAAAGACCCTCCGCACTGACTCACGGTGCGGAGGCGCTCCTTCTTCGTCCCAGAGCTTCCAGCAAGCAAGACAAAAATCAAAATAGCAAGCTGGACAGAAAAATAGCAAACTAAAGAAAAACAAGCAGGAACTTAGCTTCTGCTGGGAAGACAGGTCACAAGAACGATCCAGGAGTGAACTAGACCAATACTGGAACATTGACAGGTGGCATGGAGAAATGATCTAAGTGGAGTTAAATAGAGCAGCCAGCTAACGAATTAACCTCGTCACCTGTGGAAGGAAACTCAGAAGCCGCCGCCCCACTCACAACCAACAGAGGAAGCCCATGGACAGAACCAGCCGAAGTACCATTCATGACCACAGGAGGGAGCTTGACAACAGAATTCACAACAGTACCCCCCCCCCTTGAGGAGGGGTCACCGAACCCTCACCAGAGCCCCCAGGCCGACCAGGACGAGCCAAATGAAAGGCACGAACCAGATCAGCAGCATGAACATCGGAGGCAAAGACCCAGGAATTATCTTCCTGACCATAACCCTTCCACTTGACCAGGTACTGGAGTTTCCGTCTCGAAATACGAGAATCCAAAATCTTCTCCACCACATACTCCAACTCCCCCTCAACCAACACCGGGGCAGGAGGATCAACGGATGGAAACACAGGCGCCATGTATCTCCGCAACAACGACCTATGGAATACATTATGGATGGCAAAAGAAGCTGGAAGGGTCAAACGAAACGACACAGGATTGAGAACCTCAGAAATCTTATACGGACCAATGAAACGAGGCTTAAACTTAGGAGAGGAAACCTTCATAGGAACATAACGAGACGACAACCAAACCAAATCCCCAACACGAAGTCGGGGACCCACACAGCGCCGGCGGTTAGCGAAACGTTGAGCCTTCTCCTGGGACAATGTTAAATTGTCCACCACATGAGTCCAAATCTGCTGCAACCTATCCACCACAGTATCCACACCAGGACAGTCCGAAAACTCAACCTGCCCTGAAGAGAAACGAGGATGGAAACCCGAATTGCAGAAAAACGGCGAAACCAAAGTAGCCAAGCTGGCCCGATTATTAAGGGCGAACTCAGCCAAAGGCAAAAAAGACACCCAATCATCCTGATCAGCAGAAACAAAGCATCTCAGATATGTTTCCAAAGTCTGATTAGTTCGTTCGGTTTGGCCATTTGTCTGAGGGTGGAAAGCCGAGGAAAAAGACAAATCAATGCCCATCCTAGCACAAAATGCTCGCCAAAACCTCGAAACAAACTGGGAACCTCTGTCCGAAATGATGTTCTCCGGAATGCCATGTAAACGAACCACATGCTGGAAAAACAATGGCACCAAATCAGAGGAGGAAGGCAATTTAGACAAGGGTACCAAATGGACCATCTTAGAAAAGCGATCACAAACCACCCAAATGACCAACATCTTTTGAGAGACAGGGAGATCCGAAATAAAATCCATAGAGATATGCGTCCAGGGCCTCTTCGGGACCGGCAAGGGCAAAAGCAACCCACTGGCACGATAACAGCAGGGCTTAGCAGTCTCACAGGACTGCACAAAAGAACGCACATCCCGCGACAAAGACGGCCACCAAAAGGATCTAGCCACCAAATCTCTGGTACCAAAGATTCCAGGATGACCAGCCAACACCGAACAATGAACCTCAGAGATAACTCTACTAGTCCATTTATCAGGGACAAACAGTTTCTCCGCTGGGCAACGGTCAGGTCTATCAGCCTGAAATTTTTGCAGCACCCGCCGCAAATCAGGGGAGATGGCAGACAAAATTACCCCCTCTTTGAGAATACCCGCCGGCTCAGGAACACCCGGAGAGTCGGGCACAAAACTCCTTGACAGGGCATCAGCCTTCACATTCTTAGAGCCTGGAAGGTACGAAACCACAAAATCAAAACGGGAGAAAAATAGCGACCATCGAGCCTGTCTAGGATTCAACCGTTTGGCAGACTCGAGATAAGTCAAATTCTTGTGATCCGTCAAGACCACCACGCGATGCTTGGCTCCTTCAAGCCAATGACGCCACTCCTCGAATGCCCACTTCATGGCCAACAACTCTCGATTGCCAACATCATAATTGCGCTCAGCAGGCGAAAACTTTCTAGAAAAGAAGGCACATGGTTTCATCACCGAGCCATCAGAACTTCTTTGCGACAAAACAGCCCCTGCTCCAATCTCAGAAGCATCAACCTCGACCTGAATCGGGAGCGAAACATCTGGCTGGCACAACACAGGGGCAGAAGAAAAACGACGCTTTAACTCCTGAAAAGCTTCCACAGCCGCAGAAGACCAATTGACCACATCAGCACCTGTTATGAAAGGTAATTCAGTACCACAATGGACATAGAGGTCAGCGCACATGCAGTGACCTGGCAATAACCCAAAAAACAAGAACGAGCTCTGAGACGTGGGAACTCTGTTGACCGCAATCCCTAATCCTCTCCAACCACACTAAAGGCAGCCGTGGATTGCGCCTAACGCTGCCTATGCAACTCGGCACGGCCTGAGAAACTAGCTAGCCTGAAGATAGAAAATAAGCCTACCTTGCCTCAGAGAAATATCCCAAAGGAAAAGGCAGCCCCCACATATAATGACTGTGAGTTAAGATGAAAAGACAAACGTAGAGATGAAATAGATTTAGCAAAGTGAGGCCCAACTTTCTGAACAGAGCGAGGATAGGAAAGGTAACTTTGCGGTCAACACAAAACCCTACAAAAACCACGCAAAGGGGGCAAAAAGACCCTCCGTACCGAACTAACGGCACGGAGGTACACCCTCTGCGTCCCAGAGCTTCCAGCAAGCAGTAAAAAACAAATTGACAAGCTGGACAGAAAAAAACAGCAAACAAAAAGCAAAGAGGAACTTAGCTATGCAGAGCAGCAGGCCACAGGAACGATCCAGGAGGAAACAGGTCCAATACTAGAACATTGACTGGAAGCCAGGATCAAAGCACTAGGTGGAGTTAAATAGAGAAGCACCTAACGACTTCACCACATCACCTGAGGAAGGAAACTCAGAAGCCACAGTACTACTTTCCTCCACCAACGGAAGCTCACAGAGAGAACCAGCCGAAGTACCAAATGTGACCACAGGAGGGAGCTCTGCCACAGAATTCACAACAGTACCCCCTCCATTGAGGAGGGGTCACCGAACCCTCACCAGAGCTCCCAGGACGACCAGGATGAGCCATATGAAAGGCACGAACAAGATCGGGAGCATGGACATCAGAGGCAAAGACCCAGGAATTACCTTCCTGAGCATAACCCTTCCACTTAACCAGATACTGGAGTTTCCGCCTTGAAACACGAGAATCCAAAATCTTCTCCACAATATACTCCAACTCCCCCTCCACCAAAACTGGGGCAGGAGGATCAACAGATGGAACCATAGGTGCCACGTATCTCCGCAACAATGACCTATGGAATACGTTATGTATGGAAAATGAATCTGGAAGGGTCAGACGAAAAGACACAGGATTAAGAACCTCAGAAATCCTATACGGACCAATAAAACGAGGTTTAAACTTAGGAGAGGAAACCTTCATAGGAATATGACGAGAAGATAATCAAACCAAGTCCCCAACCCGAAGTCGGGGACCCACATAGCGTCTGCGATTAGCGAAACGTTGAGCCTTCTCCTGGGACAAAGTCAAATTGTCCACTACATGAGTCCAAATCTGCTGCAACCTGTCCACCACAGTATCCACACCAGGACAGTCCGAAGACTCAACCTTCCCTGAAGAGAAACGAGGATGGAACCCAGAGTTGCAGAAAAACGGTGAAAACCAAGGTAGCCGAGCTGGCCCGATTATTAAGGGCGAACTCAGCCAAAGGCAAAAAGGACACCCAGTCATCCTGATCAGCAGAAACAAAGCATCTCAGATATGTTTCCAAGGTCTGATTGGTTCGTTCGGTCTGGCCATTAGTCTGAGGATGGAAAGCCGAGGAAAAAGACAAGTCAATGCCCATCCTACCACAAAAGGCTCGCCAAAACCTCGAAACAAACTGGGAACCTCTGTCAGAAACGATATTCTCTGGAATGCCATGTAAACGAACCACATGCTGGAAAAACAATGGCACCAAATCAGAGGAGGAAGGCAATTTAGACAAGGGTACCAAATGGACCATCTTAGAGAAGCGATCACAGACCACCCAAATGACTGACATCTTTTGAGAGACGGGAAGATCTGAAATAAAATCCATAGAGATATGTGTCCAAGGCCTCTTCGGGACCGGCAACGGCAAAAGCAACCCACTGGCACGAGAACAGCAGGGCTTAGCCCGAGCACAAATCCCACAGGACTGCACAAAAGTACGCACATCCCGCGACAGAGATGGCCACCAAAAGGATCTAGCCACTAACTCTCTGGTACCAAAGATTCCAGGATGACCAGTCAACACCGAACAATGAACCTCAGAGATAACTTTATTCGTCCACCTATCAGGGACAAACAGTTTCTCCGCTGGGCAACGATCAGGTTTATTAGCCTGAAATTTTTGCAGCACCCGCCGCAAATCAGGGGAGATGGCAGACACAATTACTCCCTCTTTGAGGATACCCGCCGGCTCAGATACACCCGGAGAGTCGGGCACAAAACTCCTAGACAGAGCATCCGCCTTCACATTTTTAGAGCCCGGAAGGTATGAAATCACAAAGTCAAAACGGGCAAAAAACAACGAACAACGAGCTTGTCTAGGATTCAACCGCTTGGCGGACTCGAGATAAGTCAAGTTCTTATGATCAGTCAAGACCACCACGCGATGCTTAGCTCCTTCAAGCCAATGACGCCACTCCTCGAATGCCCACTTCATGGCCAGCAACTCTCGATTGCCCACATCATAATTACGCTCAGCAGGCGAAAACTTCCTGGAAAAGAAGGTGCATGGTTTCATCACCGAGCAATCAGAACTTCTCTGCGACAAAACAGCCCCTGCTCCAATCTCAGAAGCATCAACCTCGACCTGGAACGGAAGCGAAACATCTGGTTGACACAACACAGGGGCAGAAGAAAAACGACGCTTCAACTCTTGAAAAGCTTCCACCGCAGCAGAAGACCAATTGACCAAATCAGCACCTTTCTTGGTCAAATCGGTCAATGGTTTAGCAATACTAGAAAAATTGCAGATGAAGCGACGATAAAAATTAGCAAAGCCCAGGAACTTTTGCAGACTTTTCAGAGATGTCGGCTGAGTCCAATTATGGATGGCTTGGACCTTAACAGGATCCATCTCGATAGTAGAAGGGGAAAAGATGAACCCCAAAAATGAAACCTTCTGAACACCAAAGAGACACTTTGATCCCTTCACAAACAAAGAATTAGCACGCAGGACCTGAAACACCGTTCTGACCTGCTTCACATGAGACTCCCAATCATCCGAGAAGATCAAAATGTCATCTAAGTACACAATCAGGAATTTATCCTGGTACTCTCGGAAGATGTCATGCATAAAGGACTGAAACACTGATGGAGCATTGGCAAGTCCGAATGGCATTACTAGATACTCAAAATGGCCCTCGGGCGTATTAAATGCAGTTTTCCACTCATTGCCTCGCTTAATACGCACAAGATTATACGCACCACGAAGATCTATCTTGGTGAACCAACTAGCCCCCTTAATCCGAGCAAACAAATCAGATAACAGCGGCAAGGGGTACTGAAATTTAACCGTGATCTTATTTAGAAGGCGGTAATCTATACAAGGTCTCAGCGAACCATCCTTCTTGGCTACAAAAAAGAACCCTGCTCCCAATGGCGACGATGACGGGCGAATATGCCCCTTTTCCAAAGACTCCTTCACATAACTCCGCATAGCGGCGTGCTCAGGCACAGATAAATTAAACAGTCGACCTTTTGGGAATTTACTACCAGGAATCAAATCGATAGCACAATCACAATCCCTATGCGGAGGTAGGGTATCGGACTTGGGCTCATCAAATAAATCCCGGTAATCAGACAAGAACTCAGGAACCTCAGAAGGGGTGGATGACGAAATAGTCAGAAATGGGACATCACCATGTACCCCCTGACAACCCCAGCTGGACACAGACATGGATTTCCAATCTAAAACTGGATTATGGACTTGTAGCCATGGCAACACCAACACGACCACTTCATGCAGATTATGCAACACCAGAAAGCGAATAACCTCCTGATGTGCAGGAGCCATGCACATGGTCAGCTGGGTCCAGTACTGAGGCTTATTCTTGGCCAAAGGCGTAGCATCAATTCCTCTCAATGGAATAGGACACTGCAAGGGCTCCAAGAAAAACCCACAATGCCTAGCATACTCCAAGTCCATCAAATTCAGAGCAGCGCCTGAGTCCACAAATGCCATAACAGAATACGATGACAAAGAGCAGATCAAGGTAACAGACAGAAGAAATTTTGACTGTACCATACCAATGGAGGCAGACCTAGCGAACCGCTTAGTGCGCTTAGGACAATCAGAGATAGCATGAGTGGAATCACCACAGTAGAAACACAGCCCATTCAGACGTCTGTGTTCTTGCCGTTCAACTCTGGTCAAAGACCTATCGCACTGCATAGGCTCAGGTTTAAGCTCAGGTAATACCGCCAAATGGTGCACAGATTTACGCTCGCGCAAGCGTCGACCGATCTGAATGGCCAAAGCCATAGACTCATTCAGACCAGCAGGCATAGGAAATCCCACCATGACATCCTTAAGGGCTTCAGAGAGACCTTTTCTGAAAATAGCTGCGAGCGCACCTTCATTCCACTGAGTGAGTACGGACCACTTTCTAAATTTCTGACAATATACCTCTATTTCATCCTGACCCTGACACAGAGCCAGCAAATTCTTCTCTGCCTGATCCACAGAATTCGGCTCATCGTACAGCAATCCGAGCGCCAGAAAAAATGCATCGATATTACTTAATGCAGGATCCCCTGGTGCAAGGGAAAATGCCCAGTCCTGAGGATCGCCACGCAAAAAAGAAATAACGATCCTAACTTGTTGAACTGGGTCACCAGAGGAGCGAGGTTTCAAAGCCAGAAATAGTTTACAATTATTTTTGAAACTCAGAAATTTAGTTCTATCTCCAAAAAACAAATCAGGAATAGGGATTCTCGGTTCTAACATAGAATTCTGAACCACAAAGTCTTGAATACTGTGTACTCTTGCCGTGAGCTGATCCACACATGAAGACAACCTTTAATGTCCATTGCTACACCTGTGTCCTGAACCACCCAAATGTCTAGGGGAAAAAAAAGGCAAAACACAGTGCAAAAAAAAAAACTGGGCTTCCAGTACTGTTATGAAAGGTAATTCAGTACCACAATGAACATAGAGGTCAGCGCACATACAGTGACCTGGCAATAACCCAAAAAACAAGAACGAGCTCTGAGACGTGGGAACTCTGTTGACCGCAATCCCTAATCCTCTAAAGGCACTAAAGGCAGCCGTGGATTGCGCCTAACGCTGCCTATGCAACTCGGCACGGCCTGAGAAACTAGCTAGCCTGAAGATAGAAAATAAGCCTACCTTGCCTCAGAGAAATACCCCAAAGGAAAAGGCAGCCCCCACATATAATGACTGTGAGTTAAGATGAAAAGACAAACGTAGAGATGAAATAGATTTAGCAAAGTGAGGCCCAACTTTCTGAACAGAGCGAGGATAGGAAAGGTAACTTTGCGGTCAACACAAAACCCTACAAAAACCACGCAAAGGGGGCAAAAAGACCCTCCGTACCGAACTAACGGCACGGAGGTACACCCTCTGCGTCCCAGAGCTTCCAGCAAGCAGTAAAAAACAAATTGACAAGCTGGACAGAAAAAAACAGCAAACAAAAAGCAAAGAGGAACTTAGCTATGCAGAGCAGCAGGCCACAGGAACGATCCAGGAGGAAACAGGTCCAATACTAGAACATTGACTGGAAGCCAGGATCAAAGCACTAGGTGGAGTTAAATAGAGAAGCACCTAACGACTTCACCACATCACCTGAGGAAGGAAACTCAGAAGCCACAGTACCACTTTCCTCCACCAACGGAAGCTCACAGAGAGAACCAGCCGAAGTACCACTTGTGACCACAGGAGGGAGCTCTGCCACAGAATTCACAACAAGCACCCTTCTTGGTCAAATCAGTCAACGGTTTAGCAACACTAGAAAAATTACTGATGAAGCGACGATAAAAATTAGCAAAGCCCAGGAACTTTTGCAGGCTCTTCACAGATGTCGGCTGAGTCCAATCATAAATGGCCTGGACTTTAACAGGGTCCATCGCGATAGTAGAAGGGGAAAAAATGAAACCCAAAAATGAAACCTTCTGAACTCCAAAGAGACACTTTGACCCCTTCATAAACAAAGAATTCGCACGAAGAACCTGGAACACCATTCTGACCTGCTTCACGTGAGACTCCCAATCATCCGAAAAGACCAAAATATCATCCAAATATACAATCAGGAATTTATCCAGGTACTCTCGGAAGATGTCATGCATAAAGGACTGAAATACTGATGGAGCATTGGAAAGCCCGAATGGCATAACCAGGTACTCAAAATGGCCCTCGGGCGTATTAAATGCTGTTTTCCATTCATCGCCCTGTTTAATATGCACAAGATTATACGCACCACGAAGATCTATCTTGGTGAACCAACAAGCCCCCTTAATCCGAGCAAATAAATCAGACAGCAGCGGCAAAGGATACTGAAATTTGACTGTGATCTTATTAAGAAGGCGGTAATCAATACAAGGTCTCAAAGAACCATCCTTCTTGGCCACAAAAAAGAACCCTGCTCCCAATGGTGACGACGACGGGCGAATGTGACCCTTCTCCAAGGATTCCTTTACATAACTCCGCATAGCGGCGTGCTCTGGCACAGATAAATTGAACAGTCGGCCCTTAGGAAACTTACTACCAGGAATCAAATCGATAGCACAATCGCAATCCCTATGAGGAGGTAGGGCACTGGATTTGGGCTCATCAAATACATCCCGGTAATCCGACAAAAACTCTGGGACTTCAGAAGGGGTGGATGACGAAATAGACAAAAATGGAACATCACCATGTACCCCCTGACAACCCCAGCTGGACACAGACATTGATTTCCAATCCAATACTGGATTATGGACCTGTAGCCATGGCAACCCCAAAACGACCACATCATGCAGATTATGCAACACCAAAAAGCGAATATCCTCCTGATGTGCAGGAGCCATGCACATGGTCAATTGGGTCCAGTACTGAGGCTTATTCTTGGCCAAAGGCGTAGCATCAATTCCTCTCAATGGAATAGGATACTGCAAGGGCTCCAAGAAAAAACCACAGCGCCTAGCAGACTCCAAGTCCATCAAATTCAGGGCAGCGCCTGAATCCACAAATGCCATAACAGAATAGGATGACAAAGAGCAAATCAGAGTAACGGACAAAAGAAATTTCGACTGTACCGTACCAATGGTGGCAGACCTAGCGAAACGCTTAGTGCGCTTAGGACAATCGGAGATAGCATGAGTGGAATCACCACAGTAAAAACACAGCCCATTCCGATGTCTGTGTTCTTGCCGTTCAGCTCTGGTCAAAGTCCTATCACATTGCATAGGCTCAGGTCTATGCTCAGATAATACCGCCAAATGGTGCACAGCTTTACGCTCACGCAAGCGTCGATCGATCTGAATGGCCAAAGACATAGACTCATTCAGACCAGCAGGCATGGGAAATCCCACCATGACATCCTTAAGGGCTTCAGAGAGACCCTTTCTGAAAATTGCTGCAAGGGCACATTCATTCCACTGAGTGAGTACAGACCACTTCCTAAACTTCTGACAATATATCTCTACCTCATCCTGACCCTGACACAGAGCCAGCAAGATTTTCTCTGCCTGATCCACTGAATTTGGTTCATCATAAAGCAATCCAAGCACCAGAAAAAACGCATCTACATCACGCAATGCCGTATCTCCTGGCGCAAGGGAAAATGCCCAGTCTTGAGGGTCACTACGTAACAAAGAAATAATGATTTTCACTTGTTGAACAGGGTCACCTGAGGAGCGAGGTTTCAAAGCAAGAAACAATTTACAATTATTTTTGAAATTCAGAAACTTAGATCTTTTCCCAAAAAACAAATCAGGAATTGGAATCCTAGGCTCTAACATCAGATTCTGAACCACAAAATCTTGAATGTTTTGTACCCTTGCAGTGAGATTATTTATACAAGAGGACAGACCTTGAATGTCCATATCTACACCTGTATCCTGAACCACCCAGAGGTAAAGGGGAAAAGAGAGACAAAACACACTGCAAAGAAAAAAAAATGGTCTCAGAACTTCTCTTATCCCTTAATTGAGATGCATTAATACTTTGGGCCACCTGTACTGTTATGACCTGGTGGTGAGGACAATAATGGACCTGGTGGTTAAGAGCACACGGAATGACCTGATAGTTACTAATAATACAGGACAAGCTCTGAGACGTGGGAACTCTGCTGACCGCAATCCCTAATCCTATCACACACACTAGAAATAGCCGTGGAGCGCTCCTGGCGCTCCCTAGGCGCCTCGTCACAGCCTAAGGAACTAGCTAGCCCTAAAGATAGAAAAATAAAGCCTACCTTGCCTCAGAGAAATTCCCCAAAGGAACAGGCAGCCACCCACATATAATGACTGTGAGTAAAGATGAAAATACAAACACAGAGATGAAATAGATTTAGCAAAGTGAGGCCCGACTTACTGAACAGACAGAGGATAGGAAAGGTAATTTTGCTTTCAGCACAAAAAACTACAAAAAGACCACGCAGGGGGCGCAAAAGACCCTCTGCACCGACTCACGGTGCGGAGGCGCTCCCTCTGCGTCCCAGAGCTTCCAACAAGCAAGACAAAAATCAAAATAGCAAGCTGGACAGAAAAATAGCAAACTAAAGAAAAACAAGCAGAAACTTAGCTTCTGCTGGGAAGACAGGTCACAAGAACGATCCAGGAGTGAACTAGACCAATACTGGAACATTGACAGGTGGCATGGAGCAATGATCTAAGTGGAGTTAAATAGAGCAGCCAGCTAACGAATTAACCTCGTCACCTGTGGAAGGAAACTCAGAAGCCGCCGCCCCACTCACAACCAACAGAGGAAGCCCATGGACAGAACCAGCCGAAGTACCATTCATGACCACAGGAGGGAGCTTGACAACAGAATTCACAACACACAAGGTATTCAAAATGGCCTTCAGGCATATTACATGCAGTTTTCCATTCGTCACCCTGCTTGATACGAATAAGATTATATGCCCCTCGAAGGTCAATCTTAGTAAACCAGCTAGCCCCCTTAATCCTAGCAAACAAATCAGTAAGCAAAGGCAAGGGGTATTGAAATTTGACCGTGATCTTATTCAAGAGGCGATAATCAATACAGGGTCTCAAGGAGCCATCCTTCTTGGCAACAAAAAAGAACCCCGCTCCCAACGGTGAAGAAGATGGCCGAATATGCCCTTTCTCCAAAGACTCCTTAATACAGTGGGGCAAAAAAGTATTTAGTCAGTCAGCAATAGTGCAAGTTCCACCACTTAAAAAGATGAGAGGCGTCTGTAATTTACATCATAGATAGACCTCAACTATGGGAGACAAACTGAGAAAAAAAAATCCAGAAAATCACATTGTCTGTTTTTTTAACATTTTTTTTGCATATTATGGTGGAAAATAAGTATTTGGTCAGAAACAAACAATCAAGATTTCTGGCTCTCACAGACCTGTAACTTCTTCTTTAAGAGTCTCCTCTTTCCTCCACTCATTACCTGTAGTAATGGCACCTGTTTAAACTTGTTATCAGTATAAAAAGACACCTGTGCACACCCTCAAACAGTCTGACTCCAAACTCCACTATGGTGAAGACCAAAGAGCTGTCAAAGGACACCAGAAACAAAATTGTAGCCCTGCACCAGGCTGGGAAGACTGAATCTGCAATAGCCAACCAGCTTGGAGTGAAGAAATCAACAGTGAGAGTAATAATTAGAAAATGGAAGACATACAAGACCACTGATAATCTCCCTCGATCTGGGGCTCCACGCAAAATCCCACCCTGTGGGGTCAGAATGATCACAAGAACGGTGAGCAAAAATCCCCGAACCACGCAGGGGGACTTAGTGAATGAACTGCAGAGAGCTGGGACCAATGTAACAAGGCCTACAATAAGTAACACACTACGCCACCATGGACTCATATCTTGCAGTGCCAGACGTGTCCCACTGCTTAAGCCAGTACATGTCCGGGCCCGTCTGAAGTTTGCTAGAGAGCATTTGGATGATCCAGAGGAGTTTTGGGAGAATGTCCTATGGTCTGATGAAACCAAACTGGAACTGTTTGGTAGAAACACAACTTGTCGTGTTTGGAGGAAAAAGAATACTGAGTTGCATCCATCAAACACCATACCTACTGTAAAGCATGGTGGTGGAAACATCATGCTTTGGGGCTGTTTCTCTGCAAAGGGGCCAAGACGACTGATCCGGGTACATGAAAGAATGAATGGGGCCATGTATCGTGAGATTTTGAGTGCAAACCTCCTTCCATCAGCAAGGGCATTGAAGATGAAACGTGGCTGGGTCTTTCAACATGACAATGATCCAAAGCACACCGCCAGGGCAACGAAGGAGTGGCTTCGTAAGAAGCATTTCAAGGTCCTGGAGTGGCCTAGCCAGTCTCCAGATCTCAACCCTATAGAAAACCTTTGGAGGGAGATGAAAGTCCGTGTTGCCAAGCGAAAAGCCAAAACATCACTGCTCTAGAGGAGATCTGCATGGAGGAATGGGCCAACATACCAACAACAGTGTGTGGCAACCTTGTGAAGACTTACAGAAAACGTTTGACCTCTGTCATTGCCAACAAAGGATATATTACAAAGTATTGAGATGAAATTTTGCTTCTGACCAAATACTTATTTTCCACCATAATATGCAAATAAAATGTTAAAAAAACAGACAATGTGATTTTCTGGATTTTTTTTTCTC
Organism: Ranitomeya imitator; assembly: GCF_032444005.1. Lineage (NCBI taxonomy): Eukaryota > Metazoa > Chordata > Amphibia > Anura > Dendrobatidae > Ranitomeya > Ranitomeya imitator. Next base: position 509,669,420 of record NC_091282.1, on the reverse strand, counting down.
AGTTTGTCTCCCATAGTTGAGGTCTACCTATGATGTAAATTACAGACGCCTCTCATCTTTTTAAGTGGTGGAACTTGCACTATTGCTGACTGACTAAATACTTTTTTGCCCCACTGTATAGCTCCGCATGGCGGTATGTTCAGGCACAGACAGGTTGAAAAGTCGACCCTTAGGGAACTTACAACCTGGAATCAAATCAATAGCACAATCACAGTCCCTATGCGGTGGAAGGGAACTAGATTTGGGCTCATCGAATACATCCTGGAAGTCAGACAAAAACTCAGGTACTTCAGAAGAGGGGGAAGATGAGATTGACATCAAAGGAACCTGATCATGAACCCCCTGACAACCCCAACTAGTCACAGACATGGATTTCCAATCTAACACCGGATTATGTAGCTGCAACCATGGAAAACCCAGCACAATATCATCATGCAAATTATGCAACACCAGAAAACGACAATCTTCCTGATGGGCTGGCGCCATGCGCATGGTCAGCTGTGTCCAAAACTGAGGTTTATTTTTAGCCAACGGTGTAGCATCATTGCCCCTCAAAGGAATAGGGTTCTGCAAAGGCTGCAAGGGAAAACCACAACGTCTGGCAAATTCTAAGTCCATTAAGTTCAGAGCGGCGCCTGAATCCACAAATGCCATGACAGAAAATGATGATAATGAGCAGATCAAGGTCACAGATAACAGAAATTTAGGTTGTATAGTACTGATGGCAACAGAACTAGCGATTCTCTTAGTACGTTTAGGGCAATCAGAAATAACATGAGCAGAATCGCCGCAGTAAAAACACAACCTATTCTGACGCCTGAATGTTTGACGTTCAGCTCTAGACAAAATCCTATCACACTGCATAGGATCAGGGCTCCGCTCAGAAGACAACGCCACAGTGTACACAATTCTGAGCTCGCGCAAGCGCCGATCAATCTGAATGGCCAGAGACATAGAATCACTCAGACCAGCAGGCGTGGGGAACCCCACCATAACATCTTTAATGGATTCAGAAAGACCCTTTCTGAAAATTGCCGCCAAGGCATCCTCATTCCATTTAGTCAGTACAGACCATTTTCTAAATTTCTGGCAATACAATTCTGCCGCTTCTTGACCTTGACACAGGGCTAACAAGATTTTCTCAGCCTGATCCACAGAATTAGGCTCATCATACAACTACCCCAATGCCTGAAAGAACGAATCAACATTAAGCAAAGGAGGATTGCCAGATTCCAGGGAAAATGCCCAATCCTGTGGGTCACCACGCAGCAGAGATATGATGATTTTAACCTGCTGAATATGATCACCAGAAGACCGGGGTCTTAATGCAAAAAAACAGTTTACAGTTATTTTTGAAACTCAAAAATTTGGATCTGTCACCAAAGAATAAATCAGGAGTGGGAATCTTAGGTTCTAAGGCAGGAGTTTGAACAATGAAATCTGAAATACCCTGTACCCTAGCAGCAAGCTGATCCACCCGAGAAACTAACTCCTGAACATTCATGTTAATACTAGACTCCGTAGCCACCCAGAGGTAAAGAGGGAGGAACAGACCAAACAGGCTAAGGAAAAAAAATGGTTCAAAATCTTTCCACCCTTCTTCTGAGATGCAATTAACTCATTGTTGGCCAGTTGTACTGTTATGATCTGGTGGCCTTGGAGCAGCATGAGACGTACTCTGGAGAAGGTGGTCCCTGTACTGACCGCAAACCCTGAACCTAGCAGCGCAACTAAAAGTAGCCGTGGGTGGTACCTAACACTCCCTAGACCCCTCGGCACAGCCTAAGATCTAACTACCCCTAAAGACAGAAACAGGAAACCTATCTTGCCTCAGAGGTAATCCCCAAAGGATAGATAGCCCCCCACAAATATTGACTGTGAGAGGAGAGGGAAAAAACATACGCAGATATGAAATCAGATTTTAGCATAGGAGGCCATACTAGCTAAAAAGAAAGAATAGAACAGAGTACTATGCGGTCAGTATAAAAACACTAGAAAATATCCACCACAGAACATACGAATCACCACATCTGACTAAAGACATGGGGGGTATATCTGCATCTCCAGAGACACAGCTAGGCTGCAAAAAATCCTTCACAGACAAAGCTGGACAAGACAAAAACATGAAAATGCACAGAACTATAAGGTCCACTGCAGGTGGACAGCAAAAACAAAGCTAGGACTTATCTTTGTAGAAAAACACAGCAAACTGGAGAGACCAGCAGGGAAGTGAATCCTTCAAGAACAATGGACAACTGGCACTGACTAAAGGATCCTGCAAAGCTATATACCCCAGTCAGTCCTGCAATTAGTAGACACACATGTCCACTCCTGCAATCTAGGTACAACTGCATTACCCTCTACAACCACCGGAGGGAGCCCAAAAGCTGAATTCACAACAGGAAGGTATCTCGTGTCCTGGAAGGGTTTCGGTCCCGAGGATAATTCCTGGGTGAAAGCTGAGGACGTCTCGGCCTCAAGGCTGATTAAGGCTTTTCACAGGAGATTTCCTAATAAGGCTCGGCCAAGAGGATCCGGAGGGTCCTCATAAAAGGGAAGGTACTGTTATAATCTGTTTTGTTTTTTGACCATCTGACATCTTGTTGTGGTTTTCTGGCTGTTGGTCTTTTTCCCCTGGTGCTGGGTTCTCTTAGGTCAGATGATTGTATAACCCTTTATTACCCAGCACCTGCCTCCCATTCCTTGCTGGACAAAAGTGTTAATCCCCTAGAGTTCTGGCTAGGTGCTTTGATAGCTTTCTGTGTTTGCTATTGTGCAGTTCTGGAATCTCTGGTTCTGCTATCCTTAGTTTCTGTTTTCAGTTGGTTTCTGCAACCATCTCTGTGTTTTCTATTAGGAGGTGACCTGTTTTTATACCCAGTCCTTAGATCTTTCAGGGACCTCCTTCCCCCTGTCTATAGGTCTTCGCTTGAGTTTTACCTAGGATAGTCGATGGATCTATTCGCAAGGAATGGGTCGTCCACTCCATCGTAGGGTATCAGCTTAGTCTCAGTGCAGGGTCAGTTTTTCCCCTTCTATCCTAGTTCTGTGTTGCAGTTCCATAACACTTAAGTAGGCTGCAGTTTTCTACTAGGCATGGGTGTCGTCAGAGTTAATTGTAGGACCAGCCCACAATGGGGAGGAGTAAGGAGGACTGGTGTGTGGGCTCTTGGTCTTATAGTTTGTTGGAAGTGAGTTGGAGAGGAAGAAAGGACACCTTCAGAGAGTTCTATCACCACTGGGTGGGTGTGGAAGTAACAGATCGGAACTGGAGCAAGCTTTCTATAGTGTCGAAAGGTTCCTCATAGCAGGCAAGTTGGGGCACTTAAGCTGGAAGAGTTAAAGAAAGTCCCATTGTTAGTCATAGATGGAGATGCAGTAAAGGAATACACGATATGCCAGTTGCTGAGGCACGTCCGTAAGGTGGTTACTAGTGAATGCTCCTTTACACCATTCATAATAGCGCAACTAGGGTGCAGTAGGCATAGCATAACACTTTAACCATGTGACCCTCTATTGGGAAGATAGAGGCCTCCAGCGTAACCGGTATGCATCTGTAACATGTCTCACAAGCAGGGCGGGACTGGCCATCTGTCAATTATGACAAATGCCAGAAGGGCCTGTCTGGTTGTGGGTCGCCTTTTCTGCTATGTTGTTAACAGAATCTGTGTTCTCAAGACACCTGTATTATTAAGATTTGTGGAGGAACACAAAGTCGCTGACTCTGTCACTTACCACAGCAGGCCACGGGTATCAATAGAAATATTGGTCTTGTAGTAAATCTTTCTTTCCTCCATCCAGGGTAATATTAGTAATATATTCCATCTGGTGCTTGGGGATGGGGACAACATGGGTGTTAGGTCTCGAGTTCCCGCTTCTGCACAGGGGGAATCTCGAGCCATCTCCGCTGCGGTCTCCCATTCTTATCCAGCCGCAGTGGAGCCTGCTCAGCAGGGACGTCGGTCCCAGCGTCTTGCTCAGTCTCACTCTGTACAGAGAGTTACTGCTGCTTCTTCAGCTTCTGCCATTAAAGCCAGTGCTGGTCAGCAGCGAGCGGACTTCTCTGGGACTAAGTCCTTGTCTGCACACACTGAGCATGCCCAGGGCAAGATCTCCCGTTGGAGATCGAGGGTCATGTGCTCAGGCTCTGCAGCACATTCCATTGGTCCTCTTGGCAGGTCTTGGAAGGGCAAAGTTTCTGTGGCCACTTCCTGTGCTGCAGCTATATAAACTGACCGCACGGCCACGCGCTAGTGTACAATTGTTAATGTGTGTATGTTGTGAGTGCAAGTCGTCCTTGGATACCCCTACCCTATTGAATGTCTGTTCGCGGAAGGTGTATGGCTGCTATCTAGCGCCCGACTTATTCTACTGCACGAATCACACATTACAGCGTCCAGTTGCTGTGACCGCCAGTACGGCGCCGTGCACTTCCTCTGTGCTTTCCTTACCCAAGCCTGGGTGGTTAGTGGCGTTCGTCAGTGCGGCACCGCATGCACTCTTGTGCCTTAATATTGTTATATGGTTTCCTTACACACCCAGTTGCGGTGTTGTGCCAGCAAGGGTCTAATCGGACTTCAATCCTAGTTGGGGTTGAGTTCGCTGACTACTTGCTCGCGCTCTATGTGCGGTACCGCGGTCCTGTGACGCAACAGGATCGCTTCCTTCACGCTGGGTGAAGTTTAACCCACGTGTGTATACCTATGAGTACCGCCATATAGTCCGTCATTACTTGGCAGCAGGTTCCATCTCTGCACGGTGGACCCCGGGCTGCGAACGCACCATACTCGATCTGTCGTATTATTTGATGCGTTCCGCTAGCCCTAACAATGGGCCTGTGTGATTTCAAATGCCAGTTCAGCCCCAGTCCATAACTGCTAACATGTAATGTGCTTGTTATAAGCCGACCTGAGTATAAGACTATACCCCTAATTTTGCCACAAAAAACTGGGAAAACTTAATGACTCGAGTATAAGCTTAGGGTGGGAAATGCAGCAGCTACTGGTAAATTTCAAAAATAAAAATAGATTCCAATAAAAGTAAAATTAATTGAGATATCAGTAGGTTAAGTGCTTTTGAATATCCATATTGAATCAGGAGCCCCATATAATGCTCCATAAAGTTTATGATGGGCCCCATAAGATGCTTCATAGAAAATACGCCCCATACAATGCTGCATAGGTTGATTATGGCCCCATAAGATGCTTCATAGAAAATATGCCCCATACAATGCTGCATAGGTTGATTATGGCCCCATAAGATGCTCTATAGATAATGTGCCCCATACAATGCTGCATAGATTGATTATGGCCCCAAAGGATGCTCCATAGATAATGTGCTCCATAGATTATGTGCCCCATACAATGCTGCATAGATTGATTATACAAGGCCATTAGAGGACTGGGGGGTCTGCAATACCAAGATATATTATTACACTTGGGGCTATTTAGTTTGGAAAACCGAAGGCTAAGGGGTGATCTTATGTTAATGTATAAATATATGAGGGGACAGTACAAAGACCTTTCTGATGAACTTTTTAATCATAATAATAATAATCTTTATTTTTATATAGCGCTAACATATTCCGCAGCGCTTTACAGTTTTTTGCATACATTATCATTGCTGTCCCTGTTGGGGCTCAAAATCTAAATTCCCTATCAGTATGTCTTTGGAATGTGGGAGGAAACCGGAGGAAACCCGCGCAAACATGGAGAGAACATCTTTGCAGATGTTGTCCTTAGTGGGGTTTGAACCCAGGACTCCAACGCTGCAAGGCTGCTGTGCTAACCACTGCGCCACCGTGCTTAGACCTGAGACAGGGACATCCTCTATGTCTGGAGGAAAGAAGGTTTAGGCATAATAACAGACGCAGATTCTTTACTGTAAGAGCAGTGAGACTATGGAACTCTCTGCCGTATGACGTTGCAATGAGTGATTAATTACTTAAATTTAAGAGGGGACTGGATACGTTTCTTGAAAAGTATAATGTTACAGGGTATATATACTAGATTCCTTGTTAGGGTGTTGATCCAGCGAACTAGTCTGATTGCCGTATGTGGGGTTGGGAAGGAATTTTTTTTCCCCAATGTGGAGCTTACTCTTTGCCACATGGTTTTTTTTCGCCTTCCTCTGGATCAACATGTTAGGGCATGTTAGGTTAGGCTATGGGTTGAACTAGATGGACTTAAAGTCTTCCTTCAACCTTAATAACTATGTTACTATGTTACTATGATTATGGCCCCATAAGATGCTCCATACAGTAGATAATGTGCCCCATACAATGCTGCATAGATTGATTATGGCCCCATAAGATGCTCCATATATAATGTGCCCCATACAATGTTGTATAGATTGATTATGGCCCCATAAGATGCTCCATAGATAATGTGCCCCATACAATGTTGCATAGATGGATTATGCCCCCTTAAGATGCCCCATAGATAATGTGCTCCATACAATGCTGCATAGATTGATTATGGCCCCATAAGATGCTCCATAGAAACATTTGCCCCATAGCCGGCTGCTGTGATAAAAAAAAATCACATACTCACCTCTTGTCCTGAGCAGGGACTGGAGGGTGAGTATTGCGTGATATTCACCTGTCCCCGTTCCATCGCTGGGCACCGCTGTGTCTTCTGCTTCCTCCGCAGTGACTGTTCAGGCAGAGGGCAGCACGCACACTAATTGCGTCATCGTGCCCTCTGACCTGAACGTCACAGGCAGAGGACGCAAAAGACATAGCGGCGCCCAGCGGTGGAAAGCGGACAGGTGAATATCATGCAATACTCACCCTCCAGTCCCTATTATACTCACCTGCTCCAAGCGGTCCCTGGCAGCTTCTCAGTGACAGGTGATCTTCGGCGACCGCAGCTTCTTCCTGTGTTCAGCGGTCACATCGTACAGCTCATTAAAGTAATGAATATGCGTCCATATTCATTACTTTAATGAGCGGTACCACATGACCGCTAAACATAGGAAGAGGCTGCAGCGCCGGAAAAGCAGGAACGAGCAGAGACGTGCCGGGAGCAGGTAAGTATGACTTGACAGCTGCCACTCCCCCTCCCCCGCCGATCCCCTGGGACAATGACTCGAGTATAAGCCGAGATGGGCACTTTCAGCCCCAAAAAATGGGCTGAAAATCTCGGCTTATACTCGAGTATATATGGAATATGTATTTAGGACTTTTTATTTATTTTATTTGAGAACCCCTTTGATCTATGCAAACAAATAAATATAATCAAATGCAAAATGTTAAAAGTCCGAGAAATTTACATGTGCAGAACAGAACACAGTCCATCCTGTTTGGACGGAATGCTTCAGAAAGCCTACAACTGCCTCGGAGACCATGCTTTTTAGTAGGATCTATTTAATTTTTGCAAAGGAGGTGTCGGCCAAAGTGATCCAATAAAGAGCACAAACCATATAGTCCCATATAGACCACTTTTCTCACTGATTTATGAAGAGAAGTCACATAAGTTTATGGCACAAATAACTGATTAATTAGAATTTTTAGGACAGGAATGGAAAGAACAAAGCAATTCCGACAGTTTTCTAGTATTTTAACTTGTGTGCAGAAATAAGTTTTTCCTACAGGTTCATTGTGATTATGAAAATATCAAATATGTATAATTTATTTTACACTTAACTACTTGTGCATAATAACAGCCCATTCCATAGGAAAAATGTTGATGCTTTTTAAAAGCCATTGGGGCAATTTATAAAGACAAGCGTAGTGCCTCCCAGTCTTAATTAAGCACTCACTGGGGTACACTGACTTCCAGCATGTCAACACAAATGTTTGGCAATGGGGATCTGCAGTACGTTTCTGGATTAACATATACCAACGTAGTGGTGTAACCAATGATTAATTTGACGGACGGACATGACCTCACCCTTTCCCACCCATGACCTACCCATGCTATGCCCATATTGGCATAACTGGTCAGGGCTGGTGTATTAATGCCAAAATTTGCAATATTTTTTATATACGACTTATTAAAGTGTTTACTTTAATTTTAATAAAACACTCCCCATATTGTATCTATTTTTCCAATTAACTTGTCATTTGCAGTCATATTAAGAAATGAACCATTTTATGGTTTAAAAAATATCGAATAACTTATTATTTACATTGACTATTGTGCAAGTTATGTGTTGTTTTAACTTTATTCAGGCATTCTATTAGACTGGCCTATTAGTCAAACAGATTTGGCAGGGCAGCTCTGAGGGTCTTTGATGACTTCTGGCTGCCAAGGCAAAACACTGATACCTAGCAATCATGCTGCAGGGCATCAGTTTAGTAACAAAGGGAGGCCCCACAATCCATTTGTGATCTGTAGTGTTGTTTAGTCTGCACCTCAGGCAGATTCCCGGGGTCTACAGTGCTTGGGGCAGTAGTCTCGTTTTGTCTGCCGTCAGGGCTTTAATTCTTCCTTACACTGTGAGCACGCACACAGCATTCACTATTGAATGCCACGGCCATACAATACGGAATTATATACCCATGCTAGCCAGTGGCAGCATGAAGACATTCTTTGTGGGTGGAGTTAGCGCTGTCCGCGCTCCTGTCTAATTCTATTAACCTGCAGATTAGCACCATATCTACAGGTTTTCTCATGTGACAGGTTCCCTTTAATGAATTTAGCAACTCTTGTGAGTGACATGCACCTCTATGCACCACACCAGAATTGTTACTCCAGTCAGTAACTTGAGTAGCATTTCTGGCATACATGAATTTGACAGGAGAGCATAGCCATGCTGCATCCATCCAACGTCAAAAATTACAACATTTTTGTGCAGCTCCAAATTGCGCAAACATTTTATGAATTTTCAAAGCATCTATACCAGTTTTCTCGCATTAAAGCTTTGATGAATCAGCTATTTATTGTGCAGACTTAGGTTCTGATTCATCAGTTTTTCCCAGATTTCTGGGGAAAAACAAATTGAAATGTCAAAGTTTTTTTTTGTTAAACTAGATGAAATGCGGATTAAATCCGCGCTGCTGCGACAAATAATGGATCCAGATATAATTGTAGGTGTTTGGGTGGTTTATTCAACGCGTTTCGAAGCTCATGGCTTCTTCTTCAGGAAGTTTCCACACTAAGATAAGTTTTTTTTTGCAGAACTCACAAAACCTTCTAGTGCTTTTGTTACGCCAGCTGCAGACAGCTCGGACAGATTTTATTTTTTTTAAGTGGGCGTAGCTGAGTCAGGAGGGGATGTGGCCAAACTCAATCAAAAGATTATTCATAATTTATATCTCAAATATGGCATAAATTACAACAGTAATGTACTTTAGTACATTTCACAATCTGTGCACAGCGCACAAAAGATGCTCCAAATGTATTAAGGGGCTCACTAACAATTTGACATATAGCAGTTCAACATAGACGAATTGAACTAAGGTCACCAAAAAGTTATGAGGGAACTTATTAGAGTAAAAAGGACTGTAGACGTTGTAGTCATGTTAGTCATCCAAGAACTGTTTTAAACGGAACCGGACAACATGTCCCATTCATATCAAGCACTGGACGTATGATTTCGGCCTCATAAATTTGACTCTGGAACACTTCAGCATTTCAGAGAAAAACATAGCAGACGGAGAGCTCTGGAGGCTAGTCAGACAGGCGGCCTTTGTAAATTTACCCTTAACTGGAGAGATCGTTCACTTTGTTTGCTTCTACTGGTAGAAACCTATCACTTAAGGGAAGTGGGTGGGGGGCCTGCCTATCCTATTGGTCTACAGCGCTTTCTGTCTCCTGTGAGTATTAAACTATGTTTTTCTCTGAAACACCATATATATGGCTAGAATCATGCATCCACTGTCTGAATATATCAGGCAACATTTGTCAGCTGTCATGTTCCCTTTAATTTATAGATTACTTCTGAACAAATAAAATCACAGGACACTACTAAATATCCTGTAAGAAACCCAGACTCTAAAATTAAGTTTCTTTTAGAGCCAAGAACTTATCTACGATGTGTATGATTTAATATTTCAGAAAATTTTGTTATGTAGGTTCTTTCTTGCCCAGATGAGCATATTTGTGCTTGTGTGCTATCCATATGCACCATGGGTAGCATACACACTGCATAAAAACTAATGCAAGTCAATAGGTAAATTCATATGAGCTCTTAAACCATCACAGCATGCACTACTCTAATCCATTTTTCACATCAGGGTCAACTATGAACCTCTTTGGGTGTGTTAAAAAAAAACAGATTCCATGTGGACACCATCCAGATGGCATTTCTGTTGTGCAGATCTATTGCGATCATTCACGTAGCATACTGTATACAGCACATGTGTCAAACTTCAACCCCATGGGCAAAATCTAGCCCACTGTGTCATTCTGCACGGCCCACGAGGTTAGGACACAGCTCTTACCAGCTCTCTAAATTAGGTGAGCTCAAAATATAAGATGGCAGCCACCCCCTGTGCTGGCACCACCCCCTATACTAAGTACTGGCAGCATACTACATCTACACAGATAGTGGTTAGCAGAGTGTACGATCTTTGAATCTGAGCAAATGCAGCGAGCAGTAAATAGAGGGGGAAGCGCCAAGACAAGAAGCAGGTGCCAAGTTTGTCAGAGAGAAAAATGCACAATGTAAACACAGTCAGCCTGAACACAATTATACCAGTCAGCCAGCACAAATGGTCAGCCTGTACAAAGAGTGAATGCGGTTATTGCAGTCAGACAGCTCAGATGGTGAACGCAGTGATGGCAGTCAGCCAGCACAAAAGGTGATCACAGCCAGCACAAACAGTGAATGTAGAGATCACTGTTAGCATGCACGAAGAGTGAAAGCAGTGATGACAGTCAGCCAGCACAAAAGGTGAATGCAAGTATCGCATTCAGCCTGCATGAAAGGTGAACACAGTGATCGCAGTCAGCCTGCATAAACAGTGAAATCAGATATCGCAGTCAGCTACCACAAATAATGAACACAGATATTGCAGTCAGCAAGCACAAACTGTGAAGGCCAGTATCACAATCAGCCTACACAAAAGGTAAATACAGTGATTGCAGTCAGCCTGCATGGACAGTGAAAGCAGTGATCGCAGTCAGCCTGCACGAGCGGTGAACGCAGTGATCGCAATCAGCCAGCACAAATGGTGAGTGCAGTTATCACTGTCAGCAAGCACAAATGGGGAATGCAGTTATCACAGTAAGTCAGCACAGTGAATGCTGTGAATGTAGTCAACTGTGAATGCAGTTATCGCAAACAACCTACACAAATGATAAATGCAGTAATCGCAGTTAGCCTGCATCAGCAGTGAATACAGTGAAGGCAATCAGCCAGTACAAATTGTGAATGTCGTTATCACAGTAAGCCAGCACAGCGAATGCTGTGAATGTAGTCAGCCAGCACAAACAGCAAATGCAGTTATCTCAGTCCGCCTGCACAAACCGTGAATGCAGTGATCATTGTTTCAGGCTTTTAAAAATGTCATTTTGTCAAGAAACAGCTTCGCAATTAGCGAATTAACAGGAAATCTGGCAACACAGCTGGCTAAAGAGTTATGCAATTATTTGATTTTTCATTAGCAGTTAGCATTAGAAAGCACAGACAACATGGATAAGGCACATCTATCCGTTTTTATAAGACGTGTGAAGGCAGACGTCTATGTCATTGTGGAGCTCTTAGACATAACTGCCATGTATGGGACAACTACAGGGGAGGACATTTTGTGTGCAGTGGAGATGTCCACAAGTAAAAATAAATTACCCTGATAGAAGCTGGTTTGGCTAACAACCGATGGTGCACCTGCAATGTGTGGAAAATAAACAGGCTTGGCTGAAGTAATGACGCAGAAAATGTAAAAAATTAACTGCCTTGACCCTCCGATAACATATTGCATTACCATCAAGAAGCACTGTGTGGTAAGGTTCTGCTACTAGATTATATAATCAGCATGGTTATGAAAACAGTGAACTTCATTTGTGGCTTAAATCATGGATGGTTCCAAATGTTTTGCAGGAGATGGACTCAGAGCATGAGACATGCTGTACCATACTGGGAAGTAAGGTAGCCGAGCAGGAGCGTTGTTCTTAAATTATTTTTTTAAGCTAAGGAAAGAAATTGCACTTTTCATGGAAAGTAAAGGAAAAACCTTGCCTGAAATATCAGGTCCAAACTGGCTATGTCATTTTGCCATGCTGTGTGAACTTAATCAAGCATCTTGCACAACTGAATCAGAGGCTGCAGGGACGCGAACAAATGATCACGTAGATGTCCGACATGACCACAGCTTTCCAGCATAAATTTCACCTATGGAAGTCCCAATTGGACCAGGACAATTTTGCTCACTTTTCTTTTTGTCAGAGCATTTTACCTTGCTCCCTCAACTTTTTCATGTATTTGTTTGGTTTCCAAAGGGAGCCAATAAATTAATGAGTTTGATTGGCAGTTCTCTGACTTTAGAACACAACACTCGAGCTTTGCAATCTTTGCCAATCCTTTTGATGCTAGATGTCCACAGCGTACCTCATAACCTTCAGATGGAGTTGGTAGATATTGATGGCTATTTGGGGATGAATTTATAAGGGAGAGTGCAGGGCTTTCTATATATGGGGGTAGTTGTGGACTGCCCTTGTAAGGGCAGGAGCTTTGGGGATAGACTATTGACGGCCCCATAGGGATTGATATAGGGACTGTCATCCCTTCGTATCCTGGACGTCTACCTGACAGGGGAATATCCAGTGCTCCGTCGCCCTCATTGTGGAATTGGTGAGACCGTTCCTTATTTATATTTTTTAAGCATCAGCAGGCATTGTTTACAATATATGCTATGACTGTCTTTTTTGGTCTTATGCGACTGAGTGCAGGAGATTTGCTGTGACTATATATGATACAGTGTGGCACAGCTTTTTCATGTTCATTGCCTCAGTTATTAGGATTCTGGCTGTTGTTTCTGCAGTCGAGTTCTTTTTTATCCTTTATAGGGCTCACTAGTCTCTATGGACCATTACGCTAAATGGTAGTGACTTAGCCCTGATTTATATTTTCACTTGGGTGATTTGTTTTTTAGGTTACTTTTTAAGTACTGAATACCAAATTCAAATAACTAAAGGGTATAAATAAACTAGTATAAATCATAAACCTACCCTATAAAACCAATTTTTATTATTATTCAACAATAAAACCAATAGGGGAATCCCTAGTACCGTACCTAAGCTGTCACCTTCCTATCAGCGGGGGTTGGCACCCTATGGGAAGCGTATTGGCGCCCCCGCTCAGCGACGGCTACCCCTAGAGGCCCTAATGATACCATGAGCCGTAACCCTCCCCAGATAGGGAATAAGGGGCACCTCTAGGGCTAAACAGAGATCACTCCTACAACACTAGGGATAACCCTAATCCCCCAATGCAAGTACCCGTTAAAAACAGTATGATGAACACAATCGGCGTATTGGTGGTATTATTGTGCATCTGGATCTAGCCACATGACCCCAAAAAAGGTATCCAGAGAAAGACACAACTTATATCAATCAACTTATATCGATGGTTAACCCTTTAGGCCGACAAGTACCACAAAATCATATGTAATATTAGTGACACAGGTTTGCTGCAGTCAAAACCCTTCCCAAATGGCCCTTCAAAAAATATATATATGGGCACTGATTAACAAACGAATGTAAGTTGGTACTCATCCATGCACATCCACGCGCCACTTCCGCCTCAACGCGTTTCGCCCCTCTGGCTCATCAGGAGGCTCGATGTACAGAAAGTGTCCCGATTTTGATATGATGCTTACCGCTATATTAAATCACCTCCATTTAAATAGTCCCGCTCCCCTCTCCTGCCCGTTACACTTCCGCCGCGTCTGACCGGAAGTGACGTACCCGCACTGTATTGTGGGAAACATCCCACTGCTCATGCGCCGGCTGGAACGCAGAAAACACCCGGCGTTCCCTTGATGTGAAACGCACGGCCATTGCCGTGCAAAAGAGTAACGCTGTGACGCTGGCCTAGCGATATTGAATGGGCCGCCGATGACGCATGCGCACAGGCGCACCGGCGATCCTCTTAAGGTATAATTATATGGCTCCTACCAAATTTTCAATGCTCTGTGGTAACAGTCTATACAAAGCCCATATGCTAGATCAGACAGAGCCACATATTTAGATTAAATATAATTAGATTGACCCATACATTTTTTTATTAGACAGCCAAGGGAAATACAAAATAAAATAAATTAAATATGAGTATGATATTATAAACTCCAGACGCGGACAGCCGTTTCAGCCAGCAAAGCCGGGACCATACCCTAATATATATAGTGCAATTTTAATTATCGTACTGCCACAATGTCAAAGGACAGTTTAAACGATAAATGTAATAGTTTTTAGAAGGGAAATCATTAGCTATATAACAAGAGATAAGAGAGACGGAGCCTATGGAGGATTTTTATTCAAGGATAAAATACAGCAATATGTATAGCCCCAATACACGGGGGGGGAATTTTCTACAGTCCAGTACTAAACTTATTGGCTTTTCCATATCTCCAAATAAACAGCCCAAGAAATACACAGCAATGAGGTTGAAGAGACGTCCCAGACCTACAGGAAGCATGCAAACGACATTACTTCATTAAGCCCTTTGGGCACCAAGGTTACTTTTTAGTATTAAAAGTTACGTTTTATTAGTCCTTTTTGCTGTATTGGGATCATATTGTTTATAGGATTATCTGTACGATTCGTACTTATTACACAGATTCTGCTTTGTTACTAGATATTGATGGCTATTTAGGCCTCAGATCAAAATACAAAGAAACTAAAATCGAGGACTTTTACCTTCTTCTGCCCACTGCTTTGATGTCACAGCTTCGACTTCCACATGCCCGTATTCTGACCATGTTTATGAGTACCTATCTATGCGTACAGATGTTTCCAATAATAAAGACTAAGCACAGATCACGCATCACCAATGAAAGCCTCCACGCTGTTTTAAGGATTACCACAGCAGAAAGCCTAAAAATAGACACTGACCAAGGGAAGGTGTGACAAAATAGGCAAGCATTTTTTAAAAACCTGAGTTAGAAATATAATGAAAATGTATTTCTGTCCAAAAATCTAGTTGAATTACAGTTTAACCAGTTTAGCGTTCGCTGATATTTTCAGAACGCGATCAATAGCTATGGATAGCATGTGATATGGTGTCTCAGGTTATTTAGCAATATGGTAAAGCGTAGTTACATGTATATATCCTTAGTGCTCATGCAGGCATTCATGCAACACGACCCAAGCATGGACCATAATCCACCATGGTCTCCTGACCATAACAGCATCATAGAAATGTATGACGCTATCACGCTCGGGTCGGCCATTCCTTGCATTGTGGTCCATTTTCGGACCATATTTTACAGATGTCTGAATGAGCCCTTACAATTACAGGTGGTCCTTTGAAGTCAACCATAATGCTGATGTGGCCCTTGGAGAAAATGTGATTGACACCCCTGGAATACAGCCTTTTATTATTTTTCAAAACAGGTGACATGCAGATCCGCAGATCACATACAGA
Source organism: Ranitomeya imitator (assembly GCF_032444005.1). Classification (NCBI taxonomy): domain Eukaryota; kingdom Metazoa; phylum Chordata; class Amphibia; order Anura; family Dendrobatidae; genus Ranitomeya; species Ranitomeya imitator. The sequence continues at coordinate 509,653,892 of NC_091282.1, read as the reverse complement.
AGACAATATGTTTTCTCTGGCCTTAAGCTTTGTAGCTGGTATGAGGTAATTGTATAATTACAATAAAATATATATTAAATAATATACCGTAATATTTCAAACTGTTACAGTATTATTTTGCACCTTTCTAAACTATTTTCTCTCTAAATCACACATAAGATGTTACCGAGAATCAAATATATTTTTCTAAATTACATGGGATGCTTCTGTAAAGCTCGATAACTAGAGATGTCCCTGAAAAGCGTTCATGTGAATTAAATACAAACTCACCCTAGAAAAACAAAAAACACCATATTAATGAGAGTGAAACCCGCAGCAATGTATCATGCTCTACTGCCATCTAGCGGTGAAAGGTTCAGTTTAGCACTGATAAACGGTAAAATATAAAAATACAGCTTAGTTCTATCCTTACATAACCCATGGTCAAGATCTAAGGCTGTAGATTTTAAATGTCAAATTTCTGGAAAAAGCTACATACTGCTTGCTGCAGAAAAATGTCAAAATGACTCTGAATGAAATAATTATTTTAAAGTTTTAACCAAATGTTCAACATCTGGGTACATTTTCCATATGCTTTCATGTACTGCAACTCAAAACCATTTTTACATAGTAATATTTTTGCACATTTGATGTCAGGTATAAAAAAAAACATTGCTGATCAAAGCAGAAATAAATGAAAGATTTCAAATCCATATTGCATTGTTTTATTTAACAAAAGAGAACAATGTAGTTATTCGCGAAGAATAGATTTTCCGAGAAAAGTGATCCATATTCCGGGGCGAGCAGCAAATGCGTAAAATTATAAAATAGGAAAATGAATGATAAGATAGAAGGAGATAGGGCGCTGCCATAGGAGATCACAATCTAGGAGGAAAGAGGAGAGACATGATGGGTGCAAAGTGTGGAATAAGTACAACGGAAAAGCAACGTGATGTTGTAAGGGAGGATAATCCTGCATTAATCGGTCACAGTCTACACAGATAGCAATCTTCAGAAAATAACATTTTTTAAAAGCAGTAACTGGGACCCCTTAAGAACACTGGCACACAGCTTAACTCATAGCACCATTTCTGGAGGGAAAAACACATTTTCTCAGAATCCCCTTCTTTTCACTCTTCCCCTCCATCCCCACCCACCCTTATGGTAAGGCTTCTTCTACCATTTTCCTGCAGAGAAAACAAAGTGTAAGCTTTCCATTTCACTTGGAATTGTGCCGACCCGTCTTTAAATACGATAACATGGCAGGATTTCCCCGATCACTTGCCTAATCCAAACTTACAATATTGTGCAAAATTTGGGGTTCCAGTGCATAAAAAATCAAGGCTAAACCAGAGTGGGTGCAGAGAAAAGCAACCAAGGGAGCCTATCATGTCCAGTGAAGAACATATTTACCTGCAGATAAAGAGTTAACCTGCAGGTAAATATTGAAGCATTTGAATCCTGAATAGACAGCTTACTGGAGAAGCGGCTACAGGGAGAAAATGAAGTTTTATTCTCTTTGCAGCTGCTTACTTTCAATCATAGGGGCGGTGCAGTGAGTAGTTACAATCACTGCTGGCTATACAGTGAGCATTTGACAGCCTGCTCTACCCACACACTGAGCACAGGGAACCAGTCTGGTTGCCATGTGTGGTGTCGGGAAGGGATTTCCCCCTAATATGGGGCAATTAGCATCTGCCTCATGGGGTTTTTGCCTTCTGGATCAACGTGTTAAAGGGACTCTGTCACCTGAATTTGGCGGGACTGGTTTTGGGTCATATGGGCGGAGTTTTCGGGTGTTTGATTCACCCTTTCCTTACCTGCTGGCTGCATGCTGGCTGCAATATTGGATTGAAGTTCATTCTCTGTCCTCCGTAGTACACGCCTGCGCAAGGCAAGATTGCTTTGCGCAGGCGTGTACTATGGAGGACAGAGAATGAACTTCAATCCAATATTGCAGCCAGCATGCAGACAGCAGGTAAGGAAAGGGTGAATCAAACACCCGAAAACTCCGCCCATATGACCCAAAACCAGTCCCGCCAAATTCAGGTGACAGGTTCCCTTTAAAGTGTTTTCTTTCAACCTTAAAATTATGAAACCATTAGTTTGTGTTCGATTTGTCAGGAATCAAGAGAGATTATCTGATGATAGGTGGCTTAGCTGGGGGTCTGGAACTTTGGTATGAGAAAAATTGTCACAATGGCTTTTGATTATGAATGTAAAATCAGTTACAGTAGATTTCATGATTTCTTATCGACTAGTAAAGTGCAGGGCAGCGTAGCTTTTTGGGCATGAAGGTCAGTAAAAGGAACTCAAAGTACCTTTAAAATCATTATATGCTCAACAACAGTATTAAAGGGTTATTCCTAAAATCACAAGTTATCCCTTATCCTTGGGACAGGGAAAACTTGCTGATCACTGAGGGTCCAACTCCTGAGACCCCCAGCAATCCCAAGATCGAGGCTATGGACTCCTGAGAACAGTATTCTGCAGCCCTGTCCTGTCCACTTGGCCTCAGCTCCATTCATTGTTAATGGGATTGCCAGAAATAGCCAAGCACAGCACTCATCTTTTTGTGGCAGTCCCATACAAAATGAAAGAAGCAGAGGCCAAGGATGTGAAACTCTGCTTCATACAGGAAGGGCCACATTCTGGGGTTTTCAGAAAGTGATCCCCTATTCTTTAGATCCCTTGAATAGGGGATTTATGTATGTTTTTGAGCATAATCCTGAAAAGAACACATTGCAAAGGTTTGAGCACCCTGAATGGTTAGTACTAGGGTTGAGCGAAACGGGTCGTTCATTTTCAAAAGTCGCCGACTTTTGGCAAAGTTGGGTTTCATGAAACCCGATCCGACCCCTGTGCGGGGTCGGCCATGCGGTACGCGACTTTCGCGCCAAAGTCGCGTTTCAATGACGCGAAAAGCGCCATTTCTCAGCCAATGAAGGTAAACGCAGAGTGTGGGCAGCGTGATGACATAGGTCCTGGTCCCCACCATCTTAGAGAAGGGCATTGCAGTGATTGGCTTACTGTCTGCGGCGTCACAGGGGCTATAAAGTGGCGTTCCCGCTGACCGCCATGTTACTGCTGCTGATCTGAGCTTAGGGAGAGGTTGCTGCCGCTTCGTCAGAAGCAGGGATAGCGTTAGGCAGGGTCCATTAACCACCAAACCGCTTGTGCTGTAGCGATTTCCACTGCCCAACACCACCTTCGGTGTGCAGGGACAGTGGAAGCTACATTTTTTTTTTTTTTCCCCCTCAGCGCTGTAGCTCATTGGGCTGCCCTAGAAGGCTCCCTGATAGCTGCATTGCTGTGTGTACGCCGCTGTGCAAACCAACTGCTTTTTTCAAAGCACAAATCCTCTTGTTCCTTCCTTTCTGCACAGCTATCTTTTTGGTTTGTACACACTTTTTATTTAATTTGTGCATCAGTCCACTCCTTATTGCTGCCTGCCATACCTGGCTGAGATTACTGCAGGGAGATAGTAATTGAAGGACACTCCCTGTTTTTTTTTTTTTTGTGGGAGATTAAGATTGACATTTCTGCTAGAGTGCCATCCCTGTCTGTGTCATCTCTCACTCAGTGGGCCATAGAAAGCCAATTTATTTTTTTGCTTGATTTGGGTTATAAAATCTACCTGAAAAAATCACTACATCAATCAGTGGGAGAAAAATATTGGCCTCAGGGCTTGTGTGCCACTCTTGACTCCTGTGTGCATCATCACTCACTCAGTGGGCCATAGAAAGCCTATTTATTTTTTTGCTTGATTTTGGTTCTAAAATCTACCTGAAAAAATCACTACATCAATCAGTGGGAGAAAAATATTGGCCTCAGGGCTTGTGTGCCACTCCTGACTCCTGTGTGCATCATCACTCACTCAGTGGGCCATAGAAAGGCCATTTTTTTTTTTTTTGCTTTATTTGGGTTCTAAATTCTACCTGAAAAAATCAATAAATCAATCAGTGGGAGATTAATATTGGCCTTTGGGCTTGTGTGCCAGTCCTAAGCGTGCCATCTCTCTCTCTCAGATAGTGGGCCATAGAAAGCCTATTTATTTTTATTTTTTTTATTGGGTTTATAAATTTTCCCTGGAAAAAAAAAAAAAGTGGGAGATTAATATTGGCCTCTGGGCTTGTGTGCCAGTCCTGAGCGTGCCATCTCTCTCACAAATAGTGGGCCATAGAAAGCCTATTTATTTATTTTTTTTTGGTTTTATAAATTCTCCCTTAAAAAAAAAAGGGAGATTAATATTGGCCTTTGGGCTTGTGTGCCAGTCCTAAGCGTGCCATCTCTCTCTGTCTCTCAGATAGTGGGCCATAGAAAGCCTATTTATTATTTTTTTTATTGGGTTTATAAATTTTCCCTGGAACAAAAAAAAAAAGTGGGAGATAAATATTGGCCTCTGGGCTTGTGTGCCACTCCTGACTCCTGTGTGCGTCATCTCTCACTCAGTGGGCCATAGAAAGCCTTTTTTTGTTTTATTTGTTTTCTAAATTCTCCCTGAAAAAATCATTTTATTTTATTTGGTTTCTAAATTCTTCCTGAAAAAATCATTTTATTCTATTTTTTTTTTCCTAAAGTCTCCCTGAAAAAAAAAAAAAAAACAAATCAGTGCGAGATTAATATTGCCCTTTCTGCTTGTGTGCCAGTCTTGACTCCTGGGTGTGCCATCTCTCTCTCTCTCTCCAATTGTGGGCCATAGAAAGCCTATTATTTTTTTAGCTTGATTTGGGTTCCAAAATCTACCTGAAAAAATCACTACATCAATCAGTGGGAGATAAATATTGGCCTCTGCGCTTGTGTGCCACTCCTGACTCCTGTGTGCGTCATCTCTCACTCAGTGGGCCATAGAAAGCCTTTTTTTGTTTTATTTGTTTTCTAAATTCTCCCTGAAAAAATCATTTTATTTTATTTGGTTTCTAAATTCTTCCTGAAAAAATCATTTTATTCTATTTCTTTTTTCCTAAAGTCTCCCTGAAAAAAAAAAAAAAAAAACAAATCAGTGGGAGATTAATATTGCCCTTTCTGCTTGTGTGCCAGTCTTGACTCCTGGGTGTGCCATCTCTCTCTCTCTCTCCAATTGTGGGCCATAGAAAGCCTATTATTTTTTTTAGCTTGATTTGGGTTCCAAAATCTACCTGAAAAAATCACTACATCAATCAGTGGGAGATAAATATTGGCCTCTGGGCTTGTGTGCCACTCCTGACTCCTGTGTGCGTCATCTCTCACTCAGTGGGCCATAGAAAGCCTTTTTTTGTTTTATTTGTTTTCTAAATTCTCCCTGAAAAAATCATTTTATTTTCTTTGGTTTCTAAATTCTTCCTGAAAAAATCATTTTATTCTATTTTTTTCCTAAAGTCTCCCTGAAAAAAAAAAAAAAATCAAATCAGTGGGAGATTAATATTTACATTTGTGCTTCAGTGACAGTCCTGCGTGTGTGGCATCTCTCTCATTTGTTGCCACCAACAACAGAGTGTGTAACATTGTGCCTGATTTTCATTGTGGTCTCACTCACCTGTAAAGGGGTAGCTAAATCATACTGAAGTTATAGCTCACCGTGTAATTTGTGTGACAGCAACAAATACCGTTAGTTTGTTTACGTTTTTAAAACAATGAGGAAGTATGGTGGAAGAGGTCGTGGCCGGGGGCGTTCGTAGTGGTAGTGGTGGAGCATCAGCTGGTCGTGGGAAAAAAAAATTGCACCTAAGTCTGGAGCTGTGGAGCCAGGTTCGTCGTCTGGCTACACAAGGCCTCGAACGCTCCCTTTTCTGGGAGTAGGAAAACCGCTTTTAAAGCCGGAGCAGCAAGAGCAAGTTTTGGCTTATCTTGCTGACTCAGCCTCTAGCTCTTTTGCCTCCTCTCTTGAAACTGGTAAATGTCAAAGCAGCGCGTCGTTAGTGGATGTTCACGGTCAGGGACAAGTCGCTTCCTTGTCCTCTTCAGCAAAAACAACAACAGAGAAGAATGCAGCAGGCGACACAACGGGTTACTCCATGGAGCTCTTTACACATACCGTCCCTGGCTTAGAAAGTGAAGCAGTTAACAGTCCATGCCCATTACAAGTTGAATCTGACATGGAGTGCACTGATGCACAGCCACAGCCAGACTACTATGCTGGTCCTTTGACTCAGACCACAACATTGCCCTCGCAGGGTGCTGATCAAGAATCAGACCCTGATGAGACTATGTTGCCCCATCACGAACGCTATACCACCGACCGACACGGTGACACAGACGAAGTTGCACACGAGCTACAAGAAGAGGTAATAGATGACCCAGTTCTTGACCCCGATTGGCAGCCATTGGGGGAACAGGGTGCAGGCGGCAGCAGTTCTGAAGCGGAGGAGGAGGGGCCGCAGCAGGCATCAACATCGCAACAGGTTCCATCTGCCGGGCCCGTATCTTGCCCAAAACGCGTGGCAAAGCTAAAACCTGTTGGAGGACAGCGTGGCCATCCGGTTAAAGCTCAGTCTGCAATGCCTGAAAAGGTATCCGATGCTAGAAAGAGTGCAGTCTGGCATTTTTTTAAACAACATCCAATTGATCAGCGCAAAGTCATCTGTCAAAAATGTTCAACTACCTTAAGCAGAGGACAGAATCTGAAAAGTCTCAATACAAGTTGCATGCATAGACATTTAACCACCATGCATTTGCAAGCCTGGACTAACTACCAAACGTCCCTTAAGGTTGTAGCACCCTCGGCCAATGAAGCTAGTCAGCAATGCAACATCCCTTCCGGCAGTGTAGGGCCACCATTTTCCGCACCACCTGCAGTACCTGTGCAGGTTTCTTTGCCAGGCAAAAGCCGTCAGGGTCAGGGAATCACCAGTTTCGTAGTAGGAAACAATGCATCTAGGGCACCGGTGGCAACAATACCATCTCCCACCGTCTCTCAGTCTGCCATGTCCACCGGCACCCCCGCTAGTTCCACGATCTCCAGCTCTCCAGTCCAGCTCACCCTACATGAGACTATGGTTAGAAAAAGGAAGTACTTAGCCTCGCATCCGCGTACACAGGGTTTGAACGCACACATAGCTAGACTAATCTCGTTAGAGATGATGCCCTACCGGTTAGTTGAAAGCGAAGCTTTCAAAGCCCTGATGGACTACGCTGTACCACGCTACGAGCTACCCAGTCGACACTTTTTTTCCAGAAAAGCCATCCCAGCCCTCCACCAGCATGTTAAAGAGCGCATCGTCCATGCACTCAGGCAATCTGTGAGCACAAAGGTGCACCTGACAACAGATGCATGGACCAGTAGGCATGGCCAGGGACGTTACGTGTCCATCACGGCACACTGGGTAAATGTGGTGGATGCAGGGTCCACAGGGGACAGCAAGTTTGGGACAGTTCTGCCTAGCCCACGGTCTGGGAAACAATTGGCTGTAGCCGTTCGCACCCCCTCCTCCTCCTCTTCGTCCTCCTGCAGAAGCAAGAAACCGTTCACAGACCGCAGTCGCACAACCACTCCATCCGCAGCTGCCACTGTTGCACACCAGGTCTCCCATTATGGGGCAGCTACTGGCAAACGTCAGCAGGCTGTATTGGCTATGAAGTGTTTGGGCGACAACAGACACACCGCGGAAGTTCTGTCCGAGTTCTTGCAGAAAGAAACGCAGTCGTGGCTGGGCACTGTAGATCTTGAGGCAGGCAAGGTAGTGAGTGATAACGGAAGGAATTTCATGGCTGCCATCTCCCTTTCCCAACTGAAACACATTCCTTGCCTGGCTCACACCTTAAACCTGGTGGTGCAGTGCTTCCTGAAAAGTTATCCGGGGTTATCCGACCTGCTCCTCAAAGTGCGTGGACTTTGCTCACATATCCGCCGTTCGCCCGTACACTCCAGCCGTATGCAGACCTATCAGCGTTCTTTGAACCTTCCCCAGCATCGCCTAATCATAGACGTTGCAACAAGGTGGAACTCAACACTGCACATGCTTCAGAGACTGTGTGAACAGAGGCGGGCTGTTATGTTTTTGTGGGAGGATACACATACACGGGCAGGCAGTAGGATGGCAGACATGGAGTTGTCAGGTGTGCAGTGGTCGAAGATTCAAGACATGTGTCAAGTCCTTCAGTGTTTTGAGGAATGCACACGGCTGGTTAGTGCAGACAACGCCATCATAAGCATGAGCATCCCCCTAATGCGTCTGCTGATGCAAAGTTTGATGCACATAAAGGATCAGGCGTCTGCAGCTGAGGAAGAGGAAAGCCTTGATGACAGTCAGCCATTGTCTGGCCAGGGCAGTGTACAGGACGAGGTAGCGGGCGAAGAGGAGGAGGAGGACGAGGAGGATGATGGGGATGATTATATTTTTAATGAGGAAGCTTTTCCGGGGCCACTGGAAATTGGTGGCGCGGCAAGGCCGGGTTCTGGTTTTTTGAGGGACACAAGTGACGTGGATTTGCCTGAAACTGCCCCTCAACCAAGCACAACCGCAGATTTGAGAACTGGAACTTTGGCCCACATGGCGGATTATGCCTTACGTATCCTCAAAAGGGACACACGCATAACTAAAATGATGAATGATGACGATTACTGGTTGGCCTGCCTCCTTGATCCTCGCTATAAAGGCAAATTGCAAAATATAATGCCACATGAGAACTTGGAACTAATATTAGCAACCAAACAATCAACTCTTGTTGACCGTTTGCTTCTGGCATTCCCTGCACACAGCGCCCGTGATCGTTCTCACACGAGCTGCAGGGGCCAGCAGACCAGAGGAGTTAGAGGGGCAGAAATCAGAAGTGGCGTTGGCCAGAGGGGTTTTCTGACCAGGTTGTGGAGTGATTTTGCTATGACCGCAGACAGGACAGGTACTGCAGCATCAATTCAAAGTGACAGGAGACAACATTTGTCCAGTATGGTTACAAACTATTTTTCATCCCTTATCGATGTTCTCCCTCAACCGTCATTCCCATTTGATTACTGGGCATCAAAATTAGACACCTGGCCAGAATTGGCAGAATATGCATTGCAGGAGCTTGCTTGCCCGGCAGCTAGTGTCCTATCAGAAAGAGTATTCAGTGCTGCAGGTTCAATACTAACAGAAAAAAGGACTCGTCTGGCTACCCAAAATGTAGATGATCTAACCTTCATTAAAATGAACCACAACTGGATTTCGAAATCTTTTGCCCCACCTTGCCCGGCTGACACCTAGCTTTCCTATGAAAAGGTCTTGCCTGTGGACTATTCTGAATGCCTTTTCCAATCTCGTAATTTTCTGCACCTGATTGTCCAGCATACGACATGTTTACACCTCACTAAATGGCCAAACTCCCCACACGGGGCCGTGGTATCGACACTTGGCGACAGCACCCGTGAGAGTGCAGTTTGTCTGAAGAGGTGGGTGAGCCTGCTTTTGGTCGACGGCACTGCCACTGGGTCCCTCCTAGTACAATAAAGTGTCTCTGGCGGTGGTGGTGCGCACCCAACGTCAGACACACCGTTGTAATATGAGGGGCCCTGGGCCTGTACCGCCGGCCACAAGACAGTTTCCCCTCACCCCAGCTCAAACAGTGCTCTACCACTTGCAAAATTATCTCACAGCTCCACCAATGTTTAGTCTATGCGCTGACATCCTTCAATGCCTGCCACTGACAATACCATTATATTGACATTTTTGTTATGTTAGGCCTTCGATGCCTGTCTGTGGTCACTCCTTCCACTAGGCCTCCACTGACCACACCACTGCTGCCCGTGTACCCCTGTAACCAATTTAAAATTGCCTACAGCCATGTGTTATTATTTTAGGCCTTCGATGCCTGTCTGCGGTGACTCCTTCCACTAGGCCTCCACTGACCACACCACTGCTGCCCGTGTACCCCTGGAACCAATTTAAAATTGCCTACAGCCATGTGTTATTATTTTAGGCCTTCGATGCCTGTCTGCGGTCACTCCTTCCACTAGGCCTCCACTGACCACACCACTGCTGCCCGTGTACCCCTGTAACCAATTTAAAATTGCCTACAGCCATGTGTTATTATTTTAGGCCTTCGATGCCTGTCTGCGGTGACTCCTTCCACTAGGCCTCCACTGACCACACCACTGCTGCCCGTGTACCCCTGGAACCAATTTAAAATTGCCTACAGCCATGTGTTATTATTTTAGGCCTTCGATGCCTGTCTGCGGTCACTCCTTCCACTAGGCCTCCACTGACCACACTACTGCTGCCCGTGTACCCCTGGAACCAATTTAAAATTGCCTACAGCCATGTGTTATTATTTTAGGCCTTCGATGCCTGTCTGTGGTCACTCCTTCCACTAGGCCTCCACTGACCACACCACTGCTGCCCGTGTACCCCTGGAACCAATTTAAAATTGCCTACAGCCATGTGTTATTATTTTAGGCCTTCGATGCCTGTCTGCGGTCACTCCTTCCACTAGGCCTCCACTGACCACACCACTGCTGCCCGTGTACCCCTGGAACCAATTTAAAATTGCCTACAGCCATGTGTTATTATTTTAGGCCTTCGATGCCTGTCTGCGGTTACTCCTTCCACTAGGCCTCCACTGACCACACCACTGCTGCCCGTGTACCCCTGTAACCAATTTAAAATTGCCTACAGCCATGTGTTATTATTTTAGGCCTTCGATGCCTGTCTGCGGTGACTCCTTCCACTAGGCCTCCACTGACCACACCACTGCTGCCCGTGTACCCCTGGAACCAATTTAAAATTGCCTACAGCCATGTGTTATTATTTTAGGCCTTCGATGCCTGTCTGCAGTCACTCCTTCCACTAGGCCTCCACTGACCACACCACTGCTGCCCGTGTACCCCTGGAACCAATTTAAAATTGCCTACAGCCATGTGTTATTATTTTAGGCCTTCGATGCCTGTCTGCGGTCACTCCTTCCACTAGGCCTCCACTGACCACACCACTGCTGCCCGTGTACCCCTGGAACCAATTTAAAATTGCCTACAGCCATGTGTTATTATTTTAGGCCTTCGATGCCTGTCTGTGGTCACTCCTTCCACTAGGCCTCCATTGACCACACCACTGCTGCCCGTGTACCCCTGGAACCAATTTAAAATTGCCTACAGCCATGTGTTATTATTTTAGGCCTTCGATGCCTGTCTGCGGTCACTCCTTCCACTAGGCCTCCACTGACCACACCACTGCTGCCCGTGTACCCCTGGAACCAACATCAGAAAATATAAAAATAAGTATTTTGCTTATAAAAAAGAAAATACTGGAGAGATATCAAATGCAGACATTTTAACATTAAAAACAAACACATACAACAAAAATCTGGTACAGTACTAAAAATGGCCACCAGCTACAATAACTTTCTCCTGCAAGTAGTTAACTGAAAGGTTTTTTCAATTTTAAACACAGATATGGCATCCACCGAGTATTGTCCTGTCGCGTCTTCTTTATATTATTGCCAAGAAGATGCAAAACAATGAAAATAATAAAATCATTATTTACCAAAAAAATAGAGTAAGGTAAAACCACATTGCAAATAAACATTCATTACAAATAAAGAAGCAGGGCGCGTCCGAGGGTGAGTATATACCTAATAAGAATATAATCACCCTCGGACGCGCCCTGCTTCTTTCCGACAGCCTTCCTTCCTAAGAATCAGCCCTTCCGTGGTGTAGAGAGAGGGTTTGTTACACTCCAAGGTGTTCCCCAGGTTGCCTTTCCTGAGCTTCGATCTTCCGGCTCTCGTTTAGTAGTTGTTGGAAACTACGCTGCATTGGGCCTACAAATTGGGTATGGGGTGTAGAGAGATGGTGTGTTCCACTCCAAGGTGTTCCCCAGGTTGCCTTTCCTGAGCTTCGATCTTCCGGCTCTCGTTTAGTAGTTGTTGGAAACTACGCTGCATTAGGCCTACAAATTGGGTATGGGGTGTAGAGAGATGGTGTGTTCCACTGTAGAGAGATGGTGTGTTCCACTCCAAGGTGTTCCCCAGGTTTCCTCTCCATTGCTTCGATCTTCCGGCTCTCGTTTAGTAGTTGTTGGAAACTACGCTGTATTAGGCCTACAAATTGGGTATGGGGTGTAGAGAGATGGTGTGTTACACTCCAAGGTGTTCCCCAGGTTTCCTCTCCATTGCTTCGATCTTCCGGCTCTCGTTTAGTAGTTGTTGGAAACTACGCTGCATTAGGCCTACAAATTGGGTATGGGGTGTAGAGAGATGGTGTGTTACACTCCAAGGTGTTCCCCAGGTTTCCTCTCCATTGCTTCGATCTTCCGGCTCTCGTTTAGTAGTTGTTGGAAACTACTCTACATTGGGCCTACAAATTGGGTATGGGGTGTAGAGAGATGGTGTGTTCCACTCCAAGGTGTTCTCCAGGTTGCCTTTCCTGAGCTTCGATCTTCCGGCTCTCGTTTAGTAGTTGTTGGAAACTACGCTGCATTAGGCCTACAAATTGGGTATGGCGTGTAGAGAGATGGTGTGTTACACTCCAAGGTGTTCCCCAGGTTTCCTCTCCATTGCTTCGATCTTCCGGCTCTCGTTTAGTAGTTGTTGGAAACTACGCTGCATTAGGCCTACAAATTGGGTATGGGGTGTAGAGAGATGGTGTGTTCCACTGTAGAGAGATGGTGTGTTCCACTCCAAGGTGTTCCCCAGGTTTCCTCGCCAATGCTTCGATCATCATGCTCTCGTTTAGTAGTTGTTGGAAACTACGCTGCATTAGGCCTACAAATTGGGTATGGGGTGTAGAGAGATGGTGTGTTCCACTCCAAGGTGTTCTCCAGGTTGCCTTTCCTGAACTTCTATCTTCAGGCTCTCATTAAATTGTGGTTAAACGGAACAACTGCATTTGGCGTACTAGTTGGTTTGGGGCCTACTATCGGTGTCTGCCGCTCCTTGCTGTTCTCCTTGTTTCCTGTCCTGAAATTCCGTTTTCAGGCGCTCGTTAAGTAGTTGTTAATGTTAGACTGCATTTGGCCTACTAGTTGGGTTGGGGCCTACTATCGGTGTCTGCCACTCCTTGCTGTTCTCCTCCACTGAACAAAGCTGTGCCGCCTGTTTACTACTGTTGCCAATTTTGAACTGCATTTCGACTACTTACTGATTTGGGCCTACTCTCTGTGTCAGCCTCTCATTCCAGTTGTCCTCCACTGCAATGCCCCCTGATTAGTCCTGTGTTACCAATTTTGAACTGCATTTAGCCCACTTTATTCTTTGGGCCTATATCTGTGTTTCCTCCTCATCCTGCCCATTGCCCAGCCAGTGATAGATGAGTCTGCTGGTACATTGACCCATAACGCAACATTTCCCGTGCACGCTACACTGCAAGATTGTGACCCTGCTGAAAGTCAGGTCCCCCTTCCCGCATACCATACCACCTTACACGGGGACAAACAGGAAGGTGCAGATGAAAGTGCAGGTTCCTTCATCAGGTGGGGGGAGGAATACTAGTTGGCGACGTCACTGGCACAGGGCCTCTCATGGTACGCAAAAGTGTTGCTGCCGGTGGGAGGCGCCCCCGCCGTGCAAACACACCGCTGTACTTTGAGGGGCCCTGTGCCAGTGCCAATGCCAACGAGTGGGCCCCCCCTGCTTGCTCAGGTTCACAGCACTTGCAAAGTTGAAATACTTACCTCTCCCTGCTCCACTGCCATGACGTGGTCCAGATTTCCTGGGCCCACTAATTACTTGAACCAGCCCTACCCACTAGGGTTGAGCGAAACGGGTCGAACATTTTCAAAAGTCGCCGACTTTTGGCTAAGTCGGGGTTTCATGAAACCCGATCCGACCCCTGTGCGGGGTCGGCCATGCGGTACGCGACTTTCGCGCCAAAGTCGCGTTTCAATGACGCGAAAAGCGCCATTTCTCAGCCAATGAAGGTAAACGCAGAGTGTGGGCAGCGTGATGACATAGGTCCTGGTCCCCACCATCTTAGAGAAGGGCATTGCAGTGATTGGCTTGCTGTCTGCGACGTCACAGGGGCTATAAAGAGGCGTTCCCGCCGACCGCCATCTTACTGCTGCTGATCTGAGCTTAGGGAGAGGTTGCTGCCGCTTTGTCAGAAGCAGGGATAGCGTTAGGCAGGGTCCATTAACCACAAAACCGCTTGTGCTGCAGCGATTTGCACTGTCCAACACCACCCTCGGTGTGCAGGGACAGTGGAAGTTTTTTTTTTTTTTTTTTTCCCCTCAGCGCTGTAGCTCATTGGGCTGCCCTAGAAGGCTCCCTGATAGCTGCATTGCTGTGTGTACGCCGCTGTGCAAACCAACTGCTTTTTTCAAAGCACAAATCCTCTTGTTCCTTCCTTTCTGCACAGCTATCTTTTTTGTTTGTCCACACTTTTTATTTCATTTGTGCATCAGTCCACTCCTTATTGCTGCCTGCCATACCTGGCTGAGATTACTGCAGGCAGGGAGATAGTAGCTGCCTGCCATACCTGGCTGAGATTACTGCAGGCAGGGAGATAGTAATTGTAGGACATTCCCTGTTTTTTTTTTTTTTTTTTTTTTGGTGGGAGATTAAGATTGGCAATTTGGCATTTCTGCTAGAGTGCCATCCCTGTGTGTGCCATCTCTCTCACATAGTGGGCCATAGAAAGCCTTTTCATTTTTCTGTATTTTTTTTTGTGGGGTGTATAAATTCTCCCTGATAAAAATACAGTGGGAGATTAATATTGGCCTTTGGGCTTGTGTGCCAGTCCTGAGTGTGCCATCTCTCTCACAAATAGTGGGCCATAGAAAGCCTATTTATTTTTTTTTTTGGTTTTATAAATTCTCCCTGAAAAAAAGGGAGATTAATATTGGCCTCTGGGCTTGTGTGCCAGTCCTGAGCGTGCCATCTGTGCCAGCCCTGAGCGTGCCATCTCTCTCACAAATAGTGGGCCATAGAAAGCCTATTTAATTTTTTTTTTTGTTTTATAAATTTTCCCTGAAAAAAGGGAGATTAATATTGGCCTCTGGGCTTGTGTGCCAGTTGTGAGCGTGCCATCTGTGCCAGTCCTGAGCGTGCCATCTCTCTCACAAATAGTGGGCCATAGAAAGCCTATTTAAATATTTTTTTGGTTTTATAAATTCTCCCAGAAAAAAAGGGAGATTAATATTGGCCTCTGGGCTTGTGTGCCAGTCCTGAGCGTGCCATCTGTGCCAGCCAGCCCTGAGCGTGCCATCTCTCTCACAAATAGTGGGCCATAGAAAGCCTATTTAATTTTTTTTTTTGTTTTATCAATTTTCCCTGAAAAAAGGGAGATTAATATTGGCCTCTGGGCTTGTGTGCCAGTTGTGAGCGTGCCATCTGTGCCAGTCCTGAGCGTGCCATCTCTCTCACAAATAGTGGGCCATAGAAAGCCTATTTAAATATTTTTTTGGTTTTATAAATTCTCCCAGAAAAAAAGGGAGATTAATATTGGCCTCTGGGCTTGTGTGCCAGTCCTGAGCGTGCCATCTGTGCCAGCCAGCCCTGAGCGTGCCATCTCTCTCACAAATAGTGGGCCATAGAAAGCCTATTTAATTTTTTTTTTTGTTTTATCAATTTTCCCTGAAAAAAGGGAGATTAATATTGGCCTCTGGGCTTGTGTGCCAGTTGTGAGCGTGCCATCTGTGCCAGTCCTGAGCGTGCCATCTCTCTCACAAATAGTGGGCCATAGAAAGCCTATTTAAATATTTTTTTGGTTTTATAAATTCTCCCAGAAAAAAAGGGAGATTAATATTGGCCTCTGGGCTTCTGTGCCAGTCCTGAGCGTGCCATCTGTGCCAGTCCTGAGCGTCCCATCTCTCTCACAAATAGTGGGCCATAGAAAGCCTATTTTATTTTTTTTTTGGGTTTTAGAAATTCTCCCTGAAAAAAGGGAGATTAATATTGGCCTCTGGGCTTGTGTGCCAGTTGTGAGCGTGCCATCTGTGCCAGTCCTGAGCGTGCCATCTCTCTCACAAATAGTGGGCCATAGAAAGCCTATTTAAATATTTTTTTGGTTTTATAAATTCTCCCAGAAAAAAAGGGAGATTAATATTGGCCTCTGGGCTTCTGTGCCAGTCCTGAGCGTGCCATCTGTGCCAGTCCTGAGCGTCCCATCTCTCTCACAAATAGTGGGCCATAGAAAGCCTATTTTATTTTTTTTTTGGGTTTCAGAAATTCTCCCTGGAAAAAAAAAGGGAGATTAATATTGCCCTTTGGGCTTGTGTGCCAGTACTAAGCGTTCCATCTCTCTCTCTCTCTCAGTCAGTGGGCCATAGAACGCATATTTTTGGTTTTATTTGTTTTCTAAATTCTCCCTGAAAAAATCATTTTATTTTATTTGGTTTCTAAATTCTTCCTGATAAAATCATATTTTTTTTATTATTTTTATTTCTAAAGTCTCCCTGAAAAAAAAAAAAAAAAAACAACCAAAAAAACAGTGGGAGATTAATATTGGCCTTTCTGCTTGTGTGCCAGTCTTGACTCCTGGGTGTGCCATCTCTCTCTCTCTCTCTCTCTCTCTCTCTCTCTCTCTCTCCAATTGTGGTCCATAGAAAGCCTATATTTTTTTTCCCTGATTTGGGTTCTAAAATCTACCAGAGAAAATAACTACATCAATCATTGGTAGAAAAATATTGGCCTCTGGGTTTGTGTGCCACTCCTGACTCCTGTGTGCGTCATCTCTCAGTCAGTGGGCCATAGAACGCCTATTTTTGGTTTTATTTGTTTTCTAAATTCTCCCTGAAAAAATCATTTTATTTTATTTGGTTTCTAAATTCTTCCTGATAAAATCATATTTTTTTTATTATTTTTTTTTCTAAAGTCTCCCTGAAAAAAAAAAAAAAAAACAGTGGGAGATTAATATTGGCCTTTCTGCTTGTGTGCCAGTCTTGACTCCTGGGTGCGTCATCTCTCAGTCAGTGGGCCATAGAACGCCTATTTTTGGTTTTATTTGTTTTATAAATTCTCCCTGAAAAAATCATTTTATTTTATTTGGTTTCTAAATTCTTCCTGATAAAATCATATTTTTTTTATTATTTTTTTTTCTAAAGTCTCCCTGAAAAAAAAAAAAAAAAAACAACCAAAAAAAACAGTGGGAGATTAATATTGGCCTTTCTGCTTGTGTGCCAGTCTTGACTCCTGGGTGCGTCATCTCTCAGTCAGTGGGCCATAGAACGCCTATTTTTGGTTTTATTTGTTTTATAAATTCTCCCTGAAAAAATCATTTTATTTTATTTGGTTTCTAAATTCTTCCTGATAAAATCATATTTTTTTTATTATTTTTTTTTCTAAAGTCTCCCTGAAAAAAAAAAAAAAAACAACCAAAAAAAACAGTGGGAGATTAATATTGGCCTTTCTGCTTGTGTGCCAGTCTTGACTCCTGGGTGTGCCATCTCTCTCTCTCTCTCTCTCTCTCTCTCTCTCTCTCTCTCCAATTGTGGTCCATAGAAAGCCTATATTTTTTTTCCTTGATTTGGGTTCTAAAATCTACCAGAGAAAATAACTACATCAATCATTGGTAGAAAAATATTGGCCTCTGGGTTTGTGTGCCACTCCTGACTCCTGTGTGCGTCATCTCTCAGTCAGTGGGCCATAGAACGCCTATTTTTGTTTTTATTTGTTTTATAAATTCTCCCTGAAAAAATCATTTTATTTTATTTGGTTTCTAAATTCTTCCTGATAAAATAATATTTTTTTTATTATTTTTTTTTCTAAAGTCTCCCTGAAAAAAAAAAAAAAAAAAAAAAACAGTGGGAGATTAATATTGGCCTTTCTGCTTGTGTGCCAGTCTTGACTCCTGGGTGTGCCATCTCTCTCTCTCTCTCTCTCCAATTGTGGTCCATAGAAAGCCTACATTTTTTTTCCTTGATTTGGGTTCCAAAATCTATCAGAGAAAATAACTCCATCAATCATTGGTAGAAAAATATTGGCCTCTGGGCTTGTGTGCCACTCCTGATTCCTGTGTGCGTCATCTCTCACTCAGTGGCCCATAGAAAGCATATAGTTTGTTACATTTGTTTTCTAAATTCTCCCTGCAAAAATCTATTTTTTTTTTTTTGGGGGGTTTCTAAAGTGTTCCTGAAAAAAATAAAAATAAAAAAAAAATAATAGTGTGACATTAATATTAACATTTGTGCTTCAGTGACAGTCCTGCGTGTGGGGCATCTCTCTAATTTGCAGCCACCAAAAAAAGAGTGTGTAACATTGGGCCTGATTTTCGCTGTGGTCTCACCAACCTGTAAAGGGGTAGCTAAATCATACTGAAGTTATAGCTCACCGTGTAAGTTGTGTGACTGCAACAAATAACGTTAGTTTGGTTACGTTTTTAAAACAATGAGGAAGTCTAGTGGAAGAGGTCGTGGCCGGGGGCGTTCATTGTCAGCTGGTAATGAGGGTAGTGGTAGTGGTGGAGCATCAGGTGGTCGTGGGGGAAAAAATATTGCACCTAAGTCTGGAGCTGTGGAGCCAGGTTCGTCGTCCGGCTACACAAGGCCTCGAACGCTCCCTTTTCTGGGATTAGGAAAACCGCTTTTAAAGCCGGAGCAGCAAGAGCAAGTTTTGGCTTATCTTGCTGACTCAGCCTCTAGCTCTTTTGCCTCATCTCGTGAAACTGGTAAAAGTAAAAGCAGCGCGTCGTTAGTGGATGTTCACGGTCAGGGACAAGTCACTTCCTTGTCCTCTTCAGCAAAAACAACAACAGAGAAGAATGCAGCAGGCGACACAACGGGTTACTCCATGGAGCTCTTTACACATACCGTCCCTGGCTTAGAAAGTGAAGCAGTTAACAGTCCATGCCCATTACAAATTGAATCTGACATGGAGTGCACTGACGCACAGCCACAGCCAGACTACTATGCTGGTCCTTTGACTCAGACCACAACATTGCCCTCGCAGGGTGCTGATCAAGAATCAGACCCTGATGAGACTATGTTGCCCCATCACGAACGCTATACCACCGAACGACACGGTGACACAGACGAAGTTGCGCAGGAGGTACAAGAAGAGTTATTAGATGACCCAGTTCTTGACCCCGATTGGCAGCCATTGGGGGAACAGGGTGCAGGCGGCAGCAGTTCTGAAGCAGAGGAGGAGGAGGGGCCGCAGCAGGCATCAACATCGCCACAGGTTCCATCTGCCGGGCCCGTATCTTGCCCAAAACGCGTGGCAAAGCCAAAACCTGGTGGAGGACAGCGTGGCCATCCGGTTAAAGCTCAGTCTGCAATGCCTGAAAAGGTATCCGATGCTAGAAAGAGTGCAGTCTGGCATTTTTTTAAACAACATCCAATTGATCAGCGCAAAGTCATCTGTCAAAAATGTTCTACTTCCTTAAGCAGAGATGGAAACAGGAACACATGGGCTACTTGCACAGTGAACAAGTCTGTAGGATCATGTTCACACACCACCAAGAAACCTGAAGACACAAAAGAGAATAGTAAAACCAAAAACACTCAGTTTGAAAAAATGTTGCAGTAATCCGCAAGTGCTAGTAAAAGATGTAAAAAACAGGGTATTTGGTTGATACGTTTTTTGCAAAAAATGTATACTAAGCTGCTCTACCAATCTTCACGGTATACCCTTATCAGAGCAGTCCTAACTAATGTATGCAATCCCTATCTGATGTATTTAAAAACCTGATCATCTGTATATAACCTGTGTGAACAGGGTTCAGAGAGGAAAAATCCATGTGTGCATACAGGGTAGAACAGCTATTGTGCAGATAGCCCAAGAGGAGTGGTGGAACTCCCCAGTCTTGTAGACACAAGAGAACAATTATGGAAACAGGAACACATGGGCTACTTGCACAGTGAACAAGTCTGTAGGATCATGTTCACACACCACCAAGAAACCTGAAGACACAAAAGAGAATAGTAAAACCAAAAACACTCAGTTTGAAAAAATGTTGCAGTAATCCGCAAGTGCTAGTAAAAGATGTAAAAAACAGGGTATTTGGTTGATACGTTTTTTGCAAAAAATGTATACTAAGCTGCTCTACCAATCTTCACGGTATACCCTTATCAGAGCAGTCCTAACTAATGTATGCAATCCCTATCTGATGTATTTAAAAACCTGATCATCTGTATATAACCTGTGTGAACAGGGTTCAGAGAGGAAAAATCCATGTGTGCATACAGGGTAGAACAGCTATTGTGCAGATAGCCCAAGAGGAGTGGTGGAACTCCCCAGTCTTGTAGACACAAGAGAACAATTATGGAAACAGGAACACATGGGCTACTTGCACAGTGAACAAGTCTGTAGGATCATGTTCACACACCACCAAGAAACCTGAAGACACAAAAGAGAATAGTAAAACCAAAAACACTCAGTTTGAAAAAATGTTGCAGTAATCCGCAAGTGCTAGTAAAAGATGTAAAAAACAGGGTATTTGGTTGATACGTTTTTTGCAAAAAATGTATACTAAGCTGCTCTACCAATCTTCACGGTATACCCTTATCAGAGCAGTCCTAACTAATGTATGCAATCCCTATCTGATGTATTTAAAAACCTGATCATCTGTATATAACCTGTGTGAACAGGGTTCAGAGAGGAAAAATCCATGTGTGCATACAGGGTAGAACAGCTATTGTGCAGATAGCCCAAGAGGAGTGGTGGAACTCCCCAGTCTTGTAGACACAAGAGAACAATTATGGAAACAGGAACACATGGGCTACTTGCACAGTGAACAAGTCTGTAGGATCATGTTCACACACCACCAAGAAACCTGAAGACACAAAAGAGAATAGTAAAACCAAAAACACTCAGTTTGAAAAAATGTTGCAGTAATCCGCAAGTGCTAGTAAAAGATGTAAAAAACAGGGTATTTGGTTGATACGTTTTTTGCAAAAAATGTATACTAAGCTGCTCTACCAATCTTCACGGTATACCCTTATCAGAGCAGTCCTAACTAATGTATGCAATCCCTATCTGATGTATTTAAAAACCTGATCATCTGTATATAACCTGTGTGAACAGGGTTCAGAGAGGAAAAATCCATGTGTGCATACAGGGTAGAACAGCTATTGTGCAGATAGCCCAAGAGGAGTGGTGGAACTCCCCAGTCTTGTAGACACAAGAGAACAATTATGGAAACAGGAACACATGGGCTACTTGCACAGTGAACAAGTCTGTAGGATCATGTTCACACACCACCAAGAAACCTGAAGACACAAAAGAGAATAGTAAAACCAAAAACACTCAGTTTGAAAAAATGTTGCAGTAATCCGCAAGTGCTAGTAAAAGATGTAAAAAACAGGGTATTTGGTTGATACGTTTTTTGCAAAAAATGTATACTAAGCTGCTCTACCAATCTTCACGGTATACCCTTATCAGAGCAGTCCTAACTAATGTATGCAATCCCTATCTGATGTATTTAAAAACCTGATCATCTGTATATAACCTGTGTGAACAGGGTTCAGAGAGGAAAAATCCATGTGTGCATACAGGGTAGAACAGCTATTGTGCAGATAGCCCAAGAGGAGTGGTGGAACTCCCCAGTCTTGTAGACACAAGAGAACAATTATGGAAACAGGAACACATGGGCTACTTGCACAGTGAACAAGTCTGTAGGATCATGTTCACACACCACCAAGAAACCTGAAGACACAAAAGAGAATAGTAAAACCAAAAACACTCAGTTTGAAAAAATGTTGCAGTAATCCGCAAGTGCTAGTAAAAGATGTAAAAAACAGGGTATTTGGTTGATACGTTTTTTGCAAAAAATGTATACTAAGCTGCTCTACCAATCTTCACGGTATACCCTTATCAGAGCAGTCCTAACTAATGTATGCAATCCCTATCTGATGTATTTAAAAACCTGATCATCTGTATATAACCTGTGTGAACAGGGTTCAGAGAGGAAAAATCCATGTGTGCATACAGGGTAGAACAGCTATTGTGCAGATAGCCCAAGAGGAGTGGTGGAACTCCCCAGTCTTGTAGACACAAGAGAACAATTATGGAAACAGGAACACATGGGCTACTTGCACAGTGAACAAGTCTGTAGGATCATGTTCACACACCACCAAGAAACCTGAAGACACAAAAGAGAATAGTAAAACCAAAAACACTCAGTTTGAAAAAATGTTGCAGTAATCCGCAAGTGCTAGTAAAAGATGTAAAAAACAGGGTATTTGGTTGATACGTTTTTTGCAAAAAATGTATACTAAGCTGCTCTACCAATCTTCACGGTATACCCTTATCAGAGCAGTCCTAACTAATGTATGCAATCCCTATCTGATGTATTTAAAAACCTGATCATCTGTATATAACCTGTGTGAACAGGGTTCAGAGAGGAAAAATCCATGTGTGCATACAGGGTAGAACAGCTATTGTGCAGATAGCCCAAGAGGAGTGGTGGAACTCCCCAGTCTTGTAGACACAAGAGAACAATTATGGAAACAGGAACACATGGGCTACTTGCACAGTGAACAAGTCTGTAGGATCATGTTCACACACCACCAAGAAACCTGAAGACACAAAAGAGAATAGTAAAACCAAAAACACTCAGTTTGAAAAAATGTTGCAGTAATCCGCAAGTGCTAGTAAAAGATGTAAAAAACAGGGTATTTGGTTGATACGTTTTTTGCAAAAAATGTATACTAAGCTGCTCTACCAATCTTCACGGTATACCCTTATCAGAGCAGTCCTAACTAATGTATGCAATCCCTATCTGATGTATTTAAAAACCTGATCATCTGTATATAACCTGTGTGAACAGGGTTCAGAGAGGAAAAATCCATGTGTGCATACAGGGTAGAACAGCTATTGTGCAGATAGCCCAAGAGGAGTGGTGGAACTCCCCAGTCTTGTAGACACAAGAGAACAATTATGGAAACAGGAACACATGGGCTACTTGCACAGTGAACAAGTCTGTAGGATCATGTTCACACACCACCAAGAAACCTGAAGACACAAAAGAGAATAGTAAAACCAAAAACACTCAGTTTGAAAAAATGTTGCAGTAATCCGCAAGTGCTAGTAAAAGATGTAAAAAACAGGGTATTTGGTTGATACGTTTTTTGCAAAAAATGTATACTAAGCTGCTCTACCAATCTTCACGGTATACCCTTATCAGAGCAGTCCTAACTAATGTATGCAATCCCTATCTGATGTATTTAAAAACCTGATCATCTGTATATAACCTGTGTGAACAGGGTTCAGAGAGGAAAAATCCATGTGTGCATACAGGGTAGAACAGCTATTGTGCAGATAGCCCAAGAGGAGTGGTGGAACTCCCCAGTCTTGTAGACACAAGAGAACAATTATGGAAACAGGAACACATGGGCTACTTGCACAGTGAACAAGTCTGTAGGATCATGTTCACACACCACCAAGAAACCTGAAGACACAAAAGAGAATAGTAAAACCAAAAACACTCAGTTTGAAAAAATGTTGCAGTAATCCGCAAGTGCTAGTAAAAGATGTAAAAAACAGGGTATTTGGTTGATACGTTTTTTGCAAAAAATGTATACTAAGCTGCTCTACCAATCTTCACGGTATACCCTTATCAGAGCAGTCCTAACTAATGTATGCAATCCCTATCTGATGTATTTAAAAACCTGATCATCTGTATATAACCTGTGTGAACAGGGTTCAGAGAGGAAAAATCCATGTGTGCATACAGGGTAGAACAGCTATTGTGCAGATAGCCCAAGAGGAGTGGTGGAACTCCCCAGTCTTGTAGACACAAGAGAACAATTATGGAAACAGGAACACATGGGCTACTTGCACAGTGAACAAGTCTGTAGGATCATGTTCACACACCACCAAGAAACCTGAAGACACAAAAGAGAATAGTAAAACCAAAAACACTCAGTTTGAAAAAATGTTGCAGTAATCCGCAAGTGCTAGTAAAAGATGTAAAAAACAGGGTATTTGGTTGATACGTTTTTTGCAAAAAATGTATACTAAGCTGCTCTACCAATCTTCACGGTATACCCTTATCAGAGCAGTCCTAACTAATGTATGCAATCCCTATCTGATGTATTTAAAAACCTGATCATCTGTATATAACCTGTGTGAACAGGGTTCAGAGAGGAAAAATCCATGTGTGCATACAGGGTAGAACAGCTATTGTGCAGATAGCCCAAGAGGAGTGGTGGAACTCCCCAGTCTTGTAGACACAAGAGAACAATTATGGAAACAGGAACACATGGGCTACTTGCACAGTGAACAAGTCTGTAGGATCATGTTCACACACCACCAAGAAACCTGAAGACACAAAAGAGAATAGTAAAACCAAAAACACTCAGTTTGAAAAAATGTTGCAGTAATCCGCAAGTGCTAGTAAAAGATGTAAAAAACAGGGTATTTGGTTGATACGTTTTTTGCAAAAAATGTATACTAAGCTGCTCTACCAATCTTCACGGTATACCCTTATCAGAGCAGTCCTAACTAATGTATGCAATCCCTATCTGATGTATTTAAAAACCTGATCATCTGTATATAACCTGTGTGAACAGGGTTCAGAGAGGAAAAATCCATGTGTGCATACAGGGTAGAACAGCTATTGTGCAGATAGCCCAAGAGGAGTGGTGGAACTCCCCAGTCTTGTAGACACAAGAGAACAATTATGGAAACAGGAACACATGGGCTACTTGCACAGTGAACAAGTCTGTAGGATCATGTTCACACACCACCAAGAAACCTGAAGACACAAAAGAGAATAGTAAAACCAAAAACACTCAGTTTGAAAAAATGTTGCAGTAATCCGCAAGTGCTAGTAAAAGATGTAAAAAACAGGGTATTTGGTTGATACGTTTTTTGCAAAAAATGTATACTAAGCTGCTCTACCAATCTTCACGGTATACCCTTATCAGAGCAGTCCTAACTAATGTATGCAATCCCTATCTGATGTATTTAAAAACCTGATCATCTGTATATAACCTGTGTGAACAGGGTTCAGAGAGGAAAAATCCATGTGTGCATACAGGGTAGAACAGCTATTGTGCAGATAGCCCAAGAGGAGTGGTGGAACTCCCCAGTCTTGTAGACACAAGAGAACAATTATGGAAACAGGAACACATGGGCTACTTGCACAGTGAACAAGTCTGTAGGATCATGTTCACACACCACCAAGAAACCTGAAGACACAAAAGAGAATAGTAAAACCAAAAACACTCAGTTTGAAAAAATGTTGCAGTAATCCGCAAGTGCTAGTAAAAGATGTAAAAAACAGGGTATTTGGTTGATACGTTTTTTGCAAAAAATGTATACTAAGCTGCTCTACCAATCTTCACGGTATACCCTTATCAGAGCAGTCCTAACTAATGTATGCAATCCCTATCTGATGTATTTAAAAACCTGATCATCTGTATATAACCTGTGTGAACAGGGTTCAGAGAGGAAAAATCCATGTGTGCATACAGGGTAGAACAGCTATTGTGCAGATAGCCCAAGAGGAGTGGTGGAACTCCCCAGTCTTGTAGACACAAGAGAACAATTATGGAAACAGGAACACATGGGCTACTTGCACAGTGAACAAGTCTGTAGGATCATGTTCACACACCACCAAGAAACCTGAAGACACAAAAGAGAATAGTAAAACCAAAAACACTCAGTTTGAAAAAATGTTGCAGTAATCCGCAAGTGCTAGTAAAAGATGTAAAAAACAGGGTATTTGGTTGATACGTTTTTTGCAAAAAATGTATACTAAGCTGCTCTACCAATCTTCACGGTATACCCTTATCAGAGCAGTCCTAACTAATGTATGCAATCCCTATCTGATGTATTTAAAAACCTGATCATCTGTATATAACCTGTGTGAACAGGGTTCAGAGAGGAAAAATCCATGTGTGCATACAGGGTAGAACAGCTATTGTGCAGATAGCCCAAGAGGAGTGGTGGAACTCCCCAGTCTTGTAGACACAAGAGAACAATTATGGAAACAGGAACACATGGGCTACTTGCACAGTGAACAAGTCTGTAGGATCATGTTCACACACCACCAAGAAACCTGAAGACACAAAAGAGAATAGTAAAACCAAAAACACTCAGTTTGAAAAAATGTTGCAGTAATCCGCAAGTGCTAGTAAAAGATGTAAAAAACAGGGTATTTGGTTGATACGTTTTTTGCAAAAAATGTATACTAAGCTGCTCTACCAATCTTCACGGTATACCCTTATCAGAGCAGTCCTAACTAATGTATGCAATCCCTATCTGATGTATTTAAAAACCTGATCATCTGTATATAACCTGTGTGAACAGGGTTCAGAGAGGAAAAATCCATGTGTGCATACAGGGTAGAACAGCTATTGTGCAGATAGCCCAAGAGGAGTGGTGGAACTCCCCAGTCTTGTAGACACAAGAGAACAATTATGGAAACAGGAACACATGGGCTACTTGCACAGTGAACAAGTCTGTAGGATCATGTTCACACACCACCAAGAAACCTGAAGACACAAAAGAGAATAGTAAAACCAAAAACACTCAGTTTGAAAAAATGTTGCAGTAATCCGCAAGTGCTAGTAAAAGATGTAAAAAACAGGGTATTTGGTTGATACGTTTTTTGCAAAAAATGTATACTAAGCTGCTCTACCAATCTTCACGGTATACCCTTATCAGAGCAGTCCTAACTAATGTATGCAATCCCTATCTGATGTATTTAAAAACCTGATCATCTGTATATAACCTGTGTGAACAGGGTTCAGAGAGGAAAAATCCATGTGTGCATACAGGGTAGAACAGCTATTGTGCAGATAGCCCAAGAGGAGTGGTGGAACTCCCCAGTCTTGTAGACACAAGAGAACAATTATGGAAACAGGAACACATGGGCTACTTGCACAGTGAACAAGTCTGTAGGATCATGTTCACACACCACCAAGAAACCTGAAGACACAAAAGAGAATAGTAAAACCAAAAACACTCAGTTTGAAAAAATGTTGCAGTAATCCGCAAGTGCTAGTAAAAGATGTAAAAAACAGGGTATTTGGTTGATACGTTTTTTGCAAAAAATGTATACTAAGCTGCTCTACCAATCTTCACGGTATACCCTTATCAGAGCAGTCCTAACTAATGTATGCAATCCCTATCTGATGTATTTAAAAACCTGATCATCTGTATATAACCTGTGTGAACAGGGTTCAGAGAGGAAAAATCCATGTGTGCATACAGGGTAGAACAGCTATTGTGCAGATAGCCCAAGAGGAGTGGTGGAACTCCCCAGTCTTGTAGACACAAGAGAACAATTATGGAAACAGGAACACATGGGCTACTTGCACAGTGAACAAGTCTGTAGGATCATGTTCACACACCACCAAGAAACCTGAAGACACAAAAGAGAATAGTAAAACCAAAAACACTCAGTTTGAAAAAATGTTGCAGTAATCCGCAAGTGCTAGTAAAAGATGTAAAAAACAGGGTATTTGGTTGATACGTTTTTTGCAAAAAATGTATACTAAGCTGCTCTACCAATCTTCACGGTATACCCTTATCAGAGCAGTCCTAACTAATGTATGCAATCCCTATCTGATGTATTTAAAAACCTGATCATCTGTATATAACCTGTGTGAACAGGGTTCAGAGAGGAAAAATCCATGTGTGCATACAGGGTAGAACAGCTATTGTGCAGATAGCCCAAGAGGAGTGGTGGAACTCCCCAGTCTTGTAGACACAAGAGAACAATTATGGAAACAGGAACACATGGGCTACTTGCACAGTGAACAAGTCTGTAGGATCATGTTCACACACCACCAAGAAACCTGAAGACACAAAAGAGAATAGTAAAACCAAAAACACTCAGTTTGAAAAAATGTTGCAGTAATCCGCAAGTGCTAGTAAAAGATGTAAAAAACAGGGTATTTGGTTGATACGTTTTTTGCAAAAAATGTATACTAAGCTGCTCTACAGGTTATATACAGATGATCAGGTTTTTAAATACATCAGATAGGGATTGCATACATTAGTTAGGACTGCTCTGATAAGGGTATACCGTGAAGATTGGTAGAGCAGCTTAGTATACATTTTTTGCAAAAAACGTATCAACCAAATACCCTGTTTTTTACATCTTTTACTAGCACTTGCGGATTACTGCAACATTTTTTCAAACTGAGTGTTTTTGGTTTTACTATTCTCTTTTGTGTCTTCAGGTTTCTTGGTGGTGTGTGAACATGATCCTACAGACTTGTTCACTGTGCAAGTAGCCCATGTGTTCCTGTTTCCATAATTGTTCTCTTGTGTCTACAAGACTGGGGAGTTCCACCACTCCTCTTGGGCTATCTGCACAATAGCTGTTCTACCCTGTATGCACACATGGATTTTTCCTCTCTGAACCCTGTTCACACAGGTTATATACAGATGATCAGGTTTTTAAATACATCAGATAGGGATTGCATACATTAGTTAGGACTGCTCTGATAAGGGTATACCGTGAAGATTGGTAGAGCAGCTTAGTATACATTTTTTGCAAAAAACGTATCAACCAAATACCCTGTTTTTTACATCTTTTACTAGCACTTGCGGATTACTGCAACATTTTTTCAAACTGAGTGTTTTTGGTTTTACTATTCTCTTTTGTGTCTTCAGGTTTCTTGGTGGTGTGTGAACATGATCCTACAGACTTGTTCACTGTGCAAGTAGCCCATGTGTTCCTGTTTCCATAATTGTTCTCTTGTGTCTACAAGACTGGGGAGTTCCACCACTCCTCTTGGGCTATCTGCACAATAGCTGTTCTACCCTGTATGCACACATGGATTTTTCCTCTCTGAACCCTGTTCACACAGGTTATATACAGATGATCAGGTTTTTAAATACATCAGATAGGGATTGCATACATTAGTTAGGACTGCTCTGATAAGGGTATACCGTGAAGATTGGTAGAGCAGCTTAGTATACATTTTTTGCAAAAAACGTATCAACCAAATACCCTGTTTTTTACATCTTTTACTAGCACTTGCGGATTACTGCAACATTTTTTCAAACTGAGTGTTTTTGGTTTTACTATTCTCTTTTGTGTCTTCAGGTTTCTTGGTGGTGTGTGAACATGATCCTACAGACTTGTTCACTGTGCAAGTAGCCCATGTGTTCCTGTTTCCATAATTGTTCTCTTGTGTCTACAAGACTGGGGAGTTCCACCACTCCTCTTGGGCTATCTGCACAATAGCTGTTCTACCCTGTATGCACACATGGATTTTTCCTCTCTGAACCCTGTTCACACAGGTTATATACAGATGATCAGGTTTTTAAATACATCAGATAGGGATTGCATACATTAGTTAGGACTGCTCTGATAAGGGTATACCGTGAAGATTGGTAGAGCAGCTTAGTATACATTTTTTGCAAAAAACGTATCAACCAAATACCCTGTTTTTTACATCTTTTACTAGCACTTGCGGATTACTGCAACATTTTTTCAAACTGAGTGTTTTTGGTTTTACTATTCTCTTTTGTGTCTTCAGGTTTCTTGGTGGTGTGTGAACATGATCCTACAGACTTGTTCACTGTGCAAGTAGCCCATGTGTTCCTGTTTCCATAATTGTTCTCTTGTGTCTACAAGACTGGGGAGTTCCACCACTCCTCTTGGGCTATCTGCACAATAGCTGTTCTACCCTGTATGCACACATGGATTTTTCCTCTCTGAACCCTGTTCACACAGGTTATATACAGATGATCAGGTTTTTAAATACATCAGATAGGGATTGCATACATTAGTTAGGACTGCTCTGATAAGGGTATACCGTGAAGATTGGTAGAGCAGCTTAGTATACATTTTTTGCAAAAAACGTATCAACCAAATACCCTGTTTTTTACATCTTTTACTAGCACTTGCGGATTACTGCAACATTTTTTCAAACTGAGTGTTTTTGGTTTTACTATTCTCTTTTGTGTCTTCAGGTTTCTTGGTGGTGTGTGAACATGATCCTACAGACTTGTTCACTGTGCAAGTAGCCCATGTGTTCCTGTTTCCATAATTGTTCTCTTGTGTCTACAAGACTGGGGAGTTCCACCACTCCTCTTGGGCTATCTGCACAATAGCTGTTCTACCCTGTATGCACACATGGATTTTTCCTCTCTGAACCCTGTTCACACAGGTTATATACAGATGATCAGGTTTTTAAATACATCAGATAGGGATTGCATACATTAGTTAGGACTGCTCTGATAAGGGTATACCGTGAAGATTGGTAGAGCAGCTTAGTATACATTTTTTGCAAAAAACGTATCAACCAAATACCCTGTTTTTTACATCTTTTACTAGCACTTGCGGATTACTGCAACATTTTTTCAAACTGAGTGTTTTTGGTTTTACTATTCTCTTTTGTGTCTTCAGGTTTCTTGGTGGTGTGTGAACATGATCCTACAGACTTGTTCACTGTGCAAGTAGCCCATGTGTTCCTGTTTCCATAATTGTTCTCTTGTGTCTACAAGACTGGGGAGTTCCACCACTCCTCTTGGGCTATCTGCACAATAGCTGTTCTACCCTGTATGCACACATGGATTTTTCCTCTCTGAACCCTGTTCACACAGGTTATATACAGATGATCAGGTTTTTAAATACATCAGATAGGGATTGCATACATTAGTTAGGACTGCTCTGATAAGGGTATACCGTGAAGATTGGTAGAGCAGCTTAGTATACATTTTTTGCAAAAAACGTATCAACCAAATACCCTGTTTTTTACATCTTTTACTAGCACTTGCGGATTACTGCAACATTTTTTCAAACTGAGTGTTTTTGGTTTTACTATTCTCTTTTGTGTCTTCAGGTTTCTTGGTGGTGTGTGAACATGATCCTACAGACTTGTTCACTGTGCAAGTAGCCCATGTGTTCCTGTTTCCATAATTGTTCTCTTGTGTCTACAAGACTGGGGAGTTCCACCACTCCTCTTGGGCTATCTGCACAATAGCTGTTCTACCCTGTATGCACACATGGATTTTTCCTCTCTGAACCCTGTTCACACAGGTTATATACAGATGATCAGGTTTTTAAATACATCAGATAGGGATTGCATACATTAGTTAGGACTGCTCTGATAAGGGTATACCGTGAAGATTGGTAGAGCAGCTTAGTATACATTTTTTGCAAAAAACGTATCAACCAAATACCCTGTTTTTTACATCTTTTACTAGCACTTGCGGATTACTGCAACATTTTTTCAAACTGAGTGTTTTTGGTTTTACTATTCTCTTTTGTGTCTTCAGGTTTCTTGGTGGTGTGTGAACATGATCCTACAGACTTGTTCACTGTGCAAGTAGCCCATGTGTTCCTGTTTCCATAATTGTTCTCTTGTGTCTACAAGACTGGGGAGTTCCACCACTCCTCTTGGGCTATCTGCACAATAGCTGTTCTACCCTGTATGCACACATGGATTTTTCCTCTCTGAACCCTGTTCACACAGGTTATATACAGATGATCAGGTTTTTAAATACATCAGATAGGGATTGCATACATTAGTTAGGACTGCTCTGATAAGGGTATACCGTGAAGATTGGTAGAGCAGCTTAGTATACATTTTTTGCAAAAAACGTATCAACCAAATACCCTGTTTTTTACATCTTTTACTAGCACTTGCGGATTACTGCAACATTTTTTCAAACTGAGTGTTTTTGGTTTTACTATTCTCTTTTGTGTCTTCAGGTTTCTTGGTGGTGTGTGAACATGATCCTACAGACTTGTTCACTGTGCAAGTAGCCCATGTGTTCCTGTTTCCATAATTGTTCTCTTGTGTCTACAAGACTGGGGAGTTCCACCACTCCTCTTGGGCTATCTGCACAATAGCTGTTCTACCCTGTATGCACACATGGATTTTTCCTCTCTGAACCCTGTTCACACAGGTTATATACAGATGATCAGGTTTTTAAATACATCAGATAGGGATTGCATACATTAGTTAGGACTGCTCTGATAAGGGTATACCGTGAAGATTGGTAGAGCAGCTTAGTATACATTTTTTGCAAAAAACGTATCAACCAAATACCCTGTTTTTTACATCTTTTACTAGCACTTGCGGATTACTGCAACATTTTTTCAAACTGAGTGTTTTTGGTTTTACTATTCTCTTTTGTGTCTTCAGGTTTCTTGGTGGTGTGTGAACATGATCCTACAGACTTGTTCACTGTGCAAGTAGCCCATGTGTTCCTGTTTCCATAATTGTTCTCTTGTGTCTACAAGACTGGGGAGTTCCACCACTCCTCTTGGGCTATCTGCACAATAGCTGTTCTACCCTGTATGCACACATGGATTTTTCCTCTCTGAACCCTGTTCACACAGGTTATATACAGATGATCAGGTTTTTAAATACATCAGATAGGGATTGCATACATTAGTTAGGACTGCTCTGATAAGGGTATACCGTGAAGATTGGTAGAGCAGCTTAGTATACATTTTTTGCAAAAAACGTATCAACCAAATACCCTGTTTTTTACATCTTTTACTAGCACTTGCGGATTACTGCAACATTTTTTCAAACTGAGTGTTTTTGGTTTTACTATTCTCTTTTGTGTCTTCAGGTTTCTTGGTGGTGTGTGAACATGATCCTACAGACTTGTTCACTGTGCAAGTAGCCCATGTGTTCCTGTTTCCATAATTGTTCTCTTGTGTCTACAAGACTGGGGAGTTCCACCACTCCTCTTGGGCTATCTGCACAATAGCTGTTCTACCCTGTATGCACACATGGATTTTTCCTCTCTGAACCCTGTTCACACAGGTTATATACAGATGATCAGGTTTTTAAATACATCAGATAGGGATTGCATACATTAGTTAGGACTGCTCTGATAAGGGTATACCGTGAAGATTGGTAGAGCAGCTTAGTATACATTTTTTGCAAAAAACGTATCAACCAAATACCCTGTTTTTTACATCTTTTACTAGCACTTGCGGATTACTGCAACATTTTTTCAAACTGAGTGTTTTTGGTTTTACTATTCTCTTTTGTGTCTTCAGGTTTCTTGGTGGTGTGTGAACATGATCCTACAGACTTGTTCACTGTGCAAGTAGCCCATGTGTTCCTGTTTCCATAATTGTTCTCTTGTGTCTACAAGACTGGGGAGTTCCACCACTCCTCTTGGGCTATCTGCACAATAGCTGTTCTACCCTGTATGCACACATGGATTTTTCCTCTCTGAACCCTGTTCACACAGGTTATATACAGATGATCAGGTTTTTAAATACATCAGATAGGGATTGCATACATTAGTTAGGACTGCTCTGATAAGGGTATACCGTGAAGATTGGTAGAGCAGCTTAGTATACATTTTTTGCAAAAAACGTATCAACCAAATACCCTGTTTTTTACATCTTTTACTAGCACTTGCGGATTACTGCAACATTTTTTCAAACTGAGTGTTTTTGGTTTTACTATTCTCTTTTGTGTCTTCAGGTTTCTTGGTGGTGTGTGAACATGATCCTACAGACTTGTTCACTGTGCAAGTAGCCCATGTGTTCCTGTTTCCATAATTGTTCTCTTGTGTCTACAAGACTGGGGAGTTCCACCACTCCTCTTGGGCTATCTGCACAATAGCTGTTCTACCCTGTATGCACACATGGATTTTTCCTCTCTGAACCCTGTTCACACAGGTTATATACAGATGATCAGGTTTTTAAATACATCAGATAGGGATTGCATACATTAGTTAGGACTGCTCTGATAAGGGTATACCGTGAAGATTGGTAGAGCAGCTTAGTATACATTTTTTGCAAAAAACGTATCAACCAAATACCCTGTTTTTTACATCTTTTACTAGCACTTGCGGATTACTGCAACATTTTTTCAAACTGAGTGTTTTTGGTTTTACTATTCTCTTTTGTGTCTTCAGGTTTCTTGGTGGTGTGTGAACATGATCCTACAGACTTGTTCACTGTGCAAGTAGCCCATGTGTTCCTGTTTCCATAATTGTTCTCTTGTGTCTACAAGACTGGGGAGTTCCACCACTCCTCTTGGGCTATCTGCACAATAGCTGTTCTACCCTGTATGCACACATGGATTTTTCCTCTCTGAACCCTGTTCACACAGGTTATATACAGATGATCAGGTTTTTAAATACATCAGATAGGGATTGCATACATTAGTTAGGACTGCTCTGATAAGGGTATACCGTGAAGATTGGTAGAGCAGCTTAGTATACATTTTTTGCAAAAAACGTATCAACCAAATACCCTGTTTTTTACATCTTTTACTAGCACTTGCGGATTACTGCAACATTTTTTCAAACTGAGTGTTTTTGGTTTTACTATTCTCTTTTGTGTCTTCAGGTTTCTTGGTGGTGTGTGAACATGATCCTACAGACTTGTTCACTGTGCAAGTAGCCCATGTGTTCCTGTTTCCATAATTGTTCTCTTGTGTCTACAAGACTGGGGAGTTCCACCACTCCTCTTGGGCTATCTGCACAATAGCTGTTCTACCCTGTATGCACACATGGATTTTTCCTCTCTGAACCCTGTTCACACAGGTTATATACAGATGATCAGGTTTTTAAATACATCAGATAGGGATTGCATACATTAGTTAGGACTGCTCTGATAAGGGTATACCGTGAAGATTGGTAGAGCAGCTTAGTATACATTTTTTGCAAAAAACGTATCAACCAAATACCCTGTTTTTTACATCTTTTACTAGCACTTGCGGATTACTGCAACATTTTTTCAAACTGAGTGTTTTTGGTTTTACTATTCTCTTTTGTGTCTTCAGGTTTCTTGGTGGTGTGTGAACATGATCCTACAGACTTGTTCACTGTGCAAGTAGCCCATGTGTTCCTGTTTCCATAATTGTTCTCTTGTGTCTACAAGACTGGGGAGTTCCACCACTCCTCTTGGGCTATCTGCACAATAGCTGTTCTACCCTGTATGCACACATGGATTTTTCCTCTCTGAACCCTGTTCACACAGGTTATATACAGATGATCAGGTTTTTAAATACATCAGATAGGGATTGCATACATTAGTTAGGACTGCTCTGATAAGGGTATACCGTGAAGATTGGTAGAGCAGCTTAGTATACATTTTTTGCAAAAAACGTATCAACCAAATACCCTGTTTTTTACATCTTTTACTAGCACTTGCGGATTACTGCAACATTTTTTCAAACTGAGTGTTTTTGGTTTTACTATTCTCTTTTGTGTCTTCAGGTTTCTTGGTGGTGTGTGAACATGATCCTACAGACTTGTTCACTGTGCAAGTAGCCCATGTGTTCCTGTTTCCATAATTGTTCTCTTGTGTCTACAAGACTGGGGAGTTCCACCACTCCTCTTGGGCTATCTGCACAATAGCTGTTCTACCCTGTATGCACACATGGATTTTTCCTCTCTGAACCCTGTTCACACAGGTTATATACAGATGATCAGGTTTTTAAATACATCAGATAGGGATTGCATACATTAGTTAGGACTGCTCTGATAAGGGTATACCGTGAAGATTGGTAGAGCAGCTTAGTATACATTTTTTGCAAAAAACGTATCAACCAAATACCCTGTTTTTTACATCTTTTACTAGCACTTGCGGATTACTGCAACATTTTTTCAAACTGAGTGTTTTTGGTTTTACTATTCTCTTTTGTGTCTTCAGGTTTCTTGGTGGTGTGTGAACATGATCCTACAGACTTGTTCACTGTGCAAGTAGCCCATGTGTTCCTGTTTCCATAATTGTTCTCTTGTGTCTACAAGACTGGGGAGTTCCACCACTCCTCTTGGGCTATCTGCACAATAGCTGTTCTACCCTGTATGCACACATGGATTTTTCCTCTCTGAACCCTGTTCACACAGGTTATATACAGATGATCAGGTTTTTAAATACATCAGATAGGGATTGCATACATTAGTTAGGACTGCTCTGATAAGGGTATACCGTGAAGATTGGTAGAGCAGCTTAGTATACATTTTTTGCAAAAAACGTATCAACCAAATACCCTGTTTTTTACATCTTTTACTAGCACTTGCGGATTACTGCAACATTTTTTCAAACTGAGTGTTTTTGG
The DNA here is from genome assembly GCF_032444005.1 of Ranitomeya imitator. Taxonomy (NCBI): domain Eukaryota; kingdom Metazoa; phylum Chordata; class Amphibia; order Anura; family Dendrobatidae; genus Ranitomeya; species Ranitomeya imitator. The sequence goes on along the minus strand of NC_091282.1, from coordinate 509,618,133 downwards.
TTTTACTATTCTCTTTTGTGTCTTCCTTAAGCAGAGGTCAGAATCTGAAAAGTCTCAATACTAGTTGCATGCATAGACATTTAACCACCATGCATTTGAAAGCTTGGACTAACTACCAAACGTCCCTTAAGGTTGTTGCACCCTCGGCCAATGAAGCTAGTCATCAACGCAACATCCCTTCCGGCAGTGTAGGACCACCATTTAGCGCACCACCTGCTGTATCTGTGCAGGTATCTTTGCCAGGCCAAAGCAGTCAGGGTCAGGGAATCACCAGTTTCGTAGTAGGAAACACTGCATCTAGGGCACCGGCGGCAACAATACCATCTCCCACCGTCTCTCAGTCTGCCATGTCCACCGGCACCCCCGCTAGTTCCACGATCTCCAGCTCTCCAGTCCAGCTCACCCTACATGAGACTATGGTTAGAAAAAGGAAATACTTAGCCTCGCATCCGCGTACACAGGGTTTGAACGCCCACATAGCTAGACTAATCTCGTTAGAGATGATGCCCTACCGGTTAGTTGAAAGCGAAGCTTTCAAAGACCTGATGGACTACGCTGTACCACGCTACGAGCTACCCAGTCGACACTTTTTTTCCAGAAAAGCCATCCCAGCCCTCCACCAGCATGTTAAAGAGCGCATCGTCCATGCACTCAGGCAATCTGTGAGCACAAAGGTGCACCTGACAACAGATGCATGGACCAGTAGGCATGGCCAGGGACGTTACGTGTCCATCACGGCACACTGGGTAAATGTGGTGGATTCAGGGTCCACAGGGGACAGCAAGTTTGGGACAGTTCTGCCTAGCCCACGGTCTAGTAAACAGTTGTCTGTAGCCGTTCGCACCCCCTCCTCCTCCTCCTCCTCGTCCTCCTGCAGAAGCAAGAGCTCGTCCACAGACCGCAGTCGCACAAACACTCCATCCGCACCTGCCACTGTTGCACACCAGGTCTCCCATTATGGGGCAGCTACTGGCATACGTCAGCAGGCTGTATTGGCTATGAAGTGTTTGGGCGACAATAGACACACCGCGGAAGTTCTGTCCGAGTTCTTGCAGCAAGAAACGCAGTCGTGGCTGGGCACTGTAGATCTTGAGGCAGGCAAGGTAGTGAGTGATAACGGAAGGAATTTCATGGCTGCCATCTCCCTTTCCCAACTGAAACACATTCCTTGCCTGGCTCACACCTTAAACCTGGTGGTGCAGTGCTTCCTGAAAAGTTATCCGGGGTTATCCGACCTGCTCCTCAAAGTGCGTGGACTTTGCGCACATATCCGCCGTTCGCCTGTACACTCCAGCCGTATGCAGACCTATCAGCGTTCTTTGAACCTTCCCCAGCATCGCCTAATCATAGACGTTGCAACAAGGTGGAACTCAACACTGCACATGCTTCAGAGACTGTGCGAACAGAGGCGGGCTGTTATGTTTTTGTGGGAGGATACACATACACGGGCAGGCAGTAGGATGGCAGACATGGAGTTGTCAGGTGTGCAGTGGTCGAAGATTCAAGACATGTGTCAAGTCCTTCAGTGTTTTGAGGAATGCACACGGCTGGTTAGTGCAGACAACGCCATAATAAGCATGAGCATCCCCCTAATGCGTCTGCTGATGCAAAGTTTGACGCACATAAAGGATCAGGCGTCTGCACCAGAGGAAGAGGAAAGCCTTGATGACAGTCAGCGATTGTCTGGTCAGGGCAGTGTACATGACGAGGTACCGGGCGAAGAGGAGGTGGAGGATGAGGAGGATGATGGGGATGAGTATATTTTTAATGAGGAAGCTTTCCCGGGGGCACGGGAAATTGGTGGCGTGGCAAGGCCGGGTTCTGGTTTTTTGAGGGACACAAGTGACGTAGATTTGCCTGCAACTGCCCCTCAACCAAGCACAACCGCAGATTTGACAACGGGAACTTTGGCCCACATGGCGGATTATGCCTTGCGTATCCTCAAAAGGGACACACGCATTACAAAAATGATGAACGATGACGATTACTGGTTGGCCTGCCTCCTTGATCCTCGCTATAAAGGCAAATTGCAAAATATTATGCCACATGAGAACTTGGAACTAATATTAGCAACAAAACAATCAACTCTTGTTGACCGTTTGCTTCTGGCATTCCCTGCACACAGCGCCCGTGATCGTTCTCACACGAGCTCCAGGGGCCAGCAGACCAGAGGTGTTAGAGGGGCAGAAATCAGAAGTGGCGTTGGACAGAGGGGTTTTCTGACCAGGTTGTGGAGTGATTTTTCTATGACCGCAGACAGGACAGGTACTGCAGCATCAATTCAAAGTGACAGGAGACAACATTTGTCCAGTATGGTTACAAACTATTTTTCATCCCTTATCGACGTTCTCCCTCAACCGTCATTCCCATTTGATTACTGGGCATCCAAATTAGACACCTGGCCAGAATTGGCAGAATATGCATTGCAGGAGCTTGCTTGCCCGGCAGCTAGTGTCCTATCAGAAAGAGTATTCAGTGCTGCAGGTTCAATACTAACAGAAAAAAGGACTCGTCTGGCTACCCAAAATGTAGATGATCTAACCTTCATTAAAATGAACCACAACTGGATTTCAAAATCTTTTGCCCCACCCTGCCCGGCTGACACCTAGCTTTCCTATGAAAAGGTCTTGCCTGTGGACTATTCTGAATGACTTTTCCAATCTCGTAATTTTCTTCACCTGATTGTCCAGCATACGACATGTTTCCACCTCACGAAATGGCCAAACTCCCCACACGGGGCCGTGCTATCGCCACTTTGCGCTTGGACCCTTGAGAGTGCTGTTTGTCTGAAGAGGTGGGTGTGGCCGCTTTTGGTCGACGGCACTGCCACTGGGTCCCTCATAGTACAATAAAGTGTCTCTGGCGGTGGTGGTGCGCACCCAACGTCAGACACACCGTTGTAATATGAGGGGCCCTGTGCCTGTACCGCCGGCCACAAGACAGTTCCCCCCCCCAGCTCAAACAGTGCTCTACCACTAGCAAAATTATCTCTCACAGCTTCACCAATGTGTAGTCTAGCCGCTGACATCCTTCAATGCCTGGCACTGACAATACCATTGTTTTGACATTTTTGTTATGTTAGGCCTTCGAAGCCTGTCTGCGGTCCCTTCTTTCTACAACTACTACACTGACCAGGCCACTGCTGGCCGTGTTACCCTGGAACCAATTTAAAAGTGCCTACAGTCAGCCCAATTTTGTTATGTTAGGCCTTCGAAGACTGTCTGCCGTCACTCCTTCCACTAGACTTCCACTGACCATACACTGCTGCCCATGTACCCCTGGAACCAATTTAAAGTGCCTACAGCCAGCCCAATTTTGTTATGTTAGGCCTTCGAAGCCTGTCTGCGGTCACTCCTTCCACTAGACTTCCACTGACCAGACCACTGCTGCCCGTGTACCCCTGGAACCAATTTAAAAGTGCCTACAGCCAGCCCAAGTTTGTTATGTTAGGCCTTGGAAGCCTGTCTGCGGTCACTCCTTCCACTAGACTTCCACTGACCAGACCACTGCTGCCCGTGTACCCCTGGAACCAATTTAAAAGTGCCTACAGCCAGCCCAAGTTTGTTATGTTAGGCCTTGGAAGCCTGTCTGCGGTCACTCCTTCCACTAGACTTCCACTGACCAGACCACTGCTGCCCGTGTACCCCTGGAACCAATTTAAAAGTGCCTACAGCCAGCCCAAGTTTGTTATGTTAGGCCTTGGAAGCCTGTCTGCGGTCACTCCTTCCACTAGACTTCCACTGACCAGACCACTGCTGCCCGTGTACCCCTGGAACCAATTTAAAATTGCCTACAGCCATGTGTTATTATTTTAGGCCTTCGATGCCTGTCTGCGGTCACTCCTTCCACTAGGCCTCCACTGACCACACCACTGCTGCCCGTGTACCCCTGGAACCAATTTAAAATTGCCTACAGCCAGCCCAATTTTTTTATTTTAGGCCTTCGATGCCTGTCTGCGGTCCATTCTTTCAACTACTACTACACTGACCAGGTCACTGCTGTCCGTGTACCCCTGGAACCAATTTAAAATTGCCTACAGCCATGTGTTATTATTTTAGGCCTTCGATGCCTGTCTGCGGTCACTCCTTCCACTAGGCCTCCACTGACCACACCACTGCTGCCCGTGTACCCCTGGAACCAATTTAAAATTGCCTACAGCCAGCCCAATTTTTTTATTTTAGGCCTTCGATGCCTGTCTGCGGTCCATTCTTTCAACTACTACTACACTGACCAGGTCACTGCTGTCCGTGTACCCCTGGAACCAATTTAAAATTGCCTACAGCCATGTGTTATTATTTTAGGCCTTCGATGCCTGTCTGCGGTCACTCCTTCCACTAGGCCTCCACTGACCACACCACTGCTGTCCGTGTACCCCTGGAACCAATTTAAAATTGCCTACAGCCATGTGTTATTATTTTAGGCCTTCGATGCCTGTCTGCGGTCACTCCTTCCACTAGGCCTCCACTGACCACACCACTGCTGTCCGTGTACCCCTGGAACCAATTTAAAATTGCCTACAGCCAGCCCAATTTTTTTATTTTAGGCCTTCGATGCCTGTCTGCGGTCCATTCTTTCAACTACTACTACACTGACCAGGTCACTGCTGTCCGTGTACCCCTGGAACCAATTTAAAATTGCCTACAGCCATGTGTTATTATTTTAGGCCTTCGATGCCTGTCTGCGGTCACTCCTTCCACTAGGCCTCCACTGACCACACCACTGCTGTCCGTGTACCCCTGGAACCAATTTAAAATTGCCTACAGCCATGTGTTATTATTTTAGGCCTTCGATGCCTGTCTGCGGTCACTCCTTCCACTAGGCCTCCACTGACCACACCACTGCTGCCCGTGTACCCCTGGAACCAATTTAAAATTGCCTACAGCCAGCCCAATTTTTTTATTTTAGGCCTTCGATGCCTGTCTGCGGTCCATTCTTTCAACTACTACTACACTGACCAGGTCACTGCTGTCCGTGTACCCCTGGAACCAATTTAAAATTGCCTACAGCCATGTGTTATTATTTTAGGCCTTCGATGCCTGTCTGCGGTCACTCCTTCCACTAGGCCTCCACTGACCACACCACTGCTGTCCGTGTACCCCTGGAACCAATTTAAAATTGCCTACAGCCATGTGTTATTATTTTAGGCCTTCGATGCCTGTCTGCGGTCACTCCTTCCACTAGGCCTCCACTGACCACAACACTGCTGTCCGTGTACCCCTGGAACCAATTTAAAATTGCCTACAGCCAGCCCAATTTTTTTATTTTAGGCCTTCGATGCCTGTCTGCGGTCCATTCTTTCAACTACTACTACACTGACCAGGTCACTGCTGTCCGTGTACCCCTGTAACCAATTTAAAATTGCCTACAGCCATGTGTTATTATTTTAGGCATTCGATGCCTGTCTGCGGTCCATTTTTTCAACTACTACTACACTGACCAGGTCACTGCTGCCCGTGTACCCCTGGAACCAATTTAAAATTGCCTACAGCCATGTGTTATTATTTTAGGCCTTCGATGCCTGTCTGCGGTCACTCCTTCCACTAGGCCTCCACTGACCACACCACTGCTGCCCGTGTACCCCTGGAACCAATTTAAAATTGCCTACAGCCAGCCCAATTTTTTTATTTTAGGCCTTCGATGCCTGTCTGCGGTCCATTCTTTCAACTACTACTACACTGACCAGGTCACTGCTGCCCGTGTACCCCTGGAACCAATTTAAAATTGCCTACAGCCATGTGTTATTATTTTAGGCCTTCGATGCCTGTCTGCGGTCACTCCTTCCACTAGGCCTCCACTGACCACACCACTGCTGTCCGTGTACCCCTGGAACCAATTTAAAATTGCCTACAGCCATGTGTTATTATTTTAGGCCTTCGATGCCTGTCTGCGGTCCATTCTTTCAACTACTACTACACTGACCAGGGCACTGCTGGCCGTGTACCCCTGGAACCAACATCAGAAAATATAAAAATAAGTATTTTGCTTATAAAAAAGAAAATACTGGTGAGATATCAAATGCAGACATTTTAACATTAAAAACAAACACACAACTCTAATCTGGTACAGTACTAAAAATGGCCACCAGCTACAATTACTTTCTCCTGCAAGTAGTTAACTGAAAGTTTTTTTAAATTGAAAACACACATATGGCATCCACCGAGTGTTGTCCTGTCGCGTCTTCTTTATATTATTGCCGAGAAGATGCAAAATAATGAAAATAATAAAATCATTAATTACCAAAATAATAGAGAAAGTCAACACCACATTGCAAATAAACATTCATTCCAAATAAAGAAGCAGGGCGCGTCCGAGGGTGAGTATATACCTAATAAGAATATAATCACCCTCGGACGCGCAATGCTTATTTCCAACAGCCTTCCTTCCTAAGAATCAGCCCTTCCGTCGTGTAGAGAGACGTTGTGTTACACTCCAAGGTGTTCCCCAGGTTGCCTTTCCTGAGCTTCGATCTTCCGGCTCTCGTTTAGTAGTTCTTGGAAACTACTCTGCATTAGGCCTTCAAATTGGGTATGGGGTGTAGAGAGATGGTGTGTTCCACTCCAAGGTGTTCCCCAGGTTGCCTTTCCTGAGCTTCGATCTTCCGGCTCTCGTTTAGTAGTTGTTGGAAACTACGCTGCATTAGGCCTTCAAATTGGGTATGGGGTGTAGCGAGAGGGTGTGTTACACTCCAAGGTGTTCCCCAGGTTGCCTTTCCTGAGCTTCGATCTTCCGGCTCTCGTTTAGTAGTTCTTGGAAACTACACTGCATTAGGCCTTCAAATTGGGTATGGGGTGTAGAGAGAGGGTGTGTTACACTCTAAGGTGTTCCCCAGGTTTCCTTGCCATTGCTTCGGTCTTCCGACTCTCGTTTAGTAGTTGTAGAAAAGTACACTGCATTAGGCCATACAAAATGGGTATGGGGTGGAGAGAGATGGTGTGTTACACTCCAAGGTGTTCCCCAGGTTGCCTTTCCTGAGCTTCTATCTTCAGGCTCTCATTAAATTGTGGTTAAATGGAACAACTGCATTTGGCGTACTAGTTGGTTTGGGGCCTACTATCGGTGTCTGCCACTCCTTGCTGTTCTCCTCCACTGAACAAAGCTGTGCCGCCTGTTTACTACGGTTGCCAATTTTGAACTGCATTTCGACTACTTACTGATTTGGCCCTACTCTCTGTGTCAGCCTCTCATTCCAGTTGTCCTCCACTGCAATGCCCCCTGGTTATTCCTGTGTTACCAATTTTGAACTGCATTTAGCCCACTTTCTTCTTTGGGCCTATATCTGTGTTTCCACTTCATCGTGCCCATTGCCCAGCCAGTGATAGATGAGTCTGCTGGTACATTGACCCATAACGCAACATTCCCCGTGCACGCTACACAACAACATTGTGACCCTGCTGAAAGTCAGGTTGCTCTTCCCGCATACCATACCACCTTACACGGGGACAAAGAGGAAGGTGCAGATGAAAGTGCAGGTTCCTTCATCAGGTGGGGGGAGGAATACTAGTTGGCGACGTCACTGGCACAGGGCCTCTCATAGTACGCAAAAGTGTTGCTGCCGGTGGGAGGCGCCCCCGCCGTGCAAACACACCGCTGTACTTTGAGGGGCCCTGTGCCAGTGCCAATGCCAACGAGTGGGCCCCCCCTGCTTGCTCAGGTTCACAGCACTTGCAAAGTTGAAATACTTACCTCTCCCTGCTCCACTGCCGTGACGTGGTCCAGATTTCCTGGGCCCACTAATTACTTGAACCAGCCCTACCCCCCACAACTTTAGCCAAATGACCCCCAATTTCAAATGCCTTCCAATTATTATAAGGTAAATTACGCTTGACAAGCTTCATTAAGAAGAATGGATGGTTTTGACATTAAAATGGCCACTCTAGGTGTTTTCCTGGCCCCCACTCACTGCCGACTATGCTGCCCCATTGACTTGCATTGGGTTTCGTGTTTCGGTCGATCCCGACTTTACGTCATAATCGGCCGATTTCACTCGACCCGACTTTGGACATAGTCGGGTTTCGCAAAACCCGGCTCGACTCTAAAAAGGTCAAGGTCGCTCAACTCTACTACCCACCACAACTTTAGCCAAATGACCCCCAATTTCAAATGCCTTCCAATTATTATAAGGTAAATTACGCTTGACAAGCTTCATTAAGAAGAATGGATGGTTTTGACATTAAAATGGGCACTCTAGGTGTTTTCCTGGCCCCCACTCACTGCCGACTATGCTGCCCCATTGACTTGCATTGGGTTTCGTGTTTCGGTCGATCCCGACTTTACGTCATAATCGGGCGATTTCACTCGACCCGACTTTTGAGATAGTCGGGTTTCGCGAAACCCGGCTCGACTCTAAAAAGGTCAAGGTCGCTCAACTCTAGTTAGTACCTAGTAGCATCCCCTTCTGCGAGTATCACAACTTGTAAATGTTTTTTGTAGCCAGCCAAGCCTTTCATTTCTTGTTTAAGGGATTTTCATCCATTCTTCCCTGGAAAATTCTTCCAGTTCTGTGAGACTCCTGAGTCGTCTTGTATTCATTGCTATTTTGAAGTCTAGCTACAGATTTTCAATGATGTTCAGACTAGATGATTGTGAGGGCCATTGTTAAGCTTGCTCCTTTTGAAGTCGTCTATTCTGAATTTTAACATGTGTTTAGGATCATTATCCATTTGTAGAAGCCATCCTCTTTTCAGCTCTTTTCAGCTTCAGCTTTTTTACAGATGGTATTAGGTTTGCATCATGCTTAATGGTTGACGAGATGTTCTTTTCCTGAAATTATGTGCACTATATTCACCACAGACACGTTAGATCATTGTGGCCAGAGTTCTATTTTAGCCTCATTGGTCAACAGGACTTGTTTACAAAATGCATCAGGCTTGTTTAGATGTTCTTTTGCGTACATCTGTCGCTGAATTTTATGGTTAGGACACAGGAAAGGTTTTCTTCTGATGACTCTTCCATGAAGGCCAAATTTGTGCAGGTGACTCTGAACAGTAGAACAATGTACTACAACTCCAGAGTCTGTTAAATCTTTCTGAAGGTCTTTTGCAGTCAAGCGGGGGTTCTGATTTGCCTATATAGCAATCCCAAGAGCAGCTCTCATTGATATTTTGCTTGGTATTCCAGATCTTATGTTGACCTCCACTGTTCCTGTTAAATGCCATTTTTTAATTGCATTTCAACCTAAGGAAAGGGCAACTTGAAAACATTTTGCTATCTTCTTATAGCCTTCTCCTGCTTTTCGAGTCTTCATCATTTTTCTTTTCAGAGTGATAGACAGCTGCTTAGAAAAACCAAGTGCTGCTGTTTTTTGGCACAAGGTTAGAGGAGTTTGGATTTTTATAGAGCTGGGAAATTTGCATCACCTGGCATTTCCTAATGATGATGATGATGAACAAGACATAACTCTAACAGGCTAATTAAGGTCTGAAACATTGGTCAAAGGTATCTAAGCACACAAGTCTCCAAGGGTGCCCAACATTTTGCATTGGCCCACTTTCCTTTTTTGTCATCTTTAAAATATAAAAACTGATAATATATATTTTTGTTTAAAATACAAAGGAAATGTGTAATCTTTAACTTTAACCCTTTTAAGAGATCATTTCATCCTCAACTTGCATAACTGTTCACAATAACTGTAATTTTGACTGGGGGTTCCCAAACTTTTACATGCCACTGCATATAAAAAGAAAAAAAAAGAATAGTAGGTGTTAGCATTGAGTATGAAAATCCAGTAAGATTCTCATTTAGAAATGAGTCAACCTCACACATTTGATCATAATGGGAGTTTGATTGTCATGATCTTTACTCACATAGGACTATTGCCATGCAGAGTCACAGACTGGGCTTTCATTGTGACAGCCTTATTCTAATTCTGTGATAGAGTGACAGATATAATAAGTATTGTGTTTCTTGGAGAAGTAAATAAATTCCTTCTGTCAGAGAAAGCAAGGAAGGGATCAGAATTTAATTGGAACGTCCAGTACCCTCATCATTTGACGAGACATCGACATTTGAATTTCCACTGCTGCGGGTGAGCTGTTCCATTATTTTATATTCAGTTTGTTTATAGTAGCTTAGGTGACAGATGCAATCAAGAACTAAGAATTTTACATAAGGTAATGCAGGAAAGACACAAAATATGTGTCTTCCGCTACTATATGTCCTAACGAACAGAAGACACTATCAAAATCAGTATAATAATTAACCAAAAAAGTGTACTCTTTAGGTAATGTTATTTACAATGTTTCAAGAGGGAAAAAAAACTGAAAATACTACATATTTAACTCTAAACACAACTGCCTGGTTTGTACAGGTGCCATATTAATGCATTGGGAGCTAATAAAGAAATGTCATTCACCCAAGACCTTTAAAGGAGTTGCCCAGGCTTAGAGAGCAAGTCTGTAGTCACTTGTGAATCCTCACAGTGTGCACAATGCTAGCTGTCATGATTCTCCAGTGCCGGCACAGGTTATGGTTAGTGCATAACCACAGGTATGTGATTCTTATACATGTGTATTAAGCGCAGTCAGACACATCAAGTCAAAATGAGGCTGGAAGTATATAAATCGCAACCTTGTGGTCACATGACTGCCCACTCCAGCACTGGCACCAGAGAATCCTGACAGCGAGCACTGTGTGCACTGAGAGGACTCACAAATCTGCAGTCAAATAGAGTGACTACAGACTTGAACTCAAAGCCTGAACAATCCATTTATCTATAGAGTAGTGAAGATGCCATGACCACCTCTCTGGAAGACCCCCCACATTCATGTAATATATGGACAGCCTATTGTTTTCAGTAAGTACTATGTAACACATTATGATTCATCTAGTTGTGCTTCAGGGTTATCACACAATTTCTAGCAGCTTTATCTACTTATTACAGTTGATCATTAGTGACCAAGCAACATGACACAAGACAGCCCTTTTTATTCAAATGAAGCCCAAATAAATTACTTTAGATCCCACATTAGAGATTTTACATCTGCACTAGATCAAAGGTTTGAACAGCCCTCCTGTTATGACAGATTCACATTAATGCATCCACTGTGCAATGCTATATAATACTGCCAACAGCTGAATAGCTATGCGTGGGGCTCAAAAGCTGAATGTGGTTTTCAAGCTATAGACCGCAAAATACTACAGTGATTTTTATTTGTGGCCCCTTTTAAAGTGTTAACATATTTGCATGTATGTTATGGCTGGCAATCAGGCAACACAGCTTGCAGTAATCAGCGCACATACAGAGATCTGGCAATAACCAAAAACAATAGGACGAGCTCTGAGACGTGGAATCTCTGTAGACTGCAGTACCTGATCTATCCTCACACAACTATAAGCAGCAGTGGATTGCGCCTATCACTACCTATGCAACTCAGCACTGCCTGAGGAGCTGACTAGCCTGAAGATAGAAATACAAGCCTGACTTACCTCAGAGAAATACCCCAAAGGAATAGGCAGCCCCCCACATATAATGACTGTTAGCAAGATGAAAAGACAAACGTAGGAATGAAATAGATTCAGCAAAGTGAGGCCCGATATTCTAGACAGAGCGAGGATAGCAAAGAGAACTATGCAGTCTACAAAAAAACCCTAAAACGAAAACCACGCAAAGGGGCAAAAAGACCCACCGTGCCGAACTAACAGCACGGCGGTGCACCCCTTTGCTTCTCAGAGCTTCCAGCAAAAGTTAATAGCAAGCTGGACAGAAAAAACAGAAAACAAACTAGAAGCACTTATCTAGCAGAGCAGCAGGCCCAAGGAAAGATGCAGTAGCTCAGATCCAACACTGGAACATTGACAAGGAGCAAGGAAGACAGACTCAGGTGGAGCTAAATAGCAAGGCAGCCAACGAGCTCACCAAAACACCTGAGGGAGGAAGCCCAGAGACTGCAATACCACTTGTGACCACAGAAGTGAACTCAGCCACAGAATTCACAACAGTACCCCCCCCTTGAGGAGGGGTCACCGAACCCTCACCAGAACCCCCAGGCCGACCAGGATGAGCCACATGAAAGGCACGAACAAGATCTGGGGCATGGACATCAGAGGCAAAAACCCAGGAATTATCTTCCTGAGCATAACCCTTCCATTTGACCAGATACTGGAGTTTCCGTCTAGAGACACGAGAATCCAAAATCTCCCTCCACAATATACTCCAATTCCCCCTCCACCAAAACAGGGGCAGGAGGCTCCACAGATGGAACCATAGGTGCCACGTATCTCCTCAACAACGACCTATGGAATACATTATGTATGGAAAAGGAGTCTGGGAGGGTCAGACGAAAAGACACCGGATTGAGAATCTCAGAAATCCTATACGGACCAATAAAACGAGGTTTAAATTTAGGAGAGAAAACCTTCATAGGAATATAACGAGAAGATAACCAAACCAGATCCCCAACACGAAGTCGGGGTCCCACACGGCGTCTGCGATTAGCGAAAAGCTGAGCCTTCTCCTGGGACAAGGTCAAATTGTCCACTACCTGAGTCCAGATCTGCTGCAACCTGTCCACCACAGAATCCACACCAGGACAGTCCGAAGACTCAACCTGTCCTGAAGAGAAACGAGGATGGAACCCAGAATTGCAGAAAAATGGAGAGACCAAGGTAGCCGAGCTGGCCCGATTATTAAGGGCGAACTCAGCCAACGGCAAAAATGACACCCAATCATCCTGGTCAGCGGAAACAAAACATCTCAGATATGTTTCCAAGGTCTGATTGGTTCGTTCGGTCTGGCCATTAGTCTGAGGATGGAAGGCCGAGGAGAAAGATAGATCAATGCCCATCCTACCACAAAAGGCTCGCCAGAACCTCGAGACAAACTGGGAACCTCTGTCAGAAACAATATTCTCAGGAATGCCATGTAAACGAACCACATGCTGGAAGAACAAAGGCACCAAATCAGAGGAGGAAGGCAATTTAACCAAGGGCACCAGATGGACCATTTTAGAAAAGCGATCACAGACCACCCAAATGACCGACATTTTTTGAGAAACGGGAAGGTCAGAAATGAAATCCATCGAAATATGTGTCCAAGGCCTCTTCGGGACCGGCAAGGGCAAAAGCAACCCACTGGCACGTGAACAGCAGGGCTTAGCCCTAGCACAAATTCCACAGGACTGCACAAAAGCACGCACATCCCGTGACAGAGACGGCCACCAGAAGGATCTAGCAACCAACTCCCTGGTACCAAAGATTCCTGGATGACCGGCCAGCACCGAACAATGAAGTTCAGAGATAACTTTACTAGTCCACCTATCAGGGACGAACAGTTTCTCGGCCGGACAACGATCAGGTTTATTAGCCTGAAATTTCTGCAACACTCTCCGCAAATCAGGGGAGATGGCAGACACAATGACTCCTTCCTTGAGGATACTCGCCGGCTCAGATAACCCCGGAGAGTCGGGCACAAAACTCCTAGACAGAGCATCCGCCTTCACATTTTTAGAGCCCGGAAGGTATGAAATCACAAAATCAAAACGAGCAAAAAATAACGACCAACGGGCCTGTCTAGGATTCAAGCGCTTGGCAGACTCAAGATAAGTAAGGTTCTTATGATCAGTCAAAACCACCACGCGATGCTTAGCACCCTCAAGCCAATGACGCCACTCCTCGAATGCCCACTTCATGGCCAGCAACTCTCGGTTGCCCACATCATAATTACGCTCAGCAGCAGAAAATTTCCTGGAAAAGAAAGCACATGGTTTGAACACTGAGCAACCAGAACCTCTCTGTGACAAAACCGCCCCTGCACCAATCTCAGAAGCATCAACCTCGACCTGGAACGGAAGAGAAACATCAGGTTGACACAACACAGGGGCACAGCAAAAACGACGCTTCAACTCCTGAAAAGCTTCCACGGCAGCAGAAGACCAATTAACCAAATCAGCACCCTTCTTGGTCAAATCGGTCAATGGTCTGGCAATGCTAGAAAAATTACAGATGAAGCGACGATAAAAATTAGCAAAGCCCAGGAATTTCTGCAGACTTTTTAGAGATGTCGGCTGAGTCCAATCCTGGATGGCCTGAACCTTAACCGGATCCATCTCGATAGTAGAAGGGGAAAAGATGAACCCCAAAAATGAAACTTTCTGCACACCGAAGAGACACTTTGATCCCTTCACGAACAAGGAATTAGCACGCAGTACCTGGAAAACCATTCTGACTTGCTTCACATGAGACTCCCAATCATCTGAGAAGATCAAAATGTCATCCAAGTAAACAATCAAGAATTTATCCAGATACTCACGGAAAATGTCATGCATAAAAGACTGAAAAACAGATGGAGCATTGGCAAGTCCGAACGGCATCACCAGATACTCAAAATGACCCTCGGGCGTATTAAATGCCGTTTTCCATTCATCTCCCTGCCTGATTCTCACCAGATTATACGCACCACGAAGATCAATCTTAGTAAACCAACTAGCCCCCTTAATCCGAGCAAACAAGTCAGAAATCAATGGCAAGGGATACTGAAACTTAACAGTGATCTTATTAAGAAGGCGGTAATCAATACACGGTCTTAGCGAACCATCCTTCTTGGCTACAAAAAAGAACCCTGCTCCCAATGGTGACGACGATGGGCGAATATGTCCCTTCTCCAGGGACTCCTTCACATAACTGCGCATAGCGGTGTGTTCAGGTACGGACAAATTAAATAAACGACCCTTAGGGAATTTACTACCAGGAATCAAATCGATAGCACAATCACAATTCCTATGCGGAGGTAGGGCATCAGACTTGGACTCTTCAAATACATCCTGAAAGTCCGACAAGAACTCTGGGATGTCAGAAGGAATGGATGACGAAATAGACAAAAATGGAACATCACCATGTACTCCCTGACAACCCCAGCTGGTTACCGACATAGAGTTCCAATCCAATACTGGATTATGGGTTTGTAGCCATGGCAACCCCAACACGACCACATCATGCAAATTATGCAGTACCAGAAAGCGAATAACTTCCTGATGTGCAGGAGCAATGCACATGGTCAGCTGGACCCAGTACTGAGGCTTATTCTTGGCCAAAGGTGTAGCATCAATTCCTCTCAACGGAATAGGACACCGCAAAGGCTCCAAGAAAAATCCACAACGTTTAGCATAATTCAAATCCATCAGATTCAGGGCAGCGCCTGAATCCACAAACGCCATGACAGAATACGATGACAAAGAGCACATTAAGGTAATGGACAAAAGGAATTTGGACTGTACAGTACCAATAAGGGCAGAGCTATCGAACCGCCTAGTGCGTTTAGGACAATTAGAAATAGCATGAGTAGAATCACCACAATAGAAACACAGTCTGTTCAGACGTCTGTGTTCTTGCCGTTCTACTTTAGTCATAGTCCTGTCGCACTGCATAGGCTCAGGTTTACTCTCAGACAATACCGCCAGATGGTGCACAGATTTACGCTCGCGCAAGCGACGACCGATCTGAATGGCCAAGGACATAGACTCATTCAAACCAGCAGGCATAGGAAATCCCACCATTACATCCTTAAGAGCTTCAGAGAGACCCTTTCTGAACAAAGCCGCTAGTGCAGATTCATTCCACAGAGTGAGTACTGACCACTTCCTAAATTTCTGACAATATACTTCTACATCATCCTGACCCTGGCATAAAGCCAGCAGATTTTTCTCAGCCTGATCCACTGAATTAGGCTCATCGTAAAGCAATCCCAGCGCCTGGAAAAATGCATCAACATTACTCAATGCAGAATCTCCTGGTGCAAGAGAAAACGCCCAGTCCTGTGGGTCGCCGCGCAAAAAAGAAATAATAATCAAAACCTGTTGAATAGGATTACCAGAAGAATGAGGTTTCAAGGCCAAAAATAGCTTACAATTATTTCTGAAGCTCAGGAACTTAGTTCTGTCACCAAAAAACAAATCAGGAATCGGAATTCTTGGTTCTAGCATCGATTTCTGATCAATAGTATCTTGAATCTTTTGTACATTTACAACGAGATTATCCATTGAGGAGCACAGAGCCTGAATATCCATGTCCACAGCTGTGTCCTGAAGCACTCTAATGTCTAGGGGGAAAAAAAGACTGAAGACAGAGCTAAGGAAAAAAAATGATGTCAGGATTTCTTTTTTCCCTCTATTGGGAATCATTGGTGTGGCTCCTTGTACTGTTATGGCCGGCAATCAGGCAACACAGCGTGCAGTAATCAGCGCACATACAGAGATCTGGCAATAACCAAAAACAATAGGACGAGCTCTGAGACGTGGAATCTCTGTAGACTGCAGTACCTGATCTATCCTCACACAACTATAAGCAGCAGTGGATTGCGCCTATCACTACCTATGCAACTCAGCACTGCCTGAGGAGCTGACTAGCCTGAAGATAGAAATACAAGCCTGACTTACCTCAGAGAAATACCCCAAAGGAATAGGCAGCCCCCCACATATAATGACTGTTAGCAAGATGAAAAGACAAACGTAGGAATGAAATAGATTCAGCAAAGTGAGGCCCGATATTCTAGACAGAGCGAGGATAGCAAAGAGAACTATGCAGTCTACAAAAAACCCTAAAACGAAAACCACGCAAAGGGGCAAAAAGACCCACCGTGCCGAACTAACAGCACGGCGGTGCACCCCTTTGCTTCTCAGAGCTTCCAGCAAAAGTTAATAGCAAGCTGGACAGAAAAAACAGAAAACAAACTAGAAGCACTTATCTAGCAGAGCAGCAGGCCCAAGGAAAGATGCAGTAGCTCAGATCCAACACTGGAACATTGACAAGGAGCAAGGAAGACAGACTCAGGTGGAGCTAAATAGCAAGGCAGCCAACGAGCTCACCAAAACACCTGAGGGAGGAAGCCCAGAGACTGCAATACCACTTGTGACCACAGAAGTGAACTCAGCCACAGAATTCACAACACATGTAACTAATATCCATGTCTTGGCTATTTATTCTACTCCTATTTCCACAATTCAAGGTCACTGCAGCCAGTCAGTGCTTAATATGCAATGGAAAAGTGCATATTAAATCAATGTAACTTTTAGGTGTTGTGAATCTGAAAACTGAGAGGACATTCTCTAGGATAAAACCATGATCTACAGGTTAACGTTTTAATCACTGTCGTCAAAGAACAGAAGGTCAGTGTAGAGAAGGTCAATCATTGTCAACAGCCAAATTGCTAGACAAGTTTAATAACCAGGTAACTATGAAAACTTAACTGGAGATTCGCTCTTTTCCTTTTTATGCCCCTAATAGGCCCTGTAATGAGAAGTGTCTAATAGGTTGTGTGTCAGTGTAAAACTGACCGGTCTATTGACTGCATCACATACAGTAAGTAGCGTGTTGCAGTGCATTTTACTAGCAATTAGCATGATAACTGCTCAATAGGGATGAGCACAAGTGCTCGATGATACTCGGATATCACTCGACCATCCGAGTGCCCAGATTTGCTCAGCACTCAGGAAGCATTAGCCAGTGCTCGAATTTGAAACTCGAATCCTCACCCCGCAAGTTTGGTGTCTGTTACACCGCCGATAAGCATGCAGGAATTGCCTACGAATCACTGTAATGCCGTAGCCATCTTAGTAGTGGCATTGGCTTGCTGTTAGGTATCATCAGGAGTTATAAAAGGACAGGCGCCGCCACATTTATTTGTCTAGATTCAATTAGCCATCAATAGAGTATTTCATTCTTTCTGTGACATTTCTGTGGTAAGAAATTCATCCATACAGTATTATGTCCTTTGTGGTACATTTCATTGTTGTATAACACTTCAAAAAAAGCTTAGAATTATTTTTCTGGAAGCCATTACTCATCCATACAGTGTACTTGCGCTGTGGTAAATTTAGGTGGTATATAACACAACAAAAAAAGAGTTGTAAAATTGGTCTGGATTCAATAACTTATCTAAAGAGTATTACGTGCTTTGTGGTACATTTTGGTGACATGTAACACTCAAAAAAGCGTTGAAAACATTTTCTCGGTCCAGTTACTCATGAATAGAATAATACATGCTTAGTGGTACATTTTGGTGATATATAACACTAAAAAAAAAGCGATTACACTTTTTTCTTGATTCAATTACTCATCCATGCAGTAATTCGCGCTTTGTGGTACATTTATGTGCCATATAACACTCAAAAAAAAAATCAGAGAGTTATGTCGCACAAAATAATAATAATAATAATAATAATAATAATAATTTTTATTTATAAAGCGCCAACATATTCCGCAGCACTTTACAATTAAGCGGGGACATGTACAGACAATAAATTCAGTACAAGTTAAGACAATTTAAACAGTGACATTAGGGGTGAGGTCCCTGCTCGCAAGCTTACAATCTACAAGGAAATGGGGGGACACAATAGGTGAAAAGTGCTTGTCATTTCAGGTCTGGCAATTATAGTAAATAGAGATTTTCATATACAGTGGGGCAAAAAAGTATTTAGTCAGTCAGCAATAGTGCAAGTTCCACCACTTAAAAAGTTGAGAGGCGTCTGTAATTTACATCATAGGTAGACCTCAACTATCGGAGACAAACTGAGAAAAAAAAATCCAGAAAATCACGTTGTCTGTTTTTTTAACATTTTATTTGCATATTATGGTGGAAAATAAGTATTTGGTCAGAAACAAAATTTCATCTCAATACTTTGTAATATATCCTTTGTTGGCAATGACAGAGGTCAAACGTTTTCTGTAAGTCTTCACAAGGTTGCCACACACTGTTGTTGGTATGTTGGCCCATTCCTCCATGCAGATCTCCTCTAGAGCAGTGATGTTTTTGGCTTTTCGCTTGGCAACACGGACTTTCAACTCCCTCCAAAGGTTTTCTATAGGGTTGAGATCTGGAGACTGGCTAGGCCACTCCAGGACCTTGAAATGCTTCTTACGAAGCCACTCCTTCGTTGCCCTGGCGGTGTGCTTTGGATCATTGTCATGTTGAAAGACCCAGCCACGTTTCATCTTCAATGCCCTTGCTGATGGAAGGAGGTTTGCACTCAAAATCTCACGATACATGGCCCCATTCATTCTTTCATGTACCCGGATCAGTCGTCCTGGCCCCTTTGCAGAGAAACAGCCCCAAAGCATGATGTTTCCACCACCATGCTTTACAGTAGGTATGGTGTTTGATGGATGCAACTCAGTATTCTTTTTCCTCCAAACACGACAAGTTGTGTTTCTACCAAACAGTTCCAGTTTGGTTTCATCAGACCATAGGACATTCTCCCAAAACTCCTCTGGATCATCCAAATGCTCTCTAGCAAACTTCAGATGGGCTCGGACATGTACTGGCTTAAGCAGTGGGACACGTCTGGCACTGCAGGATCTGAGTCCATGGTGGCGTAGTGTGTTACTTATGGTAGGCCTTGTTACATTGGTCCCAGCTATCTGCAGTTCATTAACTAGGTCCCCCCGCGCGGTTCTGGGATTTTTGCTCACCGTTCTTGTGATCATTCTGACCCCACGGGGTGGGATTTTGCGTGGAGCCCCAGATCGAGGGAGATTATCAGTGGTCTTGTATGTCTTCCATTTTCTAATTATTGCTCCCACTGTTGATTTCTTCACTCCAAGCTGGTTGGCTATTGCAGATTCAGTCTTCCCAGCCTGGTGCAGGGCTACAATTTTGTTTCTGGTGTCCTTTGACAGCTCTTTGGTCTTCACCATAGTGGAGTTTGGAGTCAGACTGTTTGAGGGTGTGCACAGGTGTCTTTTTATACTGATAACAAGTTTAAACAGGTGCCATTACTACAGGTAATGAGTGGAGGAAAGAGGAGACTCTTAAAGAAGAAGTTATAGGTCTGTGAGAGCCAGAAATCTTGATTGTTTGTTTCTGACCAAATACTTATTTTCCACCATAATATGCAAAAAAAATGATAAAAAAACAGACAATGTGATTTTCTGGATTTTTTTTTCTCAGTTTGTCTCCCATAGTTGAGGTCTACCTATGATGTAAATTACAGACGCCTCTCATCTTTTTAAGTGGTGGAACTTGCACTATTGCTGACTGACTAAATACTTTTTTGCCCCACTGTAAAGCTGCATGATCCGGTCATCAGCCCGTGTGTTTAAGTGCAATAGTCAAGTATCAAGTGCAGTTATCGTGTGCATGGAGGGTGTGGAGACAGATGAATAGTAGGGTGCAGATTAACATGCAGATAATATTTGGAAGTAGGGAACAGGACAAAGTTAGTTTACTGAGTAGTGTTGAGCATTCCGATACCGCAAGTATCGGGTATCGGCCGATATTTGCGGTATCGGAATTCCGATACTGAATTCCGATACTTCCCGCGTATCGGATACCGGAATCGGAAGTTCCCAGAATTCAAATTGAACGCAGCAGCCAATGAGGAATGAATGAAAGTGTGGGCACATCCTGTTTAGCATGGTGGGCATGTAAGTACTGGCAAGGCTTGGATTGGCTGCTGAAATGATGTCACTCTGCACTATAAAAAAGCGCTGCCGCCATTTTGCGCTCACTCTGCTGTGATTTCAGTTAGGGACAGGACGCTGTGTTCTAACTGAGGGCCAGTTGAGCTAGCTAATTGCTTTATTTTCCTTTCCAAAGGCTAATTTAGCAAAACGCTGTGTGTTCTTCACTGTTCACCTTGCTCTTGCCTTGCAGCGCTGTTTTAACAGCGTTCTGCAAGGTCTCTGTGTGTGTGTGTGTGCAGCTCACTCTGTAGTCTGTGTGCAGCCATATACCCGGTTGTATTCAGCTCAGGGGGGGTTCACACTGCCTCACACAGTTGTTCTTTTTTGCTCTTAGTGCAGCCTGCTGCACATTTTTTCTCAAATTTCCTATTAGTGTTTTTCCACCAGTCTCCAGCTCTATTGTGGAAAAACACTACATAGGATAACCTAGAGGGGGGTTTTTGGGCCTTGCAGCGCCGTTTACGGCTGTCTGCACGGTCTCCGTGTGAGCCCAGCTCGCCCTGTAGTCTGTGTGCAGCCATAGCCGGTTGGATTCAGCTCAGGGTTCGTTACTGGCTCATACCTTGAGAAAAATTTTCCTTTTTTTCAAATAGTGCAGCCTGTTTAAAATTTGAAAAAAAAAATTCCTATTAGTGTCTTTCCACTCGTATCCAGCTAAATAGTGGAAAAACACTATATAGGATAACCTAGAGGAGGGTTTTTTGGCCTTGCAGCGCCGTTTACGGCTGTCTGCACGGTCTCCGTGTGAGCCCAGCTCGCCCTGTAGTCTGTGTGCAGCCATAGCCGGTTGGATTCAGCTCAGGGTTCGTTACTGGCTCATACCTTGAGAAAAATTTTCCTTTTTTTCAAATAGTGCAGCCTGTTTAAAATTTGAAAAAAAAAATTCCTATTAGTGTCTTTCCACTCGTATCCAGCTAAATAGTGGAAAAACACTATATAGGATAACCTAGAGGAGGGTTTTTTGGCCTTGCAGCGCCGTTTACGGCTGTCTGCACGGTCTCCGTGTGAGCCCAGCTCGCCCTGTAGTCTGTGTGCAGCCATAGCCGGTTGGATTCAGCTCAGGGTTCGTTACTGGCTCATACCTTGAGAAAAATTTTCCTTTTTTTCAAATAGTGCAGCCTGTTTAAAATTTGAAAAAAAAAATTCCTATTAGTGTCTTTCCACTCGTATCCAGCTAAATAGTGGAAAAACACTATATAGGATAACCTAGAGGAGGGTTTTTTGGCCTTGCAGCGCCGTTTACGGCTGTCTGCACGGTCTCCGTGTGAGCCCAGCTCGCCCTG
This sequence comes from Ranitomeya imitator, assembly GCF_032444005.1. Lineage (NCBI taxonomy): Eukaryota > Metazoa > Chordata > Amphibia > Anura > Dendrobatidae > Ranitomeya > Ranitomeya imitator. The sequence goes on along the minus strand of NC_091282.1, from coordinate 509,596,459 downwards.
TAGTCTGTGTGCAGCCATAGCCGGTTGGATTCAGCTCAGGGTGCGTTACTGCCTCATACCTTGAAAAACAATTTCCTTTTTTTCAAATAGTGCAGCCAGTTTAAAATTTGAAAAAAAAAATTCCTATTAGTGTCTTTCCACTTGTATCCAGCTAAATAGTGGAAAAACACTATATAGGATAACCTAGAGGAGGGTTTCTTGGCCTTGCAGCGCCGTTTACGGCTGTCTGCACGGTCTCCGTGTGATTTAAACTAGCTCTGTAGCCCGATCTGCACCAAAAAAAAGGTTAAGTTCACCAAACACAACTTACACTTGTGTAGGCCACATTTGAAAAATAATAAAGTTTAGTCCACAATTTACAACATTAGTGTTTCTTACACCTGTTAGGAGGAGCATTACAGGAATAAGCACACTAAGGCCTTAGTACTTTTCTGCTTATCTTTATCTGTCAACCAAGATGAAGAGGGCAGGGAGTAAGGCACGTGGGCGTGGGCGCGGAGCAGGGAGAGGAGCAGGGAGAGGACGTGGTGATTCTGTGCCTGCTGCGGGCGCCGGTGACTCGTCGTCACTCAGTTTCAGCAGGGAACAGTCCTTCATGCGCAGCTTTGTCGGAGAGCGCCGTGCACCGCTGCTGCGTGAAGACCAAATTGAAGCCGTTGTCGGGTGGATGGCAGCTAACGCCTCGGCATCGACTTCAGTTAGTGCCACATCCTCTCAGGCACAGAGCACTGGAGAGCAGCCATCTGTCTCTTCACCACCTGCCAAATTGGCCAGGCAGTCAGAGAGCCCAGGACAGGAGCCGTCTCTACTTCTGTTCTCTGAATCTCTTGGCTTGGAAACAGGGGGCCAGCCAAGCAGCATTGGAGAAATGGAAGAAGAGGCAGTGTGCAGTGATGCCCAACACCTTTTTCTCTCTGACTCTGAAGAGGCAGGTGGGCCAGTGCCTCCGGTGACCACAGCGCAGTACGCATCTGATGATGAAACTCAGGTGCCGCTTTCTCGTGCGTACTGTGCTGCTGAGACTACCCAGGAGGAGCAGTTGGTGGCAGAGGGTAGTGGAGATGATGAGGTCCTTGACCCATCGTGGCGTGAGGAACAGGAAGGTGGTGGGAGCAGCTCAGAGGAAGAGCTTCCTCTTACGGGCCAAAGAGGGAGAGGGAGGGGGAAGACTGCGGAGCCTGTAGCCTCCACTTTGGCACCCGTTAGGAGCCTGTCTCTTTCCAAAGCCAAAAAGGGCGCTCCCAAGACTTGCAGTGCCTGGTCCTTTTTTGACACAGTTGCAGATGACATTTGTTTTGTCAAATGCAAGCTGTGTCATCATAAAGTAAAAAGAGGGAAAAATGTCAGCAACCTCAATACCACAAATATGTGGAAACATGTGCGGACCAGGCACGCGGTGGAGTTACAGAAACACACTGAAGATGTAGGCCAACCAACAGCGGCAGCTACCACCTCTTCAGCTCGTGTTGCCTCTTCCTCCAGCTCACGCACAGCTGGTTTGGCTTCCTCCCAGAGACCTTGTGTAATTCCACCCACAGCACCACCTTCCCAGTCATCCTCACACTCCCAGTCTACTCTACAGCCATCGGTAGTACAGGCATGGGAGAAAAGGCGGGCATTCTCGGCCAACCACCCCCGAGCACAGGCTCTGAATGCAGGCATTGCCAAACTGTTGTCCCTGGAAATGCTCTCGTTCAGGCTGGTGGAGACTGACAGCTTCCGTGACTTGATGGCATTGGCAGTCCCACAGTACAAGGTGCCCAGCCGCTTTTACTTCAGCAGGCAGGCTGTCCCTGCCCTGCACAGGCATGTTGAGGCAAACATAAAACATGCGCTACTGAACGCCGTCAGTAGCAAGGTCCACCTCACCACCGATGCGTGGACCAGTCAGCATGGACAGGGGCGATATGTTTCCCTCACTGCCCATTGGGTTAATGTTGTTGAGCCAGGTACAGATCGTGCGAGTGGCGCAGGACGTGTCCTGCCCACTCCAAGGATTGCAGGAATCCAGTCTGTACGCATCGACTCCTCCTCTTACACCAGTTCCTCTGATTCCTCTCTGCAGGATCCGTCACAGTCCACCCCCACATGGACCCGTGAACGTTTACCTATGACCGACATGAGCACAGCCGTGGCCAAACGTCAGCAGGCCGTCTTGAAACTAGTTTCATTGGGGCATCGAAGCCACACAGCGCAGGAGCTCTGGAATGCCATAAAGCAGGAGAGCGATGTGTGGTTACTGCCAGCGAATCTCCAGCCAGGCATGGTAGTGTGTGACAATGGCCGAAATCTGGTGGCAGCTTTGGCCCTTGGCAACCTCACTCACATCCCATGTCTGGCACATGTGCTCAATTTGGTTGTGCAGAGTTTTCTGAGGGACTATCCGGATCTTGATGCCCTGCTGCACAAGGTCCGCCTAGAGTGTGCTCACTTGCGGCGTTCCAGCTTGGCCAGATCCCGCATTGCTGCTCTGCAGCGCCGATTCCGCCTTCCGGAACACCGCATCATATGTGACCTACCTACCCGGTGGAATTCCACGTTACATATGTTGGAGCGGTTGTGTGAGCAGCAGCAAGCAGTTATGGAGTACCAGCTGCATCAGGCGCAAAGAAGTCGCAGTCAGCGCCGATCAGACTTCACAACCACAGAGTGGGCCACTATGAAGGACGTCTGCCAGGTTTTGCGTCCTTTTGATTATTCCACGCGGATGGCAAGTGCAGATGATGCACTAGTCAGCATGACTGTCCCCCTTATCTGCCTGCTTCAGCAAACTTTGCAAGGGTTAAGGGATGATGTGGTGGAAGAGGTGGAGGATGAGGAGTCACCTTTTCCATCAGCTTCTGGAGAGTCAGCGCCACGTGGTTCCTCACAAAGGGGTACGCAGGGGCCAATTTGTGAGGAGGATGAGGAGGAGTCAATGGAGGAGGAAGAGCTCCGTCCAGAGGAGGGAGCGACACAATTGTCCAGTGGTCAGTGTGTACAGCGAGGGTGGGGTGATGACGAGCGGGCAGAGATCATGTCTCAAGCAGGGGACAGCGTTTCTGGGCCGGTTGGCACTCTGCAGCACATGGTGGATTTCATGCTGCAGTGCCTGAGAAACGACCGCCGCATCGACCACATTCTCAACATGCCTGATTATTGGGTGTTCACCCTCCTCGATCCTCGCTACCGGGACAACGTCCAAAACCTCATCCCTGCGTTGACCCGGGAGCGTAAATTGCGGGAGTACCACGACACACTGGTGAATTCCATCATCTTCTCCTGTCCAACTGAGAGGAGTGCTGCTAGTGCTTTACAAAGCAGCTCAGTGCGTCGAGGCAGTGGGGGAGGCTCTGCCCAAAGAGGGAGCAGAAGCAGTGCCTCTGCCCAAGGCAAGCCCAGTATGGCACAACTCTGGCACACTTTTGTGTGCCCGCCCCAAATGTCTACACCATCACCGGCGGCTCCAGTCAGCAGGAGGCAACGGTTCCGTCAGATGGTGACAGACTACATGGCTTGCCCTCTTACTGTACTCCCAGACGGCTCTTCCCCGTTCAAGTTTTGGGTCTCTAAGCTGGATACATGGCCAGAGCTAAGCCAGTATGCATTGGAGGTGCTGGCTTGCCCTGCGGCTAGTGTCTTATCGGAACGTGTCTTTAGTGCCGCAGGTGGTGTACTAACAGACCGTCGCATGCGACTATCCTCCGATAACGTTGACCGGCTTACTTTCCTGAAAATGAACCAGGCCTGGATCTCGCAGGAATTTGCCACTCCTCTGCCTGATTAAGTAATTGGGTGTCATCCAGGTCTCCTGCTGTGTTCATCTTTCTACCACCTGAACTGCTATTCCTGGGCTCCAACACCGCCAGTTGCGGCTCAGAAGTGCAGGCTGCACAGTAAAAACATACGACCCAGTGTTATTGGGTTTCAGTAACGTCAGCTGATCCCCAGCTGTGTAGCCGGCAATGTGTCCTGCGACCGCCACGCTGGCACAACAACCTAAATGTAAGGGAACCTGTCCCCCCCCCCCCCCCCGTCGTTTGTTACTGAAAGAGCCATCTTGTGCAGCAGTAATGCTGCACAAGGAAAAGGTAGCTCTTTTTTTTTAGCTCTTTGCACACGCAGAACTTAACACTTATAAAATGTGTTCACTGATACCGTTATACCGTCCCGGAGCTGGGACTTTCCTTCGTAATGTGACGCAGCACAGCCGTCATTCCTACCCCCTTGGTGCCATGCGCTGCCTCCTCAGCGTTGTTTTAAGCTGTCACGGAGCCTGCGCTGTTCTGTTATCCCTTGGGCATGCCCTATTTGCGCTGCCTGTCTTCTGACATAATTTGGTGTCAGGCTGGCTGCGCCTGTGCGGCCGCGGTGCCCGAGATCCCGCCTCGCAGTGTCTTCTGATTGAGTCACACTGCGGGCCTGGGATCCATGGGCATGCGCAGTGCATATCTTCCCCTCGGGCTCTCGCTCATTTCCCTCCGCCTTCTTTAGACTGTGCGCCGTCAGCTGATCCCTAGCATGCCACGGCCGTGACACCGCACAGTCTGAAGAAGAGGGAAGGAGGGGAGTGAGAGTCGAGGTTATGCACTGTGCATGCCCATGGTTCCAAGGCCCGCAGTGGGATTACGTTAGATGAGACTGCGAGGTGGGATCTGGAGCAGCGTGGACGCACAGGCACTGACAGCCTGACACCAAATTATGTCAGAAGACAGGCAGCGCTAATTGGGCATGGCCAAGGGCTAACAGAACAGCGCAGGCTCCGTGGCAGCTTAAAACAACGCTGAGGAGGCAGCGCACGGCATCAAGGGGATAGGAATGACAGCTGTGCTGTGTCCCATTACGAAGGAAATTCGCACCTCCGGAACGGTTTAACGGTATAAAGGGACACATTTTTAGTGTTTACTTCGGTGTTTGCAAGGAGCATAATTAAAAGAGCAACCTTTTCCTTTTGCATCCTTAGTGCTGCACAACATGGCTCTTTCAGCTACAAACGTCTTGGGGGGGGGGGGGTTAAAGGTTTCCTTTCAACTTGCTCCAATCAGGCTTCGGCCTACACTCTGTTCCTCTGCTCCTCCTGCTGTCCCTGGGCTCTAACACCGCCAGTTGGTGCCTGGAAGTGCTGTGTGCACAGTCAACAGTCGCTCCTCTGTTATTGGGGTTCAGTAACGTCAGCTGATCCCCAGCTGTGTGTGCGGCAATACCTCCAATCTGCTCCTCCTGCTGTCCCTGGGCTCTAACACCGCCAGTTGGTGCCTGGAAGTGCTGTGTGCACAGTCAACAGTCGCTCCTCTGTTATTGGGGTTCAGTAACGTCAGCTGATCCCCAGCTGTGTATCCGGCAACGTGTCATGCGACCGCCACGCTGGCACAACTAAAATGTAAGGGGACCTGTCCCCCCCCCCCCCCTAGGCGTTTGTTACTGAAAGAGCCACCATGTGCAGCACTAATACTGCACAAGGGAAAGGTCGCTCTTGAAATTATGCTCCTTGCAAACGCTGAACTACACACTCATGTAATGTGTCCCCTCACACCGTCCAACCGTCCCGGAGGTGGGACTTTCCTTTGTAATGTGACACAGCACAGCCGTCATTGCTACCCCCTTGGCACCGTGCGCTGCCTCCTTAGCGTTGTTTGATTCCGTCATGGACCCTGCGCTGTTATGTTATCCCTTGGCCATGCACAGTTTGCGCTGCCCGTCCTCTGACATCATTTGTTGTCGTCCTGGCTGCGCCTGTGCGTCCACGCTGCCCGAAATCACACCTCGCAGTGTCGTCTAATGTGATCCCACAGTGGGCCTGGTATCCATGGCCATGCGCAGTGCATATACTAGCCTCTCACTCCCCTTCTTCACGCTTCTTCAGACTAGGCGGCGTCAGCTGATCCCTAATAGCATGCCACGGCCGTGACGCCGCACAGTCTGAAGAAGCAGGAAGGAGGTGAGTGAGAGGCGATGATATGCACTGCGCATGCCCATGGATCCCTGGCCCGCAGTGGGACTACATTAGATGACACTGCAAGGTTGGATCTCGGGCAGCTTGGACGCACAGGCACTGCCAGCCTGACACCTACATGATGTCAGAAGACGGGCACCGCTAACTGTGCATGGCCAAGGGATAACATTACAGTGCGGGCTCCGTGACAGAACCAAACAACGTTGAGGAGGTGGTGCCCGGCACCAAGGGGGTTGGAATGACGGCTGTGCTGTGTCACATTACAAAGGAAAGTCCCACTTCCGGGATGGTTTGACGGTGTGAGGGGACACATTATATGAGTGTGTACTTCAGCGTTTGCAAGGAGCATAATTTTCGGAGCCACCATTTTCCATGTGCAGTATTACTGCTGTACAAGATGGCTCTTTCAGCAACAAATGCCTGGGGGGGGGGGTTAAAGGTTCCCTTTCAACTTGCTCCACTGCAGGCTTCGGCCTACACTCTGCTCCTCTTTGATTCCCTGGGTTTCAACACTGTCAGTTGCCACCTGGAAGTGTTGTCTACACAGAAAAAAACACTAGGTGATGTGTCAGTGGGGTTCAGCACCGCCAGCTGTTCCCCTGCTGTGTAGTCGGCAACGTGTCCAGCACAAGCCACGCTGGCACAACAGAACAAAAGCTGCCACCAGTGCAGGCTTCGGCCTACACTCTGCTCCTCTCCTCCTCCTGCTGACCCTGGGCTCAAACACCGCTAGTTTTTGCCCGGAAGTGCTAGCTGCACAGAGAAAAACACCAGCCAATGTGTTAGTGGGGTTCAGCAACGCCAGCTGTTCCCCTGCTGTGTAGCCGGCAACGTGACCTGCAAACGCCATGCAGGCACAGGAACTGAAATTAAAAGGGAACCTGGCCCCACCCCCCCAGGTGTTTCTATGTATAACAGCCACCTAGTACAGCAGTACTGCTGCATTTGTACAAGGTGGCTGACTTTTTCTCCTTGCCCACGTGGAACTCAACACGTACAAAATGTGTCTCATTGAGACCATTCCACTGTCCCTGAGGTGTGACTTTCCTTTGTAATGATACGCAGCACCCCCCTTGGTAGCGTTTCCCGTCTTTTGTCATCATGGTTAGCTGGCTGCGCCTGTGCATCCGCCCTGCTAGAAACAACGCCCCTCGTTGTCATATTTATTTTGTCAGCGAGGGTGTGGTTTATGGGCACGAGCAGTGCATATGTTCGCCTGTCTTAACTCATCTCCTTCCGCCTTCTTCAGACTGTGCGGCCTCCTGGCCGTGGTAGGCGATAAGGGATCAGCTGAGGCCGCCCAGTCTGGAGCCGGTGTAAGGACATGTGTAAGCGGCAAACCTATTTACTGCACAAGGCCACGAATCCCAGCCACGTAGTGTGATTGTTTGAAAACACACTGTGGGTCTGGGATTCATGTCCATCGCTAACCGCAACGGCCGACATGAAATGAGGTCAGAAGACAGGAAGCGCTCACAGCGCATGGCCAAGGGATCACAATAGCGCAGACTCCTGTACAGCAAATAACAACGCTCAGGAATCTGCGCCCAGTACCTAGGTGCAAATTTTGACACCTGTGCTGCGTCTCGTTAAAAAGACAAGTCACGCCTCCACAACTGTTTGACAGTATAATGGGCTAAATAGTGTACGTGTTTTAGTCAGCGTGTGCAAGGAGCAAAACAAATAGAGCAACCTTTTACTTGTGCAGCATTAATGCTGCACAAGGTGTGGCTCTTGTACCTTGCAACACCTGAGGGGGGGGTTAAAGGTAACCTTTGAAATTGGTTCAACTAGGCTTCGGCCTACACTCTGCTCCTCTCCTCCTCCTGCTGACCCTGGGCTCAAACAACGCCAGTTTCTGCCCGGACATGCTAGCTGCACAGAGAAAAACACCAGCCAATGTGTTAGTGGGGTTCAGCACCGCCTGCTGTTCCCCCGCTGTGTAGCCGGCATCGTGTCCAGCACAAGCCACGCTGGCACAACCGACCAAAAGCTGCCACCAGTGCAGGCTTCGGCCTACACTTTGCTCCTCTCCTCCTCCTCCTGCTGACCCTGGGCTCTAACACCGCTAGTTTTTGCCCGGACATGCAATCTGCACAGAGAAAAACACCAGTCAATGTGTCAGTGGGGTTCAGCAACGCCAGCTGTTCCCCTGCTGTGTAGCTTGCAACGTGACCTGCAAACGCCACGCAGGCACATGAACTGAAATTGAAGGGAGCCTGCCCCCCACCCACAGGTGTTTCTATGTATATCAGCCACCTTGTACAGCAGTACTGCTGCATTTGTACGAGGTGGCTGACTTTTTCTCCTTGCCCACGTGGAACTCAACACGTACAAAATGTGTCTCATTAGAGACCATTACAATGTCCCTGAGGTGTGACTTTCCTTTGTAATGACACGCAGCACCACCCTTGTTAGCGCTGCCCGTCTTTTGACATCATTGGTTAGCTGGCTGCGCCTGTGCATCTCCCCTGCTCGAAACAACGGCCCTCGGTGTCTTATTTTTTTGGACAGCGAGGGTGTGATTGATGGGCATGTGCAGTGCATATGTTTGCCTGTGTTCACTCATCTCCTTCCGCCTTCTTCAGACTGGGTGTCCTCATGGCCGCGGCAGGCGATAAGGGATCAGATGAGGCCGCCCAGTCTGAAGCAGGTGTAAGGACATGTGTGAGCGGCAAACATATTTAGTGCACCAGGGCACGAATCCCAGCACCGCAGTGTGATTTTTTAAAAACACACTGTGGGTCTGGGATTCATGTCCATCGCTAACCGCAACGGCCGACATGAAATGAGGTCAGAAGACAGGAAGCGCTCACAGCGCATGGCCAAGGGATCACAATAGCGCAGACTCCTGTACAGCAAATAACAACGCTCAGGAATCTGCGCCCAGTACCTAGGTGCAAATTTTGACACCTGTGCTGCGTCTCGTTAAAAAGACAAGTCACGCCTCCACAACTGTTTGACAGTATAATGGGCTAAATAGTGTACGTGTTTTAGTCAGCGTGTGCAAGGAGCAAAACAAATAGAGCAACCTTTTACTTGTGCAGCATTAATGCTGCACAAGGTGTGGCTCTTGTACCTTGCAACACCTGAGGGGGGGGTTAAAGGTAACCTTTGAAATTGGTTCAACTAGGCTTCGGCCTACACTCTGCTCCTCTACTCCTCCTGCTGACCCTGGGCTCAAACACCGCTAGTTTTTGCCCGGAAATGCTAGCTGCACAGAGAAAAACACCAGCCAATGTGTTAGTGGGGTTCAGCACCGCCAGCTGTTCCCCTGCTGTGTAGTCGGCAACGTGTCCAGCACAAGCCACGCTGGCACAACCGACCAAAAGCTGCCACCAGTGCAGGCTTCGGCCTACACTTTGCTCCTCTCCTCCTCCTGCTGACCCTGGGCTCAAACAACGCCAGTTTCTGCCCGGACATGCTAGCTGCACAGAGAAAAACACCAGCCAATGTGTTAGTGGGGTTCAGCACCGCCTGCTGTTCCCCCGCTGTGTAGCCGGCATCGTGTCCAGCACAAGCCACGCTGGCACAACCGACCAAAAGCTGCCACCAGTGCAGGCTTCGGCCTACACTTTGCTCCTCTCCTCCTCCTGCTGACCCTGGGCTCAAACAACGCCAGTTTCTGCCCGGACATGCTAGCTGCACAGAGAAAAACACCAGCCAATGTGTTAGTGGGGTTCAGCAACGCCAGCTGTTCCCCTGCTGTGTAGCTTGCAACGTGACCTGCAAACGCCACGCAGGCACATGAACTGAAATTGAAGGGAGCCTGCCCCCCACCCACAGGTGTTTCTATGTATATCAGCCACCTTGTACAGCAGTACTGCTGCATTTGTACGAGGTGGCTGACTTTTTCTCCTTGCCCACGTGGAACTCAACACGTACAAAATGTGTCTCATTAGAGACCATTACAATGTCCCTGAGGTGTGACTTTCCTTTGTAATGACACGCAGCACCACCCTTGTTAGCGCTGCCCGTCTTTTGACATCATTGGTTAGCTGGCTGCGCCTGTGCATCTCCCCTGCTCGAAACAACGGCCCTCGGTGTCTTATTTTTTTGGACAGCGAGGGTGTGATTGATGGGCATGTGCAGTGCATATGTTTGCCTGTGTTCACTCATCTCCTTCCGCCTTCTTCAGACTGGGTGTCCTCATGGCCGCGGCAGGCGATAAGGGATCAGATGAGGCCGCCCAGTCTGAAGCAGGTGTAAGGACATGTGTGAGCGGCAAACATATTTAGTGCACCAGGGCACGAATCCCAGCACCGCAGTGTGATTTTTTAAAAACACACTGTGGGTCTGGGATTCATGTCCATCGCTAACCGCAACGGCCGACATGAAATGAGGTCAGAAGACAGGAAGCGCTCACAGCGCATGGCCAAGGGATCACAATAGCGCAGACTCCTGTACAGCAAATAACAACGCTCAGGAATCTGCGCCCAGTACCTAGGTGCAAATTTTGACACCTGTGCTGCGTCTCGTTAAAAAGACAAGTCACGCCTCCACAACTGTTTGACAGTATAATGGGCTAAATAGTGTACGTGTTTTAGTCAGCGTGTGCAAGGAGCAAAACAAATAGAGCAACCTTTTACTTGTGCAGCATTAATGCTGCACAAGGTGTGGCTCTTGTACCTTGCAACACCTGAGGGGGGGGTTAAAGGTAACCTTTGAAATTGGTTCAACTAGGCTTCGGCCTACACTCTGCTCCTCTACTCCTCCTGCTGACCCTGGGCTCAAACACCGCTAGTTTTTGCCCGGAAATGCTAGCTGCACAGAGAAAAACACCAGCCAATGTGTTAGTGGGGTTCAGCACCGCCAGCTGTTCCCCTGCTGTGTAGTCGGCAACGTGTCCAGCACAAGCCACGCTGGCACAACCGACCAAAAGCTGCCACCAGTGCAGGCTTCGGCCTACACTTTGCTCCTCTCCTCCTCCTGCTGACCCTGGGCTCAAACAACGCCAGTTTCTGCCCGGACATGCTAGCTGCACAGAGAAAAACACCAGCCAATGTGTTAGTGGGGTTCAGCACCGCCTGCTGTTCCCCCGCTGTGTAGCCGGCATCGTGTCCAGCACAAGCCACGCTGGCACAACCGACCAAAAGCTGCCACCAGTGCAGGCTTCGGCCTACACTTTGCTCCTCTCCTCCTCCTGCTGACCCTGGGCTCAAACAACGCCAGTTTCTGCCCGGACATGCTAGCTGCACAGAGAAAAACACCAGCCAATGTGTTAGTGGGGTTCAGCAACGCCAGCTGTTCCCCTGCTGTGTAGCTTGCAACGTGACCTGCAAACGCCACGCAGGCACATGAACTGAAATTGAAGGGAGCCTGCCCCCCACCCACAGGTGTTTCTATGTATATCAGCCACCTTGTACAGCAGTACTGCTGCATTTGTACGAGGTGGCTGACTTTTTCTCCTTGCCCACGTGGAACTCAACACGTACAAAATGTGTCTCATTAGAGACCATTACAATGTCCCTGAGGTGTGACTTTCCTTTGTAATGACACGCAGCACCCCCATTGTTAGCGCTGCCCGTCTCCTGACATCATTGGTTGGCTGGCTGTGCCTGTGCGTCCCCCCTGCCCGACACAACGCCCCCCGTTGTCTCATATATTTTGACTGCGAGGGTGTGATTGATGGGCACGAGCAGTGCATATGTTCCCCTGTTTTCACTCCCCTCCTTCCGCCTTCTTCTGACTGTGCGGCCTCATGGCCGCGGCATGCGATAAGGGATCAGCTGAGGCCGCCCAGTCTGAAGCAGGTGTAAGGACATGTGTGAGCGGCGAACATATTTACTGCACAAGGCCACGAATCCCAGCACCGCAGTGTGACTTTAGGAAAAGCCACTGTGGGTCTGGGATTTATGGCCATCGTTAACCGCACCGGCCAACATGAAATGAGGTCATGAGACGGCCTGCACTAACAGGGTATTGCCAAGGGATAACACAAGAGCGCAGACTCCTGTACAGCAAATAACAACGCTCAGGAATCTGCGCCCAGTACCTAGGTGCAAATTTTGACACCTGTGCTGCGTCTCGTTAAAAAGACAAGTCACGCCTCCACAACTGTTTGACAGTATAATGGGCTAAATAGTGTACGTGTTTAATTCAGCGTGTGCAAGGAGCAAAATTAAATAGAGCAACCTTTGACTTGTGCATCATTAATGCTGTTCAAGGTGTGGCTCTTGTACCTTGCAACACCTGAGGGGGGGGTTTAAGGTAACCTTTGAAATTGGTTCAACTAGGCTTCGGCCTACACTCTGCTCCTCTACTCCTCCTGCTGACCCTGGGCTCAAACACCGCTAGTTTTTGCCCGGAAATGCTAGCTGCACAGAGAAAAACACCAGCCAATGTGTTAGTGGGGTTCAGCACCGCCAGCTGTTCCCCTGCTGTGTAGTCGGCAACGTGTCCAGCACAAGCCACGCTGGCACAACAGAACAAAAGCTGCCACCAGTGCAGGCTTCGGCCTACACTTTGCTCCTCTCCTCCTCCTCCTGCTGACCCTGGGCTCTAACACCGCTAGTTTTTGCCCGGACATGCAATCTGCACAGAGAAAAACACCAGTCAATGTGTCAGTGGGGTTCAGCAACGCCAGCTGTTCCCCTGCTGTGTAGCTTGCAACGTGACCTGCAAACGCCACGCAGGCACATGAACTGAAATTGAAGGGAGCCTGCCCCCCACCCCCCCAGGTGTTTCTATGTATAACAGCCACCTTGTACAGCAGTACTGCTGCATTTGTACAAGGTGGCTGACTTTTTCTCCTTGCACACGTGGAACTCAACAAGTACAAAATGTGTCTCATTACAGACCATTACAATGTCCCTGAGGTGTGACTTTCCTTTTTAATGACACGCAGCACCCCCATTGTTAGCGCTGCCCGTCTCCTGACATCATTGGTTGGCTGGCTGTGCCTGTGCGTCCCCCCTGCCCGACACAACGCCCCCCGTTGTCTCATATATTTTGACTGCGAGGGTGTGATTGATGGGCACGAGCAGTGCATATGTTCCCCTGTTTTCACTCCCCTCCTTCCGCCTTCTTCTGACTGTGCGGCCTCATGGCCGCGGCATGCGATAAGGGATCAGCTGAGGCCGCCCAGTCTGAAGCAGGTGTAAGGACATGTGTGAGCGGCGAACATATTTACTGCACAAGGCCACGAATCCCAGCACCGCAGTGTGACTTTAGGAAAAGCCACTGTGGGTCTGGGATTTATGGCCATCGTTAACCGCACCGGCCAACATGAAATGAGGTCATGAGACGGCCTGCACTAACAGGGTATTGCCAAGGGATAACACAAGAGCGCAGACTCCTGTACAGCAAATAACAACGCTCAGGAATCTGCGCCCAGTACCTAGGTGCAAATTTTGACACCTGTGCTGCGTCTCGTTAAAAAGACAAGTCACGCCTCCACAACTGTTTGACAGTATAATGGGCTAAATAGTGTACGTGTTTAATTCAGCGTGTGCAAGGAGCAAAATTAAATAGAGCAACCTTTGACTTGTGCATCATTAATGCTGTTCAAGGTGTGGCTCTTGTACCTTGCAACACCTGAGGGGGGGGTTAAAGGTAACCTTTGAAATTGGTTCAACTAGGCTTCGGCCTACACTCTGCTCCTCTACTCCTCCTGCTGACCCTGGGCTCAAACACCGCTAGTTTTTGCCCGGAAATGCTAGCTGCACAGAGAAAAACACCAGCCAATGTGTTAGTGGGGTTCAGCACCGCCAGCTGTTCCCCTGCTGTGTAGTCGGCAACGTGTCCAGCACAAGCCACGCTGGCACAACAGAACAAAAGCTGCCACCAGTGCAGGCTTCGGCCTACACTTTGCTCCTCTCCTCCTCCTCCTGCTGACCCTGGGCTCTAACACCGCTAGTTTTTGCCCGGACATGCAATCTGCACAGAGAAAAACACCAGTCAATGTGTCAGTGGGGTTCAGCAACGCCAGCTGTTCCCCTGCTGTGTAGCTTGCAACGTGACCTGCAAACGCCACGCAGGCACATGAACTGAAATTGAAGGGAGCCTGCCCCCCACCCCCCCAGGTGTTTCTATGTATAACAGCCACCTTGTACAGCAGTACTGCTGCATTTGTACAAGGTGGCTGACTTTTTCTCCTTGCACACGTGGAACTCAACAAGTACAAAATGTGTCTCATTACAGACCATTACAATGTCCCTGAGGTGTGACTTTCCTTTTTAATGACACGCAGCACCCCCATTGTTAGCGCTGCCCGTCTCCTGACATCATTGGTTGGCTGGCTGTGCCTGTGCGTCCCCCCTGCCCGACACAACGCCCCCCGTTGTCTCATATATTTTGACTGCGAGGGTGTGATTGATGGGCACGAGCAGTGCATATGTTCCCCTGTTTTCACTCTCCTCCTTCCGCCTTCTTCTGACTGTGCGGCCTCATGGCCGCGGCATGCGATAAGGGATCAGATGAGGCCGTCCAGTCTGAAGCAGGTGTAAGGACATGTGTGAGCGGCAAACATATTTACTGCACCAGGGCACGAATCCCAGCACCGCAGTGTGATTTTTTAAAAACACACTGTGGGTCTGGGATTCATGTCCATCGCTAACCGCAACGGCCAACATGAAATGAGGTCATAAGACAGGAAGCGCTCACAGCGCATGGCCAAAGGATCACAAGAGCGCAGACTCCTGTACAGCAACTAACAACGCTCAGGAAGCTGCGCCCATGCAAAAAGGTGTTTTCGACACCTGTGCTGCTTTTCTTTAAAAAGACAAGTCACGCCTCCACTACTGTTAAACAGTATAATGGGCTAAATAGTCTACGTGTTGCATTCAGCTTGTGCAAGTAGACAAATTAATAGAGCAACCTTTTACTTGTGCAGCATTAATGCTGCAGAAGGAGTGGCTCTTGTTCTTTGTAACACCTGAGGGGGGGTTAAAGGTAACCTTTGAAATTGGTTCAACTAGGCTTCGGCCTACACTCTGCTCCTCTCCTCCTCCTGCTGACCCTGGGCTGTAACAACGCTAGTTTTTGCCCGGAAATGCTAGCTGCACAGAGAAAAACACCAGCCAATGTGTTAGTGGGGTTCAGCAACGCCAGCTGTTCCCCCGCTGTGTAGCCGGCATCGTGTCCAGCACAAGCCACGCTGGCACAACCGACCAAAAGCTGCCACCAGTGCAGGCTTCGGCCTACACTTTGCTCCTCTCCTCCTCCTCCTGCTGACCCTGGGCTCAAACACCGCTAGTTTTTGCCCGGAAATGCTAGCTGCACAGAGAAAAACACCAGCCAATGTGTTAGTGGGGTTCAGCAACGCCAGCTGTTCCCCCGCTGTGTAGCCGGCATCGTGTCCAGCACAAGCCACGCTGGCACAACCGACCAAAAGCTGCCACCAGTGCAGGCTTCGGCCTACACTTTGCTCCTCTCCTCCTCCTCCTGCTGACCCTGGGCTCAAACACCGCTAGTTTTTGCCCGGAAATGCTAGCTGCACAGAGAAAAACACCAGCCAATGTGTTAGTGGGGTTCAGCACCGCCAGCTGTTCCCCTGCTGTGCAGCTTGCAACGTGACCTGCAAACGCCACGCAGGCACATGAACTGAAATTGAAGGGAGCCTGGCCCCCACCCCCAGGTGTTTCTATGTATAACAGCCACCTTGTACAGCAGTACTGCTGCATTTGTACAAGGTGGCTGATGTTTTCTCCTTGCCCACGTGGAACTCAACACGTACAAAATGTGTCTCTTTGAGACCATTCCACTGTCCCTGAGGTGTGACTTTCCTTTCTAATGATACGCAGCACCCCCCTTGGTAGCGCTTCCCGTCTTCTGACATCATTGGTTGGCTACTTGCGCCTGTTCGTCCGCCCTGCCTGAATAAAATGCTCCTCGTTGTCTTAATTATTTTGACTGCGAGGGTGTGATTGATGGGCACGAGCAGTGCATATCTTCGCCTGTCTTAACTCATCTCCTTCAGCCTTCTTCAGACTGTGCAGCCTCATGGCCGCGGCATGCAAGAAGGGATCAGCAGAGGCCGCCCAGTCTGAAGCAGGTGTAAGGACGTGTGTGAGCGGCCAAAATATTTACTGCTCAAGGCCACGAATCCCAGCACCGCAGTGTGGCTTTATGAAAAGACACTGTGGGTCTGGGATTTATGGCCATCGTTAACCGCACCGGCCAACATGAAATGATGTCATAAGATGGGCAGCGCTAACAGGGCATTGCCAAGGGATAACACAAGAGCGCAGACTCCTGTACAGCAAATAACAACGCTCAGGAAGCTGCTCCAAGCACCAAGGCGTTATTTTGGACACCTGTGCTGCGTCTCATCAAAAAACCAAGTCACGCATCCACTACAGTTTGACTGTAGAATGGGGTAAATTGTGTATGTCTTTCATTCAGCGTGTGCAAGTAGACAAATTAATAGAGCAACCTTTCACTTGTGCAGCATTAATACTGCACAAGGTGTGTCTCTTGTACTTTGTAACACCTGAGGGGGGGGTTAAAGGTTTCCTTTGAAATTGGTTCAACTAAGCTTCGGCCTACACTCTGCTCCTCTCCTCCTCCTCCTGCTTCAACACGGGCTCTAACATCGCTAGTTTTTGCCCGCAAGTGCTAGCTGCACAGAGAAAAACACACGCCATTGTGTTAGTGGGGTTCAGCAACGCCAGCTGTTCCCCCAGTGTGTAGCCGGCAAAGTGTCCTGCAAACGCAACGCAGACACAAAGCTGCCTCCAGTGCAGGCTTCGGCCTACACTCATCTCCCCCTGCTTACCCTTTGCTCCAACACCGCTAGTTGGGGCTCTAGGAAGACAATCTTTAATAGGCAAGGCAACGCATCCGGGTTCCAGCACCGCCAGCTGGTTCTCGGCAGTGTTCTTGTCACAGGTACTCCCTCGTGCCAAGCCTGGTTTCAGCACCGTCAGCTGTTTCCGGGTTGTGTCAAGCTCACTGAGACACCTATGCTTGCCTCGTCGTGGTGCGGTCGGGTTAGCCAACTCCAGGGTGCCTCCAGTTTAGGAGCTTCCTATGTGGGCTGCGTGAACTGGTAGTCAAGGCTGGTTCTGTAGTGCCAGTAGGCCCAGCTCCCCCTGTAGGACTGTTGGGGTTCGGTAACTGCGGCTGCCTCGCGGCCTAGCTGTTCTCTCCTCTCCTGTGGGCCTTGGGGTCCACCACCTGGTTCCAGCACCGTCAGCTGGTTCCGGGCCGAGCCTTTGGCTTAGGTGCCTCCTCCTGGGTATCCGAGTTCCGCCAACGCCAGGCGGTCCTTGGTAGTGCTTTTAAGCGCGGGCACCTACAGCTTAGTAACCGGGTTCCAGCACCGTCAGCTGGTCCTCGGTCGTGCCATTGGCTCTTGCACACTGGGGCAACGCATCCGGGTTCCAGCACCGCCAGCTGGTTCTCGGCAGTGTTTTTGTCACAGGTACTCCCTCGTGCCAAGCCTGGTTTCAGCACCGTCAGCTGTTTCCGGGTTGTGTCAAGCTCACTGAGACACCTATGCTTGCCTCGTCGTGGTGCGGTCGGGTTAGCCAACTCCAGGGTGCCTCCAGTTTAGGAGCTTCCTATGTGGGCTGCGTGAACTGGTAGTCAAGGCTGGTTCTGTAGTGCCAGTAGGCCCAGCTCCCCCTGTAGGACTGTTGGGGTTCGGTAACTGCGGCTGCCTCGCGGCCTAGCTGTTCTCTCCTCTCCTGTGGGCCTTGGGGTCCACCACCTGGTTCCAGCACCGTCAGCTGGTTCCGGGCCGAGCCTTTGGCTTAGGTGCCTCCTCCTGGGTATCCGAGTTCCGCCAACGCCAGGCGGTCCTTGGTAGTGCTTTTAAGCGCGGGCACCTACAGCTTAGTAACCGGGTTCCAGCACCGTCAGCTGGTCCTCGGTCGTGCCATTGGCTCTTGCACACTGGGGCAACGCATCCGGGTTCCAGCACCGCCAGCTGGTTCTCGGCAGTGTTTTTGTCACAGGTACTCCCTCGTGCCAAGCCTGGTTTCAGCACCGTCAGCTGTTTCCGGGTTGTGTCAAGCTCACTGAGACACCTATGCTTGCCTCGTCGTGGTGCGGTCGGGTTAGCCAACTCCAGGGTGCCTCCAGTTTAGGAGCTTCCTATGTGGGCTGCGTGAACTGGTAGTCAAGGCTGGTTCTGTAGTGCCAGTAGGCCCAGCTCCCCCTGTAGGACTGTTGGGGTTCGGTAACTGCGGCTGCCTCGCGGCCTAGCTGTTCTCTCCTCTCCTGTGGGCCTTGGGGTCCACCACCTGGTTCCAGCACCGTCAGCTGGTTCCGGGCCGAGCCTTTGGCTTAGGTGCCTCCTCCTGGGTATCCGAGTTCCGCCAACGCCAGGCGGTCCTTGGTAGTGCTTTTAAGCGCGGGCACCTACAGCTTAGTAACCGGGTTCCAGCACCGTCAGCTGGTCCTCGGTCGTGCCATTGGCTCTTGCACACTGGGGCAACGCATCCGGGTTCCAGCACCGCCAGCTGGTTCTCGGCAGTGTTTTTGTCACAGGTACTCCCTCGTGCCAAGCCTGGTTTCAGCACCGTCAGCTGTTTCCGGGTTGTGTCAAGCTCACTGAGACACCTATGCTTGCCTCGTCGTGGTGCGGTCGGGTTAGCCAACTCCAGGGTGCCTCCAGTTTAGGAGCTTCCTATGTGGGCTGCGTGAACTGGTAGTCAAGGCTGGTTCTGTAGTGCCAGTAGGCCCAGCTCCCCCTGTAGGACTGTTGGGGTTCGGTAACTGCGGCTGCCTCGCGGCCTAGCTGTTCTCTCCTCTCCTGTGGGCCTTGGGGTCCACCACCTGGTTCCAGCACCGTCAGCTGGTTCCGGGCCGAGCCTTTGGCTTAGGTGCCTCCTCCTGGGTATCCGAGTTCCGCCAACGCCAGGCGGTCCTTGGTAGTGCTTTTAAGCGCGGGCACCTACAGCTTAGTAACCGGGTTCCAGCACCGTCAGCTGGTCCTCGGTCGTGCCATTGGCTCTTGCACACTGGGGCAACGCATCCGGGTTCCAGCACCGCCAGCTGGTTCTCGGCAGTGTTTTTGTCACAGGTACTCCCTCGTGCCAAGCCTGGTTTCAGCACCGTCAGCTGTTTCCGGGTTGTGTCAAGCTCACTGAGACACCTATGCTTGCCTCGTCGTGGTGCGGTCGGGTTAGCCAACTCCAGGGTGCCTCCAGTTTAGGAGCTTCCTATGTGGGCTGCGTGAACTGGTAGTCAAGGCTGGTTCTGTAGTGCCAGTAGGCCCAGCTCCCCCTGTAGGACTGTTGGGGTTCGGTAACTGCGGCTGCCTCGCGGCCTAGCTGTTCTCTCCTCTCCTGTGGGCCTTGGGGTCCACCACCTGGTTCCAGCACCGTCAGCTGGTTCCGGGCCGAGCCTTTGGCTTAGGTGCCTCCTCCTGGGTATCCGAGTTCCGCCAACGCCAGGCGGTCCTTGGTAGTGCTTTTAAGCGCGGGCACCTACAGCTTAGTAACCGGGTTCCAGCACCGTCAGCTGGTCCTCGGTCGTGCCATTGGCTCTTGCACACTGGGGCAACGCATCCGGGTTCCAGCACCGCCAGCTGGTTCTCGGCAGTGTTTTTGTCACAGGTACTCCCTCGTGCCAAGCCTGGTTTCAGCACCGTCAGCTGTTTCCGGGTTGTGTCAAGCTCACTGAGACACCTATGCTTGCCTCGTCGTGGTGCGGTCGGGTTAGCCAACTCCAGGGTGCCTCCAGTTTAGGAGCTTCCTATGTGGGCTGCGTGAACTGGTAGTCAAGGCTGGTTCTGTAGTGCCAGTAGGCCCAGCTCCCCCTGTAGGACTGTTGGGGTTCGGTAACTGCGGCTGCCTCGCGGCCTAGCTGTTCTCTCCTCTCCTGTGGGCCTTGGGGTCCACCACCTGGTTCCAGCACCGTCAGCTGGTTCCGGGCCGAGCCTTTGGCTTAGGTGCCTCCTCCTGGGTATCCGAGTTCCGCCAACGCCAGGCGGTCCTTGGTAGTGCTTTTAAGCGCGGGCACCTACAGCTTAGTAACCGGGTTCCAGCACCGTCAGCTGGTCCTCGGTCGTGCCATTGGCTCTTGCACACTGGGGCAACGCATCCGGGTTCCAGCACCGCCAGCTGGTTCTCGGCAGTGTTTTTGTCACAGGTACTCCCTCGTGCCAAGCCTGGTTTCAGCACCGTCAGCTGTTTCCGGGTTGTGTCAAGCTCACTGAGACACCTATGCTTGCCTCGTCGTGGTGCGGTCGGGTTAGCCAACTCCAGGGTGCCTCCAGTTTAGGAGCTTCCTATGTGGGCTGCGTGAACTGGTAGTCAAGGCTGGTTCTGTAGTGCCAGTAGGCCCAGCTCCCCCTGTAGGACTGTTGGGGTTCGGTAACTGCGGCTGCCTCGCGGCCTAGCTGTTCTCTCCTCTCCTGTGGGCCTTGGGGTCCACCACCTGGTTCCAGCACCGTCAGCTGGTTCCGGGCCGAGCCTTTGGCTTAGGTGCCTCCTCCTGGGTATCCGAGTTCCGCCAACGCCAGGCGGTCCTTGGTAGTGCTTTTAAGCGCGGGCACCTACAGCTTAGTAACCGGGTTCCAGCACCGTCAGCTGGTCCTCGGTCGTGCCATTGGCTCTTGCACACTGGGGCAACGCATCCGGGTTCCAGCACCGCCAGCTGGTTCTCGGCAGTGTTTTTGTCACAGGTACTCCCTCGTGCCAAGCCTGGTTTCAGCACCGTCAGCTGTTTCCGGGTTGTGTCAAGCTCACTGAGACACCTATGCTTGCCTCGTCGTGGTGCGGTCGGGTTAGCCAACTCCAGGGTGCCTCCAGTTTAGGAGCTTCCTATGTGGGCTGCGTGAACTGGTAGTCAAGGCTGGTTCTGTAGTGCCAGTAGGCCCAGCTCCCCCTGTAGGACTGTTGGGGTTCGGTAACTGCGGCTGCCTCGCGGCCTAGCTGTTCTCTCCTCTCCTGTGGGCCTTGGGGTCCACCACCTGGTTCCAGCACCGTCAGCTGGTTCCGGGCCGAGCCTTTGGCTTAGGTGCCTCCTCCTGGGTATCCGAGTTCCGCCAACGCCAGGCGGTCCTTGGTAGTGCTTTTAAGCGCGGGCACCTACAGCTTAGTAACCGGGTTCCAGCACCGTCAGCTGGTCCTCGGTCGTGCCATTGGCTCTTGCACACTGGGGCAACGCATCCGGGTTCCAGCACCGCCAGCTGGTTCTCGGCAGTGTTTTTGTCACAGGTACTCCCTCGTGCCAAGCCTGGTTTCAGCACCGTCAGCTGTTTCCGGGTTGTGTCAAGCTCACTGAGACACCTATGCTTGCCTCGTCGTGGTGCGGTCGGGTTAGCCAACTCCAGGGTGCCTCCAGTTTAGGAGCTTCCTATGTGGGCTGCGTGAACTGGTAGTCAAGGCTGGTTCTGTAGTGCCAGTAGGCCCAGCTCCCCCTGTAGGACTGTTGGGGTTCGGTAACTGCGGCTGCCTCGCGGCCTAGCTGTTCTCTCCTCTCCTGTGGGCCTTGGGGTCCACCACCTGGTTCCAGCACCGTCAGCTGGTTCCGGGCCGAGCCTTTGGCTTAGGTGCCTCCTCCTGGGTATCCGAGTTCCGCCAACGCCAGGCGGTCCTTGGTAGTGCTTTTAAGCGCGGGCACCTACAGCTTAGTAACCGGGTTCCAGCACCGTCAGCTGGTCCTCGGTCGTGCCATTGGCTCTTGCACACTGGGGCAACGCATCCGGGTTCCAGCACCGCCAGCTGGTTCTCGGCAGTGTTTTTGTCACAGGTACTCCCTCGTGCCAAGCCTGGTTTCAGCACCGTCAGCTGTTTCCGGGTTGTGTCAAGCTCACTGAGACACCTATGCTTGCCTCGTCGTGGTGCGGTCGGGTTAGCCAACTCCAGGGTGCCTCCAGTTTAGGAGCTTCCTATGTGGGCTGCGTGAACTGGTAGTCAAGGCTGGTTCTGTAGTGCCAGTAGGCCCAGCTCCCCCTGTAGGACTGTTGGGGTTCGGTAACTGCGGCTGCCTCGCGGCCTAGCTGTTCTCTCCTCTCCTGTGGGCCTTGGGGTCCACCACCTGGTTCCAGCACCGTCAGCTGGTTCCGGGCCGAGCCTTTGGCTTAGGTGCCTCCTCCTGGGTATCCGAGTTCCGCCAACGCCAGGCGGTCCTTGGTAGTGCTTTTAAGCGCGGGCACCTACAGCTTAGTAACCGGGTTCCAGCACCGTCAGCTGGTCCTCGGTCGTGCCATTGGCTCTTGCACACTGGGGCAACGCATCCGGGTTCCAGCACCGCCAGCTGGTTCTCGGCAGTGTTTTTGTCACAGGTACTCCCTCGTGCCAAGCCTGGTTTCAGCACCGTCAGCTGTTTCCGGGTTGTGTCAAGCTCACTGAGACACCTATGCTTGCCTCGTCGTGGTGCGGTCGGGTTAGCCAACTCCAGGGTGCCTCCAGTTTAGGAGCTTCCTATGTGGGCTGCGTGAACTGGTAGTCAAGGCTGGTTCTGTAGTGCCAGTAGGCCCAGCTCCCCCTGTAGGACTGTTGGGGTTCGGTAACTGCGGCTGCCTCGCGGCCTAGCTGTTCTCTCCTCTCCTGTGGACCTTCGGGTCCACCACCTGGTTCCAGCACCGTCAGCTGGTTCCGGGCCGAGCCTTTGGCTTAGGTGCCTCCTCCTGGGTATCCGAGTTCCGCCAACGCCAGGCGGTCCTTGGTAGTGCTTTTAAGCGCGGGCACCTACAGCTTAGTAACCGGGTTCCAGCACCGTCAGCTGGTCCTCGGTCGTGCCATTGGCTCTTGCACACTGGGGCAACGCATCCGGGTTCCAGCACCGCCAGCTGGTTCTCGGCAGTGTTTTTGTCACAGGTACTCCCTCGTGCCAAGCCTGGTTTCAGCACCGTCAGCTGTTTCCGGGTTGTGTCAAGCTCACTGAGACACCTATGCTTGCCTCGTCGTGGTGCGGTCGGGTTAGCCAACTCCAGGGTGCCTCCAGTTTAGGAGCTTCCTATGTGGGCTGCGTGAACTGGTAGTCAAGGCTGGTTCTGTAGTGCCAGTAGGCCCAGCTCCCCCTGTAGGACTGTTGGGGTTCGGTAACTGCGGCTGCCTCGCGGCCTAGCTGTTCTCTCCTCTCCTGTGGGCCTTGGGGTCCACCACCTGGTTCCAGCACCGTCAGCTGGTTCCGGGCCGAGCCTTTGGCTTAGGTGCCTCCTCCTGGGTATCCGAGTTCCGCCAACGCCAGGCGGTCCTTGGTAGTGCTTTTAAGCGCGGGCACCTACAGCTTAGTAACCGGGTTCCAGCACCGTCAGCTGGTCCTCGGTCGTGCCATTGGCTCTTGCACACTGGGGCAACGCATCCGGGTTCCAGCACCGCCAGCTGGTTCTCGGCAGTGTTTTTGTCACAGGTACTCCCTCGTGCCAAGCCTGGTTTCAGCACCGTCAGCTGTTTCCGGGTTGTGTCAAGCTCACTGAGACACCTATGCTTGCCTCGTCGTGGTGCGGTCGGGTTAGCCAACTCCAGGGTGCCTCCAGTTTAGGAGCTTCCTATGTGGGCTGCGTGAACTGGTAGTCAAGGCTGGTTCTGTAGTGCCAGTAGGCCCAGCTCCCCCTGTAGGACTGTTGGGGTTCGGTAACTGCGGCTGCCTCGCGGCCTAGCTGTTCTCTCCTCTCCTGTGGGCCTTGGGGTCCACCACCTGGTTCCAGCACCGTCAGCTGGTTCCGGGCCGAGCCTTTGGCTTAGGTGCCTCCTCCTGGGTATCCGAGTTCCGCCAACGCCAGGCGGTCCTTGGTAGTGCTTTTAAGCGCGGGCACCTACAGCTTAGTAACCGGGTTCCAGCACCGTCAGCTGGTCCTCGGTCGTGCCATTGGCTCTTGCACACTGGGGCAACGCATCCGGGTTCCAGCACCGCCAGCTGGTTCTCGGCAGTGTTTTTGTCACAGGTACTCCCTCGTGCCAAGCCTGGTTTCAGCACCGTCAGCTGTTTCCGGGTTGTGTCAAGCTCACTGAGACACCTATGCTTGCCTCGTCGTGGTGCGGTCGGGTTAGCCAACTCCAGGGTGCCTCCAGTTTAGGAGCTTCCTATGTGGGCTGCGTGAACTGGTAGTCAAGGCTGGTTCTGTAGTGCCAGTAGGCCCAGCTCCCCCTGTAGGACTGTTGGGGTTCGGTAACTGCGGCTGCCTCGCGGCCTAGCTGTTCTCTCCTCTCCTGTGGGCCTTGGGGTCCACCACCTGGTTCCAGCACCGTCAGCTGGTTCCGGGCCGAGCCTTTGGCTTAGGTGCCTCCTCCTGGGTATCCGAGTTCCGCCAACGCCAGGCGGTCCTTGGTAGTGCTTTTAAGCGCGGGCACCTACAGCTTAGTAACCGGGTTCCAGCACCGTCAGCTGGTCCTCGGTCGTGCCATTGGCTCTTGCACACTGGGGCAACGCATCCGGGTTCCAGCACCGCCAGCTGGTTCTCGGCAGTGTTTTTGTCACAGGTACTCCCTCGTGCCAAGCCTGGTTTCAGCACCGTCAGCTGTTTCCGGGTTGTGTCAAGCTCACTGAGACACCTATGCTTGCCTCGTCGTGGTGCGGTCGGGTTAGCCAACTCCAGGGTGCCTCCAGTTTAGGAGCTTCCTATGTGGGCTGCGTGAACTGGTAGTCAAGGCTGGTTCTGTAGTGCCAGTAGGCCCAGCTCCCCCTGTAGGACTGTTGGGGTTCGGTAACTGCGGCTGCCTCGCGGCCTAGCTGTTCTCTCCTCTCCTGTGGACCTTCGGGTCCACCACCTGGTTCCAGCACCGTCAGCTGGTTCCGGGCCGAGCCTTTGGCTTAGGTGCCTCCTCCTGGGTATCCGAGTTCCGCCAACGCCAGGCGGTCCTTGGTAGTGCTTTTAAGCGCGGGCACCTACAGCTTAGTAACCGGGTTCCAGCACCGTCAGCTGGTCCTCGGTCGTGCCATTGGCTCTTGCACACTGGGGCAACGCATCCGGGTTCCAGCACCGCCAGCTGGTTCTCGGCAGTGTTTTTGTCACAGGTACTCCCTCGTGCCAAGCCTGGTTTCAGCACCGTCAGCTGTTTCCGGGTTGTGTCAAGCTCACTGAGACACCTATGCTTGCCTCGTCGTGGTGCGGTCGGGTTAGCCAACTCCAGGGTGCCTCCAGTTTAGGAGCTTCCTATGTGGGCTGCGTGAACTGGTAGTCAAGGCTGGTTCTGTAGTGCCAGTAGGCCCAGCTCCCCCTGTAGGACTGTTGGGGTTCGGTAACTGCGGCTGCCTCGCGGCCTAGCTGTTCTCTCCTCTCCTGTGGGCCTTGGGGTCCACCACCTGGTTCCAGCACCGTCAGCTGGTTCCGGGCCGAGCCTTTGGCTTAGGTGCCTCCTCCTGGGTATCCGAGTTCCGCCAACGCCAGGCGGTCCTTGGTAGTGCTTTTAAGCGCGGGCACCTACAGCTTAGTAACCGGGTTCCAGCACCGTCAGCTGGTCCTCGGTCGTGCCATTGGCTCTTGCACACTGGGGCAACGCATCCGGGTTCCAGCACCGCCAGCTGGTTCTCAGCAGTGTTCTTGTCACAGGTACTCCCTCGTGCCAAGCCTGGTTTCAGCACCGTCAGCTGTTTCCGGGTTGTGTCAACTTCACTGAGACGCCTATGCTTGCCCCGTCGTGGTGCGGTCGAGTTAGCCAACTCCAGGGTGCCTCCAGTTTAGGAGCTTCCTATGTGGGCTGCGTGAACTGGTAGTCAAGGCTGGTTATGTAGTGCCAGTAGGCCCAGCTCCCCCTGTAGGACTGTTGGGGTTCGGTAACTGCGGCTGCCTCGCGGCCTAGCTGTTCTCTCCTCTCCTGTGGGCCTTCGGGTCCACCACCTGGTTCCAGCACCGTCAGCTGGTTCTCGGCAGTGTCTTTTGCTCTTGTACCTTCTGCTCCCCATCCTGGTTCCAGTACCGTCAGCTGGTTCCGGGCAGAGCCTTTGGCTTAGGTGCCTCCTTCTGGGTATCCAAGTTCCACCAACGTCAGGTGGTCCTTGGTAGTGCTTTCAGGCACGGGTACCTCCTGCTTAGTAACCGGGTTCCAGTAACGTCAGCTGGTCCTCGGTAGTTCCATTGGCTCTTGGACCTTCGGCTACCCATCCGGGTTCCAGTACCGTCAGCTGGTTCTCGGCAGTGTCTTTTGCTCTTGTACCTTCTGCTCCCCATCCTGGTTCCAGTAACGTCAGCTGGTTCCGGGCAGAGCCTTTGGCTTAGGTGCCTCCTTCTGGGTATCCGAGTTCCGTCAACGTCAGGCGGTCCTTGGTAGTGCTTTTTAGCACGGGTACCTCCTGCTTAGTAACCGGGTTCCAGTAACGTCAGCTGGTCCTCGGTAGTTCCATAGGCTCTTGAACCTTCGGGTAGCCATCCGAGTTCCAGTTCCATCAGCTGGTTCTTGGCATTTTCTCAGCCTTCTTGTACCTTCTGCTACATTTCCAAGTTGAAGACCCTAACGTCGACGACCCGGAAGACCACCACGATGACGACGACACGGAAGACCACCCCGATGACGACGACGACGACGGCGGAGATGACGACACTGGAGACGACGACCCTGGAGACGACAACATGGAAGACCGAGAAGCAGAAGAACAAGAGGCTGCAGAACAAAGAGCAGAAGAACATTAAGCATAAGACTTAATATCAGAGCAAAAGATATTATCTAAATTATATGCAGAAGAAGACTAAGCAGTGTATGGGGGTGAGTCCGTTCCTCCTCGTGGTGCCCCTGGATAAAGCCTGATGCTGCAGGCCAAACTGAACGCGGACAAATGTAACTTTTGTGACTGGCAGAACGGAAGGTGTAATCTTCAAACTTTTATAGATAACAACTACGGGAATGCCTGTCACAAATGAGAATATGATGAAGAAGTAGAATAGGAAGAATAATAACAGTGGAATAAAAAGAATATGTAGAATAAGAAGAATAATAATAGTTGAATAAAATGAATATGAAGAATGTAATAAAAAAAAAAAAATAGGTAGAAGATGAAGAAGAAGATGAATAAGGTGAAGAAGTTGATGTCAAAGATGCTGATGATGATGAAGATGAAAGTGTGGGAAAAGAAAAAAAAAAAGAAAAAAAAGAAGGGGAAGGGCGTGGAATAGTGAAACATCAATATCTGACAAAATAAAAAAAAAATTTACATAGTCAATATCTTTGTCACTCCGAACGTCTTAAAAAAAAACAAAAAACATGCTATTCTATTTGATTGGGATAAACCTCTATGACTTTAATGTCTCCGCCACCTCCCCAAATACATCCGGCATTATTCTTAGTTGTTTTCCTTCATGTAGAATGAACCTACAAGGAAAGAAAGGGTTTATTTTAATTCCGATATTTTGGTCCCATTGACTTGCATTGGGATCGGGTATCGGTATCGGCGATATCCGATATTTTTTGAATATCGGCCGATCCAAACCGATACCGATACTTTCCGATATCGGAAGGTATCGCTCAACACTATTACTGAGTAGTTGATGTGGTAAACTTGTTTGAAGAGATGGGTTTTTAAAGCGCGCTTGAATAGGTCAGGGCTAGGTATCAGTCTGATCGTCTGGGGAAGTGCATTCCAGAGAGCTGGCGCAGCACGAGAGAAGTCTTGGAGACGGAGGTGTGAGGTTCGGATTACAGGGAATGTTAGTCTTATTTAATTTGTAGAACGGAGGGCACGTGTAGGGCGATAGACTGAGATGGGAGAGGAGATATAAGGCGGTGCAGAACTGTGGAGAGATTTGAGGGTGAGAGAGATGAGTTTATACTGGACCCTGTAGCGAATGGGTAGCCAGTGTAATGACTAGCACAAGATGGAGGCATCAGTGAAGCGGCTGGACATAAATATGACCCTGGCTGCCGCATTCAAGATGGATTGGAGAGGAGAAAGTTTGGAAAGAGGGAGACCGATCAGAAGAGAGTTGCAGTAGTCCAGACGAGAATGAATAAGAGCGACAGTAAGAGTCTTAGAAGTTTCAAAGGTGAGAAAAGGTGGGATTCTGGAGATGTTTTTAAGATGCAGGTGACAGGAGCAAGTGAGTGATCGGATATAGGGAGTAAAGGAAAGTTTGGTGTTGAATATGACCCCAAGAAAGCGGGCATGCTGCTTGGGAGTTATGGTTGAACCCTCCAGGGTAATTTTGATGTTGGGTAGAGTGAGGTTAGTAGAAGGGAGAAACACAAGTAGTTCAGTTTTGGAGAGATTTAGTTTCAGATAGAGGGAGGACATGATGTTAGAGACAGCAGACAGACAATCCTTGGTATTTTGAATTACAATGGGCGTGATGTCAGGGGAAGAAGTGTATAATTGGGTGTCATCAGCATAGAGATGGTACTGGAACCCAAATCTGCTGATTGTTTGTCCAATAGGGGCCGTGTAAAGAGAAAAGAGGAGGGGGCCCAGGACTGAGCCCTGCGGAACCCCGATAGTAAGGGGACGAGGAGAGGAAGAGGAGCTGGCAAAAGATACAGTGAAGGAGCGGTCAGAGAGGTAGGAGGAGAACCAGGAGAGGGCTGTGCCCTTTAGGCCTGCGGAGCCTAGTGAGAATTAGCTGGTGATCCACAGTATCAAATGCGGCAGATAGATCGAGGAGAATCAGCAGAGAGCAATGACATTTGGATTTTGCTGTTAGATTAGATCATTAGAGACTTTAGTAAGGGTAGTTTCAGTGGGGTGAAAAGAGCGGAAGCCAGATTGTTAGGAGTCAAGAAGAGAGTTATCAGAGAGATAGCGGGTTAGACGGGAGTGGACCAAACGTTCCAGAAGTTTACAGATGAAGGAAAGGTTAGAGACAGGTCTGTACTTAGCAGTGCAGTTCTGGTCCAGGTATGGCTTTTTAAGTAAAGGGGTAATGATGGCATGTTTAAATGAGGAGGGAAAGATACCTGAAGAAAGAGAAAGGTTAAATATTTTAGTCAGGTGAGTGGTGACCACTGGTGAGAGAGACTGCAGGAGAGGTGAAGGAATGGGGTCACTATATAGTGGATGAAGTCTTCTGCTAAAAGAGATTTTCTCCACTGCCGCTCTGCACACCTTGAGCAACGCTGAAGAAAGCGTGTTTGCATAGTGTGCCTGGGCTGCCGTTGTCTGTGTCGGGTCTTTCTGCGTGTAGAAGGTGCTGCTTCATCCAGGGCATTCTTCAGTGTAATATTGAAGTGTGACAATGCTAAGTCTGGACAGGAGAGGTAGGAGATGGGGGCTAAAGATGTGTGAGGGTTGTCCATAAGCTGCTGGGTATTAATGGTATGTGTATTCCGATAAGTGTGGTAAGTGGGGGTGTCCTGAGTGAGGAGACAATTCTTGACAGAGAAGGAAAGAAGGTTGTGGTCCGAGAGCGGGGGAGTGGAGTTAGTAAAGTCGTGCAGCGATCCGGGACGGGAGAAAACCAGGTCCAGAGTATTCCCGTCCTCATGCGTAGGAGAATTAGTAAACTGTGAGAGATTGAATGAAGAAGTTAGAGAGAGAAGATGAGAGGCAGATTGGGAGAGGGGATCATTGATGGGGATGTTAAAGTCTCCCATGATGGGGGTGGGGATGCCACAGGATAGAAAGTGAGTAAGCCAGGTGGCAAAGTGGTCTAGAAACAGGCGGGAGGAGCCTGGAGGGCGATAAACAGCCGCCACCTACAAGGGCTTAAAGAGTCTGACGGCGTGAACTTCAAAGGAAGGAAATGTAAGTGAGGGAACCGGGGGGATGACCTGGAAAGCACATTGTGATGAAAGGAGCAAACCAACACCTCCACCTTGAGAAAGAGCAGCGAAAAGCACGTCAGTGGCGGCGAGACACGGGTCCGGCACTATACGATCAGATGGGTAAGTATTCCTGACAAGCACCGCCACATACTAATATGCCGCAACCATGCAGTGAATTTGACTTTAGCTAAGGCATGCTTTGGTGGGTAATATTGCGGATGCTTCCCATAGGAACCATGAGCACTAGGCACTTTATGTTTTTATGATATTTTGCCGGTACACTTGTAACTGACCTAACCCTTTATATGTAGATGTTTGTTATACTTGTTTGGTACGTTAATAACTGATGATGTAATAAATTGATATGGATTTTTTACAAATTTTGGACTGAGTACTCCATTTTCTTTCTGGGTTCTCCTGTCTGTTCTCAGGTCTGGTGGTATGTGAAAATTTCAGCCCACCAAACGAGAGAGCGGCAGCGGCGGTGGTGTCTGAATGCTGGATCCAGGTTCCTGTAATAGCCAGAAGGTTAAGGGAATTAGAGAGGAAAAGATCGTTAATGTAAGTTAGTTTGTTACACACAGACCGTGCATTCCAGAGAGCAAAGTGGAAAGCGATAGAAGGCATGCACTGAATGTTCATAAGATTAGCAGGGTTTCTATATGTAGCTGGAGGAGAGTAATGTATGCTGTTGGAGGGAGGTCCAGGTTTTGGGGAGATGTCACCTGCAACTAGTTGAAGGAGAAAAAACAGAAAGAGCAGGTGGTGGGATGATTTGTATGAATGTTTTGAGTGCTTCATCGCGGTAGTGGCTGGTTTGGAGTGGGTAAGAAATGTCAGTAGAGCCTCAGAGTTATACATGGGAGAGGGGAGAATGGAGGGGTGGATATAGAGAGAGTGCCCAGAATGTGATAAAGGGCGGGCGAGTTGTGAGAAATCAGAAGTTAAAACAAATAAGAAGCAGATTGATATGATAAATGCATAATGTAGTATGACTGACCAAGAAGCATGATTGTTTGGAAAACTTATGCACCTTACCTGTCTCCTGCCCTGTCCAACTGCCACTGTATAACTGAAATGCACTTTATACCGTTGCACTTAATATCTGTTGCACACGCGAACCCGCACGCGTCCTATCCCAGCCAGACAAAATATTTAATAAATAACATTTCCCACATGTCTACTTTACATCAGCACAATTTCTGAAACATATTTCTTTTGCTGGGAAGTTAGAAGGGTTAAAATTGACCAGCAATTTCTAATTTTTCCAACAAAATTTCCAAAACCATTTTTTTTGGACCACATCACATTTGAAATGACTTTAACCCCTTAAGCCCCGAGGGTGGTTTGCACGTTAATGACCGGGCCAATTTTTACAATTCTGACCACTGTCCCTTTATGAGGTTATAACTCTGGAATGCTTCACTGGATCTTGGCGATTCTGACATTGTTTTCTCGTGACATATTGTACTTCATTTTAGTGGTAACATTTATTCGATATAACTTGCGTTTATTTGTGAAAAAACGGAAATTTGGCGAAAATTTAGAAAATTTCGCAATTTTCCAACTTTAAATTTTTATGCCCTTAAATCACAGAGATATGTCACGCAAAATACTTAAAAAGTAACATTTCGCACATGTCTACTTTACATCAGCACAATTTTGGAACCAAAATTTTTTTTGTTAGGGAGTTATAAGGGTTAAAAGTTGACCAGCAATTTCTCATTTTTACAACACCATTTTTTTTTAGGGACCACATCTCATTTGAAGTCATTTTGAGGGGTCTATATGATAGAAAATACCCAAGTGTGACACCATTCTAAAAACTGCACCCCTCAAGGTGCTCAAAACCACATTCAAGAAGTTTATTAACCCTTCAGGGGTTTCACAGGAATTTTTGGAATGTTTAAATAAAAATGATAACTTTTTTTCACACAAAATTTATTTCAGCTCCAATTTGTTTTATTTTACCAAGGGTAACAGGATAAAATGGATGCCAAACGTTGTTGTACAATCTGTACTGAGTACGCTGATACCCCATATGTGGGGGTAAACCACTGTTTGGGCGCATGGCAGAGCACGGAAGGAAAGGAGCGCCATTTGACTTTTCAATGCAAAATTGACAGGAATTGAGATGGGATGCCATGTTGCATTTGGAGAGCCCCTCATGTGCCTAAACATTGAAATCCCCACAAGTGACACCATTTTGGAAAGTAGACCCCTTAAGGAACTTATCTAGATGTGTGGTGACCACTTTGACCCACCAATTGCTTCACAGAAGTTTATAATGCAGAGCCATAAAAATAAAAAATCATATTTTTTCACAAAAATGATCTTTTCGTCCCCAATTTTTTATTTTTCCAAGAGTAAGAGAAGAAATTGGACCTCAAAAATTGTTGTCCAATTTGTCCTGAGTATGTTGATACCCCATATATGGGTGTAAACCATTGTTTGGGCGTATGGCAGAGCTCGGAAGGGAAGGAGCGCCATTTTACTTTTCAATGCAAAATTGACTGGAATTGAGATGGGATGCCATGTTGGGTTTGGAGAGACCCTGATGTGCCTAAACATTGAAATCCCCACAAGTGACACCATTTTGGAAAGTAGACCCCTTAAGGAACTTATCTAGAGGTGTGGTGAGCACTTTGACCCAACAAGTGCTTCGCAGAAGTTTATAATGCAGGGCCGTAAAAATAAAAAATCTTATTTTTTCACAAAAATGATCTTTTCGTCACCAATTTTTTATTTTCCCAAGGGTAAGAGAAGAAATTAGACCACAAAAGTTGTTGTGCAATTTTTCCTGAGTGCGACGATACCCCATATGTGGGGGTAAACCACTGTTTGGGCGCATGGCAGAGCTCGGAAAAAAAGGAGCGCCATTTGACTTTTCAATGCAAAATTGACTGGAATTGAGATGGGACGCCATGTTGCGTTTGGAGAGCCCCTGATGTGCCTAAACATTGGAACCCCTCACAAGTGACACCATTTTGAAAAGTAGACCCCTTAAGGAACTTATCTAGATGTGTGGTGAGCACTTTGACCCAACAAGTGCTTCACAGAAGTTTATAATGCAGAGCCGTAAAAATAAAAAATCTTATTTTTTCACAAAAATGATATTTTCGTCACCAATTTTTTATTTTCCCAAGGGTAAGAGAAGAAATTAGACCACAAAAGTTGTTGTGCAATTTGTCCTGAGTGCGACGATACCCCATATGTGGGGTTAAACCACTTTTTGGGCGCATAGCAGAGCTCGGAAGGGAAGGAGCGCCATTTGACTTTTCAATGCAAAATTGACTGGAATTAAGATGGGACGCCATGTTGGTTTGGAGAGCCCCTGATGTGCCTAAACATTAAAACCCCCCACAAGTGACACCATTTTGGAAACTAGACCCCCTAAGGAACTTATCTAGATGTGTTTTGAGAGCTTTGAACCCCCAAGTGTTTCACTACAGTTTATAACGCAGAGCCGTTAAAATAATTTTTTTTTTTTTTGCAAAAATTGTTTTTTAGCCCCCAGTTCTGTATTTTCACAAGGGTAACAGAATAAATTGGACCCCAAAAGTTGTTGTCCAATTTGTCCTGAGTACGCTGATACCCAATATGTGGGGGGGAACCACTGTTTGGGCGCATGGCAGAGCTCGGAAGGGAAGGAGCGCCATTTGGAATGCAGACTTAGATGGATTGGTCTGCAGGAGTCACGTTGCATTTGCAGAGCCCCTGATGTACCCAAACAGTACAAACCCCCCACAAGTGACCCCATATTAGAAAATAGACCTCCCAAGGAACTTATCTAGATGTGTTGTGAGAACTTTGAACCCCTAAGGGTATGTTCACACGTTCCTGATTTCCCTCCTTTTTTTTTCAGGACTGAAACCGCAGCTCTTTGCAGAAAACGCAGGTCCTTTTTTTGGTGCGTTTTTTGGTGCGTTTTTTGATGCGTTTTTTGATGCGTTTTTTATGCAGTTTTCTATGCAGAGTCTGTGTGTTTTCTAGGAAGTTTTTTAGGGTTAAAATGGCTGAAAATACCCTAACCCTACCCCTAACCCTAACCCTACCCCTAACCCTAACCCTACCCCTACCCCTAACCCTACCCCTAACCCTACCCCTAACCCTACCCCTAACCCTAACCCTACCCCTAACCCTAACCCTAACCCTAATCCTATTCTAACCTTAGTGGAAAAAAAAAATTCTTAATTTTTTTATTGTCCCTACCTATGGGGGTGACAAAGGGGGGGGTGTCATTTACTATTTTTTTTATTTTGATCACTGAGATAGGTTATATCTCAGTGATCAAAATGCACTTTGGAATGAATCTGCCGGCCGGCAGATTCGGCGGGCGCTCTGCGCATGCGCCCGCCATTTTGCAAGATGGCGACACGCCCAAGGAGAAGACGGCCGGACGGACACCGGGAGGCCGGGTAAGTATAAGGGGGGGAGATGAGGGCACGGGGGGGGGGGCGTTGGAGCAAGGGGGGTGGCATCGGAGCATGGGGGGCTGGGATTGGAGCACGGGGGGCAGCCACACTGCAGCGGTTCTGCACCACAAACCGCAGTAAAACCCGCAGATATATTTTTCATCTGCGGGTTTTACTGCGGGTTTGACCTCACAATGGAGGTCTATGGGTGCAGAACCGCTGCAGTTCCGCAAAAAGAAGTGACATGGTACTTCTTTTTTACCGCGGCTATTCAGCGCGGCTTTTTTTTCCGATTCCCGCATCATGTGCACAGTGGTTCCTGTTTTCCATAGGGTACAGTGTACTGTACCCTGCATGGAAAACAGCTGCGGAGCCGCAGAGGCAAAATTGCGGCGGTTCCGCAGTAAAAACTGCACTGTGTGAACATGGCCTAAGTGTTTCAGTACAGTTTATAATGCAGAGCCGTGAAAAAAAAAATTCTTTTTTTTTTTCACAAAAATGATTTTTTAGCCCCCAGCTTTGTATTTTTACAAGGGTAACAGAATAAATTGGACCCCAAAAGTTGTTGTCCAATTTGTCCTGAGTACGCTGATACCCCATATGTGGGGGGAACCACTGTTTGGGCGCATGGCAGAGCTCGGAAGGGAAGGAGCGCCATTTGGAATGCAGACTTAGATGGATTGGTCTGCAGGAGTCACGTTGCATTTGCAGAGCCCCTGATGTACCCAAACAGTACAAACCCCCCACAAGTGACCCCATATTAGAAACTAGACCTCCGAAGGAACTTATCTGGATGTGTTGTGAGAACTTTGAACCCCTAAGTATTTCACTACAGTTTATAACGCAGAGCCGTGAAAATAAAAATTCTTTTTTTTTTCACAAAAATGATTTTTTAGCCCCCAGCTTTGTATTTTTACAAGGGTAACAGAATAAATTGGACCCCAAAAGTTGTTGTCCAATTTGTCCTGAGTACGTTGATACCCCATATGTGGGGGGGAACCACTGTTTGGGCGCATGGCAGAGCTCGGAAGGGAAGGAGCGCCATTTGGAATGCAGACTTAGATGGATTGGTCTGCAGGCGTCACGTTGCATTTGCAGAGCCCCTGATGTACCCAAACAGTACAAACCCCCCACAAGTGACCTCATATTGGAAACTAGACCTCCCACGGAACTTATCTAGATGTGTTGTGAAAATTTTGAACCCCCAAGTGTTTCACTACAGTTTACAACGCAGAGCCGTGAAAATAAAAAATCCTTTTTTTTTCCCACAAAAATGATTTTTAGCCCCCCAAATTTTTATTTTCCCAAGGATAACAAGAGAACGTGGACCCAAAAAGTTGTTGTCCAATTTGTCTCGAGTACGATGATACCCCATATGTTGGGGTAAACCCCTGTTTGGGCGCACGGGAGAGCTCAGAAGTGAAGGAGCACTGTTTTACTTTTTCAATGCAGAATTGGCTGGAATTGAGATCGGACGCCATGTCGCGTTTGGAGAGCCCCTGATGTGCCTAAACAGTGAAAAACCCCCAATTATAAATGAAACCCTAATCCAAACGCACCCCTAACCCTAATCCCAACTGTAACCCTAACCACACACCTAACCCTGACACACCCCTAATTCTAATCCCAACCCTAATCCCAACCGTAAATGTAATCCAAACCCTAACCCTAGCCCTAACCCTAACCCTAGCCCTAACCCTAGCCCTAACCCTAATGGGAAAATGGAAATAAATACTTTTTTTAAATTTTATTATTTTTCCCTAAGGCTAGGTTCACATTGCGTTAGGGAAATCCGTTTAGCGCTAGCGGATTGCGCTAACGCAATGTCTTTTTAGGTGTCGTGTTTAGTGGTCGCGTTAACGTCCCCGCTCTGGAAGATTGGGGATCGGACCTCGGGCGCGCCGCGGACGCTGCAAGCAGCGTCCGAGGCGCGCCACAAAAGAACGGCACCTTGCTAGCGCGAGCCGAAAATGGCACGCTCTAGCGATGCGCTACACCCGAAAATCACATTGCTGTCAATGGGTGTGCTAACGGACCCGTTGCACGGCATTGTGACATTTTCGCCGTGCAACGCTGTCCGTTAGCATTAACCCATTAACGCAATGTGAACCTAGCCTAACTAAGGGGGTGATGAAGGGGGGTTTGATTTACTTTTATAGCGTTTTTTATATCGGATTTTTATGATTGGCAGCCGTCACACACTAAAAGACGCTTTTTATAGCAAAAAAGTTTTTGCGTCTCCACATTTTGAGACCTATAATTTTTCCATATTTTGGTCCACAGAGTCATGTGAAATCTTGTTTTTTGCGGGACGACTTGACGTTTTTATCGGTAACATTTTCGGACACGTGACAGTTTTTGATCACTTTTTATTCCGATTTTTTGTGAGGCAGAATACAAAAACCAGCTATTCATGAATTTCTTTTGGGGGAGGTGTTTATACCGTTCCGTGTTTGGTAAAATTGATGAAGCAGTTTTATTCTTCGGGTCAGTACGATTACAGCGATACCTCATTTATATCATTTTTTTTATGTTTTGGCGCTTTTATACGATAAAAGCTATTTTATAGAAAAAATAATTATTTTGGCATCGCTTTATTCTGAGGACTATAACTTTTTTATTTTTTTGGTTATGATGCTATATGGTGGCTCGTTTTTTGCGGAACAAGATGATATTTTCAGAGGTACCATGGTTATTTATATCCGTCTTTTTGATCGCGTGTTATTCCACTTTTTGTTCAGCGTTATGATAATAAAGCGTTGTTTTTTGGCGCGTTTTTTTTTTTTTTTCCTTACGGTGTTCACTGAAGGGGTTAACTAGTGGGCCAGTTTTATAGATCAGGTCGTTACGGACGTGGCGATACTAAATATGTGTACTTTTATTGTTTTTTTTTTTTTTTTTAGATAAAGAAATGTATTTATGGGAATAATTTTTTTTTTTCTTCTTTATTTAGGAATTTTTTTTTTTTTTTTTTTTTTTACACGTGTGGAAATTTTTTTTTTTACTTTTTCACTTTGTCCCAGGGGGGGACATCACAGATCACCGATCTGACAGTGTGCACAGCACTCTGTCAGATCGGTGATCTGACATACAGCCGGGCAGGATTAGAGCTGCAGCTGCAGCCTGATCCTGACCCGGAAGTGCTCCCTGCAGGACCCGGATGCAGCCCCGCGGCCATTTTGGATCCGGGGACTGCAGGGAGAAGACGCTCGGTACACGGTGAGCCCCCTCCCTGCGTGATGCTTCCCTGCACCGCCGGCACACCGCGATCATCTTTGATCGCGGTGTGCCGGGGGTTAATGTGCCGGGAGCGGTCCGTGACCGCTCCTGGCACATAGTGCCGGATGTCAGCTGCGATAGGCAGCTGACACCCGGCCGCGATCGGCCGCGCTCCCCCCGTGAGCGCGGCCGATCGCATATGACGTACTATCCCGTCACTGGGAATTAAGTCCCAGGTCACCTGGACGGGATAGTACGTCATATGGGATTAAGGGGTTAAGGTGCATGTTCAACCCTAACCCTAGCCCTAACCCTAGCCCCAACACTAACCCTAGCCTCGACCCTAGCCCTAGTTCTAACCCCAACCCGATCCCTAGCCCAACCCTAACCCTAATGGAAAAATTGAAAAAAATACATTTTTTTAAATTTTATTATTTTTACCTAAGTGATAAAGGGGGGTTTAATTTGCTATTTTTTTTTTATTTTGATCACTGTGGACCCATAGAAGCGCCAGCATGGCTTGAAACGGATATAGTCTGGCAGTTCTCACTATTCATGAAAGAACTCCCCTGACACCTGCACCTCTGCTAATATAAATGTAACCAATTTTATGAATTAAAACCACATCTTGAAAAAAGGATCGGGTGAGTGCTGCTTTTCTTGTTACTTTTTCCAATATAATACATGTTCTTTATGCATGCACCATCCAGTAGAGAACTGACACAGAAAAAACGTGGTTGGTGCCTGGAATAACCCTTCCTTTTTTAAATAAGTCAATGTGACAATGCTTATGGCTGATTTTCCACACTGACCGATGGTCTGTCTAGAAAAATGTCAGTTCTGACACCTATTCGCAATGCGCAGGGGGCTATTAATTTCCACATTTTGTGGACACAACTGGCATGTTCATGTCCATGTTTTTATTTTTGCAAAGCTAAAAGGAAAAAAGACACAAAACAACAGGTCTTGGAAGGGAAGGAGCATCATTTGACTATTTAAATTCAAAATTGCCTGGAATCATTAGCGGATGCCATGTTGCATTTGTAGAGTCCCTGATATGCCTGAAGAAGGGAAAGCCACACAAGTGACCCCATTTTGTAAACTAGACCACTCAGGAAATTTGTCTAGATGTGTGGTGAGAACTTTGAACTCATAGGTGCTTCACAGGAGTTTATTGTTCTGAAAATAAAAAAAATCACATTTTCCCCACAAACATGTTTTTTTTAGCCCCAAATGTTTTGTTTATAAAAAAAAAGTTAACAGGAGAAAATGGACCCAACATTTTGTTGTGCAATTTCTCCTGTGTATAACAATACCCCATATGAGGTGGAAAACTACTTATGAGGCTCAGAAGGGAGGAAGCACCATATTGGCGTTCAGATTTTGCTGGACTGGTTTGAGGGTGCCATGTCACATTGGTAGAGCCCCTTAGGTGCAAGAACAGCAGTATCCCCCATAAGTGAACCCATTTTCCAAACTATACCACTCAAATAATTCATCTGCAGTGATCATATTGACACCATAGGTGTGTCACAGAATTTGATACCATTAAGCAGTGATTAAAAAATAATTACATTTCTACCACCAAAATTTTGTTTTAGCCCCAGATTTTTCATTTTTTCACTGGGAAATGGGTAAAAATGTCACCAAAATGTGTCCCACAATTTCAGCTGAATGTGGAAATACCCCATATGTGGCTATATAATACTTTTAGCCATACGGCAAGACTCTGGAGGGACGGAGCGCTATTTTCCTTTTGGAGCGCAGATTTTGCTATACAGATTTTGTTATACAGACCTCCTGAGAGCTAAAAGAGCAGAATTCCCACTCAAGTGACCCCATTTTAGAAATCATACCCCTTTTGGAATTTATCTAAAGATACAGTAACGATTTTGACACCATAGGTGTATTCCAGAAACAAGCAGCAGTGGATGCTGCTGAGTGAAAATTGCAAACTGCCATTATAGTGCCCAGTACATTGCAGTCACCAGTACGTTGTGGTGCCCATCTCATGCTTCTATAAACATGCACCAGTAAATTAGGTGGGCTGCCATCGCTACAGAAATGCCAAACATGTGGATGCTAAATGTGGTTTGGGCACAATGGGGCTCAGAAAGGGCATTTGGAGTTGCGAGTTCTGAATTTGCTGAATTTCTTTTGTGGGGAGAGGAGCTATAGTGCTTTTCCAGAACCTTTGTGCTAGCATTAAATTTCCAAGTGAAACAGATGAAACCCCCGAGTAATCCATTCACTATAATGCAGCAGTGTTACTCTGGACTCTGTCTGGCCTCTGTTCAGAACTTCTTTTCAAAACTGCACAAAACTGTGAAGTGGCGGACAGCGCTTTTATGCATGCTTAAAAAGGCGGAAACTGACGGATCACGTGTGGCCAGACTTCGTCTACAGTGCCTACATCTTCCTCATTATAGGGAATCTTCCACTGGAGATTATGTCTAAATCACATATTTCAGGGATTTACACGGAAACCCTGGTGTAAGCGCTCAGCATAGAGCACAGGATATATGTGAGCAGAGCCTTACTACGATCTTTGGGATGCAGAATGAACAAATCAACAGCAGGTGAAGAATTAGTTTTATTTATTATTTACACTGTTTTTTGTGCGGTATAATTGATTAGATTACTTTATTCATCAGGTCAGTGCGATAACAGTAAAACAAGATTCACATCGGGTTTTTATGTTTGGCTGCTGTCGCACACTAAAAGACACTTTTTACTGCAAAAACAAGTTTTTGCATTGCCATAATTTTTCCATATTTCTACAGAGTTATGTGAGGGCTTGTTTCTCGCTGAAAAAGTTGACATTTTTATTGGTACCATTTTTGGGCACATGACATTTTTTGATTGTTTTCTATTCCGATTCTTGGGAGGCAGGATGAACAAAAAACAGCAATTCAGGAATTGTTTTTTGTGTGTGTGGTAAAATTGATAAGGCAGATTTATTTTTAGGGTCAATGCATTTACAGCCATACCACATTTATATAGTTTTTTATGTTTTGCTGCTTTTGCACAATAAAAACTATTTTATAAAACCAAAAATATTTTTGCATCGCTGTATTCTGAGAACTATATTTTTTTATTTTCCGGTGATGGAGCTGTATGGTAGCTTGTTTTTTGCAGGAAAAGATGACATTTTCAGAGATTCCATTTGCGTTTGCATTCGTCTTTTTGATCGCACTTTATTCTACTTTTTATTGAGCAGTATAATAATAAAGCACAGTTTTTTTTGCTTTGTTATTTATTTATTTTTTTAATGGTGTTCACTGAAGGAGTTTAAAATTGAGACAGCTATACTTCATTTATATCTTTTTTTATGTTTTCGCTCTTTTATACAATAAAAATTATTTTATAGAAAAAAATCATTATTTTTGCATTGCTCTATTCTGAGAGCTATAATTATTTTATTTTTCTGCTGACGGAGCTGTATGATGGTTTTTTTTAAGTGGGACAAAATGTCGTTTTCAGTGGTACCATGTTTATTTATATT
Source organism: Ranitomeya imitator (assembly GCF_032444005.1). Lineage (NCBI taxonomy): Eukaryota > Metazoa > Chordata > Amphibia > Anura > Dendrobatidae > Ranitomeya > Ranitomeya imitator. The sequence goes on along the minus strand of NC_091282.1, from coordinate 509,555,863 downwards.
GGTCTTTTTTATCACGTTTTATTCCACTTTTTGTTGGGAAGTATGATGATAAAGCATTGTTTTTGCCTTGTTTTTTATTTTTTTATGGTGTTCACTGAAGGGGTTAACTAGTGGGACAGTTTATAGGTCGGGTCATTGCAGACGCGATAATAGCAAATATGTGTACTTTTATTTTTTATGGTTTTTTTTTCATTCAAATATTTATTTACAGATACAATATCTTTTGAATTTTTTACTATTATTTTTCATTTTCTTTAATACTTTTACAACTAATTTAAAAAATATAATTTCTTTTTTCTATTTTTTTTTTACTTTGTCCCACTATGGGATTAACATTTTTTGCATGCTGATCATTTCTACAGAATGGAGATGCAGCAGCATCTTCATGCTTTAGAAACTGTCAGCTCTGCACTGACAGACAAATTTGCTCATCATACACTGGGCATTATCAGCAATTTTTCTATGTCTGGTGATCCGAATGTCATCATGACTTAGTGCCGGGTGTCAGCTGTCAGAATCAGCTGACTCCCAGCAGCGATCGCCCGCACATACCCCCCCCTCCCGTGTGCACGGGAGATTGCTCACAGTTCGTCCCTGGTCAGGCCGGCCTCACACTCAGCGTTGAAAAATACGGTCCGTATTTTACGGCCGTAATACGCTCCAAAATTAGAAATACGGTGGTCCGTAAAAACTCCATAGGCAAGGTGTGGTCGCGTATTTTGCGCATGTAATGTTGCGTATGTAATCCGTATGCCCACCGTAATGCGTATTTTTCACGCAACCTGACAAAATGGACATTTAACGGTTTTGGCGGCTGAAATTGATTTAAATTACCCTCATCAACCCTATTTAAGACCTCTCCAACAGGTGTCTCACTCCCATATGGTCATTTTGTGGTTTTGCAACTGTTGGAGTGTTGTTGTAACATTTGGACCATGTCTGACCACCTGCAGTTCACCCCAACGCAGCAGGTTTTGTTTAACTGGCTATTGTCTCATCGGTTTGGGCACCCATACCCTGTGATTGTGGATCCGCGAAGGAGGAGCAGAAGAATGTGGGTGCATCCTCTTCTGACTAAACGCCTCACTAAAGGCCATTTTCATCGGCTATATACAGCTCTGCGGGAACATCCAGACAAGTTTTATCTCTACTGTCGCATGTCTATACAAACATTTGACAGATTGTTGGAGATATTACGCCCAGGAATAACATTTCAGGACACAAGGCTGCGCAAAGCCATCTCTGCTGAGGAGCGTCTTCTCCTCACGTTACGGTATGTATTCTCCATCCTCACATACTGTATGTTGATCTTTTTTCAAAATTTTTCTTCTTTTTAAAATTTTTACCCCCATTTCAGTCCCTTAAGGCCATTTTTCCCTTTTCAGTGTTAATTTAGTATCCCACAAATGCAAATATGATTGTGCTTATTCATGTTTTGTGTGCACTCTTGAAACATACCTAATTTTTTGTGTTTGTTTCACTTACAGATTTCTGTTTACTGGATTGTCCTTTGCGGGTCTCCACCTTGAATTTTTGATTGGCCGCTCCACCATTTCTGGCATTGTGCGGTTAACCTGTCGCCAAATATGTGATAGACTTAAGGACCTTGTGATGCCTGAGCCAAAACAGGCTGATTGGCTCAAAATAGCCCGTGGGTTCAAGGTCAATTGTGACTTCCCAAACTGCATTGGAGCGGTGGATGGGAAACATATTACGGTACGTAAGCCGCCGAACTCTGGCTCCCAATTCTACAACTATAAGCAGTTTTTCTCTGTAGTTCTGTTAGCTGTAGTTGACAGTAACTACAGGTTTATAATTGTAGACATTGGGGCCTATGGACGAACTGGAGACTCTAGGGTCTTCAATTCGTCTATAATGGGTCGGCGGCTACGTGAAAACCAGTTAGACCTCCTACCACCACAACAACTCCCAGGCTCCACTGCAGAAGCACTGCTTTTTTTTTGGTTGGAGATGAGGCCTTCCAACTCACCAGACACGTCATGAGGCCTTCTCCCCGGCGCAACCTGGACCACCGTCGGAGGATATTTAATTTGCACCTTTCTAGGGCGCACAGACTGGTGGAGTGCGCCTTTGGTATTCTGGTGGCCAAATGGCGTGTCCTACGGACTGCAATGCAGCTCAGTAAGGCTACAGTCAATGAAGTAATCAAAGCATCAGTAATTTTGCACAACTATACCCGCATACATGATTGCTTCTCAGATGGTAATGATGAACACATGTTGCGTAGTGTCATTAGTCCAACACCACATGGCCCTCCTCCGCACCGTCCCCTTTCTGGCATCAAAGTTAGGGATGTATTGACCAATTATTTTGTTTCTCCTCAGGGTTCTACTCCCTGGCAAGATTATGCTGTTTCTCAGTTGTGATTTTTTTTTTTAAAGATATGTTTTTTGTAATATACTATTATCAACCACTGAAAACGTACTGTGTGTGTTTTTTTACTTAATGACCATATGTTTCTGTTTTCTGAATATGTGTGTGATGCAAAAATGATTAGTCTACAAACATCAATTGGCTTTTTGGAAAACTTTTTACTATCTTTGCAACCCTTTTTTTTTTGTTTTTTAACACCATATTTTAGCCATATGGTTTTTATAAGCCTTTTTTATGGGTTGCTTTATACCAAGGATCCACAACAAAGTGGAAATGTTTAGAAAACACAACATTAACATGGTAGCCAGCTACCAAAACAAAAACAAAAAAACAGAAAAAAATTACAGATCCCTGTAAGTTGGTGGGGGAGATGTTGCCAGCTCTGGGTCCTGGTCTGGGGGCCTTTGTTGGGCCGATGGCAGTTCATCCTGTGAGGATGCAGTGGCTTGTGGCCCAGAATACTGGCCTTGTCCATATTGGCCAGATGTGTGTTGACCATAAGCCATTTGCCTCTGTGCATCATGCTGAGGTACAGATTGCCTTGCATCATACCCCAACCCAAAATGGCCATGTTGTCCAAACCCAGGTTGGGACCAGCCAACATCACTGGGTCTGGAGAAGTGGCCATATTGGGATTGGGGGTTGAAGCCTGCCATTTTGTACTCTAATGGCCTTTGTAGATTTTGGGATGGGAGGGGTTGAAGGGGAGGCATACGTGGAGTAAGTGCAGCAAATCCTGATTGATTTGGCTCCTGTTGAGGGAATTGAAGGTGCAAGAGGTTGGTTTGGCCAAGCTGCCTTCGCTCCAGGTATTCAAAACCCTCATAGGGGTTATTTGGAGGGGTGCTTAAATCAATCAGGATTTGCATACACCCTCTCACACGTAGCCTCACCTCACGGGGAAGGGGTATAAGGTATCGGGCAAGGCTGCGGGCAAAGGCCTCCTCGCCATCATCTGTGGCTGCCCTGGCCAAATAGTTGAGGACCCCACATCAACATCACTTCTTCTGCCTTCAAGCTCTCTCCTTCGCCGGGATCTCCGTAAAGGCCCAGCTGCCTGTGGGGATGACACCAGTGGGCCTGTAGGGCTGCTGCTGTGGCCATGTTCCACAAGCCTTTCCACATCATGTGCTGCTGAGGGTGGTGGTGCAGCATCTTCATCACTTGCTGCTGCCTGCAGTGATGATGATGCTGATGGGTCCTCAATGATGGATGCTGATGCAGCCACAGATGGTCCTGCAACCTCTTCCTCCACACTTACAGGATCAATGATAGTGTCTGATTCTGATCCGGTTTCCCTCTCTGTGAGGTTTGACTGTGTTCTGTTAAGAAAACAATAAAAGGAAATTATTCTTTTGACATTGTTTAATTAGACATCGGTGTGCAATATTAACACAAAAAAAACACAACCTCAGAGCAGCACAACATCTCCTTCTCTACTCCCCTATTATCTCATATTCACACAAGAATATACAAGATTTGTCTTGGAGAGCCCCACAAATGTAACAAACACTATCACGACACATCATAATGTGGCATACCATTTCAAGCTACACAAAAACCAGGCACAACCACCTCTTCAAACAATAAGATAACATGCAGTAACAACCCATACCACAAAACACTGCCTGAACATCTCTAAACTCGCATACTACATTCTCACCCATCCCTTGTTGAAGCTTGGGATGCCTTGCAGGCAGGATCCTCTCTCCTCCAGGACCCTTTTTGAATTTATGCTTGTTTACATTATTGTTTGCACTATATTGACACATCCTTACATGGAATTTGCAATGTCATAACCCTAATCCACAAAAAAGACTATGATTTATTTTCCTTACAAATGTGTAGAGTGGTTTTTACTCACTGCCTAAGATCCATACTGGCATCCAAAAAGGAAAGACGGTCATAATATATGTACTTCCTCTTCTTCAGTGGGGCTGCTGACCCACTCCTAGCCCGCTGCTGTCTTTCCCGCCGGTATTGGTCCCGGATGCTGCGCCATCTTGTCATAACATCATCCACTGCAATTACAAGGGCACAAATAATGTTCTATATCATTCTGAACATAGCTTAGTCCAGTTGTCAGACATATTTGTAATTTTTAAGCAAAAAGTTGCTATAGCACAATAATTTCCATGGTGAGTCAGATGATAAAGGGGTTACATGCAGAGGGCTATATATCGCCAAAAGTTAATAACTTGACAGTATCAGACTGGTAGAGAGGGGAGAGAACCCTGTTCTTGCAAACATGCATTAGGTAAGATATGCTATAATAATAATAATAATAATTTTTATTTATATAGCGCCAACATATTCCGCAGCGCTTTACAAATTATAGAGGGGACTTGTATATACAATAGACATTACAGCATAACAGAAATACAGTTCAAAACAGATACCAGGAGGAATGAGGGCCCTGCTCGCAACCTTACAGACTATGAGGAAAAGGGGAGACACGAGAGGTGGATGGTAACAATTGCTTTTAGTTATTCGGACCGGCCATAGTGTAAGGCTCGGGTGTTCATGTAAAGCTGCATGAACCAGTTAACTGCCTAAGTATGTAGCAGTACAGACACAGAGGGCTATTAACTGCATAAAGTGAATTAGAACATGATGCAAGGAACCTGTTTTTTTTTTGTTTGTTTTTATTTTTTTTATATAAATAGGCCACACATGCTAGTATAGGAAAGGAAAATGACTTGTGCTATAATGAGAATAATGCTCAAAATTATCTAAAAATAAGACAAGGGACAACAACCCTCTGGACGGGTTATGAGGCCCATAAAATATTTAGCAGGGCAAGATCAAGATTAACTATGTCCAGAAACACTTTGGCATGTTACTCAGCTTTAGAAAATGACAAATAAGACCCTAAATGACATATAAAGATAAAAAGGATTGCTCAAGTAATCATGTAGGGAAAGCATCTTTAAGGCCGGGATCACACATGTGAGAAACACGTCCGTGTCTCGCATGTGAAATCCAAGCTCTGGTGCCGGCACTGTGGAGCGGAGCGTGCGGCCGCATAGCAACACATGGAGCCGCATGCTCCGCTCCCAAGTGCCGGCGCCAGAGCTTGGATTTCACATGCGAGACACGGACGTGTTTCTCGCATGTGTGATTCCGGCCTTAAAGTTAAATCTTGTGAATACATGAGTGTACTTACATAGACTTGTCTGCTCCGCACGTGGCCGTTAGGCATAATCAGGGAATAGTAGCCCACAGATGGCCCTCCAAGCTGCCTCTTTCCTGGCCCGGTTGGAGTAGTTGGGATCCCGCTGGTCCCATATTTCTGGCCTTTCTTGGACCAGGATGAGGAGCATATCAACATTGATGATGTTTGCCATGCTGCTTGGAACTCTGTGGAGGCGAGCACCAGACTTCTGGGATGTCTGTGTGGCTTTTTTAGCTAATTAGCATGTCTGAGTTTCATGATTGAGGGCTTGTCTCAATTCCTTGCACCTGGCGATGTCTGGAGATGTCTGGCGTATTTAACGCAAGTCACACTGTTGGTCCGTGTGTAATCCGTATATTTCTCGCACCCATAGACTTTCATTGGCGAATTTTTTGCGCACTATGGTGACACACGCAGCATGCTGCGATTTTCTACGGCCGTAGAAGGCCGTATAATACGGATCTGTAAAATACGGCAGATAGAAGCTTGGCCATAGAGATGCATTATACCGTATGCAATCCGTATTTTCTGCACCTCTCTTACGTCCGTAAAACTCGCTAGTGTGAGGCCGGCCTCAAATAGGCACATGGACAGATAATTTTGTCTGATGTCATAAAGGGGTTAAATTAACATCTTAGTGGAAATGAATAGAATTTTTATGCTTGTATATTTCACCATGCATTAATTCCTGTGAAACACCTGAAAGGTTAAGAAACTTCTTGAATGCAGCTCTAAATGTTATAATGAGGACATATTTTAAAATGGGGTCCATCTTGTGGGTTTCTAATATATGAGCTTCTCAAAGCCACTTTTAAAATAAATTAGTCTTTGAAAATACGGTTTGGAAATTTCATTGAAAATGTAGACATTTACTGCAAAAAACTTAACCCCTATCTGACCTCGGACGGGATAGTACGTCCGAGGTCAGATCCCCTGCTTTGATGCAGGGCTCCGCGGTGAGCCCGCATCAAAGCCGGGACATGTCAGCTGTTTTGAACAGCTGACATGTGCCCGTAATAGGCGCGGGCAGAATCGCGATCTGCCCGCACGTATTAACTAGTTAAATGCCGCTGTCAAACGCAGACAGCGGCATTTAACTACCGCTTCTGGCCGGGCGGCCGGAAATGACGTCATCGCCGACCCCCGTCACATGATCGGGGGTCGGCGATGCGTCAGGATGGTAACCATAGAGGTCCTTGGGACCTCTATGGTTACTGATCGCCGGTGGCTGTGAGCGCCACCCTGTGGTCGGCGCTCACAGCACACCTCCATTTCTGCTACATATCAGCGATCAGCAGATCGCTGCTATGTAGCAGAGCCGATCGTGCGGTGCCTGCTTCTAGCCTCCGATGGAGGCTATTGAAGCATGGCAAAAGTAAAAAAAAAAAGTTAAAAAAAATGTGAAAAAAATAAAAAAAATATAAAAAGTTTAAATCACCCCCCTTTCGCCCCAATCAAAATAAATCAATAAAAAAAAATCAAATCTACACATATTTTGTATTGCCGCGCTCAGAATCGCCTGATCTATCAATTAAAAAAAAACATTAACCTGATCTCTAAAAGGCGTAAAGAGAAAAAAATTCGAAATGCCAGAATAATGTTTTTTAGGTCGCCGCGACATTGCATTAAAATGCAATAACGGGCGATCAAAAGAACGTATCTGCACCAAAATGCTATCATTAAAAACTCCAGCTCGGCACGCAAAAAATAAGCCCTCAATCGATCCCAGATCACGAAAAATGGAGACCCTACGAGTATCGGAAAATGGCGCAATTTTTTTTTTTTTTTTTTTAGCAAAGTTTGGAATTTTTTTTCACCACTTAGATAAAAAATAACCTAGTCATGTTAGGTGTCTATGAACTCGTACTGACCTGGAGAATCATAATGGCAAGACAGTTTTAGCATTTAGTGAACCTAGCAAAAAAGCCAAACATAAAACCAGTGTGGGATTGCACTTTTTTTGCAATTTCACCGCACTTGGAATTTTTTTCCCATTTTCTAGTACACGACATGCTAAAACCAATGATGTCGTTCAAAAGTACAACTCGTCCCGCAAAAAATAAGCCCTCACATGGCCAAATTGACGGAAAAATAAAAATGTTATGGCTCTGGGAAGGAGGGGAGTGAAAAACGAACACGGAAAAACGAAAAATCCCAAGGTCATGAAGGGGTTAAACTTCCTTCTAAGGTAATTTGTGTTTTATCACTATTTGCTTTAGGGGCATGAATGAAAAAGGTTGAAAATTGCTAAATTAAAAAAATTGCGGCAGATATTCAGACATTTTCACAAATAAGTGCAAAGTATATCAACAAGGAGGGGTTACATTTTAACACAAATACAGTGTTGACAGTAAAATAAATGGCTACAATAAATTAATGTGCAACTATGAAATGCAATATTAGCAGGCTGCATTTTGACAATCAGTTGAATTATTTGGTTCAGACATCTGAGTCGTTTGGAAATCATGATGAAACTTGGGACATAAGAGAAGAAAAGCATAGTTCTTATTATTGTATATTACATTACATCTAGTTACACCTCCAGTTGAACAAAACAAACAACTCATGTTCTATTCATTAAGTTTGTGCTTTGATTGATCCGAAGAAAATATATTTACATTTCATTTAATAACTTCTTTCTGCATCTTGATGAAGAACTAAACCTCCAAGGACCTTCACATCATTGTGTTTGCCAAAAGTTTAAAAAAAGGATTTTATTGGTTTCTATTTTTCATAACTCACCACAATCAAAATTTATTTTAGAATATATATCAAAATGCCATTTAAATAAAAATAAAGGCAGATACCGAGTGCAGACAATTTATTAATATGAAAAGAAAACCTCTTGAGTGTTGAGATATATAATCAGGCAGTCTGTGGTTAAGTGTGAAAGATGTATAATTCCTTTGGTGGCAAATATGGAACTTTATGTTTCTGCCAAGGAGCCGTCAGGGATTAGAACTGTGAATATCTTCATTAAATAAGTTGCGCCAAGACTTAGTATAAGCTTTGCACTTTGAAGCTGATCCAAAACTTTCTAAAAAGGAAAAAGGAATCAAGGATTGTGATGAATAAATAAATACACAAAAATTGAGGAAACAAAAATGAATTTACTTAATAAAAGAATAAATAAAAAATCACTAAAAACAGTAAAATAGCATTATTCATACATTACATTATTATGATACAGGTCATCAGGCTCGTCTCTCTGTCTCTGTATCTCCCATCCCTCTTCCATCTGTGTGTCTGTGAGTCACCACTCAAGTTTTTGTTCTCTTATTATATGTTAAAACTGTCCTGCCAGGGAGAAACTCCCTTAGTCCAAATAGATAAGCTTTCACCACATGAACATCCATGGAGACTTAACAAGTATCTTTCTAACATATAATCTATCTATAAGGGGCACTTCCGTCTGTCTGTCCCAGATATTCATTGGTCGAGGTCAGCCAGTGGGCGTAGACAAAAGGGCAGGGGAGGCCAGGAAGTATGCAGAGCGAGTCCCCACCCACTCCGTACAGGCCCGGCCAGAAGCACTGTAAAGGGGCGGAGTCGGCGGAACCATGGGCGCTGTTGGGCCTACCGTGGCAAAAAGTCGGGGACTAAATTAGCGAAAGGTCAACGTGTGCACAACCTTAAAGTGGTGCATGGGTAGGTTCCCAATCCATAGGATAACTAGTAACAAAACCCAGCACTCAACTTGTTGTGAGAAGAAGATTGGATACTTTATTTTATCCCAACGCACAATTCAAACGTTTCGGTCACACATGTGACCTTCGTCAGTGACTGTAAAGTACATGTCAAAATAATACATCAAAATAGGGTACAAAAATTGGGATACAAAAAAATCATAAATAATAAATAAACAATAAATGAAGTATATACAACATAGACATGGACAACCGTACATGTTTATGGCAAAAGAGAGAGATTCTATATCTGTGGAGCGTGTGCGATAAATGAGAGCTATAGGACTATAATGGCACAGTGAGTGGGGAGGAAGATGTAGAGAGATACATACCAAAGATAGGGATAGTAGATAAATACTGATGGCTATATGCGTTGCCTAAAATAACGGTGAAAACATGGCAAAGACCGGTTAGCCCCGGTGAAGTGAGGAGAAAAAGTCGGTGGGAGGATGTAAAAAGATACATACCAAAGATTGGGATAGTAAATAAATACTGATGGCTATAGGCGCTGCCTAAAATAAAGGTGAAGACATGGCAAAAACCGGTTAGCCCCGGTGAAGTGAGGAGTAAAAGTCGGTGGGAAGCATATCAATAAGGCCTACCAATGTTATCCAGAGTACAGCGTCAATCTTAAATGAGAGTCTCTTAATGCAGCCTAGAGAAAGGGGGAGGGGGGGAATAGAGAGGTCAGGGTATAGGTGCCATGGTCGGTGCTAAGTAGGTGCGATGTCCCCAATACAGTACCTTATGGAGAGCTGATTCCGCGGTGTCCACCGCTGTAGGGGTAAAGAGAACTGAGAGGATAGGGCATTTAAACCCAGAGGGCGGGATAACCGCCGGAAATGTAGGGACTGGGAAGCGTCAGAGCCCAACATAGGGCGGAAGTGACGCGCTGTAGCAGACAGTGCAAGCCGCACTGTGGAAGAATGCCGGGCGAGCAGGCAGGAGCCGGATATGACGAACCGGAAGTGGGGCACTGGACGTCATATGGAGAAGTTATGTCGCCATATTGGATGAGGCTATGCTATGTGTGATAGCAAGTACTAAGTGTGGACCGGATATGGCGAACCGGAAGTGGGGCACCGGCCGACACGTGGAGGTGTACCGTCGCCATCTTAGATAGGGTAAAGCTGCACTATGTGTGATCGCTAGTACCATGAATAGGCAGGCTATGACGAACTGGAAGTGGGGCACCGGACGTCATATGAGGGAATACCGTCGCCATATTGGATGAGGCAGGGCTACCTAATGTGTGATAGTAACGGTATATGTGAGTCAACCCTATATGGGATGGAAGCGCTGGACATGGCAAAAAAGCAATAAAAGGAGGGAAGGGAAGAATGGAAGCAGGGACTACAAATACATGATAATAGGTTATGTTGGTAGCAAATAGATAGAAGTATACTGATGTTCCAAAGGTAGAGGAACGTGGCTATGGGTGACCGACTATGAGAGAGAGAACAAAAAAAGGAAAAAAGGCAGAAAAAGAGGATGATGAGGGTGGGCGTGACCCATTCGGAGCACAGTGATAGCCAGTGGATAGGATGGTGCTCGTGATCCATGGTGCCAATAAATCAGTATAGGCGACTCTAAAAAGATAGAAAAGAGCAAATTAGTGATCATATACAACAACAACAACTGTTAAACAAACGCCATAAGTTCATAGTCACGGTTGAGACCCTTGGGAGCTAATGTCTCCAAAGTATGAATCCAGAATGCCTCTTTTTTGTGTAGTGAAATGACTCTATCACCACCCCTCCTAGGGGGTGGGACAGTATCAATGACCTGATATCGTAGCTGAGAAATGGAATGGCCCAGTGTATGAAAATGGTGTGGGATCGGCAGGAGTAGGTTCTTGCACCGAATTGTGGATTTGTGCTTTGAAATCCTATCTCTTACTGACTGTGTTGTCTCCCCCACATATAATAGCCCACATGGGCACTTGATGAGGTATACCACGTAAGATGACTCACATGTGAAGAAATGGTTGATTTTAAAGGTTTTCCCTGATCTAGGGTGTTGAAACGTATTCCCCTTAAGTACGTTGTGGCACTGTGCACAGTGAAGGCATGGAAAAGTGCCAGTTTTGGGGCGTGATAGAAATGTCTGTCTCCTCTGGTCCCCCGTCCCAATGTCGGCCCTGACTAAACTGTCCCTCAAATTGGGTGGCCGTCTAAAACATGGTAAGAACGGTGTCCTGAATTCGGGAATGTCTGGATGTGCTGTGGACAGGAGATGCCAGTGTCGTCTTATGGCCTTATGAAGGATAGAGGAGAAGGGATGATATGAATGCACAAAGGGAATGCGTTTGCCCTGATCTCTGGCAGGGGACCTAGGCGGAGGGTCCCGAGATTGTGCGAGGACTGTGGGTGGATACCCTCTCTCTAAGAATTTAGTGGTCATCTTCTGGAGTCGATCATCACATAGATTTTTGTCTGGAACTATACGTTTCACTCGTTGGAACTGTGAAATTGGTATGGAACGTTTGGTTGCTGGTGGATGGAAGCTGCGATAATGTAGCAAGCTGTTTCTATCAGTCGGTTTAGAGAAGAGGTCTGTAGTCAGAACGCCTGTTGGATCCTTAATCACCATGGTGTCCAAAAAGTTGATACGATGTAAATCATGGCTAATGGTAAATTTGATACCTGGCCAAGCTCCATTAAGGAACTGAAAAAATTCCTGCAAGGACTCCAATGTGCCACCCCAAATGCAAAAAATGTCATCTATGAAACGTTTCCATAAGGAGACATTTTGGATAAACAGAGGATGCCCATAGATGATAGAAGTTTCGAATTCCGCCATATATGTGTTAGCATATGGGGGTGCCACATTGGAGCCCATTGCGGTGCCCCGCTTCTGGAGGTAGAAAGTGTCCTGAAAAAGGAAGAAATTATTATATAGGACAATAGTCAGTAACTCGACACATAAATCAATCTGGTCTTTGGTAAGGCCCGCTGTAGTCAAGGAATGATGTACTGCATTGATGCAATTAAGGTGAGGAATGGACGTGTAGAGGTCCTTGACATCTAACGTGACGAAAAGGGTGTCTGTGGGTACCCTATGTAATTCCCTAATGCACTGCAGGAACTCCCCTGTATCCAAAATAAAGGAGGGGGATGTCTGTGTAATAGGGGTTAGGAGTTTCTCGAGATATATTGAAAGTGGAGACAAAATTGAGTCCGTGGAAGCCACGATTGGTCTACCCGGTGGGTTAGACAGGTCTTTATTTATTTTAGGTAAAGTGTAAAACACTGGTGTGATGGGATTGCTTTTCCTGAGGAAATCACATGTTTTGGTATCGATTATACCTAAAGTGGAATACTTGGATATTACAGCTTCTATTTTGCTCCTAATCTCCGAAGTGGAGTCCCTTGAAAGTTGGATATAGACTGATGTGTCACTGAGCTGACGGTGTATTTCTGTGATATACTGAACCTTGTCCATTACTACCAGTGCTCCCCCCTTATCGGCTGGTTTAATAACTAGGGTGGGGTCTCGTTGAAGTGTGGTCAGTGCCTGATGTTCTGCAGGAGTGAGGTTAGAAGGGTAGTGTAACCTACCTTTTTCTATATCCTCACGTAAGGTTTGAAAAGAACCTTGAACAAAGCCAATAAAGGTCTCCACTGCATGGGACCCTTGTGGAGGACGAAAGGAACTCTTATTACGTAATCCCAATGTCGTGATAGACATGGGATTAGTGTATGCAACTGGTGGAACAATAGGGGAGGTAGAAAAATGGGCTTTGAGTCTTAATAGCCGAAAAAAGACATTTGTCCATCCAGTTCAGCATATATATTCCACCATAATAAATCCCAAGATCTACGTCCTTCTACAGAACCTAATTGTATGATACAATATTGTTCTGCTCCAGGAAGACATCCAGGCCTCTCTTGAACCCCTCGACTGAGTTCGCCATCACCACCTCCTCAGGCAAGCAATTCCAGATTCTCACTGCCCTAACAGTAAAGAATCCTCTAATATGTTGGTGGAAAAACCTTCTCTCCTCCAGACGCAAAGAATGCCCCCTTGTGCCCGTCACCTTCCTTGGTATAAACAGATCCTCAGCGAGATATTTGTATTGTCCCCTTATATACTTATACATGGTTATTAGATCGCCCCTCAGTCGTCTTTTTTCTAGACTAAATAATCCTAATTTCGCTAATCTATCTGGGTATTGTAGTTCTCCCATCCCCTTTATTAATTTTGTTGCCCTCCTTTGTACTCTCTCTAGTTCCATTATATCCTTCATGAGCACCGGTGCCCAAAACTGGACACAGTACTCCATGTGCGGTCTAACTAGGGATTTGTACAGAGGCAGTATAATGCTCTCATTATGTGTATCCAGACCTCTTTTAATGCACCCCATGATCCTGTTTGCCTTGGCAGCTGCTGCCTGGCACTGGCTGCTCCAGGTAAGTTTATCATTAACTAGGATCCCCAAGTCCTTCTCCCTGTCAGATTTACCCAGTGGTTTCCCATTCAGTGTGTAATGGTGATATTGATTCCTTCTTCCCATGTGTATAACCTTACATTTATCATTGTTAAACCTCATCTGCCACCTTTCAGCCCAAGTTTCCAACTTATCCAGATCCATCTGTAGCAGAATACTATCTTCTCTTGTATTAACTGCTTTACATAGTTTTGTATCATCTGCAAATATCGATATTTTACTGTGTAAACCTTCTACCAGATCATTAATGAATATGTTGAAGAGAACAGGTCCCAATACTGACCCCTGCGGTACCCCACTGGTCACAGCGACCCAGTTAGAGACTATACCATTTATAACCACCCTCTGCTTTCTATCACTAAGCCAGTTACTAACCCATTTACACACAATTTCCCCCAGACCAAGCATTCTCATTTTGTGTACCAACCTCTTGTGCGGCACGGTATCAAACGCTTTGGAAAAATCGAGATATACCATGTCCAATGACTCACCGTGGTCCAGCCTATAGCTTACCTCTTCATAAAAACTGATTAGATTGGTTTGACAGGAGCGATTTCTCATAAACCCATGCTGATATGGAGTTAAACAGTTATTCTCATTGAGATAATCCAGAATAACATCCCTCAGAAACCCTTCAAATATTTTACCAACAATAGAGGTTAGACTTACTGGCCTATAATTTCCAGGTTCACTTTTAGAGCCCTTTTTGAATATTGGCACCACATTTGCTATGCGCCAATCCTGCGGAACAGACCCTGTCGCTATAGAGTCCCTAAAAATAAGAAATAATGGTTTATCTATTACATTACTTAGTTCTCTTAGTACTCGTGGATGTATGCCATCCGGACCCGGAGATTTATCTATTTTAATCTTATTTAGCCGGTTTCGCACCTCTTCTTGGGTTAGATTGGTGACCCTTAATATAGGGTTTTCATTGTTTCTTGGGATTTCACATAGCATTTCATTTTCAACCGTGAATACCGTGGAGAAGAAGGTGTTTAATATGTTAGCTTTTTCCTCGTCATCTACAACCATTCTTTCCTCACTATTTTTTAAGGGGCCTACATTTTCAGTTTTTATTCTTTTACTATTGATATAGTTGAAGAACAGTTTGGGATTAGTTTTACTCTCCTTAGCAATGTGCTTCTCTGTTTCCTTTTTGGCAGCTTTAATTAGTTTTTTAGATAAAGTATTTTTCTCCCTATAGTTTTTTAGAGCTTCAATGGTGCCATCCTGCTTTAGTAGTGCAAATGCTTTCCTTTTACTGTTAATTGCCTGTCTTACTTCTTTGTTTAGCCACATTGGGTTTTTCCTATTTCTAGTCTTTTTATTCCCACAAGGTATAAACCGCTTACACTGCCTATTTAGGATGTGCTTAAACATTTCCCATTTATTATCTGTATTCTTATTTCTGAGGATATTGTCCCAGTCTACCAGATTAAGGGCATCTCTAAGCTGGTCAAACTTTGCCTTCCTAAAGTTCAGTGTTTTTGTGACTCCCTGACAAGTCCCCCTAGTGAAAGACAGGTGAAACTGTACAATATTGTGGTCGCTATTTCCTAGATGCCCGACCACCTGCAGATTTGTTATTCTGTCAGGTCTATTAGATAGTATTAGGTCTAAAAGTGCTGCTCCTCTGGTTGGATTCTGCACCAATTGTGAAAGATAATTTTTCTTGGTTATTAGCAGAAACCTGTTGCCTTTATGGGTTTCACAGGTTTCTGTTTCCCAGTTAATATCCGGGTAGTTAAAGTCCCCCATAACCAGGACCTCATTATGGGTTGCAGCTTCATCTATCTGCTTTAGAAGTAGACTTTCCATGGTTTCTGTTATATTTGGGGGTTTGTAACAGACCCCAATGAGAATTTTGTTACTATTTTTCCCTCCATGAATTTCGACCCATATGGACTCGACATCCTCATTTCCTTCGCTAATATCCTCCCTTAAAGTGGACTTTAGACAAGACTTTACATAGAGACAAACCCCTCCTCCTCTCCGATTTTTACGATCCTTTCTAAACAGACTGTAACCCTGTAAGTTAACTGCCCAGTCATAGCTTTCATCTAACCATGTCTCGGTTATTCCCACTATGTCAAAGTTACCTGTAGATATTTCTGCTTCTAGTTCTTCCATCTTGTTTGTCAGGCTTCTGGCGTTTGCGAGCATGCAGTTTAGAGGATTTTGTTTTGTTCCAATCTCCTCGCTGTGGATTGTTTTAGAAATGTTCTTACCTCCCTTCTGAGTATGTTTTCCTGGATCTTCTTTGTTCAAGTCTAATGTTTTTCTTCCCGTCCCCTCTTCTTCTAGTTTAACGCCCTCCTGATGAGTGTAGCGAGTCTTCTGGCGAATGTGTGTTTCCCAGGTTTGTTGAGGTGTAGTCCGTCTCTGGCGAGGAGTCCATCGTACAAGTAATTCACACCGTGGTCCAGGAATCCGAATCCTTGTTGTCTGCACCATCGTCTTAGCCAGTTGTTTGCATCAAGGATCCTGTTCCATCTCCTGATGCCATGCCCGTCTACTGGAAGGATAGAAGAAAAAACTACCTGTGCATCCAGTTCCTTTACTTTCTTCCCCAACTCTTCAAAGTCTTTGCAGATTGTCGGTAGGTCCTTCCATGCCGTGTCATTGGTGCCAACATGTATCAGAAGAAATGGGTGGACGTCCTTGGAGCTGAAGAGCTTTGGTATCCTATCGGTCACATCCTTGATCATCGCACCTGGAAGGCAGCATACTTCTCTTGCAGTTATGTCCGGTCTGCAGATGGCTGCTTCTGTGCCTCTCAGTAGTGAGTCTCCCACCACCACCACTCTTCGATGCTTCTTGGCTGTACTTTTTGCTGTCACTTGTTGCTGTGTGCCCTTTTCTTTTTTGCTTGCTGGTATTGCTTCATCCTTAGGTGTGCCATCTTCATCCTCTA
Source organism: Ranitomeya imitator (assembly GCF_032444005.1). Classification (NCBI taxonomy): domain Eukaryota; kingdom Metazoa; phylum Chordata; class Amphibia; order Anura; family Dendrobatidae; genus Ranitomeya; species Ranitomeya imitator. The sequence continues at coordinate 509,539,241 of NC_091282.1, read as the reverse complement.
CAAAGATTTGATATCGGTTCTTCAGTTGTGTGGTTGGTGATTTCTCCATGGTCTTCTTGCTTCTTTTGGTCACATGCTTCCACTCATCTGCTTTTGGAGGTTCTCTGACACTTTTTTAACCTTCTGTGACCAGTAGAGATGCTTCTGTTCTGTCTAGAAAGTCTTCATTCTCTTTGATGAGTTTCAAAGTTGCTATTCTTTCTTCCAGACCCCGCACCTTTTCTTCTAAAAGGGCCACTAGTCTACACTTCTGACAGGTGAAATTTGATTCTTCTTCTGGTCGATCTGTGAACATGTAGCACATGCTGCAGCTCACCATGTAGGTTGTCACATCTGCCATGTTGCTCCTAGATCCTGCTGACTTGCTGTGTGTTTTCCTTCTTGTGTAATCTACTCAGCCAAGCTCTCTTGCAATAATGTCCTACAGGCAAAAATTCGTTTGGTGATGCTTTCCAAGCAGCTGGTCCCGGCTGTACCCAACGATCTTCTAGCTTAGGGAGACTCTTCGCTTTTCCCAGAAGGCACCTGGAATATGCAAAGTAGCCTCCTCAAGCTTGAATTCCTGGTTTGGTGATGCTTTCCAAGCAGCTGGTCCCGGCTGTACCCAACGATCTTCTAGCTTAGGGAGACGCTTCGCTTTTCCCAGAAGGCACCTGGAATATGCAAATTAGCCTCCTCAAGCTTGAATCCCTGGTTTGGTGATGCTTTCCAAGCAGCTGGTCCCGGCTGTACCCAACGATCTTCTAGCTTAGGGAGACTCTTCGCTTTTCCCAGAAGGCACCTGGAATATGCAAATTAGCCTCCTCAAGCTTGAATCCCTGGTTTGGTGATGCCTTCCAAGCAGCTGGTCCCGGCTGTACCCAACGATCTTCTAGCTTAGGGAGACTCTTCGCTTTTCCCAGAAGGCACCTGGAATATGCAAATTAGCCTCCTCAAGCTTGAATCCCTGGTTTGGTGATGCCTTCCAAGCAGCTGGTCCCGGCTGTACCCAACGATCTTCTAGCTTAGGGAGACTCTTCGCCTTTCCCAGAAGGCACCTGGAATATGAAAATTAGCCTCCTCAAGCTTGAATCCCTGGTTTGGTGATGCTTTCCAAGCAGCTGGTCCCGGCTGTACCCAACGATCTTCTAGCTTAGGGAGACTCTTCGCTTTTCCCAGAAGGCACCTGGAATATGCAAATTAGCCTCCTGAAGCTTGAATCCCTGGTTTGGTGATGCTTTCCAAGCAGCTGGTCCCGGCTGTACCCAGCGATCTTCTAGCTTAGGGAGACTCTTCGCTTTTCCCAGAAGGCACCTGGAATATGCAAATTAGCCTCCTCAAGCTTGAATTCCTGGTTTGGTCATGCTTTCCAAGCAGCTGGTCCCAGCTGTACCCAACGATCTTCTAGCTTAGGGAGACGCTTCGCTTTTCCCAGAAGGCACCTGGAATATGCAAATTAGCCTCCTCAAGCTTGAATCCCTGGTTTGGTGATGCTTTCCAAGCAGCTGGTCCCGGCTGTACCCAACGATCTTCTAGCTTAGGGAGACTCTTCGCTTTTCCCAGAAGGCACCTGGAATATGCAAATTAGCCTCCTCAAGCTTAAATCCCTGGTTTGGTGATGCTTTCCAAGCAGCTGGTCCCGGCTGTACCCAACGATCTTCTAGCTTAGGGAGACTCTTCGCTTTTCCCAGAAGGCACCTGGAATATGCAAATTAGCCTCCTCAAGCTTGAATCCCTGGTTTGGTGATGCTTTCCAAGCAGCTGGTCCCGGCTGTACCCAACGATCTTCTAGCTTAGGGAGACTCTTCGCCTTTCCCAGAAGGCACCTGGAATATGCAAATTAGCCTCCTCAAGCTTGAATCCCTGGTTTGGTGATGCTTTCCAAGCAGCTGGCCCCGGCTGTACCCAACGATCTTCTAGCTTAGGGAGACTCTTAGCTTTTCCCAGAAGGCACCTGGAATATGCAAATTAGCCTCCTCAAGCTTGAATCCCTGGTTTGGTGATGCTTTCCAAGCAGCTGGTCCCGGCTGTACCCAACGATCTTCTAGCTTAGGGAGACTCTTCGCTTTTCCCAGAAGTCACCTAGAATATGCAAATTAGCCTCCTCAAGCTTGAATCCCTGGTTTGGTGATGCTTTCCAAGCAGCTGGTCCCGGCTGTACCCAACGATCTTCTAGCTTAGGGAGACTCTTCGCCTTTCCCAGAAGGCACCTGGAATATGCAAATTAGCCTCCTCAAGCTTGAATCCCTGGTTTGGTGATGCTTTCCAAGCAGCTGGTCCCGGCTGTACCCAACGATCTTCTAGCTTAGGGAGACTCTTCGCTTTTCCCAGAAGGCACCTGGAATATGCAAATTAGCCTCCTCAAGCTTGAATCCCTGGTTTATAGAATCCCTGGTAATAGATCCATTTCTAGATCAAAAGTCTTACACTGGTAAGCCGGGCAGAATGACAAGCCCTTTTGTAGCACCCCAAGTTCCGCCACTCCCAATGATCTGGAGGAGATATTAACTACCAGCGATTCAGTACCTGGGATCTGGTGATCCGTTGTTCCGTGGTGTCTCTTCTTGGATTGGCTCCGTCGGGTTGACTCACATATACCGTTACTATCACACATTAGGTAGCCCTGCCTCATCCAATATGGCGACGGTATTCCCTCATATGACGTCCGGTGCCCCACTTCCGGTTCGTCATAGCCTGCCTATTCATGGTACTAGCGATCACACATAGTGCAGCTTTACCCTATCTAAGATGGCGACGGTACACCTCCACGTGTCGGCCGGTGCCCCACTTCCGGTTCGCCATATCCGGTCCACACTTAGTACTTGCTATCACACATAGCATAGCCTCATCCAATATGGCGACATAACTTCTCCATATGACGTCCGGTGCCCCACTTCCGGTTCGTCATATCCGGCTCCTGCCCGCTCGCCCGGCATTCTTCCACAGTGCGGCTTGCACTGTCTGCTACAGCGCGTCACTTCCGCCCTATGTTGGGCTCTGACGCTTCCCAGTCCCTACATTTCCGGCGGTTATCCCACCCTCTGGGTTTAAATGCCCTATCCTCTCAGTTCTCTTTACCCCTACAGCGGTGGACACCGCGGAATCAGCTCTCCTTAAGGTACTGTATTGGGGACATCGCACCTACTTAGCACCGACCATGGCACCTATACTCTGACCTCTCTATTCCCCCCCTCCCCCTTTCTCTAGGCTGCATTAAGAGACTCTCATTTAAGATTGACGCTGTACTCTGGATAACATTGGTAGGCCTTATTGATATGCTTCCCACCGACATTTATTCCTCACTTCACCGGGGCTAACCGGTTTTTGCCATGTCTTCACCTTTATTTTAGGCAGCGCCTATAGCCATCAGTATTTATTTACTATCCCAATCTTTGGTATGTATCTTTTTACATCCTCCCACCGACTTTTTCTCCTCACTTCACCGGGGCTAACCGGTCTTTGCCATGTTTTCACCGTTATTTTAGGCAACGCATATAGCCATCAGTATTTATCTACTATCCCTATCTTTGGTATGTATCTCTCTACATCTTCCTCCTCACTCACTGTGCCATTATAGTCCTATAGCTCTCATTTATCGCACACGCTCCACAGATATAGAATCTCTCTCTTTTGCCATAATCATGTACGGTTGTCCATGTCTATGTTGTATATACTTCATTTATTGTTTATTTATTATTTATGATTTTTTTGTATCCCAATTTTTGTACCCTATTTTGATGTATTATTTTGACATATACTTTACAGTCTCTGGGGACTAAATTAGCGGCCGTGGGTCACGGCCAGCCAATACAGGCCCGGCCAGAAGCACTGCAAAGGGGGCGGAGTCGCCGTGAAGAAGGCAGAGCCGCCCGGGACCATGGGCGCTGTTGGGCCTACCGCCACCAAAGCCCGGGACTAAATTTGCAGCCGTGATCAGTGATGACAGCCGCGGTTTTTTATGATGGCTGCGACTGCAGGAAACAGCGCAGCACATGTGGCGGTGACAGCTGCGGACAGAAGGTGAGTATATACTCTGTGGCTGTGCTATATACTACATCGCTGTGCAATATTCTACTTGGCTGTTCAATATACTACGTGTCTGTGCTATATACTATGTGGCCTGTGCTGTATACTACGTGGCTCTGTGCTGTATACTACGTGGCTGGGCAATATACTACGTGGGCTATGCAATATACTATGTGGGCTGTGCAATATACTATGTGTCTGTGCTATATACTACGTGGGCTGTGCTGTATACTATGTGGCTCTGTGCTGTATACTACGTGGCTGGGCAATACACTACCTGGCTGGGCAGTATACTATGTGGCTGGGCAATATACTATGTGGCTGGGCAATATACTACGTGCACATGCATATTCTAGAATACCCGATGCGATATAATCGGGCCACCATCTAGTTAACATATATAGGATAAACATTTCCTGGGAAAAAGTCTAATCAGGTGACTCTCATCCTTGATCAAAAGACTCCTTTTTTTAGAAGATAAATGTAAATAACTAGTCATTAACTGACAACAAATAGTTTATTTACTTTCCTTTGTTAGGTGGGTCATCTGGTTGGACATTTAAACTTCAATGACCTTCTGCGAACTCCATACAACATAATTAATTGGAGTGTTTAAAACAATTAAAGATAACTTACTACACAAATTGCGACACTTCAAGGAAGAAATAATAAGCAAAAACAACAGACATCTGTCCCAAATAGCATCAAAAATAGCATGTTGAGTGATAATTTACTTTATTTTAAGGTACTGTCACACTAGACGATATCGCTAGCGATCCGTGACGTTGCAGTGTCCTCGCTAGCGATATCGTCCAGTGTGACAGGCAGCAGCGATCAGGCCCCTGCTGGGAGATCGCTGGTCGGGGAAGAAAGTCCAGAACTTTATTTCGTCGCTGGACTCCCCGTAGACATCGCTGAATCGGCGTGTGTGACACCGATTCAGCGATGTCTTCACTGGTAACCAGGGTAAACATCGGGTAACTAAGCGCAGGGCCGTGCTTAGTAACCCGATGTTTACCCTGGTTACCATCGTTAAAGTAAAAAAACAAACACTACATACTTACATTCAGCTGTCTGTCCCTTGCCGTCTGGTTCCTGCACTGACTGCTGGCCGTAAAGTGAAAGCAGAGCACAGCCACAGCGGTGAGTCACCGCTGTGTGACTCACCGCTGTGCTGTGCTTTCACTTTCACTTTACAGCCAGCAGTCAGTGCAGGAACCAGACGGCAAGGGACAGACAGCTGAATGTAAGTATGTACTGTTTGTTTTTTTACGCTGGTAACCAGGGTAAACATCGGGTTACTAAGCGCGGCCCTGCGCTTAGTTACCCGATGTTTACCCTGGTTACCGGGGACCTCGGGATCGTTGGTCGCTGGAGAGCGGTCTGTGTGACAGCTCTCCAGCGACCAAACAGCGACGCTGCAGCGATCCGGATCGTTGTCGGTATCGCTGCAGCGTCGCTAAGTGTGACGGTACCTTTAGTTTTGAATTGCTTAAAAAGTGTGAGGTAAAGATTGGATGTAAATTGTGCTAAATTTGAAATTTGCACCCAATTTTCGAGTGAAAATATTGGTGTAAATGTACATCAGTCTAAAGACGTCAAAAGGAAAATAAGTGTATAAAAAGTTCAGATTCCATTTTTATCAATGCATACAAAAGAGACGTAGCAAGTGGAGAGAAAGAGAAGGTATCCATCTCACAACAATAACCTGATATTCTTTGGAGCTCAGATCAACGCCACCACCAAGGACAGGATGCCAACTGAAGAAAAAGAGGATAGATCCAGCTGCATGGATTAAAAGTTATGAAGCTTTATTCAATCATATGAAAATCCCAGGAAACATGTTGTGAATTCTGCTCTTGGGCTCCCTCCGGTGCTTATGAGTGGTAGTGCTGCTGTCTTTGGATCGCAGCATTTATCAGGTGTGTCCACTTATTGCAATTTGGACTGGGCTATTTAAGTTTTGCTTGATCCTTAAGTCAGTGCCAGTTGTCCATTGTTTTTGGAGGATTCACATCCCTGACTGGTCTCTCCTGTTTTGCTGTTCTTTTCATCAAAGATAAGTGCAGGCTTTGTTTTTGCTGTCCACATGCTGTGGGCCTTATAGTTCTGTGCATTTTCATGTTTTGTCTTGTCCAGCTTTGTCTGTGTGTGGATTTTTTGCAGCCAAGTTGTATCTCTGGAGATGCAGATATACCCTCCATGTCTTTAGTCAGATGTGGAGATTTGTATTTTCTGTGGTGGATATTTTCTAGTGTTTTAATACTGACCGCATAGTACTCTGTCCTATTCTTTCTTTTTAGCTAGAAAGGCCTCCTTTGCTAAATCCTGATTTCAGTCTGCGTATGTCATTTCCCTCTCCTCTCACAGTCAATTTTTGTGGGGGGCTGTCTATCCTTTGGGGATTTTCTCTGAGGCAAGATAGTTTTCCCGTTTCTATCTTTAGGGGAAGTTAGTCCTTAGGCTTTGTCGAGGTGTCTAGGGAGTGTTAGGTACATCCCACGGCAACTTCTAGTTGTGGTGCTAGTTCAGGGTCTGCGGTCAGTACAGGTACCACCTTCTCCAGAGTACGTCACATGCTGCTCCTAGGCCACCAGATCATAACAGAAACATACAATTATGTCCATGAGAAAAACACCAAAGTGTTTCTACTGCATATAAGAACCTTAATCATGGTGACCATGTGATAATTTATCCATGATTTTGGGTGCTATATATGCATCAGAATGCATTGGTTCTTTTCTCATGGACATAATGTAATTCAATATGATTGAAAAAAAGCTTCATAACTTTTAATCTGTGCAGCTGGAGCTATCGTCCTTTCTTTCCAGGTGAAGCAAGTAACATCTATGCAGAAGGCAAGCTACTCTGCTTGAATTTTGCACCAGTTATCTGTTTTTTTGTGCAGCAAGGTCACCTTCATACAGTAGATGACTGATGAGTAGACAGAGTAATGATACAGCACCCCTAGGTAGTTCTTTTAAGGACTACTAAATCTGTTAATCTATTATTTTTCATTATTTTATTTTAAAGGAAAATTCTTCAGTATGAACATGTAATAATAAACTTACGCTTGCAAGCTCCAGTGACATCCAGGAAGAATGCAAAAAAAATTACTAGTTACAGTGATGAGAGTATCAAATTTCTATCCAGATATGTCTGGTTCAGCTTTCAGTTATTAGTGACCAAACACTTGAAGGTGGACCCTTTATGGATCTGAGCTATCACATTTGCTGAGCACAAACACTAAGCTGAGTTTTATTTTATAAGCCTAATAGCCAAGTTTTTCTTATCTTCTATTTTAGAAAGTTCTACTCTGTAAATGCATGAAATATGTTGTCAAAGGATTCCCCAGACAATAATATAGGAAAAAAGTACTAACTCTATCATGTTTTCATGGCAAAATGTTGTATTGTTGTTATACCTCGGTTTCTGCATAAGATCTGGTGCCCTCTTGCTGCATGGTTGGTTTCTCGCTCTGCTGAGCCAAAGCCTGTTTGGCCTCTGTCCATTTGCTGATGCTTATTTTGTCTTTTCTTTCACTCCCTTATTTGGATCAGTTCACATCTTGGAAGGGACAATATAGTCATTTGGCACCTTCTTTCTTTACTGGCTTTATTTCAAGACAGATGCTGTTTGGAGATCCAGCTCCTCAGCTAGGAATTATTTTACCTGGATAATCTACATTGCTCTTGTTGGGGTTTGGAAAGTTTTCCACGTGTTCCATTTGTTGTGTGTTCTCCTTATTTCTTTCCATCTTTCCTGTGTGTCTATGTGAACATGTTCATAGGTCTGAGCCTCTTCCTCAGATTTTTGTATATTTCACTTTATAGTTAGGGTGCAGTTAAGAACATTCAGGGTAAGTCGACATTGAGTGGTGGCACAATGTGTATACTTAGAGTGCCAACCCCCGCAGTCAGGCAGGAACAAATTGTGGTCAAATTAGGGACATTCCCTTCCCTGAACCGTATAAGGATTTGAAAGTTTTCCTGGACCTATCTAAAGAGACACTAGAAGGCCGAAAAGAGTTCAACAGAGTTACCTCTATTCTCAGAGAGGAAAAAATACCCTACAAATGGGGCTTTCCCTTAAAACTGTTGGTGATCTTTAAAGGTCGAACCATCCCAATTCATTCTCCTGGAGAAGGAATGGACTTCATCCATTCGATTAAAGAAACCTTCACCAACGCTAAAGAGTGAGACAAAACTGTTCACAAAGGTCTTATTACTATAAATGGGGGAGGTTTGGTTCTGATTATCCGCTTTTAGGATGTTATCTCTTTTTTCCTTCCACAGGAGTTTCCCGCTGAGAGGTGGTAGTATCTCTTCTGATCTACCTGAGCAATTGTTTCAAATTGTTAATTATCTTTTCTTTGCAGAAAGTCGGTTATATTGTTGAGTATTGAGTATTGTTATAGCTGTAACTGTTTATAATACCCTACCCTTTTGAGCAAACCTCACTACTGTGTTTCTCTTAGCTATTTATATAAAACAATGGAGCTGAACATAGTTTCGTATAATGTTAGGGGTCTTAACAACCCAAGGAAACGGCACGCCCTCTGGAAAGAACTGATCAAGTCTAAGGCTAATATCATCTGCATGCAGGAATCTAAATTTCTCGAAGGTAACCATCCATACTTCACACACCACAAATTTCTACATATTTTTGAGGCATGCAATACAAAGAAAAAAGCAGGTGTAATAACAATGGTAGAGAGTTCCACCCCTTTCGAAGCATTAGGAGAGTACAAAGATAAAAGAGGCCGATATCACATCCTGACGTGCAAAATTAATGACCAGGAATGTACACTCGCTAATATCTATGCACCAAACATAGGTCAGATCCCCTTTTTGAACAAGGTCATGAAGAAAATTGAGGAAGTTAGGAGAGGGAATTTGTTTCTGCTGGGTGATTTCAACATTACCCCGGACAACAAATTAGACTCATCTTCAAAAACTAGGCCAAGTGCAGACTGTCTTAATGTATGGTTAGACAAGAACGAGGTGTATGACACCTTCAGATGCCTTAACTCAAACTCCAGAGAGTTCACACATTTTTCGGATGTACATCAATCGGCCTCACGAATTGATTTGATTCTCACTGACATTTTTTCCTTGACCAAATTTAAAGAAATTTTAATTGGAGACAGAACAATTTCTGATCATGCCCCAGTCACCGGGAAAATTATAATAGGTCCCCCTCTACTAAACGCTAAACTTTGGAGATGTAGCGCTAAAATCTTACACAACCCAGTAAATAAAACAACAATCCATAAAGCCATAACTAATTACTTTGACGACAATAAATCAGACATGACAAACCCTTGCAACAACTGGTGTGCCCACAAGGCAGTAATTAGGGGAGTGATGATGGGATTAGCCTCAAAGGAGAAAAAAGAGTCAAGAAAGGTGATCCAGAACTTATCAAACAAAATTCGTGAATTGGAAAACAAGTCACAAAAATTTACCACACACCCCCAAAATTTCCAGTCGGAACTAACTAAACTGAGAGCGGAGCTTAGAGAGATACTATTCTCGCCATATGATGCCATTGTGAAAATGTCCAACTATAAATATTACACTTCCCACAATAGACCAACTAAGTTTATGGCCAACAAAATCAAAAAGAAAAGGATTAACAACAGGTTTAGCAGAATCAACAAATTGGATGGGAAAGGTAAAACCTCACACCCACAAGAAATAGCGAATGAATTCGCAAAATTCTATTCAAAACTCTATAACATCAATCCTAATCAGAATGACCCCATAAATAAAAATGGAAAAATCGACAAAATCAAAACATTCCTGTCACAAATCAATCTACCCACCTTAACATCAGACGAACTCACATCCCTTAAAGCCCCAATCACACCTACTGAGATAGAGAGTGTTATCAAAGAAATCAGTCTTCATAAATCTCCTGGTCCTGATGGGTTCACAAACGCTTATTATAAAGCTTTCCAAAATGTTCTCTCACCACACTTGGCTGAAGTTTTTCACAATATTTTCCAGGGAGGATCCTTTCCCCCGGAGATGCTGTTGGCTACGGTATCGGTTATTCCTAAATCCAAAGGAGACCCTGAAGCTATGGAAAACTTCAGACCAATTTCCCTTATAAACGTAGATATAAAGATCTACTCCAAAATTTTGGTGGACAGGATCAGTCTAATTCTACCAAGACTAATACCCAACGATCAGATGGGATTTATAAAAGGAAGGCAACCAGCAGATGCGACTAGGAGGATCATTAACATCATGAGTTGGGCTAGGCAAAAGAAAATACCTTTAGCCTTACTATCACTAGACGCCGAGAAGGCCTTCGACAGAGTCGATTGGGATTTTCTGAGGGCAAGCCTAGATAAATTCGGGTTTGACAAATCTATAATATCCCATATTATGGCCCTATATTCAGAGCCCAGAGCCAGCATCTGTTGCAATTGCCAAATCTCAGATCCCTTCTGTATCAAAAATGGCACCAGACAGGGTGTCCCCTTTCACCCATTCTATTTAACTTAGTCATAGAACCCTTGGCCGAACTGATCAGATCCAACAATAAAATCACGGGTATCTCCCCTTACACACGACACCATAAAATAACACTATTCGCGGATGACATAATATTAACTTTATCAAACCCTGAAATTTCAATCCCCGAGACGCTATCAAATATTAAAAGATTCTCTGCACTTTCAAATTTCAAAATAAACGAAGCTAAGTCCAATATCCTGTCCATGGGCCTAAACAAAGATCAAATTCAAGTCATAAAAAACTCAACTTTATTGAACTGGTGTGAGAAAGAGTTTACATACTTAGGCATTTTAATAAACAAGACTATGAAAGGGACAATAAAGTCTAACTTTAAACTTTTAAGTGAGATAATAAACAAAGAGAATATCGCTCATAGAGATAATACGATATCATGGTGGGGAAAAACCCTTACAATGGGGTTATTCATTATACCGAAACTCCTTTACATCCTCAGATGTATACCCCTACCAATCTCAGACATTGGCCTTACCCACCTACAAGCACAGATTAATGCCTTTATCTGGAATTCCAAGAAACCAAGAACAGCCACACAAACCCTTTACAAAAAGAAAATCAATGGAGGGATTAATATGATTCACATGAATCTCAATTTGCAATATCAAATAACCGATTCACAAAATTCACGAAAAAATGGTACAGATGGGATCAGATATTTCCTACCCCGATTACATGAAGAGTTAGTAATGTTCATGCTCCATTCGTCAATCATAAAGAGATAATCTTGATTCATGTTTACAAATTGCTCTAATTTCCTTTCTTGGTTATACACCAAGATGTTTTCTGTTTATCTTAAAGTACTAATGATACCAGCAATATGTTGTATGTACTTTATTTTACTTTATTTTACTTTTTATTCCCTCTCTTTCCCGCTTCCCCCCCTTCCCCCTCCCCCTCTCCCCCCTCCTTCCATCCCTCCCATTTATTTTGCTTGTTTGTTAAAAATTTCAATAAAATATTTTGAAAGCAAATTAGGGACATTCCTAGTCTGAACAGGGACCTGTTCAGTTCACGTGTTTGTCTCTCCTGGTTTGTACCTAATCCGTGTGAGTGCACTTATACAGTCATAACATTTCTCTCCTTCGTGAACTGACCATTATATTAAACTGACAACCTACCACAGAAACAAAGAACTAGTCATCACCTTGCTTTCACATTTTTTAGATCCCATGATCTCTAAGTATTGTAAATTTTCCTAAAACATATTGAAAAGATAGAGCACTTTTCAGGTACATGTAAATGTATAGATTACAATATGACAATATAATTTTTGTGATTTTGAGTGACTTTTTTAGTTACATTTTTTGTAAATTGAGTTTATGGTATAGTGAAAAAGTGCTTGTTTTCAGTAATAAGCATTTAGGGTGCCTATCTATTGTGAGTTGAATCTTTGATGTGAAATTGACTAACTTAACAATTATGATCGCAAGGGATGTGACTGGACACAAAGATGCCTGGGGGTCTGCACTGGAGTGCATGAGGTGAAGCAAAAACCATGACAACTACCAATTGAAATCAGAAGGTTTCCAGGAGAGTCATCATCTGGCATTCTTACAGCAGTTTTTCTTCGTATGTCTAAAACAACTTTAAAAAACAGTTTTGCTAATATTAGAGTACAATTCCAACCACTAGTTTTATTATTATAGCCATCTTGTGTTCTGTATCAAAGCATTTTGTACCTAAAAGATAAGCAACACTCTAAAATAAGCAAAATACAATTCTGAAGATACTAGATGGTGGCCCGATTCTAACGCATCAGGTATTCTAGAATATGTATGTAGTTTATTTATGAAGATTTCAGAATAATGCAATGAATACACAGGATTTGGCCGGCCAGACACGACCGATTAGTGAAGTGTGGTTCAAATTCTGCGCCAATTCGCGGCCGGATGCGTCTGTCGCTGATTGTTTGCGGCTGGCCTGGAGCGACCAATCAGTGAAGCCAGGGCGAGCTCCAGGTTTTTGAGGGCCGCGGGCGAAAGAGTCTCACAGCCCACGGAGCATATAACACAGCCCATGTAGTATATAGCACAGCCACGTAGTATATTGCACAGCCATGTAGTATATTGCACAGCCACGTAGTATATAGCACAGCCACGTAGTATATTGCACGGCCACATAGTATATTGCAGAGCCACGTAGTATATAGCAGAGCCCACGCAGTATATAACAAAGCCCATGCAGTATATAACACAGCCCATGTAGTATATAGCACAGCCCATATAGTATATAGCACAGCCCACGCAGTATATAACAACCCACGTAGTATATAACACAGCCACGTAGTATATAGCACAGCCACGTAGTATATTGCACAGCCATGTATATAGCACAGCGACATAGTATATAACACAGCACACGCAGTATATAACACAGCCCACACAGTGTATAACACAGCCCATGTAGTATATAACACAGCCCACATAGTATATAGCAATGTGGGCACCATATCCCTGTTAAAAAAAAGAATTAAAATAAATAATAGCTATATGCTCACCTCCCGGCGGTCCCCGGATGCAGCTCAAGCCTTTAGCAATGCTCCTCGCGACGCTCCGTTACCAGTAATGCCTTGTGGCAATAACCCATGATGATATAGCGGTCTCGCGAGACCGCTACGTCATCTGCGGTCATTGCCGATTGCCGCAATGCATTCTTGGGACTGGAGCGTCGCGAGGAGCAGGAAAGGCTGCCGCGGACACCGAAAGGTGAGAATACAATGATTTTTTTTATTATTATATTTAGCATTATATGTTTTTACCATTGATGCTGCATAGGCAGCACCAATACTAAAAAGTTGGTCACACTTACAGGGTTAATGGCAGCGTTAACGAACTGCATTACACCGCGTAATGCTGCGGGGTAACGCAGTCCATTTAACGGACTGTTAAAACGCCATCTGGGCGCTGACTGGGGGGGGAGTATGGACGGGGCACTGACTTTAGAGGAGTAGGGAGGGGCCAATTAGAGGCCGGACTGTGCCTGTCGCTGATTGGTCGTGCCCAGCCGGCCGCGACCAAACAGCGAAGTGGGATTTCCGAGACAGACAAACAGACGGAAGTGGACTTTAGACAATTATATATATATATTCACAGTTCTTTAACCCCTTTCTGACCTCGGACGGGATAGTACGTCCAAAGTCAGATCCCCCTCTTTGATGCAGGGCTCCGGCGGTGAGCCCGCATCAAAGCCGGGACATGTCAGCTGTTTTGAACAGCTGACATGTGCCCACAGAAGCAGCGAGTGAAATCGCGATTCACCCGCCGCTATTAACTAGTTAAATGTCGCTGTCAAACTCTGACAGTGGCATTTAACCGGCGCTTGCAGCCGGAAATGAGCGCATAGCTGACCCCCGTCACACAACCGGGGGTCAGGGATGCTTCTGTATAGTAACCATAGAGCTCCTTGAGATCTCTATGGTTACTGATCCCGGCTAGCTGTGAGCGCCACCATGTGGTCGGCGCTCATAGCACACCTGCATTTCTGCTGCATAGCAGCGATCTAATGATCGCTGCTATGTAGCAGAGGTGATCGAGTTGTGCCAGCTTCTAGCCTCCTATGGAGGCTATTGAAGCATGGCAAAAGTAAAAAAAAAAGTAAAAAAAATGTGAAAAAAATAAAAAAATATAAACGTTTAAACCACCCCCCTTTCGCCCCATTCAAAATAAATCAATAAAAAAAAGTCAAACCTACACAGATTTGGTATCGCCGCATTCAGAATCGCCCGGTCTATCAATAAAAAAAAGCATTAACCTGATCGCTAAACAGCGTAGCAAGAAAGAAATTCAAAATGCCAGAATTACGTTTTTTTGGTCGCCGCGACATTGCATTAAAAAGCAATAACGGGCAATCAAAAGAACGTATCTGCACGGAGTAATCATTAAAAACACCAGCTCGGCACGCAAAAAATAAGCCCTTGACCGACCCCAGATCATGAAAAATGGAGACGCTACGGGTATCGGAAAATGGCGCAATTTTTTTTTTTTTTGCAAAGTTTGGAATTTTTTTTCACCACTTAGATAAAAAATAACCTAGTCATGTTAGGTATCTATGAACTCGTAATGACCTGAAGAATCATAATGACAGGTCAGTTTTAGCATTTATTGAACCTAGCAAAAAAGCCAAACAAAAAAACAAGTGTGGGAATGCACTTTTTTTGCAATTTCACCGCACTTGGAATTTTTTTTCCCGTTTTCTAGTACACGACATGTTAAAACCAATGATGTCGTTCAAAAGTACAACTGGTTTCGCGAAAAATAAGCCCTCACATGGCCATATTGATGGAAAAATAAAAAAGTTATGGCTCTGCGAAGGAGGGGAGCGAAAAACGAACACGGAAAAACGGAAAATCCCAAGGTCATGAAGGGGTTAAAGGTTAAGATATAGCATTTCTTTTTAGTTTAAATTAAGGCATGTTTCATTTTTACTAGAATTTTTATGAAATGCCACTTCTCAACAAGGGAAAACATAGCAGATAACTTGACTAAGTTCCAAGCAGGTTTTCCCAAGAATTGAAAAATGAAATAAAAAATGTGAAAAGAGCCTCAAGGAGAAGGCTGAGGATAGAGGCTGTTTGAATATGACACAATGCTAAGTAAAGCAGCAGGTGCCTGCCTGGGAATCATCTAGAAATCACGGTGGATATAAATCTCAGTATAACCAGTCCCCTTAATCATTTTTAACAAGCGACAGATCCGTCTCAGTGTGAGAAAGTACTTTCTGCACAGCGCTGGTAACTGACAGGATCATAAAAAGCCTGCAGTGAGGGACTAAGTTTCAGTGTAAATGCTAAGTTTTCATGCGCCTTTAGAGAGGCATTTTTTTAACATTGAATACATATTGTGAAAATGTTCTGTTCATTTCAAAAAATATGTATATGCATACTGGGATTTCTCATGTGCTCTAGGAGAGCCTTGGATGCCATTTCAGAAATTGTATTAACTTTTTGTTGCTATTTTTGTTTAGGTTATGTTTTTTAATTAAACTTTTATTTTGCCTTAAAATCATCAAAGATAAAAGTAATGGGCTGCCGACATTAAAAGATGAGCTAGACTGGGATTAGTATACCTCACTTTTAAAGGAGCAGTTTATTGCATCCCATAAAGTAGGGGGTAGAGATGGGCGGACACCAGAATATTTGGGGCCAGTAGATTCGGTTACTCGCAGTAGGCCCATCAGCCAACACCTGTGACTGGAAGTAAACTTTATACTTCCAATCACAGCTGCGGACTCACACTGTCTTTTGACAGCGTGGGAACCGTGGCTCTCTGACTTACAGGGATGATTTCACTGCCGATCAGAAGCGATGGCAAACACCCCGTGTTCGGGCAGCCAAACCCGAACAGTAACACAGACTTACTTTTGAAGTCTGTGTTCTGTGTCCTTGCCCGAACAGTAGGTGTTCGGTACAGACGCTGAACTTTACTGTTTGGGTTCACCCATCTCTATAGGGGGCACTTGTGTGAAGAAAGATGTAATTGCATAATTAAACTTTGTATAACTGAATTACTGTAAAAGTTTTGAATTATTTGCTCCAACCACCGCATAGGAGCCTCCAACCTGCACCTCTGCCTATAACTTATCTATATCAATTATTATCAGGTTTATATGGGAACAATCATCTGACAATGGAGCAAATCTCTTTCCCATCCAACAGAAGTAAAGAATGAGCAACCAATAAACATACTAGCCATACTACTTTTTTTGGACCTCCTAAAACTTATAATTAGAGTTGAGCGACCTTGACCTTTTTAGAGTCGAGCCGGGTTTCGCGAAACCCGACTATCTCAAAAGTCGGGTCGAGTGAAATCGGCTGATTATGACGTAAAGTCGGGATCGACCGAAACACGAAACCCAATGCAAGTCAATGGGGCAGCATAGTCGGCAGTGAGTGGGGGCCAGGAAAACACCTAGAGTGCCCATTTTAATGTCAAAACCATCCATTCTTCTTAATGAAGCTTGTCAAGCGTAATTTACCTTATAATAATTGGAAGGCATTTGAAATTGGGGGTCATTTGGCTAAAGTTGTGGTGGGTAGGGTTGGTTCAAGTAATTAGTGGGCCCAGGAAATCTGGACCACGTCACGGCAGTGGAGCAGGGAGAGGTAAGTATTTCAACTTTGCAAGTGCTGTGAACCTGAGCAAGCAGGGGGGGCCCACTCCTTGGCATTGGCACTGGCACAGGGCCCCTCAAAGTACAGCGGTGTGTTTGCACGGCGGGGGCGCCTCCCACCGGCAGCAACACTTTTGCGTACTATGAGAGGCCCTGTGCCAGTGACGTCGCCAACTAGTATTCCTCCCCCCCACCTGATGAAGGAACCTGCACTTTCATCTGCACCTTCCTCTTTGTCCCCGTGTAAGGTGGTATGGTATGCGGGAAGAGCAACCTGACTTTCAGCAGGGTCACAATGTTGTTGTGTAGCGTGCACGAGGAATGTTGCGTTATGGGTCAATGTACCAGCAGACTCATCTATCACTGGCTGGGCAATGGGCAGGATGAGGAGGAAACACAGATATAGGCCCAAAGAATAAAGTTGGCTAATTGCAGTTCAAAATTGGTAACACAGGAATAACCAGGGGGCATTGCAGTGTAGGACAACTGGAATGAGAGGCTGACACAGAGAGTAGGCCCAAATCAGTAAGTAGTCGAAATGCAGTTCAAAATTGGCAACCGTAGTAAACAGGCGGCACAGCTTTGTTCAGTGGAGGAGAACAGCAAGGAGTGGCAGACACCGATAGTAGGCCCCAACCCAACTAGTAGGCAAAATGCAGTCTAACATTAACAACTACTTAACGAGCGCCTGAAAATGGAATTTCAGGACAGGAAACCAGGAGAACAGCAAGGAGTGGCAGACACCGATAGTAGGCCCCAAACCAACTAGTACGCCAAATGCAGTTGTTCCGTTTAACCACAATTTAATGAGAGCCTGAAGATAGAAGTTCAGGAAAGGCAACCTGGAGAACACCTTGGAGTGGAACACACCATCTCTCTACACCCCATACCCAATTTGTAGGCCTAATGCAGTGTAGTTTCCAAGAACTACTAAACGAGAGCCGGAAGATCGAAGCTCAGGAAAGGCAACCTGGAGAACACCTTGGAGTGGAACACACCATCTCTCTACACCCCATACCCAATTTGTAGGCCTAATGCAGTGTAGTTTCCAAGAACTACTAAACGAGAGCCGGAAGATCGAAGCTCAGAAAAGGCAACCTGGAAAACACCTTGGAGTGGAACACACCATCTCTCTACACCCCATACCCAATTTGTAGGCCTAATGCAGCGTAGTTTCCAACAACTACTAAACGAGAGCATGATGATCGAAGCATTGGCGAGGAAACCTGGGGAACACCTTGGAGTGGAACACACTATCTCTCTACAGTGGAACACACCATCTCTCTACACCCCATACCCAATTTGTAGGCCTAATGCAGCGTAGTTTCCAACAACTACTAAACGAGAGCCGGAAGATCGAAGCTCAGGAAAGGCAACCTGGGGAACACCTTGGAGTGGAACACACCATCTCTCTACACCCCATACCCAATTTGTAGGCCCAATGCAGCGTAGTTTCCAACAACTACTAAACGAGAGCCGGAAGATCGAAGCTCAGGAAAGGCAACCTGGGGAACACCTTGGAGTGTAACAAACCCTCTCTCTACACCACGGAAGGGCTGATTCTTAGGAAGGAAGGCTGTCGGAAAGAAGCAGGGCGCGTCCGAGGGTGATTATATTCTTATTAGGTATATACTCACCCTCGGACGCGCCCTGCTTCTTTATTTGTAATGAATGTTTATTTGCAATGTGGTTTTGACTTACTCTATTTTTTTGGTAAATAATGATTTTATTATTTTCATTGTTTTGCATCTTCTTGGCAATAATATAAAGAAGACGCGACAGGACAACACTCGGTGGATGCCATATCTGTGTTTAAAATTGAAAAAACCTTTCAGTTAACTACTTGCAGGAGAAAGTTATTGTAGCTGGTGGCCATTTTTAGTACTGTACCAGATTTTTGTTGTATGTGTTTGTTTTTAATGTTAAAATGTCTGCATTTGATATCTCTCCAGTATTTTCTTTTTTATAAGCAAAATACTTATTTTTATATTTTCTGATGTTGGTTCCAGGGGTACACGGGCAGCAGTGGTGTGGTCAGTGGAGGCCTAGTGGAAGGAGTGACCGCAGACAGGCATCGAAGGCCTAAAATAATAACACATGGCTGTAGGCAATTTTAAATTGGTTCCAGGGGTACACGGGCAGCAGTGCCCTGGTCAGTGTAGTAGTAGTTGAAAGAATGGACCGCAGACAGGCATCGAAGGCCTAAAATAAAAAAATTGGGCTGGCTGTAGGCAATTTTAAATTGGTTCCAGGGGTACACGGGCAGCAGTGGTGTGGTCAGTGGAGGCCTAGTGGAAGGAGTGACCGCAGACAGGCATCGAAGGCCTAAAATAATAACACATGGCTGTAGGCAATTTTAAATTGGTTCCAGGGGTACACGGGCAGCAGTGCCCTGGTCAGTGTAGTAGTAGTTGAAAGAATGGACCGCAGACAGGCATCGAAGGCCTAAAATAAAAAAATTGGGCTGGCTGTAGGCAATTTTAAATTGGTTCCAGGGGTACACGGGCAGCAGTGGTGTGGTCAGTGGAGGCCTAGTGGAAGGAGTGACCGCAGACAGGCATCGAAGGCCTAAAATAATAACACATGGCTGTAGGCAATTTTAAATTGGTTCCAGGGGTACACGGGCAGCAGTGCCCTGGTCAGTGTAGTAGTAGTTGAAAGAATGGACCGCAGACAGGCATCGAAGGCCTAAAATACAAAAATTGGGCTGGCTGTAGGCAATTTTAAATTGGTTCCAGGGGTACACGGGCAGCAGTGGTGTGGTCAGTGGAGGCCTAGTGGAAGGAGTGACCACAGACAGGCATCGAAGGCCTAAAATAATAACACATGGCTGTAGGCAATTTTAAATTGGTTCCAGGGGTACACGGGCAGCAGTGGTGTGGTCAGTGGAGGCCTAGTGGAAGGAGTGACCGCAGACAGGCATCGAAGGCCTAAAATAATAACACATGGCTGTAGGCAATTTTAAATTGGTTCCAGGGGTACACGGGCAGCAGTGCCCTGGTCAGTGTAGTAGTAGTTGAAAGAATGGACCGCAGACAGGCATCGAAGGCCTAAAATAAAAAAATTGGGCTGGCTGTAGGCAATTTTAAATTGGTTCCAGGGGTACACGGGCAGCAGTGGTGTGGTCAGTGGAGGCCTAGTGGAAGGAGTGACCACAGACAGGCATCGAAGGCCTAAAATAATAACACATGGCTGTAGGCAATTTTAAATTGGTTCCAGGGGTACACGGGCAGCAGTGGTGTGGTCAGTGGAGGCCTAGTGGAAGGAGTGACCGCAGACAGGCATCGAAGGCCTAAAATAATAACACATGGCTGTAGGCAATTTTAAATTGGTTCCAGGGGTACACGGGCAGCAGTGCCCTGGTCAGTGTAGTAGTAGTTGAAAGAATGGACCGCAGACAGGCATCGAAGGCCTAAAATAAAAAAATTGGGCTGGCTGTAGGCAATTTTAAATTGGTTCCAGGGGTACACGGGCAGCAGTGGTGTGGTCAGTGGAGGCCTAGTGGAAGGAGTGACCGCAGACAGGCATCGAAGGCCTAAAATAATAACACATGGCTGTAGGCAATTTTAAATTGGTTCCAGGGGTACACGGGCAGCAGTGCCCTGGTCAGTGTAGTAGTAGTTGAAAGAATGGACCGCAGACAGGCATCGAAGGCCTAAAATAAAAAAATTGGGCTGGCTGTAGGCAATTTTAAATTGGTTCCAGGGGTACACGGGCAGCAGTGGTGTGGTCAGTGGAGGCCTAGTGGAAGGAGTGACCGCAGACAGGCATCGAAGGCCTAAAATAATAACACATGGCTGTAGGCAATTTTAAATTGGTTCCAGGGGTACACGGGCAGCAGTGCCCTGGTCAGTGTAGTAGTAGTTGAAAGAATGGACCGCAGACAGGCATCGAAGGCCTAAAATAAAAAAATTGGGCTGGCTGTAGGCAATTTTAAATTGGTTCCAGGGGTACACGGGCAGCAGTGGTGTGGTCAGTGGAGGCCTAGTGGAAGGAGTGACCACAGACAGGCATCGAAGGCCTAAAATAATAACACATGGCTGTAGGCAATTTTAAATTGGTTCCAGGGGTACACGGGCAGCAGTGGTGTGGTCAGTGGAGGCCTAGTGGAAGGAGTGACCGCAGACAGGCATCGAAGGCCTAAAATAATAACACATGGCTGTAGGCAATTTTAAATTGGTTCCAGGGGTACACGGGCAGCAGTGCCCTGGTCAGTGTAGTAGTAGTTGAAAGAATGGACCGCAGACAGGCATCGAAGGCCTAAAATAAAAAAATTGGGCTGGCTGTAGGCAATTTTAAATTGGTTCCAGGGGTACACGGGCAGCAGTGGTGTGGTCAGTGGAGGCCTAGTGGAAGGAGTGACCACAGACAGGCATCGAAGGCCTAAAATAATAACACATGGCTGTAGGCAATTTTAAATTGGTTCCAGGGGTACACGGGCAGCAGTGGTGTGGTCAGTGGAGGCCTAGTGGAAGGAGTGACCGCAGACAGGCATCGAAGGCCTAAAATAATAACACATGGCTGTAGGCAATTTTAAATTGGTTCCAGGGGTACACGGGCAGCAGTGCCCTGGTCAGTGTAGTAGTAGTTGAAAGAATGGACCGCAGACAGGCATCGAAGGCCTAAAATAAAAAAATTGGGCTGGCTGTAGGCAATTTTAAATTGGTTCCAGGGGTACACGGGCAGCAGTGGTGTGGTCAGTGGAGGCCTAGTGGAAGGAGTGACCGCAGACAGGCATCGAAGGCCTAAAATAATAACACATGGCTGTAGGCAATTTTAAATTGGTTCCAGGGGTACACGGGCAGCAGTGCCCTGGTCAGTGTAGTAGTAGTTGAAAGAATGGACCGCAGACAGGCATCGAAGGCCTAAAATACAAAAATTGGGCTGGCTGTAGGCAATTTTAAATTGGTTCCAGGGGTACACGGGCAGCAGTGGAGTGGTCAGTGGAGGCCTAGTGGAAGGAGTGACCGCAGACAGGCATTGAAAGCCTAAAATAATAACACATGGCTGTAGGCAATTTTAAATTGGTTCCAGGGGTACACGGGCAGCAGTGCCCTGGTCAGTGTAGTAGTAGTTGAAAGAATGGACCGCAGACAGGCATCGAAGGCCTAAAATAATAACACATGGCTGTAGGCAATTTTAAATTGGTTCCAGGGGTACACGGGCAGCAGTGGTGTGGTCAGTGGAGGCCTAGTGGAAGGAGTGACCACAGACAGGCATCGAAGGCCTAACATAACAAAAATGTCAATACAATGGTATTGTCAGTGGCAGGCATTGAAGGATGTCAGCGCATAGACTAAACATTGGTGGAGCTGTGAGATAATTTTGCAAGTGGTAGAGCACTGTTTGAGCTGGGGTGGGGGGAAACTGTCTTGTGGCCGGCGGTACAGGCCCAGGGCCCCTCATATTACAACGGTGTGTCTGACGTTGGGTGCGCACCACCACCGCCAGAGACACTTTATTGTACTAGGAGGGACCCAGTGGCAGTGCCGTCGACCAAAAGCGGGCTCACCCACCTCTTCAGACAAACTGCACTCTCACGGGTGCTGTCGCCAAGTGTCGATACCACGGCCCCGTGTGGGGAGTTTGGCCATTTAGTGAGGTGTAAACATGTCGTATGCTGGACAATCAGGTGCAGAAAATTACGAGATTGGAAGAGGCATTCAGAATAGTCCACAGGCAAGACCTTTTCATAGGAAAGCTAGGTGTCAGCCGGGCAAGGTGGGGCAAAAGATTTCGAAATCCAGTTGTGGTTCATTTTAATGAAGGTTAGATCATCTACATTTTGGGTAGCCAGACGAGTCCTTTTTTCTGTTAGTATTGAACCTGCAGCACTGAATACTCTTTCTGATAGGACACTAGCTGCCGGGCAAGCAAGCTCCTGCAATGCATATTCTGCCAATTCTGGCCAGGTGTCTAATTTTGATGCCCAGTAATCAAATGGGAATGACGGTTGAGGGAGAACATCGATAAGGGATGAAAAATAGTTTGTAACCATACTGGACAAATGTTGTCTCCTGTCACTTTGAATTGATGCTGCAGTACCTGTCCTGTCTGCGGTCATAGCAAAATCACTCCACAACCTGGTCAGAAAACCCCTCTGGCCAACGCCACTTCTGATTTCTGCCCCTCTAACTCCTCTGGTCTGCTGGCCCCTGCAGCTCGTGTGAGAACGATCACGGGCGCAGTGTGCAGGAAATGCCAGAAGCAAACGGTCAACAAGAGTTGATTGTTTGGTTGCTAATATTAGTTCCAAGTTCTCATGTGGCATTATATTTTGCAATTTGCCTTTATAGCGAGGATCAAGGAGGCAGGCCAACCAGTAATCGTCATCATTCATCATTTTAGTTATGCGTGTGTCCCTTTTGAGGATACGTAAGGCATAATCCGCCATGTGGGCCAAAGTTCCAGTTCTCAAATCTGCGGTTGTGCTTGGTTGAGGGGCAGTTTCAGGCAAATCAACGTCACTTGTGTCCCTCAAAAAACCAGAACCCGGCCTTGCCGCGCCACCAATTTCCAGTGGCCCCGGAAAAGCTTCCTCATTAAAAATATAATCATCCCCATCATCCTCCTCGTCCTCCTCCTCCTCTTCGCCCGCTACCTCGTCCTGTACACTGCCCTGGCCAGACAATGGCTGACTGTCATCAAGGCTTTCCTCTTCCTCAGCTGCAGACGCCTGATCCTTTATGTGCGTCAAACTTTGCATCAGCAGACGCATTAGGGGGATGCTCATGCTTATTATGGCGTTGTCTGCACTAACCAGCCGTGTGCATTCCTCAAAACACTGAAGGACTTGACACATGTCTTGAATCTTCGACCACTGTACACCTGACAACTCCATGTCTGCCATCCTACTGCCTGCCCGTGTATGTGTATCCTCCCACAAAAACATAACAGCCCGCCTCTGTTCACACAGTCTCTGAAGCATGTGCAGTGTTGAGTTCCACCTTGTTGCAACGTCTATGATTAGGCGATGCTGGGGAAGGTTCAAAGAACGCTGATAGGTCTGCATACGGCTGGAGTGTACGGGCGAACGGCGGATATGTGAGCAAAGTCCACGCACTTTGAGGAGCAGGTCGGATAACCCCGGATAACTTTTCAGGAAGCACTGCACCACCAGGTTTAAGGTGTGAGCCAGGCAAGGAATGTGTTTCAGTTGGGAAAGGGAGATGGCAGCCATGAAATTCCTTCCGTTATCACTCACTACCTTGCCTGCCTCAAGATCTACAGTGCCCAGCCACGACTGCGTTTCTTTCTGCAAGAACTCGGACAGAACTTCCGCGGTGTGTCTGTTGTCGCCCAAACACTTCATAGCCAATACAGCCTGCTGACGTTTGCCAGTAGCTGCCCCATAATGGGAGACCTGGTGTGCAACAGTGGCAGCTGCGGATGGAGTGGTTGTGCGACTGCGGTCTGTGGACGAGCTCTCGCTTCTGCAGGAGGACGAAGAGGAGGAGGAGGGGGTGCGAACGGCTACAGCCAATTGTTTCCTAGACCGTGGGCTAGGCAGAACTGTCCCAAACTTGCTGTCCCCTGTGGACCCTGCATCCACCACTTTTACCCAGTGTGCCGTGATGGACACGTAACGTCCCTGGCCATGCCTACTGGTCCATGCATCTGTTGTCAGGTGCACCTTTGTGCTCACAGATTGCCTGAGTGCATGGACGGTGCGCTCTTTAACATGCTGGTGGAGGGCTGGGATGGCTTTTCTGGAAAAAAAGTGTCGACTGGGTAGCTCGTAGCGTGGTACAGCGTAGTCCATCAGGGCTTTGAAAGCTTCGCTTTCAACTAACCGGTAGGGCATCATCTCTAACGAGATTAGTCTAGCTATGTGTGCGTTCAAACCCTGTGTACGCGGATGCGAGGCTAAGTACTTCCGTTTTCTAACCATAGTCTCATGTAGGGTGAGCTGGACTGGAGAGCTGGAGATCGTGGAACTAGCGGGGGTGCCGGTGGACATGGCAGACTGAGAGACGGTGGGAGATGGTATTGTTGCCACCGGTGCCCTAGATGCAGTGTTTCCTACTACGAAACTGGTGATTCCCTGACCCTGACAGCTTTGGCCTGGCAAAGAAACCTGCACAGATACTGCAGGTGGTGCGGAAAATGGTGGCCCTACACTGCCGGAAGGGATGTTGCGTTGCTGACTAGCTTCATTGGCCGAGGGTGCTACAACCTTAAGGGACGTTTGGTAGTTAGTCCAGGCTTGCAAATGCATGGTGGTTAAATGTCTATGCATGCAACTTGTTTTGAGACTTTTCAGATTCTGTCCTCTGCTTAAGGTAGTTGAACATTTTTGACAGATGACTTTGCGCTGATCAATTGGATGTTGTTTAAAAAAATGCCAGACTGCACTCTTTCTAGCATCGGATACCTTTTCAGGTATTGCAGACTGAGCTTTAACCGGATGGCCACGCTGTCCTCCAACAGGTTTTAGCTTTGCCACGCGTTTTGGGCAAGATAAGGGCCCGGCAGATGGAACCTGTTGCAATGTTGATGCCTGCTGCGGCCCCTTCTCCTCCGCTTCAGAACTGCTGCCGCCTGCACCCTGTTCCCCCAATGGCTGCCAATCGGGGTCAAGAACTGGGTCATCTATTACCTCTTCTTGTAGCTCGTGTGCAACTTCGTCTGTGTCACCGTGTCGGTCGGTGGTATAGCGTTCGTGATGGGGCAACATAGTCTCATCAGGGTCTGATTCTTGATCAGCACCCTGCGAGGGCAATGTTGTGGTCTGAGTCAAAGGACCAGCATAGTAGTCTGGCTGTGGCTGTGCATCAGTGCACTCCATGTCAGATTCAACTTGTAATGGGCATGGACTGTTAACTGCTTCACTTTCTAAGCCAGGGACGGTATGTGTAAAGAGCTCCATGGAGTAACCCGTTGTGTCGCCTGCTGCATTCTTCTCTGTTGTTGTTTTTGCTGAAGAGGACAAGGAAGCGACTTGTCCCTGACCGTGAACATCCACTAACGACGCGCTGCTTTGACATTTACCAGTTTCACGAGAGGAGGCAAAAGAGCTAGAGGCTGAGTCAGCAAGATAAGCCAAAACTTGCTCTTGCTGCTCCGGCTTTAAAAGTGGTTTTCCTACTCCCAGAAAAGGGAGCGTTCGAGGCCTTGTGTAGCCAGACGACGAACCTGGCTCCACAGCTCCAGACTTAGGTGCAATATTTTTTTTCCCACGACCAGCTGATGCTCCACCACTACCACTACCCTCATTACCAGCTGACAATGAACGCCCCCGGCCACGACCTCTTCCACCATACTTCCTCATTGTTTTAAAAACGTAAACAAACTAACGGTATTTGTTGCTGTCACACAAATTACACGGTGAGCTATAACTTCAGTATGATTTAGCTACCCCTTTACAGGTGAGTGAGACCACAACGAAAATCAGGCACAATGTTACACACTCTGTTGTTGGTGGCAACAAATGAGAGAGATGCCACACACGCAGGACTGTCACTGAAGCACAAATGTAAATATTAATCTCCCACTGATTTGATTTTTTTTTTTTTTTTCAGGGAGACTTTAGGAAAAAAAAAAAATAGAATAAAATGATTTTTTCAGGAAGAATTTAGAAACCAAAGAAAATAAAATGATTTTTTTCAGGGAGAATTTAGAAAACGAATAAAACAAAAAAAGGCTTTCTATGGCCCACTGAGTGAGAGATGACGCACACAGGAGTCAGGAGTGGCACACAAGCCCAGAGGCCAATATTTATCTCCCACTGATTGATGTAGTGATTTTTTCAGGTAGATTTTGGAACCCAAATCAAGCTAAAAAAAATAATAGGCTTTCTATGGCCCACAATTGGAGAGAGAGAGAGAGATGGCACACCCAGGAGTCAAGACTGGCACACAAGCAGAAAGGGCAATATTAATCTCCCACTGATTTTGTTTTTTTTTGGTTTTTTTTTCAGGGAGACTTTAGGAAAAAAAAATAGAATAAAATGATTTTTTCAGGAATAATTTAGAAACCAAATAAAATAAAATGATTTTTTCAGGGAGAATTTAGAAAACAAATAAAACAAAAAAAGGCTTTCTATGGCCCACTGAGTGAGAGATGACGCACACAGGAGTCAGGAGTGGCACACAAGCCCAGAGGCCAATATTTATCTCCCACTGATTGATGTAGTGATTTTTTCAGGTAGATTTTGGAACCCAAATCAAGCTAAAAAAATAATAGGCTTTCTATGGCCCACAATTGGAGACAGAGAGAGAGATGGCACACCCAGGAGTCAAGACTGGCACACAAGCAGAAAGGGCAATATTAATCTCCCACTGATTTGTTTTTTTTTGTTTTTTTTTCAGGGAGACTTTAGGAAAAAAAAATAGAATAAAATGATTTTTTCAGGAAGAATTTAGAAACCAAATAAAATAAAATGATTTTTTCAGGGAGAATTTAGAAAACAAATAAAACAAAAAAAGGCTTTCTATGGCCCACTGAGTGAGAGATGACGCACACAGGAGTCAGGAGTGGCACACAAGCCCAGAGGCCAATATTTATCTCCCACTGATTGATGTAGTGATTTTTTCAGGTAGATTTTGGAACCCAAATCAAGCTAAAAAAAATAATAGGCTTTCTATGGCCCACAATTGGAGAGAGAGAGAGAGATGGCACACCCAGGAGTCAAGACTGGCACACAAGCAGAAAGGGCAATATTAATCTCCCACTGATTTGTTTTTGTTTTTTGTTTTTTTCAGGGAGACTTTAGGAAAAAAAAAATAGAATAAAATGATTTTTTCAGGAATAATTTAGAAACCAAATAAAATAAAATGATTTTTTCAGGGAGAATTTAGAAAACAAATAAAACAAAAAAAGGCTTTCTATGGCCCACTGAGTGAGAGATGACGCACACAGGAGTCAGGAGTGGCACACAAGCCCAGAGGCCAATATTTATCTCCCACTGATTGATGTAGTGATTTTTTCAGGTAGATTTTGGAACCCAAATCAAGCTAAAAAAATAATAGGCTTTCTATGGCCCACAATTGGAGAGAGAGAGAGAGAGATGGCACACCCAGGAGTCAAGACTGGCACACAAGCAGAAAGGGCAATATTAATCTCCCACTGATTTGTTTTTTTTTGTTTTTTTTCAGGGAGACTTTAGGAAAAAAAAATAGAATAAAATGATTTTTTCAGGAAGAATTTAGAAACCAAATAAAATAAAATGATTTTTTCAGGGAGAATTTAGAAAACAAATAAAACAAAAAAAGGCTTTCTATGGCCCACTGAGTGAGAGATGACGCACACAGGAGTCAGGAGTGGCACACAAGCCCAGAGGCCAATATTTATCTCCCACTGATTGATGTAGTGATTTTTTCAGGTAGATTTTGGAACCCAAATCAAGCTAAAAAAATAATAGGCTTTCTATGGCCCACAATTGGAGAGAGAGAGAGAGATGGCACACCCAGGAGTCAAGACTGGCACACAAGCAGAAAGGGCAATATTAATCTCCCACTGTTTTTTTTTTTTTTTTTTTTCAGGGAGACTTTAGGAAAAAAAAAAATTGAATAAAATAATTTTTTCAGGAAGAATTTAGAAACCAAAGAAAATAAAATGATTTTTTCAGGGAGAATTTAGAAAACAAATAAAACAAAAAAAGGCTTTCTATGGCCCACTGAGTGAGAGATGACGCACACAGGAGTCAGGAGTGGCACACAAGCCCAGAGGCCAATATTTATCTCCCACTTTTTTTTTTTGTTCCAGGGAAAATTTATAAACCCAATAAAAAAAATAATAAATAGGCTTTCTATGGCCCACTATCTGAGAGACAGAGAGAGATGGCACGCTTAGGACTGGCACACAAGCCCAAAGGCCAATATTAATCTCCCTTTTTTTTTGTAAGGGAGAATTTATAAAACAAAAAAAAAATAAATAAATAGGCTTTCTATGGCCCACTATTTGTGAGAGAGATGGCACGCTCAGGACTGGCACACAAGCCCAGAGGCCAATATTAATCTCCCACTTTTTTTTTTTTTTCCAGGGAAAATTTATAAACCCAATAAAAAAAAAAATAAATAAATAGGCTTTCTATGGCCCACTATCTGAGAGAGAGAGATGGCACGCTTAGGACTGGCACACAAGCCCAAAGGCCAATATTAATCTCCCACTGATTGATTTATTGATTTTTTCAGGTAGAATTTAGAACCCAAATAAAGCAAAAAATAAAAAAAATGGGCTTTCTATGGCCCACTGAGTGAGTGATGATGCACACAGGAGTCAGGAGTGGCACACAAGCCCTGAGGCCAATATTTTTCTCCCACTGATTGATGTAGTGATTTTTTCAGGTAGATTTTATAACCCAAATCAAGCAAAAAAATAAATAGGCTTTCTATGGCCCACTGAGTGAGAGATGACACAGACAGGGATGGCACTCTAGCAGAAATGTCAATCTTAATCTCCCACAAAAAAAAAAAAAAAAACAGGGAGTGTCCTTCAATTACTATCTCCCTGCAGTAATCTCAGCCAGGTATGGCAGGCAGCAATAAGGAGTGGACTGATGCACAAATTAAATAAAAAGTGTGTACAAACCAAAAAGATAGCTGTGCAGAAAGGAAGGAACAAGAGGATTTGTGCTTTGAAAAAAGCAGTTGGTTTGCACAGCGGCGTACACACAGCAATGCAGCTATCAGGGAGCCTTCTAGGGCAGCCCAATGAGCTACAGCGCTGAGGGGGAAAAAAAAAATGTAGCTTCCACTGTCCCTGCACACCGAAGGTGGTGTTGGGCTGTGGAAATCGCTACAGCACAAGCAGTTTGGTGGTTAAAGGACCCTGCCTAACGCTATCCCTGCTTCTGACGAAGCGGCAGCAACCTCTCCCTAAGCTCAGATCAGCAGCAGTAACATGGCGGTCGGCGGGAACTCCCCTTTATAGCCCCTGTGACGCCGCAGACAGCAAGCCAATCACTGCAATGCCCTTCTCTAAGATGGTGGGGACCAGGACCTATGTCATCACGCTGCCCACACTCTGCGTTTACCTTCATTGGCTGAGAAATGGCGCTTTTCGCGTCATTGAAACGCGACTTTGGCGCGAAAGTCGCGTACCGCATGGCCGACCCCGCACAGGGGTCGGATCGGGTTTCATGAAACCCGACTTTGCCAAAAGTCGGCGACTTTTGAAAATGAACGACCCGTTTCGCTCAACCCTACTTATAATGCCTACAGTGGGTTGGTCTCACGAACCCCAACCACCTGGTAGAATAAACTATAGGACAGTTGACAGTTAAGGGACAATAAAATATAACAGACAGAGATGCCTTAAAAAGTACAATGACAGGTATATGAAATATGCCATATGGTTATTCTAGGGCCTCTTGGCTACCCAGATGTATCCAAAATGGTGACAAGTTATTAAGCTTGCCTTGTGTCATGAGTCCTTTCTAGAAAATTTGGCACTAGAATCAGAACAATTTCAATGAGAGTAGACATTGAGTAACTATTTCATTGATGCTTATTTCCTGTTTTAGGATCATACATTGCTAATAACCAAGAAAAATTATCTTTCACAATTGGTGCAGAATCCAACCAGAGGAGCAGGACTTTTAGACCTAATACTATCTAATAGACCTGACAGAATAACAAATCTGCAGGTGGTCGGGCATCTAGGAAATAGCGACCACAATATTGTACAGTTTCACCTGTCTTTCACTAGGGGGACTTGTCAGGGAGTCACAAAAACACTGAACTTTAGGAAGGCAAAGTTTGACCAGCTTAGAGATGCCCTTAATCTGGTAGACTGGGACAATATCCTCAGAAATAAGAATACAGATAATAAATGGGAAATGTTTAAGAACATCCTAAATAGGCAGTGTAAGCGGTTTATACCTTGTGGGAATAAAAGGACTAGAAATAGGAAAAACCCAATGTGGCTAAACAAAGAAGTAAGACAGGCAATTAACAGTAAAAAGAAAGCATTTGCACTACTAAAGCAGAATGGCACCATTGAAGCTCTAAAAAACTATAGGGAGAAAAATACTTTATCTAAAAAGCTAATTAAAGCTGCCAAAAAGGAAACAGAGAAGCACATTGCTAAGGAGAGTAAAACTAATCCCAAACTGTTCTTCAACTATATCAATAGTAAAAGAATAAAAACTGAAAATGTAGGCCCCTTAAAAAATAGTGAGGATAGAATGGTTGTAGATGACGAGGAAAAAGTTAACATATTAAACACCTTCTTCTCCACGGTATTCACGGTGGAAAATGAAATGCTAGGTGAAATCCCAAGAAACAATGAAAACCCTATATTAAGGGTCACCAATCTAACCCAAGAAGAGGTGCGAAATCGGCTAAATAAGATTAAAATAGATAAATCTCCGGGTCCGGATGGCATACACCAACGAGTACTATGGGAACTAAGTAATGTAATAGATAAACCATTATTTCTTATTTTTAGGGACTCTATAGAGACAGGATCTGTTCCGCAGGACTGGCGCATAGCAAATGTGGTGCCAATATTCAAAAAGGGCTCTAAAAGTGAACCTGGAAATTATAGGCCAGTAAGTCTAACCTCTATTGTTGGTAAAATATTTGAAGGGTTTCTGAGGGATGTTATTCTGGATTATCTCAATGAGAATAACTGTTTAACTCCATATCAGCATGGGTTTATGAGAAATCGCTCCTGTCAAACCAATCTAATCAGTTTTTATGAAGAGGTAAGCTATAGGCTGGACCACGGTGAGTCATTGGACATGGTATATCTCGATTTTTCCAAAGCGTTTGATACCGTGCTGCACAAGAGGTTGGTACACAAAATGAGAATGCTTGGTCTGGGGGAAAATGTGTGTAAATGGGTTAGTAACTGGCTTAGTGATAGAAAGCAGAGGGTGGTTATAAATGGTATAGTCTCTAACTGGGTCGCTGTGACCAGTGGGGTACCGCAGGGGTCAGTATTGGGACCTGTTCTCTTCAACATATTCATTAATGATCTGGTAGAAGGTTTACACAGTAAAATATCGATATTTGCAGATGATACAAAACTATGTAAAGCAGTTAATACAAGAGAAGATAGTATTCTGCTACAGATGGATCTGGATAAGTTGGAAACTTGGGCTGAAAGGTGGCAGATGAGGTTTAACAATGATAAATGTAAGGTTATACACATGGGAAGAAGGAATCAATATCACCATTACACACTGAATGGGAAACCACTGGGTAAATCTGACAGGGAGAAGGACTTGGGGATCCTAGTTAATGATAAACTTACCTGGAGCAGCCAGTGCCAGGCAGCAGCTGCCAAGGCAAACAGGATCATGGGGTGCATTAAAAGAGGTCTGGATACACATGATGAGAGCATTATACTGCCTCTGTACAAATCCCTAGTTAGACCGCACATGGAGTACTGTGTCCAGTTTTGGGCACCGGTGCTCAGGAAGGATATAATGGAACTAGAGAGAGTACAAAGGAGGGCAACAAAATTAATAAAGGGGATGGGAGAACTACAATACCCAGATAGATTAGCGAAATTAGGATTATTTAGTCTAGAAAAAAGACGACTGAGGGGCGATCTAATAACCATGTATAAGTATATAAGGGGACAATACAAATATCTCGCTGAGGATCTGTTTATACCAAGGAAGGTGACGGGCACAAGGGGGCATTCTTTGCGTCTGGAGGAGAGAAGGTTTTTCCACCAACATAGAAGAGGATTCTTTACTGTTAGGGCAGTGAGAATCTGGAATTGCTTGCCTGAGGAGTTGGTGATGGCGAACTCAGTCGAGGGGTTCAAGAGAGGCCTGGATGTCTTCCTGGAGCAGAACAATATTGTATCATACAATTATTAGGTTCTGTAGAAGGACGTAGATCTGGGGATTTATTATGATGGAATATAGGCTGAACTGGATGGACAAATGTCTTTTTTCGGCCTTACTAACTATGTTACTATGTTACTATGTTACATAAGGTAAATGCACTACAGCCAGCATTGTTAAACTTTTTGTACTAATACAATACTACTACAATTTTTTGTGCACTGAATTTTTTGTAACAATGAGAACAAATAATCAACAGGGAGTGGGAATGCAATAAAAAAGAATAACATTGGTAGCAGGTAGTGATAAGCAGAGAACATAATAGTAATTGTGCATGTGCAACCTAAACAGTGGACAACAATTTTAGAAACACATAACTTGACAAATAACACATCATTACAACATTTCACAGAACTTATTAAACTTAAAAAGATTAAGATAAGGATTCATAAGTGAAAATACTGTAGATGGATTAAACTCCATCTGCAATCCATCTGCAGGATTTTCAATTGTGGATCCCTTAACCATAGATATCGTGAAGACCTATCATCCAGTGGGAAGCATGTTGAGATAGGAGTTTAGAAGATTGACATGTGGATCAATAAGTATTTTTGGCACGTCATCTTTTATATCTATTTTTCTTTAAAAATACAATGGGTACGGAAAGTATTCAGACCCCTTTAACCCCTGTACCCCCGATGGTTGTTTGCACGTTAATAACCGGGCCAATCTTTACAAATCTGACCTCTGTCCCTTTATGAGGTAATAACTCCGGAACGCTTCAACAGATCTTGGCAATTCTGAGAAAGTTTTCTTGTTAAATATTGTACTTCACGATAGTGGTAAAATTTCTTCAATATTGCTTGCGTTTATTTGTGTAAAAAATGGAAATTTGGTGAAAATTTGGAAAGTTTTGCAATTTTCAAACTTTGAATTTGTATGCCCTTAAAACAGAGAAATATGTCACAAAAATTGTTAACAAATAACATTTGACACACGCCTACTTTACATAAGCATAATTTTGGAACCATTTTTTTTTTCGTTAGGAAGTTATAAGGGTTAAAAGTTAATCAGTGATTTCTAATTTTTTCAACAAAATTTAGAAAACCTTTTTTTTAGGGACCACCTCACATTTGAAGTCACATTGAGGGGTCTATATGGCTGAAAATACCCAAAAGTTACACCATTCTAAAAATTGCACCCTTCAAGGCACTCAAAACCACATTCAAGAAGTTTATTTACCCTTCAGGTGTTTCATAGGAGCAGAAGCAACGTGAAAGGAAAAAATGAACATTTATCTTTTTGGTCACAAAAATGATCGTACAGCAACAATTTTTTTATTTTTCCAAGGGTAAAAGGAGAAAATGGACCACAAAAGTTGTGCTGAGTACACTGATGCCCTACATGTGGGGGGAAACCACTGTTTGGGCACACGGCAGGGCTTGGAAGGGAAGGAGCGCCAATTGATTGTTTCAAGTAAAAAAATTGGATGGAATTGAGATTGGACGCCATGACGCGTTTGATGAGCCCCTGATGTTCCGAAACAGTGGAAACCCCCCACAAGTAACCCCATTTTGGAAACTAGACCCCCTAAGGAACTAATCTAGATGTATGGTGAGCACTTTTATCCCCCAAGTGCTTCACAGAAGTTTATAACACACGGGCGTGAAAATACAAAATCATATTTTTTAAACAAACATGATCGTTTAGTCCCCAATTTTTTATTTTAACAAGCGTAACAGAAGAAATTGGACAACAAAATTTGTAATCCAATTTGTCCTGAGTATGCTGATACCCCATATGTGGGGGGAACCACTGTTTGGGCACACGACAGGGCTCGGAAGGGAAGTAGTGACGTTTGACTTTTTCAAGCTAAAATTAGCTGGAATTGAGATCGGACGCCATGTCGCGTTTGGTGAGCCCCTGATGTGCCTAAACAGTAGAAACCCCCCACAAGTGACCCCATTT
The DNA here is from genome assembly GCF_032444005.1 of Ranitomeya imitator. Classification (NCBI taxonomy): domain Eukaryota; kingdom Metazoa; phylum Chordata; class Amphibia; order Anura; family Dendrobatidae; genus Ranitomeya; species Ranitomeya imitator. The sequence goes on along the minus strand of NC_091282.1, from coordinate 509,504,870 downwards.
TGGAAACTAGACCCCCTAAAGAACTGATCTAGATGTGTGGTGAGAACTTTTATCCTCCAAGTGCTTCACAGAAGTTTATAGCGCTCAGGCGTGAAAATAAAAAATCATATTTTTTCCACAAACATGATCATTTAGTCCCCAATTTTTTATTTTCAAAAGGGTAACTGAAGAAATTGGACAACAAAAGTTGTAGTCCAATTTGTCCTGAGTATGCTGATACCCCATATGTGGGGGGAACCACTGTTTGGGCGCAAGGGAGGGCTCAGAAGGAAAGGAGGGCCTTTGACTTTTTCAAGCTAAAATTAGCTGGAATTAAGATCGGACGCCATGTCGCGTTTGGCGAGCCCCTGATGTGCCTAAACAGTGGATACCCCCCCACAAGTGACCCCATTTTGGAAACTAGACCTCCTAGGAAACTTATCTAGATGTGTGGTGAGCACTTTTATCCCCAAGTGCTTCACAGAAATTTATAATGCTCTGGCGTGAAAATAAAAAATCATATTTTTTCCACAAACATGATGGTTTAGTCCCCAATTTTTTATTTTCACAAGGGTAGCAGAAGAAATTGGACCACAAAAATTGTATTTCAATTTGTCCCGAGTATGCTGATACCCCATATGTGGGGGGAACCACTGTTTGGGCGCAAGGGAGGGCTCAGAAGGAAAGGAGGGCCTTTGACTTTTTCAAGCTAAAATTAGCTGGAATTAAGATCGGGTGCAATGTCACATATGGCGAGCCCTTGGTGTGCCTAAGCAGTGGAAATCCCCCACATGTGACCCCATTTTGGAAACTAGACCTCCTAGGAAACTTATCTAGATGTGTGGTGAGCACTTTTATCCCCAAGTGCTGCACAGAAGTTTATAACGCCCGGGCGTGAAAATAAAAAAAAATCATATTTTTTCCACAAACATGATAATTTAGTCCCCAATTTTTTATTTTCACAAGGTTAACAGAAGAAATTGGACCACACAAGTTGTAGTCCGATTTGTCCTGAGTACTCTGATACCCCATATGTGGGGGGAAACCACTGTTTGGGCGCACAGCAGGGCTCAGAAGGGAAGCAGCGCCGTTTGACTTTTTCAAGCTAAAATTAGCTGGAATTGAGATCGGACGCCATTTCACGTTTGGCTAGCCCCTGATGTGCCTTAACAGTGGAAACCCCCCACAAGTGACTGCATTTTGTAAACTAGACCCCATAAGGAACTTATCTAGATGCGTGATGAGCACTTTTATCCCCTAAGTGCTTCACAGAAGTTTATAACGCCTGGGCGTGAAAATAAAAAATCATAGTTTTTCTCTCAAAAATGATGTTTTAGTCCCCAATTTTTAATTTTCCCAAGGGTAACAGGAGAAATTGGATCCCAAAGTTGTCATCCAATTTGTCCTGAGTACGTTGCTATCCCACATGGGGGAGAAAACTACTGTTTGGGTACATTTCGGGGCTCGGAAGGGAAGTAGTAATGTTTTGGAAAGCAGACTTTGATGGAATGATCTGCGGGTGTCATGCTCTGTTTGCAGAGTCTTGATGTGCTTAAGCAGTTAAAAAAAACCACAAGTGACATTTTGTAAATTAGACCTCCCAATGAACTTATCTAGATGTGCCCCCTTTTTGGAGCTAATCTACTATTTCCTGTAAAGAAAATTAGTAGTGCATGGAGGTGTGGTACAATTTGAAGCAATCCTTCATACACAGGCCAGGTTTTTCAGGGCAGGTGTCACATTGATAAATGGTGTCCTTGCGTATTCCCCTTTTGTAACACACTCAGCACCTTTTTTGCGACTTCTCTCTTTTTCCAGTTTGTGGGACCTCCCCCGGGAAATGCTGACCTGGTACGATACGAGCACCTTCAGTTCCGGAAGTACTGTGGCCTGCTCCTTCCAGAGTGCCAAAAATCAGGGTCTTAACCACTACCTCCTGGAACAGAAGGTACGACATATCGGTGTGGCATGCACATCGTCACAGCAGGAAAGCATTGAGCATTGCCCTTTGCACGATGTACACGGACAGCTTTTTGTACCACACCTTCACCTTTCCCAAAGCACGGTACGGTGGGAGGAGTTGATCAGAGAGATGTTTTTGTTGTACCCCAGTACACAGGTTTGCTGACCTGTGAAGAGGTACCCCGTACAGTGCTGAGGGCACTGCCATCACCGTGTATGGTGGTCAAGAGAAGGACATCCCTCTTGTCCTTGTACTTGACCACCAGCAGGTGGTCACTGAATTGGGCTCTGCTGTCACCTCTTCTGAGCATCTGCCCAAGTAGCCTTTTCAGGAGGCCTCTCTGATTTTTGCGGACAGTACCACAGGCTGCGGTACCTCGCAGAGAGGGATTTGAAGACTGGGATGCTGGAATAAAAGTTATCAGTGTAGAGGTGATAACCTTTATCCAGCAGTGGGTGCACCAAGTCCCACACAATTTTTCCACTCACTCCCAGGACAGGGGGACACTCAGGGGGTTCAATCCTAGTGTCCTTCCCTTTGTATACTCTAAAGCTGTAGGTGTAACCAGAGGGACTTTCACACAGCTTACAGAGTTTTATTCCATACTTGGCCCTCTTGCTGGGCAGGTACTGACGGAATCTAAGCCTTCCCTTAAAATGAACCAAGGACTGATCCACGCAGATGTCCCTTTTGGGTACGTACAATTCACTAAACTTTTTGTTGAAGTGTTCGATGACAGGCCGAACTTTGAACAGACGGTCAAAGTTGGGGTTGTCTTGTGTGGGATGTGGGATACTGTGCATTATCGTTATAATGCAGGAAATATATATATATCTTCATACCGTGTTAGCCAGCAATTTGTTACCATCTTTTCAGTAAGCCATTAAAAGGTATCAACCACTGAGGACTCTCAATTCTAAATATCATTATAATGTAGGAATTTGTGGATGGCCTCAAAACGCGTCCGGACCATGACCATTCGGAATACTGGAGTGCTGTATAAAATATCAACACTCCAATATTGCCGAATTTCTGGCTTCCTCAGGAGCCCCATATGAAAGACCAGGCCACAAAACTGCATTTCAACTGCGTCTACAGGAGACTAGTTAGAATATGATGAACCGGGATTTTGCGCCAAAAATTGACGAGCATACAAATGAGTTTGCTGCACCATGAGGTTAACAAAATCCTTTGAAAAAGTCTATTTCTGTGAGGCCGGTGGTGTCAAACTTGATTCCTGATTCTGCCACAAAATTAGGAATCAGTAGCTCGTAATTTTCGGGGGGCGAGGTCCATACGGGGTCCGAAGAGGGGCGCGCTGGTTCATCTTCAGGAGTGGGCACTGATTGATCTTCATCTTCATGAATGGTGGGCGCTGCTTCTGTCCTGCAACATCTGCGTGGCGGTTCCGCAGGACCTGAGGAGGAAGATGAGGAGGAGGAAGACGATGAAGAATCTGAAGAGTAAAGGAATGTGGGATCCTCTCCCTCGCTATCAGTGTCGGAGGCAATGAAAGAATGTACCTCATCCAATGAATAGCGCTGTTCGGACGAACGTGACGGGCGGGACATTTTTTGTGTGAATATGGTGCTTGGGTGTACTTTATTTATAACTGTATGTGTGTCTGTAGGGGGATAGTGATTGGTGCAAACTTGTTTGAAAAAGAAAAGCTGAAAGAAAAAAAGCAAATAGGGAGAAAAAAATGCCTGTGAAAAGAAGTCTAAAACAGCAGGCCCTACCTCTCATAAGTGAACCGCAACACTTATCAAAGTTTGGCGGCTGCTGGGTGTGCGAACGGGGATGTGAAAAAAAAAGGAAAAAAAGGAAAACAGCAGGCACGAAAGCTCCAAATGCTCTTATAAGTGAACCGCATCACTTATCAAAGTTTGGCAGCTTCTGGGTGTGCGAACGGGGATGTGAAAAAAAAGGAAAACGGCAGTCATGAGAGCTCTGATAAGTGAACCGCGTCACTTATCAAAGTTCAGCGGCTGCTGGGTGTACGAACAAGGGTGTGAAAAAGAAAAGTGAGCACGAGTGTTGATCGGTGAACTGTGTCACCAATCAACGGTCGGCAGCGCTAAGGGGTGAATAAGAAAAGTGAGCACAAGTATTGATCGAGACCTGTGTCACCAATCAACGCTCGGCGGCTGCTAAATTTGGGCATGGAGGCGGCGCAAAGTGGGGTGGAGGGTGAAAGGGAAGATGGGATGGGGAATGAAGAGAGATCGGGCCGGATCGGGGATCAACACATACGGTTGTGTCTCTCTTCTTTCTTCTGTCTTCGTTCTTCGTTCTTCAGACCCTTTTCTTAGACAATCATATTTAAGTCACATGCTGTCCATTTCATTGTGATCCTCCTTGGAATGGTTCAACTCCATCATTGGAGTCCAGATGTGTTTAATTAAACTGATATGACTTGATTTGGAAAGGCACACATCTGTTTATATAGGACCTCACAGCTCACAGTGCATGTCAGACCAAATGAGAATCATGAGGTCAAAGGAACTGGCCAAGGAGCTCCGAGACAGAATTGTGGCAAGGCACAGATCTGACCAAAGTTACAACAGAATTTCTGCTGTACTCAACGTTTCTAAGAGCACAGTGGCCTCCATAATCATTAATTGGAAGAAGTTTGGACCACTAGAATTCTTCCTAGACCTGGCCGTCCAGCCAAACTGAGCAATCGTGGGAGAAGAGCCTTGGTGAGAGAGGTAAAGAAGAACCCCAAGATCACTGTGGCTGAGCTCCAGAGATGTAGTAGGAAGATGGAAGAAAGTTCCACAAAGTCAACTATCACTGCAGCCCTCCACCTTTCATGCCTTTATGGCAGAGTGTCCCGACCGAAGCCTCTCCTCAGCGCAAGACATTTGAAAGCATGCATAAAGTTTTCTAAAAACACATGAAGGACTCCCAAACTATGAGAAATTAGATTCTCTGGTCTGATGAGATGAAGGTAGACCTTTTGGTGATAATTCTAAGTGGTATGTGTGGAGAAAACCAGGCACTGCTTTCACCTGCCCAATACAATCCCAACAGTGAAACATGGTGGAGGCAGCATCATGCCACGGGGTGTTTTTCAGCTGCAGGTACAGAAAGACTGGTTGTCATTGAAGGAATCAGAATTTCTGCCAAGTACAGAGATATCCTTGATGAAAACCTCTTCAAGGTTCTGGACCTCAGACATTGCATAAGGTTAACCTTCCAACAAGACAATGACCCTAAGCACACAGCTAAAATAACAAAGGAGTGGCTTCAGAACAACTCTGTGACTATTCTTGAGTGGCCCAGCCAGGGTCCTGATCTAAACCCAATTGAGCATCTCTGGAGAGACCTGAACATGGCTGTCCACCAAAGTTCACCATCCAACCTGACGGAACTGGAGAGGAACTGCAAGGAAGAATGGCAGAGGATCCCCAAATCCAGGTGTGGAAAACTTGTTGCATCATTCCCAAGAAGACTCATGGCTGTACTAGCTTTAAAGGGTGCTTCTACTCAATACTGAGCAAAGGGTCTGAATACTTATGACCATGTGATTTTGCAGTTTTTCTTTTTTAACAAATTTGCAAAAATTACTACATTTCTGTTTTTTTTCAGTCAAGATGGGAGGCAGAGTGTGCATTAATGAGAAATGAAATTTACTTTTTTGAATTTACCAAATGGCTGCAATAAACAAAGAGTGAAAAATTTAAAGGGGGCTGAACGCTTTCCGTATCCAATATAGATAGATAGATAGATAGATAGATAGATAGATAGATATTTGTGTGTTTTGAAGAATATTTCATTTGAAAACAATGTGTATATGACTTAGAGAGTTGCTCTATGTAAAAGCTCATGTTAAAAAAGCGTTGCAATCGGATGTAAATAGGATGGTAGGTGTGAAAAATTGGAGTGTACTCACATAACACTCGCATGACACTTGCATTACACTCATCCAACTCTCGGCAGGGAGACTCAGACCGATTTTTCATATGCTTAGTGTGACTCCAGCCTAGAGTGGATCCACTATAAACAAGTGTCCAATAAATAATATTGAAATTCTATGTAATGTTAAGTGATTTATTTGTTTGAAGTTGCACCTGTAATAGTTCCACCTCTGTATCTGTGCATGGTCCAGCATCTTGCATTGAGACAGGTTCTTATTGAAGTCTTTGTAGATTGAACATTGGTTGATGTTGTGTGTGATAAACACCATTTACAGGAGGTTTCAGCTTATAGATTAAAAACCCCGTGAGTCTCATATGTGGATGAGAGTATTACTCCAGGACTTTCTGACCGGTAGAGTCCCAGGTAAACATGTGCGTAGTTTCCTGGAGTTCACATGCAACATAATTCATGGCAGATTACAGTGACTTGAGAGAGCCGTAAGACCTTCATATTTCTGAAAAGCTATATTTTCCTTCATCCCTTCTCAATTTTTATAGGGCATCAGTCCGCACATCGCAAGAAAATCAATCGCTGATAACAGTGTGGTGTTATTGAAAATGGTGGCAATGTCTGTGTCATGGAGTGAAGATATGGAAGACAGAGGTAGAATTGAGAATTGAGAAAAAGCATGTAAATGTCCAGGTGTGTGAGGTTTCTGCGGGAGGGTGTTAGTTTCTGAACATGGGGGGCAGGTGACTAGGACAGGAATGAGAAAGTGAGTAGATGTTAGGACTGGCGGAACGCACCGAGTAAATAGTGAGATGTTATTAGGTGCATTCACAGTCCGGGGTCCACCGTGCAGGAGTGAACCTGCTGCTAGCAAATGACAGCGCTATATTGCGGTGGAAGCAAACTCTGTTAAGTCACAGGGCCGCGGTACCGCACAAAGAGCGCAAGTAAGGAGTCACCGAACTCAGTCCCAAGACCCGGGATTAGATTCCCTCTAGACTACTTGCACCAACACCGCTACTGGGTGTAAGAGACAAACTGAAACAATAGTTTTGAGCACAAGAGTGTGAGCTTTGCCGTACTGGCAGACGCCACTAACCACCCATACTTGAGCTAAGGAAGCGCTCTAATGGCGCCGCACTGGCGGTCACAGCAGTAGACGCTGTTTCATGTGTTATAATGCTGACAGTTCAGCCGGGTGCTAGATAGCAGCCATACACCATATGCAAACAGTCATACAATAGAGAGGGTATTTTTAAAGAACGACTTGCACTCATCAACACACACGTATACAAATGTACACTAGCGCATGGCCGTGCGGTCATGCAAACCTTTTATAGCTGCAGCATGTACAGGACCTTCCCAGAAGGACCAATGGGAGGCTGCCACAAAAGTTGATCACCTTCAGGACCTTCCTGGAGGACCAGTGGGATCTGATGCAGTATCTGAGCATGTGACCCTCGATCTCCAATGGGAGATCATGCCCTGGGCATGCTCAGAAGGCGAAAAGCAGGACTTAATCCCAAAAGCGTCTGCTCGCCGCTGCCCAGCACTGGCTGCAATGGCAGAAGCTGGAAAAGCAGCAGTAATCCTAAGCACAGAGTGAGACTGATGCTTTTCTGATAGTTCTGCATGATGGATAAATATCTGCTTATATTTTTGAGCATTGAAGAAAGCATTAATCTTGACCAAATCTCCATCTCCATTTGCTGAAATTCAGCATGAAACTTGCAAGAAACCTCTGCCATACTTCACTGTTGCTTGAAGACAATCATTATTTAATCCCTCTCTAACTTTTCAGTAAACAATCTGCATTGAGGAAACCAAGAAATGGGTAATGTTTTGGACCATAGATGCAATGATCAGTCAAGAAAATTTATAGCAACAGATGAAAGACATAAGATGCTTACCTTTGAAATTGAAAGAAGCCAAGCAGTGCCATTAGCTCAGAACTATAAAGGCACAGATGATTGGCCTCAAGGAGACCAAAACATCCAACACCGCGGAGACACCATCACGTGTTTCTCAACGCAGTGATTCCAGAACACTGCCCCCATCCCTTATGGGAAATATGCAGATGCATGTAAAGAAGCTGCGGAGACACCATCACGTGTTTCTCGACGCAAGCAGTGAATAGCCAGGCCTTTCCCCGGGAAGGAACAACCACGGGAAGGGCAGCATCCTATGAAGGAAAGCCACCTATGCCAAGCATGGTATCCATCCACAGACAGCTGTTTCGGGGTTTTTGCCCCTCATCAGTGTGGAGTAGGAATCTGGCTATTTGGAGCAGTGCCTAGTAAAAAGGCTATAAAGGCAGATGAAGGAAAGCCACCTATGCCAAGCATGGAATCCATCCACAGACAGCTGTTTATGCATCTGCATATTTCCCATAAAGGATGGGGGCAGTGTTCTGGAATCACTGCGTTGAGAAACACGTGATGGTGTCTCCGCGGTGTTGGATGTTTTGGTCTCCCCGAGGCCAATCATCTGTGCCTTTATAGCCTTTTTACTAGGCACTGCTCCTAATAGCCAGATTCCTACTCCACACTGATGAGGGGCAAAAACCCCGAAACAGCTGTCTGTGGATGGATACCATGCTTGGCATAGGTGGCTTTCCTTCATAGAATGCTGCCCTTCCCGTGGTTGTTCCTTCCCGGGGAAAGGCCTGGCTATCCACTGCTTGCGTCGAGAAACACGTGATGGTGTCTCCGCAGCTTCTTTACATGCATCTGCATATTTCCCATAAGGGATGGGGGCAGTGTTCTGGAATCACTGCGTTGAGAAACACGTGATGGTGTCTCCGCGGTGTTGGATGTTTTGGTCTCCCCGAGGCCGATCATCTGTGCCTTTATAGCCTTTTTGCTAGGCACTGCTCCAAATAGCCAGATTCCTACTCCACACTGATGAGGGGCAAAAACCCCGAAACAGCTGTCTGTGGATGGATACCATGCTTGGCATAGGTGGCTTTTCTTCATAGGATGCTGCCCTTCCCATGGTTGTTCCTTCCCGGGGAAAGGCCTGGCTATTCACTGCTTGCGTCGAGAAACATGTGATGGTGTCTCCGCAGCTTCTTTACATGCATTAGCTCAGAACTGACAGCAACCAGAGGGACCCAATTGCAGAGATTTACTCTTCAAAGAAGTGTGACCACCAATGGTCTTCAAGAAAAAATTACAGCCAAATCCATCACTTTGACATGAAACCAAGTCCAAGTGACTCAACTATGCATGTAAACATTGGGAAGGGGGTACCAAAAAATGCGAGCAGGTGTCCTAGATCCGTTAACCAAGATTTAAAATATTTGGCTTTAAAAAAAGGCAGTTTGTGGCCAAAGGGCTAGAGAGTGATAAAATAAAAACTGCAAGCAAAAGTTAAGCATGTTGAAGGTTCATTACAAGTTTGGGGCTGCATATTAGCAAATGAAGTTGGCAATTTGGACAGGACTAATGGTGTCTTCAAAATGCTGAGAAACATAGACATTTACTTATCCAGCATGCAAGATCATCAGGGAGACATATTGGCTCTAAATGTATTCTGCAGCAACCTCAAGCATATAGCCAATGTTATTAAGAAGTGTCTACAGTTAAAAAAAAAAAAGACAAAAAAGAACAAGGAGTACTGGAATTCTTGATAGAGTCCTGATCAAAACATCATCATGTCTGTGTGAGATTAAATGAAGAGATAGATGAATTAGCCTACATCCACAAAAGATTTTTGATTAGTTCTCCAACATCTTTGGCACAACCTCCTTGTTGAGCTCATTTAAAAACTGTGCAAGTATACCTAGGAAAAATTATGCTTTTTTGTTGTTTTGAATGCAAACATTGATCACCCCAAATTTTGATTTGATTTAGATTTTTATTTTGTTCATTCACTTTGAATTTATTTGATTGATAAGAAAAGAAACTTATTCTTCTTTGCTGTATTTTTCCACACCTGCCTAAAACATTTGTATGGTAGTATGTCACATTACTTATGGCCGGTTTCACATTTGCGGTTGTGTCCGCAGCGTTTCATTGGCAGTAATCCACAAGCATTGTGTATTCCTATATTTAAATTTATAAACGCAAGTGTCTGCGTTTGATTGCGTTTGGCCGCATTTAACGATGCATGCGTCGTTTCGTCGTCTGCGGTTTGGCGCGGTGAATGCTACATGTAGTAATTTTGTGGGCGTCAATTAGCCGCCTAGAAACGTATGTGGTTGTTAGAGACACAAATGCGCAAAAAAAACGCATTGATGTCTATGTGAATGCATGTTGCCGCAAGCACATGCGTTTGCTTGCATTCGTGAATGCATGCGTTGAACCAGAGAAAAACACGTCTAGACACTGATTAGCCACCCCCCACATACAAGGGGATAAAGGGGTGGGAGTGGGCATTGCCAGGTCACTACACAGCAGACAGGAAAGCAGACCACACAGAGGAAAGCAACTTGAAGGAAAAAAGACTCTGAACAATTTGAGTATATCAAAGCCAATGCCTGTATTTTCTTCCATTTCTTTCTTTCTGCATGCATCAGAATGTCTTCTTCTTCTGATGAGGAGCAACGTCCTGGGCCTTCTGAAGCCGAACATGTCAGTGAAGTGAGTACTCACCTCATCAGATTGGTAAGTATTCACTGTCACATCTACACATATGACAATTTTTTTTTCCTTTTCTTAGAGTTCTAGTAGAATTCTACTGCAGCAGAGGCTGGGCAGGAGCAGCGGACTCAAAGTCGGGTGGCAAGGCGGCAGTGTGTACGTATACCAGGCTGACTGTTAACTGTATCCTCACTTTAGTATTCTTGAATCTTCCTTTCTTTACTTTACTCTTTCTTTACATTTGTCTTCTGCACTCCTTTTGTATCTGGACTTTCCTTATTCATGCCATTTCTCATCCTCTGTTTTCTTTCTTTTCCTTATGTTAATGTATCCAACATTAATGTCTTTATTTATTTTTTAGGTTCCATATCGGGATAAAGACCTAATAGAAAATGACCTCCTCATCTCCCTGGTCCAGGAGCGAGTCCCGCTGTGGGACACGAATGAGGTGGCCAAAGCAATGTGGGATGGCTGGGACAACGCCCCTACTTGGGTCTGAAGTGCATTTTGTAAGTATTGCAATGCAGTGTGAAGCAGCAGTGACCTTGGCCGTGCTCACACAACTGTGTGTGTGTGACGCGATCAGAGCGAGAAAGAGAGTGGACCCTCTGGACCGTGGGAGAGACCAACCCTCCGGGCGAGCTAACCTAATGGAACCGACCCCTATACAGGGATCGTCAGGCGCAGACCCAGAGGAGTCAGACCCACAGTGCCCGTACCTAGAGGGGCGGCTCTAGAGAGAGAAGAACAGGAACTTAGGAGAACGGGAGGAAGGAGAGAGGCGAACTAAAGAGAACTGAAAAACTAAACTGAAGCACAGGACCAGGGAGATGGAAGCCAAACCAGGAGGCCAAGGCAGGAGGAACCTGTAGGAGAAATGGAAAGCAGAGAGGTACTAAACAAACAGGACTGAAACAACACAGGGAGAAAACTCAGCAGGACAAGGATAATAAGCTCGGACTACGGGGAACGCTGAAGACAGCGAGCACAGGCAGAGCGAACGGGCCGGAAGCACTTGCAAAAGCAAAATGACAGTCAGGCAAAGCACAGCAGGAAGACCAACCTTAAATATAGGAAGACCTACTCAGATTGGCTGTCACTCGGGAGTTCCGGGTAGGGCAGAGAAACAGAGGAACGCAGGCGCCCTTTGACGATCCCAGGACGCCTGCGCCAGCACCGGACTCCCCTAGCAGGGCGAGGGACCGGAAGTGCAGGAGTCGTCTGGGCACGAGCGCACCGCGACCAGGAAGAGGAGCGGCGGGAACGCGCAGCGGGAGGAGAACGAGACGCCGCACTGGAGGGACTGGAACGCTGAAGTCCGGAAGTGGAGCGACGGCGGCGTGCAGGGACAGGAGCTGTGGAGCGACGGCAGCGCACAGGAGCGGTAACAGTACCCCCTCCCTTACTACTCCCCTTACCTAGACTAGAAAGAAATTTGTTTAGGATACAAGGAGCATTGATATTTTCAATAGGTTCCCAGGACCTCTCCTCCGGACCAAAACCCTTCCAATCAATCAAGAAAAAATCTCTACCACGGACCTTTTTTTGAGCAACAATATCCTTAACTTCAAAAATGTTGTTATCAATACCGACGGGTGGAGAAGAGGTACAAGAGGAAGGATGAAAGCGATTAAACACAGTGGGTTTAAGTAGAGATACATGGAAGGTATTGGGAATACGGAGCGTGGCAGGCAACTTCAGCTTGTATGCGACCTCGTTGACCCGACTCAGAATCTCAAAGGGACCAATGTAGCGTGGACCAAGCTTGTAGGACGGTATCTTGAGTCTGATGAATTTCGACGAAAGCCAGACTTTGTCGCCTGGCACAAAAGGAGGAGAATCCAGACGCCTCTTGTCGGCGTGACTCTTCATTCTCAAAGCAGCTTTATTGAGTGCTTCTCTCACTTCACCCCAAATAGTGGAAAACTTCAAAGACAACGAGTCGGCTGCGGGCACGCCAGGAGCAGGAGAGACAGGAAGGGGAATACCTGGGTGTTGTCCAAAGACAATGAAGAATGGAGATTTTGTAGATGCCTCACTGGAGTGATTATTGTAAGCGAACTCAGCCCACGGAAGCAGAGAGACCCAGTCGTCCTGATGGGCATTGATGAAGTGTCGTAGATAGGCAGCCAAAATCTGATTAGTTCTCTCAGCTTGACCATTAGTCTGTGGATGATACGAGGAAGAGAAATCCAAAGAAACCTTTAAGAGTTTGCATAATGCCCTCCAAAAACGAGATGTAAATTGAACTCCTCTGTCGGATACGATGTGCTGAGGGAAGCCATGGAGTTTGAAGATGTTGGAGATGAAAACTGTTGCCAACTCAAGTGCTGAAGGTAAGCCGGGCAGCGGGAGAAAATGAGCCATTTTGGAGAACCGGTCAACAACCACAAGGACGACTGTACAACCAGAAGAACTTGGTAGGTCGGTGATGAAATCCATGGCAATATGCTGCCATGGCGCAGAGGGAACTGGAAGAGGAAGCAGAGTTCCAAAAGGAAATTGTCTAGGAACTTTGTTCTTTGCACAGGAAGGACAGGATGCAACAAAGTCTTTGACGTCCAGTCGTAGCTTGGGCCACCAATAGTATCGAGAAATGAGAAGAAAAGTCTTATTAGATCCCGCGTGGCCAGCCAACTTAGAAGAATGGCCCCAACGTAACACCCTCTCTTTGTTACACTCCGGTACAAGGGTTTTACCAGGTGGAGGACAAATCATCCTCAAGGGAGCCACGGCAATAACTTTGGAAGGGTCCAAGATGTATGCAGGTTCCTCCTCTAAATCCATAGGCTGGAAAGACCTTGACAGCGCGTCTGCTTTGACGTTCCTCTTGCCCGGACGGAAACGTAACTCAAACTCAAAACGGGCAAAAAACAGAGACCATCTGGCTTGTCGAGGATTAAGTCTTTGTGCTGTTTGAAGATAGGCTAAGTTCTTATGGTCGGAGTAAATAACAAATGGATGTACGGATCCCTCTAGTAGATACCTCCATTCCTGTAAAGCCAACTTAATGGCTAGCAATTCACGGTCTCCGATAGTATAGTTACGTTCGGATGTTGAAAATGCTTTAGAAAAGAAGCCACAGGGAACCATTCGACCAACAGCAGTCCGTTGAGAGAGCACAGCTCCAGCCCCCGTGGAGGATGCGTCCACCTCCAGAATGAAAGGTTTGTTAACCTCAGGATGATGCAAGACTGGAGCGGAGGAAAAAGACTGTTTAAGAGATTCAAAGGCTCTTTCTGCCTCAGGAGTCCACTTCTTTGAGTCGGAACCCTTTCGGGTGAGAGAGGAAAGAGGCTGGATCATGGAGGAGAAATGGGATATAAATTGCCGATAATAATTGGCGAATCCAAGAAATCGCTGGATGGCCTTCACCCTGCAAGGTCGTGGCCACTTGACAATAGCGCTCACCTTCTCGGGATCCATCTTAAGACCAGAATCTGAGACAATGTATCCGAGAAAAGGCAAAGAAGTTTGCTCAAAAAGACATTTCTCATATTTGGCGTAGAGATGATTCTCTCTTAGACGCTGTAGGACCATGCGAACACTCCTTCGATGGGATGGAAGATCAGTCGAGAATACTAGGATGTCATCCAGGTAAACTACCACGCAGGAGTAGAGAAGGTCTCGAAAGATGTCGTTAACGAATTCTTGGAATACTGCAGGGGCATTGCAGAGACCGAAAGGCATGACCAGGTATTCATAATGGCTGTCCTGGGTGTTAAAAGCAGTCTTCCACTCGTCACCCGGACGGATACGAACCAAGTTGTAGGCACCCCGCAGGTCAAGTTTGGTAAAAATACGAGCTCCCCTAAGTTGATCAAAAAGCTCAGGGATGAGAGGAAGAGGGTACTTGTTCTTGACCGTAATGTTATTCAACCCACGGTAGTCTATACAAGGACGAAGGGTACCGTCTTTCTTCTTAACAAAGAAAAATCCTGCTCCTGCAGGTGAAGAAGATTTCCGGATGAATCCTTTGGCAAGATTCTCTTGGATGTAGTCGGACATCGCCTGGGTTTCTGCAGGAGAAAGAGGGTAAATTCTACCTCTTGGTGGCGTACTTCCTGGAAGAAGCTCAATCGGGCAGTCGTACGGACGATGAGGAGGAAGGTTCTCAGCCTCCTGTTTGTTGAAGATGTCCGTAAAAGACCAATAAGGAGACGGTAATCCTGCGGGAGTCTCGGCAGGCCGAGAAGGAGTGACTGGACAAACGGAGAGTAGACACTGTTCTTGACAAGTAGATCCCCAGCGAAGAACGTCACCCGATTGCCAATCTAGAATAGGCTCATGCATACGGAGCCACGGCAAGCCGAGTAATAGAGCATGGGAAAGGTGAGGTAATACATAGAAGGCAATCCTCTCATGATGAAGAGCACCGACTTGCAACTCGACCTCCTCAGTAACCATGGTGATGGGCTCTTGCAATGGTCTGCCGTCCACTGATGCAATAAGACGGGGAGTAGTTAGAGTGAGAACTGGAATGCGAAGCCTCCGAACCGCCTCAAGACTGACAAAATTGCCTGCCGCGCCCGAATCCACATACGCGACCTCAGAAAAACGTTTGTGATTGAGGACTAATAAAACAGAAAGGGTTAAAGGGAGAGAGGAAACAGGAACACCTAGGGAGGCCTCTCTTACCTGTCCTAGGCTGAGGAGTTTTCCGGCCTTTCAGGGCAACCACGCAGCAAATGGGAAGCACTACCGCAGTAGAAACAGAGACCCTGGGTACGTCTCTCCTTGCGACGCTGCTCCGCCATCTTAACACGATCCACCTGCATGGGTTCAGGTGCTGGAGGAGTAGGAGAAGCTGGGAGCCGAGGACTACTGGACTGACGAAATGGATGCATGGACAAATTAGGTCTCTTTTCCCTAGCGGCCTCGCGAGATCGCTCTTGAAAGCGAAGGTCGATGCGTGTAGCCAGGGAAATAAGATCCTCTAAGGTAGAGGGGGTATCACGACCTGCGAGCTCATCCTTGATCCGACTCGACAGGTCTCGCCAGAAGGCACCTACTAGGGCCTCATTGTTCCATCCTAGTTCAGAGGCTAAGGTACGGAATCGAATGGCGTATTGGCCTACCGACAGAGAACCCTGATGAAGGTTAAAGAGAGACTCTGTTGTGGAGGCCAGACGTCCAGGTTCGTCAAAAATTTTACGGAAAGTCCCAAGAAAGTCCTCTAAGTGGGAGATTAAAGGATCGTCACGCTCCCACAAGGGGTTAATCCAAGCCAAGGCCTCCCCTTCGAGATGAGACACAAGAAAAGCCACCTTAGCCCGGTCAGTGGGGTACTGTTGGGGAAGAAGCTCAAAGTGGAGACGGCACTGATTTAGGAACCCTCTACAGAGTTTGGGATCCCCACTAAACCTGGGAGGCTTCCCAAGGCGAGGAGGTGGGTGAGGAATGGAAGATGGAGTAGGATCAAGGGAAGGAACCTGGGCGGAAGCAGAGGACTGCAGACTGAACAGGCGATCATCGATGGAGGCCATATAACTCAGCATGCGAGCCTGAGTATCTCGCTGCTGAGTAAGCTCCTGCTGAAGGCTAGCTAATTGAGCGGCGTTAACCGGATCTGCAGCCTGTAAGGAAGGCAAGCGAGACTCCATAGTCTTCATAAAAGACATCATGCGCTGCTGATTCTCGCGCAAGATAGTCAACTCCTTCTGAGCCGAAAATGGGGTACCAGCAGGGTCCATGGCCTGACTGTACTGTGACGTGATCAGAGCGAGAAAGAGAGTGAACCCTCTGGACCGTGGGAGAGACCAACCCTCCGGGCGAGCTAACCTAATGGAACCGACCCCTATACAGGGATCGTCAGGCGCAGACCCAGAGGAGTCAGACCCACAGTGCCCGTACCTAGAGGGGCGGCTCTAGAGAGAGAAGAACAGGAACTTAGGAGAACGGGAGGAAGGAGAGAGGCGAACTAAAGAGAACTGAAAAACTAAACTGAAGCACAAGACCAGGGAGATGGAAGCCAAACCAGGAGGCCAAGGCAGGAGGAACCTGTAGGAGAAATGGAAAGCAGAGAGGTACTAAACAAACAGGACTGAAACAACACAGGGAGAAAACTCAGCAGGACAAGGATAATAAGCTCGGACTACGGGGAACGCTGAAGACAGCGAGCACAGGCAGAGCGAACGGGCCGGAAGCACTTGCAAAAACAAAATGACAGTCAGGCAAAGCACAGCAGGAAGACCAACCTTAAATATAGGAAGACCTACTCAGATTGGCTGTCACTCGGGAGTTCCGGGTAGGGCGGAGAAACAGAGGAACGCAGGCACCCTTTGACGATCCCAGGACGCCTGCGCCAGCACCGGACTCCCCTAGCAGGGCGAGGGACCGGAAGTGCAGGAGTCGTCTGGGCACGAGCGCACCGCGACCAGGAAGAGGAGCGGCGGGAATGCGCAGCGGGAGGAGAACGAGACGCCGCACTGGAGGGACTGGAACGCTGAAGTCCGGAAGTGGAGCGATGGCAGCGTGCAGGGACAGGAGCGGTGGAGCGACGGCAGCGCACAGGAGCGGTAACAGTGTGATGATAGAAACTCTCAGGAGTTTCTCTCATCACACACAGTTGTGTGAGCACGGCCAAAAGTACATTGTGTAACCATAATTTATTGTTTTTTCAACAGTGCAGAAAGTCAAAACACGTTGGCGTTCGATGAAGGACCGCTTCAACAAGGACCTGCGTCAAGAGAGCCGTGTTCCCAGTGGTTCAGTAGCAAGGATCCGAAAGTACAAATACCATCGTATTCTGGCATTTTTAAGACTGATTCTTGCCCAGAGAACGTAAGTATTTATCTTGTTTATTTGGTTGTGTTGTATTGCCATAATCTGTGAGTTTCTATTTCACAGGAGTTGGCATCTGGTTAATTTTTGGTATTAATGTTTTTTTTTTCTTTTTTCACAGCACATGGAGCAGTACTGTTGGCCCAGGTTCTGGAGCGGTCCTTGATCAGACAGCCACGGACCCGTCTCTGCCATCCAGCAGCATTGCAGCAAGTGAGCCTGCCACATTACCTGGAGACCAGGAAGCTGGTCCATCAGGTGTTCCTCTTTCCCAGTCCTCTGCCTTCGCCCCCTTTTTTTGGGCTCCTCCCGGCAGTGGCATAGGACATCGGACAGGTCCCTCATGCCCGACTTTTTGCACTTGAGCTCGGTTTTTCACGAAGGACTCAAGGCTTTGGGTGACCGAATGGATATTTCCCTTAGCCACATGAATACACGTATCCAGGAGGTCACCAAAAGTCTTGACCAAGTAAAAGCCGACCTCCAGAGGCCAGCACATCATTTCTTTAACCAAATTGAGCAGGGCAGCCCACCGCCACCACCATGACAACCGCTGCTCCTGCTTGGACCTCCTCCACTGACACCACGATGCAGCAGCAGGACCCTGGCATGGCCTTCCGTACCGCCTCCATTATGCAGCAGCAGGACCCTGACATGGCCTTCCATACCGCCTCCTCCTTGATGCAGCAGCAGGACCCTGGCATGGCCTTCCATACCGCCTCCACCACGATGCAGCAGCAGGACCCTGGCATGGCCTTCCGCTCTACAAGTGCTATGGACTCTGGCATGGCTGCATGCTCCACGAGCACTATGGACTCTGGCATGGCTGCATGCTCTACAAGCACTATGGACTCTGGCATGGCTGCATGCTCTATGAGCACTATGGACTCTGGCATGGCTGCACACTCTACGAGGACTATGGACTCTGGCACAATGCAGCCGGACCCTGATGGGTCATCAACCATGACCATGCCATGACATATGAGCCCACCGAGGCTTACCAGAACCCGGCAATCCCTGAAAGGGAGAAAAAATAAAAAAAATGGACTCTTAGTATTCCTCCCCCCTCACCTCCCAGTGTGTCTGTTATGTCAGGTTTGTCTCACCCTTCCAGTGCGTCTCAGGCCCCTCATGTGTCAAGCCCTATCCCCGAACTACCAGACCCCACAAGTTTCATTGCCCCTTCTCCTGCCACCCCTGAGTCATCCACACTTAGCCAGGCCTCACTGCTTCACACCCCCTGTTTCCATCACTCTACCCCAAGCAGGCACAGTTAAATAAATATTTTGGTTGTTAAAAAATAAATACAAGTTTTTTGCCCCCAATTATGTTTGGTTTATTGTGTCTTTCGCCGCCGGCAACACACACTGTGCGCCAAATAAAACACTGTGCCGCACACTTTATTTTTTGGCCACATCATAGCTCCAGTAGTTAGCAAGTACAAGACTTGGTGTATCTTTAGTATAGAGCTATTGTTAGGGGTCGAGTTCCCGCCTCTGCACAGGGGGAATCTCGGGCCATTTCCGCTGCGGTCTCCCATTCCTCTCCTGCCGCAGTTGTGCCTGCTCAGCGGAGACGTCAGTCCAAGCGTCTTGCTCAGTCCCACTCTGTAAAAAGAGTTACTGCTGCCTTTCCTGCTTCTGCCATTGAAGCCAGTGCTGGGCAGCGGCGAGCAGACGCTTCTGCGACTAAGTCCTGCTTTTCTCATTCTGAGCATGCCCTGAGTAAGATCTCTCAGTGGAGATCGAGGGTCACATGGTAGGAAGGTCCTATTGCTGCTAGGACTAACTCCTGCTTTTCACACACTGACAATGCCGAGGGTAAGATCTCTCAGTGGAGATCTAGGGTCACATGCTCAGTTATGGCAGTCTCTCATTGGTCCTTCTAGGAAGGTCTTTTTCTTGCTGCAGCTATATAAGGCTCGCATGGCCGCACGGCCATGCGCTAGTATCAATGCATGACATGAGTTTTGCGCCACTGTGGTCACGCTTGTGTGTATTCAGGGACCCAGCTGAAATAAGCCACTAGAATACCAGCACCTCCGGTGAGGAAATTGTGTGTTTGGTTACAGGGCCCCGGCTGAAATAAGCCACTAGAATACCGGCTCCACCGGTGAGGAGATTGTATGTTTGCCTCCTGGACTGCGTGACCACAAGCTGCTGTCTGCTCAGCAGTTACTGTGTATTCCTGTGGAGTTTAACAGGACACAGTCCTTTCCTTATAGCGACTCTGTGAAGCAACAGAGTTCGCTTCTCCCGCCATATCGTGCCGCTGTTTGCCAGCAGCAGGTTCTATTCCTGCACGGTGGACCCCGGGCTGCGAACGCACCAAATAACATCTCTATATTTACTCAGTGCGTTCCGCCAGCCCTAACAGCTATGAGGTGGACAAAAACTTGTATACTTGTATTTTATCCTTAATTTCATCATTCTGCTTAGTCTGTGACTAGTGTTGTAGACTGAAGAGAAAATGGTGGCAATACAATGCAAAACTATACTCTACAGGTCAGGTGTCCAAAAACTCATTAGTTGGGATGCCTGACCTGGTGAGTAGTGAAGTGCATTGTATAGCCTCCTCCTTCTCTTCTGTGTACATAATCTATTTCACACAAACTGAAGGGACGATGGCGGTCATACACGGCATATCTATGCTCACCTGCACATGTGTCAGAAATAGTTAATTCATGAGGCTGTTATATGTGCATCATGAATTCATTATTTCTGACACCTGACTTGATGAGTATAGATCTGTTTTGTATGACAGTCATTGTCTCTTCAGTCTGTGTCCAATGGATACTGCATAGCAGAACAGAATCAGGATGCAATGACGTCAACAACCTTATCACTAAAACAACATGGCTGCCGTCACAATAGCAGTATGTGGTCAGTATTTTATATTAGTATTTGTAAGCCAAAACAAGGAGTGGAAAAATTAGAGGAAAAGTATAATATTAGCATATCTAGCACCTCAGCCTTTATCACCCACTCCTGGTTTTGGATTACAAATACTGATAATAAATACAGACCAAATACTGCTAGTGTGAGGAAAACCTTGGTTTATAGAGGAAATACATGAGACACGGACAAGACACCAAAAAAAGTTTATTAACAAGAAACATTGGTCCCGCATGTGGCCAACTTCTGCTGTTGACCGCAGCGGGTAATGCTGGTAGTTGGGCAGTGGGTGTGCAACTGGAGCCGGTATTGGAAATGGAGGGATGATAAACTCTCTCCGGTTGCCAGAAATCTGGAAGAAAATAAACAATAAAGAAAAATTACAATCAATTCTATTTATGGTGTGGTTATGCTAAAGACATAAAGGAAAATACCAAACAAAAAAAAACACATGTCAGAACACCCAAAATTAGCACTGGCATTGGTTTACATTTCTTACGTACCTTAATGTAACCAGCAGACGTTCCTCGGGTGGAATCGCTCTACGGAGGTGGGTGTCCTGTCTCCGTATGGCTCCTTGAACACGAGCAAGCAAATCCCGGAATGAGTCTTGCGACATCCTTGTATATTCCGGGAATTTGTCAGGGTTCTCATTAAGCTCACCATACAGCGTGTGATAGGCCCCACGTCGCTCACGTAATTCAATAATGGGGTTTCTCCAAAAATGCCTATGTCGTCTCCTTCTCCATCTTTCGCGATTTCTATCTTGCTCTCAAGCAAACGCACAGGCAAGAAACAGCTTGATGCTTAAATCCAGGTTGAAATAAAAGCTCTCCATGCGAAGATCCATCATGACTAGTGTTGAGCGATACCGTCCGATACTTGAAAGTATCGGTATCGGATAGTATCGGCCGATACCCGAAAAATATCGGATATCGCCGATACCGATATCCGATACCAATACAAGTCAATGGGACATCAAGTATCGGAAGGTATTCTCATAGTTCCCAGGGTCTGAAGGAGAGGAAACTCTCCTTCAGGCCCTGGGATCCATAGGGATGTGTAAAATAAAGACTTAAAATAAAAAATATTGATATATTTACCTCTCCGGCGGCCCCTGAACTCAGCGCGGGTAACCGGCAGGCTTCTTTGTTCAAAATCAGCGCTTTTAGGACCTGAGAATCACGTCCCGGCTTCTGATTGGTCGCGGGCCGCCCATGTGACCGCCACGCGACCAATCACAAGCCGTGACGTCATTCGCAGGTCCTTAACGCGCTCATTTTTTAAAAATGAGTGCGGTAATGACTTTCAAAGACGTAGCGGCTTGTGATTGGTCGCGGCCACGCGACCAATCACAAGCCGCGACGTCACCGCAAGCTATTAACGCGCTCATTTTTAAAAATGAGCGCGTTAATGGCTTTCAAAGACGTCGCGGCTTGTGATTGGTCGCGTGGCGGTCACATGGGCGGCCCGCGACCAATCAGAAGCCGGGACGTGATTCTCAGGTCCTAAAAGCGCTGATTTTGAACAACGAAGCCTGCCGGTTACCCGCGCTGAGTCCAGGGGCCTCCGGAGAGGTGAGTATATCAATATTTTTTATTTTAATTCTTTATTTTACACATCTCTATGTATCCGATACCGATACCCGATACCACAAAAGTATCGGATCTCGGTATCGGAATTCCGATACCGCAAGTATCGGCCGATACCCGATACTTGCGGTATCGGAATGCTCAACACTAATCTTAAGCTTAATGTTTTATAAAAATGGTTTTTTTTTGCAACAGCTATTTCAGTTTCATATATCTAATAACTGTTGGACACAGTAATGTTTCTGCCTTGAAATGAGGTTTATTGTACTAACAGAAAATGTGCAATCTGCATTCAAACAAAATTTGACAGGTGCATAAGTATGGGCACCTCACCAGAAAAGTGACATTAATATTTAGTAGATCCTCCTTTTGCAAAAATAACAGACAGTTGTTTTGAGGAGCCTATGATGCCACTCTTTAGAGGATATTCAAAGAGGAGAACAACTTGCAAGTGGCCACATTAAGTAGCTTTTCTCATGATTGCATACACCTGGCTATGAAGTTCAAAGCTCAATGAGGTTAGAAAACCAAAAAAAGTGCTTTAGTAAGTCAGTAAAAAGAAGGTAGGAGTATTTAAAACAAGAAAATGATAAGGGTGCCCATACTTATGCACCTGTCAAATTTTGTTTGAATGCAGATTGCACATTTTCTCTTAGTACAATCAACCTCATTTCAAGGCAGAAACATTACTGTGTCCAACAGTTATTAGATATATGAAACGGAAATAGCTGTTGCAAAAAATACAATTTTTATAAAACATTATGCTTAAGATTAATAGGGGTGCCCAAACTTTTTCTTATAACTGTAAAGGAAGAAATAAGAAACTACAACATGATGTGCATACTCAAAACAATCTTCAAAATATTTATTGACAAGCAAGTAAAAGCAAGAAAAACCATACAATGGTCCAGGTCCTAGTGCTCATAACAATATAATATGCAAAATAGGCAATTTATTCTGCAAACAGGGGAGGTGTGAGAACCTTGCAAAAGATGGGGACACTACAGTATAGCTTGTTTCCCCCAACAATTGCATATATAAAAGAGCTAAAAATAAAATGTGAAAGTAATTGTATATGTAAAAATACAATAGAAAAAATAGGGGGTTGAGTTCCAGCTCCTTAACCCCTCTGTGACCTTAGACGTACTATCCCGTCGAGGTGCCCTGGGCTTATCTGACCCTGGACGGGATAGTACGTCATAGCCGATCGGCCGCGCTCACGGGGGGAGCGCGGCCGATCGCGGCCGGGTGTCAGCTGCTTATCGCAGCTGACATCCGGCACTATGTGCCAGGAGCGGTCACGGACCGCCCCCGGCACATTAACCCCTGGCACACCGCGATCAAAGATGATCGCGATGTGCCGGCGGTGCAGGGAAGCACCGCGCAGGGAGGGGGCTCCCTGCGGGCTTCCCTGAGCCCCCCGCAGCAACGCGATGTGATCGCGTTGCTGCGAGGGTCTCCTCACCTCCCTCCCTGCTCGAGCCCCGGATCCAAGATGGCCGCGGATCCGGGTCCTGCAGGGAGGGAGGTGGCTTCACAGAGCCTGCTCAGAGCAGGCACTGTGAAGGCTGCAGCGCTGCATGTCAGATCAGTGATCTGACAGAGTGCTGTGCAAACTGTCAGATCACTGATCTGTGATGTCCCCCCCTGGGACAAAGTAAAAAAGTAAAAAAAAAATTTTCCAAATGTGTAAAAAAAATAAAAAATAAATATTCCAAAATAATGAAAAAAAAAAAAAATATTATTCCCATAAATACATTTCTTCATCTAAATAAAAAAAAAAAAACAATAAAAGTACACATATTTAGTATCGCCGCGTCCGCAACGACCCGACCTATAAAACTGTCCCACTAGTTAACCCCTTCAGTAAACACCGTAAGAAAAAAAAAAAAAAAACGAGGCAAAAAACAACGCTTTATTATCATACTGCCGAACAAAAAGTGGAATAACACGCGATCAAAAGGACAGATATAAATAACCATGGTACCGCTGAAAGCGTCATATTGTCCCGCAAAAAAAGAGCCGCCATACAGCATCATCAGCAAAAAAATAAAAAAGTTATAGTCCTGAGAATAAAGCGATGCAAAAATAATTATTTTTTCTGTAAAATAGTTTTTATCGTATAAAAGCACCAAACCATAAAAAAATGATATAAATGAGGTATCGCTGTAATCGTACTGACCCGAAGAATAAAACTGATTTATCAATTTTACCAAACGCAGAACGGTATAAACGCCTCCCCCAATAGAAATTCATGAATAGCTGGCTTTTGGTCATTCTTCCTCACAAAAATCGGAATAAAAAGCGATAAAAAAATGTCACGTGCCCAAAAATGTTTTCAATAAAAACGTCAACTCGTCCCGCAAAAAACAAGACCTCACATGACTCTGTGGACCAAAATATGGAAAAATTATAGCTCTCAAAATGTGGTATTGCAAAAAATATTTTTTGCAATAAAAAGGGTCTTTCAGTGTGTGACGGCTGCCAATCATAAAAATCCGCTAAAAAACTCGCTATAAAAGTAAATCAAACCCCCCTTCATCACCCCCTTAGTTAGGGAAAAATAAAAAAAAATGTATTTATTTCCATTTTCCCATTAGGGCTAGGGTTAGGGCTAGGATTAGGGTTAGGGTTAGGGTTAGGGCTAGGGTTAGGGTTAGGGCTAGGGCTAGGGTTAGGGCTATGGTTAGGGCTAGGGCTAGGGTTAGGGCTAGGGTTAGGGCTAGGGTTAGGGCTAGGGTTAGGGTTAGGGCTAGGGTTAGGGCTAGGGTTAGGGCTAGGGTTAGGGTTAGGGTTAGGGCTAGGGTTAGGGCTAGGGTTAGGGCTAGGGTTAGGGCTAGGGTTAGGGTTAGGGTTGGGGCTACAGTTAGGGTTGGGGCTAAAGTTAGGGTTAGGGTTTAGATTACATTTACAGTTGGGAATAGGGTTGGGATTAGGGTTAGGGGTGTGTCAGGGTTAGAGGTGTGGTTAGGGTTACCGTTGGAATTAGGGTTAGGGGTGTGTTTAGATTAGGGTTTCAGTTATAATTGGGGGGTTTCCACTGTTTCGGAACATCAGGGGCTCTCCAAACACGACATGGCGTCCGATCTCAATTCCAGCCAATTCTGCGTTGAAAAAGTAAAACAGTGCTCCTTCCCTTCCGAGCTCTCCTGTGTGCCCAAACAGGGGTTTACCCCAACACATGGGGTATCAGCGTACTCAGGACAAATTGGACAACAACTTTTGTGGACCAATTTCTCCTGTTACCCTTGGGAAAATACAAAACTGGGGGCTAAAAAATAATTTTTGTGGGAAAACAAAAAGATTTTTTATTTTCACGGCTCTGCGTTATAAACTGTAGTGAAACACTTGGGGGTTCAAAGTTCTCACAACACATCTAGATAAGTTCATTGAGGGGTCTAGTTTCCAATATGGGGTCACTTGTGGGGGGTTTCTACTGTTTAGGTACATTAGGGGCTCTGCAAACGCAATGTGACGCCTGCAGACCAATCCAT
The DNA here is from genome assembly GCF_032444005.1 of Ranitomeya imitator. Lineage (NCBI taxonomy): Eukaryota > Metazoa > Chordata > Amphibia > Anura > Dendrobatidae > Ranitomeya > Ranitomeya imitator. Next base: position 509,479,709 of record NC_091282.1, on the reverse strand, counting down.
CTAAGTCTGCATTCCAAATGATGCTCCTTCCCTTCCGAGCCCTCCCATGCGCCCAAACGGTGGTTCCCCCCCACATATCGGGTATCAGCGTACTCAGGACAAATTGGACAACAACATTTAGGGTCCAATTTCTCCTGCTAACCTTGGAAAAATACAAAACTGGGGGCTAAAATATAATTTTTGTGGAAAAAAAAATATTTTTTATTTGCATGGCTCTGCGTTATAAACTGTAGTGAAATACTTGGGGGTTCAAAGCTCTCACAACACATCAAGATGAGTTCATTAGGGGGTCTACTTTCCAAAATGGTGTCACTTGTGGGGGGTTTCTACTGTTTAGGTACATTAGGGGCTCTGCAAACGCAATGTGACGCCTGCAGACCATTCCATCTAAGTCTGCATTCCAAATGGCGCTCCTTCCCTTCCGAACCCTCCCATGCGCCCAAACGGTGGTTCCCCCCCACATATGGGGTATCAGCGTACTCAGGACAAATTGGACAACAACTTTTGGGGTCCAATTTCTCCTGTTACCCTAGGGAAAATACAAAACTGGGGGCTAAAAAATAATTTTTGTGGGAAAAAAATTTTGTTTTATTTTTATGGCTCTGCATTATAAACTTCTGTGAAGCCCTTGGTGGGTCAAAGTGCTCACCACACATCCAGATAAGTTCCTTAGGGGGTCTACTTTCCAAAATGGTGTCACTTGTGGGGGGTTTCAATGTTTAGGCACATCAGTGGCTCTCCAAACGCAACATGGCGTCCCATCTCAATTCCTGTCAATTTTGCATTGAAAAGTCAAACGGCGCTCCTTACCTTCCGAGCTCTCCCATGCGCCCAAACAGTGGTTTACTGCCACATATGGGGTATCAGCGTACTCGGGACAAATTGGACAACAACTTTTGAGGTCCAATTTCTTCTCTTACCCTTGGAAAAATAAAAAATTGGGGGCAAAAATATAATTTTTGTGAAAAAATATGATTTTTTATTTTTACGGTTCTGCATTATAAACTTCTGTGAAGCACTTGGTGGGTCAAAGTGCTCACCACACATCCAGATAAGTTCCTTAGGGGGTCTACTTTCCAAAATGGTGTCACTTGTGGGGGGTTTCAATGTTTAGGCACATCAGTGGCTCTCCAAACGCAACATGGCGTCCCATCTCAATTCCTGTCAATTTTGCATTGAAAAGTCAAATAGCGCTCCTTCCCTTCCGAGCTCTCCCATGCGCCCAAACAGTGGTTTACTGCCACATATGGGGTATCAGCGTACTCAGGACAAATTGGACAACAACTTTTTGGGTCCAATTTCTCCTGTTACCCTTGGTAAAATAAAACAAATTGGAGCTGAAGTAAATTTTTGTGTAAAAAAGTTAAATGTTCATTTTTATTTAAACATTCCAAAAATTCCTATTAAACACCTGAAGAGTTAATAATCTTCTTGAATGTGGTTTTGAGCACCTTGAGGGGTGCAGTTTTTAGAATGGTGTCACACTTGGGCATTTTCTATCATATAGACCCCTCAAAATGACTTCAAATGAGACGTGGTCCCTAAAAAAAAATGGTGTTGTAAAAATGAGAAATTGCTGGTCAACTTTTAACCCTTATAACTCCCTAACAAAAAAAAAATTGGTTCCAAAATTATGCTGATGTAAAGGAGACATGTGGGAAATGTTACTTATTAAGTATTTTGTGTGACATATCTCTGTGATTTAATTGCATAAAAATTCAAAGTTTGAAAATTGCGAAATTTTCAAAATTTTCGCCAAATTTCCGTTTTTTTCACAAATAAACGCAGGTACTATCAAAGAAATTTTACCACTATCATGAAGTACAATATGTCACGAGAAAACAATGTCAGAATCACCAGGATCCGTTGAAGCGTTTCGGAGTTATAACCTCATAAAGGAACAGTGGTCAGAATTGTAAAAATTGGCCTGGTCATTAACGTGCAAACCACCCTTGGGGGTAAAGGGGTTAAAAATAATTATTTTTATTTGCACTATTTAAAAAACATATTGTACATGGTGTACACGCTCCCTATGGTATATGCCAACAGACCACAGAAGCACAAAGGCAACGCGTTTCGATCTCAACGATCTTTGTCAAAGCCATACCATGATCTGCATGTTACCCTCTATATAGGGGAAACCATCCAATGAGATCACAGTTATTTGTCACATGACAAGTTACAAGGTCCTAAACATAAAAACAATGAAAGACATATACACAATATATATTAAAATCTATCTCATAGTTAACAATAGTGCAGCATTAATTCATTGCGTTTATTTAGTCCTACTGGGAATCGGGTATTTAAATGATAAATCCAATAAGCTTCTCGCGTGAGGAGACATCGTCTGATATCTCACCGCGAGGCGGCATATTTACACGTTCTATTCCCTGGACTTGAAAATGTATTGTGCTGCGGGCATGGCGTGTAATAAAGTGTCTGGATGCTGCTGACACATTTCTATCCGAATTATGGGTATTATTTATATCATATAGATGTTCCCTAATTCGTGTTTTAGATAGATTACAAGCATTGCAGTCAATTTTGTACACTATATTATTGGAATTACAATATATTGTTTAATGTCAAATTTTACTGTTCTTTCCATGTTGTGAAAGGTTTTGGTGATAACTGCATGTTTGCAGGTTTTACAATTGTTTGCTCCACATCGAAAAAACCCGGTATAATTAAGCCAGGTTTTTGTTGATTTTTTATTTTCCGAGTAAAACATGCTGGGAGCTATTTTATTTCCGATTGTTGGCGCTCTTCTTGACACTACATTTATGCCTGAATTTAGTATGCTAAATAATTGTTGATCCTTGTATAGGATGGGCAAGTATTTGTGGATAATGCCCTTAATTTGAGTAAACTGTGGCTATATTGAAGACATATGTAGGGTTTTTTTTCCCTATCTGAATTAATATTTTTTTGAGACATGATAAGTTCTTTTCGTTCTTTTTTATCCACTATCTTTTTTGCTTGGTCAATTGTCCATTGAGGATATTTGTTTTATTTTAATTTATTAGACACTTGTCCTAATTCTCCCACCAAATCCCCTTTCAGACTGCAATTGCGTTTTATTCTTGTGAATTCCCCCACTGGGATAGATTTAATCGTATGTCTACAGTGACTGCTGTTGGCATGTAGGATGGTGTTACCACTAAGTGGTTTATGATATGTCTTGGTTACAATAATTTCATCAGCATACCCTGTAAGTTCCAAATCAAAAAAGGAAATGCTTGTACTGTCATGTCTGTAGGTAAATTTGATATTGTACTCCTTACAGTTGAGGTAGTCAATGAAGTGTGGTATGGCGTACACATCACTCCCCCCAAAAAAATTATTAGGGTATCATCTATGTATCTGCCATACCACATCACATACTCCAAAAACGGATTATTGGCAGAAAAAACAAATTCCAACTCCCAGAAGGCCATCACAAGATTTGCAAGAGAAGGTGAAAATTTAGCACCCATGGCCACTCCCGTTTTTTGTAAATAATATTCTCTGTCAAATGAAAAAAAATTGTGTGTCAACAAAAACCGTACCACTAATAATAAATAATCAATCAAATCCGCGGAATAATTGCTAAATTTAGTTGGATGAAAATGTATAGCTCATATTGCCAAATCATGAGGAATGCAAGTATAAAGGGATACAACATCACAACATAACCAGGAATAGTTGGTGTGCCAGATTTTGTCCCCAAGAATTCCCAAAACTTCCTTTGAGTCTCTGATATATCCCGGGATTCGTTTAACCAGGGGCTGCAATAGTGAGTCTACCCATTGACAATCTTTCATTGCATGACCCAATTCTAGAAACTATGGGGCGCATTGGGGGGATACCATCAACTTTGTGGATTTTGGGTACTCCATATATGATAGGAAGAATATGATTTTCCACTGAGAGGTATTCTGTTTGCTTTTTGGTAAGAATTCCCAAGCTTTCCCCCTCTTTTATAATCAAATCACTTTCCTTTTTAATTTCATGTGATGGATTCTGTTTTAGTTTTTCATATGTACTTTGGTCAGATATTAGTTCTAACATTTTTGTGTGATAATCTGTTGTATTTAATACCACTACAACTCCCCCCTTATCGGACATTTTAATTGTCAAATCTGACATATCTCTAAGTTCATTTAATGCATTTTGTTGTTGTTTTTTGAAAAATTTCTATGACTCCTTTTTCTAGTTTTCACATCATTGTAGAGAATTTTTAATTCCCTCTCCACACTTTCTTGAAAACGATCCATACACTCTGATCTGGATTGAATGGGATAAAAATATGGGTCCTTAGTGACAAAACTCTGGGAATAATTCACATGCTCCTGATCTGGCAATGTATCAGAGCTGAGATCCTGCAATATGACCAACGCTACTTGCTCTTTAAAGTCCATTTTATAAAACTCATTGTCTTATCTTTCCGGCATTATAGTCACTTGTTGATTGCTGTCTTCCTCATAGTTCTCCTCATGAAGGAAGTGTTTTTTGACAGTTAGATTCCGTACAAATTAATTGGTATCCATTATAGTGGTAAATAAATCAAAGTCCTGATCAGGGACAAAGTTCAAACCTAACGATAGAACTTGGATTTGATCAGAGGAAAGAGTCCTAGATGAAAGATTCAACACATTAGTGTATCCATTCATTTGATGTGATTTCTCTTGTTGCGCGTAGTCATTCCCACTTCGTCTGCAGTGCTTTCTTCCCCCCCACCTCTTGCGTTTTTTGCCAGGTGGTAATCCTTTTTTGGGGCACTTGTCCTGCTTTCATTAAGAGAAACATCTGAAGCACTAAGCTGATTGTCTGAAGCGTCCGGATCTGATGACGTGAAATATGCATGCGGTTTGGTTACCTTTTTTTGGGGGAAAATCTGCGTTTATGGTGAGTCTGGCTTTGTTTTAGTATAGACTTAGGGGTTCTATTCACATTTTCCCAATTGCCCCAATCATATACTTTGTTGGTGGAATAATCATTAGAGTCTCTGGTAAATTTTCTCTTTTTGCAATCCATTATTTGTTCCTCCAATGCTGTAATTCTTTCATTCACTTGTGCAATTAATGAGTCAAACTGCGCACATGATTTGTACTCAATCATCGAGGAATTAGTCTCATCTAATTCCTGTTGTATTGTTTTTAGTTTGTTTTCTTCGTATTTAACCCCTATCTGACCTTGGACGGGATAATAACAAATGGATACACGCACATATTGGGAGAGATACCTCATAATCACTCAACATAACTACCAGTGTATTAGATTAGAGGCACTCTCACCTACATTATAGGACGATAAGGACCCACCAAGAACTACATACAACCACAAAGATAAAGGTGGAAAAATGTCCACAAGTACAAAGATAGAAACAACTTTATTAATAAAACTATATACAAAGGTATCAGACAGGGACAAGACTGAATCAGGCAGCAAAGCTCATCACCACATAATTAGCGAGAGCCCACATATTGGGGTGAAGATAGGTCATGAGCGCAAGTGCGCAACAAAGTATAAAAGCATAGAGACATAATGTAAACCTACATAGTAAAAGAGTCTAAAACCATAGAGGTGAATGTACAATGCAGCCCGCAAAATACATCAGCAGGGGGACCCCAGGAAAGGGACAAACGAGAGACACTCATTCAGCCCATTGGGATGAACAGTGTTCAGAGCCCAAATCCATCTTGTCTCAAGCTGAGACAGACGTTTAGACAATCCACCACCACGAATGTTTATATTTAAAGATTCAATACCACGTACCCTCAACAGCGTCCCATCACAATTGTGGAAATCTTTAAAATGACGTGGTATTGTTTTTAAAGTGGAGGCGTCCGCGTGACCGACTGCCGCCTGAATGCCCAATACGTGTTCCCTTATTCTAACCTTGAGCTGGCGAGTAGTCAGCCCAACGTAAATAAGGTTACACGGGCACGTAGCATAGTAAATAACGTATCTTGTGGTGCATGTGATACGCTGACGAATGTTAAACGATTTGGTACCATCAGCGTTCAAAAACCTATCACATCGCACCACATTCGGACAGGCGACACATCGGCCACACGCAACGCACCCACCACGAATAGCAAATCTATCCAAAAAAATGGGCATCACTTGCTTGGGATAGTGACTAGAGACCAAATGGTCTTTTAAGTTCTTTGCCCTTCTAAAGGACATCATTGGTGCTGGTGGAATCAATTTTTTCAGCACAGGATCAACCTTTAGAATCGGCCATGCCCTTTGCAAACTGGAGCGAACCATATCAGCACGGGAGCTAAACGTAGTTACAAATCTCACAGTATCATCCGCCTTTTGCCTAGGTATGTTCTTATATAGGAGGTTGTAGCGGGAAGCATGCTTAGCTCGGTGATATGCCATCTTAACCATCCTATGACTATAACCTCGGGCGTAAAAGCGCTGCCTCAGCTCCTCAGCTCTAGTCTCAAAGTCACCATCAGATAGTACGTCCGAGGTCAGAAGCCCCGCTTTGATGCAGGGCTCCGCGGTGAGCCCGCACCAAAGCCGGGACATGTCAGCTGTTTTGAACAGCTGACATGTGCCCGTAATAGGCGCGGGCAGAATCGCGATCTGCCCGCACCTATTAACTAGTTAAATGCCGCTGTCAAACGCAGACAGCGGCATTTAACTACCGCATCTGGCCGGGTGGCCGGAAATGACGTCATCGCCGACCCCCGTCACATGATCGGGGGTCGGCGATGCATCTCCATTGTAACCATAGAGGTCCTTGAGACCTCTATGGTTACTGATCGCCGGTGGCTGTGAGCGCCACCCTGTGGTCGGCGCTCACAGCACACCTGCATTTCTGCTACATAGCAGCGATCAGCAGATCGCTGCTATGTAGCAGAGGCGATCGTGTTGTGCCTGCTTCTAGCCTCCCATGGAGGCTAATGAAGCATGGCAAAAGTAAAAAAAAAAGTTGAAAAAAATGTTAAAAAAATAAAAAAAATCTAAAAGTTTAAATCACCCCCCTTTCGCCCCAATCAAAATAAATCCATAAAAAAAATATCAAATCTACACATATTTGGTATCGCTGCACTCAGAATCGCCCGATCTATCAATTAAAAAAAAGCATTAACCTGATCGCTAAACAGTGTAGCGGGAAAAAAATTAGAAATGCCAGAATTACGTTTTTTTGGTCGCCGCGACATTGCATTAAAATGCAATAACGGGCGATCAAAAGAATGTATCTGCACCGAAATGCTATCATTAAAAACGTCATCTTGGCACGCAAAAAATAAGCCCTCAACCGACCCCAGATCACGAAAAATGGAGACGCTACGAGTATCGGAAAATGGTGCAAATTTTTTTTTTTTTTTAGCAAAGTTTGGAATTTTTTTTCACCACTTAGATAAACAATAACCTAGTCATGTTAGGTGTCTATGAACTCGTACTGACCTGGAGAATCATAATGGCAGGTCAGTTTTAGCATTTAGTGAACCTAGCAAAAAAGCCAAACAAAAAACAAGTGTGGGATTGCACTTTTTTTGCAATTTCACCGCACTTGGAATTTTTTTCCTGTTTTCTAGTACACGACATGGTAAAACCAATGATGTCGTTCAAAAGTACAACTCGTCCAGCAAAAAATAAGCCTTCACATGGCCAAATTGACGGAAAAATAAAAAAAGTTATGGCTCTGGGAAGGAGGGGAGCGAAAAACGAACACGGAAAACCCAAAAATCCCAAGGTCATGAAGGGGTTAATAATAAGTCTCATCAAATTCAGGGAACAGTTGCTGAGAATAGAGTTCCATTCCTCTGTAAATTCAATCGAATACACAGTTTTGGGCAATTTTTTAATGCGCAGACCCCTTGGGATCATATCTTTAGCCACGTAGTTGTTTAACGTAGTTTGATCCCACCAAACTTATGTTTCTTGTACCATAAGTGTTTCTAATTTGTTCAGACTTTCATTCAGGTTAGACATACCCACACTAGTGTCTTGATCAGAGGTGTCAAATTGCATTCCTCAAGGGCTGCAAACAGGTCATGTTTTCAGGATTTCCTTGTACTGCACAGGTGATAATTTAACCCCTTCATGACCCAGCCTATTTTGACCTTAAAGACCTTGCCGTTTTTTGCAATTCTGACCAGTGTCCCTTTATGAGGTAATAACTCAGGAACGCTTCAACGGATCCTAGCGGTTCTGAGATTGTTTTTTCGTGACATATTGGGCTTCATGTTAGTGGTAAATTTAGGTCAATAAATTCTGCGTTTATTTGTGATAAAAACGGAAATTTGGCGAAAATTTTGAAAATTTCGCAATTTTCACATTTTGAATTTTTATTCTGTTAAACCAGAGAGATATGTGACACAAAATAGTTAATAAATAACATTTCCCACATGTTTACTTTACATCAGCACAATTTTGGAAACAAAATTTTTTTTTGTTAGGAAGTTATAAGGGTTAAAATTTGACCAGCGATTTGTCATTTTTACAACGAAATTTACAAAACCATTTTTTTTAGGGACCACCTCACATTTGAAGTCAGTTTGAGGGGTCTATATGGCTGAAAATACCCAAAAGTGACACCATTCTAAAAACTGCACCCCTCAAGGTACTCAAAACCACATTCAAGAAGTTTATTAACCCTTCAGGTGCTTCACAGCAGCAGAAGCAACATGGAAGGAAAAAATGAACATTTAACTTTTTAGTCACAAAAATTATATTTTAGCAACAATTTTTTTATTATCCCAATGGTAAAAGGAGAAACTGAACCACGAAAGTTGTTGTCCAATTTGTCCTGAGTACGCTGATACCTCATATGTGGGGGTAAACCACTGTTTGGGCGCATGGCAGGGCTTGGAAGGGAAGGAGCGCCATTTGACTTTTTGAATCAAAAATTGGCTCCACTCTTTAGCGGACACCATGTCACGTTTGGAGAGCCCCCGTGTGCCTAAAAATTGGAGCTCCCCCACAAGTGACCCCATTTTGGAAACTAGACGCCCCAAGGAACTTATCTAGATGCATAGTGAGCACTTTGAACCCCCAGGTGCTTCACAAATTAATCCGTAAAAATGAAAAAGTACTTTTTTTTCACAAAAAAATTCTTTTAGCCTCAATTTTTTCATTTTCACATGGGCAACAGGATAAAATGGATCCTAAAATGTGTTGGGCAATTTCTCCTGAGTACACCAATACCTCACATGTGGGGGTAAACCACTGTTTGGGCACATGGTAAGGCTCGGAAGGGAAGGAGCGCCATTTGACTTTTTGAATGAAAAATTATTTCGATCGTTAGCGGACACCATGTCGCGTTTGGAGAGCTCCTGTGTGCCTAAACATTGGAGCTCCCCCACAAGTGACCCCATTTTGGAAACTAGACCCCCCAAGGAACTTATCTAGATGCATATTGAGCACTTTAAACCCCCAGGTGCTTCACAGAAGTTTATAACGCAGAGCCATGAAAATAAAAAATAATTTTTCTTTCCTCAAAAATGATATTTTAGCCTGGAATTTCCTATTTTGCCAAGGATAATAGGAGAAATTGGACCCCAAATATTGTTTTCCTGTTTGTCCTGAGTACGCAGATACCCAATATGTGGGGGTAAACCACTGTTTGGGCGCACGGCAGGGCTCGGAAGGGATGGCACGCCATTTGGCTTTTTAAATGGAAAATTAGCTCCAATCATTAGCGGACACCATGTCACGTTTGGAGAGTCCCTGTGTGCCTAAACATTGGAGATCCCCCAGAAATGACACCATTTTGGAAACTAGACCCCCAAAGGAACTAATCTAGATGTGTGGTGAGGACTTTGAACCCCCAAGTGCTTCACAGAAGTTTATAACGCAGAGCCATGAAAAAAAAAAAAAAATTATTTTCTCAAAAATGATCTTTTAGCCTGCAATTTTTTATTTTCCCAAGGGTAACAGGAGAAATTTGACCCCAAAAGTTGTTGTCCAGTTTCTCCTGAGTACGCTGATACCCCATATGTGGGGGTAAATCACTGTTTGGGCACATGCCGGGGCTCGGAAGTGAAGTAGTGACGTTTTGAAATGCAGACTTTGATGGAATGCTCTGTGGGCGTCACGTTGCGTTTGCAGAGCCCCTGATGTGGCTTAACAGTAGAAACTCCCCACAAGTGACCCCATTTTGGAAACTAGACCCCCAAAGGAACTTATCTAGATGTGTGGTGAGCACTTTGAACCCCCAAGTGCTTCATAGAAGTTTATAATGCAGAGCCGTGAAAATAATAAATACGTTTTCTTTCCTCAAAAATAATTATTTAGCCCAGAATTTTTTATTTTCCCAAGGGTTACAGAAGAAACTGGACCCCAAAAGTTGTTGTCCAGTTTCTCCTGAGTACGCTGATACCCCATATGTGGGGGTAAACCACTGTTTGGGCACATGCCGAGGCTCGGAAGTGAAGTAGTGACGTTTTGAAATGCAGACTTTGATGGAATGCTCTGTGGGCGTCACGTTGCGTTTGCAGAGCCCCTGATGTGGCTTACCAGTAGAAACCCCCCACAAGTGACCGCATTTTGGAAACTAGACCCCGAAAGGAACTTATCTAGATGTGTGGTGAGCACTTTGAACCCCCAAGCGCTTCATAGAAGTTTATAATGCAGAGCCGTGAAAATAATAAATATGTTTTCTTTCCTCAAAAATAATTATTTAGCCCAGAATTTTTTATTTTCCCAAGGATAACAGGAGAAATTTGACCCCAATATTTGTTGTCCAGTTTCTCCTGAGTATGGTGATACCCCATATGTGGGGGTAAACTACTGTTTGGGCACATGCCGGGGCTTGGAATTGAAGTAGTGACGTTTTGAAATGCAGACTTTGATGGAATGCTCTGCGGGCGTCACGTTGCGTTTGCAGAGCCCCTGATGTGCCTAAACAGTAGAAACCCCCCACAAGTGACCCCATTTTGGAAACTAGACCCCGAAAGGAACTTATCTAGATGTGTGGTGAGCACTTTGAACCCCCAAGTGCTTCATAGAAGTTTATAATGCAGAGCCGTGAAAATAATAAATACGTTTTCTTTCCTCAAAAATAATTATTTAGCCCAGAATTTTTTATTTTCCCAAGGGTTACAGGAGAAATTGGACCCCAAAAGTTGTTGTCCAGTTTCTCCTGAGTACGCTGATACCCCATGAGTGGGGGTAAACTACTGTTTGGGCACACGTCGGGGCTCAGAAGGGAAGTAGTGACTTTTGAAATGCAGACTTTGATGGAATGGTCTGCGGGTGTCACGTTGCGTTTGCAGAGCCCCTGGTGTGCCTAAACAGTAGAAACCCCCACAAGTGACCCCATTTTAGAAATTAGACCCCCCAAGGAACTTATCTAGATATGTGGTGAGCACTTTGAACCCCCAAGTGCTTCACAGACGTTTACAACGCAGAGCCGTGAAAATAAAAAATCATTTTTCTTTCCTCAAAAATTATGTTTTAGCAAGCATTTTTTTTGATTCACAAGGGTAACAGCAGAAATTGGACCCCAGTAATTGTTGCGCAGTTTGTCCTGAGTATGCTGGTACCCCATATGTGGGGGTAAACCACTGTTTGGGCACACGTCAGGGCTCGGAAGTGAGGGAGCACCATTTGACTTTTTGAATACGAGATTGGCTGGAATCAATGGTGGCGCCATGTTGCGTTTGGAGACCCCTGATGTGCCTAAACAGTGGTAACCCCTCAATTCTACCTCCAACACTAACCCCAACACACCCCTAACCCTAATCCCAACTGTAGCCATAACCCTAAACACAACCCTAACCGCAACACACCCCTAACCACAACCCTAACCCCAACACACCCCTAACCATAACCACAACCCTAATTCCAACCCTAACCCTAAGGCTATGTGCCCACGTTGCGGATTCGTGTGAGATATTTTCGCACCATTTTTGAAAAATCCGCGGGTAAAAGGCACTACGTTTTACCTGCGGATTTTCCGCGGATTTCCAGTGTTTTTTGTGCGGATTTCACCTGCGGATTCCTATTGAGGAACAGGTGTAAAACGCTGCGGAATCCGCACAAAGAATTGACATGCTGCGGAAAATACAACGCAGCGTTTCCGCGTGGTATTTTCTGCACCATGGGCACAGCGGATTTGGTTTCCATATGTTTACATGGTACTGTAAACCTGATGGAACACTGCTGCGAATCCGCAGCCAAATCCGCACCGTGTGCACATAGCCTAATTCTAAAGGTATGTGCACACGCTGCGGAAAACGCTGCGGATCCGCAGCAGTTTCCCATGAGTTTACAGTTCAATGTAAACCTACGGGAAACAAAAATCGCTGTGCCCATGCTGCGGAAAAACTGCACGGAAACGCAGCGGTTTACATTCCGCAGCATGTCACTTCTTTGTGCGGATTCCGCAGCGGTTTTACAACTGCTCAAATAGAAAATCGCAGTTGTAAAACCGTAGTGAAATGCGCAGAAAAACCGCGGTAAATCCGCCATAAATCCGCAGCGGTTTAGCACTGCGGATTTATCAAATCCGCAGCGGAAAAATCCGCAGAGGACCAGAATACGTGTGCACATACCGAAACCCTAACCCTAGCCCTAACCCTAACCCTACCCCTACCCCTAGCCCTAACCCTAACCCTACCCCTACCCCTACCCCTACCCCTAGCCCTAACCCTAACCCTACCCCTAGCCCTAACCCTAACCCTAGCCCTAACCCTACCCCTAACCCTAACCCTACCCCTAACCCTACCCCTAACCCTATTCTAACATTAGTGGAAAAAAAAAAATTTCTTTATTTTTTTATTGTCCCTACCTATGGGGGTGACAAAGGGGGGGGGGTCATTTATTATTTTTTTTATTTTGATCACTGAGATAGATTATATCTCAGTGATCAAAATGCACTTTGGAACGAATCTGCCGGCCGGCAGATTCGGCGGGCGCACTGCGCATGCGCCCGCCATTTTGGAAGATGGCGGCGCCCAGGGAGAAGACGGACGGGACCCCGGCTGGATCGGTAAGTATGATGGGGTGGGGGGGGACCACGGGGGGGGGATCGGAGCACGGGGGGGGGAATCGGAGTGCGGGAGGGGTGGAACGGAGCACGGGGGGCGTGGAACGGAGCACGGGGGGGCTGGAATGGAGCACGGGGGGTGGAACGGAGCACCGGTGGGGGGTGGATCGGAGTGCAGGGGGGGTGATTGGAGCACGGGGGGGTGATTGGAGCACGGGGGGAGCGGACAAGAGCACGGGGGGGAGCGGAGCACTGGACGGAGGGGAGCCGGAGCAGTGTACCGGCCAGATCGGAGGGCTGGGGGGGCGATCGGAGGGGTGGGGTGGGGGCACACTAGTATTTCCAGCCATGGCCGATGATATTTCAGCATCGGCCATGGCTGGATTGTAATATTTCACCCGTTATAATGGGTGAAATATTACAAATCGCTCTGATTGGCAGTTTCACTTTCAACAGCCAATCAGAGCGATCGTAGCCACGAGGGGGTGAAGCCACCCCCCCTGGGCTAAACTACCACTCCCCCTGTCCCTGCAGATCGGGTGAAATGGGAGTTAACCCTTTCACCCGATCTGCAGGGACGCGATCTTTCCATGACGCCGCATAGGCGTCATGGGTCGGAATGGCACCGACTTTCATGACGCCTACGTGGCGTCAAAGGTCGGGAAGGGATTAATCACCTACACACATAATGATTGCAGCATCTTGTGCAATGCTAAGGAAATCTTGAAAACACGCATGGTTTGCGGCCCTCGAGGAATGCAGTTTGGCACCCCTGGTCTTGATGATTAGAGAACACCTGTGTGAGCTCTATTCTCATACCGGGTTTTTTCGATGTGGAGCAAACAATTGTAAAACCTGCAAACATGCAGTTATCACCAAAACCTTTCACAACATGGAAAGAACAGTAAAATTTGACATTAAACAATATATTAATTGTAATTCCAATAATATAGTGTACGAAATTGACTGCAATGCTTGTAATCTATCATATGTTGGATGTACGTCCAGGAAATTAAAAACACGAATTAGGGAACATCTATATGATATAAATAATACCCATAATACGGATAGAAATGTGTCAGCAGCATCCAGACACTTGGTATGGCTTTGACAAAGATCATTGAGATCGAAACGCGTTGCCTTTGTGCTTCTGTGGTCTGTTGGCATATACCATAGGGAGCGTGTACACCATGTACAATATGTTTTTTAAATAGTGCAAATAAAAATAATTATTTTTAAGGAGCTGGAACTCAACCCCCTTTTTTTCTACTGAATACTACGTTTGCCTGCAGCGGAGTTCGGGCACCTGCAGTAGTTACTGGTGAGCTGGCTTGTTTCTTTTTCCTGTAAAAATACAATACAATGTTTGCATAGAAAACATATAAACCTGAGCTGGTCAGTACTCCAGTCCCCAACTGAGACTAATAAAACAGAAATAATGATTCAAAATAAATAATAAGAACAAGGAGGCCAGAACCCTCCTAATATATCACACAGAAGATAGCAAAGCACAAACATTGGGTAGCACCAGCTAAAACAAAAACACAAAATGTCTGTTGCCACCCAAAATAAGGTAAGAGCATTAGCTGGGCAAGTGATAGCCTCCAGGATGTGCTGCAATGAGGCTTGTGGTGATAAAAATCCACCAACAAGAAGGGTATTCTAGGCACCAGGGAAGATACCTGTGGGCAACCAAAGTGAGGAAATCCTCAGGTCACCCTAAAAACACATGGAGCGAGAGAGTATAGGTGGACCATGGACATGTCCCCACGCTCATCGATGAAGCATGGGGCCATATAGTCATGAGGGCTTGATTTTTGTGGGCCGTGTTGTACTTTTGAATTACATTATTAATTTAACCCCTTAACGACCAAGCCACTTTGTAGGATAATGACCAGTCCTTAATTTTGAAATCTGACCACTGTCACGTTATGTGGTGATAACTCTAGAACGCTTCAACGGATCCCTGACTCTGAGAATGCTGTTTCTTGACATACTGTACTTTATGACAGCTGTAAAATTTCTACTGTTTTTTTTGTGTTTATTTTTGAAAAAAAAAGCAAATTTGGCAAAAATTTTCCAAATTTCACAATTTTCAAACTTTTCATTTTTATGCCCCTAAATCAGAGAGTTATGTCACACAAAATAGTTAATAAATAAAATTTCCCACATGTCTACTTTACATCAGCACAATTTTTGATACATAACTTTTTTTTGTTAGGAAATTATAGGGGTTAAAATTTGACCTGCGATTTCTCATTTTTCTAACAAGATTTCCAAAACTTTTTTTAGGGACCACCTCACAATTGAAGTGACTTTGGGGTCCTATGTGACAGAAAATACCCAAAAGTGACACCATTCTAAAAAACTGCACCCTTCAAGGTGTTCAAAATTACATTCAAGAAGTTTATTAACCCTTCAGGTACTTCACAAGAAAAGATGCAATGTGTAAGGAAAAAATGAACATTTAACCTTTTTAACCCCTTAACCCCCAAAGCTTTTTTTGGTTTTGCGTTTTAGTTTTTTGCTCCCCTCATTCCCAAAGCCATAACTTTTTTACTTTTCTGTCAATATGGCCATGTGAGGACTTATTTTTTTGTGGGATGAGTTGTACTTTTGAACGACACCATTGGTTTTACCATGTTGTATGCTAGAAAACAGGAAAAACAATAACATTTTTCCTGTCATTTTTTTTTTTTAACCCCAAATTTTTTATTTTCTCAAGGGCCACAGGAGAAAATGGACGCAGACTTTTGTTGTGCAATTTTTCCTGAGTGTGCCAATACCCCATGTGTGGGTGAAAACTACTTTTGAGGCACAGTGCAATGCTCAAAAGGGAAGGAGTGACATATTATAGAGGAGATTTTACTGGTATGGTTTGAGGGTGCCATGACCCACTGGGAGATCCCCTAAGGTGCAAGAACAGCAGAGCTCCTCATAAGTGACCCCATTTTACAAAATACACCTCTAGATGAATTAATCTAGGGGTGCAGTGATCATGTTGACACCATTTTTAGGTCACAGAATTTTATACCATTGGGCAGTGAAGAAAAAATAATTACATTTTTACCACAAAAATTTTGTTTTAGCCACAGATTTAACATTTTCACACAAGAAGTGGGTAAAATTGGTACCAGAATTTGTTCTACAATTTCTGCTGAATAAAGAAATTCCCCAAATGTGGCTGTACTGTACTGCTTAGCCATACGGAGAGTCTAGGTAGGGATGGAGCACTATTTGCCTCCTGAAGCGCAGATTTTCCTAGAATGGTTTGTGGACTCCATCTACAGAGCCCCTAAGTGCTAGAAAGCAGAATCCCCACCTCACCCCAAGTGACCCAATTTTGGAAATTATACTCCTGCCCAATGTGAAGTCTAAAGGAGTTTTATGCACACTGGGGCTCAGAAGAGAGGGGGCATTAGGATTTGGGAGCCATTCTGTGGGTGGTAAAATTGATATGGCAGTTTTATTCTTCGGGTCAGTACTATTACAGCGATGCCACATTTATTTTTTTTAATGTTTTGGTGCTTTTGCACAATAAAAACTTTGATAGAAAAAATAATAATTTTTGCTTTGCTTTATTCTGAGATGTTGAACTTTTTTATTTTTCCGCTGATAGAGCTGTACGGCGGCTTGATTTTTATGGACAAGATGGCATTTTCAGTGATACTACTTTTAGTTACATTCATCTTTTTGATTTTCGTTTTATTTCCCTTTTCCAAGCAGTATGATGATAAAGCATAGTTTGCTACTTTTTTTTTGTTTTTTTTACGGCGTTCACTGAAGGGCATAACTGGCATGACACTTTTATAGATCGGACTTTTCCGCATGCTTCAATACCAAACGTGTACTTTTTTTGTTTATTTAATTTTTTTTTCCATAACAATGTGTATTTATTAGTGGATTTTTTTAATTTATTATTAATATTAGTATTTTGTAATATTTTTTTTCCTTTTTTACCTAGTCCTTTTATGGGACTTTCACTTTTCATACTTTGATTGAAGGTATAATGCATTGCACAGTGTTATACCTGTACTGAAAGATTCAGACACCATGCTGTGAGCATGGTTTTAGAAGCTTTCTGTAGCTTGGTGACCCGGGGTCATCATGACGACCCCTTGTCACCATGACAATGATCAGGCCCCCACAATGACATCATGGGAATGCCGATCTGAAGTCAGAGGGAGCTCCCATCCCTCTGTCTCCCTTTTGAATGCTGCGATCTTGCTGGATTGCAGCATTTAGGGCAGTGGTTCTCAACCTTTCTAATGCCGTGACCCCGCAATACAGTTCCTCATGTTGCGGTGACCCCCAACCCAAAAAATAATTTTGGTGGCTACTTTAAAACTGTAATTTTATTAGTTATGATTCGGAATGTAAATATCTGATATGCATTATGTACTGTATTCTCATTGCTACAAATCAAACATAATAAATAATCACAAAAACAATTACCGTATATACTCGAGGAGGCTGCGGCACCACTATACCAAGACCAATAATATCACACAGGAAGAAACACCACCACACCATGACCAGACCACATAGGGACCAAATAATACTATATACAAGGGACAAATACCGCCTCACCATGACCAGATCACATATTACCACAACTTGGTGACCAAATAGCACATACAAGGGACAAATACCACAACACCATTTCCAGACCACATATTATCACCACATAGTGACTGAATACTACAATACTGATCAGTAATAAAAAAAACACAATACTATCACCATAAGTGCCATTATACACAGGAGATCTGTACTTAGTATGCAGTGTCTGTGTAGAGAGGTAATACAGAGATCACTGGTGACATTATACACAGGACCTCTATATAGTATACAGTGTATAGTGTCAGTGTATAGGTAACACTGACTCACCAGTGACGTCTCTAGGTGAAGTCCTTCATCTTTCATCCAGCACAGACCGCCATCATTTCTTCTAGCCAGGACTCGTTTCTGCAGGAAATAACACAGTTATCTCGAGCTCCGCTTGTAGAACACATTACTTAATTTTTAACAACTTCTACATCACACCACGAAGAAAAAAAGGCGATATAGTGTCACTCTGCACAGTAACAGGACCGCCCCCCATTTAAAACAGTATACTCAAAAAATAAAATAAATACATCACTGCAGTAATAATATCCCTTAATTAGCCCCTATGGTAATAATATTCCCCACCCTGGCCCCGTTTATCTCATTCCTGGCTCCAGCCATATGTTCTCGCATCCTGCCCTCATGAGTATCCATTCTACCCCATATGATCTCCCCATCCTGCCCCATCAGTCTCCATCGTATCCATCCTGCTCCATGTCTTTCATTCTGTCCCGTGTCTCCAATCATGCCCCGTATCTACATTCTGCCCATGCCTCAAGTCCTGCCCCCAGTGTGTCCAGCAATCTGCCCCAGTGTGTCCAGCAATCTGCCCCAGTGTGTCCAGCAATCTGCCCCAGTGTCCAGAAATCTGCCCCAGTGTCCAGAAATCTGCCCCAGTGTCCAGCATTGCCCAGTGTGTCCAGAAATCTGCCCGTCTGTCCAGAAATCTGCCCCAGTCTGTTCAGAAATCTGCCCCAGTGTCCAGCATTGCCCAGTGTGTCCAGAAATCTGCCCCAGTCTGTCCAGAAATCTGCCCCAGTGTCCAGCATTGCCCAGTGTGTCCAGAAATCTGCCCCAGTCTGTCCAGAAATCTGCCCCAGTCTGTCCAGAAATCTGCCCCAGGGTCTCCAGCATTGCCCAGTGTGTCCAGCACTCTGCCCCCAGTGTGCCCAGCAATCTGCCCCAGGGTCTCCAGCATTGCCCCAGTGTGTCCAGCATTGCCCCAGTGTGTCCAGCATTGCCGCCAGTGTGTCCAGCAATCTGCCCCTGTGTCCAGCATTGCCCCAGCGTGTCCAGCAATCTGCCCCAGTGTCCAGCATTGCCCCAGTGTCCAGAAATCTGCCCCAGTGTCCAGCATTGCCCAGTGTGTCCAGAAATCTGCCCATCTGTCCAGAAATCTGCCCCAGTCTGTCCAGAAATCTGCCCCAGTGTCCAGCATTGCCCAGTGTGTCCAGAAATCTGCCCCAGTCTGTCCAGAAATCTGCCCCAGTGTCCAGCATTGCCCAGTGTGTCCAGAAATCTGCCCGTCTGTCCAGAAATCTGCCCCAGTCTGTCCAGAAATCTGCCCCAGTGTCCAGCATTGCCCAGTGTGTCCAGAAATCTGCCCCAGTCTGTCCAGAAATCTGCCCCAGTGTCCAGCATTGCCCAGTGTGTCCAGAAATCTGCCCCAGTCTGTCCAGAAATCTGCCCCAGTCTGTCCAGAAATCTGCCCCAGGGTCTCCAGCATTGCCCCCAGACAGACATAAAGAAAAAAAAAAAAAAAAAAGTAAAATCCTCACCTCTCCCGTTCCCAGTGCAGGTCCGGTGCAGTCAGCGTCTCTCCGGCTCTGCAACGCTCAGGACAGAGAGGCAGAGCGCTCAGTGATGACGTCATCGCACCCTCTGCCCTGAGACATCGCAGAGTCAGAGGGCGCTGAAAACGCTGGCTGCAGCTACCGCGCAGCCGCAGGAACCAGGAGAGGTGAGTATTAGCGCTTGCACCGGGGGAAGGGGGCGGGCGCCCGAAGACTTAAAGGGCCCACGGTTTTTTTTTTTTTTCTCCTCCTTCTGCAGCGCCGGCCGACCCGCCCCCCGCAGTGTGCCGCCCGGGGCGGCCCGCCCCCCCCCGCACCCCCCTTCCTACGCCACTGGGAAGGTGGATGGGGAGGTGAGAGAGGTGGCGACCCCTGTGGTTTGGTCGTTCGACCCCCCTCGGGGTCGCGACCCCCAGGTTGAGAACCGCTGATTTAGGGGGTTAGCAGCCAGGTTTGGCACTGCCACATTTTTAAACCTCCTAAAATGCTAACAAAATAAAATAACATTTTACAAATGGTGCTGATGTAAAGCAGACGTGTGGGAAATGTTATGTATTAGGCCGGCTTCACACTTGCAAGTTTTACGGACGTAAGAGCGCAGAAACTACGTCCGTAAAACTCGCAAAAAATACGGCACAATTATTCTCTATGCCCCTGCTCCTATCTGCCGTATTTTACTGATCAGTATTATACGGCTTTCTACGGCCGTACAAAATCGCAGCATGCTGCGTTTGTCACCGTACTGCGCAAGAAATACGCCAATGAAAGTCTATGGAAGCGTGAAAAATACGGATTACACACGGACAAGCAGTGTGACTTGCGAGAAATACGCAGCGCTGTTAGAGAGAAAAGCCGGTAATTCAGTGCGGTGTACAGTAAAATCACACTGACAGCTTACAGTAGAATAGGTAGAATAAATGTGTACACATAGAATAGGTATATATATATATATATATATATATGTCAGTGAGACACATATATGTATATATATTAATATTTATTCCAGCGCTATACAGCTTGAAAGCCGGTAATTCAATTACCGGCTTTTTCTTTCTCCTTCCTAAAACCCGACATGATTTGGCCGTTCTAGCTCTTAAAATAAAGGGTTAAATGGCGGAAAAAATTGGCGTGGGCTCCCGCGCAATTTTCTCCGCCAGAGTAGTAAAGCCAGTGACTGAGGGCAGATATTAATAGCCTGGAGAGGGTCCACGGTTATTGGCCCCCCCCTGGCTAAAAATATCTGCCCCCAGCCACCCCAGAAAAGGCACATCTGGAAGATGCGCCTATTCTGGCACTTGGCCACTCTCTTCCCAAGCTCCCAGGCTTTCTAGGAAAGTTCCCACTATCTATGAACATCCAGCAGAGGGCGCCTCACCGCAAATGAAGCTAAATATAGCTCATTGATCTATATTTAGCCTCATTCCCCGGGGTTTTGCAGGGAGGAGTAGCATTGCATTAGCAAAGCTCCTTGCTGCAAAATGTTTTAACCCCTTCAGAAGGATTTACATCGTTGGACGTTACAGATCTGCGGAGGATAAGTATATTGTTGGTTTATTATGTTTTTTCTTTCACAGAACGAGGGTCTTCAGTGACTGGATTGGGCGTAGAATAAAATACTCCAACAACCATTGTTTTTATTTCATTAAAATAATTTTAAATAATGTGTTTGTGTTTTATTTAACCCTTTACTACAATTGGATTAATAATGGATAGGTGTCATAATTGACGCCTCTCCATTATTAATTAGGCTTAATGTCACCTTACAATAGCAAGGTGGCATTAACCCTTCATTACCCCATATCCCATCGCTACACGGGAATGGGAAGAGAGTGGCCAAGTGCCAGAATAGGCGCATCTTCCAGATGTGCCTTTTCTGGGGTGGCTGGGGGCAGATATTTTTAGCCAGGGGGGGGGGGGCAATAACCGTGGACCCTCTCCAGGCTATTAATATCTGCCCTCAGTCACTGGCTTTACTACTCTGGCGGAGAAAATTGCGCGGGAGCCCACGCCAATTTTTTCCGCCATTTAACCCTTTATTTTAAGAGCTAGAACGGCCAAATTTTGCAGATACACACTACTGACATTAGTAGTGTGGAATCTGCAAAAAAAATGGAGAGAAGACATGGTTTACTGTATGTAAACCATGTCTCAAATCATGTCGGGTTTTAGGAAGGAGAAAGAAAAAGCCGGTAATTGAATTACCGGCTTTCAAGCTGTATAGCGCTGGAAAAAATATTAATATATATACATATATGTGTCTAATGACATTATATATATATATATATATATATATATAGACAGTATATATATGTATTTTTTTTTCCTTTTTGGGACACATGGATCATTTCTATAGCGGTATGTTGGTTTTGCAAGCCTTCGAGAAAACCACGCAGTACGGATGCCATACGGATTACATACGGAGGATGCCATGCGCAAAAAACGCTGACACACCCTGCCTACGGAGGAGCTACGGACCACTATTTTCGGGACATTTCAGCGTATTATGGCCGTAATATACGGACCGTATTTTCATACGCTGAGTGTGAAGCCGGCCTTAATGGTTTGCTATGGTATGACTATGTGAATTAAAGGGATAATCATTCAAAGTTTGAAAATTGCTATTTTTTTTACATTTTTGTCAAATTTCGGATATTTTTATAAACAAACACAATACATATCAACCCACATTTACCATTATCATAAAGTATAATGTGTCACAAAAAAAGCAGTCTCAAAATCACTCGAGTTTGTAGAAGCGTTCCAGAGTTATTACCACATAAAGTGACACTGGTCAGATTTCAAAAATTTGGCTCCGTCACTAGGGGCTGGTGAAAAAAAATTCAAAGTTTTCAAGTAAATAGTAATGCCACCATTTCCCATGACCCGCAGCATCTCTAATTTTTGAGGGCTTATGTTTTGTGCACCAAGCTGATGTTTTTATTGATACCTTTATGGGGTAGATACAATCTTTTGATCACCTGTTATTGCATTTTATTGCAATGTTGTGGTGATCAAATAACATAATTTTGGCATTATGATTCTATTTTCATGGTACACTGTTTTACTGATCGGATGAATTTATATTTTGATAGATTGGGTATTTCTGAGTGCAGCAATACCAAATATGAGTATTTTTTAATTAGGCAAAAGAGAAATGATTTCAACTTTTATGTTTTTAAATTTTTTTACATTTTATTTTATTTTTTTTAACTTTTTACTGGCTTCAATAGTCCACTTAGAAGACTTGAAGCTGCGTTCATTTGATTGCCTGTACTACACATAGCAGGGCTTCAGCAAGGGCTGGCGTTCATAGGAGATCTACAATGACAGGCATGGGGGACTCCTGCAGACCTCTGGCTGTCATGACAACCCATCAGCGCCCCGCGATCACATGACAGGGGTGTCGATGGACGTGTCTTTTGACGCGCTTCCGCTCAGCACATGTTAAATGCCGCTGTCAGAGATTGACAGCAGCATTTAATTTGTTAACAGCTATGGGTGGATCGCAAATTCACCCTTGGCTGTTAGATACACATGACAGCTGATCAGATAAAAGCTGTTATGTGCAGGGAAAGATGCTGGCTCAGTGTTGCAGATGGCATCAATTGCAGGGACACGACCTTGGACGTGAAGGGATTAATCATGCCTCCTCATTTTGATACTACCCAGCCAGAATAGGGAGGAAGTTATGCCTTAGCAAATAATCTGGAAAGATGAGTGTTTTTTAATTAAACATAACGTAGGAGAGCAGATGGTGAGGAGGTAATACAGGGACCTGTAATTAATTGGAAAAGGGGAGAACACAGGTAAGAAAAATAATGAATTGGAGAGTAGGAAGAAAACACAATGTAGGGGCTTATAATGGATTGGGGGTAGAAGTGTAGACTGTTGTGAATTCTGTGGTCAAGCTCCCTCCTGTGGTCATGAGTAGTACTGCGGCTGGTTCTGTCTATGAGCTTCCTCTGGTGGATGTGAGTGGGGCTGCGGCTTCTGAGTTTCCTTTCTCAGGTGACGAGGTTAAGTCGTTAGGTGCTGCTCTATTTAACTCCACCTAGTTCTTTGTTCCTGGCCTCCAGTCAATGTTCCAGTATTGGTCTTGCTCTCTCCTGGATCGTTCTTGTGGCCTGTCTTCACTGCATAAGCTAAGTTCTGCTTGTGTTACTTTTGTTTGCTATTTTTTCTGTCCAGCTTGCTATATTGGTTTTTCTTGCTTGCTGGAAGCTCTGGGACGCAGAGGAAGCACCTCCGTACCGTTAGTCGGTGCGGAGGGTCTTTTTGCGCCCTCTGCGTGGTTGTTTGTAGGTTTTTGTGCTGACCGCAAAGCTATCTTTCCTATCCTCTGTCTATTCAGTAAGTCGGGCCTCACTTTGGTAAACCTATTTCATCTCTGTGTTTGTATTTTCATCTTTACTCACAGTCATTATATGTGGGGGGCTGCCTTTTCCTTTGGGGAATTTCTCTGAGGCAAGGTAGGCTTATTTTTCTATCTTCAGGGCTAGCTAGTTTCTCAGGCTGTGCCCGAGGCGCCTAGGTCTGGTCAGGAGCGCTCCACAGCTACCTCTAGTGTGGTGTGATAGGATTAGGGATTGCGGTCAGCAGAGTTTCCACGTCCCAGAGCTCGTCCTATGTTATTATTAACTATCAGGTCACTTTGTGTGCTCTTAACCACCAGGTCTATTGTGTTTCTGAATCACCAGTTCATAACAGTACTGGAGGCCCAAAGTACTAATGCTTCTCAATAGAGGAAAAAGAGAAGTTCTGAGACCATTTTTTTTTCTCTGCACTGTGTTTTGCCTTTCTTTTCCCCTAGACATTTGGGTGGTTCAGGACACAGGTGTAGTGATGGACATTAAAGGTCTGTTTTCTTGTGTGGATCATCTCGCTGCAAGAGTACAAAATATTCAAGACATTGTGGTTCAGAAATCTATGTTAGAACCTAGAATTCCTATTCCTGACTTATTTTCTGGAGATAGAGCTAAGTTTCTGAATTTCAAAAATAATTGTAAACTGTTTCTGGCTTTGAAACCCCGCTCCTCTGGTGACCCAGTTCAACAAGTTAAGATTATTATTTCTTTTTTACATGGCGACCCTCAAGACTGGGCATTTTCCCTTGCGCCAGGAGATCCTGCATTATGCGATATTGATGCGTTTTTTCTGGCGCTCGGATTGCTGTATGATGAACCTAATTCAGTGGATCAGGCAGAAAAAAATTTGCTGGCTCTGTGTCAGGGTCAGGATGAGGTAGAGATATATTGTCAGAAGTTTAGGAAGTGGTCTGTACTCACTCAGTGGAATGAATGTGCGCTGGCAGCAATTTTCAGAATGGGTCTCTCTGAAGCCCTTAAGGATGTCATGGTGGGATTTCCTATGGCTGCTGGTCTGAATGAGTCTATGTCTTTGGCCATTCAGATCGATCGACGCTTACGTGAGCGTAAAAATGTGCACCATTTGGCGGTATTATCTGAGCATAAACCTGAGCCTATGCAATGTGATAGGACTTTGACCAGAGCTGAACGGCAAGAATACAGACGTCGGAATGGACTGTGTTTTTATTGTGGTGATTCCACTCATGCTATCTCCGATTCACCTAAGCGCACTAAGCGGTTCACTAGGTCTGCCACCATTGGTACGGTACAGTCAAAATTTCTTTTGTCCGTTACTTTGATCTGCTCTTTGTCATCCTATTCTGTCATGGCATTTGTGGATTCAGGCGCTGCCCTGAATTTGATGGACTTGGACTTTGCAAAGCGCTGTGGGTTTTTCTTGGAGCCCTTGCAGTATCCTATTCCATTGAGAGGAATTGATGCTACGCCTTTGGCCAAGAATAAGCCTCAGTATTGGACCCAATTGACCATGTGCATGGCTCCTGCACATCAGGAGGATATCCGCTTTCTGGTGTTGCATAATCTGCATGATGTGGTCATTTTGGGGTTGCCATGGCTACAAGTCCATAACCCAGTATTGGATTGGAAATCTATGTCTGTGTCCAGCTGGGGTTGTCAGGGGGTACATGGTGATGTTCCATTTCTGTCTATTTCATCATCCACCCCTCCTGAGGTCCCAGAGTTCTTGTCGGATTACCGGGATGTATTTGATGAGCCCAAGTCCAGTGCCCTACCTCCGCATAGGGATTGCGATTGTGCTATCGATTTGATTCCTGGTAGTAAGTTTCCTAAAGGTCGACTGTTTAATTTATCTGTGCCTGAGCACGCCGCTATGCGGAGTTACGTAAAGGAATCCTTGGAGAAGGGTCATTTTCGCCCGTCGTCGTCGCCATTGGGAGCAGGGTTCTTTTTTTGTGGCCAAGAAGGATGGTTCGCTGAGACCTTGTATTGATTACCGCCTTCTAAACAAAATCACAGTCAAATTTCAGTACCCCTTGCCGCTGCTGTCTGATTTGTTTGCTCAGATTAAGGGGGCTAGTTCGTTCACCAAGATAGATCTTCGTGGTGCGTATAACCTTGTGCGTATTAAACAGGGCGATGAATGGAAAACAGCATTTAATACGCCCGAGGGCCATTTTGAGTACCTGGTTATGCCATTTGGGCTTTCTAATGCTCCATCAGTATTTCAGTCCTTTATGCATGACATCTTCCGAGAGTACCTGGATAAATTCCTGATTGTATACTTGGATGATATTTTGGTCTTCTCGGATGATTGGGAGTCTCACGTGAAGCAGGTTAGAATGGTGTTCCAGGTCCTGCGTGCAAATTCTTTGTTTGTGAAGGGGTCAAAGTGTCTCTTTGGTGTTCAGAAGGTTTCATTTTTGGGTTTCATTTTTTCCCCTTCTACTATTGAGATGGACCCTGTTAAAGTTCAGGCCATTTACGATTGGACTCAGCCGACATCTCTGAAGAGTCTGCAAAAGTTCCTGGGCTTTGCTAATTTTTATCGTCGCTTCATCAATAATTTTTCTAGTATTGCTAAACCGTTGACTGATTTATCCAAGAAGGGTGCTGATGTGGTCAATTGGTCTTCTGCTGCTGTGGAAGCTTTTCAGGAGTTGAAGCGTCGTTTTTCTTCTGCCCCTGTGTTGTGCCAGCCAGATGTTTTGCTCCCGTTCCAGGTCGAGGTTGATGCTTCTGAGATTGGAGCAGGGGCTGTTTTGTCGCAAAGAAGTTCTGATGGCTCGGTGATGAAACCATGTGCCTTCTTTTCCAGGAAGTTTTCGCCTGCTGAGCGTAATTATGATGTTGGCAATCGAGAGTTGCTGGCCATGATGTGGGCATTCGAGGAGTGACGTCATTGGCTTGAAGGAGCTAAGCATCGCGTGGTGGTCTTAACTGATCACAAGAACTTGACGTATCTCGAGTCTGCCAAGCAGTTGAATCCTAGACAGGCTCGTTGGTCGCTGTTTTTCTCCCGTTTTGACTTTGTGGTTTCGTACCTTCCGGGCTCTAAAAATGTGAAGGCGGATGCCCTGTCAAGAAGTTTTGTGCCCGACTCTCCGGGTTTGCCTGAGCCGCCGGCTATTCTCAAAGAGGGGGTAATTTTGTCTGCCATCTCCCCTGATTTGCGGCGGGTGCTGCAAAAATTTCAGGCTAATAGACCTGACCGTTGCCCAGCGGAGAAACTGTTTGTCCCTGATAAATGGACGAGTAGAGTTATCTCTGAGGTTCATTGTTCGGTGTTGGCTGGTCATCCTGGAATCTTTGGTACCAGAGATTTGGTGGCTAGATCCTTTTGGTGGCCGTCTCTGTCGCGGGATGTGCGTTCGTTTGTGCAGTCCTGTGGGATTTGTGCTCGGGCTAAGCCCTGCTGTTCTCGTGCCAGTGGGTTGCTTTTGCCCTTGCCAGTCCCGAAGAGGCCCTGGACACATATCTCTATGGATTTTATTTCGGATCTCCCCGTCTCTCAAAAGATGTCAGTCATTTGGGTAGTTTGTGATCGCTTCTCTAAGATGGTCCATTTGGTATCCTTGTCTAAATTGCCATCCTCCTCTGATTTGGTGCCATTGTTTTTCCAGCATGTGGTTCGTTTACATGGCATTCCAGAGAACATCGTTTCTGACAGAGGTTCCCAGTTTGTTTCGAGGTTTTGGCGAGCCTTTTGTGCTAGGATGGGCATTGATTTGTCTTTTTCCTCGGCTTTCCATCCTCAGACAAATGGCCAAACTGAACGAACCAATCAGACCTTGGAAACATATCTGAGATGTTTTGTTTCTGCTGATCAGGATGATTGGGTGTCCTTTTTGCCTTTGGCTGAGTTCGCCCTTAATAATCGGGCCAGCTCGGCTACTTTGGTTTCGCCGTTTTTCTGCAATTTTGGTTTCCATCCTCGTTTCTCTTCAGGGCAGGTTGAGTCTTCAGACTGTCCTGGTGTGGATACTGTGGTGGATAGGTTGCAGCAGATTTGGACTCATGTAGTGGACAATTTGACATTGTCCCAGGAGAAGGCTCAACTTTTCGCTAACCGCAGGCGCTGTGTGGGTCCCCGACTTCGTGTTGGGGATTTGGTTTGGTTGTCATCTCGTTATATTCCTATGAAAGTTTCCTCTCCTAAGTTTAAGCCTCGTTTCATTGGTCCATATAGGATTTCTGAGGTTCTTAATCCTGTGTCTTTTCGTTTGACCCTTCCAGCTTCTTTTTCCATCCATAATGTATTCCATAGGTCATTGTTGCGGAGATACGTGGCACCTGTGGTTCCATCCGTTGATCCTCCTGCCCCGGTTTTGGTTGAGGGGGAGTTGGAGTATATAGTGGAGAAGATTTTGGATTCTCGTATTTCGAGACGGAAACTCCAGTACCTGGTTAAGTGGAAAGGTTATGGTCAGGAAGATAATTCCTGGGTCTTTGCCTCTGATGTTCATGCTGCCGATTTGGTTCGTGCCTTTCATTTGGCTCATCCTGGTCGGCCTGGGGGCTCTGGTGAGGGTTCGGTGACCCCTCCTCAAGGGGGGGTACTGTTGTGAATTCTGTGGTCAAGCTCCCTCCTGTGGTCATGAGTAGTACTGCGGCTGGTTCTGTCTATGAGCTTCCTCTGGTGGATGTGAGTGGGGCTGCAGTCTCTGAGTTTCCTTTCTCAGGTGACGAGGTTAAGTCGTTAGGTGCTGCTCTATTTAACTCCACCTAGTTCTTTGTTCCTGGCCTCCAGTCAATGTTCCAGTATTGGTCTTGCTCTCTCCTGGATCGTTCTTGTGGCCTGTCTTCACTGCATAAGCTAAGTTCTGCTTGTGTTACTTTTGTTTGCTATTTTTTCTGTCCAGCTTGCTATATTGGTTTTTCTTGCTTGCTGGAAGCTCTGGGACGCAGAGGAAGCACCTCCGTACCGTTAGTCGGTGCGGAGGGTCTTTTTGTGCCCTCTGCGTGGTTGTTTGTAGGTTTTTGTGCTGACCGCAAAGCTATCTTTCCTATCCTCGGTCTATTCAGTAAGTCGGGCCTCACTTTGCTAAACGTATTTCATCTTTGTGTTTGTATTTTCATCTTTACTCACAGTCATTATATGTGGGGAGCTGCCTTTTCTTTTGGGGAATTTCTCTGAGGCAAGGTAGGCTTATTTTTCTATCTTCAGGGCTAGCTAGTTTCTCAGGCTGTGCCCGAGGCGCCTAGGTCTTTTCAGGAGCGCTCCACGGCTACCTCTAGTGTGGTGTGATAGGATTAGGGATTGCGGTCAGCAGAGTTTCCACGTCCCAGAGCTCGTCCTATGTTATTATTAACTATCAGGTCACTTTGTGTGCTCTTAACCACCAGGTCTATTGTGTTTCTGAATCACCAGTTCATAACAGTAGACTATACAGGGAGTTATGATAAATTGGTTGTGGGAAAGGATACTATTCATGGAGTCAATGCTATAAAGGCACTTTTAATGAGTTGTTTGGTGGGTTTCTATTATTGGGTGGAACAAGTTCTGAAATGATTCTTTTGAGTATGACAAAATCTGGTATGTTATCATAGATAGATAGATAGATAGATAGATAGATAGATAGATAGATATGAGAGATTTAGATAAAGATAGAAAAATAGATATGAGAGATATAGATAGATAGATAAATCTTCCTTTCTATCTATCTCATATCTATCTATCTTATCTATCTCATATCTATCTTTTGTATTGAATGGAAACAAAGGCACAGATGGTGAAGTGCACATTCATTTATTGAACTTATAATGGAACCACTGGACCACTACTCGGGGGGCTCTGAAGGGGGGCATGACTAAGTGAGCACCGGACTCCCGTAGTAAGACAGAATGGAAGCCCAGGAAAAACAAGGTGCTACTTCCAATTAGACCCCGGGTATGAGGTAGCTGACTCAGCCAGACTTGCGTACAGGCAAGTGCTCCAAGTAGTGAAGAACCAGGCAGGTGACAGGTGGCACAGGCGGGTAGCAGGCGTAGTTCCAGGAAGTGTGGAAGCACAGTGGACACACTGAGGAACAGTGTTAGCGAGATGCAGGCAGAGCAAACACGCAGGCACTGGAAACCTTAAAACTAGCAACAGGAAACACTTTGTTGCTCAGGCACCTCCCTAAGGGCTGACTCATAATTAGGAAATAGCGCGCTGTCTGTTTAAGAGATCAGGAGTGTGCACACCCTTAGTGACATGCTAGGAGGCCTGAGGCCCGCGCAGCATCCAGGCAGCATGGGCGAACCGGGAACAGGATGGAGGTGCTACAGTACACCCCCTCTTTTTCAAGCCTGCAAAAAAATCTCTCCAGTAGGAGAGTGGCCCGTATAATTCCTTTGGGATCCCACAACCTCTCCTCAGGACCGAAGCCCTTTCAATTCACCAAAAAGAGGGTATTTCCCCTTAGCCTTTTTGTGGCCAAAATATTTTCTACCTCAAATACATCCTCCTCACTGACGGGATCAAGAGTAGTGCCTGGGTCCTTAACCCCTTAATCACATATGACGTACTATCCCGTCGAGGTGACCTGGGACTTAATTCTCAGTGACGGGATAGTACGTCATTTGCAATCGGCAGCGCTCACGGGGGGTGTGAGCTGACTAATGCAGCAGACATCCGGCGCTATGTGCCAGGAGCGGTCATGCACATTAACCCCGGGGGCATAGGGAAGCATCGCGCAGGGAGGGGGCTCCCTGCAGGCTTCCCTGAGACCCTCGGTACAAGGCGATGTGCTCACCTTGTACCGAGCGTCTCCTCCCTGCAGACCCCGGATCCAAAATGGCCATGGGGCTACTTCCGGGTCCTGCTGGGAGGTGGCCTACAAGCGCCTGCTCAGAGCAGGCGCCTGTAAGCCTGGAGCAGTGCATGTCAGATCGCTTATCTGACACAGTGCTCAGCGATCTGTCACTATATAGTGATATCCCCCCCTGGGACAATGTGATAATGTAAAAAATATATATATTTAGATGTGTAAAAAAAATAATAATAATTCCTAAATAGAGAAAAAATATATATATTGTTCCCATAAATACATTTCTTTATCTAAATAAAACAACAAAACAATAAAAGTACACATATTTAGTATCGCCGCGTCCGTAACGACCCGCCCTATAGAACTGTCCCACTAGTTAACCCCTTCAGTGAACACCGTAAAAAAAAACGAGGCAAAAAACAACTCTTTATTATCATACCGACAAACAAAAAGTAAAATAACATGCGATAAAAAAGATGGATATAAATAACCATGATACCGCTGAAAACGTCACCTTGTTCCGCAAAAAACGAGCTGCCCTACAGCATCATCAGCAAAACAATAAAAAGTTATAGTCCTCAGAATAAAGCGATGCAAAAATAATTATTTTTTCTATAAAATAGTTTTATCGTATAAAAGTGACAAAGCATAAAAAAAGATATAAATGAGGTATCGCTGTAATCCTACTTACCCGAAGAATAAAACTGCTTTATCAATTTTACCAAACATGGGACGGTATAAACGCCCCCCACAAAAGAAATTCATGAATTGCTGGTTTTTGGTCATTCTGCCTCACAAAAATTGGAAAAAAAAGCGATCAAACAACGTCACGTGCCCGAAAATGTTACCAATAAAAATGTCATCTCGTCCCGTAAAAAACAAGACCTCATATGACTTTGTGGACCAAAATATCGAAAAATTATAGCTCTCAAACTGTGGAGACGCAAAATCTATTTTTTGCAGTAAAGAGCGTCTTTTAGTGTGTGACAGCTGCCAATCATAGAAATCCATTAGGGTTAGGGCTAGGGTTAGGGCTAATGTTAGGGCTAGGGTCAAGGCTAGGGCTAGGGTTAGGGCTAGGGCTAGGGTTGGGCTAGTGATAGGGCTAGGGTTGGGGCTAGGGCTACAGTTAGGGTTGGGGCTAAAGTTAGGTTTAGGGCTGGGGCTAAAGTTAGGGTTAGGGTTGGGGCTAAAGTTAGGGTTAGGGCTACAGTTAGGGTTGGGGCTAAAGTTAGGGTTAGGGTTAGGGTTTGGATTACATTTACGGTTGGGATTAGGGTTAGGGGTGTGTCAAGGTTAGGGTTGTGGTTAGGGTTATGGTAGGGATTAGGGTTAGGGGTGTGTTGGAGTTAGGGGTGTGGTTAGGGTTAGAATTAAGGTTAGGGGTGTGTTGGGGTTAGGGGTGTGGTTGGGGTTAGGGGTGTGTTTGGGTTAGGGTTTCAGTTACAAAGGGGGTTTCCACTGTTTAGGCACATCAGGGCTCTCCAAACGCGACATGGCATCTGATCTCAATTCCAGCCAATTCTGCGTTGAAAAAGAAAAACAGTGCTCCTTCCCTTCCGAGCTCTCCCGTGCACCCAAACAAGGGTTTACCCCAACATATGGGGTATCAGCGTACTCAGGACAAATTATACAACTTTTGGGGTCCAATTTTTCTTGTTACCCTTGGGAAAATACAAATTTAGGGGGCTAAAAAACCATTTTTGTGGAAAAAATGATTTTTTATTTTCACGGCTTTGCGTTATAAACTGTAGTGAAACACTTGGGGGTTCAAAGTTCTCACAACACATCTAGATAAGTTCCTTGGGGTCTAGTTTCCAATATTGGGTCACTTGTGGGGGGTTTCTACTGTTTAGGTACATTAGGGGCTCTGCAAATGCAACGTGACGCCTGCAGACCAATCCATTTAAGTCTGCATTCCAAATGGCGCTCCTTCCCTACCGAGATCTGCCATGCACCCAAACGGTGGTTCCCCCCACATATTGGGTATCGGCGTACTCAGGACAATTGCACAACAACTTTTAGGGTACAATTTATTATGGTACCCTTGGGAAAATAAAAAATTGGGGGCGAAAAGTTCATTTTTGTGAAAAAAAAATTATTTTTTATTTTTACGGCTCTACATTATAAACTTCTTTAAGCACTTGATGGGTCAAAGTGCTCACCACACATCTAGATAATGTAAACAGGAGAACTAGGAGTATAATGGGTGTATAAATTTATTACATATACAAGGTATAAATATACACACAGTAAGGCACATATAAGATAATAGTATGTAAACAAAATACACAATACAAGGTGCAAGGAAGGTTGGAAAAACGGGAAACCAGTGTCCACCCGGTGTGCAGGAGCACAAAAAGTCCCAGACAGTCTGATAGAACAGACTGAAAATACACCACGTTCCAGGAAGCCACCCTAGTAGTAAGTATGATAAAGTGACAGACCGTCACTGATAGTAAGTAATGGGGCTTACCGCAGATAAGATGGGCTACACCGCACACCGAACCGGAACCAGGATAAAATGACCCCCGACGTACGGTTCGCTTAGTCCATATTACCGCTTTATCAAGGGGATAATAGAGGTTGCCGAGAAGGACCTTAAAAAGGGCCGGACCTAGGACATGTGATGTGTCACATGCTAGGAATCGGCCAATAGCGTGCGGCATGCTCGGCGCATGCGCAGATCGGGCCGCAGGTCCTACACCAGAAAGCGGCATCCAGCGTTACAGCGTGCGAGTGGGAAAGCCCCTGGTCACACGTGGGAGGCAATAAGGACGCCGCCCGGGAGCAGGAGCCGGAAGATTGAGCCCGCGCATGCGCACTGCCACCAATGAAATGAGGACGTAAAAATACCCTATCCCAGTAGAAAAAGGGCCAATGTGGAGGAATCTGGATGCATGACCACAAAATTACATGAATCTAAAGGGGCAAAACGTCCCAATATATAAAAAACAGATAAGTAACCTGCAGCCAAAATAATGATTAGGAAAGTCCATAATATGTCACATGGAAAGAGAAGTAATAATGTTTTGTATATCATTAATAGATGCCACATCTTCCATGATGACAGTAGGGCTGATGTTCAGTCGCTTCTTAAGTTCCTTAGGGGTTCTCCTTTCCAAAATGGTGTCACTTGTGTGGGGTTTCAATGTTTAGGCACATCAGTGGCTCTCCAAACGCAACATGGCGTCCCATCTCAATTCCAGTCAATTTTGCAATGAAAAGTCAAATGGTGCTCCTTCCCTTCCGAGCTCGGCCATGCGCCCAAACAGTGGTTTACCCTCACACATGGGGTATAGGCGTACTCAGAACAAATTGTACAACAACTTTTGGGGTCCAATTTCTCCTGTTTTCCGTGGTAAAATAAAAAAAATTGGAGCTGAAATAATTTTTTTGTGAAAAAAAGTTAAATGTTCATTTTTTTGTAAACATTCCAAAAATTCCTGTGAAACACATGAAGGGTTAATAAACTTCTTGAATGTGGTTTTGAGCACTTTGAGGGGTGCAGTTATTAGAATGGTGTCACACTTGGTTATTTGCTATCATATAGACCAGAGGTGTCAAACTGCATTCTTCGAGGGCCGCAAACAGGTCATGTTTTCAGGATTTCCTTGTATTGCACAGGTTATAATTTAATCACCTGCACAGAATGATTCCAGCACCTTGTGCAATACAAGGAAATCCTGAAAACATGACCTGTTTGCGGCCCTCGAGGAATGCAGTTTGACACCTCTGATATAGACCCCTCAAAATGACTTCAAATGTGATGTGGTCTTTAAAAAAAAATGGTGTTGTAAAAATGAGAAATTGCTGGTCAAATTTTAACTCCAATAACTCCCTAACAAGTTCCAAAATTGTGCTGATGGAAAGTAGATATGTGGGAAATGTTACTTATTAAGTACTTTGTGTGACATATCTCTGTGATTTATGGGTATAAAAAATTCAAATTTTTTGCCAAATTTCCATTTTTTTCACAAATAAACCCAGGTAATATCATAGAAATTTTACCACAGTCATGAAGCACAATATGTCTCGAGAAAACAGTGTCAGAATCACCGGGATCCATTGAAGTGTTCCAGAGTTATAACCTCATAAAGGGACAGTGGTCAGAATTGTAAAAATTGGCCCGGTCATTAACAAGCAAACCACCCTTGGAGCTTAAGGGGTTAAAGAAAGAACTCAAAATTACTGGTTTGAGGAACGAACATGAAAGTTAGGCACACACAAAGAAGCAGGCAACTTCAACTAATAAGAGATAGCATTAATTTGTTTTAAGACCTCAAAGGGCCAATGAAGCGAGGCCCCAATTTGTAGGAAAGCATCTTCAGACGGATGTGCTGGGATGAGAGCCACACTTTATCCCCAGGCTGAAAGGTTGGAGCATTCAAGCGTATCTTATAGGCATGCTTCTTCATGTGTTGTGATGCTCGTTCTAAAGAGGTCTTGGTGTCTCTCCACACTTTAGAAAAACTCTCCGTTGTGGTGTCAGCAGCCGGAACACCCAAAGACCCTGGGATAGGAAGCAAGATACCGGGTTGGAGTCCAAACACAATCTGGATAGGAGACTTAGTAGAAGACTCACTTACGTGATTGTTTTAGGAGAACTCCACCCACGGTAGTAACCTGACTCAGTCATTGTGATGTACGTTGATGAAGTGATGCTGGAACCCGGACACAATCTGATTGATCCTCTCCACCTGACCATTGGACCGAGGATGATGAGCAGAAGAGAAATTCAGCTCCACATTCATTGTTTTACACATCGCCCTCCAAAACTTCAAAGTGAAATGGATATCCCTGTTGGACACAATGTGGAGAGGAAACCCATGGAGACAAAAAACATTTTGAACAAAGTAGTCGGCAAGCTCAGGAGCAGACGGAAGAACAAACAGAGCGGTAAAGTGAGTTGTCTTCGAAAAGAGGTCCATCACGTCTCATATAATGGAGCAGCCAGAAGAGACAGGGAGATCTGTAATAAAAGTCCTTAGCAATGTGCTGCAGGGAACTGAAGGAATGGGAAGTGGCAGAAGATGTCCAGACGGAAGATGTTTCGCAGCTTTGTTTCGGGCACAGGACGGGCAAGCCGAGACATACTCCAATATGTCCTGACGCATAGTAGGCCACCAGAAAAAATGGGAAATCAGTTGTGAAGTCTTCCTCTGCCCAGCGTGACCGGATAATTTAGAAAAGTGACCCCACCAAAGAACTTGTCTCCTTTCGGAGGTACCTACCGGAGTCTTACTGGGAGGAGTCCAAGACAGATTAACAGAGGCCACTGTTACCATTCAGGG
This sequence comes from Ranitomeya imitator, assembly GCF_032444005.1. Lineage (NCBI taxonomy): Eukaryota > Metazoa > Chordata > Amphibia > Anura > Dendrobatidae > Ranitomeya > Ranitomeya imitator. The sequence continues at coordinate 509,443,979 of NC_091282.1, read as the reverse complement.
GGCTCGATGATGTGTTGAGGTTTCTCTTCTAAGTCAGGAGGCAGAAAGGACCTGAAGAGAGTGCTGGCCTTGATGTTCTTGCTAGCAGGACGAAAAAGCGGAACAAAATTAAAATGAGCAAAAAACACAGACCACCTGGCCTCGTGTTGATTCAGCCTCTGTGCAGACTGAAGATAAGCGAGATTCTTATGGTCGGTGAACATGACCTGTGAACTGTTACCTTGAGTAGATGACACCACTCTTGTACAGCTAGCTTGATGGCCAGTAACTTCCGGTCGCCGAGGGAATAGTTTATTTCGAAAGTGGAAAAACCTTCGAGAAGAAGCCACAGGAGACCATTCGCACAGAAGAAGACTTTTGGGTAAGTCTATGGAGGAGGCATCCACCTCGAGGAACAACTGTTTATCAGCAAATGGCCGATGCAGCACTGGTGCAGAGGAGAAGGCTTTCTTTAGAGAGGTAAATGCTTCCTCTGCTTCGTGAGATCAAACTTTGGAATTGATGCCTTTTCAGGTCAGAGCAGAGATGGAAGCCACGCAAGATGAGAAATGTGGGCTGAATTGACGATAATAGTTAGCGAACCCAAGGAACTTTGTATCGCCTTAAGCTCGGTCGGGCGAGGCCATTTGAGAATAGAGGCTAACTTCTCAGGAGTCAGGATCAGACCACTTGACGAGACAATGTAGCCTAAAAAAGGCAGAGGGGATAGCTTGAAGACACCCTTCTTAAACTTGGTGTACAGCCTGTTCTCCCTGAGTCTCTGCAGAACCTGACGGACATTCCTCCGATGTGTAGCCAAGTCAAGAGAGTAGATCAGGATGTCATCCAGGTAGACAACCACACAAGAATACAGCAGATCCCTAAAAATGTTGTTCACAAACTCTTGAAGCACTGCAGGAGTGTTGTGGAGCCCAATCGGCATAACCTGGTACTCATAGTGCCCATCTCGGGTATTGAAGGCCGTCTTCCACTAGTCTCCCTGGCATATGCGAATCAGGTTGTATACCCCTCTAAGATCCAATTTGGTGAAGATCTTGGCCCCTCTGAGATGATCAAACAACTCCGAAATAAGTGGCAACGGGTACCAATTTTTCACAGTGATCTGGTTTAAACCTCTATAGTCGATGCAGGGCCGTAAAAATCCATCCTTCTTCTTGACTAAAAAGAAACCCGCGCCACCCGGAGAAGAGGACTTCTGGATGAATCCTCTAGCCAGATTCTCCTTGAAGTACTCTGATGTGGCTTGAGTCTCCACGTGAGATAAAGGATAGATTCATCCCCGAGGAGGAGACGACCCAGGGAGCAGGTCAATTGGGCAGTCATATGACCTGTGGGGTGCAACGTCTCTGCCTCCTTCTTATCAAAGACGTTGGCAAAGGGCCAGTAAGAAGATGGTAAACCCTGCAGGGCAGATGGTGCCACAGGACAGCAGACTGGATGGACGGTAGAAAGACATCTATTGAAGCAGGAATCTTCCCAGCGCAGGATTTCACCGGTCCCCCAGTTCATCACAGGCTCGTGCGCTCGAAGCCAGGATAAACCTAGGAGCAAGGGGTGATACAAGCCAGGCAACACATGAAAAAAGATTCTTTCTGAGTGAGTAAAACCTACCCAAAGTTCACCTAGAACAGTCTGGAAATGAATGGGCTCAGTCATGGCTTTGCCATAAACGAAGGTCACCTGTACAGGGTTCTAGAGTTGTTGGACAGGAATCCAGCATCAGTCCACCATGGCTTGTTGAATAAAATTCCTGGCGGACTCAGAATCCAGGTAACCTGACTCGTAAAAATTGACAGTGCCGAAGGACAGCAACACAGTCGTCAGCAGAGAAAGAGAGGAACAATCCTCAACTAGGGAAGCCTCTCCTACAGACCCTAGGCTTAGGAGTCTCCCAGCCTCGCTGGACAAGAGTGAATCAAATGTTCAGAACTGCCGTAGTAAAAACATCTTCCCTGCGAGTGGCACTCCTCTTGGCACTACTTGACCAGACTCACTTTGTCTACCTGCATAGGCTCAGAGGAAGAAGCAGAGTAATGAGAAACCACTGACCTCTGGGGACTGGAAGCCTGGCAAAAAAGTCTCTTCTCCCACTTAGTCTCCCATATGCGCATTCTTGAAACCGGAGATCAATCCTAATCACCAAGGATACCAGGTCATCCAAGGAAGCAGGAACGTCCCGGCCTGCCAGTTCATCCTTGATTCTAGCAGACAGACTCTCCCAGAAAGTGGCCACCAATGCCTTGTCAATCCAGTACAGCTTGGAGGAAAGGGTGTGGAACTCAACAGCGTACTGAGCCACTGTGAGATCATCCTAGCAAAGATGGAGGAGAGAAGAAGCTCTAGAAGTAGTACAACCTGGTTCATTGAAGGTCCTGCAGAAGACCCCGAGGAAGGACTGGAGATTGTTAACTAGCGGAACCCCTCTCTCCCACAAAGGGTTCAGCCAGGCGAGAGCCTCACCTGTGAGGTGAGACATCACAAAGGCTACCTAAGCCCAATCGGATGCAAACAATAGGCCCAACTGTTCAAAGTGCAGCGTGCACTGATTAATGAACCCCTTCCCTGTGCTGGATCACCGTAGAACCAGGTAGGGGCTGCCAGACGAGGTCCTTTACCAGAGTCGAAGCTGGGTGTCGGGAAGCCAGCAGCTGAGGTGGTCACAGCCGGAGCAGAGGCGGGAGGAACTGTAGATGCTGCAGAATCCAGGCGGGTAGACAAGTTCTGTAGATACCTCATGATCTTCTCCTGCTGGTCTCTCAGGTGGATGACTTCCTGATAACTCTGCAGCTGAAGGTGGTTTTGAGCCAGCGGGTTCCATGGCCTGAGCAAACTGTAATGAATGGAAATGGAGGCACAGATGGTGAAGTGCACATTCGTTTATTGAACTTATAGTGGAACCACTGGGCCACTACCCGGAGGGCTCTGAAGGGGCGTCACTAAGTAAGCCCCGCATTCCCATAGTAAGACCCCTCCAACAGGGCCAGAATGGAAGCCCAGGAGACGCAAGGTGCTACCTCCAGTTAGACCCTGGGTACGTGGTAGCTGACTCGGCCAAACTTGCGGGCAGGCAGGTGCTCCAAGTAGCAAAGAACCAGGCAGGTGACAAGAAGCACAAGTGGGTAGCAGGTGTAGTTCCAGGAAGCATGGAAGCAAGGTGGACACACTGAGGAAACAAACAGTGTTAGAGATATGCAGGCAGAGCAAACACAGGCACAGGAAACATTAAAACTAGCAACAGGAAACACTTGTTGCTCAGGCACCTCCCTAAGGGCAGAGGTGCCTGAAGTAGTAAGAGACACTCAGCCATTCGCTGACACATAATTAGGAAATAGCGCGCTGTCTCATTAGGAGACCTGGAGTGCGTGTACGCGCCCTTAGTGGTTTGCTATGAGTTGACCGTGGCATCCAGGCAGCGCGGGTAGACCGGGAACGGGACATCTATCTAGTATTTAGCTATCTCATATCTATCTATCTATCTATCTATCTCTATCAAGCTATCAGTGTCCTCTCCGTGATGAGAAACATGGTCATGAGATAATCAAAAACTGTCAGTAATATTAAGGTAATCTGGCATGTTATAACAACTCTGATTTTGGAAGAAAACTATATAAAGGATTTGGATTGCTTGTATTTCTCCTTTCACTTTTCATTTTTTCCCTTTTAGACAAGGAGGATTTATTTTTGGCAGGCTTAATTGATATGAGCAGAACACTAGTAATTAAAAAATGCACACTCACTGAAGAAAATGTTGGGAGCCAATTATTTTTCTTTTATTTTTCATCTTGGTAATGTAAAGCAATATTTGACTGATAGCTTTTTCAGAAATAAAAAAAATCCTCAAAAATGAATGTTTTTCCAAAACTGACCCTTGATAAAAATAAAACTACCGGTACTTTAATTATTTAATTACAGCAGATAAAAGGAAGCAAGAGATGAAAAATATTCAAGGTGCAAAAGTGATATTAAAAATGCATATTGATGCCATATTAGAATATTAAAATAAAAAATTATAAAATACTGTATATAAAAGTATATAATATACATGTATATATACCAGGATAAAGTGAGGAGTATGGTGCCAGATGGGAGATGTGTTCTTTCCAGCACGTGACTTTCACATTGGTAAATAGCCAATAAGGAGGTCAAGATCTGACCTGGACCTGCTCTGCGATTTCGTTTTTTGGGGCAACTTTGTTGATCCTCGTTCAAACTCACCTGTGGCAAGTAAGAGGTGTGGGCAATATTAAATTCATGAAAATCACACCTGAAACTTGATTAAAAGGGCACTCAATATTTGCATTGTGTGTCTGTGTGAGCCACACTTAGCATGGAGAATAGAAAGAGGAAAAGAGAGCTGTCTGAAGACTTGATAACAAAAATTGTTGAACAATATAAACAATCTCAAAGTTACAAGTCTATCTCCAGAGATCTTGATGTTCCTTTGTCCACAGTGCACAACATAATCAAGAAGATTACAACACATGGCACTGTAGCTAATCTCCCTGGACGTGGATGGCAGAGGAAAATTGATGAAAGGTTGCATCACAGGATAGTCCGGAAAGTGGATAAGCAGCCCCAATCAAGTTCCAAAGAAATTCAAGCTATCCTTTATGCTCAGTGTGCATCAGTGTCAATGTGATCTATCCATTGGCATTTGAATGAAATGCTATGGTAGGAGACCCAGGAGGACCCCATTGCTGACACAATATAAAATATATAGCTAGACTGTAGCTTGCCAAAATTTACGTGAGTAAGTCAAAATCATTCTGGGAAACTAACTTGTGGACAAATGAGCCAAGATTGAGAATTTAGGTAAATCACATCATTCCACTGTTTACCAAAAATGGAAAGAGGCCTACGCAAGAAAGAACACAGTGGTGGATGTTCAAAGGTTTTCTGAGGGTGTTTTGCTGCCTCGGGCACTGAGTGCCTTGACTGTGTCCAAGGCATCATGAAATCTGAAGATTGCAAAGGATTTTGGGTTGCAATGTAGTGCCCAATGTCAGAAATCTGGGTTTGCATCCTAGGTCATGTGTCTTCCAGCAGGACAAAAGACACAAAACATTTTAAGAAGCACCCAGAATTGGATGGAAACAAAGTGCTGGAGAGTCCAGAAGTGGCCATCAATGAGTCCGAATCTAAACACCTGTGGAGAGGTCTTAAAATGTGTGGTTGCCTAGTCTCATTTGGGGATTGCCAGTGCTAGAGATCGGATGCCCAACAGTTAACATTGATGACCTTTGCTGACTATAGACCAGTAATGTTATATGTACATTAGAACCCCTTTTAAATGAAGCTTGGCTGTAATACTTACTCTATGGACAAGAGAGTTGCTGACTGCTGGAAGACAACTCCGCCAATACCCTGTAACGCTGATGGGTGTGGACCCACTGCGCCACAGGCCAGGCTTACCCTGGAGGTGTATAACTAAGAGACTACCGGGTATACACTACATCTTCTGATGGTGAGAATAGGCTGGGCTGCCGGTATACACCAGGTACCACTCCATGGCAGTCCCCGGGAACACAGAAGTTGACAGGAGGGTCAGAGCTGCGAGGAAAAAGTACAGGAGGACAAAGACATGGTCAGGCCAGGCAGTACAGGTTCGATACTACCTGGCGAGGTCAGGAGCAGAGAGGTCAGACAGGATGGGTAAATAAGCTAGGTTATTAACAGGAAGCAGAATATGGTGGAATGCATAAACTAAGTGCTACGTATCAATGACCTGGCAAATAATGGTTGGAGGAGCTGCCTAATATAAAGTGCACTGGCACACGATACACCAAAGAAACTTAATCTCTGCAGGACACAGGAGGGTTAAATTCCTGCCATGCCCGATAAGGCCAAATGGAAGCAACATGCTGTTGCAGCAGTGTAGAGGAGTGCTGCTAGAGGAAAAACTCAAAGAGCTGTCCTGATCCCAGGAGAAGCTGTGTGGTGACTATGGTAAGGCAGCGATGAGGAGGCGGCCAAGTTACCGCATGTAATAATAGATTATTCTCATTAGTAATATTATTGTATTATCACATATATTATCATATATGGGCAGCACGGTGGCGCAGTGGTTAGCACAGCAGCCTTGCAGCGCTGGGGTCCTGGGTTCTAATCCCACCCAGGACAACATCTGCAAAGAGTTTGTATGTTCTCTCCGTGTTTGCGTGGGTTTCCTCCGGGTACTCCGGTTTCCTCCCACATTCCAAAGACATACTGACAGGGATTCTAGATTGTGAGCCCCATTAGGGACAGCGATGATAATGTGTGCAAAACTGTAAAGCGCTGCGGAATATGTTAGCGCTATATAAAAATAAAGATTATTATTATTATTATTTATTATTATCATATATTCATAAACTAAAGCCATATCAACTTTGTGATCCGGCGACACAGTAATATTTAGTTGTAGCACTGTTTAAAAGCAGGAAACAGCATAAAATGATACATTTAATGTATGACATGATAATGTAATAGCTTGGAATTGGAAAAAAAGCATTACTTTTTGATTGATTGAAATGGAATGAACTGTTTTTTTCAAATGGCATTTAGAGCACTATGATACATTTTATCCTTCCTAATGGAGGATTCTGTCTGTGATCCAGTCTGTTATAAATCATACCATAATGAAACTTCTGTTTTCGTTCAGCTATAATTATAATTTGACATATGGTAATGAAACCAATTAATTTTGAGCTTTTTCTACCTGAAGGTTTATATACTATAATGTGTGACAAATCATACTGCTATAAAAGCAAAGGTCATACATACATACATACATACTATATATAATGTCCCTTCTGTGCTCTCCAAACCTGCAGGCAATGGCCATAAAACATAAAAACTAAACTTGTAATTCAAGCAAAAATATTGAACCTATTACAGTAGTAGATTAATGTAAATTTACTCCCAGCCTGGCATATACAGTCATGGCCAAAAGTATTGACACCCCTGTAATTCTGTCAGATAATACTCATTTTCTTCCTGAAAATGATTGCAAACACAAATTATTTGGTATTATTATCCTCATTTAATTTGTCTTAAATGAAAAAACACAAAAGAGAATGAAGCAAAAAGCAAAACATTGATCATTTCACACACAACTCCAAAAATGGGCCAGACAAAAGTATTGGCACCCTCAGCCTAATACTTGGTTGCACAACCTTTAGCCAAAATAACTGCGACCAACCGCTTCCGGTAACCATCAATGAGTTTCTTACAATGCTCTGCTGGAATTTAGACCATTCTTCTTTGGCAAACTGCTCCAGGTCCCTGATATTTGAAGGGTGCCTTCTCCAAACTGCCACCTTTAGATCTCTCCACAGGTGTTCTATGGGATTCAGGCCTGGACTCATTGCTGGCCACCTTCTCCAGTGCTTTCTCTCAAACCATTTTCTAGTGCTTTTTCAAGTGTATTTTGGGTCATTGTCCTGCTTGAAGACCCATGACCTCTGAGGGAGACCCAGCTTTCTCACACTGGGCCCTACATTATGCTGCAAAATTTGTTGGTAGTCTTCAGTCAAGCAGTCCAGTGCCAGAGGCAGCAAAGCAACTCCAAAACATCAGGGAACCTACGCCATGTTTGACTGTAGGGACCGTGATCTTTTATTTGAATTCATCTCCTGTAAACTCTCTATTGATGCCTTTGCCCAAAAAGCTCTACTTTTGTCTCATCTGACCAGAGAACATTCTTCCAAAATGTTTTAGGCTTTTTCAGGTAAGTTTTGGAAAACCCAAGCCTGGCTTTTTTATGTCTCGGGGTAAGAAGTGGGGTCTTCCTGGGTCTCCTACCATACAGTCCCTTTTCATGCAGATGCCGACGAATAGTACGGGTTGACACTGTTGTACCCTCGGACTGCAGGGCAGCTTGAACTTGTTTGGATGTTAGTCGAGGTTCTTTATCCAACATCTGCACAACCTTGCGTTGATATCTCTTGTCAATTTTTCTTTTCCGTTCACATCTAGGGAGGTTAGCCACAGTGCCATGGGCTTTAAACTTCTTGATGACACTGCACACGGTAGACAAAGGAACATTCAGGTCTTTGGAGATGGACTTGTAGCCTTGAGATTGCTCATGCTTCCTCACAATTTGGTTTCTCAAGTCCTCAGACAGTTCCTTGGTCTTCTTTCTTTTCTCCATGCTTAATGTGGCACACGTAACTTTTAATGAATGTAAGTAAAAACTCAGATCCTAATAAGACACATACATAATATATGTCTAATAAGACATACATAAACAAAACAAAAAGTGCTCAAGTGAACCTAAGCTGCAGACACAGCCAGAATCCTCCAGTTTTCTGAGATTTCCCAGCCACTGCGGGGCTCATGCTGTACGGACTTTTATGCATACAGACTTATATGAAGCATTTGGATTGTCCCATGTAGGACCTTGAGGGGGCCCACTGGTACCTCTTCTGACTATAATACTCCCTTGATGATGCTCCCCCATCGGAGTTGAAACGCGTAGGGAGAAGAGAGACATTTAGGGCTACACTGTGGTTGGTGGTTTCCCATAGCAGGGCTCACTTGGGGCCTGTCCTTGTTAGGACAGGAGCTCTTCTAAAGGGTCTACAGGGAAGACAGTGGCGGTGTATCTTTCCCTACCCTTGGCCCTTAGCAGTTTTTGGAACCACCACCCTCATGGATTTTGAGGGATTTTTTCCGTATGTCCGTCTGAATTGGTAAGACTGATCCAATTTTTTATCTTGAGCACTGGTTCACTTGAGCACTTTTTGTTTTGTTTATGTATGTGTCTTATTAGGATCCGAGTTTTTACTTACATTCATTAAAAGTTATGTTTTAATTTAGTGGATATCCTCCATAGCTATTTCTACATTTTTCCCTGAGGATACAGACGAGGCGAGTTTCTGTATAGGCCTTAGCTATTCCTTAATGTGGCACACACAAGGACACAGGACAGTGGTTGAGTCAACTTTAATCCATGTCAACTGGCTGCAAGTGTGATTTAGTTATTGCCAACACCTGTTAGGTGCCACAGATAAGTTACAGGTGCTGTTAATAACACAAATTAGAGGAGATCACATGATTTTTCAAACAGTGCCAATACTTTTGTCCACCCCCTTTTTTATGTTTGGTGTGGAATTATATCCAATTTGGCTTTAGGGCAATTCTTTCTTGTGTTTTTTCATTTAAGACAAATTAAATGAAGATAATAATACCAAATAATTTGTGTTTGCAATCATTTTCAGAAAGAAAATGAGTATTATCTGACAGAATTGCAGGGGTGTCAATACTTTTGGCCATGACTGTACCACATCAATACCTTTGGGTGGTGCTGTGACAAATGGTACCCAAGAGGTCTATGCTGTCCATTTACCTTTTCAGTTTGCAGACCACACATGATGGACCTGTACAGACTATATCCCATCTCCCTGTAATATCACTACTATACCGCTTAATAAACTGGTCCTCTAAACTGATCTATCTCTTACAATTCTCAAATTATGCGCAAGAGCCTAATAATATCCAAATGTACCCAATTATCAAAGTGATGTAAGGAGCTAATCACAGTAGACATGACTTCCCTACTAACATTTGGACGTATACCAACCAAATCATTTTTCCTTCCACTTTAAGTGGCTTACACTATGCTGAAAGAAGAGAAAATAAGAACAGATACTCAAGATGTCATCAATCAAAATATATTTCCCTATCATATGAATACTGGCTTTTTCCTTTGCAATATAACATATGTTCTAATAATTGCTCAAAACATCATAGAAGGACGTCGTGGCAGAAATATTGCTCTGACAAACTACATGGATATAGCAATGTCATTAGTTCTCAAATGGCCCCCATTCATTAAGACCAGAGTTGTCCATGCCAGCCTTGATGAGGGGGATGCGCTGGAGGCAGAGGAGCGGGATTCAATACTCGGCGAGTGAATCAGGAGCATCTGATAATTGGTGTGTGCCTCACCACAAATCAGAGATCGTTCTAAGATTTCTAGCATAAGGTACCACAGATCATCATGAATTAGACAAGCCGTGCATCACGACACCATGACGCTCCAGCTCCACTCAAATTGGGGAAGCTAAGGGTATTGCTTCTTGGGGACCATAGAAAACTACTATTATAAAACATGCCTTGGAGTATGTCAAAAATAGTTTCCTGTTGATACGACATATTTGATTAAAAAAAAACAATTCTGTGTGTATTAATGCATGTAGAGTTGTGTACGTGGGGTCATTAGGATTAAATGGATGAGGAATTACGGACGTAATATGGCCCGAAAAACTGTAAGACAGTTAATGGAATAAAGGCTCTGTTGTTAAAGGGAATCTGCCGGAAAGTTTTTGCTTTGTAATCTGACAACACCAGGAGTGGAACAATCAGAGGAAAAGTATAGTAGAAATATGTCACCACTCCTGTATTTATCACCCACTCCTGGTTTTGGCTCACAAATACTGAGGTAAAATGGTAAAATACTGATCGAATACTCAACGCGTGAATGTGACCTTATAGTGATAAGCTCCTGCTGCTGAAACACTAATTTTATTGAAGCAGCAAAATACAGCCTAGCAAATGACACATCACTGAAATCAGGCTTTCTTAACCAACAGCATGGTGCTCTCAGATTACATAGATAAATCCTGCTGACGGATTCCCTTAACTGGATCTGTCACCATATTTTACTATACAGAATGCATGCGTTAATTTCTACATGTCTTAGACTTGATGAAACTTTAAAAATCTATGTCAGAATGTTGGCATAATTCTGATAATAGGAATAGGTTTATATGAATCTAGCTTAAAGAGTGGAAGATCTCAAGAGTCCAAGTGTACTTAGTTCCACCCAGCCTGACTGACAGCTGCAGCTTGCATTGAACACTATGAGAAGTCAACAGCAGCAGTGGAGGTATAGATACCGAAGAATTGTCAATCAGGCAAGGTGGATGAAGAATGTTAAATTTTCAAAAACGATTAAAAAGCCATTGCAGCATACATTTTAATGGAAAGTACACAAGTCCTATCGGTTCTAGGAGATCTATCTAATACGTATATGTGTCTTTTATTGAGGTACCTGATGAACATTGGAAGCCAGGTGCTACTTAATGCAGAACTAGTCAGTTTCATTAACTACAGTATATGAGCCTACAGAAAGCACAAAAACAGTAAAAATGCTCAAAACCACAAACAAATTGCATTATTTATTATAATTAAGATATATATTTTGTGCTTTTACAGTTTGTAAATGATAGGAGGTAGGACTTGCCACTGAAAATCTGTAATATTTTGAGATTTTTCTACTATATTGTTGTTATTAGTAAGCTTGTGTTGCAATGCTTGCTTAGGGCAGTCCCACACGTCCAGATAATTCCAGTACCGGAAAGAATCGGTACCGGAATTATCCGTGTCCGTGTGCCCCTGCGTTTCTGTGGCACATCAGTGTGGCACACGTGCAGCACACGTGTGCCGCCCGTGTGCCCACTGGGTACCACACGGAGCGTGCAGGAGACAGCGCTAAAGTTTAGCGCTATCCCATGCATCGTGCTGAAACCGCGATTCATATCTTCTGTGCAGCAGCGTTTGCTGCAGAGAAGATATGAATAATCCTTTTTTTTTAAGTTTATCATGTATAAAATAAAGGTCCATGTCCCCACCCCCTGTGCACCCCCCTCCCCCCCTGCTGTTCTGAAAATACTCACCCAGCTCCCTCGTTTGGCTGTCGCTGCTTGCTGTCCTTGCCGCACCTTCTACTGTATGCGGTCACGTGGGGCCACCGATTATAGTCATGAATATGCGGCTCCACCTCCCATAGGGGTGGAGCCGCATATTCATTACTGTAAATGAGCGGCCCCACGTGACCGCATACAGTAGAAGGTGTGGCCAGGACAGGAAGCAGCGACAGCCAACGAGGGAGCTGAGTGAGTATTTTCAGAACAGCGGGGGGGCGCACAGGGGGTCGGAGGGCGGTGGGCACATAGATCTTTATTTTAAACACGATTATTCATATCTTCTCTACAGCAAACGCTGCTGCAGGGAAGATATGAATCGCGGCTTCAGCACCAGTGGGGGGGACAGCGCTTAATGTAGCGCTGTCTCCTGCATGGCACACGGACTGCACACGGACAACATCCATGTGCGGTACGTGTTTTACACGGACCCATTGACTTTAATGGGTCCGTGTAATACATGCGCTCCCACGAACACTGACATGTGTCCGTGTTTGGCACACGGAGACACGGTCCGCAAAAAAATCAATGACATCTGCACAGATGCATTGATTTTTATGTGTCTCCGTGTGTCAGTGGCTCCGGTACGTGAGGAAACTGTCACCTCACGTACCGGAGCCACTGACGTGTGAAACCGGCCTTAGATCATGTAGAGCAGAATACTGATGCCATAAAGATTCACATGAGGTACATAACATTAGTATTAGTGATGGGTTCTTCATCTGACAGCTCAATGAGTACGACAGTCATTCGAGTATCCAGGTACTCGTTTGCCATGCTTGTTTCTCCGCCACGGTTACTTGGGGCCAGATTTTATTCTCTCCTAACATCTCTCATATCTAAAAATAATTTAAGGTCCAGTGTCAGAATACAGATTAGCACATTACAGACATTTTTTAGCATTTGATTGTGTAACAGACTTTGTTTCTGCCGCATACAAGAAAAATTCCTTTCAGAGACTATTCAGATAGACTCTATTCTGTAATAATATCGCTCTTAGCTGTGTAGATAATTTAAAATGTGCCAGGCGTATACTAAGGGACAGGGAAGTGGATGTGCTGCTGATTGTGCATGCAGAGGCTGTGTCTGTAGTCCAGGTGAAACTGGGTCTGCTGGGGGAGCAAAATAAACACATTCATCCACGAGACCTAGCTTCCTGTCCCACTTTTTAGGGATGCGTGGGACATCACTCTTAAAGGCAGAACAGTGCAAGCAGGATGTGGGTTGGGTGGCAAATAATTCTTCCAGTCTTTTCCCCCGCACCACCCTGTCTTCCACACAGTCCAGTCTCGCTAGCAGTAAAAGTATGGACCAGATCATCATCACTCTAATCCTCCTTCCTCCCACTATGCCGGTTCCCAGAACACAAGTAACCCCATACTTGGACACGCCTATGTGCTCTCTATAATTCAATTTATGACTTCTTCTGGCCTGCCACCATACAATTTCAAAAGGAACATGAAGGCAGATCCTAGGCCAAGGATAAGGTGTCCCCCAGTCTTGCACTTTTTTGCAGAAAGTGGGGAAGATAAGAATATAAACATTTGCAACCTTTGCTGTACCAAAATCAGCAGGGTCCTGATCACTACCAGTCTGACCACCACTAGCATGCTCTCAGGCACATGTCATCCTTGCAACCAATAAGGTGGGCCGAACTCCTGCGTCCCCAATCAGTGTTTGCGGGTGACACCATTGCCTCTACCCCTGTGCTATGTGCTTGCAAATCCCTTGTCCAGGACACAGTTGCGGATGCCTCACCTGTCATTGCACATACGCAACCACCACCAGCAACTGCATCCACTTACTTGTCTGAACACAGCTTTCAGCTGTTCCTACCATCGGCCTTGGAACACAAGCAGAAATACGCAGTCACCCATCCACAGGCCCCAGACCCACCCACAGGCCCAAACACTAAACAGCCACATTTCCATACTGCTTGCCAAGGAAATGTTGCCAATTTAGCTTTTGGACACTGAGGCTTTTTGCAACTTCAAGGCAGTGGCCGTCCCTCGGTACTCGCTCCCCAGCTGTCAGTATTTCTCCTGGATAGGTGTCCCCACCTTACACCAGAGCGAGTCCCATAACATAACCCATACACTGACCAACGCAGTTCCTGGGAAGGTCCACCTAACAATCGACACATGGAGTGCTTGTGGTCATGGACATTACATTTCCCTGATAGCACACTCGGTGAACCTGATGGAGGTCAGGACTGAGTCGGACATTGGAATGGCACATGAGCTACCAATTCCTAGAATTGCGGGCCTAAGTTCCATCAAGTTTTCCCCTTCTCCTTCACCATTTCCTGCACCTCCTCCTCATCTTCCATCTCAGAATTATCATCCATATCAGTTGCAAGTTGGAAGCACTGCAGCACTGCCTAGATGACAAATCGCACACTGCGGCAGAGTTGTTGAAAGATCTAACAGACCAGTCAGATCTGTGGCTCTCACTGCTGAACCTACAACCAGGCATGGTCATGTGTGATAATGTCCGTAACCTGGTGACGGCTCTGAAGCTTGGCAACCTTGCACATGTATCATGCCTGGCCCACATGCTCAACTTAGTGGTTCAGCACTTTGTCAAGGTACTCCACGTGTGCACCCATTTCAGTAAATCTGCTACAGCTGCTGCCGGTCTGGCTGTTCTGCAGCAGTGCTTGCAGCTGCTTGTTAAACTGTGGTGACCTCGGTGCGATCCCCACTAGCACCGTGAGAAAGTTGCATGGTGCAGAGGAGAGTTCACTGGTAGAACATGCGACTTTCTCACATTGCTAGCGGGGATCTTACCAAGGTCACCACAGTTCAACCCAGTTGCGGAGGCAGCCTCAGTGACGTCACTGCTAGTCACTGAGGATCTGCTCACAGCAGCTCATTCACCAGTGGTTCTCAGCCTGGACTGTAGCATCTTGGCACCGTCCAGGTTTAAAACTATTTATCCCTAAACATGTATTACGGCATGGCACACAATGACAGACAGCTATGGTATATTGCTTTTTTTAATTTTAGTTTTATTACATGAGAATAAGGGCTTCGGTGGAATTAGGCGATGTTGTAAGAATGGTTTAATTAAGTTTATTAACGTAGTCTGTGTTATGTTTTTCAATTAAAGGACTTTATTCTTGGAGTGCGTGTTTTTATACAAGATACCGAGAAGAGGAGAAGGTAGAAAAAACCTCAACCGTATTCCCTTTTTGATTTAGGAAGGGGTGAGGAACACCTAACCCTTGCTGTGGGACCCCACCGAATGTGGACGCTCTGCAGAACAGTTGGTCACCTTCTCACTCTGGACACCCCACTTCCAGTGATGGCCGTCTAAAATTTGAGTGAGGGCCGCATGATGACTCTGTGGATATGATAGGGGAGGAAAAGGCCAAAAAAACATCAACTGTATTCCATTTTTTATTCTGGAAAGGGTCAGGAAGACCTAACCCTTGTTGAGGGAACAGGTCACACATGGGTTTCCTGGGGAACAGTTGGCCGCCTTTACCCTCTGGACACCCCACTGCATCTGATGGCTTTCTAAAAATTGTTTGAGGGCCGCATGATGACTGTATGGATGTGGAGGAGGAGGGCTGAAAAGAAAAATATGAGCTGTTAACTATTTTTTAGGTGTGATAGAGTGCATGGGAACAGGGCCATATTTAGAGTTTCTGTGCCCTAGGCACTTTTATTGCTGCCTCCCCCATTGGTGAGTATGACACTATCGGCAGTGACTTTGGCAATAATCGCTGAGGTGAAAGTAGCCTTTTGCAGCAGATGCGGCAGTTTTTCCGCATCTGCCGTGTAACGCATCACTTATGGCAATACTGCGTTCGGCCTCATTCATTCCTTATGTGACTTGCGGACATGTGTAGCACTTGCGGTATTGCCGCGATCCGGCAAATGCGGTACTTACAGCAATAGAAAAAAAAACGCTGCTAGCAGTGTTTTTTTGTCTCACCGCAAGTGTAAAACCTCATGTTCCACACATGTCCGCAAGTAGCCATCACTACATGTCCCTGTACCTTGCTAGCTCATCCCTAACCATCCCTCTGACCTAAAACTACATTATAAAGCTTTAGAAAAACAATGTATTACCTGACATATTCCTACGATAATGAGGGCTCCAGGCTACAGCATAGATTGGGACGGGCATTCTCTCTTTGTGCACACCCTCAGTCCCTGCCTCACTGCCTGGGCTGCACTGTGCACAGACATCCCTCCACTGGACCCTGTAATCGCCGCTCCCAGTAGCATACCGGCAGAGGTGTATCTAAGGTTTCTGGCACCCGGGGACAGAATTATTTTTTTCCCTTAACCACCCCCCCCTGCCAAGGACATATGGGATTTTCACACTAAGTCATGTACCCACGAGCTCCTCTCCTTAATGCTCTCAATGTTCAGTGAAAAACAGAGAAGCGGGAAGAGAAGCTCGTTGTCAAAGGACCAGAAGTAAGAAAGTCACATATGAGTGACGTGTCCATGTGACGACTACTGGAACCTGCAGAGCTGAATCCTGACATTGCAGCTTCTGAATTCTCACAACTAATGCGCTGCACACTTTTAGGATTCTCCCTTGCCAGTGGAAGGTCATGTCATCACAAGCATGTGATTTGTTTACTTCTGATCACATTCCGACTAGACGTGCCCGGCCTCACTCAGTTCATTTTCATTGAGTGAGGCCACGCATGTCTAGTCAGCAAGTGACCGCATGTATGTTGTAAGATTGCTCTCACTAAGTGTATTGGGGGACACTCGCTTGGCATGGGATTAACGTAGTGAGGTACGATTTTTGCACACAAAACATTCCATGCGGTTTATTAAAGTGTCATAAACCGGGTTATACACAGTTCATAGAACATTACAAGCACCAACAGTCTGTATAGGTACCTAGCTCCTGCTCCACCTGCTGACTCCTTGTCAGTCCACTCCTCCGGGAAAGCTGCCTCACAGGGATCACCAACTTGCCTGGCGGCATATCTTAGTCAGTCCAGACCCACCGAAGGACGGTAACTTCCCCACATGAACCGCACATGTGGCCTGGACAGGTGCTATTCAGGACTTCAGACCAACACCCCAGGCCACCAGCAAGTCCAAAGTCCCACCATGTGCTATTCAGAACTCCTACTCCCAGGAAATTCCACACAGGTTGTTCAGTGTGCTATTCAGGACTCCTACTCCCAGGAAAATCCAACACACCAGACTCACCAGGTCCAAAGCCCCACTATGTGCTATTCAGGACTCCTAATCCCAGGAAATCCAACACAGATGGTTCAGTGTGCTATTCAGGGATCCGGTCCTACTCACAGGACCTCCCAACACACAGGCTCTCCAGAACCTTCCACTGGAACCACACAGGAACCAAACACAGGGACCATGTGACCCACACCCTGGTCACATTATATACCCTTAACCACTCCCCTGGATGGGAGTGTGGATGTGTGGCTCGTTTGTCCCACCCATCTCACACAACTAGCCTAGTAAGTCTCCCTTACAGCTACACCATACATATACACTCTTGAGGGACTACAGGTCCCAGAACAACAACATTGTATCAGACTTACTACGCAGACTCCCTCTGCGACACAACTCGGCCATTCACAACACAGCCAGTCACTGTTTCACCACGATTATCACAATAAATATAACTCCATGCACATCCCAAATAGCACTCACAGCGCCCCCTAGCTGTCAGAGGGGTCACTGCATCACATACCCCCCCTCTGTTCAAACTTGTGGGGTTGAACACCTGTCATAGACCTGGGGTCTCGAGACAGGTCACGCACGTTACCTTGCCCTACCAGTCGAGAGAACCGTCTCAGTCAGTTTTGAGCATCATACATAATCATTAGATGTGCCTCCATGTACATCCCAAAGAGCACTCACAGCGCCCCCTAGCTGTCACAGGGGTCACTGCATCACAATGTAAATCGCCAGCATGAGAGAATCCTGACAGCGTGCAGTGCGCACTGTGAGAACTCAGAAGTCTGCAGTCACAAAGAATGACTGCAGACTCATTACAAACCTAGACATCCCCTTTAATGCTCCCAACATAAGTAAAAACATGAGAGTTAGTATCACAAATAACATTTACATCCAGGTACCTTATAGATGACATCGCCTCTGCAGCTGTTCTCCTACTTTTCTTCATCTTGTCCAGACCCCATGATGAGTTTTGTCATCCACAGCCGTCTCTGCAGACTTCCATCTTCTCCGTTCTTTTGCAGAAAATCTCCACATGATGCCCTTAAAGATACAAGTGTCATTATAATGCTCCTGAAAAAAAAATTGCCCCTCACTATATTGTCTGCAGAAAGTATGACCCCCACATTGTCCCTCTTATGGTACATGCTCTTCACACTGACCTCTCCTTTCCATACCGGCCCCCTCTTCACACTGTCCTCTCACACTGTGTCTCCCCTATAGGGCCCAGTATTTATACTGTACTCTGTCATCACACTCCCTTTCCTAGGTATATTGTCCCCTCCTGGCTGTGCCCTTACACTGTCCCCCCATGCTACACCCCCACTACTCAGTTTCTATTCTGTGCCCACTCACTTTTCTCCCCCCATACTGTCTCCTCACACTATTCCCCTCCTTACTCATTCTGTCTCCTCTCACATCCCTCCTGTTCACCATACTGTCTCCTCATATATTTCCCCCCCTCACTTTCTATTCTGCTTGCTCACCTGACTCTCCATACTGTGCACATTTTTTCACATCACTACTCATACTGTGTCCACATACATTCCCCTGTTCGCTCCCCATTCTTTCTGCACCCATCCCCCATACTGTTTCCTCAGACATGCCCCCCATTCCCCAGTACTGTTTCTTCATACATGCCCCCCTTTCTCCCATACTGTTTTCTGTATGCCTCCATACTGTTTCCTCATACATGTCTCCTATTCCCCCATACTGCTTCCTCATACATGCCCCCCATTCCTCCATACTGTTTTCTCACACATGCCCCCCATTCCCCCGTACTTTCCTCATACATGCCCCCATTGCTCCATATGGTTTCCTCATACATGCCCCCCATTCCTCCATACTGTTTCTTCATACATGTCCTCCATTCCCTAGTACTGTTTCCTCATATATGCCCTCCGTTCCCCAGTACTGTTTTTTCATACATGCCCACCATTGCCCAATACTGTTTCCTCATACATGCCCCCCATTCTTCCATACTCTTTTCTCATACATGCCCCCCATTCCCCTGTACTGTTTCCTCATACATGCCCCCCATTGCCCAGTACTGTTTCCTCATACATGCCCCCATTCTCCCATACTGTTTTCTCGTACATGCCCCCCATTCCCCTGTACTGTTTCCTCATACATGCCCCCCATTGCCCAGTACTGTTTCCTCATACATGCCCCCATTCTCCCATACTGTTTCCTCATACATGCCCTCGATTCCCCCATATTGTTTCCTCATACATGCCCACCATTGCCCAATACTGTTTCCTCATACATGCCCCCCATTCCCCTGTACTGTTTCCTCATACATGCCCCCCCTTGCCCAGTACTGTTTCCTCATACATGCCCCCATTCTCCTATACTGTTTTCTCGTACATGCCCCCCATTCCCCTGTATTGTTTCCTCATACATGCCCTCGATTCCCCCACATTGTTTCCTCATACATGCCCTCCATTCCCCAGTACTGTTTACTCATACATGCCCCCATTCCTCTGTACTGTTTCCCCACCTCCCCTTTGCTCTTCATTTTGTGTCCTCAAACCTTCCCCACACATTAAATCCCCCATCCCCACTACAAATCTCCCAACACACAATAACCCCATCCCCACTCAAATTCTCCACACACATAATAAATCTCCCCATCCCCACACAATAAATCTCTCCATCCCCACACAATAAATCTTCCCATCTCCATTCAACAAATTCTCCACACACATAATAAATCTCCCCATCCCCACTCCAATTCCCCCGTGCACTTAATCTTCTGTGTCTATTGCTCCACTGGAGCACTTATCACGTGTTGGCCTCTGCAGCGCAAGTGAGCGACATCAGCAGCGTGATCACATGATCTGATCATGCTGCTCACGTCGCTCTGACCCGGCAGTCAGAGCCTCAATTGGACTCACTTCTGAAAGATGCGAGTACAATTGATCCCTGGGCAGGGGTGGACACTGACAGCTTGGGGCCCCTGTGCAAGAATTGTGTCTGGGCCCCCCTCCTTTTATGGCGACAAAGCTATATATATATAGCCACACACGCATACATGTGTATATATTACATACCGTATATGCTCGAGTATAAGCTGTCCCGAGTATAAGCCGAGGCACCTAATTTTGCCACGGAGAACTGGGTAAGCAGATTGACTTAAGTATAAGCCAGGTATGCATTGTCCCCTCATTCCTATCCCGCTATGTCTGGTTCCCCCGTTCTGTCCTCCTCTGTGTGGCTCCCCCTGTTGTATGCATGGCTGCCCTGTCCCATGTTGTATGGATGGCTCAGCTCCCCCAGTCCCATCTTGTGCATGGCTCTGCTCCCCCCCAGTCCCATCTTGTATGCATGGCTCTGTCCCCCCCTGTCCCATCTTGTATGCATGGCTCTGTTCCCCCCAGTCTCATCTTGTATGTATGGCTTTGTTCCTCCCTCCGTCCCATCTTGTATGCATGGCTCTGTTCCCCCCCAGTCCCATCTTGTATGTATGGCTCTGTTCTCCCCCGTCCCATCTTGTATGCATAGTTCTGTTCCCCCCCAGTCCCATCTTGTATGCATGGCTCTGATTGGGGGGGCGGTTGGTTTGGCAGTGAGCCCGGATCAAAATAAAAACCTTGCTCAGGTGCCGCCCCCCGCATCCTGGTGCCCTAAGGACATGCCCTCAAGTGCCTAGTGGCAAATACGGCCCTGCATGGGAATAGGAATACACCAGCTAAAAAGGAACATATAAAGGAACCTGTCTCTTGGTTTGTCCCATATAGGATAAGAACAGTACTTTTTAGTCCTTATATAAAGAATTCTATGATGCTGTATATATGCCCCCAAGCCGTCCTCCAACAAAAGAAAAATACCTTTTATTATACTCACCTGCGAAGTGGTCAGGTCCAATCGGCGTCGCTGGTCTTGGTCCGGCGCTTCCCTTCTTCTTTCAATGCCGTCCTCCTTCTGTGCTTCATGTGGATGACATGTTGTACATCATCAAAGTAGGTGTTCCATGGCATCGCACTCCTGACAAGGGCAGAATAAAGTACTACAGGGCACATGCACCTGGAAAGATTAAAGAGCCCTGCCACATGCGCACTGCAATATTTTATTCAGCCCTAGTCAGGGCAGAGACGTTTCGCTGTGCATGAGCGCGATGTAGTTGAACACTTGTGAGAGAGAGCCAGAGCTGTAGTCATAGCAGTCACGCTTTGTAATTGGTTTCACATGAATTGAGACACAGTCCTTTACAACGTTCAACTGAACTACTTTACTGACTTCAGGACACAGCACATCCAGTTCTGTTTCAGCAATGACATCATGTTTCAAGCAGTAAATGTCTTTCTCTTTCCCTGTTCTCTTCCCTTTGTCACTGAACAAGCTCCCCGGGTCGGACCATATCATACGGCTCCTCAGCGTCCTCCCTGTTTAGCTCTACCCCATTTGAGATTCCCTTGTCCGTTTTGCCCTGGACATGAGGGCATCAGCCCACGAAGCAATACTCCACATGGTGAGCGACATGCCCATCTCTACTGCTGTGTCTACCACGAAGCTCTGGCTTTTTCACTGACTGTCACTGCTACTCCTGCTGTCACTACTGTAGTCTTCCTCCCTAAACCGTCCCCAGGGCTATAGCCCTGCTGGACATTATGGCTCCCTTGCCCCAACTGCCTACAACAAGGAAGTCCCCCTAACTTACCCACAGTGACGCCTCCTAAGTATTAACTGTTAACTATCTACAGTGCTATTTGCTACACTATGACGTACCCCATCTTGTGGCTATAAGTGAGTACTACGCTTTCTCTATTTGAAAGTAAAATACATAACAGCAACAGTTAAACATGACATATGGTACCAGAATGAGTAACAAATGCAAGGACATAATGCTCCCCCTGATGCACTGTGTGGATGACACCTGAACAGCAGAGTGCACACATTCTTACCATTGGCTTACTCCAGACAAATCACCATCCTGCTATGCCTGGCAACCGTGAGACACAGCGTCCCACGTCTCAACAAATGGGAAGTGCGGCATCCTTACATCACTCAAAACGTCCACACATAAGAGAAATCACCATGTGTAGTTGCACCATCCATGTGCGTGAAAGCCCCTCCCCCAGCACGGACGGACTTTCTGAGTAGTCTGGAAACCGGTGAACGATTTCATCCACGGCAGGTATCCCTAACAAATGGAATGAATACTTAGCCTAAGGGATGAAGGAGCGTTTTTTCTCTTTCTTTTTCATTTTGCCTTATATACAAGTCATTATACAGGAAAGAATGTTTTGTAACATTTTTTCCTGTAAAATCCATATTTGCTTGGATTTGTCTGTTTTATTGCCAGTCTGTAAAAGTGATGTAATACTCTGGCAACATTGTTCCCAGCAGTGACCTAGGAGATGCTTCCAGAGGTCTTCCCCATGCTGTTCCCATGCCATTTCAGTGCTGTTTCCATCGATATCAGCAATTTGTAGACCTTCTTGGAAGGGCCGCTGGAAAAATGCTGAAGTTCCCCATTGACTTCATTGTTACTCGACACGAGCACTCGGGCATTACAGAAAGCTTGTTACGAGTAACGAACACCATAGCATTTTGGCGCTCACTCATGACAATAAATTTGCTAGCATACTAATGAAATGTGTAAATTAAAACAAGTACATAGAACTTTGGGTCATCGGCTTCTACCTAATAGTAATGAAAGACCAAAATAAGCGACAGATTGAATGATCTTTCTTGTGTTGTTTTGCCCGAAGTCAGCTTCTCATAGTTTACGGGTAAATGTTGACATGGAATGATGTTTGCAAACATTTTGCCTAACTGTGCTTTTAGTTATAATGAGCTTTTCCGTGCAATGCTCCCCACAATCATTCTAGCAACTAGCTGGCTTTTAATAGCCTGAAAACAGAACTCGCTTTTACTTCGTTCTTTTTATTATCTCATGGACTGACATTTTATGTTTGTTTAGTGCAGGAATAATAGGACCAATAATGAAAGAGATATTATGGAACTTCTGCTAGAGAAAAAAAATCAGCTAACTATACTGTAGCTAAACAGCACTTCACGACAAGATCATGTTCAGCATGCTAGTGCCATTTGAGGACATAATAACACAACACATTTATGGAAATATCTAAATTGCCCTTTTCCAAATCTGATTTGCATCTGCTCCATGTAAATTCATGTCAGTCTGTCAAAAATAAGTGTTTTGTCAGTGTGCTGCGGCACTTACGGCCTTCATGCTCACTTACATGTCAGTTTAAGACAGTCGAGAATTTGCCTTTTGAATGTTTGACAGCAACAGATACTGTCAGTAAACTGTGAAGTCAGACTGTCAGGCCTTAGAGCTAGTCACAAGATACAATCGCTTCTCTAGTGCTTCATTGTGCAGTTTAATAATAGGACATCTTTATTGTTTTTTTTGTTCTCCATGACTTATGGTACATAGCTGTGCTGGATTGCACCATGAGACCCAATGACAAGCCTGTAATGTTTGCTCACCCATGGAATTACTGCACCAGTGGAAAGGTATGTAATGGAAAAATAAACTTTAGTAAATTGGAAATGTTATACTACAGTTGAAACCGGGACGGACTGGGGATCAAATTCAGATCTGGCATTTGAAGGTACACAGGCCCATGTTGTTGTTGCCCCATAGCATCAGATGGCGATATCTATTACTAATATTACCTTGCCTGGAGGAAATCAATATTTACTACTTTCATAATACCAATAATATAGCTATATAAGATTGAATAATAATAATAATACCGCAATAATAATATTGTAATATAACAGACAAATGCCAACAAACCATAACCAAATATTGAAAAACAAAAAAACGGAGTATAAAAGTCCCACAGAACATAGTAGCAATTAAGAAGACTTTTATTGAGACAAAAACATATGTAAATCAATTAATAAAACACTAAGCTGGGTTAAGAAGGAAAGGCTGAGTACATCCTGAGCAAGCTAAATAGGAATGACAGTCATTAAACCATAATGACCTAATGGCGAAGGAAAGCTGAAAACATATATAGGTGCTAAACAGCAGTACCCCATAATAGCTCCTAATCAAGTGGTCATTCATACATGCTTACCCATAAGTAAACGGATGGCTCCCCCAACTTGCCCAGCAGCCCCTTCAAGTTGGGGGAGCCATCCGTTTACTTCACAATTGTCCAATCTATCAATAAAAAAAGAATTAACCTGATCGCTAAATGGCGTAGCGAGAAAAATTTCAAAACGCCAGAATTACATTTTTTGGACGCCGTGACATTGCATTAATGACATCGCAATAATGGGCGATCAAAAGAATGTATCTAAACCAAAATGGTATAATTAAAAACGTCAGCTCGGCATGCAAAAAATAAGCCTTCACCCGACCCCATATCACGAAAAATGGAGGCGCTATGTGTATTGGAAAATGGCGCAATTTGTTTTTTTTAGCACATTTTGGATTTTTTTTTCACCACTTAGATAAAAAATAACCTAGACATGTTTGGTGTCTATGAACTCGCAATGACCTGGAGAATCATAATGTCAGGTCAGTTTTAGCATTCAGTGAACCTAGCAAAAAAGCCAATCAAAAAACAACTGTGGGATTGCACTTTCTTTGCTATTTCACCGCAGTTGGAATTTGTTTCCCGTTTTCTAGTACACGACATGGTAAAACCAATGGTGTCATTCAAAATTAAAACTCGTCCCGCAAAACATAAGCCCCCACATGGCCATATTGATGGAAAAATTAAAAAAGTTATGGCTCTGGGAAGGAAGGGAGCGAAAAATGAAAATGCAAAACCAAAAAAAGCTCCGGTGGTTAAGGGGTTAAGGGTGCAGCAAAAACGTGATTGTACAAGATTTTTGGCCAATGTTTCAGTCCTCAGACCTTGCTCACAGCCTACAAAATACATATATACATACACATACATACACGAAAAAACAGGATACATGCAGATTGTAAAAAAATTATAGAATAAAAAACATTAAAAATAAAACAAAAATAATAAATACTGTGTATGCCAAAGTTTATAAATGCATGAGGGGCATCAATACGAATGCAAATTAATAATAGTTATATATCAGTAAATACATGGAAATAAGCCATAGAGAAAAAGAATAAGTAAAAAATGCAGTAAAAAAATAGAAGAAAGGAAAAGGGAAAAAAAAACGGGAATATGACCTGGAGGTGGGAACAAATAAGATAAGGACTAAAATAAACATGGAAAAGGTGAAGAGAAGAATAATTTATAAGGCGAATAAGGATTAAAGGGAACCTGTCACCCCCAAAATCGAAGGTGAGCTAAGGCCACCGGCATCAGGGGCTTATCTACAGCATTCTGTAATGCTGTAGATAAGCCCCCAATGTATCCTAAAAGATGAGAAAAAGAGGTTAGATTATACTCACCCAGGGGCGGTCCCGCTGCGGTCCGGTCCGGGGCCTCCCATCTTCTTACGATGATGTCCTCTTCTTGTCTTCACGCTGCGGCTCTGGAGCAGGCATAGTTTGTCTGCCTTGTTGAGGGCAGCGCAAAGTACTGCAGTGTGCAGGTGCCGGGAAAGGTCAAAGAGGCCCAGCGCCTGCGCACTGCAGTACTTTGCTCTGCCCTCAACAGGGAAGACAAAGTACGCCTGCGCAGGAGCCGCAGCGTGAAGACCAGAAGAGGACGTCATCTGATGAAGATAGGAGGCGCCGTACCGGGGGTGACAGGTTCCCTTTAAACTAGGTGAGAAAGTCAAGGGAAGGGACTAGTTATAGAAAGTGAGGAAAAAATAGAAAAAAAATAAATAATAATTATATAACAGGAGGGGTAAATAAAAGGTAAGGATGAAAAAAAGAGAATGAAAAATTCAGCAATAAAATGGAGAGCACAGGCTAAAATATGTAATGCAACAAACGATTATGATGGAAAATGAAGGCAAACAGGAGGGAACTAGGAGTGAGGAGAAATGAGGACTACAATGCAATGAATAGAAATACTCTACATGACAGATAACTGGTAAAGGAGCAGGGGAGGAGGCATCACAAGCATTCACCAGGCAGGGGAGACAGATGTCCATCTGCTGCTGCTGATCTTCAGGAGGTGTCAGCAAGCCTGGTTTGAATAAACCGCTGGTGAGGGAGAAGATGACATCATGCTATGATTGCAGACCAGAAGTGTGGCAGAGCGAGTACACCGTGCAGGATGGAAGTGGGGCAGGGGGAGGGGCGGATGTGGGGCAGGGCGGAGGGGCAGAAGTGAAGCACTAAAATAACACACACTGAGAAGAGGCGGATGTAGATAAGATGGAAGTGGGGCAAAAGAATATGAAAAAACAGGTAAACAGGCTTTCAGCACACTACAGTGTGGGTGTCCCGATGACACTGACACTGTTAACAACAAAGCTGACAATGCAGCCCACTACAGGCACAGGCCCTTTCTTGCATTTGCCAGAAGTGCCCGATGCTCAGTCCGGCCCCGAGTTGAAACCAGAAGTTTATACACACTGTATAAAAAGACAAATATGCATGTATTTCTCAATATCTGAGATGAAATCAGAATAAACCTTTCCCGTTTTAGGTCAATTAGAATTACCATAATTATTAATATTTGCCAAATGCCAGAATAATGAGAGAGAGAGAGAATGTTTTAAGGCATTTTATTACTTACTCCAAAGTCAAAGATTTACATACATTTCATTAGTATTTGGTACCAGGGCCCTTAAACTGAATGACTTGGGTCAAACGTTTGGGATATCCTTCCACAAGCTTCTCACAATAGTTGGTCGGATCTTGGGCCTATTCCTCCTGACAAATCTGGTGTAACTGATCCAGGTTTGTAGGTCGCCTTGCTCACAGCTGCCTTTTCAGCTTTGTCCATAAATTTTCAATAGGATTGAGATCAGGGTTTTGTGATGGCCACTCCAAAACATTGACTTTTTTTATGCTTAACACAAAACTGAAAATAAGGATTAAAAAGGAGCACAAGATGGATTTCATCAACCAAGGTATCATTTTATTCAGTATAACGGCAGCGACCTGACACTGTTTGTAGGTTACTATGCACAATCTTGCTGACATATAAGATATCCAACAACAAACATAAATACATGCAGATTAAAACCATTTAAAAAACAAAAGATGGTAATAGATGCAAAACTTAACATGATCCTATAACTGCTACTGATGTATCTTGTGATGCCCTGGCGTCTAATGACCGCTGGCCTCACAGTCTCCGCCTCCTGTCGAAAAGAACATGGAGAGGAGGTCAGAGATCTGCTGCAGTCCGGACTGTGAGGCGAGTGCCGATTGGGCGGTGGTCATCACATGTCACAACATCGCATCACAGCTCCGGGACCACTAAAGCTGACACCACTGGAACGGAGCCAGCAAGGGAGGTGAGTATAGGTTTATTTATTTTATCAGAGCCGAACATTTATTTTAAAAAGGGTTGTCCTAGTAGTGGACAACCCCTTTTACACTACACTAGTTATAATAGAACATAATGACCAGTATAGTTACACCTAAAATAAAATGCATAGAATGAGGAAAACAGTTATAAAATGAAACATAAGGTTGAAATGCAGATATTGACCCAGACCATAGCCAAATCTGTCAGGATAAGCCAAATAGCAGAATATAGGACTCAATGCTGAAACTGTGCAGAGTACAGTGCCTCTGGAAAGTGGTAATACCACTAAAGGCATGACACCTATAGAAGTCAGCATGTGTTAAATGGCAACAGCAGGACGTATATACAGCACATGACATATAGCACATAGCAGTAGAGAGGTATATATAGTACAAGATGTAGTATAGAGCACTGAACCAAAGGTTAAATGCATACAAATAGATATACATATATGGGATCGAAATAAGCAACACTTTTTACTATACTGTCAGTTTTCCGCTGAGTCTATCAGCCTCTTTTTTGGTCGATTCCATATGAGCTTTACTGACTGTTACTATATCTGCTCCAATAGATTATAATACAGTATATTTTGACATTGTCAGCAAATGACCATGATTATGAGATATTAGGTGATTATATGGATATATATATAGTGGGGCAAAAAAGTATTGTCAGTCAGCAATAGTGCAAGTTCCACCACTTAAAAAGATGAGAGGCGTCTGTAATTTACATCATAGGTAGACCTCAACTATGGGAGACAAACTGAGAAAAAAAAAATCCAGAAAATCACATTGTCTCTTTTTTTAACATTTTATTTGCATATTATGGTGGAAAATAAGTATTTGGTCAGAAACGAACAATCAAGATTTCTGGCTCTCACAGACCTGTAACTTCTTCTTTAAGAGTCACCTCTTTCCTCCACTCATTACCTGTAGTAATGGCACCTGTTTAAACTTGTTATCAGTATAAAGAGACACCTGTGCACACCCTCAAACAGTCTGACTCCAAACTCCACTATGGTGAAGACAAAAGAGCTGTCAAAGGACACCAGAAACAAAATTGTAGCCCTGCACCAGGCTGGGAAGACTGAATCTGCAATAGCCAACCAGCTTGGAGTGAAGAAATCAACAGTGGGAGCAATAATTAGAAAATGGAAAACATACAAGACCACTGATAATCTCCCTCGATCTGGGGCTCCACGCAAAATCCCACCCCGTGGGGTCAGAATGATCACAAGAACGGTGAGCAAAAATCCCAGAACCACGCGGGGGGACCTAGTAAATGAACTGCAGAGAGCTGGGACCAATGTAACAAGGCCTACCATAAGTAACACACTACGCCACCATGGACTCAGATCCTGCAGTGCCAGACGTGTCCCACTGCTTAAGCCAGTACATGTCCGGGCCCGTCTGAAGTTTGCTAGAGAGCATTTGGATGATCCAGAGGAGTTTTGGGAGAATGTCCTATGGTCTGATGAAACCAAACTGGAACTGTTTGGTAGAAACACAACTTGTCGTGTTTGGAGGAAAAAGAATACTGAGTTGCATCCATCAAACACCATACCTACTGTAAAGCATGGTGGTGGAAACATCATGCTTTGGGGCTGTTTCTCTGCAAAGGGGCCAGGATGACTGATCCGGGTACATGAAAGAATGAATGGGGCCATGTATCGTGAGATTTTGAGTGCAAACCTCCTTCCATCAGCAAGGGCATTGAAGATGAAACGTGGCTGGGTCTTTCAACATGACAATGATCCAAAGCACACCGCCAGGGCAACGAAGGAGTGGCTTCGTAAGAAGCATTTCAAAGTCCTGGAGTGGCCTAGCCAGTCTCCAGATCTCAACCCTATAGAAAACCTTTGGAGGGAGTTGAAAGTCCGTGTTGCCAAGCGAAAAGCCAAAAACATCACTGCTCTAGAGGAGATCTGCATGGAGGAATGGGCCAACATACCAACAACAGTGTGTGGCAACCTTGTGAAGACTTACAGGAAACGTTTGACCTCTGTCATTGCCAACAAAGGATATATTACAAAGTATTGAGATGAAATTTTGTTTCTGACCAATTACTTATTTTCCACCATAATATGCAAATAAAATGTTAAAAAAACAGACAATGTGATTTTCTGGATTTTTTTTCTCAGTTTGTCTCCCATAGTTGAGGTCTACCTATGATGTAAATTACAGACGCCTCTCATCTTTTTAAGTGGTGGAACTTGCACTATTGCTGACTGACTAAATACTTTTTTGCCCCACTGTATATATATATATCCAGTACAGACCAAAAGTTTGGACACACCTGTATTTTCATGACTATGAAAATTGTACATTCACAC
Organism: Ranitomeya imitator; assembly: GCF_032444005.1. Lineage (NCBI taxonomy): Eukaryota > Metazoa > Chordata > Amphibia > Anura > Dendrobatidae > Ranitomeya > Ranitomeya imitator. Next base: position 509,414,428 of record NC_091282.1, on the reverse strand, counting down.
TGAAGGCATCAAAACTATGAATTAAAACACATGTGGAATTATATACATAACAAAAAAGTGTGAAACAACTGAAATTATGTCTTATATTCTAGCTTCTTCAAAGTAGCCACCTTTTGCTTTGATGACTGCTTTGCACACTCCTGGCATTCTCTTGATGAGCTTCAAGAGGTAGTCACCGGGAATGATTTTCACTTCACAGGGGTGCCCTATCAGTTTTAATAAGTGGGATTTCTTGCCTTATAAATGGGGTTGGGACCATCAATTGTGTTGTGCAGAAGTCTGGTGGATACACAGCTGATAGTCCTACTGAATAGACTGTTAGAATTTGTATTATGGCAAGAAAAAAGCAGCTAAGAAAAGAAAAACGAGTGGCCATCATTACTTTAAGAAAATAAGGTTAGTCAGTCTGAAAAATTGGGCAAACTTTGAAAGTGTGCCCAAGTGCAGTGGCAAAAATCATCAAGCGCTACAAAGAAACTGGCTCACATGAGGACCGCCCCAGGAAAGGAAGACCAAGAGTCACCTCTGCTTCTGAGGATAAGTTTATCTGAGTCACCAGCCTCAGAAATCGCAGGTTAACAGCAGCTCAGATTAGAGACCAAGTCAATGCCACACAGAGTTCTAGCAGCAGACACATCTCTACAACAACTGTTAAGAGAAGACTTTGTGCAGCAGGCCTTCGTGGTAAAATAGCTGCTAGGAACCCACTGCTAAGGACAGGCAACAAGCAGAAGAGACTTGTTTGGGCTAAAGAACACAAGGAATGGACATTAGACCAGTGGAAATCTATGCTTTGGTATGATGAGTCCAAATTTGAGATCTTTGGTTCCAACCACCGTGTCTTTGTGCGACTCAGAAAAGGTGAACGGATGGACTCTACATGCCTGGTTCCCACCGTGAAGCATGGAGGAGGAGGTGTGGGGGTGCTTTGCTGGTAATACTGTTGGGGATTTATTCAAAATTGAAGGCATACTGAACCAGCATGGCTAACACAGCATCTTGCAGTGGCATGCTATTCCATCCGGTTTTGCGATTAGTTGGACCATCATTTTTTTTTTAACTGGACAATGACTCCAAACAGACCTCCAGGCTGTGTAAGGGCTATTTGACCATGAAGGAGAGTGATGGGAAGCTACGCCAGATGACCTGACCTCCACAGTCACTAGACCTGAACCCAATCGAGATGGTTTGGGGTGAGCTGGACCGCAGAGTGAAGGCAAAAGGGCCAAGAAGTGCTAAGCATCTCTGGGAACTCCTTCAATATTGTTGGAAGACCATTCCCGTTGACTACCTCTTGAAGCTCATCAAGAGAATGCCAAGAGTGTGCAAAGCAGTCATCAAAGCAAAAGGTGGCTACTTTGAAGAACCTAGAATATAAGACATAATTTCAGTTGTTTCACACTTTTTTGTTATGTATATAATTCCACATGTGTTAATTCATAGTTTTGATGCCTTTAGTGTAATTGTACAATTTTCATAGTCATGAAAATACAGAAAAATCTTTAAATGAGAAGGTGTGTCCAAAATTTTGGTCTGTACTGTATATCATCTTTAATACTTTATTATAATTATTTTTTCTACATTTCACTTGTTTTATACATAGTACTTCTGATGAAGGTTTTTAGGGTGTAACCTATTTAACTGAGTGAGTTGCTTCTGTATCATAACAAATATGTTCCAGGCATGTAATAATAATGGGGTTATAGGTGCGTGTGGCTTATAAATATCTCCAGTACCTGAACCCCTAAAATTGTCTCTCAAGGAGCAAATACAGTTGGGCAAAAAAGTATTTAGTCAGTCAGCAATAGTGCAAGTTCCACCACTTAAAAAGATGAGAGGAGTCTGTAATTTACATCATAGGTAGACCTCAACTATGGGAGACACACTGAGAAAAAAAAATCCAGAAAATCACATTGTCTGTTATTTTAACAATTTATATGCATATTATGGTGGAAAATAAGTATTTGGTCAGAAACAAAATTTCATCTCAATACTTTGTAATATATCCTATGTTGGCAATGACAGAGGTCAAACGTTTTCTGTAAGTCTTCACAAGGTTGCCACACACTGTTGTTGGTATGTTGGCCCATTCCTCCATGCAGATCTCCTCTAGAGCAGTGATGTTTTTGGCTTTTTGCTTGGCAACACGGACTTTCAACTCCCTCCAAAGGTTTTCTATAGGGTTGAGATCTGGAGACTGGCTAGGCCACTCCAGGACCTTGAAATGCTTCTTACGAAGCCACTCCTTCGTTGCCCTGGCGGTGTGCTTTGGATCATTGTCATGTTGAAAGACCCAGCCACGTTTCATCTTCAATGCCCTTGCTGATGGAAGGAGGTTTGCACTCAAAATCTCACGATACATGGCCCCATTCATTCTTTCATGTACCCGGATCAGTCGTCCTGGCCCCTTTGCAGAGAAACAGCCCCAAAGCATGATGTTTCCACCACCATGCTTTACAGTAGGTATGGTGTTTGATGGATGCAACTCAGTATTCTTTTTCCTCCAAACACGACAAGTTGTGTTTCTACCAAACAGTTCCAGTTTGGTTTCATCTGACCATAGGACATTCTCCCAAAACTCCTCTGGATCATCCAAATGCTCTCTAGCAAACTTCAGACGGGCCCGGACATGTACTGGCTTAAGCAGTGGGACACGTCTGGCACTGCAGGATCTGAGTCCATGGTGGCGTAGTGTGTTACTTATGGTAGGCCTTGTTACATTGGTCCCAGCTCTCTGCAGTTCATTCACTAGGTCCCCCCGCGTGGTTCTGGGATTTTTGCTCTCCGTTCTTGTGATCATTCTGACCCCACGGGGTGGGATTTTGCGTGGAGCCCCAGATCGAGGGAGATTATCAGTGGTCTTGTATGTCTTCCATTTTCTAATTATTGCTCCCACTGTTGATTTCTTCACTCCAAGCTGGTTGGCTATTGCAGATTCAGTCTTCCCAGCCTGGTGCAGGGCTACAATTTTGTTTCTGATGTCCTTTGACAGCTCTTTGGTCTTCACCATAGTGGAGTTTGGAGTCAGACTGTTTGAGGGTGTGCACAGGTGTCTTTTTATACTGATAACAAGTTTAAACAGGTGCCATTACTACAGGTAATGAGTGGAGGAAAGAGGAGACTCTTAAAGAAGAAGTTACAGGTCTGTGAGAGCCAGAAATCTTGATTGTTTGTTTCTGACCAAATACTTATTTTCCACCATAATATGCAAATAAATTGTTAAAAAAACAGACAATGTGATTTTCTGGATTTTTTTTTCTCAGTTTGTCTCCCATAGTTGAGGTCTACCTATGATGTAAATTACAGACGCCTCTCATCTTTTTAAGTGGTGGAACTTGCACTCTTGCTGACTGACTAAATACTTTTTTGCCCCACTGTATTAACAAAGTTTGACAAATGGTAGGAAAAAATTGAATCAATTGTTTAAGAAATTCATCAGAATATAGAACACCTTTTAGGCTACGTGTAGACACGTTGAATTAGTTTGCCGCAAATTTATTTTGAATTTCCCTGCTAAATCGCTAAATTTCTAGTGAATTAAATTTAGACTTTGCTGCAAATGTTATTCTGGAATTGCCACAGGCTACACCCTGTGTGATGTAGACACTGCAATGAAATCTGCCGTAAAAGATTTAAATGCTTCAGATCAGTACCGGACTGTGGTGCTAGGGGCCCACCAGTATCCAACTCCAGGCCCCCACTTTTCAACTACCTTTATGTGCCCGTCTTTAGTAAAGTTTATTGTTTAAGCGTTCATTGGGACTGTGACTCTGTTTATTCTACTTCGGCTGAGGAGAACATGCAGTGCATTACAGGAAGCCCCAGACGTAAAGCACCAGCAGGTATGCCGACTGAGAGTTGTGGAGTGTATGTGAGGGGAGGTCAGGGTGTGCAAGAGACTTTTACCTCAGCCATGATTACCACCCTGTCTGACCCTTACACCCCCTTGAGACTCTGCCCAGTCTCCACCCAGCCCCGCCTCCACTCCTCGAACTGTCCACAGTCCCACCGCCTTCTCTTGGAAAAGCTCCACTTTGCACCTCATCCTCACCAATCACACATTAACAGTTCCCATCACCAGATCACATACATAGCCTACAGCTTTTGTTTTGGCCAAAGGTTTTTTAATCTGCCACCACGACAAGGTAGACTCTTTAGGTCACACCCTGCTCTACTGTAACTTATTAAATATTTTTTTAAAATATTCAATACAATTTAGATATATTTTTATTTATTTTTCAATTTTTAAAATGACCAATAATATCACATACAAGGGACAAATACCACCGCACCATGACCAGATGACATATTACCACCACATAGTGACCAAATACTACAATACTTATCATTATAAAAAAACACATTACTAATATCACCATAAGTGCCATTATACACAGGAGAGCTCTACTTAGTATACAGTGTCCGTCTACCGGTAATATAGTGATCACCGGTGACATTATACACAGGAGCTCTGAATATAGCGTATAGTGTATAGTGTCAGTGTACAGGTAATAGAGTGATCACAGGTGACATTGTACACAAGAGCTCTGTATACAATATACAGTGTATACAGGTGATTCTCACAAAATTAAAATATCATCAAAAAGATAATTTATTTAAGTTCTTCACTAGAATAGCCATAATCATCAACATTAACAGAAATAAACATTTGAAATAGATCACTCTGTTTGTATTGACTCTATATAATATACGAGTTTCACTTTTTGTATTGAAGAACTGAAATAAATTAACTTTTTAAAGATATTCTATTTTTGTGAGAAGCACCTGTAGTGTGTGTGTACATTTAATACACTGTCTCACTAGTGAAAAGCACTGCTTGCAGAGCACATTAGTTAATTTTTTCCCAACTTCTACACTAAGCCAGATGAAGAAAACTAAAACAACATAGTGTTGCTCTGCACAATGATAATACCCCCATTGAAATCAGTATCCTCAAAAAATAAAATACATCACTGCAGTAATAGTATCCCTTAATTAGCCCCTACAGTAATAATGTCCACATTCTGGTTCCCTTATTTCTCATTCCTGGCTCCAGCCATATCTTGTCACCATCCTGGCCCCATATATTCTCCCATTTGTCCCATAATGCTGCCCCATCTGTTCCATGATCCTGCCTCATCTGTCCCATGAACCTGCCCCATCTGTCCCATGATCCTGACACCCGTGTCCCATGATCCTGCCCCTTGTGTCTCAATCGTATCCATCCTGCACCATGTGTCTCTATCCTACCCAATGATCCTGCCCCATCTTGCCCTATGATCTTGCCCCATCTGTCTCCATCCTGCCCCATGTTCCTGCCCCATCTGTATCTCTCCTGCCCCATCTGTCTCTATCCTGCCCATGTTACTTCTCCATCTGTCCCCATCCTGCACCATCTGTCTCCATCCTTCCCCATGTTCCTGCTCCATCTGTCTCCATCCTGCCCCATCTGTCTCAATTTTGCCCCATCTCTCTCCATTCTGGCCCATCTGTCCCATGATCCTGCCTCATCTGTCCCATGATGTCACCTGTCTCCATCTTGCCCCATGATCCTGCACCATGTGTCTTCATCCTGCCCCATCTGTCTCCATCCTTCCCATGATCCTGCACCATGTGTCTCCATCCTGCCCCATCTGTCTCTATCCTGCCCAATGTTTCTGCAATATCTGTCTCCATCCTGTCCCATCTGTCTACATCTGTCTTCATCCTGTTCCATGATCTTGCACCATGTGTCTACATCATTCTCCATCTGTCTCCATCTTGCCCCATCTGTCTCCATACTTCTCCATGTTCCTGCCTCATCTGACTCCTTCCTGCCCCATCTGTATCCATCTTGCCCCATAATTCTGCTCCATCTGTCTCCATCCTGTCCCATCTGTCTCCATCCTGCCCCATGATCCTGCACCATGTGTCTCCATCCTGCCCCATCTGTCGTCATCCAGCCCCATGCTCCTGCTCCATCTGTTTCCATCTGTCTCCATCCTGCCCCATGATCTTGCACCAAGTGTCTCCATCCTGCCCCATCTGTCTTCATCCAACCTCACATTCCTTCTCCAACTGTCTCCATCCTTGTTATGTTTGCTAATGACAGGTGTTATGAAGGCAATCCAGAAACACAGTGTGCTTAGCGATCAGAGCGCACACAGTGATCTGACAAATACCCAAAAATACAAGAACGAGCTCTGAGACGTGGAAACTCTGTAGACTGCACACCTGATCCTATCCTAAACACAACTAAAAGCGGCTGTGGATTGCGCCTAACAACTACCTAGGCAACTCGGCACAGCCTAAGAAACTAGCTAGCCTGAAGATAGAAAAATAGGCCTGACTTGCCCCAGAGAAATTCCCCAAAGGAAAAGGCAGCCCCCCACATATAATGACTGTGAGTAAGATGAAAAGACAAAACGTAGGGATGAAGTAGATTCAGCAAAGTGGGGCCCGATATTCTAGGACAAAGCGAGGACAGTAAAGCGAACTTTGCAGTCTACAAAAAACCCTAAAGCAAAACCACGCAAAGGGGGCAAAAAAAACCCACCGTGCCGAACTAACGGCACGGCGGTACACCCTTTGCGTCTCAGAGCTTCCAGCAAAACAAAAGACAAGCTGGACAGAAAAAAAGCAACAAAAAAACAAAAAGCACTTAGCTATACAGAGCAGCAGGTCACAGGAACAATCAGGAGAAGCTCAGATCCAACACTGAAACATTGACAAGGAGCAAGGATAGCAGCATCAGGCGGAGTTAAGTAATGAAGCAGTTAACGAGCTCACCAGAACACCTGAGGGAGGAAGCTCAGAAGCTGCAGTACCACTTGTGACCACAGGAGTGAATTCAGCCACAGAATTCACAACACATCCTGTCTTATCTGTCTCCATCTGTCTTCATCCTGCCCCATGATCCTGCACCATGTGTCTCCATCCTGCCCCATAATCCTGCACCATGTGTCTCTATCCTGCCTCATCTGTCTCCATCCTTCCCCATGTTCCTGCATCATCTGTCTCCATCCTGCCCAATCTGCCTCCATTGTGCCCAATCCGTATCCATCCTGCCCCATCTGTTTCCATCCTGCCCCATGATACTGCATGATACTGTATGTCTTCATCCTGCCCCATGATCCCACACCATGTGTCTCCTTTCTGCCCTATGTCTCCATCCTGCTCCAAGGTCCTGCCCCATCTGTCTCCATCCCTCCATATCTGACCCTATCCTGCACCATATATCTCCATCCTGCCTCATGTGTCTCCAACTTACCACATTTGTCCCCATCCTGCCCCATCTGTCTCTATCCTTCCTCATCTGCCTCCATCCTGCCCCATGATCCTGCATGTGTCTCCATCCTACTCCATCTGTCTCAATCCTGCCCAATGATACTATATGATGTGTCTCCATCCTGCACCATGATCCTGCATAATGTGCGTCCATTCCTGCCTCATGATACTGAACCATGTGTCTCCATCCTGCTCCATGATCCTGCCCCACCTGTCTCCATCCTGCCCCATGATCCTGCCCTATGCCCCTCTATCCTGCCCCATCTGTCTCCATCCTGTCCCATCTATCTTCATCCTGCCTGATGATCCTGCACCATGTATCTCCATCCTGCCCCATGATCCTGCAACATTTGTTTCCATCCTATCCCATCTGTCTCCATCCAGCCCATTCATCCTGTGCCATGTGTCTCCATCCTGCCCAATTATCCTGCGCCATGTGTCTCCATCCTGCCCCATCTGTCTCCATCCTGCCCCATCTGTCTCCATCCTGCTCCATGATCCTGCCTCATCTGTCTCTATCCTGCCCCTTGATCCTGGACCATGTGTCTCCATCCTACCCCATCTGTCTCCATCTTGCCCCATGATACTGCATCATGTGTCTCCATCCTGACCCATCTGTCTCCATCCTGCCCCATGGTCTGATCCTGCAACCTGTCTCCATCCTGTCCCATGATCCGGCACCATGTGTCTCCATCCTGCCCCATCTCTCTCCATCTTGCCTCATTATCTTACACCATGTGTCTCCATCCTGCCCCATCTGCCCATTCCTACCTCATGATCCTGCACCATGTGTCTCCATCCTGCCCCATCTGTCTCCATCCTACTCCATCAGTCTCCATCCTGCCCCATGATTCTGCACCATGTGTCTCCATCCTGCCCCATCTGTCTCCATCCTGCCCCATGATACGACCCCTTAACCTCTGTCTCCATCCTACCCCATGATCCTCCACCATGTGTCTCCATCCTGCCCCATCTCTCTCTCCATCCTGCCTCATTATCTTGTACCATGTGTCTCAATCCTGTCCCATCTCTCTCTCCATCCTGCCTCATTATCTTGTACCATGTGTCTCCATCCTGCCCCATTTGTCTCCATCCTGCCCCATGATACTGCACCATGTGTCTCCACCCTGCCCCATCTGTCTCCATCCTGCCCCGTGATCCGATCCCACAACTTCTGTCTCCGTCCTGCCCCATGATCTTGCACAATGTGTCTCCATCCTGCCCCATGATCCTGCACCATGTCTCCATCCTTCCCAATTATCCTGCACATGTGTCTCCATCCTGCCCCATCTCTCTCTATACTACCTCATTATCTTGTACAATGTGTCTCCATCCTGCCCCTTGATCCTGCACCATGTGTTTCCATCCTGTCCTATCTGTCTCTATCCTGCCCCATGATCCTACAGCATGTGTCTCCATCCTGCCCCATCTGTGTCCATCATGCCCCATAATCCTGCACCATGTGTCTCCATCCTACCCCATCTGTCTCCATCTTGCCCCATGATACTGCATCATGTGTCTCCATCCTGACCCATCTGTCTCCATCCTGCCCCATGGTCTGATCCCGCAACCTGTCTCCATCCTGTCCCATGATCCGGCACCATGTGTCTCCATCCTGCCCCATCTCTCTCCATCTTGCCTCATTATCTTACACCATGTGTCTCCATCCTGCCCCATCTGCCCTTTCCTACCTCATGATCCTACACCATGTGTCTCCATCCTGCCCCATCTGTCTCCATCCTACTCCATCAGTCTCCATCCTGCCCCATGATTCTGCACCATGTGTCTCCATCCTGCCCCATCTGTCTCCATCCTGCCCCATGATACGACCCCTTAACCTCTGTCTCCATCCTACCCCATGATCCTCCACCATATGTCTCCATCCTGCCCCATGATCCTGCACTATGTGCATCCATCTTTTCCCATGATCCTGCACCATGTGTCTCAATCCTGTCCCATCTCTCTCTCCATCCTGCCTCATTATCTTGTACCATGTGTCTCCATCCTGTCCCATTTGTCTCCATCCTGCCCCATGATACTGCACCATGTGTCTCCACCCTGCCCCATCTGTCTCCATCCTGCCCCGTGATCCGATCACACAACTTCTGTCTCCGTCCTGCCCCATGATCTTGCACAATGTGTCTCCATCCTGCCCCATGATCCTGCACCATGTCTCCATCCTTCCCAATTATCCTGCACATGTGTCTCCATCCTGCCCCATCTCTCTCCATACTGCCTCATTATCTTGTACAATGTGTCTCCATCCTGCCCCTTGATCCTGCACCATGTGTTTCCATCCTGTCCTATCTGTCTCTATCCTGCCCCATGATCCTACACCATGTGTCTCCATCCTGCCCCATCTGTGTCCATCATGCCCCATAATCCTGCACCATGTGTCTCCATCCTACCCCATCTGTCTCCATCTTGCCCCATGATACTGCATCATGTGTCTCCATCCTGACCCATCTGTCTCCATCCTGCCCCATGGTCTGATCCCGCAACCTGTCTCCATCCTGTCCCATGATCCGGCACCATGTGTCTCCATCCTGCCCCATCTCTCTCCATCTTGCCTCATTATCTTACACCATGTGTCTCCATCCTGCCCCATCTGCCCTTTCCTACCTCATGATCCTACACCATGTGTCTCCATCCTGCCCCATCTGTCTCCATCCTACTCCATCAGTCTCCATCCTGCCCCATGATTCTGCACCATGTGTCTCCATCCTGCCCCATCTGTCTCCATCCTGCCCCATGATACGACCCCTTAACCTCTGTCTCCATCCTACCCCATGATCCTCCACCATATGTCTCCATCCTGCCCCATGATCCTGCACTATGTGCATCCATCTTTTCCCATGATCCTGCACCATGTGTCTCAATCCTGTCCCATCTCTCTCTCCATCCTGCCTCATTATCTTGTACCATGTGTCTCCATCCTGCCCCATTTGTCTCCATCCTGCCCCATGATACTGCACCATGTGTCTCCACCCTGCCCCATCTGTCTCCATCCTGCCCCGTGATCCGATCCCACAACTTCTGTCTCCGTCCTGCCCCATGATCTTGCACAATGTGTCTCCATCCTGCCCCATGATCCTGCACCATGTCTCCATCCTTCCCAATTATCCTGCACGTGTCTCCATCCTGCCCCATCTCTCTCCATACTGCCTCATTATCTTGTACAATGTGTCTCCATCCTGCCCCTTGATCCTGCACCATGTGTTTCCATCCTGTCCTATCTGTCTCTATCCTGCCCCATGATCCTACACCATGTGTCTCCATCCTGCCCCATCTGTGTCCATCATGCCCCATAATCCTGCACCATGTGTCTCCATCCTACCCCATCTGTCTCCATTCCTGCCCCATGATACTGCACCATGTGTCTCCATCCTGACCCATCTGTCTCCATCCTGCCCCATGTCTCCATCCTGCCCCATGATCCGATCCAGCAACTTCTGTCTCCATCCTGCCCCATGATCAAGCACCATGTCACATAGTGCAGGATCATGGGGCAGGATGGAGACATATGGTCCATGTGTCTCCATCTTGCAGTCCAAACATACAGTATTGAGGCTTGTCGCTTTCAATAGAAATAAAAAAAACACTTCCTCCTTATCTGGCTGTGGTCTAACGGTGATGTCTTCTCCATCCATTTCAAGTGCGGACTCGCTGGCGAATGACAATGATGTTATGACAATGACATGCGGACATGCGTGCTGAGGTCAGCTGCCAGCCTCCGATTAGCTGGCAGCTTTTAACTATTGCCATGCGGACCCCCACGGCAATAGATTTTAACTGAAACTGCGTCTCGAACACAGGGTAAGTTACTGCATCAGCAGAATCCTGCCTCTGGGGCCTGGTGAGCAGAAGAGATCCCCATACACCAGCCAGGGCAGGGATGCCCTGATGGCGGTGCTGTGTGCAGGTAATCCTTGGTTATGTTCACACAAAGTTTATTATGAGGATTTGAAGCAGAATTGCTTCATGAGGCTGGAGTCAGAAGAAGACCGGCTTAAACACTAAATGTCAAATACAATGGTATATTAAAACATCATTTTTATTCAGGATATGATAACAAGAGTAATAATAAACAAAAAATTTATGAAATCTAGTGGCCAAAATGTGGTCACTCATCTAGAGATAATGAGGGGGTGTAGATTCTCCCTACTCAAAGCCTAAATAACCCTGCCTAACTGAGGAGGTTGGCACCCTTCACCTGTGCAGTGGCATCCTCACTTGTATGTCGACTAACCCTGTCTGATACTGTAGGGCCCTAACAAGGAAGATAGGGTAGAAACCAAAAATTATCCAACAATAATCCCCTATAGTGGAAAAAAACAGTGCCACCCCAGGGTTTAACTCACCCCCCAAGCTAGCATTTTAAAAAATCGGTCTGATGTTGATCCAGAAAAGTAGGAGTGTCATGCGAGTACAATGCGATTTTTCCCACCTAGCATCCTAGCTTTTACATAGATTAATTATCTATGTGATTTAAAGATAGTTTTCTATTAAAATATTTTTCAATACATACTGTATATAGATAGATACTGTAGATAGATACCTGTGAATGACATATATAATTAATACAGTGCAAGTGTAGCTTACCGTTTATGTATTTATTAAATCAATAAATTACAGAAAAAAGTGGGATCCCCCAAATTTTAACAACCAGAAGAAGGAAAGCTAACAGATGGGGGCAGATGTTTCTAACCTGGGAAGAGGGGTAGTATATATGGATCTTCCCAGGCTGTTAATATCCGCTCACAGTTGTATACTTAGCTTTTACTGGTTATAAAAATGACCCCCAAAAATGGCATGGCCCCTCCTTATAATCAATAAACAGCAAAGGCTAGGCAGACTGCTGCAGGCTGACATTAACAGTCTGAGAACGTGTTTCTCCATTACTAACCTCTGGGCTTGATGTCACCTGACAATGCAAAGGTGACATCAACCCCCAACTATCTCCTACCCTTGTGCATACAACAAAGGAAAACACCAGCGCTACCAATAGAAAAGATACCCTTTGCTGCTGGTATCAAAACAGCCAGATGCCAGGGCTGTCAATGAAAGTAAACAATATTAGTAAAACAGGATGATACCGCGCTAAAGGGAAATGTCTGTGCTGAGGAATCTATATACCAATAGGTGGAGTATACAAAAGTTGCCCCTATTAATAAACTCGCGGCTGAGTCCCTGCTACATGTGATGGGAAAAAAGTGGAAGGATAAGTGCACTTTAGCGCGGTATCATCCTGTTTTACTAATATCTCCTACCCTTGCCTACAGGGCAAGTAGGATGAGCTATACTAAGGGCCAGCATATAGTGACCTTTGGTGCGATGTTTGAAATCTGCAGCATGTCAATTTCTCTTACGGTAAATACCGTAAGTGTATTATTCATTGGATTTTCCCCTTAGGCACCTTTCACATTTGGTCAGTATTTTACATATGTAAAGCCAAAATAAAGAGTAGAACAATCAGAGGAAAAGAATACTAAAAACACGTCACCACTTCTGCATTTTTCACCCACTCCTGGCCTTGGTTTACAAATCCCGATGTAAAATACTGACCAAATACTGATAGTGTGAATTCTGACCTTAGTCTCGAATAAGATGAGGAAAATTGTAAACACAGCTGAAGCAGAATAAAATGCATATGGTTTTTGTTTCCCGAAGAAGAAGTGGACTACACTTTGAAACGAGTAGAAAAATTAAAAAAACTTTTTTTTTACATTATCTCCGGCATTTGATATTTCCTAATCACCTGGCAGCACGGATACAGAAAACAAAATTTCCATTTTTAAATAAAAATGCATGACATTCACACGTGACTTTATAACTAATGATTTATCAAAGCTAAGTAACAGGAAGTTTCCAAAAAAGCAGTTTTATTTAAAACATGACAAACCATAAGGTGACAAAGTCCGGGCTTAGACTTGCGTATGCAATGCGAGAAACTCGCGCAAGTCTCTCACATCAATACCCAGCACTGCCGCAGGGACTTGGGACTGGAGTGTGCGGCGGCATGTATCTCTATGCAGCCGTACACTCCGGACCCGAGTGCCAGCGGCAATGCCGAATATTGATGCAAGAGACTCGCGCAAGTTTCTTGCATTGCACACGCAAGTCTGACCCCAGCCAAAAATGGCAGCTGCAAAAACACAATAAAATTGCATACAACACAATGCACTCATAAGGAAATGTAATAATGCAATTGACTTAATTTAGCTAATACCCGCAGAAATGCTGCAGAAAATGTGCAACATCAAAAACTCACCAAATTCTCATTGTGGGAACTAAACCTAAGGCATTACTATACCAATTAGCTAATTAAGGTTTTTTTGCTTTTTTCATGCATTTTTCCAATTTAAAAAGTAAAGTTTTAAACAAAACTACTTTGCTCTGGAAGTATCCTTTTTGCTCAGCAACCTAGTTTTGATCGATCTTTATCGAAAAAGTTTTCTTCCGACTTCCACTTTGTAAACACAATAAAAAGGCAAGCACGTTTTTTACCTGCAGATTTTTCACATGTCATACAAGTATATGGGGAAAAGCTGTAATTAAATCACCCCTCAATTCAGTTTTCACATAGTGGACATGAAATTTACATAAATCCCATGTACTTTGCTAGAACTGTAAGACAAAGAAAGCAAAAGCAATCAGCTGGAATATACACTGTTAAAAAAATGGGAACACTAAAATCCCACATCCTAGATATCACTGAATGAAATATTCCAGTTGTAAATCTTTAATCATTACATAGTGGAATGTGTTGAGAACAATAAAACCGAAAAATTATGAATGTAAATCACAACTAATATCCCATGGAGGTCTGGAGTTGGAATGATGCTCAAAATCAAAGTGAAAAACGAACTTACAGGCTGATCCAACTTCTGTGGAAACGCCTCAAGACAAGGAAATGATGCTCAGTTGTGTGTGTGGCCTTCCTACAATGCCTGGGCATGCTCCTGATGAGGCGGCGGATGGTCTCCTGAGGGATCACCTCCCAGACCTGGACTAAAGGATCAGACAACTCCTGGTCAGTCTGTGGTGCAACGTGACCGTGGATGGTGCGAGGCATGATGTCCTAAATGTGTTCAATCGGATTCAGGTCTGAGGAATGGGTGGGCCAGTCCATAGCTTCAATGCCTTCATCTTGCAGGAACTACTGACATACTCCAGCTACATGAGATCTGGCATTGTCCTGCATTAGGAGGAACCCAAGGCCAACCGCACCAGCATGTGGTCTCACAAGGGGTCTGAGGATGTCATCTCGGTACCTAATGGCAGTCAGGCTACCTCTGGTGAGCATATGGAGGGCTGTGTGGCCCTCAAAAGAAATGCCACTCCACACCATTACTGACCCACTGCCAAACAGACCATCCTGAAGGATGTTGCAGGCAGCATCTCCACGGCATCTTCAGAATCTGTCACGTCTGTTACATGTGTTCAGTGTGTACCTGCTTTCATCTGTGAAGAGCACAGGGCGCCAGTGGCGAATTTGCCAATCCTGGTGTTCTGTGGCAAATGCCAAGCATCCTGCACAGTGTTGGGCTGTGAGCACAACCCACATCTGTGGACATCAGGCACTGTTAGGGCTGGTGGAATGCACCAAATAATTATAAAGATGGAATAAGATGCGTTCGCATCCCGGGGTCCACTGTGCAGGGATGATACCTGCTGCTAGGTAATGGCGGACAGTAAATGGCGGTATAATGAAAACACACACGGGTTAGCTACATCGGGTATGAATTAAGCGAATCCTGTTGCATCACAGGACCGCAATACCGCAGAGGAAACGCAAGTATTGAGAAACAGAACTCTGCCCCAAGACGCGGGGCTAGAGTCACTCTAGACCTCTTACGTTCGGCACCGGAACTGCAGTGCCAGGGAAAACACAAAACAGATTTAGCACACTAGGTGCGCTCAGCGCCACTCTGGTGGACACCACTAACTGCCCAAGTAGGGACAGATAAGCGCACTGGTTGCGCACGGTGCTGCACTGGCTAACGCTGCAGATAGACGCTACAGAATGTGCCTGGTGCTGGATGGCACTAACTGGCGCTAGATAGCTCCAACATTTGCGAGTATTCATCAACATTAGGGATGGGTATGATTTGGAGCTTTCAGCAGAACAGGCATACATCCACACACACACACACAATAACAGATTTATACTAGTGCATGGCTGTGCGGCCATGCAAACCTTTTATAGCGGAAGTACTCCAGGACCTTCCTAGTGGTCCAATAAGAGCTGCTACAGGACCTGAGCATATCACTCCCGACCAATGAGAGGTCGTCCCTTGGGCATGCTCAGAAGAATAAAAGCAGGACTGAGTCCCAGGAGCGCCTGCTCGCCGCTGATCAGTACTGGTTATGATGTTTTAGCCTGACGCTGGGACCGACATCTCTGCTGAGCAGGCTCCACTGCGGCTGGAGAATTGAAAACCGCAGCGGACATGGTTCAAGATTCCCTCTGTGCAGCGGCGGGAACTTGACACCTAACATTACCCTGGCTCCTAGGGCCCACCTCCTTGGGCCTCGCTACGCTTGAAGGCAGCAATGAGCTGCGGAGCCCAAATGTGCTCAACAGGCTCCCAGGACCTGTCCTCTGTGCCATAACTCTTCCAATCCAACAAATAGAATTTTTTGCCTCGTATCACCTTACACCCCATAATAGCATTCACCTCGTAATTGTCCGAGGACGAACCCGATGTCCAGGCAGATGACTCAGAAAACCCGGACAAGTGGAGGGAGACATGAAAGGTGTCGGTGATACCCAGGCATGGAGGAAGAGCCAGACAGTAGACCACAGGGTTAACCTGTTCCAGAACCTTGATGCGCAAACTTAGTGGACTCAACTCGCAGCCTGATATTACGGGCTGAGAGCCACGCTAAGTTCCCAGGAGCAAAGGTCGGAGCAGGGCGCCAATGTGCGGAGACCCTCATTCACTCCTTGGAGGCCAGGATGGCATCCTGTGTGCGGTCCCAAATGTCGCGTGCCTCCACAGCCCAGTCTGCCACCCTGGAGTCGGTGGAAGACACGGGCATGGGCACAGGAATCCGCGGATGCTGGCCGTAGTTAAGGAGGAATGGGGTCTGCCCAGTGGAGTCGGCTATGGCGTTATTCAGCACGAACTCCGCCCACGGTTCCAAGGTTGCCCAGTCATCCTACCTGGCTGAAACAAAATGTCGCAGGTATGTGACCAGGGTCTGGTTGGCCCTCTCTACCAACCCATTCGCCTCTGGATGGTATGCTGAAGAGAGATTCAGCTCGATGCTGAGAAGACAACAAAGCTTTCTCCAGAACCGAGATGCAAACTGGGGACCACGGTCACTGACAATTTTGTCTGGCATACAGCGAAGGCGGAAAACGTGTTTAATAAACAATGCCACCAAGGCCCTGCAGATGGTAGCCGTGGAAGAGGCACCAAGTGCAAAATTTTGGAAAAATGGTCGGTGACTACCCAAATAATGGTGCAGCTACGGGACTTGGGTAAGCCCACCACGAAGTCCATCCCGACCATTTCCTAGGGCCTGTCCGCCACTGGCAGGGGGTAAAGTAGGTCAGCATGCCGTTGTCGAGGTGACTTATTCTTGGCGCAGGAGACACATGTCCAAATATAGTCTCTGACGTCACGGGCCATATGCGGCCACCAGTACGTCCTCACCAGAAGTTCAGATGTCCTCCTGGTCCCAAAATGTCCACCCACACTGGAAGAGTGAGCCCAAGAAAGAACCTCGGGTAGCAAATTGGATGGCACAAAAGTCTTGCCCGGGGCACAGACTCTAGCGAAACCAGGGCCACGGTCCTCAGACTCTCGGAAGGGACAATTAGCCTAGGCTCTTCCTCCTTCTCCGATGACACTAAGGAGCGGGAGAGAGCGTCGACACGAGTGTTCTCCCCAGAGAGAAAATGGAGGGTGAAGTGGAACCGGGAGAAGAACAGGGACCATCTGGCCTGGCAAGAGTTTAGCCGCTGGGCGGTTTGTAAATATACCAAATTTTTGTGGTGGGTGAATACTTGGAAGGGATAGCAAACCCCCTCCAGGAGGTGTCACCACTCCGAAAAGACCAACTTCATGGCTAGCAACTCCCTGTCCCCGATGGCATAATTCCTCTCTGCCAGTGAGAAGGTCTTGGAGAAGAAGAAGCAAGGATGCTTTCGACCTTGAGCATCCTTCTGGAAGAGGACTGCTCCAGCACCGACAGAAGAGGCATCCACCTCCATGATAAATAGTTTATCAACATCAGGGTGAAGTAAAACGGGAACACTAGCAAAGTGTGACTTAATTGAGACAAAGACATTGGAGACATCCTCCGACCACAATTTGGGATTTGCTCCCTTCTTGGTGAGGGCAACCAAGGGAGCTACCAAAGTTGAGAAGTGGGGAATGAACTGGCGATAATTAATGAACCCCATTAAGCGCTGCACTGCTTTAAGAGAATGGGTATCCTGCCAGTCCATCACAGCCTGTAGCTTGGCAGGATCCATGGCCAATCCCCTGGTGGGCGGAGATGATATAGCCCAGGAAAGGCAAGGACTCCTTCTCAAACAGATACTTCTCCAATTTGGCATAGAGGGAGTTTGCCCGTAGGAGGTCGAAGACTTTGCAAACATCTCTCTGGTGGGAGTCTATATATGGAGAGTAGATGAGATTGTCATCCAGATAGACTATGACAGAGGTGGTGTTAATATCCCGGAAGATATCATTCACAAAGTCTTGGAAAACGGCAGGAGTGTTACAGAGCCCGAAGGGCATCACCAGGTATTCATAATGCCCATCCCTCGTGTTAAATGCCGTCTTCCATTCATCCCCCTCACGGATGCGAATCAGGTTGTAAGCAACCCTGGAAGATCAAGCTTAGTAAATACCCTCGCTCCCCGCAACCTATCAAATAGCTCAGATATCTGAGGCAGAGGGTATTTGTTCTTAACTGTGATTGCGTTAAGACCCCTGTAATCCATGCATGATCGTAGTTCTCCGTTCTTCTTCTGTATGAAGAAGAAACCCGCCCCTGCAGGTGACACTGACTTGCTAATGAATCCTCTTGCCAGATTCTCCTGGATGTATTGGGTGATCGCCTCCGTCTCCGGGAGAGATAGGGGATAGACTCAACCCCGGGGAGGCTCTGCACCAGGCAAGAGGTCAATAGGACAGTCATAGGGGCGGTGGGGCGGAAGGGTCTCCACAGCCCTCTTGGAGAACACATCCTCATAAGGCCAATAGTGCTTGGGGAGAAAGGAAAGATCTGCGGGTACTTCAGTAGTAGCAACCTGAACGCACTCCCTCAGACATCTACCCTCACAAGATTCACTCCATCCCAGAATTCTCCCTGAGGTCCACTCTATATGAGGAGAGTGGTAGCGTAGCCATGGTATTCCTAAGAGGACCTCATCAATTCCCTCAGGAATGACTAGAATGGAGATAATCTCCTGATGGGATGGAGACATGGATATAGTAAATGGGATGGTCTGGTGTGTTATTTGTGAGGGCAGAGTCGACCCATTCACCACTCGTACAGTCACCGGCTAGGCGAGCATCACCAGGGGTATAGCATGGTGTTGGGCGAAGGCAGAGGACATAAAATTCCCCTCCGCCACAGCATCTACACAAAGCTCGACTGTAAGAGTGGATGTGCCTAGGTTGATTGTCCCTTTGAAGGACAGTTTGGAGGAAAACGTCGCCGGGTCTAGTGTACCTCCTCCTACAACCACTAGACACTGACGTTTTCCCGACCGCTGGGAACATCTGGAGGCAAGATGTCCTGACTGCTGGCAGACATGACAGACCTTGAGTGCACAAGCGGTCTGGGACTTAGATCCTGCTGGTGACACCTCCATGGCCTCATGTGGCTTGGACCGGAGATTCCAGAGGTTTGGCGAAGGTGGGAGCCAGCCGAAACCTCTGCCTACACTGGGCTCGCTCCAGCCTTTGCTCGTTAAAATGAAGGTCAATGCGAATTGATACTGCTATTAGCTTCTCCAGTGTGGTGGGAATCTCTCTGGTGGCCAAAGCCTCCTTCACATGGTCAGCCAGCCCCCTCCAAAATACAGGGAATAGGGCTTTATCCGACCACTGTGGCTCTGATGCTAAAGTCCGGAAGTGGACGGCGAAATGGCTAACCATGGACGAGTCCTGTGTCAATGCCAGCAGTTGGAGCGCCATATCATGGGTGACTCGTGGTCCTAAAAAGAGCTGTTTCAGAGTGCTCAGAAACCGCGGAGCACTCTCCACCACATGATCGTCGCGTTCCCACAGCGGCGTAGCCCACTCCAACGCCCTGTCCGACAGGAGGGATATAATAAATACCACCTTTGCCTGCTCTGTGGAAAAATGTGCAGCCAGGAGTTCGAGGTGTATTGGGCACTGGCTCACGAATCCCCTACACAGCTTACTGTCGCCATTAAACTTATCTGGCAACGGGAGGCGGGATAAGGTCGGAACAGGGGGGGCAGTGGACAAACTAGCTGCAGCCATGCTAGCAGCCTCAACAGCTACTGAGGTAACATCCACAGCTGAGGTTGTGCACTCGAGAGCAGCCAACCTGCCCTCCAGCTGCTGGATGTACCGCTGCAGTCACTGTTCGTCCGCAATTAGTAGCCAGACCCTGGCACTAGTAGGGCTGGCGGAATGCACCAAATAATTACAAAGATGAAATAAGGTGAATTCGCAGCCCGGGGTCCACCGTGCAGGGATGATACCTGCTGCTAGGTAATGGCGGACAGTAAATGGTGTTAAAAGAAAGCACACATGGGTTAGCTACACCCGGTATGAATGAAGCAAACCCTGTTGCGTCACAGGACCGCAATACCGCAGAGGAAATGCAAGTATTAAGTCACAGAACTCTGCCCCAAGACACAGGGTTGGAGTCCCTCTAGACCACTTGCGTTCGGCATCGGAACTGCGGTGCCAGGGAAAACACAAAACAGATGTAGCGCACTGTTTGCGTGCAGCGCCGCTCTGGCGAACACCACTAACCACCCAAGTGGGGACAGGTAAGTCCACTCCGGCCGAAACGTTGTACCTCTTTTATGGCAGAATAAAGACCGTTTTGGATATGATTCACCTGGTATGGATGCTGCTCTTTCTTTTTCTTTTATGACTTTTGGTCCGATTGGATCCTTGGACTTTGGAGCGTGCATCCTTTATCTGAGTGCTGGTGGTTGACTTTTTGCACATTAATGTAAAAGTATGAGGCAGTGACGCACGCTGAGCGGACTACAACCAGATGCGGCTGCAGAACAGACTACAGTGTGAGCTGCACTCACACACAGTGACCTCGCAGGCCACTGTGAATGGTGCTGCAAGGCTGCAGAAAAGCTCCTCTATCTACTCATATATAGTGTTTGCACACTATCTAGCTGGATACGGATGGAAACACACTAATAGGAGAAATCAGGAAAAATGTGCAGCAGCACAAGTGCAAAAAAAGGACAATGTAACAGTATGAGGCAGCGACGCATGCTGAGGGAACTACAACCAGATGTGGCTGCAGAACACGCTGCAACGTGAGCTGCACTCACACACACAGAGACCTTGCAGACAGCCGTGAACAGCGCTGCAAGGCAAAAAAAGCTTGTCACACAGCGGTTGCTGCAGTAGCCTGGGTAAAGCACAATTAAGCAAATCGCTATCTCAAACTGTCCCTCAGTCAGAACAGCAGCGTCCTGTCCCTAACTGAATTCACAGCAGAGTGAACCCAAAATGGCGGTGGCTTTTATAGTGCATCATGACATAATTTCAGCAGCCAATCACAGCCATGCCATTAGTTACATGCCTAACATGCATATCAGGATGTGCCCACACTTCTTAGGATTCCTCATTGGCTGAATTAAATCAAACTGGCTCATAGCATTATTGGAACCTCCAATACCAGTATTCGATATTGCAAAAGTATCGGAACTCAGTATCGGAACTCCGATACCGCGAATATTGGCCAAAACCTGATATTTGCAGTATCGGAATGCTCAACACTAGTTACGATGGCTGGGAATGGAAGGACAGCAGTAACCAGATAACCAGCCACACAGTATCAGTTTGAGCCAGATGCTGGGACCGACATCTCTGCTGAGTAGGCTCCACTGTGGCTGGAGGAGAATGGGAGACCGCAGCGTGCTTGATTCGAGATTCCCCCTGTGCAGCGAAGGGAACTCGACACCTAACAGGCACTCAGACCATCCTCATGGAGTTGGTTTCTAACCATTTGTGCAAACACATGCACATTTGTGGCCTGCAGTATGTCATTTTGCAGTGCTCCTCCTGTTCCTCCTTGCAGAAAGGCTGAGGTAGCGGTCCTGCTGCTGCATTGTTGCCCTCCTACAGCCCCCTCCACATCTCCTAGTGTACTGAACAGTCTCCTGGTGGCGCCTCCAGCCTCTGGACACTATGCTGGCAGACACAGCAAACCTTCTTGCCACAGCTCGCATTTATGTGCCATCCTGGATGACCTGCACTACCTGAGCCACTTGTGTGGGTTGTAGAGTCCGTCTCATGCTACCACGAGTGTGAAAGCACAACCAACATTCAAAAGTGTCCAAAACATCAGCCAGAATGCATTGGTACTGAGATGCGGTCTGTGGTCCCCACCAGCAGAACTACTCCTTTATTGAGTGTGTCTTGGTAACTGCCAATAATTTCCGTCTGTTGTCTATTACATTTGCACAACAGCATGTGAAATTGATTGTCAAACAGTGTTGCTTCCTAACAGTTTGATTAGCAGGAGTTTGATTTACTTGGCGTTATATTCTGCTGTTTAAGTGTTCCCTTTATTTTTTTGAGCAGTGTAAGTTGGTATGCATTCAACGTGTAGGCGCATATTCACACTGGCCACTAAACAGACAAAACCCAAGACAAAGACAAAGTGAGCAAATACCCTGCAGTAAATAAATAAACAGCAATAATGCATGAAAATAATATACGGTGCTTAGTTAACATATTTTTTATCAAAAAAGGTAAAAGACATGTACCACGTCATGGTGACCCTATTCATGAAGGTCAAAACCTCTAGTAATAATACCTTGCCATGTGTCTAGTGACAAATGTGTGAATAAGGGGCGAGCTTAATGTTAATAAATGAGAAAATGAGGGGATTTGTCTGGGAGTGTTTTGTTCAGTTGAAGAGCTTTTTCCAGAGTGTGTCTTTATTAATTTTCACTATGGGGTTAGTAATAGGAGTGTCTTATAGATGCCTCTGTATTACTAACACCTGATCCTGATGCCAGCTGACATTACAAAGCTTACATCAACCTCAAAACTATTACCCCATGTGCCAACACACCAGAGCAAAAGTGAAGAGCTGAGGCTAAGCTCTAGAACTGGCGCATGTCATGCATGAGCTATTTCTGGGGCAGCTAAAGGCTGTTGTTTTTTGTCTGGGAGAGGGCCAATATGCACGGCTCTTTCCCAGTCTATTAATATTTTTGATAAATTAGCCAAGGTAAAGCAGACAGCTGAGGGTTGCAGCTGTACAGCTGTCTACTTTATCTTGGCTGGCTAATAAAAATAAAGGGAATCCCATGTGTTTTTTAGTTATTATTATTTTTAATAAATAATTAATAAAAAAGGTGTGTAAACTCGAATTTTCCTGCTATAAAATGGCTGTAAAATTGAGGTAGTAAGGGGTAGGGGACTGGAAAAGGAAGAACAATGGAGGCAAGAGCAGAACAATTGCTCTGCAAATAAATGGGGATAGAGAAATTACTTAAAATAACAGACTAAAAAAAATAAATAAACAAAAGCAAAACAAATAGAACCATGAGGCAGAGGTCCAATTGGAGAAAGGAGTGGAGGTGGACATAGTGGTGTAGGTGGAAGAGGGGGAGGGGGACAACACTGTTTTATGTATTTTTTGTTTTGTTTAAATTTGGGAATGCAACAAAGTTAAACAAATGCAAAATAGAGTCTAACCATGGCTGGGTGCGGCTGGTATACTTGTCTCGTCAGCCAAAGATATGGACAAGTCCTGTATGATCCACGCCTGATTCATTTTTATGAATGTTAGCTTTCCTATATTGGCTGTCAAGAGGCAGGTGCCCCTGTCTCTGATCACTCCACCAGTGGTGCTAAAAACACACTTTGAGAGTACTCTTGCTGAAGAGCAGGCCAGAACCTCCAAGGCATACAGGGCAAGCTCTGGCCATGTATCCAATTTGGGCACCCAAGAGTTATATGGGGCAGACCCATGTTAGTATATGGATATGTGTGAACATGTTCTCGTCCACCATGTTGTGGAAGAACTGACTCTTGCTGATTCGAGCAGTGCAACAAGGTTGTGCCAATATTGCAGCATGCTCATGAAGCTTTGACCAATTGCAACCATGCTAACCCTGCCTTTTGAGATGGTGATGGGGCCCCAGCTGCGTTGACGACTTCCTCCTTTTCCTTTGCCTTGTTCTTCCACTGAGCCCTCGTTGTCAGGTGCAAAAGCTGTCATTAGTTTCTCTACTAGAGCGTGCCCGTATTAACACATTTTTTGATCCCGCTCCAGTGATGGAAGCAATGATGGTATGTTGTCCTTGTAGCGGGGATCCATTAGGGTGGCCACACAGTAATCTGCACTGGCAACAATATGGGCAACTCAGCTGTCATTATGCAGGAACTACATCATATATTGGCTCATTCGTGCCAGGCTGCCCAGAGGCAACAGCAAGTTATTCTCAGTGGGAGATGTCTAGGTCCTCAGAATCCCCCAAGACAAGTTCTAGTGATGCCCGTGAGCTGCTCTGAAAGCCACGCTGCAGTGACATGGTTGTTCCTCCTCCTCAACCTCCAAACTGTCTAATGGCTGGACACTTGTGTACTTCTCCAATGTTGGTACAAGAACTTTCTCTCCAAGCCATGTGTGAACGAAAAGGCCTGATGATAATGTTGAAAATGATCTTTGTTCCCCTGCTCCTCTTCTTCCTATGTCACTACCTCATGCATCATTGCCTAAAGTGTTGTTTCCAGAAGGCATACAAGTGGTATAGCAATGCTGATGATGGTGTCATCAATGCTGGCCATGTTGCTGGAATATCAAAAGCAGCGCAACACGGCACACATGTCCCGCATGGAGGCCCACTCATTGGTGTTGAAGTGGGATTTTAACAGGACAGAAGATAGAATCCACTGAGAGGTTCGCTGTGACGTAGCAGTGGGCTTCATACAGCCTGACCAGAATGATAAACTAAGAACCTCAAGTTCAGTTATATAGAATTTTGCTTAGCAGCATTAGATCAATGTATGATTGTTGGAGGTGTAATCCATTCTTTTTTTGGTATATTCACTGGAGGTAGGATATGCGTTACAACACCTTCTGCCTCTGGCCCATCTGCTGCTACATTTACCCAGTGAGCAGTTAGGGAGATGTAATATCCCAGGCCGTGCTTAATATCAATGGCTATATGGACCTTGCGTTTGATGGCATTGTGCAGTGCACACCTGATTTGGTCTGTCACGTGTGCAGGGCAGGGATGGCCCACATGGAAAAAGTAGCAGCGGCTGGGAACAATATACTGTGGGACAACCACTGACATTAGTTTTTTTAAACTGTCTGTCTTCACCAGCCGGAATGGGCAACACTTTGAAGATGAGTGATTTTGAAATCTTGTCATTAAGGACCATGGCTCATGGGTGGCTAGCTGCTTATTTCCTCTTTCTCTTGAAGGTTCGGGGGATGGAAAGCTGAACACTTCCAAGGGATGGTGTGGAGATGCTTGGTGACACTGGTGGTAGTGTTGCTGCTGTCACACATCCTCTCTTTGCAAGGAGGCAGGTGGCCCTGTTAATCATGAGCGGGAGAAAGAGTTTGAGACTGCAGCAGAAGAGGGAGCTGGAGGGAGCAGGAGGAGGATCAGATCTCTCATGCTAGTTAAGATGTGTACTGCACTGCAGATCATGCTTCAATTTCAGATGCCTCAAAATGCAGGTGGTGCTCAGGTTCAGTAGAGTTATGCTTCGATTCAGGCTCTGACTGTGTAGGGGATGTGACAGGGTAATGCGTTAACCTCTGTGTATATGTAACTGATGTTTTGCATATGTTTCATACACAATGGTACTGCTACACTATAAGCATATTACCACTTTGTAAATGAGTACTGCTACACCTTATGTGTATTGCTCTGTCTAAAGCATAATATGTTTTGCCATGTACAGTACAGACCAAAAGTTTGGACACACCCTCTCATTTAAATATTTTTCTGTATTTTCATGACTATGAAAATTGTACATTCACACTGAAGGCATCAAAACTATGAATTAACACATGTGGAACTATATACTTAATAAAAAAGTGTGAAACAACTGAAATTATGTCTTATATTCTAGGTTCTTCAAAGTAGCCACCTTTTACTTTGATGACTGTTTTGCACACTCTTGGCATTCTCTTGATGAGCTTCAAGAGGTAGTCTCCGGGAATGGTCTTCCAACAATCTTGACACTTTCAAAGTTTACCCAATTTTTCGGACTGACTGACCTTAATTTCTTAAAGTAATGATGGCCACTCGTTTTCTTTTCTTTACAGCTTTTTTCTTGCCATAATACAAATTCTAACAGTCTATTCAGTAGGACTATCAGCTGTGTATTCACCAGACTTCTGCACAACACAACTGATGGTCCCAACCCCATTTATAAGGCAAGAAATCCCACTTATTAAACATGACAGGGCACACCTGTGAATTGAAAACCATTCCCGGTGACTACCTCTTGAAGCTAATCAAGAGAATGCCAAGAGTGTGCAAAGCAGTCATCAAAGCAAATGGTGGCTAGTCTACTTTGAAGAGCCTAGAATATAAGACATAATTTCAGTTGTTTCACACTTTTTTATTAAGTATATAATTCCACATGTGTTAATTCATAGTTTTGATGCCTTCAGTGTGAATGTTCAATTTTCATAGTCATGAAAATGCATACAAATCTTTAAATGAGAAGATGTGTCCAAACTTTTGGTCTGTACTGTATTTGCACACTGTTTATCAGGGAAAGCAAGTGCCCTTGGCCAGTATAATGTTAGGGGAGTAGCATCCCAAGTTGGCCACCAGATGGGGCAAGATAGAAAATAGTTAGCATAGGAGAGGCACGGTGGGAATAAGATAGTGAGGGTTTCCTGTTTTAGTTCAGTTGGGACCAGGGCGCCCGTGTGGGAGATAGGGCTGGCTAGCCCCACAATGTTTAACAGAAGTGTGAGCCCAGCTGACAGGATCCAGGGGCCGGAGAGCTACAGCACACACAGTGGCAGCATTGACGGTGCAGAATTAGTGGGTCTGCAGTTGTCATCAGAAGGAAAAGCTAAGCAACACGAGACCAGGTCACACGAAATGTGGCAGATTTTTGCGTGGGCAGCGGTTTTCAGATCCGTGGCGAAACGGTGGAGAACTCCCCCACAGGAGGCAAGAATACAGGACAGTGGGTACGTTAAGGGACCGTATAGTACGGACCATCGCAGGGACAAGCTTAGCATACATGAGAGAAGGCAAGGGAAAGTGGAAGCATTGCCTGATAAGAATTCCTACGCGTATTGAATATGCCCTGGATGAAGTGCTGCGTAAAGGAGTTGATGTTGAAAAGTTGGAACTGGACTGTGACTCTTATTTTGTGGAACTGTCTGAGAGGAATACATCCCCATACTGGGCAAGTTCAGATGGTGCTGAGGAACAGCACCAAGGTACTCAGAAAGGTACACATATTTGTATTGCAGGGAAAGGCCAGAGAGTTATAAAGGGATTGCTATCTGCCATGACTACGGCCCTGGCCTCTGAGTCTTACAACTGCACAGCAAGCAAACCACCTGTCACTTGTCGTCAATACATTGCCTAAAGAAATCCCACACAAGGGAGCTCCTTTGATGTGGTGTGTTCATTTCCTTGGCACAGAGGGCAGAGGCAGCCAACATACTTGCTACGTGCTGCTCACTGTGCTTTTCCACCCTGCTCCCTCTTTTTTCTGCTGTTGGGGCAGTGTGACAACCTTCTCTTCCTCTGAACTGAGCATGTGGGGTCCAGAACCTCATCATCTCCCGCATCGTCTTCCACCCATTCCGCAGCCCTCTGCTCCATGCCGGTTAGCACACTGCAGAAAGATGCAGCATTTGTCACCTGTATTTCCTGATTCTCAGAGATGTGCTGCAGTGGTCTGCTGATCGTGTCCACTGGCCATCCCACATACTCATCCTCCAGCATGACAAGTGGTTGGACATGAGTGCACTCAGTCTCTTCCACTTGTGAGGCAGGATGTCATGATCATGGTTTGTGGAACCACTGTGCCATGGACCACGGAGAGCCTGGAGGGGTGTGACTAAGCGATCACCTGACTATTCACTTGAGCCTCTAATGGTGAGGTTCGACTTGGCTCCAGATGAACACCACTTGCCACTCCAGGACAGACCAATGGTCGCTCAGCAGCTGGACCCAAAGGACAGACTGGATGGAGCAGCAGGCAGAGCTTGCATCAGATTGCAGCTGACAAAGTTCGTATCAGATTGTAGTAGACAGAGTTTGTGTCAGAGACAGAGTTTGTGTCAGAGTACAGCAGGCAGGATTTGCTTCAGAGTGCAGCAGGCAGGATTTGCTTCAGAGTTCAGCAAGCAGTATGTGCACTTAGAGCACAGCAGGAGGCAGGATTTGCACTTAATCACCTAGAATACAGCATGCACGACTTGCACTGGTATGCGACCTTACACAACATAGACTGAAACAGGAAGGTTACTCTGGCACCTCCCCAGTGGGGAACAAGCAATATATACATAGTCTTTCATAGCCATTGGCTGGGGAGGAAATAGCAAGTGCATGCACTTGCCCTTTAACTAGTGTTGAGCATTCCGATACCGCAAGTATCGGGTATCGGCCGATACTTGCGGTATCGGAATTCCGATAACGAGATCCGATACTTTTGTGGTATCGGGTATCGGTATCGGATACATAGAGATGTGTAAAATAAAGAATTAAAATAAAAAATATTGATATATTTACCTCTCCGGCGGCCCCTGGACTCAGCGCGGGTAACCGGCAGGCTTCGTTGTTCAAAATCAGCGCTTTTAGGACCTGAGAATCACGTCCCGGCTTCTGATTGGTCGCGGGCCGCCCATGTGACCGCCACGCGACCAATCACAAGCCGCGACGTCACCGCAAGCTATTAACGCGCTCATTTTTAAAAATGAGCGCGTTAATGGCTTTCAAAGACGTAGCGGCTTGTGATTGGTCGCGTTAATAGCTTGCGGTGACGTCGCGGCTTGTGATTGGTCGTGTGGCCGCGACCAATCACAAGCCGCTACGTCTTTGAAAGTCATTACCGCGCTCATTTTTAAAAATGAGCGCATTAATAGCTTGCGGTGACGTCGCGGCTTGTGATTGGTCGCGTGGCCGCGACCAATCACAAGCCGCTACGTCTTTGAAAGTCATTAACGCGCTCATTTTTAAAAATGAGCGCGTTAATAGCTTGCGGTGACGTCGCGGCTTGTGATTGGTCGCGTGGCGGTCACATGGGCGGCCCGCGACCAATCAGAAGCCGGGACGTGATTCTCAGGTCCTAAAAGCGCTGATTTTGAACAACGAAGCCTGCCGGTTACCCGCGCTGAGTTCAGGGGCCGCCGGAGAGGTAAATATATCAATATTTTTTATTTTAAGTCTTTATTTTACACATCCCTATGGATCCCAGGGCCTGAAGGAGAGTTTCCTCTCCTTCAGACCCTGGGAACCATGAGAATACCTTCCGATACTTGATGTCCCATTGACTTGTATTGGTATCGGATATCGGTATCGGCGATATCCGATATTTTTCGGGTATCGGCCGATACTATCCGATACCGATACTTTCAAGTATCGGACGGTATCGCTCAACACTACCTTTAACCCCTCTGTGACCTTCGACGTACTATCCCATCGAGGTGCCCTGGGCCTATCTGACCCTTGACGGGATAGTACGTCATGCCCTTTAATGCGATACCGCGACTTAAGTCGCGGTGATCGTATTAAAATTCCGACGCCATCTTACCTGGGGAAAGATGGCCTCGGCATCCAGGGCATTGTCACCGCCCACCCGCCCTCTCGATCGTTGTGATTGGCTGTTCAATGTGACCTGGCTGTGACCTGCCTAGGATCGGCACGAACAGCTCCGATCCTAGGCAGGTCACAGCCAGGTCACCAGGAAAGCTCTGATTGGTGGGATCGATGTTATGGTCGATCCCACCAATGACAGGTCACAGCAGCAGCATGACCGCTCTGTGACCTGTCTGTCACCTGCCTGACCTGTGTATGCAGGGGTCCTCACTCTAGCTGAGGATTCCTACAGAGCGGTCATACTGCTAGATCTCCCTGCTGGATCTCCTGGCTTGATCTCCCTGCTGGATCTACCTGCTGTGCTGGGTATTGTGGTGCCACAGCAGCCTGTAGCACCACAATCCCTGCTAAAGAAAGAAGACAACTAAACGTAAGTTTTATCCCTGATCCCTGCCCAATCCCCGTTCATCCACCCCAATCCCCGTTCATCCACCCCAAACCCCACATCCACCCCAATCCCCACATGCACCCCAATCCCCCCTTCCCCCTTTTTACCCCCTCCACCCCCATTTGTGCCAGCTCCGTGCACACATTTAGTAGCCGCCGAGCATTGATTGGTGACGCAGTTCACCGATCAACGCTCGAGCTCGCTTTTTTCCCTCACCCCCGTTGCACCAACTCCGTACACACATCCCGCAGCCGCCAAACTTTGATAAGTGACGCAGTTCACTTATCAGAGTTTGTGCCTGCCATTTTCCATTTTTTTTCACCCCCTCTTTGCGCCACCTGACTACAACCGTACGTTTTGATCACTGATCCCTGCCCAATCCCCACATCCACCCCCATCTCCCTTCCCCCTCTTTTTACCCCCCTTTGCACCTCCTTCCGTGCGCCCATTTAACAGCCGTCGAGCGTTGATTGGTGACGCAGTTCACCGATCAACTCTCGCGCTCGCTTTTTTTCCCTCAGCCCCTTTGCGCAACCTCCGTACACACATCCCACAGCCGCCAAATTTTGATAAGTGACGCAAGTTCACTGATCAGAGCTGGGCCTGCTGTTTTAGACACTTTTACTTTTTTTGTCATCTCCGTGCGCACATCCAGCAGCCGCCGAATTTTGATAAGTGACGCAAGTTCACTTATCAGAGCTAGGGCCTGCTGTTTTAGACTTTTCTTTTTACAGGTTTTTCTTCTCCTTTTGGCATTTTCTTTTCAGATAAGTTTGCACAAATCACTATCCCCCCACACATACACATACAGTTATCAATAAAGTGCACCCAATCACCATATTCACACAAAAATGTCCCGCTCGTCCCGTTCCTCCCAACAGCGCTATTCATTGGAGGAGGCATATGCTTTCCTTGCCTCCGACACTGATAGCGAGGGAGAGGATCCCACTTTTCTTTACTTTTCTGATTCTTCATCCTCTTCTTTTTCCTCCTCCTCCTCCTCTTCCTCCTCATCTTCCTCCTTGGGTCCTGCGGAACCGCCACGCATACGCCCCAGGACAGAAGATGAGGCAGCCCCCACCACTCCTGAACCAGCGCTCCCCACTGCGGACCCTATATGGACCTCGCCCCCCGAAAATTACGAGCCACTGATTCCTGATTTTGTGGCAGAATCAGGAATCAAGTTTGACACCGCGGGCCTCACAGAAACAGACTTTTTCAAAGTCTTTTTCTCTGAGGATTTTATTAACCTCATGGTGGAGCAAACTAATTTGTATGCTCGTCAATTTTTGGCACAAAACCCCGGTACATCATTTTCCAACTGGTCTCCTGTAGACGCAGTTGAAATGATGCAGTTTTGGGGCCTGATCCTCCACATGGGGATCGTGAAGAAGCCAGAAATTCAGCAATATTGGAGTGTAGATATTTTATATAACACTCCAGTGTTCCGAATGGTCATGGTTCGGAAACGTTTTGAGGCCATCCATAAATTCCTGCATTATTCCGATAATGCACAGTGTCCCGCACGAGATGACCCCAACTTTGACCGTCTGTTCAAAGTTCGGCCGGTCATCGAACACTTCAACAAAAAGTTTTCTGAAGTGTTCGTGCCCAAAAGGGACATCTGCGTGGATGAGTCCTTGGTCCATTTTAAGGGGCGGTTCGGATTCCGTCGATACCTGCCCAACAAAAGGGCCAGGTATGGAATCAAACTCTACAAGCTGTGTGAGAGTGCCTCAGGGTACATCCACAGGTTTAGAGTGTATGAAGGGAAGGACAGCAGGATTGAACCCCCTGAGTGTCCTCCTGTCCTGGGAGTGAGTGGGAAGATCATGTGGGAATTTGTGCACCCACTGCTGGATAAAGGTTATCACCTTTATACTGATAACTTTTATACCAGCATCCCACTCTACAAATCCCTCTCTGCACGAGGTACCGCAGCCTGCAGTACTGTCCGCAAAAATCAGAGAGGCCTCCCAAAGACGCTACTTTGGCAGATGCTCAGAAAAGGTGAGAGCAAGGTCCAATGTAGCAACCACCTGCTAGTGGTCAAGTACAAGGAAAATAGGGATGTCCTTCTCTTGACCACCATATATGGTGATGGCAGAGCCCTCAGCACTGTACGGGGTACCTCTACACAGGTCAGCAAACCGGACTGTGTACTGGGCTACAACAAAAGCATGGGGGGGTTGATCTCTCTGATCAACTCCTCCAACCGTACAGTGCTTTGAGAAAGGCCAAGGTGTGGTACAAAAAGCTGGCCGTGCACATTGTACAAATGGCAATGCTCAACGCTTTCCTGCTGTTACAATGTGCACGCCACACCGATACGTCGCACCTTCAGTTCCAGGAGGTAGTGGTTAAGGCCCTGATATTTGGCACTCCGGAAGGAGAGGGCCCCAGTACTTCCGGAACTGAAGGTGCATGTATCGTACCAGGCCAGCATTTTCCAGGGGTGGTCCCACCAACCAGTAGAAAAGGTAAGCCGCAAAAAAGATGCCGAGTGTGTTACAAAAGGGGAATACGCAAAGACACCATTTCTCAATGCGACACCTGCCCCGACAAACCTGGCTTGTGTATGAAGGATTGCTTCAAATTGTACCACATCTCCATGCACTACTAATTTACTTTACAGGAAAGCGTACATTAGTTCCAAAAAGGGGGCACATCTAGATAAGTTCCTTGTGTTTTTTTTTACTGTTTAGGCACATCAGGGGCTCTGCAAACGGAACATGATGACCGCAGACCATTTCATCAACGTCTGCATTCCAAAACGTCACTACTTCTCTTCTCTCTACATCTCTTCTCTGTCACCCCGAAAATCCCGGGTGAGGTAATCCCACCGGCATCAGGGGCTTATCTACAGCATTCTGTAATGCTGTAGATAAGCCCCCGATGTAACCTGAAAAGGGAGAAAAAGACGTTAGATTATACTCACCCAGGGGCGGTCCCGCTGCTGGTCAGGTCGGATGGGCGTCTCCGGTCCGCTGCGGCG
This sequence comes from Ranitomeya imitator, assembly GCF_032444005.1. Taxonomy (NCBI): domain Eukaryota; kingdom Metazoa; phylum Chordata; class Amphibia; order Anura; family Dendrobatidae; genus Ranitomeya; species Ranitomeya imitator. Next base: position 509,381,752 of record NC_091282.1, on the reverse strand, counting down.
CCTCCTATCTTCTTTCCATGACGTCCTCTTCTGATCTTCAGCCACGGCTCCGGCGCAGGCGTACTTTGCTCTGCCCTCTTGAGGGCAGAGGATAGTACTGCAGTGTGCAGGCGCCGGAAAGGTCAACAGGGCAGAGCAAAGTACGCCTGCACCGGAGCCGTGGCTGAAGATCAGAAGAGGACGTCTTGTAATGAAGATAGGAGGCGCCGCAGCGGACCAGAGACACCCATCCGACCTGACCAGCAGCGGGACCGCCCCTGGGTAAGTATAATCTAACGTCTTTTTCTCCTTTTTCAGGTAACATCGGGGGCTTATCTACAGCATTACAGAATGCTGTAGATAAGCCCCTGATGCCGGTGGGATTACCTCACCCGGGATTTTCGGGGTGACAGGTTCCCTTTAACGTGCAAACCACCCTTGGGGGTAAAGGAGTTAAGAGGGCAGGAGGGCATGCGTGTGAGACGTAAATACATGGCTATAGGACCAGCTGGAAGCATGCTGTGCATGGGGAAGGAAAGAATCATCTGCGGCATGGGTGAGTGAAAAGACATGCCACCGACCCTGCCTGGCATAGCAGGGATCCGGCGTGGTGCTAACACAGGGCCAGATGGGTGGTCCACAAAACCTCAGACAGTGGACTTATCAATGAATAGACGAGATTGCTGCATTACTTGGGGCTCAGAAAGCTTAGCTGTTTTTGCAATGAGGTGAGGTGGAAGAATTATGAACATGACCCTCAGGTGACAAATCTGTGCATTCTGCAGGGGAACGGGTGGAAGATAGTGCCATGGAACTGGAGCCACTGTCAATCATCCAATCTAACAACTTTTCAACATATTATGGCCTCACTATTCTGCCAGCATTTTAGGCTCTTATGGCTGTGATGCAGCAGGAAGTGCCCACAGTTGTAAAGCATTCTGATAGGCTACAATCTTTCACCAAGCTTCCAGTTTGAAGTTCTTGTTCGATGTTTAGTACCTTACACAAGTGTCCGATATGGACCCCGAACTTTAATGTTCCGATTATGGCTCTTTATAATCTGATATATTTAGTGTAGTGCGTGTGTAGTTTTTTTTTTAATAAATCAATAATTAAAAGATGGGGTGGGATCACTCTTAACTGTACTAACCAGCTGAAGGAAAGCAGACAGCTGGGGGCTGGTGTTATTATTCTCAGAAGGGACCAGTATCCATGGAGCTTCCCAGGCTATTAATAACAGCTCAGCTGTCTGCGTAGCGTTTACTAGTTATTAAAATGGGGTGACCACCAAATAAATGATGTGTTGTCCCCCTTATATGTAATAACAAGCAAAGGGTAAACAGCTGTGGGCTGATATTATTAGGCTGGGAAGGAGCTATGGATGTTGGCCCCCTTCTCAGACTAAAAACACCAGCCCTCAGCTGCCCCAGAAATGGCGCATCTATTTGATGAGACAATTCTAGAGCTTAGCCTCGGCTCTTCCCACTTACCCTGTTGCGTTGACAAGTGGGGTAATGGCTTTGGGGGTTTATGACAGCTGTTTTATGTCCCAGGGGATAGTAATGCAGAGGCATATATGGGTCACCCCCATTCCTAACCCCGCAGTGAATATTAATAAAGACACACACAGAGTAAAGACATTTAATTGAACACAATACTCAATAGATCTACGCTTTTTCACATTTATTAACATAAAATAAAAAATAAAAGTAATCCTCACCAATTTTAATTTATGGCTTGACACTGACCTTATGTCATCTGAAATTTTAAGCTTTCATGTTGTGGTACTGTTTGTTGTTTTATGGTTCACTAGGTGTGACCCTGTATGAACGTGTTAGCGCTAAATTATTTCCTGTAGCTATGCTTAATGATGCCAAGCTATTCTGTGTCATTCAAGCAAATAACTGCAGGACGCCATCTTTTAGAAAACACATTGTGAATTCCTGTGTATCCTTTTCAGAATATGAGTGATGCATATACAACGTGATTACATTAACTGCTTTCATCTATTTTTCTTCCCCATGCAGACTTGCTAAGGTAATTTCTGTAATTTGCAATGATTCTGCCAGCTCCAGCAAAAATAGTGGAAAATGAGAGAAGTAAATTAGCACCATAGCAGCATCATGGTCAGGGTTATTTTATATGCTGAAGTTGCTTCTAGCTATGTGTGTAACTGAACAAAGAGAATTATAGATGAGGATTTTTCGTTATATTTTTCCAGAGAGGTTTGCTAGTGGCATCATTGTGGCACAACTTTTAACATAACACACATATCTATTTTAGCTTGTCCGCCAAGGGAATTTAATGTTACTGAACATCATGTTCAATAAATATGATGGGCCATATGGTTTTCACAGGCAGTGACAAAGCCTCAAAAATTACCTGGATTTCTCACATTTCTCAATGCTGTTTCACTTGATAAAAATTCCATAATGCTAAATAATTAAAAAAGCACTCCCATCAACATTTTTATACTCTTAATATATTGCAATCATCATATTATATAGCACTGTGTACTTACAATTGCTCATTTTGCCTTTCTACCCTGTAGATTATTCTCTTTTTCATTATGTCTATGACATCACGTGGTTGAAAACTGACTAGCTGAATCCTTCTAAGCTCTATGTTGAAACAGAAGGTCAATTTCTCTACATGAGTCATAAGTCACTGTAGAATAAAGATGAGCAAACTTGTTTGGAAATCTTTCGCCAATCTCAAAGTCAGCACGAACGTTGCACATTCAGATTTTTGTTCGGATACCCGAGTATCTTCCTCAAAATTCAGTAAATGATCGAGTTTCCACTAAAGCTGTGATCTTACCACCAATAAGATCATTACCGTCAGTCAGAGCGCTGCAGGGACACGCTGTCAGATGTCAGTGTGACCCTGCAGTTGACTGTGACCGGCGGTAGGTGAATAATTACAAATGACAGCATAAGCCCACAGCTGTGAACGTAGGTAAAATGTTTACCTCCAGTCACTGGCATCAGCTGATGGGGCTACAGCTCACATCAGTAAATGGCTATTGCCGCTAATAACAGGGAGAGCAGGAGTGACTGATGGGAGTATTCATAAGCCAGCACCTGCACTCTAACTAAATAATAATTTTGAAAAAAGTGTGGGTTCCCCTGTATTTTTTACAACCAGCCAGGCAAAAGTGACAGCTGTGGGCTGCAACCCTCAGCTGTCAGCATTAGCAAGGCTAGTTATCAAGAATAAAGTGATACCCATGCTGTTTTTTAAATTATTTAAATAAGTAATTTAAAAAACAGCATGGGGTCCCCCTTATTTTTGACAACCAGCCAAGCTAAAGCAGACAGCCGGGGTCTGGTATTCTCAGGCTGGAAAGGGGCCATGGATGTTGCCCTTCAAGCCTAAAAATAGCAGCGTCCAGCTGCCAAGAAAAGGTGCATCTATTAGATGCGCCAATTCTGGTGCTTTGCTTGGCTCATCCCACTCCCACTTGCCCTGTAGCGGTGGCAAGTGGGGTTCAAATTTGTGGGCTTGATGTCATCTTTGTATTATCTGGTGACTTCAAGCCCTCGGCTTAGTAATAGGGGTCTATAAGACGCCTCTCCATTACTAATCCTATAGTTATATTGTAAATAAACACACAGCAAGAATAAAGTACTTTATTTGAAATAAAAAAAACAGTTTTCCATTTTTATTTAATAATAGCAAGCAGAGTTATACTCACATAAGGCCCATTCAGCTGAAGCCCTTGTCTTCTGTAATAAACAGGAAAAAAATAAACAACAATAATACTCATCTAATGGCTATTTCAGTGAAGCCTTTGTTTCCTGTAATCAAACAAAAATAAAAAACAACCATATCAGTCACCTGTCCATCGTTCTGTTCCACGCCGTAATCCATGGCTGGGGAAATACAGTTTTCAACCTGGACGGTGCCAAGATGTGACCATCCAGGCTGAAAACTACTGATAAATGAGGCGAGCGCAGCCTCAGTGACTAGCGGTGACATCATCACTGGTCATTGAGGCTGTGTTCACAGCTGAGCCTTTGAATTGCAGAGACCTTGGTGAGATCACCGCTATCAACGTGAGAAAAAGTCTCACGGTACAGTAGTGAGCTCAACTCAGTTCACCTTGATTTCTTCCAGAGAACTTCATTGAACTAACCACTGCACCGTGAGACTTTTTCTCAGGGCTCTTTCACTCATCAGTGTTTAAGGTACATGTGGTGACAGTTTTCACACGTAACGGAGACACTTACATACATAGATGCGCATGTAAGTATGTTTCCATGGACGCTGACATGTCCATTTTTTAACGGTCCACAAAAAGTCTCTTCACACGTACACACTGATGGCACATGGATGAAATTCGCATGTCATCAGTTTGACACATATTAGCACTGTTCCTTGGCGTCGGGTGCTGAAGACCACTCTAATCATTCTCTCCCATGATCAGTGCTAGGAGCACAGAAGGTTAAGAGTTGTACACAACTTATAACAGTGAGAAAAGGTGGCTTATGTAACTACTACTCCCATCAGCCTACACCTGCTGCCACTAATAAGAGCAAGAGCAGGATTGGGTTGCAGTCCGCAGCTGTCAGTTTTGCATGGCTGGTTATCAAAAATACAGGGGAACTCAAGCTTTTTTTTGTTTAATTATTTATTTAGAGCACAGTCGCCGGCTGAATACTGAATACTGCTTTCACTGACTGGCTGTGGTAGTCCTATCAACTGATGCTAAACTTTTTACCTCTGATCACAGCTGTGGGCTCAGGCTGTTATTTGATCACTTGACAGGATGGAAAACGTGGGTCTCTGACTGGCAGTAATAATTTTACCACTGATCAGAGGCAGTGTTTGCAGCACTTTTATGCACATAACAGTGGAGCAAACACTGGTTATTCTGGCCCCCCATTCAAGTATAAACGGGACTGGGTTAGGGCTCTGGTACTGTTCTGGTACCCGAACCGAGGGGTTCACTCATCTCTACTGCAGAAATCCCTGGAAAAGGGAGGAGCAGAGCAGCAGGGTCAGGAGTTGAAGAGAGGAATGATAAACAAACTTCCTGTTTCTAGAGAAGAATTAGCTGGGTAGAAAGGCAAAATGAGCAACTGTAAGCACACAGTGCCATATAATATGATGATTGCAATTTTTTAAGAAGATAAAAACTTTCATGGGAGTGCTTGTTTAAATGTACATAATTGTAACACTTGTGGGTGTGAACCCACTGTGCCACATGCCTGGCATACCCTGGCATAACTAAGTGTCTACTGGGTATTTACTTGAGCCTCTGATGGTGAGGATAGGCTTGGCCATCAGTAATCACCAGGTACCATTCCATGGCAGTTTCCATGTCTGCAGAAGCTGACAGGAGGGTGAGAGACAAGGGTAAGAGGTATAGGTGGATGGAAACAAAGATATGGTCAGACAATCCATGGTCAGGGCAGGCAGCACGGGTTCAATATGCATAGCCAAGGTCAGGAGCGGAGAGGTCAGGATAAACAGGTAGGAATCCAAGTGACAAAAAAGGAAAGACATTACAATAAGGGTATGTGCACACGATGCAGATTTAGTGCAGAACTGCAGCAGATTTTTCTGCAGCAGAAACGCTGCAGAACTGCACTGTGATCACAGTACAATGTAAATCAATGTGAAAAAAAAAAAGCTGTGCACATGGTGCAGAAAAATCTGCGCAGAAACGCTGCAGATTTCAAAGAAATGCCTGTCACTTCTTTTGTGCAGTTCTGCAGCGTTTCTGCACCCCTCCATAATAGAAATCTGCAGGTGCGTATTTGATGCGTTTTTCGTGCGATTTTGATGCGTTTTTGATGCGTTTTTGATGCGTTTTTTATGCGTTTTTTGTGCAGATTTGTGCTCAAAAAACGCATCAAAAACGCATCAAAAACGCATCAAAAACGCACCTGCAGATTCTGCCAGGAGATGCAGATTTAGTGCAGAACTGCAGCAGATTTTTCTGCACCAAATCTGCATCGTGTGCACACAGCCTAAAGCATCTTACAGGAATCTGTACAGAAACTAATCTAGAACCTTAAGGTACCTTTTCACTGAGCAACTTTAGAACGATAACGACAGCGATCCGTTACGTTGCAGCGTCCTGGATAGCGATCTCGTTGTGTTTGACACGCAGCAGCGATCAAGATCCCGCTGTGACATCGCTGGTCGTAGCTAGAAGTCCGGAACTTTATTTGGTCGTCAGGTCAGCGTGATTTGTCATGTTTGACAGCAAAAGCAACGATGCCTGTAATGTTTTTTCATGGAGCTAACAACCAGCGAGAACGATAAGTACGTCACTGGATCGCTCCTGCATCGTTCTGCTGTTGCCGTGTTTGACGTCTCCTAGCGACCTAAACAGCGACGCTGCATCGATCGGCTCGTTGTCTATATCGCTGCAGCATCGCTTAATGTGACGGTACCTTTAGATCAGAGGTCCCCAACTCCAGTCCTCAAGGCCCACCAACAGGTCATGTTTTCAGGATTTCCTTTGCATTGCACAGGTGATGCAATTGTTACCTGGGCAAAACTAAGGAAATCCTGAAAACATGACATGTTGGTGGGCCTTGAGGACTGGAGTTGGGGACCTCTGCTTTAGATCATGCAAGGAGTGGTGGGAAGAATTACCTAATTAACCCCCTGCTGCTAGGGAATAGGCCAGAGAATCTCACCTCTGCAGGATATCATGGGGTTAAGTAACTGCAGAAAGTGGCCGCGCCTCCGTATTGCCAGGTGGAGACTTACCAACAGTAGGAACATGGAGCAGTATTGGAAATGCTACAAGAGGCAGCTCAGTAAGACAGCCCGCAACTGGGGAGAACAGAGCAGTGATAACAGTGAATAGGTTGGCACTTACCATCTGTGTGAGTCACCTGGTAACAAAAATGCTCTCAGCTTTGTGTCATGCAGGATGAAGTATGTGCTAATAATAGACAAAAGTCAGACAACACATCCATTCATCACTGTTTCAAAGGGCTAAATAAAATTAGCTGGAAAAAATGTAGGAAAATATGTTGATTGACGCAATCCTGTTTCTCGTGATGGTAGCATACATAGTTCATAGGTATTATCTCAATGCCTCACTGTATCTAATATGCATTATTGTATTATTAAAGGCAACCTGACAGCTGATACATGTTGCCCGAAGGGCAGTATGTATCAGGCACTGGCTGTATGATTTCAGATATAAAACATACATACAACAAAACATACATCAGACAAAACATATTTAGAAAGGCCCCAGAGACCAAGCCACATAGCAGACAAGAAAGACATGCAGGTCCTTCTCTCCACCCACTACCTTTGAGAAAAAGGTTAAATTGGTGTGCAGTCAATATTCTTATTTTTATTATTTATAACATATACACCGCACACTCTCTTGGATACATTTGCAAAAGGATATTTTATTAAAGAAACATCAGTGGGTGGAGAATGAATTATACAAATGGCAAAAAGCATTCCAATTGGCCGTAATGCGGACTGGAACTCTCTGTCCCCTCTCTTCCAGTTTCAGTGCAGTGTCCCTATCATACCCTCAGCACGTGCATACAGAGTATATCCTTTTGCACATTTATCCAAGAGAATGTGTGGTTTATATTGAGTCTTGCTACCCTTGAGTGACATGTTTTTCCCCCTATACCCGCACAGTGGGTGGAAGACCTGTCGCTCATGTTGAGCAGGCATGGAGAAGCCTGGCCTTCTAGTCTCCTGTGGGGCTCAGTGCCTGAGGTTAAGACAACATGTATCAGCTGTCAGGTTCCTTTTTATTAAAAATATTTTTTCTTACTTGACATGTTGTTTATGGGCCCTTGGAGAAGAATTATAAAAGAAACCTGTAGTCTTCTTCTGGATGGCTCTGCTCCTCTGCACTGGCTACTGTGTCCCTTTTGGTGTACTTGCACAAATAGTGGCAGCCCCACCAATAAATGGCTGCTGCAGACTTCACATTCTTTCAAAGCAAGAAGGTCCTGTTTGCACAGAATGTGAAGACTTTAGCTGATAAGTGACTGCTGATTGGCTGAAGTCGTCACATGACATAGTCTACGCCAGGACTGCAAAAGGGACAGTATACAGGAGTAGAACTGGTCCCAGAAGTGAGTAGAGGTCTTTTTTTTAATAATCCACCCTGGACCCAAACATGATAAGATTTTAAGTAGCAAACAAAAACCCTTTAACATCTTGGAACTGCTGATTTTGCTATAAGACTAGAGTAACACCAGTTCATTTTTTTATAGAGGTTTTCCATGATTAGGGGCCACTTGAATTTACTGGCACCGAGCTAAGATATCTGGACCAAGTCATTGCACTGCATGCACGTTTGGTTTTTGTTTGCAATAACAAGCAAAATAGGCAAGCAGAATTCGAGAGTCTTCATCCCTTCTCATCGAATACCCTGGTCCAGGAAAATGCTTCCTTGCCATGGACATAAACCGCATGAATTTCCTTATCCTCTGGGATCCCAGGTTTGGGAGGGTTGATCCTACTGATAGATTCCCTTTAACCCAGTATAAAAATTCACAAAATCTATGATCACAGGCTCTCATCACTCTTCTAATTAAAGTTATATTTTCAATAAATAAGAAAATATCCAAAAAGCTATTCCTGTCAATCAGATATCTATTGTTCTGTTTAATATTCCCTTATCATATTCCACAACTAGGATGTGTACAAAGTATATAAACAGAACAACTAACAATGTATGCAATTCATTATATGTAACTGGATTGGTCACTAGAAAGTTAATTATAATAAAGTTATTACAGTAATCTTTCAATGACTACTCTGCCACGCTAACAATGCCACAAAAGGTATAATAAATGGCATAATAAATGGCTGCTGCAAATAGGCTTCATTTTAAGACACAAAGTTAGCCTTAATTTGCCTTTGTAAGCCCTTGTGCCACTGATAAATGAATCACTTTTCTTTAACCAACCATGATCAGGCACAAAAAGTGCTGAATAATATTTTCTGCTGAGCTAATTAATGATGGTGATAAATAACTCCACAAGGCAAAAAAATATATATATATTTAAATCTATTGCATAAGAATGAAAAGTAAAACAGTATTTTCTTTTATGCTCAATTTTCAGCATAGAGACATTGGGTGATTCGAACAATTAAAGGCCGGCGTCACACTTGCGAGTTTTACGGACATAAGAGCGCAGAAACTACGTCCGTAAAACTCGCAAAAAATACGGCACAATTATTCTCTATGCCCCTGCTCCTATCTGCCGTATTAAACTGATCCGTATTATACGGCTTTCTACGGCCGTAGAAAATCGCAGCATACTGCGTTTGTCACCGTATTGCGCAAATAAAACGTAAGATGCGCCTATTCTGGCACTTCCATCTTCCAGATGTGCCTTTTCTGGGGTGGCTGGGGGCAGATGTTTTTAGCCGGGGGGGGCCAATAACCGTGGACCCTCTCCAGGCTATTAATATCTGCCCTGAGTCACTGGCTTTACTACTCTGGCGGAGAAAATTGTGCGGGACCCCACGCCAATTTTTTCCGCCATTTAACCCCTTATTTTACTAGCTAGAACGGCCAAATTTTGCATATACACACTACTGACATTAGTAGTGTGGAATATGCAAAAAAAAAGGGGATATGAGATGGTTTACTGTATGTAAACCATGTCTCATATCATGTCGGGTTTAGGAAGGAGAAAGCAAAAGCCGGTAATTGAATTACCGACTTTCTGCTATCTCGCGCTGTATGAAGTAATAATATATATACATATATGTGTCTCCCTGACATATATGTATATATATATATAGAGAGACAGTATATATGTTTTTGTTTTTTTTTAACACATGGATCCCTTGTATAGCCGTATGTCGGTTTTGCAAGCCTGCGATAAAAACACGCAGTACGGATGCCATACGGATTACATACGGAGGATGCCATGCGCAAAAAACGGTGACACACCCTGCCTACGGAGGAGCTACGGACCACTATTTTCGGGATTTTTCAGCGTATTACGGCTGTAATATACGGACCGTATTTTCATACGCTGTGTGTGACGCCGGCCTTAGGGTAAATGATACCAAGACTTTATTTTGAGTCATAACTAAAAGACTCTTATTAATATTTCATAAGACACAGCTAATCATTGCAAGTATAGTAAAAGGCACCGATTCATCAAGACTGGCCTTTTTCATGCAGACCCCGATGATGGGGCAGGATGTATTGCAACAAATCTTACTTTAGTCAATTTACTTTAGTCAATGACTGGAATAAGATTTGTTGGATCAGGAAAGTCACCGCTCTTCGTGTATTGTACGAACGGGGAACACCATGTTCTGTCTCACCCTGTTCCAACCTAGCTCTAACCACCATATCAGAGCTGGTAAAAATGATGTGAAAATGACAAAGGGCACAATATTTTTGTGTTGCCTCACAATTTTTAAACTGTTGTGGCCTTTTAATGTTTTTTGGCATAAAATGCCTTCTTCAATTTATCACCATGCCCCCATAAGGTGGGGCATTTTATCATATCAATATTTTTTTTGCTAATTTCCCCTGTAAATAGGGCCGGTATATTAGCCCCTGCTATAGGTAAATTTCAGCCTACTGGCTGCAAAGCAGAATTGTCTTGGCTTCCTAGGATCCTGCAGCTCCTGTTGCCTCACTACAGGAGGAGGAAGCATCATCACAGCCTAATTTATATACATAGCCCTGGTTCAGTGATGTATATACAGACATTGAGAAGGTAAACATGGAGATACATCACGGTTAACTTTTCTCTGGAAAGTCTGACTGTGTATGACAACTAGTTTCCCTCTGCCATAGCTGCAAGGTCTATAGTCTGACAGTCCAAAAGTAGTTAAAGTTCTGACTGTAGCCAATACTAGCATAAATTAGAATGTTATTGCTATATTGTTATACACTAAAGGTATTACCCAAGTAAACTTTTCACTCCACCCTATTAGTAGTGGTTATCATTCTATAAGTATGCAGAGACTTAAGTAGATATAAGTGATGATTCTAATGTGTGTAGGGCTAAGATGAGGCTACTCACATTGATATCCACCATATCTTTCTGATCTAATACTAGAGATACCAGGGGTGCTGAGGTAAGAAAAGGCTGCTCACACTGCTGTCCACCCTGTCTATCTAATCTAACATTGCAGATACCAGGGGTGCTGAGGTAAGAAGAGGCTGCTCACACTGCTGTCCACCCTGTCTATCTAATCTAATATTGCAGATACCAGGGGTGCTGAGGTAAGAAGAGGTTGCTGTCCACCCTGTCTATCTAATCTAATATTGCAGATACCAGGGGTGCTGAGGTAAGAAGAGGCTGCTGTCCACCCTGTCTATCTGATCTGATATTGGAGATACCAGGGGTGCTGAGGTAAGAAGAGGCTGCTCACACTGCTGTCCACTCTGTATATCTAATCTAATATTGCAGATACCAGGGGTGCTGAGGTAAGAAGAAGCTGCTCACATTGCTGCACTATAACAATATTCATATAGTACAAATCATATATCCAGGTTGAGAACATACCCTCAATATTTTAAGGTGTTCTTCCTATATTTCAATAGAAAGAAAATATAGCAGTGGAGTACTCCAACACAGATTGAAAACTTATGATACCAACAAAAACTGGAGTAGCCACAAACCACCAAACACCAATTAAAAATTAAAAGTTTATTGAGCACGTTTTAAAAAGGAAAAAATATCAACCATACACAATATCAAGGTCCAATGAGGAGGAAACACAAAAACATACAAGTATAGGCAAAGTCCAGTATGGAATATTAGAGCAACCAATGGGAGACTCAGCATATATGTCAAGATCAACAACATATGCACATAGAAGTCAGGAAAACAATCATAGTACTGGTATGGGCCCTCTAGCATCAAAATACGTAGATAGAAGGTGCTTACCCATAGTGTACCAGGACCACAAATGGCCTCCTTGCAGCAAAGAATCTGACAAGAAATCTGAATAGAATCTGACACTGACACATTGGTTTCTACCTCCATTGTGTAATACTAGAGAGCCAGCCTTCTTCCTCTTTATATATACTCAGAGGTGTAGCTAGGGATTCAGCTCAGGGGCTGAAACATGGCGAAACATCTGAGTGGGCCCCTAATTGGTAACAATGATTAAAACTATGGTGGCTGATATTACCATTATATTTTCCCGTCTTTTACTTCTAGCCAAGATCGACATGGCAACTTCATCTAGCCACAACTTGTCTACAGAGATTATAACAAAAATGCAATGGATTTTTTTCATTTGTAGCACCGTTCCCATCTATTCCCACCCTGCACAAAGCCTCATTGTACTGATACCCAATCACCTGCTGTTTGGCACAATAACAGTGCTCCTCTTAGTGCCCTGCGTGATAACGTCCACTAGTTTATGGGCCTTTAGCAAACAATCTGGTACAAAGAGCTGGCTCCCTGCGGTGAACGGTGGGAGCCTGCACCCCAGTGAGAGCCACTAAATTCTCTGAATGGCTCTCACGGGGCGTAAAATTCCGATGTTCGGAAGACATAACTCCACCACCTGAACAAAACTCCACCCATACATCAATTTAATTGGTTACTAGCAAGTGGGCTGAATTTCAGCAGTAGGTGGCTGGGATTACCTTCCCTCCTTTTTAGTAAATGCCAAACGTCCACTGGGTTGTAAATCTTGTGGCAAATGTGTTGCTTGCCCCAACATTGTAAAAGCTGAAATTTTCTGTAACTCCAGCGGGGCAAGCACCTTCAAAATAAAATATGCCATAACATGTACATCTAAGGCCGTGATCTTTTATGCAACGTGCCCATGTTCTCTAATCTATATAGGTATGACTACAAGGCAACTGAAAGTGAGCATTCGGGAACACGTGCTGGGGATACAAGCTGCAAGCGAGGCTGAGGACATCTCGGTATTAAAAACTATCCTGAAACATTTTAGGATCCATCACAATTGTGATTCATCCTTGTTGAAAGTGATAGGTATTGATACCATTGAATTAAATGAACAGGGAAGGTAAATTAGTACACCTTTGGCAAAAATGGAGACTAAATGGATCTGGACTTTAGATACAGTGTCACCAAAGGGACTACCGGTAAATGAAAATCTAAGCTTTGTTCCCTTTTTGTAAACCACCTGCTTATCATTCTAATTTGAAATTGTAGTGCTATTGTGATTTTAATTATTTTTAATTTTTATTATAATTCTTTAGTATTCCTACTTACCTTGTGCAAATCGTTTTCCTGGGACTCAAAGTTGATGGTATACTCTGGACAGACTGTAATTCTATGCCTCGGATCATCAGGCAAGATGGAAGTTCCTGATTAATGCATCTGGACCAAATTGAATATTCCCTATGATTGACAAATATATGCATTAGAATGACATGGAAACACGTGCAGTTATATATATTTTTAATATTAGTATTGCCGTTAGTATCGATTATTACACATTATTGACATTTGGTGTTATAAATCATTACTACACATATTAATATATTTTCACATATTTATATATTTTCATATTTTTATGTTTTCATATATTTTTTTATATTTTTTATTATGATTATTATTTTTGTGTGTTAATTTTTTGGAAAATTATTTTTTAATTTTTACTAATTTGGCTATTATTTTTTAGATAAATGTGTATGTATGAGATTATTTATATATTTTTCTCACTTATTATTTTTTTATTATATTGCATCTTTATTTTTCTTTTAAAATTATTATTGTTATTGAGTGTGTAATTTGATCTATTTTTCATGCATTTAAAATGATTACTTGGTTATATCCTTGTCAATTCATCATAACTAATTTATTTGCTGCTATAGCTATATGATTGTTTCTTATCATGTGCATTCATTGGTATTTATTCATTATACAGTGGCATATGATTTAAGTATTTGATTATTTATTATATTTAGGATGCCAGTACATTAATAGATATCAATCTTATTCTTAGTAATGTCGATATAGTATACTTAGTATTTCTTGCGATATTGCACATATTCCTATTTACCAATCCTCCTAGACTGTGTCCCTGGTGGTGCCGGTCTATGGTCTGGGGTTCTGGCGCGCCACGTCCCCGTGTCCTTGGTAACGTTGGGTACTCAGCCCCCGTACGTCCAGTCACATGGTGCGGGAGCTGGAGCTTCTGGATCCTCCTGACCAAGCACACGCTGGACAGACTCAGGCCACAGTGTTAGGGTAACGGATGGTATAAAAGGTTCCACTTTTTAACAATAGTCCCCTGGCGAAGGATGAAATCCGAAATGCGCGTCGGGTGCGCAATTACAGGACGTGGCGATTCCTAAAGGTAGATATTCTGTAATGCTGTAGATAAGCCCCCGATGTAACCTGAAAGATAAGAAAAACAAGTTAGATTATATTCACCCAGGGGCGGACTGCTGCAGTCTGGGTCTGGCACCTCCCATCGTCATACAATGATGTCCTCTTATTTGCTTCCTGCCGTGGCTCCTGTGCAGGCGTACTTTTTCTGCCCTGTTGAGGGCAGAGCAAAGTACTGCAGTGTGCAGGCACCGGGAAAGGTCAGAGAGGCCCAGCGCCTGCGAACTGCACCACGACGCCCATTGGACCGGACAGCACCGGGACCGGCCCAGGGTGAGTATAATATAATTTGTTTTTCTTATCTTTCAGGTTACATCGGGGGCTTATCTACAGCGTTACAGAATGCTGTAGATAAGCCCCTGATGCAGGTAGCCTTAGCTTATAGGTGAATTTTGGGGTTACAGATTCCCTTTAATATGCTTTGATACAGCACTCTGTGAACAGCCAGTGTCTTTAGCAATGGCCTTTTGTGGCTTACCCTCCTTGTGGAGTGTGTCAATGACTGCCTTCTGGACATCTGTCAAGTCAGCAGTCTTTCCCATGATTTTGGAGCCTATTGAAACAGACTAAGGGGCCTTTTTAAATCCTTAGGAAGCCTTTGCAGGTGTTTTTGTTAATTATTCTAATTTACTGAGATAATGACTTTTGGGTATTCATTGGCCCATAATCATCAACATTAACAGAAATAAACACTTGAAATAGATCCCTCTGTTTGTAATGACTCTATGTAATATATGAGTTTCACTTTTTGTATTGAAGAACTGAAATAATTTAACATTTTGATAATATTCTAATTTTGTGACAAGCACCTATACATGTTAGAACTGAGATCCACAGGAGCTACAAAGCAATAGCTGCATGTAGAAATAGCTGAAAACCGGGCTTTTATTATATAGGGTGGGCCATTTATATGGATACACCTAAATTAAATGGGAATGGTTGGTGATATCCACCTCCTGCTTGTGGCACATTAGTATATGGGAGGGGAGAAAACTTTGCAAGATGGGTGGTGACCATGGTCACCATTTTGAAGTCAGCCATTTCGGATCCAACATTATTTTTTTCAATTGGAAGAGGGTCATGTGACCCATCAAACTTATTGAGAATTTCACAAGAAAAACAATGGTGTGCTTGGTGTTAAGGTAACTCTATTATTTGAGTTATTTACAAGTTTATGACCACTTATAAAATGTGTTCAAAGTGCTGCCCATTATCTTTGATTGTCAATGCAATCCTCTTCTCCCACTCTTGACACACTGATAGCAACACCACAGAAGAAATGCTAGCACAGGCTTCCATTATCCGTTGTTTCAGATGCTGCACATTTCACATCTTCATAGCATAGACAATTGCCTTCAGATGACCCCAAAGATAAAAGTCTAAGGGGGTCAGATCGGGAGACCTTGGTGGCCATTCAACTGGCCCACGACAACCAATCCCCTTTCAAGGAAACTGTTCCTGTTGGAATGCTCAGACCTGACACCCATAATGTGGTGGTGCACCATCTTGCTGGAAAAACTCAGGGGACGTGCTATCTTCAGTGCATCAAGAGGGCAACACATCATCATGTAGCAATTTCAGATAACCAGTGGCATTTCATTGCCATTGATATTACCATTTCCATTGGTGAAGGATGGCCTCACTATCTTTGTACCCCATACACCACTCTATACCATGTGCAGCATCTGAAAATGGATACTGGAAGCCTGTGCTAGCATTTCTTCTGCAGATTTGCTATCAGTGTGTCAAGAGTGGGAGAAGAGGGTTGCATTGACAATCCTACATAATGGGCAGCACTTTGAACACATTTTATAAGCGGTCATAAACTTGTAAAATACTCATGAAAGAATAAAGTTACATTAAAACCAAGCACACCATTGTTTTTGTTGTGAAATTCTCAATATGTTTGATGTGTCACATGACCCTCTTCCCATTGGAAAAAATAAAGTTGGATCCAAAATGGCTGACTTCAAAATGGCCGCCATAGTCACCACTCATCTTGAAAAATTGTCCCCCTCCCATATACTAATGTGCCACAAACAGAAAGTTGATATCACCAACCATTCCCATTTTATTTAGGTGTATCTATATAATTGGCCAACCCTGTACAATAACTACAGAAAATAAGCTATGTAGATAATATTATCTCTAGTAAGTGAGCTCTGCTTAACATTCTACACAATTAGCTAATGCTAATGCATCCTCATAAAAAAAAGTGCAGATTTCACAACAAAATTTGTTTTCTAGGTTTATCGTGTACTCCGTTATGGTAAATTGCCAAAAAGGTCCACCAAAGTAAGTAAGATGTGAATTAGAAATGCAATGAAGCTAATAATAATCACACTTTTAAAAGCTTCATTAACTGCTGCAGTAATGAAGAATGTTTAGCTTTATGTAAATCAGCGAGAGCAGTTCTTAAGATGCCTTCTTCAAGATATAAAGAATAATGGAACACTTACGCTTAATGCAAGCTAATAAGCTGAAAACAAACACTGCAAACGCTACAAAGAAACATATCTCATTCTGTCAGACTGAATCATATCTCATATCAAATTTTAATTATAAGCACTATAGTAATGGATGCTGAAAACATGATTTGGACTGGAATTAGGATCTTGATATGTTTACATTGGGTAATGAATAGAGTTGAGCGACCTTGACCTTTTTAGAGTCGAGCCGGGTTTTGCGAAACCCGACTATGTCCAAAGTCGGGTCGAGTGAAATCGGCCGATTATGACGTAAAGTCGGGATCGACCGAAACACGAAACCCAATGCAAGTCAATGGGGCAGCATAGTCGGCAGTGAGTGGGGGCCAGGAAAACACCTAGAGTGGCCATTTTAATGTCAAAACCATCCATTCTTCTTAATGAAGCTTGTCAAGCGTAATTTACCTTATAATAATTGGAAGGCATTTGAAATTGGGGGTCATTTGGCTAAAGTTGTGGGGGGTAGGGCTGGTTCAAGTAATTAGTGGGCCCAGGAAATCTGGACCACGTCACGGCAGTGGAGCAGGGAGAGGTAAGTATTTCAACTTTGCAAGTGCTGTGAACCTGAGCAAGCAGGGGGGGCCCACTCGTTGGCATTGGCACTGGCACAGGGCCCCTCAAAGTACAGCGGTGTGTTTGCACGGCGGGGGCGCCTCCCACCGGCAGCAACACTTTTGCGTACTATGAGAGGCCCTGTGCCAGTGACGTCGCCAACTAGTATTCCTCCCCCCACCTGATGAAGGAACCTGCACTTTCATCTGCACCTTCCTCTTTGTCCCCGTGTAAGGTGGTATGGTATGCGGGAAGAGCAACCTGACTTTCAGCAGGGTCACAATGTTGTTGTGTAGCGTGCACGGGGAATGTTGCGTTATGGGTCAATGTACCAGCAGACTCATCTATCACTGGCTGGGCAATGGGCACGATGAAGTGGAAACACAGATATAGGCCCAAAGAAGAAAGTGGGCTAAATGCAGTTCAAAATTGGTAACACAGGAATAACCAGGGGGCATTGCAGTGGAGGACAACTGGAATGAGAGGCTGACACAGAGAGTAGGGCCAAATCAGTAAGTAGTCGAAATGCAGTTCAAAATTGGCAACCGTAGTAAACAGGCGGCACAGCTTTGTTCAGTGGAGGAGAACAGCAAGGAGTGGCAGACACCGATAGTAGGCCCCAAACCAACTAGTACGCCAAATGCAGTTGTTCCATTTAACCACAATTTAATGAGAGCCTGAAGATAGAAGCTCAGGAAAGGCAACCTGGGGAACACCTTGGAGTGTAACACACCATCTCTCTCCACCCCATACCCATTTTGTATGGCCTAATGCAGTGTACTTTTCTACAACTACTAAACGAGAGTCGGAAGACCGAAGCAATGGCAAGGAAACCTGGGGAACACCTTAGAGTGTAACACACCCTCTCTCTACACCCCATACCCAATTTGAAGGCCTAATGCAGTGTAGTTTCCAAGAACTACTAAACGAGAGCCGGAAGATCGAAGCTCAGGAAAGGCAACCTGGGGAACACCTTGGAGTGTAACACACCCTCTCGCTACACCCCATACCCAATTTGAAGGCCTAATGCAGCGTAGTTTCCAACAACTACTAAACGAGAGCCGGAAGATCGAAGCTCAGGAAAGGCAACCTGGGGAACACCTTGGAGTGTAACAAACCCTCTCTCTACACCCCATACCCAATTTGTAGGCCTAATGCAGCGTAGTTTCCGACAACTACTAAACGAGAGCATGAAGATCGAAGCTCAGGAAAGGCAACCTGGGGAACACCTTGGAGTGTAACACACCCTCTCTCTACACCCCATACCCAATTTGTAGGCCTAATGCAGCGTAGTTTCCGACAACTACTAAACGAGAGCCGGAATATCGAAGCTCAGGAAAGGCAACCTGGGGAACACCTTGGAGTGTAACACACCCTCTCTCTACGCCCCATACCCAATTTGTAGGCCTAATGCAGCGTAGTTTCCGACAACTACTAAACGAGAGCCGGAATATCGAAGCTCAGGAAAGGCAACCTGGGGAACACCTTGGAGTGTAACACACCCTCTCTCTACACCCCATACCCAATTTGAAGGCCTAATGCAGTGTAGTTTCCAAGAACTACTAAACGAGAGCCGGAAGATCGAAGCTCAGGAAAGGCAACCTGGGGAACACCTTGGAGTGTAACACACCCTCTCGCTACACCCCATACCCAATTTGAAGGCCTAATGCAGCGTAGTTTCCAACAACTACTAAACGAGAGCCGGAAGATCGAAGCTCAGGAAAGGCAACCTGGGGAACACCTTGGAGTGGAACACACCATCTCTCTACACCCCATACCCAATTTGAAGGCCTAATGCAGAGTAGTTTCCAAGAACTACTAAACGAGAGCCGGAAGATCGAAGCTCAGGAAAGGCAACCTGGGGAACACCTTGGAGTGTAACACAACGTCTCTCTACACGACGGAAGGGCTGATTCTTAGGAAGGAAGGCTGTTGGAAATAAGCATTGCGCGTCCGAGGGTGATTATATTCTTATTAGGTATATACTCACCCTCGGACGCGCCCTGCTTCTTTATTTGGAATGAATGTTTATTTGCAATGTGGTGTTGACTTTCTCTATTATTTTGGTAATTAATGATTTTATTATTTTCATTATTTTGCATCTTCTCGGCAATAATATAAAGAAGACGCGACAGGACAACACTCGGTGGATGCCATATGTGTGTTTTCAATTTAAAAAAACTTTCAGTTAACTACTTGCAGGAGAAAGTAATTGTAGCTGGTGGCCATTTTTAGTACTGTACCAGATTAGAGTTGTGTGTTTGTTTTTAATGTTAAAATGTCTGCATTTGATATCTCACCAGTATTTTCTTTTTTATAAGCAAAATACTTATTTTTATATTTTCTGATGTTGGTTCCAGGGGTACACGGCCAGCAGTGCCCTGGTCAGTGTAGTAGTAGTTGAAAGAATGGACCGCAGACAGGCATCGAAGGCCTAAAATAATAACACATGGCTGTAGGCAATTTTAAATTGGTTCCAGGGGTACACGGACAGCAGTGGTGTGGTCAGTGGAGGCCTAGTGGAAGGAGTGACCGCAGACAGGCATCGAAGGCCTAAAATAATAACACATGGCTGTAGGCAATTTTAAATTGGTTCCAGGGGTACACGGGCAGCAGTGACCTGGTCAGTGTAGTAGTAGTTGAAAGAATGGACCGCAGACAGGCATCGAAGGCCTAAAATAAAAAAATTGGGCTGGCTGTAGGCAATTTTAAATTGGTTCCAGGGGTACACGGGCAGCAGTGGTGTGGTCAGTGGAGGCCTAGTGGAAGGAGTGACCGCAGACAGGCATCGAAGGCCTAAAATAATAACACATGGCTGTAGGCAATTTTAAATTGGTTCCAGGGGTACACGGGCAGCAGTGACCTGGTCAGTGTAGTAGTAGTTGAAAAAATGGACCGCAGACAGGCATCGAATGCCTAAAATAATAACACATGGCTGTAGGCAATTTTAAATTGGTTACAGGGGTACACGGACAGCAGTGACCTGGTCAGTGTAGTAGTAGTTGAAAGAATGGACCGCAGACAGGCATCGAAGGCCTAAAATAAAAAAATTGGGCTGGCTGTAGGCAATTTTAAATTGGTTCCAGGGGTACACGGACAGCAGTGGTGTGGTCAGTGGAGGCCTAGTGGAAGGAGTGACCGCAGACAGGCATCGAAGGCCTAAAATAATAACACATGGCTGTAGGCAATTTTAAATTGGTTCCAGGGGTACACGGACAGCAGTGGTGTGGTCAGTGGAGGCCTAGTGGAAGGAGTGACCGCAGACAGGCATCGAAGGCCTAAAATAATAACACATGGCTGTAGGCAATTTTAAATTGGTTCCAGGGGTACACGGACAGCAGTGACCTGGTCAGTGTAGTAGTAGTTGAAAGAATGGACCGCAGACAGGCATCGAAGGCCTAAAATAAAAAAATTGGGCTGGCTGTAGGCAATTTTAAATTGGTTCCAGGGGTACACGGGCAGCAGTGGTGTGGTCAGTGGAGGCCTAGTGGAAGGAGTGACCGCAGACAGGCATCGAAGGCCTAAAATAATAACACATGGCTGTAGGCAATTTTAAATTGGTTCCAGGGGTACACGGACAGCAGTGGTGTGGTCAGTGGAGGCCTAGTGGAAGGAGTGACCGCAGACAGGCATCGAAGGCCTAAAATAATAACACATGGCTGTAGGCAATTTTAAATTGGTTCCAGGGGTACACGGACAGCAGTGACCTGGTCAGTGTAGTAGTAGTTGAAAGAATGGACCGCAGACAGGCATCGAAGGCCTAAAATAAAAAAATTGGGCTGGCTGTAGGCAATTTTAAATTGGTTCCAGGGGTACACGGACAGCAGTGGTGTGGTCAGTGGAGGCCTAGTGGAAGGAGTGACCGCAGACAGGCATCGAAGGCCTAAAATAATAACACATGGCTGTAGGCAATTTTAAATTGGTTCCAGGGGTACACGGACAGCAGTGACCTGGTCAGTGTAGTAGTAGTTGAAAGAATGGACCGCAGACAGGCATCGAAGGCCTAAAATAAAAAAATTGGGCTGGCTGTAGGCAATTTTAAATTGGTTCCAGGGGTACACGGGCAGCAGTGACCTGGTCAGTGTAGTAGTAGTTGAAAGAATGGACCGCAGACAGGCTTAGAAGGCCTAACATAACAAACTTGGGCTGGCTGTAGGCACTTTTAAATTGGTTCCAGGGGTACACGGGCAGCAGTGGTCTGGTCAGTGGAAGTCTAGTGGAAGGAGTGACCGCAGACAGGCTTCCAAGGCCTAACATAACAAACTTGGGCTGGCTGTAGGCACTTTTAAATTGGTTCCAGGGGTACACGGGCAGCAGTGGTCTGGTCAGTGGAAGTCTAGTGGAAGGAGTGACCGCAGACAGGCTTCCAAGGCCTAACATAACAAACTTGGGCTGGCTGTAGGCACTTTTAAATTGGTTCCAGGGGTACACGGGCAGCAGTGGTCTGGTCAGTGGAAGTCTAGTGGAAGGAGTGACCGCAGACAGGCTTCCAAGGCCTAACATAACAAACTTGGGCTGGCTGTAGGCACTTTTAAATTGGTTCCAGGGGTACACGGGCAGCAGTGGTCTGGTCAGTGGAAGTCTAGT
Organism: Ranitomeya imitator; assembly: GCF_032444005.1. Taxonomy (NCBI): domain Eukaryota; kingdom Metazoa; phylum Chordata; class Amphibia; order Anura; family Dendrobatidae; genus Ranitomeya; species Ranitomeya imitator. The sequence goes on along the minus strand of NC_091282.1, from coordinate 509,359,842 downwards.
GGAAGGAGTGACCGCAGACAGGCTTCCAAGGCCTAACATAACAAACTTGGGCTGGCTGTAGGCACTTTTAAATTGGTTCCAGGGGTACACGGGCAGCAGTGGTCTGGTCAGTGGAAGTCTAGTGGAAGGAGTGACCGCAGACAGGCTTCCAAGGCCTAACATAACAAACTTGGGCTGGCTGTAGGCACTTTTAAATTGGTTCCAGGGGTACACGGGCAGCAGTGGTCTGGTCAGTGGAAGTCTAGTGGAAGGAGTGACCGCAGACAGGCTTCCAAGGCCTAACATAACAAACTTGGGCTGGCTGTAGGCACTTTTAAATTGGTTCCAGGGGTACACGGGCAGCAGTGGTCTGGTCAGTGGAGGCCTAGTGGAAGGAGTGACCGCAGACAGGCATCGAAGGCCTAAAATAATAACACATGGCTGTAGGCAATTTTAAATTGGTTCCAGGGGTACACGGACAGCAGTGGTGTGGTCAGTGGAGGCCTAGTGGAAGGAGTGACCGCAGACAGGCATCGAAGGCCTAAAATAATAACACATGGCTGTAGGCAATTTTAAAATGGTTCCAGGGGTACACGGACAGCAGTGACCTGGTCAGTGTAGTAGTAGTTGAAAGAATGGACCGCAGACAGGCATCGAAGGCCTAAAATAAAAAAATTGGGCTGGCTGTAGGCACTTTAAATTGGTTCCAGGGGTACATGGGCAGCAGTGTATGGTCAGTGGAAGTCTAGTGGAAGGAGTGACGGCAGACAGTCTTCGAAGGCCTAACATAACAAAATTGGGCTGACTGTAGGCACTTTTAAATTGGTTCCAGGGTAACACGGCCAGCAGTGGCCTGGTCAGTGTAGTAGTTGTAGAAAGAAGGGACCGCAGACAGGCTTCGAAGGCCTAACATAACAAAAATGTCAAAACAATGGTATTGTCAGTGCCAGGCATTGAAGGATGTCAGCGGCTAGACTACACATTGGTGAAGCTGTGAGAGATAATTTTGCTAGTGGTAGAGCACTGTTTGAGCTGGGGGGGGGAACTGTCTTGTGGCCGGCGGTACAGGCACAGGGCCCCTCATATTACAACGGTGTGTCTGACGTTGGGTGCGCACCACCACCGCCAGAGACACTTTATTGTACTATGAGGGACCCAGTGGCAGTGCCGTCGACCAAAAGCGGCCACACCCACCTCTTCAGACAAACAGCACTCTCAAGAGTCCAAGCGCAAAGTGGCGATAGCACGGCCCCGTGTGGGGAGTTTGGCCATTTCGTGAGGTGGAAACATGTCGTATGCTGGACAATCAGGTGAAGAAAATTACGAGATTGGAAAAGTCATTCAGAATAGTCCACAGGCAAGACCTTTTCATAGGAAAGCTAGGTGTCAGCCGGGCAGGGTGGGGCAAAAGATTTTGAAATCCAGTTGTGGTTCATTTTAATGAAGGTTAGATCATCTACATTTTGGGTAGCCAGACGAGTCCTTTTTTCTGTTAGTATTGAACCTGCAGCACTGAATACTCTTTCTGATAGGACACTAGCTGCCGGGCAAGCAAGCTCCTGCAATGCATATTCTGCCAATTCTGGCCAGGTGTCTAATTTGGATGCCCAGTAATCAAATGGGAATGACGGTTGAGGGAGAACGTCGATAAGGGATGAAAAATAGTTTGTAACCATACTGGACAAATGTTGTCTCCTGTCACTTTGAATTGATGCTGCAGTACCTGTCCTGTCTGCGGTCATAGAAAAATCACTCCACAACCTGGTCAGAAAACCCCTCTGTCCAACGCCACTTCTGATTTCTGCCCCTCTAACACCTCTGGTCTGCTGGCCCCTGGAGCTCGTGTGAGAACGATCACGGGCGCTGTGTGCAGGGAATGCCAGAAGCAAACGGTCAACAAGAGTTGATTGTTTTGTTGCTAATATTAGTTCCAAGTTCTCATGTGGCATAATATTTTGCAATTTGCCTTTATAGCGAGGATCAAGGAGGCAGGCCAACCAGTAATCGTCATCGTTCATCATTTTTGTAATGCGTGTGTCCCTTTTGAGGATACGCAAGGCATAATCCGCCATGTGGGCCAAAGTTCCCGTTGTCAAATCTGCGGTTGTGCTTGGTTGAGGGGCAGTTGCAGGCAAATCTACGTCACTTGTGTCCCTCAAAAAACCAGAACCCGGCCTTGCCACGCCACCAATTTCCCGTGCCCCCGGGAAAGCTTCCTCATTAAAAATATACTCATCCCCATCATCCTCCTCATCCTCCACCTCCTCTTCGCCCGGTACCTCGTCATGTACACTGCCCTGACCAGACAATCGCTGACTGTCATCAAGGCTTTCCTCTTCCTCTGGTGCAGACGCCTGATCCTTTATGTGCGTCAAACTTTGCATCAGCAGACGCATTAGGGGGATGCTCATGCTTATTATGGCGTTGTCTGCACTAACCAGCCGTGTGCATTCCTCAAAACACTGAAGGACTTGACACATGTCTTGAATCTTCGACCACTGCACACCTGACAACTCCATGTCTGCCATCCTACTGCCTGCCCGTGTATGTGTATCCTCCCACAAAAACATAACAGCCCGCCTCTGTTCGCACAGTCTCTGAAGCATGTGCAGTGTTGAGTTCCACCTTGTTGCAACGTCTATGATTAGGCGATGCTGGGGAAGGTTCAAAGAACGCTGATAGGTCTGCATACGGCTGGAGTGTACAGGCGAACGGCGGATATGTGCGCAAAGTCCACGCACTTTGAGGAGCAGGTCGGATAACCCCGGATAACTTTTCAGGAAGCACTGCACCACCAGGTTTAAGGTGTGAGCCAGGCAAGGAATGTGTTTCAGTTGGGAAAGGGAGATGGCAGCCATGAAATTCCTTCCGTTATCACTCACTACCTTGCCTGCCTCAAGATCTACAGTGCCCAGCCACGACTGCGTTTCTTGCTGCAAGAACTCGGACAGAACTTCCGCGGTGTGTCTATTGTCGCCCAAACACTTCATAGCCAATACAGCCTGCTGACGTATGCCAGTAGCTGCCCCATAATGGGAGACCTGGTGTGCAACAGTGGCAGGTGCGGATGGAGTGTTTGTGCGACTGCGGTCTGTGGACGAGCTCTTGCTTCTGCAGGAGGACGAGGAGGAGGAGGAGGAGGGGGTGCGAACGGCTACAGACAACTGTTTACTAGACCGTGGGCTAGGCAGAACTGTCCCAAACTTGCTGTCCCCTGTGGACCCTGAATCCACCACATTTACCCAGTGTGCCGTGATGGACACGTAACGTCCCTGGCCATGCCTACTGGTCCATGCATCTGTTGTCAGGTGCACCTTTGTGCTCACAGATTGCCTGAGTGCATGGACGATGCGCTCTTTAACATGCTGGTGGAGGGCTGGGATGGCTTTTCTGGAAAAAAAGTGTCGACTGGGTAGCTCGTAGCGTGGTACAGCGTAGTCCATCAGGTCTTTGAAAGCTTCGCTTTCAACTAACCGGTAGGGCATCATCTCTAACGAGATTAGTCTAGCTATGTGGGCGTTCAAACCCTGTGTACGCGGATGCGAGGCTAAGTATTTCCTTTTTCTAACCATAGTCTCATGTAGGGTGAGCTGGACTGGAGAGCTGGAGATCGTGGAACTAGCGGGGGTGCCGGTGGACATGGCAGACTGAGAGACGGTGGGAGATGGTATTGTTGCCGCCGGTGCCCTAGATGCAGTGTTTCCTACTACGAAACTGGTGATTCCCTGACCCTGACTGCTTTGGCCTGGCAAAGATACCTGCACAGATACAGCAGGTGGTGCGCTAAATGGTGGTCCTACACTGCCGGAAGGGATGTTGCGTTGATGACTAGCTTCATTGGCCGAGGGTGCAACAACCTTAAGGGACGTTTGGTAGTTAGTCCAAGCTTTCAAATGCATGGTGGTTAAATGTCTATGCATGCAACTAGTATTGAGACTTTTCAGATTCTGACCTCTGCTTAAGGAAGTAGAACATTTTTGACAGATGACTTTGCGCTGATCAATTGGATGTTGTTTAAAAAAATGCCAGACTGCACTCTTTCTAGCATCGGATACCTTTTCAGGCATTGCAGACTGAGCTTTAACCGGATGGCCACGCTGTCCTCCACCAGGTTTTGGCTTTGCCACGCGTTTTGGGCAAGATACGGGCCCGGCAGATGGAACCTGTGGCGATGTTGATGCCTGCTGCGGCCCCTCCTCCTCCTCTGCTTCAGAACTGCTGCCGCCTGCACCCTGTTCCCCCAATGGCTGCCAATCGGGGTCAAGAACTGGGTCATCTAATAACTCTTCTTGTACCTCCTGCGCAACTTCGTCTGTGTCACCGTGTCGTTCGGTGGTATAGCGTTCGTGATGGGGCAACATAGTCTCATCAGGGTCTGATTCTTGATCAGCACCCTGCGAGGGCAATGTTGTGGTCTGAGTCAAAGGACCAGCATAGTAGTCTGGCTGTGGCTGTGCGTCAGTGCACTCCATGTCAGATTCAATTTGTAATGGGCATGGACTGTTAACTGCTTCACTTTCTAAGCCAGGGACGGTATGTGTAAAGAGCTCCATGGAGTAACCCGTTGTGTCGCCTGCTGCATTCTTCTCTGTTGTTGTTTTTGCTGAAGAGGACAAGGAAGTGACTTGTCCCTGACCGTGAACATCCACTAACGACGCGCTGCTTTTACTTTTACCAGTTTCACGAGATGAGGCAAAAGAGCTAGAGGCTGAGTCAGCAAGATAAGCCAAAACTTGCTCTTGCTGCTCCGGCTTTAAAAGCGGTTTTCCTAATCCCAGAAAAGGGAGCGTTCGAGGCCTTGTGTAGCCGGACGACGAACCTGGCTCCACAGCTCCAGACTTAGGTGCAATATTTTTTCCCCCACGACCACCTGATGCTCCACCACTACCACTACCCTCATTACCAGCTGACAATGAACGCCCCCGGCCACGACCTCTTCCACTAGACTTCCTCATTGTTTTAAAAACGTAACCAAACTAACGTTATTTGTTGCAGTCACACAACTTACACGGTGAGCTATAACTTCAGTATGATTTAGCTACCCCTTTACAGGTTGGTGAGACCACAGCGAAAATCAGGCCCAATGTTACACACTCTTTTTTTGGTGGCTGCAAATTAGAGAGATGCCCCACACGCAGGACTGTCACTGAAGCACAAATGTTAATATTAATGTCACACTATTATTTTTTTTTTATTTTTATTTTTTTCAGGAACACTTTAGAAACCCCCCAAAAAAAAAAAAATAGATTTTTGCAGGGAGAATTTAGAAAACAAATGTAACAAACTATATGCTTTCTATGGGCCACTGAGTGAGAGATGACGCACACAGGAATCAGGAGTGGCACACAAGCCCAGAGGCCAATATTTTTCTACCAATGATTGATGGAGTTATTTTCTCTGGTAGATTTTGGAACCCAAATCAAGGAAAAAAAATGTAGGCTTTCTATGGACCACAATTGGAGAGAGAGAGAGAGAGAGATGGCACACCCAGGAGTCAAGACTGGCACACAAGCAGAAAGGCCAATATTAATCTCCCACTGTTTTTTTTTTTTTTTTTTTTTTTTTTTTTTTTTTCAGGGAGACTTTAGAAAAAAAAATAATAAAAAAAATATGATTTTATCAGGAAGAATTTAGAAACCAAATAAAATAAAATGATTTTTTCAGGGAGAATTTATAAAACAAATAAAAACAAAAATAGGCGTTCTATGGCCCACTGACTGAGAGATGACGCACACAGGAGTCAGGAGTGGCACACAAACCCAGAGGCCAATATTTTTCTACCAATGATTGATGTAGTTATTTTCTCTGGTAGATTTTAGAACCCAAATCAAGGAAAAAAAATATAGGCTTTCTATGGACCACAATTGGAGAGAGAGAGAGAGAGAGAGAGAGAGAGAGAGAGAGAGAGAGAGATGGCACACCCAGGAGTCAAGACTGGCACACAAGCAGAAAGGCCAATATTAATCTCCCACTGTTTTTTTTTGGTTGTTTTTTTTTTTTTTTTTTTCAGGGAGACTTTAGAAAAAAAAATAATAAAAAAAATATGATTTTATCAGGAAGAATTTAGAAACCAAATAAAATAAAATGATTTTTTCAGGGAGAATTTATAAAACAAATAAAACCAAAAATAGGCGTTCTATGGCCCACTGACTGAGAGATGACGCACCCAGGAGTCAAGACTGGCACACAAGCAGAAAGGCCAATATTAATCTCCCACTGTTTTTTTTGGTTGTTTTTTTTTTTTTTTTTTCAGGGAGACTTTAGAAAAAAAAATAATAAAAAAAATATGATTTTATCAGGAAGAATTTAGAAACCAAATAAAATAAAATGATTTTTTCAGGGAGAATTTATAAAACAAATAAAACCAAAAATAGGCGTTCTATGGCCCACTGACTGAGAGATGACGCACCCAGGAGTCAAGACTGGCACACAAGCAGAAAGGCCAATATTAATCTCCCACTGTTTTTTTTTTTTTTTTTCAGGGAGACTTTAGAAAAAAAAATAATAAAAAAAATATGATTTTATCAGGAAGAATTTAGAAACCAAATAAAATAAAATGATTTTTTCAGGGAGAATTTAGAAAACAAATAAAACCAAAAATAGGCGTTCTATGGCCCACTGACTGAGAGATGACGCACACAGGAGTCAGGAGTGGCACACAAACCCAGAGGCCAATATTTTTCTACCAATGATTGATGTAGTTATTTTCTCTGGTAGATTTTAGAACCCAAATCAAGGAAAAAAAATATAGGCTTTCTATGGACCACAATTGGAGAGAGAGAGAGAGAGAGAGAGAGAGAGAGAGAGAGATGGCACACCCAGGAGTCAAGACTGGCACATAAGCAGAAAGGCCAATATTAATCTCCCACTGTTTTTTTGGTTGTTTTTTTTTTTTTTTTTTCAGGGAGACTTTAGAAATAAAAATAATAAAAAAAATATGATTTTATCAGGAAGAATTTAGAAACCAAATAAAATAAAATGATTTTTTCAGGGAGAATTTAGAAAACAAATAAAACCAAAAATATGCGTTCTATGGCCCACTGACTGAGAGAGAGAGAGAGATGGAACGCTTAGTACTGGCACACAAGCCCAAAGGGCAATATTAATCTCCCTTTTTTTTTCCAGGGAGAATTTCTGAAACCCAAAAAAAAAATAAAATAGGCTTTCTATGGCCCACTATTTGTGAGAGAGATGGGACGCTCAGGACTGGCACAGATGGCACGCTCAGGACTGGCACAGAAGCCCAGAGGCCAATATTAATCTCCCTTTTTTTCTGGGAGAATTTATAAAACCAAAAAAATATTTAAATAGGCTTTCTATGGCCCACTATTTGTGAGAGAGATGGCACGCTCAGGACTGGCACAGATGGCACGCTCACAACTGGCACACAAGCCCAGAGGCCAATATTAATCTCCCTTTTTTCAGGGAGAATTTCTAAAACCCAAAAAAAAAATAAAATAGGCTTTCTATGGCCCACTATTTGTGAGAGAGATGGGACGCTCAGGACTGGCACAGATGGCACGCTCAGGACTGGCACAGAAGCCCAGAGGCCAATATTAATCTCCCTTTTTTTCTGGGAGAATTTATAAAACCAAAAAAATATTTAAATAGGCTTTCTATGGCCCACTATTTGTGAGAGAGATGGCACGCTCAGGACTGGCACAGATGGCACGCTCACAACTGGCACACAAGCCCAGAGGCCAATATTAATCTCCCTTTTTTCAGGGAAAATTGATAAAACAAAAAAAAAAATTAAATAGGCTTTCTATGGCCCACTATTTGTGAGAGAGATGGCACGCTCAGGGCTGGCTGGCACAGATGGCACGCTCAGGACTGGCACACAAGCCCAGAGGCCAATATTAATCTCCCTTTTTTTCTGGGAGAATTTATAAAACCAAAAAAATATTTAAATAGGCTTTCTATGGCCCACTATTTGTGAGAGAGATGGCACGCTCAGGACTGGCACAGATGGCACGCTCACAACTGGCACACAAGCCCAGAGGCCAATATTAATCTCCCTTTTTTCAGGGAAAATTTATAAAACAAAAAAAAAAATTAAATAGGCTTTCTATGGCCCACTATTTGTGAGAGAGATGGCACGCTCAGGGCTGGCACAGATGGCACGCTCAGGACTGGCACACAAGCCCAGAGGCCAATATTAATCTCCCTTTTTTTCAGGGAGAATTTATAAAACCAAAAAAAAAAATAAATAGGCTTTCTATGGCCCACTATTTGTGAGAGAGATGGCACACTCAGGACTGGCACACAAGCCCAAAGGCCAATATTAATCTCCCACTGTATTTTTATCAGGGAGAATTTATACACCCCACAAAAAAAAATACAGAAAAATGAAAAGGCTTTCTATGGCCCACTATGTGAGAGAGATGGCACACACAGGGATGGCACTCTAGCAGAAATGCCAAATTGCCAATCTTAATCTCCCACCAAAAAAAAAAAAAAAAAAAAAACAGGGAATGTCCTACAATTACTATCTCCCTGCCTGCAGTAATCTCAGCCAGGTATGGCAGGCAGCTACTATCTCCCTGCCTGCAGTAATCTCAGCCAGGTATGGCAGGCAGCAATAAGGAGTGGACTGATGCACAAATGAAATAAAAAGTGTGGACAAACAAAAAAGATAGCTGTGCAGAAAGGAAGGAACAAGAGGATTTGTGCTTTGAAAAAAGCAGTTGGTTTGCACAGCGGCGTACACACAGCAATGCAGCTATCAGGGAGCCTTCTAGGGCAGCCCAATGAGCTACAGCGCTGAGGGGAAGAAAAAAAAAAAAAAAAAACTTCCACTGTCCCTGCACACCGAGGGTGGTGTTGGACAGTGCAAATCGCTGCAGCACAAGCGGTTTTGTGGTTAATGGACCCTGCCTAACGCTATCCCTGCTTCTGACAAAGCGGCAGCAACCTCTCCCTAAGCTCAGATCAGCAGCAGTAAGATGGCGGTCGGCGGGAACGCCTCTTTATAGCCCCTGTGACGTCGCAGACAGCAAGCCAATCACTGCAATGCCCTTCTCTAAGATGGTGGGGACCAGGACCTATGTCATCACGCTGCCCACACTCTGCGTTTACCTTCATTGGCTGAGAAATGGCGCTTTTCGCGTCATTGAAACGCGACTTTGGCGCGAAAGTCGCGTACCGCATGGCCGACCCCGCACAGGGGTCGGATCGGGTTTCATGAAACCCCGACTTAGCCAAAAGTCGGCGACTTTTGAAAATGTTCGACCCGTTTCGCTCAACCCTAGTAATGAATGATGTTATTTCTTGGTGATCTACTCTATATGAATGAGTCATTTCAAAACTTTTTGAAGTTTTCTGATTCTGAGATTCAAATCTTGTGTACTTTTTTATCATATGATGCATATTATAATTTCGTAATTGGATTTATTTTCATTCAGATAGGGCAGTAGCCAGTGGTTGCACATTTCAATTATACAACTCTTGGTAGAAATTTTGGAACTGCCACACATAAAGAGTACCGACAGTATCACCAATCTGGGGCTACAGAGGACAAGAAAATAGCCAACATACAAGTAAATGTTTGAGAGTTACCCAGTATGCACTGAGTTCCTCCGCAGCAGGCAATATGACCCATAGAAAAAACACATGCTCTAACATTCTGTAAAATTTTCTCATTTCTTTATTGATACATATTTAAATTCTTCCTGTAGCTCCACAAAACATGTAAAAAAAAGTATTGAAAATAGGAAGATTGTAATCTTGTTTCAATTAAGAAATGAGAAGATTTTACAAATGTGTATTTTTACCAATCTGGAATTGTCCTTTTTGGTTAGCCTGGACTGATGATTTTACCAAATATAAGTTATTGTGCAAACATCTCATAAGAGTCCCTAATACTCCCAAAAGGGCCCAAATTTCTTTAATAATATCTTGAAGAAGGCTTAAGAACTGCCCTAACTAACGTTCCAGCAGCTGCCTGAAGAAGAGCAATAAAGTACTGATTTCAATTTCTACCTTAATCACGCTATCACGGTTCCACCCCTCAGTGTGTCTGGGATGCAGTTACTGACAGCTCGGCCGTCCAGTCTGGTATAGGGGTGTGCTGAAGTTGTCGGTACTTTGATTGACAGCCTGGCCATCCAGTCTGGTACAGGGGCGTGCTGAGTTCAGCTTTCCAATCTGAGACTGTGAGTCATCAGCTGTCTCCATTAGTGATGAGCGAACGTGCTCGCCACTACTCGGTATTCGCCTGAGTATCACTATGCTCGGTGTACTGAGTATTTCCGGGATTATTCGGCGGGAGCTCGGGTCTCCACCTTTTAATTTTGGCGCTTTTTAGAGCGTCAATCAACATGCAGGGATTGTCAGCAATGCACTGTAATACCGCAGCCATCTTTGTTGTGGTATTACAGTGATTGGCTGGCCGCATAGCGTCATCAGGTCTATAAGAGACCTGGCGCCGTCCTGCTCGCCGCATTCTGCTCCAGACTCAGCAAGTGTAGGGAGAGCAGCTGCTGAGATAGGGTCAGATTCTTACATTTATTAGTTAGTGTTGGTCTACCATCACAGAATCCACAAATTTTGATAAACCAACGTCCTTTTTAAGGCTAATTCGGGCATACACAGATTGCAGCGCTAGGTAGGCAGGGGAGTCTATGTGCACATATCCACATCAGTGCAAGGCCTGCAGGCACTGTATGTGAGTATATAGATCTCGCTGCATACCTCAAAAAGCTCCATTCCTGTTTGCTGCTGCGTATTTTATATATACATAGCTGCAGGTGTCCGTGGCAATTTGTTTTTTTTTTAATGCAGCTTGTAACTACTAATTGTATTAGAAAGCAATCCATAGCCCCATAGTTTTTTCTACATTTATTTGCTTGGTCAAGCTGCAGACTACGGCCAGGTCATTGCAATACAGGAGCTTGAAAATCTAACAATTTTAAAAAAAAATTGTCCTAAATCTGGCCTTATTTTTTGGGTACTATATTATTTTTGAAGTGTCTTGCAACATTTTTCTGCCCCAAAAATCTGTAGCTGGCCCAAAAATATTTAGCTACAGTTCTTATATTTATCACTGTGATTTGTACGCCACATGCATCGCATATCATAGCGCTAAATATTTTACAATTTTAGTAGTCCAATTTCTTTTTAGTGTCATAGCCTACTTATTGACACAATTTTGGTGGGCCACAAAAAATTAAGGCCACATTTTGATCATTCTGTTATCTCTGTCTGACGCCTGGTCTATCTGTGGTCTCCAAATTCTTGCTTTGCAGGCGTGCATTGTATTTTTTTGTCTGCTAGCCTTGGTCTACTCAGAATATAGTAATTTAAAAAACTAAATAAAAAAGGCCACACATTTAAACTGTCATCTCCGTCAGACGCATGGTGTATCTGTGGTATCAAAATCCTAGCTTTGCAGCCATACATTGAATTTTTTTGTCTGCTAGCCTTAGTCTACTCATTATTTTGTGGTGTAGATTTTTTTTTTAAAGGCCACATGTTTAAACAGTCTGTTATCTCAGTCAGATGCTCGGTCTATCTGTGGTCTCCAAATACTTGCTTTTCAGGCATACTGATAACATATATGTTTTCTCAAAATTAATCCATTTGTATTGAACTTTTCAAATATTTCAGTAGTCCATTTAACCCCTTTACCCCCAAGGATGGTTTGCACATTAATGACCGGACCAATTTTTACAATTCTGACCACTGTCCCTTTATGAGGTTATAACGCTTCAACGGACTCTGATGATTCTGACATTGTTTTCTCGGGATATATTGTACTTCATGATAGTGGTAAAATTTCTTTGCTATTACGTGCATTTATTTGTGGAAAAAATGGAAATTTGGCAAAAATGTTTGAAAATTTTGCAATTTTACAACTTTGAATTGTATACCCTTAAATCACAGAGATATATCACACAAAATACTTAACAAGTAACATTTTACAAATGTCTACTTTACATCAGCACAATTTTGGAAACAACATTTTATTTTGTTAGGGAGTTATAAGGGTTAAAAGTTGACCAACAATTTCTCATTTTTACAACACCATTTTTTTAGGGACTACATCACATTTGAAGTCATTTTGAGGGGTATATATGATAGAAAATACCCAAGTGTGACACCATTCTAAAAACTGCACCCCTAAAGGTGCTCAAAACCACATTCAAGAAGACTATTAACCCTTCAGATGTTTCACAGGAATTTTTGGAATGTTTAAAAAAAAATGAACGTTTAATTTTTTTTCACAAAAATTTACTTCAGCTCCAATTTGTTTTATTTTACCAAGGGTAACAGGAGAAATTGGACCCCAAAAGTTGTTGTGCAATTTGTCATGAGTAAGCTGATACCCCATATGTGGGGGTAAACCACTGTTTGGGCACACAGCAGAGCTCAGAAGGGAAGGAGTGCCATTTGACTTTTCAACGCAAAATTGAATGGAATTGAGATGTGACACCATGACGCGTTTGGAGAGCCCCTGATGTGCCTAAACATTGAAACCCCCCAAAAGTGACACCATTTTGGAAAGTAGACCCCCTAAGGAACTTATCTAGATGTGTGGTAAGTACTTTGACCCACCAAGTGCTTCACAGAAGTTTATAACGCAGAGCCGTGAAAATTAAAATTCTTTTTTTTTCCACAAAAGATATTTTAGCCCCCAGATTTGTATTTTCCCAAGGGTAACATGAGAAATTGGACCCGAATAGTTGTTGCCCAATTTGTCCTGAGTACGCTGATACCCTATATGTGGGGGGGAACCAACGTTTGGGCGCATGGCAGAGCTCGGAAGGGAAGGAGCGCCGTTTGGAGAGCAGACTTAGATGGATTGGTCTGCAGGCGTCACGTTGCATTTGCAGAGCCCCTGATGTGCCTAAACAGTAGAAACCCCTCATCTGTGACCCCATATTGGAAACTAGACCCCCAAAGGAACTTATCTAGATGTGTTGTGAGAACTTTGAACTTCCAAATGTTTCACTACAGTTAATAACGCAGAGCCATAAAAATAAAAAATCTTTTTTCCCACAAAAATTATATTTTAGCCCCCAGTTTTGTATTTTCCCAAGGGCAACAGGAGAAATTGGACCCCAAAATTTGTTGTCCAATGTGTCCTGAGTAAGCTGATACCCCATATGTTGGGGTAAATCCCTCTTTGGGCACATGGGAGAGCTTGGAAGGGAAGGAGCACTGTTTTACGTTTTCAACGCAGAATTGGCTGGAATTGAGATTGGACACCATGTCGCGTTTGGAGAGCCCCTGATGTGCCTAAAGAGTGGAAACCCCCAATTCTAACTGAAACTCTAATCCAAACACACCCCTAACCCTAATCCCAACGGTAACCCTAACCACATCCCTAACCCTAATCCCAACCGTAAATGTAATCCAAACCCTAACCCTAACTTTAGCCCCAACCCTAATTGTAGCCCTAACCCTAGCCCTATCCTTAACCCTAGCCCTAATGGGAAAATGGAAATACATTTTTTAAATTTTATTACTTTTCCCTAACTAAGTGGGTGATGAAGGGGTGTTTGATTTACTTTTATAGCATTTTTTTTAGCAGATATTTATGATTGGCAGCTGTCACACACTAAAAGACGCTTTTTATTGCAGAAAATAGTTTTTGTGTCTCCACATTTTGAGAGCTTTAATTTTTCCATATTTTGGTCCACAGAGTCATGTAAGATTTTTTTGCGGGTCGAGTTGACAATTTTATTGGAACCATTTTCGGGCACATGACAATTTTTGATCGCTTTTTATTCCGATTTATGTGAGGCAGAATGACCAAAAACCTGCTATTCATGAATTTCTTTTGGAGGGGGCGTTTATACCATTCCGCGTTTGGCAAAATTGATAAAGCATTTTTATTCTTCGGGTCAGTACGATTACAGTGATACCTCATTTATATAATTTTTTAATGTTTTGGCGCTTTTATACGATTAAAACTATTTTATATAAAAAATAATTATTTTTGCATCGTTTTATTCTGAGGACTATAACTTTTTAATTTTTTCGCTGATGACGCTGTATGGCGGCTTGTTTTTTGTAGGAGAAGATGAAGTTTTCAGCGGTGCCATGGATATTTATATCCTTTTTTTATTGCGTGTTATTCCACTTTTTGTTTGGCAGTATGATAATGAAGCGTTGTTTTTTGCCTCGTTTTTATTGTGACAGTGTTCACTGAAGGGGTTAACTAGTGGGACAGTTTCATAGGTTGGGTCGTTACGGACGCGGCAATACTAAATACGTGTACTTTTATTTATTTTTTTCATTTAGATAAAGAAATGTATTTTTCGGAACATTTGTTTTTTCTTTATTTAGGATTTTTTTTTTATTACACGTGAAAATATTTTTTTTTACTTTTTTACATTGCCCCGGGGAGACACCACACTATAGTGTCAGATCGCTGATCTGACACTTTGCACAGCACTGTGTCAGATCAGCAATCTGACAGGCAGTGCTCCAGGCTTACCAGCGCCTGCTCTGAGCAGGTGTTTGTAAGCCACCTCCCTGCAGGACCCAGAAGCAGCCCCCTGGCCATTTTGAATCCGAGGCCTGCAGGCAGAAGGAGGTAGGAGACCCTCAGAGCAACGCGATCACATCGCCTTGCTCTGAGGGTCTTAGAGATGCATGCAGGGAGCCCCCTCCCTGTGCGATGCTTCCCTATGCTGCCGGAACGCTGCGATCATCTTTGATCGCAGCGTTTTGGGGGTTAATGTGCCAGGAGCAGTCCATGACCGCTCCTGGCGCATAGTGCCGGATGTCTGCTGAGAGTCAGCGGACACCCGGCTGCGATCGGCTGCGCTCCCCACACGAGCGCGGCTGATCGCACTGGACGTACTATTCCGTCCATGGGAAGTAGGGCCCACCCCACATGGACGGAATAGTACATCCAATGGTAGAAAGGGGTTAAAATGGGCAAGGCAAAGAGCAAGGGCAAGGGGTGGGAAAGTGGACATCATGCTGATGGTGCATGCAGAGGCTGAGGCCATGGCCTAGCTGAAAGTGGGCCACAACAAAGACCCACATCTTCTCACTCGACCTTCCTGTCCCAGTTTCTAGGGGACGGCAGCACACCACTATTGCAGCCAGGGCAGTGTGAAACGGTTGTTGGTTGGATAGCGGATAATGCTTCCAGTCATTTAGCAACCACCACATCACATCTTCCAAATGGTCAAGTCTGAGTAGCCGTAAGTGTGGACCGCATATTACTCATCCTTCCTCCCACCATGCCGAGTGCCCTGAGATGACTGATCCCACACTTGGACACTCCAAAGAGCTGTTCAGTTTTCCCTTTAAAGATTCCAGACTCTCAGCCGGTCAACTTGAAGTGGGGCCAGATGAGATCGCATGTAGCGATGCCCAAAGATTTGAACAGCGACAGTCACACGAAGGCGATGGTGGGAAAGTGTCACTAGAGTTGGATGATGATTGCACAATTCCCAGAAATTCAGGAGGAGAAGCAGGGTGAGGATGTGGAAGACGAGGTGGTGGATGACATAGTAACTGACCCAACCTGGCAGGAAGACATGCAGAGGGAGGACAGCAGCACACATGGGGAAGGAGGCATAGCACCCCAAAAGGCAGAAAGAAGCAGTGTGTTGGCCGCAGACAGAAGGCGTGCATCCGTTCCCTGTAACACCAACATTACAGAAGTTGCCATTCCAACTGTTATATCTTCCCGAGTCTGGTTATTTTTAAAGACTCTGCTGATAACCCCAAACAGGCCATTTGCAGCACCTGTCATGCCCGCATCAGCATGGGTAGTAAAACTACCAGCCTGACCACCAAAGGCCTGATCAGGCACATGGTAGCAAAACACCTGACTTTGTGGGCTGAAACCCAGGCTCCAGAAACACTGTCTGCAGGTGTCACCACTGCTTCTTACACTGTTTTGCATAGAAGCCAATCCCCAGTCCAAGGTGCATGTAAAGATGCCTCGTTCCCTACAACTATTGTTGCCCACAGTCAACCAGCACCATCATCAAGCCCATCCGCGTACTTGTCCCAGTGCAGCCTTCAGTTGTCTATAAGCCAGTCATTGGAATGCAAGCGGAAATACCGAGCCAATGCCCTACAGCCCACAGTACTAAATTCTAACATTTCTCGTCTGATTGCGCTAGAAATGTTGCCTTTTAGGCTCATTGAGACAGAAGCTTTCCGCAACCTGATGGTGGCGGGCTTTCCAAGGTACTCGGTCCCCAGTCACCACAATTTCTCCCTGTGTGCCGTACCCGCATTACACCAGCACGTGTCCCACAACATTACCTGTGCCCTCAACAATGCTGTTACTGGGAAAGTCCACCTAACCACGGAAACGTGGACAAGTGCTTGTGGGCAGGGATGGAAAATTTCACTGATGGCACACTGGATTAACATAGTGGAAGCCGGGACCCAGTCGGACCTTGGGATGGAACACATCCTCCCCATGCCGAGGATTGCGGGCCCTACATTAATCAGGGTTGCCCCCACAGTCTACATCTCCTGCACCTCCTCCTCTTCAGCCTCCATCTCTGAAATGAGCACATCAGTCAGAAGATGGAAGCACTGCAGTGCTGCCTCAGCCAAGCGGCAACAGGCTGTGCTGAAGCTAATCTGCTTAGGTGACAAACCACAAAATGCTGAAGAGTTGTGGACAGCGCTGAATGAGCAGTCAGATCTTAGGATGACACCGCTGAACCTACAGCCAGGCATGGTCGTGTGTGACAATGGCCGGAACCTGGTGGAGGCTCTGAGTCAAGGTGAGCTCACACATGTACCTTGCCTGGCCCATGTGCGTAACCTCATCTTTCAACATTTTCTCAAAAGCTACCCAGAACTGCTGGATCTGCTAGTGAAAGTATGCCGCCTGTCTGCCCATTTTAGAAAGACAGCTACAGCTTCAGCCGCCCTTAACATACTTCAGCAGCATTTGCAGCTTCCGGCTCACCGACTGGTGTGTGATGTCCCCACGTGTTGGAACTCTGCACTGCATATGTTGGAAGGATTTGTGAGCAGAAGAGGACAGTTGTTGACTACCAGCATCCAAAAGGCCGTTGTTATTCAGTTTAGACTCCACACATAAGACCTCAGGAGTGGACATGGATGTCAGACATATGTACCATCCACCAAAATTTTGAGGACTGCACCAAGATGGTGAGCGGCGATGATGCCATAATTAGCATCACCATCCCGCTTCTTAGCATTCTGAAATCCTCTCTGCTCACAATTAAAGAGGATGCATTGCAAGCAGAGCACGAGGACATGGAGCAAGGAACCATACAGGGTTATTACACACATCCCAGCCTCATGTCTGTTATGACCTGGTGGTCAGGACAATAATGGACCTGGTGGTTAAGAGCACACAGAATGACCTGATAGTTACTGATAATATAGGACGAGCTCTGGGACGTGGGAACTCTGCTGACCACAATCCCTAATCCTATCAACCACACTAGAAATAGCCGTGGATTGCTCCTAACGCTCCCTATGCAACTCGGCACAGCCTAAGGAACTAGCCAGCCCTAAAGATAGAAAAATAAAGCCTACCTTGCCTCAGAGAAATTCCCCAAAGGAAAAGGCAGCCCCCCACATATAATGACTGTGAGTAAAGATGAAAATACAAACACAGAGATGAAATAGATTAAGCAAAGTGAGGCCCGACTTACTGAACAGACTGAGGATAGGAAAGGTAGCTTTGCGGTCAGCACAAAAACCTACAAAAAGACCACGCAGAGGGCGCAAAAAGACCCTCCGCACCGACTCACGGTGCGGAGGCGCTCCCTCTGCGTCCCAAAGCTTCCAGCAAGCAAGACAACAAAAAATAGCAAGCTGGACAGAAAAATAGCAAACCAGAGAAAAACAAGCAGTCACTTAGCTTCTGCTGGGAAAACAGGTCACAAGAACGATCCAGGAGTGAACTAGACCAATACTGGAACATTGACAGGTGGCATGGAGCAAAGATCAAAGTGGAGTTAAATAGAGCAGCCAGCTAACGAATTAACCTCGTCACCTGTGGAAGGAAACTCAGAAACACCCACAGCCACCAGAGAAAGTCAATGGACAGAACCAGCCGAAGTACCATTCATGACCACAGGAGGGAGCCCGACAACAGAATTCACAACAGTACCCCCCCCTCGAGGAGGGGTCACCAAACCCCCACCAGAGCCCCCAGGCCGACCAGGACGAGCCAAATGAAAGGCACGAACCAGATCGGCAGCATGAACATCAGAGGCAAAAACCCAGGAATTATCTTCTTGACCATAACCCTTCCACTTGACCAGGTACTGGAGTTTCCGTCTCGAAATACGAGAATCCAAAATCTTCTCCACCACATACTCCAACTCCCCCTCAACCCACACCGGGGCAGGAGGATCAACGGATGGAACCACAGGCGCCACGTATCTCCGCAACAACGACCTATGGAACACATTATGGATGCCAAAAGAAGCAGGAAGGGCCAAACGAAATGACACAGGATTGATAACCTCAGAAATCTTATACGGACCAATGAAACGAGGCTTAAACTTAGGAGAGGAAACCTTCATAGGAACATAACGAGACGACAAACAAACCAAATCCCCAACACGAAGTTGGGGACCCACACAACGCCGGCGGTTAGCGAAACGTTGAGCCTTCTCCTGGGACAATGTCAAATTGTCCACCACATGAGTCCAAATCTGCTGCAACCTATCCACCACAGTATCTACACCAGGACAGTCCGAAGACTCAACCTGCCCTGAAGAGAAACGCGGATGGAAACCAGAATTGCAGAAAAACGGCGAAACCAAAGTAGCCGAGCTGGCCCGATTATTAAGGGCGAACTCAGCCAACGGCAAAAAAGACACCCAATCATCCTGATCAGCAGAAACAAAGCATCTCAGATATGTTTCCAAAGTCTGATTAGTTCGTTCTGTTTGGCCATTTGTCTGAGGATGGAAAGCCAAGGAAAAAGACAAATCAATGCCCATCCTAGCACAAAAAGATCGCCAAAACCTCGAAACAAACTGGGAACCTCTGTCAGAAACGATGTTCTCCGGGATACCATGTAAACGAACCACATGCTAGAAAAATAATGGCACCAAATCAGAGGAGGAAGGCAATTTAGACAAAGGTACCAAATGGACCATCTTAGAAAAGCGATCACAAACCACCCAAATGACTGACATCTTTTGAGAGACGGGGAGGTCCGAAATAAAATCCATAGAAATATGTGTCCAGGGCCTCTTCGGGACCGGCAAGGGCAAAAGCAACCCACTGGCATGAGAACAGCAGGGCTTAGCCCAAGCACAAGTCCCACAGGACTGCACAAAAGAACGCACATCCCGTGACAAAGACGGCCACCAAAAGGATCTAGCCACCAAATTTCTGGTACCAAAGATTCCAGGATGCCCAGCCAACGCTGAACAATGAATCTCAGAGATAACTCTACTAGTCCATCTATCAGGGACAAACAGTTTCTCTGCTGGGCAACGGTCAGGTCTATCAGCCTGAAATTTTTGCAGCACCCGCCGCAAATCAGGGGAGATGGCAGACAAAATTACCCCCTCTTTGAGAATACCCGCCGGCTCAGGAACACCCGGAGAGTCAGGCACAAAACTCCTTGACAGGGCATCAGCCTTCACATTCTTAGAGCCCGGAAGGTACGAAACCACAAAATCAAAATGGGAGAAAAATAACGACCATCGAGCCTGTCTTGGATTCAACCGTTTGGCAGACTCAAGATAAGTCAAATTCTTGTGATCTGTCAAGACCACCATGCGATGCTTGGCTCCTTCAAGCCAATGACGCCACTCCTCAAATGCCCACTGCATGGCCAACAACTCTCGATTACCAACATCATAATTGCGCTTAGCAGGCGAAAACTTTCTAGAAAAGAAAGCACATGGCTTCATCACCGAGCCATCAGAACTTCTTTGTGACAAAACAACCCCAGCTCCAATCTCAGAAGCATCAACCTCAACCTGAAACGGGAGCGAAACATCTGGCTGGCACAACACAGGGGCAGAAGAAAAACGACGCTTCAACTCCTGAAAAGCCTCTACAGCTGCAGAAGACCAATTGACCACATCAGCACCCTTCTTGGTCAAATCAGTCAACGGTTTAGCAACACTAGAAAAATTAGCGATGAAGCGCCGATAAAAATTAGCAAAGCCCAGGAACTTTTGCAGGCTCTTCACAGATGTCGGCTGAGTCCAATCGTAAATGGCTTGAACTTTAACAGGGTCCATCTCGATAGTAGAAGGGGAAAAAATGAACCCCAAAAATGAAACCTTCTGAACTCCAAAGAGACACTTTGACCCCTTCACAAACAAGGAATTCGCACGAAGGACCTGGAACACCATTCTGACCTGCTTCACATGAGACTCCCAATCATCCGAAAAGACCAAAATATCATCCAAATACACAATCAGGAATTTATCCAGGTACTCTCGGAAGATGTCATGCATAAAGGACTGAAATACTGATGGAGCATTGGAAAGCCCGAATGGCATAACCAGGTACTCAAAATGGCCCTCGGGCGTATTAAATGCTGTTTTCCATTCATCGCCTTGTTTAATACGCACAAGATTATACGCCCCTCGAAGATCTATCTTGGTGAACCAACTAGCCCCTTTAATACGAGCAAACAAATCAGACAGCAACGGCAAAGGATGCTGAAATTTGACTGTAATTTTATTGAGAAGGCGGTAATCAATACAAGGTCTCAAAGAACCATCCTTCTTGGCCACAAAAAAGAACCCTGCTCCTAACGGTGATGACGACGGGCGAATATGGCCTTTCTCCAAGGATTCCTTTATATAACTCCGCATAGCGGCGTGTTCTGGCACAGATAAATTGAACAATCGGCCCTTAGGAAACTTACTACCAGGAATCAAATTAATTGCACAATCGCAATCCCTATGAGGAGGTAGGGCACTGGCTTTGGGCTCATCAAATACATCCCGATAATCCGACAAAAACTCTGGAACTTCAGAAGGAGTGGAAGACGAAATAGACAAAAATGGAACATCACCATGTACCCCTTGGCATCCCCAGCTGGACACAGACATAGATTTCGAGTCCAATACTGGATTATGAACCTGTAGCCATGGCAACCCCAAAACGACCACATCATGCAGATTATGCAACACCAGAAAGCGGATATCCTCCTGATGTGCAGGAGCCATGCACATGGTCAATTGGGTCCAGTACTGGGGCTTATTCTTGGCCAAAGGCGTAGCATCAATTCCTCTCAATGGAATAGGATACTGCAAGGGCTCCAAGAAAAAACCACAGCGCCTAGCATACTCCAAGTCCATCAAATTCAGGGCAGCGCCTGAATCCACAAATGCCATAACAGAATAGGATGACAAAGAGCAAATCAGAGTAACGGACAATAGAAATTTAGACTGTACCGTACCAATGGTGTCAGACCTAGCGAACCGCTTAGTGCACTTAGGACAATCGGAGATAGCATGAGTGGAATCACCACAGTAAAAACATAGCCCATTCCGACGTCTGTGTTCTTGCCGTTCAGCTCTGGTCAAAGTCCTATCATATTGCATAGGCTCAGGCCCATGCTCAGATAGTACCGCCAAATGGTGCACAGCTTTAGGCTCACGCAAGCGTCGATCGATCTGAATGGCCAAGGACATAGACTCATTCAGACTAGCAGGCATGGGAAACCCCACCATGACATCCTTAAGGGCTTCAGAGAGACCCTTTCTGAAGATTGCTGCCAGGGCACATTCATTCCACTGAGTGAGCACAGACCACTTTCTAAACTTCTGACAATATATCTCCGCTTCATCCTGACCCTGACACAGAGCCAGCAAGATTTTCTCTGCCTGATCCACTGAACTAGGTTCGTCATAAAGCAATCCAAGCGCCAGGAAAAACGCATCAACATCACGCAATGCCGGATCTCGTGGCGCAAGGGAAAATGCCCAGTCTTGAGGGTCACCACGTAACAAAGAAATAATGATCTTTACTTGTTGAACAGGGTCACCTGAGGAGCGAGGTTTCAAGGCAAGAAACAATTTACAATCATTTTTGAAAATCAAGAACTTAGATCTATCACCAAAAAACAAATCAGGAATTGGAATCCTAGGCTCTGACATCGGATTCTGAACCACAAAATCTTGAATGTTTTGTACACTTATAGTGAGATTATCCATCAAAGAGGACAGACCTTGAATGTCCATGTCTACACCTGTGTTCTGAACCACCCAGATGTAAAGGGGAAAAGAGAGACAAAACACAGTGCAAAGAAAAAAAAAAGGTCTCAGAACTTCTCTTATCCCTCTATTGAGATGCATTAGTACTTTGGGCCACCTGTACTGTTATGACCTGGTGGTCAGGACAATAATGGACCTGGTGGTTAAGAGCACACGGAATTACCTGATAGTTACTGATAATATAGGACGAGCTCTGGGACGTGGGATCTCTGCTGACCACAATCCCTAATCCTATCAACCACACTAGAAATAGCCGTGGATTGCTCCTAACGCTCCCTATGCAACTCGGCACAGCCTAAGGAACTAGCTAGCCCTAAAGATAGAAAAATAAAGCCTACCTTGCCTCAGAGAAATTCCCCAAAGGAAAAGGCAGCCCCCCACATATAATGACTGTGAGTAAAGATGAAAATACAAACACAGAGATGAAATAGATTAAGCAAAGTGAGGCCCGACTTACTGAACAGACTGAGGATAGGAAAGGTAGCTTTGCAGTCAGCACAAAAACTTACAAAAAGACCACACAGAGGGCGCAAAAAGACCCTCCGCACCGACTCACGGTGCGGAGGCGCTCCCTCTGCGTCCCAGAGCTTCCAGCAAGCAAGACAACAAAAAATAGCAAGCTGGACAGAAAAATAGCAAACCAGAGAAAAACAAGCAGTCACTTAGCTTATGCTGGGAAAACAGGTCACAAGAACGATCCAGGAGTGAACTAGACCAATACTGGAACATTGACAGGTAGCATGGAGCAAAGATCTAAGTGGAGTTAAATAGAGCAGCCAGCTAACGAATTAACCTCGTCACCTGTGGAAGGAAACTCAGAAACACCCACAGCCACCAGAGAAAGTCAATGGACAGAACCAGCCGAAGTACCATTCATGACCACAGGAGGGAGCCCGACAACAGAATTCACAACACATGTCGTCCCAACGGGATTGGTAGACATTGCGGAGGAGGAGGAAGAACAGGAGCTACTTTCATGCTCTATAGACGGTACTAGAAGCACAACTGTCATACCGTCTGTTCAGTGCAGATGGCCTGAGGACGGGGAGGAGGAAGATGAGGAGGAGGATAACATGGTCAGTCGTCCTGTTGGTGAGGACAGGGAAATCTTGCCTGTTAGCAATCTGGCATGCATGGCTGACGCTAATTTGTGCTGCATTTCCCGAGTCCCTCGCATTACTAAAATTTTTGGTGGCACTCATTACTGGTTGGTTAAACTTCTAGACCCATGCTACAAGGAGAACTTTCAATCTCTTCTTCCAGAGGCACAAAGGTGTACTAAAATGGTGCAGTACCAGAGGGCCCTTGTAGCAGAATTACTAAAAAAATTCCCATCCGAGAACGCTGGCAGCAGACGTCAGAGTTTGTTGTACAACCAAGGAGTACAGGCGAGAGAGACAGAAGTACAATCCAGCTCAGGCAGGGGACAATGGCAAAATTCTGGGACAGTTTTCTCAGACCCTCCTATCGAGCCGGCACAGAGGCAAAGGGTGCTGTCACAAGAAGTGCAATGTTTGGTAAGATGCTGAGGGAGTACTTTGCTGATCGTACAAACGTCCTCCGTGATTCCTCTGTGCCTTTTAATTATTGGGTATCCAAGCTGGACATGTGGCATGAATTGGCTCTCTACGCCTTGGAGGTCCTGGCCTGCCGTGCTGCTAATGCTCTGTCAGAGCAGATTTTTTGTGCCGCTGGTGGAATTATAAATGATAAGTGTATCTGCCTGTCAACTGAAAATGCTGACAGGCTGACTCTTATAAAAATGAACAAGGGCTGTATTGGGCAAGACTTCTGTACACCACCAAATGAAAACAGCTAACCATAACCTCAAATACATTGTCTTTTTTGTGGAGGTGTATTCTCATGCACCTCTTCACAACCACACATGGGTATACGCTTCCTGATTTTGTCTATTTGGTGTTATCCTCTTCCTTATCCTCATCATCATCCATAACCACTAGAACACCAGGGTGAACATAATCCTGTGATGCAAAAGTCACTCAATTTTTGTGCAAGGGTGTTTTTATGATGCCCGTTACTAATCTGAAACAAAAAAAATGTAACTCCCCCAAGGGAAATGTTTGTCAGCCCATACACTTCCTCCAAACACAACAAGTTTGGATTCTACCAAACAGTTCTACTTTGGTTTCATCAGACCATATGACATTCTCCCAATACTCTTCTGGATCATCCAAATGCTCTCTAACAAACTTCAGATGGGCACGGAGATGTACTTGCTTAAGCAGGGGGACATGTCTGGCACTGGAGGATCTGTGTCCATGCCAGCGTAGTGTGTTACTGATGGTAGCTTTTGCTACGGTGGTCACAGCTATATACAGGTCTTTCAATAGGTCCCACCGTGTGGTTCTGGGATTTTTGCTCACCGTTCTTGTGATCATTTTGACCCCATGGGGTGAGATCTTGCGTAGAGCCCCAGATTGAGGGAAATTACCAGTGGTCTTATATGTCTTCCAATTTCTTATTATTGCTCCCACAGTTGATTTCATCACACCCAGCTGCTTGCCTATTGCAGATTCAGTCTTCCCAGCTTGGCGCAAGGCTACTATTTTGTTTCTGTGTCCTTCGACAGCTCTTTGTCTTCACCATAGTGGAGTTTGGAGTGTGACTGTTTGAGGTTGTGGACAGGTGTCTTTTATACTGATAACAAGCTCAAATAGGTTCCATTACTACAGGTATTAAGTGGAGGACAGAGGAGCCTCTTAAAGAAGAAGCTACAGGTCTGTGAGACCCAGAATTCTTGTATGTTTTTAGGTGACCAAATACTTATTTTCCACCATAATTTGCAAAATAAATCTTGCCAAATAAGACAAGGTGATTTTCTGGATTTGTTTTCTCATTTTGACTCTCATAGTTGTGGTCTACCTATGATGTCAATTGCAGGCCTCTCTCATCTTTATAAATGGGAGAACTTGCGCATTCATGTTTCTTTCAATGACAGCTAGTCGTCCTGTCCCGGCAGCTGAAAAACAGCCACATAGCATGTTGCTGCCACCACCATGTTTCACTGTTGGGATTCTATTGGGCAGGTGATGAGCAGTGCCTGGTTTTCTCCACACATACCGCTTAGAATTATGACCCAAAAGGTCTATATTCGTCTCATCAGACGAGTGAATCTTTCATATGTCTTTCACTGACGAGAGGCTTCCGTCAGGCCACTCTGCCATAAAGGCGCGACTGGTAAAGGACGGCAGTGATAGTTGACTTTGTAAAACTTTCTCCCATCTCCCTATTGCATCTATGAAGCTCTGCCACAGTGATCCTGGGGTTCTTCTTTACCTCTCTCACCAAGGCTCTTCTCCCACGATTGCTCAGTTTAGCTGGATGGCCAGGTCTAGGAAGACTTCTGGTGGTCCCAATCTTCTTCCGTTTAAGGATTATGGAGCCACTGTGCTCTTAGGGACCTTGAGTACTGCAGAAATTCTGTTGTAACCTTGGCAAGATCTCTGCCTTGCCTCAATTCTGTCTCTGAGCTCCTTGGCCAGTTCCTTTGACCTCATGATTCTCATTTGGTCTGACATGCACTGTGAGCTGTGAGGTCTTATATAGACAGGTGTGTGCCTTTCCAAATCAAGTCCTATCAGTTTAATTAAACACAGCTGGACTCCAATGAAGTAGTAAAACCATCTCAAGGAGGATGACAAGGAAATGGACAGCATGTGACTTGAATATGAGTGTCTGAGCAAAGGGTCTTAATATTTATGATCATGTGATATTTCAGTTTTTCCTTTTTAATAAGTTTGCAAAAAATTCTACATGTCTGTTTTTTCAGTCAAGATGGGGTGCAGAGTGTACATTAATGTGAAAAAAAAGAACTTTTTTGAATTTATCAAATGGCTGCAATTAAACAAAAAGTTAAAAATTTAAAGGGGTCTGAATACTTTCCGTACCCACTGTATATAGATAACCAAACAATCATAAAGTGCGAGTGCTCAAAAGCAACTGAAGATAAAAAACTGGTATGGTCTCACCCATATAGAATTTTCTTCTTCCCAGATATAGAACAGTCACTTCAGCATGGAATGAATTGTATCTTTCCCTTCATATCCGACAATGGGGTATAGATGAAAAATAAAAATAGGGGGGGTGGGGAGTATGCTTTGTACTTTTACCACTCCGTGTCGTGCCCTTGCATTGCTGCTGCCTTAACAAGGGCAGTACCCTAGTGTGGGCCTATACATAAATTACCCATACGGTGATGTAGCCTCCCTCCCTCTTACATGTAATCAGGAAATATTTTTGAGCCAGAGTGCAAAGCTTAGACGGGAAGGAGCGCCATACTGTAGTGCAGATTTTACTGTTATGGTTTGCGGGTGTCATGACCCACTGGGAGAACCCCTGAGTTGCCAGAACATCAGAACTCCCAATAAGTGACCCCATTTTACAAACTACACCTCTCAAAAAATTTATCTAGGGGTGCAGTGATCATATTGACACCACGGGTGTATCACAGAATTTTATACCATTGGGCAGTGAAGAAAAAATAACAAACTCTTTTAACACCAAAATTTTCTTTGAGCCCCAGACTTTACATTTTCACACAAGAAGTTGGTAAAAATGGCACCAAAATTTGTCCCACAATTTCTACTGAATGTGGCAATACCATATATGTGGCTGCACAGTACTGCTTAGTTATATGGAGAGATTTGGGAAGGACGAAGTGCTATTTGCCTCGTGGAGCGCAGATTTTCCTAGAATAATTTGTGGACTCCACATACAGAGCCCCTAATTCTTAGAAGAGCATAATCCTCCCTCAAGTGACCCCATTTTGGAAATTATACCCCTTTGGGAATTTATCTACAAATGTAGTGATGATTTTGACTCTGGGCATTTTCCAGAAACAAGCAGCAATGAATGTTGCCGAGTGAAAATTGCAAACTGCCGTTGTAGTGACCTTTACGTTATACCCAGTTCATGCTTCTGGAGACATGCACCCGTAAGTTAGGCAGGCTCTCATCACTTCAGAAATGCCAAACATGTAGACACAATATGTGGTTTAGGTACACTGTGGGGATCAGAAGGGAAGGGGGACATTTGGATTTGGGAGCCCAGAATTTGTTGAATTTCTTTTGAGGGGCGAGAAGCCATTTTGCTTTTCCAAAGCTTTTGAGCTTTTGTACTAGGAGTAACGTGGAAGCCCCCAATATTTCCAATAATAGGTGACAGACCTTACATTGATTTGAAGCTTTTATTGGGAATATTTTACATAACGTTTTGGAACAGATTGATCTGGCGCTCTATGCTGAGCACTTACTCTGGGTTTTCCATCTAAATCTCCGAGTGAGGTCACAGATGAAACCCCTGAGTGATCTAATCATTATAATGAAGCAGCAGAGTGGATCTGGACACTATCTAGCCTCTGTTCAGCAGTGTTCTTCTTTAAAGAAGTGCACAAAACTGTGGCCTACGGCACTTTTACGCAATCCTAGAAAGATGGACACCACTGGATCACAGGTCCTATGGTGTCCACAGTGCTTCCTTATGCCTCATAATAGGGGATCTTCCCCTGGGGGTTCCGTTCGAATCACACATTTCAGAGATTTACATGGAAACCCCAGTGCAAGAGCTCAGCACAGTGCGCAGGACAAATGTGCGCATACTGCGATCTTTGGGAGGCAGAATGAACAAAACAGGGGAAGAATTGGTTTTATTTATTATTTTTACGCCGCTCCTCATGTGGTATAAGTCATATGATGACTTTATTCTTCGGGTTGGTGCGATTACAGCGATACCAGATTTATATCTGTTTTTTATGTTTCCCAGCTGTTGAACACTGAAAAACACTTTTTATTGCAAAAACTGCATGGACCTATATTGAGAACTATAATTTTTCCATATTTCGGCCTATACAGTCATGTGAGGGCTTGTATTTTGTGGGACGAGTTGCTGCTTTAATTGGTACAATCTTCAGACAAGTGACATTTTTTGATCGCTTCCTATTCCGATTTTTGGGAGGCAGCATGAACAAAAATCAGCAATTCATGATTTATTTTTCTTTTTTATGTTGTTCCACTTGTGGTAAAATTGATAAGGCAGTTTTATTCTTTGGGTCAGTACGATTACAGCGATAGCACAGTTATTTTTTTATGTTTTGGTGGTTTAACGCAAACTATTTTATAAAAAAAAAAATTATTTTTGCATTGCTTTATTCTGAGTGTTAAACTTTTTTTAAATTTTTCCACTGATAGAGCTGTTTGATCCGTCCTATGGAGTAGGAGTAATCCGTCCTATGATCCCTGTGTGTACTATTTGGCCGGCTGGTGGACACGAGATCGGATTTTGGTTGCCAGAAGGAATACTTGATGAACCATTGATGATTGACACCATTGAATCTTTCCTGGAGGAGAGGAAGTTCTTCGTGGGATTATTCTATACATTATTCCTCTATGCCATTGTATTATGGCATCTTCTCCTCCATAATATTGACTTTGATATGGTTGTATTTTCTTTGATGGCACCCCGACATGTTTTGAAGTTTCCTAATTACCGTATATACTCGAGTATAAGCCGAGATTTTCAGCCCAAATTTTTGGGCTGAAAGTGCCCCCCTCGGCTTATACTCGAGTCACGGTAGCGGTGGGGTCGGCGGGTGAGGGGGTGAGGACGCTGAGGCATACTTACCTAGTCCCAGCGATCCTCGCGCTGTCCCTGCCGTCCCACGGGCTTCGGCGCTGCAGTTTCTTCCTCTCTTCAGCGGTCACGTGGGACCGCTCATTACAGAAATGAATAAGCGGCTCCACCTCCCATAGGGGCGGAGCCGCTTATTCATTTCTCTAATCAGCGGTGCCGGTGACCGCTGATAGAGAAAGAAGCTGCGGCACCGAAGACAGGAGGGGACAGCGCGAGGATCGCCAGGACTAGGTGAGTATAGCATATTCACCTGTCCTCGTTCCAGCCGCCGGGCGCCGATCCATCTTCCCGGCCGGCGCCTCCATCTTCCCGGCGTCTCTGCTCTCTGACTGTTCAGGCAGAGGGCGCGATGACGCATATAGTGTGCGCGGCGCCCTCTGCCTGATCAGTCAGAGCAGAGACGCCGGGAAGATGGAGGCGCCGGAACGAGACGCCGGGAGCTGCAATCAAGGGAGGTGAGTATGTGTTTTTTTTTCTTTATTGCGGCAGCGGCGGCAGAGATTTATGTGGAGCATCTATGGGGCACAGTGAACGGTGCAGAGCACCGTATATGGCACAGCACAGCTATGGGGTACAGTGAACGGTGCAGAGCACCGTATATGGCACAGCACAGCTATGGGGCACAGTGAACGGTGCAGAGCACCGTATAAGGCACAGCTAGGGGGCACAGTGAACGGTGCAGAGCACCGTATATGGCACAGCACAGCTATGGGGCACAGTGAACGGTGCAGAGCACCGTATATGGCACAGCACAGCTATGGGGCACAGTGAACGGTGCAGAGCACCGTATATGGCACAGCACAGCTATGGGGCACAGTGAACGGTGCAGAGCACCGTATATGGCACAGCAATGGGGCACAGTGAACGGTGCAGAGCACCGTATATGGCACAGCACAGCTATGGGGCACAGTGAACGGTGCAGAGCACCGTATATGGCACATCTATGGGGCACAGTGAACGGTGCAGAGCACCGTATATGGCACAGCTAGGGGGCACAGTGAACGGTGCAGAGCACCGTATATGGCACATCTATGGGGCACAGTGAACGGTGCAGAGCACCGTATATGGCACAGCACAGCTATGGGGCACAGTGAACGGTGCAGAGCACCGTATATGGCACAGCACAGCTATGGGGCACAGTGAACGGTGCAGAGCACCGTATATGGCACAGCTATGGGGCACAGTGAACGGTGCAGAGCACCGTATATGGCACAGCTATGGGGCACAGTGAACGGTGCAGAGCACCGTATATGGCACAGCTATGGGGCACAGTGAACGGTGCAGAGCACCGTATATGGCACAGCTATGGGGCACAGTGAACGGTGCAGAGCACCGTATATGGCACAGCTATGGGGCACAATGAACGGTGCAGAGCACTATATGGTTCACACCTATGGGGAAATATGAACGGTGCAGAGCACTATATGGCACAGCTATGGGGAAATAATGATCTATTTTTATTTTTGAAATTCACCGGTAAATGCTGCATTTCCACCCTAGGCTTATACTCGAGTCAATAAGTTTTCCCAGTTTTTTGTGGCAAAATTAGGGGGGTCGGCTTATACTCGGGTCGGCTTATACTCGAGTATATACGGTAATAAGTTTTAAGCATTAACAGTAACAATGGGATTTTTGATATAACATCCATATTGATTCTCAGGGTTGCCGCTGTGGGTGTCAGGACAGTAATATACTGATATTAGCTTTGCTTTTGTTTAGTGTATACTAGGATAGTTATTGTGGATCCCTGACACTCTGGCTTTCATATGGAATCTGAGTGCGGCCGCTCCTATTATCTGTTTGGTAAACGACAATATCCGCATATGTATTAAATATATTGTTATTAGTTCTGATAATGTGTTTGACACGTACATATTTACTTCTGTATGTTTATTTTCTTTTTTTTCTTTTTTGCACTCCCTACCCTATGTTCCCTGCTCCAACATGGCGCCTCTGGTTTCTTTCTTTACATGCGCATGCGCGCTCCTTTATCGGCCCTGCTGGGTGCCTGCTTGGTAGCGCGTCCACCGCCTGGCGCCACAGGGCCCTGTGGTGGCCGGTCGGATGGCGCAGCGCATGGTGGGCACGCTAGGGACCGATTTCTGTGATCGCTGCTTTTACCTGTTGGTGATCTTGCGCCTTATTGTTGCGGTGGGGACAGTGTGTTGTAGTTGCCATGGTTACCGGAATCTCCTTCCGGTTTAACCGCGGTTACTTCCGGGTTGGTGCGGTATATAAGTTCTTGCCTGGCATCTCTCCACCTAGCCCCCTGATGAGGGTGTGTTACCGAAACGCGCATCGGGGAGGGCGCACGGTCCCAGGGAGGGTTGACACCCTGCTCAATATCTGAGGTAAGCTCCGCGCCATGGACGTATTTGTTATATTGCTTCAGTTGCGGTGTTGATATCTTTCTAGCAGGGCTCTAGTTCACACACCATTTTTGGTATTTTACTTATGTTATGTGGCCGCTGTTTAGTTTTAGCACTGCGTTGTATAACAGCATATATGAGCCTTTGTGGCTGCGGTAGTTTCAGGCTCCCTTGTTGTTGCTGGTTTGCATTAATATGCAGATGTTCCCCTTCCCTGGTTCCGTGTGCCTGTGGTGGTTCACGCATTGGTGAGGCAGGTGTGCACACCATGCGGTACTCTATCCCATCTGTTCCTTTTTGTTCATATTTTACTGTTTTAGCATTAATAAAGATTTTCTACATTTATTGACGTATACTGACTTTTTGGTCGTTTTTCTTGGTCCCTGTGGACCACTTCTCTTTTTAGCAAGTATGCTGACTTCCGGTGAGAGGTCTGTCGTTGCTGCTGCCCTGGTGTTTGAGGCAGCACGGCTCCTAAAGGAGAGACGTCCAAAACGAAAACGTCGCTTGTGGACCAGGAGCTGGCTGCTGAAAAGGTCTACATTGTCACACATGGGTCTCATAAGAGAGCTACGTGATAACAACCCTCATGATTTCCGAAACTACCTTAGGATGTCAGAGGAATCCTTCAAGTTAATACTTGCTGCTGTTACGCCACTCATACAAAGACGGGATACGCCGATGCGTGCAGCCGTGCCCGTGGATGAAAGTTGGCGGTGACACTGC
Source organism: Ranitomeya imitator (assembly GCF_032444005.1). Taxonomy (NCBI): domain Eukaryota; kingdom Metazoa; phylum Chordata; class Amphibia; order Anura; family Dendrobatidae; genus Ranitomeya; species Ranitomeya imitator. The sequence goes on along the minus strand of NC_091282.1, from coordinate 509,327,951 downwards.
GGTTTCTGGACACAGGAAGGTGTCTTCAGGATTTCCAATTTTCCGCTGCTGTTTCCAGGCCTTTACTGAGCGTAATGATTCCGGAGACATGCGAGGCCATTGTGCAGAGCTTGAGGCATTATATGGAGGTGACTATTTTTTTCCTACTATTGGTTTTGAATGCTGTGCTATGTTATGTCGATATAGTGTTCAGCAACCCTCTCAGTCAGTGAAGCAGTCTGATATAATGGCTGCCTGCGTACTCTGGATTGTTCACTTTGTTTGACTACTCCATACTGTGCGTCAATCAGTCTATTTATTAATATATTATTCCTAATTTGTACATGTTTCCTTTTCATCTTGCAGTTTCCCAAGACGGCGGATGACTGGAAGAAGATTGCTTGCGATTTTGAGCAGCTGTGGCAGTTTCCAAACTGCGGTGGTGCCTTGGATGGAAAGCATGTGCGCATCACGCAACCAGCCAACTCTGGATCTTTTTTCTATAACTACAAAGGATATTTCAGTGTGATCCTCATGGCCCTTGTCAATGCGAACTATGAGTTCGTGGATGTGGATGTTGGCATGAATGTTCGAGTCTCCGATGGTGGTGTTTTTGACCACACTTCATTTGGGGAAGCCTTGAGGAACAATCAACTACAGTTGCCACAAAATGAAGACACAAAGGGAAACCTCAATTTTGTTTTCATCGCTGATGAAGCTTTCCCTCTTCATCCACATCTGCTGAAGCCATTTGCGCAGAGAACACTCACAGCGGAGCAGAGAAGCTTTAACTACCGGTTGTCTAGGGCCCGTCGTGTGGTCGAAAATGCCTTTGGGATTATGGCGAATCGGTTTAGAGTTTTCCACACAGCTATCAACTTGAAGCTGCCGTCTATAGACTTTGTCGTTTTGGAATACTGTGTGCTGCATAACTTCCTGAGACGCCACGTCACCAGCTCCTACTCTTCTCCTTCATTTATTGATTCTGTGGACCCAATAACCGGAGATATTGTGCCCGGGGAATGGCGGACACAAGAAGAAAATTTAGCAGGTCTTCAAGCGCTGGGATCTGGCAGACAGGCAGACGATGCAAGGGACTGTAGAGAAAAATACTGCCTGTACTTTAATGGTTCTGGAGCTGTGCCCTGGCAGGATCACACCGTATAAAAACAAACTTGTATGTTTAGCGTAAACTGAACAATCTATATCTTAAGCTTTGGTTTCCACAATGGCATTGTTTTAATAGGCAACTCTCTTTTGTTTAATAAAATTGTATTGCATTACTCCGGTTAATCACGGTTGTTCTTTTCATATAAAGTGGTTAACTCCTTAATCCCATATGACGTACTATCACGTCAAAGTGACCTGGGACTTAATTACCTGTGACGGGATAGTATGTCATGGCGAATGATCAATTTTGCATTTAAAAGTCAAATGGCGCTCCGTTCCTTCCGTGCTCTGCCATGCACCCAAACAATGGTTTATCCCCACATATGGGGTATCGGCGTACTCAGGAATATTGTACAACATATTTTGGGGTCCAATTTATCCTGTGACCCTTGGTAAAAGTAAACAAATTGGAGCAGACTTTTTGTGTGGAAAAAAGGTCAATGTTCATTTTTATGTAAACACTCCAAAAATTACAGTGAAACACCGGAAGGGTAAACTAGTTGAACCAAAAAAGAGAATTGGTTCCCAAACTGTGCTGATGTAAAGTAGACATGTGGGAAATGTTACTAATTAAGTGTTTTGTGAGACGTATCTGTGATTGAAGGGCATAAAAATTCAAAGTAGGAAAATTGTGAACTTTTAGAATTTTTTGCCACATTTGCGGTTTTGTCCAAAAAAACACCCAAGTTTTATCAAATACATTTAACCACTAATAACATGGAGTACAATATCTCACGAGAAAACAATGTCAGAATCACCAAGATCCTTTGAAGCTTCCAGATTTTTAACCTCATAAAGGGACAGTGGTCAGAATTATAAAAATTAGCCCAGTCATTGACGTGCAAACCATCCTCGGGGCTTAGGGGTTAATTTAAACTCGCCAGAACGACACGGTATGAACGCTAATTGTATGTGCCGGTTCGTGTTCATTTTATTACGCCTGAGCGGCACGGAAGGAACGCCCAGAGTCAATGCCGTTCGATGGATGTGTACATAACGCCGGAGCGGCACGTAATGTGCGCTCGTTGTCTATGACGGCGTGATGACGAACGTACGTTATAGCGTGCGTGCGTTCCTGCGCTGCCTTCCTTTGGTTCCCAGACATGCTGAACATGGCTGCCAGACGACGTAATCCACCAATGGGCATCCCGGAGCTAAAGTTCTTGATTGCCACAATGGATCAGCTGCAGTACAATACCACTGGGCTGGAGCTGCACCGCAATCAGCACAAGGAGGAAGCCGTGCGTGCAGTGTCTGAGGGCCTCAGGAAGCAGTTTGGAATGACCAGAAGCAAGGCGCAGATCGTTAAAAAATGGGGCGATCTAAATTCGAAATGCCCTGGCCGCCTGCAGGACCTTCGTCGCGAGATACGCAGAGGTGAGTACGCAGGTATCGGAGAGTATGGTACGCCGAAGGGTGAATTTGGTCATTCCTGAGAATGTGGGGTACGCTTCAGGGACTTTTATAGGCCAGTTTTATTAGCCTGTCGTCGTGGGAGCGGTACTACATACGCTTTTTTTTTTTTTTTTTTTATCATTCGAAGACCCAGACAGACAGCGCCGCCGCCACGTGGCATCCCACACCGCCTATGATATACAAATTCATTTTTTTGTAATATTTATTTTTTGGAAAACAATTAACAAACAATTTTACAAACAATGACAAAAACACATTATGTCCTCCCACAGCCCAACAGGTGTCGCAGCGTGCGGCCATGCTGCTCTACTTGAGCCAGTAGGAATGCTGCTGTCCGCTCCAGGCGCTCTAGCTTCGCCAGCAGCTCTCTCACGGTGGCCGGTTCTGTGGATAGAAGAGGTTGGAGAACGGACGGTGATTACGCTGCAAATACAGCATGTGTGAAGATACCCTGACAATTACAACACACTCACTTTGGTCCTGTCACAGAGGGCGAAAAATATATATATTTTTTTTTTCAAATGTGACATCACACCGATAACCCCTCCCACTGTCTGTATACTTATGGAGAATGGGCGCCGGTTGTTCTTCGGCGGGACTAGAGCTGCTAATTTCTCAGCGCCTCGATCTGGCCACAGATGACGCTGCTAAAAGGAAACAATATCTGCTTAACAATGGAACACGGCGTTGGGAAGCGCTCGCAGTTTTGGTCACTTACGAATGGTCACTTCTGGTGAGAAGGCCGCCGACCCGGGGGAGCAAGATGAGTGGCGGAAGGGAGGTGTTGAGGATGGTGAAGGGGTGCGAGGGAGCCAGGTCCGAAGTGATGTTGGAGGGGTGGTAGGGCGCCTGCTCCTTACTGCGCCTGTAATGTATACAATATTTCCGCTACACTCTTATGTCACCTATGCAGTAATAAAATTGCAATGAATGATGGTAAACTTACGTGACGTCCCGGGCTGTGGGCTGCCGCTGGTGGCGGAAGAAGGAGGGCTGGTGGCAATGGCAGGTGCCTGTTGCCGGCGCCTTCTCTCTACACATAAATGAAAGAAACGCAATGTTTAGACACCAAAGTACAGGGCTCCAGACCCCCAAAAAAGTAAAATAAAAACTTGCGCGCAGGGTTGCCAACCTCCTCCTAAAAGCGTGCATCGCCCAATTCCCCCATACTGGTACTTGCCTCGCCTTGTCTCCGCACTCAACTCTGCCAGAAGGTGTGGATTTTTGTGGCAGAGGTCAGCCCATTTCTTCCGCAGCTGCAGCGCACTGCAGCGGACGCCAAACCTCCTATCCATCATGTGTCCAATGCGACGCAGCACCTCCTGCTTGTGGAGGTTCGGGTGGGCTGGGCGAGTCTTCTGGCACTCGTAATCCAGGGCATCCATTTTATGTACAAAAAAGCGGAGCTCGATCTGCCCCAGAGGAGCACATCTTTGTCTTGCCGCCATTTTAGGTGGAAAGACGCTATACAGCACCGCCTAACAACGCACAGAGGAGGTCCTTGACTCTGCCGTTCTCCCGCGCGATCCGCATCGCTATAGCGTCTCCGTTTATGCGCAGCGTCGCGGTTGTGACGCTGGTATGCACAGTGTTGTGGTTGTGCCGCCAGCTCCTGAAATGCACCTTCGGCGTTCCCGTTTTGTAGCTCATGAACGGTATGACATGTTTAAGTTGTTGTTTGTTTATTTTGTATATAGTGTATGGCTATGCAGCAATGCTTATCTATGCACTAGGTAAAATGATGTATAAAACATCTCTGGCTGCCATCTTGTGCATCTGCCAAGCGGACGCACAAAATGGAGGCACTTTAGGATGCGGTTTGCAAACTCTGTTGCTATGGCTGCCATTTTGTGCGTACACTACATGTAAAGTTTAACCTACTCTTCAGTGTCGGCCTTGGATTGGCTGTCCCAGGCCTGCTCCACTATTTAATTTACACAGCACACAACATAACGGTTAAAAAACCCTCTTTTTCGGCCCAAGAGGGGCTGATCCAGCTGTGCCCTCCGGGTCAACGCCTCCACATTCTAGTAGGTTTCCACAATAATGTGATTGGTATTAGGTTGCAGGTATGCCCCCCCCCCCCCGCAGCCACTGTTGCCAGGTATGCTGACAGCACCTTTTTTTTTCATTCACAGTGGCAAAGACACAGTGCCGCCACCACGAGGCATCCCACACCGCCTCTGATCTAGCTGTGCCATCAGAGTCAACACCTCAACATTCTAGTACGTTTGCCATGTTAATTGTATTGTTCCTGATAAGTCTATTTTTTTACCAACATTGCCAAAGTCAAGAATTACATATGAAATAATAATAATCATAATTTTTTTTAATCTTCATGTTATAGCTGCACATAGTATCGGACGGAGGCATGATGGGAGTCCCTGTGGAACCACCCCTGAGTCCGCGCATTACTTGCCCCCTCATTCACTTCCGGTCTTCTCTCCTTCGGAGAATATGTCCCCAGACGAGGTCATGCCACGTAGGTTTTTTAAACACGCTTAAGATTGTCACTCACTGCCTCTCTCTATGTAACCCTGGACAGCAAGGGCAGTTTCAGAGCCTTCCGCCGCCTCAGAGATGTTTCATTCATCCTAAACGCTATTATGGGGATGTGATCCCAGCCCACTATCGAGAGACTACTGTGTTATTAATGTTATGTTTTTTGACCCACAGCTGCCGGCAGTGTGACCATGGAGGATCTAGAAGCCAGAATTGAAAGGCTGATAGACACTATGGCGCGGATTCAGGAGCAGCAGAATGTGGCAATGGGGGAGCTGCAGAAGCTTCGGGACATGTGCCAACTGTTGGAGGCGGGGCCAAAATAAAAACCAGTGTCTGTTTGTACAGTTTAGGTTGTTAATTAAAAAATATACATATATATATATATATAGACTTTTATTCCATTCTCTATTTTTTGTTTTGTTAAAAGTACATTTCTTTGTAAAGTTCATTTCTGCCGTCATACTGTGCTGTGGACCCATTTTGTCTCTGTGATCGAGACCCACTAATCAAGCTGTCGAGATTGAAGTTCTATAAAAAGTTTTTATTAAAAACAAATTATTAACAAAATTACAATATAAAAATCTGTAAGAAACCAAACTATCACAAATCGTGATACACCGAATCTTCATTGCGAACATGAAGGTGCCTGATGGGCGAAGCCATGTGAGACGGCACAGTCGGGTAGGAGTTTTGGGGTGACGGGCCAAAGTGGGACACGGGGAAATTGGGGCGTACTGGTGTTTGTGGCCAATATGGTGGACAATATGCGGACTCTGGCCGCTCTATTGGCCGTGAATAAACCAAGCGTGTGTGTTCATCCAAAGTGCCATCCGAACCCTTATTAACAGCCTCAATAATAAGACGCTCCGTTAGAGTTCTTTGCCTCTTGTCCATTTTAGAAAGTTTGTCGACAATGTAGTGTCCAAACCCCTCCAACGCTGGGCTGGCATTGTTCGTCAACGCCTTTTTGGCCAGGGTCAAAAGTTCAAGGGAGACGTCAGAGTTGGCTTTACGCTTCCTTGAACCTTGCCTCCATTGAGTCCGGGCAGGTGCAGCCTCCACTATTTGACTTGTGGAGCAGTCCTGTGCATTGTCCTGTGCACTGTCCTGTCCACTGTCCTGTGCACTGTCCTCCTGGGGAGAATAAAAAAGGAAGTTATTAAAAAAAAAAAGAAAACGATGTACACCACCCTAACCGCATTAAACATATATATTCGTATACATGCGAAAAAATTGCTATATATTATTTTATTAGTAATATTTATCATTCCCATTTATTTATAACTTTGCACTCCACTTTTCAGACTAGTAGGGCAACCTGATTACCAATTTTGGGTCGGAATAGTTACAGCAAGAATACTTATCTCTAGCTGAAACCGATACTATTTTCAATAAGTTTAGATGGTATGGGTTATGAAGGTCGCCATGTAATACTTTTCTGCGACAGGGTTACTTATCTGTACAGAAAAATGTTGAAACTTCTAATTGATGGTATAATCAGATGGATAAAACAGAAAATGCAGATAAATTATATATAACTATAGGCCACATTGGTGAACCAGTGGTGCAAAGAGGTACTTACTTGTTGCCCTTTTGAGTCCAGCTCGACGTGGTTCTGAGATACTGTAGGTTCCACAGGTGCCAACGAGCGCAAACACGTAGATGACCGTGGCACCTCTTGGTCCCGAAGAAAATTAAGATGCTCAAAGTACCAGAGCTACGGCACGTACACCTCTTCAGTTGAAGCCCCGGACTTGGAAGTGTGCAGGACCTTATTGAGCTCCTTCCTCCACACCGTGCACAGCGCCTGAATTTTCTTCTTAACTACTGCTTCGGTGGCTTGCTCTTCAGGTGCATGGAGATTGTAAAGTTCTATTAGCTTCGAATATCCGGCCTTACGCTTTTCCCTGTTGGAATACTCTGGCGATTTTATCTTCCAATGGCAGGGAAAAGACTGGTATATCTCAAGGAACTCACGAATAAACTCAATAAGATGAGACATCTGTAAAATTAAAAAAAATTAAAGTTAGGCGTTTGACAAATAGTACATTAAAACAGCAACAGCGAAAGGGGGACAAAAAAAAAGGTTCACAGAGGTGCAAACGCCACTTTAAAAAACAGCAGTCATTTTCCCATCTGCCACGCCCTAGCCCACCATAACCCTAAACAGCGAACCAACCGCTTCACTACAGCAGCCGCACAAAGCGCTCATGCCGACCATACATTGTTCCATCTGCCACGCCCTAGGCCACCATAACCCAAAACAGCATACCACCCGCTTCACTACAGCAGCCGCACAAAGCGCTCATGCCGACCATACATTGTTCCATCTGCCACGCCCTAGCCCACCATAACCCAAAACAGCGTACCACCCGCTTCACTACAGCAGCCGCACAAAGCGCTCATGCCGACCATACATTGTTCCATCTGCCATGCCCTAGGCCACCATAACCCTAAACAGCGTACCACCCGCTTCACTACAGCAGCCGCACAAAGCGCTCATGCCGACCATACATTGTTCCATCTGCCACGCCCTAGCCCACCATAACCCTAAACAGCGTACCACCCGCTTCACTACAGCAGCCGCACAAAGCGCTCATGCCGACCATACATTGTTACATCTGCCATGCCCTAGGCCACCATAACCCTAAACAGCGTACCACCCGCTTCACTACAGCAGCCGCACAAAGCGCTCATGCCGACCATACATTGTTCCATCTGCCACGCCCTAGCCCACCATAACCCTAAACAGCGTACCACCCGCTTCACAACAGCAGCCGCACAAAGCGCTCATGCCGACCATACATTGTTCCATCTGCCACGCCCTAGGCCACCATAACCCTAAACAGCGTACCACCCGCTTCACTACAGCAGCCGCACAAAGCGCTCATGCCGACCATACATTGTTACATCTGCCACGCCCTAGGCCATCATAACCCAAAACAACGTACCACCACATACATACAAGCAGCGGTGCAAATCCCATCCACCACGCCCCAGCCCATCATAACCCAAAACAGCCTACCACCACATACATACAAGCGGCGGTGCAAATCCCATCCACCACGCCCCAGCCCACCATAACCCTAAACAGCGAACCACCCGCTTCACTACAGCAGCCGCACAAAGCGCTCATGCCGACCATACATTGTTCCATCTGCCACGCCCTAGGCCACCATAACCCAAAACAGCGTACCACCCGCTTCACTACAGCAGCCGCACAAAGCGCTCATGCCGACCATACATTGTTCCATCTGCCACGCCCTAGCCCACCATAACCCAAAACAGCGTACCACCCGCTTCACTACAGCAGCCGCACAAAGCGCTCATGCCGACCATACATTGTTCCATCTGCCATGCCCTAGGCACCATAACCCTAAACAGCGTACCACCCGCTTCACTACAGCAGCCGCACAAAGCGCTCATGCCGACCATACATTGTTCCATCTGCCACGCCCTAGCCCACCATAACCCTAAACAGCGTACCACCCGCTTCACTACAGCAGCCGCACAAAGCGCTCATGCCGACCATACATTGTTACATCTGCCATGCCCTAGGCCACCATAACCCTAAACAGCGTACCACCCGCTTCACTACAGCAGCCGCACAAAGCGCTCATGCCAACCATACATTGTTACATCTGCCACGCCCTAGGCCATCATAACCCAAAACAACGTACCACCACATACATACAAGCAGCGGTGCAAATCCCATCCACCACGCCCCAGCCCATCATAACCCAAAACAGCCTACCACCACATACATACAAGCAGCGGTGCAAATCCCATCCACCACGCCCCAGCCCATCAGAACCCAAAACAGCGTACCATCCGCTTCGCTACAGCGGCGTCACGAAGCGCTCATGCGACCATACATCGTTCCATCCACCACGCCCAAGCGCTTTTACATACCTCGAAGCAGCGGTGCAAATCGTGGAATAGTCTGGGAAATACAAAATCAGACATCCAGGTCCACCAAGTGTCCAAGTACAAAGTGAAGAAGGTAATTCAAAGCTGAGGTGTCGTCGGGAACAATAGCGCTCAGGTGACAATTTTCCCAACCAATGTGTGCACAGTAACCAATGACCAATCAGCACACTACAGGTATAGTTAGCTAGCAGCACAACACGCCCCTCGTTAACAACGTCACGCATAGATTATGCAAATGTGCTCTGAATTGTGAGAGCACCTCCTGTGTGACATGCCCGTACGACTGTCCCGTACGACTTGTACATCGCAAATACGTCATGAAATTATCGCTCCAGCGCCTGTGTATTGCAAAGTGTGACCGCAGTCTACGACGCTGGAGCGATAATCAAGCAACGCTGCAACGTCACAGATCGTGCCGTCGTAGCGACCAAAGTGCCACTGTGAGACAGTACCCTAAGAGGTCCATTATGATGAGTGATAGCACATACACAAAGGTGCTCATTCTGAAGCAATCTCAATGGCTAGCAAATGAGGAATATGATAATGGGATAAAGTGATCATGTTGATTGTGTCTGACACTGTATAAGAAGATTAGTTTTTTTTCTTCTCTTGGTGGTGACAAGGAGGGAGTTAAATATACATGGAGTTATCCAATGATGGATGGCTGAGTAAAGTTAAATATATGGTGAGTGGTGACTGGTCAATGAGTAATATGATGTTGATTGGACAATAAGTAGAGGACATTTAATTGGCTTAAGTGAGGGCAAGTGAGGATAATAATAATAATAATAATAATTTTTATTTATATAGCGCCAACATATTCCGCAGCGCTTTACAAATTATAGAGGGGACTTGTACAGACAATAGACATTACAGCATAACAAAAATACAGTTCAAAACAGATACCAGGAGGAATGAGGGCCCTGCTCGCAAGCTTACAAACTATGAGGAAAAGGGAGACACGAGAGGTGGATAGAATAAAGGCTTTAAGAGGTCCAACATCCCATTTTGTAACTCATTATAGCCCCATCCCCCCGAGAAAGCTTGTCAAGGCAGAACTTGGGGTGGCTATGACTAATTTTTAATCACTTCTGTCACTCTGATGTACGATGTACAGCAATAATATTGATACTAGCGAATACAGAATAGCGAAATATTTGGATTTGGGAAAATCGGCACAAATGCTTTCAAATATCCGTGCTTTCGTACCAAATAAGGGATCCAATGCAAGTCAATGGAAAGCCGAATATTTTTCTGGTGGACCCAACAAACAGGTCTGGGGGCTTGGGAAAAAGCTGAAATGAATGGGATCCATAAGAACACAAGCGATCCACCTGGAAGGCCCATAGTTTCAGGCAATGGAGGCCTAAGTGAGGTTATAACACAGATCCTTGATTACTATTTGAAACCACTGGTGAGTGAACTTCCATCATATATTAAAGACACCACTGCAGCGTTACGTAGATTGGACAATTTACATCTTGGCCCCAATAGTGTCAAGGTAACGGCCGATGTCGAAGCCCTGTATACATCGATTAGACACTCTGACGGTATCAAGGCTGTGGAAACATATTTGGAGTCCAGTAGTTTAGATAGAAATCTGATTCAATTGCTTCTAAAACTTTTAGAGTTTGTATTGACACACAATGTGTTTGTTTTTGGGCGGGGCACATATCTGCAGGTACAGGGAACTGCCATGGGTGCCTGCTGCGCTTCCTCCTATGCGAACCTTTTTCTGGGGGCATGGGAGAGGGACATTTTCCTCTGTAATCCCATCCCCCAGTCATGCCACATCCAAGAGTGGATGAGATATATAGATGACATTTGGTTCGTATGGGAGGGAAGCGCAGAGGAGCTTAACACCATGATGAGAAATCTAAATCAGAACTGTCTTAATATTAAACTCACATTTGTGTATGGCAGAACGGTAGATATCTTGGATTTGTGGATACGTGCCTTGCCCAATGGGGACATCACTACTGATGTCTTTCGTAAAATGACGGCCACCAACTCGGTACTACATGCGTAATCTGCCCATCTACAGTCCACTATACAGGGAATCGCTATCAGCCATTTTTTGCGGGTAAAACGCATCTGTTCAGATACAAATGATTTTGAGAATCAATCTAAAGAAATGACCGAAAGATTTAAAGAGCGGGGCTATAGTCATAAAATGATACGTAAAGGATACATCAGGGCCAAAAATACGCCGAGAAATATGCTTCTGTATGATAATCAGATTAAGACTAAGAGAGATAATGATAACCAGATCCGGTATATTACAGGGCATCACAACAAATGGTTCAAATTTAGGCAGATAATTCAGAAACACTGGTCGGTGTTATATACTGATCCTACCCTAAAACTTTTTCTGCCCTCTGCTCCGTCCATAGTGGCGAAAAGATCTAGAAATCGTGGAGATATTTTGGTGCATAGCCACTATGAGGATAAAAAGAAAACAACGAATGGGTGGGATCCAAAAACTGCAGGCTTTTTCCCGTGTGGCCATTGTAAAGCTTGTGTAAATTGTGTCAAGGCCAGAACCTTTACTAACTTCAATGAATCCAAAAGTTATGATATCAGAAAATTCATTACCTGTTCAACTAAAGGGGTCATTTACCATTCTATTTGCCCATGTGGCAAAGTATACGTAGGCCTCACTACCAGAGAACTGAAAATTCGTGTTCGAGAACACCATCTAGACATTGCCAAAGCAAAAACGATAGATGATGTTTCGACCTTGAAGACCATTCCCCGACACTATAAGAAATTTCACGACTGTAACCCTTACCTTATGAAGGTTAAGGGTATTGATGTGGTCACATTGGGACCTAGAGGTGGCGACCTGGGCAAGGTTCTTGCCCAGATCGAAAGTAGATGGATTTACAGATTAGGCACACTGTCCCCGCAAGGCCTAAAAGAAAACCTGGGTTTCAGTGCCTTTTTGTGAATGACTTTAGGTACATCTAGGATTCTATTGTATCCTTGAATAATGTACTCTCTCTATATGTTTGTTAGCATAAGTTTTAGTCTTTTACAGTGGGTTTTCCCATAGATGTTTTAGTTTTTAGTTATTTGTTATAAGGTGCAATCTTTAATTATTATTTGTTTATTTAGGTATGTTTTTGTTATATATATGGATAGCGTCTGTCTCGGGCTATATACTCCAGGTTTCACCCAGCCATTGGATGAGAACCTTAACAAGATGGCAACATCTGGGCAAAAGAACTAATCATGAGTGGAGATACCATACCATATATCCAGGATATCTGCGGATATGTTCCTCTTGGAATTTTGCAGGCTGAGCCAAGCATTTTTATATTGACTGAACAATAGGAAGACCATCTTCATTGGGTTACTGATTTCAGGCCTCATTTGATTATTGGATTAAAAACTTTAGAAAATGTACGGTGCCAGCAGAGTCAACAAAACAAATTGAGATGGAAGATATTATGCATCCAAGATATCTGTGGATAAGCTTCTCCAACAATCGTGGACACGGACTTAAGCATCTTCAGTAATATCAATAAATTGGGAAGATTTAGGTAGTTTAATATGAACTAAATCGAAGGATGCTTTTATGGACCGGAATCATTGCCAGTATGTGGACTAAATAATGTAGTGGTGTTCCCAAGCATTGCAGGTGCTATCATCATTTTATGCACTATTTTTTGGTAATTTGATTATGATTGATCGAGATGTAGATATTGATGGGGGGGGGGGGGTCAAATTTTGCTTTATTATCTATGATACAGTATTATGTTGGGTTATCACAATTTCTATTCACTCTCATATCTATGTATAAGTTTTAATTTTTATTAAATCACCTGTCACAATTATTTTCATGATTAGTTTCATTTGTCTTACTTCATTTCACCATTTTTAATAATAATTTTACAAATAAAAATAAATATATATATAGTATATGTTTGATGGACACATCTGGCGAGATCTGGTGATGAATGACTGTGGCGTAGTTTGCCCCCTACGTGCAGGGGGGGTGGGTGTCGCCCTCAATTTCATCTTGGGTATATACGCCATGACTGTAGTCATAAACACCAAACGTTCACTTACTTACTTACTTACTTTCTCACGTTTAAAGCTACAGAATTTGCACTTGGCCTCTATATGTAATCACATCTATTAAATTTATTTAGTATATTTAATATATTTCACTTCACTTTTTTCATCCTCATAGGATGTTTTTCTCACCCGATTATCACTGCTGTGTTTTTCTATGCGGTATCATTGCATCTTGTCTCCCCCCTTTTTCTATTAATGGACACAATCCCAAAATGCACAGTTTATTTATTTATTTATTCTCATCATGAATTTTTGATACATGTATCTATGCGTTGCGGCATAGTTGCGGTTAGCTTCATGTCTGGTGAATAGATTTTTCACTAACCCTTGTTTGATTTCGTTCATCACGCATTTGGAGGAGTGTATATCTTGGCGTCTATGGCAACACTGTTGCTAACTTGGTGGGTGTTTTGCATATGACGTATGAAATTTGTTCCAAATCTGAATCGGCCGACGAAAAAAGTTGGTAACATACGATATCTAACCTCTCACAAGTAAAAAGTTTTAATTTAGGCATATATTGTGTTTCGGGAGGCCGAGATCACTCCCCCCCCCCCCCCCCGGTTATCCTGTGTTATGAGAGACAAGATTAGATGGCAGTTTAGATTTTATGGCCGTCAGTATGTTTCAGAGTGAGTGGGCATGTACAATATGACGCGTATACTCTAGTCCCGCCTTCACTAGCCTGATTGAACGATGTCCATATAAGACCTCTGAGACTCATCGAATAAGACACACCCCCAGGAAGAAGCAGCATGCGAAACGCACGTCGGGGCTTGCGGACACAGCACGCCATTAGGCTGAGCACGTTGGGTGAAGACACGGAGCAGGTAATATGTGTGGGGCATAGGGTACACCACTTTACATGCCTGTATTGCGTAAAAGTTGTTGTTATTAGAGTACAAATCAGAGAAGATATTATATGGCGGTGGTTGTAGCTAAACCCTGATTAGTACTTGGAGTAGTGTGTTATACATTTGGCTAGTCAGAGCACCCTGAACTGGTTTATGTGACTGGGATATATGCAGTGTTTAAATTATAATGGATTATATGCATGATTTGATAATTTAGGATCCAGTCACACTGGTTTCTGTGATTGGGACATATGTAGTGGTTAAATTGAGGGGGATTATATGCATGACTTGATATTGCTAGAATCTGTCACACTCCTAGTTCTTTGCTACAAAAAAAGTGTTCTGCTCATGCTGACCGCATTTTTTTCGGTTGAATAGAGGCACCTCATTGGTTATTTGTGTGTATGTTTGTATTTTAACTAATTTGTAAATAAAAAGAGTTTGTTTTAAATATATATTTTTCTGCACTTCTTGGACCACAGTTTATTTATCTGTGTTCCTAGTATGTTCTAGAGTTAAATGAATGGGATACTGTAGATAGATAGTTATAGATGAAAAGCCAGCAATTCATCTGCGGCTTACAGTAAAATCACAGGGTGATAAGTTAGAATAGTATAGATACAATAGATATAGGATAGATATTTAAATGTCAGTGAGACATATAAACAACTCTGGCAAAAATTAAGAGACCACCATATCAAAATCCTGTCATGAAAAATGATGTAGGGTCCCCCATCTACTATATAATTGTCTAAGGGTCATTTCCGTCTGTCCTTTCTTTCTGTCTCGGATATTCATTCGCTGATTGGTCTCGGCAGCTGCCTGTCATGGCTGCCGCGACCAATCAGCGATGGCCACAGTCCGATAAGTCCCTCCCTACTCCCCTGCAGACAGTGCCCGCTCCATACTCCCCGCAGTCACTGCTCACACAGGGTTAATGCCAGCGGTAATGGACCGCGTTATGCCGTGGGTAACTCACTCCGTTACCGCCACTATTAACCCTGTGTGACCAAGTTTTTACTATTGACGCTGTCTATGCAGCGTCAATAGTAAAAGGATCTAATGTAAAAAATAATAAAAAATTAATATATACTCATCTTTCCCGCTCCTCGCAACGCTCCAGTGACCTCTCCATGGAAGTGGCAGGTTCCGGTGCCAACGATGATATGGAAGGAGGACCTGCCATGACGTCACGGTCATGTGACCGCGGCGTCATCACAGGCCCTGCGCGGGATGGACCTGCCATGACGTCACAGTCATGTGAACATCACTTCATGGCAGGTCCTTCTTGCACAGGCGCAAAGAAGCTGCGGTACCTTGGGACAGGCAGGGACAGTGTCTGGAGCGCCAGGAGCAGGTATTTCATATTCACCTGTCCGCATTCCATCCGCCGGACGCCGCTCCGTCTTCCCATCCTCTTGCAGTGACTGTGCAGGTCAGAGGGCGCAATGATGATGTATTTGTGTGTGCGCCGCCCTCTGCCTGAACAGTCAGTGCGGAGAGACGGGACGCTGAGGAGCAGTGACAAGAGGTAAGTATGTCATTTTTTTTTATTGCAGAAGCAGCAGCATTACATGTGGCACAATGCGGTATGGAGCAACTATGGGGCCATAAAGAACTGCATGGAGCATTATATGGGGCATCTATGGAGCCATAACTGCATGGAGCATTATATGGAGCATCTATAGGGCCATAACTGCATGGAGCATTATACTACGTGACTGGGCAAAATATTACGTGACTGGGCAATATACTGCGTGACTGGGTAATATACTACCTGACTGGGCAATATACTACGTGGACATGCATATTCTAGAATACCCGATGCGTTAGAATCGGGCCACCATCTAGTAATTAACGAGCAAAGGCTATGTTGACAGCTGTGGGCTGATATTTAACAGCATAAAAAGGGGCCATGGATGCTGGGCCCCCCCAGACTAAAAACATCAGCTCTCAGCTGCCCCAGAAAAGGTGCATCTTTAAGATGTGCCAATTCTGGCACTTAGCCTCGAATTTCCCACTTGCCCTGTAGCGGTGGCAAGTGAGGTGATAGTTGGGGTGGCCAATATCTATGGCCCCTTACTAGCCTGAGAATACCAACCTTCAGCTGTCTGCTTTAGCAAGGCTGGTTGTCAAAATAGGGGGACCCCATGCCTTTTTTAAAATTATTTAAATAATTAATTAAAAAAATATAGCCCCCCCCAGGCTCTATTCTTGATAACCAAAAATACACATGACTTTTTTTTAATTATTTATTTACAGCACTGGAGCAGCTGATGAATACCCACTTCAGCCACTCCTGCTCTCACTGTTATAAGCGGCAGCAGTCGTCGGCTGATGAGAGCTGTAGTCCCATCACCTGACACTAGAGACCAGAGGTTAACATTATACCTCCAATCACAGCTGTGCGCTCACACTGTCTTTTGACAGCATGGGAACCGCGGATCTCTCACCGGCGGGATTGACTTCACCACCGATCAAAACTGGTGTTTGGGCAGCCAATCACAGTAATGTACCAAAGATGGTGCTGGCATTACTTTGATTGGCAAGCAAATAAAGTGCCAAACATGATGGTGGGTCACTCAAATATACTGAGGTGAATAGCAAATTACCCGCCGAGTATCGAATGGCCCGAAAACCGTATTATTTGTGCGAGTAACGAATAGTGCAGAATGCATTCACTCATCACTAATACTTACCTATTGTGGAGCCATGGACTACAGCCATGACCAGTCAGTATTACTAGTAATCGATTAAGATAGGTAATGTAAAGGTACCGTCACACATAACGATATCGTTAACGATATCGTTGCTTTTTGTGACGTAGCAACGATATCGTTAAGGAAATCATTATGTGTGACAGCGACCAACGATCAGGCCCCTGCTGGGAGATCGTTGGTCGCTGAGGAAAGTCCAGAACTTTATTTCGTCGCTGGACTTCCCGCTGACATCGCTGGATCGGCGTGTGTGACGCCGATCCAGCGATGTCTTCACTGGTAACCAGGGTAAATATCGGGTAACTAAGCGCAGGGCCGTGCTTAGTAACCCGATGTTTACCCTGGTTACCAGCGTAAACGTTAAAAAAACAAACAGTACATACTTACCTTCAGCTGTCTGTCCCCGGCGCTGTGCTTCTCTGCACTCCTCCTGCATCCTGTGTCAGCACCAGCCAGCCGGAAAGCACAGCGGTGACGTCACCACTCTGCTTTCCGGCTGACCGGCGCTGACAGTGCAGAGGAAAGCAGAGCGCCGGAGGACAGACAGCTGAAGGTAAGTATGTAGTGTTTGTTTTTTTAACGTTTACGCTGGTAACCAGGGTAAACATCGGGTTACTAAGCGCGGCCCTGCACTTAGTAACCCGATGTTTACCCTGGTTACCGGGGACCTCAGGATCGTTGGTCGCTGGAGAGCTGTCTGTGTGACAGCTCTCCAGCGACCAAACAGCGACACTGCAGCGATCGACATCGTTGTCGGTATCGCTGCAGCGTCGCTTAGTGTGACGGTACCCTAAGAGGCAGTATTCTCCAATTTAGGAGTTTGATTGCAAACAAAATAAATACAGAAACAATCTAGAAAATTTTAACCTTATTGACACCTTTTTTAATTGAGATTTAATAAGAGTCATGTTTTTATTACATCCCTTAACATGGGATCTATTTAACCGTTTGGGAAATTTGTTGTAAATACGTGTGTACGTGTGAAAACAGATGCCACTCATACCAGAAACACGAACGTGTGAAGGGGGCCTAAGGTGTATGTGCAGCCTAAGATTTTGGCTGCTTTTGCCAACATTGGAAGGTGTATGGTTAGATTTACGGTACTTACAGTGGGGCAAAAAAGTATTTAGTCAGTCAGCAATAGTGCAAGTTCCACCACTTAAAAAGATGAGAGGCGTCTGTAATTTACATCATAGGTAGACCTCAACTATGGGAGACAAACTGAGAAAAAAAAATCCAGAAAATCACATTGTCTGTTTTTTTAACATTTTATTTGCATATTATGGTGGAAAATAAGTATTTGGTCAGAAACAAACAATCAAGATTTCTGGCTCTCTCAGACCTGTAACTTCTTCTTTAAGAGTCTCCTCTTTCCTCCACTCATTACCTGTAGTAATGGCACCTGTTTAAACTTGTTATCAGTATAAAAAGACACCTGTGCACACCCTCAAACAGTCTGACTCCAAACTCCACTATGGTGAAGACCAAAGAGCTGTCAAAGGACACCAGAAACAAAATTGTAGCCCTGCACCAGGCTGGGAAGACTGAATCTGCAATAGCCAACCAGCTTGGAGTGAAGAAATCAACAGTGGGAGCAATTATTAGAAAATGGAAGACATACAAGACCACTGATAATCTCCCTCGATCTGGGGCTCCACGCAAAATCCCACCCCGTGGGGTCAGAATGATCACAAGAACGGTGAGCAAAAATCCCAGAACCACGCGGGGGGACCTAGTGAATGAACTGCAGAGAGCTGGGACCAATGTAACAAGGCCTACCATAAGTAACACACTACGCCACCATGGACTCAGATCCTGCAGTGCCAGACGTGTCCCACTGCTTAAGCCAGTACATGTCCGGGCCCGTCTGAAGTTTGCTAGAGAGCATTTGGATGATCCAGAGGAGTTTTGGGAGAATTTCCTATGGTCTGATGAAACCAAACTGGAACTGTTTGGGAAACACAACTTGTCATGTTTGGAGGAAAAAGAATACTAAGTTGCATCCATCAAGCACCATACCTACTGTAAAGCATGGTGGTGGAAACATCATGCTTTGGGGCTGTTTCTCTGCAAAGGGGCCAGGACGACTGATCCGGGTACATGAAAGAATGAATGGGGCCATGTATCGTGAGATTTTGAGTGCAAACCTCCTTCCATCAGCAAGGGCATTGAAGATGAAACGTGGCTGGGTCTTTCAACATGACAATGATCCAAAGCACACCGCCAGGGAAACGAAGGAGTGGCTTCGTAAGAAGCATTTCAAGGTCCTGGAGTGGCCTAGCCAGTCTCCAGATCTCAACCCTATAGAAAACCTTTGGAGGGAGTTGAAAGTCCGTGTTGCCAAGCAAAAAGCCAAAAACATCACTGCTCTAGAGGAGATCTGCATGGAGGAATGGGCCAACATACCAACAACAGTGTGTGGCAACCTTGTGAAGACTTACAGAAAACGTTTGACCTCTGTCATTGCCAACAAAGGATATATTACAAAGTATTGAGATGAAATTTTGTTTCTGGCCAAATACTTATTTTCCACCATAATATGCAAATAAAATGTTAAAAAAACAGACAATGTGATTTTCTGGATTTTTTTTTCTCAGTTTGTCTCCCATAGTTGAGGTCTACCTATGATGTAAATTACAGACTCCTCTCATCTTTTTAAGTGGTGGAACTTGCACTATTGCTGACTGACTAAATACTTTTTTGCCCCACTGTATTTAGAGGAGTTAGTATATTTTACTGGCATGAATACTTCTAAAGAACAGATCTTCCGAGAAGAGGCCTGTATTTGATTGCTTTTCTTTTCATCTCTATAACTTAAGAAATTTGCGATGATTTGCATCTGTACCTACTACACAGCTCATGTTCATGTGCACAATTTTAATTGATATTTTTCTACTGATTCGCCTTCTCCACAAATTGACAATTTGAGTTGCACTTATAACTCTTTCAATTACTCAGTTGATTAGGCAGTAAACTATAATCCCTGCAGTTTTGGAGCTGTTTAGTGTGTAACAATTTTACGGTTATGCAAGGAGTTCGATTGCAAAATATCCCACTTTGCTTAATACAAAAGAGCTACTTGAAATTCTTAATTTTATTGCAGGGCAGCTAAAATGTTATATTTGTTTGTGAATTCATTTTATGATCTTTATTTTATCACCCCCATTGCACACATTTATTGAGTCTGAAAATGGTTTTGTAGAACATTAATTTTCTTCTGGAATCAATGAAGAACGTAAGAGTGTACAAATTATGAAAACAGGACTATGCGGTGTACAAAATTACAACCCATTAATAATATTTGTATTGAAGCAGGAAACAAAAGTTTCTTAGTTTTGCTATTACAGTGGATAAGTGGCTTTAACTTAGAAATAAATGTACTTCAAGTGCATAACACAGCTGTGTGGTTTTTTTTTGTTTTGCATAATTTATCAATAGATTACATTAACACTAATTGCCATATTGGAGATTTACAAATTTTATCTAAATTACAACTGAAGTGATGTATACAAAACATACTTTTCGAAATAATATATGGCATCATAATATACAGATGTTCCTGTAGCAGCAATATTTATTTATGCCAGGGTGACCACTAAACATATGGTAACTTAAAATCATAACTTAAAGTGCAACTATCATGTAAAGAGAATCTATCATCAGCATTTTGCTACTCCATAAGGTATAGCGACAATGCTCCTGCATTGCTATACCTTATAACTGCTATCTGACTGAAGAAAGTGAAAGTGCAATAGTGGAAATAAGTAAAAAGTAAAATAAAAAGTTTGATTTTTTTTTTTTTTAAATCACAAAACAATACAAAAAATACAAAATATATTGCACCAATAAATAAGTATTAATATGAAAAAAATTAAACAAACAAGAAAAGTACACATATTTGGTATTGCCATGTCCAGAACGACGTGACATAGAAAACTGTCCCACTAGTTAACCCCTGTAGAGAACACCATAAAAAAATGAGGCAAAAAACAGTGCTTTATCATCATACCGCCAAGCAAAAAGTGGAATAAAACTGAAAACATCATTTTGTCGCTCAAAAACCAAGCTGCTATACAGCTCCATTAGCCGAAAAATAAAAAAGTTAAAGCTTTCAGAACAAAAGATGCAAAAATAATTATTTTTCTATAAAATAGTTTTCACTGTGTTAGGCCGGCGTCACACACAGCGTATAAAAATACGGTCCGTATATTACGGCCGTAATACGCTGAAAAATCCCGAAAATACTGGTCCGCAGCTCCTCCGTAGGCAGGGTGTGTCAGCGTTTTTTTGCGCATGGCATCCTCCGTATGTAATCCGTATGTCATCCGTACTGCGTGTTTTTATCGCAGGCTTGCAAAACCGACATACGGCTATACAAGGGATCCATGTGTAAAAAAAAAGAAAAAAACATATATACTGTCTATATATATATATATATATATATATATATATGTCAGTAGACACATTGTAAGGATTTCACTCACTCAGCTGCGACGGCTGACACTCAGGAGACGTGTTCCTTTAAAGTTCACTGGGTTTATTGCTTCATAAACCATGTGGCAAATAACAGAAAGCAAAATGGGCCTTTGGTTCAGGCAAAGAAAAGCAAGTGTCCAGTTCATCCGGCTCAGTCCTGAAGCCGTAACACACTCATGAGGGTTTCACCTCCACACATATCTGCTGTGTAAAGGATTAGCCAGTCTTATAAAGAGCTAACCCCACCCAGTAACCCATCACATGATTAGCCATGTGGTCTGACATTACCACAGGTCCTGAAACACATACAAGATTATGTGCAAGAAAGGAATACTCCGGGCTACATTACAGCAACCAGGCACTTATGTGGCACATACCTCCCATCGACTACAAACCCTTTAGCCATGCTACATACCTCCCCCCTCTGCCTAAAGCCGTGGGGCTTGGCACTTTCCCCCACTAAACAAGGGATTCTCGATAGGGCATCCGCATTACCGTGCAGCTTTCCGGCCCTATGTTCCACATGGAAACTGAAGTCCTGCAGGGCTAAGAACCAACGGGTGACTCTAGCATTTCTTCCTTTCGTTTCTCTCATCCACCTAAGCGGGGCATGGTCAGATACCAGTCTAAATTTACGTCCCAGCAGATAGTACCGCAATGTGTCCACTGCCCATTTTATGGCCAAGCACTCCTTCTCAACGACTGAGTAGTTCTTTTCAGATGAGGACAGCTTCCTACTCAGATAGAGAACAGGATGCTCCTCCCCATGTAGTTCTTGGGAAAGGACTGCTCCCACCCCAACATCTGAGGCATCTGTCTGAAGAATAAACTCTTTCTTGAAGTTTGGGGCCATCAGAACGGGTTGCTTACACAAAGCGTTTTTCATTTCTTGGAAGGCTGACTCTGTTTCTTCGGACCACTTAACCATTACTGATTTTGTCCCTTTTAGCAGGTCAGTCAGAGGCGCAGCCATCGTGGCGAAGTTTGGAATGAACCTCCTGTAATATCCCACGATTCCCAGGAAGGCTTTAACTTGTTTCTTGGAAACTGGTTTTGGCCATGTTTGGATTGCCTCCACTTTATTGATTTGGGGTTTTATTTCTCCATGACCCACTATGTATCCAAGGTACTTAGCTTCTTCTTTACCCAAGGCGCACTTCTTCGGGTTTATAGTAAATCCGGCCTCTCTTATAGCATCCAACACCGCTTGGACTTTCTCCAGATGACTCTCCCAGTCCGGGCTAAAGATGACGATATCATCTAGGTACGCAGCAGCGTAGGCCTTATGGGGTGCAAGGACTCTATCCATAGCCCTCTGGAAGGTCGCCGGAGCTCCCTGTAGGCCAAACGGCATCCGGGCATATTGGAAGCATCCATCAGGTGTCGAAAAGGCCGTCTTCTCCTTGGCTTCCTGTGCCATGGGGATCTGCCAATACCCCTTTGTCAAATCCAAGGTGGATATATATCTGGCGTGCCCAAGCCTTTCGATGAGCTCATCAATACGGGGCATGGGATAAGCGTCGAACTTGGAGACTTCATTCAACTTCCGATAGTCGTTGCAAAACCTCCACTCTCCATCAGGTTTTGGGACCAGGACAATTGGGCTCGACCAACCGCTCTTGGATTCCTCAATGACCCCAAGCCTCAACATACTCTCCACTTCCTTGGAGATAACTTCTCGACGAGCCTCAGGAATATGATAAGGTTTCACATTCACCCGCACATGTGGCTCTGTTAGGACCTCGTGCTCTATGACCTTCGTGTATCCTGGCAATTCTGAAAACAGGTCCCTGTTTTTCTGGAGTAACTCCCGGCACTGCTGTTTCTGGGTCTTTGATAGCGTCTCTGCTATAGTAACCGCTCCAACCTCACCTTCTGGGTTGCTTAACAATGACGGAGTTGCTGTCGGCTCTCTATCTTGCCATGGCTTGATGAGGTTGACATGGTAAACTTGGAATGGTTTCCGTCTTCCTGGTTGGTGAATTTTATAATTTACCTCACCAAGTTTCTCGACAACCTCATATGGCCCTTGCCATTTGGCCAAGAACTTGCTTTCCACCGTTGGAACTAACACAAGAACTCGGTCTCCCGGATTGAACTGCCTCACTCTTGCAGACCGGTTGTAGACCCTGGCTTGAGCTTCTTGTGCTTGGAGAAGGTGTTCTTTCACGATAGGCATCACCTTTGCAATCCTCTGCTGCATCAGGGCCACATGCTCAATGACGCTTCTGTGGGGTGTGACTTCGGCCTCCCAGGTTTCCTTGGCTATATCCAGGAGTCCTCGTGGATGTCGGCCATATAGAAGCTCAAACGGTGAGAACCCTGTGGAGGCCTGTGGAACTTCACGAATGGAAAACATCAGATAGGGTAAGAGACAATCCCAGTCTCTACCGTCTTTCTCTATAGCTTTTCTCAGCATGCTCTTTAGTGTCTTGTTAAACCTCTCAACAAGGCCATCTGACTGGGGATGGTACACCGAGGTCCTCAACTGGGAGATCTTCAGGGCTTTGCATAACTCCCTCATCACCTTGCTCATTAAAGGTGTACCCTGGTCAGTCAGGATCTCCTTTGGCAGACCTGTCCGGGAAAAGACATGGACCAACTCGCGGGCTATGCTTTTTGAGGAAGAATTTCTCAAGGGAATTGCCTCAGGATAGCGTGTGGCATAGTCCAGGATGACTAATATATACTGATGGCCCCGAGCTGATTTAACTAAGGGACCGACCAAGTCCATGGCAATTCTCTCGAACGGTACCTCAATAATGGGCAGTGGCACAAGGGGGTTCCGGAAATGAGGAGTAGGAGCAGTTAGCTGACATGTAGGGCAGGACCTGCAATAGTTCACTATTTCCCGGTGACACCCAGGCCAATAGAACCTCTGCACAACTCGTTCCTGCGTTTTTTCCACCCCCAGGTGTCCACCCAAGATGTGTGAATGGGCCATGTCCAACACTTTCCGTCTATACGGACCCGGCACTATCAACTGCTCTACCAACTCCTCCCTTATTTTCGTGACACGGTACAACAACTCCCCCCTCAACAGAAAATGGGGAAATCTTGTGTCTGCCCCCGGCTCCTGTACCACCCCGTCAATAACTGTGACATTATTAAAGGCTTCCCTCAGAGTGGGGTCCCTATGTTGGGCAGTCCCAAAATTTTCACCGGTAACTTCTAACTCCAGAATGTCAGATGTAGGGGATACTTCCTCCTCATCCCCAACCAGAACACAAAAAGGAAAACTGTCTGCCTCTGGGTGTGGCGATACCCTTCCAGGGTTCACTGGTTCCCTGCCAGGCAGCTCAGAACCATTTCCCCACAAATCCCAAAACAAACAGAAATCCCGGCCAATAATTATAGGGTGCAACAAGTCCTGAACCACGCCGACTATGTGGGACTCAGTGCCACATGCCGTTTCAATGTCCACCCTGGCCATAGGGTAGTCCTTTGCATCACCATGTATGCACCGCACTCCGACCTTCTTTCCTGGGAGCAGGTGGAGAGGAAAAGTGGCCCTCACCAGGGTCACTAGGCTCCCCGAGTCTAATAGTGCCGTTACTGCTCGACCGTTCACCTTTACGGGACACGCTTGAGGTCCCTCGTTGGATGGAGAGTTCACACTACAGGCTGGATACGCATAGTATGAACAACGGCGTCCCATGCTGCAGTCCATCTGCTCAGTGGTTTGGGAACAACGGGCAGCTATATGTCCTGGCTTGTGGCACCTCCAACAAATAATATCACCCGTGGGGACCTTGGGCACCACCTCCCCCGCCCTTTGTGACCTTGGACGCACCACCCTTTTTGGGACTCAGCTGCCTTCTGGGCCCCCCAGTACGGCATGGGCTGCCTCCCGAAGGAGCCTTCCAACCCTTGGTATCTCTCAACCAGTCCGATCAGCTCGTCGACATTCTGGGGATCACCCTGGGCAACCCAAGACTGTATAGGCCTCGGGAGGGAATGGACAAACCGATCCATCATCACCCGTTCTACCATCTGTGCAGGCGCAGAGGATTCTGGCTGCAGCCATTTCTGGACCAGGTGCAACAGATCAAACATTTGGGAACGAGGTGGTTTGTCCCGGTGATAGCCCCAGGAGTGAACTCGCTGTGCCCTGACAGTCAGTGTCACCCCCAAACGTGCGAAAATCTCGGCTTTCAATTTGTGATACTCTTTAGCATCCTGCAAGGTCAAATCATAGTACGCCTTCTGGGGTTCTCCCGTCAGGTATGGCGCAAGTACCTCTGCCCACTGCTCTGGCGGAAGTTTTTCCCTCTCAGCGACCCTCTCAAACACCGTCAGGAAGGCCTCAACATCATCCCCGGGAGTCATTTTCTGCAATGCGCGTCTTACCGTCTTCCGGACGTGGGTGTCATCAGCCAAACCTGGGGTTGGGGCGCTCGCCTTGCCCTGGATGGCGGTTGCCAGAAGCTGCATCTGCTGCTGATGCTCCTGTTGGCTCTGCTGCATCTGCTGCCGTTGCTCCTGCTGGTTTTGCTGCATCTGCTGCCGTTGCTCCTGCTGGCTCTGTTGTATCTGCTGCATCAACAGCCTGTTGGTCTCTTGCTGCCTTTGCTCCTGCTGGCTCTGCCTTTTCTCCTGCTGTGACTGCATCTGGACCAAGTGTTTCAGCAGGTCCTCCATTTTCTCCGGCAATGCTTGCTGGCTTGCAACAGCCTTGACCAAGGACATTCAAAAATAAACTCACGTCTCCGCTGGGAACGCTGCCCGCATTCTCCACCAATTGTAAGGATTTCACTCACTCAGCTGCGACGGCTGACACTCAGGAGACGTGTTCCTTTAAAGTTCACTGGGTTTATTGCTTCATAAACCATGTGGCAAATAACAGAAAGCAAAATGGGCCTTTGGTTCAGGCAAAGAAAAGCAAGTGTCCAGTTCATCCGGCTCAGTCCTGAAGCCGTAACACACTCAGGAGGGTTTCACCTCCACACATATCTGCTGTGTAAAGGATTAGCCAGTCTTATAAAGAGCTAACCCCACCCAGTAACCCATCACATGATTAGCCATGTGGTCTGACATTACCACAGGTCCTGAAACACATACAAGATTATGTGCAAGAAAGGAATACTCCGGGCTACATTACAGCAACCAGGCACTTATGTGGCACATACCTCCCATCGACTACAAACCCTTTAGCCATGCTACAACATATATGTATATATATTAATATTTCATCCAGCGTGATAAAGCAGAAAGCCGGTAATTCAATTACCGGCTTTTGCTTTCTCCTTCCTAAACCCGACATGATATGAGACATGGTTTACATACAGTAAACCATCTCATATCCCCATTTTTTTTGCATATTCCACACTACTAATGTCAGTAGTGTGTCTATGCAAAATTTGGCCGTTCTAGCTAGTAAATTAAGGGGTTAAATGGCGGAAAAAATTGGCGTGGGCTTCAGCACAATTTTCTCCGCCAGAGTAGTAAAGCCAGTGACTGAGAGCAGATATTAATAGCCTGGAGAGGGTCCATGGTTATTGCCCCCCCCCTGGCTAAAAACATCTGCCCCAAGCCACCCCAGAAAAGGCACATCTGGAAGATGCACCTATTCTGGCACTTGGCCGCTCTCTTCCCATTCTCGTGTAGCGGTGGGATATGGGATAATGAAGGGTTACTGCCACCTTGCTATTGTAAGGTGACATTAAGCCAAATTAATAATGGAGAGGCATCAATTATGACACCTATCCATTATTAATCCAATACTAGTAAAGGGTTAAAAAAAAACACACACACATTATTAAAAATTTATTTAATGAAAAAATCATAAAGGTTGTTGTATTAATTTATTCTACTCTCAATCCACTCACTGAAGACCCTCGATCTGTAAATTAAAAAAAAATAATAAACCAACAATATACATACCTTCCGAGGATCTGTCACGTCCAACGATGTAAATCCATCTGAAGGGGTTAAAATATTTTGCAGCCACGAGCTTTGCTAATGCAACGTTGCTCATGACTGCAAAACCCCGGAGAATGTAGGTAAAGTAGGTCAAAGACCTATATTTACCTGCATTTGTGGTGAGGCGCCCTCTGCTGGCTGTTCCTAGATCGTGGGAACTTTCTTAGAAAGCTCCCTGGCTCGAGTTCATATGAGGACAACCAGCAGAGGGCGCCTTTTATGATCTCGAGCCTGGGAGCTTTCTAGGAAAGTTTTTTCTGGCGCTCGGATTGCTTTATGATGAACCTAATTCAGTGGATCAGGCAGAGAAAATCTTGCTGGCTCTATGTCAGGGTCAGGATGAGGTAGAGATATATTGTCAGAAGTTTAGGAAGTGGTCTGTACTCACTCAGTGGAATGAATGTGCCCTGGCAGCAATTTTCAGAAAGGGTCTCTCTGAAGCCCTTAAGGATGTCATGATGTCTATGTCTTTGGCCATTCAGATCGATCGACGCTTGCGTGAGCGTAAAGCTGTGCACCATTTGGCGGTATTATCTGAGCATAGACCTGAGCCTATGCAATGTGATAGGACTTTGACCAGAGCTGAACGGCAAGAACACAGACGTCGGAATGGGCTGTGTTTTTACTGTGGTGATTCCACTCATGCTATCTCCGATTGTCCTAAGCGCACTAAGCGTTTCGCTAGGTCTGCCACCATTGGTACGGTACAGTCGAAATTTCTTTTGTCCGTTACTCTGATTTGCTCTTTGTCATCCTATTCTGTTATGGCATTTGTGGATTCAGGCGCTGCCCTGAATTTGATGGACTTGGAGTTTGCTAGGCGCTGTGGTTTTTTCTTGGAGCCCTTGCAGTATCCTATTCCATTGAGAGGAATTGATGCTACGCCTTTGGCCAAGAATAAGCCTCAGTACTGGACCCAATTGACCATGTGCATGGCTCCTGCACATCAGGAGGATATTCGCTTTTTGGTGTTGCATAATCTGCATGATGTGGTCGTTTTGGGGTTGCCATGGCTACAGGTCCATAATCCAGTATTGGATTGGAAATCTATGTCTGTGTCCAGCTGGGGTTGTCAGGGGGTACATGGTGATGTTCCATTTTTGTCTATTTCGTCATCCACCCCTTCTGAAGTCCCGGAGTTTTTGTCGGATTACCGGGCCGGGATGTATTTGATGAGCCCAAATCCAGTGCCCTACCTCCTCATAGGGATTGCGATTGTGCTATCAATTTGATTCCTGGTAGTAAGTTTCCTAAGGGCCGACTGTTCAATTTATCTGTGCCAGAGCACGCCGCTATGCGGAGTTATGTAAAGGAATCCTTGGAGAAGGGTCATATTCGCCCGTCGTCATCACCATTGGGAGCAGGGTTCTTTTTTGTGGCCAAGAAGGATGGTTCTTTGAGACCTTGTATTGATTACCGCCTTCTTAATAAGATCACAGTCAAATTTCAGTACCCTTTGCCGCTGCTGTCTGATTTATTTGCTCGGATTAAGGGGGCTAGTTGATTCACCAAGATAGATCTTCGTGGTGCGTATAATCTTGTGCGTATTAAACAGGGCGATGAATGGAAAACAGCATTTAATACGCCCGAGGGCCATTTTGAGTACCTGGTTATGCCATTCGGGCTTTCCAATGCTCCATCAGTATTTCAGTCCTTTATGCATGACATCTTCCGAGAGTACCTGGATAAATTCCTGATTGTATATTTGGATTGATATTTTGGTCTTCTCGGATGATTGGGAGTCTCACGTGAAGCAGGTCAGAATGGTGTTCCAGGTCCTTCGTGCGAATTCCTTGCTTGTGAAGGGGTCAAAGTGTCTCTTTGGAGTTCAGAAGGTTTCATTTTTGGGTTTCATTTTTTCCCCTTCTACTATCGAGATGGACCCTGTTAAAGTCCAGGCCATTTATGATTGGACTCAGCCGACATCTGTGAAGAGTCTGAAAAAGTTCCTGGGCTTTGCTAATTTTTATCGTCGCTTCATCAGTAATTTTTCTAGTGTTGCTAAACCGTTGACTGATTTGACCAAGAAGGGTGCTGATGTGGTCAATTGGTCTTCTGCGGCTGTGGAAGCTTTTCAGGAGTTGAAGCGTCGTTTTTCTTCTGCCCCTGTGTTGTGCCAGCCAGATGTTTCGCTCCCGTTTCAGGTCGAGGTTGATGCTTCTGAGATTGGAGCAGGGGCTGTTTTGTCGCAGAGAAGTTCTGACGGCTCGGTGATGAAACCATGTGCCTTCATTTCTAGAAAGTTTTCGCCTGCTGAGCGCAATTATGATGTTGGCAATCGAGAGTTGTTGGCCATGAAGTGGGCATTCGAGGAGTGGCGTCATTGGCTTGAAGGAGCCAAGCATCGCGTGGTGGTCTTGACGGATCACAAGAATTTGACTTATCTCGAGTCTGCCAAACGGTTGAATCCTAGACAGGCTCGTTGGTCGCTATGTTTCTCCCGTTTTGATTTTGTGGTTTCGTACCTTCCAGGCTCTAAGAATGTGAAGGCTGATGCCCTGTCAAGGAGTTTTGTGCCCGACTCTCCGGGTGTTCCTGAGCCGGCGGGTATTCTCAAAGAGGGGGTAATTTTGTCTGCCATCTCCCCTGATTTGTGGCGGGTGCTGCAAAAATTTCAGGCTGATAGACCTGACCGTTGCCCAGCGGAAAAACTGTTTGTCCCTGATAAATGGACTAGTAGAGTTATCTCTGAGGTTCATTGTTCGGTGTTGGCTGGTCATCCTGGAATCTTTGGTACCAGAGATTTGGTGGCTAGATCCTTTTGGTGGCCGTCTTTGTCACGGGATGTGCGTTCTTTTGTGCAGTCCTGTGGGACTTGTGCTCGGGCTAAGCCCTGCTGTTCTCGTGCCAGTGGGTTGCTTTTGCCCTTGCCGGTCCCGAAGAGGCCCTGGACGCATATCTCTATGGATTTTATTTCGGATCTCCCTGTCTCTCAAAAGATGTCGGTCATTTGGGTGGTTTGTGATCACTTCTCTAAGATGGTCCATTTGGTACCCTTGTCTAAATTGCCTTCCTCCTCTGATTTGGTGCCATTGTTTTTCCAGCATGTGGTTCGTTTACATGGCATTCCGGAGAACATCGTTTCGGACAGAGGTTCCCAGTTTGTTTCGAGGTTTTGGCGAGCCTTTTGTGCTAGGATGGGCATTGATTTGTCTTTTTCCTCGGCTTTCCATCCTCAGACAAATGGCCAAACCGAACGAACTAATCAGACTTTGGAAACATATCTGAGATGCTTTGTTTCTGCTGATCAGGATGATTGGGTGTCCTTTTTGCCTTTGGCTGAGTTCGCCCTTAATAATCGGGCCAGCTCGGCTACTTTGGTTTCGCCGTTTTTCTGCAATTCTGGTTTCCATCCTCGTTTCTCTTCAGGGCAGGTTGAGTATTCGGACTGTCCTGGTGTAGATACTGTGGTGGATAGGTTGCAGCAGATTTGGACTCATGTGGTGGACAATTTGACATTGTCCCAGGAGAAGGCTCAACGTTTCACTAACCGCAGGCGCTGTGTGGGTCCCCGACTTCGTGTTGGGGATTTGGTTTGGTTGTCGTCTCGTTATGTTCCTATGAAGGTTTCCTCTCCTAAGTTTAAGCCTCGTTTCATTGGTCCGTATAAGATTTCTGAGGTTCTCAATCCTGTGTCGTTTCGTTTGACCCTTCCAGCTTCTTTTGCCATCCATAATGTATTCCATAGGTCGTTGTTGCGGAGATACGTGGCGCCTGTGGTTCCATCCGTTGATCCTCCTGCCCCGGTGTTGGTTGAGGGGGAGTTGGAGTATGTGGTGGAGAAGATTTTGGATTCTCGTATTTCGAGATGAAAACTCCAGTACCTGGTCAAGAGGAAGGGTTATGGTCAGGAAGATAATTCCTGGGTCTTTGCCTCCGATGTTCATGCTGCCGATCTGGTTCGTGCCTTTCATTTGGCTCGTCCTGGTCGGCCTGGGGGCTCTGGTGAGGGTTCGGTGACCCCTCCTCAAGGGGGGTACTGTTGTGAATTCTGTTGTCAAGCTCCCTCCTGTGGTCGTGAATGGTACTTCGGCTGGTTCTGTCCATGGGCTTCCTCCGGTGGTTGTGAGTGGGGCTGCGGCTTCTGAGTTTCCTTCCACAGGTGACGAGGTTAATTCGTTAGCTGGCTGCTCTATTTAACTCCACTTAGATCATTGCTCCATGCCACCTGTCAATGTTCCAGTATTGGTCTTGTTCACTCCTGGATCGTTCTTGTGACCTGTCTTCCCAGCAGAAGCTAAGTTCTTGCTTGTTTTTCTTTGTTTGCTGTTTTTCTGTCCAGCTTGCTATTTTGATTTTTGTCTTGCTTGCTGGAAGCTCTGGGACGCAGAGGGAGCGCCTCCGCACCGTGAGTTGGTGCGGAGGGTCTTTTTGCGCCCTCTGCGTGGTCTTTTGTAGTTTTTTGTGCTGACCGCAAAGTTGCCTTTCCTATCCTCAGTCTGTTCAGTAAGTCGGGCCTCACTTTGCTAAATCTATTTCATCTCTGTGTTTGTAATTTTCATCTTTACTCACAGTCATTATATGTGGGGGCTGCCTTTTCCTTTGGGGAATTTCTCTGAGGCAAGGTAGGCTTAATTTTTCTATCTTCAGGGCTAGCTAGTTTCTTAGGCTGTGTCGAGTTGCATAGGGAGCGTTAGGAGCAATCCACGGCTATTTCTAGTGTGTGTGATAGGATTAGGGATTGCGGTCAGCAGAGTTCCACGTCTCAGAGCTCGTCCTATATTATTAGTAATTATCAGGTCATTCCGTGTGCTCTTAACCACCAGGTCCATTATTGTCACCACCAGGTCATAACACCCCATATCCCACCGCTACACGGGAATGGGAAGAGAGTGGCCAAGTGCCAGAATAGGCGCATCTTCCAGATGTGCCTTTTTTGGGGGTGGCTGGGGGCAGATGTTTTTAGCCAGGGGGGGGGCAATAACCATGGACCCTCTCCAGGCTATTAATATCTGCCCTCAGTCACTGGCTTTACTACTCTGGCGGAGAAAATTGTGCGGGAGCCCACGCCAATTTTTTCTGCCATTTAACCCTTTAATTTACTAGCTAGAACGGCCAAATTTTGCATATACAAATATATATATTATACATTAGTAGTGTGGAATATGCAAAAAAAAATGGGGATATGAGATGGTTTACTGTATGTAAACCAGGTCTCATATCATGTCGGGTTTAGGAAGGAGAAAGCAAAAGCCGGTAATTGAATTACCGGCTTTCTGCTATCTAGCGCTGTATGAAGTAATAATATATATACATATATGTGTCTCACTGACATATATATATATATATATATATATATATATATATATATATACCTATTCTATGTGTACACATTTATTCTACCTATTCTACTGTAAGCTGTCAGTGTGATTTTACTGTACACCGCACTGAATTACCGGCTTTTCTCTCTCACACCGCTGCGTATTCCTCGCAAGTCACACTGTTGGTCCGTGTGTAATCCGTATTTTTGGGGCTTCCATAGACTTTCATTGACGTTTTATTTGCGCAATACGGTGGCAAACGCAGCATGCTGCGATTTTCTACGGCCGTAGAAAGCCGTATAATACTGATCAGTTTAATACGGCAGATAGGAGCAGGGGCATAGAGAATAATTGTGCCGTATGTTTTGCGAGTTTTACGGACGTAGTTTCTGCGCTCTTACGTCTGTAAAACTCGCAAGTGTGATGCCGGCCTAAAAGTGCCAAAACCTAGAAAATATATAAATGTGGTATTACTGTAATTGTACTAACCCGTAAAATAAAGCTGCCTTATCAATTTTATCGCACGTGTAATGGTATAAAAAAAAAGCAAAAAAAAAAATTCCTGCATTGTTGTTTTTTGTTTATGCTGCCTCCCAAAAATCAGTATAGAAAGCGATCAAAAAATGTCATGAACACGAAAATAGTACCAATATAAACATCAACTCGTCCCATTAAAAACAAGCCATCATATGACTCTGAAATATTGTGATGCAAAAAAATAGTTTTTGGGAAAAAAAAGCGTCTTATAGTCTGTGACTGCAGCCACACATAAAAACCCGCTATAACTCTGGTATCGCCATAATCGCATCGACCTGAAGAATAAAGTTGTCTAATCACTTATACCGTACGAGGAAGGGCATAAAAAATAATACCAATTTCTCACCTGCTATTGATTTTTTCATTCTGTCTCCCAAAGATCACAATAAGGCTTGGCTCACATTTATTTTGCATTCTGTACTGAGCGCTTACACCATGGTTTCCATGTAAATCTCTGAAATACATGATTTAGATGGAACCCCCTACAAAAGATTCCGGGTAATGAGGCAAATGGAGGCACTGTGGATGCCGTCTGACCTGTGATTCGTCTGTCTTTTTGTCAGGGGTGCATAAAAGCGTGGTTCGCCACAGTTTTCTGCACCGATGAAAAAACGACACCACTGAACAGAGGTCAGATGGAGTCCAGAGTAACTCTGCTGCTTCATTATTGTGAATTGATCCCTCAAGGGTTTCACTTGAGTTATGTCACTCAAAGATTAAAAGGGAAGTGCTGAAGTAAGTGCTCAGCATAGAGTGGCAGATAAATGTAACATAGTAACATAGTAACATAGTTAGTAAGGCCGAAAAAAGACATTTGTCCATCCAGTTCAGCCTATATTCCATCATAATAAATCCCCAGATCTACGTCCTTCTACAGAACCTAATAATTGTATGATACAATATTGTTCTGCTCCAGGAAGACATCCAGGCCTCTCTTGAACCCCTCGACTGAGTTCGCCATCACCACCTCCTCAGGCAAGCAATTCCAGATTCTCACCGCCCTAACAGTAAAGAATCCAATTTGTGATCCAAATTTTTATGTAAAATGTTCCCAATAAAAGATTCAACTCAATACACAAAAAAAGCAAGTCCCCACTCAGGTCCGTCATCTGTTAACGGAAATATAGGGGGCTTTCACGCTACTGGTAGAACAAAGGCCCTGGAAAAGCGAAATGTCCCTTGCCCCCCATGCACGAAGAAATTCAGCAAATTCTGTGCTCCCAAATCCAAATGTCCCCCTCCCTTCTAGGCCAAAGTGTGCCTAATCCCCATTTAGTGTCCACATGTTTGGCATTTCTGTAGCAATAGGAGCCCACCTAATTTACAGGTGCATGAGCTGAGCACAACATACTAGTCACTACAATGGCAGTTTGCAATTTTCACTCAGCAACATCCACTGCTGCTTGTTTCTGGAAAACATCCATGGAGTCAAAATCGTCACGATAAATTCCCAAGGTGCAAAAATATCCAAAATGGGGTCACTTGAGTAGGGATTCTGCATTTCTAACACTTAAAAGCTCTGTATAAGGAGTATGCAAACTTTTAAAGAAAATGATGCGCTCCAGGATGCCTCCTGTATAACAGTACTGCTTAGCCATGTGGCGACACTTGGGAGGGACGGAGGGCTATTTGCCACTAGCGCTACGTTCTTCCCGAGTCTAGCCTCATGGTTAAGCAGTACTATACAGCCACATATGCCGTGTTTCTATATTCAGCAGAAATTTTGCGAAAAATTTTGGTCCCATTTGTACCTATTTCGCAGTGTGAAAATGTAAAATCTAGAGCTAAAACTAAAGTTTAGTGATAAAAATCTGTGACCCACCTGTGGTGTCAATATGATCACTGCACTCCTAGATTAATACAGCGCCTTGCGAAAGTATTCGGCCCCCTGGAACTTTTCAACCTTTTCCCACATATCATGCTTCAAACATTAAGATAACAAATGTAAATTTTTGGTGAAGAATCAACAACAAGTGGAACACAATTGTGAAGTTGAACAAAATTTATTGGTTAATTTAAATTTTTGTGGATATTCAAAAACTGAAAAGTGGGGTGTGCAATATTATTCGGCCCCTTTATGTTCAGTGAAGCAAACTCACTCCAGAAGTTCATTGTGGATCTCTGAATGATGCAATGTTGTCCTAAATGCCTAACGATGAAAAATATAATCCACCTATGTGTAGTCAAGTCTCCGTATAAATGCCCCTGCTCTGTGATTGTCTCAGGGTTTGAAGCACAGAGAACATCATGAAGACCAAGGAACACAACAGGCAGGTCCGTGATACTGTTGTGGAGACGTTTAAAGCCGGATTTGGATACAAAATGATCTCCAAAACCTTACACATCCCAAGGAGCACTGTGCAAGTGATCATATTGAAATGGAAGGAGTATCATACCACTGCAAATCTACCAAGACCCTGCCGTCCCTGTAAACTTTCATCTCAAACAAGGAGAAGACTGATTAGAGATGCAGCCAAGAGGCCCATGATCACTCTGGATGAACTGCAGAGATCTACAGCTGAGGTGGGACAGTCTGTCCATAGGACAACAATCAGTCATACACTGCACAAATCTGGCCTTTATGGAAGAGTGGCAAGAAGAAAGCCATTTCTCAAAGATATCCATAAAAAGTGTCATGTAAAGTTAGCAACAAGCCACCTGGGAGACACAGCAAACATGTGGAAGAAGGTGCTCTAGTCAGATGAAACCAAAATCGAACTTTTTGGCAACAATACCAAACAATATGTTTGGCATAAAGGCAACACAGCTCATCACCCTGAACACACCATCCCCACTGTGAAACATGGTGGTGCTTTTCTTCATCAGGGACAAGGAAGATGGTTAAAATTGATGGGAAGATGGATAGAGCCAAACACAGGACCATTCTTGAAGAAAACCTGTTAGAGTCTGCAAAAGACCTGAGACTGGGACGGAGATATGTCTTTCAACAAGACAGTGATCACAAACATAAAGCAAAATCTACAACGGAATGGTTCATAAATAAATGTATCCAGGTGTTAGAATGGCGAAGTTAAAGTACAGACCTTAATCCAATCAAGAATCTGTGGAAAGAGCTGAAAACTGCTGTTCACAAACGATCTCAATCAAACCTCACTGAGCTCGAGCTGTTTGCCAAGGAAGAATGGGGAAGAATTTCAGTCTCTCGATGTACAAAACCGAGAGACATACCCCACGCGACTTGCAGCTGTAATCGTAGCAAAAGGTGGCGCAACAAAGTATTAAAGGGAACCTGTCACCCCCCCAGGCTTTTGTAACTAAAAGAGCCATCTTGTGCAGCACTAATGCTGCATTTGGACAAGGTGGCTCTTTTAGTTATGCTCCTTGCACACACTGAAATAAACACTTATAAAATGTGCCCCCTCATACCGTGAAATCGCCAGGGAGGCGGGTCTTTCCTTCCTAATCAGACGCAGCACAGCCGTCATTTATTCCCCCTTGGCGCCGGGTGCCGCCTCCTCAGCGTTGTTTGAATTTGTCCCGGAGCCTGCGCTGTTATGTTATACCTTGGGCATAGCATCTGATTAGGAAGGAAAGTCCCGCCTCCTTGGCGATTTCACGGTATGAGGGGGCACATTTTATAAGTGTTTATTTCAGCATGTGCAAGGAGCATAACTAAAAGAGCCACCTTGTCCAAATGCAGCATTAGTGTTGTACAAGATGGCTCTTTTAGTTACAAACGCCTGGGCGGGGTGACCGCTTCCCTTTAAGTTAAAGGGGCCAAATAATATTGCACGCCCCACTTTTCATTTTTTGAATTTCCACAAAAATTTAAAATAAACAATAAATTTCATTCAACTTCACAATTGTGTTCCACTTGTTGTTGATTCTTCACCAAAAATTTACATTTGGTATCTTTATGTTTGAAGCATGATATTGTCACTATACTAGTGGATACAACTGGACACCAGTGACTAGGTCAAAGAGACTGCAGACACAATGGTTTAAACAAGCAATATTGTATTTGTGATCTAAATGCAATATAGCATGTAAGGGTACCGTCACACTATACGATTTACCTACGATCACGACCAGCGATACGACCTGGCCGTGATCGTAGGTAAATCGTAGTGTGGTCGCTGGGGAGCTGTCACATAGACAGCTCTCCAGCGACCAACGATGCCGAGGTCCCCGGGTAACCAGGGTAAACATCGGATTACTAAGCGCAGGACCGCGCTTAGTAACCCGATGTTTACCCTGTTACCAGCGTAAAAAAAACCAAACAGCACATACTTACATTCCGGTGTCTGTCCCTTGCCGTCTGCTTCCCGCACTCAGTGACTGCCGGCCGTAAAGTGAAAGCACAGCACAGCAGTGACGTCACCGCTGTGCTCTGCTTTCACTTTACGGCCGGCAGTCACTGAGTGCGGGAAGCAGACGGCAAGGGACAGACACCGGAATGTAAGTATGTGCTGTTTGTTTTTTTTAACATTTACGCTGGTAACCAGGGTAAACGTCGGGTTACTAAGCGCGGCCCTGCGCTTAGTAACCCGATGTTTACCCTGGTTACAAGTGAACGCATCGCTAGATCGGTGTCACACACACCAATCTAGCGATGCCAGCGGGAGATCCAGCGACGAAAGAAAGTTCGAAACGATCTGCTACGACGTACGATTCGCAGCAGGATCCCTGATCGCTGCTTCGTGTCAGACACAGCGCTATCGTCTGGATATCGCTGGAACGTCACGAATCGTACCGTCGTAGTGATCAAAATGGCACTGTGTGACGGTACCCTAAGTCCAGATAAATCTTTAGTCAATCCAATAAACGATTGCAGCAGAGCTGATACAGCATGCAAAGTCACTGAGCAATGAGTGCACAAGAATGTCCAGCACTGACACAATCTCTTGCAGAGCCGAGGAACACACAAGCTGGCTGAAGTTCTTACTTCACCACAGGTGTGGTCAGGAAGAAGTTTCTGTAGTCAGGTGTTCAGCAATCACTCGGTCAGCAGGCAGGGATCCAGACATGCACGTTGGCAGAGGACTCCGTTCTCCTGTTATCCTTGTGAAAATGCAAAATTTGGGGCTAAGAAAACATTTTTGCTGGGAAAACGTTTTACTTTTTTTTTCACGGCTCAATGTTATAAACTTCTGTGAAGCACCTGGGAGTTGAAGGTGCTCGCCACACATCTAGATAAGTTTCTGAGAGTCTAGTTTCCAAAATGGTGTCACTTGTGGAGGGTTTCCACTGTTTAGGCACATCAGGGGCTCTCCAAACGCGATTATAGCATCCGCTAATTATTGCAGCAAATTTTGCATTAAAAAAGTCAAATGGCGCTGCTTCACTTCCAAACCCTGCTGTGTGCCCAAACAGTGCTTTTCCCCTACATTTGGGGTATCGGCATGCTCAGGAGAAACCGCACACTAAAGTTTCGGGTCCATTTTCTCCTATTAATGGTTAATAAACTTCTTGAATGTGGTTTTGAACATCTTGAGAGGTGCAGTTTTTAGAATGATGTTACTTTAGGGTATTTTCTGTCATATAGACCCCTCAAAGTAATTTCAAATGTAATGTGGTCCCTAAAAATGGATGTATAGTAGATATGTGGGAAAAGAAGATTTTTGTGTACTCACCATAAAATCTTTTTCTCATTGGGGGACACAGGACCATGGGTTGTATGCTGCCTGCCACTAGGAGGACACTAAGTTAACACAGAAAGATTAACTCCTCCTCAGCAGTATACACCCCTTCACTGGCCAGGATTCAACCAGTTCGGTAGTAAAGCAGTAGGAGTATTAAGCGAAAGACAATAAAGCTATGTCAAAACCAAAGAAGTAACAACAACCCAAAAGGCTAACAGGGTGGGTGCTGTGTCCCCCAATGATTGGCTTGGAAAAAAAGATTTTACGGTGAGTACACAAAAATCTTCTTTTCTCCTACGCCTCATTGGGGGACACAGGACCATGGGACATCCTAAAGCAGTCCCTGGGTGGGGAGCAACATATCTGCTAATACCCCATGTACCGCTGGCTTACAGTTAAGGTACCGCCGATTGCAGAAAGCGCCTGCCAAGGGCATCTGCAGAAGGTAGAGAATGAATATGGTAATGCTTCGTAAAAGTATGTAAGCTGGACCATGTCGCAGCTTTGCAAAGCTGTTGTGCTGACGCCTGACGGCGGCGGCATTAGCGGCGTCGGGAGGTGACTGCACAGAGGCCGGGTCACAATCCGCACATAATGGGGTATTGTGAGCTCAGGGCAGGGCCGTATTGCAAGTGGCACATGAAGTGAAAAACACTGTGTGCTTCTTGTTACACTTTTTGGTCTCCTTAGGTTGAGACAGTGTCTTTAGAGACAGGATATGCACTGTGGTGCAGGGAAGGGGTTAAGCTTTCTTGAAGCAGCTTACCCACGGTCCTGTGCCTGTGTCCCCGGGGAGGAATGTAGCCGCGGCAGTCCTGGTAGTGCCAGTGAGCGTGAGCCACCCTCGGGGTCTTGTCGTCCCCGCAGGAGATGAGTGGTAATATGGCCCCCGAGATTCTGCAGGGCGCCTCTCGTCCAAGATGAGATATGCCGATATAGGGGGCGGGGTTACGGCTGTGGGCGGATCTGCACACTGCGGCCTAGTCCAGCTGAAAAGCTGGGGACTAACTTTCTGGGCCCTGCCGGCGATGCGTGGCGGCGGCTGCGACGGAGTGCTGCTGACCACTGCTGATGGGCAGCACGGTGACGCAGTGGTTAGCACTGCAGCCTTGCAGCGCTGGAGTCCTGGGTTCAAACCCCACCATGGTTCACCAGGTGAACAGCAACTTATCACGTATATGTGCATGTGTAAGTTGTGTAAGTTGCAACTGTAGGAAGTCAGCTGTCCGTTTTTGTTTTGCTTTTTTATTGCACGGGGATGCATAAATGTCAAACCTGTCCTATGTGAACCTTTGAATATGTCCCAGAAAGGTTCCTCTAATGCAGTGTTCCCCAACTCTGGTCTTCAAGAGCCACCAACAGGTCATGTTTTCAGGATTTCCTTAGTATTGCACAGGTGATTGAATGCTTGCCTGTCCAAGTGATGCAATTATCACCTGTGCAATACTAAGGAAGTACTGAAAACATGACCTGTTGGTGGCTCTTGAGGACCGAAGTCGGGGAACACTGCTCTAATGGTTCTACTATGAGAATCCAGTTCATAACAGAAGATATAAGATTTCTGCACTGGCTTGCCATGCTAAGAAATCTTCTAACTAATTTGCACTATACTAATGGTATTTTTATTTTAGGTCCAAAGAATCTTCTATATAAGCATAGTGACCACTGTAAAGTTTGGTGGAACAGGGATCATTTAGAATTGTGTTTTTTTTTCCCTCAAGGTTTGGGATAGCCTTCTTTCCAGTGATGGTTAAAGTTAAGATTATAATATACAAAGACCTTTCCTGTTTCAGGAGCACTCTGCCACGTTGCACAAATAAAGAGCATGAAGTCATAATTTGGGCACTGGGGACAAACTTGAGTTGCTTGCACAGAGCTCTGCCATCAATCCTATGAACCCCTTCACGACCTTGGGATTTTCCATTTTTGGTTTTGTTTTTTTGCTCCCCTTTTTCCACAGAGCTATAACTTTTTAATTTTTCCGTCAACATGGCCATGTGAGAGCTTGTTTTTTCAAGTTGTACTTTTGAATGACATCATTTATTTTTACCATATAGTGCAAAAAAGTGCAATTTCACAATAAGTTTTTTTTTTTTAACCATGTTCATTAAATGCTAAAAAACTGAACTGCCATTAGGATCTCCAAATGCAAAACTCCAAATGATTATCTTGAAGCATGCTGCAGAGTCCCTATGATGCGCCCGACCCCGACGTGACTTTCGGCGTCTGCCTTCGTCAGGGGGTCCTAAACATATGCACTTTAGCAGTATATATATATATATATATATATATATTGCATTTTATACCTTGCACACGTCACTTTTTGTATGCATCTTTACTGTACCTCTCTTTGGCATTTCTAGCATTTTTTCTAGCTAATTAATTGTAGCACACGTTTACTGCCGTCCATCACTCTATTTATTCATTTTATGCTACTGAATATCCTGCAACTTGTCTGTCTCTTTGGTGTGCCCATCAAGTTCTGGTATTGTCCCCACCTTTTTATTATTTTTGTATTTATATTTCAATAACATTTTGTTTTGATTTTAATCACTGGACGTATTTCGGGTGTTCTTCTTTGTTGTTGATTGTATTTTCCGATGGTCCTCGTTGTACTATCCATGTAGGCACACACAGAGTGGTGGGTATCTTATATTACATTTCACATATTGATGTTTTTCTTAATTGTTTAACTCCATATTGTGTTTGTAGAGCCCCTGATGTGCCTAAACAGTGACCCCATTTTGGAAACCACTGCCCTCAAGGAATTTATGTAGCAGCATCGTTCTAGTATAGCAATGATTATAATGCCTTTAGTTTTACTGGTGTATGAATTTATAATGTGGTGTTATTTGTAAGTTGTGCAGAGTACATCAGATCACAAAAGGCAGTTGTGTCAACAGGGTAAAAACAAATGTTATTAATTTGTGGACATGTGGTACACTTTGAAGCAATCCGTAATTCAAAAGCCAAGTTTCACAATGGTGAAACCCTCTTGGGTCATACTCGGGCCCTTTGTGATCTTCCCTTCTTCGCTGTTCGCAAAACCTCTGCTGGAAAATATTGATGCCGGTATCATCCCAGGTCAATAGTTTCAGAAGTACAGGGACCCGCTCCTTCCCGAGTGCCAAACATTAGGGCCTTGAAGACTTCCTCCTAACATTGAAAGGTCCCCTTATCAAAACAGCACAAAATGTTTGGACAGCACCATCTTTACAATGTGCAAACAAGTTTTTGTGTACCAGGATTTAGCTTTTTGCATGGCACTGTATGGTTTGAGGACCTGATTTAAGACATCTACATCCCCATGTACTTATTATAATCCAAGATACAGTATGGCTTTGGGAAGTGTGTTGTGGCACCTCAGATAAGGGCACTGTTGTCACAGTGTACGGTGGTCAACTTACGGACATCCCTCGTCCTCACACTTTACCACCAAACATGTTGTGGCTGCATTGGGCTCTGCGGTCGCCTGATTAGCAGCTTAAGAAGGCCTCTCTGATTTTTTCACAAGGTGCCGCATGCAGCTGTACCTCTGACAAAAGAGTGGGATGTAAAAGTTATGTAGGAGGTGACAACCCTTATCCAGCAGTCACCAATTCACACGCAATTTTCCCACTCACCCAAGACAGGGGGCACTCAGGAGGGAGGTGATGTCCTGCCCTTCGTAGACCCCAAATCTGTGGGTGTACCCTGAGGCACTTTCGCATAGCTTGTACAGTTTAATTCCATACCTAGTCCTCTTACTAGGCTGGTATTGTCAGAATTTTAGCCTCCCATTGCAATGTGCTAGAAATTCATCTATATAGATGTACTTTTGGCGGATGTATACCTCAGCAAATTTTCTACTGAAGTGTTCATCTACTGGCCGAATTTTATATAAACGTTCAAAGTTAGGATAGTATTCAGGGGCACACTGCGCATTAACACTACGATGTAAACATTTTTTTGCATCGTTTAAAATCGTGTCCTTGTCATGGCCATACAGAATACCGGTGTGCTTCCAAGATTCAGCAATACTAGTTTTCTGACTATGCCCATATGCAGAACAATTCCGCAAAAGGTCATCATTTCTGCTGCATTTACAGGGGTCCATCTAACACGAGGACATGGGATTTTAGGTAAAAAAAAAAAACAAAAATCGATAGGCATAAAAAATGTATCCGTCCCACCATAAGATTTGTGGTTTCCTCACTGACAAAGAACTTGAAAAAGTCAATTTCAGTGAGGCTGGTGGTGTCACGCTGCCAATAACATCCAAAATAACAGGCTGATCATTGTTTATTTTTTTGAGTGCAGTC
The DNA here is from genome assembly GCF_032444005.1 of Ranitomeya imitator. Classification (NCBI taxonomy): domain Eukaryota; kingdom Metazoa; phylum Chordata; class Amphibia; order Anura; family Dendrobatidae; genus Ranitomeya; species Ranitomeya imitator. The sequence goes on along the minus strand of NC_091282.1, from coordinate 509,285,197 downwards.
CACATGGGATCGATTGCTGAAGGGTTGGCCTGAGTCCAAAGGGCATCTTGCTGTGGATCTAGACGGGGAGGAAGAGAAATAGAGGAACATGGGATCTTCACTGCCGTAGGCAAGGAAAGAGTACGCCTGCTCTGGTGAGTAGCGTCCTCTTGATGAATGGGACATTTTTATTTTGCTGTTCAAAAGACTGGGGGTGTGTAAGTGATGCTTTTACAAGTGTATTATGGGAGGCTTGTGTTAGGGGTACTATAGAAAAAACAAGTAAACTCCATCAATAGCAAATACCTCCAATTAGAAATGTAGTACAGTTTATCTGATTCACAGTGTCCCTTTCCTCATGTGCAGGCCCTTAGGTATCCATGGTTACAACCACTGATATAGTGAAAATTAGTTAGCTAGTTAGCAGTCGTAACCATGGCTACCCAACTGTCACTATGTCAGTGTTCATAACTATGCACGGCCGGCGTTAGCGGCAAGCAGACCAGGCAGCTGCCTAGGGCCCCCGCTCCACAGCTAGTGGCTTGCTGCTAATAGTGGCACATCACACAGCCGCTATGGGGCCTGTGAGTCAGGGGGGCACTCCTGCCGCCAGCGCTGACTCCTGCTGTATTCAACTATGCCAGTCTATGACGCTGGTACAGTTCAAAGCAATGATGGAGGAGAGAGCATCAGATGACACGCCCTTATCCCATCATTCCCCTCTGCGGCTGCGTGACGATGTCACTTCATCGCGCACCCACTGTGCCGCCACCGAGACCGGAGCCAAGCCTGGAGCAGTGCGGGGCACGGGGAGAGGATTGTTTTTTTAATCAGTGAGTACTGGACTGTGGGGCCATTCTCAGGGAGTGGGGGCTGTATTCTATGGGGGGGTACATTTTATTCTATGAGGGGGAATTGCATCATACTCTGAGGGTGCTACATTATACTATATGAGGGCTACATTCTATGGGGGCTGCATTATATTCAATGGGGGCTTCATTATTCTTTATGGGGGACTGCATTATATTCTAGGGGGGGGTTACATTATATTGTTTGGTGGGGCTGCATTATATTCTGTGGGGTGGCTGCATTGTACTGTATCGAGGACTATGGGGAATACATTATACTATATGAAGAACTATGGGGTGCATTATACTATGGGAAGTTAATTGTACTACATGGATAACTATGGCGGTGCATTATACTATATGGATGACCGAGCAGTACATTTTAATATATGGAGGACTATGAGCAGTGTATTATACTATATGGAGGACTGAGGAGTGTATTTTAGTATATGGAGTTCTATATGGAGCATATTATACTAAATGGAGGACTATGTGGTGTGCATTTTGCAATATGGAGGACTGAGGTGCACATAATATATGGAGGACTATGGGGTGTTTTATACTAAACAAACAAAATGCAGCATATTCATTGAGTGATTGGATTGTTTATGTGGGAACAGGAATCCTTGCTCTCAGCAGCACATCGCTGGTGTAAACTGTAGATGTGCTGCTGATAACCTGATACTGTATGGGGACAGATGGATCTAATTGTGATTGTTCTGTTCCCATCATTCTTTGTCAGTTGGTGTAAGGAAGCCGGGAAACACGTGTCAAACAACTTCATTATTGTGGATCACACTCGTTTAGCGGCCTCAACTCAGCGCATGTAAAAATACAACAGAAATGGTTCTGTGTGATGTGCAATATGTTAACATTTAGGGCCCCCATTTTAAACTTTTGCCTAAAACCGGCCCTGTGACCATGGATACCCAAGATCTTGCACGTGAGAAAAAAAAATAGTTTTTCTAATTCGCCATGTCTAATTGGAAGCATATTGTTAGAAAATGCCTCCAATATTAGGATAGGATCTTGGAGATGGGAATACCCCCTTTAACCCCTTCATGCTGAAACCCTTTTTTGTGTTTTTCACTCCCCTGCTTCCCAGAGCCATACTTTTCCATCAATACGGCCATGTGAGGGTTTCTTTTTGCTGGATGAGATGTACTTTTGAACGACCTATTGGTTTTATCATATCATGTACCGTTATTTGAAAATAGGAGAAATTGCTAAAAAAAAGTGCCACAACTGCTTTGTATATTTTTTTTCTTTTTACCATGTTCAAATGCTAAAACTGGCCTTCCATTATGACTCTCGGTCATTACGAGTTCTTAGATACCAAACATGTCTAGGTTCATTTTTCTTTAAGGCCTCTTTCACACTTCCGTTATTTCAACATTTTGACGGATCCTGTGCAGATTGTATAAACGGATCTTGTGCAGATTGTAAAAAAAAAAAAAAAAAACAGGTGCACTGGGCCCGTTTTTCTGACGAACCGGTTGAGGCTATGTGCACATGTTGTGTATGCATTTTTGCAGCGGTTTTCTGCTGCGAAAACGCATATACAACAAAATCCAGGTTTAAAAAAAAAAAAAAAAAAAAAAAAAAAAAATTGCAATATTCCCACCTTCCGGCGTCCCGCGCAGCGTTACCGATGTTCGCAGCAGCTGGCGTTCCCAGTAATGCCTTGCGTGCAATGACCTCTGATGACGTCATCGGGTCATTTCGCAATGCATCCATGGAACGCTAGCTGCTGGGAGCATCGGTAACGCTGCGCGGGATGCCAGAAGGTAACAATATTGCGAATTTTTTTTTTTTTTAACATTATATCTTGTTACTATTGATGCTGCATAGGAAGCATCAATAGTAAAAGAGCAAGCGAGAGAGAATTTCCCAGACTGGAAATTCTTCCACGTATGCTCAGTTTCAAAAGATGGAACCCGTCGCTGGATTCCTGCTTTTGGCAGTTAGTGACGGATCCTGCGCACATAGGCTTCCATTATAGCCAACGACGGGCAGTGCAGGACCCGTCACTGAACGATTTTCCGACGTGCAGAAAAAAAAAAAAAAAAAGTTTCTCTGTGTTGTCCCCGCCCGACGGACAGCGATTTTCCGACTGATCCAGTGCACGACGGATGAAATGGATGGCCATCTGTTGCCAATACAAGTCTATGGGATAAAAAAAAACAAACAAAAAAAAAAAAAAAACAGGATCCAGCAGAAAAATTTGCTGGATCCTGTTTTCTTCAAATATCGACGGGAGCTAAAAGACGGAAGTGTGAAAGAGGCCTAAGTGGTGAACAAAAAACAAAAACAAAACTTTACTTTGAGACCTGTAGCGTCTCGATTTATAAAGTAGTCATTCTGGAGTATTTCTGTACTGATCAAATATATTATTTTTATATTTTGAAAGATTGGGTGGTTACTAGATGTCTATGGGGCAAACAAAATAAAAGGGGGATTTGAACTTCCCCCTACTTTCTACAATAGTCTACTTAGGAGACTTGAAGCAGCTGCAATCATCTGAACGCTTGTTCTACACACAGCAGGACTTCAGGAGCCGAGCTCCTAGCTTCTGAGGAGCTGTTCTAATTCTTGCAATAATGCAAGCCTTCAGGACAGGTCTCCTAAATCAGCTTTCGTTGTCCGGAGCAGTGTGCCCATTTAAATAACCCGTTATCTCTGCATGTAACTACATTAATACCAGTGTAGACTTCAAAAACAGAACACTGATGGCTGAATGTGTTAAACAGCAAAACTTGTGATGAGCTTAAGGCCACGTTCACCATTTTATTTAAGTATTTGTAAGTGGAACAATAAAAGGAAAAGTATAGTAGAAACAAGTGCACCACTTCTGTATTGTTCCCTCATTCCTTTGGCTTCCAAATATTCAATGTGTGAACGTGGCCTTATTGTTCTACTAATACAAAAGGTCTGCTACTTACCAGAACTGTTACTCAAGAAAAGCCTACCCTACCAGAACCCAGAAGGTAAGGAAACTGCATAGCTCTGAGCTGCTCAAGAGAAAACGTGATCACCCCTTTAAGAGATGAGAAGGTCGAGCTTGCAATTTCTGTTCCAACTCTGACAGCAGAGTCTTATCTCCCAAATGTTCCGTTTTACTAAATGGGCAATTCCCATTGTCACGCCAAAATCTTAAGACTATCCTCCGGAAAGCCCATATGCCCAATAGTGACGATAAGGGAAGTAACTTCATACGCTCAAAGTTGGGAAACAAGATGCACAACATGTGTCATCATAGGCTTACTTTTTTTTTTTTTTTAACCTATAGATTGGTTTGGTAACTTGATTAACCAAGATGCATATTGAAAGAAAAGAAAATGCAATAGACAAGGATATGGGGGTCTAGCAGCCATTTTATTCAACACATGTCCTTGGGTCCATTCCATTCACAGTACAATACAGGAATAATGGAAAGGCTAGCATCCTCTATAGTTAGAATAAAAAAAAAGGAATGGTTGCAGTTTCCTTCATATATATTTCATTGATAGCACGGTTCGATTGAAGTTATAATGTACAAAAAAAAAAAAATAAACGAATAAAAGCAGACAATTACACATTTATTTCAGCTCTTGCACTTTCTGCTCCAGAGAGGCCTGGTTGGCGCCACTAAATTCATGCACCTAAAGAGAAAAAAAATAAAAAATTTTTTATATTAACTCGCACACAGACCAATTAACGTATTGACACTATCACTATGGACCACCTTTGTCTCCCTGCATCCTCTGAAGACCAGCAGGGGTCACATCAGAGCTGGTCCAGGAGGCTAGTACAGCACAAGGAGAGGTCCAGCAGTAGGGACAACCCATATAAGGCTACTTTCACACTTCCGTCTACCACATCTGCACAAGATCCGTCAAGACGTTGAAATGACGGATCCTGTGCAGATTGTGGAAAACGTGTGCACTGGGCCAGTCTTTCTGACGGACCCGTTGAGGCTATGCGCACCTGTTGTGTATGCGTATTTGCAGCGGTTTACCGCTGCGAAGACGCATACACAAACCAGGTTTAAAAAAAAAAAAAAAAATCAAATCGCAGTATTCTCACCTACCGGCGTCCCCCACAGAGGTGCTTCCGGCAGCTAGCGTTCCCAGTAAAACATTGCGAAATCTCGCAAGACCGCGACTTCTTGCGAGATTTCGCAATGTATTACTAGGAATGCTAGCTGCCGGAAGTATCGGTGACGCTGCGCGGGACATCGGTAGGTGAGAATATTGTGATTTTTTTTTATTTTTCACCATCTTACTATTGAAAGAGCGAGCGAGAATTTTCCTGACGGGAAATTCTTCCACGCATGCTCAGTTTGAAAAGGCGGGACCTGTCGCTGGATTCCTGCTTTTCACAGTCAGCGACGCATCCTGCGCCCATAGGTTTCCATTGTAGCCAGTGACGGGCAGCGCAAGATGCGTCGCTGACCGATTTTCCGACGTGCAGAAAAAAAACGTTCCTCTGAACGTTTTCTCTGCCCGACGGACCGTTTTTTTTTTTTTTTTTTTTTACGCAGGATCCAGTGCACGACGGACGAAACGGATGGCCATCCGTCACAATCCGTCGCTAACACAAGTCTATGAGAAAATGCAGGATCCTGTATTCTCAAAAATCAACGGATTGTGACGGGAGCTGAAAGACGGAAGTGTGAAAGAGGCTTAAAATTATTATGCATTTGTATGGCTATTAGAATTACCTTATTAGTCAGCAATAGGTCAAGACTTAGGGTATGTGCGTTGCGGATTTTGCTGCGGATCCGCAGCAGATTTGGCCCTGCGTTGTACAATACCACAGTGCACAAGCTGTGGAAAAAGCCGCGCGGAAACGAAGCAGTGTATTTCTCGCAGCATGTCAATTCTTTGTGCGGATTCCGCAGCGGTTTACACCTGCTCCTCAATAGGAATCCGCAGGTGTAAGACTACAGGTGGAAACCGCACACAAAAATGTGGTAAATCTGCGGGTAATCCGCAGTGCGGTATACCTGCAGATTTTGCAAAAACACAGAGCGGAAAAATCCGCAATGTGTGCACATAGTCTTTATGTGGGTTAAAAAATGGCTAGCAAAATCAGTGTACCCAGTGGATTGTTAGACAACGCACAAGAAACAAACAAGACACAGCTCTGAGATGTAAATGGCAAATACTTACCCGATTTCCATTTTTATAGAAGTGAAAGGTTGGCATGCATTTGATATCACAAAATGCAGCAACGTCCTAAAAGGTGCGATAGAAAAAAAAAAAAAATAAAGAAAGAAATCACGTAAGAAAGCCAAGGATGCTAGGATTTACAAGTCAAACAACACCATGTACTTTTACTCCACTATACAGTTTATTTATTATGCTGTTGAATTCCTCTCCCCCCCCCTATTTGCACATGAAAGATAAGTCCAGGAATAACTTTACATGGCCAATCAGTTCCTCTGTTACTGAGAAATCAACATTGACTTCATATGCAAGTGAGGCTAAAGAGCTATTGTAGATCTGAAGCCTCTGTCACTCCAGCTCTATTCTTCATCCAGTTCCTCCTCTTCCTGCTGTGACTTCAGCTGGCCAGGGAACAGAGCCTTCATATCCATCAGTCTCTTGCATATCAATGTAAATGCTGCTTTCTGAGTAAATGAAGGAAACAGACCGCTCATGTAGAGGTATAGTTGCTGGACTTGTGCATGTAATTCTTTCAAAGACGTAAGATTTCACTTCCCAAACTTTAACAGATTTCCCTTAAAAAAAAAAAAAAAAAAAAAAAAAATCAATAAGCAACTGGTTCTGGCATACCAGCATGGATGAAAAATATTGATCAAGTACTGACGTACGAATGAGGCCTAACAGTAAGGCTATGTTCACACAAAGCGTCCTGTCCCTGCGGGTTTTCCCGCAGCGGATTTGATAAATCTGCAGGGCAAACCCGCTGCGGTTATCCCTGCAGATTTATCGCGGTTTGTTCTGCGGGTTCCGCTGCGGGATTTTACCCCTACTATTGATGCTGCATATGCAGCATCAATAGTACTGTTAAAAATAATAAAATCATGGTATACTCACCCTCTGACGTCCCGATCTCCTCGGCACTGCAGGCAGCGGTCCGGTTCTAAAGATGCTGTGCGAGAAGGACCTTCGTGATGTCACGGTCATGTGACCGCGACGTCACCGCAGGTCCTGGCCGCATAGCAAACCTGAGACCGGACGGCCGCGTGCAGCGCTGAGACTTCAGAGGGTGAGTATATCATGATTTTTTTTTTTTTTTTTTTACTCAAATATGGTTCCCGGGGCCTGGAGGAGTCTCCTCTCCTCCACCCCGGGTACCACCCACACATTATCCGCATTACTTCCCGCATGGTGGGCACAGCCCCATGCGGGAAGTAAGCGGATCAATGCATTTCTATGGGTGGAGAATCACTGCGATTCTGCACAAAGAAGTGACATGCTGCGGGTTGTAAACCGCTGCGCTCCCGCGTGGTTTTTCCCGCAGCATGTGCACAGCGGTTTCCATAGGGTTTACATGTTACTGTAAACGCTATGGAAACTGCTGCAGAGCCGCAGCTGCAAAATCGCCGCGGTTCCGAAGTAAAAACCGCAATGTGTGAACATAGCCTAAAGCTTTAGCACATCTGCTCCAATTGATTGGATACAGAAGTAAAGGTATTGTGGAAGACAATTGCTTAGAAACTCAAATTCAATCTACTATATAATTGTCTAAGGGTCACTTCCGTCTTTCTGTCACGGATATTCATTGGTCGCGGCCTCTGTCATAGAAATCCAAGTCGTTGATTGGTCGTGGCAAAATGCCCACGACCAATCAGCGACGGCCATAGTCTGGCAGCGAAATAGCCGCTGCTTTAGTGCCCTGTAGTCAGCGCTGAGCGGTCACACAGGGTTAATGCCAGCGGTAATGGACCACAGTGTAACGCACTTCGTTACCGCAGCTATTAACCCTGTGTGACCAACTTTTTACTATTGATGCTGCTTATGCAGCATCAATAGTAAGATGATCTAATGTTACAAATAATAATAATAATAATAATAATAAAAAAGGTTATTTTCACCCTCCAACGTGGCGCGCTGTCCTCGGCAGTGCAAGCGGCAGGTTCCGGTGCCAAGGATGCCATGCGAGAAGGACCTGCCATGACGTCACGGTCATGTGACCGTGGCATCACAGGTCCTGCGCTCATGCCAACCCTGGGATCGGAAGCTGCCGCGTTCACCGCACACAGGCGCCTGGGCTACAAGGGGCCCTCAGAAGGTGAGTATATGTTTATTTTAAGTCTTTTTTAACCACTCTTATAGTGCCCACTTTGCTATATACTACGTGGGCTGTGTTACATACTGCGTGGGCTCTGTTATATACTACATCTCTGTGCTATAGACTATGTAGCTGGGCAATATACAACGTGACTGTCCAAAATACTACGCGCTCTGTTATATACTACGTGGCTGTGCAATATACTACGTGGCTATGTTATACACTACGTGGCTGTGCAATACAATATGTGGCTATGTTATATACACTACGTGGCTGTGTTATATACTACGTACCTCTGCTATATACTACGTACGCTGTGTTACATACTACGTAGCTCTCTTATATACTACGTAGCTATGTTATATACTACGTCGGTTGTGTTATATAGTACCTAGCCTGTGCTATATACTACCTACATATTCTAGAATACCCGATATGTTAGAATCGGGCCACCATCTAGTAATGCATAAACATACAAACAGTTTTAACCCCCTTCATCCTGGGGCCATTTTCCAGTCTGTTGCTCCCAGTCTTGACATAACTTTATTTTTCCACCAATATGAAGCCTTTCTTTTTGCCAGACAAGTCGTACTTATAAACGACAACATTGATCTTACCATGTAAGTTCCTGGTAAAAAAAAAAAAAAAAAAAAAGAAGGGGGAAACAGGAAGGGAGGGGGACTCCAAAGCACCCATTTTCCAAGACCCATCATGTCTCGATTTTTCAGGTTATTGGGGGTTGGGTGAGGGCTTATTTTTTGCACGCCAGGCTGACTGTTTTACTGATATCATTTTGGTGTAGATACAATCTTTTGATTGCCTGTTATAGCATTTTATTACAATGTTGCCTCAGCTGAAAAAAAAAAAAAATAATGTGCAGCAGAATTGATCATCTGCTATGAACGCCGTTGATGGGGAAACCCTCATAGTAAATCAGCAATGACCCTGGGTTGCCATGCCAACCTATCTGCGCCCCAATCATGTGAAAGGGACACTGATGGGGAGGAGCTAGTGAGAGTGGCATTTAACATGTTAACAGCCACAGGTGGACTGCAATTCCACCCACGTTTGATAGGGGCACGTCAGCTGATGAAGTCAGTTGTCATGTGCTTAAAAAAAAAAAAAAAAAAGGAGTTGGCTCAGCGCTGGAGACCCTACATATGACGCGTATAGATACGTCATAACGTCGTGAAGGGGTTAAAGGTCACCAATTACTGACCCCCAAAAAAGCAGGCTCTAAAACAGTCTTCTATATTCAAGGGTTAAACATGTAAAACGTTTTTACAATGCTAATACTAGATTTCCATTCAAATTCTAAAATAACTGAAAATACACAGTATAAAAATATAAGTACAAGGAAGTGAATGGCCAGTAGGAAGACAGATTTTATTGACTAGCCTAAAGTCTGTTTAGCAAATGCAGTATGTAGGCTTAAACAATAAAACAAGAAATTTGGAGAAAATATACGGTAATTTACCGCTGCATCATCCACATCCACTTTCAGGAATACAACCTCAAGGTATTTTGTGCTCAGGGTCTAGAAACAAACGACAGAAAAAAAAAAGTTGAGCAGCAGCATGTACAGTCATTGAGAATCTACATACGGTAAATCACCGGGGTACGATCACGTGGGGGTGAGAGCTACTCTGAAATAGGAAGGTTTTTCACATGGATTTTGAAGCAAATTTCACTGCATGCACCTCAAGCATTAATTTACAAAGCTGCCAATGTAAAGTTCTACACTGTGGGTCAATTCTTGTGTAGATTGTTGTGCGCAGCGAGGATCAGATTTGTTGTTAATCTCAGTCACTTTGCTGTCTCTGGAATATACTGCAAGTACTGAGGGAATATTGCAGAGGCCCCATACCTTTGGGCTAAATCTACACATCCAAACAAATCCGTAACAATGTGTCCATGGGAGCTTGCACTAGTCTGGTGTACTGGACCTTCTGAGCAGCTCTACACTCTGGCTCAGAGTTGAGCGAGTACCAAGAGTTCACCTATATGACTAAATACTTGCCCTCACAAAAGGGTTCTCATGAACAAAGTATATTGTAACCAATATATCTTGGAATAAAAAAAATAGGTTCCACAATTAAATGCATTAAAAAAAATAAAAAGTTCCTGTGCTGAGATAATCTTATAAATCTGCCCCTGCTGTGTACTGTGTAATGGCTGTGTCTGACCGTGCAGGAGCATAGTCTGATCATACCACAGCTCCTGGGCAGGAGGACGCAAAAGAGAGGATGCAGAGCATTACCCCAAAAAAAAAAAAAAAAAATTATATTAAGGACTCCTATCCTAATATGCTATACAATGGTTACCCTACGCTTCATACCCTCCAGGTGAGAAGTACTATTTGTTTCAGGTGACTTTCCAGGATAAGCCGTCATGCGAGTTTTCGTGCCTGAGTAAGCGAGGGGTGACTAGGCGCTAGAAGGTCTAACACATACATCACACAGACTTCAGGGCTTCCTGCTCCCATGCCTCTGTAGCACCAGTACTCAACTGTAAGTGGACCCTGCAAATCTTTGACCATTTGTTCTACAGACTGCAATACTACTTTTATTTTAGAACTGAACGTCTCGTTTCATATGAAGCCCAGCCTGTTGCTCGGCATCACAGGAGTCCCAAGCTTGCAGCCATGGGGGCATTAGTCTCCCAGATGCCACAGCAGCCCATTGGCTGCCCCCAATCTTGTCACAGCCATTTATATATTGCCAGCAGCATCTAAATGGCTACGCAGGTTGAGTTAATGCAGATGTCGGCTGTGTAACACAAAGCATCTGAGAAGCGTGGAGATGGTTCAGCCTTACACATGCAAACCCTGGCACCAACATACACTTTTGTCCACTTACGCCAAGGGCTTAAAACTCAATCCACATGGAACAGAGGTCATGCTACAGATATGCAATTAAAAAGGTGAAATCTCCATGTCGAACACTTGTAGAAAATATCCCCCCCCCCCCCCCCCCATGACCGGCCTTACATAGCTCACACAGATTACTTACATCAAAGAAAGGACCGATCATTTTACATGGCCCACACCATGTGGCTGTGAAGTCAACAACTACAAGTTTTTCACCAGCGTCAGATAGGGCAGTTTTAAATTCATCCTGAAATAAAAAGAATAAAAGGGAATTTAAATATACATGGTCCCATTCATGTCAGTTATTCCCATGTAATATTAAATTAGGTTTATATTAACCATAGCCCATGTGGATCCAATTTCATTTAACAATTGTAAGTGAAAATGCAGAATATTAAACCTCCAAATGAAGGACCAAATTAAACTAGGCCTAGCATGTCAGAGTGAGGAGACCTCTACGCCAGAGGTGTCAAACTGCATTCCTCAAGGGCCGCAAACAGGTCATGTTTTCAGGATTTCCTCAGCATTGAACAAGGTGCTGGAATCATTCTGTGCAGGTGATTAAATTATCACCTGTGCAATACAAGGAAATCCTGAAAACATGACTGTGTGCGGCCCTCGAGGAATGCAGTTTGACACCCCTGCTCTACGCCATGCATGCTCCTCTGGGAAATTAAATATGCAAACTACCTCTTCAGAGAGGATGAGGACTTGAACTCTCTAGTGCCACCTATAGGAATTAGTAATCCTAAAAATGAATAGTGACCCTTAACAAGCCTTGCAATAGGACTTAGGCTATGTGCACACCTTGCGTCGGGTCCCTGCGGGTTCTCCCGCAGCGGATTTGATAAATCTGCAGGGCAAAACAACTGCGGTTCTCCCTGCAGATTTATCGCGGTTTGTTCCGCGTTTTCCGCTGCGGGTTTCCGCCTATACTATTGATGCTGCATATGCAGCAATATGCAGCATCAATAGTAATGTTAAAAATAATAAAAATTGGTTATACTCACCCTCTGATGTCCGGATCTCCTGGGCGCTGCACCCGGCGTTCCGGTTCCAAAGATGCTGTGGGAGAAGGACCCTTCGTGACGTCACGGTCATGTGACCGCGACGTCACCGCAGGTCCTGGTCGCACAGCAACTCTGACCGGACGGCCGCGTGCAGCGCCCAGGAGCTCCGGACATCAGAGGGTGAGTATAACCAGATTTTTTATTTTTTAACCCCAAATATGGTTCCCAGGGCCTGGAGGAGAGTCTCCTCTCCTCCACCCCGGGTACCACCCGCACATTATCCGCTTACTTCCTGCAACGTGGGCACAGCCCCATGCGGGAAGTAAGCGGTTCAATGTATTCCTATGGGTGCAGAATCGCAGCGATTCTGCACAAAGAAGTGACATGCTGCGGGTTGTAAACCGCTGCGTTCCCGCGCGGTTTTTCCCGCAGCATGTGCACAGCGGTTTGCGGTTTCCATAGGGTTTACATGTTACTGTAAACGCTATGGAAACTGCTGCGGACCCGCAGCATCAAAATCGCGGCGGTTCCGCGGAAAAAAACGCTAAGTGTGAATATAGCCTTAAGGTAATTATGAATTAAACTAGAAATATGTGGGAGAGAAAAACATGATTTTACCAAAACATAGCTGAAATCAGGGTCTCTGGTCCTACATTATGCTGCTCTCAGATCACAGAGGAAATCTGTCACCAGGTTTTTGCTAATGAAAGAAAATGTCACCTTGCATCAAAATTGCATGAAGGTACTTGTATGTATAAAAGGGGCGAGTCATTTTGACAACTGGCCAGAAAACATGGGTTCTGAGGGTGAATATACGGCAATTTGCTTTACTTTTTAAGTGTCAAAACTGAAAGTTGCCCTGGCTGTCAGCGGCACAAAACACCCAAAAAACCCTTGTAGCGAAAAGGTCAAAAATATCACCACAATCACTCATGCTCCATTATATAATAATGAATGAAAAAACAAAAACAAAAAAAAACCGTTTAGCAGCATAGGTTTCTGGGCAGGGAACCACCCTATGTAATATGTTCAATACTGGTGGAGGGGTTGTCTTTTACAACTTGTCAAAAGACTTCATTATACAAAAATCGACACTAATCCCTTTTATATTCATTGTTTCTGCCATTTACAATTAAGGGTTCAACTAATTTACTTACATCACATATCTACAGTATTTGCATTTCCCTGATGAAACCTTATAACAGGAATTCAGATTACAGTGACTCGGCAGTATTGTTAGGCTAGGGTGACATTGCGCAGTGCAACCCGTTTAGCGCTAGCGGGTTGCGCTAACGCAATGTTTTTAATGGGGCCGCGTCCTGGGGTCGCGGTAACGTCCCCGCTCTCGCAGATCCCCGATCTGCGAGAGCGGGGAACGGACCGCGGGCGCGCCTCGGACGCTGCGAGCAGCGTCCGCGGCGCGCCAGGAAACACCGGCGCGTCGCTAGCGTGTGCCGAACATGGCACGCGCTAGTGCTGCGCGTTCCCATTGCCGTGAATGGGCGCGCTAACGGACGCGTTGCACGGCGTTAATTTCGCCGTGCAACGCTGTCCTTTAAGCGCGTTCCCATAACGCAATGGGAACCCAGCCTTAGGCAAGGCCTATCTGCAAGAGAACACTTCTCCGCTGATCCAGAAAATGTAACAGACTCTGGAGACATTAGAGCAGGGATGGGCAATTCATTTTCCCGAGGGGCCACATGAGACCGTGACTGTTGGGAGGGCGGAACCAATAGGCTGAAATTAATTATACTCCATATTAATATCGATATATTACACTATAATTATCAATATATAATTCTAGCACTTAATATTGAGCAGAATTAAGTATGCTGACACCCCTATACATATATATCGTATGAACCCGACCACAGCCCCTTATCTACACTGTAAGAGGCCCCACACAGCCTCCCCCACATTAGGTTCTTTAGAAGGACGAAGATCTGGGAATTTATTCTGATGGAATATAGGCTGAACTGGATGGACAAATGTCTTTTTTTGGCCTTGCTAACTATATTACATGCGGCCCCACACAGCCTCCAAGGTAAGACAATACCTGAACTTTAAGAAAACAGGAGCTTCTGTAACAATTTACAGAAAAAAAAAAAACATTAAAAATAAGAAGCAGTTTACTTCGTCTAAAGGCCATGATTCTCCCAAATCCGGTGTTCTTCTCCCTGTGCGTCTCCATTCCTGAGACATATAGAGTGTGATTTACCAAAGCTTTTTCGCCAGTATTCTGGTACAAAAAGCTTGCAACAGTTGTGATTTTGACACAACTTTTAGCTACACTAAAAATCAGCAATTTGGTGTTCTCACATCATTTTCAAGCAGATCAAAGAGGGAGGAGCTGGGGCATAATGACCACCGCTCGTCATGGGGCTGGAGAAAGATTTGTGGCGACACACCCATTCGATTCATGAAGAGAGGTATGCCTCTTCATTAGTCAAGAGTGTCAAAAAACAGCCCATCTACTCAACAACAACGCCAGTCTTGATGCATCGGGTCCATAGTGTTAGGCAAGGAGGCAGAATACTTAAAAGATGCCTCCTTGGCTAACAAGACTAGATTTAAAAACTGGGTGTAAAAAGGGTGCAGGTCTTCTTCAAAGAGGATACATTTCTTTTAAAGGTCACTAAAGTTAGAAACAAAACAAAAAAGGGTATCATAAGCCTGAGGGGGTAACAAACTTAGCTGAGCACGCCAACGCTTTGTTACTGAGATTTTTATAGTCCTGGAGCAGAGATCCACCAGCAATCAAAACTTCTGACAAGTCACCATGCCTCTCAGAAACACATAACCTTTGATGGAGGATTAGAAAGATGACACAATCTACATTTTCTGAAGCCAAAGTTAAGAGTCATGTTCAATAAATGTTTTAAGAGAAGGAAGAAATGTTTATCTAATTGCTCAACTGGGAACTTAGTGGCCTACTTTGAACAATTGAGTAAGGAGGAAGTATCGGATAAGCATCACGGAAGCCTCCCACTATAATACAGGTTTTCGTAAGACCTAGCAATAAATCTTAGTTTTTATTTAAATGAGTCATTAGCCTTTACATTCACTAATCTGCTTTTATCAAAACAGTACACATATGCATAGATAGCATTGTGAAAAAAGAGTCAGCTGAATGTAACCAATCTGAGAATTATCACCTAATGCAGGGGTGGGGAACCTCAGGCCCCAGGGCCATTTACAGCCCTTGATGACCTTTTATCAGGGCCCCGGGCAGATTGTCAAGGACCACATTCTTGGGCAGGGAGCTGTATTTTGATTACCACAAGCTCATTATTTCTTCTTGCTCTGTTAACACACACAGTGTCCGCCACTGAACACTGAAGGGCATGCACTGAAAAGATTACTTCCGGAAACCAGTGCCATGATGTACTTTGTGGGCGGAGATTGTACGGCCCGCGAATGATGGTAAAAATATACAAATGGCCCTTGGCAAAAAAAAAAAACAAAAAAAAAAAAACACACACCTTCTTCCTTAGGGTACCGTCACACAGTGAAATTTTGATCGCTACGACGGCACGATTCGTGACGTTCGAGCGATATATCTGTGACGTTCGAGCGATATCGCAATGTCTGACACGCTCCTGCGATCAGGGACCCCGCTGAGAATCGTACGTCGTAGCATATCGTTTGAAACTTTCTTTCGTCGTCTAGTGTCCCGCTGTGGCGGCATGATTGCATGGTGTAACATATATCGTATACGATGTGCGCATAGTAACCAACGGCTTCTACATCGCACATACGTCATGAAATTATCGCTCCAGCGTCGTAGATTGCAAAGTGTGACAGCAGTCTACGACGCTGGAGCGATATTGTTACGACGCTGGAGCGTCACGGATCGTACCGTCGTAGCGATGAAAATTGCACTGTGTGACGGTACCCTTAACCTGCAGCGCTCTTCTGCTCAGAGTCCCCAGCGATATGTGACAATCAGCGACCCCTGATGTGCTGCAGTTTTCACAGTTCCACGAATCAGCAACTGCTATTTGTCACATGACCTCTACAGCCTATCTGCTGCCACTGATTGGTTTCAGCTCTCAAGATCACGAGACAGACATGTTTAAGGATTTAGTTTGAAGGTCTTCGTAGATCCATATTTAAATAAAATCAGATAAAGACGTTATTACAGTCAGGAAAAAGGCTCATTAATGGAGATTCAAGTTGCAACAGCCTGGTTTGGAAATCTAGGATTAATCTTTGTTATACTGCTGATAAGGAGCTGCAAGATCCCCCCCTGAAATCAGGGTTCTGGAGCCCAGGAACAAGGTTTTGCAGAGCAGTCTTGAATGGAGCTGTGGTGTGCCCTCACTCCCTCCTCTACAATCATTATTTACCAGACAGACTGACACAGCAAAGTAGTTTGCTGTGAAACCCCCTGTCGATTAGATACAATTCTAACTGTTACATAACGGTTATTTTGAGTTAAATGCTAATCATTTACAGACAGTGTGACCGATTCAAGATGAGTCAAGGCAGTAACATGAAGTCAACTTAAAGAGTAACACAATGCCCCAGGGTTTGGCGCTTCCTGTACCTTACTGAACACTTGTATTAGGAAACAGATCTTTCATCAGCATTTCATAATTAATGGAAGCAATAATTTCACATGCACCATTACAGGAACCCATCTTCCTCAAAATGAGGCTTTATGAAGGGTGGGAGGACACTGGAATACAGACTACATATTTCTGAGGGTATGTGCACACGAACCAGAGTTGCTGTGTGTTGAACGTTGCGTAATTATACAGCAAACGCATTGCTGTCAGATGTTATAGCATAGTGGATGGGATTTCAAGAAACCCCAAGTCCGGAGACTGACATGCGGCGTGTCTCCCCAGACCACAGCATGTCAAGCTCGATTGTGGATATGCTAGTCTCCGCAAGAGAAATTTCACCCATAGAACGTATTGGACGCGGTGAATCTGCATGGTTCAGTGACCACAAAGGATTCACCTGCATTCAATAGACTGCAGCGCCTTTGATACAGCGATGCTACTTCCGGATCGTGTGCACCCAGCTTAAGATGTCCATCAGGTACGCACAGCAACCAGCATTACGTCAGGGAAGTCTAAGCTGGAAACTAGTTGTGGATGTTATAGTTTCTAGGTTGAGATCACACATGCAGTTTTTAGATGCCTTCTTGAGTCATGGATAAATCCACCACTAACGGTAAGGCTGTGTTCACACGCTGCGGATTTTGCTGCGGATCCGCAGCGGATTTGGCCGCTGCAGATCCGCAGCAGTTTTCTTAAAGTTTACAGTACAATGTAAACCTAAGGGGGAAAAAAAACGCTGTGCACATGCTGCAGAAAAAGCCGCGCGGAAACACTGCGGATTATTTTCCGCAGCATGTCAATTGTTTGTGCGGATTCCGCAGCAGGTTTCAACCAGCACCAATAGGAAAGTGCTCGTGAAAACCGCAGAAGAATCCGCAGAACCGCAAGAAAATCCGCAGTGGTTTTGCACTGCGCATTTTCCAAATCTGCAGCGTGGGCACATAATATAAGGCCAGGACCTTTAGGGTGTCTGGTCCTTTTGAATTGCAGCTCAAAAACCTGCATATGTGATTTCAGCCCGACAAGTGAAGAGCACATCCCACTACACGTGCAAACTGGTAATACTGGATCTATTGTTCTTGAGGCTTCTAGTGACAGATCATTGTAGCTGTCCCGCAGAGTCTGATAGAAAGATAGACATCCCTTACCAACGATGGACAATTCCCTTCCGATTTTAGTGTGTTAATATAGTACTGTTGCCCCATAATGGCAGATATGTTTTTGTAATCTTTTCCATTCTGCTGTGCACAGATCATGACAGCTAGAACGCCGCCTTATAGGGTTTTACCAGCCTCTAAGGCTAGGTTCACATTGCGTTAGCGTATCCGCTAAACGGATTGCGCTAACGCAATGTCCAAAAAGGGATTGCGTTCGGCAATCCCGCTAGCGCAGATGCCCGATCTGCGCTAGCGAAGAACGGACCCTGAATGCTGCAAGCGGCGTTCGAGGTCCGTCCGAAACTAACGGCACATCGCTGACGCATGCCGAAAAAGGCATAAGTTAGCAATGCGTTAGCACATTGCAGTCAATGGGTGCGCTAATGGATCCGTTACATAGCGTTAATCGCGCCAATTTCGCCATGTAACGGATTCCGTTAGTGGACACCCACTAACGCAATGTGAACCTAGCCTTAAAAAATAAAATCAGAAAAAAAAAAAAAGTAACCAGTCAGCTGATTCATGCTGGAGGGACAAAGAGCAGCACAAGTCATAGACCAATCCATGTGTTTTAGGCTATTTTCACACTAGCGTCGGAATCTCCCCGTCGCAATGCGTCAGGCAGAGATTCCGACGCTAGCGTTTATCGCACTGCACAATGGAGGCAGCGGATGCATTTCTCCGGCGCATCCGCTGCCCCATTGTGAGGTGCGGGGAGGTGGGGGCGGAGTTCCGGCCGCGCATGCGCGGTCGGAAAAAGCGGTCCGTCAGGAGCAAAAAACGTTACATGTAGAGTTTTTTGCTCCCGACGGTCCGCCAAAGCACGACGCATCCGTTGCACAACGGATGTGACGTGTGGCAATCCGTCGTCAATACAAGTCTATGGGGAAAAAACGCATCCTGCAAGCACTTTTGCAGGATGCGTTTTTTCTGCAAAACGACGCATTGTGACGGATTGCAGTTAACGCTAGTGTGAAAGTAGCCTTACTCTAAAATGTTACAGCATTTAAGAGAAGAGATTGCAGATCCTAGGTAGCTAGTACTACAAGTCCGTTTTCTAGTACCCTTTCTGCAAGTCTGCACGGTACCTTTCTATTGCTACAATCATTTTAGAAGACGGACCATACTTTGTGTTATCTGCTGTAGTTTTTTGGCATTTTAGAAAGGTATAGAATTCCCTGAGGTTGTATGCACACGTTGCAGATTTTTTGCGTTTTTTTTCGCTATAAAAACGTTAAAAAAATGCATACATTATGCATACCATCATATAGGATGCATTCTGCAATTTTTGTGCACATGATGCGTTTTTTTCCATGAAAAAAAAAAAAAACGCATCGCGGTAAGAAACGCAGCATGTTAATTAATTTTGCTGATTTTTTTGCGGATTTCCCACTATATTATTGCATTGGGAACCTCTGGAAAAATCCACACACAAAAAAAAAAAAAAAAAAAAAGCACCAAAAACGCAAGAAATCCACATGCGGATTTCTTGCAGAAAATGCCCTGTTTTGCTCAGGAAATTTCTGCAAGAAATCCTGAACATGTGCACATGTCCTAAAGATCCATTATTCATGAGGGCCCAGTTCACCTACAACGCTCACAGGGCCCTAGGAATTTACTGTGCATACACAGCCTATCCACAGCAGACTCTCGCTGGTAGTCTTATCACGTACTCATTACGTGTCAGATTTGCAATATACAAAACAGAAATGTGGAAACTTGAGACCCCCGTACACATTAGTCTTTAACCTATCTGCATAAGCGGCCAACAGTCTAAAGGTACCTTCACACTGAACGTTATTGCTAGCGATCCGTGACGTTGCAGCGTCCTGGCTAGCGATATCGTTCAGTTTCACACGCAGCAGCGATCAGGATCCGGCTGTGATATCGTTGGTCGCTGCAGAAAGTCCAGAACTTTATTTCGTCGCTGGACTCCCTGCAGACATCGCTGAAGCGGCGTGTGTGACGCCGATTCAGCGATGTCTTCACTGGTAACCAGGGTAAAAGTAAAAAAAAAAAAAAAAAACCAAACACTACATACTTACCTTCCGCTGTCTGTCCTCCGGTGTGCTTCTCTGCACTGTCAGCGCCGGCCAGCCGGAAAGCAGAGCACAGCGGTGACGTCACCGCTCTGCTTTCCGGCCGCTGTGCTTGCACAGTGCAGAGAAGCACAGCGCCAGGGGACAGACAGCGGAAGGTAAGTATGTAGTGTTTTTTTTTTTTTTTTACTTTTACGCTGGTAACCAGGGTAAACATCGGGTTACTAAGCGCGGCCCTGGGCTTAGTAACCCGATGTTTACCCTGGTTACCAGGGGAACGGAATCGTTGGTCGCTGGAGAGCTGTCTGTGTGACAGCTCTCCAGTGACCAAACAGCGACGCTGCAGCGATCGGGATAGTTGTCTGGATCGCTGCAGCGTCGCTCAGTGTGAAGGTACCTTAAGGCCTTATTCACACATTAGTTTTTCCCATGAGTGCTAGCCATTTAATTAACGGACAGCTCTCGCACCTGTCACAGGTCATTGTGGAGACATGGAACTAAGTGTCCATAGGGGGGGGAGGTGTGTGTGTGTGTGTGTGTGTGTGTGTGTGTGTGTGTGTGTGTGTGTGTGTGTGTGTGTGTGTGTGTGTGTGTGTGTGTCTCTCTCTAACAGCACTCGGATGTAATCTCTCCGCTGACAGCGACCTAAATGTGGAGAAACTTTATTAAAGGGAACCTGTCACCCAGTTTTTTCAGTAGGAGATAAAAATACCGTTAAATAGGGCCTGAGCTGTGCTTTACAATAGGGTATTTTTTGTCCCGATTCCCTACCTATGCTGCCGAAATACCTTACAAAAGTGGCCTTTTTCGCCTGTCAATCAGGCTGGTCAGGTCGGATGGGCGTGGTCACAGCGATGTTTCTCCCCCACATCTTGCTTATGTTCACGTTGGTGGCATAGTGCTTCTCGCATGCGCAAGTGCCGAATGCACTGCGCAGCTGTAGAAAAAGAGCGAGCTCGCCGCTATTCAGCGGTTTCTCGGTGGGCGCGGCCATCTTCCTGAGGCCGCGCGTGCACAGATAGAGTCTCCTGCTTCCCAGGGCTTCTGGAAAATTGCCGCGGGATGCCGCACGTGCGCAGATGGACATCGTGGCGGCCATTTTCCTGAAGCCGAGTTCGAATCTCGGCTTCAGGAAAATGGCCGCCGCGATGTCCATCTGCGCACGCGCGGCATCCCGCGGCCATTTTCCTGAAGCCCCGGGAAGCAGGAGACTCCATCTGTGCACGCGCGGCCTCAGGAAGAAGGCCGCGCCCACCGAGAAACCGCTGAATAGCGGCGAGCAAGCTCTTTCTACAGCTGTGCAGTGCATTCGGCACTTGCGCATGCGAGAAGCACTACGCCACCAACGGGAACATAAGCAAGATGTGGGGGAGAAACAGCGCTGTGACCACACCCATCTGACCAGCCTGATTGACAGGCAAAAAAGGCCACTTTTGTAAGGTATTTCGGCAGCATAGGTAGGGAATCAGGGGACAAAAAAATACCCTATTGTAAAGCACAGCTCAGGCCCTATTTAACCCCATCCCGACCTGTGACACAGCGTATGCGTCATGAAAGTCGGTGCCAATCCGACCTGTGACGCATATGCTGTGTCACAGAAAGATCGCGTCCCTGCAGATCGGGTGAAAGGGTTAACTCCCATTTCACCCGATCTGCAGGGACAGGGGGAGTGGTAGTTTAGCCCAGGGGGGGTGGCTTCACCCCCCCGTGGCTACGATCGCTCTGATTGGCTGTTGAAAGTGAAACTGCCAATCAGAGCGATTTGTAATATTTCACCTATTATAACGGGTGAAATATTACAATCCAGCCATGGCCGATGCTGCAATATCATCGGCCATGGCTGGAAATACTAATGTGCCCCCACCCCACCGATCGCCCCCCCAGCCCCCCGATCTGTGCAGCGCTCCCCCGTCCTCCTGTCCGCTCCCCCCGTGCTCCAGTCAACCCCCCCGCACTCCGATCACCCCCCCTGCACAGCGATCCCCCACCCCGTGCTCAAATCCACCCGCACGCACACCGATCCTCATCCGTGCTCCGACGCCCCCCACCCCGTGCTCCGACGCCTCCCCCCCGTGCTCCGACGCCCCCCCGTGCCCTGATCTCCCCCCCCCTTATACTTACCGAGCCTGCCGGTGTCCGTCTTCTTTCCTGGGCGCCGCCATCTTCCAAAATGGCGGGCGCATGTGCAGTGCGCCCGCCGAATCTGCCGGCCGGCAGATTCGTTCCAGAGTGAATTTTGATCACTGAGATATAACCTATCTCAGTGATCAAAATAAAAAAATAGTAAATGACCCCCCCCCCCCCCCCCTTTGTCACCCATAGGTAGGGACAATAAAAAAAATAAAGAATTTTTTTTTTTCACTAGGGCTAGGGTTCGGGATGTGCACACGTATTCTGGTCCTCTGCGGATTTTTCCGCAGAGGATTTGATAAATCCGCAGTGCTAAACCGCTGTGGATTTACCGCAGTTTTTCTGCGCATTTCACTGCAGTTTTACAACTGCGATTTTCTATTGGAGCAGTTGTAAAACCGCTGCGGAATCCGCAGAAAGAAGAGACATGCTGCAGAATGTAAACCGCTGCGTTTCCGTGCTGTTTTTCTGCAGCATGTGTACAGCGATTTTTGTTTCCCATAGGTTTACATTGAATTGTAAACTCATGGGAAACTGCTGCGGATCCGCAGCGTTTTCCGCAGCGTGTGCACATACCTTTAGAATTAGACTATGTGCACACGGTGCGGATTTGGCTGCGGATTGGCCGCTGCGGATCCGCAGCAGTGTTCCATCAGGTTTACAGTACCATGTAAACATATGGAAAACCAAATCCGCTGTGCCCATGGTGCGGAAAATACCGCGCGGAAACGCTGTGTTGTATTTTCCGCAGCATGTCAATTCTTTGTGCGGATTCCGCAGCGTTTTACACCTGTTCCTCAATAGGAATCCACAGGTGAAATCCGCACAAAAAACACTGGCAATCCGCGGTAAATCCGCAGGTAAAACGCAGTGCCTTTTACCTGCGCATTTTTCAAAAATGGTGCTGAAAAATCTCATACGAATCCGCAACGTTGGCACATAGCCTTAGGGTTAGGGTTGGAATTAGGGTTGTGGTTAGGGGTGTGTTGGGGTTAGGGTTGTGATTAGGGTTACGGCTACAGTTGGGATAAGGTTTAGGGGTGTGTTGGAGTTGGAATTGAGGGGTTTCCACTGTTTAAGCACATCAGGGGGTCTCCAAACGCAACATGGCGCCACCATTGATTCCAGCCAATCTCGTATTCAAAAAGTCAAATGGTGCTCCCTCACTTCCGAGCCCCGACGTGTGCCCAAACAGTGGTTTACCCCCACATATAGGGTACCAGCATACTCAGGACAAACTGCGCAACAATTACTGGGGTCCAATTTCTCCTGTTACCCTTGAGAAAATAAAAAATTGCTTGCTAAAACATCATTTTTGAGGAAAGAAAAATGATTTTTTATTTTCACGGCTCTGCGTTGTAAACGTCTGTGAAGCACTTGGGGGTTCAAAGTGCTCAGCACATATCTAGATAAGTTCCTTGGGGGGTCTAGTTTCCAAAATGGGGTCACTTGTGGGGGGTTTCTACTGTTTAGGCACACCAGGGGCTCTGCAAACGCAACGTGACGCCCGCAGACCATTCCATCAAAGTCTGCATTTCAAAAGTCACTACTTCCCTTCTGAGCCCCGACGTGCACCCAAACAGTGGTTTACCCCCACACATGGGGTATCGGCGTACTCAGGAGAAACTGGACAACAACTTTTGGGGTCCAATTTCTCCTGTAACCCTTGGGAAAATAAAAAATTCTGGGCTAAAAAATTATTTTTGAGGAAAGAAAACGTATTTATTATTTTCACGGCTCTGCATTATAAACTTCTGTGAAGCACTTGGGGGTTCAAAGTGCTCACCTCACATCTAGATAAGTTCCTTTCGGGGTCTAGTTTCCAAAATGGGGTCACTTGTGGGGGGTTTCTACTGTTTAGCCACATCAGGGGCTCTGCAAACGCAACGTGACGCCTGCAGAGCATTCCATCAAAGTCTGCATTTCAAAACGTCACTACTTCACTTCCGAGCCCCAGCATGTGCCTAAACAGTGGTTTACCCCCACATATGGGGTATCAGCGTACTCAGGAGAAACTGGACAACAACTTTTGGGGTCAAATTTCTCCTGTTACCCTTGGGAAAATAAAAAATTGCGGGCTAAAAAAATCATTTTTGAGAAAAGAAATTTTTTATTTTATTTTCATGGCTCTGCGTTATAAACTTCTGTGAAGCACTTGAGGGTTCAAAGTGCTCACCACACATCTAGATTAGTTCCTTTGGGGGTCTAGTATCCAAAATGGGGTCATTTGTGGGGGATCTCCAATGTTTAGGCACATAGGGGCTCTCCAAACGCGACATGGTGTCCGCTAATGATTGGAGCTAATTTTCCATTTAAAAAGCCAAATGGCGTGCCTTCCCTTCTGAGCCCTGCCGTGCGCCCAAACAGTGGTTTACCCCCACATATGGGGTATCTGCGTACTCAGGACAAACTGGACAACAACATTTGTGGTCCAATTTCTCCTATTACCATTGGCAAAATAGGAAATTCCAGGCTAAAAAATCATTTGTGAGAAAAGAAAAATTATTTTTTATTTTCATGGCTCTGCATTATAAACTTCTGTGAAGCACCTGGGGGTTTAAAGTACTCAGTATGCATCTAGATAAGTTCCTTTGGGGGTCTAGTTTCCAAAATGGGGTCACTTGTGGGGGAGCTTCAATGCATAGGCACACAGGGGCTCTCCAAATGCGACATGGTGTCCGCTAACAATTGGAGCTAATTTTCCATTCAAAAAGTCAAATGGCGCTCCTTCCCTTCCAAGCCCTGCCGTGCGCCCAAACAGTGGTTTACCCCCACATATGAGGTATCAGCGTACTCAGGACAAATTGGACAACAACTTTCGTTGTTCAGTTTCTCCTTTTACCATTGGGAAAATAAAAAAATTGTTGCTGAAAAATCATTTTTGTGACTAAAAAGTTAAATGTTAATTTTTTCCTTCCATGTTGCTTCTGCTGCTGTGAAGCACCTGAAGGGTTAATAAACTTCTTGAATGTGGTTTTGTGCACCTTGAGGGGTGCAGTTTTTAGAATGGTGTCACTTTTGGGTATTTTCAGCCATATAGACCCCTCAAACTGACTTCAAATGTGAGGTGGTCCCTAAAAAAAATGGTTTTGTAAATTTCGTTGTAAAAATGAGAAATCGCTGGTCAAATTTTAACCCTTATAACTTCCTAGCAAAAAAAAATTTTGTTTCCAAAATTGTGCTGATGTAAAGTAGACGTGTGGGAAATGTTATTTGTTAACTATTTTGTGTCACATAACTCTCTGGTTTAACAGAATAAAATTTCAAAATGTGAAAATTGCAAAATTTTCGCCAAATTTCCGTTTTTATCACAATTAAACACAGAATTTATTGACCTAAATTTACCACTAACATGAAGCCCAATATGTCACGAAAAAACAATCTCAGAACCGCTAGGATCCATTGAAGCGTTCCTGAGTTATTACCTCATAAAGGGACACTGGTCAGAATTGCAAAAAACGGCAAGGTCTTTAAGGTCAAAATAGGCTGGGTCATGAAGGGGTTAACGGTATTTTTATCTCCTACTGAAAAAATGGGGTGACAGGTTCCCTTTAACCCCTTCATGACCCAGCCTATTTTGACCTTAAAGACCTTGCCGTTTTTTGCAATTCTGACCAGTGTCCCTTCATGAGGTAATAACTCAGGAACGCTTCAATGGATCCTAGCGGTTCTGAGATTGTTTTTTCGTGACATATTGGGCTTCATGTTAGTGGTAAATTTAGGTCAATAAATTCTGTGTTTATTTGTGATAAAAACGGAAATTTGGCGAAAATTTTGAAAATTTCGCAATTTTCACATTTTGAATTTTTATTCTGTTAAACCAGAGAGTTATGTGACACAAAATAGTTAATAAATAACATTTCCCACACGTCTACTTTACATCAGCACAATTTTGGAAACAAAATTTTTTTTTGCTAGGAAGTTATAAGGGTTAAAATTTGACCAGCGATTTCTCATTTTTACAACGAAATTTACAAAACCATTTTTTTTAGGGACCACCTCACATTTGAAGTCAGTTTGAGGGGTCTATATGGCTGAAAATACCCAAAAGTGACACCATTCTAAAAACTGCACCCCTCAAGGTGCACAAAACCACATTCAAGAAGTTTATTAACCCTTCAGGTGCTTCACAGCAGCAGAAGCAACATGGAAGAAAAAAATGAACATTTAACTTTTTAGTCACAAAAATGATTTTTCAGCAACAATTTTTTTATTTTCCCAATGGTAAAAGGAGAAACTGAACCACGTACGTTGTTGTCCAATTTGTCCTGAGTACGCTGATACCTCATATGTGGGGGTAAACCACTGTTTGGGCGCACGGCAGGGCTTGGAAGGGAAGGAGCGCCATTTGACTTTTTGAATGAAAAATTGGCTGCACTCTTTAGCGGACACCATGTCACATTTGGAGAGCCCCCGTGTGCCTAAAAATTGGAGCTCCCCCACAAGTGACCCCATTTTGGAAACTAGACGCCCCAAGGAACTTATCTAGATGCATAGTGAGCCCTTTAAACCCCCAGGTGCTTCACAAATTGATCCGTAAAAATGAAAAAGTACTTTTTTTTCACAAAAAAATTCTTTTAGCCTCAATTTTTTCATTTTCACATGGACAACAGGATAAAATGGATCCTAAAATTTGTTTGGCAATTTCTCCTGAGTACACCGATACTTCACATGTGGGGGTAAACCACTGTTTGGGCACATGGTAAGGCTCGGAAGGGAAGGAGCGCCATTTGACTTTTTGAATGAAAAATTATCTCCATCGATAGCGGACACCATGTCGCGTTTGGAGAGATCCTGTGTGCTTAAACATTGGAGCTACCCCACAAGTGACCCCATTTTGGAAACTGGACCCCCCAAGGAACTTATCTAGATGCCTAGTGAGCACTTTAAACCCTCAGGTGCTTCACAAATTGATCCGTAAAAATGAAAAAGTACTTTTTTTTCACAAAAAATTTATTTTCGCCTCAATTTTTTCATTTTCACATGGGCAATAGGATAAAATGGATCCTAAAATTTGTTGAGCAATTTCTCCCGAGTACGCCGATACCTCATATGTGGGGGTAAACCACTGTTTGGGCACACGGCAGGGCTCGGAAGGGAAGGCGCGCCTTTTAACTTTTTGAATGGAAAATTAGCTCCAATTGTTAGCGGACACCATGTCGCATTTGGAGAGCCCCTGTGTGCCTATGCAATGGAGCTCCCCCACAAGTGACCCCATTTTGGAAACTAGACCCCCCAAGGAACTTATCTAGATGCATACTGAGCACTTTAAACCCCCAGGTGCTTCACAGAAGTTTATAATGCAGAGCCATGAAAATAAAAAATAATTTTTCTTTTCTCAAAAATGATTTTTTAGCCTGGAATTTCCTATTTTGCCAATGGTAATAGGAGAAATTGGACCACAAATGTTGTTGTCCAGTTTGTCCTGAGTATGCAGATACCCCATATGTGGGGGTAAACCACTGTTTGGGCGCACGGCAGGGCTCAGAAGGGAAGGCACGCCATTTGGCTTTTTAAATGGAAAATTATCTCCAATCATTAGCGGACACCATGTCGCGTTTGGAGAGCCCCTGTGTGCCTAAACATTGGAGATCCCCCACAAATTACCCCATTTTGGAAACTAGACCCCCAAAGGAACTAATCTAGATGTGTAGTGAGCACTTTGAACCCTCAAGTGCTTCACAGAAGTTTATAACGCAGAGCCATGAAAATAAAAAAAAAAAATTATTTTCTCAAAAATGAATTTTAGCCCGCAATTTTTTATTTTCCCAAGGGTAACAGGAGAAATTTGACCCCAAAAGTTGTTGTCCAGTTTCTCCTGAGTACGCTGATACCCCATATGTGGGGGTAAACCACTGTTTAGGCACATGCTGGGGCTCGGAAGTGAAGTAGTGACGTTTTGAAATGCAGACTTTGATGGAATGCTCTGCGGGCGTCACGTTGCGTTTGCAGAGCCCCTGATGTGGCTAAACAGTAGAAACCCCCCACAAGTGACCCCATTTTGGAAACTAGACCCCGAAAGGAACTTATCTAGATGTGAGGTGAGCACTTTGAACCCCCAAGTGCTTCACAGAAGTTCATAACACAGAGCAGTGAAAATAATAAATACGTTTTCTTTCCTCAAAAATAATTTTTTAGCCCAGAATTTTTTATTTTCCCAAGGGTTACAGGAGAAATTGGACCACAAAAGTTGTTGTCCAGTTTCTCCTGAGTACGCTGATACCCCATGTGTGGGGGTAAACCACTGTTTGGGCACACGTGGGGGCTCAGAAGGGAAGTAGTGACTTTTGAAATGCAGACTTTGATGGAATGGTCTGCGGGCGTCACATTGCGTTTGCAGAGCCCCTGGTGTGCCTAAACAGTAGAAACCCCCCACAAGTGACCCCATTTTGGAAACTAGACCCCCAAAGGAACTTATCTAGATGTGTGGTGAGCACTTTCAACCCCCAAGTGCTTTACAGAAGTTTATAACGCAGAGCCGTGAAAATAATAAATACGTTTTCTTTCCTCAAAAATAATTTTTTAGCCCAGAATTTTTTATTTTCCCAAGGGTTACAGGAGAAATTGGACTACAAAAGTTGTTGTCCAGTTTCTCCTGAGTACGCTGATGCCCCATGTGTGGGGGTAAACCACTGTTTGGGCACACGTGGGGGCTCAGAAGGGAAGTAGTGACTTTTGAAATGCAGACTTTGATGGAATGGTCTGCGGGCGTCACGTTGCGTTTGCAGAGCCCCTGGTGTGCCTAAACAGTAGAAACCCCCCACAAGTGACCCCATTTTGGAAACTAGACCCCCCAAGGAACTTATCTAGATATGTGGTGAGCACTTTGAACCCCCAAGTGCTTCACAGACGTTTACAACGCAGAGCCGTGAAAATAAAAAATCATTTTTCTTTCCTCAAAAATGATGTTTTAGCAAGCAATTTTTTATTTTCTCAAGGGTAACAGGAGAAATTGGACCCCAGTAATTGTTGCGCAGTTTGTCCTGAGTATGCTGGTACCCCATATGTGGGGGTAAACCACTGTTTGGGCACACGTCGGGGTTCGGAAGTGAGGGAGCACCATTTGAATTTCTGAATACAAGATTGGCTGGAATCAATGGTGGCGCCATGTTGCGTTTGGAGACCCCCTGAAGTGCCTAAACAGTGGAAACCCCTCAATTCTACCTCCAACACACCCCTAACCCTTATCCCAACTGTAGCCGTAACCCTAATCACAACCCTAACCCCAACACACCCCTAACCACAACCCTAACCCCAACACACCCCTAACCCTAACCACAACCCTAATTCCAACCCAACTCTAAGGCTATGTGCCAACGTTGCGGATTCGTATGAGATTTTTCAGCATCATTTTTGAAAAATCCGCGGGTAAAAGGCACTGCGTTTTACCTGTGGATTTACCGTGGATTTCCAGTGTTTTTTGTGCGGATTTCACCTGTGGATTCCTATTGAGGAACAGGTGTAAAACGCTGCGGAATCCGCACAAAGAATTGGCATGCTGCGGAAAATACAACGCAGCGTTCCCGCGCGGTATTTTCTGCACCATGGGCACAGCGGATTTGGTTTTCCATAGGTTTACATGGTACTGTAAACCCGATGGAACACTGCTGCGGATCCGCAGCGGCCAATCCGCACCGTGTGCACATAGCCTAATTCTAAAGGTATGTGCACACGCTGCGGAAAACGCTGCGGATCCGCAGCAGTTTCCCATGAGTTTACAGTTCAATGTGAACCTATGGGAACCAAAAATCGCTGTACACATGCTGCGGAAAGACTGCACGGAAACGCAGCGGTTTACATTCCGCAGCATGTCACTTCTTTCTGCGGATTCCGCAGCGGTTTTAGAACTGCTCCAATAGAAAATCGCAGTTGTAAAACCGCAGTGAAATGCGCAGAAAAACCGCGGTAAATCCACGATAAATCGGCAGCGGTTTAGCACTGTGGATTTTTCAAATCCGCTGCGGAAAAATCCGCATAGGACCAGAATACGTGTGCACATACCGAAACCCTAACCCTAGCCCTAACCCTACCCCTAACCCTACCCCTAACCCTACCCCTAACCCTACCCCTAACCCTACCCCTAACCCTACCCCTAACCCTAACCCTAACCCTAGTTCTTACCCCAACCTTAGTGAAAAAAAAAAAAAATTCTTTATTTTTTTTATTGTCCCTATCTATGGGGGTGACAAAGGGGGGGGGGTCATTTACTATTTTTTTTATTTTGATCACTGAGATAGGATATATCTCAGTGATCAAAATTCACTCTGGAACGAATCTGCCGGCCGGCAGATTCGGCGGGCGCACTGCACATGCGCCCGCCATTTTGGAAGATGGCGGCGCCCAGGAAAGAAGACGGACGGACCTCGGGCGGCCAGGTAAGTATAAGGGGGGGGAGATCAGGGCACGGGGGGGGGCGTCGGAGCACGGGGGGGTGGATCGGATCATGGGGGGGGTGGATCGGAACACGGGAGGGAGGATTGGAGCACGGGGAAGGATTGGAGCACGGGGTGAGGGATCGCTGTGCGGGGGGGGGTGGATCGGAGCACGGGGGGGGGGGGTCGCTGTGTGCGGGGGGGGGGGATCGGAGTGCGGGGGGGTTTGATTGCAGCACAGGGGGTGTGATTGGTGCACGGGGAAGCGGACAGGAGGACGGGGGAGCGGAGCACAGGACGGAGGGGAGCGGACCACAGATCGGGGGGCTGGGGGGGCGATCGGAGGGGTGGGGTGGGTGCACATAAGTGTTTCCAGCCATGGCCGATGATATTGCAGCATCGGCCATGGCTGGATTGTAATATTTCACCAGTTTTTTAGGTGAAATATTACAAATCGCTCTGATTGGCAGTTTCACTTTCAACAGCCAATCAGAGCGATCGTAGCCACGAGGGGGTGAAGCCACCCCCCCTGGGCTAAACTACCACTCCCCCTGTCCCTGCAGATCGGGTGAAATGGGAGTTAACCCTTTCACCCGGCCTGCAGGGACGCGATCTTTCCATGACGCATATGCTGCGTCATGGGTCGGAATGGCACCGACTTTCATGACGCAGCGTATGCGTCAAAGGTCGGGAAGGGGTTAAGTATGTGAGAAGCAGATGATCATCTGATCTGACAACTGTTAACTAAAAATGGATCCATTACAAATATTTTTTAAAAACAAAACCATAATCTTTTTCAAAAGTTAGATTTCTTAAAAAAAAATAAATAAAAAAATAATAATATGGAGGCTTTGTCCTATCCCTCCATAATTCTGGATCCTTTACAAACAGATCACAAGTGTATAGAGTCAAATGTGCATGGGGGCCTCAACTCATTATGTAAGGAGAAAGCAGGATCCATCATGTCCGATTTCTACCAGCTCATCCTGCAAGAGACGTCTGGCAGCAGCTCTCTCATACCCAACACAGGAAAGCCCAGCCAAGTGTTCAGGAGTATGGGAGATAGCTGTAGGCAGTATGACTGTTCAATACGCAGCTATTTAGTGTATGGGGGCTTCTACTTTTAGGACGGTTTCGCACATCTGTGGTCCAAGGTCTGATTATGGACTAGTGGTAGGCCTGACGACCTCAGAGGCAGCTGATTTTAGATCAGGAGACCAATGGCCAGTCCATGGCCATGACCAATCAGCGACAGGCTTAGTCCAGCCGCGAATTGGCCCCTCCCTACTCACCTTCAGTTAGTGCCAGTGTGTCGCCCCATCCCAGACCAACTTTTTACTATTGATGTTGCCTATGCACGGTGGCTGCCTGTGCTATACACGCACACTCTACGTGGCTGCCTGTGCTATACACGCACACTCTACGTGGCTGCCTGTGCTATACACGCACACTCTACGTGGCTGCCTGTGCTATACACGCACACTCTACGTGGCTGCCTGTGCTATACACGCACACTCTACGTGGCTGCCTGTGCTAAGTGCAACGTACATACATCTATATACATAATTGTCTAAGGGGTACTTCCGTCTGTCTGTCTTTCTGTCACGGTTATTTGTTCGCTGATTGGTCTCGGCAGCTGCCCGTCATGGCTTCCGCAACCAATCAGCGACGGTCACAGTCTGATTAGTCCCTCCCCTACTCCCCTCCACTCACTGCCCAGCGCCCGCTTCGTAATCCCCTCCACTCACACAGGGTTAATGGCAGCGGTAACGGCCCGCGATGTAACGCGCTCTGTTACCGCTGCTATTAACCTTGTGTGTCCCCAACTATTTACTATTGAGGCTGCCTATGCGGCATCAATAGTAAAAATATGTCATGTTAAAAATAAAAAAATAAAATAAAAAACCTGCTATACTCACCCTCCGCTGTCTTTCTCGCTCCTCTCCACGGTCCCCGGATCGCTCCATTGCAAGCGGCAGCTTGCGCTCCCATCCCAGGGCTGGTGTGGGACAAGGACCTGCCGTGATGTCACGGTCGGTCATGTGACCACGTCGTCATCATAGGTCCTGCTCACACCAGCCCTGGGACGGCACCGCAAGCTGCTGCTTGCAATGGAGCGATCCGGGGAGCGTGGAGAGGAGCGAGAAATGCGACGGATGGTAAGTATAGCAGCACTTCAACGGGCTATAGGTGAGTATGTTTTTTTTTTTTAAGTCTCTATACTACGTGGCTGGGCAATATACCGTACTACGTGGGCTGTGCTATATACTATGTGAGTGGCCAATATACTACGTCGCTCTACGTGGACATGCATATTCTAGAATACCCGATGCGTTAGAATCGGGCCACCATCTAATATATAATTTATTTTTAAACTCCTTAAAGGGGTTGTTCACTACTTAAGACACCTTTTCACAGCACTCTTGGCCCCCGATAAATACACATTTTTATATTAGTTTGAAAGACTTGGTCCAGGAAAATCCCAGTAATCAATGCTCCTAGAAATGTGATTAAAAGATCTTACAGAATAAGTGGATATTCCGATATAACACTCTTCTGATCTTTGAGCCTGCTATTTGTTTTATAATAACTGATGAGCAGAGGAGGCCATGAGGAGCTCCACTTTCTGCCTCGGATTACTCAGAGCCCCCACTATTCCCCCATGGGTGGGTGCAGAGGCCACACGTCAGCTGCACCCTGGCTGCGCGGAGATCTGCCGAGTCATCGTGGCTTGCAGGTTATCTGACACTATGCAGGCAAGGTTCTGGCCTCAGCAGTTACCGCATGACTAGCCCCGCATGTAGCGGAGCCGACACACCACACACTCAGGTACTAGCCACAGGTACTAACAGAATGGCAGCCGGCTCCCCACATGGCACAAGAAGCCGGGCACTGAGCCGCCGCCGCGCTATCGCTTACCAGACTCTCGATATAGCGGACCATGGTGCCGGTGACAGGATCGGGCGAGCAGTGCTGGGACCGGGCGGCCGGCGGATGAGTAAATAGCAGGGTGTAGTGGGCGTGGCCGTGTAACGGGGTGGGCGGGAGTCTGCGCGGACACTCAGCACAGGGTGGGCCGAGGATAAGGAACTTTACGGGAAGTGGAACCATTTCTTGCAACGTGTGATGACTGGCAAGAAAACAAGGGGCGGCGCCATAACGGACTCCTGGGAGGGGAGCTGGCGCGCTGACAGAAAATGGCGGGAGCCGGCTGTGTGCTCGGGAGCGGCTTGTCACCATGACACAACCACTGTTTGTTCTGTTACTGAGGGAAAAGCTGTTTGGCGGCGCAGTGTCTCCTGGGAGATAACGCTTCCTAGTCCAGTGCACGTGACCCGGGGGTTTCCCACTTGTAGCAGTGTTCCCGCGTTTTATTGGGCAGTTCCCCCCCCTTGTATTTCACAGCTCATTCAGATGGAAACGTCTGAGAAACCCGGCTGAGAGGGTGTTAATTTTGGCTTTAACGCCTTAAAGGGGTCTGTCACTCATACCCCATGCTTGGCCCCAATAAATAGAAAAGCCTATTCTCCCCAGCCAGCGCCATTCCCAGGGTGTCCGCACTCGCTCTCATTCAGTTGTGAGACACGTGACCCCGGCGCCCAATCAGCGTGTGGGTGACACTGGCTCCTCCTCCTGGCAGCTGCAGCTGCTCCCTCACTTCATGTTCAGTTTGTCTGAAGGCGGGGTCAGTGTTGTCACTCGCACTGATTGGGCGCCGGGGTCACAGCAGCAGAAAAAGGGCAAGTGCTGACACCGTGGGAACAGCACAAAGGAGGAGAGTATAGGCTTTTTTGTTTTATAACAGCCAAACATTTAGATTAACCCATTACGCCCATGCCGGACTCCCCCTGTTTAGTGCTGGCTCTGGGGCTGAGCCCGCACCTTTCCGGGCACATGACGGCTGATCTATACAGCTGACATATACCAGCAACAGCCGTGCGTTGAATCACTAGCCACCTGCGGCTGTTAACTAGTTAAACGTCGCTGTCCATCTCTGACATCAGTATTTAATTTGCGCTTACAGGAAACATCTATAATCCCACCAATCGGTGATCCGTCACATGCTCGCGGGTCATTAATGGGTTGCCATGACAGCCAGTAGTCCACAGCAGACCTCTATGGTTGTCATTGACAGATTGCTATGAGCGCCACCCCGTGGTCGGTGCTCATAGCAAGTGACCATTTCTGCTACACCCTGGTGATCTGATCATAGTACTGTGTGTAACAGAGCAGATCAAAGTGCCGCAGCTTCTAGTCTCCCATGGAGGGTATTTAACTATGTGAAAAACAAAAAGGTATTGCAAAATAGAAAAGTTCAAATCACCCCCATTACGCCCCATTCAAAATAAAACATTTAACCCCTTAAGCCCCAAGGGTGGTTTGCACGTTAATGACCAGGCCAATTTTTACAATTCTGACCACTGTCCCTTTCTGAGGTTGTAACTCTTCAACGGATCCCGATAATTCTGACAATGTTTTCTAGAGACATTTTGTACTTCGTGATAGTAGTAATAATAATTTTTATTTATATAGCGCCAACATATTCCGCAGCACTTTACAATAAGCGGGGACATGTACAGACAATAAATTCAGTACAAGTTAAGACAATTTAAACAGTGACATTAGGGGTGAGGTCCCTGCTCGCAAGCTTACAATCTACAAGGAAATGGGGGGACACAATAGGTGAAAAGTGCTTGTTATTTCAGGTCTGGCAATTATAATAAATAGGGATTTTCATATAAAGCTGCATGATCCGGTCATCAGCTCGTGTGTTTAAGTGCAATAATCAAGTATCAAGTGCAGTTATGTGCATGGAGGGTGTGGAGACAGATGAATAGTAGGGTGCAGATTCACATGCAGATAATATTTGGAAGGAGGGAACAGGGCAAAGTTAGTTTACTGAGTAGTTGATGTGGTAGGCTTGTTTGAAGAGATAGGTTTTTAAAGTGCGCTTGAATAGGTCGGGGCTAGGTATCAGTCTGATCGTCTGGGGAAGTGCATTCCAGAGAGCTGGCGCAGCACGAGAGAAGTCTTGTAGACGGAGGTGTGAGGTTCTGATTACGGGGGATGTTAGTCTTAGGTCATTTGTAGAATGGAGGGCACGTGAAGGGCGATAGACGGAGACGAGAGAGGAGATATAAGGCGGTGCAGAACTGTGGAGAGCTTTGTGGGTGAGAGAGATGAGTTTATACTGGACCCTGTAGCGAATGGGTAGCCAGTGTAATGACTGGCACAAGATGGAGGCATCAGTGAAGCGGCTGGACAGAAATATGACCCTGGCTGCTGCATTTAAGATGGATTGGAGAGGAGAAAGTTTGGAAAGAGGGAGACCGATCAGAAGAGAGTTGCAGTAGTGCAGACGGGAATGAATAAGAGCGACAGTAAGAGTCTTAGCAGTTTCAAAGGTGAGAAAAGGTGGGATTCTGGAGATGTTTTTAAGATGCAGGTGACAGGAGCGAGTGTGTGATCGGATATAGGGAGTAAAGGAAAGTTTGGTTTCGAATATAATAATAATAATAATCTTTATTTTTATATAGCGCTAAAATATTCCGCAGCGCTTTTACAGGTTGCACACATTATCATCACTGTCCCCAATGGGGCTCACAATCTAGAATCCCTATCAGTATGTCTTTGGAATGTGGGAGGAAACCGGAGAAGCTGGAGGAAACTCACGCAAACACGGAGAGAACATACAAACTCCTTGCAGATGTTGTCCTGAGTGGGTTTAGAACCCAGGACTCCAGCGCTGCAAGGCTACAGTGCTAACCACTGCGCCACCGTGCTGCCCGTGAATATCACCCCAAAACAGCGGGCATGCTGCTTGGGAGTTATGGTTGAACCCTCCAGGGTAATTTCGATGTTGGGTAGAGTGAGGTTAGTAGAAGGGAGAAACACAAGAAGTTCAGTTTTGGAGAGATTTAGTTTCAGATAGAGGGAGGACATGATGTTAGAGACAGCAGACAGACAATCCTTGGTATTTTGAATTAGGGTAGGGGTGATGTCGGGGGAAGAAGTGTATAATTGGGTGTCATCAGCATAGAGATGATACTGGAACCCAAATCTGCTGATTGTCCAATAGGGGCCGTGTAAAGAGAGAAGAGGAGGGAGCCTAGGACTGAGCCCTGCGGAACTCCGATAGTAAGGGGACGAGGAGAGGAAGAGGAGCCTGCAAAAGATACAGTGAAGGAGCGGTCAGAGAGGTAGGAGGAGAACCAGGAGAGGGCTGTGTCCTTGAGGCCTATGGAGCGGAGCATGGTGAGAAGGAGCTGGTGATCCACAGTGTCAAATGCGGCAGATAGATCCAGGAGAATCAGCAGAGAGCAATGACCTTTGGATTTAGCTGTTATTAGATCATTAGAGACTTTAGTGAGGGCAGTTTCAGTGGAGTGTAAAGAGCGGAAACCAGATTGTAAGGGGTCAAGAAGAGAGTTATCCGAGAGATAGTACAATTTATTTGATATTACCTGCGTTTATTTGTGAAAAAAACGGAAATTTGGCGAAAATTTTGAAAATTTCGCAATTTTCCAACTTTGAATTTTATGCCCTTAAATCACAGAAATATGTCATGTAAAATAATTAATAAATAACATTTCCCTCGTGTCTACTTTACATCAGCACAATTTTGGAACCAAAATTTTTTTTTGTTAGGGAGTTATAAGGGTTAAAAGTTGACCAGCAATTTCTCATTTTTACAACACCATTTTTTTTAGGGACCACATCACATTTGAAGTCATTTTGAGGGGTCTTTATGATAGAAAATAACCAAGTGTGACACCATTCTTAAAACTGCACCCTTCAAGGTGCTCAAAACCACATTCAAGAAGTTTATTAACCCATCAGGTGTTTCACAGGAATTTTTTTTTTTCACAAAAAATTTACTTCACCTCCAATTTGTTTTATTTTATCAAGGGTAACAGGAGAAATTAGACCCCAAAGTTATTGTAAAATTTGTCCTGACTATGTTGATACCCCATATGTGGGGATAAACCACTGTTTGGGCGCATGGCAGAACTCAGAAGGGAAGGAGCGCAGTTTAACTTTTCAATACAAAATTGACTGGAATTGAGATGGGACGCCATGTTGCGTTTGGAGAGCCCCTGATGTGCCTAAACATTGAAACCCCCCACAAGTGACACCATTTTGGAAAGTAGACCCCATAAGGAACTTATCTAGATGTGTGGTGAGCACTTTGACCCACCAAGTGCTTTACAGAAGTTTATAATGTAGAGCCGTAAAAATAAAAAATCATATTTTTTCACATAAATGATATTTCTCCCCCAATTTTTTATTTTCCCAAGAGTAACAGAAGAAATTGGACACCAAAATTTGTTGTGCATAGGGTTGAACGAAACGGATCGGACAAATTAAAAAATCGCCGACTTTGAAACCCGACCCGATCCTAGTGTGGGATCGGCCATGAGGTCGGCGATCTTCGCGCCAAAGTCGCGTTTCGTATGACGCTTTCAGCGCCATTTTTCAGCCAATAAAGGAGGACGCAGAGCTTGGGCAGCGTGATGACATAGGTCTCGGTCCCCACTATCTTAGAGAAGGGCATGACAGTGATTGGCTTGCTTTCTGCGGTGTCAGAGGAGTTATAAAGGGGCGTGCACGCCGACCGCCATCTTACTTCTGCTGATCGTAGCATAGGGAGAGGTTGCTTCATCAGAAGAAGGGCTATAGTTAGGGAGGGAAGATTAACCCCAAAACTGCTTGTGCTGTAGCGATTTCTACTGTCCAACACCACCATTTGTTTGCAGGGACAATGGAGGCTATATTTTTGTGCATCAGCGCTGTAGCTTTTTAGGCTGCCTTATAAGGCTCCCTGATAGCTGCATTGCTGTTTGCACGCTGCTGTGCAAACCAACTGCTTTTTTAAAAGCAGAAATCCTGTTGCTCCTTTCTGCACAGTTATCTTGTTTATTTGTCCACACTTTTGTGTGCAGCAGTCCTTTTTATTGCTGCCATACTTGTCCTGAGATCATTGTAGGGAGATTGAAATTGTACTACAGTTCTTGTATTTTTTCATATATCTTCCAGCCACTTTCTGCCACTTACATTGTGTTGTTTTATACACTGGGCCTGAGTTTTGGTTCAGTCTCCCCCCAAAAAAGTGAGATTCAAATTCTCACAAAGTGGATATACTTCTGTCCTGTTAGTTTGTCGTATATCAGCCAGCCACTTTCTACCACCTAGATTGTGTTGTTATATACACTGGGCCTTGGTTCAGTCTTCCCCCCAAAAAAGTGAGATTCATATTCTCACAAAGTGGATATACTTCTGTCCTGTTAGTTTGTCGTATATCCGCCAGCCACTTTCTGCCACTTACATTGTGTTGTTTTATGCACAGGGCCTGAATTTTGGTTCAGTCTCCCTCAAAAAAAGGGAGATTTAAATTCTCAACAAGTTTATATACACCTTCTACCTTGTTTTACAGTACCCTATAACGGTTGTTAGCTTGGTTAAATTTTCCAAAAAATGAGGAAGTCTCGTGGAAGAGGCCGTGGGCGGTGGTTGCCAGCTGGTACTGATGGTGGTGGTGCATCTGGTGGTAGTGGCAAAAGCACAATAGCACCTAAGGCTGGAGGTGTTGAGCCAGCGTCATCGTCTAGCTACACAAGGCCTTGAAAGCTCCCTTACCTGGGAGTAGGAAAACAGCTTTTAAAGCCGGAGCAGCAGGAAAAAGTTTTGACTTTCCTTGCTGACTCAGCCTTTAGCTCTTTCGCCTCCTCTTCAGAAAGTTCCAAATATAAAAGCAGCGAGTCGTCAGTGGATACTCCCAGTCAGGAACAAGACGTTTCCTTGTGTCCTTCACCCAAACCAAAAGTGAAGGATACGTCAGGCGACACTACAGGTTACTCCATGGAGCTCTTTACACATACTGTGCCTGGGTTAGAAAGGGAAATTGTTAACTGCCCATTACAAAATGAATCGGACATGGAGTGCACTGATGCACAGCCACAAATAGATTATTATGCTGTTCCATTGACTCAGATCACTACATTGCCCTCGCAGTGTACTGAGCCAGAATCTGACCCTGATGAGACTATGGTGCCCCATCCCAAACACTATAGCACCTTACACGGTGACACAGAGGAAGGTGCACATGACATTGAAGAGGAGGTGATAGATTACCCAGTTGTTGACCCAGATTGGCAGCCATTGGGGAAAGAGGGTGCCGCTGCCAGTAGCTCAGAAGCGGAGGAGGATGATCCGCAGCAGCCATCTACATCGCAAAAGCTGTCATCTGGCAGGCCCATATCAGGCCAAAAACGTTTGTCAAAAACAAAAACAGTTGTAGGACAGCATGGCCATCCGGCGAAAATAGCACAGTGTGCAATGCCTGAAAAGGTATTCCATAATAGGAAGAATGTAGTGTGGCAATTTTTAAACCAAGTTCCGAATGATCAGTGCAAAGTTATCTGTAAGAAATGCTCAAAGACCTTTAGCAGAGGGAAGAATCTTCAAAATTTAAATACAACGTGCATGCTTAGACATTTAACCAGCATGCACTTGCAAGCCTGGACTAACTACCAAACGTCCCGTGCCGTTGGTGCACCTGCTCAGAATGAAGGTAGTCAGCAACGCTACATTGCTTCCCTCACTGTAAGCCCACTGGTTAGGACACCACCAGCAGCAAATGTGGAGGTATCGTCGCAAGGCCAAAGCAGTCAGGGAATCACAAGGTTATAGGTAGGAAACACTGTATGTAGGCCAACATCAAGAATACCATCACCAACCCTCTCTCAATCCGTCATGTCCACCACCACCACCGCTAGTTCCACCATATGCACCTCTCCAGTCCAGATCACCCTACAAGAGACTCTCGTTAGGAAAAGAAAGTACTCATCCTGTCATCCGCGTACACAGGGTTTGAACGCCCACATTGCTAGACTAATCTTGTTAGAGATGATGCCCTACCGGTTGGTTGAAAGCGAAGCTTTCCAAGCCCTGATGGCCTACGCAGTACCATGCTATGACCTACCCAGTCGACACTTCTTTGCAAGAAAAGCCATCCAAGCCCTCCAACAGCATGTCAAAGACCGCAATGTCCATGCACTCAGGCAATCAGTCAGTAGAAAGGTGCACCTCACAACAGATGCATGGACCAGTAGGCATGGCCAGGGACGTTACGTGTCCATCACAGCACACTAGGTTAATGTGGTGGATGCAGGGGCCACAGGGGACAGCCATAGTGAGACAGTTCTGCCTAGCCCACGGTCTAGGAACCAGTTGGCTGTAGGCATTCGCCACCCCTCCTCCTCCTCCTCCAGAAGCGAAAGCTCGTCCACAGAGTGCAGTCGCACGACCACTCCATCCGCAGCTGCCAGTGTTGCACACGAGGTGTCCCATTATCGAACAGCTAGTGGTAAGCGACAGCAGGCTGTGTTAGAAATGAAGTGTTTGGGCGACAACAGACACTCCCTGGAAGTACTGCAGCAACAAAGTTAGTCATGGCTGGGCAGTGTACATCTTGAGGCAGGCAAGGTAGTCAGTGATAACGGAAGGAATTTTATGTCTGCCACAGCCCTTTCAGAACTTAAACACATACCTTGCCTGGCTCACACCTTGAACCTGGTGGTGCAGTGCTTCCTGAAAAATTATCCGGAGTTACCAGCCCTGCTCCTGAAGGTGCGAAGACTTTGCTCGCACATCCGCCGGTCGCCCGTACACTCTAGCCGTATGCTGAACCATCAGTGATCGCTGAATCTTCCCCAGCACCGCCTAATAATTGACGTTGCAACAAGATGGAACTCCACACTGCACATGCTTCAGAGGCTGTGCGAACAGAGGCGTGCTGTAATTAATTTGTGGGACGATACACATATACGGGCAGGCAGTTGGATGGCAGACATGGAGTTGTCTGGTGTGCAGTGGTCGAAGCTCCAAGACCTCTGTCAAGTCCTTCACTGTTTTGAGGAATGCACACGGCTGGTAAGTGCCATCATAAGCATGAGCATCCCACTAATGCGTCTGCTGATGCAAAGTTTGGCGCACATTAACCCCTTCATGACCTTGGGATTTTTCGTTTTTCCGTGTTCGTTTTTTACTCCCCTCCTTCCCAGAGCCATAACTTTTTTATTTTTCCGTCAATTTGGCCATGTGAGGGCTTATTTTTTGCGGGACGAGTTGTACTTTTGAACGACATCATTGGTTTTAGCATGTCATGTACTAAAAACGGGAAAAAAATTCCAAGTGCGGTGAAATTGCAAAAAAAGTGCATTCCCACACTTGTTTTTTGTTTGGCTTTTTTGCTAGGTTCACTAAATGCTAAAACTGACCTGCCATTATGATTCTCAGGTCAGTACGAGTTCATAGACACCTGGCTAGGTTATTTTTTATCTAAGTGGTGAAAAAAAATTCCAAACTTTGCTAAAAAAAAAAAAAAAATTGCGCCATTTTCCGATACTCATAGCGTCTCCATTTTTCGTGATCTGGGGTCGGTTGAGGGCTTATTTTTTGCGTGCCGAGATGACGTTTTTAATGATAGCATTTTGGTGCAGATACGTTCTTTTGATCGCCCGTTATTGCATTTTAATGCAATGTCACGGCGACCTAAAAAACGCAATTCTGGCGTTTCGAATTTTTTTCTCGCTACGCCGTTTAGCGATCAGGTTAATGCTTTTTTTTAATTGATAGATCGGGCGATTCTGAGCGTGGCGATACCAAATATGTGTAGATTTGATTTTTTTTTAATTGATTTATTTGGTTTGGGCGAAAGGGGGGTGATTTTAACTTTTATATTTTTTTTATTTTTTTCACATTTTTTTAAACTTTTTTTTTTTACTTTTTCCATGCTTCAATAGCCTCCATGGGAGGCTAGAAGCAGGCAAAACTCGATCGCCTTTGCTACATAGCAGCGATCTGCTGATCGCTGCTATGTAGCAGAAATGGAGGTGTGCGGTGATCAGTAACCATAGAGGTCTCTAGGACCATTTCCGCCCGGCCAGAAGCGGTAGTTAAATGCCGCTGTCTGCGTTTGACAGCGACATTTAACTAGTTAATAGGTGCGGGCAGATCGCGATTCTGCCCGCGCCTATTACGGGCACATGTCAGCTGTTCAAAACAGCTGACATGTCCTGGCTTTGATGCTGGCTCACCGCGGAGCCCTGCATCAAAGCGGGGCTTCTGACCTCGGACGTACTATCCCGTCCGAGGTCATAAAGGGGTTAAGGAGCTGGCGTCTGCAGCCGAGGAGGGAAGCCTTGATGACAGTCAGCCATTGTCTGCTCAGGGAACTCTCCTGGATGAGGTGGCTGACGAAGAGGAGGAGGATGATGGGGATGAATATTTATGGGAGGAGGATGCTTCTCAGGGGGAGGAGGATGCCACTCATTACAGTTGTCCTCCACTGAACAAAGCAATGCCGCCTGTTTAGTCCTGTTACCAATTTTGAACTGCATTTAGCCTACTTTATTTTTGGGGCGTACTAACTGTGTCTGCCACTCATTACAGCTGTCCTCCACTGAACAAAGCAATTCTGCCTGTTTAGTCCTGTACCCAATTTTGAACTGCATTTAGCCTACTTTATTATTGGGGCCTACTAACTGTGTTTCCTCCTCATCCTGCCCATTTCCCAGCCACTGCTAGATGAGTCTGCTGGTACATTGACCCAGACCACTACATCCCCCTTGCACTCTACACAGCCTGAATCTGACCCTGCTGAAGGTCAGGTTCCCCTTCCCGCATACTATACCACCTTACACGTTGACAAAGAGGAAGGTGCAGATGAAAGTGCAGGTTCCTTCACGGGTGGGGGGGCATACTCGTTGGCGACGTCACTGGCACAGGGCCCCTCATAGTACGCAAAAGTGTCTCTAGCAGTGGGAGGCGCCACCCTCCATCAAACATACACCGCCGTACTTTGAGGGGTCCTGCGCCAGTGCCAATGCGAACGAGTGGGCCCCCCCTGCTTGCTCAGGATCACAGCACTTTCAAAGTTGAAATACCTCTCCCTGCTCCACCGCCGTGACGTAGTCCGCGTTTCCTGGGCCCACGAAAAACTTGAACCAGCCCTACCCCCTCACAACTTTAGCCAAATGACCCCCAATTTTCAATGACTAACTATTATTATAAGGTAAATTAAGATTGACAAGCTTAAGTTACAAGAATTGATGTTTTTGTCATTAAAATGGGCACTGTAGGTGTTTTCCTGTCCTCCACTCACTGCCGACTTTGATTCCCCATTGACTTGCATTGGGTTTCGTGTTTCGGCGTTTCCCCGACTTTTCGCAATAATCGGCCGATTTCACCTGACCCGACTTTTGACAAAGTCGGGTTTCGTGAAACCCGACTCGATCCTAAAAAAGTAAAAGTCGCTCAACTCTATATATATACTGTACACTATACATTACATACAACATATACTAAAGATACATTATTACATGTACAAGGATCATATATATAGATATATATACACACACACACTATACATTTCATACAACATATACTACAGATACAAGGATCATAAATACTGTACACTATACATTACATACACTATATACTACAGATACACTATTACATATACGAGGATACGAGGCTGAAGTTGGTTTCTTATTCGTTCAGTTTCTTATTCGGAGCTGAAGTTGGTTTCTTATTCGGCAATTTTTTCTTTTCTGATTTTTATAGGTTTAACAACAAAAAATAGGCATCACAATAATAAAAGACAATGCAGCGAGGAGCCCTGATGTGAATACACTTAGCATGCGTACTAATGCTTTTCGGCTTTGCCCGCAGTTGGGCAAAGCATACTGCACAGGAGGCAATTTGAAGGTGCACACGCGGGACCTGTACGCGAACCACTCTATTCACAGAACGGAATGCGTACAGCACGCCGATTTGCGGTGGGGAGAGGGGCCAGAACCAACGCCCATCAGACCGGACTGAGGATATTTCCATACAGAGCAGGAGAAATATAAAAGGTTCTTATGGGGGATTCATAGGGAGTCGGGGGGTTTCACAAGTACGGTACATTCGTTACGAGGATCTATATATATAT
Organism: Ranitomeya imitator; assembly: GCF_032444005.1. Classification (NCBI taxonomy): domain Eukaryota; kingdom Metazoa; phylum Chordata; class Amphibia; order Anura; family Dendrobatidae; genus Ranitomeya; species Ranitomeya imitator. The sequence goes on along the minus strand of NC_091282.1, from coordinate 509,240,984 downwards.
AATGTACACTATACATTACATACACTATATACTACAGATACACTATTACATATACGAGGATTTATATATATATATACTGTACACTATACATTACATACACCAGAGGTGTCAAACTGCATTCCTCGAGGGCCGCAAACAAGTCATGTTTTCAGGATTTCCTTGTATTGCACAGGTGACAATTTAATCACCAGCACAGAATGATTCCAGCACCTTGTGTAATGCAAAGGAAATCCTGAAAACATGACCTGTTTGCGGCCCTCGAGGAATGTAGTTTGACACCTCTGACATATACTATATACTACAGATACACTATTACATATAGAAGTATCATCTGCAGTATATCCATACACTATACACACCCATTTACAAACAAGAAAATACATATACTGCACACTACACTGTATATTACAGACACTATATACACATACTACCATACGCACACTATATGTATACTTATAGTACCTATGCTGAGGGCTTTCACCACCTGCCCCATCCCAGGACAGCGGATAGCCAGGGCAGCAGTCAGTGGGCGGAGTCCCCAGCACAGCAGAACACTATGATGGCTGCTTCCTCTCCCAGTACAGACACTTGGTCACCCCCTCCCCCGTCCCGACTGCAGCAGCTGATGAGAGGACAGGGAGACACAGCAGTTTCCAAACTAGTACTAGAGGGGCAGTGTAATGTAGTGCAGTGCTGGCAGCTTGTTCCCACAGGACTAGTGGTGCCCCGGGGTCCCTCCTGCAGCCCAGTGAGAAGCCCTAGTTCTGGAGAAACTAGGAAGCAGCATCACAGAATTGCTGACCTTTTCTGGCTCCAGTCTCTTCCTGCAGAGCTCCGGTCACAACCATTTTCAGGAGTAGTAGAGGGTGAGAGATGACGGAGGCGGAGCCAGTCCCGAGCTCTGTCGGCTGGACACACTAGTGCCACTGCCGAGCACTGTGCACAGTGTGCATCGTGTCTGCTGCAGAATGCAGTGAGTGCGGCCACATCAGAGAGGAGCGCAGCCACCTCATAATGCCTCCAGACCAGCAGGACAGTGCCACCCCTGTCCCTGGGGCCCGGTTATCAGGAGGAAAAGAGATGGGGCCCGAAGTGTGTCAGACATGCTGCCTGCGTGTCTCAGTCAGTCCGGGCCCTTCCTCCTTGCCTCACGGGCCCCTTACACAAGTAAGGGTAGTAATGCCGTGATGGCAGCCACAGTCTGTGGGGGTGAATGAGAGAGGATGGTGGTATTGTGGGAGGGGGACATGGTACTGGGGGTGAATGTGAGAGTTTGAGGGTATTGTGAGGGCTGACGTGGGTGAGGGGGCACTGGGGGGGGCTGATTATTATTATACTGTTTAATGTTATGCAATATGCACTCCATCATATGTGAGGGTATGTGTCCACGGGGTATATTGTCCCCTGTTGTACGCTCGGTGATTCCGCATATATTCATTCTTGTAGATTGTAAGCTTGCGAGCAGGGACCTCACCCCTAATGTCACTGTTTAAATTGTCTTATCTTGTACTGAATTTATTGTCTGTACATGTCCCCGCTTAATTGTAAAGTGCTGCGGAATATGTTGGCGCTATTTAAATAAAAATTATTATTATTATATTGAACACATAGACTGTTTATCTTGTGGAGACGAAGCTGCAGTCTAGAAAGACGCGCCGCATGTCTGGTTACGCAGGTTTGCCACCTGCGTCTATGTACGCATAGTGGAGATGGCATTTCATAAAATCCCCTCCACTATACTGTAACATCTGGAAGCTGCGGTTTGGAATCTGCAGATGTACACAGCGTCCAATTCACAGCAAAAACCCAAGCAATACGTCCCGTGGAAATATACCCTTAGGCTATGTGCACACGTTCAAGATTTCTTGCAGAAATTTCCTGAGAAGAACCTGAAATTTTCTGCAAGAAATCTGCTTTCGATTTTTTCGCATTTTACCGCACTTTTGGTGCGTTTTCTTTTTTTGCATATTTTTCCGGACATTTCCCAATGCATTATATAGTGGGAAATCCGCAAAAAATCCGCAAAATTAATGAACATGCTGCGTTTTTTACCGCGATGTGTTTGTTTTGAGGAAAAAAACGCATCATGTGCACAAAAATTGCGGAATTCATTCTAAATAATGGGATGCATAATGTATGCTGTTTTTATGCAGTTTTATAGCGTTTTTATAGCAAAAAAAACCGCGAAAAATCAGCAACATCTGCACACAGCCTAATAGTTGCTGTCTTGGGGGCTAGAGATGGGGAGGTCGGGGGCTTTTTATTATTGCGAGCTTGGTCTTTTATAAGTATTAGTAAAACAAGCCTAGCAATGCAGGTTAATATTACTGTAACAAGGATAAGTATTAACATAAGGGCGCAGACAGACGCTGTATAACTCATGCGATGATCGCATTGCCATCCTCGGACTGGCCCTGACACCTCTCCTGACATAAGCGTGACAGCGTGATAGACAACTATGCAACTGTCAGCCTCGGGTCAGGAGAGCCGAGGATTGTGATGCGATCCTCACATGAGAAATACGTCCGTCTGTGTGCCCCCTAACAAATATAACAATACAGTAACCATGGGCTGCATTCTATGTTATAAGAATAAATTGCTTAAAATTAAATTATTATCCCCTTTCTGACCTCGGACGGGATAGTACGTCCGAGGTCAGAAGCCCCGCTTTGATGCGGGCTCCGCCGGTGAGCCCGCATCAAAGCCGGGACATGTCAGCTGTTTTGAACAGCTGACATGTGCCCGTAATAGGCGCGGGCAGAATCGCGATCTGCCCGCACCTATTAACTAGTTAAATGCCGCTGTCAAACGCAGACAGCGACATTTAACTACTGCATCCGGCCGGGCGGCCGGAAATGACGGCATCGCCGACCCCCGTCACATGATCGGAGGTCGGCGATGCTTCAGTATTGTAACCATAGAGGTCCTTGAGACCTCTATGGTTACTGATCCCCGGCAGCTGTGAGCGCCACCCTGTGGTCGGCGCTCACAGCACACCTGATTTTCTGCTACATAGCAGCGAACAGCAGATCGCTGCTATGTAGCAGAGCCGATCGTGCTGTGCCTGCTTCAAGCCTCCCATGGAGGCTATTGAAGCATGGCAAAAGTAAAAAAAAAATAAAAGTTTAAATCACCCCCCTTTCGCCCCAATCAAAATAAATCAATAAAAAAAAATCAAATCTACACATATTTGGTATCGTCGCGTTCAGAATCGCCCGATCTATCAATAAAAAAAAGCATTAACCTGATCGCTAAACGGCGTAGCGAGAAAAAAATCGAAACACCAGAATTACGTTTTTTTGGTCGCCGCAACATTGCATTAAAATTCAATAACGGGCGATCAAAAGAACGTATCTGCACCGAAATGCTATCATTAAAAACGTCATCTCGGCACGCAAAAAATAAGCCCTCAACCGTCCCCAGATCATGAAAAATGGAGACGCTACGAGTATCGGAAAATGGCACAATTTTTTTTTTTTTTTTTAGCAAAGTTTGGAATTTTTTTTCACCACTTAGGTAAAAAATAACCTAGTCATGTTAGGTGTCTATGAACTCGTACTGACCTGGTACACGACATGGTAAAACCAATGATATCGTTCAAAAATACAACTCGCCCCGCAGAAAATAAGCCCTCACATGGCCAAATTGATGGAAAAATAAAAAAGTTATGGCTCTGGGAAGGAGGGGAGTGAAAAACGAACACGGAAAAACGAAAAATCCCAAGGCCATGAAGGGGTTAAAGGGAACCTGTCACCTCCCCCAGGGCCTATTAAGGTAAAAGAGCCACCTTCAGCAGCACTAAGGCTACATTCTGTGGAGGTGGCTCTTATGTTTATTATTATCCCTAATAACGCTGAAATATTCACTTTTATAAATGCTTCATAAGTGCCTACTTAATATTTAGGAGTCCCCCTATGTACAGTAATAATGGCCCCAGCATCGCCGATGAGAGCAGGAGGTCGTGTGACGATTTTCTTCTATTGAGAGAAGTCAAAGTTGTCTGGTCAACACGTGCAAATAGCAAACGTGGTTGCATGACCGCCTCATCACACCAGTGGTCTTGGGGTCTCATAACGGCAGGAGTGTATATATATATATATATATATATATATATTTATATATATATATATATATATATATATATATATATATATATATATATATATATATACAGTTAGGGCCAGAAATATTTGGACAGTGACACAAGTTTTGTTATTTTAGCTGTTTACAAAAACATGTTCAGAAATACAATTATATATATAATATGGGCTGAAAGTGCACACTCCCAGCTGCAATATGATAGTTTCCACATCCAAATCGGAGAAAGGGTTTAGGAATCATAGCTCTGTAATGCATAGCGTCCTCTTTTTCAAGGGACCAAAAGTAATTGGACAATGGACTCTAAGGGCTGCAATTAACTCTGAAGGCGTCTCCCTCGTTAACCTGTAATCAATGAAGTAGTTAAAAGGTCAGGGGTGGATTCCAGGTGTGTGGTTTTGCATTTGGAAGCTGTTGCTGTGAGCAGACAACATGCGGTCAAAGGAACTCTCAATTGAGGTGAAGCAGAACATCCTGAGGCTGAAAAAATCCATCAGAGAGATAGCAGACATGCTTGGAGTAGCAAAATCAACAGTTGGGTACATTCTGAGAAAAAAGGAATTGACTGGTGAGCTTGGGAACTCAAAAAGGCCTGGGCGTCCACGGATGACAACAGTGGTGGATGCGGTAAGGAAACACGGCACTCAGTAGATATGAGGGTTGGCGGTGCTCAAGTAGGGTGTCCACCCCGTATATTAAAGATGAATGAAACGTTTTCGGTCCACACCGGACCTTCGTCAGAGCGTTTCTTAGACATTGACTGGATGAGGAAGCGACGCTCTCCTCTGCTCTGCACTACTAGCGCTCAGGATCCAGCGCCGTTACTCCCTCCAGGCTTTGTGCCTCTCCTCTGGCGCTTCACCTTCCTTTGTGATCCTGCAGCAGACTGCAGCTCCTATATCCCGTGCTCTGGCTGACGCTCATTCAGGCTCATTAGCTTCCTCATCCAGTCAATGTCTAAGAAACGCTCTGACGAAGGTCCGGTGTGGACCGAAAACGTTTAGCGGTTTTGTTTGTCTGGATGCATCAATAAACTAAGAAGCTTTTCTTCTCAAAAATTGAGTGCCAAGTTTCATTCATCTTTAACAGTGGTGGATGATCGCCGCATACTTAATTTGGTGAAGAAGAACCCGTTCACAACATCAACTGAAGTCCAGAACACTCTCAGTGAAGTAGGTGTATCTGTCTCTAAGTCAACAGTAAAGAGAAGACTCCATGACAGTAAATAAAAAAGGGTTCACATCTAGATGCAAACCATTAATCAATACCAAAAATAGACAGGCCAGAGATAATTTGCAGAAAAACACCTCAAGAAGCCAGCTCAGTTCTGGAAAAGTATTCTATGGACAGATGAGACAAAGATCAACCTGTACCAGAATGATGGGAAGAAAAAAGTTTGGAGAAGAAAGGGAACGGCACATGATCCAAGGCACACCACATCCTCTGTAAAACATGGTGGAGGCAACGTGATGGCATGGGCATGCATGGCTTTCAATGGCACTGGGTCACTTGTGTTTATTGATGACATAAGAGCAGACAAGAGTAGCCGGATGAATTCTGAAGTGTACCGGGATATACTTTCAGCCCAGATTCAGCCAAATGCTGCAAAGTTGATTGGACGGCGCTTCATAGTACAGATGGACAATGACCCCAAGCATACAGCCAAAGCTACCCAGGAGTTCATGAGTGCCAAAAAGTGGCACATTCTGCAATGGCCAAGTCAATCTCCAGATCTAAACCCAATTGAGCATGCATTTCACTTGCTCAAATCCAGACTTAAGACGGAAAGACCCACAAACAAGCAAGACCTGAAGGCTGCGGCTGTAAAGGCCTGGCAAAGCATTAAGAAGGAGGAAACCCAGCGTTTGGTGATGTCCATGGGTTCCAGACTTAAGGCAGTGATTGCCTCCAAAGGATTTGCAACAAAATATTGAAAATAAAAATATTTTGTTTGGGTTATGTTTATTTGTCCAATTACTTTTGACCTCCTAAAATGTGGAGTGTTTGTAAAGAAATGTGTACAATTCCTACATTTTCTATCAGATATTTTTGTTCAACCCTTCAAATTAAACGTTACAATCTGCACTTGAATTCTGTTGTAGAGGTTTCATTTCAAATCCAATGTGGTGGCATGCAGTGCCCAACTCGCGAAAATTGTGTCACTGTCCAAATATTTCTGGCCCTAACTGTATATATATATATATATATATATATATATATATGTACACACACTATATATTTAAATTTCATACAGAACTAGATTACAGAAAAGCCGGTAATTCATTTCTCGGCTTTTGCTAAATCATTACTGAACCCGACAGGATATGAGACATGATTTACATACAGTAAACCATCGCATATCCATTATATTTTTATATATCCCTCCGTAATAATGTTACTATTTTGTGTGTGTAAAATTTGAGAGCTGTAGGTGTTAAATTAAAGGACTAATTCATGGAAGAATGCGCTGGTTACAAGCATATAGCAGCTGCTGGCATCAGAAAAAGATGCTGTAAGGGAGCACAGGAAGCTAAGCGTAATTTTTTTTAATGGTTTTTGATGGGGGCCATACATACAACGATGGGGATAAGGGGCCATGCATACAAGGATAGGGATGAGGAGCCATGCTTTCAAGGATAGGGATGAGGAGCCATGCATACAAGGATGGGGATGATGAGCCATGTAGACCAGGATAGGGATGAGGAGCCATGCAGACCAGGATAGGGATGAGGAGTCATGCAGACCAGGATAGGGATGAGGAGCCATGCAGACCAGGATAGGAATGAGGAGCCATGCAGACCAGGATAGAAATGAGGAGTCATGCAGACCAGGATAGGGATGAGGAGCCATGCAGACCAGGATAGTGATGAGGAGCCATGCAGACCAGGATAGGGATGAGGAGCCATACAGACCAGGATAGGGATGAAGAGCCATGCAGACAAGGATAGGGATGAAGAGCCATGCATACAAGAATATGGATGAGGAGCCATGCATACAAGGATAGGGATGAGGAGCCATGCATTCAATGATCGGGATGAGGAGCCATGCAGACCAGGATAGGGATGAATAGCCATACATACCAGGATAGGGATGAGGAGTCATGCATACAAGAATAGGGATGAGGAGCCATGCATACCAGGATGGGGATGAGGAGCCATGCAGACCAGGATAGGGTTGAAGGGCCAATGCATGCCTGGCTCATACTCGAGTCAATAAGTTTTCCCAGTTTTTTGTGGCAAAATTATGTGCCTCGGCTTAAACTTATACTGTAATATAAACGGTATATGTTTGTGCTGTTTGAGTTTCATGTGCTTTTCAAATATTATTATTTATTTAAATAGCACCATTGATTCCATGGTGCTGTACATTAGATGGGGTTACATCAAAATACAAATATCACTTACATAAACAAAACTAACAATGACAGACTGATACAGAGGGAAAAGGACCCTGCCCTTTTGGGCTTACATTCTGCAGTATTGTGGGGAAGAAGACTGTAGGTCAGGAGTTGCAGTAGCTCCGATGGTGTTGAGGTGGCTGTGTGGTCATTACAGGTTGTAAGCTTCTTTTCAGGTTTTCAGCTTCCGTTTTGAAGAATCCAAATGGTGGATAACCGAACGTGTTGGGGCACAGAATTTCAGATGATGGGGGATATTCGGGAGAAGTCCTGGAGGATATTAGGTGAGGAGCGAATAAGCGTGGAGGAGAGAAGGAGGTCTTGGGAGAACTGGAGATTATGTGAAGGAAAATATTGAGAGATTAGTTTGAAATATCCGGAGGAGAAAGGTTATGGATCGCTTTTTAGGTCAGTGTTAGTAGTTTAAACTGGATACGCTGGGAAATTGGTAGCGAGGAGAGAGATTCATTAGTCGGGCAGCAGAGTTAAGGATGGACTGGAGGGCTTTGAGAGTGTTAGAAAGTAGGCCACAGAGGAGGATGTTGCAGTAGTCAAGGAGGGAGATGATTAGGGCATGCACAAGCATTTTGGTGTAGTGAGGGTTGAGGAAAGTACGGATTCTGGAAATATTTTTGAGCTGGAGGCAACAGGAGGTGGCAAGAGCTTGGATGTGCGGTTTAAAGGAGAGGGCAGAGTAAGGGATACTCCAAGGCAGCGGATTACCGGGAAAGGGGAAGTATGAATTCATTTATTGTGATAGATAGATCAGGTAGGAATGGTGTGTGAGATGGAGGAAAGATAATTAGTTCAGATTTGTCCACATTGAGTTTGAGGAAGCGACAGGAGAAGAAGGAGGATATGGCTGATAGATACTCTGGGATTCTGGAGAGCAGAGAGGTGACATCTGGGCCAGAGAGGTAGATCTGAGTGTCATTGGCATATAGATGGTACTGGAAGCCATTGGACTTTATGAGTTGTCCCAGGCCAAGGGTATAGATTGAAAAGAGAAGGGGTCCTAGGACAGAGCCTTGAGGGACACCAACAGAGAGGGGGCGAGATGAAGAGGTAGTATGGGAGTAGGAAACGCTAAACATGCGGCTGATAAGGTATGAGGAGATCCAGGATAGGGCGAGGTCATTGACACCAAAGGAAGAGATGATATGTAGCAGGAGGCAGTGGTCAACTGTGTCAAAGGCAGAGGACAGGTCCAGAAAGAGGAGTATAGAGAATTGTCTGTTAGCTTTGGCTGTAAGTAAGTCGTTCGTAGGTTTGGTCAGGGCAGTCTCAGTGGAATGGTGGGGACGGAAGCCAGATTGTAGGTTGTCAAAGAGAGAGCTAGATGCAAGGTGAGAGGAAAATTCAGCGTGGACGTGCTGCTCAAGTAGTTTGGAAGCAAATGGGAGCAAAGATATGGGGCGGTAGCTGGACATAGTGCTCGGTTCAAGGGATGGCTTTGTACCAGAAGTTAGTGATAGATTGAAGAGATGGGTTAAGGATAGGATTATTGTAGTGGTGATGTTGGGGAGGAGGTGGGATGGGATGGGGTCAAGTGCACAAGTGGTGAGGTGTGATTTGGAGAGAAGATGAGCAAGCTGTCCTTCAGTGATTTTGGAGAGAGAAGTTATGGGGTTAGGGCATTGGTCTGGCATACAAAGGGGTTGTGGTGGTTGGACAAAAAAGACTTGCCTTGTTTGGTCTGGCTTATTTTTGAAGTGCATGGCAAAGTCCTCGGCAGAGATTAGGGAGGTTGGAGGGGGCAGTGGTGGGTGGAGAAGGGAGTTAAAGGTGTTGAACAACTGTTTGGGGTTGTGGAATAGGGAGATACAAGGGATGTAAAGTAGGCCTTTTTAGCAGAAGTGAGAGCTGATTTGAATGATTTGAATGTGAGTGTTGCTTGTTTGAGTGCAGTGAAATCATCTTGTGAATGCGTTTTCTTCCAACACCGTTCTTCAATTCTGGATACTTGACAAAGCTTTTTAGTGATGTTATTGTGCCAGGGTCGTCTATTGATTCGTTGCACTCTGCTATGCATGACAGGGGCGACCGAGTCAATGGCTGATGCCAGAGTGGCATTGTAGAAACTAGTGGCAGTGGCAGTGTCTGTGTCGTGGAGTGGAGCTATGGAGGACAGTGGCTGAATAGAGTCAGAGAGTGTGCGAGGGTCTCGGTGTGTGTGGTTTCTGCGGGGGTATGCATGTTGTTGGACATGGGTGGCAGGTGTGGAGGACAGTGATGAGAAAGTGAGTAGATGGTGGTCAGATAGAGGGAGTGGGGAGGTTGTGAAGTTAGATAGGGAGCAGAAATTGATGAAGAACAGGTCTAATGTGTGTCCATCTGTGTGGGTGTCAGAGGAGGACCACTGAGTAAGTCCAAAAGATGCAGATGGAGCTGGCATTCCAGAGTGCTCCAGAGAGAGGGAGCAGGGTAGTGAGCGTCAAGGGCACAGATTTGAGGTGGGCAAGATTTTGGGTGTTTATGTTGGGTTGGGAGCAATAGGAGGGGGTAATGGGAGGTATGAGATGTGAAGGTCCAGGATTGAGAGATATGTCACCAGCAGTGAGGAGAAGCAGAGAGAGACAGAACAGGTGGGAGAAGGAGAGGGAGCGGCTTGTTTTGTGTTTTATTAGAAGAGCTCTGAGGTTGAGGAACATGTCAGCGGAGGAAGTCAGGTGGGGAGGCAGGAGGGAAGGGGAGATTATAACTTGGTTAGAGGGTGCTAGGGTTTGGGGATAGCGAAGGAGAGTGAGGAGTAATGGAGCCAAAACAGAGCATATGTCAGCATGATGAGAGTAAGTGTGGTGGAAAGAGAAAGAAATTTAGTACATTTATTAACAATGGTTAGTCGTACCTTCTGGCTCATTTCTGGCACATTTATGTTGTTATCCTTTTAGAGCCATCCTTATAGAGACAGACCACAGTCAAGATAGACCTGCGACTCTGAATTTATAACAGGCTAAGTGCACATAAAATAGTCCAGGCGTGATCAGGAGGGAGGAGCAGCAGGAAGACTGATCACAGACACAAATGTAAAAGGAAATAGTCAGAATCAAATGGAAATATAAAGCCAACTGTGTGTTGGCATCAAAGAATTATCGTTGGAAAACATGCAGGAAGGGGAAAAAAACAGTAATATCAGCCAGAGGACATGCCAGGAATAGCAGATGGAAACAGGGTGAGAAGGATCAGGAAAGTTGGGTGATGGGATTGGGATTGCAGCCAGAGAACATACCAGGAATAGCAGACGGATACATGGTGAGAATGATCAGGAAAGTTGGGTGATGGTGATAGGATTGGGATTGCAGCCAGAGGACATACCTGAGGATGAAGCAGGTTAATTGTCAGATTGATAGCAATAATGAAGCATAGTAATATTAATAATAATAATAATAATAATGAAGCATCTATAGCAGGGGGTTATTTTTCTGGCATATTTCTGCTGTTATCCTTTTAGAGCGATCCTTATAGAGACAGACCACGGTCAAGACAGACCTGCGACTCACTACAATCGTTGCATTTTTTGACTTCTCTGTGCTGGCTCCTGTCGCATCACATCTGTGTTCGGCGGCAGATGCTTACTGAAGGTTGTTGGAGGACCAGATGTCTATTGGTTCACACTATACTTCTGAAACGTGAATACTATGGCCACTTTCACACCTTTATATGGTAAAAGTCACAAATATTCAACAAAGTTTATGGCTTTTTGACAGATCTCAGTGTGTTCTTTTAACCTACTACTTGGTCCGCTACCATCTCAACTTGTTTGTGAATACACCTGCCTGAGACAAATCATCTCCGGATGAACGATTGCTATTGACCCAGAGATTTGAGACATGTTTGTCTTGGAAATTGGTGGTCCTTAGGGACAAATGTAAAAACACAATAACATTTTTTCAGTTTGGGTTACTATAAAAAAAAGCTTCAGCAAGCAAACATATTATTCTGCTGCTGCATTACTACACATAGGTCATAATCAGTGAGTGCCTATATTCCTTGGTTATTATATACAGTGAAAGCTCAGATAGTTATGCCTTATCCACACTAGGATGCCTTTTAGAGCTCACACTCATCAGCGTCAGTAAAATTGGTCCTATGTTGTTACTTAAAGTTGGATGAGTGTCATGCAAGTGGAACTTGATTTTTTTCAAGAAACATCCGTATGACGTGTATGCAATGTGTTTTTCGCATCTTTTTTCAATTTCGAATCAGCATGTTATATTAGGGCTTTTGTCATGATCCCAATGGCAAGGGTTCCCAAAAGGACAAGCACAAAAACAAAAACAAGCTCTAGGGTGATGGAACCTGAGCTGACCGTGATCCTGAACCTAAACACACAACTAGCAGTAGCCGGGGAAAGTGCCTACGATGATTCCTAGACGTCTCGCGCCAGCCGAAGGATTAACTTCCCCTATCAGAAGAAACACAGACCTCACTTGCCTCCAGAGAAACACCCCACAGAAATAGCAGCCCCCCACATGTAATAACGGTGAAATGAGAGGAAAGCACATACGTAGTTATGAAAACAGAATCAGCAAAAATGAGGCCTGCTAAAGCTAGATAGCAGAGGATACAAAAGTGAACTGCGCGGTCAGCGAAAAACCCTTCAAAAAACCATCCTGAAATTACTTGAACTCATGTGCCAACTCATGGAACATGAGGAGTAATTTCAGCCCACTAGAGCAACCAGCAGCAAGGAATCACATATCTGCAAGCTGGACTAAGACAACAATTAAGCAAAAACGTGGAACAGGAAAATCAAAACTTAGCTTGTCCTGAAGATTACAGACGCAGGTAGCAGAGGTATAAAGACACACTGATTACATTGATAGCCGGCGAGGAAATGACAAGAAAGCCAGGTTAAATAGGAAACTCCCATAACCTGATGGAACAGGTGGACACCAGAGACCGCAGAGAACAAAAGTCACCCAGTACCATCAGTAACCACCAGAGGGAGCCCAAAAACAGAACCCACAACAGTACCCCCCCCCTTGAGGAGGGGTCACCGAACCCTCACGAGAACCACCAGGGCGACCAGGATGAGCCCTATGAAATGCACGGACCAAATCGGCAGCATGAACATCAGAGGCAACCACCCAAGAATTATCCTCCTGACCATAACCCTTCCACTTGACCAAATACTGGAGTTTCCGTCTGGAAACACGAGAATCCAAGATCTTCTCCACAACATACTCCAATTCACCCTCCACCAGCACCGGAGCAGGAGGCTCAAGTGAAGGAACAACAGGTACCTCATACTTCCGCAAAAACGACCGATGGAACACATTATGAATAGCAAACGATGCCGGGAGATCCAAACGAAACGACACAGGGTTAAGAATTTCCAAGATCCTATAGGGACCGATGAACCGAGGTTTGAACTTAGGAGAAGGGACCTTCATAGGAACAAAACGAGAAGACAACCACACCAAGTCCCCAACAAGAAGTCGAGGACCCATGCGGCGACGGCGATTAGCAAACTGCTGAGCCCTCTCCTGGGACAACTTCAAATTGTCCACCACATGACTCCAAATCTGATACAACCTATCCACCACCATGTCCACTCCAGGACAATCAGAAGGCTCCACCTGACCAGAGGAAAAACGAGGATGAAACCCCGAATTACAAAAGAAAGGAGAAACCAAGGTAGCAGAACTAGCCCGATTATTAAGGGCAAACTCGGCAAGCGGCAAAAAGGTAACCCAGTCATCTTGATCAGCAGAAACAAAACACCTCAAATAAGTTTCTAAAGTCTGATTAGTTCGTTCCATCTGACCATTCGTCTGGGGATGGAATGCAGACGAAAAGGACAAATCAATGCCCATCTTAGCACAGAACGTCCGCCAAAATCTAGACACAAACTGGGATCCCCTGTCAGAAACGATGTTCTCCGGAATGCCATGCAAACGGACCACGTTTTGAAAAAACAGAGGGACCAACTCAGAGGAGGAAGGTAACTTAGGCAAGGGTACCAGATGAACCATCTTAGAAAAGCGGTCACACACAACCCAGATGACGGACATTTTTTGAGAGACAGGGAGATCCGAAATAAAGTCCATGGAAATGTGCGTCCAAGGCCTCTTCGGGATAGGCAAAGGTGACAACAATCCACTGGCCCGAGAACAGCAAGGCTTAGCCCGAGCGCAAACTCCACAAGACTGCACGAAAGAACGCACATCCCTCGACAAGGAAGGCCACCAAAAAGACCTGGCCACCAAGTCTCTAGTACCAAATATTCCAGAATGACCTGCCAACACAGAAGAATGGACCTCGGAGATGATTCTACTGGTCCAATTATCCGGAACAAACAGTCTTTCCGGCGGACAACGATCAGGTTTATCCGCCTGAAACTCCTGCAAAGCACGTCGCAAGTCTGGGGAGACAGCCGACAAAATCACCCCATCCCTAAGGATACCAGTGGGCTCAGAATTTCCAGGGGAGTCAGGCACAAAACTCCTAGAAAGAGCATCCGCCTTCACATTCTTTGAACCTGGCAGGTATGAAACCACAAAATTGAAACGGGAGAAAAACAGTGACCAACGAGCCTGTCTAGGATTCAGACGCTTGGCAGACTCAAGGTACATCAGATTTTTGTGATCAGTCAAGACCACCACACGATGTCTAGCACCCTCTAGCCAATGACGCCACTCTTCAAATGCCCACTTCATGGCCAAAAGCTCCCGATTACCAACATCATAATTCCGTTCAGCGGGCGAAAACTTTCTAGAAAAGAACGCACATGGCTTCATCACTGAGCCATCGGAGCTTCTCTGTGACAAAACCGCCCCCGCTCCGATCTCGGAAGCATCAACCTCAACCTGAAAAGGAAGCGACGTATCTGGCTGACGCAACACAGGAGCAGAAGAAAACCGGCGCTTAAGTTCCTGAAAGGCCTCCACAGCCGCAGGAGACCAATCAGCAACATCAGCACCCTTCTTAGTCAAATCCGTCAAAGGCTTAACAACACTAGAAAAATTAGTTATGAAGCGACGATAAAAATGAGCAAAGCCCAAGAACTTCTGCAGACTCTTAAGAGATGTAGGCTGCGTCCAGTCACAAATAGCCTGAACCTTGACGGGATCCATCTCAATAGTAGAAGGGGAAAAAATATACCCCAAAAAAGAAATCTTCTGGACTCCAAAGAGACATTTAGAACCTTTCACAAACAAAGAATTGGCCCGCAGGACCTGAAACACCTTCCTGACCTGCTGAACATGAGACTCCCAGTCATCAGAAAAAAACAAAACATCATCCAAATACACGATAATAAATTTATCCAGATATTCACGGAAAATATCGTGCATAAAAGACTGGAAGACAGAAGGAGCATTAGAAAGTCCAAAAGGCATCACCAAATACTCAAAATGGCCCTCAGGCGTATTAAATGCGGTCTTCCACTCATCACCCTGCCTTATCCGCACAAGATTATACGCACCCCGAAGATCAATCTTAGTGAACCATTTAGCCCCCTTAATGCGAGCGAACAAATCAGTTAACAATGGCAAAGGATACTGATATTTGACTGTAATCTTATTCAAAAGACGATAATCTATGCAAGGCCTCAAGGAACCATCTTTTTTGGCCACGAAAAAAAAACCTGCTCCCAAAGGGGACGAAGATGGACGAATATGTCCCTTTTCCAAGGACTCCTTAACATAATTCCGCATAGCAGTATGCTCTGGCACTGACAGATTGAACAAACGACCTTTAGGGAATTTACTGCCAGGAATCAAATCTATAGCACAATCGCAATCCCTGTGAGGAGGAAGCGACCTGAGCTTAGGCTCCTCAAAAACCTCCCGATAATCAGACAAAAATACCGGAACCTCAGAAGGAGTAGATGAAGCGATAGAAATCGGAGATGCATCATCATGAACCCCCTGACATCCCCAGCTTAACACAGACATTGTTTTCCAGTCCAGGACTGGGTTATGAGTTTGTAACCATGGCAGACCAAGCACTAAAACATCATGTAAATTATACAGTACCAGGAAGCGAATCACCTCCTGATGAACGGGAGTCATACGCATGGTCACTTGTGTCCAGTACTGAGGTTTATTCATAGCCAAAGGTGTAGAGTCAATTCCTTTCAAAGGAATAGGAACTTCCAGAGGTTCCAGACTAAACCCACAGCGATTGGCAAATGACCAATCCATAAGACTCAGGGCAGCGCCTGAATCCACATAGGCATCGACGGAAATAGATGATAATGAACAAATCAGAGTCACAGACAGAATGAACTTAGACTGTAAAGTACCAATGGCAACAGACTTATCAACCTTTTTTGTGCGTTTAGAGCATGCTGATATAACATGAGCTGAATCACCACAATAGAAACACGATCCATTTTTCCGCCTATAATTTTGCCGTTCACTTCTGGACTGAATTCTATCACATTGCATTATCTCAGGTGCCTGTTCAGAAGACACCGCCAAATGGTGCACAGGTTTGCGCTCCCGTAAACGCCGATCAATCTGAATAGCCATAGTCATGGACTCATTCAGACCTGTAGGCGCCGAGAACCCCACCATAACATCTTTAATGGCCTCAGAAAGGCCATCTCTGAATTTTGCAGCCAGAGCGCACTCATTCCACTGAGTAAGCACCGACCATTTCCGAAATTTCTGACAATATATTTCTGCTTCATCTTGCCCCTGAGAGAGAGCCAATAAAGCTTTTTCAGCCTGAATCTCTAGGTTAGGTTCCTCATAGAGCAAACCCAATGCCAGAAAAAACGCATCCACATTGAGCAACGCAGGATCCCCTGCTGCCAATGCAAATGCCCAATTTTGAGGGTCACCCCGCAGGAAAGATATAACAATCTTGACCTGCTGAGCAGGGTCTCCAGAGGAGCGAGATTTCAAGGAAAGAAACAACTTGCAATTGTTCCTAAAATTCAGAAAACTAGATCTATCTCCAGAAAAAAACTCTGGGATAGGAATTCTAGGTTCAGACATAGGAGTATGTACAACAAAATCTTGTATATTTTGAACCTTAGCAGCAAGATTATTCAGGCTGGAAGCCAAACTCTGGACGTCCATGATAAACAGCTGAGGTCAGAGCCATTCAAGGATTAAGAGGAGGAAAGAAGCAGCCAGGCTGCAAGGCTAGGCAGCAAACACTGAGGAGGGGAAAAAAAAAAAAACTTCCTCAGACTACTTTTCCTCCTACTTCAGCCAAAATGATGACCAATTTTTTTTATGGCCGGCTATACTGTCATGATCCCAATGGCAAGGGATCCCAAAGGACAAGCACAAAAACAAAAACAAGCTCTAGGGTGATGGAACCTGAGCTGACCGCGATCCTGAACCTAAACACACAACTAGCAGTAGCCGGGGAACGTGCCTACGATGATTCCTAGACGTCTCGCGCCAGCCGAAGGATTAACTTCCCCTATCAGAAGAAACACAGACCTCACTTGCCTCCAGAGAAACACCCCACAGAAATAGCAGCCCCCCACATGTAATAACGGTGAAATGAGAGGAAAGCAGATACGTAGTTATGAAAACAGAATCAGCAAAAATGAGGCCCGCTAAAGCTAGATAGCAGAGGATACAAAAGTGAACTGCGCGGTCAGCGAAAAACCCTTCAAAAAACCATCCTGAAATTACTTGAACTCATGTGCCAACTCATGGAACATGAGGAGTAATTTCAGCCCACTAGAGCAACCAGCAGCAAGGAATCACATATCTGCAAGCTGGACTAAGACAAAAATTAAGCAAAACGTGGAACAGGAAAATCAAAACTTAGCTTGTCCTGAAGATTACAGACGCAGGTAGCAGAGGTATAAAGACACACTGATTACATTGATAGCCGGCGAGGAAATGACAAGAAAGCCAGGTTAAATAGGAAACTCCCATAACCTGATGGAACAGGTGGACACCAGAGACCGCAGAGAACAAAAGTCACCCAGTACCATCAGTAACCACCAGAGGGAGCCCAAAAACAGAACCCACAACAGGCTTTTTAGCTTCCTAGGCCTGTAAAGAACACTTTTAAAAAATGTCTGATGCTGAGCACATTCACATATTCCTGGGTAAAGACTAGAAATGAGCGAATATTTCAATGTTTGGTTTGAATATATTGATAATATTTTTTGAATATTCGCCGAACACATCCAAACATCATTGGAGTCAATGGGAGGCAAAAACAAACACATACACAACACCTTCAAACAGGCCCAAAAGCTGCCAAAACAAATCAATTTAGGGCAGACACCAGGAAAGTGGCCTCAATTGACCCACAGTACAAATTTTAGAATGACATGACAGCAATCAGCCATGCATGAGGTATCCAGGTCTGAGCCAGCATTCACAACTTTGAATTGAACTTCATATTAAGATGAGGTGGGTAAGGAATTGATATTGGCCTGCTGTATTGGGAGCCCTGATACCACATGCAACAGCTTAACCTTCTTTGATGCTCAACCACACTTAGGTGGAGCAAATATCAGTTTTGCAGACTACTATTGTCAGAAAAATGAAAAGACATTAGCACGGGTAGTTGACTCAAAGGAAGTATAGGCCTGCCGGTCTCGGAGGCCTACTGCTACAAGCAACACGGATGAAGGAGACCCATGCAGGAGTCTACACATTTCCAAAAATTAGTGGCAGACACCACCAAAGTGGCATCAATTGCAATAGAGTAGAACTAGTATAATAGGGACTGAAACCTCTTCCACTACAGCCAAACCAGCAGATGGATTGGAGACCCAATCAGGAGTCTTCAAATTTAAAAATTAGGGCCTGACAAAAATTAGTGGTAGACACTAACAAAGTGGCCTAATTTCGCCAGAGTAAAATTGTATAATAGGGACCGACACCTCTCCCACTACAGCCAACCAAGCAGATGGAGATCCAACCAGCAATGTTCACATTTCCACAAATTATTGTTAACATCTGCAGCAGCAACAGCAGGCACAGAAGCCCCACTAAAGATATCACAAACTGCAATTACATGAGATGAATGCAGCACGCTAAAACTGCAACATCACCTAATCTGTACAATCTGCAATTGGGATACAAAAGTTCTTGGAGATCCATGATTATCCATATTTCTCTTGAAGAAAAGTTAGGTATTCGACACTTTCAGGGGACAGCCGACTGCTCTTATCCGTCAGGACACCACCAGCATAACTGAAGACAAGTTCTGAGAGAACGCTGGCTGCTGGGCTAACCATCTTAGGCCGGTTTCACATTAGCGTTGCGAACGGCTGCAGACTTCCTCCGTGAAGCCCCGCCCTCGGCCGCACCTCCGCCGCTAGCACAGCCTACTTCTGCATGCGGCCTGTGTACCTATCTTTAACATTAGGTACGCAGGTCGTGCCGCTGTATGCGGATGCTTCCGCATGCGTCGTTTTGATGATGCGGCGACCAGCATAGAACGCAGCTTGTAGCAATTTTTTTTTCTCTGCATTGTCAAAACGACACATGTGGAAGCATCCGCATACAGCGGCACGACCTGCGTACCTAATGTTAAAGATAGGTACGCTGGCTGCATGCCTGCTGCATGCAGAAGTAGGCGGAGCTAGCGGTTGAGGGTGGGGCTTCACGGAGGAAGTCCGCAGCCCTCCGCAGCTCCTCAAAATGCTAGGGTAAAACTAGCCTTAGTAGCCATTTTGAAACTGTGCAAAAGGGTACAGAGGTCCTTAATCTGTGCACAGTACGTAAACATGATATGTGCCATGTCCGTACTGTGTTGGCCCAGGCTATACAACATGACGTACTGCGTCAGGGTTCATTGCTGCTGGCATCATCGCTACAATGTGTGCAGAGTGGAATTCCATCGTGTCGGCACATCGCATAATAATCTATTAACTGGCATTGACAAGCACCTCTGTATCGATGCAAGTCGATGGCCTAAGGGGTGCAAATGGTGGTAGTGAGCACACAGCTTCTGTACTTTCTGCAGCAGCTCAACCAGGCCAGGATAGTGTCTGAGAAATCTCTGTACCACCAGGTTGAGGATGTGAGCCATGCAAGGCACGTTTGTGCGCATGGGGCTGACACCAGGTTTGCACGGTTATCGGATACAGCCTTCCTTGGATCCAGGTTCATCGGAGACATCAATTGCTCAAACTCAGCCTGGATAGCTGTCCACAACTCTTCAGCTGTATGACTGTGATCTCCAAGGCATATCAATTTTAACGCTGCCTGATTGCGGTGATCCCTGGCTGCTCAGTATGGAGTTGGTGTGAATTCGTTCTGCACTGTTGGGACGCATGTCTCATTAAGGCAGAGGTTGAGGGCGCAGGTGGAGGCCTCAGAGGAGGTGTAGAAGGCAGAAGCAGTGGAGAAAGTGTGTAATACAGATGTTTGTCTTTCAGGCCTTGGGGGATTCTGCCCCGACAGCCATCAGAGTCACCCAGTGCCCATTCAGCGAGATGTAACGCCTTTGGCCATGTTTACTTGTCCAAGTGTCTGTGGTGAAATGCACCCTGGCAGACATAGATTTAGTCAAGGAACGGGTGGTGTTATTTGCGACATGCTGGTGTAGCGCAGGCACAGATGTAATGGCGAATGGGCAACTGCTACTGGAGGACTGCTACGGCCATCTGCTTTCTGAAACCGTCTGTATCTACCAGGCAAAAAGGCAGCATTTCCCTTGCCAAAAGATTGTAGTTGGTGGAGTTCAACCTCTTACCTTTGTCATGTGTAGGAGGAAACAATCTTTTATGTGACCACCACTGTGAGATCAAGGGCACGCTGCAGTGCTGAGACAGGGCAAAGTTCAGTGAACCAGACAAACTGTTGGACCGTGAAAGAGATGCTGGCTGAGATGTTATGGTGGATTGAGAAAGATATGTTGTGTTAGGTGACTCAAAAGCAGCAGTCATGTCCACAGCTGATTGGCTCTCACTCACCACAACTGCAGGGGGTAAACAAGTGGAGTTTGTGCAGCCTGTGTGGAAAGACTAAGCATTGTGACAGGAGGAAAAAGCAGCAGATGGGTTTGATGGGACGGTCGGTGGTTGGCGAGGCCCGCTAGTCCGCATTTTAGCGTAGTGAGCTTCCAAAACTAAGGCATATTATTATTATTATTATTATTAAGGCATGTTGATCGCACAAGTGCTGGTTGATGCATGTAGTTGTCAAGTTATTGCAATTTTTGCCTCTACTGTGTTTTTTTTTGCAAATTTGACAGATAACTCGTGTTGGGTTATCCTTTGCAGTCTCAAAAAAGGCCCAGGCTAGGCAACCCTTGCCTCGCCAGCAAACTGCAAACTCACAACTGGTGCTGGCCACAACCAGAGTTGAGGCTGAGGATGCAGTGCTTACGAACGCAGTGGTTGCGTCACTTTCTGCCTGTGTGGGGAGCCGCAACGTAACCTCCTCATCTTCTACTTCCTATGCTGAGCTACTCAGCTGCGTACCTCTGGGTTCACACAAAATGAGATCTACAACCTCATTGTCATCCTCTCTGTTCTCTCAATACTCAACCTGAGAGTCACCTTCCTCATTATCCTGCCCTGGCCACACACAGTACAGTCCACATGCGCCTCTGGTATCTGAGTTTCATCATCATCACCTCCACCCTTGATGGTTAACGTCTGGTGATGAGGGTCTGGATTTTGCTAGGAACCTACTTCGTCCGGCCCCAGATGCAACATGAAAACATTTTGGGCATCGTTGCAGATGCTTTCCTCCTCTGGATTCTGTGATTCTTTGTAGCAGACCCCTGATGCCCATGGAATAGAATGTGTGAACAGCTCTTCAGGATGGCCAATCTGAGGTTCGCCTCAGTCAGTTGGGCATTTGGAAATTTTTGACGTGGGGGGGAACAAGGTGATTGGGGTGCCACCTCTGAACATTGTACTGTGTGTGATGTTAAGGTGGATGAAGAGCTGGAGCGGTCACTTGATGCAGCGGTTGACATCCACTGGAGCACATACCCTTCCTGAGCCTCATCTACAAGGATTATCCAATATGTGGCTGCCAAAGAAAGAGAGTCAAGTAGGTCAGCCAGTTAGAGATGTTGTCAGTAGCCTTTGGATAGGGTGAGATGGTGTTTGTTCAGTTGAGCTTTCATTCACATTAACACCTAAGCCACGAACATCAGGTCTTTTACCCCTTCCACCATGACCTCGTTTTTTTCCACTCATGTTGCAAGTACCCTTCCCCTATTGTGACCTGCTGTTTCACAACCTTAGGCTTCCAGCTGTCAGTCACCTGCCACCAAATGAATAACCACTATTTATTTTCTTAGTGTGCCTGAACAACAGTGTTATGACTAACGATTTTTAAGTAGACGTCTGGACTTCTGATTTGCCACTGAAACACAGTTTTAGCACAAACAATTTGTAGTAACTAATTGAGCCTCGTGGCTACACCACTATATTAGGCCTAACAACTTTGCGTGCTCCGCTCATGGAATCTATTCAGATGCTCCTCTAACCTCTCCACACCTCCTCCCCTTTTTAAACACATCCCCTGTCTCCCTTGCTCATCATACAGCATCACTATCATAGCCAAAATAATACAAAAGCATTAGTGGAAAAGCGATGATTTACCGAACTGTGACCAAATTTTGCCGACTTTGAGTAAAAATGCTCATGAAAGCAAACACGAATCTGAATGTGCCACCTTCTTGCCGAATTTGAGATTGGCAAACGTTTTCCGAACACATTCCCTCATCTCTAGTTGTGAAGAGATTTTTCGTCACCATGGAAAAGATTCTGCAAGTCTCCACCACTGTTATCTACCGTGGATGTTCGTTTTTTTTTTTTTTTTTGAGTTACCAGTTACCAGTAAGCTCCTTTTTTTTGTTTACAGTACCAAATTGTTGATTCTTCTTTTTTCCCAGCCCAATGATGGTCTGTTTCTCTTTGATTGAAAGCTCCCATGACTACATGTTTTAGCTTAACGGCAACAGCTTCCAAATGCAAATGCCACGCCTGGAATTAGCGCAAGACCTTTTAGCTGTTTAAGTGATGAGGGATTAATGAGTGAATAGCCCATGTAGTCCATTAAAGGGACTCTGTCACCTGAATTTGGAGGGAACAATCTTCAGCCATAGGGGCGTGGTTTTCGGGTGTTTGATTCACCCTTTCCTTACCCGCTGGCTGCATGCTGGCTGCAATATTGGATTGAAGTTCTTTCTCTGTCCTCCGTAGTACACGCCTGCGCAAGGCAAGAAAAACCCCAAGGTGTGTGCATGAGATTTCTTAAACCTCATAGACTTTGCTGGTACTGTACAAAGCAGCTAAAATTAGTATGAAATGCATAAGTAAGCAGCAAAAATGCCTAGTCTGAACTTAGCATATAAAAAACAGACATTACATTTAGTGCACTTGACCCTGATGTTTAAAAACATTAAGCATTTATTTACTCTTATTCAGAATTATTGCTTTTATCATATCAATGGTAATATAAGCAATGTCTAACAACCGAGCCATCTTAGCATACTCAGAAATACACTCTGACACTCGGACAGAGCATTGTATCAGGCAAAAATTCACCAAAAGGAAAGTGTTATCCTAGGTTTCCTGCAAGGCTATCTTTTTTTAATAGTTTCCAAGAGGTATACTGCTCAAATCTCAGAGGATTGAAAAAAATCCACAATTGTGCTTTTATGAAGGAAATCTTCGCAAAATGATAAGAACTCTAAAAGATTTTCACTGTCTGCCAGTCAACAAGAAGATATGATCAGCAAATAAAGAATCCTCATAGCACTCAGCTTTGAGAGCTTTTATGGCCATGACACTTGAACCTTAAAAGAAACTGATTTCTCTATTGATAGAGTTGTGTATAAAAGCACTGTGTATTGGAGATATCCAAAGCCTTTCAAAATCTTACATTTTGGATATATTATTCATGGAGGTATAAATTACGTGTTATAATTCATATTCTTCTGTAACATAGTTTTGATTATAATGCAAAGCTGGGTAAAAAATCATAACAAACTTACTGTCATATCTGATGTTGATCCAATACTGGCAGTAAAAAGAAGCTTTGAAGTTTCTAAACTTCAGTTGTCCGTTTTCATTTATCTACCCATATCTGATATAGGGATAACAGGATACAAAGGTTTTTCTGATAAAGCAAAAACTGTCCAACACCTGGTAAAATCTTTACTTATACTCTACATAAATAATAAAATAGCTACAGATAGAACCTTTCTTATACAATACCTCCTGCAAACTCTCCCAACAGATTTCAATCATATCAAGCCAGTCAGATGAAAGGAGATTTTACAGAGACTTCATCAACGGGAGCAGCAAGGATCCTGAAGATGCCAAGTGTTAGGGATTATCAATAAACCATAGCCAGCTACATCTAATATTAAGAAAAACTAAAATAAAATTGCCAGTGCTGCCAATTGAGGCTATGTGCACAAGTTGCGGATTCGTGTGCGGATTTTTCCACACCGTTTTTGCTAAATCCGCAGGTAAAACACACTGCAGAATACCTGCGGATTTACCACGGATTTCCTGCGGATTTTGTGCAAATTCCACCTGCAGTTTTACACCTGCGGATTCCTATTGAGCAGGTGTAAACCGCTGCGGAATCCACACAAAGAATTGACATGCTGCGGAACATACAAGGCAGCGTTTCCGTGCGGTATTTTCCGCAGCATGTGCACTGCAGATTTTGTTTTCCATACGCTTACATGGTACTGTACAATGCATGGAAAACTGCTGCGGATCCGCAGCGGCCAATCCGTTGCGAATTCGCGGCAAAATCCGCACACTCTTTTGCAAAAAGCCGCATATAATGAAGCACTAACTGCCAACGTGTTAATATACAGTTGTGGCCAAAAGTATTGACACCCCTGCAATTCTGTCAGATAATACTCAGTTTCTTCCTGAAAATGATTGTAATCACAAATTCTTTGGTATTATTATCTTCATTTAATTTGTCTTAAATGAAAAAGCACAAAAGAGAATGAAGCAAAAAGCAAAACATTGATCATTTCACACAAAACTCCAAAAATGGGCCAGACAAAAGTATTGGCACCCTCAGCCTAATACTTGGTTGCACAACCTTTAGCCAAAATAACTGCGACCAACCGCTTTTGGTAACCATCAATGAGATTCTTACAATGCTCTGCTGGAATTTCAGACCATTCGTTTTTGGCAAACTGCTCCAGGTTCCTGATATTTGAAGGGTGCTTTCTCCAAACTGCCACTTTTAGATCTCTCCACAGGTGTTCTATGGGATTCAGGTCTGGACTCATTGCTGGCCACCTTAGAAGTCTCCAGTGCTTTCTCTCAAACCATTTTCTAGTGCTTTTTAAAGTGTGTTTTGGGTCATTGTCCTGCTGGAAGACCCATGACCTCTGATGGAGACCTGTTGTGAATTCTGTGGCAGAGTTCACTCCTGTAGTCACAAGTGGTACTTCGGCTGATTCTCTCTGGGAGCTTCCGTTTGTGGAGGAAAGTGGTACTGCAGCTTCTGAGTTTCCTCCCTCAGGTGATCTGGTGAGGTCGTTAGCTGCTTCTCTACTTAACTCCACCTGATGCTTTGATCCATGCTTCCTGTCAATGTTCCAGTGTTGGACTTGTGTTTCTCTGGATCATTCCTGTGGCCTGCTGCTCTGCATAGCTAAGTGCTTCTTTGCTATTTGTTGCTATTTTTTCTGTCCAGCTTGTCTATTTGTTTTGGAAGCCCTGGGACGCAAAGGGTGTACCTCCGTGCCGTTAGTTCGGTACGGAGGGTCTTTTTGCCCCCTTTGCGTGGTTTTCTTTAGGGTTTTGTGTAGACCGCAAAGTTATCTTTCCTATCCTCGTTCTGTCTAGAATATCGGGCCTCACTTTGCTGAATCTATTTCATCCCTACGTTTGTCTTTTCATCTTACTCACAGTCATTATATGTGGGGGGCTGCCTTTTCCTTTGGGGTATTTCTCTGAGGCAAGGTAGGCTTATTTTTCTATCTTCAGGCTAGTTAGTTTCTCAGGCTGTGCCGAGTTGCATAGGGAGCGTTAGGCGCAATCCACAGCTGCCTCTAGTTGTGTTTGGAGAGGATCAGGAATTGCGGTCTACAGAGTTTCCACGTCTCAGAGCTCGTTCTATTATTTTGGGTTATTGTCAGATCACTGTATGTGCTCTGATCGCTATGTACATTGTGTTACTGAATTGCCTATCATAACAGTACAGGAAGCCAAAAGTACTAATGATTCTCAATAGAGGGAAAAAAGAAGTTCTGAGACCATTTTTTTTCCTTTGCACTGTGATTTGTCTTTTTTTTCCCCTAGACATTTGGGTGGTTCAGGACACAGGTGTTACAATGGACATTAAAGGTCTGTCTTCATGTGTAGATCAGCTCACGGCAAGAGTTCAAGATATTCAAAATTTTGTGGTTCAGAATTCTTTGTTAGAACCGAGAATTCCTATTCCAGATTTGTTTTTTGGAGATAGAACTAAATTTCTGAGTTTCAAGAATAATTGTAAACTGTTTCTGGCTTTGAAACCTCGCTCCTCTGGTGACCCAGCGCAACAGGTTAGGATCGTCATTTCTTTTTTGCGTGGCGACCCTCAGGACTGGGCATTTTCTCTTGCGTCAGGAGATCCTGCATTGAGTGATATCGATGCGTTTTTCCTGGCGCTTGGATTGCTGTACGATGAGCCTAATTCAGTAGATCAGGCAGAAAAAAATTTGCTGGCTCTTTGTCAGGCTCAGGATGAGATAGAGCTATATTGCCAGAAATTTAGAAAATGGTCCGTGCTCACTCAATGGAATGAATCTGCGCTTGCAGCCATTTTCAGAAAGGGTCTCTCTGAAGCCATTAAGGATGTCATGGTGGGATTTCCTATGCCCGCTGGTTTGAATGAGTCTATGTCTTTGGCCATTCAGATCGGTCGACGCTTGCGTGAGCGTAAATCTGTGTACCATTTGGTGGTATTACCTGAGATTAAACCTGAGCCTATGCAGTGCGATAGGACTATGACCAGAGTTGAACGGCAAGAACACAAACGTCTGAATGGGCTGTGTTTCTACTGTGGTGATTCCACTCATGCTATCTCTGATTGTCCTAAGCGCACTAAGCGGTTCGCTAGGTCTGCCGCCATTGGTACTGTACAGTAAAAATTTCTTCTGTTCGTTACCTTGATATGCTCCTTGTCGTCGTTTTCTGTCATGGCGTTTGTGGATTCAGGCGCTGCCCTGAATTTGATGGACTTGGATTATGCTAAACGTTGTGGGTTTTTATTGGAGCCCTTGCAGTGTCCTATTCCATTGAGAGGAATTGATGCTACACCTTTGGCCAAGAATAAGCCTCAATACTGGACCCAGCTGACCATGTGCATGGCTCCTGCACATCAGGAGGTTATTAGCTTTCTGGTGTTGCATAATCTGCATGATGTGGTCGTGTTGGGGTTGCCATGGCTACAAGCCCATAATCCAGTATTGGATTGGAATTCCATGTTGGTGTCCAGCTGGGGTTGTCAGGGGGTACATGGTGATGTTCCATTTCTGTCAATTTCGTCATCCACCCCTTCTGAGGTTCCAGAGTTCTTGTCTGATTACCGGGATGTATTTGATGAGCCCAAGTCCGATGCCCTGCCTCCGCATAGGGATTGTGATTGTGCTATCAATTTGATTCCTGGTAGTAAATTCCCAAAAGGTCGACTGTTTAATTTATCCGTGCCTGAGCACACCACTATGCGCAGTTATGTGAAGGAATCCCTGGAGAAGGGGCATATTCGCCCATCATCGTCACCATTAGGAGCAGGGTTCTTTTTTGTAGCCAAGAAGGATGGTTCGCTGAGACCTTGTATAGATTACCGCCTTCTTAATAAGATCACTGTTAAATTTCAGTACCCCTTGCCATTGTTATCTGATTTGTTTGCTCGGATTAAGAGGGCTAGTTGGTTCACTAAGATAGATCTTCGTGGTGCGTATAATCTGGTGAGAATCAGGCAAGGCGATGAATGGAAAACTGCATTTAATACGCCCGAGGGTCATTTTGAGTATCTAGTGATGCCGTTCGGACTTGCCAATGCTCCATCAGTGTTTCAATCCTTTATGCATGACATCTTCCGTGAGTACCTGGATAAATTCCTGATTGTGTACTTGGATGACATTTTGATCTTCTTGGATGATTGGGAGTCTCATGTGAAGCAGGTCAGAATGGTTTTTCAGGTCCTGCGTGCTAATTCTTTGTTTGTGAAGGGATCAAAGTGTCTCTTTGGTGTGCAGAAGGTTTCATTTTTGGGGTTCATCTTTTCCCCTTCTACTATCGAGATGGATCCGGTTAAGGTCCAAGCCATCCATGATTGGACTCAGCCGACATCTCTGAAAAGTCTGCAAAAGTTCCTGGGCTTTGCTAATTTTTATCGTCGCTTCATCTGCAATTTTTCTAGTGTTGCCAAACCATTGACCAATTTGACCAAGAAGGGTGCTGATTTGGTCAATTGGTCTTCTGCTGCTGTGGAAGCTTTTCAAGAGTTGAAGCGTCGTTTTTCTTCTGCCCCTGTGTTGTGTCAACCAGATGTTTCTCTTCCGTTCCAGGTCGAGGTTGATGCTTCTGAGATTGGAGCAGGGGCTGTTTTGTCACAGAGAGGTTCTGGTTGCTCAGTGATGAAACCATGCGCTTTCTTTTCCAGGAAGTTTTCGCCTGCTGAGCGAAATTATGATGTGGGCAACCGAGAGTTGCTGGCCATGAAGTGGGCATTCAAGGAGTGGCGTCATTGGCTTGAAGGAGCTAAGCATCGCGTGGTGGTATTGACTGATCATAAGAACTTGACTTATCTCGAGTCTGCCAAGCGCTTGAATCCTAGACAAGCTCGTTGGTCGTTGTTTTTTGCCCGTTTTGACTTTGTGATTTCGTACCTTCCGGGCTCTAAAAATGTGAAGGCGGAAGCTCTGTCTAGGAGTTTTGTGCCCGACTCTCCGGGTTTATCTGAGCCGGCGGGTATCCTCAAGGAAGGAGTAATTGTGTCTGCCATCTCCCCTGATTTGCGGCGGGTGCTGCACAAATTTCAGGCTAATAAACCTGATCGTTGCCAAGCGGAGAAACTGTTTGTCCCTGATAGGTGGACGAATAGAGTTATCTCTGAACTTCATTGTTCGGTGTTGGCTGGTCATCCTGGAATCTTTGGTACCAGAGAGTTAGTGGCTAGATCCTTTTGGTGGCCCTCTCTGTCGCGGGATGTGCGTACTTTTGTGCAGTCCTGTGGGATTTGTGCTCGGGCTAAGCCCTGCTGTTCTCGTGCCAGTGGGTTGCTTTTGCCCTTGCCGGTCCCGAAGAGGCCTTGGACACATATCTCTATGGATTTTATTTCTGACCTTCCCGTTTCTCAAAAGATGTCAGTCATTTGGGTGGTCTGTGATCGCTTTTCTAAGATGGTCCATCTGGTACCCTTGTCTAAATTGCATTCCTCCTCTGATTTGGTGCCTTTGTTCTTCCAGCATGTGGTTCGTTTGCATGGCATTCCAGAGAATATTGTTTCTGACAGAGGTTCCCAGTTTGTTTCGAGGTTTTGGCGAGCCTTTTGTGGTAGGATGGGCATTGACTTGTCTTTTTTCTCGGCTTTCCATCCTCAGACTAATGGCCAGACCGAACGAACCAATCAGACCTTGGAAACATATCTGAGATGCTTTGTTTCTGCTGATCAGGATGACTGGGCGTCCTTTTTGCCTTTGGCTGAGTTCGCCCTTAATAATCGGGCCAGCTCGGCTACCTTGGTTTCGCCGTTTTTCTGCAATTCTGGGTTCCATCCTCGTTTCTCTTCAGGACAGGTTGAGTCTTCGGACTGTCCTGGTGTGGATACTGTGGTGGACAGGTTGCAGCAGATTTGGACTCAGGTAGTGGACAATTTGACCTTGTCCCAGGAGAAGGCTCAACTTTTCGCTAATCGCAGACACCGTGTGGGTCCCCGACTTCGTGTTGGGGATCTGGTTTGGTTATCTTCTCGTCATATTCCTATGAAGGTTTCCTCTCCTAAGTTTAAACCTCGTTTTATTGGTCCATATAGGATTTCTGAGGTTCTTAATCCTGTGTCTTTTCGTCTGACCCTTCCAGATTCTTTTTCCATACATAACGTATTCCATAGGTCATTGTTGCGGAGATACGTGGCACCTATGGTCCCATCTGTTGAGCCTCCTGCCCCGGTTTTGGTGGAGGGGGAATTGGAGTATATTGTGGAGAAGATTTTGGATTCTCGTGTTTCAAGACGGAAACTCCAGTATCTGTTTAAATGGAAGGGTTATGCTCAGGAAGATAATTCCTGGGTTTTTGCCTCTGATGTCCATGCTCCCGATCTTGTTCGTGCCTTTCATGTGGCTCATCCTGGTCGGCCTGGGGGCTCTGGTGAGGGTTCGGTGACCCCTCCTCAAGGGGGGGGTACTGTTGTGAATTCTGTGGCAGAGTTCACTCCTGTGGTCACAAGTGGTACTTCGGCTGATTCTCTCTGGGAGCTTCCGTTTGTGGAGGAAAGTGGTACTGCAGCTTCTGAGTTTCCTCCCTCAGGTGATCTGGTGAGGTCGTTAGCTGCTTCTCTACTTAACTCCACCTGATGCTTTGATCCATGCTTCCTGTCAATGTTCCAGTGTTGGACTTGTGTTTCTCTGGATCATTCCTGTGGCCTGCTGCTCTGCATAGCTAAGTGCTTCTTTGCTATTTGTTGCTATTTTTTCTGTCCAGCTTGTCTATTTGTTTTGCTGGAAGCTCTGGGACGCAAAGGGTGTACCTACGTGCCGTTAGTTCGGTACGGAGGGTCTTTTTGCCCCCTTTGCGTGGTTTTCTTTAGGGTTTTGTGTAGACCGCAAAGTTATCTTTCCTATCCTCGTTCTGTCTAGAATATCGGGCCTCACTTTGCTGAATCTATTTCATCCCTACGTTTGTCTTTTCATCTTACTCACAGTCATTATATGTGGGGGGCTGCCTTTTCCTTTGGGGTATTTCTCTGAGGCAAGGTAGGCTTATTTTTCTATCTTCAGGCTAGTTAGTTTCTCAGGCTGTGCCGAGTTGCATAGGGAGCGTTAGGTGCAATCCACAGCTGCCTCTAGTTGTGTTTGGAGAGGATCAGGAATTGCGGTCTACAGAGTTTCCACGTCTCAGAGCTCGTTCTATTATTTTGGGTTATTGTCAGATCACTGTATGTGCTCTGATCGCTATGTACATTGTGTTACTGAATTGCCTATCATAACAGAGACCTAGCTTTCTCACACTGGGCCCTACATTATGCTGCAAAATTTGTTGGTAGTCTTCAGACTTCATAATGCCATGCACACGGTCAAACAGTCCAGTGCCAGAAGTAGCAAAGCAACCCCAAAATATCAGGGAACCTCCGCCATGTTTGACTGTAGGGACTGTGTTCTTTTCTTTGAATGCCTCTTTTTTTTGTCCTGTAAACTCTATGTTGATGCCTTTGCCCAAAAAGCTCTACTTTTGTCTCATCTGACCAGAGAACATTCTTCCAAAACGTTTTAGGCTTTTTCAGGTAAGTTTTGGCAAACTCCAGCCTGGCTTTTTTTTGTCTCAGGGTACGAAGTGGGGTCTTCCTGGGTCTCCTACCATACAGTCCCTTTTCATTCAGATGCCGACGGATAGTACGGGTTGACACTGCTGTACCCTCGGACTGCAGGGCAGCTTGAACTTGTTTGGATGTTAGTCGAGGTTCTTTATCCAACATCCGCACAATCTTGCGTTGAAATCTCTTGTCAATTTTTCTTTTCCGTCCACATCTAGGGAGGTTAGCCACAGTACCATGGGCTTTAAACTTGATGACACTGCACACGGTAGACACAGGAACATTCAGGTCTTTGGAGATGGGCTTGTAGCCATGAGATTGTTCATGCTTCCTCACAATTTGGTTTCTCAAGTCCTCAGACAGTTCTTTGGTCTTCTTTCTTTTCTCCATGCTCAATGTGGTACACACAAGGACACAGGACAGAGGTTGAGTTAACTTTAATCCATGTCAACTGGCTGCAAGTGTGATTTAGTTATTGCCAACACCTGTTAGGTGCCACAGGTAAGTTACAGGTGCTGTTAATTACACAAATTAGAGAAGCATCACATGATTTTTCGAACAGTGCCAATACTTTTGTCCACCCCCTTTTTATGTTTGGTGTGGAATTATATCCAATTTGGCTTTAGGGCAATTCTTTTTGTGTTTTTTCATTTAGGACAAATTAAATGAAGATAATAATAACAAAGAATTTGCGTTTGCAATCATTTTCAGGAAGAAAATGAGTATTATCTGACAGAATTGCAGGGGTGTCAATACTTTTGGCCACAACTGTAAATAGTGATCCATAAAACAATCAATATGTGCTAATATGACGAGGTATATGAGTATTGCAACCAGACCATTGTGTGTCATCCAAAAGATTCATTAAGATCTGTGCAGATCTTCTGTGCAGAAGGACGTCCTACAGTCCTATGTCAATGAGTGTCCAGCACTCTCCTTGGCAGCGGCAAGGGTGGCCCAATGCTGCGAGGAGTGGATGTCCCGACAGTGGGTTTCAATGATTAGCCGAGATCTGAATCAGTGCATGTGCTGCCTCCAACGATCATTTTCCTGAAGCTTACCACCGAGAGATCAATAGACTCCACTGCCTTGCACCTGCTTACATTTCTTTGAAGCACATCACTGGGACACCCCTCCCCTCCCAGCTCAGGGCCCGCAGCATCACCCCACTTCTGCCACAGTGACCCTGCCTCCTGTGACCTCTCTCTGCTTTCTGATTATAAGACACCCCCATTTTCCTCCCAAATTTGGGGTAAAAAACTGCGTATTATAGTCCTGAATATGTGGTAATTATTGACAAGGATACAATATATCAAACATTTCTAAAAGCACTGACAATAAATCTATTATTCTTTAATCCCTTCGTGACCTTTGGTTTTTCCATTTGAGTTTCCATTTTTTGCTCCCCTTCCCAGAGCCATTACTTTTTTATTTTTCTGTCAATATGGTCATCTGAGGGCTTGTTTTTTGCAGGACAAGTTGAACTTTTGAACGACTACATTGATTTTGTCATATCGTGTACTGGAAAATGGGAAAAAAATTCAAAAAAAGTTCTATTTCACAATTGTTTTTTATTTTGCTTTTTTTTTACCATGTTCAATAAGTGCTAAATCTGACCTGCCATTATGAATCTCTGGGTCATTTTGAGTTCATGCATACCAAATATGTCCATGTTTTTTTTCATCTAAGTGGAGAAAAAAAATCCTAAGTTTCTATTAAAAAAAAAGTGTCTCCGAAATGTCTCAATTTTTTATGCTCTGGGGCTCGGTGAGGGCTGACATTTTTATTCATACCATTTTGGTGTAGATACGATCTTTCGATCACCTATTATTGCACTTTAATGCAATGTTGTGGAAACCAAAAGAATGTAATTCTGGTGTTTTGATTCTTTTTCTTGTTACACCATTTATTGATTGGATTAATTATTTTTATATATTGATAGACTGGGCGTTTCTGAACGCAATGATGCCAAATATGTGGCGCCAATGGGGTGTGATTAGGAACATTTATATAATTTTTTTTAAAAACATTTTTTACTTGTTTCAACAGTCTCCATGGGAGACTATAAGCTGCAATCATCCGATCACTTGTGTTACACAGAGGAGGGCTTCAACCTTGTTCTATGTAGCTATAATGATCACTTATTATGAGCGCTGACCTCTCGGTGGTGCTCATAGATATCCGCCAATGACAACCACAGGGGTCCCCTGCAGTCCCCCCTGGTTTTCGTGCCAACCTATCAGCAATCCACGGTCATGTGACATGGGCGCCGAGGAGTGGGATTTGTGACACAGTGCATTGTGTTACTCTTCAGAGACACCTGCACAACCTTCATGGAAGAGTCATCAGAAGAAAACCTCTACTGCATCCTCACCATAAGGAC
The DNA here is from genome assembly GCF_032444005.1 of Ranitomeya imitator. NCBI lineage: Eukaryota > Metazoa > Chordata > Amphibia > Anura > Dendrobatidae > Ranitomeya > Ranitomeya imitator. The sequence continues at coordinate 509,207,701 of NC_091282.1, read as the reverse complement.
AGAGTCACACTAAACGTATGAAAAATCAGTCCAAGTCTCCCTGCCAAGAGTTGCAGGAGTGTAATGCGAGTGTCATATGAGTACAATCTGATTTTTTTACACCTACCATCCGATTTACATTCAAATGCAGTGCGATTGCTATCCGTTTGCAATGCAATTTTAACATGAGCTTTTAAATAGAGCAATTCCCTATGCCATTTACACATTGTTTTCAAAGAAAATATTTGTCAAAACACACACACACACGTATAATATCTAGATAGAATAAAAGCCGTCAATTCATGTTCCGCGTATAGTAAAATCACAGAGTGACAGGTTGGAATAGAATAGATTTATACATCTAGAATATATATATATATATTTATATAAAGAGATGTCAGTGACACACACATACTGTATATACATGGTTACACACATTATATATTACATAGATAGATGAATAGCCATCAGTTCAGCAGCCGTGTAGAGTAATATCACAGCAGGAGCCGACAGGAGAGAATAGATGGATTGCATACAGTAAATACAAATAGAATAAGTAGATATACAGATGTCTGTGACATAAGTGTAAGCAGGTTGCGGGGTGCAGTGACAGACAGGCAGAGCAAGGTTTAACAAGATGTAACAATTTAATAAAGCAAGGTATTCACTCCTTGCAGGGAGGTTAATGGTTAAAGGAGGGATAAGAGGGTAGCAACTGTAAAACAATAGCAGTCAAACTAAAGAACTTATTGTGTCCTGTATGGTCCTCTGCAGCAGATGATCCTGCAGGGGGGTTGTAGAATCGGCAGTGGCTGGGCAATGTCCTCAGATGGGGTCCTTTAACCCCTTCCCGACCCATGACGCCACGTAGGCGTCATGAAAGTCGGTGCCATTCCGACCCATGACGCCTATGCGGCGTCATGGAAAGATCGCGTCCCTGCAGATCGGGTGAAAGGGTTAACTCCCATTTCACCCGATCTGCAGGGACAGGGGGAGTGGTAGTTTAGCCCAGGGGGGGTGGCTTCACCCCCTCGTGGCTACGATCGCTCTGATTGGCTGTTGAAAGTGAAACTGCCAATCAGAGCGATTTGTAATATTTCACCCATTATAACGGGTGAAATATTACAATCCAGCCATGGCCGATGCTGAAATAACATCGGCCATGGCTGGAAATACTAGTGTGCCCCCACCCCACCCCTCCGATCGCCCCCCCACCCCCCCGATCTGGCCGGTACACTGCTCCGGCTCCCCTCCATCCAGTGCTCCGCTCCCCCCCGTGCTCGTGTCCGCTCCCCCCGTGCTCCAATCACCCCCCCGTGCTCCAATCACCCCCCCTGCACTCCGATCCACCCCCCCCCGTGCTCCGTTCCACCCCCCCGTGCTCCATTCCAGCCCCCCCGTGCTCCGTTCCACGCCCCCCGCGCTCCGTTCCACCCCTCCCGCGCTCCGATTCCCCCCCCCCGTGCTCCGATCCCCCCCCCGTGCTCCGATCCCCCCCCCGTGGTCCCCCCCCACCCTATCATACTTACCGATCCAGCCGTGGTCCCGTCCGTCTTCTCCCGGGCGCCGCCATCTTCCAAAATGGCGGGCGCATGTGCAGTGCGCCCGCCGAATCTGCCGGCCGGCAGATTCGTTCCAAAGTGCATTTTGATCACTGAGATATAATCTATCTCAGTGATCAAAATAAAAAAAATAATAAATGACCCCCCCCCTTTGTCACCCCCATAGGTAGGGACAATAAAAAAATAAAGAAATTTTTTTTTTCCACTAATGTTAGAATAGGGTTAGGGTTAGGGGTAGGGTTAGGGGTAGGGTTAGGGGTAGGGTTAGGGTTAGGGCTAGGGTTAGGGCTAGGGTTAGGGGTAGGGTTAGGGGTAGGGTTAGGGTTAGGGTTAGGGCTAGGGTTAGGGGTAGGGTTAGGGGTAGGGTTAGGGGTAGGGTTAGGAATGTGCACACGTATTCTGGTCCTCTGCGGATTTTTCCGCTGCGGATTTGATAAATCCGCAGTGCTAAACCGCTGCGGATTTATGGCGGATTTACCGCGTTTTTTTCTGCGCATTTCACTGCGGTTTTACAATTGCGATTTTCTATTGGAGCAGTTGTAAAACCGCTGCGGAATCCGCACAAAGAAGTGACATGCTGCGGAATGTAAACCGCTGCGTTTCCGTGCAGTTTTTCCGCAGCATGTGTACAGCGATTTTTGTTTCCCATAGGTTTACATTGAACTGTACACTCATGGGAAACTGCTGCGGATCCGCAGCGTGTGCACATACCTTTAGAATTAGGCTATGTGCACACGGTGCGGATTTGGCTGCGGATCCGCAGCAGTGTTCCATCAGGTTTACAGTACCATGTAAACATATGGAAAACCAAATCCGCTGTGCCCATGGTGCGGAAAATACCGCGCGGGAACGCTGCGTTGTATTTTCCGCAGCATGTCAATTCTTTGTGCGGATTCCGCAGCGTTTTACACCTGTTCCTCAATAGGAATCCGCAGGTGAAATCCGCACAAAAAACACTGGAAATCCGCGGAAAATCCGCAGGTAAAACACAGTGCCTTTTACCCGCCGATTTTTCAAAAATGGTGCGGAAATATCTCACACGAATCCGCAACGTGGGCACATAGCCTTAGGGTTAGGGTTGGAATTAGGGTTGTGGTTAGGGTTAGGGGTGTGTTGGGGTTAGTGTTGTGGTTAGGGGTGTGTTGGGGTTAGGGTTGTGATTAGGATTATGGCTACAGTTGGGATTAGGGTTAGGGGTGTGTTGGGGTTAGTGTTGTGATTAGGGTTATGGCTACAGTTGGGATTAGGGTTAGGGGTGTGTTGGGGTTAGTGTTGGAGTTAGAATTGAGGGGTTACCACTGTTTAGGCACATCAGGGGTCTCCAAACGCAACATGGCGCCACCATTGATTCCAGCCAATCTCGTATTCAAAAAGTCAAATGGTGCTCCCTCACTTCCGAGCCCTGACGTGTGCCCAAACAGTGGTTTACCCCCACATATGGGGTACCAGCATACTCAGGACAAACTGCGCAACAATTACTGGGGTCCAATTTCTCCTGTTACCCTTGTGAATCTAAAAAAATGCTTGCTAAAACATAATTTTTGAGGAAAGAAAAATGATTTTTTATTTTCACGGCTCTGCGTTGTAAACGTCTGTGAAGCACTTGGGGGTTCAAAGTGCTCACCACATATCTAGATAAGTTCCTTGGGGGGTCTAGTTTCTAAAATGGGGTCACTTGTGGGGGGTCTCTACTGTTTAGGCACACCAGGGGCTCTGCAAACGCAACGTGACACCCGCAGACCATTCCATCAAAGTCTGCATTTCAAAAGTCACTACTTCCCTTCTGAGCCCCGACGTGTGCCCAAACAGTGGTTTACCCCCACATATGGGGTATCAGCGTACTCAGGAGAAACTGGACAACAACTTTTGGGGTCCAATTTCTCCTGTAACCCTTGGGAAAATAAAAAATTCTGGGCTAAATAATTATTTTTGAGGAAAGAAAACGTATTTATTATTTTCACGGCTCTGCATTATAAACTTCTATGAAGCACTTGGGGGTTCAAAGTGCTCACCACACATCTAGATAAGTTCCTTTCAGGGTCTAGTTTCCAAAATGGGGTCACTTGTGGGGGGTTTCTACTGTTTAGGCACATCAGGGGCTCTGCAAACGCAACGTGACGCCCGCAGAGCATTCCATCAAAGTCTGCATTTCAAAACGTCACTACTTCAATTCCAAGCCCCGGCATGTGCCCAAACAGTAGTTTACCCCCACATATGGGGTATCACCGTACTCAGGAGAAACTGGACAACAACTTTTGGGGTCAAATTTCTCCTGTTACCCTTGGGAAAATTAAAAAATTCTGGGCTAAATAATTATTTTTGAGGAAAGAAAACGTATTTATTATTTTCACGGCTCTGCATTATAAACTTCTATGAAGCACTTGGGGGTTCAAAGTGCTCACCACACATCTAGATAAGTTCCTTTGGGGGTCTAGTTTCCAAAATGGGGTCACTTGTGGGGGGTTTCTACTGTTAAGCCACATCAGGGGCTCTGCAAACGCAACGTGACGCCCACAGAGCATTCCATCAAAGTCTGCATTTCAAAACGTCACTACTTCACTTCCGAGCCCCGGCATGTGCCCAAACAGTGATTTACCCCCACATATGGGGTATCAGCGTACTCAGGAGAAACTGGACAACAACTTTTGGGGTCAAATTTCTCCTGTTACCCTTGGGAAAATAAAAAATTGCAGGCTAAAAGATCATTTTTGAGAAAATAATTTTTTTTTTTATTTTCATGGCTCTGCGTTATAAACTTCTGTGAAGCACTTGGGGGTTCAAAGTCCTCACCACACATCTAGATTAGTTCCTTTGGGGGTCTAGTTTCCAAAATGGTGTCATTTCTGGGGGATCTCCAATGTTTAAGCACACAGGGGCTCTCCAAACGTGACATGGTGTCCGCTAATGATTGGAGCTAATTTTCCATTTAAAAAGCCAAATGGCGTGCCATCCCTTCCGAGCCCTGCCGTGCGCCCAAACAGTGGTTTACCCCCACATATGGGGTATCAGCGTACTCAGGACAAACTGGACAACAATATTTGGGGTCCAATTTCTCCCATTATCCTTGGCAAAATAGGAAATTCCAGGCTAAAAAATCATTTTTGAGGAAAGAAAAATTATTTTTTATTTTCATGGCTCTGCGTTATAAACTTCTGTGAAGCACCTGGGGGTTTAAAGTGCTCAATATGCATCTAGATAAGTTCCTTGGGGGGTCTAGTTTCCAAAATGGGGTCACTTGTGGGGGAGCTCCAATGTTTAGGCACACAGGGGGCTCTCCAAACGCGACATGGTGTCCGCTAACAATTGGAGCTAATTTTCCATTCAAAAAGTCAAATGGCGCGCCTTCCCTTCCGAGCCCTGCCGTGTGCCCAAACAGTGGTTTACCCCCACATATGAGGTATCGGCGTACTCGGGAGAAATTGCCCAACAAATTTTATGATCCATTTTATCCTACTGCCCATGTGAAAATGAAAAAATTGAGGCGAAAATAATTTTTTTGTGAAAAAAAAGTACTTTTTCATTTTTACAGATCAATTTGTGAAGCACCTGAGGGTTTAAAGTGCTCACTAGGCATCTAAATAAGTTCCTTGGGGGGTCTAGTTTCCAAAATGGGGTCACTTGTGGGGGAGCGCCAATGTTTAGGCACACAGGAGCTATCCAAACGCGACATGGTGTCCGCTAACGATGGAAATAATTTTTCATTCAAAAAGTCAAATGGCGCTCCTTCCCTTCCGAGCCTTACCATGTGCCCAAACAGTGGTTTACCCCCACATGTGAGGTATTGGTGTACTCAGGAGAAATTGCCCAACACATTTTAGGATCCATTTTATCCTGTTGCCCATGTGAAAATGAAAAAATTGAGGCTAAAAGAATTTTTTTGTGAAAAAAAAGTACTTTTTCATTTTTACGGATCAATTTGTGAAGCACCTGGGGGTTCAAAGTGCTCACTATGCATCTAGATAAGTTCCTTGGGGCGTCTAGTTTCCAAAATGGGGTCATTTGTGGGGGAGCTCCAATTTTTAGGCACACGGGGGCTCTCCAAACGTGACATGGTGTCCGCTAAAGAGTGGAGCCAATTTTTGATTCAAAAAGTCAAATGGCGCTCCTTCCCTTCCAAGCCCTGCCGTGCGCCCAAACAGTGGTTTACCCCCACATATGAGGTATCAGCGTACTCAGGACAAATTGGACAACAACTTTCGTGGTTCAGTTTCTCCTTTTACCATTGGGAAAATAAAAAAATTGTTGCTAAAAGATAATTTTTGTGACTAAAAAGTTAAATGTTCATTTTTTCCTTCCATGTTGCTTCTGCTGCTGTGAAGCACCTGAAGGGTTAATAAACTTCTTGAATGTGGTTTTGAGTACCTTGAGGGGTGCAGTTTTTAGAATGGTGTCACTTTTGGGTATTTTCAGCCATATAGACCCCTCAAACTGACTTCAAATGTGAGGTGGTCCCTAAAAAAAATGGTTTTGTAAATTTCGTTGTAAAAATGACAAATCGCTGGTCAAATTTTAACCCTTATAACTTCCTAACAAAAAAAAATTTTGTTTCCAAAATTGTGCTGATGTAAAGTAAACATGTGGGAAATGTTATTTATTAACTATTTTGTGTCACATATCTCTCTGGTTTAACAGAATAAAAATTCAAAATGTGAAAATTGCGAAATTTTCAAAATTTTCGCCAAATTTCCGTGTTTATCACAAATAAATGCAGAATTTATTGACCTAAATTTACCACTAACATGAAGCCCAATATGTCACGAAAAAACAATCTCAGAACCGCTAGGATCCGTTGAAGCGTTCCTGAGTTATTACCTCATAAAGGGACACTGGTCAGAATTGCAAAAAACGGCAAGGTCTTTAAGGTCAAAATAGGCTGGGTCTTGAAGGGGTTAAGCTATGGTCCATCTTCTGGTGGCAGCGGTCGGTCTCCGGTACCTTCTGCTGAGCCTCTAGTCCATAAGCACGTGTGGCCCAAACAAACAGGGCTGCTGCACTCTCAGAGTCAAACGTAAATAGGAGGGAAGCAAGTGGCAGGTTAGGCTGCAAAAGTCTGTCCATTACTCAGCCTTCCCTCTTCTGCACATACCCGGTACTCACAGCCATTGAGCGTACGGCACTTCTGTCTCTAGCAGCTACTGAGCACACGGCATTTCTCTCTGCAGCGGTACCATTGGAGGCGGCGGGGACCAAACAATGCAGCCCATCATGGCGCCGATGCTCAGAGGATGGAGCACGCTGCTCACTCAGCTGCGCGCTGCTGCTGATTCGCGCCAAACTGCCTTAGGCTGTGCGCACTTTGCTTTTTAGGCTGCCCCTCCTACCGGTCATGAAGTCAGTCCGGCTCCTCATTCCTTCCCCTAGGCAACAAGGGAGGCAGCCTCAACAATCCGGACCCGGCTCGGTACAGGTACCCGCAACCCGGTCTTCCTCCTTATATGCACATTGTGTGTGCAGCTTTCTGTACATGTATTTAATTAATAAAAGATAATTTTTCTGAAAAAAATGGCGTGGGCTCCAATGTAATTTTCGTAACCAGGAGAGGAAATGCCTGCTGGGGGCCAATGTTTATAACCTGGGAAGAGGGTAATACCAATGGAGTCCCCAGGCTATTAACATCAGCTCACAACTGTATACTTAGACTTTACTTGCTATTAAAATGGGCACCTCCAAAAAAGGTGTAGGGTCCCCTATAATTAATAATCAGCAAAGGCTATGCAGACAGCTGTGGGCTAATATTTCACCTTTCTGCAGAGATGCTGCTGATCCATTTGTCCCATGACTGATCTATCTCTGCTACATCTAGATGGCAGGTTGCATGATATGACCATACAGCCTGTCAGTCAACAGAGATACTGAGCACTGTGTGTTCAGTGTCTTCCTATGAACTCCTATACCCTGTCTGAGGGCACCATGAGTGTGAGAAAGTTCTTATTGACACGTCCATTACTAACCTTGCGGCTTCATCTCACCTGACAATACAAAGGTGACATCAACCCCAACTATCACCCCACTTGCCACCGCTACAGGACAAGTGGGAAGAGCGAGGCTAAGTGAAGTGCCAGAATTGGCCCATCTTAGAGATGCGCCTTTTTTGGGGTGGCTGAGATCTGATGTTTTTTGCATAGGGGGCTGTATCCATGGCCCCTTCCTAGGCTATTAATATCAGCCCACAGCTGTCTGCATAGCCTTTTTTGGTATTTAATTATAGGGGAACCCTACATCATTTCTTTAGGGTCCCCCATTTTAATAGCCAGTAAAGTCTATAGGTATGTAGTTATGAGCTGCTATTAATAGCTTGGAAAGCTCCAAGGGTATTATCTCCTTCCCAGGCTATAAACATCAGCCCTCAGCAATCGGCTTTCTCTCTCTGCTGGTTCCGAAATTTACGTGGGAGCACACAACATTTTTTCTGAAAAATTATGTTTTAATAAAAACATGTACAGTAAGCTGCATGCACGGTACTAATTGTATATGTCACTGACATCTGTATATCTACCTATTCTATATGTATTTACTGTGTGTAATCCATCTCTTCCATCCTGTCAGCTCCTGCTTTGATTTTACACTGTGCAGCTGCTGAATTGCCAAGTTTTCTTCTACATATAGAAGGTATACCTATATATGTGTGTGTGTGTCACTGACATCTATACAGTATATCTACTTATTCTATTTTTATATCTATTCTGTCTATTCTATTCTAACCTGTCACTCTGTGATTTTACTCTACGAGGCACATGAATTGCCTTTTCAAAGGACACCAGTGCATAAAAAATCGGACAGCACTCGCATGGGCCGAGTGTTGTCGATTTTTTTTCTCTCGCACCTATAGGCTTGCATAGGCGAGTCTCCATTGAGTCTCAGTGACAATCGCAGCATGCTGCGATTTTACACGCGTGTCGAATATGCCTGAGAAAATAAACGGTGATGTGAGGTGTCCAATAGATTAACACTGGGCTGAATGCTATGCAATGTTTTCTCACATGGCACTTGACCGTATTCTAAGGTAGTGTGAGTCCAGCGTAACATTCAGCATTAGAAGCAAAACGTGGAAAAACAGAAAAAACAGTACCAAACTGTAGTCTGCAGTCTGAATCAGTCCTTAACCCCTTTCTGACATATGACGTACTATCCCGTCGAGGTGGGGTGGGCCCTTATGACCACCGACGGGATAGTACGTCATACGCGATCGGCCGTGCTCACGGGGGGAGCGCAGCTGATCGCGGCCGGGTGTCAGCTGACTATGGCAGCTGACATCAGGCACTATGTGCCAGGAACGGTCACGGACCGCTCCCGACGCATTAACCCCCGGCACACCACGATCAAACATGATCGCAGTGTGACGGCGGTATAGGGAAGCATCGCGCAGGGAGGGGGCTCCCTGCGGGCTTCCCTGAGACGATCGGTACAAGGCGATGTGCTCACCTTGTACCGAGCGTCTCCTCCCTGCAGGCCCTGGATCCAAAATGGCCGCGGGGCTACATCTGGTCCTGCAGGGACTACTTCCGGGTCCAGAGCAGGCGCTGGTAACAAAGGAGCAGGGCACGCCAGATCGCTGATCTGACACAGTGCTCTGCAAAGTGTCAGATCAGCGATCTGTCACTATACAGTGATGTCCCTCCTGGGACAAAGTAAAAAAGTTTTTAAAAAAATGTTTAGATGTGTAAAAAAATATTTTTTTAAAAAAATTCCTGAATAAAGAAAAAAAAAATATTGTTCCCATAAATACATTTCTTCATCTAAATAAAAAAAACAATAAAAGTTCACATATTTAGTATCGCCGCGTCCGTAACGACCTGACCTATAAAACTGTCCTACTAGTTAACCCCTTCACTGAACACCGTAAAAAAAAAACGAAGCAAAAAACAACGCTTTATTATCATACTGCCAAACAAAAAGTGGAATAACTCACGATCAAAAAGACAGATATAAATAACCATGGTACCGCTGAAAATGTCATCTTGTCCCGCAAAAAACGAGCCGCCATACAGCATCATCAGCGAAAAAATAAAAAAGTTACAGTCCTCAGAATAAAGTGATGCAAAAATAATTATTTTTTCTATAAAATAGTTCTTATCGTGTAAAAAGCGCCAAAACATAAAAAAATTATGTAAATGAGGTATCACTGTAATCGTACTGACCCGAAGAATAAAATTGTTTTATCGATTTTACCAAACGCGGAACAGTATAAACGGCCCCCCAAAAAGAAATTCATGAATAACTGTTTTTGGTCATTCGGCCTCACAAAAATTTGAAAAAAAAAGCGATCAAAAAATGTCACGTGCCCGAAACTGTTACCAATAAAAACGTCAACTTGTCCCGCAAAAAACAAGACCTCACATGACTCTATGGACCAAAATATGGAAAAAGTATAGCTCTCCAAATGTGGTAACGCAAAAAATATTTTTTGCAATAAAAAGCGTCTTTAAGGCTGGTTTCATATTTGCGTTTTAATCTGCAGCGTTTTAAACGCATCCGCAAGTGGTGGAAAAAACGCATGTAAACGCGTACAAATGCAGCGTTTTTTAGAACAGTAGAGTGTACCTTTGGCATTCTGGTCGCTAAATGGCGCATTCTTGCATCAGCCAGAAATCTAAAAGTGGAAACAGTCGACGAGGTGGTCAAAGCCTGTGTGGTTCTCCACAATTACATAATTACTAAGGAGCGACCCAACATTGAACTGGATGAACCAGTTGCACACCCACTGCCTGATTTCCAGCATCACCCGCTGCGGTCAACTGCAGCCGTTGGTCACATGCGGGACCAATTTGCTGCCTTTTTTGATTCAGATATTGGCCGGGTGTCATGGCAGGACAATGTTGTGTAAATGTCCTGTTGTAACTATATCTGTACCAGTAATTTTCTACAATGATAATAATATTTCACATTAATAAACTTTAGTGTTGGTTGTGTTGACCATGTCTCCTACCTTTTTCCTCTCCAAACCAAGGTTGTCCTAAAACTGGCAGTATTTGATCTGTATTTAATATCATTTTTTGTAATCCAAAACCAGGAGTGGGTGATAAAGGCAGAGGTGCTAGTTATTATGTTAATATAATTTACCTCTAATTGTTCCACTCCTTTGTTTTAGTTTACAAATACTGATATAAAATATGGCAGCCATGTTGCTTTATTGGTAAGCTTGTTGACGTCATTGCGTCATGATTGTCTTCTCATGTATCTATTGGAGACAAAATGGAGAGACAATCACTGTCACGCTATCTATACTCATCAAATCAGAAATAATGAATTCATGATAAACATATACAGGCTCATGAATTCACTATTTCTGACACCTGGGCAGGTGAGCATAGATATGTAGCGTGTGACAACCATTGTCCCCTCAATTTGTGTGTAATCGATTATATATAAAGAAGAGAAAATGGTGGTTATACAAGGCAGTTATCTACTCAACAGGTCAGTTGTCATAACTAATGAGTTTTTGACACCTGACCTGTTCAGTAGAGGACTGCACTGTATTTCCACCATTTTCTCTTCATACTGCCTTACTAGGAATAGACAAAAAGAAATTATGGAGATACATGTTATATTTTTTGGCCCACCTCATATCTGTATACTAAAGACACACATGTAACTGCAGTCTTTTATTTTTAACTACTGGAGATATGATGTGGCCCAAAAAATAAGTGTGTGGCGACATTTCTTGGCGCACGGTGTTGTTGCCGGCGGCTCTAGACACAATAAACCAAACATAATTGTGGCAAATCAAACTTGTTTTATTTTGTTAACAAAGTCAAAAAATTATTTTTTACTGCGCCGGCTTGGGGTAGAGTGATGTAAACAGGGGGTGTGAAGAACTGAGGCCTGGCTAACCGTGGACGACGCTGAGGTGGCAGGAGAAGGGGCAATGAAACTAGAAGGGTCTGGAAGTTTGGGGATGGGGCTTGACACATGAGAGACTTGAGATGCACTGTAAGGGTGAGACAAAACTGACATTACAGACACATCAGTAGGTGAAGGGGGAGTAATACTAAGAGTTCTCTGGTTTTTTTTTTTTCTGTTTTTTTGGGGGGGTTTGCCTGGTTGGGAGATGTCTTGGTGGGCTCATATGCCGTGTCGTGGTGGCGGGTGACCTGTCAGGGTCCGGCTGCTCTGTCTCACAGTCCATAGCGCTTGTCGAGCGGATGGCCATGCCAGGGTCCTGCTGCGTCGTGGTAGGGGTGGTAGATAACGCCATGCCAGGGTCCTGCTGCGTCGTGGTGGTGGCGGTCCGGAAAACCATGCCAGGGTCCTGCATCGTGGTGGGGCGGTCCGGAAAGCCCTGCCAGGGTCCTGCTGCATCGTGATGGGGGCGGTATGGAAAGCCATGCCAGGGTCCTGCTGCATCGTGGTGGGGGCGGTCCGGAAAGCCCTGCCAGGGTCCTGCTGCATCGTGGTGGGGCCGGTCCGGAAAGCCATGCCAGGGTCCTGCTGCATCGTGGTGTCAGTGGAGGAGGTCCAAGCAGGAGCAGCAGTTGTCACGGTGGTAGCGGTGGGATGTCCAACTGCTCTCGTCATGGTGCTGGCGCTGTAGTGGAGTCCGCCTGTGGAAGGAATTGAGGTGGCCGTGCAGTGGTATGCAGCAGAGGTCGGCATTGAGGTTAATCGTGACAGTGACGGCACAGTTGGATATGCCACCACTGTCTGCTGGAAATACCGACTCTGCTGCATAGCCTGCACGTAAGCAGCATTGCAGGCCTGCATCACACTGAGCTGGAGATCAGGAGTAAGGTGTTCCCACATGCCCTGCTCAATTTGGTTAAAAAAATGATGAGCTGGCCTCTGGAGGTCGGCTTTCACTTGATCTAGGCTTTTGGTGACCTCCTGGATACGGGCATTCAAGAGGTTATGTGAAACATCCATTCTGTCACCTAAAGCCTTGATTGCTTCGTGTAAAACCGAGCTCAAGTGCAAAAACTCGGGCATGAGTGACCTGTCCGAAGCCCTCTACCGCTGCCGGGATCAGCCCCAAAAAAAGGGGGCAGTGGAAGAGGACAGTGAAAGGGGAGGACCTGATGGACCAGCTCCCTGGTCTCCAGTTAGTGTGGAAGGCCCACCTGCTGCTGTGCTGCTGGATGGCTGGGACGGGTCCGTGGCTGTCGGATGAAGGACCGCTCCAGAACCGAGCCGACAGTCGTGCTGTATGTGCTGTGAAAAAATGAAAAAGAAAATTAATACCAAAAATTAACCAGACGCAAAATCCTGTGGAATTTAAAAATACAGATTATTGCAATACAATACAACCTAAAGCTTGTGATAAATACTTACGTTCTCTGGGCAAGGACCGGACTTAAAAATGACAGAACGCGATGGTACTTGTACGTTCGGATCCTTGCTCCTAAACCACTGGCAGCTCGACTCTCTTGACGCAGGTCTTTGTTGAAGCGGTCCTTCATCGAACGCCAACGTGTTTTTACTTTGTCCACAGTTAAAAAAAAAACACATTATGGTCAGGAAATGGACTTTTTGCCATGCACAGACAACTGTGTGTGATGAGAGAAACTCAGGAGAGTTTCTTTCATCACACACAGTCGAGTGAGCACGGCCAAGGTCTCTGCTGCTTCACACTGCAGTGCAATACTTACCAAATGCACTACGGACCCGTGGCGGGACGTTGTCCCAGCCATCCCACATCGCTTGGGCCACCTCATTCCATAAACGCCGGAGCGTGGTGTTGATCGAATGCAGTGGATCCCGGCTGTCCCACAACGGGACTCGCTCCTGGATAAGGGTGATTAGGAGGTCATTGTCGATCAGGTCATCGTCCCGTTGTGAAACCTAAAAATTAAAGAAAGTCATTAAAGTTTGCTCAATTACATAAGGAAAAGAAAGAAAAAAGATGCTGTGAAATGGCATGAATAGGAAAGTCAACATACAAAAGGAATCCAGAAGAAAAAATTAAAGAAATACGAGTGGAAAGAAAGGAAGATTCAAGAATATTACACTGAGGACAGTCAGCCTTGTATACGTACCCGCTGCCGTCTTCCCGCCGGACCTTGACACCGCTGCTCCTGCCCGGTCTGTGCCTCAGTTGAAGTGCTCTAAAAAAAAGGAAAAATCAAATTGTCACATGTGTCGATGTGACAGTGAATACTTACCAAGCTGACGAGGCAAATACTCATCTCACTGACATGCTCCACTTCCGACTGACGTGGCTGATATTCCTCATCAGATGAAGACTCCAAAGAAGACATTCTGATGCATGTAGAAAGAAAGAAATGGAAGAAATTAGGACATGTAGAGCCAAAAAATAGAAAATAAAGGCATTGGCTAGGATATACTCACATTGATCAGGGTCTTGTCCTCCAAAATGCGGCCTGTCTGTGTCTTGTCTTCTTCAGAGTCTGCTGAGAAGTGTCCTGAAACTGTCCACACCCTCCATTTTATCACCTTGATGGTAGGGGGTGGCTTATCAATGTCTAGACATGGTTATCTCAATTGAAACGCATGCGTTCAAAAACGCAACCAAACACATGTGCGTAAAAACACATGCGTTTACATAGACAGCAATGTATTTTTTAGATGCAAACCAAACGCAAACGAACGCATGCATTTCCATGCGGCAAATAGACGCCTCTTACTACATGTTGCATTTCCACGGCTGGACGCAACCATCGAAAAGACGCATGCGTCGTCAAACGCGGCCAAACGCGTACAAAAAAAGCATGCATTTTTAGAGTTAAATATAGGAAAACATGACACATGCGTTTATATGCGGTACAAACGCAGCGTCACTAAACGCAAATGTGAAACCAGCCTTAGTGTGCGATGGCTGCCAATCATAAAAATCCGCTAGAAAACCCGCCATAAAAGTAAATCAAACCCCCCTTCATCACACCGTTAGTTAGGGAAACATAAAAAAAATCAAAAAAATGTATTTCCATTTTCCTATTAGGATTAGGGTTAGGGCTAGGGTTAGGGCTAGGGTTAGGGTTGGGGCTAGGTTTGGGCTTAGGGTTGGGGCTAGGGTTAGGGCTAGGGTTGGGGCTAGGGTTGGGGTTAAGGTTGGGGCTAGGGTTGGGGCTAGGGTTAAGGTTGGGGCTAAGGTTAGGGCTACAGTTAGGGTTGGGGCTAAAGTTAGAGTTAGGGCTGGGGCTAAAGTTAGGGTTGGGGCTAAAGTTAGGGTTAGGGTTGGGGCTAAAGTTAGGGTTAGGGTTGGGGCTAAAGTGTTGTGAATTCTGCTCTTGGGCTCCCTCCGATGGTTATGAGTGGTAGTGCTGCGGTAGTTGGATCGCAGCAATTATCAGGTGTATCTATTTTTTGCAATTTGGGCTGGGCTATATAGCCTTGCTTGATCCTTTAGTCTGTGCCAGTTGTCCATTGTTTTTGGAGGATTCACATCTCTTCTGGTCTCTCCTGTTTGCTGTGCTTTTCTTCAAAGATAAGTCCTGGCTTTGTTTTTGCTGTCCACCTGCTGTGGACCTTATAGTTCTGTGCATTTTCATGTTTTTGTCTTGTCCAGCTTAGTCTGTGAAGGATTTTTTGCAGCCTAGCTATTTCTCTGGAGATGCAGATATACCCTCCATGTCTTTAGTCAGATGTGGTGTTTTGTATTTTCTGTGGTGGATATTTTCTAGTGTTTTAATACTGACCGCATAATACTCTGTTCTATTCTTTCTTTTTAGCTAGTATGGCCACCTATGCTAAATCCTGATTTCATTTCTGCGTATGTTTTTTCCCTCTCCTCTCACAGTCAATATTTGTCGGGGGCTGTCTTTCCTTTGGGGATTTTCTCTGAGGCAAGATAGGTTTCCTGTTTCTGTCTTTAGGGGTAGTTAGATCTTAGGCTGTGTCGAGGGGTCTAGGAAGTGTTAGGTACCCCCCACGGCTACTTCTAGTTGCGCTGTTAAGTTCAGGGTTTGCGGTCAGTACAGGTTCCACCTTCTCCAGAGTAGGTCTCATGCTGCTCCAAGGCCACCAGATCATAACAGTACAACTGGCCAACAATGAGTTAATTGCATCTCAGAAGAAGGGAGGAAGGATTTTGAGCCATTTTTTTTCTTAGCCTGTTTGGTCTGTTCCTCCCTCTTAGTCTCTGGGTGGCTGCGGTACCTAGTAATAACATGAGTGTTCAGGAGTTAGGTTCTCTTGTGGATCAGCTTGCTGCTAGGGTACAGGGTATTTCAGATTATATTGTTCAGACTCCTGCCTTAGAACCTAGGATTCCCACTCCTGATTTATTCTTTGGTGACAGATCCAAATTTTTGAGTTTCAAAAATAACTGTAAACTGTTTTTTGCATTGAGACCCCGGTCTTCTGGTGATCCCATTTAGCAGGTTAAAATCATCATATCCCTGCTGCGTGGTGACCCACAGGATTGGGCATTTTCCCTGGAAACTGGCAATCCTGCTTTGCTTAATGTTGATTCTTTCTTTCAAGCATTGGGGTTATTGTATGATGAGCCTAATTCTGTGGATCAAGCTGAGAAAATCTTGCTGGACCTGTGTCAAGGTCAAGAAGCGGCAGAATCATATTGCCAGAAATTTTAGAAAATGGTCTGTACTGACTAAATGGAATGAGGATGCCTTGGCGGCAATTTTCAGAAAGGGTCTTTCTGAATCCGTTAAAGATGTTATGGTGGGGTTCCCCACGCCTGCTGGTCTAAGTGATTCTATGTCTCTGGCCATTCAGATTGATCGGCGCTTGCGCGAGCGCAGAGTTGTGCACACTGTGGCGTTGTCCTCTGAGCGGAGCCCTGAGCCTATGCAGTGTGATAGGATTTTGTCTAAAGCTGAACGTCAAAGATTCAGGCGTCAGAATAGGTTGTGTTTTTACTGCGGCGATTCTGCTCATATTATTTCTGATTGCCCTAAGCGTACAAAGAGAATCGCTAGTTCTGTTACCATCAGTACTGCACAACCTAAATTTCTGTTATCTGTGACCTTGATCTGCTCATTATCATCATTTTCTGTTATGGCATGTGTGGATTCAGGCGCCGCTCTGAACTTAATGGACTTAGAATTTGCCAGACGTTGTGGTTTCCCCTTGCAGCCTTTGCGGAACCCTATTCCTTTAAGGGGCATTGATGCTACACCGTTGGCTAAAAATAAACCTCAGTTTTGGACACAGCTGACCATGCGCATGGCGCCAGCCCATCAGGAAGATTGTCGTTTTCTGGTGTTGCATAATTTGCATGATGATATTGTGCTGGGTTTTCCATGGTTATAGCTACATAATCAGGTGTTAGATTGGAAATCTATGTCTGTGACTAGTTGGGGTTGTCAGGGGGTTCATGGTCACAGTCCTTTGATGTCAATTTCCTCTTCCCCCTCTTCTGAAATTCCTGAGTTTTTGTCAGATTTCCAGGATGTATTTGATGAACCCAAATCCAGTTCCCTTCCACCACATAGGGACTGTGATTGTGCTATTGACTTGATTCCAGGTTGTAAGTTCCCTAAGGGCCGACTTTTCAACCTGTCTGTGCCAGAACATGCCGCCATGCGGAGCTATAATAAGGAGTCTTTGGAGAAGGGGCATATTCGGCCATCTTCTTCACCATTGTGAGCAGGTTTTTTTTTTGTTGCCAAGAAGGATGGCTCCTTGACACCCTGTATTGATTATTGCCTCTTGAATAAGATCACGGTCAAATTTCAATACCCGTTGCCTTTGCTTACTGATTTGTTTGCTAGGATTAAGGGGGCTAGCTGGTTTACTAAGATTGACCTTCGAGGGGCATATAATCTTATTCGTATTAAGCAGGGTGACGAATGGAAAACTGCATTTAATACGCCGAAGGCCGTTTTGAATACCTTGTGATGCCATTCGGACTCTCTAATGCTCCATCTGTGTTCCAATCCTTCATGCATGATATCTTTCGGAGTTATCTTGATAAATTCATGGTTGTATATTTGGATGATATTTTGATTTTTTCCGATGATTGGGAGTCTCATGTGAAACAGGTCAGGATGGTATTTCAGATCCTCCGTAATAATGCTTTATTTGTGAAGGGGTCAAAGTGCCTCTTTGGAGTGCAGAAGGTTTCTTTTTTGGGCTTCATTTTTTCTCCCGCATCTATAGAAATGGATCTGGTTAAGGTTCAGGCCATTCATGATTGGATTCAGCCCACATCTGTGAAGAGCCTTCAGAAATTCTTGGGCTTTGCTAATTTTTATCGTTGTTTCATTGCCAACTTCTCCAGTGTGGTTAAACCTCTGACCGATTTGACGAGGAAAGGCGCTGATGTGACGAATTGGTCCTCTGTGGCTGTTTCTGCCTTTCAGGAGCTTAAACGCCGATTTACTTCTGCCCCTGTGTTGCGTCAGCCGGATGTTTCTCTTCCATTTCAGGTTGAGGTTGACGCGTCTGAGATTGGGGCAGGGGCCGTTTTGTCTCAGAGGAATTCTGATGGTTCCTTGATGAAACCGTGTGCCTTCTTTTCTCGGAAGTTTCGCCTGCGGAACGCAATTATGATGTCGGCAATCGGGAGTTGTTGGCTATGAAGTGGGCATTTGAGGAGTGGCGACATTGGCTTGAGGGGGCCAAGCACCGTATTGTGGTCCTGACCGATCATAAGAATCTGATTTACCTCGAGTATGCCAAATGGCTGAATCCTAGACAGGCTCGATGGTCCCTGTTTTTCTCCCGTTTTGATTTTGTGGTCTCGTACATTCCTGGTACTAAGAATGTTAAGGCGGATGCCCTCTCTATGAGTTTTTTTTCCTGATTCCCCTGGGGTTCTTGAGCCAGTCGGCATTCTGAAGGAAGGGGTGATTCTTTCTGCCATCTCCCCTGATTTACGACGGGTTCTTCAGGAGTTTCAGGCTGATAAACCTGACCGCTGTCCAGTGGGGAAACTGTTTGTTCCTGATAGATGGACTAGTGAAGTGATTTCTGAGGTTCATTGTTCTGTGTTGGCTGGCCATCCTGGGATTTTTGGTAACAGAGATTTGGTTGGTAGGTCCTTTTGGTGGCCTTCTTTGTCGCGGGATGTGCGTTCTTTTGTGCAGTCCTGTGGGATTTGTGCGCGGGCTAAGCCTTGCTGTTCCCGCGCTAGTGGGTTGCTTTTGCCTTTTCCGGTCCCTGAGAGACCTTGGACGCATATTTCTATGGATTTTATTTCAGATCTTCCGGTTTCCCAGAGGATGTAGGTTATCTGTGTGGTTTGTGACCGGTTTTCTAAGATGGTTCATTTGGGACCTTTGCCTAAATTGCCTTCCTCTTCTGATTTGGTTCCGTTGTTTTTTCAGCATGTGGTTCGTTTGCATGGTATTCCAGAGAATATTGTGTCCGATAGAGGTTCCCAGTTTATTTCTAGGTTTTGGCGGGCCTTTTGTGCCAAGCTGGGCATTGATTTGTCTTTTTCTTCCGCATTTCATCCTCAGACAAATGGCCAGACCGAGCGAACTAATCAGACTTTGGAAACTTATTTGAGATGCTTTGTGTCTGCTGATCAGGATGATTGGGTGGCTTTCTTGCCATTGGCCGAGTTTGCCCTTAATAATCGGGCTAGTTCTGCTACCTTGGTTTCGCCTTTTTTTTGTAATTTTGGTTTTCATCCTCGTTTTTCTTCAGGGCAGGTTGAGCCTTCTGATTGTCCTGGTGTGGATTCTGTGGTTGACAGGCTGCAGCAGATTTGGGCTCATGTGGTGGACAATTTGGTGTTGTCTCAGGAGGAGGCTCAACGTTTTGCTAACCTTCGTCGGTGTGTTGGTTCCCGGCTTCGGATTGGGGATTTGGTCTGGTTGTCTTCCCGTCATGTTCCTATGAAGGTTTCTTCCCCTAAGTTCAAGCCTCGGTTTATTGGTCCTTATAGGATTTCTGAGATTATCAATCCAGTGTCTTTTCGTTTGGCCCTTCCAGCCTCTTTTTCCATCCATAATGTGTTCCATAGATCTTTGTTGCGGAAGTATGTGGTGCCCGTTGTTCCCTCTGTTGATCCTCCGGCCCCGGTGTTGATTGATGGGGAGGTGGAGTATGTGGTTGAGAAGATTTTGGATTCTCGTTTTTCGAGGCGGAGGCTTCAGTATCTGGTCAAATGGAAGGGTTATGGCCAGTAGGATGATTCTTGGGTTGTTGCCTCCGATGTTCATGCTGACGATTTGGTTCGTGCCTTTCATTTGGCTCGTCCTGATTGGCCTGGGGGGCTCTGGTGAGGGCTCCCTCCGGTGGTTATGAGTGGTAGTGCTGCGGTAGTTGGATCGCAGCATTTATCAAGTGTATCTATTTTTTGCAATTTGGGCTGGGCTATATAGCCTTGCTTGATCCTTTAGTCTGTGCCAGTTGTCCATTGTTTTTGGAGGATTCACATCTCTTCTGGTCTCTCCTGTTTGCTGTGCTTTTCTTCACATATAAGTCCTGGCTTTGTTTTTGCTGTCCACCTGCTGTGGACCTTATAGTTCTGTGCATTTTCATGTTTTTGTCTTGTCCAGCTTAGTCTGTGAAGGATTTTTTGCAGCCTAGCTATTTCTCTGGAGATGCAGATATACCCTCCATGTCTTTAGTCAGATGTGGTGTTTTGTATTTTCTGTGGTGGATATTTTCTAGTGTTTTAATACTGACCGCATAATACTCTGTTCTATTCTTTCTTTTTAGCTAGTATGGCCACCTATGCTAAATCCTGATTTCATTTCTGCGTATGTTATTTCCCTCTCCTCTCACAGTCAATATTTGTGGGGGGCTGTCTTTCCTTTGGGGATTTTCTCTGAGGCAAGATAGGTTTCCTGTTTCTGTCTTTAGGGGTAGTTAGATCTTAGGCTGTGTCGAGGGGTCTAGGGAGTGTTAGGTACCCCCCACGGCTACTTCTAGTTGCGCTGTTAAGTTCAGGCTTTGCGGTCAGTACAGGTTCCACCTTCTCCAGAGTACGTCTCATGCTGCTCCAAGGCCACCAGATCATAACATAAAGTTAGGGTTGGGGCTAAAGTTAGGGTTAGGGTTGTGGCTAAAGTTAGGGTTGGGGCTAAAGTTAGGGTTGGGGCCAAAGTTAGGGTTGGGGCTAAAGTTAGGGTTGGGGCCAAAGTTAGGGTTGGGGCTAAAGTTAGAGTTAGGGTCGGGGCTAAAGTTAGGGTTAGGGTTGGGGCTAAAGTTAGAGTTAGGGTTGGGGCTAAAGTTAGGGTTGGGGCTAAAGTTAGGGTTAGGCTTGTGGCTAAAGTAAGGTTTGGGGCTAAAGTTAAGGTTAGGGTTTTGATTACATTTACGGTTGGGATTAGGGTTAGGGGTGTGTTTGGGATAGGGTTTCAGTTAGAATTAGGTGTTTCCACTGTTTAGATACATCAGGGCTCTCCAAACGCGACATGGCATCCGATCTCAATTCCAGCCAATTCTGCGTTGAAAAAGTAAAACAGTGGTCCTACCCTTCCGAGCTCTCCCGTGCACCCAAACAGGGGTTTACCCCAACATGTGGTGTATCAGCATACTCAGGACAAATTGTACAACAACTATTGAGGTTCAATTTCTCTTGTTACCCTTGGTAAAATAAAATTTGGGGGGCTAAAAAAATATTTTTGTGGGAAAAAAAATAATTTTTATTTTCACGACTCTGCGTTATAAACTGTAGTGAAACACTTTGGGGTTCAAAGCTGTCAAAACACATCTAGATAAGTTCCATGGGGGGTCTAGTTTCCAAAATGGTGTCATTTGTGGGGGGTTTCTACTGTTTAGGTTTATCAGGGGCTCTGCAAATGCAACGTGACGCCTGCAGACCAATCCATCTAAGTCTGCATTCCAAATGGCGCTCCTTCCATTCCGAGCCCTGCCATGCGCACAAAAGGTGATTCCCACCCACATATGGGGTATCAGCATACTCAGGACAAATTGGACAACAACTTTTGGGGTCCAATTTCTCTTGTTACCCTTGGGAAAATAAAAACTTTGGGGGCTAAAAAAACATTTTTGTGGGAAAAAAAATTATTTTTATTTTCACGTCTCTGCGTTATAAACTGTAGTGAAACACTTGGGGGTTCAAAGCTGTCAAAACACATCTATATAAGTTCCTTAGGGGGTCTAGTTTCCAAAATGGTGTCACTTGTGGGGGTTTCTACTGTTTAGGTGCATCAGGGGCTCTGCAAATGCATCGTGATGCCTGCAGACCAATCCATCTAAGTCTGCATTCCAAATGGCGCTCCTTCCCTTCCGAGCTCTGCCATGCGCCAAAATGGTGGTTCCCCCCACATATGGGGTATCAGCATACTCAGTACAAATTGGGCAACAACTTTTGGGGTCCAATGTCACCTGTTACCCTTGGAAAAATACAAAACTAGGGGGTAAAAAATAATTTTTGAGGAAAAAAAATGATTTTTTATTTTCACAGCTCTGCGTTAAAACCTGTAGTGAAACACTTGGTGGTTCAAAGTTCTCACAACACATCTAGATAAGTTCCTTGGGGGGGTCTAGTTTCCAAAATGATGTCACTTCTGGGGGGTTGCTACTGTTTAGGTGCATCAGGGGCTTTGCAAATGCAATGTGACGCCTGCAGATCAATCCATCTAAGTCTGCATTCCAAATGGCGCTCCTTCCCTTCCGAGCTCTGCTATGCGCACAAACGGTGGTTCCTCCCACATATGGGGTATCAGCGTACTCAGGACAAATTGGATAACAACTTTTGGGGTCGAATTTCTCCTGTTACCCTTGGGAAAATACAAAACTGGGGGCTAAAATATAATTTTTGTGAAAAAAAAAATATTTTTTTTTCACGGCTCTGCATTATAAACTGTAGTGAAACACTTGGGGGTTGAAAGCTGTCAAAACACAGCTAGAAAAGTTCCTTAGGGGGTTCTACTTTCCAAAATGGTGTCACTTGTGGGGGGTTTCAATGTTTAGGCCCACCAGGGGCTCTCCAAACGTGACATGGTGTTCCATCTCAATTCCAGTCAATTTTGCATTGAAAAGTCATACAGCGCTCCTTCCCTTCCGAGCTCTGCCATATGCCCAAACAGTGGTTTACCCCCACATGTGGGGAATCGGTGTACTCAGAACAAATGGCACAACAACTTTTGGCATCCAATTTCTTCTTTTACCCTTGGGAAAATAAAAATTGGGGGCGAAAAGATCATATTCATGAAAAAATATGATTGTTTATTTTTACTGCTCTGCATTATAAACTTCTGTGAAGCACTTGGTGGGTTAAAGTGTTCACCACACATCTAGATAAGTTCCTTAGGGGTTCTCCTTTCCAAAATGGTGTCATTTGTGTGGGCTTTCAATGTTTAGGCACATCAGGGGCTCTCCAAATGCAACATGGCGTCCCATCTCAATTCCAGTCAATTTTGCATTGAAAAGTCAAAAGGCGCTCCTTCCCTTCCGAGCTCTGCCATGCGCCCAAACAGTGGTTTACCCCCACATGTGGGGTATCGGCATACTCAGTACAAATGGCACAACAACTTTTGGGGTCCAATTTCTTCTGTTACCCTTGGGAAAATAAAAAATTGGGGGCGAAAAATCATATTCGTGAAAAAATATGATTTTTTATTTTTACGGCTCTGCATGTGAACTTCTGTGAAGCACTTGGTGGGTTAAAGTGCTCACCAAACATCTAGATAAGTTCCTTAGGGGGTCTCCTTTCCAAAATGGTGTCATTTGTGGGGGCTTTCAATGTTTAGGCACATCAGGGGCTCTCCAAACGCAACATGGCGTCCCATCTCAATTCCAGTCAGTTTTGCATTGAAAAGTCAAACGGCGCTCCTTCCCTTCTGAGTTCTGCTGTGCGCCCAAACAGTGATTTACCCCCACATGTGGGGTATCGGCGTACTCAGAGCAAATGGCCCATCAACTTTTGGGGTCCAATTTCTTCTCTTACCTTTGGGAAAATAAAACAAATTGGAGCTGAAGTAAAGTTTTTGTGAAAAAAGTTAAATGTAATTTTTTTTTTAACATTCCAAAAATTCCTGTAAAACACCTGAAGGGTTAATAAACTTCTTTAATGTGGTTTTGAGCACCTTGTGGGGTGCAGTTTTTAGAATGGTGTCACACTTGGTTATTTTCTATCATATAGACCCCTCAAAATGACTTCAAATGTGATATGGTCCCTAAAAAATATTGGTGTTGTAAAAATGAGAAATTGCTGGTCAATTTTTAACTCTTATAACTCCCTAACAAAAAAAATTTTGGTTCCAAAATTGTGCTGATGTAAATTACACATGTGGGAAATGTTACTTATTAATTATTTTAAATTACATATCTCTGTGATTTAAGGTCATAAAAATTCAAAGTTGGAAAATTGCTAAATTATCAAAATTTTTGCCAAATTTCTGTTTTTTTCACAAATAAACGCAAGTTAAATCGAAGAAATTTTACCACTATCATGAAGTACAATATGTCACGAGAAAACAATGTCAGAATCGCCAAGATCTGTTGAAGCGTTCCAGAGTTATAACCTCATGAAGGGACAGTGGTCAGAATTGTAAAAATTGGCCTGGTCATTAACGTGCAAACCACCCTTGGGGGTAAAGGGGTTAATATAAAGAATACTACCTGATAATGAGCTAGGTGGTGCATGGAAAATGTGTTGAAGACCAAGTATATTCAATATTGAAAAATGAAACAGCACTCAGGACAACCCTTTAACATGCAGGGGGAGCAGGGAAGTAAAGGAAGACAACAGCGGTTTCACATCCATCCCAGCACTTCTGCGGGTCCAAACCAGAAGTACTGGGATAGGCGTGAAATGGCTGCTGTCCTCCTTCACTTCCCCACTCCCCCTGCATGTTAAAGGATTGTCCCGACACATGGAATAGAGGATATTAACCTTTTTTTAAGAAGCAATAGTGAGTGCTGGTTCATTTTTCAATATTCAGCATCAGAAATATGCAAAAGAACACCTAAACAAGCCTGATACATTTTGGAAACCAGTCCTGCGGACTGATAAGAGTAATACAGAAAAAAGGGCACAGAAATTCAGGAAAAGTAGAGATGAGCGATTACATTCAGCCCTATTCATTACTCGCATGAATAGTACGGTATTTGGGCTATTCGTTACTGGGCGAGTAATTTGGTATTTGCCTCAGTATATTCAAGTGACCCGCCCAGCAAGTTTGGCACTTTATTTGCAGCCAATGAACATGCTAGGCTGGCTTGCCCATCACAGTAATGCCGGCGCCATCTTTGGTGTGGCATTACTGTGATTGGCTGGCCTTCCAGAGTCATAGGGAATATTTAAAGGCTGCCAGCGCCATCTTGTGCACATTGCAGCTACAATCAGCGTAGGAAGAGCGTAGTTTGAGCGCAGGAAATGTCAAAGTAGTTTAGGGAGAGTTATAAGAGTTTATGCAAAGCGTTTATTCATTACAAAAAGCTCTTTTAAGAGACAAAGACTGTCAAGATTACTTTTTTTGTTTGTTAGGTGGGGATTTAGTAGTGAGAGATTTAATAGCAGGGAGGGTGGGGGAAAGGCAGGCACCTGGTTGTTCTGATCATTGCAATTACATGCTGCAGCTCTCTGCTATTTTCCACTTAAAATATCTAATATTTGTCTAGCAGTTGTGCGACTGGTGCAATACGGGTGCAGATAATCATACTTGACAATTTATCAGGTGCAATAATCTTCATTACTCCGCATTTGCAGTATGTCAGCAAAGAAATTGATAGAGATATACGTTTCATTATTGCACAATATGCCAAGTTTTCACAAAGTACAAAACATTAGCCACGTGGGGTTGACATTGACAGGTGTGTGCGCCTATCTGATTTGATTTCACCAGCCAAACTAAAAACCCGCTCAGACAGCACACTTGCAGCAGGGCATGGCAGCACCTCCAAGGTGTAGAATGAGAGGTCGGGCCAAATGTGGACCTTGGACAACCAATAGCTAAAGGGCACTGAACAATAAGTAAGGATGCAGATATGGTCACTTAAGTAGTCCTTCACCATCTTGGTCAACTACTCCATCCTCATCATAGGTACACCCACAGATGGCCCTTGCTGACGTGACAGTCTCATGAAAATGTCAGTTGATGCGCATTCCCCCCCAAGTTGTACCTGGTGTGCGTGGCCCTCCCTTTGTGGGTGAGAAAAACTGGTACATCTGCCAGCAGTTTTGTCTGAGGGTAATCTTTTTAGCAAGTATTCCAAAATGGCCCTGTGGCATACATGCACTGAAAATGGCACATCTGCCTCCAACATGAGAGAACCAAATTTCTCATTGTATCATGGGTCAAGAAAGGTGCACAGCCAGTTTTTCATGTCAGACAAAATGTTTTTTCTTGCAAGGATCTTGGGAAAGGCATCTGGACATGAACTCTGCCATGTGTGGGAGACTACAAAGAGTCAAACTTTCAGTGTCCTCAGCAGGATGAACACTAACAATCCTCTCCTCCTCATGATGCATAGCCTCCTCCTCCTCCTTCTCTTCAGGCTTCCATGCTGGACAGGCATGAGGCTGGGATTGAAAGTCCCCTCTGTAGCAGAGATCAAAAACTCCTGTTCTTCATCCTCCTACTGTGCCTGGTCATCACCCAATGTGGTCTAAGAATTTTGTGTGAGGCTGGGCAGTGAGGTATCAGCCACTGTAAAATCTTGCTCCACAGCCACCTGCTCGGCACTCAAAGCTTCGTCTTTGAGATTCTTCAGCGAACATTTCAATAGACAGAGCAGCGGAATGGTTTAGCCGACAATAGCATCATCAGTGCTCACCATCTTGGAGCAGTACTCAAAATATTGAAGAACCTCATCGATCCACACCCACTCGGCAGTTGTTATGTGTGGGGGCTGAGTGTTACTCTGACGTGCATTGAGATGCTGGAATTTAGACACTGCTCTCTGCTGCTCACTAAGGCTTGCCAACATATGAACCACCTACCTCCTCAACACATTTATCTAACTATCCCTGTGTTGACCAGTCAAAATTTTCTTCATAACCAGGATTCTTGTATTTTGTTCTCACACGCTTTATGCTTTTAATAGCCCTCTGTGTCTGTACTTTTACACATACCATACATTATGGCTGGTCAGGACAATGAAAGCAAATTTGGTGGTGGCGGGTTGGAGTTTTTGGATGTACAGGTAAGGTTGGTGGAGGGGTTTCTGAAGACTCATGTCTTTCGGAAGCCTTCCTCCACTAACTCATTGCTGCACTTCAACAGTGCCCATCCACTAAATTTAAAGATATCCCTACCTTATAGCAAATTTCTTAGATTAATAAAGATTAATAATGATACAGAGCCTATTAGAGAACAATCTTTGGATCTGTATGGTAGATTTGCTTAAAAGGGGTTACCCTAAAGTTGTTTTGGATACAGCCCTAGATAGAGCTAATGCTTCTAATGTTAGTAACCTTTCTGTTGCACAGAAAAAGAAGATTAAAACATCACTGAACAAGAAAGGTAAAAGGTTTATATTTAATTTTTAATTTGGTCCTATGGACAGACAAATTAGGACAGCAATAAACAAACACTGGGATTTGTTAGAGAAAGTAATCCAAAAAAGAGAAAAAATCCAGCTTCCAAAAACTTACAAATTTATTAAGGATAAAAGGCAAAGTCCAGTCCAATCCAATACATTACATAGTGAAGAGTAGCAAGCAACGCGTTTCGAACAATGGTATGTTCTTTCTCAAAGCTGGATTACTTGCTCACGTGATGACTACACGATATCCGTGCTTCCCCACAACACATGCCGACAGGTGAGCTGGTATATATTTTTTTCTTTTTTCTGCTATTTGTTAGAGAAGGAGGTTGAAATCTCAGATGTGGTTGCAAGAGGTCCATTGGTGAATAATAGGAGGACGAAGAATCTAAAAGACCTATTAGTACAGAACCGGATCAGAACAGAATAAAAAAACTGGTTGAAGAAGAGCATACAGCGGGTAATTTTAAGTGTGGGAATTGTTCATTTTGTTCTTTTCATCTAACCACAAAATATTTAACTATAGGGGGCATTTCACATGTGGTACATAATTTTATTTCATGTCGTACATATTATCTTGTTTATGTTATTTTTGCCCATGTGGTTTTTACTATATTGATAAAATTATTTGTACGCTTTTTGTACATTTCCGAAAGCATTTTAACCCCTTCATGACCCAGCCTATTTTGACCTTAAAGACCTTGCCGTTTTTTGCAATTCTGACCAGTGTCCCTTTATGAGGTAATAACTCAGGAACGCTTCAATGGATCCTAGCGGTTCTGAGATTGTTTTTTCGTGACATATTGGGCTTCGTGTTAGTGGTAAATTTAGGTCAATAAATTCTGTGTTTATTTGTGATAAAAACGGAAATTTGGCGAAAATTTTGAAAATTTTTATTCTGTTAAACCAGAGAGTTATGTGACACAAAATGGTTAATTAATAACATTTCCCACACGTCTACTTTACATCAGCACAATTTTGGAAACAAAATTTTTTTTTGCTAGGAAGTTATAAGGGTTAAAATTTGACCAGCGATTTCTCATTTTTACAACGAAATTTACAAAACCATTTTTTTTAGGGACCACCTCACATTTGAAGTCAGTTTGAGGGGTCTATATGGCTGAAAATACCCAAAAGTGACACCATTCTAAAAACTGCACCCCTCAAGGTGCACAAAACCACATTCAAGAAGTTTATTAACCCTTCAGGTGCTTCACAGCAGCAGAAGCAACATGGAAGGAAAAAATGAACATTTAACTTTTTAGTCACAAAAATGATTTTTCAGCAACAATTTTTTTATTTTCCCAATGGTAAAAGGAGAAACTGAACAACGAAAGTTGTTGTCCAATTTGTCCTGAGTATGCTGATACCTCATATTTGGGGGTAAACCACTGTTTGGGCGCACGGCAGGGCTTGGAAGGGAAGGAGCGCCATTTGACTTTTTGAATGAAAAATTATCTTCATCGTTAGCGGACACCATGTCGCGTTTGGAGAGACCCTGTGTGCCTAAACATTGGAGCTCCCCCACAAGTGACCCCATTTTGGAAACTAGATGCCCCAAGGAACTTATCTAGATGCATAGTGAGCCCTTTAAACCCCCAGGTGCTACACAAATTGATCCGTACAAATGAAAAAGTACTTTTTTTTTCACAAAAAATTTATTTTCGCCTCAATTTTTTCATTTTCACATGGGCAATAGGATAAAATGGATCCTGAAATTTGTTGAGCAATTTCTCCCGAATACGCCGATACCTCATATGTGGGGGTAAACCACTGTGTGGGCACACGGCAGGGCTTGGAAGGGAAGGCGCGCCTTTTGACTTTTTGAATGGAAAATTAGCTCCAATTGTCAGCGGACACCATGTCGCGTTTGGAGAGCCCCTGTGTGCCTATGCATTGGAGCTCCCCCACAAGTGACCCCATTTTGGAAACTAGACCCCCAAAGGAACTTATCTAGATGCATACTGAGCACTTTAAACTCCCAGGTGCTTCACAGAAGTTTATAAGGCAGAGCCATGAAAATAAAAAATAATTTTTCTTTTCTCAAAAATGATTTTTTAGCCTGGAATTTCCTATTTTGCCAATGGTAATAGGAGAAATTGGACCACAAATGTTGTTGTCCAGTTTGTCCTGAGTACGCAGATACCCCATATGTGGGGGTAAACCACTGTTTGGGCGCACGGCAGGGCTCAGAAGGGAAGGCACGCCATTTGGCTTCTTAAATGGAAAATTAGCTCCAATCATTAGCGGACACCATGTCGCGTTTGGAGAGCCCCTGTGTGCCTAAACATTGGAGATCCCCCACAAATGACCCCATTTTGGAAACTAGACCCCCAAATGAACTAATCTAGATGTGTGGTGAGCACTTTGAACCCTCAAGTGCTTCACAGAAGTTTATAATGCAGAGCCATGAAAATAAAAAAAAAAATTTCTTTTCTCAAAAATGATTTTTTAGCCCGCAATTTTTTATTTTCCCAAGGGTAACAGGAGAAATTTGACCCCAAAAGTTGTTGTACAGTTTTTCCTGAGTACGCTGATACCCCATATGTGGGGGTAAACCACTGTTTAGGCACATGCTGGGGCTCGGAAGTGAAGTAGTGACGTTTTGAAATGCAGACTTTGATGGAATGCTCTGCGGGCGTCACGTTGCGTTTGCAGAGCCCCTGATGTGGCTAAACAGTAGAAACCCCCCACAAGTGACCTCATTTTGGAAACTAGACCCCGAAATGAACTTATCTAGATGTGAGGTGAGCACTTTGAACCCCCAAGTGCTTCACAGAAGTTTATAACGCAGAGCCGTGAAAATAATAAATATGTTTTCTTTCCTCAAAAATAATTTTTTAGCCCAGAATTTTTTATTTTCCCAAGGGTAACAGGAGAAATTGGACCACAAAAGTTGTTGTCCAGTTTCTCCTGAGTAAGCTGATACCCCATGTGTGGGGGTAAACCACTGTTTGGGCACACGTCGGGGCTCAGAAGGGAAGTAGTGACGTTTTGAAATGCAGACTTTGATGGAATGGTCTGCGGGCGTCACGTTGCGTTTGCAGAGCCCCTGATGTGGCTAAACAGTAGAAACCCCCCACAAGTGACCCCATTTTG
This sequence comes from Ranitomeya imitator, assembly GCF_032444005.1. Lineage (NCBI taxonomy): Eukaryota > Metazoa > Chordata > Amphibia > Anura > Dendrobatidae > Ranitomeya > Ranitomeya imitator. The sequence goes on along the minus strand of NC_091282.1, from coordinate 509,177,792 downwards.
GCAACTAGACCCCGAAAGGAACTTATCTAGATGTGAGGTGAGCACTTTGAACCCCCAAGTGCTTCACAGAAGTTTATAACGCAGAGCCGTGAAAATAATAAATATGTTTTCTTTCCTCAAAAATAATTTTTTAGCCCACAATTTTTTATTTTCTCAAGGGTAACAGGAGAAATTGGACCCCAATAATTGTTGCGCAGTTTGTCCTGAGTATGCTGGTACCCCATATGTGGGGGTAAACCACTGTTTGGGCACACGTCGGGGCTCGGAAGTGAGGGAGCACAATTTGACTTTTTGAATACAAGATTGGCTGGAATCAATGGTGGCGCCATGTTGCGTTTGGAGACCCCCTGATGTGCCTAAACAGTGGAAACCCCTCAATTCTAACTCCAACACACCCCTAACCCTTATCCCATTTGTAGCCGTAACCCTAATCACAACCCTAACCCCAACACACCCCTAACCACAACCCTAACCCTAAGGCTATGTGCCAACGTTGCGGATTCGTATGAGATTTTTCAGCACCATTTTTGAAAAATCCGCGGGTAAAAGGCACTGCGTTTTACCTGCGGATTTACCGCGGATTGCCAGTGTTTTTTGTGCAGATTTCACCTGTGGATTCCTATTGAGGAACAGGTGTAAAACGCTGCGGAATCCGCACAAAGAATTGACATGCTGCGGAAAATACAACGCAGCGTTTCCGCGTGTTTTTTTCCGCATCATGGGCACAGCGGATTTGGTTTTCCATATGTTTACATGGTACTGTAAACTTGATGGAACACTGCTGCGGATCCGCAGCCAAATCCGCACCGTGTGCACATAGCCTAATTCTAAAGGTATGCGCACACGCTGCGGAAAACGCTGCGGATCCGCAGCAGTTTCCCATGAGTTTACAGTTCAATGGAAACCTATGGGAAACAAAAATCGCTGTGCACATGCTGCGGAAAAACTGCACGGAAACGCAGGGGTTTACATTCCGCAGCATGTCACTTCTTTCTGCGGATTCCGCAGCGGTTTTACAACTGCTCCAATAGAAAATCGCAGTTGTAAAACCACAGTGAAATGCGCAGAAAAACCGCGGTAAATCCGCGATAAATCCACAGCGGTTTAGCCCTGCGAATTTATCAAATCCTCTGCGGAAAAATCCGCAGAGGACCAGAATACGTGTGCACATCCCGAACCCTAACCCTACCCCTAACCCTACCCCTAACCCTACCCCTAACCCTACCCCTAACCCTAACCCTACCCCTAACCCTACCCCTAACCCTAACCCTAGTTCTTACCCCAACATTAGTGAAAAAAAAAAAATTCTTTATTTTTTTTTATTGTCCCTACCTATGGGGGTGACAAGGGGGGGGGGGGTCATTTACTATTTTTTTTATTTTGATCACTGAGATAGGTTATATCTCAGTGATCAAAACTCACTTTGGAACGAATCTGCCGGCTGGCAGATTCGGCGGGCGCACTGCACATGCGCCCGCCATTTTGGAAGATGGCGGCGCCCGGGAAAATAGACGGACGGACCCCGGGAGGCTAGGTAAGTATAAGGGGGGGGGAAGATCAGGGCACGGGGGGGACGTCGGAGCACGGGGGTGTGGATCGGAGCACGGGGAGGGGGATCGCAGTGCGAGGGGGTGGATCGGAGTGCGGGGGGGCTTGTGTTGTGAATTCTGTGGCTGAGTTCACTTCTGTGGTCACAAGTGGTATTGCAGTCTCTGGGCTTCCTCCCTCAGGTGTTTTGGTGAGCTCGTTGGCTGCCTTGCTATTTAGCTCCACCTGAGTCTGTCTTCCTTGCTCCTTGTCAATGTTCCAGTGTTGGATCTGAGCTACTGCATCTTTCCTTGGGCCTGCTGCTCTGCTAGATAAGTGCTTCTAGTTTGTTTTCTGTTTTTTTCTGTCCAGCTTGCTATTGTCTTTTGCTGGAAGCTCTGAGAAGCAGAGGGGTGCACCGCCGTGCTGTTAGTTCGGCACGGTGGGTCTTTTTGCCCCTTTGCGTGGTTTTCGTTTTAGGGTTTTTTGTAGACGGCATAGTTCTCTTTGCTATCCTCGCTCTGTCTAGAATATCGGGCCTCACTTTGCTGAATCTATTTCATTCCTACGTTTGTCTTTTCATCTTGCTAACAGTCATTATATGTGGGGGGCTGCCTATTCCTTTGGGGTATTTCTCTGAGGTAAGTCAGGCTTGTATTTCTATCTTCAGGCTAGTCAGCTCCTCAGGCAGTGCCGAGTTGCATAGGTAGTTGTTAGGCGCAATCCACTGCTGCTTATAGTTGTGTGAGGATAGATCAGGTACTGCAGTCTACAGAGATTCCACGTCTCAGAGCTCGTCCTATTGTTTTTGGTTATTGCCAGATCTCTGTATGTGCGCTGATTACTGCACGCTGTGTTGCCTGATTGCCAGCCATAACAGTACAAGGAGCCACACCAATGATTCCCAATAGAGGGAAAAAAGAAATCCTGACATCATTTTTTTTTCTTAGCTCTGTCTTCAGTCTTTTTTTTCCCCTAGACATTAGAGTGCTTCAGGACACAGCTGTGGACATGGATATTCAGGCTCTGTGCTCCTCAATGGATAATCTCGTTGTAAATGTACAAAAGATTCAAGATACTATTGATCAGAAATCGATGCTAGAACCAAGAATTCCGACTCCTGATTTGTTTTTTGGTGACAGAACTAAGTTCCTGAGCTTCAGAAATAATTGTAAGCTATTTTTGGCCTTGAAACCTCATTCTTCTGGTAATCCTATTCAACAGGTTTTGATTATTATTTCTTTTTTGCGCGGCGACCCACAGGACTGGGCGTTTTCTCTTGCACCAGGAGATTCTGCATTGAGTAATGTTGATGCATTTTTCCTGGCGCTGGGATTGCTTTACGATGAGCCTAATTCAGTGGATCAGGCTGAGCAAAATCTGCTGGCTTTATGCCAGGGTCAGGATGATGTAGAAGTATATTGTCAGAAATTTAGGAAATGGTCAGTACTCACTCTGTGGAATGAATCTGCACTAGCGGCTTTGTTCAGAAAGGGTCTCTCTGAAGCTCTTAAGGATGTAATGGTGGGATTTCCTATGCCTGCTGGTTTGAATGAGTCTATGTCCTTGGCCATTCAGATCGGTCGTCGCTTGCGCGAGCGTAAATCTGTGCACCATCTGGCGGTACTGCCTGAGAGTAAACCTGAGCCTATGCAGTGCGACAGGACTATGACTAAAGTAGAACGGCAAGAACACAGACGTCTGAACAGACTGTGTTTCTATTGTGGTGATTCTACTCATGCTATTTCTAATTGTCCTAAACGCACTAGGCGGTTCGATAGCTCTGCCGTTATTGGTACTGTACAGTCCAAATTCCTTTTGTCCATTACCTTAATGTGCTCTTTGTCATCGTATTCTGTCATGGCGTTTGTGGATTCAGGCGCTGCCCTGAATCTGATGGATTTGGATTATGCTAAACGTTGTGGATTTTTCTTGGAGCCTTTGCGGTGTCCTATTCCGTTGAGAGGAATTGATGCTACACCTTTGGCCAAGAATAAGCCTCAGTACTGGGCCCAGCTGACCATGTGCATGGCTCCTGCACATCAGGAAGTTATTCGCTTTCTGGTACTGCATAATTTGCATGATGTGGTCGTGTTGGGGTTGCCATGGCTACAAACCCATAATCCAGTATTGGATTGGAACTCTATGTCGGTAACCAGCTGGGGTTGTCAGGGAGTACATGGTGATGTTCCATTTTTGTCTATTTCGTCATCCATTCCTTCTGACATCCCAGAGTTCTTGTCGGACTTTCAGGATGTATTTGAGGAGTCCAAGTCTGATGCCCTACCTCCGCATAGGAATTGTGATTGTGCTATCGATTTGATTCCTGGTAGTAAATTCCCTAAGGGTCGTTTATTTAATTTGTCCGTACCTGAACACACCGCTATGCGCAGTTATGTGAAGGAGTCCCTGGAGAAGGGACATATTCGCCCATCGTCGTCACCATTGGGAGCAGGGTTCTTTTTTGTAGCCAAGAAGGATGGTTCGCTAAGACCGTGTATTGATTACCGCCTTCTTAATAAGATCACTGTTAAGTTTCAGTATCCCTTGCCATTGATTTCTGACTTGTTTGCTCGGATTAAGGGGGCTAGTTGGTTTACTAAGATTGATCTTCGTGGTGCGTATAATCTGGTGAGAATCAGGCAGGGAGATGAATGGAAAACGGCATTTAATACGCCCGAGGGTCATTTTGAGTATCTGGTGATGCCGTTCGGACTTGCCAATGCTCCATCTGTTTTTCAGTCTTTAATGCATGACATTTTCCGTGAGTATCTGGATAAATTCTTGATTGTTTACTTGGATGACATTTTGATCTTCTCAGATGATTGGGAGTCTCATGTGAAGCAAGTCAGAATGGTTTTCCAGGTACTGCGTGCTAATTCCTTGTTCGTGAAGGGATCAAAGTGTCTCTTTGGTGTGCAGAAAGTTTCATTTTTGGGGTTCATCTTTTCCCCTTCTACTATCGAGATGGATCCGGTTAAGGTTCAGGCCATCCAGGATTGGACTCAGCCGACATCTCTAAAAAGTCTGCAGAAATTCCTGGGCTTTGCTAATTTTTATCGTCGCTTCATCTGTAATTTTTCTAGCATTGCCAGACCATTGACCGATTTGACCAAGAAGGGTGCTGATTTGGTTAATTGGTCTTCTGCTGCCGTGGAAGCTTTTCAGGAGTTGAAGCGTCGTTTTTGCTGTGCCCCTGTGTTGTGTCAACCTGATGTTTCTCTTCCGTTCCAGGTCGAGGTTGATGCTTCTGAGATTGGTGCAGGGGCGGTTTTGTCACAGAGAGGTTCTGGTTGCTCAGTGTTCAAACCATGTGCTTTCTTTTCCAGGAAATTTTCTGCTGCTGAGCGTAATTATGATGTGGGCAACCGAGAGTTGCTGGCCATGAAGTGGGCATTCGAGGAGTGGCGTCATTGGCTTGAGGGTGCTAAGCATCGCGTGGTGGTATTGACTGATCATAAGAACTTGACTTATCTCGAGTCTGCCAAGCGCTTGAATCCTAGACAGGCCCGTTGGTCGTTATTTTTTGCTCGTTTTGATTTTGTGATTTCATACCTTCCGGGCTCTAAAAATGTGAAGGCGGATGCTCTGTCTAGGAGTTTTGTGCCCGACTCTCCGGGGTTATCTGAGCCGGCGAGTATCCTCAAGGAAGGAGTCATTGTGTCTGCCATCTCCCCTGATTTGCGGAGAGTGTTGCAGAAATTTCAGGCTAATAAACCTGATCGTTGTCCGGCCGAGAAACTGTTCGTCCCTGATAGGTGGACTAGTAAAGTTATCTCTGAACTTCATTGTTCGGTGCTGGCCGGTCATCCAGGAATCTTTGGTACCAGGGAGTTGGTTGCTAGATCCTTCTGGTGGCCATCTCTGTCACGGGATGTGCGTGCTTTTGTGCAGTCCTGTGGAATTTGTGCTAGGGCTAAGCCCTGCTGTTCACGTGCCAGTGGGTTGCTTTTGCCCTTGCCGGTCCCGAAGAGGCCTTGGACACATATTTCGATGGATTTCATTTCTGACCTTCCCGTTTCTCAAAAAATGTCGGTCATTTGGGTGGTCTGTGATCGCTTTTCTAAAATGGTCCATCTGGTGCCCTTGGTTAAATTGCCTTCCTCCTCTGATTTGGTGCCTTTGTTCTTCCAGCATGTGGTTCGTTTACATGGCATTCCTGAGAATATTGTTTCTGACAGAGGTTCCCAGTTTGTCTCGAGGTTCTGGCGAGCCTTTTGTGGTAGGATGGGCATTGACCTATCTTTCTCCTCGGCCTTCCATCCTCAGACTAATGGCCAGACCGAACGAACCAATCAGACCTTGGAAACATATCTGAGATGTTTTGTTTCCGCTGACCAGGATGATTGGGTGTCATTTTTGCCGTTGGCTGAGTTCGCCCTTAATAATCGGGCCAGCTCGGCTACCTTGGTCTCTCCATTTTTCTGCAATTCTGGGTTCCATCCTCGTTTCTCTTCAGGACAGGTTGAGTCTTCGGACTGTCCTGGTGTGGATTCTGTGGTGGACAGGTTGCAGCAGATCTGGACTCAGGTAGTGGACAATTTGACCTTGTCCCAGGAGAAGGCTCAGCTTTTCGCTAATCGCAGACGCCGTGTGGGACCCCGACTTCGTGTTGGGGATTTGGTTTGGTTATCTTCTCGTCATATTCCTATGAAGGTTTCCTCTCCTAAATTTAAACCTCGTTTTATTGGTCCGTATAGGATTTCTGAGATTCTCAATCCGGTGTCTTTTCGTCTGACCCTCCCAGACTCCTTTTCCATACATAATGTATTCCATAGGTCGTTGTTGAGGAGATACGTGGCACCTATGGTTCCATCTGTGGAGCCTCCTGCCCCTGTTTTGGTGGAGGGGGAATTGGAGTATATTGTGGAGAAGATTTTGGATTCTCGTGTCTCTAGACGGAAACTCCAGTATCTGGTCAAATGGAAGGGTTATGCTCAGGAAGATAATTCCTGGGTTTTTGCCTCTGATGTCCATGCCCCAGATCTTGTTCGTGCCTTTCATGTGGCTCATCCTGGTCGGCCTGGGGGTTCTGGTGAGGGTTCAGTGACCCCTCCTCAAGGGGGGGGTACTGTTGTGAATTCTGTGGCTGAGTTCACTTCTGTGGTCACAAGTGGTATTGCAGTCTCTGGGCTTCCTCCCTCAGGTGTTTTGGTGAGCTCGTTGGCTGCCTTGCTATTTAGCTCCACCTGAGTCTGTCTTCCTTGCTCCTTGTCAATGTTCCAGTGTTGGATCTGAGCTACTGCATCTTTCCTTGGGCCTGCTGCTCTGCTAGATAAGTGCTTCTAGTTTGTTTTCTGTTTTTTTCTGTCCAGCTTGCTATTGTCTTTTGCTGGAAGCTCTGAGAAGCAGACGGGTGCACCGCCGTGCTGTTAGTTCGGCACGGTGGGTCTTTTTGCCCCTTTGCGTGGTTTTCGTTTTAGGGTTTTTTGTAGACGGCATAGTTCTCTTTGCTATCCTCGCTCTGTCTAGAATATCGGGCCTCACTTTGCTGAATCTATTTCATTCCTACGTTTGTCTTTTCATCTTGCTAACAGTCATTATATGTGGGGGGCTGCCTATTCCTTTGGGGTATTTCTCTGAGGTAAGTCAGGCTTGTATTTCTATCTTCAGGCTAGTCAGCTCCTCAGGCAGTGCCGAGTTGCATAGGTAGTTGTTAGGCGCAATCCACTGCTGCTTATAGTTGTGTGAGGATAGATCAGGTACTGCAGTCTACAGAGATTCCACGTCTCAGAGCTCGTCCTATTGTTTTTGGTTATTGCCAGATCTCTGTATGTGCGCTGATTACTGCACGCTGTGTTGCCTGATTGCCAGCCATAACAGGCTTGATTGGAGCACGGGGGTGTGATTGGAGCACGGGGGAGCGGACAGGAGGACGGGGGAGTGGAGCACAGGATGGAGGGGAGCGGACCACAGATCGGGGGGCTGGGGGGGCGATCGGTGGGGTGGGTGCACATAAGTGTTTCCAGCCATGGCCGATGATATTGCAGCATCGGCCATGGCTGGATTGTAATATTTCACCAGTTTTTTAGGTGAAATATTACAAATCGCTCTGATTGGCAGTTTCAGTTTCAACAGCCAATCAGAGCGATCGTAGCCACGGGGGGGTGAAGCCACCCCCCCTGGGCTAAACTACCACTCCCCCTGTCCCTGCAGATCGGGTGAAATGGGAGTTAACCCTTTCACCCGATCTGCAGGGACGCGATCATTCTGTGACACAGCATATGCGTCACAGGTCGGATTGGCACCGACTTTCATGACGCATACGCTGTGTCACAGGTCGGGAAGGGGTTAATTTTATTCTTTCTGGTAAAGGGGTCCGTAGACTAATTAACCACATTAAAGAAATCCATGCTGGGATCCCAGAAGTATTGAGTTTTGCGGGGATTGAGGTAGTGAAGTTGCCTGCACAAGGAGGAGATCTCCATAAGTTACTGCTTAGGAAGAAAGCCAGGTGGATTATACGTACCCATGCTCAAGGGTGCTTCAGGATTTAATGGCAAAGTTGATATGTCTGTTATTTTGCAACTCATAAAAAATGTTTTTAAACAGATAATATATATATGTGTTTTGTAGATTTAGTATTGCTTTTATTTTTTTGTTTTTCACTGAGATTTCACAGGTTGTTTGAGGTCTCCACTGATTTGGTTGACGCAGGAGGAGAGGAGACTCTATACATGTATATGAGTGTCGTCATTTCCTCCCCACCTAGGACCCATAGAAGTGCATTGTAGGACAAAACGGCCGTCGTCTAGTATGTTTCCACCAGCAAGCTTCCTTGCTTTGTTCATGTGAATGAACAATAAAGAATACGTGTCTAGAATGGTGAGTGCCATTTTCTTCATTGAATTAGGACAATGAAAGCAAATGTTACCATCCACCTTTCGTGTCTCCTCTATCTCCTCATAGATTGTAAGCTTGTGAGCAGGGCCCTCATTCCTCTTGGTATATGTTGTTTATGTTATTATTGTTAATATGTAATGTCTTTTATTGTCTGTACAAGTCCCCTCTAAAATGTAAAGTGGTGCGAAATATAATGGCGCTATAGAAATAAAATTATTATTTATTAATAATAATAAAGGTCAAATTATAGCATGTGGGCAGTCACAAATCAGGTGGTGATGAGGCAAATTAAAAAGCTGCTGCAGCAACACTAGTCTGCTGAAAGCCTGAGATGACTTTCAGAAATGGGCGCTGACACTCCGTACCTTGGCAAGTAGGGCCGGCATGTCAGGGTATATTTTTAAAAAACTCTGTACAAGAAGGTTCAACACATGGGCCATGCATGGAACCAGTTTAGCAGCTTGCCGAGCTTTAGCCACCACCAAGTTACAAACATTATCGCACACAACCAGACCTGGTTGGAGGTTCAGCGGGGAGAGCCACTTATCGGTCTATTTTATCACCAACAGCTCGGCTGCATTGTGAGCTTAATCACCTAAACCGATGAGCTTCAGCAGAGCTGAGGAGTGATGTAGAGGCTACTTTCGGTGAGGTGGAGGACGACAGCCAGGAACTGTAATACGAGGAGACTGAAACCCTAATGCGAGTTAGGATCACTATTCTTGGTGTGGGTAAGATGGGTGATGTCCCAGCCTTTGACTTTGTCCCAGACTCCACCAGGTACAGCCAGTGTGCCATAAGGGAAATGTAGCATCCCTGTCCACAAGAAAATGCCTATGTGTCTGAGGTAAATTAGACCTTCCCTGTGACTGCGTTGGTCAGAGCGCGGCTGATATTGTGCAACACAACTGCTTATTTAACGCGTTGACAGCACACCGGGAAAAACAGTGTAGGATGGTATCGAGTATCATGGGGCTGCCACCACCAAGAGATAGCAGAAAGACTCAGTTCACCCAAGTCAAAATGTCAACATTTCCAGGGCTACCAATCTGGTTTTGTGAGTGTTTAGCGCTTTGGCCTGTGGGTGGGTCGATATATCTGCTTTTTGTTAAACATCCGGGGCAGGGACAATTGAACGCTGCGCTGGGACAATGGACTGGACATGGTTGCTGACTGTTGTGTCTGTGCAACTGCAGGTTGTGGGCAGGAGGCATCAGTGCCTGCTTCATGGACAGCAGATCGAGAAGGCTGTAACAGAGGGGAAGGGGCAGTGGCTTCACCATCAGACACAGATTTTGTACCCATGTATAAGGGACGAGGGAGACACCATTTTGATTAATTTCAGGCCAAATATATTTTCTAGACTTCTCCCTCTCACCATGTTCCTGAACTGTAGCCCCCACCCATGGGATAAGTACACAATTTCTCTTCGCGAAAGAACAGGACCTTGCCATATGGCCAGAGAATTAGTGGCCATGTGTTAATGAATGCGAGGAGGAACAGAACTGGGACCCTCTGCTGTCTTTTGTGCAGGGTGGCCAGCTATCAATGGAAGCCCTAGACGGAGGGGCACCAAAACATAGAGATGAATTATGAGAGTACCATGCATCTCAGGGTTAAGTCCAATATAGCACCAGAATCCTGGGAGCCTTCTGCACACACACCTAGGTCTCATTGTTCTCTAGTAGTGATGAGCGAGTGTACTCGTTGCTCGGGTTTTCCCGAGCATGCTCGGGTGACTTCCAAGTATTTATTAGATTATATATCGTAGGCACTACTAAAGAGTGATGCTCAAGTAGGTGCCCAAGCTGTAATGAATTTTATGATAAACTTGGCACACACAAATTTGTAAATGCGGTGAAAAAGAATTTAATAAGGTAGAGTACATACAGTAGACGTTTCGGTCTGTATAAAGACCTTCATCAATGTACCTCACTTAAATGTTTCAGGGTACCAGGGTCCTATGGAGGACAAAGAGTCCCTGTTATGAACAAATGGCTCGTGGTGCAAAAAAGGCCGGCCACAAGTTAGAAAGATGTGCATGGATTACGGACGCAGTATCCACCGCTTGTCCAGTGGTACAATTACAAGCAAACAGATCACAGGTGAGGATGTTACCTTTAGTAGCCATTCAAACCCATTTGTGTCAACTTCTGTGCATGTTATCAGGACAAAATCACCAGGGTATGTGAACTTTTGATCAGGGTCATTTGGATGTTTTGGGTTGTCATTATGATTTAAAAAAGAGAAAACACAGTAGTTTGACAAATAGCTTCACCCAACTAATATCTGTGAGCGGAGAAAAAGTTTTGGTGTTATCATTCATATTCTCTGAAAAAAGGCCAAGAAAGCAAAAATTCTGCTGGGGTATGTAAACTATATACTACCTTCACTGCAGAGAGGCTCGATAATCAATGCATAACAGGGAAGCCTCTCTAGCAACTACTTATCCTACATGCAGTTCCCTGACTGACCTGAGGATAAGGGGGCACCAGAGACCTGCGACTGTGTAAGCTCTGTCACAGATGGGTGATGGCGGTGGAATATCTGTATCCCCCAGCTCTTGTTCGTCACACCAGGTGTTCCGCCCACCTACTGGGGTGCTTGGCTACCATGTGCTTTTACTCAGTGGTGGTGCTCAGGTTTGCATTGTTGTTGCCTCTTCTTAGCTTGGTTTGGCAGATGATGCAAATTACAGTTGTTTTGTCTGAAGGAATTTCAGAAAAACTGCCATACAGGGGAACAACACATCTTTGGCCTGTTATCTAGACGAGTGCGGGGTGGGGGGGGGTGTTCTATGGAATGTAAGCCTGCAAGGGCAGGGTCCTCTCCCCTCTGTATAAGTCTGTCATTGTTAGTTTGTTTACTGTAAGTGATATCTGTAATTTGTATGTTACCCCTTCTCATGTACAGCACAATGGTATCAATGGTGCTGTATAAATAAATAAATAATAATAAAAATAATAATAAAAACAGTTGTCCGAGTTTGCCCTCTGGTCAAACCACTCTTCTTGCCTATTTTTGTGCTCTGGACCAATCCCCGTCTGAACTGCTGTGTTTGCTAGGCATGCTACCATGATAGGTTGGATCAGTGGCTTCATCATCAACCACGTCTTCTTCCAATTCCTCAATCTGATCCTCCATCTGAGTTGTGATTTTAGGCTGACCTGATGGTAACTGTGCGTCATGATTATTCTCCACCTCTTCAGACATGAATTGACGTTCCTCAATGTGGCTTTTTCCTAGCTGTGAGTGCTCAAATGTTTGGGCATCACTGCACTCCACCTCCTCTTTAATTGCAAACTTTGAGAGGCCTGACAAATTGCAAGGGAACATAAACCGTTCCTCAGAGTAGCCAGCATTGGTGTTGTATGTTTCCTGAGACTCTTGATGGTGGAAGGAAGGAGGAACAGGTTGAGGATTCAGAGGCCCAGCCTCTTGGCTACTGTGACTGGACCATGTGCAAGACTTTGTGGTGCTGTTTATGAACACACTGGAGCTTTTGTCTGCCATCCTACCCACAATATCCTGGCAATTGTCTGGGTTTTTCAGTGGTGTACTGCGCTGACCACATTTTGACAGGAAGCTAAAATGAGATCCAGTCACCTTCTGATCTGTAACACAGCCTTTGCGTGCACCACCACATCCACGTCCCTTAATGTCACCCTTTCTCATATTGAATGCTTTATACTTATGAAAAAAAAAATTCCTGGCTTTTTTTTGGCAAGTATCCTAACAGAGGTGTTATGTGCAAATTCAATATATCTAGCAAAGTATTGCAATTTTTTTTAACAATATCAGCTTTATTTCACACGGCAATAGCAGACGCATGAAAATTAGATAAATAGTCATGCTTGCGTATCTCTGCAGGCTTTACGCAAGTCGCACAACTGATAGATAAAGATACACTGTTTATTAAACCAACAGAAAATGCATATGCTTTTGCAGATTGGTCAATGGAACTTCGGTCTCTTTCCCTTGAGGAGGCTGCTTCCAAGTAAATTGATACTTGTACATGTTCATGACATGGGTTTTAGGACTGACAGACTGACCACAATACAGGCCCACGCTTACATACCCTGTATTCAGAAATTAATTCTAATGCTTTTCATGTCTAGTAGAATCCAATTTACTGACATTGATCATACAGCTCCCTCAACTCCTGTATTATATTCATCTTACAGCGGCTTCACACGCTATGATAGTTGTTCCATTGGGAAAAATGAACTGTGGAGCTTACAAAATGCAGGTTTCACAGCACCTGCTGGCCCTCTGCTAATTGACAGCAATAGCCGCATAATCACATGGTGGTAGACATGGTAGTGATGGCGGGCAAAGTCCAAAATTCAAATGAACATGTTTTAACTGGCATTGTAAAATGATGGGAAATTTGTATTTCACCATCTGGCTAACTATTTTGCATTAGGGAAGGACCTCCAAAATGTAGGCATAAGAGCTCTCTCGAATGTAGGATACAGGGCCACTTGAGGGCCCTTACCAAACTCAGTTTTCACAGCACCTGCTGGCACTCTGCTAATTGTCAGTGAGGGCTGCATAATGACATGGTGGTGGACATGGTGGTGGTGGTGGTGGTGGGCAAAACCCAAATTTCAAATGGGCATGTTTGAAATGGTATTGTAAAGGGATTGGGGAATAGGTAATCCACTATCTTGCTAACTATTTGGAATGAGGGTGGGTCCTCCCAAATGTAGAGGTGAGAGCCTTCACAAAAGTTAAAGTTAAAGTAAAATAAAAAATAAAGAAAACCCTTAGCGACTCATTGGGACCTCATACGCCCCCCAGTGGTGGCTCTACTATCTCTCTTTTTGGGAGTCATGCTCCCTCTGGGTACTCAAGTATGGAGATGCAATACCCTGGTTCCACTAGGGGCCCTCAACCACCTGGTACATGAGGCCCACCAGGTCATTAGCATTCCGGGTGTCTTCTTGGGCTGGCCTGGGGAGGGAGTAAATAAATCTGTCCATGACCACCCGCTTGATCATCTGGGCAGGAGGGGAGGATTATGGCTGCAGCCATTTTTGTAGCAGATGCAGTAGGTCAAACATCTGAGAGCCAGGGTGTTTGTCACTATAATATGCCCAGTTATGAACCCTTTTGGCTCTGACAGACACAGTGACCCCAAAATGTGCCAATATCTCAGTTTTTAATTTATGTTTCAAGAAGGAAAAAAAATGCAATAGGGTCTTATCCCACAGATTAAGGATAATATATTTCAAAAACTGCTCACCTGCTGATGAAAGACACACGCTCAAATTGTCCACGGGACGGTAACCGGCCATATAATGAAATGTATAAGAGGTGTGTGGATATTTTCTACGCTGCTGCAACAATATAATTTCAAACCTTGATGAAGTAGTAATGGTGGTTTATTCAATGCCTTTCAGGGTCTCAGTGACCCCTTCTTCAGGAAATGCCACATGAGAATTCCATTTCTTCTTGTGTGGCATTTCCTGAAGAAAGGGTCACTGAGATCCTGAAACGCATTGAATAAACCACCATTACTACCTCATCATGTTTTGAAATTATATTGTTACAGCAATGCAGAAAATATCCACACACCACTTATACATTTCAGTTTTTAATTTCTCATATTCCGGGGTATCTTCTAAAGCCAAATCATGATAAGCCTTCTGGGGTTCACCAGTCAAATAGGGGGCCAGCACCTCCGCCCATTGCTCTGGAGGCAGCTTCTCTCACTCTGCAACCTGCTTGAACACAATAAAAAATGCCTCTACATCATAACCCGGCATCTTACCACCTTGCGGACGTATACGTCGTCACCTGGACTTGTGGAATATGCTTCCGGTCTCCCATGAACTGTCTTGGCAAGCAACTCAATCTGCTGCTGCTGTTATCTGAACTGGTCTTGTTGGTATTGTTGCTGTTGTTTCATTCGCTGGTCAAGCAACTTACACATCTCCTGATGTGCCAACTGTTGCTGCTGCTGTGCATTCACGAGATGCTTGAGCAGGTCCTCCATTTTGCTTGAACTTGAACCTAAAGAAAATCTTTGGTGGGTTTTGAAGAAAGTGATTAGCACATGGAAGCCCTAGAATATTAATGAACTGAAGGCCATTTCCCATGAGAAATGGGCTGAGTCCTCAGGAGCGCTGCAAAAAGCTGGTGTCTGGCTATGAACAATGTTTTTGACAGGAAAGAGTTAAAAAATTCTGAGACTGCAAAAGTAATAAAAAATTGCATTCTTTGATGAATATGGAAAAAATTCTTATTTGCCTTGAGATATTTAAATTGTTCTTGTTTGATTTATTGCAAAGAGCTGAAAGTTTGTACATTTTGCTAATACTCCTAATTTGCAATTGGGGTTGAATAATTTTGATTGCAACTGTAACCAAATACTGTAAACAAAATACTCAGTACATGATTTTATTTTATTTGATGCAGTCTCAATGTAATAAGGCTTTAATGGCAGTAATTAAAACTGTAAGTATAATACCTTTATTCTGCATATGAAAACTTTATTTTCATAATTATTGTCGGATAGGTTTAAACACGCGAAGAGCTATTTTCCAGTTTAATTACAATATAAAAGAAAATGATTTTACAAATATCCTGTTTATTAATAATGTTATTTGTTTTTCCATTAGAATATACAGTAGTTCAAATGATTTAAAGTAGCTTCAGGTTTCATCCAAACTCGCCTGCCCAAACAGTCTTTCTTTCTTTCTTTCTTTCTTTCTTTCTTTCTTTCTTTCTTTCTTTCTTTCTTTCTTTCTTTCTTTCTTTCTTTCTTTCTTTCTTTCTCCCTTTCTTTCTCCCTTTCTCTGTTTCTCTTTCTTTTGTTTGCTTTCTTTTTTCTGCCTCTCTACTACATACAGTCATGACCGACACCCGTCAACATAACCATGTTAGCACTCTTGAAATTGTTTAAAAAAATGAAGTATGGTATTTCTCCCAGAAAATTATTGCAATTACACATATTTTGTTATACACATGTTTATTTCATTTGTGTGTATTGGGTCTCCATGCTTGCTTCGATTTCCGAAAACTTAACAAAATCATGGTTAAAAATAAGTAAATTCATCCACTTATCCCGACATATATAATCAGCTTACAGAGGCTAAGTGGTTTTAAAAAACTTGATCATAGAGGGGCTTATAATTTGATATGCATCTGGAAGGGTGATGACTGATGAGTGGAAAATGTCACTTTTAATGTCTGAGGCTTTTTCTGAGAAATTGAAATTGAAATTGTCATGCTATTTGAGTTAACCAATGCACTTATAGTATTTTAACATTTTGTGAATTATATATTTTCTAATTTCACTTGAATGTTTATTGTAATTTACCTTGATGATATCTTAATGGTTTCATCCGATTCAGATTCCCACCAGGAACATTTCTGTGCTCTGTTAAGAAGGTTGAAGGAAAAAATTAAATTATAAAAATGTATTTTTTCTGTTCAGGAAATTGTGTTTCTAGGGTTTTGTTATCGGCTGAAGGGTTTAAGATGTATTCTGGGAAGGTACAGGCCTTATAAGATTGGGTTCAAACTAGTGACCATAAAGCATTACAATGTTTTTTAGGGTTCGTCAACTATTATAGAAAGTTCATTAGGGGTTTCTCTCAGTGTGCTAAACCTCATACTGATCTCACACATAAGGGACAGATCTTTAGGTTTAGTCACAGGATGCTATTAGGGCTTTTAAAAAATTGAAAGAGTATTTTGTGTCTGCTCCAGTCCTAATCCAATTTGATCTACAAGAACCGTTCATTGTGGAAGTGGATGCTTTGGAGGTTGGGGTAGGGGCTGTATTATCATGGTCCCAAAACCCTGACCAACCTGCGGCCATATGCATTTTTTCTAGAAAATTTTCATCTACTGAAAAAAACTATGCTGGGAATCGTGAGTTACTCACCATTAAATTAGCCTTTAAGGAATGGAGACATTTTTTGGAGAGGCAGTTCATTAAGTCACTGTGGTCACTGATCATAAAAATGTAGCTTACTTTTGATTTAACCAAACAGATAACTTCCAGACAGTCCAGCCGTATGCTCCTTGCGCCACTCCAAGGTCCAAATTATTTGTTCCTGTGTACCTGAGTTTGTGTCTGTTGCAGGAGTTTCATGATTCTATATTAAGTGGTCATCTTGTGGTCAGAGTTACTCGGAAAGCTATATCTTGACTTTTTTTGGTGGCCGTCCATGTGTTGTTAAAGATTGTGTATCTGCTTATGAAGTTTGCACACATTCTAAAGTAGGTTAAAAATGTCCGGCTGGGAAATTGGCTCCATTGCCAATTCCAGAAAGTCCATCTACTCATCTGTCCAAGGATTTATTTATGGATTTGCTGCTGTCTAATGGGATATCAGTTATTTGGGTGGTGATTGACGATTCCGCCAACAGGCTCATTTTTTGTTCCTTTGTTGGAGTTACCTAATGCCGATACACTCTCCACATTGTTCATTTGTGCTAAGAGATTGCATGGAATTCCTCTTAATATTGTGTCAGATAGGGAATGCAGTATACGTATATCCAAATTCTGGAGAGCTTTTTGTATGGAACTGGGGATTATCTTGTCCTTTTCCTTTGCCTACAACACTGTAGCCAACAGTCAGACAGAAAGGACATATCAGTCTTTGGAACAAATTTTAAGGTTTTCTGTTGCAGCTCAGCAGGAGAACTGGTCTTCATTGTTATAAATTGCTGACTTTGCCTTTAACAGTCAGGTCAATGTGTCTACTGGAACCTCACTGTTTTATTGGAATTATGGTTTTCTTCCCCAATTTGGGGAATTTTGTAGATTATGTTTTTAGTGTCCTGGAGTGGAGATCGCCATATAGAAACCTGGGAATATTTGAATGGAGATACAAAATAATATTGGGGCTGTTTAAATTCACCAAAAAATGCTCAGCAAGTCCTGTCTGTAAAAGTAGGTGACTGTGTTTGGCTGTGATTCAAAAACATCAGACTTAAAGTACCATTGGCGAAATTGGGTCCGAAGTTTATTGATCCCTATGAGTTTCTGGAAGTGATCAATCCAGTGGATTTTAGGATGAAACTTCCTCCATTTCTTTGCAACCCTGACGTCTTCCACAGATCCCTGATAAAAGAGTCTGTCCTTTGATTTTATCTCTCTCATCCCTGTCTCCTCTGGTGTCTGTCAACTGCAGTTCAGAGTACGAGGTACAGAGAGTCATGGATTCTCAAAGGGCCTGAAATTCCTTCCATTTCCTCATCCATTGGGAAGAGTATGGCATGGAGAAGAGATCCTGGGTTCCAGCCTGATCCTTGAAGGCCAATTGTCTGGTCAGAGTCTTCCATTTAGGTTTCCTGGGACACTGGAGATCCGGTGGCCCACCTATAAGTGGAGGTACTGTTACAATTTCACCACTTTGTGAGTGACTCAGTCGCTCTATAGGATTGGGGTGTGCTGAGCTGTCAGGAATTGTGAGTGACAGCCCAATCACCCAATCAACCCATTCTGGGTGAATTCTTGGCTATCTAATCTTTTCTTTTTTTATTTTTTATTTTTATATAGCGCTAACATATTCCGTAGCGCTTTACAGTTTGCACACATTATCATCACTGTCCCCGATGGGGCTCACAATCTAAATTCCCTATCAGTATGTCTTTTGGAATGTGGGAGGAAACTGGAGTACCCGGAGGAAACCCACGCAAAACGGGGAGAACATAGCTGACTATTATAAGACTTTGACAGTTTTAGCTTTTAGCTCAGTGGTGTGTATGCTCTTTGCTCTTTATCATACTGTGATTTTTGTTGACAGACTTTGGATTTGCCTTTTTGATGACCTGTTTGCTTTACCCCTTTTTCCTTGATGTACTCTTAGCAGTCTAACCCAGGACATTGCCTTTGACTGGTGTAGAGCAGATACAGCTTTCTTAGAGAAATATGGTGACTGGGCAACTGGTACTGGTGGACTGCTACTGCCATCAACTTTCTGAAACTGTCAGTATCCACCAGGCGGAAAGGCAGCAATTTTGTGGCCAACAGATTGGTGATGGTTGAGTTCAAGCTCTTAGCTTTGGCATGTGAAGGAGGAAACATTCTTTTATGTGATCACAAATGTGGGACCGATGGCTGGCTGCTGTGCTGAGAGAGGCTGGAGTATAGAGTACAGGGCAAACTGCTAGACTGTGGGAGAGGTGCAGGTTGTAGATGTCATGATGGACTGAGAAATAGGTGTTGTACTAGGTGACAAAAAAGCAGCAGTCACATCCACTTCTGTAACAGCTGACGGGCTCTCACTAATTATTATTGCAATTTTTGTCTCTACTGAGTTTTTTCAAATTTGGCAGATAAGGTATGTTGGGTCATCCTTTGCAGTCTTAAAAGAGGCCTAGGCTAGGCAACTGTTGCTACCCCTGGGAACTGCACACCTGCGACTGGTGGTGGCCACAGCCAGAGTTGTGGCTGAGGATGCAGTACTTGTCGTGGTTGCATCACTTTGTGTTTGTGTGGGAAGTTGCAACGTAACCTCATCTTCCACCTCCTCTGCTGAGCTACTCAGCTGCATACATCTGGGTTAACATCAAGTGGGATCTACAACCTCATCATCATCCTATCTGTTCTCACACTCCTCACCCTGAAAGTCACTCTCCTCTTCCTACCCTGACAACACACAGTACAGTCCGCATGCGCCTCTGGCATCTGAGTCTCATCAGGATCACCTCCAGCCTTGGTGGTTAACGTCTAGTGACGAGGGTCTGAATTCTGCTTGGACTCTACATTGCCTGTCCCCAGATCCAACATGAAAATATTTTGGGCGCAGATGCTTTCCTTTTCTGTATTCTATGAATATTTGGATCAGACCTCTTATGCCCATGGAATAGAATGTATGAACAGCTCTGCAGAATGGCCCATTTGTGGTTCCCCATAGTCAGTTGGGCATTGGAATTTTTTTAATGCAGGAGGGAAAAGGGTGATTGGGGAGCCACCTTGGAGGATTATACTGCATGTGATATTAAGGTGGAGGAAAGAGCAGAGAGGTCACTTGATGCAGCACTTGCCATCCAGTAGAGCACATGCTTTTTCTGAGTCTCATCTACAAGGCATACCACTGTGTGGCTGCCAAAGGAAGGAAGTCAAGTAGCCTGTCCAGTAACACATGTTGCAGTGGTCTTTGGATAGGATGAGATGGTGTTTGTTGAGTAGAGCTTTTATTAACATTAACACCTAACCCATGTACTGTACTCAATGAACACCAAGCCTATTCCTCCTTCCAACATGACCTTGTTTTTTCCCTTGTTTTTTGTTGTAAATAGCCTTCCCCTCTCGTAACCTGCTGTTTCACAACCTTAGTGTTATGACCTGGTGGTTAGGAGCACCCGGCACGACCTGATAGTTAAACTCACACAGGACAAGCTCTGGGATGTGGGAGCTCTGCTGACCGCAGGCCCTAATCCTATCACAACAACTAGAAATAGCCGTGGAGCGTTCCTGACTCTCCCTAGACGCCTCTTCACAGCCTAAGAGCTAGCTAGCCCTAGAGATAGAAAATAAAGCCTACCTTGCCTCAGAGAAATTCCCCAAAGGAAAAGGCAGCCCCCCACATATATTGACTGTGAGTAAAGATGAAAGTCACAAACGCAGAAATGAAACAGGTTTCAGCAAAGGGAGGCCAGACTTACTAAACAGACAGATGATAGGAAAGGTATCTTTGCGGTCAGCACAAAAAACTACAAAAGACCACGCAGAGTGTGCAAAAAGACCTCCGCACCAATTAACGGTGCGGAGATGCCACTCTGCATCCCAGAGCTTCCAGCTAGCAAGACAAAATCATGATAACCAGCTGGACAAGGAAACAATGAACAAATAATAACTATCAGGAACTTAGCTTCTGCTGGAGAAGACAGGTCACCAGAAAGATCCAAGAGCGAACTGAACAAATGCAGGAACATTGACAGCTGGCATGGAGTAATGATCTGAGTGGAGTTAAATAGAGCAGCCAACCAAAGGATAAACCACGTCACCTATGTAAGGAACCTCAGAAGCAGCAGCCTCACTCACAGCCACCAGAGGGAGTCCATGGACAGAACTCGCCGAAGTACCATTCATGACCACAGGAGGGAGTTCGACAACAGAATTCACAACACTTAGACCCACAGCTGTCAGTCACCTGTCACTAAATGAACAATCACTATTTGTTTTCTTAGTGTGCCTGAACAATACTGTTATACCTAATGATTTTCAAGTGAAGATCTGCCCTTCTAATTTGTCACTGAAACACAATTTTGTCACAAACGATTTAGATTAGCTAATTCGGCCTTGTGGCTGCAACAAAATATTAGGCCTAATGTATTTTAAGTGGAAATCTGGCCTTCTGATCTGTCACTGAAACACAGTTTTATCACATAGGATATGGATTAGCAAATTGCGCCTTGTGGCTGCACCCCAATATTAGGCCTATCAATTATTAGGTGGAAGTCTGGCCTTCTGATTTCTCACTGATACACAGTTTTATCACAAACAATTTGCATTAGCTAAGTGGGCCTCATGGCTGCACCCCAATATTAGGTATAATGATTTTTAAGTGGAAATCGGGCATTCTGATTTCTCACTGAAAAACAGTTTTATCACAAACAATTTGGATCAGCTAATTGGGCCTCGTGACTGCACCCCAATATTAGGTTCAATGATTTTTAAGTGGAAATTTGGCCTTCTGATTTGTCGCGAAGCACAGTTTTATCACAAACAATTTGGAGTAGCAAATGGGGCCTCTGGAGAATGCCACACAGTTTTGCACAATCTAGTTTTATGATGGAAGATCGAATTCACACAGAACAAGATCCAATCTAGCTAACTGACAAGTTCATTTGAGGCACTATCAGGAGCAGCTTATCTGCACTGTGACACTGAGAAAATTGCACCATTAAAACAAGATGGAGACCTTGTGTCATGACGTTGCGGATGGTTTCTGCACCCTCATTGGCTGCCAAAATTAACACACACAAAATTAAGGGGAAAAAAAGAGCACGCCGCTCCTGTAACCTCTCCACGCCCCCTTCCCTCATCAAACATGTCACCCTATCCCCCTGCTCATCATACAGCACCACTATCCTAGCCAAAGTAATAACACAAACATTAGTGGAAACAATGATTCACTGAACTGTGATCAAATTTTGACGACTTTGAGTAAAAATGCTCGTGAAAGTGAACATAAATCCGAATGTGCTACGTTCGTGCTGAATTTGGGATTGGCAAATGTTTTCCCAACAAGTTCGGTCATCTCTAGTTTTGAGCCTTTTTTTGAGGGGGCATTAACGTTTTAGTAGTTTATCTTTCTTTTTAGTTTCTGGGCAGATGAAGCAAGTTTCACAGTACAAAGATAAATCAGTATACATTTCTTATTTGATTAGAGGATACATCATTTAACAAATCCCAACAACTCTACAAAACAGGTCACGCTCCAATCCCCAACATTCCACAGATATTCATCCTGCATCACTGCTTCTGATTAAATGTAGGGGGATACATTGGATAAAGCTATAACTGGGATGAAATAAAGTATATCAATGGTTCAGGAATTGCTAGTCCACCCGCATTTTTATTACGGGAAGATTTCTAATTTAATTCAAGCTTGTATTTGTTCCAGGTTAGTTTCTTAAACATTTTCTATGTTTTCTGAAAAATAGGTGGAGGCAACTAACAAGAAACATTTTGCAGCATCTAAAACAGTTTAGGCATTGAAACCATCTTAATAATTTTCCCGCTACTTATAAGAGAAAAAGCTAGCCATGAGCATGCATTCACTTTCAACTTAAATCAGTTGAACAGCGAGTTTATATAACATAATCCTTTGGTCTAAAACCAACTGATATCCCCAAGTATTAAAATTTATCCAAAATCTTTATCTGAGAATGTTCCAACACTTCAGAACGGGGTATGGGTTCCATCGGCAATAGTATGACTTGTCCCAGTTAATCGGTAATTTTGACCCACAACTAAACTCTGTAATTATAGACATTAATTTGCCAATCAAGAATGTCACATCAGCCAGAACTAATAACATGTCACCTGCATATATGTACCATAGTAACATAGTTAGTAAGGCCGAAAAAAGACATTTGTCCATCCAGTTCAGCCTATATTCCATCATAATAAATCCCCAGATCTACGTCCTTCTACAGAACCTAATTGTATGATACAATATTGTTCTGCTCCAGGAAGACATCCAGGCCTCTCTTGAACCCCTCGACTGAGTTCGCCATCACCACCTCCTCAGGCAAGCAATTCCAGATTCTCACTGCCCTAACAGTAAAGAATCCTCTTCTATGTTGGTGGAAAAACCTTCTCTCCTCCAGACGCAAAGAATGCCCCCTTGTGCCCGTCACCTTCCTTGGTATAAACAGATCCTCAGCGAGATATTTGTATTGTCCCCTTATATACTTATACATGGTTATTAGATCGCCCCTCAGTCGTCTTTTTTCTAGACTAAATAATCCTAATTTCGCTAATCTATCTGGGTATTGTAGTTCTCCCATCCCCTTTATTAATTTTGTTGCCCTCCTTTGTACTCTCTCTAGTTCCATTATATCCTTCCTGAGCACCGGTGCCCAAAACTGGACACAGTACTCCATGTGCGGTCTAACTAGGGATTTGTACAGAGGCAGTATAATGCTCTCATCATGTGTATCCAGACCTCTTTTAATGCACCCCATGATCCTGTTTGCCTTGGCAGCTGCTGCCTGGCACTGGCTGCTCCAGGTAAGTTTATCATTAACTAGGATCCCCAAGTCCTTCTCCCTGTCAGATTTACCCAGTGGTTTCCCATTCAGTGTGTAATGGTGATATTGATTCCCTCTTCCCATGTGTATAACCTTACATTTATCATTGTTAAACCTCATCTGCCACCTTTCAGCCCAAGTTTCCAACTTATCCAGATCCATCTGTAGCAGAATACTATCTTCTCTTGTATTAACTGCTTTACATAGTTTTGTATCATCTGCAAATATCGATATTTTACTGTGTAAACCTTCTACCAGATCATTAATGAATATGTTGAAGAGAACAGGTCCCAATACTGACCCCTGCGGTACCCCACTGGTCACAGCGACCCAGTTAGAGACTATACCATTTATAACCACCCTCTGCTTTCTATCACTAAGCCAGTTACTAACCCATTTACACACAATTTCCCCCAGAGCAAGCATTCTCATTTTGTGTACCAACCTCTTGTGCGGCACGGTATCAAACGTTTTGGAAAAATCGAGATATACCACGTCCAATGATGTTTTTAGATGTTTTTAAATGTCATTGTGCACATTGTTTCTGAATAAAGATTTTTTCGATTATTAGTTATATTGTGGTGATCCCTATTTTTGTGCATACGCTGGTTCTTGTTTGGTGTTACTGTCTAATGGTGTGCATATGGTGATCCCCTTTTACATGAGAATATTTGGATGGTGCCCGCTCAAATCAAGTGTGTACATGTCACCTGCATATAGGCTTACTTGTTCTTCCTCTTTTCCACATCGGAACCCAACAAACTCAACTAAGTCTTGGAAACGAGACACCAGAGTTTCAATGTGAAAAGAAGATGCAACAGTGACCCTTCCCCAGTTCAAAGGCATCAGAAAGCCTTCCATTCAACCTAAGTCAATCCAACGGCACAGCCTACAGACAGTTCCACTCTTTGCCTATAAAGGCGTTGGTAACATGAAAGGATAAGATCGCCCTACTTCCAGTATTCGAATCGCTCATTCAAGTCAAGAAATAGACGTCTCATATTAACTACAGTGGATTCATTACTTATAAAGCCCTACTGATCTTCATGGATCCACCTCACTAATGACTTTCATCAATCTTTTGGTCAATACTTCAGCTATTATTTTAATATCAACTGCAAGCAAAGAGATTGGCCAGTGAGAATCAGGCTGAGATTAATATTTTCCTGGTTTTACACTATTACAGCTTCTTTCATGGAATCTGGTAAAGAGACTTCCTCTTGAGCCTTCACAAAACACTTCTAAAAGCTTAGGTAGCAATACCTTTCTGTTTTGCTTAAGAATTCCCCTGAGAACCCGTTAGCCCCAGGTGCTTTTCATTTTGCATCGTTCCTAGACCGATCACCAAATCTTTTAAGAAAAGATTGTACCTGAGCTTCCCTAATAGCATCAGACAGCTTAGGGAGTAATATCTCATTAAGATAATTGGAGATCCCACCCTACCGACCAACAGTTTTAGAGGTACATAGATTAGCATAATATGAAGTAAGATTTTAAAGGGAATCTGTCACCAGGTTTTGGTATCTCATCTGAGAGCAGCATGATGTGTTAGGTTTGGTGGAACGCACCGAGTAAATATAGAGATAATATAGGTGCGTTCACAGCCTGGGGTCCACCATGCAGTAGTGGAACCTGCTGCTAGTAAATGGCAGCACTATATGGTGGTACTATGCCTGAACAGACACGGGTTCAGTCACCCAGTCAGTATAGAAGCGAACTCTGTTGCTTCACAGAGTCGCCGGGACTAAAGATAACGCTGTGCCCTGTTAACCTCACAGGGAAGCAAAGCCCACTAACGGAGCAGGTAGCACACAGTGGTCACACAGTCAGCAGCAGCACTCAAACAACTCCTCTCTGGAGGTGCCGGAATTCTAGTGGCTATACGCCAGCCCTAAATTCATACACACAAATGTTGTGAATTCTGTGGTCAAGCTCCCTCCTGTGGTCATGAGTGGTACTTCGGCTGGTTCTGTCCATGAGCTTCCTCTGGTGGATGTGAGTGGGGCTGCAGCTTCTGAGCTTCCTTCCTCAGGTGACGAGGTTAAGTCGTTAGGTGCTGCTCTATTTAACTCCACCTAGTTCTTTGTTCCTGGCCTCCAGTCAATGTTCCAGTATTGGTCTTACTCTCTCCTGGATCGTTCTTGTGACCTGTCTTCCCTGCATAAGCTAAGTTCTGCTTGTGTTACTTTTGTTTGCTATTTTTTCTGTCCAGCTTGCTATATTGGTTTGTCTTGCTTGCTGGAAGCTCTGGGACGCAGAGGGAGCACCTCCGTACCGTTAGTCGGTGCGGAGGGTCTTTTTGCGCCCTCTGCGTAGTTGTTTGTAGGTTTTTGTGCTGACCGCAAAGCTATCTTTCCTATCCTCGGTCTATTCAGTAAGTCGGGCCTCACTTTGCTAAAATCTATTTCATCTCTGTGTTTGTATTTTCATCTTTACTCACAGTCATTATATGTGGGGGGCTGCCTTTTCCTTTGAGGAATTTCTCTGAGGCAAGGTAGGCTTATTTTTCTATCTTCAGGGCTAGCTAGTTTCTCAGGCTGTGCCGAGGCGCCTAGGTCTGGTCAGGAGCACTCCACGGCTACTTCTAGTGTGGTGTGATAGGATTAGGGATTGCGGTCAGCAGAGTTCCCACGTCTCAGAGCTCGTCCTTTATTATTAGTAACTTTCAGGTCATTTTGTGTGCTCTTAACCACCAGGTCCATTGTGGTTCTGAATCACCTGTTCATTACAGTACTGGAGGCCCAAAGTACTAATGCTTCTCAATAGAGGGAAAAGAGAAGTTCTGAGACCATTTTTTTTTCTCTGCACTGTGTTTTGTCTTACTTTTCCCCTAGACATTTGGGTGGTTCAGGACACAGGTGTAGTGATGGACATTAAAGGTCTGTCTTCTTGTGTGGATCATCTCACTGCAAGAGTACAAAATATTCAAGACTTTGTGGTTCAGAATTCTATGTTAGAACCTAGAATTCCTATTCCTGATTTGTTTTCTGGAGATAGAGCTAAGTTTCTGAGTTTTAAAAATAATTGTAAACCAGTTCAACAAGTTAAGATCATTATTTCTTTATTACGTGGCGACCCTCAAGACTGGGCATTTTCCCTTGCGCCAGGAGATCCTGCATTATGTGATATTGATGCGTTTTTTCTGGCGCTCGGATTGCTTTATGATGAACCTAATTCAGTGGATCAGGCAGAGAAAAATTTGCTGGCTCTGTGTCAGGGTCAGGATGAGGTAGAGATATATTGTCAGAAGTTTAGGAAGTGGTCTGTGCTCACTCAATGGAATGAATGTGCGCTGGCAGCAATTTTCAGAAAGGGTCTCTCTGAAGCCCTTAAGGATGTCATGGTTGGATTTCCTATGCCTGCTGGTCTGAATGAGTCTATGTCTTTGGCCATTCAGATCGGTCGACGCTTACGTGAGCGTAAAGCTGTGCACCATTTGGCGGTATTATCTGAGCATAAACCTGAGCCTATGCAATGTGATAGGACTTTGACCAGAGCTGAACGGCAAGAACACAGACGTCGGAATGGGCTGTGTTTTTACTGTGGTGATTCCACTCATGCTATCTCCGATTGTCCTAAGCGCACTAAGCGGTTCGCTAGGTCTGCCACCATTGGTACGGTACAGTCAAAATTTCTTTTGTCCATTACTTTGATCTGCTCTTTGTCATCCTATTCTGTCATGGCATTTGTGGATTCAGGCGCTGCCCTGAATTTGATGGACTTGGAGTTTGCTAGGCGCTGTGGGTTTTTCTTGGAGCCCTTGCAGTATCCTATTCCATTGAGAGGAATTGATGCTACGCCTTTGGCCAAGAATAAGCCTCAGTACTGGACCCAACTGACCATGTGCATGGCTCCTGCGCATCAGGAGGATATTCGCTTTTTGGTGTTGCATAATCTGCATGATGTGGTCGTGTTGGGGTTGCCATGGCTACAAGTCCATAACCCAGTAATGGATTGGAAATCTATGTCTGTGTCCAGCTGGGGTTGTCAGGGGGTACATGGTGATGTTCCATTTCTGTCTATTTCATCATCCACCCCTTCTGAAGTCCCAGAGTTCTTGTCGGATTACCGGGATGTATTTGATGAGCCCAAGTCCAGTGCCCTACCTCCGCATAGGGATTGCGATTCTGCTATCGATTTGATTCCTGGTAGTAAGTTTCCTAAAGGTCGACTGTTTAATTTGTCTGTGCCTGAGCACGCCGCTATGCAGAGTTACGTAAAGGAATCCCTGGAGAAGGGTCATATTCGCTCCTCGTCATCGCCATTGGGAGCAGGGTTCTTTTTTGTGGCCAAGAAGGATGGTTCGTTGAGACCTTGTATTGATTACCGCCTTCTAAATAAAATCACAGTCAAATTTCAGTACCCCTTGCCGCTGCTGTCTGATTTGTTTGCTCGGATTAAGGGGGCTAGTTGGTTCACCAAGATAGATCTTCGTGGTGCGTATAATCTTGTGCGTATTAAACAGGGCGATGAATGGAAAACAGCATTTAATACGCCCGAGGGCCATTTTGAGTACCTGGTTATGCCATTCGGGCTTTCCAATGCTCCATCAGTATTTCAGTCCTTTATGCATGACATCTTCCGAGAGTACCTGGATAAATTCCTGATTGTATACTTGGATGATATTTTGGTCTTCTCGGATGATTGGGAGTCTCACGTGAAGCAGGTTAGAATGGTGTTCCAGGTCCTGCGTGCAAATTCTTTGTTTGTGAAGGGGTCAAAGTGTCTCTTTGGTGTTCAGAAGGTTTCATTTTTGGGTTTCATTTTTTCCCCTTCTACTATCGAGATGGACCCTGTTAAAGTTCAGGCCATTTATGATTGGACTCAGCCGACATCTCTGAAGAGTCTGCAAAAGTTTCTGGGCTTTGCTAATTTTTATCATCGCTTCATCAATAATTTTTCTAGTATTGCTAAACCGTTGACTGATTTAACCAAGAAGGGTGCTGATGTGGTCAATTGGTCTTCTGCTGCTGTGGAAGCTTTTCATGAGTTGAAGCGTTGTTTTTCTTCTGCCCCTGTGTTGTGCCAGCCAGATGTTTCGCTCCCGTTCCAGGTCGAGGTTGATGCTTCTGAGATTGGAGCAGGGGCTGTTTTGTCGCAAACAAGTTCTGGTGGCTCGGTGATGAAACCATGTGCCTTCTTTTCCAGGAAGTTTTCGCCTGCTGAGCGTAATTATGATGTTGGCAATCGAGAGTTGCTGGCCATGAAGTGGGCATTCGAGGAGTGGCGTCATTGGCTTGAAGGAGCTAAGCATCGCGTGGTGGTCTTGACTGATCACAAGAACTTGACTTATCTCGAGTCTGCCAAACGGTTGAATCCTAGACAGGCTCGTTGGTCACTGTTTTTCTCCCGTTTTGACTTTGTGGTTTCGTACCTGCCGGGCTCTAAGAATGTGAAGGCGGATGCCCTGTCTAGGAGTTTTGTGCCCGACTCTCCGGGTTTGCCTGAGCCGGCGGGTATTCTCAAAGAGCGGGTAATTTTGTCTGCCATCTCCCCTGATTTGCGACGGATGCTGCAAAAATTTCAGGCTAATAGACCTGACCGTTGCCCAGCGGAGAAACTGTTTGTCCCTGATAAATGGACGAGTAGAGTTATCTCTGAGGTTCATTGTTCGGTGTTGGCTGGTCATCCTGGAATCTTTGGTACCAGAGATTTGGTGGCTAGATCCTTTTGGTGGCCGTCTCTGTCGCGGGATGTGCGTGCATTTGTGCAGTCCTGTGGGATTTGTGCTCGGGCTAAGCCCTGCTGTTCTTGTGCCAGTGGGTTGCTTTTGCCCTTGCCGGTCCCGAAGAGGCCCTGGACACATATCTCTATGGATTTTATTTCGGATCTCCCCGTCTCTCAAAAGATGTCGGTCATTTGGGTGGTTTGTGATCGCTTCTCTAAGATGGTCCATTTGATACCCTTGTCTAAATTGCCTTCCTCCTCTAATTTGGTGCCATTGTTTTTCCAGCATGTGGTTCGTTTACATGGCATTCCGGAGAACATCGTTTCTGACAGAGGTTCCCAGTTTGTTTCGAGGTTTTGGCGAGCCTTTTGTGCTAGGATGGGCATTGATTTGTCTTTTTCCTCGGCTTTCCATCCTCAGACAAATGGCCAAACTGAACGAACCAATCAGACCTTGGAAACATATCTGAGATGTTTTGTTTCTGCTGATCAGGATGATTGTGTGTCCTTTTTGCCTTTGGCTGAGTTCGCCCTTAATAATCGGGCCAGCTCGGCTACTTTGGTTTCGCCGTTTTTCTGCAACTCTGGGTTCCATCCTCGTTTCTCTTCAGGGTGGGTTGAGTCTTCGGACTGTCCTGGTGTGGATACTGTGGTGGATAGGTTGCAGCAGATTTGGACTCATGTAGTGGACAATTTGACATTGTCCCAGGAGAAGGCTCAACGTTTCGCTAATCGCAGGCGCTGTGTGGGTCCCCGACTTCGTGTTGGGGATTTGGTTTGGTTGTCGTCTCGTTATATTCCTATGAAAGTTGGTCCGTATAGGATTTCTGAGGTTCTTAATCCTGTGTCTTTTCGTTTGACCCCTCCAGCTTCTTTTTCCATCCATAATGTATTACATAGGTCATTGTTGCGGAGATACGTGGCACCTGTGGTTCCATCCGTTGATCCTCCTGCCCCGGTTTTGGTTGAGGGGGAGTTGGAGTATATAGTGGAGAAGATTTTGGATTCTCGGATTTCAAGACGGAAACTCCAGTACCTGGTTAAGTGGAAGGGTTATGGTCAGGAAGATAATTCCTGGGTCTTTGCCTCTGATGTTCATGCTGCCGATCTGGTTCGTGCCTTTCATTTGGCTCATCCTGGTCGGCCTGGGGGCTCTGGTGAGGGTTCGGTGACCCCTCCTCAAGGGGGGGTACTGTTGTGAATTCTGTGGTCAAGCTCCCTCCTGTGGTCATGAGTGGTACTTCGGCTGGTTCTGTCCATGAGCTTCCTCTGGTGGATGTGAGTGGGG
Organism: Ranitomeya imitator; assembly: GCF_032444005.1. Classification (NCBI taxonomy): domain Eukaryota; kingdom Metazoa; phylum Chordata; class Amphibia; order Anura; family Dendrobatidae; genus Ranitomeya; species Ranitomeya imitator. The sequence goes on along the minus strand of NC_091282.1, from coordinate 509,147,741 downwards.
CTGCGGCTTCTGAGCTTCCTTCCTCAGGTGACGAGGTTAAGTCGTTAGGTGCTGCTCTATTTAACTCCACCTAGTTCTTTGTTCCTGGCCTCCAGTCAATGTTCCAGTATTGGTCTTACTCTCTCCTGGATCGTTCTTGTGACCTGTCTTCCCTGCATAAGCTAAGTTCTGCTTGTGTTACTTTTGTTTGCTATTTTTTCTGTCCAGCTTGCTATATTGGTTTGTCTTGCTTGCTGGAAGCTCTGGGATGCAGAGGGAGCACCTCTGTACCGTTAGTCGGTGCGGAGGGTCTTTTTGCGCCCTCTACGTGGTTGTTTGTAGGTTTTTGTGCTGACCGCAAAGCTATCTTTCCTATCCTCGGTCTATTCAGTAAGTCGGGCCTCACTTTGCTAAAATCTATTTCATCTCTGTGTTTGTATTTTCATCTTTACTCACAGTCATTATATGTGGGGGGCTGCCTTTTCCTTTGGGGAATTTCTCTGAGGCAAGGTAGGCTTATTTTTCTATCTTCAGGGCTAGCTAGTTTCTCAGGCTGTGCCGAGGCGCCTAGGTCTGGTCAGGAGCGCTCCACGGCTACTTCTAGTGTGGTGTGATAGGATTAGGGATTGCGGTCAGCAGAGTTCCCACGTCTCAGAGCTCGTCCTTTATTATTAGTAACTTTCAGGTCATTTTGTGTGCTCTTAACCACCAGGTCCATTGTGGTTCTGAATCACCTGTTCATAACACACAAACTCCTCTCCGGAGGTGCTGGAATTCTAGTGGCTATACAGCTGACCCTGAGCACATGCTGACACAGACCACAAAGTAGCAAAGCTCATGAGCCCATAAACATGAATTGATACTAGCGCATGGCCATGCGGCCATGCAAGCCTTTTATAGAGGAAGCTCTCCAGGACCTTCCTAATGGTCCAATAGGAACTGCTTCAGGACTTGAGCATGTGACCCCCGACCTCAAATGAGAGGACGCCCCTTGGGCATGCCCAGTAGAGGAAACGCAGGACTTAGTCCCAGGAACGTCTTCTCACCGCAGAATAGTGCTGTTTACAAAGGCTGAGCCTGGAAGAGCAGCCGTAACCAAGTGCACAGTATCTGCTTGAGCCAAACACTGGGACCGATGTCTCGGCTGAGCAGGTTCCACTGCGGCTGGAGAAGAATGGGAGACCACAGCGGAGGTGGCTCGAGATTCCCCCTGTGCTGCGGCGGGAACTCGACGCCTTACATGATGTAGGAAAAGGGACCTGGATTCCAACAATGTATCACTTAGTTTACTGGGTGCAGTAGGTATAACATAATCAGAGTTTTTAGCTGTAGCAGAGCTCAGAAAGCTAATCCTGCTCACATCACAGCTTTCTGTGTACATTGTTTAATGACAGTGAGCTACTTATCAGAGGAGCACCCGTCCTGACAGTAATAATGTTCTGGTGATAAAACCTTAATTGTAGGAAACAGCACAACATCACACAGCCTAATAAGTGACACATTGTTGAAATCTGTTTTCCAGCTCCTATCTCCTGCTATCTTCAGATTACATAGGAAAAACCCTTTAATAAAATCTTTAATGTCTGTAACCACTCTCTCTTCCTCTGACACTAGCTAAGCTATGTAAGAAGATCCAGCTTGTGCCTTATCTACACTTTTCAGCAAGAGACTGATGCTTTCTCCTTCTATGAAATAGGAGTGCCCCAATTACAATCCCATATGCTTGTTCTCTTATCTGTGATCACAGTATCAAATACGATTGAAGTCTTTATTAACAGGTTGCTAACCTTAGCTATCTGTTTAATGGCCAGTGCGAACATGCTCCTAATCTGCATGCATGCCAACTTATGCTTCAGCTCAATTTTTCCAGTTTATTATTTTCTTATGTCAGATTTTACCTGTGACAAACAGTGATAAATAATATATTACTCCATCTGTTATACACTGTGTAGAACATATACAGCTCATTATTGATGCCAAAACCACTCTGATTCCATCATTGCAATACTTGATTCTTCCACAACGTCATACTTGTATTAATAGTAGTTAGACAGCCCAATTGTTCGGACCTGCTGACAGGATATGTGGGGCTGAAGTTAAGTTTTTCTTTATACAGAGATTTAATACATGTAAAGATTCACAATGGGATGATTAAAATGTAATAAAATCTATGCACAGTTTTTCAGTTTGTCCTTCGGGGAGTCGCTGTCTGTAGAATGAATGAGATCCTTGTTTGTCTTGACAGTGCCCCAATTACAATCCCATATTCTGGTTCTCTTATCTGTGATCACAGTATCAAATACGATTGAAGTCTTTGTTATCATCCAGGTTGCTAACCATAGCTATTATTCTCTTTGAACATCACTCAAATCCTCAGAACACCAACAGAGCCGACTTTGCTGCTAGGTGTCTTTTGCGTTAAACAATAGATCGCTGCAGAGCTCATTTATTTCTATTTTCATAAGCAGGATGATGCTAATGAAACTGTCCCTCAATTATTATTAATGGATAGATACATTTCAAACAGTTTTTACTGATTGATTTAGAAATAATAATAAAAGAACTCCAAAGCCTAAAAATAAGATAACAAATTACTGTGTTAACTAAAAGTCTAACATACAATTAGAAATGAAAATCTGAACCGTATACAGATAAATAATATGTGTAAGTAAATGCTATTACACTTGTGCAAAATGTTCCTTTAATCCTTTCTAAATTTGGAATCCTAATATAATTTTAACAATGGGAACTAGCAGTGGTGTTTTCACAAAGTGAGCAGCATGTAATCATTGATGTCAGCAGACTTTGACTTTGTTTGCGTGCTTTGGCACCTGCTGTACTGGTAAGCATAGTTTATTTTGAGCAATTCATAATGTATGTCATAGAGAAAAAAAATCCATGAGACATCTCCAGTGAGGGAACATGACACTCACACTGAACATATGGGATTAATTACAACTTGTGAAGAGAGAAACTAATTAACTGAGAAAGTTAGAAACATAGGAAGAGCTGACACTTCAACCTCCTTTGAACAGGGACCTCCTGCAGGGTCCAGGTAATTACAGCAGAAAAATGCTTTCAGGAGAGAAGATTGACAAGACAAGACTGAGATTTGTTTATGCTGTGAAATGCCCTTTGGACAATTGCAGTTAGTTATTCTTTGTCTGGTGTCCAGATATGAATAGTTGGGTTTTGCATCAATCTGATATTTAGGGGAGATATTTTTGGTGTTGTAGCGAAGGGACAAACAGAATCTATTCACTCACATGCCATATTTCAACTCTATCAAAAGGTAAAATCGCAAATGTAAGCAAGATGATGCTATCTACCTCCTGGTACCTCCAGGGGCGAAGAAAACCTGTACATTGGGGATCTGAAAACTGCACCCCTGAAACCACGTGCTACCTACTGTACAACTGGTGTCCAATCGGCCTATATAGATGATTGGTGGTGGCTAGGGTTGAGCGAAACGGGTTGAACATTTTCAAAAGTCGCCGACTTTTGACAAAGTCGGGTTTCATGAAACCCGATCCGACCCCTGTGCGGGGTCGGCCATGCGGTACGCGACTTTCGCGCCAAAGTCGCATTTCAATGACGCGAAAAGCGCCATTTCTCAGCCAATGAAGGTAAACGCAGAGTGTGGGCAGCGTGATGACATAGGTCCTGGTCCCCACCATCTTAGAGAAGGGCATTGCAGTGATTGGCTTGCTGTCCGCGGCGTCACAGGGGCTATAAAGGGGCGTTCCCGCCGACCGCCATGTTACTGCTGCTGATCTGAGCCTAGGGAGAGGTTGCTGCCGCTTCATCAGAAGCAGGGATAGCGTTAGGCAGGGTCCATTAACCACCAAACCGCTTGTGCTGTAGCGATTTCCACTGCCCAACACCACCTTCGGTGTGCAGGGACAGTGAAAGCTACATTTTTTTTTTCCCCTCAGCGCTGTAGCTCATTGGGCTGCCCTAGAAGGCTCCCTGATAGCTGCATTGCCGTGTGTACGCCGCTGTGCAAACCAACTGCTTTTTTCAAAACACAAATCCTCTTGTTCCTTCCTTTCTGCACAGCTATCTTGTTTGTTTGTCCACACTTTTTATTTAATTTGTGCATCAGTCCACTCCTTATTGCTGCCTGCCATACCTGGCTGAGATTACTGCAGGGAGATAGTAATTGAAGGACAGTTCCTTTTTTTTTTTTTTTTTGTGGGAGATTAAGATTGGCATTTCTGCTAGAGTGCCATCCCTGTCTGTGTCATCTCTCACTCAGTGGGCCATAGAAAGCCTATTTATTTTTTTGCTTGATTTGGGTTCCAAAATCTACCTGAAAAAATCAATAAATCAATCAGTGGGAGATTAATATTGGCCTTTGGGCTTGTGTGCCAGTCCTAAGCGTGCCATCTCTCTCTCTCAGATAGTGGGCCATAGAAAGCCTATTTATTATTTTTTTTATTGGGTTTATAAATTTTCCCTGGAAAAAAAAAAAAGTGGGAGATTAATATTGGCCTCTGGGCTTGTGTGCCAGTCCTGAGCGTGCCATCTCTCTCACAAATAGTGGGCCATAGAAAGCCTATTTATTTTTTTGGTTGATTTGGGTTCTAAATTCTACCTGAAAAAATCAATAAATCAATCAGTGGGAGATAAATATTGGCCTCTGGGCTTGTGTGCCACTCCTGACTCCTGTGTGCGTCCTCTCTCACTCAGTGGGCCCTAGAAAGCCTATTTTTTGTTTTATTTGTTTTCTAAATTCTCCCTGAAAAAATCATTTTATTTTATTTGGTTTCTAAATTATTCCTGAAAAAAATCATTTTTTTTGTATTTTTTTTTTCTAAAGTCTCCCTGAAAAAAAAACAAATCAGTGGGAGATTAATATTGCCCTGTCTGCTTGTGTGTCAGTCTTGACTCCTGGGTGTGCCATCTCTCTCCAATTGTGGGCCATAGAAAGCCTATTAATTTTTTTGCTTGATTTGGGTTCCAAAATCTACCTGAAAAAATCACTAAATCAATCAGTGGGAGATAAATATTGGCCTCTGGGCTTGTGTGCCACTCCTGACTCCTGTGTGCGTCCTCTCTCACTCAGTGGGCCCTAGAAAGCCTATTTTTTGTTTTATTTGTTTTCTAAATTCTCCCTGAAAAAATCATTTTATTTTATTTGGTTTCTAAATTATTCCTGAAAAAAATCATTTTTTTTGTATTTTTTTTTTCTAAAGTCTCCCTGAAAAAAAAAAAAAAAAACAAATCAGTGGGAGATTAATATTGCCCTTTCTGCTTGTGTGCCAGTCTTGACTCCTGGGTGTGCCATCTCTCTCTCTCCAATTGTGGGCCATAGAAAGCCTATTAATTTTTTTGCTTGATTTGGGTTCCAAAATCTACCTGAAAAAATCACTAAATCAATCAGTGGGAGATAAATATTGGCCTCTGGGCTTGTGTGCCACTCCTGACTCCTGTGTGCGTCCTCTCTCACTCAGTGGGCCCTAGAAAGCCTATGTTTTGTTTTATTTGTTTTCTAAATTCTCCCTGAAAAAATCATTTTTTTTTATTTGGTTTCTAAATTATTCCTGAAAAAAATCATTTTTTTTGTATTTTTTTTTTCTAAAGTCTCCCTGAAAAAAAAACAAAAAAAACAAATCAGTGGGAGATTAATATTGCCCTTTCTGCTTGTGTGCCAGTCTTGACTCCTGGGTGTGCCATCTCTCTCTCTCCAATTGTGGGCCATAGAAAGCCTATTAATTTTTTTGCTTGATTTGGGTTCCAAAATCTACCTGAAAAAATCACTTAATCAATCAGTGGGAGATAAATATTGGCCTCTGGGCTTGTGTGCCACTCCTGACTCCTGTGTGCGTCCTCTCTCACTCAGTGGGCCCTAGAAAGCCTATTTTTTGTTTTATTTGTTTTCTAAATTCTCCCTGAAAAAAATCATTTTATTTTATTTGGTTTCTAAATTATTCCTGAAAAAAATCATTTTTTTTGTATTTTTTTTTTCTAAAGTCTCCCTGAAAAAAAAAAAAAAAATCAAATCAGTGGGAGATTAATATTGCCCTTTCTGCTTGTGTGCCAGTCTTGACTCCTGGGTGTGCCATCTCTCTCTCTCCAATTGTGGGCCATAGAAAGCCTATTAATTTTTTTGCTTGATTTGGGTTCCAAAATCTTCCTGAAAAAATCACTAAATCAATCAGTGGGAGATAAATATTGGCCTCTGGGCTTGTGTGCCACTCCTGACTCCTGTGTGCGTCCTCTCTCACTCAGTGGGCCCTACAAAGCCTATTTTTTTTTTATTTGTTTTCTAAATTCTCCCTGAAACAATCATTTTATTTTATTTTGTTTCTAAATTCTTCCTGAAAAATTCATTTTTTTGTATTTTTTTTTTCTAAAGTCTCCCTGAAAAAAAAAAAAAAATCAAATCAGTGGGAGATTAATATTGCCCTTTCTGCTTGTGTGCCAGTCTTGACTCCTGGGTGTGCCATCTCTCTCTCTCCAATTGTGGGCCATAGAAAGCCTATTAATTTTTTTGCTTGATTTGGGTTCCAAAATCTACCTGAAAAAAATCACTAAATCAATCAGTGGGAGATAAATATTGGCCTCTGGGCTTGTGTGCCACTCCTGACTCCTGTGTGCGTCCTCTCTCACTCACTGGGCCCTAGAAAGGCTATTTTATGTTTTATTAGTTTTCTAAATTCTCCCTGAAAAAATCATTTCATTTTATTTGGTTTATAAATTCTTCCTTAAAAAATCATTTTTTTTTTTTTTTTTTTTTTCTAAAGTCTCCTTTTTAAAAAAAAAAACACAAATCAGTGGGAGATTAATATTTACATTTGCGCTTCAGTGACAGTCCTGCGTGTGTGGCATCTCTCTCATTTGTTGCCACCAACAACAGAGTGTATAACATTGTGCCTGATTTTCGTTGTGGTCTCACCCACCTGTAAAGGGGTAGCTAAATCATACTGAAGTTATAGCTCACCGTGTAAGTTTTGTGACTGCAACAAATACCGTTAGTTTGGTAACGTTTTTAAAACAATGAGGAAGTCTGGTGGAAGAGGTCGTGGCCGGGGGCGTTCATTGTCAGCTGGTAATGAGGGTAGTGGTAGTGGTGGAGCATCAGGTGGTCGTGGGAAAAAAAATATTGCACCTAAGTCTGGAGCTGTGGAGCCAGGTTCGTCATCTGGCTACACAAGGCCTCGAACGCTCCCTTTTCTGGGAGTAGGAAAACCGCTTTTAAAGCCGGAGCAGCAAGAGCAAGTTTTGGCTTATCTTGCTGACTCAGCCTCTAGCTCTTTTGCCTCCTCTCGTGAAACTGGTAAAAGTAAAAGCAGCGCGTCATTAGTGGATGTTCACGGTCAGGGACAAGTCGCTTCCTTGTCCTCTTCAGCAAAAACAACAACAGAGAAGAATGCAGCAGGCGACACAACGGGTTACTCCATGGAGCTCTTTACACATACCGTCCCTGGCTTAGAAAGTGAAGCAGTTAACAGTCCATGCCCATTACAAGTTGAATCTGACATGGAGTGCACTGATGCACAGCCACAGCCAGACTACTATGCTGGTCCTTTGACTCAGACCACAACATTGCCCTCGCAGGGTGCTGATCAAGAATCAGACCCTGATGAGACTATGTTGCCCCATCACGAACGCTATACCACCGACCGACAAGGTGACACAGACGAAGTTGCACACGAGCTACAAGAAGAGGTAATAGATGACCCAGTTCTTGACCCCGATTGGCAGTCATTGGGGGAACAGGGTGCAGGCGGCAGCAGTTCTGAAGCGGAGGAGGAGGGGCCGCAGCAGGCATCAACATCGCAACAGGTTCCATCTGCCGGGCCCGTATCTTGCCCAAAACGCGTGGCAAAGTCAAAACCTGTTGGAGGACAGCGTGGCCATCCGGTTAAAGCTCAGTCTGCAATGCCTGAAAAGGTATCCGATGCTAGAAAGAGTGCAGTCTGGCATTTTTTTACACAACATCCAATTGATCAGCGCAAAGTCATCTGTCAAAAATGTTCAACTACCTTAAGCAGAGGGCAGAATCTGAAAAGTCTCAATACAAGTTGCATGCATAGACATTTAACCACCATGCATTTGCAAGCTTGGACTAACTACCAAACGTCCCTTAAGGTTGTAGCACCCTCGGCCAATGAAGCTAGTCATCAACGCAACATCCCTTCCGGCAGTGTAGGGCCACCATTTTCTGCACCACCTGCAGTATCTGTGCAGGTTTCTTTGCCAGGCCAAAGAAGTCAGGGTCAGGGAATCACCAGTTTCGTAGTAGGAAACACTGCATCTAGGGCACCGGCGGCAACAATACCATCTCCCACCGTCTCTCAGTCTGCCATGTCCACCGGCACCCCCGCTAGTTCCACGATCTCCAGCTCTCCAGTCCAGCTCACCCTACATGAGACTATGGTTAGAAAAAGGAAGTACTTAGCCTCGCATCCGCGTACACAGGGTTTGAACGCCCACATAGCTAGACTAATCTCGTTAGAGATGATGCCCTACCGGTTAGTTGAAAGCGAAGCTTTCAAAGCCCTGATGGACTACGCTGTACCACGCTACGAGCTACCCAGTCGACACTTTTTTTCCAGAAAAGCCATCCCAGCCCTCCACCAGCATGTTAAAGAGCGCATCGTCCATGCACTCAGGCAATCTGTGAGCACAAAGGTGCACCTGACAACAGATGCATGGACCAGTAAGCATGGCCAGGGACGTTACGTGTCCATCACGGCACACTGGGTAAATGTGGTGGATGCAGGGTAACATAGTAACATAGTAGCATAGTTAGTAAGGCCGAAAAAAGACATTTGTCCATCCAGTTCAGCCTATATTCCATCATAATAAATACCCAGATATACGTCCTTCTACAGAACCTAATAATTGTATGATACAATATTGTTCTGCTCCAGGAAGACATCCAGGCCTCTCTTGAACCCCTCGACTGAGTTCGCCATCACCACCTCCTCAGGCAAGCAATTCCAGATTCTCACTGCCCTAACAGTAAAGAATCCTCTTCTATGTTGGTGGAAAAACCTTCTCTCCTCCACACGCAAAGAATGCCCCCTTGTGCCCGTCACCTTCCTTGGTATAAACAGATCCTCAGCGAGATATTTGTATTGTCCCCTTATATACTTATACATGGTTATTAGATCGCCCCTCAGTCGTCTTTTTTCTAGACTAAATAATCCTAATTTCGCTAATCTATCTGGGTATTGTAGTTCTCCCATCCCCTTTATTAATTTTGTTGCCCTCCTTTGTACTCTCTCTAGTTCCATTATATCCTTCCTGAGCACCGGTGCCCAAAACTGGACACAGTACTCCATGTGCGGTCTAACTAGGGATTTGTACAGAGGCAGTATAATGCTCTCATCATGTGTATCCAGACCTCTTTTAATGCACCCCATGATCCTGTTTGCCTTGGCAGCTGCTGCCTGGCACTGGCTGCTCCAGGTAAGTTTATCATTAACTAGGATCCCCAAGTCCTTCTCCCTGTCAGATTTACCCAGTGGTTTCCCGTTCAGTGTGTAATGGTGATATTGATTCCCTCTTCCCATGTGTATAACCTTACATTTATCATTGTTAAACCTCATCTGCCACCTTTCAGCCCAAGTTTCCAACTTATCCAGATCCATCTGTAGCAGAATACTATCTTCTCTTGTATTAACTGCTTTACATAGTTTTGTATCATCTGCAAATATCGATATTTTACTGTGTAAACCTTCTACCAGATCATTAATGAATATGTTGAAGAGAACAGGTCCCAATACCGACCCCTGCGGTACCCCACTGGTCACAGCGACCCAGTTAGAGACTATACCATTTATAACCACCCTCTGCTTTCTATCACTAAGCCAGTTACTAACCCATTTACACACATTTTCCCCCAGACCAAGCATTCTCATTTTGTGTACCAACCTCTTGTGCGGCACGGTATCAAACGCTTTGGAAAAATCGAGATATACCACGTCCAATGACTCACCGTGGTCCAGCCTATAGCTTACCTCTTCATAAAAACTGATTAGATTGGTTTGACAGGAGCGATTTCTCATAAACCCATGCTGATATGGAGTTAAACAGTTATTCTCATTGAGATAATCCAGAATAACATCCCTCAGAAACCCTTCAAATATTTTACCAACAATAGAGGTTAGACTTACTGGCCTATAATTTCCAGGTTCACTTTTAGAGCCCTTTTTGAATATTGGCACCACATTTGCTATGCACCAGTCCTGCGGAACAGACCCTGTCGCTATAGAGTCACTAAAAATAAGAAATAAAGGTTTATCTATTACATTACTTAGTTCTCTTAGTACTCGTGGGTGTATGCCATCCGGACCCGGAGATTTATCTATTTTGATCTTATTTAGCCGGTTTCGCACAGGGTCCACAGGGGACAGCAAGTTTGGGACAGTTCTGCCTAGCCCACGGTCTAGGAAACAGTTGGCTGTAGCCATTCGCACCCCCTCCTCCTCCTCCTCGTCCTCCTGCAGAAGCGAGACCTCGTCCACAGACCGCAGTCGCACAACCACTCCATCCGCAGCTGCCACTGTTGCACACCAGGTCTCCCATTATGGGGCAGCTACTGGCAAACGTCAGCAGGCTGTATTGGCTATGAAGTGTTTGGGCGACAACAGACACACCGCTGAAGTTCTGTCCGAGTTCTTGCAGAAAGAAACGCAGTCGTGGCTGGGCACTGTAAATCTTGAGGCAGGCAAGGTAGTGAGTGATAACGGAAGGAATTTCATGGCTGCCATCTCCATTTCCCAACTGAAACACATTCCTTGCCTGGCTCACACCTTGAACCTGGTGGTGCAGTGCTTCCTGAAAAGTTATCCGGGGTTATCCGACCTGCTCCTCAAAGTGCGTGGACTTTGCTCACATATCCGCCGTTCGCCCGTACACTCCAGCCGTATGCAGACCTATCAGCGTTCTTTGAACCTTCCCCAGCATCGCCTAATCATAGACGTTGCAACAAGGTGGAACTCAACACTGCACATGCTTCAGAGACTGTGTGAACAGAGGCGGGCTGTTATGTTTTTGTGGGAGGATACACATACACGGGCAGGCAGTAGGATGGCAGACATGGAGTTGTCAGGTGTGCAGTGGTCGAAGATTCAAGACATGTGTCAAGTCCTTCAGTGTTTTGAGGAATGCACACGGCTGGTTAGTGCAGACTACGCCATAATAAGCATGAGCATCCCCCTAATGCGTCTGCTGATGCAAAGTTTGACGCACATAAAGGATCAGGCGTCTGCAGCTGAGGAAGAGGAAAGCCTTGATGACAGTCAGCCATTGTCTGGCCAGGGCAGTGTACAGGACGAGGGAGCGAAGAGGAGGAGGAGGATGAGGAGGATGATGGGGATGATTATATTTTTAATGAGGAAGCTTTTCCGGGGCCAGTGGAAATTGTTGGCGCGGCAAGGCCGGGTTCTGGTTTTTGGAGGGACACAAGTGACGTGGATTTGCCTGAAACTGCCCCTCAACCAAGCACAACCACAGATTTGAGAACTGGAACTTTGGCCCACATGGCGGATTATGCCTTACGTATCCTCAAAAGGGACACACGCATAACAAAAATGATGAACGATGACGATTACTGGTTGGCCTGCCTCCTTGATCCTCGCTATAAAGGCAAATTGCAAAATATAATGTCACATGAGAACTTGGAACTAATATTAGCAACCAAACAATCAACTCTTGTTGACCATTTGCTTCTGGCATTCCCTGCACACAGCGCCCGTGATCGTTCTAACACGAGCTGCAGGGGCCAGCAGACCAGAGGTGTTAGAGGGGCAGAAATCAGAAGTGTCGTTGGCCAGAGGGGTTTTCTGACCAGGTTGTGGAGTGATTTTGCTATGACCGCAGACAGGACAGGTACTGCAGCATCAATTCAAAGTGACAGGAGACAACATTTGTCCAGTATGGTTACTAACTATTTTTCATCCCTTATCGATGTTCTCCCTCAACCGTCATTCCCATTTGATTATTGGGCATCAAAATTAGACACCTGGCCAGAATTGGCAGAATATGCATTGCAGGAGCTTGCTTGCCCGGCAGCTAGTGTCCTATCAGAAAGAGTATTCAGTGCTGCAGGTTCAATACTAACAGAAAAAAGGACTCGTCTGGCTACCCAAAATGTAGATGATCTAACCTTCATTAAAATGAACCACAACTGGATTTCGAAATCTTTTGCCCCACCTTGCCCGGCTGACACCTAGCTTTCCTATGTAAAGGTCTTGCCTGTGGACTATTCTGAACGACTTTTCCAATCTCGTAATTTGCAGCACCTGATTGTCCAGCATCCGACATGTTAACACCTCCCTAAATGGCCAAAGTCCCCACACGGGGCCGTGGTATCGCCACTTGGCGCCAGCACCCGTGAGAGTACTGTTTGTCTGAAGAGGTGGGTGTGCCCGCTTTTGGTCAACGGCACTGCCACTAGGTCCCTCATAGTACAATAAAGTGTCTGGCGGTGGTGGTGCGCACCCAACGTCAGACACACCGTTGTAATATGAGGGGCCCTGGGCCTGTACCGCCGGCCACAAGACAGTCCCCCCCCAGGTCAAACAGTGCTCTACCACTTGCAAAATTTTCTCTCACAGCTCCACCAATGTTTAGTCTATGCGCTGACATCCTTCAATGCCTGGCACTGTCAATACCATTGTATTGACATTTTTCTTATGTTAGGCCTTCGAAGTCTGTCTGCGGTCACTCCTTCCACTAGGCCTCCACTGACCTGTCTACTGCTGCCCGGGTTCCCCTGGAACCAATTTTAAATTGCCTACAGCCAGCCCAATTTATTATGTTAGGGCTTCGAAGCCTGTCTGCGGTCCCTCCTTCCACTAGGCCTCCACTGACCTGTCTACTGCTGCCCGTGTTCCCCTGGAACCAATTGTAAATTGCCTACATCCCAATTTTTGTTATGTTAGGCCTTCGAAGCCTGTATGCGGCCCGTTTTTCCATTACTACTACACTGACCAGGCCACTGCTGCCCGTGTTCCCCTGGAACCAATTTTAAATTGCCTACAGCCAGCCCAATTTATTATGTTAGGGCTTCAAAGCCTGTCTGCGGTCCCTCCTTCCACTAGGCCTCCACTGACCTGTCTACTGCTGCCCGGGTTCCCCTGGAACCAATTTTAAATTGCCTACAGCCAGCCCAATTTATTATGTTAGGGCTTCATAGTAACATAGTAACATAGTTAGTAAGGCCGAAAAAAGACATTTGTCCATCCAGTTCAGCCTATATTCCATCATAATAAATACCCAGATCTACGTCCTTCTGCAGAACCTAATAATTGTATGATACAATATTGTTCTGCTCCAGGAAGACATCCAGGCCTCTCTTGAACCCCTCGACTGAGTTCGCCATCACCACCTCCTCAGGCAAGCAATTCCAGATTCTCACTGCCCTAACAGTAAAGAATCCTCTTCTATGTTGGTGGAAAAACCTTCTCTCCTCCAGACGCAAAGAATGCCCCCTTGTGCCCGTCACCTTCCTTGGTATAAACAGATCCTCAGCGAGATATTTGTATTGTCCCCTTATATACTTATACATGGTTATTAGATCGCCCCTCAGTCGTCTTTTTTCTAGACTAAATAATCCTAATTTCGCTAATCTATCTGGGTATTGTAGTTCTCCCATCCCCTTTATTAATTTTGTTGCCCTCCTTTGTACTCTCTCTAGTTCCATTATATCCTTCCTGAGCACCGGTGCCCAAAACTGGACACAGTACTCCATGTGCGGTCTAACTAGGGATTTGTACAGAGGCAGTATAATGCTCTCATCATGTGTATCCAGACCTCTTTTAATGCACCCCATGATCCTGTTTGCCTTGGCAGCTGCTGCCTGGCACTGGCTGCTCCAGGTAAGTTTATCATTAACTAGGATCCCCAAGTCCTTCTCCCTGTCAGATTTACCCAGTGGTTTCCCGTTCAGTGTGTAATGGTGATATTGATTCCCTCTTCCCATGTGTATAACCTTACATTTATCATTGTTAAACCTCATCTGCCACCTTTCAGCCCAAGTTTCCAACTTATCCAGATCCATCTGTAGCAGAATACTATCTTCTCTTGTATTAACTGCTTTACATAGTTTTGTATCATCTGCAAATATCGATATTTTACTGTGTAAACCTTCTACCAGATCATTAATGAATATGTTGAAGAGAACAGGTCCCAATACCGACCCCTGCGGTACCCCACTGGTCACAGCGACCCAGTTAGAGACTATACCATTTATAACCACCCTCTGCTTTCTATCACTAAGCCAGTTACTAACCCATTTACACACATTTTCCCCCAGACCAAGCATTCTCATTTTGTGTACCAACCTCTTGTGCGGCACGGTATCAAACGCTTTGGAAAAATCGAGATATACCACGTCCAATGACTCACCGTGGTCCAGCCTATAGCTTACCTCTTCATAAAAACTGATTAGATTGGTTTGACAGGAGCGATTTCTCATAAACCCATGCTGATATGGAGTTAAACAGTTATTCTCATTGAGATAATCCAGAATAACATCCCTCAGAAACCCTTCAAATATTTTACCAACAATAGAGGTTAGACTTACTGGCCTATAATTTCCAGGTTCACTTTTAGAGCCCTTTTTGAATATTGGCACCACATTTGCTATGCGCCAGTCCTGCGGAACAGACCCTGTCGCTATAGAGTCACTAAAAATAAGAAATAATGGTTTATCTATTACATTACTTAGTTCTCTTAGTACTCGTGGGTGTATGCCATCCGGACCCGGAGATTTATCTATTTTAATCTTATTTAGCCGGTTTCGCACCTCTTCTTGGGTTAGATTGGTGACCCTTAATATAGGGTTTTCATTGTTTCTTGGGATTTCACCTAGCATTTCATTTTCCACCGTGAATACCGTGGAGAAGAAGGTGTTTAATATGTTAGCTTTTTCCTCGTCATCTACAACCATTCTTTCCTCACTATTTTTTAAGGGGCCTACATTTTCAGTTTTTATTCTTTTACTATTGATATAGTTGAAGAACAGTTTGGGATTAGTTTTACTCTCCTTAGCAATGTGCTTCTCTGTTTCCTTTTTGGCAGCTTTAATTAGTTTTTTAGATAAAGTATTTTTCTCCCTATAGTTTTTTAGAGCTTCAATGGTGCCATCCTGCTTTAGTAGTGCAAATGCTTTCTTTTTACTGTTAATTGCCTGTCTTACTTCTTTGTTTAGCCACATTGGGTTTTTCCTATTTCTAGTCCTTTTATTCCCACAAGGTATAAACCGCTTACACTGCCTATTTAGGATGTTCTTAAACATTTCCCATTTATTATCTGTATTCTTATTTCTGAGGATATTGTCCCAGTCTACCAGATTAAGGGCATCTCTAAGCTGGTCAAACTTTGCCTTCCTAAAGTTCAATGTTTTTGTGACTCCCTGACAAGTCCCCCTAGTGAAAGACAGGTGAAACTGCACAATATTGTGGTCGCTATTTCCTAAATGCCCAACCACCTGCAGATTTGTTATTCTGTCAGGTCTATTAGATAGTATTAGGTCTAAAAGTGCTGCTCCTCTGGTTGGATTCTGCACCAATTGTGAAAGATAATTTTTCTTGGTTATTAGCAGAAACCTGTTGCCTTTATGGGTTTCACAGGTTTCTGTTTCCCAGTTAATATCCGGGTAGTTAAAGTCCCCCATAACCAGGACCTCATTATGGGTTGCAGCTTCATCTATCTGCTTTAGAAGTAGACTTTCCATGGTTTCTGTTATATTTGGGGGTTTGTAACAGACCCCAATGAGAGTTTTGTTACCATTTTTCCCTCCATGAATTTCAACCCATATGGACTCGACATCCTCATTCCCTTCGCTAATATCCTCCCTTAAAGTGGACTTTAGACAAAACTTTACATAGAGACAAACCCCTCCTCCTCTCCGATTTTTACGATCCTTTCTAAACAGACTGTAACCCTGTAAGTTAACTGCCCAGTCATAGCTTTCATCTAACCATGTCTCGGTTATTCCCACTATGTCAAAGTTACCTGTAGATATTTCTGCTTCTAGTTCTTCCATCTTGTTTGTCAGGCTTCTGGCGTTTGCGAGCATGCAGTTTAGAGGATTTTGTTTTGTTCCAATCTCCTCACTGTGGATTGTTTTAGAAATGTTCTTACCTCCCTTCTGAGTATGTTTTCCTGGGTCGTCTTTGTTCGAGTCTAATGTTTTTCTTCCCGTCCCCTCTTCTTCTAGTTTAACGCCCTCCTGATGAGTGTAGCGACAGGCTTCGATGCCTGTCTGCGGTCCCTCCTTCCACTAGGCCTCCACTGACCTGTCTACTGCTGCCCGGGTTCCCCTGGAACCAATTTTAAATTGCCTACAGCCAGCCCAATTTATTATGTTAGGGCTTCGAAGCCTGTCTGCGGTCCCTCCTTCCACTAGGCCTCCACTGACCTGTCTACTGCTGCCCGGGTTCCCCTGGAACCAATTTTAAATTGCCTACAGCCAGCCCAGTTTATTATGTTAGGGCTTCGAAGCCTGTCTGCGGTCCCTCCTTCCACTAGGCCTCCACTGACCTGTCTACTGCTGCCCGGGTTCCCCTGGAACCAATTTTAAATTGCCTACAGCCAGCCCAATTTATTATGTTAGGGCTTCGAAGCCTGTCTGCGGTCCCTCCTTCCACTAGGCCTCCACTGACCTGTCTACTGCCGCCCGTGTTCCCCTGGAACCAATTGTAAATTGCCTACAGCCAGCCCAATTTATTATGTTAGGGCTTCGAAGCCTGTCTGCGGTCCCTCCTTCCACTAGGCCTCCACTGACCTGTCTACTGCTGCCCGGGTTCCCCTGGAACCAATTTTAAATTGCCTACAGCCAGCCCAATTTATTATGTTAGGGCTTCGAAGCCTGTCTGCGGTCCCTCCTTCCACTAGGCCTCCACTGACCTGTCTACTGCTGCCCGGGTTCCCCTGGAACCAATTTTAAATTGCCTACAGCCAGCCCAATTTATTATGTTAGGGCTTCGAAGCCTGTCTGCGGTCCCTCCTTCCACTAGGCCTCCACTGACCTGTCTACTGCCGCCCGTGTTCCCCTGGAACCAATTGTAAATTGCCTACAGCCAGGCCAATTTATTATGTTAGGGCTTCGAAGCCTGTCTGCGGTCCCTCCTTCCACTAGGCCTCCACTGACCTGTCTACTGCTGCCCGTGTTCCCCTGGAACCAATTGTAAATTGCCTACATCCCAATTTTTGTTATGTTAGGCCTTCGAAGCCTGTCTGCGGCCCGTTTTTCCACTACTACTACACTGACCAGGCCACTGCTGCCCGTGTTCCCCTGGAACCAATTTTAAATTGCCTACAGCCAGCCCAATTTATTATGTTAGGGCTTCGAAGCCTGTCTGCGGTCCCTCCTTCCACTAGGCCTCCACTGACCTGTCTACTGCTGCCCGGGTTCCCCTGGAACCAATTTTAAATTGCCTACAGCCAGCCCAATTTATTACGTTAGGGCTTCGAAGCCTGTCTGCGGTCCCTCCTTCCACTAGGCCTCCACTGACCTGTCTACTGCCGCCCGTGTTCCCCTGGAACCAATTGTAAATTGCCTACAGCCAGGCCAATTTATTATGTTAGGGCTTCGAAGCCTGTCTGCGGTCCCTCCTTCCACTAGGCCTCCACTGACCTGTCTACTGCTGCCCGGGTTCCCCTGGAACCAATTTTAAATTGCCTACAGCCAGCCCAATTTATTATGTTAGGGCTTCGAAGCCTGTCTGCGGTCCCTCCTTCCACTAGGCCTCCACTGACCTGTCTACTGCTGCCCGGGTTCCCCTGGAACCAATTTTAAATTGCCTACAGCCAGCCCAATTTATTATGTTAGGGCTTCGAAGCCTGTCTGCGGTCCCTCCTTCCACTAGGCCTCCACTGACCTGTCTACTGCTGCCCGGGTTCCCCTGGAACCAATTTTAAATTGCCTACAGCCAGCCCAATTTATTATGTTAGGGCTTCGAAGCCTGTCTGCGGTCCCTCCTTCCACTAGGCCTCCACTGACCTGTCTACTGCTGCCCGGGTTCCCCTGGAACCAATTTTAAATTGCCTACAGCCAGCCCAATTTATTATGTTAGGGCTTCGAAGCCTGTCTGCGGTCCCTCCTTCCACTAGGCCTCCACTGACCTGTCTACTGCTGCCCGTGTACCCCTTGAACCAACATCAGAAAATATAAAAATAAGTATTTTGCTTATAAAAAAGAAAATACTGGAAAGATATCAAATGCAGACATTTTAACATTAAAAACAAACACATACAACAAAAATCTGGTACAGTACTAAAAATGGCCACCAGCTACAATAACTTTCTCCTGCAAGTAGTTAACTGAAATTTTTTTTCAATTTAAAACACAGATATGGCATCCACCGAGTGTTGTCCTGTCGCGTCTTCTTTATATTATTGCCAAGAAGATGCAAAACAATGAAAATAATAAAATCATTATTTACCAAAAAAATAGAGTAAGTCAAAACCACATTGCAAATAAACATTCATTACAAATAAAGAAGCAGGGCGCGTCTGAGGGTGAGTATATACCTAATAAGAATATAATCACCCTCGGACGCGCCCTGCTTCTTTCCGACAGCCTTCCTTCCTAAGAATCAGCCCTTCCGTGGTGTAGAGAGAGGGTGTGTTACACTCCAAGGTGTTCCCCAGGTTGCCTTTCCTGAGCTTCGATCTTCATGCTCTCGTTTAGTAGTTGTCGGAAAGTAGGCTGCATTAGGCCTACAAAATGGGTATGGGGTGGAGAGAGATGGTGTGTTACACTCCAAGGTGTTCTCCAGGTTTCCTCGCCATTGCTTTGATCTTCCGACTCTCGTTTAGTAGTTGTAGAAAACTACACTGCATTAGGCCTACAAAATGGGTATCGGGTGGAGAGAGATGGTGTGTTACACTCCAAGGTGTTCCCCAGGTTGCCTTGCCATTGCTTCGGTCTTCCGACTCTCGTTTAGTAGTTGTAGAAAACTACACAGCATTAGGCCTACAAAATGGGTATGGGGTGGAGAGAGATGGTGTGTTACACTCCAAGGTGTTCTCCAGGTTTCCTCGCCATTGCTTCGATCTTCCGACTCTCGTTTAGTAGTTGTAGAAAACTACACTGCATTAGGCCTACAAAATGGGTATCGGGTGGAGAGAGATGGTGTATTGCACTCCAAGGTGTTCCCCAGGTTGCCTTGCCATTGCTTCGGTCTTCCGACTCTCATTTAGTAGTTGTAGAAAACTACACTGCATTAGGCCTACAAAATGGGTATCGGGTGGAGAGAGATGGTGTGTTACACTCCAAGGTGTTCCCCAGGTTGCCTTGCCATTGCTTCGGTCTTCCGACTCTCGTTTAGTAGTTGTAGAAAACTGCACAGCATTAGGCCTACAAAATGGGTATGGGGTGGAGAGAGATGGTGTGTTACACTCCAAGGTGTTCTCCAGGTTTCCTCGCCATTGCTTCGATCTTCCGACTCTCGTTTAGTAGTTGTAGAAAACTACACTGCATTAGGCCTACAAAATGGTTATCGGGTGGAGAGAGATGGTGTGTTACACTCCAAGGTGTTCCCCAGGTTGCCTTGCCATTGCTTCGGTCTTCCGACTCTCGTTTAGTAGTTGTAGAAAACTACACAGCATTAGGCCTACAAAATGGGTATGGGGTGGAGAGAGATGGTGTGTTCCACTCCAAGGTGTTCTCCAGGTTGCCTTTCCTGAGCTTCTATCTTCAGGCTCTCGTTAAATTGTGGTTAAATGGAACAACTGCATTTGGCGTACTAGTTGGTTTGGGGCCTACTAACAGTGTCTGCCGCTCCTTTATGTTCTCCTGGTTTCCTGTCCTGAAATTCCGTTTTCAGGCGCTCGTTAAGTAGTTGTTAATGTTAGACTGCATTTGGCCTACTAGTTGGGTTGGGGCCTACTATCGGTGTCTGCCACTCCTTGCTGTTCTCCTCCACTGAACAAAGCTGTGCCGCCTGTTTACTACGGTTGCCAATTTTGAACTGTATTTCGACTACTTACTGATTTGGGCCTACTCTCTGTGTCAGCCTCTCATTCCAGTTGTCCTCCACTGCAATGCCCCCTGGTTATTCCTGTGTTACCAATTTTGAACTGCATTTAGCCCACTTTATTATTTGGGCCTATATCTGTGTTTCCTCCTCATCCTGCCCATTGCCCAGCCAGTGATAGATGAGTCTGCTGGTACATTGACCCATAACGCAACATTCCCCGTGCACGCTACACAACAACATTGTGACCCTGCTGAAAGTCAGGTTGCTCTTCCCGCATACCATACCACCTTACACGGGGACAAAGAGGAAGGTGCAGATGAAAGTGCAGGTTCCTTCATCAGGTGGGGGGAGGAATACTAGTTGGCGACGTCACTGGCACAGGGCCTCTCATAGTACGCAAAAGTGTTGCTGCCGGTGGGAGGCGCCCCCGCCGTGCAAACACACCGCTGTACTTTGAGGGGCCCTGTGCCAGTGCCAATGCCAACGAGTGGGCCCCCCCTGCTTGCTCAGGTTCACAGCACTTGCAAAGTTGAAATACTTACCTCTCCCTGCTCCACTGCCGTGACGTGGTCCAGATTTCCTGGGCCCACTAATTACTTGAACCAGCCCTACCCACCACAACTTTAGCCAAATGACCCCCAATTTCAAATGCCTTCCAATTATTATAAGGTAAATTACGCTTGACAAGCTTCATTAAGAAGAATGGATGGTTTTGACATTAAAATGGGCACTCTAGGTGTTTTCCTGGCCCCCACTCACTGCCGACTATGCTGCCCCATTGACTTGCATTGGGTTTCGTATTTCGGTCGATCCTGACTTTACGTCATAATCGGCCGATTTCACTCGACCCGACTTTTGAGATAGTCGGGTTTCGTGAAACCCGGCTCGACTCTAAAAAGGTCAAGGTCGCTCAACTCTAGTGGTGGCTAGTGAAGAGTGAGCGTGCTTGCCACTGCTCGATATTCGATAGAGCATCGGTTTGCTGTGGCATGCTCAGTATTTGGTTATCGCAGGTGATCCAGGGACATGCTCGAGACCCTGCCCTGCATGTTTAGCACCTGTTAGAAAGCCAATGAACATGGCGGGGGCGTGGCTAGCAGCTGAGGGAGCAGGACGTACTTCCATGGAGCTCCTCTGCTGGCCATTCTTATCCAGTTAAATGGACATCTTTGCATGGGCCATCCACTGGGTTTGAGAACTTTTATCATCTCCTGGCGAGCTCAGGAGTCACCCTTGCCTTAAATCACCGCACAATTTGGCCTTGATCTGGACTTTGGCTCAGAGGCCTGTACTTGGGCCTGAAGCCTGCCGGGAGATCCCCTCCTCTTGCCGATGGGATAAAGCTGAGGGAGCCGTGTGTCCCACGACCCCGAAGCACCCCCTGACAACCGGGAACGCCGCGGTGCTGCCGTACTTCGGTGGAGAGGAAAGTGGTGTGACGGTGCAGCCCCGGGGGCAGCGCTGCTCCGGCCGGAGGAGAAGCGGGAAAACGCCATATTGGATTTCAGAGCCTCCTGCTCACTGAATCACTGTCCTGTCCGGAGTAGGCAGCGAAGAACAGAGCTGACACCCCTGGCTCACGCGCCCGGAGAAGGTAAGCGCTGACGCGCGCTCCCCTCACCGCTGCTGCGGCTCCAAGCCTCAGACCCGCCGGAGCCGCGGGCTGAGTGAAACAGCCGAAGCCCTCGCCGCGGCTGATCCCTGCGGCTGCCAGGTCTCGCGAGTAGGAGGCGCAGGTGCGCCTTCCCCCCCTCCTCCACCCGGTGACCGGGAGAAGCAAGCCACAAGTAGAAAGCCTTTCAGCCCGCGCTACAGCCAAGCGCGGTGAGGAGACTGAGGAGCGGGGCTGTCTGTGGGGCAGTTACACACCGCGGAGGACCCGCAGGAGTGAGGGCACGCCGAGGAGTCCGAGCACCAGAGGTAACGGTCCCGGGCCAGCACTCGGTAGGATTAACCCTCTCATCTGCGTGGCTGCAGCTGCGGTCTCCGTCCCCCACATGCTCATAATACACCCTGCTGTGAGCGCTGACCGGGTGGCCCCCCCCCCCTCCTCTCCTGCGAGGACATAAGGGCTTCCCCGGGAGATTCTCTGAGCCACTGCTAAGCAGCAGCAGACTACCGAAGCGACGGCTCTCACACCGACAAAGCCGGTATTCAGCTAATCACAGCTGAATGCTTCTCCAGCCCCCACTAAGAGCTAATCACCAGACTCTTTTAACCACTTCAAGGGGTGCTTAACCTCACATGAACAGTGTATGATCCACAAATAAACAGCTTGAGCAACATATAAGTGGCACATTCTGCAGCTCATGCCATATACTACAGGCTGCCTATGCCCTCACCCCTTCTCTACAACGTTCTGCATTGATAACTGGACCCAACAGGGCATTTTTTCACTTTCTTTTCTGATCTTAGAGCGACACCCAGTGACCACTCTGAGAATATGCTTTAATTCCATTACATTATGTAAATAGTTGTTTCCCTTCACGTCCAAGTTGTGATCGTCGCACTTCACGTTAACACGCAGCCTCAAAATGGTTAAATCACAGAAAGAACGTGAAAAGTCAGCAAATAAAACAATGGCAGACGACCAGAAAAAAGGTGCTCATGGTGCTCTAGACTCATATCTGAAAAAGAAAAATGAGGTCTCCCAAACCCCTGTTAGGCGATCTCTCAAAAAAGCAATCTCATCCGAAAACATTGATGAATCAGACCCCAGTGAGGCGGACTCTGACAGCGACTCAACTACAGGAGACATTGCCCCTATCTCTAGAGCCTTCATGAGAAAACTGATGGCCCAAAACATGAAGCCACTCATGGAGGAAGTCTCAGGTATGCGCTCAGACCTTCAACATCTTGGCCACAGAGTCGAGTCCCTTGAATCCGCAAATGTCGATATGGTAGAGGCTGTTACCTGCCTAAATGAACAAGCTCTTAAGCAGCAACAACATCTGAACACAGCACTATTAGCCGTGGAAGACCAAGAAAACAGAAGCAGGAGGAAGAATATCAGGATTAGAGGGGTCCCAGAATCCTTCGCCCGAGAGGCACTAGACAAGGTAGCTAAAGAAATCTTCGGTAACCTTCTGGGACAAGAGAGAGCCTCCAAAGTTACAATTGAAAGGATCCATCGTGCTCTAAGACCTAAACCAAAACCTGAAAAACCTCCTGGAGATATCATATGTGGACTGCTCAGCTTTGTGGACACAGCCGCGATTCTGGCAAGCGCTAGAGAACAAGACAAAATACTACACGAAAACTCACAAATACAGCTCTTCCAGGACTTAGCCCCTTCGACTTTAGCAAAAAGACGAATCCTCAAACCCCTCCTTGCAGCCCTGAAGGCCAAGAACTTGTCATATAAATGGCTATTCCCATTTGGCCTCGCAGTAAATATCGCCAGTCGTCAAATTACGATCCGTACCCCAGAGGACCTTCAAAAGGCCTGGGAAACTCTAGACATTACACCAATAAGCATACCCTCCTGGATGCCAATTGACTCCGACTGGAACCTACCTCCAATGAAAAAACCCTTAGAATGGTCGCAAAGGAAGAGATACACTTCGCCTAAAGTGAAGAAACAAGACCCTAAGAAACACCCACCATGAAAACCTTATTCCTCTTTTGGCCCTTCATTTGGTACAATAGAGTATTTGTTTGAATTGTTTAGATTTTTTGTTTTTTTCAGGCAACTACCTCTGCCTTTTTTGAGTTTCTATCTTTAATTCACTAGATTCTATTTTTATATAGCTATAGACCAGATCACAACTTGGACTAACCCTCGCCTATGTTTGGGTATTCTTCCCCCCCCCCCCTGCGATGGGCGAGAATTTAAATGTATATATTTTGTTGTTAATGTTTTTCCCTTCTTCTCCCAGGTACCGTGATGGGATAATCTTCTCTTCAAGAAATGATGAGTGCGAATAGTAATGTGAGCCCCGGGTCCGTCACAGTTGCCTCCTTTAATGTTAAAGGCCTTAATACACCCTCAAAAAGAAACCAAATTCTTAACCTCCTAAAAAAACAAAAAACCCAAGTAGCCTTCCTCCAGGAAACACACTTTAAGAGCGGTAGGACACCTAACACTTCCTTCTCCCCATATCCAATGTGGTTCAACAGCTGCAACTCTTCTGCGTCCAAGGGTGTCAGTATTGCACTAAAAAAAGGTTTACCGTTCTCGCCCAAGGATACATTGAATGATCATGAGGGGAGATACATCTTTGTTAAGGGACACTTAGCCAACACCCTGGTCACATTTGCCAACCTCTATGCACCTAATAAACACCAAGTTAAGTGGATATCGAAAACATTGGAGGTATTACAACTTTTCACCGAGGGGTTATTAATTATAGGGGGAGATTTTAACATCACCTTAAATCCAGATATTGACTCCTCAAGCGGCCTGTCCTTTGTTTCTAGGAGGCTAAGGCATAATCTCCTGAACAAACTATCCACCCTACATCTCATTGATCCATGGCGTATCCTTCACCCCACCACTAAAGACTTCACCTTCTTCTCCCCCCCTCACTCATCCTACCATCGCATTGACCTCCTTTTCTCCTTTTGACACAATCAAGATCCTTAAACTTAATTAAGTCCGCTAGTATTGGCTCAATCACAATTTCAGATCACGCACCGATCTTCATAGACATTGTCATCGATACCTTACCCCGCCCAGCAACATCTTGGAGACTAAATGAATCACTATTGGATAACCCACAAAACTTAGAGAAAATAAAGTACACACTTTCACGATATTTTTTAGAAAATATCACAGATGAGTCAATAACACCCAACATATGGGAGGCCCACAAAGCGGTACTCCGAGGAGAATTCATTTCAATCGGAACCCACGCAAAAAAACAAAGAGATAAAGAGATGATGTCTCTTATTCACCAAATCGCAACCACAGAACGCCTACATAAAAAAACTGGCACGCAAGATATTCAACGGGAGTTAGTCGACCTCCGCGTCAGGTTAAAAGACTTGCTTAATGTCAAATCAGCTAAGATCTTCATGCATTGTAAACATCGATTCTATATGCAGGGGAACAAAAATAGCAAACTGACCTCCCACCTTCTCAAAAAACAGAAGGAGAGCAAATTTATAAAGCATGTGCACAACGATCTGAACGCGAAGGTAGACAGATCCGAGGATATTGCTGAGGCGTTTAGACGCTATTATCAATCCCTCTATAACTTAGAGTCCCCTGATTCCATGAAAGACTGTGTAGCTGCGACAGACAAGATCCATGATTTCTTGGCGCCTCTCTCCGTCCCAAAGGTTCAATCCAAAGACCATACAGCCCTCCTGTCTCAAGTTACCAGTCAAGAAATTAGCGACACCTTACAAAATATGGCAACCAATAAAACTCCGGGCCCAGATGGCTTCCCACTGTCATACTATAAAAATTTTTCGGACCTACTCCTACCACATTTGACTTCCCTGTTTAACTCCTTTCTAACAGGAATTCCCCCAGCCAAACAGACTTTAGAAGCACACATATCTGTTATCCCCAAAGAAGGGAGAGATGGCGGTCAATGCAGCAACTATCGCCCAATATCTCTATTGAACTCTGATCTAAAACTTTGGGCTAAAATCCTTGCATCTAGGATCAACAGTGTCCTTGAATCCCTGATACACCCTGACCAGGTGGGTTTTGTCAGAGGTCGTGAAGGGAAGGACAACACATTAAAAATCCTTTTAGCCATCTCACATGCCAGACGCTCCAGAATCCCGTTGGCTCTATTATCAACTGACGCCGAGAAGGCCTTCGACAGAGTCAGTTGGCGTTACATGGTATGCACTCTAAAGAAGTTTGACTTCCCACAATCTCTCATTGATGCCATCATGACTCTGTATTCTACTCCAACCGCTAGAGTTAGAGTCAACGGGCTACATTCGGATCCTTTTGGGATAGGAAATGGGACCAGGCAGGGCTGCCCTCTCTCCCCAACGCTCTTTGTGTTGGTTATGGAGACGCTAATACAGAAAATAAGACAGGAGGAGTCAATAAGGGGTCTAACCGTAGATCACACAGAATTTAAAACAGCTGCTTTCGCAGACGACCTTATGATCTTGATCTCAAATCCTAAGTCCGCATTCCCCTCTATTTCGAAACTTCTCGAGGAGTTTGGAGTTGTCTCCAACTTCAAAGTAAATATGCACAAGTCAGAAGTCATGAACGTCTCACTACCAGACGAGGACGCCCTATATCTTAAAAAGTCTACCCCCTTCAATTGGCTTACAGATAAATTGAAATATCTAGGTGTCTATCTCACTGCAAACCCCTCCACTCTTTACAAACACAATTATGAACCCCTCCTGGACAATATCCAAACACTCCTTAAAACCTATGACTTACCATACATCTCATGGATTGGGAGGATAAACATAATCAAATCATACATCCTTCCAAAGATATTTTATAATATGAATATGATTCCTATATCCCTCCCCAAGACTTTCTTCACAGCAATCAATAAAATAGTCAAAGGGTATGTTTGGAGGGGCAAAAGACCTAGACTCCCATTCAAAATCCTCTCACTCCCGAAAAAGAAAGGAGGTCTTGGACTCCCCCATTTTGAGACTTACTACCGGGCAATACATTTGGCCAGGTGGATATATCTGGTTAAACCTAGACTTTCCCAAAAAATCCCTAAGGCTACGTTCACATTAGCGTTGCGCGCCGCTGCGTCGGCGACGCAATGCACGACGCACAAAAAAACGCGCGCAAACGCACGCAAAAACGCTGCGTTTTGCGACGCGTGCGTCGTTTTTTGACGAAAATCGGACGCACGAAAAATGCAACTTGTTGCATTTTCTTGCGTCCGACGCTAGCGTCGGAAACGACGCACGTGTCGGAAAACGCAACAAAAAAAATGCACGCGTCCCCCATGTTAAACATAGGGGCGCGTCGCCGCTGCGTCACCGCTGCATCGCCGACGCAGCAGCGACGCACATTAGCGGAACGCTAATGTGAACGTAGCCTAACCTTGAACTCTTACTACTGGGAGGTGGGGCTGGAAAATACCTCTGGACCTCAGCCGTCCCCCCGCAAAATTCCCTGGAAGGAATAACTAGCAACACATTGTCCATCAGGAGAAAGCTGATCCCAAACAAATGGCCATATTGTCTCTTTCTGGATAACATGCCTCTGGAGGTTGTGCCTTGGCTTGTTGAACCAAAATACATAGACGCATTTGACCTCTGGGATTCTTTGCCGAACCTCCCAATTTCTCATTTGCTATCTAATCAAATTAACTGTGCAGATAGTTGGCCGTGTGAAGCCAGGAAGCGACCCCGTGATTTCATACAAGTACACCATGTTCAACACATCATGTCTAAATTCAAGTCAAACATCCAAAACAACCCAGATTGGCTTTGGTTGGAGCTAATACTCAAACTCAATCCCACACCCCCTAAATTAATATCCAAACTATACCACAATTTAATATCCCCTAAAACTAAATTTAAACCCTTATACTTATCCTCCTGGGAGTCTGAGTTAAACATATCTCTCTCCAGTAGGGAATCAGAGCAAGTACTAGGACACTCACATGGGTTTTCAAGATGTGTCCTGTTACAGGAGAATGCTTTTAAAGTCCTTTCCAGATGGTATAGAACCCCCGAGTCGCTCCATCACCTGGGCCTCTCAGACTCCTCTCTTTGCTGGAGATGTAAGAGATCAAAGGGCTCGTTATCGCACATATTCTGGTCATGCCCAGATATCACAAAAATCTGGGCAGATGTCTTCAACAGACTTCGCCAATTGGGATTAATAACTCATAACTTAACACCCCAAGAAGTATTACTGTCACTACCCACGAAATCATACAAACCGAAAAAACATGACCTCCTCTCTCTCCTAATAGCCGCAGCCAAACACTTGATCTCCTTACACTGGAGACAAACGAACCCCCCTCATATTGATGAATGGACCAAAAAAGTCCAGGACATCTGTAGGATGGAAGAGTTGTCCAGCTGGGAGTCTCACTCACACGATAAATTCTTTCGGACATGGCTGCCTTGGCAAATGGCAACTAGCCCTACCTCACCGCCTCCCACTAGTCATTCTTCTTAGCTATATAAGTTTTTGTTCTCTCATGACTTCATCATATTTATTAACACTGCACTGTGATGGACCCGGGCACTGCTCATTCACCTGCTCATTCATCTGGTTATATTACTAATATTTTATAATCCTCATAGCATTCTAATACAGTATGGTCAAAATTATCTGTCTATTTATTGCTAGTTTAAGATCTTACTACACCCGTCCTTCTCAGACGAATGACTTATACTCAGAGAATTCTACTCGACCAATACATCCCCTCCGGTACATGCCCCCCTCCCCCCTCCCCTTACACAGATTTTGTAGTTCTCAGTTCTTGTGTTTTTGTATTTTTGCATTGGGTTACACAACCCAAACTTTGTGACCTAAATTTACCAACAGAACTTTATGCAAATAACCAAAGCTATGGTCACCTACGATGGACAATATGCCCAGTTGATGCATATGTATGTTTCAATTTATCCTTTTCAAAGTCTGTAATAGAGTGTCTCAGATTCATGTTATACTACTTTATTGTTCATGTATTTTGAAAATTTGAAAATAAAAAATTAAAAAAAAAAAAGAAAAAAAGAAAGCCAATGAACATTGCATGGGGTAATGCCGTAGCCATGTTGGATGCTGGCACTACTGTGATTGGCCTAATCGCATCATGGGGTCTTATTTTAGACCCGGTGAGGCAATGCTCAACACACTGTGTTCATGTAGCAGTTCAGGATGAGTTGTTATGGGAGAGTGAGCATAGTTTAGAGCAGGGATACAGTCAGGGTTTAATAATATTGCTATTGCATTACTTGTATACTGCTACAGCAGCATTAAAAATGATCCTTTTCATGGCTAAATATTTGCTTTATGTAGTAAAACCGTTACTATCCGCATTCAGTGGAGGGAAAGTTTAAGATTAGATGCATTTAGGAAGAGTTCAATTTTCCTATTGCAGTATTGTATATTGCTGCTGCACCTTTAAAACAACAGTTCTTATCAGGTGTAAAAATTTTACTTTCTACAGGAAAACTGCTGTTACCTGCATTCAGAGGAGGGAAAGTTTAGGGTTAGAGATATCTACACAGAGTTTAATATTTCTACTGCAGAACTTGTCTAGTTAAGCTGCTGAACCGTTAAAACAACAGTCCTATTCAGGGCTAAATATTTTCTTTTCTGCAGAAAAACGACTGTTACCTGCATTCAGTGGAGGAAATGTTGAGGATTAGAGGCATCTAGACAGGGTTTAATATTGCTATTACAGTACTTGCCTACCGCTGCTGCTGCACCGTTAAAACAATAGTACTTATAAGGGTTAAATGTTTTTTTTCTCTATTAATTCTGGAAAGTTTGCATGCATATATATTTAATTTAAAATATGCAAAGCCTGCAGTAAGGGACTGGGAAGTGAACATGCTGTTGATGGTGCATGCATAGGCTGAGGCAGTGGGCCAGGTGATACTGTGCCTGCTATGGGGGCACAATAAACACGCTCACCCACGAGACCTAGCTTCCTGATCCAATTTGCAGTGGAGTGTGGGACACCACTATTGAAGCCAGAACAGTGTGAAGAGATGGTTCGTTGGATCGCAGATAATGCTTACAGTATGTTTCCCAGCACCATCCTGTCATGAGTATGGACCTCATAATCCCACACTCGGACACTTGAAGGATCTCTTTAAATTTCCATAGATTGATTCTGGCCTCTCACCCAGCATGTTTCAAGTGGGACATCAGAATTTTGTGTAGTAATGTCCAAATATTTGAACAACCATCGTCAGAACAAGACAACGGTGTGGAACAGCAATGCGAGCTAGATGACGATGACAGATGCCAGCAAGTGATGTTGTTAAGGCAAAAAGTCAGGAGGACCAGAGTGCAGAAGTGGAAGACAAGGTTGTGGATGATGAAGTCACTGACTCAACCTGGGAAGGTGCCAAACAAAGCGAGGCCAGCAAAGAAGAGGGGGAGGGATTCACAGCACCACAACAGGCATCAAAAGGCAGTGTGGTAGCCAGAGGGAGAAGGCAAGCAACTGTTTCCCAGAGCACCCACACGCAAGGTCCCAGGCCAAGGCTTAAATGTTCCCCAGTCTGGCGCTTTTTTAAAAGAGAGTGCAAATGATGAAAGGATGTTAATTTGCAACCTGCACTGTACAAAATAAGCAGGGGCCTGAACACTACCAACCTGATCACCACCAGTATGCTAAGTCACATGTCATCAAAGCACTCTACTAGGTGCTGGGTCCATAAGCAATGTCTGTGGTAGACACCACTGCCTCTTTCCCTGTCCTGTGCGCTTGCCAATCTCCTGTCTATGAAGCAGGCATGGATGCCTTCTGCCGTGCACCTCCTGTTGCCCTTTCGCAAGCACCACCAGCAACCACTTCTAATTCTTTGTCCCAGCCCAGCATTTGCCTGACCCTACCCTAGGTCTTGGAACACAAGTGAAAATACCCAACCACCCACCCACAGTCCCAAACACTAAAAGAGCACATTTCCAGACTGCTTTCCCTGGATATGTTGCCGTTAAGGCATGTGGACACAAAGACTTTCCGCAACCTCATGGCGTCTACCGTCCCTCGGTACTCGGTCCCCAGGCGCAAATATTTTTTCCAGTCTGCAATCTCTGCCTTACACCAGCACATGTCCCATAACTTCACCCATGCCTTAACCAATGCAGTTACTGGAAATGTCTACTTAACAACCAACACATGGAGAAGTGCTTGAGGCTAAGGATGCTACATTTCCCTGACGGCACACTGGGTGAACCTAGTGGACACCAGGACCAAGTCGCACCCTGGGGCAGCACATGTGCTTCCAAAATTGAGGATTGCGGGCCTATTCCATCAGGGTTTCCTTCACCTCCTACACCAGTTTCTGCACTCCCCTCTCCCCCTCATCCTCCATCTCCAAAATGTCATCAATATCAGTAGCAAGCTGGAAGCTCTGCAGCACTGCCTCGGTGAAGTGACAACAGGCTGCTGAAACAAATTTGTTTAGGTGGTGAACAGCACACCGCTGCAGAGGTATAACAGACCAGACAGATCTGCGGTTCTCATTGCTAAAACTACAATCTGGTGTGATAATGATTGAAACCTGGTGGCGGCTCTGAAGCTTGGCAACCTCGCACATGAACCATGCCTGGCCCACGTGCTCAATTTAGTGGTTCAGCGGTTTTTGAAAACCTACCTAGTTTTGCCTGAGCTACTTGTGAAGGAACGCCACGCGTGCACCCATTTCCCCATGTCCGCTACTGCCACTGCATGTCTGGCATATAATGGCAAGGCTTTGTTAGGAACAGAGGGCAGTAGTTGAATACCAGCTACAAAATCTGTGAGGTTCTATAAATCTTTGAGGAATCAACCAAGATGGTGAGCTTCAATGACATAATTAGCATAAACATCCCACTTTTGTGTCTACTCAAACGTTTTCTCCTCACAGTTAAAGAGAAAGCTTTGCATGTGGACCAGGTGGAGATGGAGAAAGAAAATACAAAGGGTGACATTACCCAACCCAGCCTCATCTCATCTTCTCAGCACATATTTGATGATAATGAAGAGGAGGAGTCTGAGGAGAAGGAGTAACAGGAGACGGTTGCCTGTGCTACAGAGGGTACTACTCACACCAGCTTTATCCTGTCTGTTTAGCATGGATGGGCTGGACAGGAGGATCATGAGAGGGAGGAGGAGATGGAGAGTCATCCTACTGGTTATGACAGGGATGTCTTCTCTGTTTGAAATCTGGCACACATGTCTGACTTTATGTCCTACTGCCTTTCCTGTGACCCTCACATTATATGCATTTTTGCCAACACTGATTACTGGTTGTTTACCCTTCTTGACTCATGCTACATGCAGAACTTTCCATCTCTCCTTCTTGTAGAGGATCAGATTAGTAAAATAGTGCAATACAAGAAGGTCCTAGTCAAACAATTAGTAAAAAAATTCCCATCTGACAATGCTGATGGCAGAGGTCATAGATCCTTGTTAAAGGGAACCTGTCACCCCCAAAATCGAAGGTGAGCTAATGTAATGCTGTAAATAAGCCCCCGATGTATCCTGAAAGATGAGAAAAAGAGGTTAAATTATACTCACCCAGGGGCGGTCCCAGTTATGTTCTGGTCCGATGGGCGTCACGGTCCGGGGCCTCCCATCTTTTTACGATGATGTCCTCTTCTTGTCTTCACGTTGCAGCTGCGGCGCAGGCATACTTTGTCTGCCCTGTTGAGGGCAGATCAAAGTACTGCAGTGCGCAGGCGCCGGGCCTCTCTGACCTTTCCTGGCGCCTGCACACTACAGTACTTTGCTCTGCCCTCAACAGGGCAGACAAGATGAGGGAGACACACGCCAGGTCCAACAGAGGTTCCTACCTCACACTATCTGGGACAGTTTTATAAGACCCTCCAAGCACCCAGGCCCTGATGAGTGGGGTAGTCTGACAAGGAGAGAAAAGTTTTTGAAGATGGTGAAGGAGTACCTAGCTTACCACACCAGCATCATCCATGATTCCATACAGTTATTGGGTATCCAAATGTACACCTGGCTTGAACTACCACTCTACATCTTGGAGGTGCTGGTCTGCCCTGCCACTAGCATTTTGTTAGTGCGGGCTGTTAGTGTTGTCCGGGTGCATACTAACTGATAGATGCATCCACCTGTCAAGTGAAAATGCTGACAGGCTGACTCTCAGCAAAATGAACAAGGCCTGGATTGGCTAAAACTTTACAACCCCACCGGATGAGAGCAGCAGAACATAAAGTCAAATTATATATTCCTTTTTTAAGGTTGTATTCCCATGGACCCCTTCCCACCTAAGAAAGGTTATACGGTTCATGGTTAGAGATGAGCGAATATGTTCTGAAAACGATCGCCAAATATAAATTCGGCACGGATATGGTACATTCCGATTCGTGATCGGTAACAAGAGCATTTTTCTTAAAATCGGAAAAAGTTGTTAACATTGAATAAAAGACAGAATAAAAGCCGGGAATTCAAGTGCCGCATTCAGTAAAATCACAGCTTGACAAGTTATAATAGAATATGTAGAATAGATATATACACACATATATGTATATATATATATATATATATATATATATATATATATATACAGTACAGACCAAAAGTTTGGACACACCTTCTCATTTAAAGAATTTTCTGTATTTTCATGACTATGAAAATTGTAAATTCACACTGAAGGCATCAAAACTATGAATTCACATGTGGAATTATGTACTTAACAAAAAAGTATGAAACAACTAAAATTATGTCTTAAATTCTAGGTTCTTCAAAGTAGCCACCTTTTGCTTTGATGACTGCTTTGCACACTCTGGGCATTCTCTTGATGAGCTTCAAGAGGTAGTCACCGGGAATGGTTTTCACTTCACAGGTGTGCCCTGTCAGGTTTAATAAGTGGGATTTCTTGCCTTATAAATGGGGTTTGGACCATCAGTTGTGTTGTGCAGAAGTCTGGTGGATACACAGCTGATAGTCCTACTGAATAGACTGTTTGAATTTATAATATGGCAAGAAAAAAGCAGCTAAGTAAGGAAAAACGAGTGGCCATCATTACTTTTAGAAATGAAGGTCAGTCAGTCCGAAAAATTGGGAAAACTTTGAAAGTGTCCTCAAGTGCAGTGGCAAAAACCATCAAGCACTACAAAGAAACTGGCTCACATGAGGACCGCCCCAGGAAAGGAAGACCAAGAGTCACCTCTGCTTCTGAGGATAAGTTTATCAGAGTCACCAGCCTCAGAAATCGCAGGTTAACAGCAGCTCAGATTAGAGACCAGGTCAATGTCACACAGAGTTCTAGCAGCAGACACATCTCTACAACAACTGTTAAGAGGAGACTTTGTGCAGCAGGCCTTCATGGTAAAATAGCTGCTAGGAAACCACTGCTATGGACAGGCAACAATCAGAAGAGACTTGTTTGGGCTAAGGAACACAAGGAATGGACATTAGACCAGTTGAAATCTGTGTTTTGGTCTGATGAGTCCAAATTTGAGATCGTTGGTTCCAACCATCGTGTCTTTGTGCGACGCAGAAAAGGTGAACGGATGGACTCTACATGCCTGGTTCCCCACGTGAAAATGGAGGAGGAGGTGTGATGGTGTGAGGGTGCTTTGCTGGTGACACTGTTGGGAATTTATTCAAAATTGAAGGCACAGTGAACTAGCATGGCTACCACAGCATCTTGCAGCGGCATGCTATTCCATCCGTTTGCATTTAGTTGGACCATCATTTATTTTTCAACAGGACAATGACCCCAAACACTCCTCCAGGCTGTGTAAAGGCTATATGACTAAGAAGGAGAGTGATGGAGTGCTACGCCAGATGACCTGGCCTCCATAGTCACCAGATCTGAACCCAATCGAGATGGTTTGGGGTGAGCTGGACCGCAGAGTGAAGGCAAAAGGACCAAAAAGTGCTAAGAATCTCTGGGAACTCCTTCAAGATTGTTGGAAGACCATTCCTGGTGACTACCTCTTGAAGCTCACCAAGAGAATGCCAAAAGTGTGCAAAGCAGTCATCAAAGCAAAAGTTGGCTACTTTGAAGAACCTAGAATATAAGACATATTTTCAGTTATTTCACACTTTTTTGTTATGTATATAATTCCACATGTGTTAATTCATAGTTTTGATGCCTTCTGTGTGAATGTACAATTTTCATAGTCATAAAAATACAGAAAAATCTTTAAATGAGAAGGTGTGTCCAAACTTTTGGTCTGTACTGTATATATATATATATATATATATATATATATATATACATACAGTATGCATTTTATTTTTCTATGTCTGTGACACACACACACACATATATATGTATATATATTACATAGATAGAGCAAAAGCCGGCAATTTAACAGCCGCGGTAGTGCAATATCATAGCAGGAGCCGACAGCATAGAAGAGATGGATTACATACAGTAAATACAAATAGAATAGGTAGATACTGTATTTAGATGTGACAAATACAATTTGTACAGTGTGTGTGCAGCTTACTGTACATTTATTTAATTAATAAAAGATTATTTTTCTGAAAAAAAATGGCGTGGGCTCCCGCTTAATTTTCGTAGCCAGCAGAGGGAAAGCCGACGGCTGGTGGCCGATTTACATAGCCTGGGAAGGGGGTAATACCCATGGAGCTTCCCAGGCTATTAATATCTGCTTACAGCTGTATACTTAGCCTTTCCTGGCTACTAAAATGGTGGACCCTAAAAAAGCTTCCCCCTATAATTAACAACCAGCAAAGGCTCTGCAGACAGCTGCAGGCTGATATTAATAGCCTAGGAAGGGGCCATGGAGACTAGCAGGTTAAAAACATCAGCTCTCAGCCGCCCAGAAAAAGCGCATCTCTAAGATTCTTCAAATCTGGCACTTAGCCTCGCTATTCCCACCTGTAGCGGTGGAAAGTGGGGTGATAGTTGGGGGAGTTGTGTTGTGAATTCCGCTCTTGGGCTCCCTCCGGTGGTTGTAAGTGGCACTTTTGTGAGTTCTGCTCTTGGTCTCCCTCTTGTGGTTTCTAGTGGTATGGCTGCTCCTTGGAGTTAGCTGTCATCAGCTGCCTCCACTTATCGTCTCTTCTGCTCGGCTATTTAAGTCTGGCTCTTTCTTCAGCCAGTGCCACTTGTAAATGGTTCCTGGTTGGATTCACATCTCTTTGGAGTTCCCTGTTATCCTGACCAGTTCAGCTAAGCTAAGTTTTTGCTTGCTCTGTTCTGTCCATAGATTGTGGACTTATCCATTCTGTGCTTTCTATGTTTGTCCAGCTTATCAGTGTGAATTAATTCTGTCTTGCTGTAAGCTCTGGGAGGCAGATTTGCCCTCCACACCTTTAAGGTACCTTCGCACATAACGATATCGTTAACGATATAGTTGCTTTTGGTGACGTTGCAACGATATCGTTAAGGAAATCGCTATGTGTGACAGCGACCAACGATCAGGCCCCTGCTGTGCCATCGTTGGTCGCTGAACAAAGTCCAGAACTTTATTTCGTCGCTGGATCTCCCGTGGACATCGCTGGATCGGTGTGTGTGACACCGATCCAGTGGTGTCTTCACTGGTAACCAGGGTAAACATCGGGTAACTAAGCGCAGGGCCGCGCTTAGTAACCCGATGTTTACCCTGGTTACCATCCTAAAAGTAAAAAAACAAACAATACATACTTACCTACCGATGTCTGTCCCCGGCGCTGTGCTCTGCACTCCTCCTGTACTGGCTGTGAGCGTCGGTCAGCCGGAAAGCAGAGCGGTGACGTCACCGCTCTGCTTTCCGGCCGCTGTGCTCACAGCCAGTACAGGAGGGGTGCAGAGAAGCAGAGCGCCGGGGACAGACAGTGTTAGGTAAGTATGTACTGTTTGTTTTTTTTACTTTTAGGATGGTAACCAGGGTAAACATCGGGTTACTAAGCGCGGCCCTGCGCTTAGTTACCCGATGTTTACCCTGGTTACCGGCATCATTGGTCGCTGGAGAGCGGTCTGTGTGACAGCTCTCCAGCGACCAAACAGCGACGCTGCAGCGATCCGGATCGGTATCGCTGCAGCGTCGCTTAATGTGAAGGGGCCTTTAGTCTTTACTGATTTGTTTGCTCAGATTAAGGAGGCTAGTTGGTTTACTAAGATTGACCTCCGAGGGGCATATAATCTTGTTCGTATTAAACAGGGTGACGAATGGAAAACTGCATTTAATACGCCCGAAGGCCATTTTGAATACCTTGTGATGCCATTTGGGCTCTCTATTGCTCCATCTGTGTTCCAGTCTTTCATGCATGATATTTTCCGCAATTATCTTGATAAATTCATGGTCGTATATTTTGATGAAACCATGTGCTTTTTTTTCCAGAAAGTTTTCGCCTGCAGAACGCAATTATGATGTCGGCAATCGGGAGTTGTTGGCTATGAAGTGGGCGTTTGAGGAGTGGCGACATTGGCTTGAGGGAGCTAAACACCGTGTTGTGGTCCTGACCGATCATAAGAATCTGATTTACCTCGAGTCGGCCAAGCGGCTGAATCCTAGACAGGCTCGATGGTCCCTGTTTTTCTCCCATTTCTCTTAAGGAGGGGGTGATTCTTTCTGCTGTCTCCCCTGATTTGCGGCGGGTGCTTCAGGAATTTCAAGCTGATAGGCCTGACCGCTGTCCAGTAGGGAAGCTGTTTGTTCCTGATAGATGGACAAGTTAAGTAATTTCTGAGGTTCATTGTTCAGTGTTGGCTGGTCATCCTGGGATTTTTAGTACCAGAAATTTGGTTGCTAGGTCCTTTTGGTGGCCTTCCTTGTCGCGCGATGTGCGTGCTTTTGTGCAGTCCTGTGGGACTTGCGCCCGGGCCAAGCCTTGCTGTTCCCGCGCTAGTGGGTTGCTTTTGCCTTTGCCGGTCCCTGAGAGGCCCTGGACGCATATTTCCATGGATTTTATTTTGGATCTTCCTGTTTCCCAGAAGATGTCTGTTATCTGGGTTGTTTGTGACCGGTTCTCTAAAATGGTCCATCTGGTACCTTTTCCTAAGTTGCCTTCCTCATCAGATCTGGTTCCATTATTTTTTCAGCATGTGGTTCGTTTGCATGGCATTCCGGAGAATATTGTGTCTGACAGAGGTTCTCAGTTTGCCTCTAGATTTTGGCGGGCCTTTTGTGCTAGGATGGGCATTGATTTGTCTTTTTCTTCGGCGTTTCATCCTCAGACTAATGGCCAAACTGAGCGAACTAATCAGACCTTGGAGACCTATTTGAGATGCTTTGTGTCTGCTGATCAGGATGATTGGGTGTCTTTCTTGCCGTTGGCCGAGTTTGCCCTTAATAATCGGGCTAGTTTGGCTATTTTGGGTTCACCTTTCTTTTGTAATTTTGGTTTTCATCCTCGTTTTTCTTCTGGGCAGGTTGAGCCTTCTGATTGTCCTGGTGTTAATTCTGTGGTGGACAGGCTGCAGCAGATTTGGACTCATGTGGTGGACAATTTGACGTTGTCTCAGGAAATGGCTCAACATTTTGCTAACCGCCGTCGGCATGTTGGTCCCCGGCTTCGTGTGGGGGATTTGGTTTGGTTGTCTTCTCGTCATGTTCCTATGAAGGTTTCTTCTCCTAAGTTTAAGCCTCGGATTATTGGTCCTTATAAAATTTCTGAAATTATTAATCCGGTGTCTTTTTGTTTGGCTCTTCCTGCCTCTTTTGCCATTCATAATGTTTTCCATAGATCTTTGTTGCGGAGATATGTG
Organism: Ranitomeya imitator; assembly: GCF_032444005.1. Classification (NCBI taxonomy): domain Eukaryota; kingdom Metazoa; phylum Chordata; class Amphibia; order Anura; family Dendrobatidae; genus Ranitomeya; species Ranitomeya imitator. The sequence continues at coordinate 509,109,546 of NC_091282.1, read as the reverse complement.
GTGCCCGTTATTCCCTCGGTTGACCCTCCTGCCCCGGTGTTGGTTGATGGAGAGTTGGAATATGAGGTTGAGAAGATTTTGGATTCTCGTTTTTCGAGGCGGAGGCTTCAGTATCTTGTCAAGTGGAAGGGTTATGGCCAGGAAGATAATTCTTGCTTTTCACTTGGCTCATCCTGATCAGCCTGGGGGCTCTGGTGAGGGTTCGGTGACCCCTCAAGGGGGGGTACTGCTGTGAATTCCGCTCTTGGGCTCCCTCCGGTGGTTGTAAGTGGCACTTTTGTGAGTTCTGCTCTTGGTCTCCCTCTTGTGGTTTCTAGTGATATGGCTGCTCCTTGGAGTTAGCTGTCATCAGCTGCCTCCACTTATCGTCTCTTCTGCTCGGCTATTTAAGTCTGGCTCTTTCTTAAGCCAGTGCCACTTGTAAATGGTTCCTGGTTGGATTCACATCTCTTTGGAGTTCCCTGTTATCCTGACCAGTTCAGCTAAGCTAAGTTTTTGCTTGCTCTTTTCTGTCCATAGATTGTGGACTTATCCATTCTGTGCTTTCTATGTTTGTCCAGCTTATCAGTGTGAATTAATTCTTTCTTGCTGGAAGCTCTGGGAGGCAGATTTGCCCTCCACACCTTTAGTCAGGTGTGGAGATTTTTTTGTAAACTCTGCGTGGATTTTTGTAGTGTTTTATACTGACCGCACAGTATTCCATCCTGTCCTATCTATTTAGCTAGACTGGCCTCCTGTGCTCATCCTGGTTTCATTCTGTGTATGCCTTTTCCCTCTCCACTCAGTCATTATTTGTGGGGGGCTAATCTATCCTTTGGGGATTTTATCTGAGGCAAGATAGTTTTCCTGCTTCTTTCTTTAGGGGTAGTTATCTCTTAGGCTGTGACGAGATGCCTAGGCAGAGTTAGGAGCATTCCACGGCTACTTCTAGTGTTGTGTTGAGCTTAGGGACTGCGGTCAGTACAGTTACCATGTCCTTCAGAGCTCATTCTATGTTGCTCCTAGACAACCGTATCATAACAGTGTTGATGTCACATTTGTATTGTCAAGTGGCATCAAACTACGAGGTTAGTAGTGGAGAGGTGTCAATAAGATACCCCCATTACTAACTACATAGTCACAATGTATAAAAACACACACGCCAAGAATGAAGTCCTTTAATTAACAAAATGACACAGACTCCTTTAATAATCTTAATTAAACCATACTTTAAACCTTGTCTAATTCCATCTTTCTCCTGTAATAAATAAAAAATAATAAAACAACAATATCCCTCACCTCTCCATCGTTCTGTCCCACACTGTAATGCATATTTGGGGGAGAAATAGTTTACAACCTGGATGGTGCAAAGATGCAACCATCCAGGCTGAGAACCACTGGTGAATGAGCTGCTGCAAGCGCAGCCTCAGTGACTAGCGGTGACATCATATAGGTTACCACCATGGGAAAAAGTCAGTAATGAGGTCATCGCAGTTCAAGCTCAGTGACTTCAACACAGATCACAGTGACCTGCTTTGAAGCCACTGTGCTTGAACTGCAGTGAACCATCAGTTCAGCCTGGCTGGGAACGCAGCCTCAATGACCAGACATAACCCCAATGACGTCACCGCTGGTCACTGAGGCTCCGCTCGCAGTAGTGCATTCCCCAGTGGTTCTCAGCCTGGACAGTCCCATCTTGGCACTGTTCAGGTTGAAAACTATTAATCCCCCAGACATGGATTACGGCGTGGGACAGAACAACAGACAGGTATGGTATATTGTTGTTTTTTATTTTAGTTTTGTTACAGGAGAACGAGGGCTTTGGTGGAATTAGGCGTTAGGTAAGTATAACTGTTTGTTATTTTAAAATAAAATGGAAAACTGTGTTTAGTCTTATTTCTTATAATGGACTTTATCCTGCCTGTGTCTTTATTTACCATGTAACTATAGGATTAGCAATGGATATGTGTTTTATAGATACTTCTCCATTACTAAGCCGTGGGCTTCATGTCACCTGACAATACAAAGGTGACATCAACCGCACAAATATGAACCTCATTTGCCACCGCTACAGTGCAATTGGGAAGAGCCAAGCAAAGTGCCAGAATTGGTGTATCAAATAGATGTGCCTTTTCTGTGCAGCTGAGGGCTGCTATTTTTAGCCTGGGGGGCCTATATCTATGGCTCCTTACCAGCCTGAGAATACCAGGCCCCAGCTGTCTGCTTTAGCAAGGCTGGTTGTCAAAAAATGGGGGATACACCACACTGTTTTTTTAATTTTATTTATTTAAATAATTAAAAATATGGCGTGTGAACCCCTCTATTCGTGATAACCAACCTTGCTGAAGCTGACAGCTGAGAGTTGCAGCCCCCAGCTGTGAGATTGCCTGACTGGTTATCAAAAATCAGATCAAATACGCCCAATTGTGCTATGGGCACTTCATCAAAATTAAACAACCAGTCCCATATTCAATACCGTATGGGACAAAGAAGAGATCCCAACCATTGTGATAAAAAGTCAAATTTTATTAATTACGCCATAAGAGCAATATAGCAAAAAACAATAATAAAAAAGCAAAATGCCATCTAGGGGACACCAGAGCACATCATAATAGAAATATCAGATTCCAAATCAGGGAGATCATGCAGGATATAAAAAATCACTATAACAACAACAAAATAAATGGTATAAAGTATTAATATTGCGCCATAATATATGCATATAATGTACAATCGTAATAATAATGCATGCCAGACCATATTCTGTCCATCCTTATAAATAAGGACCCCTTTAAGGAAATAAAATCATGGAATTCTGTCACCTAATCAATACACCATAGAGATGTGACCAGGAAAATAAAAAGAAAAAAAGGAAATCCGTCTATGGTAACACAAAGATGTGCAAGGGACATGTCACAATAATTGATTACATTGTCTCCCTAACAATCCATGCCAACAAACCAGTGTTGGAAATATAACTATCTGGTGGATCTTGACATCCCCTCACCCCGATTCGCAATTCACCGCCAGCTTCTTCCGGGGACGTGTCAGGGTGAGGGGTGGCCGTGTATTTATATGAGTGCCAGCCTATCAATGTGGCGGTGCCGATCGGCGTAATTGGTGCATGGTAAAGTTCTCCCGCCCTCTCAAACGTACTTCCTGGAGCCGCTCGATGACACGCAAGCCTAAGTCTGCGTGTCAGTGTATGAGCGTCCCCAGAAATGACGGAGGTCGGGATAACCGTGCAAGCATACAGTCGAATGGCATCCCCTAAGTCACCATTGAATATGTAGAAGCGTGTAAAGTTAGAAAAATTGAGAAAGAAAAAATGGATCTCGGATATTTTGCAAATCATTAACATGGATGATGTGTATGAAATATATTGTACATAATTTTAATATTAGATTACGTGATTATTAATTAAGTGTTGTATATTATTATTATTATTATTATTATTATTTATTACTATAGCGCCATTTATTCCATGGTGCTTTACATGTGAGGAGGGGTATACATAATAAAAACAGATACAATAATCTTGAACAATACAAGTCACAACTGGTACAGGAGGAGAGAGGACCCTGCCCGCGAGGGCTCACAATCTACAAGGGATGGATGAGGATGCAGTAGGTGAGGGCAGAGCTGGTTGAGCAGCGATTTGGTCGATCGGTGGTTACTGCAGGTTGTAGGCGGAAGAGGTAGGTCTTCAGGTTCTTTTTGAAGGTTTTGATGGTAGGTGAGAGTCTGATATGTTGTGGCAGAGAGTTCCAGAGTAGGGGTGATGCGCGAGAGAAATCTTGTATGCGATTGTGGGAAGAGGAGATAAGAAGGGAGTAGAGAAGGAGATCTTGTGAGGATCGGAGGTTGCGTGCAGGAAAGTACTGGGAGACGAGGTTACAGATGTATGGAGGAGACAGGTTGTGGATGGCTTTGTATGTCATGGTTAGGCTTTTGTACTGGAGTCTCTGGATAATGGGGAGCCAGTGAAGGGATTGACAGAGGGGAAAGGCTGGGGAATAGCGGGGGGACAGGTGGATTGGTCGGGCAGCAGAGTTTAGAATAGATTGGAAGGGTGCGAGAGTGTTACAGGGGAGGCCACAGAGCAGGAGATTACAGTAGTCGAGGCGGGAGATGATGATGGCATGGACTAGGGTTTTTGCAGATTCTTGGTTTAGGAATGTACAGATCCGTGAAATATTTTTGAGTTGAAGGCGGCAGGAAGTGGAAAGAGCTTGGATATGCGGTTTCAAGGAGAGATCAGTGTCAAGGATTTCCCCGAGACAGCGAGCTTGTGGGACTGGAGAGACTGGGCAGCCATTTACTGTAATGGATAGGTTCGTTGGGGGATCGCGTGAGATGGGGGAAAGACAATGAATTCTGTTTTGTCCATGTTAAGTTTTAGAATCTAGCGGAGTAGAAGGTTGAAATAGCGGATAGACATTGAGGGATTCTGGTTAGTAGGGTGGTGATATCTAGTCCAGAGATGTAGATCTGTGTGTCATATATCTACTTAAAGCTTATGCCAAACATTAAATTGACAGTGCATAAAAATTTGTTTATAATAAATTGTATATACAATATATACCAAGATATCTAAAGTTACTGTGCCTTAATACCACTATAAAAACCAAACCCTAATCCTAATCCAACCGTACACAGTTATAGCAACTATAAAAATGTCAGTATATAAAGTGACACTGTGCAATATACTTGAACATAAAACACAGGGGAACAATTTAAAAAAAAATTTCTGTTGAGTTAGGTTTTTGAGCTGATTTATACTAAAATTGGCATGCTGATTCCAAAAATGTAGTCACTTTTTTTCTAGCACGTCAAGTTTTTCCTACACAACTTACCTGCCAGAGAAGCACAATTGCACTGATATCTGTAATAAGACTTGTTATCTGATTACAATTCGACTCATATAGAGCTACGTGGCAACTTGTAAGAGTAGTCACAACTTTGTCATGCCTATTTCTTATATATTTCATTTTTTGTTCATATTTGTACTATTTAAAAAAAAACAACACATTTTAGGTACAGTAGTTTACATAGTTTTGAGAAGACAAAAATCCTATAGTTCAAAAACTTGACGTGATAGAGAAAAACTGAGATCATTTCTGGATTCAGCATCCAAAAATTAATTAAGAACAGTTGTCTGACCTAACTCTTAAAAAATTGTGTTCCCCAGTGGATAATTGAATACTCAACAATGTAGCATGTAAAATCCATCATATAAGATTAATTATATAATAACATGCATTGTTATCAAAAATACAGGGGAACCCACTCAGGTTTTTTTTAAAAATTAATTATTTACAGCTCAAGAGCGGCTGATCAATGCTCCAATCTGCTGCTCCTTCTCTCACTGTTATTAGCAGCAGTAGGTGTCAGCTGATAGGAGCTGTAGTCTCATCAGCCGACAATCAGTGACCGGAGGTAACCTTTTTACCTCGGATCACAGCTGAGCGCTCATGCTGTCTTCTGACAGCATGGGAACCGTGGCTCTCTGACCAGCAGGGATGATTTCACCGCCGATCAGAAGTGCTATGCCAGAATTTCCCATGCTGTCACTCAGCTTGGGAAACACCGACTTTTGTGCTCTGTATTTTCCGCTATATTCGGCAATTTTAATCAGCTATTAAATCGATGAATATTGCAAATTCGGCAATTGTGAGACGAACCGAACATTGAAATATTCGCCCATCTCTATTCATGGTTTCTTTTTTTTTCTCATCCTCTTCCTCCTCCTACTCCACCATATCAACATGGTCATCATGTGGCCCTCACTCAAAATCTTTATAATGTCATCAGGTGGGCCTCATTCAATATTTTTATAGGGTCATCAGGCGGCCCTCACTCAAAATGAACAGGGCCTGAATTGGCCTAGACTTATCAACTTCACCAGATGACAGCAGCAGAACAAAAAGCTAGGTCAAATGTCAGGTCATCAGGCAGCCTGCACTCAAAATCTTTATAGGGTCATTCTCTGCAAATTTTACAAGGCCTGGATTCACCCTGAATTCTCAACCCCACCACGACGGCAGCAGAACATAAAGTCAATTCAAATGTAGGGTCGTCATGCAAGCCTCACTACAAATTTTTAGAGGGTTATTAAGCATTACTCTCTAAATTTTTAGAGGGTCATCAAGAGGCCCTCACTTGAAATTTTTAGAGGGTCATGATGTGTCACTCTCTCCAAATTTTTACAGGGTAACTATGAAGGCCTTTCTCCACACTTTTAAGAGGTCAACACTTGTAGAAATGTTTTGTCTTCTATGGTGTTTTGCAGTCACTCCTTTTAATTTTTTTGCAGCCCTTGCACTCAGTGCATAGAACATATGAGTCTACGAGTCTTACTACCTAACAATTTTAACAGAAAGTGTATAAGGCCCTCCTTTATGTCTAATTCAGTGTGTATCGGAGTCCCTCTTCCTTCTCATTTTTGGCAGTTCTTGCATTGTCCGCATAGGCTTTGCGAGTTTCAAATTCCCTCCTTCATAATTTGAACTGGATGTGTCTGCCCATTTTACATACACCACATGCCCAGATAAAATAGAAAAATGTTAAGATTTTAGATTTTGTATGTTTTATTGTCAGGCTTTCAAAATTGCTCAACACTCTGACAACATTGTTTCCAGCCGCAACCAGGGAGTCAGAGATGCATCTCGGCGTCTTCCACATGCCTTTCCCATTCCATTTGAATTCTGTTTCCATTCATTTCAGTGATTTCTCATGCCCACTCCCCCAGCCCTCTGGGTACGGTCTTCCGGAAAATGCTTGGGTTTCACATTAACTTACATTATACTCATTACTCACCTCGAAGCCAACCAAGCAACCCAACCTGCTCGATTTGAGTAACGAGCATTCGGGCATTTTAGTGCTCTATTATCATTAGTGATGACAGCTAGTAGTTTTTTCCTATTGTGGAGTCGGTAGTGATCACACCGGGGTATATACATTGTGAGGTGTTGACACTCTGAGCTGCTTCACAAGGTAGACACAGTAACAGTTTTGGTAGTAGATCACCTTCTGGATTTATTATTTTGGAGAGCATAAAATCTTAGCAGGGTTCAGCAAAATAAACAGAGCCTTTCTGACGTAACAGTAAAACAAAACAAAGATACAGTCCAAAAGAATCCTTTCCCTGCAGGAGTCACCCGCAGATAGCACACAATATTCTCAGGTCCTCTCCCAAGACACAACACATACTTACTCTCTAGACAAGCTATTTAAGCCAAACCATGTGATGATCATCTGATCATGACATCATCCCAGGTCCTGTCAGTACATATGTCAGTGTCGGCTTTGCAAGTGGAGATATGGTGAGCACTGTCCCACCCACTATATGGTTGCCCACATAAAACCAGTCCATGTATGCAACTTTAATTTAACCCTCTTAACACTTAGTGTGCTTGAGGAAAAATATCCTGGTTTCACATCACTGATAACAATATGCGCAGTGACACATATCTCCCCTCATACACTGTGCCAGTGACCATGTCACATATCCCCCCTCTGCCCAAAGTCGTATGTTATGGCACCTTCAGACACTAAATAGGGAATGCAGGAGAGAGCATCCACATTGCCATGTAATTTCCCTGGCCTGTGCTCTATGTGGAAACTGAAGACTTGAAGGCCTAAGAACCACCTAGTCACCCGGCATTCTTTCCCTTCTTCTCTCTTAACAATCACAGAGGGGCATGGTCCAACACTAGCCTAAACCTACGGCCTAGAAGGTGCCACGGCTCACTTTATGGCTAAGCACTCCTCAACAATTGCAAATTTCTCGCAAGAAGACAGTTTCCAGCTCAGATACATGATGGGATGCTCTTCTCCATTTATTTCTTGAGACAGAAAGACTCCTAACCCGCCTTCTGAAGAATCCGTCTGTACCACCTATTCTTTGCTAAAGTCTGGTGCTACCAGAACTGGATGCTTGCACAGAGCCTGCTTAAGTTCTTGAAATACCATCTTGGTGTCAGAAGTCCATTTCACCATCGTCAACTTGGTGCCCATGAGGAGATCCATTAACAGTGCAGTTATTGTGGCAATATTTTGAATAAATTGCCAGTAATACCTCACAATCCCAAGAAACGCCCTCACTTGCTTCTTGGAGAGTGGTTGCAGCCACTTCTGATTTGCCTCTATCTTATTTAACTGAAGTTTGATTTCACCACTCCCAACAATGTAGCCTAAGTACCTGGCCTCTTCCTTCCCTGTGGCACACGTCTTTGGATTTATGGTGAATCCAGCTCTCAATGCATCGAGGATCGCCTGTACCTTTGGCAGATGAGTACTCCAGTCAGGGCTGAAGATGATAAGGTCATCCAAGTAGACTAAAGCACATTTCTTATGTGGAGCCACGATTTGATCCATTGCCCTCTGGAAGGTAGCTGGGGTTCCCTGTAGTATGAAGGGCATTCTGATGTACTGGAAACACCCATCCAGTGTCAAGAAGGCCATCTTCTCCTTGGTGCTCTGGGACATTGGGATCTGCCAGTACCCCTTCTTCAGGTCGAGGGTTGTGATGTACCTGGCGGGCCCCAGTCACTCAATGAGTTCATCCACATGGGGCATCGGATATGCCTCAAAGCTGGATGCCTCAATGAGCCTGCAGTAGTCATTACAAAACCACCACTCAACCTTTGGGCTTCGACACGAGAACGATGGGACTCGACCATCCACTTCTTGACTCCTCTATCACTTCGAGGTCTAGCATTCTCTTCATCTCCTTTGAGATTATCTCCTGGCATGCTTCGGGAATTCGATAGGGCTTGAGGTTCATCCTTACATGTGGCTCTGTTAATACGTTGTGTTCAACAACCTGTGTGTGCCCTGGCAACTCCAAGAACAGTACCTAATTCTGATGCAGCAGTTCTCGACATTGTTGCTTTTGGGCCGGCGACAGTGTCTAAGCAATCATGACCTCCTCCACCTTGCCTTCAGGACGGGCCCCCAGGAAAGGAGCTTCCAGTGATTTCCGGTCACACCATGGTTTGAGCATGTTCACATAGTACACCTGGTGCAGCTTCCTGCGACCGGGCTGGTGTGCCTTGTAATTCACGTTACCAAGTTTTTCTACGACCTCGTATGGGCCTTGCCACTTGGCCAGGAACATGCTCTCCACCATGGAAATAAGTACTAGTATGCGGTCCCTTGGCAGGAATTGCCTTAGCCTCGCTGATCGGTTGTATACTCTTGACTAGGCCTCCTGTGCCTGGAGAAGATGCTCCTTTACGATAGGCATTACGTGTGCTATTCTCTCTTGCATCTGGGCAACATGCTCAATGACACTCTGGTGCGGCGTGACCTTGGCTTCCCAGGTTTCCTTGTGAATGTGCAGGAGACCTCGTGTCGACCGTACAGGAGCTTGAACAGCAAGAAACCAGTGGAGACTTGAGGGACTTCTCTTATAGACATAGAAAATAGCAGAAATGGGAGCAGATAGTCCCAGTCTCGACCGTCATTCTCAAAGACCCTATTGAACATGGCCTTCAAGGTCTTATTGCAGCGCTTCACCAGGCCATCGGTCTGTGGATGGTAAACGGGGTTGCAGCTGGGCAATATGGAGGACTCTACACAGCTCCCTCATCACTTTCCTCATAAAGGGGGTATACTGATCCATCAAAATATCCTTAGGCAAACCGGTCTTAGCAAAGATATGGACAAGCTCACGGGCGATACACTTAGTCGAAGAGTTCCTCAGTGGGTACCAAGGAGCATAGTCCATGACCACTAGCATGTGCAATCCACTCAAATGGGATCTCTATCACAGGCAATAGGACTAAGGGGCTTCGGAAGTGAGAAGTAGGAGCAGTTATCTGAAAGGTGGGGCAGGACATACAATAATTTAGGATTATTTTTATTATTATTATTTATTTATATAGCACCATTAATTCCATGGTGCTGTACATGAGAAGGGGTTACATCAAAATACAAGTATCAGTTACAGTAAACAAAACTAACAATGACAGACTGATACAGAGGGAAGAGGACCCTGCCCTTGCGGGCTTACATTCTACAGGATTATGGGGAAGGAGACAGTAGGTTGAGGGTTGCAGTAGCTCCAATGGTGTTGAGGTGGCCGTGTGGTCTTTACAGGCTGTAAGCTTCCTTGAAGAGGTGGGTTTTCAGGTTTCTTTTGAAGGATCCAAAAGTAGTGGATAATCGGATGTGCTGGGGCACTGAATTCCAGAGGATGGGCGATATTCGGGAGAAGTCTTGGAGGCGACTGAGTGAGGAGCGAATAAGCGTGGAGGAAAGGAGGAAGTCTTGGGAGGACCGGAGATTATGTGAGGGAAGATATTGAGAGATTAGTGTGGAAATATATGGAGGAGAAAGGTTATGGATGGCTTTGTAGGTCACTGTTAGTAATTTAAACTGGATACGCTGGGAAATTGGGAGCCAGTAAAGGGATTTGCAAAGAGGTGAAGCAGGAGTGTAGCGAGGAGAGAGATTAATTAGTTGGGCAGCAGAGTTAAGGATAGACTGGAGGGGTGCGAGAGTGTTAGAAGGTAGGCCACAGAGGAGTATGTTGCAGTAGTCAATATTTAATGTCCCCTCCCCCTTTCTGTAACCACCCCTCCCCTTTTTTCCATATCTGGCCCTTGGATGTTGCCATCTTTGCTGCCTAAATGGTTGTGCCCTATTATTGAAACCTCCTCTGGCCGAGGTCTCCGTTCTTTCTTTATCAGAGGTATCAATGTCTGAAGAGAAAATTTCGCCTGCCCTACCTGTTTGAAAATTGAAAGCTTGATTATCTGCAAAATTCCTAAGATCCTTCTGGAACTGTATCTGCTTTCTTTCTTTTAGTAAAGCCCGATACTTTTCAACCGAGGTCTGTAGCAGACCCTCTCTCCTGTTGAAATCTGGATCAGATTTAAATTTCAACACTTTTTCTATCAGGCTATTTAAGTTAGTAGTAGATTTATCAAGTAGTTTCTTCTCAGATAATAGCAATTGCATGAAACGTATCGATGAATCAATTGATTCTTTAAGCCAAAGATCCAAGAGCTCAGGGGAAGATGTACGTGGGGAAGGGACAATACTAATTCTGAGGCCTCGGGGGATGATTCTGTTTTTGATATAATTTTCCAATGTCCTGATCTCCCACCAGGATTTAAGGAATGCTTTGTAGCCTATATACACCTCATTAAATGTATTTTTAAGTGTTATAACCCCTGGACCCTTGTCCTGTGAACCATCTATGTTGAAGGCCTGGATGGCGTCCTCCAACCAAAAATCTTGATTGATTGGACCTGACAAGAAACTAGCCATACTCCGTCTAAATCTGCATAAATTTTAATAAATGTAGCTTGGGATCATTAAGTAGAAGAATCATAAAAAAAAACAAATTTTAATAATTATAAATTTATAAAATGCCACCAACCTGTGGCTACACCAAAAAACCACAACAAAACAAACCATGAAAAACTAGTGTAGGGGGAAGGAGAAATCCCTAGATGGTACCTATACTGGTGGCTGCCTATCAGCGGGGGTTGGCGCCCTAGGGGGAACGTTGTGGCGCCCCCGCTCAACGAAGGCTTACCCTGGGGTCCCTAATAAGCCCTGATATCACCAATGGGTCTCTCTACCCACACAATAGATATAAACTAAGGGTACCCCTCACATACTAAACAGATATCACACCTATGTATAGGGAATCCTAGGCCCCGACACCGTGAATATAAAAACAAATGAGACCATGTGGTGGGCTAATGGCAGGCATGAAGTGTGTAGAGAAAATGCCTATTTACCATATCTAAGACCAGGCATTTTTTATATACTGATAACTGCACTCCAAAAATGGAACCTGTGCAGTGGAACAAAGACAGCAGTATAATCCATGAGCTAATTTATAGGTCCCACGATGGGTATCTGCCCGATAGACAGTAGCCTGCAGTCCATAAGCAAATGCCACAATCCACTGTCACGATCAATAGATCATATCAACATCTGTACGATTGGTACTTATAGTTCAATGCCATGTCACGCCGACAGCCCACTATCATGAGTCGCCTCGACGCGTTTCACCCCTCAGGCTCATCAGGAGGCTAGATAAAACTGTCATGTGTCTCGATGATAAAAGATAGAGGTCTAGATTGAGAAGAGTAAGGGTCCTAGGACAGAGCCTTGGGGGACTCCAACAGAGAGGGGGCGAGATGAGGAGGTAGTATGGGAGTAGGAAACACTAAATGTGCGGTTGGCAAGGTATGAGGAGATCCAAGAGAGGGCAATGTCTTTGACCCCAAAGGAAGAGAGGATCTGTAGTAGGAGGCAGTGGTCAACTGTGTCAAAGGCAGAGGACAGGTCTATGAGGAGGAGTATAGAGAATTGTCTGTTAGCTTTGGCTGTAAGTAAGTCGTTAATAATTTTGGTCAGGGCAGTCTCAGTGGAATGGTGGGGACGGAAGCCAGATTGTAGGTTGTCGAAGAGAGAGTTAGATGCAAAGTGAGAGGAAAGTTTAGCATGGACATGCTGCTCAATGAGTTTGGAAGCAAATGGGAGCAAAGATATGGGGCGATAGCTGGACATAGTGCTTGGGTCAAGGGATGGATTTTTGTGGATAAGTGTGATTGTGGCATGTTTGAAGGCAGAAGGGAAGGTACCAGAAGTTAGTGGAAGGTTGAAGAGATGGGTTAGGGATGGGATTAGTGTGGTGGTGAGGTTGGGGAGGAGGTGGGATGGGATGGGGTCAAGTGCACAAGTGGTGAGGTGTGATTTGGAGAGAAGATGAGCAAGCTCCCCTTCAGAGATTTTGGAGAGTGAAGTTATGGGGTTAGGGCATTGATCTGGCATAAAAAGGGGTTGTGGTGGTTGGACAACAAAGACTTGCCTTGTTTGGTCTATCTTATCTCCCGGTAACATCATGGCCAATAGAATCTCTGTAGTACTCCCTCTTGAGTTTTCTCTACCCCTAGATGTCTCCCCAAAACATGTGAATGGGCCATGTCTATCACCCTCCGCCGGTAGGGTTTTGGAACTAACAGCAGCTCAACTATCTCTGCCTCAGTTTGGTTACCCGATACAACAACTATTGACTGCAAAGTGAGGTAACCTCATGTCAACCCACCAGGCTCTTCAGCAACCCCATTACATGCAATAACATTATCAAATGCCCCCTTTAATGTAAGGTCTTGAAGTTGCAGTCCTAAAGTTCTCTTCGGGTGCCTCTAAGTCAGGGAAGCTGGGCTAATCTGTCACCATCTCTCCAGCAATGACACATTGGGGAAACTCATCCATCTTTAATTTTGACGGAGAATAAAATTCCAAGTACATTGTTATTGCAAAAAAAAGTGCAATTCCACATTAGTTTTTGAATTTTTTTTATTTACCCTTATCCACTGACCTTGCAATATGGTTCTCCAGGTTGGTATGAGTACGCAAACACCAAACATGCATAGTTTTTATTTAAGTAGTAAAAAAAGTCTGCAATTTGATAAAAAAAGAAAGAAAAAACAAAGCAAATCAAAACATTTTTTTGCTTGTTACTATATTCCAGGACCCGTTACGCTTTCAATTTTCCATATATGAGACATTGTGAAGGCTTATTTTTTGTGCCCTGTGCTGATGTTTTTACTTGTACCATTTTGGGGCAGATATGAAGTTTTAATCGCCTCTTATTACATTTTATTGCAATGCTACAGCATTATATTTTGATAGATCTGACTTTTACGAATGCAGCAATAATGGAGCAAAAGGGGAGTGATATAATCTTTTGTGTTTCTTCCAAAACTTTTTAATTCACTTTTTACCATATTTGTTAGTCTCCTTAGGGGATTTGAACTTGTGAATTTCTGATTGATTATACAATGCATAGCAGTGCATTAGTACTAGCACTGCTATGTATAGCTAAAATCACTGGCTACTAAGAAGGAGAATAGTCATCCCAAGCGCGGAATATCTCAGAAGATAATACATTGGCACCCCGCGATCATGTCACAGGTGTGCCGATGGGCACACAGAATAAAGGCCCCCCCGCCGAAGCATATTAAATGCTGATGTCAGAGATTTATAGCAGTATTTCTCATGTTAACAGCGGCTGAATAGGCAGCTGATTGCTGAATAATTACAGTATGCATCAAAGGCACTAACCTGACATATGAGATAACTATATGACATGTTCGGAAGGGGGTTAATATTTAGGTAGTCATTGTAAAAAATAAGCTATTTTGTAATTTACTTAATGTATTTGCATACCTCTTAATATTTTAATTTTCTTCTTTCATTCTTCATCTGCATGCTCAAAATGACTGGCCATCATTGCTGTCTAGGAGCGATAGCCGAACATTCATAGCATTTCAAGCTCTTTCCAAAAAGCTTAAAACTGAGGCTGGCCTGAATCATTGATTATCTCATGGTCATCTCATGATCCTGGCCATCTTTAGCCTCACTGTGCTTCCAATGCTGGAAGCAGGAAGGTCGTGCTACTAGCCTGAAATATCATTAAGAAGTGCTTACACCATGTTCCAAATTATTATGCAAATGACATTTTTCTGGGATTTTCCTAAATGGTCGGTGCAAATGACAGTCAGTCTAATAAAAGTCATCAACCATTAGAGTATACATAGAATTTTATTGAAGAAACCTCCCAATGATAACAGTGTAATCACCAAAATGAATAAAAACTCAAAATGCACTGTTCCAAATTATTAGGCACAGGAGAATTTCTAAACATTTGATATGTTTTAAAGAACTCAAAATGCTCATTTGTGGAATTTGCAGCATTAAGAGGTCACATTCACTGAACAAAAAAGCTATTTAACTCCAAAACACCTTAACAGGCCAAGTTACATGTTAACATAGGACCCCTTCTTTGATATCACCTTCACAATTCTTGCATCCAGTGAACTTGTGAGTTTTTGGAGAGTTTCTGTTTGTATTTCTTTGCATGAAGTCAGAATAGCCTCCTAGAGCTGCTGTTTTGATGTGAACTGCCTCCCACCCTCATAGATCTTTTGCTTGATGATACTCTAAAGGTTCTCTATACGGTTGAGGTCAGTGGAAGATGATGGCCACACCATAAGTTTATCTCCTTTTATGTCCATAACAGCCAATAACTCAGAGGTATTCTTTGCAGCATGAGATGGTGCATTGTCATACATGAAGATGATTTTGCTCCTGAAGGCACGTTTCTGCTTTTTATACAATGGAAGACAGTTGTCAGTCAGAAACTCTATTTACTTTGCAGAGGTCATTTTCACACCTTCAGGAACCTTAAAAGGCCCTACCAACTGTTTCCCCATGATTCTGGCCCAAAACATGACTCCTCCACCTCCTTACTGACGTCGCAGCCTTGTTGGTACATGGTGGCCATCTACCAACCATCCACTACTCCATCCATCTGGACCAACCAGGTTTGCTCGACACTCATCAGTAAACAAGACTGTTTGAAAATTAGTCTTCATGTATGTCTGGGCCCACTGCAACCGTTTCTGCTTGTGAATACTGTTTAGGAGTGGCCATAGAAAAGTAGATTTATGCACCACAGCAAGCCTTTGAAGGTCGATGTTCGAGGGACTCCAGAGGCACCAGCAGCTTCAAATAACTGCTGCTTTGTAATGGTATTTTGGCAGCTGCTCTCCTAGTACAATGAATTTGGCAGAAACCTTCCTCATTATGCCTTCATCTGCATGAACTCTGTCTGTGCTCTGTTTCAGTCACAAATCTCTTCACATTATGATGATCACTCTTAAGTTTTCTTGGAATATCTAATGTTTTCATGCCTTGTGGAGAGGACCAATAACACCTTTTATTATTTTAATCTAGTGCTGGACCACAGGCTAAAGAACAATAGTCTTAGAAAATCTTTCTAAATCAACTGGCCATCAACTGTTTGACAGCTTTCTCTCTTGATGCCACCAAACAAATAAAAGATCTGCTTAGCATTCATGTGTTCTGTATGAGGAGACAAGGAAAAACTGCTGACAGACATCTCTGGTGGTTGCTAACCCAATGGGAGAACAAATTATTAAGCTTTAAAAATTCATGCGTATGAGGAACATAATGCCGCACAAAATCAAAAACTTGATTTAACTTAATATGGCACTGTTCCTTATCAACATGTGTCCAGAAATCTGATGCCTAGAGGGTTACTGTTTCTCTAATAGAAACTGCCAGCAAATATAGGAAGACTTACAGATCAGTGATGGCTGAGAAAAAGACATACAAATGAGCTTTCCTCAATTAGCAAGAGAGATATCTATTTAATGCCATCTATTAAAGGTTACCTTTTATATCAACATCTGAACCTTTAACAGACCTAGTTTTAACATGACTAAGCATAACTAGTAGAGTTGGTTTAAATTTCTTTGCAGGACTTGGCCCATTGGCCATATTAGTAATCTGTGGCCAATAGACAGGGACCTTACAATCCGCCTCCTACCTGACATCTTTTGATTAGATGTGAGCCATGCCGCAATTATAAACTCTCAACAGGTTGGCTAATCAAAACAAGGACTCCAGCTGATGGTAAGTAGGAAGCGATTTTCCGCCATAATTACTGCTGTGGTTGATGAACTGAGTTGTGTGAATCAGTGCTTACTAATAAAGATGGGCGAACCCAAACAGTAAAATTCGGCGTGCGTACCGAACATCTACTGTTCAAACATGTACACCAAACAAGGACTTCACCAAGAAGTCCATGATACTCTTCGGGCTGCCCAAACACCGGGTGTTTGTCACGCTGTCATCTGCATGACAGCGTAGCAAATACTGCTTCTGATCGGCAGAGAAATCGTCCCCGTGACAAGACAGTGTGAGCACTCACCTGTGATCAGAGGTATAAAATTTACCTCCAGTCACTGGTGTCAGCTGATGGGACTACTGATCCTATCATCCAACACCTGCTTCTGCTAATAGCAGCGAGAGCAGGAGCGGCAGATGGGAGTATTCATTAGCTGGCTCCTGCACTGTAAATAAATAATTTGCAAAAAAAAACCCTGCGTGGGTTCCCCTGTATTTTTGATAACCAGCCATGCAAAACTCACAGCTAGGGGCTGCAGCCCTCAGCTGTCAGCTTCAGCAAGGCTGGTTATCAAGAATGGAGGGGTCCCCACACCGTACTTTTAAATTATTTAAATATATAATTTTAAAAGAAGGCGTGGCGTCCCCCTATTTTTGAAACCAATTATAATATCATAGATTATGACTACTAGATTCTGTGTTGGGATATTGATCTGGTGAACTAATCTGATTGCTGAATGTGGAGATGGCAAGGAATTTTTCTTCTAATGAAGGGCATTTAGCATCTTCCTCATTGGGTTTTTGCCTTCTTCTGGATCAAAATGTTATGATACAGGTTGAACTTGATGGTCTAGTTTAAACCTTAAAAACTATGAAAATATGTTGCAAGATTCATTAAAGAGCATTATACTAATTTATGGTGGCATTAGAGGGCTAATTTGCATTCCAGAAAGCTTAGGTATGTCGTTGTTTGATGAGATCTTTACACCAGAGAGCTGGTATAGCCTTCGGCATGGCAGAACATATAAAACATTGCAGAATAGATCACACTGATCACTGGGAGGATTAATATTTCAGACATCATGATATATACATATTATAACACAATACACAGACTCCTTGAAAAAGCCACGGTGGCGAAACGTACGTTGGAGCTGGAGTCCTTGGGAGTCACGGATCACTAATACATTGGTATTTATACCCTTTTGCACATCACTCATGCACTTTATGCAGTCTTGATAGGCTGATTGCTATATTTGCACTTTATATGATTTTTCAAGGGTCATTTAGCCATTATGTTTGTATATAATATTGGATCTGTGTTCCCAATGATGTATATTTTCTTTTGTACTATGATACATACGGTGATGTTTGTTGTAGTTTCTCTTGGTTTTTAATTTTATTCAGTAAATATATTTTAAAGTATTGGTTATTTGAATTCTTAATATTCACTTTTGAGTAGGTTAACATAATACACTGACCAATATGAGTTCTTCCGTTTTATTATAAAATGTATTGTAAGCTTTGCTTTTATGGGTAATTCACAACATAGTTTAACAATAAACAAAAATAATCCGATTTTTTTGCAGAATCGTAAATCCAATTAACATAAAGCAACAAAAGGATATATAAACATTAGCAAAGTCTGTTTTACCATTGTTTTTCTGCTAATTATCTGCCATCACAAGTATATCCCATACAGTCACCTTAGGCCGTGAAATCCATTTAGACGCAATTCTTAAGTAAACATTGAGAAAGTATATACAGTATCCTTATTCAAATAACATTCAACCTTCAGCAGCATATTATTAATATACATTTGCGTATGAAAATACAGAAGGACTTTAAAAAAAAAAAAAAACATCCACAAGCATAAGAAAATATACCACATTCTGGCATTCAAATTTGAATTAAAATGCACTCCAGATTAGATCCTGCATGAAATGGGCTCTCTTTTGTGCAACAAATCCAATTTACCACTAAAAGGGAGAAAAACCATTCTTTCGTTTTCTGAAAGAAACAACAAAAAAAAAAAAAGGGAAAACAGGATGTGATTAAAACAGCAGATGTGGCACATCAAACGGAAACACAGATCACATTCTAAAAGAAATGAAAGCACACAGAAAAAAATAGCCCATCTTGTATATATCTCTTTGCTTGCCTATATCTAAAGGACTTTGTGAATAAAAATTGGAAATTACGAAGCCATATCAAGTTTGCATATGTTAATACGATGGCTAATCTGACTTTCTCTACTTAACCCCTCCACAGTTTCAAGCCACTTTTGTTATCAGAGAAACATAATGGGATCAATATGAGGTTGGACACAAAAATACATGGCTCATGACATGATCTGTGTCTATTAATCAGCCGGTGATGCTGTGTGTCCATCACATACCTAAGGAAGAATTTTAAACTCTGAGAGTTATCAACATAGGTTTCTATTAAATGACAATAATACGAGATCTAAAAAAAATTAGGAACTGAAAACAAAAATTAATTTGAAAGTTAAATAGCATAATAATTCTTTAGTAATACAATAGTCAGAACTGAATACAGTAAACTTTAAAGACAATGCAGAAAGGGAAGTAAAGCATTAGCAGCATTACCATTAACAAATATTATTCCATAGAGTTAGTGCGAACCGATTTGTATGGCTCAGTCCTTCAGCCAAAATAGTTTCTCGGTAAACGTGAGAAATGCCTCTTACTTGACGACATCCTTGGTTCTTTGTTTGATTAATCAGCCTGGCGTAATGTCACTTGTGTGTCACCCTACAATAATAATGTCTCACCAGGACGACTAATCAAGAGAAGAGCCGAGGATGCGGTCAGGTAAAAAGTGGTCCTCAAGGCTACTGGTTATTGATGTGGATGTGCGAATCCATTAGCACCAACTCTAATATAAATGTACAATTCTAGTTTTAACCAATTATGTAACCACTCAATATTATTCATTTAGGTTTCAGAGTGTAGGAAACCAAAGAGCGAAAACATGTAGATAAGGGAATAAATCTCTTGCTTTTATTTTCCTTTACTGGGTGAAGTTTCAGCCAATCAGTGACAGCCAGCATTGTCATATGATATTATATTTATTACAAATGCCCTAACTACCAAAATTATATTGAATTTCACAGGGTACTTCAGGCATTATAAAGGCCTAGAACTACCCCTGCTCACACATAAAAGCCATATCTATACCTCAAGCTATTGTGGTGCAGTGACCCCTGTTTCAGGTAGGGGGCGCTGCATGGTCTCCCCAGAATACGCATGGAGGTGTATTGAGGCCATAGGAATGCATGGCAGTCTGTTGTGAATTCTGTTGTCGGGCTCCCTCCTGTGGTCATGAATGGTACTTCGGCTGGTTCTGTCCATGGACTTCCTCTGGTGGGTGTTTCTGAGTTTCCTTCCACAGGTGACGAGGTTAATTCGTTAGCTGGCTGCTCTATTTAACTCCACTTAGATCTTTGCTCCATGCCACCTGTCAATGTTCCAGTATTGGTCTAGTTCACTCCTGGATCGTTCTTGTGACCTGTCTTCCCAGCAGAAGCTAAGTTCCAGCTTGTATTTCTTTGGTTTGCTATTTTTCTGTCCAGCTTGCTATTTTTATTGTTGTCTTGCTTGCTGGAAGCTCTGGGATGCAGAGGGAGCGCCTCCGCACCGTGAGTCGGTGCGGAGGGTCTTTTTGTGCCCTCTGCGTGGTCTTTTTGTAGGTTTTTGTGCTGACCGCAAAGTAACCTTTCCTATCCTCAGTCTGTTCAGTAAGTCGGGCCTCACTTTGCTAAATCTATTTCATCTCTGTGTTTGTATTTTCATCTTTACTCACAGTCATTATATGTGGGGGGCTGCCTTTTCCTTTCGGGAATTTCTCTGAGGCAAGGTAAGATTTATTTTTCTATCTTCAGGGCTAGCTAGTTCCTTAGGCTGTGCCGAGTTGCATAGGGAGCATTAGGCGCAATCCACACCTTTTCTAGTGTGTTTGATAGGATTAGGGATTGCGGTCAGCAGAGTTCCCACGTCCCAGAGCTCGTCCTTTATTATCAGTAACTATCAGGTCATTCCGTGTGCTCTTAACCACCAGGTCCATTATTGTCCTGACCACCAGGTCATAACAATACAGGTGGTCCAAAGTACTAATGCATCTCAATAGAGGGATAAGAGAAGTTCTGAGACCATTTTTTTTTCTTTGCAGTGTGTTTTGTCTCTCTTTTCCCCTTTACCTCTGGGTGGTTCAGGACACAGGTGTAAACATGGACATTCAAGGTCTGTCCTCTTGGATGGATAATCTCACTACAAGGGTACAAAACATTCAAGATTTTGAGGTTCAGAATCCAATGTCAGAGCCTAGGATTCAAATTCCTGATTTGTTTTTTGGTGATAGATCTAAGTTCTTGAATTTCAAAAATAATTGTAAATTGTTTCTTGCCTTGAAACCTCGCTCCTCAGGTGACCCTGTTCAACAAGTAAAGATCATTAATTCTTTGTTACGTGGTGACCCTCAAGACTGGGCATTTTCCCTTGCACCAGGAGATCCGGCATTGCGTGATGTTGATGCGTTTTTCCTGGTGCTAGGATTGCTTTATGACGAACCTAATTCAGTGGATCAGGAAGAGAAAATCTTGCTGGCTCTGTGTCAGGGTCAGGATGAAGCGGAGATATATTGTCAGAAGTTTAGAAAGTGGTCTGTGCTCACTCAGTGGAATGAATGTGCCCTGGCAGCAATCTTCAGAAAGGGTCTCTCTGAAGCCCTTAACACTAGAACTACTGATGGAGTCATTTTGACTCCTTTCGTTTTTTATTTCTCTTCTGTGACTACATTTTTTAGAATTCCGGCTTGAAACTCGGTGACTTTTCCTCAAATATGATGTGAAAAAAGATTTTGTGAGAATAAATAATTTTGGTAAAAAATGTGCGCGTTTTTTTCAAAATTTACCAAGAACTACTGAAGGGAGTCATTTTGACTCCCTACTATATTTTGAGGTCCTTTTGTCACTAAATGTTGCTATAAAGTTTTGTGCATAATTTTTTCACTCTGTCTTATTTACCCTGATGTTCATATAGATGTAGTTCAACTTTTCACATTTTCCTTGTGTTTTACCTGCTTGTATTACTGTGTAATGCTGAACAAAATAGCTTGTTTACTCTAGGCTCTTATCTTATGCTAATGAAGGGTGGTGTTTTTCTAAGGTCCTAGCAGGAGACAGTATTCTGGATAGTAACTTTACTTTCAGTTCAGCTGAAGAGACAAAGAGAACAGACGCAGACATACGAGCTCTGAAGACTCATACAGGTATGAATTGTTATGAAATAGTTTAGCTGTCTGTCAACTGATTCAGCCCACCTACTTTTGAAGGTGGCAGAACAGTTATTATGGAATATGGAGAGAAGACGTTTGATAAAGCCTCAGGATATTCTGGCTACTTTGCAATCCATACCGGAGGATGAATCGGAATCCGAATTGCAGGAACATGTATTTGATTCTGACAGTGATGAAGATTTCATTCCTCAGAACATATCAAGTGAATCTGAAGACTCAGAAGGAACAAATCCAGAAGGTAAGTAGTTATGTGTATTTATTTGCTCTTCCACACACTGAGTTAGGGCCTGTGCACACTAGCAGAATTCTGGCTGAATAGCTATCTGGATATTCTTGCCGCAATACAGGCTGTACCTGCCCGCTCATGCCTGAAGCTCCGCTCCGAACCCCGGGCTGGAGCCGCTGTCAGGGACAGAGCAGCGCTTGCTTACGCGTGAGCACGGCTCCGTCCCAGACAGCGGCTCCAGCCCGGGGTTCGGAGCGGAGCTTCAGGTATGAAACTCCGCTCTGTACCTGAGCGGGCAGGTACGGGCCGGATTGTGGTGAGAATATCCGGTCGGATATTCCGCCGCTAATCAAGCCAGTGTGCACGGACCCTTACAAAACAAAAATTCTAAATATTCATCAACTTTTTTCCAGATATTCCAAGCACATCAACTGGGGATCGGGCTCATGCAGTTATGGTGCCTCGTGACCATCCTCCTGGTCGTGGACAGAAAAAATCAGCAAAACGTCCCAGAAATGAAAGAACAACAGATAACGATGGCGGCGAAGGTAATGCAACAACAAACACCAGAGAAGGCGAATCTGAAGGAATACTAGTTTCAGCGGATGGTATTCAATGGTAACCTGTTGAAATTGGACAACACTTGCCTGGTAGGCGTGACAGCCAAAATATTCTTCGAGAAGCACCTGGCCATACAGGATACGCCAGAAGAAATATCATTATCGATAGTCCTTTGAGCGCATGGCGTTTATTTTTTGATTCATATATATTGACACATATAAAGAACTGTACGCTTGCAGAAGCATGCAGGAACAATAATTTACAGTTTACTCTATCTGATGAGGAGCTAGATGCATTCATTGCGATATTCTATGCTCGTGGAATATCTGGCACGAACCATCACTCGATTAGCAGTATTTGGTGTAATGACTGGGGAATACCGTTTTGCAAAGCGACAATGTCTAGGGACCGCTTTGTTGAAATTATGAGGTTTCTCAGATTTGATGAGAAATCTACTCGATCGGAGAGACTGCAAACGGACCAGTTTGCTCTATTTTCTACTGTGTGGGACAGGTTTATTGAAAATTGTATTGCGTGTTACAAACCTGGCCCATACATAACGGTGGATGAGCAACTTTTCCCAAGCAAAACTAGGTGTCCATTCACGCAGTACATGCCTTCCAAACCAGATAAATATGGCCACAAATATTGGCTAGCTGTTGATAAGGAGAGCAAATATCTGGCAAATGGCTTCCCTTATCTAGGCAAAGATGACACACGCCGTGCTGAGGACCGTTTAGCTGACCATGTGGTAATGAAGTTATTGGACCCGTTTTTGAAAAAAGGTCGCAATGTTACAACCGATAATTATTTTACTTCATTAAAATTAGCTAAACAGCTAAAAAGCAAAGGAACAACCATCGTGGGAACACTGAATAAGATAAGGCGAGAAGTGTCTAAAGAAATAAAATCCATGAAAGAGGAATTGTACAACACTAAAGTGTTTAGAAATGAAGACAATTTTACACTTACAGTATATCAAGGAAAGCCCAACAAAAATGTTGTCATTTTGAGTTCCGTCCATCCAGATGTTGTTGTTGCGTCTGATTCCGCTAAAAAAACTCCAGAAACGGTAAAGTTTTACAATGAAACAAAATATGGAGTAGATGTAGTGGATCAGATGGCACGAAAATATACCACACGAACATCCACAAGGAGATGGCCTGTTCATGCATTTGAAAATGCCTTAGACTTTGCGGGTATAAATGCATGTATAATATTCAAGGAGATTACCCACCAAAAAATGTCACGCAAGGCATTTTTGCAAACGCTTGTGAGAGAGTTGAGTGGTCCTTATGTCACAGATAGGGAAAAGGGTTCCACGTCCCAAGTTTCTACATGTTCAGAAGTGATGGTTCAAACAAAATTTTGCCAGATCAAAGAAAAGTGCAAGAAAAATAGATCTGTCGGCAATTGTAAGACTTGTGGTAAGTCTTTGTGTGGGCAATGTACTGCCATAAATCAAAGGCAATGCCTAAAATGCGAAACACCAAATGTTTAGAAGGTGAATTCTGCGCCATATTTTCATTTTTATGCTCCTCCACCTACATTTTCTCTGCTTTTTGTTCTTCAGTTGTTGTTTATAT
The DNA here is from genome assembly GCF_032444005.1 of Ranitomeya imitator. Classification (NCBI taxonomy): domain Eukaryota; kingdom Metazoa; phylum Chordata; class Amphibia; order Anura; family Dendrobatidae; genus Ranitomeya; species Ranitomeya imitator. The sequence continues at coordinate 509,085,411 of NC_091282.1, read as the reverse complement.
GTGTGCACTTGAAAAAAAAAAAATGTTTGAAAAACTTCTATTATAATTATTGTTATTTTCTGTAGAAAAATAAGCAGAAAAAAAACAATCAAAAGCATTACTGTTGGATCTCACAATAATAATACATTACAAAAAATATAATTATTAATAAATAACCACGAATGAAACTCTAAAAATAAACGAAAACAAGCAAGGAGTCAAAATGACGCCTTTCAGTAGTTTTAGGCGGGGTCACGAGTCCAGTAGTCCTAGTGTTAAGGATGTCATGGTGGGATTTCCCATGCCTGCTGGTCTGAATGAGTCTATGTCCTTGGCCATTCAGATCGATCGACGCTTGCGTGAGCGTAAAGCTGTGCACCATTTGGCGGTACTATATGAGCATGGGCCTGAGCCTATGCAATGTGATAGGACTTTGACCAGAGCTGAACGGCAAGAACACAGACGTCGGAATGGGCTATGTTTTTACTGTGGTGATTCCACTCATGCTATCTCCGATTGTCCTAAGCGCACTAAGCGTTTCGCTAGGTCTGCCACCATTGGTACGGTACAGTCTAAATTTCTATTGTCCGTTACTCTGATTTGCTCTTTGTCATCCTATTCTGTTATGGCATTTGTGGATTCAGGCGCTGCCCTGAATTTGATGGACTTGGAGTATGCTAGGCGCTGTGGTTTTTTTCTTGGAGCCCTTGCAGTATCCTATTCCATTGAGAGGAATTGATGCTACGCCTTTGGCCAAGAATAAGCCTCAGTACTGGACCCAATTGACCATGTGCATGGCTCCTGCACATCAGGAGGATAGCCGCTTTCTGGTGTTGCATAATCTGCATGATGTAGTCGTTTTGGGGTTGCCATGGCTACAGGTTCATAATCCAGTATTGGACTGGAAATCTATGTCTGTGTCCAGCTGGGGTTGCCAGGGGGTACATGGTGATGTTCCATTTTTGTCTATTTCGTCTTCCACTCCTTCTGAAGTTCCAGAGTTTTTGTCGGATTATCGGGATGTATTTGATGAGCCCAAAGCCAGTGCCCTACCTCCTCATAGGGATTGCGATTGTGCAAGTAATTTGATTCCTGGCAGTAAGTTTCCTAAGGGCCGATTGCTCAATTTATCTGTGCCAGAACACGCCGCTATGCGGAGTTATATAAAGGAATCCTTGGAGAAAGGCCATATTCGCCCGTCGTCATCACCGTTAGGAGCAGGGTTCTTTTTTGTGGCCAAGAAGGATGGTTCTTTGAGACCTTGTATTGATTACCGCCTTCTTAATAAAATTACAGTCAAATTTCAGTATCCTTTGCCGTTGCTGTCTGATTTGTTTGCTCGTATTAAAGGGGCTAGTTGGTTCACCAAGATAGATCTTCGAGGGGCGTATAATCTTGTGCGTATTAAACAAGGCGATGAATGGAAAACAGCATTTAATACGCCCGAGGGCCATTTTGAGTTCCTGGTTATGCCATACGGGCTTTCCAATGCTCCATCAGTATTTCAGTCCTTTATGCATGACATCTTCCGAGAGTACCTGGATAAATTCCTGATTGTGTATTTGGATGATATTTTGGTCTTTTCGGATGATTGGGAGTCTCATGTGAAGCAGGTCAGAATGGTGTTCCAGGTCCTTTGTGCGAATTCCTTGTTTGTGAAGGGGTCAAAGTGTCTTTGGAGTTCAGAAGGTTTCATTTTTGGGGTTCATTTTTTCCCCTTCTACTATCGAGATGGACCCTGTTAAAGTCCAGGCCATTTACGATTGGACTCAGCTGACATCTGTGAAGAGCCTGCAAAAGTTCCTGGGCTTTGCTAATTTTTATTGGCGCTTCATCGCTAATTTTTCTACTGTTGCTAAACCGTTGACTGATTTGACCAAGAAGGGTGCTGATGTGGTCAATTGGTCTTCTGCAGCTGTAGAGGCTTTTCAGGAGTTGAAGCGTCGTTTTTCTTCTGCCCCTGTGTTGTGCCAGCCAGATGTTTCACTCCCGTTTCAGGTTGAGGTTGATGCTTCTGAGATTGGAGCAGGGGCTGTTTTGTCGCAAAGAAGTTCTGATGGCTCGGTGATGAAGCCATGTGCTTTCTTTTCTAGAAAGTTTTCGCCTGCTGAGCGTAATTATGATGTTGGTAATCGTAAGTTGTTGGCCATGAAGTGGGCATTCGAGGAGTGGCGTCATTGGCTTGAAGGAGCCAAGCATCGCATGGTGGTCTTGACAGATCACAAGAATTAGACTTATCTTGAGTCTGCCAAACGGTTGAATCCGAGACAGGCTCGATGGTCGTTATTTTTCTCCCGTTTTGATTTTGTGGTTTCGTACCTTCCGGGCTCTAACAATGTGAAGGCTGATGCCCTGTCAAGGAGTTTTGTGCCTGACTCTCCGGGTGTTCCTGAGCCGGCGGGTATTCTCAAAGAGGGGGTAATTTTGTCTGCCATCTCCCCTGATTTGCGGCGGGTGCTGCAAAAATTTCAGGCTGATAGACCTGACCGTTGCCCAGCGGAAAAACTGTTTGTCCCTGATAGATGGACTAGTAGAGTTATTTCTGAGATTCATTGTTCAGTGTTGGCTGGGCATCCTGGAATCTTTGGTACCAGAGATTTGGTGGCTAGATCCTTTTGGTGGCCGTCTTTGTCACGGGATGTGCGTTCTTTTGTGCAGTCCTGTGGAACTTGTGCTCGGGCTAAGCCCTGCTGTTCTCGTGCCAGTGGGTTGCTTTTGCCCATGCCGGTCCCGAAGAGGCCCTGGACGCATATTTCTATGGATTTTATTTCGGATCTCCCCGTCTCTCAAAAGATGTCGGTCATTTGGGTGGTTTGTGATCGCTTTTCTAAGATGGTCCATTTGGTACCTTTGTCTAAATTGCCTTCCTCTGATTTGGTGTCATTATTTTTCCAGCATGTGGTTCGTTTACATGGTATCCCGGAGAACATCGTTTTTGAGAGAGGTTCCCAGTTTGTTTCGAGGTTTTGGCGATCCTTTTGTGCTAGGATGGGCATTGATTTGTCTTTTTCCTCGGCTTTCCATCCTCAGACAAATGGCCAAACCGAAAGAACTAATCAAACTTTGGAAACATATCTGAGATGCTTTGTTTCTGCTGATCAGGATGATTGGGTGTCTTTTTTGCCATTGGCTGAGTTCGCCCTTAATAATCGGGCCAGCTCGGCTACTTTGGTTTCGCCGTTTTTCTGCAATTCTGGTTTCCATCCTCGTTTCTCTCCAGGGCAGGTTGAGTCTTCGGACTGTCCTGGTGTAGATACTGTGGTGGATAGGTTGCAGCAGATTTGGACTCATGTGGTGGACAATTTGACATTGTCCCAGGAGAAGGCTCAACGTTTCGCTAACCGCCGGCACTGTGTGGGTCCCCGACTTCGTGTTGGGGATTTGGTTTGGTTGTCGTCGCGTTATGTTCCTATGAAGGTTTCCTTTCCTAAGTTTAAGCCTCGTTTCATTGGTCCGTATAAGATTTCTGAGGTTCTCAATCCTGTGTCATTTCGTTTGGCCCTTCCTGCTTCTTTTGCCATCCATAATGTGTTCCATAGGTCGTTATTGAGGAGATACGTGGCGCCTGTGGTTCCATCCGTTGATCCTCCTGCCCCGGTGTTGGTTATGGGGGAGTTGGAGTATGTGGAGGAGAAGATTTTGGATTCTCGTGTTTCGAGACGGAAACTCCAGTACCTGGTCAAGTGGAAGGGTTATGGTCAGGAAGATAATTCCTGGGTTTTTGCCTCTGATGTTCATGCTGCCGATCTGGTTCGTGCCTTTCATTTGGCTCATCCTGGTCGGCCTGGGGGCTCTGGTGAGGGTTCGGTGACCCCTCCTCAAGGGGGGGGTACTGTTGTGAATTCTTTGTCGGGCTCCCTCCTGTGGTCATGAATGGTACTTCGGCTGGTTCTGTCCATGGACTTCCTCTGGTGGGTGTTTCTGAGTTTCCTTCCACAGGTGACGAGGTTAATTCGTTAGCTGGCTGCTTTATTTAACTCCACTTAGATCTTTGCTCCATGCCACCTGTCAATGTTCCAGTATTGGTCTAGTTCACTTCTGGATCGTTCTTGTGACCTGTCTTCCCAGCAGAAGCTAAGTTCCAGCTTGTATTTCTTTGGTTTGCTATTTTTCTGTCCAGCTTGCTATTTTTATTGTTGTCTTGCTTGCTGGAAGCTCTGGGACACAGAGGGAGCGCCTCCGCACCGTGAGTCGGTGCGGAGGGTCTTTTTGCGCCCTCTGCGTGGTCTTTTTGTAGGTTTTTGTGCTGACCGCAAAGTAACCTTTCCTATCCTCGGTCTGTTCAGTAAGTCGGGCCTCACTTTGCTAAATCTATTTCATCTCTGTGTTTGTATTTTCATCTTTACTCACAGTCATTATATGTGGGGGGCTGCCTTTTCCTTTGGGGAATTTCTCTGAGGCAAGGTAGGCTTTATTTTTCTATATTCAGGGCTAGCTAGTTCCTTAGGCTGTGCCGAGTTGCATAGGGAGCGTTAGGCGCAATCCACGGCTATTTCTAGTGTGTTTGATAGGATTAGGGATTGCGGTCAGCAGAGTTCCCACGTCCCAGAGCTCGTCCTTTATTATCAGTAACTATCAGGTCATTCCGTGTGCTCTTAACCACCAGGTCCATTATTTTCCTGACCACCAGGTCATAACAGCAGTCACAGGCATAACTGTGGTGATAAGACAAAGTCTGGCGTTATTGTGAATCGCTGGTAGGTGTCGCAGAGGAAGACACTATGCACTGTCAGCCTGAAGTAAGGATGTTCTGTTACCTGTAGTCCTACAAGTAAATTGTGTTGTTTAACAAGTGAGGCTGACAGGGCTAGTTCTGAGAGATGGGCTGGTCAAACTAGCCACACACACACCTCCAACCTATGGGAGTGGTTACAAGTACTGTATGTAATTTGACCAGGGTGTGGGTCACATGGTTGAGAGTGTTTGGACCTGAATGGTCTGTGCAGTAGGTCCTGAAAAGGCCTATGTGTTGGGAGTGCCATCTCCATGAATAGCACGTGATGGGGCTTTGGACCTGGTGGCCTTGGTATTGGACGAGCTTCCTGAATAGCACCCAGACAGGCCACATGTGTGTAGAACCTGGGATGGCCCTACACTGAAAAAGACGCCGTCCTGTTGAGGACCTTGGACTGACGAGGAGTCAGCCTGTGGAGCAGGAGCTCCTGGAAGGTAACCCTGGACAAGGGGATTGTAATATACCTAAGTGAAGTTTATCTGCTACATGAACAGACTGGGGGTCATGACATATTCGTAGATGTATTGAAATGAACTTTACTTTATGTGGTTTGTGATGGTTAATAAACCAAACAGACTGGTTTATATGAGGAAACCGTGCCTGAGTGCTTGAATCCCGTGCCAATCAAGTGTCCCCCAAGACACGTAGTAAGTGACTATATACAGTCATGGCCGAAAGTGTTGACATCTTGAAACTGTTCAGTCTTACAAATTAATAGCTGATGAAGTGAACCAAGCATTAAATATGAAACCAAATTTTTATTAGTTAGGATATTAAAAAAAACACATTAAAAATAAGAGTCTCAAAATCAGAGTGCCCAGATGGAGATAGAGCATATCATGCTGTGTGGTAAGTATAACATAATTGTATAATACACATGACAGACCTCATATACTGCACAAGCTGGTTCCCTGTGTTATCTGCATCAACTTGTAGTATACCTAGTTAGGATAAAGCCCACATGTATTATACATTTATCCTATACTTATACTTTATGGAGCGAGGCCGTGCCCTCTAGACTGCGACACCCAATGGATGGCCGCACCAATACAAATGTATAGAGTGAGGCCTCTCCCACTGGACAGGCTCTGGCTGGGAGTATGAATTATACATACCCTCCGGTAAGGCTCAGAAATGGGCAAATCTTTGCAGCACACAGTGCGTGCACAGAAGGGATTCATAAGTCTGCAGTCACACACAGTGACTGCAGACTTATTGATTTGGACTAGACAACCCCTTTAACAGATTGGCCGGGTTCATAAACTCTGATCTCTGCCCACCAATAACTTTTGTTATATATTCGTAAAATTATATAAATCACTGCAATGGCAAAATCCTTTAACCCCTTTCTGCCAGCTGACGGAATAGTACGTCAGCTGGCAGATCCCCTGCTTTGAGGTGGGCTCCGGCGGTGAGCCCACCTCAAAGCCGCGACATGTCAGCTGTTTTGTACAGCTGACATGTGCGCGCAATGAGCGCGAGCGGAATCGCGATCCGCCCACGCTCATTAACTAGTTAAATGCCGCCGTCAAGCGCTGACAGCGGCATTTAACTAGCGCTCCCGGCTGCGCGGCCGGTACTACTCGCACTGCTGACCCCCGTCACATGATCGGGGGTCAGCAGTGCATCGCCATAACAACCAGAGGTCTCCTTGAGACCTCTATGGTTGTTGATGGCCGATTGCTTTGAGCGCCACCCTGTGGTCGGCGTTCAAAGCAACCCTGCATTTCTGCTACATAGAGGTGATCTGTACTTCACCTCTATGTAGCAGAGCCGATCGAGTTATGCATGCTTCTAGCCTCCCATGGAGGCTATTGAAGCATGCTAAAATTTAAAAAAAAAAGTGATTAAAAATATAAAAAAAATTAAAAATATATAAAAGTTCAAATCACCCCCCTTTCGCCCCAATCAAAATAAAACAATAAAAAAAAAATCAAACATACACATATTTGGTATCGCCGCGTTCAGAATCGCCCTATCTATCAATAAAAACAAAGGATTAACCTGACCGCTAAATGACGTAGCGAGAAAAAAAATCAAAACGCCAAAATTACGTTTTTTTGGTCGCCGCAACATTGCATTAAAATGCTATAACGGGCGATCAAAAGAACGTATCTACACCAAAATGGTATCATTAAAAACGCCAGCTCGGCACGCAAAAAATAAGCCCTCACCTGACCCCAGATCACGAAAATTGGAGACGCTACGGGTATCGGAAAATCGCGCAATTTTTTTTTTTTTTTTTTAGCAAAATTTGGAATTTTTTTTCACCACTTAGATATAAAATAACCTAGACATGTTTGGTGTCTATGAACTCATAATGACCTGGAGAATCATAATGGCCGGTTAGTTTTAGCATTTAGTGAACCTAGCAAAAAAGCCAAACAAAAAACAAGTGTGAGATTGCACTTTTTTTGCAATTTCATCACACTTGGAATTTTTTTCCCGTTTTCTGTTACATGGCATGGTAAAATCAATGGTATCGTTCAAAATTACATCTCGTCCCGCAAAAAATAAGCCCTCACATGGCCATATTGACGGAAAAATAAAAAAGTTATGGCTCTGGGAAGGAGGGGAGCAAAAAACGAAAATGAAAAAGCGGAAAAAGCTCCGGGGGTGAAGGGGTTAATGATGGTTTTCACCCATAGCTTTTACCCATATTTTCAGCGGCATCAATTAGCTAATTTAGGTTACTTTGTGTTTTTTCATTTAGTTTTTCACTGCATTTTTACATGTGTTTTTGTTGTGCCTTTTCAGCTGCAGTTTTGGAAACTTCTTTTATTAATTTTGAAAAAACTTTGATAAAGTATTGTGTTTCTTCTGTTCAATATGACTTTTGATCAATGGATTTTCTCATCTCATTGAAGTCTGGCAAGAGAAGTTGACATGTTGCTTATGGTACTGAAACACTTATCATGGGAACTTAGTCTTAGGACCTCTTTACCTCTCAGTGTAAACCCAAACGTGTTGCATGAGGATTATGCTGTGAATTCTCTTTGGATTTCATTCCTGCCAGATTGACTGAGCAGTTGAATATCCACAGTTTGTTCACTTTTAGAAAGACAAAATGGCTGCAGCAGAGGGATGTGATTTGTAGAACCTCATCCACTTGCTTAGTGCTTTAACCTACCATGGCTTTTACTAGCTAAAATCTACAGCAACTCCACCTCATCTGAACTCAGCCTAGGCTCACACATTCAGTATTTGGTCAGGATTTTACCTCAGTATCTGTAAGCCAAAACCAGGAGTGGGTGATAAATACAGAAGTGGAGCATATGTTTCTATTATACTTTTCCTCTATTTGTTCCACTCCTGGTTTTGGCTACAAATACTGAGGTAAAATACTGACCAATTACTGAATGGGTGTCCGTGTCCGTGGCCTTAGAGTTGGAATTGTAAGCACTTAAAGAGAAGTTGTCATGTTAAAAATAGTATCTGGGCTGCAGGCTGCTTGTTATAGAGCTGGAATAGCTGATCAGATTGACGTACATATTTGCGGGAACATTTGTTGGTAAAAACTTGTATGTTATTCAACAAATCCTTGGTGTTTTCATGTGTATGAGTGGGCGATCCTATTCAGTAATTGACATTCATTTCTGTATGACTATGAATGCAGAGATAGCTGTCAATCACTATTAGGACCGCCCACTAGACTCATTTATATACAAACTCCAAGCTTCTCAATGAATAAATTGCAAGTTATAATGAATCTTTTCCAACAAACCTGCATATCCTTCTGCTCAGCTTCTCCTTCTTTATGCTATGCTGTCCACAGATCGGACTACATGTGCAACGTGACAGGTCCCCTTTAAAACACACCTTGCTACTACTGTCACTGCCTACACTGAAGCACATGGCAATGGTAACAAGACTTACCTAGAGCAGTCAGGCCCTGTCCAGCTTGGTGGGCAATTGCATCTGTTTGGTCTTACACATCTACCTCCATTTAAGCAAGGAGACTGGCAAACAGCTGAAAGAAGATTTTATATAATTAGAGGAATTACAAATGCTATGGTAAATATTTACACTTTGCTTTGATTATTAATTAGTTAATTAAATATACCTACATATACAACGTTGATCATTTTGTATTTTAGTATTAGCTTTATAAGTGTTATGCATAAAATAACAAAGGGAGTTGTGTCTTATATAGAGATGTATTTGTGTTAAAGCTTTCCTTTAGCTTTTAGAAGTATAGTTAGATTGGCAGAGCAAGTTTCAAGGACTTCTGCAGAATCCATAATTTACAACCTTGTTATTCCCAATATAAATACTTTCTTTCTTAGGTAATGTTTGTACTTAACTATTCCCCTTTCTTCTGGGGGTGTAATAAAATATGTGTTGCTCAGGATCTGAGGACAGACAAGAATTATACACTGATAAACTGGCTGAGCGTATTTTCTTATCTCTGATGCATCATATTTTTTTTTTTTTAATTTGGACTAATAATGGCAAATTTGAAGATCATTTGAATCTCAACCCAAATTAGTTCTCATTGGAAGGGGCTACCGCTACACAAGCTACGAAATTGTCAATCTACAATAGCCTGCTATATGTCATGTGACTAAAATATGAGTAACTCTTAAAACAATGGTTATCTGACAGTAGCAGGTCACCTGAAAAGCACTTTGAAAGAAAAGATCAAATGCAACAGACCAACAACGCTAAAGAGGCTTTTATATTTTCTAGGTTTATCGAAGCAATAACTTAAGCAGTTCAACACCGGGTCATTTACCCTCCTTCCTGACCAGGCATATTTTCAGGGTTTGTCATGCATGCGGTTTAAAGAGTGTAGGGGTTTTACCTGTTATGTTTTTATTTCTTTTTCATTTATATTACTCATTCTGCACCTCCACAATGTCATAAAAGACCTTTGGTAATTTTTATTTTTATCCCATTTTCCTTGTAACTTTGCATATTAGCCCCATTTAAAAGGGAAATGCAGCCTCCCGGTTGCATAGCAGAAATGTCTAGGTCTCCTATGACCCTGAAGCTCTTGCTTCCCCACTACACACAGCAATCACATGACCTCCGGATGGTGTGCTCCCAGCCTTAAAGTTTAGGGTCATCTGGAAACACTGTTAACAACATCTTTCTGAAAAAGTGTTAATGGTTTAATAAATAGTGTAGAGTTTTATTAGCTCTATGCAGCTACACTTGGGTGTAAAGAAATGTCTCCATTACTTACCAAGATGACAGCGTGACCCAGTCCAGCCATTTAGGCAGTCACATTTGTATGGAGCTGTACACCGGCCTCCATTTAGACATGGCAGGATGCAAATTGCTGAGGAACAAAACAGATTGTCTAAAGATAATATTCTTTGCCACATAAAACCACATAAAAGCTAACACTGTAAAGTAGGAGCTCCCCGTGTCAATCAATCATATGTTAAATCAAGGGCATAACTAGAGTGCGACCAGGCCCATGCAGGTGGAGGCCTCGCCGATGCCAGTAGTTATTTCGGCTGGATGTGCATCATGGGAGCTGAAGAAGGGATCAGTAGAATTGATTTTTTTTATATATTTGTTGGAGAAGAGCTGCAGAACAAGGACATTATTACTGGAAGAAGCCAAGGATGGGGGACATATATTACTGGAAGGGGCCTAGGATGGGGCACATTACACTGGGAGGGGGGGGACATATTATTGAAAAGGGCCCAGGATGGTAGCATTATAACAGGGGGGGGGATATATATTACTGGAAGCAGCTCAGGATGGGTCATTATACCAGTATAGGGGACATATATTACTGGAAGGGGCCCAAGATGGGGGACATTATACCAGGAAATGGCCCAGGATAGAGGATATTATACCAGGAAAGGGAGACATTATACTTTGAAGGAGCCCAAGATGGAGACATTATACCAGTATGGGGACATTATTATTAGAAGTTGCCCGGCATGGGGGAGATTAGCCCAGAAATAGGCCCAGGTTCAAGGACATTGTACCTGGAAAAGCCCAGGATGAGGAACATTATTACTAGAAAGGTACACAAGATGGGGGACAATATTACATGCGTGGGTAAACACTTATGTCTTCATAGGATCTGGAATGCTAAAAAGCCCCATACATCTGACGAATATGCAGATGGGAGCTCAGGTCCAAATTTTACACTAGAACCCACTGGACTCTAGTTACACAACTGAGTTTAATGTAGTAGTCATCATCATTTTATTTCTTACTATGTGCTCCATTTGAAGGTACATAATGACAAAATAAACTAGATGCCCGATTACTGTTTTTGTACATATAATAGTAACATTAAAATACTGTACGGAAACAGAATGAAAGAAAAAATATACAGGTATGACTTAAATATAACACAAGCAACCATTTCAAACCGAGCCCAAACGTGGACTTGATATTTTGAAAGAACTCTAGAAAACCACTTTCTGAATCCTGGCTCACAGAAAGAGCACCCCATTGTTTTACATTGCATATTTCCAGATATATCTGATCTTTACCCTAGAGGGTATAATACTACAAACACAATGTGCCATAATTACTGATGGCAAACCCATATAAAGCTTGGTTGCACTGTTGTCCCCCTCTAAAATAGATGGTATGAAATTATTAGGCTCCTCAACACACTATTTTCTTCCTCTGTGAATGTAACCAGATTGGAAGCGTTTCTGCACTCTTTAGAGTTATGACACAAGTAGTAATAGATAAAATTGCAGCGTGTCCGTCTTCAGTAAAAATAAGATTCTTTATTGGTAATCTATAAAAGTAGCAACAGTATGCAATGGGTTAAGAAAATGTGCAAACAGAGCAAACGCGTTTCGGATTGTAATCCTTATTCATTTAAAAAAATATAGAATCTTATTTTTACTGAAGATGGACACGCTGGATGTTAGGAGTCGAGTTTCCTCTGCTGCACAGGGGGAATCTCGATCCGTCTCCGCTGCGGTCTCCCATTCTCCTCCAGCCGCAGTGGAGTCTGCTCAGCAGGGACGTCGCTCCCAGTGTCTTGCTCGCTCTCACTCTGTACAGAGAGTTACTGCTGCTTCTTCAGCTCCTGCCATTAAAGTCAGTGCTGGTCAGCGGCGAGCGGACTTCCCTGGGACTAAGTCCTTGTTTGCGCACACTGAGCATGCCCAGAGCAAGATCTCCCGTTGGAGATCGAGGGTCATGTGCTCTGGCTCTGCAGCGCATTCCATTGGTCCTCTTGGAAGGTCTTGGAAGGGCAAAGTTTCTGTGGCCACTTCCTGTCCTGCAATTATATAAACTGCGCATGACCGCACGGCCATGCGCTAGTGTACAATTGAATACGTGTGTTTGTTGTGAGTGCAAGTCGTTCATTAAATACCCCTACCCTATTGTATGACTGTTCGCGTATGGAGTATGGCTGCTATCTAGCGCCCGACAAATCACTCAACGTGTCACACACGTATCAGCGTCTATTGCTGTGACCGCCAGTGCGGCGCCACGCGCCAGTAGTGCGCTTCCTGACCCACGTCTGGGTGCTTAGTGGTGCCTGCCAGCACGGCACAGTTCGCACTTCGGTGCTCTAATTATAAGAGTTGCCTAACACACCCTGTTGCGGTGTTGTGTCAGCAAGTGGTCTAATCGGACTTCAATCCTAGTTGGGGTTAAGTTCGCTGACTGCTTGCTCGCCTTCTATGTGCGGTACCGCGATCCTGTGACGCAACAGGATCACTTCCTTCACGTTGGGTGAAGTTTAACCCACGCGAGTATACTTATGAGTACCGCCATATAGTCCGTCATTACTCAGCAGCAGGTTCCATCTCTGCACGGTGGACCCCGGGCTACGAACGCACCGTACACTATCAGTCTTATTATTTGGTGCGTTCCGCTAGCCCTAACACTGGATTTCTTCCATTATTTCATGAACTGTAAAAAAAAATGTCCTGAAGAAAAAGTTAGTGGACTCTAAAATACGTCAACAATAAACCTGCAATTTTGTATATTACTACTTGTGTCATAACTCCAGAGAGCGCAGAAACACTTTCAGTCTGGCTACCTCTATTTCATATTCTATGGAAGCTTCTTCATCTAGCCTTTAGGTTCTTTAACCCCTTTACCTCCCAAGGCTGTTTGCACCTTCATGACCTGACCACATTTTTCAAGTCTGACCAGTATCACTTTATGGGGTAATAACTCTGGAACGCTTCAACGGATCCAACTGATTCTGAGCATGTTTATTAGGACAAATTTAACTTAATGACAATGGTAAAATTTCTTCAATATAACTTGACTTATTTGTGAAAAAAACTAAAAATTGTCAAAAATTTGAAATTTTCAAACTTCTAGTTTTTATGCCCTTAAATCAGAGAGTTATATCACAAAAAATACTTATTAAATAACATTTCCCACATGTCATCATAAAGATCAGCTCAAGTTTTAACTCCTTTCTGACATTAGAAGTAATAATCCGTCCATGTACCATGGGTCTATTTGACTAGGGACTAATTATTATGTCATACTTTTAATGCGACACTGCAACCGAAGTCACGATGATCACATTAAAATTCCGGAGCCATCTTACCTCTCGGTAGATGTTGTCATAATCCTGGGGGGTGTCGCTGCCCTCCTGGAACCAAGATCACTGTGATTATCTTTTGAACAGCCAATCGCAGCATTTTTCAGTGTTTCAAGCAATCAGATTGCCTGAAACACTGATGTCCCAGTCTATGATCAGTGCCCCAATTTGACTGTTTGGTCAATGTTCGGCCGGTCATCGAACACTTCAACAAAAAGTTTGCTGAAGTGTACGTGCTCCAAAGGGATATCTGTGTGGATGAGTCCCTAAATCATTTCAAAGGAAGGCTCAAATTCCATCATTACCTGCCCAGTAAGAGGGCCAGGTATGGAATTAAACTCTATAAACTGTGTGAGAGTACATTAGAGTACACCTACAGGTTTAAAGTTTATGAAGGGATGGACATCCAGATTAAACCTCCTGAATGCCCCCCTTGTCCTGGGAGTGAGTGGGAAAATTGTGTGGGATTTTGTGCATGCACTGCTGGATAAACTTTTATAGTATCCCACTCTTCAAGTCATTCTGTGCGTGAGGTACCGCAGCCTGCGCTACTGTCTGCCAAAATCAGAGAAACCTCCCAAAAACACTAATTGAGCACATGCTCAGAAGGGATGAGAGCAGAGCCCAATGTAGCGACCACCTACTGGTAGTCAAGTACAAGAAGGATATCTTTAACTTGACCACAATACATGGTGATGGCAGCACCCTCAACACTGTATGAAGTACCTCTACACAGGTATGCAAACCAGACTGTGTACCAGAGTATAACAAAAACATGGGGGGAGTAGATATTTCTGATCAAGTCCCACAGCCATACAGTGCTTTCTGAAAGGCCAAGGTGTGGCACAAGAAGCAGGCTGTGCACATCGTACAGATGGCAATGCTTAACGCTTTCCCGCTGTCACGATGTGCAGGTCAGACAGCTACGTCATTCCCTCAATTCCAGGAGGTAGTGATTGAGGCCCTGAAATTTGGCAGTCCAGGCCCCAGTACTTCCGGAAGTGAAGGTGCTCATATTGTACCAGGTCAACATTTCCAGGGGAAGGTACCTCAAAGTGGAAAAAAGGTAAGTCACAAAAGAGGTGCCGAGTGTGTTACTGAAGGGGAATATGCAAGGACACCATTTATCAATGCGACACCTGCCCCAATAAACCTGGACTGTGTATGAAAGAATGCTTCAGATTGTACCAGACATCAATTAAATACTAAATTTATTTCTGACTTACCCAAATGACATATGACAACATGACAAACATTATACAACTGATGTGCGACAATCTGTCAAACACTACACAACTCAAGTATACCACTACATTATAACATTCACATACCAGGAAACAGTAGATTCGTTCCAAAAAGGGGCATTTGTAGGGCATTGCCACTAGTTAAGTTCCTTAAGGGGTCTAGTTTCCAAAATGGGGTCACTTCTGGGGGTTTCTATGGTTTAGGCACATCGGGGGCTCTGCGTACATAGGACAAATTGCACATCAACTTTTGTGGTCCAATTTCTCCTGTTACCCTTGTGAAAATAAAAAATTGGGGGCTACAAGAAAATTTTTGTTGAAAAAAATTATGATTTTTTATTTTCATGGCTCTGCGTTATAAACTGTAGTGAAACACTTGGGGGTTAAAAATGCTCACCACACATCTACATAAGTTCCTTGGGGGGTCTAGTTTCCAAAATGGGATTACATGTGGGGGGAGGTTCTACTGTTTAGGCACATCAGGGGCTCTGCAAACATGACATTACGCCTGCTGACCATTCCATCAAAGTCTGGATTCCAAAATGTCACTACTTCCTTCTGAACCCCGACGTGTGCCCAAACAGATGTTTTGTCACACATTTGGGGTATCAGCATACTTAGGACAAAATGGCACAACAATGTTTGTGGTCCAATTTCTCCTGTTACCCTTGTGGAAATAAAAAATGAGGGTTAAAAGATCATTTCTGTGGGAAAAAAATGTGATTTTTAATTTTCACGTCTCTACGTCATGAACTTTAGTGAAACACTTGGGGGTTTAAAGTGCTCACCACACATCTAGATTACACTTGGGGGGTCTAATTTCCAAAATGGGGTTATTTGTCAGCGTTGCCACTGTTAAGGCACATCAGGGGCTCTCCAAACACGACATGGCGTCTGATCTCAAACCAGCTAATTTTGCGTTGAAAAAGTCAAATGGCACTCCTTGCCTTCTGAGCTCTGCAATGTGCCGAAACAGTGGTTACCCCCTCACATGGGGTATCAGCATACTCAGGACAAATTGCACAACAACTTTTCAGGGGCACTGTAAACATGACATGATGCCCGATGTCCATTCCATCAAAGTCTGGATTCTAAAACGTCACTTCTTCCTTCCGAACCCCGACGTGTGCCCAAACAGAACATTTCTCCCACATATGGGGTATCAGTGTACTTAGGACAAATTACACAACAATGTTTGTGTTCCAAATTCATCGGTTACCCTTGGAAAAATAAAAAATTGAGCGCAAAAAGATAATTTTTGTGGAAAAAATATGATTTTTTATTTTCATGGCCCTACGTTATAAACTTAAGTGAAACACTTGGGGGTTCCAAGTGCTCACCACACATCTAGATAAGTTCCTTGGAGAGGCTAGTTTCCAAAATGGGATTACTTGTGGGGGGTTTCCACTGTTTAGTCACATCAGGGGCTCTCCAAATGCGACATGGCGTCCGATATAAAAATTACAGCCAATTTTGAGTTGAACAAGTCAAAGGGTTAAAAGTTGACAAGTGATTTCTAATTTTTCCAACATTTACAAAACCATTTTTGTAGGGACCACATCACAATTGAAGCAATTTTGAGGGGCATATATGACAGAAAATACCCCAAAGTGACACCATTCTAAAAACTGTACTCCTCAAGGTGCTCACAGGAATTTTTGAATTTTGGAAGGAAAAAAGGAACATTTAACTTTTTGTCATAAAAAAATTACTTTACATCCAATTTTTATTTTCACAAGGGTAACAGGAAAAAATGGACACCACAATTTGTTGTGCAAATTATCCTGAGCATGATGATACCCAATGTGTGGGGGAAAACCACTGTTTGGGCACACGGCAGGGCTCAGAAAGGAAGGAGTGCCATCTGACTTTTTGAATGTAAAATTTGTTGAAATAATTAGCGGACGTGTTGTTGTGTTTGGAGAGCCCCTTATGTGCCTAAACAGTGGAAACTGCCTACAAGTGACAACATTTTGGAAACAAAACTCTCAGGGAACTTATCTAGATATGTGGTGACCACCGTGAACCCCCAGGTACTTCTCAGAAGTTTATAACACTGAGCCGTGTAAATAAAAAAAATCACATTTTTACCACAAAAATGTTTTTTAGCCCTAAATTTTAATTTTTATATGGGTACCATGAGAAATTGCACTCTACAATTTGTTGTGCAATTTCTCTTGATTATAGCGATGCCCATATGTGGAAGAAAACTACAGTTTGGGAGCATGGCAGGGCTAAGAAATGAAGGAGTGACATTTTGATATGCAAACTTTGCTGGTGTCATGTTATGTTTGGAGAGCCCCTGGTGTGCTTAAACAGTGGAAAACCCCAAGTGACCCCATTTGTAAATTAGACCCTTCCAAAAATGAATCTAGGCATGTGGTGAGTACCTTGAACCCCCAGGTGCTTCACAGAATTTTGCAACTTTGATCTGTGAAAATAAAATAAAAATTTCCCATAAAACTTTTGTTTCAGCCCTAATTTTTTTTTCATTTTCACATGGATAACAGGATAAAATGGACCCCAAAATTTGTTGTGCAATTTCTCCTGAGTACAATGTTACTCCATATGTAGTAAAAAACTACTTTTGAGGCACAGTGCAAAGCTCAGAAGGGAAGAAGCGTCATATTGGCACTCAGATTTTGCTGTGCTACAGTATGTCACATTGGCAGAGCCCCTGAGATGCCAGACCAACAGAAACTCCCAATTTATTACTTAATTTTATAAACTACACTCCCCAATGAATTCATTTAGGGGTGCAGTGATCATATTGACACGACATGTGCCTTACAGATTTTTATACAATTGGGTGGTGAAGAAAGAATATTTACATTTTTACCACTACAATATTGTTTTAGCCCCAAGGTTTTAATTTTTCTTACTTAAAGGGAACCTGTCACCCCGTTTTTTGAGATTGAGCTATAAATACTGTTAAATAGGGCCTGCGCTGTGTGTTCCTATAGTGTATGTAGTGTACCCCGATTCCCCATGTATGCTGAGAAATAACTTACCAAAGTCGCCGTTTTCGCCTGTCAATCAGGCTGGTCAGGTCGGGAGGGCGTGGTGACATCGGTGGTTCTTCCTCAGCTTTACGTTGGTGGCGTAGTGGCGTAGTGGTGAAGACACAGCGCGCGATCTGCGCTGTAATCCCTTTCGTCGGTGGGGGCGGCCATCTTCCTGGGGCCGCGCGTGCGCAGATCGAATGCTCTGCTGCACGGGGCTTCAGGAAAATGGCCGCGGGATGCCGCGCGTGCGCATTAGAGATCGCGGCGGCCATTTTCCCAAAGCCGAGATGCAAACTCGGCTTTGGGAAAATGGCCGCCGCGATCTCTAATGCGCACGCGCGGCATCCCGCGGCCATTTTCCTGAAGCCCCGTGCAGCAGAGCATTCGATCTGCGCACGCGCGGCCCCAGGAAGATGGCCGCCCCCACCGACGAAAGGGATTACAGCGCAGATCGCGCGCTGTGTCTTCACCACTACGCCACTACGCCACCAACGTAAAGCTGAGGAAGAACCACCGATGTCACCACGCCCTCCCGACCTGACCAGCCTGATTGACAGGCGAAAACGGCGACTTTGGTAAGTTATTTCTCAGCATACATGGGGAATCGGGGTACACTACATACACTATAGGAACACACAGCGCAGGCCCTATTTAACAGTATTTATAGCTCAATCTCAAAAAACGGGGTGACAGGTTCCCTTTAAAAATAGGAAAAACATGGACCTTAGTTTGTTGTAAAAATTTCTCCTGAGTGTGCCAATACCCTACATGTAAACAAGAAATACTTTTCAGGCACAGTGCAAAGCTCAGAAGGGAAGGAGTGCCATATTGAGTGTAGCTTTTACTGTCATGGTTTGCGGGTGTCATGTCCCAGAGGGAGAGCCCATGAGGTGCCAGAACAGCAGAACTCCTCATAATTGACCTCATTTTACAAAATACACCTCTTGAGCAAATCTAGGGGTGCAGTGATCATATTGACGGTACAGGTGTGTCACAGAATTTTATACATTGGGCTGGGAAAAGGGTAAAAATGGTCCCAAAATTTTTCCCACAATTTCTGCTGAATGTAGACATACCCCATATGTGGTGATACAGTACTGCTTAGCCATACAGCTAATACTCGGGAGGGAAGGAGCACGATTTGCCTCCTAGAGCACAGATTTTCCTAGAATAGTTTGCGGACTCCATATGCAGAGCTTCTAAATGCTAGAAAAGCAGAATCCCCCCTCAAGTGACACTATTTTGGAAATTATACTCCTTTGGGAATTTATCTACAGGTCTAGTGACAATTTTGACTCCATGGGTGTTTTCCAGAAACAAGCAGCAGTGAATGTTACCGAGTAAATTGCAAACTGCCATTGTAGTGCCCAAAAAGTTGTAGTGACCAGTATGCTGTAATGACCAGAACATTGTAGTGCCCAGTATGTCATGGTGCCCAGCTCATGCTTCTGGAGACATGCTAAATATGGATTAAGCACACTAGAGCTCAGAAGGGAGACATACATTTCGATTTAGGAGTGCAGAATTCGCTGGATTTCTTTTGGGCTGCGAGGAGCCATAGCGCTTTTCCAGAGCCTTTGTACTACCAGTAACGTGGAAGCCCCATATATAGATGATGGACCTGAGTAGGGACTTGCTATTTTTGTGGATTGAGTTGAAGCTTTTATTGGGAACATTTTACATAATATTTGGGATCAAATTAATCGGGCACTCTACGCTAAGCATTTACTTTGGTTTTCCAATCACAATAATGAGCAGAGTTACGCTGGACTTCATCTGGCCTCTGTTTAGCAGTATCCTACTTTTCAGCAGTGCACAAAACTGTGGCAGACCGTGCTTTTATGCACGCCTAACAAGTCGGACAGCGCCGGATTGAAGGCGACCAGAAGGCATCCACAGTTCCTCCACCTACCTCATTATAGGGAACCTTCAACAGGGGGTTCTGTCTGAATCAAGAATTTCAGTGGTTTACATGGAAAACCCCGATGTAAGTGCTTTGTGTAGAGCACAGGATAAATGTGAGCCGAACTTTACAATCTTTGGGAGGCAGAATGAACGAATCAACATCAGGTGAAGAATTAGTTTTATTTATTTTTTACGCCGTTTGTCGTGCAGTATAAGTGACTTTATTCTTTGGGTTGGTGTGATTACAGTGATACTAGATTCATATAGTTTTTTATGTTTGGCTACTGTCACACACTAAAAACCGCTATTTATTGTAAAAAATAGTTTTTGTATCATATCTTGAAAGCTATAATTTTTCTATTTTCCTTCCAACAGAGTCATGTGAGGTCCTGTTTTTTTGCACGGCAAGTTAACGTTTTTATTGGTACAATTTTCAGTCACATGACATTTTTTGATCGCTTTCTGTTATGATTTTTGTGAGTCGGAATGAACAAGAACTATCAATTTAGGATTTTTTTTTATGGCGTTCTGCGTATGGTAAAATTGATAAGGCAGGTTTATTCTTCTGTTCAGTACGATTACAGAAATAACACTTGTATCTTTTTTATGTTTTGCCAATTTTACACAGTAAAAACTATTTATAGAAAAATTGCAATTTTTGCATTTCTTCATTCTGTGATCTATAACTTTTTTCCACTGATGGAACTGTATGGCAGCTTGTTTTTTTGTGGGACAAGATGACATTTTAAGTTTAAGTGATTCCATTTGTATTTACATTTGTCTTTTTGAGCACGTTTTTTTCCACTTTGTGTTCGGCAATATGATGAAAACTCCTATTGGGCCCATTAGCTGCACCGCCACGCTGTGAACCTAGCCAGGTTCATACCCTTCGGGACTGGGACCAGTCCACAGGCATAGAGTGTCTCCTGGGGGCTCCGCTTCAACCCACCAACTCACTGGGTGAAGTATATGCCGAGAGAACAGTATAACGCTGGGTGAACCCTGGAACAGACTTATTCAGGTTCCCGGGGAAAAAAACAAAAGGAAAGTGAAAAGATGGAAGTCCTCAGCTGGGGGGAATATCAGCAGTAGCTTGCCCTTAAATGGTAGGTGGAGGATAAAGAACGCCTGGCCCGACATAAGGCACTTGATGAAAGGGATCTGCAAGCCAAGGCCCAGACCCACAGAAACAGACACGCAAACCGGGGTCCGCTGAGTCAGGGCACTGTAGTTGCTTTCAGACTAAAAGGAGGCTGGGGGTTCATAAAGGAGCTAGACCTGTTATTGGAGGTGTTCGTCAATAGAAAGGATGTAGAATCTAACCTCCTGGAAGGACACCCGGACTCCCAGGGGACAGTGTAACCTACACCCGGCAAGGGTGGTATGCTTTGAATGTCAGGAAGTGCAAAGACCCTGCTCCTGATTCAGAGGTTACTAAGCCTAAGACACCAGCAGCGCCAACTCCATCTAGTGCCAAAGTGGTCGCAACTGCCACGTCAACATCAGCACCAGCCCCTAATGCCTACACCAAAACAATAGTTTGCACACTACTACTGAGACTGCAGTGGTTACAGCACCAGTGGCCTTATGTACCCAGCCCACACAGACCCCTATAGCAGGACATGTTTTGACAGTACACGACTTCATAGGCCATTACCTTTTTGTGTTACCAGGAGTAATACTGGCCCATGAACTTCCCAGGCCAGGAAGTAGCCAGCACCAGGTACAGACCTGGAAACAACAAAAGTGAAGCAAGAAAAATGATGAAACTGTGAATAGTTAAAAAATTAACCTGGTTGGTTGTGTTCATTTTGCTCAAGTTTAAAGAACTGCAGAGTCATGAGCAGTGCATGGTCAAAAACCTTTTACGTACATAGTTAGCACTTCGTAAAGTGCTTCCTACTGGTTTTACAAATAACCACTGAAGATACTGTCTGCTGTTTGCACTAAAAAGTGTATTTGCCTTAAAGTGACCGATAAGAAAAACAGTTTGGTGTAGCCAAAGAAGCGGCCCAGACAGGAGACCACTTAATCCTTGCAGCGTGCCCAAGACCTTCGTTGGGGGTTGAGAATGGGTCCCCCGCTCATTGCTGTTGGTGAGAGAGATCTCACAATTTACTGAATGAAACTGTTACTAATGTGATGTTGAAGTACTTGAATGTTTGCACCTTTAAATATTGCACTACCTCAGTTTTGGAAAATGTTGACTGTGTTGCTGTCATGCCATTCTGTCTGTTTCTGTTTTTTGGCATGACAATGCATATGTTTGCTTTAACCCTTTACTCTTTTTTCCCTAATTTGTGCTAGGATACTGTTGGCTTTTACCTGAATGGAGCCTTCTCAGTTCCCTGCTCTGCTGCGCAGTCGTACATGGGCATTTAGGTATTTGCCCTGCTGCATACCTTCCTCATGTGCGGTCCCTGGTTGCTGCTGTGAAGCTGTCCGCGGGTTGTGAGGTCATTTGCAGCTGGTGCATGGCTTTCTACATGGCTCAGTGCATGCAGTTTCAGTCTGGTGCCCTGAGTCTCAGAACCTGCACTGTTGGTGCTATAATGGTTTCTGTAGACTTAAACAACTAATATTTGATTACCAGAGGGATTAATCATAAATGTCTCACAGGTATCCACTCTATTTATTTAAAATTTAACCTTTATTAGACCTTAATACATATAATAATAAACAACACACCAAGCACCACGAGAAAGAAAACAACCAGGGGTGTGCCTACCCCTACACTGGCCTAGCTGACCTTACCTATTTGCGGAGGTTGGCACCCTAAAAACCTGCGCAATGGCGCCCCCGCTCCTCGACGGCTCTCCCTGCTCACCCTATAGGGCCCTATAGTGGCAGGAGGTGACAAAGATAATGAATAGGCAGGTGAGAAAGAGAAGAGGTATAGATCTAATCAATAGGTGTATAGACTGATTCTGATGTATGCAATCGTTAATTTAGTCCTCAGGTGGAGATGTTAGATCCTATTTGCAATTACCCTCAATATATATATAGTTAGAATAAACAGTTGTAATAGATAGCTAAATCTTCCAGTGAATATACTAGATGGTGATTGTAGTGAACCTAATAGATTTCACTGATGTAGCCCATCATAATGGCTAAACTAATATTTCTGATATAACACCGATACACTATAATTATAGCTATCTATTTTATTAAAGTGATGTATCTAAAGATCTTGATATATCTACAGTATGCAAATCAATATCAAGGACGTACACATTATTAGTCTATATATACCTCTCTCCTAGTGGTATTAATATATATACATAGGCCAGGAAAATCAACTTATCTAATAAAGACAAAACAAAAACAAAAACACACACCAACCACCCTAAAAACTGTATTAAACAATCACAGACAAATGGCAACTTAGGACAACCATTATATCCTTTGTCCAATATTAAAGTCCACTGTCGACTTCCAGGGCATATTGCCCATATAAATCCTATAACGATTATAAATAGATAAATTGTACCAAGTTACAGTTAGTTGTTTTCTTTCTCGTGGTGCTTGGTGTGTTGTTTATTATTATATGTATTAAGGTCTAATAAAGGTTAAATTTTAAATAAATAGAGTGGATACCTGTGAGACTGCTATAATGGTTTCTGTGCGTGCTTAGGGCATGCGCGCCCACACCTCCCCTGCTTTTATCAGGGTTAGGGTGTGTACTTTGGATGCTGTCCCCAGCTAATTGCTGAGGGGCAGCTCATATATAAAGCTCCCCTGCCCTATGGGCGGGGGCTGAGCTACACTCACAAAGCTCTTGAACTTTGCTATGTGTGTTTGTGTTCCTGCACCTCTTCTGTCTATGTTTTGGTACCAAAGTCCTTGCCTTGATTCCTGTTTTGTCCTGTTCTGGCACCTGTCCTGGAGGCAGTAAATCCAGGCCCGAATCCTTGATCCTGTATCTGTCCTGTAACTAAACCTGTTTGAACTATGTCTGCTGTGATTATGTTCCTGGAATCCCTCTGCATCTGGAGCCTCACTCCCAGTGACTTTGAGTCTCTTGAAACCGGTGTTTCTGCTGAGCATCTACTACTCTGTGCTCTGACTACCATGCGGTGTTAACCCTGTCTGGCTCATGTCCAGTACGGCGGTGTCTGCACCATCATGCTTGAGTTCCTTCCTAGGTCCTATGCCTGGAGCCTGACGACAGCAGTCTGGAACCTGATGACCGCTGTCTGGAGCTTGGAGCCTGATGACTCTGGTGGTGCCTGTAGGTCGTGTCGGATGTCCGGAACCGAACGACTCCTGTCTGATGTCTGTCGGTGACCCTGCATCCAGATGTCCTGATGTCCTGTCTGTATCCTGATGTCCTCCCTGTATCTGATATCCTGATTTAACTGATGACCTGGGCTGCCACGCCAGTGTCCCAGATGTCTATCCAGTATTCCTATGTCCCGATGCCCTGCCTGTGTCCTGATGTCCTGAGGTCTTTCCTGAGTCCAGATGTCCTTATGTCCTGTCTGTATCCTGATGTCTTGCCTGCGCCCTGATGTCCTCATGTAACCTGATGTCCTGCCTAGGTCCTGATGTCCCACCTATCTGTGCCTTGGTGATCCATTGGTGCCTTGGGGTCCACTGGGTGGTACCCTTCTGAGGTGAGGAATCGGGAGCCTGACATCGTCATGTTTTGTTTATGTACTGTGTGACTTTACTTTAGTAAACTATACTTTCTCTATACCTAAAGTATCGGTGTAATCAAGTTCTATGTGCTTCTTTCTTTGTCCACATGCTCAGCTGCCACAGAACCCCGGTCTCTGCCCTCTCCTAGTTCGGGTAGGCCGGGTCCCCCACTGCGGTTTAAAGGGTACGTATTGCATTCCCAGGGGACACGCGCCCCACGCCTTCTGAGGTTGGTCGGCTTGGGGGCGTCTATGGGCCGGGCCTCATGTTTGGCCGCAGCTGATCGTGACAGTTGCACTTTATTGAAAGTGTTAATCTTTGATATTGCTATAGAAGTTAACCCGTAGAAGGGAAAAGATTCGTAGTTTATAAGCCAGACGGTTAATATATGCTATATTTTTGGTAACGTTAATGTTTTGCACTTTATATATAGTTATGTACTGTTTAAAGCAAAATAACCTCCCATAAAGGCAAGCAAAAGTTTTATAATACCTGTTACAGTTTAAGTGCACTTCAAAAATCTTGTATGCCTCTAAACCTGTTAATGTTGTTTTTGTTTTCCCAGTCCGGGAGTGGATTGGATTTAATGGAGGGGGGAGTGTAACACGCCAGGTAACCGGTTGTTACAGTCGCATTGCTTTGCTTTCAGGGAGGGTGATGCCTTGCTTGGATACGAGGAACGATCCCTCTAACAGGTAACCAGTACATGCAACACTGTTCTGACTCCAGGCCAGAAGGGAGAGCTCGAGACCCGTAATCAGGGGGACTTCCCTATATATTCTGGCCTGGGAGAGGAGTTAGTCAGATTGTGAGAGGAGAGTGAGGAGAGAGGAAGCAGACAGAGGGAGTGTGAGAGAGGAAAGCTGGGGCCATGCAGACAAGTGGTGCTGCAGCTCCTGGAAGGAAGAAAGAGAAACAGAGCAGTCTGTAGGAGACTGAAAGGGGAGGAGAAGCGAAGGAGAGTAAAGAGCTGGAGGGAAGCTGCAACTGAGCTTCCTCCATGCTGAAGCGCAAGAAACCGGTAGCCAGAAGACCGAGGTTGTGGGGGTAACTGTATGCCCCACAGCAGAAAGCGGTGGACAGGAGATTGCAGGTTGCCTTCCCACTAATAACACCCGAAGGCACAGCAACACATAGAGCCCAGAGTCATACTGAGAGACACCTGTAAAAAGGCTTGCGCTGCCTGCCATGCGGGTAGTGTCCTACCAAAAGGGACAGAGAGAAAGTGAGGACCTTGTGTAAGGTCTAAGGCAGCAAGGGACTACAATATAGCGCATAGGGGAAGGCTTCCAACCCCACCTAGCTAGGGGGATTTCTGAATTGCTCCCAAGCCGGCCGGACCACACCAGCACCTGTGATCTGTAACCTGGACTATGGCTGCCTTACAGCATTAAAAAGGTCAAAGAGACTGCAACCTTGTGCCCTCTAGTTCTTTCTAGCACGACACCACCTTTATCTACTACACCGGGAACCCTGAGGACCCAGCTTCAACTGTGGAAAGCCATGCCATCCCTGCTACCATAACATCACCCCAGTGGACCCCGTTAACACTAGAAGTCCCAGAAATTTCGAGCTCCAAAGGTTCCAAAGGTAGAAATGTTAAATGACCCATCTGGGATTTCTAGTTTTAAGCAGCGTCGGTCATCTCTGACCGAATACCACAGGTGGCGTCACGAACAAACTTTATTAACCTCTTTTCCCATTTACTCGAACCCCTTTTATTGGACACCCAGGGTCACGGACCGGATCACTGCCACCGTGACCACCCCTTTAAGAACTGGCCTGGTTCCGAGTACCCCACGGTCCTAGTGGGGCACTCCAATAGAGTTTTTGAAGGATGAGGGGGAAGATACCTGAAGAGAGGGAGAGATTGAAGATTTTAGTTAGGTGAGTAGTGATGACTGGAGAGAGAGAGCCTGGAGTAGGTGTGAGTGAATGGGGTTGGTAAGGCATGCAGTAGGACGATAAGAATAGAGGAGAATGGAGACTTCTTCTGTGACCAGGGCAAATGTAGAGAGTGAGCCGGAGGAGATGTGGGATGAGATTGGAGTCGTGGCACTTGGTTGCTGGGAGCTGATTTCCTGATGGATGTTTTCCATTTTCTTAGTAAAGTGTGAGACAAGATTATCAGCACATATGTCTGTGATAGGGGCCCGTGCTTTTGGAGTGAGGAGGGGGTAAAAGGTGTTCAGTTTTTTGGGGTTGTTTGATAGTGAGGACATCAGGGTGGTGAAGTAGGTCTGTTTGGTGAGGTGAAGGAAAGAATTATAGGTTCATAGCATGAATTTAAAATAAAGTTATCTGGTGTGCACATTTTCCTTCATTGGCGTTTGGCACTTCTAGATCATTCCTAGAGAAATTGAGTTTGCGATGTGAGCCAGCGCTGTTTTAGTCTGTGTTTGAAGGTTCTGAGGGTGAGGGGAGCTACTTGGTCCAAGGTGCTTCTTAAAGTGTCAGGACAGGAATAAGAGGAGATTGGGGACAATGATGAGTGTAGGGCGTTCATAGCCAACGTTATTCTGTAATTTTGACCAGGAGTGCCAAAACTTTTTCATGCTGCTGTAAGTTATCCAAGGGATAGGCCATCAGTGTATTTATCCACAGCAACCCTTTTAACTCATACAAAATATGATCCAATACATTTCAAGGTATAGCCTATTACGGAAGTCTGGGAAGTATATTTTATTATTATTATCATTTTGAAACTGGCTTAAGACAATATAAAATAGGCGCTTGTAAATAAGGTAAATTTCGCCTTGCCTATTTCTCCCAAGAGGAAGTGTTTTATTGACTTACAAGTCTTTGCCTGCAATAAATCCAGAATTTGTACTAGAGTCATTGATTTGCCTGTTTCCAAATAGTTCGTAGCTCTCTGGCGATGAAGAATTGCTTCTAAAATAGTTTGCTGCAACCTTTGCAAACTGTCACTTCATGCTTAAATCATTGGTACGAAATGATGCAACTGAGCAGTTCAGAGCCCTAAAATACATTGGATCTCTGTCCTTCAGCATCTCGCCACAAAGGAGGGAGATGTGCTAGTGATATCAGAAATGTTATATGTGAGGACTGTTTCTCCAGATTGTAGGTAATAATAAGTATGATGTATTACCATACCCTGCATCAGTTCAAACTGGTAACATGTTAGGGAGGTAATAACAATTAGAAAATGTTTCTTCCCTCTGCTTTGTATTTGGTTACAAATCGAGCTTGTACACATTATACTTGTTATGCTCAGAATTAGTTAACCAGATAATAGTAAATTTGGTCCTGATCTTTAACCCCCACACCACTTTAAGTTTATGGGGTGGGTTGAAAAGGGTTGTCTACTACTCAGGCAACTCCTTCTGAATTCCTATGTTCTCCCCAGTAAAATAATAACACTTATACTCACCTCCAGTGCCAGCACCGTTCCAGAGATGTCGGCTCGAGCTCTCCCAGGGATCGTGTGACATTGTTATGTCACGCAATCACTGTGGTCAATCAGCACTGGATTTCATTCTCCTCTTTTATGGACTTAATTGACATCTGGAGAAATTGAGAGCTACGTCTGCTCTCTGACTTCCCCTGGATGTCTTGATTTGTCCTAAGGAGGAGACAGTGAAGCCAGTGCTGACTTGCTGCAGTGATGTTATGTCTTGAGCACCCCAAGAAAACTAGTGCTGACACTACTGGAATGGTGCCAGCACCAGAGGTGAGTATAGGTGTTATTATTTTACTAGGAGTGAAACATAGGAATTCAGAATGGGTAGAGGTCAACCCCTTTAAAGCAATCTAGCAGGAACAGGTACAACCAGAGATCCTGGGGAAAAGAAAGTGGTTGCCAGGTGTCTTATGGCATAACAGAGCTGCTGGGTATTAGTGAAGCCTGTAACAGCAAGGGTGGGGAGTTTTTACCTGTATCTTTGGCTCCTATGACTGCTCCCATTATAGAGAGAAAAAAAGAACAAAAAAAAGAAAAAAATGTTCCTCAGCAATCTTTTATGATCTATTGGGGAGCAAATTATGCAAAAATAAAATATGTATAAAACATTTGCAAAAAAGATAAAAAAAAAAGTTGTAATATTTGAAAAGTTGGCAGTGTAAAAAATATGAAAAAAATAAGTCCTTTTAATGTAATAAAAATACACATATTAGGTATCCACATTACCATTATAACTGGAATATTCATTCAACGGGTTATTTGGGATGAAATGTGAGATGTAAAAAATATTTAACCCCTTCCCGACCCATGACGCCACGTAGGCGTCATGAAAGTCGGTGCCAATCTGACCCATGACGCCTATGTGGCGTCATGGAAAGATCGCTTCCCTGCAGATCCGGTGAAAGGGTTAACTCCCATTTCACCCGATCTGCAGGGACAGGGGGAGTGGTAGTTTAGCCCAGGGGGGGTGGCTTCACCCCCTCGTGGCTACGATCGCTCTGATTGGCTGTTGAAAGTGAAACTGCCAATCAGAGCGATTTGTAATATTTCACCTATTATAACTGGTGAAATATTACAATCCAGCCATGGCCGATGCTGAAATATCATCGGCCATGGCTGGAAATACTAATGTGCCCCCACCCCACCCCACCGATCGCCCCCCCCAGCCCCCCGATCTGGCCGGTACAGTGCTCCGGCTCCCCTCCGTCCAGTGCTCCGCTCCCCCCCGTGCTCTTGTCCGCTCCCCCCGTGCTCCAATCACCCCCCCCGTGCTCCAATCACCCCCCCTGCACTCCGATCCACCCCCCCCGGTGCTCCGTTCCACCCCCCCGTGCTCCGTTCCAGCCCCCCGTGCTCCGTTCCACGCCCCCGTGCTCCGATTCCCCCCCCCGTGGTCCCCCCCACCCCATCATACTTACCGATCCAGCCGGGGTCCCGTCCGTCTTCTCCCTGGGCGCCGCCATCTTCCAAAATGGCGGGCGCATGCGCAGAGCGCCCGCCGAATCTGCCGGCTGGCAGATTCGTTCCAAAGTGCATTTTGATCACTGAGATATAATCTATCTCAGTGATCAAAATAAAAAAAATAATAAATGACCCCCCCCCCTTTGTCACCCCCATAGGTAGGGACAATAAAAAAATAAAGAATTTTTTTTTTCCACTAATGTTAGAATAGGGTTAGGGGTAGGGTTAGGGGTAGGGGTAGGGTTAGGGGTAGGGGTAGGGTTAGGGGTAGGGTTAGGGTTAGGGCTAGGGTTAGGGGTAGGGTTAGGGCTAGGGTTAGGGCTAGGGTTAGGGGTAGGGTTAGGGGTAGGGTTAGGGGTAGGGTTAGGGGTAGGGTTAGGGTTACGGCTAGGGGTAGGGTTAGGGCTAGGGTTAGGGTTTAGGTATGTGCACACGTATTCTGGTTCTCTGCGGATTTTTCCGCTGCGGATTTGATAAATCTGCAGTGCTAAACCGCTGCGGATTTATGGCGGATTTACCGCGTTTTTTTCTGCGCATTTCACTGCGGTTTTACAACTGCGATTTTCTATTGGAGCAGTTGTAAAACCGCTGCGGAATCCGCACAAAGAAGTGACATGCTGCGGAATGTAAACCGCTGCGTTTCCGTGCAGTTTTTCCGCAGCATGGGCACAGCGATTTTTGTTTCCCGTAGGTTTACATTGAACTGTAAACTCATGGGAAACTGCTGCGGATCCGCAGCGTTTTCCGCAGCGTGTGCACATACCTTTAGAATTAGGCCATGTGCACACTGTGCGGATTTGGCTGCGGATTGGCCGCTGCGGATTCGCAGCAGTGTTCCATCAGGTTTACAGTACCATGTAAACATATGAAAAACCAAATCCGCTGTGCCCATGGTGTGGAAAATACCGAGCGGAAACGCTGCGTTGTATTTTCCGCAGCATGTCAATTCTTTGTGCGGATTCCGCAGCGTTTTACACCTGTTCCTCAATAGGAATCCGCAGGTGAAATCCGCACAAAAAACACTGGAAATCCGCGGAAAATCCGCAGGTAAAACGCAGTGCCTTTTACCCGCGGATTTTTCAAAAATGGTGCGGAAATATCTCACACGAATCCGCAACGTGGGCAGATAGCCTTAGGGTTAGGGTTGGGTTGGAATTAGGGTTGTGGTTAGGGTTAGGGGTGTGTTGGGGTTAGGGTTGTGGTTAGGGGTGTGTTGGGGTTAGGGTTGTGATTAGGGTTATGGCTACAGTTGGGATTAGGGTTAGGGGTGTGTTGGGGTTAGTGTTGGAGTTAGAATTGAGGGGTTACCACTGTTTAGGCACATCAGGGGTCTCCAAACGCAACATGGCGCCACCATTGATTCCAGCCAATCTCGTATTCAAAAAGTCAAATGGTGCTCCCTCACTTCCGAGCCCTGACGTGTGCCCAAACAGTGGTTTACCCCCACATATGGGGTACCAGCATACTCAGGACAAACTGCGCAACAATTACTGGGGTCCAATTTCTCCTGTTACCCTTGTGAATCTAAAAAATTGCTTGCTAAAACATAATTTTTGAGGAAAGAAAAATGATTTTTTATTTTCACGGCTCTGCGTTGTAAACGTCTGTGAAGCACTTGGGGGTTCAAAGTGCTCACCACATATCTAGATAAGTTCCTTGGGGGGTCTAGTTTCTAAAATGGGGTCACTTGTGGGGGTTTCTACTGTTTAGGCACACCAGGGGCTCTGCAAACGCAACGTGACACCCGCAGACCATTCCATCAAAGTCTGCATTTCAAAAGTCACTACTTCCCTTCTGAGCCCCGACGTGTGCCCAAACAGTAGTTTACCCCCACATATGGGGTATCACCGTACTCAGGAGAAACTGGACAACAAATTTTGGGATCCAATTTCTCCTGTTACCCTTGGGAAAATTAAAAAATTCTGGGCTAAATAATTATTTTTGAGGAAAGAAAACGTATTTATTATTTTCACGGCTCTGCATTATAAACTTCTATGAAGCACTTGGGGGTTCAAAGTGCTCACCACACATCTAGATAAGTTCCTTTGGGGGTCTAGTTTCCAAAATGGGGTCACTTGTGGGGGGTTTCTACTGTTAAGCCACATTAGGGGCTCTGCAAACGCAACGTGACGCCCACAGAGCAGTCCATCAAAGTCTGCATTTCAAAACGTCACTACTTCACTTCCGAGCCCCGGCATGTGCCCAAACAGTGATTTACCCCCACATATGGGGTATCAGCGTACTCAGGAGAAACTGGACAACAACTTTTGGGGTCAAATTTCTCCTGTTACCCTTTGTAAAATAAAAAATTGCAGGCTAAAATATCATTTTTGAGAAAATAATTTTTTTTTTTTTTCATGACTCTGCGTTATAAACTTCTGTGAAGCACTTGGGGGTTCAAAGTCCTCACCACACATCTAGATTAGTTCCTTTGGGGGTCTAGTTTCCAAAATGGGGTCATTTCTGGGGGATCTCCAATGTTTAGGCACACGGGCTCTCCAAACGTGACATGGTGTCCACTAATGATTGGAGCTAATTTTCCATTTAAAAAGCCAAATGGCGTGCCATCCCTTCCGAGCCCTGCCGTGCGCCCAAACAGTGGTTTACCCCCACATATGGGGTATCAGCGTACTCAGGACTAACTGGGCAACAATATTTGGGGTCCAATTTCTCCTATTATCCTTGGCAAAATTGGAAATTCCAGGCTAAAAAATCATTTTTGAGGAAAGAAAAATTATTTTTTATTTTCATGGCTCCGCGTTATAAACTTCTGTGAAGCACCTGGGGGTTTAAAGTGCTCAATATGCATCTAGATAAGTTCCTTGGGGGGTCTAGTTTCCAAAATGGGGTCACTTGTGGGGGAGCTCCAATGCATAGGCACACAGGGGCTCTCCAAACGCGACATGGTGTCCGCTAACAATTGGAGCTAATTTTCCATTCAAAAAGTCAAATGGCGCGCCTTCCCTTCCGAGCCCTGCCGTGTGCTCAAACAGTGGTTTACCCCCACATATGAGGTATCGGCGTACTCGGGAGAAATTGCCCAACAAATTTTATGATCCATTTTATCCTACTGCCCATGTGAAAATGAAAAAATTGAGGCGAAAAGAATTTTTTTGTGAAAAAAAAGTAGTTTTTCATTTTTACAGATCAATTTGTGAAGCACCTGAGGGTTTAAAGTGCTCACTAGGCATCTAAATAAGTTCCTTGGGGGGTCTAATTTCCAAAATGGGGTCACTTGTGGGGGAGCGCCAATGTTTAGGCACACAGGAGCTCTCCAAACGCGACATGGTGTCCGCTAACGATGGAAATAATTTTTCATTCAAAAAGTCAAATGGCGCTCCTTCCCTTCCGAGCCTTACCATGTGCCCAAACAGTGGTTTACCCCCCCATGTGAGGTATTGTTGTACTCAGGAGAAATTGCCCAACAAATTTTAGGATCCATTTTATCCTGTTTCCCATGTGAAAATGAAAAAATTGAGGCTAAAAGAATTTTTTTGTGAAAAAAAAGTACTTTTTCATTTTTACGGATCAATTTGTGAAGCACCTGGGGGTTCAAAGTGCTCACTATGCATCTAGATAAGTTCCTTGGGGCGTCTAGTTTCCAAAATGGGGT
The DNA here is from genome assembly GCF_032444005.1 of Ranitomeya imitator. Taxonomy (NCBI): domain Eukaryota; kingdom Metazoa; phylum Chordata; class Amphibia; order Anura; family Dendrobatidae; genus Ranitomeya; species Ranitomeya imitator. The sequence continues at coordinate 509,052,904 of NC_091282.1, read as the reverse complement.
CACTTGTGGGGGAGCTCCAATTTTTAGGCACACGGGGGCTCTCCAAACGTGACATGGTGTCCGCTAAAGAGTGGAGCCAATTTTTGATTCAAAAAGTCAAATGGCGCTCCTTCCCTTCCAAGCCCTGCCGTGCGCCCAAACAGTGGTTTACCCCCACATATGAGGTATCAGCGTACTCAGGACAAATTGCACAACAACTTTCGTGGTTCAGTTTCTCCTTTTACCATTGGGAAAATAAAAAAATTGTTGCTAAAAGATAATTTTTGTGACTAAAAAGTTAAATGTTCATTTTTTCCTTCCATGTTGCTTCTGCTGCTGTGAAGCACCTGAAGGGTTAATAAACTTCTTGAATGTGGTTTTGAGTACCTTGATGGGTGCAGTTTTTAGAATGGTGTCACTTTTGGGTATTTTCAGCCATATAGACCCCTCAAACTGACTTCAAATGTGAGGTGGTCCCTAAAAAAAATGGTTTTGCAAATTTCGTTGTAAAAATGACAAATCGCTGGTCAAATTTTAACCCTTATAACTTCCTAGCAAAAAAAAATTTTGTTTCCAAAATTGTGCTGATGTAAAGTAAACATGTGGGAAATGTTATTTATTAACTATTTTGTGTCACATATCTCTCTGGTTTAACAGAATAAAAATTCAAAATGTGAAAATTGCGAAATTTTCAAAATTTTCGCCAAATTTCCGTTTTTATCACAAATAACCGCAGAATTTATTGACCTAAATTTACCACTAACATGAAGCCCAATATGTCACGAAAAAACAATCTCAGAACCGCTAGGATCCGTTGAAGCGTTCCTGAGTTATTACCTCATAAAGGGACATTGGTCAGAATTGCAAAAAACGGCAAGGTCTTTAAGGTCAAAATAGGCTGGGTCATGAAGGGGTTAAAAAACCTAAACCAAAAATCTTTTTTTCTGCATTTGCTTAGAAAAGCTGAAAAAATACCATATGTCCTCGATAAAACAATACCACACACAACTATGTCAATGAAAAACATAAAAAAAGAGAGAAAGAAAAAAACAAAAAAAAAACAAAACAAGCCGATCATTAAAGGGAATCTTCTACCAAGCTCTTTTCAACTAATCTGAGAGCAGTATAATATAGAGACAAAGACCCTGATTCCAGCAATGTGTCACTTACTACGTTGCTTAATGTAGGTTTGATAAAATCACAGTTAGGCATATATTGCCTCTTCCCATGCAACTGCTGGGTAAGATGTGATATGTGGAGCCCAATTCTTGTTCTGATCCCCTATTATGTAGCCAAAATACTAGTTATAGGCTTTCCTTATCATAATAGTCACATTTTGTGATACGAAAGTGACTTCCTCGCATATGTTTAAAAAATATTATTATTATTATCTGCTTTGTCAATGTAAGAACGAGGCATATTAGAAAAAAACATATAAACATGCCAATATGCTAAGAAACTAAGCTAAGAAATCCTAAAACTGCATACCTTACACAGAGAGCATTTATAAAACTAGTTGATGCAACTGTAATTAGGATTATATCATCGGAGCTAATTTGTTTTTTTTTTGAGTGGTCACCCTAAGATAATAGTATACTAAAGGCTTGATAGACTAAATAGACAATGCAATAGACTAGCTACTAACAATGCTATAATGATGATGGAATAATGAAGATGCAATTTTTCTATGAGCCTGCATGAAAGGTATCATAAGTAATTACAATCATCTCTGGATCTTGAAAATAAGAGCCAGTAAACAAATGTAAGCATCATATTCATTTTCAGCACCACTAAATTAGTTGAGTTCAACTGTTTTCGTCTCTGAACCAATTTGGCTATAGAACGGTGTTTCCTTTAAGACCCATGCAAACAACTTGAGGGATTAAACCTTTTCCACTGTTATTCACATTTCTTTACACCATGTATAATGCTTGATAATTAAAACAGATCAATTCTGATCTACGGATGCTATCCTGAAAATAGTAATATTGCAAATGTTGGGAGTATCACTCCCTTGTACAGTGCAAAAGAGGTCATTCAACGTGGTTCAGGGTGCACTAAAGTATTTTTTGTGGCTAATTATACATGTAGCTGTGTATATACTGGGTATAGCAATGGTGGATGATATTGTGTTTGTTTGCTAATTGTTAAGCTAGGGAGGAGTGTAGATTATGTGCTTAATTGATGTCTTTTCTGCTGTCAAATAGAGACTTCAATTAAGAATATGACAGTGGCGCTAGACTGGAAATAATGTTTAGAATCGGCTTGCATTTGGTTCGCTTGCAACGTAATTTCATTTAAGAGTCAAAGTTGATTTTCTCAGTGATGGAAAATCTCTCTGCAGGGAAGAAACTGTTTGAACATTCATTTTTTATTATTTTGTGTTTTTTTTTCATTTCACGTCTCAGTTGTGGAGATATTAGCAGTCAAATTATGTGGCACATAATGAGTTAAATCTTAACTCCAACTGGTTGTTAACAGACATTTTTCACTGGGGGCATGCACTTCTTCTCCCTGTATGATGCTGACCAATCAGAAGCTGGCAGCAACAGAGCAGAAAAAGAATGTGCCCCCACAACAGCATGTTCTAAAACACAAGCTTTATGGTTGTCCTTCCATGAGATAGACAGGTATAGCAGTTACAGTATACTTCAATTAGGGACACGGGTATAGCGGATCAACTTAAATAAAATATATAAGCATGGTGATACTGAACAAGAGGTACACTTCTTAGAGTCCTCAGAAAAAAGGGCAACACAGGGGAGCTGGCTAGTAGTGAATTCCACTTTCAGAACCATCAATTTGGTTTATCTACAGTTCATCAAAATTAACACTTAGGGCCAACTCATAAGCTTTTACATCACAAAGATGGCATAATAGCTTTAAAAAGTCACATTTTTTACTTAACGCAAAGATTCACAACAATTTGGCGACTTTTTATGTTTTCACACTCTTTGGATCACTTCTACCAAAATGAGCAGAGCTTGGAGGAGTCGAGATGGGGCATGGTTACACCAATGTCAAATTCATCAAATCATCAAAACTCTAGTCTGTGATGAGTAACATTTCTAACACCGCACAAGGATTTGCATGCCATTTGCTACAAGCCATTAAGTGGTGTATACTTTTTAATGGATCCAGTGCCACATACTCTATCAAGACTAGCATAGCGCAAGCGTGCTCCACACTAGTCTTGATGAATCGGCCCCTTAAGCTTATCTCTCTTTCCTTTGGCGCTCTATATTATGTTGTGACCGACAAGGTCACAATCAGCCTGAAGGGAGGCGCACTTCTCTTCCTGCCTGGACTCCTAACAGAGGGAGATTCTCACTCCAACTTGCTCATACCAAGTATGCTCAGCTCCACAGCTGCTACTTATGGTTAGCTTTACATACTGTGCAGAAAGCAGTGACATAATTACAAAACTCATCTGAGCGAGCTCACTACAGGAAGGGGTCTTATTCTCTACTACCTTATGCTCAATTCTCCATGACAAAAACTATCCCTTATGTAATATTGGCATGAATATCAATTTATGCAGTGACATTAGTCATTAAGTTACAACGCCATTGCACATTGTTCTGTCACACCAGGCCTTTTCTCGCTAGAAAACTTGCTCATTGGTCTCTAATAACACAGCTTCGGTGCTGATTCTCGAGGTGCACTTATAAATAGGCTGGTATCTTTTACATTTTAACCATATCAGCAGCAATATTACACTTATTTTCATCTGACACATGGCAAGTTACAGATGATGTCCACACTTGCTAACCCAGTCCTGACTGATTCCTTAATGGCCAGGAAGAGCACTCGTAAAGAACATACTGTACATCACTGTACAACTCTGCCCTTCACATCGCCAAACAGACCTACTTCACCACTCTGATATCCTCACTATCCAACAACCCCAAGAAACTTTTTGACACCTTTCACTCCCTCCTCAGGCCAAAAGCTCAATCCCCTATCACAGACATTTGTGCTGATGACCTGGCCTCCCACTTTATAGAGAAAATAAACAATATCCATCAGGAAATCTGCTCCCAGACACCAAGTTCAGTGACTCCCATCCCTCCCTGCATCTCCCCTGGCTCACTATCTGCATTTGATCCCATCACAGAAGAAGAAGTCTCCAGGCTCTTCTCTTCTTCTCGTCCAACTACATGCTCTACCGACCCCATTCCCTCTCATCTCCTCCAGTCTCTCTCTCCAGTCGTCACTAGTCACCTAACTACAATCTTTAATCTCTCACTCTCCTCAGGCATTTTCCCGTCCTCCTTCAAACACTCTATCATTACTCCGTTACTAAAGAAACCCACCCTCAACCCATCCTGAACAAACAACAACAGATCGGTCTCCAATCTCCACTTCATCTCTAAACTCTTGGAGCACCTAGTCTACTCCCGCCTTACCTGTTACCTCTCCATTCACTCCCTCCTAGACCCTTCACAGTCCGGCTTCTGCCCCCTACACTCGACAGGAACTGCACTCATCAAAGTGACCAATGACCTTCTGACAGCAAAACGTAATGGTGACCACTCTCTGCTCATTCTTCTCGATCTTTCTGCAGCTTTTGACACTGTTGACCACCCTCTCTTACTCTCTAGGCTCCAGTCACTTGGCATTAAGGACACTGCTCTCTCCTCGTTCTCCTCCTATCTTTCTGACCGCTCCTTCAGTGTTCTGTTCTCTGGCTCCACTTCATCTTCGTCTTCCCTGACGAAGCTGCTGCGGCAGCGATACGCGTGGGGCCTGCTCCCACCATACCCCTTTTGATCTGTGAGCTATTTGTGCTCTTGTTTTCTCCCTGCCTTATGGGGATTTAACCCTTGTGGTGAAGCACTGTGCCACTTATCCCCCCTGCTGCATGCTGCTGACCTGACTTGACTGACGACAGGTTGTATCTACTGCCATTATTCAGTATGTAATGATATTTGACCTGGGGATTATATGCAGGATGGACACTTATTTCCGATGCTTTAGGTACTGATATATTTGGGTCAGGTTTATGCAGCCCTCATGGGCATTTTCTGCAGGGTTATTTATTTGGTGCACAAAGGGCAATATATGTCTATATGAGATTGTTGGCATTATCATGGGATTGTCATTCATTGCAGGGTATGGTGTGTGTATTGATTTTGATATTTCGTATTAAATGTTTTTAAATGTGTTTTTTTGAGGTGTTAATAAAGGTGCTTTGATACATATACAGTTATATATTGTCTTAATATTTGTGGTTGTGCATACCATATCAGTCTATCTTTTTCTTGCTTGACATGCTTCTATATATAGACTAGGTATTGCACCCCTTTATGGCTATTTGATGTATGATATTGGTGCGCCCCTTCTTTCTCAAATTCTCCTCCTCTTCCTCTCACTGTCGGAGTACCCCAGGGCTCAGTCCTTGGCCCCCTTCTCTTCTCCCTCTACACGGCCCCAATTGGACAGACCATCAGCAGATTTGGCATTCAGTACCATCTTTATGCCGACGACACACAACTATATACGTCATCCCCTGGCCTTACTCCTGCTGTACTACAGAACGCCACTGACTGTCTGTCCGCAGTCTCTGACATCATGTCCGCTCTCTATCTGAAACTCAACCTCTCCAAAACTGAACTTCTTCTGCTCCCACCATCTACTAACCTCCCTAAACCTGACGTTTCCCTCTCCGTGGGTGGCACCATAATAACCATAATAACACCCCGGCAGCAGGCGTGCTGTCTGGGTGTTATGTTTGACTCCAATCTCTCCTTCACATCCCATATACAATCTCTTGCCCGCTCATGCCGCTTACACCTAAAGAACATTTCTAGAATCTGCCCTTTTCTCACTATAGAAACAACAAAAACCCTCACTGTCGCCCTGATCCACTCCCGCCTGGACTACTGCAACGCTCTATTAATTGGCCTCTCCCTCACTCGACTTTCCCCTCTCCAGTCTATCCTTAATGCAGCAGCCAGGGTCGTCTATCTAGCTAATCGTTACTCAAATGCGTCCACTCTTCGCCAGTCATTACACTGGCTCTCCATTCATTACAGGATACAATTCAAAGTACTTGTTCGCACCCACAAAGCTCTTCACAGTGCAGCACCCCCTTACATCTCCTCCCTCATTTCTGTCTATCAGCCTAACAGACCACTGCGCTCTGCAAATGACTTTCGACTAACCTCTGCACTAATCCGTACCTCCCACTCTCAACTACAAAACTTCTCACGTGCTGCGCCAATCCTCTGGAATGCTCTTCCCCAAGATATTAGGACCATCCACAATTTGCATAGTTTTAGGCGCTCCCTCAAAACACATTTGTTCAGAGCGGCCTATCATGTTCCCTAATCAGTTATTTTGTTTGTATTTAGCCGAATTACTACTTCCATCTATCCCCCAGCCCCTGAAGATGGCTGGACCATCATTGTAAATACATCATTGTAAATACACACCTGTACTTTGTATTTCCCCACCTCATTGTAGATTGTAAGCTTTCATGAGCAGGGTCGTCTTGTGTTGCTTTAATTATTGTATTGTTAACATTACGTTACTTATGACTGTTGTGTTTGAAGCTGTTAAACTGTAAAGTGCTGCGGAATATGTTGGCACTATATAAAGAAAGATTATTATTATTATCACTAATCATTAAGAGAATTGTGCAGTTGTTCAAAGCTGCACAGTTCCCTCTATATGTGACACTAGAACTGACTTATGACTGCACTGACCTGTTCGGAAGTACAGTGTCTGAATCAATGTCTACTTTCTGTGACTATCCACCACCAGCCAGAACTCTAAATATTCATACTGATCTTCACACAAGTGTTGTAGGCATGACACAGTAGGCAGCAGTGCACATACATTCTCACTGCACTCGCACTGGTCTATGCTTAGATGCTTAATGATCTACTTGCAGAATTTACATAAATCTTTTGGATAACAAATAGTTTACATCTGTTAGTCACATAGAAATGTGATTTTGTCATTTAGCTAGACTATTCACAAGTCTGTTTCGGCAAATCTTATCTTTTTTTAGTTTTATGGCAGATATTAGTGCAGCCCTGGGGTCAAGTAAAAATTGCTAGTAAAATCTCATAATTACATTGCTAAGAATACGTGCCCTAAAGTGTTAATAAGTAAGATACTAAGAATGCAGGTAACGATTAACTTTATCTTAATGTTAACATTAATTGTTTATGTATTTTTGTAGCCATGTTTTCCTTCCTAACAATCTAGAAATTTGGAATTGTTCTCATTCTACAAAGATAGAGACTGTGAATATACCCATTTCTCTGAATTGTAGTTTATGAGAGTTGCTGTAGCAGCCAAGCTTTTCACTACTCCTAAAAACTGCAGTGACAATAGCTACAGTCACTCATGGCTACCTCATCTGGTTCTTTCTGAAGTACAACACAGAAGTCTGCCTATACAGTAGTGTGAAAAAGTGTTTGCCCCTTTCCTGCTTTCCTTTTCTTTTGTACAGTGTACACACATATCAAAGTTAAACATTAGAAATACTCTGTCTGATACCTGACTTTGATACTTGATTCTGATACCTGAGTCTGCTACCTGATTCTGATACTGGAGTCTGATACCTGACTTTGATATCTGATTCTGATACTTGAGTCTGATACCTGAGTCTGATACCTGATTCTGATACCAGACTTTGATACCTGACTCTGATACCTGATTCTGATACCTGAAACACTCAAACATCAGAATCAAAGGGTTATTCAGATTCCCTCACTACAGTACTTGAATGGTTCATCTCACAAAATTAATCCCTAACATCTCTCTCGAGCTGGTGGTGCAATGGTAAGGCTCCTGTCTGTGGTCCTTGGAGTGTAGCTTCTTCTGGGTTCAAATCCCCATGTTTGATGCGGTTCTCTCCGCATGGGTTTCCTCCGGGTTCTCTGCTTTCCTCCCACACTCCAAAGACATACTGATAAGGGATCTAGATTGTGAGCCCCATTGGGGACAGTGATGATAATGTGTGCATAACTGTAAAGCGCTGCGGAATATGTTAGCGCTATAAAAAAATAAAGATTATTATTTATTATTAATAAATATCTTACAGAAAAGGAACAGTAAAATATAATGATGTCACTGTGATGGTCTGTTTTGTCGAAAACCTGGAAGACTTGCTGTGTTAAATGAAATCATAAATTCTACAGTCTGTCAAAAAAATCCTGAAGGAGGATGTCTGGCCATCTATTCATGACCTCCAGCTGAAGCGCCCTTGGGATATGAAGCAGGACAATGATCCAAAATACACAAGCAAGTCCACCTCTGAATGGCTTAAGAAAAACAAAATTAAGACTTTGGAGAGTGGCCTAGTCAAAGTCCTGACCTTAATCCGACTGAGATGCTGTGGCATGACCTTAAAAAGTTGGTTTATGCTTGGAAATCTTTCAATGTGGCTGAATTACAACAATTCTGCAAAGATGAGTGGCCAAAATTCCTCCAGAGAGCTGTAAAATACTCATTGGAAAACGCTTGATTGCAGTTGTTACTCGTAAGGATGGCCCAACCAGTTATTAGTTGTAGGGGGCACATACACACACAGCAACATAGAAAGTTTCAGAAAAATACCAGAAGGAAACAACCTTACTAAGACTATTCAGATCACAAATGCACTGGCAGGATGCAGCAGACCCACATTATAAAGGCAGGGGCAGCACAGGTGCAAACTACTGATACAAACAGCCACTCACTAACCTACCAAATTATCAAGGAGGTGGCTGACTTGTAAAAAATGCACACAAATGAAGCTTGAGTAGAACGCCAGTCACACAGGTATGTGTGATGCACAGTTTCCGGCTAAGTTTTAGGGGGCAATCAGTTTTTCACACAAGGCCCTGAAGGTTTGGATTTATTTTTCCCTTAAGAATAAAGACCTTAATTTAAAAACTGCATTTTGTGTTTACTTTTGTTATCTTTATCTAATATTTAAATTTGTTTGCTGATCTGAAACATGTAATTGTGAGAATCATGCAAAAGAATAGGAAATCAGATAGGGGCAAACACTTTTTCATACAACTGTATATGGGAGTCTCGGAAATTGACATATAGGGCATCATTAGTGCTTGTACCCAAATCTCTGTTCTTTAACATGGAAAATACACATGAGAAGCCACCAGACATCGACAAACCTTTCTGTGACCAGGGGGTTAGGGATGCACAGAATATCATTGCAAGCTGTTGCTTGCCCACAATGCGCTAGAGCATTTCTGGCTAGAAGTAAAATAGACTGTTCAGAGCATTTTATTATTCCAATTTACAATAATTTTGGATTAGAAAATGTACTTTTTAGCATGAAAATTTTTAAAAAAAGTATGCGTCTTATAGTCGGAAGCCAGTTCCGATGATCAAGTCGTACGTTAACACAAAGTCCTTGCCAAAGAAAGACAGGCAGACGTTTTCATTTTACATTTTTTTGTATAGTTCCCCCATTTTATCAAAATTTTCAATAATAATAGTATCAAATTGACAGTAATACTTACGTTCTTCACAAAGCCTTCCCATCCAACCTTCAGGACATGAACATGCATTTGGCCTTTCGCAGACACCACCGTTCTGACATGGAAATCTGCATACAGCTTTAAGAAGAATGACAAAACAAGTAATCTGTTTCAAATAGTGATGCAAACATAACATTCTTTTCTGTGTTTCGCTTCAAGTTACTCAATCTACTAATTCGTCAAAAATGCATCAAATCTCTCTGCACCCAGAGGTATAGAATACAAAGTATTAAATACTAAAAAAAGATAAAAAGTTTACTTTAAGGATAAAGTAGCTATCAAAATCATTTACCGGTAAGGAACATATTTATCACTGTCCCTGGAACTGTTAGTGTCCCACACTAGTGAATTAGAACATCTAAATTATATGCCTGTATTATGAATACGTGATAGGAATATCTGTCATTCACATACACTATACATTCAAATTCTTTGACTGAGACATATCACACTTTATGAATTCAGCTGGCAGCATAAAAATGATATTGCTATTATACATGAATGCTTGACACATTTATCTAAGATATATCCTGCAACTGCGCGAAAAAGTTATCATATCATGAATTCGGTCTAAGATTAAAAATGACTCAAAGACTGCATTGGGAAATAAAATCTAGGCAAATCCAGACAGCTACGGAATAATAAGGTCCAGAATGCGAGGAAATTCAGTGACCATTGGTCTGTTAAATCCACATGGAATCTAAATTATTATATTTGTGTAGGGTCAGGTTATAACTCCTGAAGAATGAAAACAATTAAGGTATTTTAAACCTTAAAAAATAAGAAAACCTTCTGGAATATTTTTTTTTAACTGAAAAGCATGTACGGTATTTTGGGATAAAAATAATTTTGGAAATTGGATTTAAAATAATTGCAACATTTGACTTTTACAGGCAGTTTGTTTCCCTACATATTGCTGGCTGCAGAATTAATTCACTGAGAATTTGTCATTTCTTGCATGTAGCTTTATTTGAGAAAGTGACCAATGTCGACTTGAAACGTAAAAAAAACTACTTTAAACATAACTGCAAGCGTGAAACCACTTCTAGACAACAGCGTGGTCGGGTACAGGTCAGCTTCTCTACCATTTTTCTTCATTTAAGCAGAAGACTGAAGAGAGACCACTTTTTTTCTGCAGTTTTTACAGCAGCAGCATAATTTCATACAGATATTTATTTATTGGAGTTGGGACATACACTACCCAATCAGGTGAGCATCATTCTCACCACCTTCCCGCTGTTACTAAATGTTAGCATTCCATCCTCTTTTCTTTTCCATTGATCTCGTTCTGACAGAAAGCTTGTAACTCTGTAAATCTACTCTGTTGATTGTAAGGCCGTGAATGCAGTCTCCTTCCTCCTCCGTATCAGTCTGTCATTTTCTTTAATATGTTTTATATATGCTTTATATAAAGTATGTTATGTGTATGTATTTCACATATATAGCACCCTGAAATTAATGGTTCTTTAAAAATAGTAAATCTTTTATATAGCTTTTCCTGAATTCCATTGCATTGATTTCTATCTACAGCCAATTTGAAAGATGAACCAAACTTTGATGTGGTCATAAATCAGCTGCGCAGACTTCAGGAAACTACAGGTAGAGCTACAAACTTGCTATAAAAACTAGTTCACCAAGTAATAATATAATAACCAGAAGATCCATCTTTAGCAGAAATGATGTCCAACACACATTTCTTTAAGCTTCAAATTATATTGGGACAACAATGATAGGTAATTTTAGACTGTATGTCTTGACTGCCCTATATACTTCATGTCACTTAATTTCAAGAGCTAAGTTCAAGGCTCTAATCTGCGTCTTCAATCAAATGTTTGCCTTCGTCAGCTCTCTTTTACTTGATTTACTTGCTTTGAGCCATTGTCTTTTTGCTGCACCCAATGTCTCTGTCTTGATGTCATGGACTGCTGCCCTTACATTCTCCAGTAAAAAGTTGACACACCTTTGAATTCCTTGTTCCAATAGTGATCACAAGGCAAGGCAGCCCCAAACCATGATGTTCTTTCCATCATATCTCACATTGGGGATGAGGCGTCCGTGTTAATGTATAGTATTATTTTTCCTTCAGACATGGCATTCAGAGTGTGAATGACAGATCACTGATTCATAAGTGAATTGCCACCTATTTTAATATGGTCTCGGCACAATAATTGCTGTGGTCTCTAAAAACAAAAAACTGTCTAAAAAAATGGAGCTAGTGATGCATGTGCAGTCACATCTCCAAGTTATTCCCCTTTGTTCTTCATCTGCGTATGCACCACCGCTGCCTTCACTAACAAGATGTTTTGAACAGCAGCATTTGGCCACGTTCACATATTCAGTATTTGGTCAGTATTTTACCTCAGTATTTGTAAGCCAAAACCAGGAATGGGTGATAAATCCAGAAGTGGTGCATATGTTTCTATTAGACTTTTCCTCTGATTGTTTCCACCCCTGGCTTTGGCTGCAAATACTGAGGTAAAATATTGGCCAAATACTGAATATGTGAACGTGGCCAAATGCTGCTGTTCAAAACATCTTGCTAGTGAAGGCAGTGGTGGTGCAAATGAAGAACAAGGGGATAACTTGGAGATTGGACTGCACTTGCGCCGCTGCTGCCATTTTGTTGGAGACAATGTTTTTTTTGTGAGACCACAGCAATTATTGTGTCGGCATGATATTTAAAATAGGAGACAAGTTACTGATGGATCAGTGACCTGTCATTCAAACAGGAGGATGATTAAAGGACCATAGCATGAAGAAAAGACCCTGCCAACAGGCCCGCTTTGATGCATGAAGATATCATTACATGAAAACTTCACACAAAGATGACATAAAAACAACAAAACAGTTTTCTTCAGAGATCACAGTCACAATATGATCAGTATCATAGTGCCAACCTGGCTATGCGTGAACTTTACTTTAAAAACCCTACTGACAGGTTATTTTAAAAGGGATCTTAAGCCTCTCACAGTGGATCATTAGCCCTACATTTTCTTTAGTACTAGTAGATTTGTCAATGTATGCCTTGTGTGTAACTTTATTAAATGTGGGAAAGGACCTATGAAACTCAAAATTTCCAATCATAGCTCCTTATTCAAATATGGTACCTTTTGTCAAACATCTAATAGGGAAATCACTGCTCTATAAAATACATGAATAGTACAAATGTTTGTGTGTTATTAGTCCACTTAGAGTGTGTTTGTCTTCAATCAAGTTGTGTTTGTCTACAATTTTGGCTTAGAAAAACATTTTGATTAATTGCTTACATTGTAGTAATTTGAGTCAGTAGGACAAAATTGAAGTCTATCGATCAGGCCAGGGATGGAACAGATGGTAGTTAATGAATGTGATGACATTTATCCTGGTATACAAACTTAGGTTGAAGAAGGGGTTTAAGAGTGGGGAATCCAGGTGTTTCCCTCTAATTACACCTTAGTACTTTAATATTTAATTTGACAACTGCGGTAATATGTGTTTCAAGATTCCGATTCAGAAAAGTGATTAGAATTCTGCATGTGCATGTGTCTGCTATGTAAGCAGTGTGTCTGCTGCATTTGTCTAATCTACGTTGTACAGTGGATAAACACAGTTCAACTACAACAACATTTAAGGATCTGCAGAAATGTCTGGCAAGTACTAATTGTGTACTGCATGTGACAATAATCTCCCGTATTCTTCATATCTGGCCAGTGGGGAAGGACAGCAGGACAGAAGCCTTTTGTTTTAACCCCTTCATGACCTTGGGATTTTCAGTTTTTCCGTGTTCGTTTTTCGCTCCCCTCCTTCCCAGAGCCATAACTTATTTATTTTTCAGTCAATATGGCAGTGTGAGGGCTTATTTTTTGCAGGACGAGTTTTACTTTTGAACGACATCATTGGTTTTACCATGTCCTGTACTAGAAAATGGGAAAAAAATTCAAAGTGCAGTGAAATTGCAAAAAAAGTGCAATCCCATGTGTGTTTTTTGTTTGGCTTTTTTGGCTCCAGGTCATTACGAGTTCATATATTAAATAAACCCAGCACTCATCTTATGTGATCAAACTGAATTTAATATGATTCACTGTAGTGCAAAACGTTTCGGTCTTGACCTCAATCCTTCATCAGTTACAGCAGTGTTCCCCAAGTCCGGTCCTCAAGAGCCACCAACAGGTCATGTTTTGAGGATTTCCTTAGTATTGCACAGGTCATTGAATGCTTGCTTGTCCAGGTGATGCAATTATCATCTGGCAATACTGAGGAAATCCTCAAAACATGACCTGTTGGTGGCTCTTGAGGACCGGACTTGGGGAACACGGAGTTACACTTGTGGGAGTCAGTAGATCACAAAACTATAGCTACCTCGAAGCTGCTATCAGGAACGGAGTAGAGTGACGTAGAAAGGTTGGCCTCTGTGCAGAGAATCGTGCAGCATGCCGCTGTGGCAGTCATGGACGCAGTGTTCGCTTCTAGATTGGACTAGCGGCGGACACAGAGGCCAACCTTTGTACATCACTCTACTCCGTTCCTAATAGCAGCTTCGAGGTAGCTATATTTTTGTGATCTACTGACTCCCACAAGCAAGTCTGTACTCATATGCATTGTAACTGATGAAGGTCTGAGGTCAAAAACGAAATGTTTTGCACTACAGTGAATCATATTAAATTCAGTTTGATCACATAAGATGAGTGCTGGGTTTATTTAATATATGCTTACGGTGTGGGAACCTACCCAGGCACCTTTCCATATAGTTGTGCGCACGGTACCTCCTCCTAATAATTACAAGTTCATAGACACCAAACATGTCTAGGTTATTTTTTATCTAAGTGGTGAAAAAAAATTCCAAACTTTGCTAAAAAAAAAAAAACATATTGTGCCATTTTCCAATACCCGTAGCATCTCCACTTTTCGTGATCTGGGGTCAGGTGAGGGCTTATTTTTTGCGAGCCGAGCTGACGTTTTTAGTGATACCATTTTGGTGCAGATTCGTTCTTTTGATCGCCCCTTATTGTATTTTAATACAATGTCATGGTGACAAAAAAAACGTAATTCGGGCGTTTCTAATTTTTTTTCTCGCTACGCCATTTAGCGATCAGGTTAATCCTTTTTTTTATTGATACAGTAGATTGGGCGATTCTGAATGTGGTGGTTCCAAATATGTGTATATTTGATTTTATTTTTATTGTTTTATTTTGAATGGGGCGAAAGGGGGGTGATTTAAACTTTTATATTTTTTTATTTATTTCAGATTTTTTTAAACATTTTTTTTTACTTTTGCCATGCTTCAATAGCCTCCATGGGAGGCTAGAAGCTGGCATAGCCTGATCGGCTCTGCTACATAGCAGCGATCATCAGATCGCTCCTATGTAGCTGAATTACAGGCTTGCTATGAACGCCGACCACAGGGTGGCACTCACAGCAAGCCAGCATCAGCAACCATAGAGGTCTCAAGGAGACCTTTGGTTACTATGCTGACACATCTTTGACCCCTGATCATGTGACATGAGTCAGCGATGCGCGCATTTCCGGCCAGATGACCAGAAGCGGTAGTTAAATGCCGCTGTCAGCTTTTGACAGCGGCATTTAACTAGTTAATAGCGGCGGGTGGATCGAGATTCCACTCGCCGCTATTGCGCACAAATGTCAGCTGTACAAAACAGCTGACATGTCGCGGCTTTGATATGGGCTTACCGTCGGAGCCCAAATCAAAGCAGGGGATCTGACCTCGGATGTACTATCTCGTCCGAGGTCAGAAAGGGGTTAAACAAAAACTTCCAAGCCCTGGCTTTGTTTTGCCAAAATCTACATCAAGTTTGCCAAAACCATCTGGGAAAAAATTCTTTGGTCTGATGAGAACAATGTTAAAGTTTTTGGTCGTAATTCCAAAAGGTATATTTTGGTGCAAAGCCAACACTGCGCATAAGCAAAAGAACAATGTACCCACAAGTGAAGCATGGTGGAGGCATTATGATTTGTGGCTGAATTTCTGCAGCTGGAAATTGGTCTCTAGTAAAGGTGGAGAGAATCCTGAACAGTTCTAAATCCTCCAGGCTAATATACTGAAGATGAAGAGGAATGTCACCTTTCAGCACGACAATGACTCTAAGCATAGCTCCACATCAACAAAAGAATGGCTTTTTCTAGAAGAAGACCAAAGTTTTAGAATGGATCATCCAGAGCCCAGACTTGAATAAAATTGAAAAAGTGTGGGATGACCTGAGGAGGGTGCAGTACACAGGAAATTCCTTAATAATCTGAGAGATTTGGAGTACTACTGCAAGGAAAAATAGGCAAAGATTGGCAATTAGAGATGTGCCATGCTAATAGATTATTACAAAAAAAGACTGAATGCTGTAAAAAATATTTAGAATTGAGAGTCCTCAGTGGTTGATACCTTTAAATGTCTAACTGAATGCTGTCATAAATTCAAAGGGTAGGATGGTTGGGGCCCAGATGATGTAGATATATCGGGCCCTTAAATTTACTGATGGTGGCCTGGTTGGACACCTACTTGTTTAGTATCGATGTCCTAACCTAATAATACATCAATTTTTAAGGCCTAGACAACCCCTTTAAACTAGAATATGAATTATTACTCATTATTAGACCTTGCCTACAGCTGCATTATGTGGACGTGGTCACATAATCTTAAAGTGAACCTGTCACCAGTTTTGTGACATAGCAGCTAAAAATATCACCTTATTCAGCATCTGCGCTGCATTTCCTAAATCCTTATATAACCAAGTGACCCCAGTTGTATACTCCCGAAAAATCTTTTTAATTTCTCCCATGCTGTGTGGTAATCTTCTCAGTCAAGTCTGATGGGCTTGATTTCGGGACGCTCCATCCCTCCCATCGGTTGTTGCTCGCTATCCTACTTCGTGGAAGACGCCTCTTGCGTCATCCACATCGCTGTGCAACATCTCGTGCCTGCTCAGAAATATCGCAACTGCGCAGTATGCTTTGCCCAACTGGGCAAAGCCGAAAGACAGAAGTGTCATGTGCCAGCATACGTACTTCCAGCTCATGTACCGGAACTACGTTTGCCAGCGCATGTGCACTTCTGTTTTTCGGCTTTGCCCACAGTTGGGCAAAGCATACTGCGCAGTTGCAAAGTGCAATATTTCTGAGCAAGCACAAGATGTCGCATGGCGATGTGGATCAATATCCATGTTGGGAGGACGGCAAGCAGAAGCCAGGAGGTGGGAAGCAGAGGCCCAAAACCACGCCCATCTGTCCGTACTGAGATTACCATACAGCAAGGGAAAAATTAAAAAAGGTTTTCGGGAGTATATAAGGGGAGTCAAGGGGTTCTATAAGGATTTAGGGAACGCATAGCAGACGTTGAATAAGGTGATATTTTGCGCTGCTATTTCACAAAACTGGTGACAGGTTCCCCTGTAAGAGGTCACTTTCCAGAGTTATTTTGTTTACTCTAAAACTCATCAAGTATTTCAGGTAATAAAGATTTTTTTAAGACAATCTTATAACTTTAATCATTTATGCATATTCTCTAATGCAAAATATGAAATTACTCTCCAATGATCAATCATTTTTCCTTTTGCCTGTTACTTTCTGCAGTATACACATTTTGTAAAGGGAATATGATTTTTATGCGATGCAGTTATCATTTATATTGGGCTGAAATTTGCTGGGATATTTTACTGAGTGATTTATAAACGATTAAATGCTTTTTAGTCTATCTTGTGAAATCAAATGCAAATATAAAAATGACTTTAGCAATAAAAGCTAATATTAGGTTAACATCAGCAAGCACATTACGCAGAAGAATAAGATATATGGTAAATTATATCCTAAATACCATCCTAGAATGTTGCTATAAATATAAGCAGGTAAAATGTCTCTAAAGTTTAGTGTGTCATTCTATACTTCTCAGTGTCGGCGGACCATAGACATCTGCATTTCAAAACCGATTTTTCATTCTGTCATTGTATCTTTGACTGTTGTGGAATAGTTGGTATTTTTAATTTGCTCATATATAACTTATTTTTGTGATTTTATTTGTTGATTGAATTCTAAAATGGGAGTTGATGGGAGCCAAGCATCTACAGATAAGTACTATTACTGGGAGCATGATGAAGCGTCACAGAAAGGGAAAGTCCAGTCTGCAATGTGATACCCTGTAAATAGGTGTAAGCATTTTGGGTAGACTGCCAGCTCAGTGGTTGAATATAATTACATTATTTTTTGTTGGAAATCTAACATTATTAGTGCATTTGTCACTTGCCACTTTCCTATGTGAAGAGGAACAAAGAACTGAAAATCAAAATACATTACTTAAAAGTTGAAAACACAGCAAAAAGCCCCAGAGTAAAAATGGCTATACTTTTAAGATTTTCAAAAGCCTAAAAGGCTGTTATAGGCCAATTTATTAGTATGTTTTCATGTTTTTCAAGCATGATACTTGTAGAGTGGTCATTTTGTCTGAACTGTCTCATCTTCGTCCAAGCCAACAACCTTCACAAACTAAGCATTAATGACATGTCATTTAGAAAATGATCTTCTGAAATCTCTTATTTCAGATGAGCTAAATACTAGCTCTAAATTTCTACTATACTTAATATGCCTATCGTTCCATAGGGGGCATAATGGTTTAAAGCGCCCCCCTATATCCACACAATGGAGATTTCACAATAAATGCATCATACATAGTTGACCTGCTTCTTTTCATTCCTACACCTCTGCTTCACAATGGACTCTATTTTTGGGATGCCTGAGACACTCCACCTGCTTTGGCAGACCATGCTGTGGGAGACCCTCCCACTACACTTAGATGGACCAATCTAAGTGTAGCTGGAGGGTCTCCCAAATCATGAGGTGCGCAAAGGAAGCTGGAAGCCATTTATATACTTGAAGAGAGGTATATATGTTTTGCATTTATTGTGACATTTTTATTGTGAGGTGGTGTGTAACTTGATCTAAACAAAAAAAACAGTAATTATATGATTGAGTTTACTTACTAAATGCTTTTATTACAGAGTATCGCAAAGTACCTTTGCAGGAAGGTGGTGTGGTCCATGTCTGATTTTCTAAACAAACACTCCTGAACGATCCCTCTAACATATACCCACTGTAACAGGAATATGTCACCATGTCGCCGTAATGATGAAACAATCCTCGAACCATTGCATTATGCACATGAAAAGGAGGGCCACAAGAAATTTCTAAAAGAAAGAATGCAAAATATCCTTAAGCTCAACTCATAAGTTTAACACTAACATTAAAATGTTCATTACTGTAAAAATAGGTACAGTATATGATGAGAGTTCTTAGGGGTCGCCCCCTCTGTTCCCATTTATGTCTTACAAATGCCACCATCACAGAAGGTCCTAACAGATGGGAACTCAGGAGAGTTGTGGAGCGCAGTGACCCATCTGTGGCCCTGGGGGCGTCCAATAAAATTGAAATGAAGGGGAAATAAAGTTTATAGGGATTAGTTCAAGACGCCACCCATGGTGTTCAGCAATAAGGAAATGGCTGATGCTGTGGTTCAGGTCCACTGGGGCAGTTGGTGACGCATCAGGTATGTTACACCTCTCCATGGGTAGAGCTAGGCCCAAGGGCAGTTAAAGGGTTAAAGTCAATGATGGTGAATGTTGTAATGCAGGGCAGGAGACGCAGTAAATAATTCTGAGGACACAGCAGGGTGCAGTTTCCACACTTTACTCACAGTTCTTAGGATCAGGTCCCAGCCGCGTGCTGTGTCCTCCGGGTCTTTCCGGGTTCACTTTCCCGAGACTCCCTTTCTTATCTTCCTTCCCTGGCCATATCTCATTGCTCGCTTAGCCCTCCTGCCCTGCGCCTCACACACAGTGTCCCAAGCCAGCAACCTTGGGTCGTGTCGGGCGACGCTCTCCTGGTCCCCATGACCCTATATGGCTGCCTTTTCAGGGAATGTGTGTGGATTTGACTGTGGCACATACAGATACCACAGCTTCCAGTTTGCTAGCTGAGTCTTGCAGTTCTCCACTAGTCTGGGGGCTGGTTCCCCCCCACTGCGACCTGGTCCTTCCACATGACTATGGTCGGCGTAGATTCGGGTGCAACAGGTGGATTCTTCACTTCCCAGGTCCCTAGGACCCTTTGCCTCAGGGGCACGTCTGCTCTCCTCACTCCTCCCCACCACCTGCTAACTGACTAACTAACTCCTCCCTCTTGTTTCAATGAGAACTCCTCTAACTGTAACTCTCTCCACCCACACCCTCTACCTAGTTCCCCATCCAGCCTGAGATGGGGCCCTCCCTCAATAGGGTCCACTCAGATCCCCTGGCCTGGTGTGGTGTGGTGTTGGATGCTAGTGTGAGTCTCGGGTAGAGCCCCTTTCTTACCCGAGAATGGAGTACCACACCTCTGGATGATGTGCAGTACCTCTGTGGTAACTGGACCCTCAGGGGCACCACAGTTGCATTACTAGCCTAACTGACAGGTGCTGTCAGAGAGTAGCATCACTCTGGTAAAGTGCAGTAGAGATCAATCAGTATGGAAGCAAGAATGTAGAGGTTAGCAGTGTCTGCTTTTAGATGTGAGGGGCTGCTACATGTTGACATTAGGTGGTATTAAATGCCAGTATTTATTTGTGCAGTATATTGCTATTGGGGCGCACGGTCTGCCTCTGCGTGGGCAATTTATAGCTTTCTATAGGTAGTTGGAGTATAAGATATATTTATATTCTTAAATTAAGTATTAAAGAGGTTGTCCATTACACAGACAACACCTTCTGAATCCCTACCAGTAAACTATTAACACTTATACAAAACTCCAGTGCTGGCGCTGCTCTAGTGGTGTTGGCTTCACTCCCCCTGACTTTGGTCATATCATATGTATCCAGAAGAGGTGAGAGAGCAGAAACTCTTCCTCCGGATTTATGTGAATTATCTGTTGTGAATTCTGCTCTTGGGTTCCCTCCAGTGGTTGTAGCTGGGAATGCAGTTGTCTCCGAGTCACAGTCCTGGCCAGGTGTATCTGCTAATTGCTGTTCTGACTGGGATATTTAAGTGTGCAGGATTCATTAGCCCTGGCCAGTTGTCAATGTTTCTTTGGAAGTATTGGATCTCTGCCTGGCCTCACCTGCCTAGCTGCCAGTTCAGCAAAGATAAGTGTTTATTTCTTTTTCTGAAGCACACTTGCTGTGTGCTTATTTTCAGTGCTGATCTTTTGTTTCTATTTGCTCCAGCTTTGACTGTGTCAGTTGCTTTTCTCAGTCTGGTTGGATTCTCTGGAGTTGCAGTTATAATCTCCACATCTTTAGTTAGGTGGTGGAGTTTTGTATTTTCTGCTGTGGATATGTTTGTAGTATTTTTATCCTGACCGCTTAGTATCCTGTCCTGTCCTTTTCTATTTAGCTAGAAGTGGCCTCCTTTGCTAAGCCTGTTTTCTGCCTGCGTGTGTCTTTTCCTCTCCCAATCACAGTCATTTTTTGTGGGGGGCTGCCTATCCTTTGGGGGTCTACTCTGAGGCAAGATAGTTTTCCTATTTCCATCTTTAGGGGTATTTAGTTCTCCGGCTGTGTCGAGGTGTCTAGGTTTTGTTAGGCACACCCCACGGCTACTTCTAGTTGCGGTGTTAAGATCAGGGTTTGCGGTCCGTATAGTTACCACCTACTCCAGAGAAAGTTTTCATGCTGCTCCAAGGCCACCTGATCATAACAATTATCCAAAGGTCGGGATAGTGAAACCAGCACTGATTGGCCACGGGGATTGCATGATGTAACCATGCCACGCAAGCCCCAGGAGAGACAGTGTTCAGTGTGGACAACGCTGGAATGGCATCAGCACCGGAGCTGAATATTAGTGTTTTCATTTTACTGAAGCAAACATACAGATGGAGAAGGTGTTTTACAAGTAGTGGATGACCTCTTTAACTCTAATCTGAGCTCATTAAGGCTGGCATTCCATACACAAATCTTAGTGAGAGCTGGGCATGTATAGGATGTGTTGTATGCATTAAGAAGCACATGACACTTAATTAATTTGGCACATGTTCTCAATGGTATGCGCCTCACCACAAATGTTACTCCAGTCAGTGACAGGATAATCATTTCCGAAGCAAGTAATGCTGACACTATTGATGAATTTCACAGGCTGATAAAGCCATGCCCAGTCTCGTCGGACCTCCTGCCAGCTCCGCCCATTTTGGTAGAGCTGCTTGAAATTGGCATGATAAGCTACACGTTTGGAAACACTTTGATTAATTGCTACCTAAATTTGACCTCATAACTAGCACTACAGTGCCCTCATTTATAGTTTCCTGGTTGGTGATTGCATTCATTTGTTGGGTATAACGTTGTATCGAGTAAATATGATTCACTACAGCATATGTCTTCTTAATACATAACTCCAATGGTGCTGAATGTTGTAATGAATTTCTTTTGCCCCATACGGCATGACTTGTTTTAGTAAAGAGCTATACAATGCAACAAAAGTATATTAGAAAGAGACCCACATCATTTTGAAGGCTTCGAAACTTTACATTGAGATCGCCCATATAAATATGCAATTTATTCTGAAAATGTTGAGCTGTTCCCACTTTGCGTGCCCAATACTTCTTCTCTGGCCTTTGATAAAAGTGACGGGATGGCATGAGAGTCTATAAATGGACTCTATGACATATGGATATGATAGAGAAGTGTATCAATGTATGGTAGCACCTTTATTAGCTGGAGATGAGAAATAAAAATAGTAATGCTACAGTCATCCATCTTAGCAAGCAGATCTGAAGAGATTGCCTGGATGTCCAGTTAGGCCCTCGCTTGTAATCACCTACATGTATATTAGCGCTAGGGTGGTCGAGTGTTAAGGGGTCTCAAGAGTGGAGCTCCTGGCACATGCAGTAGACTCCAGCTATGTTACATAACCGACATCTGTGTCTACCAGATTTTGCCGAAGCTAAACTCTAATTGCTGCTATTAATCAGTAAAATGTCAATCTGTGACAGCAGCGTATAAATGACACAACACAATCACTGAGCACTAATTACTGAAGGCCTATGTTGCTGTCAGCTTGGTACTCTGCAATTTTCACTATAATTGGACTATATAGCATAAATGATCGGACGATTGCAGTTTCAAGTTCCCTAAGGTGACTAAAATCTGAAAAAAGTGAGTTTTTAAAGATCTAAAATATATAAAAATAAAAATCTTCTGATTTTACCCCATTAAAAATAAAGAAATCTAACATAACAAACATATTTGCTATTATCGGTGCAAATGTCTGGTATGTCAAAATAAAAAATTATTTATTCCACACAATAGATGCTGTAAAAACAAAACACCACACATTTCTTAAAAAAAATGCATTAAAATTTTTTTTTAAATGTTGTATTTACTCCGAATTGGTGTCACTAAAACCATTCGCTTAGGGTCGAAAAAAAATATAAGCATGATAGAAACAAAAACATTTTTTTACAAACTGAATTCTTTTTTACCACTTAAGTAATCTCTGAAAGTTTGTTATCTCCACAATCATACTGACCTGGAAAATCATGGTTCCAGTTCATTTTTACCATACAGTGAATGCTGTAAGAAAACAAAACCCAAAAAACAATAATGGAATTCCATTTTTTCCTTCAGTTCATCCCACTTGGATTTTTTTTTATTTTTTTTACAGTTTTTTAGTACACCGTATGGTAAAATGATTGGTGTGATTAACAAGTCTTCATAAGGCGAGGTCAACAGAAAGATAAAATATGCAAGGGGTAAAGATACATCTATTTGAACATGATTTTTTACACTACATGATTCATATAAGAGGCAATTTACATGGTAAGACTTACTTTCACACTTGGCAGTTGCTTCTGTCCAGGTTAAATCAGGATTGCATGTTATAATTGATTTGCCAACAAGACGATAGCCCTTTCGACATTTCATGGACAATTTTTGGCCAACAAAAAAATCAGTTTCTGTCAAAATTGCATTGTCCGGGATAACAAATGGCACGGGACAAGGGTTTGCTAAAGAAAGACAATAAATGCAATTTAATAAATGCAAAACAGTCAACTCAAAAGCTGTATATGTAGTGATCATGTTTTTTTTATTTGTATTAGAAGTGTTTCCTTCACTTTTGAACAGTATTTTAGGCACATGTTCTTCTTAAGAGCTCGTTTGGATGACCATTTTTTAAATGTATGTGAAAAACAATGCTTTTTATCTGAGTTTCAGTAGAGTGTCACCAGAGTTTGGATTGAGTTTCAACACTGTTTTTGATCCATGTTTCAGGAGAGTGTCATCAGAATTTGAGCAGAGTGTCATCAGAGTTTCACCAGAGTGTCATAAGACTTTTGTCCGAGTTCCAACAATTTTTCTCGAAAAACATGTTTCTCCCATCTTCTCCCATCAACCAGTCTATGAAAACCAACACTGCACAGATGCCATCCGAATGCTGTCCTATTTTTCCACAGACCCGTAAATTTGCATTGATTTTAATCCAATACTTGGATGAGTATTGGGAATTTCTTTCCATTGAAAAAACACTGAAAAAAGTGACATCCTGTATGTCCAAAAAACCATGCAAAGAAGAAAATACTAATGATAAAAAACACAATGTGTGTGCATGATATTTCTGAAATCTCATAGACATAGTGTAAAACGCAGCTGAATAGTAGCATAAAAAAAGCGTAAAAGAAATGCAGCAAAAATGCCCAGTGTGAACTTTTCCTAAATCAAGATTTAATATAGGGTTACAATTTCAAAGAGGTCACCTTGATGTAAGTAGATGGGCTTACAAACATTGATCAAAATGTGTGCAAAGTGCCACATGTTTTACATGTTTAGCGATAGTGGAATTTATGTATGCAACAAATATATTAAAATATATGAATGCAAAATTAACACACACGTTTACACAAAGGCACCGGATGACTCCAGTTTCCATTTTCTGTGCACATGGCAATTTCTTCCCCCTCCAAACTGTACCCACTATTACAGTGGTACGTCACAGTGCTGCCAGCAGTAGCATTTTCATACTTGACATGTCCGTTTTTTAAATCAATGGGAATTTCACATCTGGTCTCTGAAAGAAGGAAGATGCTTTGTTTTTAGGACAGTGCATATAAAATAGCAAGTTAAAAAAAATGATTATGAAATAGATTTAGCTTCAATTTTAGGGTAAGAATTTGAAATACAAAAAGCTATATTAAATACAATTCAACCCCTTAAAGTGGTTGTCCAGTGACAACAAATTATCAACAGGATAGGTGATTACTTGTTGATTGATGGGTGTCCGACCTCTAGGACCCACACCGATCAGCATCATGAGGAACATTTATCCCAGGTAGAATGGAGTGGCAGTGCACATCCTTGACCACCATTCCATTCATTCTCACCCCAAAACTCAATAGAGAATGAATGGAGCTCAAGATGGGTGTCCGACCTACCACTGAAAATTTTGGCACAAATATTCCCCATTCTGCAGATCTGTGTGGGTCTCAGCCATCAATCCTCAACCAATAAGAAAGTTATCATCTACCCTTTGGTGATAACTCGCTTCCAGCATTGCTTTAGTCCTCTTCTTAGTCAAGATACTGCAATTTTGATTTGCCTGATTACAATGAGGTCTACGTGTGAGCTGAAAGTTGCGTTTAGGCCGGGGTCACACTTGCTTGTTTCATGCGAGAAACTCACGCGAGTCTCTCACATCAATACCCAGCACTGCTGCCGGCACTCGGAACTGGAGTGTGCGGCTGCATAGAAATACATGCAGCCGCACACTCCAGTCCCGAGTGCCAGCGGCAGTGCCGGGTATTGATGCAAGTGACTCGCGTGGGTTTCTTGCATTACACATGCAAGTGTGACCCCGGCCTTACAATGTAAGTCTACAGAGTCTTGTTGTCACTCTTCATAAACTTACAAGTAAAAGTAACTGCAAATTCGCACACAAACCCCAGAGAGTCAGAATTACTGTCACATGACCCAGAAGAAGATCAGAGCAGTGCTGGAAACTGAGGAAGATGGTGATTGGTAAGTACGGTATATTGTATTAGCGCACTTACTTTACATTAAATATACATTTAGACAGATGTAGGGAATAAAACATTTTCTGGGAGTGTTTCATTACCACAACACTTCACATCAATCTGAACATGTACAATATGACTGGTTCCCTTTAAGGTGTTGCAAATGATCAAAATATACTAAATAACTGGCTTTACCTGAGTATAATTACCTACCTATGCACTGCGGTAGAGGCTGGCTCCATTTTCCAGTAGCCAGACATGTTATATTCTCAGTCCCAATAAGATGATATCCATTATTGCATATAAAAAGAAGTTTATCATTGTAGGCATTTCCCATTGGAATCGATATAGCATTTGGTACAGATGGGTAAAGACCACACTCAATACCTAAAACCATCAGTACAAAAACAGAATTTTCATCATGCGCTGTCCTAAGATCCTTATTCTTCTCCATCTATAGCTTTTAATATTACTTATGTGGTAAGGACAAAGACGTTGCCTATCTGCTATGTAGAATATCGGATTGGAATTTGTTATTTTTTTCTGTTCCTTAAGTTGCATTTACACTGCAAGATTATTGTGAAACACTTCCGCACTTTTCATTGCACTAACACCCTTACAAACCCATCCCCATAGTCCTCAGCACTGTCTCCCCTCACCACCCCTTCCGCCTGCTACAGTCTAAAGCACTGGACACCCTTACCATCCCTTTCCCACTGTCCACAGCACTATGCCCACACTGCCGCTTCTGCTATTGTAGCAGGACTGTGCTCCCCCACTTTCCACCCTTCCTTCACTATCCGCAACGCCTTGCCCCCACATCCAACTACTCCCCCTAATGGCAACAAACTGGGACTGCACTGACTTCCAGGAACCCCCTCAAGCTTGAGAATGAGGATAACACAGAGATGACTTCATCCTTTAGGCCGGGGTCACACTTGCGAGTGCAATGCGAGAAACTCGCATGAGTCTCTCGCATCAATATCCGGCACTGCCGCCGGCACTCGGGACTGGAGCGTTCAGCTGCATAGAAATACATATCAAACTCTGATCCTGAGTGCCGGCGGCAGTGCCTGGTACTGATGCAGGAGTTTCTCACATTGCACTGGCAAGTGTGACCCCGGCCTTAGGGTTTTTCTCTGCAGTGCAGCACTCCAGACCACAAATGGCACAAAACAGCAGCATAGCCCCATTTAAAAAAGCCCTCCCAATAACTGTTTTTCCCCCTAAATGTGTATACTCATATGTGCATGTATCGTAATGTCAGTGTGTTAATATACTCACCTACAGCTTCTCTCTCCGGGGTCCAGCACCATTTGGCTCCAGAGAGAGAAGCGGTAGTTGAGAATATATGACCTTGAAGTGACTTTACAATGCAAGCCTATAGAATTTCAGAACCTAACTCCATAAGCATGCATTGTAAAAGAGACTTCCAGCTCATAGTGCACAGAGTGACCGGATAGTATGAAGAGCAGTGACGTCACTAAGAAGAGGAGCAGAACGGCGCTGGATCCCGGTTGGTGAGGATATCAATGCTCTCACAAATATATACCACAGTTTTAGAGAAAACAAAGTTCATGGGAGGGCTTCTTTAAGTAGACCAAACCAAGCTGCAGCCCCCTTGAAGTCAATACCCCAATACTCCTAATCACTTGCTTTGAAAATACTGGCAGTATTTAAATGTTTTAGGATATTTACAGAAAATAATACATTTGAAGCTAAAAACATCACACATATTATACATTACTACCATACACCAGTCTGTTTACTTGTGTCTTATGACAGGAGGGTGGTTTAAAACATATTCACTGATCTTTTTTGTATCTCCTATTTGTGAAAAAAATAGATCATCTTGTTGCCTGTTGTGATCACAATTTCTCCATGGAATGTTAAATGGAACAATTTATGCTACCTGCATGAACTTTCACCAATACATACACTCCTCAATATTGAAATTGCAAAAGCAAGAAGGAAAATTTGTGGAATTGTAGAAATCACAAGATCGATAAACATGTTAATGATAATGATGATGCCACAAGCAGAAATACCTGCACTTACATACCTTGGCATGATATCAATAAGGATATTAATGCTTGTCTGAGGAATGTTCTGCCATGCTGAATATTAAGTGCATTAATCAAGATCCACTGCTGGCAGCTCCCTTTGCCATTGCCAATCCCAGGAGCCTTTTTTCAACTAGACAATGCCAGGCTGTATTGCTCATGCTAGGTATTTTTAGGTACTAAATGTGCTACTATGGTCTTCTGCATCTCCAGAATTGTCTCACATCAAGCACATCTGGGACGTCATTGGTCAGCAAAGTAAGCTGTCATTGGTGGATCTTGATGATTTGTTTGCTCAAGTGCAGAGTGGGAGAACAGTTCTCAGACAACCAACAATAATCTTATTAGTATCACATCCAGTGCATGTATTTCTCTGTATGTAGTTCATTGTCGATCCGGAATATATTGAGATGTTTTGAAAATGAAGTTTCCATTTTTTCATCAATTGCATCACATTAACATGTTGATTTTTAGAATTTCACAAATGTTAGTGTTGTATGAAATTACATGTAAATACTTCACTGAAATGTGAAGATGAGAATATAATAGTTTTTTTATACCATGGCGTAATAGATAATAAATAGGTGTAAGCATACCCGTTACATTGCTGATGACACCAACCTTTTTGTAGTACATAATTTTATGGTCTTAGACTTTGCAGAATTGACAAATTTAAAGAAATCTTTAAAAAATATATTCTTTGGTAAATTAACCTAAATATTAGCACCGGGGTTACCGGGGTAGCACGGTGGCGCAGTGGTTAGCACAGCAGCCTTGCAGCGCTGAGGTCCTGGGTTCTAATCCCACCCAGGACAACATCTGCAAAGAGTTTGTATGTTCTCTCCGTGTTTGCGTGGGTTTCCTCCGGGCACTCCGGTTTCCTCCCACATTCCAAAGACATACTGATAGGGAATTTAGATTGTGAGCCCCATTGGGGACAGTGATGATAATGTGTGCAAACTGTAAAGCGCTGCGGAATATGTTAGCGCTATATATAAAAAAATAAAGATTATTAATATTACAAGGGTGACTATCTGGGCCAACTTTCTTTCTCTAATGAAGATACACTTAGTTACTTACTCACACACGTAGGAAGAGATGGGTGCCATTGTTTATCCACGTGACAGATACTATGGCTTGGTCCATGAAGTTCAAATCCTTGGTTACAGCTATAGTGAATTTCATCTTCAAAAAAATAGCTTTTGCCCTTAATGAGGCCATTCTCTATTTGTCCTGGAGCATTACAGGATATCCCTAAAGATAAAACATTTTTAAATAGTTCTTAAAATAGAAAAGATGACAAAGAGCTGTTTAAGTGGGCACGATCACATGTTATATTTTGATAACCAGTCAGGGATCACTACCATGCATGTAAAAAATACCACAGAAACCAGACAGAAACAGGTACATGCACATAATTGTAGGATCAACCACGAGACAACAAAGTGCTAATCACAAAATTTCAAGTTTTATTTAACACATCAAAGAAAAAACAGACAGAACACACTATTAAAAACATTTAAAACTTGTTCCACATTGAACAATCAATTAGATCCAAATGTCATATAATGAATAGCAATCAGTACATATTGTAACAACAAGTGCCCGGCTGTGAAAATATATTAACATACAAAAAAGTCCATAGTTTATACTACCTATTGTTCTAATTTTCCTTTTTGCAATGCACTAAGTTATAATGGAAACCAATAGGAGAGGACTCTGGTAGTCCATAGGGCATAGGCCGCACCTCACAGTATGATGATAACAATACGAAATAATACTAAAACCAGGTGCCCTCATGCATATGCATATTCTTGTTGGTTTCCATTATAACTTAGTGCATAGTGTGTTCTGTCTGTTTTTTCTTTGATGTGTTAAATAAAACTTGAAATTTTGTGATTAGCACTTTGTTGTCTCGTGGTTGATCCTACAATTATGTGCATGTACCTGTTTCTGTCTGGTTTCTAAAATAGAAAAGATAAAATATAATTTTGGCCTAACAACATGCACAATCAATATATTAAAGGGGTTGTCCAGCCTCCGGTGATAAGTTTGCAATCACTCTATGTCACATTAACTGCACTACACTCTGTGAGGATTCTCCAGCGGGTTCGTGACTGCAGGTATGTGATTTGCTTAGATGTGGTCACATGCCGACTAGACGTGCACATCGACACTGTATTGAGCAAGGCCGGATGCAGTCTAGTTAGAAAGTGGCCGGAGGTATGCAAATAATATGCTTATGATCATATGAACGCTTGCTCCTGATACTGGAGGATCCTCACAGCGTGCAGTCTGTAGTGACATTGAGTGACTGCAGACTTGTACCCAAAGGCTGGACAACCCCTTTAATCTTGTCTTATCTTCCAAGGTAATAAAGAATAAATATGAGGAAAGCAGATTAAGAAGCAGTAAGAGCCATTCTAAAGTAGAAACATCAAAGTTCAGTATACCATATGTCATTAGAAAATTCTGGAATATGACATCTTAAAGCAATATTCTAGGAAAGGTAGCTGGCTTATAAGTCAATGTCTGATCCTAGTAGAAATTCTGAACCCAATATTAAATATTTTCATTCCGGCTAAATCTTATTGTAGTTAAGTTTTCAAGTGGACATTATTTAACAGCTGTTATAACAGTGATGCCAATTACTTTTGCACTGAGGTTCCTCTCCACTCCATGATTTGGTAGCCTCACAAACTCTTTCAATTGGACCCTAAAATAAAAATACAAAATCAATAAACTTGCAGAAGAACAGAAAAAAATGTATCGGCAAAGTTGCATTTAAATTCCTTTGGAAAGGTATGCGCCTTTATGGGCCTGTAGCATAAACCCATAAATGACTCTTGTTTTGGAGATATTGACTGCCTCCCAGAATCTGACCTGACCTCATTCCTGGCATTTATTATGTGTTGAGTGTTAATATGGGAAACTGCTTTGATGTATGGCTAGGCTACTACAGTATATACAGTACATATTTTGGTATAAGCTGGAATTCATCTTCAACTCACAGGAGATCTATAAGTTAGGTATGCTTATTATTGTTTTACCACAATGTAATAATTGACTGATGCCTGATGTATTTTGGCAGTTGGACAGGTCCTGGGCGGCAGGTATGTGTCTTCGAGGTGCCAAGATTCGGTGATGTAAAGGCAGGCTCCAGAGCATACAGTGCTCAGAGGATTTGTCTATGGGCCTGGATTCATGGATCCGGGTTCTACGAGCAGTTCAAAGAGTCGGGTGGGATCAGCTGCTCACTTACCTCCAGTTCCAGGTTTTGGAACAGGCTATAAAAAGCAGGTCACCTGCCTCATTTGTTGTCTGAGTGGTGGTGTGCAGGTCTTTAGTGTTGTCTATCTTTGATAAGGACTAAAGAGCTGGACACTGACCTGAGCTGGCAAACCCGTACTACGGTATGGGCTATTTACTTTATCGAAACGTAGTAGAAAGAAAGATGTGGCACTCAGCAAATAGTGGTATATTCAGACGTCCTTTGTTATTTTACCATTTGTAGGTTGAGGACATTAACGAGAGGCGGCAGGTAGAAGCGAGGGTGCGGGATGAGAAACGGTGTCCACCCTTTCTCATCCCACTCCCTCGTTTCTACCTGCCGCCTCTCGTTAATGTCCTCAACCTATGGAGAGTAAAATAAAGGACTTCTGAATATACCACTATTTGGTGAGTGCCACATCTTTCTTTCTACTACATTTGGATATATCACTTGTTTCGATGATGTTGAGCACAATGTTGCAGTAGTGGGATACCACCACCAACTGACGGATATGCGGATAAAATCTTCTGCGAATACACATACTGCCATTCTACCTGGTGCCATTCTCTCTGCTTTTTCTCTGAGAATTGGTTATTTACTTTATGTTTGCACTTTGTGCCTGAAAAGAATGCTTTGTTTTGATACCCTGGCCAGTTTATAGATACCTAATAAACCACTTCTGTGTTTCTATTGAAGAAACCAGATCCCTGTGTGTGCACCAGCACTTACCAGAGAACTGATTGCACTAATGATAACAGTTTGCTCACCACAACAAAAATTTATTTATATTTTCTTAAAAAATGATTGGCACTGTCCTTTAAATAATAGGTAATATTCTGCACAACATTTTTTAAAAAAACTTGAAAGCTTATTCTCTTCCTCAGAAGTGTGCCTATGATCCGTAAGAAACATTTGGCTTGTTTGAAATATGCATGAATGTAATTTATCATCAATTACTATATTTTTAAGTCTCTCTCTTCTTCTGCTCCTGTAAAATAGGCAGCATTTGGATGCTTTAAAATCCCGTCTGTTATAATATGTGAATTCTAATAAATCTTCTACATATCTCATGGTTACTACACTTCTTAAAGTTTAAGAATTCAGTTCTCAAGTTAACATTACAATATACAGTTGTGTGAAAAAGTGTTTGCCCCATTCCTAATGTGATAAACCACAGTTAATTTATGTTTTAAGTGTGGGGCAATCATATTTGCACACAGGCCCCTGCAGGTTTGGATTTCTTTTTCCCTTAATAATAAAGACCTTCATTTAAAAACTGCATTTTGTGTTTGCTTGTGCTATAATTGTCTAATATTTTAATTTGTTTGGTGATCTGAAACATTTAAGTGTGACAAACATGGAAAAGAATAGAAAATCAGCAAATACTTTTTCACAAAACTATAGGTACTCACAAAATAGATAGAATTAAAGGGAGACTATCAGCCCAAACTAAGTATATAGCTTAGAAAAATCACATCTTTAGTGTTCTAATCGCTGTCTCTGTTCGGCAAAAACTAGAATTTAATGATATACATTAATTAGTGTGTTTCGTGCACCTTTAGTATTGCCAAGAGGCGAAGTGCACCATTCTGTCCACTGGTACTGCAAACCCTGCTAACTCCACTAGCGACTAACAGCACTGGCTTGCCTGTGCTTTCTCTGTGCTCACTCCAGGTAAGCCAGTGGTATTATTCACCAGTGAGGGAAGCAGACACATGTGAAAACAGTGGGAGGACTGGTGTACTGAACTGTTTGGCCACACCAAGGGTGCACAGAGCACCCTAATTAGCATATATGATTAATATTTGACTACCCTTCAGTTTCTGCAGGTCAGAGGCAGCAAATACAAAAGGTGCTATTTGTTAGCGCTGTATCCCCTACAAAACTATGTTCTTAGTTTATACTGTCAGTTTGGGATTCTCAGAAATAAGGACTGTAGCAAGAACTTATTTGCTACCACAAATCGTATGAACATAATATAAGTGTAGATTGTGCAGTGTGACATATGGTAGTAGGGAATAATTTGGGTAAAACATATTGTTGGTGCTGTGAAGAACTGGGTTTATACAGTGGCATGTAAATGTTTGGACACGCCTGGTCAAAATGACTGTTATTGTGAACAATTGAGAAAGTTGAAGATGAAATTATCTTGAAATGGCCTATATTTAAAGATAACACAGTTCCTTTGTGTTTTAACGAGAATATACACTGCTCAAAAAAATAAAGGGAACACTAAAATCCCACATCCTAGATATCACTGAATGAAATATTCCAGTTGTAAATCTTTATTCATTACATAGTGGAATGTGTTGAAAACAATAAAACCTAAAAATGATCACCGTAAATCACAACAAATATCCCACGGAGGTCTGGAGTTGGAATGATGCTCAAAATCAAAGTGGAAAATGAAGTTACCGGCTGATCCAACTTCAGTGGAAATGCCTCAAGACAAGGAAATGATGCTCAGTAGTGTGTGTGTGGCCTCCACATGACTGCATGACCTCCCTACAATGCCTGGGCATGCTCCTGATGAGGCGGCGGATGGTCTCCTAAGGGATCACCTCCCAGACCTGGACTAAAGCATCTGCCAACTCCTGGACAGTCTGTGGTGCAACATGACGTTGGTGGATGGTGTGAGATATGATTTCCCAGATGTTTTCAATCGGATTCAGGTCTGGGGAATGGGTGGGCCAGTCCATAGCTTTAATGCCTTCATCTTGAAGGAACTGCTGACACACTCCAGCCACATGAGGCCTGACATTGTCCTGCATTAGGAGAAACCCAGGGCCAACCGCACCAACATATGGTCTTACAAGGGGTCTGAGGATCTCATCTCAGTACCTAATGGCAGTCAGGCTACATCTGGCGAGCACATGGAGGGCTGTGCGGTCCTCCAAAGAAATGCCACCCCACACCATTACTGACCCACTACCAAACCGGTCATGCTGAAGGATGTTGCAGGCAGAAGATCGCTCTCCATGGCATCTCTAGACTCTGTCACGTCTGTCACATGTGCTCAGTGTGAACCTGCATCTGTGAAGAGCACAAGGCACCAGTGGCAAATTTGCCCTTTTTGGTGTTCTGTGGCAAATGCCAAGCATCCTGCATGGTGTTGGGCTGTGAGCTCAACCCCCTTCTGTGGATGTTGGGCACTCAGACCATGCTCATTGAGTCGGTTTCTAACCGATTGTGCAGAAATATGCACATTGGTGGCCTGCTGGAGGTCATTTTGCAGGGCTCTGGCAGTGCTCCTGTTCCTCCTTGCATAAAGGCTGAGGTAGCGGTCCTGCTGCTGGGTTGTTGCCCTCCTATGGCCCCCTCAAAGTCTTCTGGTGTACTAGCCTGTCTCCTGGTAGTGCCTCCAGCCTCTGGACACTACACTGACAGACATAGCAAACCTTCTTGCCATAGCTCGCATTGATGTGCCATCCTGGATGAGCTACACTACCTGAGCCACTTCTGCGGGTAGTAGCATCCATGTCATGCTACCACGAGTGTGAAAGCACCACCAACATTCCAAAGTGACCAAAACATCAGCCAGAAAGCATTGGTACTGAGATGTGGTCTGTGGCCCCCACCTGCAGAACCACTCCTTTATTGAGTGTGTCTTGATAATTGCCAATAATTTCCATCTGTTGTCCATTCCATTTGCACAACAGCATGTGAAATTGATTGTCAAACAGTGTTGCTTCCTAAGTGGACAGTTTGATTTCACAGATGTTTGATATATTGGAGTTACCGTATATTCTGTTATTTAACCCTTTCACGACATGCGCCGTACTATTACTGCGCATGCCGTGTCACCCCCTTTGATGTGAGCTCCAGCGGTGAGCCCACATCAAAGTCACGACATGTCAGCTGTTTTGTACAGCTGACATGTGCGCTCAATAGCGGCGGGTTAAATCGCTATTCACCCGCCACTATTAACCTGTTAAATGCCGCAGTCAAAAGCAGACAGCGGCATTTAACCGGCGCTTCCGGCCGGGCGGCCGGAAATGATGTCATCGCCGACCCCCGTCACATGATCGGGGGGCGGTGATGCATCAGGAATGTAACCATAGAGGTCCTTGGGACCTCTATGGTTACTGATGCCGGAATGCTGTGAGCGCCCCCCTGTGGTCGGCGCTCACAGCACACCTGCATTTCAGCTACATAGCAGCGATCTGATGATCGCTGCTATGTAGCAGAGCCGATCAGGCTATGCCAGCTTCTAGCCTAGGCTATTGAAGCATGGCACAAGTAAAAAAAAATGTTTTTAAAAATATGAAAAAAATATAAAAAATATAAAAGTTTAAATCACCCCCCTTTCGCCCCATCCTAAATAAAACAATTAAAAAAAACCTACACGTATTTGGTATCACCGCGTTCAGAATCGCCCGATCTATCAATAAAAAAATTAACCTGATCGCTAAACAACGTAGCGAGAACGAGAAAAAAATCCGAAACGCCAGAATTACGTTTTTTTGGTCGCCGTGACATTGCATTAAAATGCAATAACGGGCGAACAAAAGAACATATCTGCACCGAAATGGTATCATTAAAAACATCAGCTCGGCATGCAAAAATAAGCCCTCACCCGACCCCAGATCACGAAAAATGGAGACGCTTCGGGTATCGGAAAATGGCACTTTTTTTTTTTAAGCAAAGTTTAGAATTTTTTTTCACCACTTGGATAAAAAATAACCTAGACATGTTAGATGTCTATGAACTCGTAATGATCTAGAGAATCACAATGGCTGGTTAGTTTTAGCATTTAATGAACCTTGCAAAAAAGCCAAACAAGAAACAAGTGTGGGATTGCACTTTTTTTGCAATTTCACCGCACTTGGAATTTTTTTCCCGTTTTCTAGTAAAAGACATGGTAAAACCAATTGTGTCGTTCAAAAGTACAACTCGTCCCGCAAAAAATAAGCCCTCACATGACCATATTGACGGAAAAATATAAAAGTTATGGCTCTGGGAAGGAGGGAAGTGAAAAATGAAAACGCAAAAACGAAAAAGGGCCGCGACTTGAAGGGGTTAAGTGTTCCCTTTATTTTTTTGAGCAGTGTATATATTTTTATCTTTTACATTTTCAAAATTACAACAATGAAACTGGGTTGATGCAACAGTTTGGGCACTCTGCATGGTGAGTACTTAGTAGTTTCAAAAAATCACAGCTTGTAAATTTTTTTTTTGTAGCCAGATAAGAACCTTTCAATTCTGTCTGAGGGATTTTCATCCATTCTTCCTTGGAAAATTCT
Source organism: Ranitomeya imitator (assembly GCF_032444005.1). Classification (NCBI taxonomy): domain Eukaryota; kingdom Metazoa; phylum Chordata; class Amphibia; order Anura; family Dendrobatidae; genus Ranitomeya; species Ranitomeya imitator. The sequence goes on along the minus strand of NC_091282.1, from coordinate 509,016,900 downwards.
TTCAGATCTGTGTGGTTGCTGAGTTGTCTTTTTCTTCACACATACTGTACCTTTGATTATTGTGGCCAAAGAGTTATATTTTAACCTCATCGGTCCACAGGACTTGTTTCCACAATGCACCAGGCTTGTTTCAAAGTTTTTTTGCATACTTCTGACGTTGAATTTTATCGTGAGGATGCAGGTGAGGTTTTCTTCTGATGGCTATTCCGAGAAGACCATCTTTCTGCAGGTGTTTCTGAGCAGTAGAACAATATACCACAACTCCAGGGTCTGTTAAATCTTTCTGAAGGTCTTTTGCAATCAAGCAGGAGTTCTGATTTGCCTCTCTAGCAATCCTACGAGCAGCTCTCACTGATATTATCCATTGCCTTTCAGAATTTATCTTGACTTCCACTGTTTCTGTTAACTGCCATTTTTTAATTATATTTCAAACAGAGGAAAGGGCAACTTGAATACACTTTGCTATCTTCTTACAGACTTATCCTGCTTTGTGTGCCTCCACCATTTTTAATTTTAAGAGTGCTAGGCAGCTGCTTAGAAGAACTCATGGCTGCTGTTTTTTGGCACAAGGTTAGGGTTTTTATAAAGCTTGGAAATTTGCATCACCTGGCCTTTCGAAACAATGATCGTGAACAAGCCATAGCCCTAACAGGCTAATAAGTAAGGTCTGAAACCTTTGGTAAAAGCTATCTGAGCACACAAATCTCCAATAGTTCCCACATTTTTGCATTGACTCATATTCCTTTTTGTAAATTTTAAAATGTAAAAGATGAAAGAAGAAAAAAAATTATATATATATATATTTACTAGATGGTGGCCCGATTTTAACACATTGGTTATTCTAGAATATGTATGTAGCTTATTTATGAAGATTTAAGAATAATGTAATGAATACACAGGATTCGGCCGACAGGCCGGCCGGGGCGCAACCAATCAGCGAAGCGTGGTTCAAATCCCAGACGGACTGCGCCTATCGCTGATTGGTCGCGTCCCGCCGGCCAGAGCCGGCTCCAGGTTTTTGAGGGCCCCGGGTGAAAGAGTCTCAGTGGGCCCCCCTTAACACATACCACTATTCATGATGCACAGATACAGCAGAGAAATATAGCACAGCCACGTAGCATATAAAAGAGCCCATGTAGTATATAACACAGCCCACGTAGCATATAGCACAGCCACGTAGCATATAGCACAGCCCACGTAGTATATAACATAGCCCACGTAGCATATATCACAGCCACGTAGCATATAACACAGCCACATAGCATATAACACAGCCACATAGTATATTGCACAGCCCACATAGCGTATAACACAGCTCACGTAGTATATAGCACAGGAACATAGTATGTAAGACAGAAACGTAGTATATATCACAGCCACATAGCATATAACACAGCCCACGTAGTATATAACACAGACCACGTAGCATATAGCACAGCAACGTAGCATATAGCACAGCAACGTAGCATATAACACAGCCACGTAGTATATAACACAGCCACATAATATATTGCACAGCCCACGTAGTATATACCACAGCCATGTAGTATATAGCACTGCCATGTAGTATATAGCACAGCCACGTAGTATATAACAGCCCATATAGCATATAACACAGCCCACGTAGTATATAGCACAGCCACGTAGTATATAGCACAGCCATGTAGTATGTTAAACAGCCACATAGTATATAACACAGCTTGTAGTATGTAGCACCACCATGTAGTATATAGCACAGCCACGTAGTATATTGCACAGCCACATAGTATATAGCACAGCCACGTAGTATATAGTACAGCCACGTAGTATATTGCACAGCCATGTAGTATATAGCACAGCCCACATAGCATGTAACACAGCCCACGTAACATATTACACAGCCCACATAGTATATAGCACAGCCCACGTAGTATATAGCACAGCCACATAGTATATTGCACAGCCATGTAGTATATTGCAGTGTGAGAACGATGTCCCTGTTAAAAAAAGAATTAAAATAAAAATAGTTATATACTCACCTTCCGGCGGCCCCCGGATCCAGCCCAGGTCTTTAGCGATGCTCCCGCCAGGTCCGTTTCCAGTGATGCTTTGCGGCAATAACCCGTGATGAGACCGCTACGTCATTTGGTGTCATTACTGCAAAGCATTACTGGGCCCAGAGCATCGCAAGGAGCGGGAAAAGCCGCCGGGGACGCCGGAAGCTGAGAATATCTTGATTTTTTTTTAAATTATTTTTAACATGATATCTTTTTACTATTGATGCTGCATAGGCATTGGTATATGGTCTCCATCCTGCTATGTGCTGCTCCATCCTGCGTCCCCATCCTGTCATGTGCTGCTCCATCCTGCGTCCCCATCCTGTCATGTGCTGCACCCATCCTGCGTCCCCATCCTGTCATGTGCTGCACCCATCATGCGTCCCCATCCTGTCATGTGCTGCACCCATCCTGCATCCCCATCCTGTCATGTACTGCACCCATGCTGCGTCCCCATCCTGTCATGTGCTGCACCCATCCTGCGTCCCCATCCTGTCATGTGCTGCACCCATCCTGCGTCCCCATCCTGTCATGTGCTGCACCCATCCTGCGTCCCCATCCTGTTATGTGTTGCTCCCATCCTGCGCCCCCGTTCTGTCATGTGCTGCTTCCATCCTGCACCCCGTTCTGTCATGTGCTGCTGCCATACTGCGCCCCCATTCTGTCATGTGCTGCTGCCATCCTGCGCCCCCGTTCTGTCATGTGCTGCTCCCATCCTGCGCCCCCGTTCTGTCATGTGCTGCTCCCATCCTGCGCCCCCGTTCTGTCATGTGCTGCTCCCATCCTGCACCTCCGTTCTGTCATGTGCTGCCCTATTCTGTCATGTGCTGCTCCCATCCTGCGCCCCCGTTCTGTCATGTGCTGCTCCCATCCTGCGCCACCGTTCTTTAATTTGCTGCTCCCATCCATATGCCCCATACGCTGCTCCATAAAGGTTTATGGCCCCCATAAGATGCTCCATGGTATATGCCCCCATACATTGCTCCATTATGGTTTATGGCCCCCATAAGATGCTCCATAGTATATGCCCCGTACACTGCTCCATTATGGTTTATGGCCCCCATAAGATGCTCCATAGTGTATGCCCCGTACGCTGTTCCATAAAGGTTTATGGCCCCCATAAGATGCTCCATGGTATATGCCCCCGTACACTGCTCCATTATGGTTTATGGCCCCCATAAGATGCTCCATAGTGTATGCCCCGTACACTGCTCCATAATGGTTTATGGCCCCCATAAGATGCTCCATAGTGTATGCCCCGTACACTGCTCCATAATGGTTTATGGCCCCCATAAGATGCTCCATGGTATATGCCCCCGTACACTGCTCCATTATGGTTGATGGCCCCATAAGATGCTCCATGTTATATGCCCCCGTACACTGCTCCATTATGGTTTATGGCCCCCATAAGATGCTCCATAGTGTATGCCCCGTACGCTGTTCCATAAAGGTTTATGGCCCCCATAAGATGCTCCATACTATATGCCCCCGTACACTGCTCCATTATGGTTTATGGCCCCATAAGATGCTCCATACTCTATGCCCCCGTACACTGCTCCATTATGGTTGATGGCCCCCTTAACATGCTCCATTCTATATGCCCCCATACACTGCTCCATTATGGTTTATGGCCCCCTTAACATGCTCCATTCTATATGCCCCCGTACACTGCTCCATTATGGTTGATGGCCTCCTTAACATGCTCCATTCTATATGCCCCCGTACACTGCTCCATTATGGTTGATGGCCCCCTTAACATGCTCCATTCTATATGCCCCCATATGCTGCTGCAATATATATAAAAAAAAAAAACCATACTCACCTATCGTCGCTGGGCGCCGAGTGCTGGGGGGCCTGAGCAGGCGGGGACACCGACGCACTGTGGGGGTCAGGTGCCGGTATCGGAAGGAAGGCTGCCGGTTAGTACCAGGGCGCGTCAGAGGGTAAGTATAGCAATATTTTTTATTTTAATTCTTTATTTTACACTTAAATATGGATTCCGATACAGATTTCCGATATTGCAAACATATCGGAACTCGGTATCGGAATTCTGATACCAGATTCAGAAGATCGCCGACCTCATGGCCGACCCCACACAGGGGTCGGGTCGGGTTTCATGAAACCCGACTTTGCCAAAAGTCGGCGACTTCTGAAGATGGCCCACCCGTTTTGCTCAACCCTAGTCAGTAGCTCTTGACCCTTAGATAGGAGGCTCGCAAATCTCTTACTTTCTAACACAGCTTTTGATTAGCCAGGTCTGGCGCAACATCAACATGACATGGCAAATTAAAAACCATGTTGGGAATCCAAGAGCGTATGAGATTCGCTAGCCTCCCATCCAGTGGCCAGAGAATATAATCACGGACCAGACTCCCGCAAATTGATCTGCCAATCTCTATCTCATCAGAACAGTCTAGTGAATGAAGAAGATAGGTAAAAAAAATCACATCATTCACTTGAGTATGCCCACCAGCTTGAGTATGAAGCTCCAAGAAGAGAATTTCCGCAGACATTTGGTGGTTGACATAGTAAGTAGCAAGCACCAATTCAGTGCTTAGATTTGATTGGCAAATAGAGAACAAAGCCATGACATCACCATAAGGAATTTTAAAAGTATTATAATTTACCTGTATATATGTGAAAGTCTTTATCGTAGTGATGTCAATAAACAAAATACCGTCATTTCTTTGCACTTACATGTATTTCATATCCAGCATCACATTGGTAGAGAACGGTGTCTTTGTAGAAGTATCTCGTGCCAAGCACTGTGCCATGATCAGGAGCAGAAGGTTGACCACATGATATAGGGGAACACACGTCATCAGTCAAAGGGGGTAACCAGTTACCGTCTGTCTAAATGATGAATACAAGTTATTTTAATAGCTGCATGTGTGATTAAACAGTAGCAAATGAATTAATGGGAGGTTCTGTGTTTGATGTCAGAAGGTCCAAATCAAACATAAGTTCATATAAGGCACCCTACAGAAAACAAGCATTACTAACATTAAACTAAGGAAATTAGCTAGAGAAGCCAGATACCTTCTCCATGACAGATGCGGAGACAAAAAGGAAGGCTAGGTTATAGAGTTAAAAAACTCACCAAATTCTCAACGTGGTCTAACGTAACAAAGATATAAATTTACGCCATATGCACACATTGAGTATTTGGTAACTTTTTTACCTCAGTATTTGTAAGCCAAAACCAGGAGTGGGTGATAATTCAGAAGTGATGACAAGTTTCTATTATACTTTTCCTCTCCTGGTTTTGGCTACTAATACTGAGGTAAAATATTGACCAAATACTGAAAGTGTGCACATAGCTTCAGGATAGGTTCAGATATAACTGGTATTATTTGTTGTAGAAAAACGGCAACAAATCTGCATCAAAATCAGAATTCTGTTGCAGATTATACCTCTCTGAACTGCAAAGGGTCAAAATTGTATTTAAAGGGAACCTTGCACCACTTTTCTGTCCTACCAGCTAAAAATATCATTTTATTCAGTGTCAGCTATGCACTTCCTAAGTGCTTAAGTATCACCCATAAAAACATGTATCACCCATAAAAACCTTTTATATTTCTCCAGGATGTATGCTAATAGGTTCCGTCCGGTCCAATGGGCATGACTTCGGTTCACTCACTCCACCCCTCTCCTCAGTTGCTGCACGCACTCATTGATGTGGATGACGCAGATGGCTGTGAGATATCGCAACCGCGCAGACAAATGCTTTCTTGCGCATGCGCACTTCTGCTTTTTGGCTTTTCCGGCAGTTGGGCAAAGCATACTGCGCTGGCGCAAGAAACCACTTGACTGCAGGGTAAGAAGTTAGGGAATGCATAGCTGACATTGAATAAAATTATATTTTTAGCTGGTTGAACAGAAAAGTGATAACAGGTTCTCTTTAAGATTTATGGCATTTTTGCAACAGGATGAACATGTTGTTTGCTTGATAATCCACAGCATGCCTTGACTACAATACAAGGATTTTCCAGTACATGGGAATGATATATGAAAACCCCAACCCCTTGAATTGTATGACAATTTGCGTGGAATTTGTCACTACATTTTTGTTATCCATGTGAGAACACCATAATATTTCAGCAGACACTCTGACTTCAGCGATATATCGCTAACTTTGCTGGTTGCAGCAGTTTTGATAAAATCATTGTTTTATCTGAAGCCAGTTCTCGGAATGCTGAGCTCTGTGTAACCCTGCCCTGACCACTAATTAGCAGTTTTCTGTGTATATTGTGCATAGGCAAAATTTTGCCAATCAGTGGTGGTGGGTTGCTGTAGAGAGCTCATGAATATGGAGGACTACAAGTCAACAGGTTTACAAGTCCTCTTGGGATAATCTCCTGCTGGTAAAACTCTGATTTTAATAAAACTACAGCAAGCAGCCCAGGAAGTGATACATTTGTGGAATCAGGGTTTATCTCACTGCATTATGCAGCTCTCAGATTAGATGACAAAAACCTGGTGAAAGATTCCCTTTAACAAACCTTGTTTGAGTAAGGCATATTCAACATGGCTTCTCAATGAATATTTCCTTTCAATAATAGAGCTCAGATATATTGAGAATTCTGAAGAATTCATACACAAAGAATATTGGAAATATATTTACCATACATGTGGAGGTGCTTGGTCCTGATAACGTATAGCCAGTTTTACACGTGACTGTTACAGTTTTATTTATGTCATAATCTGCCTTGACTTTTACTGTATCTGACTGCAATTTACATTTTCTCGGGACACAAGTAATTTCCTCTGTTGACCAGGATCCATCATCTACACAACGTTTTGTGGCCACCTCTCCATCCATTACATAGCCATTTTCACATCTGAAACGCAAATGTTTAATACCTGACATTACAAATACTTCATACCTATAATGTAACTGAATACATAAATGTTTCTGAATGCTGTTATTATCATAGATTTAGATAATACAAGGGTAAAGCTGGCCATACAAATTAGATAAAAAATGGGCCAAAATATTTGATTGTGACTATTTCAGCCTAAAACAATTGAAAATTATACATGAACAATCATTTGATGACTAATGTCTAGCAATAGAGGGATCCATTATATTAGAATTCATTGTCCATTGTCAAATTAAACTAGAGGAGGTGTGTGGCATGTTTAGAAAATCATAGCTACATAATTCTCCACTTAGTGTAAGCACATTGCAGTTTTATTTAAAATATATTTTTGATCTGCCAAATTAAAGGGAATCTGTCAGTAGGATCAGCCCTCCTACGCTGCCTATATGGACATGCAGGTCATAGGAAGCTGAATAAAATACCTCGATATCTGCAGTCTGATATCTTGTTCCAGAGAAATTCCTGTTTTTCTCATATGCAACTGAACTATGAAGATCTATGGGCTGGACACTGATCTGCATGGAAATCTGTCTCCAGAGCTTATTTTTTTTTAAAAAATGGAGTATTATCAGTGTATGACATGTAATGACTGATACTTTACTTTCATGATCATACACAGCTTTTCAGTGAAATGTGAACTAACACAGTACAACAGTGCTAACACAGTACAGCAGAAGTAAAGATTTTCTCATTACAAAAATATTTGCAGCTGCAGTCATCTCACAGTTCTTCAACTTGCATCTCACAGGCAGCCAGTGGGGGAAAGGGCAATATAGCATTGCTGACAGCTCTGTAAGGCCGGCGTCACACTGGCCTTTTAAACGGCCGAGTGCAATGTGATAAAAAAAATCGCATTGCACTCGGACGAATTTTAAGCTATGGGGCAGCTCCCAGCAGCCGACTTTTTGTCGGCCGTTTTCCTCGGTCCGAGATAATCGCAGCATGCTGCAATTGTCTTGGACCGAGGAAAACTCTCAGCTCACTCGCACCCATATAAGCCTATGGGTGCGAGTGAGACAGCGCACACCACTCGGATATCATCCGAGTGCTGTGCGTTATAAGCGGACCCCAGGAATGGAGGAGATGGAGAAATTCATTTCTCCGCCTCCTCCGCAGCTGTGCTCCGATCCTCCCTGTGCGAGAGAATCGGAGCAAAGACGCATGACACTCGGCTCCTGCTCTGCTGCTGTCATTAGCATATCGCATCCGATAATCTCGCATCGGATGCAATACGCCAGTGTGACGCTGGCCTAAGAGGACAATTCCAAATGTGCTTGTTGTTTTTGCAATGAGGCAAGGTTCAATTCTGCTTCACTATACTACTTATAATCTGACACAGCTCTGAAGCAGAGCTATTGGATGTCAGATCTTTTGAAATTCCTAAAGTGAACCTGCAGAACCACGACAATGAACCTCCCAAGGGTAAGCTGGCCTGGTGGACCACCCCCAATACAGGGAGTGTTAGGGGCAGGCCCGAGGGAGACTATTGCCGCAGAAGCTGATACCCGGGGACAGGAAGTAGGAGCGGAAAAAATGTAGAACTGGCTATAACGGAGACACAGGACAGACTGGCAATGACTGAGACACAGAATGGGCAGGATATGGTGGACGCCCAGGACAAACTGGATATGGCGGAGGCACAGGACAGGCAGGGTATGGTGAAAACATAGGACAGGCAGGTTATGGCGGAGACACAGGACAGGCAGGATATGGCGGACAAACAGGACAGACAAAGGCACAGAAGGACCTGGGTCAAATGAGGACAAATGACAATCAGGCACGGAGCAGAGGAAGGAGTTAAAGTGCTGCAGAACTTCTGGGTCAAGATCCTCCAGAATCATAGAGTGGAGGAACAGAGCATCTGCAGACCAGAGAGAGGAAGTGCGCAGTGAGAGGTACGCACCCGACGAGAGCCAGGGACTGGCGGCGAGTCAGGAGAAGAGACCGGAAGGCGCGTGCACACCGTCGGGACGGGTAAGTATGTCAGCGCGCAGAGTGAATGGTAGGCGCGGTGGCAGGAGCGGCGGCAGTTGGCGCCGAGACACTGAAAATGTCTTTCATGGGACAAAGTTCTCTTCTGCTATACTGTCTTAGTTCTGATCTCACTGCAGAGTGTCAGTCATTACTTAGTTCATATTGATAATGCCCTCTTTCATTTAAAATAAGCTCTGGAGGCAGATCAGTGACCGGCCTATAGATCTTAACAGACCATTTGCATATAAACACATGAAATTCTCTAGAATAAGACATCAGATCTCAGATATCAAGGTATAGTTTTATTCAACCTTCTAAGACTTGCACTCCAATATAGACTGATTAGGAGGGTTAATCCTAAGAACATATTCCCTGTAATCCAACATGTTAAAAGCATGAACAAATCACAATCTGTGATGACTGTTCAACCACAATTATTCCAATTCAAACTATGTACATGACCAGCGTAAGACTTTTAGAAATGACTAAAAGGTCCAAACTTTTTAAAACTGGAATATTGACATTCAATCAGCCTTAGTACTTGAGACTAGTGATGAATGGATCGTTTTGTTTTCGACTTTACTGCCTTCACCAAATTTTCCCAAGTTAGAATTGGGGGGAAATTAGATCTCCAGACCACAGAGCATAATAAATGTAAGCAGTAAAAAAACAGAAATCTAATACTCACATTTTGAGAAACACCGCTGCCAGCCATCCAGTCTTAATCTTTCTGGCATCATGTGCTGCATCTCCAGCCTCTTCTTTATATGCCTGAACTTTTGATCCAGTTGGATGATATTAAAGAGGGTGTAGATGTGGGGCCAATAACACAAAAGAAGAGGACTGGATTGCAACGAGCGTGGTGGCCGGAGAGGTGAGCTGTGAGGTATTATATATATTTTTTTTATTTAGCCATTTGACAGCCAGCCCTAAATATTTATCAAAATGGAGGCTGGCCATGTTTTGCAAATTAAAAAATATCCTAAGTATAAGTGGTCAATGTATGTCTGATCAGAGGTGGTGCAACACAATAATTAGCTGTTACCTCCTACAGCCGGAAGTTCCCAAATGCTGCTGCAACATCGCAGCTGAGTAATATCTATAGTGGTTATTGCCGGGGATTGCAGATTCCCCTCCTATTTAATTAATTAGCAGATGGATGTGAGGTACTCCGCCGCAGCCACTATAGAAATAACAGGGTTGCTGTGTTTCAATAGTATTCGAGAACTTTTGGCCTTCGGTAACAGCTGATTGGCTGAGGTTTCCATGTGTCATACCCCCATTGTTCAGATATTGATGGGCTATCCTAAGAATAGGACACCAGTAAAAACATAGTGGCCAACCTCATTAAGTTAAATAAAATGATTTTTATATGTTCATAGAATTTATTCAGTACAATTATTATTCATGAAAAAAAAATGACTTGAAATACAGTAGCTTTTTTATAATATAGGTTTTTCAGCTTTCATAAAAAAATGCTCTTACCCATATTCAATGACACTTCCAAAAGTGTAGGAATTGCCATTTATCACAGTGTTAGGAATACTGGGTGGTGGACCACAGGAACGTAGCTGACAAGTAGGGTAGGGTTTACTCCATTTCCCTTCTTCTGTGCATACAAGATCTTGATTTCCTTGCATAACGTAGCCTGCAAGGCATGTGTATTTGATTGCATTCTCAAATGTTGAACTGCTTCCATTAATAAATGCATTTAGAATTACAGGAGGAGGGCCACAGTTAACCTTTCCACAGTACGGAAAGCCAGAGCTCCATTTTCCTGCAGACTCGCAACTGAGTTCAGAATGTCCAAACAGTTTAAAACCATCATGACATTTGATTGTGATTGAATGACCACAGCTAAAATTATCCCCAATAATGTTTGCATGCTGAACAGATGGTTTGGAACATTCACAAGGTAGACAACTGGGGACACTGCCACTCCACATGCCACTTGCTAAACATTGTCTTGTTGGACTTCCATGTATTTCATAACCAGGAAAACAAAAATATTGTACATACTCATTGTAATGAAAGCCTGAACTGTTAAGGAAACCATGAGAAATATCTTCTGGAGGACCACAGTCTATGAGTGCACATAATGGAGCTTTTCCATCCCATGTTCCATCTTTCTGGCAGGTAAGCTTTGATGGCCCTTCCAATTTATGTCCTTGACTGCACTTATAAATTATATGACTTCCAACAGTATATTCTGATCCTTCAATTTCCCCATTGACAACAGGCAGAGGTGTTTTACATATCATTTGTAAGCATTCTGGCATTATTCCACTCCAATGTCCATCCCCCAGGCAGGTTCTGCTCTTATCACCACTGAGCAGGAAGCCTTCAAAGCATTGATACTCAATATGATTTCCATAATCATAATCATTTCCTTTGACTTGTCCATTTATTAGGGCTTCAGGCTGACCACAAGAAAGAGGGATGCATATAGGTTCTTCTCCATCCCAAAGTTTATTTTCTTGACATGTTCTTTTGTTAGTTCCATGCATTCTGTATCCAATGTCACATTTATAATGAGCAACACTCATGAATGAGAAATTTGAGGCTTCTATGTAGCCATTAAGTATCTGGTCAGGTGGCTTGCAAAATATTATAGCACATTGTGGAATGCGATGACTCCATTTCTTTGTAGACAAGCATGTGCTATTTTCTGACCCAATAAGTTCATATCCAGCCTTACATTTATAAAAAATAGTACTATCTAGTGAATTATCAGTATATTGCACCACACCATTTTCAGGAGCTACAGGAATATTGCATTCTATCGATAGACAGACAGGGGAGCTTCCATTCCAGGTACCATCTTCCTGACAATATAATAGGGGTGGTCCAAAAATATCATAGCCATAGTAACATGTGTACAAAACATAAGTTCCAAATAAAAATTCTGACACATCATTGCTAACATCTCTAACTGAATAATTACCATCTTTATAACTTTGTATGGTGGTTGGAGGTTGGATAGTGATTGGTATGTCATACATTTCAAGTTTTAGATCCACATTCATTATGTAATCATTATGTTTGCTATACTGTCCAAAGTCAATATGTGGTGGAAGACCACAATCTGTATGCACACACATTGGAGTTGGACTGGACCATCCTGAATCTTCACAAGTTATTATGGCAGGTCCAGTCAGCTGAAACCCAGGCACACAACTATAAATGATCATTGCACCATATCTATAATCAGCTCCCTCTACAAAGCCATTGTCAATAGCCTGAGGAGGATCACAGGCTATTTCTTTACAGGTTGGAGAGTCAGTATCCCATTCTCCTGTTTCCATGCAGGTAATAATAGGCTGTCCTTCAAGTCTAAACCCTTTGTTACATGAATAGGTTACAGTTTGTCCATAATGAAGACTGGTTGAAGAACTTTTGCCATTTGGAATATCTTTAGCTCCAGGACATCTAATAGGTTTACATACTGGCAGTCCACCTAGCCAGTGTCCTACTGGTCCACAAATTAATGTGGCGTTTCCCAGTAACTCAAAGCCAGGTTTGCATGTATATAGAACAGTGCTAAGATAAGCGAGACCTTGAACATCAACAATTCCATTCACAATTTCATCTGGTTGAGGACATTCAACTGGAACACAGCTGGGAAGATCAGGACCCCAATTACCGTCCGCTTCACATGTTATTTCAGGTGATCCTTTAAGCAGAAAGCCATCTGTACAAGTATATTGTATTACAGTCCCGTAATGAAGAGAAGGCACTGATTTTGGGTCTCCATAATCAATGTCTGGTGGCTTGGGACAGAGAACAAGTTTGCATAATGGAAAAGAATCATTCCAGTGCTGTGATGGTAGACATCGTAAAACAGAGGAACCTTGAAGAACATAACCCTCTCTACAGGAAAATTTCACAACTCCTGTCTCATTAGCTACTTCCTTAAGTACTAACTGGTGTTGTAATAGTGGTGGATCTTGGCATTTTGATGGCACACAGGTAGGTAATTTCTTTTTGTCCCACTTTCCATTTTTCTGACAAGTCCAGCTGGTTTCCCCAATAAGTTCATAGCCCTCATCACATACAAATTCAATTTTTGAACCAACATCAATTGTTGTCCCTTTGATATCACCATTTTTTAGTGGTGGTGGTTTTTCACAGCTTAGTAAAGTACATGATGGTGGAGACTCACTATACCATTGTTTGTTGGACTGGCATATTCTTTTATTGCTACCAACTAATTTGTATCCAGGTTTGCAGGAGTAAGTTACCTCATCCTCAAATACAATACCTGTTTTATTCTGCAGGAAAAAAAAAAAAGTTGATTAAAATATTGTCAAAATGTAAATGAACAGTAAGAAGAACACATACTACTTAACACAAACATAACTTTAATTTGTTACTTCAAATCTTAGCTCTACCTTTTTTTTTAACTCATCATGATTGATTGAATACTTGGAAGCCAGTACCACTTGCTGCCTGATATTATTTTATTTCAGCGGCCATTGGTGATATTAACCTTGAGCGTCATTATGATTTTTCACAGAAAAACCAATCACTAGATCAGCCAATGCCAAGCGGTTACACATTGGCTACATATAAAATGCATTTAATTTACCTCTAGCTTCCAAGAAGTATAATTTTTGAAGTGTTCTAAATACTACATTTTCAGACTGTATCCTTTTCTTTTTGAAACCTTTCATTTGTTACTTATAACATTTTATATTGAACACCTGAGCATTGAAAAGCAGATGCCCACCCTTAGACTGTTTCAACATTTTCACATTGAATTAATTTACATATTTTGTTTTATTACATTGGTAAAAAAAATTGTAATTTTAATTTTGTACTTATCCTGAGTTACAGTTTCTGCAGCTTTCTCGAATTCTAAGGCTGTTATACTAGAGCAGATATCTCCGTCCTATGGCTCAGGAGCCAAGTGTGGCTCTTGGGACCATGACGTGTTGCTCAAATGATGTGTGGCTCGTGACTATCTGCCAACTTTGTACTTTAACACCCCGTTTGAAAGATAAATTAAGGAAAATTATAGACAAAGCATGATACTGACAGACAGAGGGTATGATTGAAACTTGATGCTTGATGAAACGTGAGCGCTTTAGGTGAGAATACCAAATGAGGTTAAGGAGAGTGGAGATAGTGCGAAAAAAAATGATCCAGGTTCCAATCCATAATTGTTAAAATTTGATCCTTTAATGTAGCTAAAAAAAAATGCGCAACTGGATACACAGTGTGCATAAGTGTGGGTTACGGGGAGAACATCCGGAAAAAACAAACAAGTTTAGAATGCACATTGCGTTCTTAAAATTGGACTTAGACCAAGACCAACTTTAAGAACGCAGAGTATGTTCAAAACGCATTTGTTTTTTCTGGACGTTCTCCCTATACCCCACTGCACTCTTATACTCGATTTGTGTCCAGTATGCCACTTTTTTTTAATTGAGCTACAGTAAAGTATATGTTTTTAGCAATTATTGGATTGGAAGGTGGATCATTTTATTAGCGCTTTACTGGATGCTTAGTTGCGTGATAGCACGCTTATTCATCGTCTGAATTTTCTGACATATTATCAAGTGTGAGCTGGTCACTTTTTCTTTTCTTCTACTGTGTGAAGGCATGAGCGAGATTTCAATACTTGTAGGGGGTTGGGTGGAGTAGCACAGGATGAGGATCGTGACTCTCTGTTAGAGGTGAATATGACTCTCACCATTAAAAAGGTTGGAGATGACTGCACCAGAGATTTTGGACATCTAAAAATCTGAATCAGGTAATATCCTGCCAATCGTTGACTTTTTATGACAAATGATTGTGAAGAATTAGTCATGTTTTTCACCAGTTTTGCTTGTTTAAACTTACGGCTTTGTAATTGAAAACTGCAAACATCAAAAGACCAACCATCAATGATACATCGATCAGAAGATGGCAACTGAAAGTCAGCTAAAGAACTGTTTCATTTACCCCAAGCTCTGCATAGTATTGGTCTCCGAAAACAAGCTTGTTGGCGGTTTTCATTTACGACCTGCATAACTATTGTATGGACTACAGTACCCGCTGTAAATCAGCACAATATTTACTAGAATTCTACAATATATATACATTTTAAAATGTTGTTCAGACAAATTTGCTTAAAGAATTGCAGTTATTATTCTATTTAGTACTGAACCCCTTTAAAGAGAACCTATCACCAGATCAAGAGAGGCCAGATTTTCCTAATGTTTTGTTCCCAATGCTCTCCCGAGTAATCCCTTTTTTACCTTAAATTTGCCAATCACTTTCAGAAATATGGGCATTTTCATTTAGTGCTCATTTTTATGGTCTCTACAAGTGGTGTGTCCTACAGAATTCTCTGGTGGTGTATCTTCACACTGCTCTAAATCATCAACTGGGATACCCCTTTGGAACCGTATGGTGCATTAAAAAAAAGAAGTAATACTGAGGAGAGCAGCATGACTGAAATAAGATCAATAACTGGCCACTTTTGACCGGGTAACAGGACCTTGTTAAATAAATAATTTACCCAAGTATAAAGACATACTGATAGGGAATTTATACTGTGAGCCCAATTTGGACAGGGATGACCATGTCTGTAAAGCGCTGAGGAATATGATGGCATTATATAAGCAATGCATAATAAATAAATAACTATGCTACAAATAAATCTAGTTAATTACTATTACAAGTAGTGTTACAGAAAAGAAGTGAACACACACACCTCTATAACCCCATTTTCTAGTTCAGGTGGTTGGCCACAGGATACTGGGTGACAAGCTGGAAACCGACCACTCCATTCGCCAGATGCCTGGCATGTCCGTTTCTTCTCTCCTTTTATGTAATAGCCTTTATTACAACTATAGGCTACCACTGCATCAAAGCTGTAGTTATTTCCGCTGACATAGCCATTTTTGATACCAAGTGGTTCTCCGCAACGGACAGGTATGCACTGAATTGATGTAGGTGATGGGTTCCATTGACCACCTCGTAAGCACTCGATCTTAGAAGATGTGTTTAGTATGAAGCCCTCCATGCATTTGAAGCTAACTGTTGTGCCAGAAACAAACTTTGCTTTATTGATTGATTCCAAGATACCATATGCAACAGCTGGAGGTTTCTCACAAAAATCAGCGATGCAATAAGGCGTTTCCTTGCCATTAGGAGGCACCCACTTTCCTAGAGCATTACACAGCATTTTACTGTTATCAGCCATGCTATAGCCATCAAAGCAGTAATAATATGCAGTGTCTCCATAAAGTCTATGGGCACTATCTGAAGAAGCATGGTCCAAGTTTGGAGGTTCATCACATGAAACAGCCATACATTGTGGAATATTCTCACTCCATTTTCCAGTTGTTAAACAGGTTATAGTTTCTGGGCCAACTAAAATGTAACTGAAAAAGATAAAATGTATAATGAATTTTGCTTACTAATTCATAGTGAGATCTATAGCTCTTCTTTTATTGACATATGATACACATTTTAATATCATGCCATTTTTGGATCCAAAAAAGCCACTGCTAGGGCTGGTTTACTGTATTATGTTTCCTTATTAGAGAGATTTTTAAAAAAGGGCAGAAAATAAAGAAATGTTCTAAAAATATAGATATGAGCATTTCCAGTGGTCTCTGCAGGTCCTGTACTGGCAATGCCCCTTAAATCATTCACATCACAACAGCAGCCAATCACTAGCCTCAGCAATGGAGTTTGCATGTAAAGCACTTGACCACTGAAGCCAGTGATTGGCCGCAGAAGTCATAAGTACTGGCACCACTGAAGTAGCAGCAGCTTCAACTTGTAAGTAAAGGGTTATTTCTTTATTTTAGAACATTCCCTACTCTTCTGCAAATTTTGTAACATTTTCGTAAATGCTTAATTTCTGAATTTGGTAAATATATGAAGGCATGATTACTGGGGGTCTGACCACTGGAACCACCACCAATACCAAAAGCAGAGATCTCTGTGTGAATGGAGAATGCATGCACATGTTCAACTACTGAAATTTTCATTACCATGTAAAGTAAATTGAACATCCATGAATTTAAATACTTAAATAAAAACGACAACTCCCCTTTCACACAGGGGATCCTGTTCTCATGATTGGGGTCTGTGTAAAATAACACACAAAGTAAACTCACTTTCCTCGGGTCCAGCTCTACCTCTCCGCCGATACCCCAGTCTTTGCTGGGAGGCTCAAGGAGTAACATCACAACTTCAGTGAGTGGAATCACTGCAGTCAATCACAGGGCTCAGTGGTGATACTGATATGGAAGGAATGAACCCAAGATATCACCACTGCAGCCTGTCAACTGTGGCCATTACTGGACCCTAGGAGAATGAACATGGCTATATTTGTCATTTTCTAAATCTTCAAGCTTTTGGGTAAAACAGAAAACCCAGACAACCCTTGACTCCATATCTTGACAAGGTATTTGGAGATTTGTTTGGGAATGGGTCTCTGGCTGCAACACACATCCTTGCAATGTATTAAAATAAAAAGCCTTAATACATTGAAAAAATGGTCTTTAAGGGTTAACTTTCTCTTTACATAATGAAATGTGCTCATAATTTGTTGTTTTTAAGCACATAGCAACAATTTAGAACTGTATGCCAGAAATCTGGGTAAAAAAGTCATAAATTTTGGTACAGTTGAAATTTTGGGCTTTATGCCTCTGTCAATTTACTTGAACGAGGTTTAGTTGGAGGGTGTCAACGATGGTTCTGCTCATTCATTATACGAAAACGTGATCGTCTTACCCTTCTTTACAACTGTATGTCACAGTTTTTCCAAAGGTAAAGTGACTTCCTTTGGAAATGGCATCCCTAACCACGGGAGGAGAACCACAAGTCACAAGCTCACAAGATGGAGGCTCACTACTCCAGTTACCAGAAGCTTCACACATCAAAGTTGTTGGACCCTGCAACCTAAGAAAGAATGTTACTCATATCATAATCACAGTAAAAGAATAGGGAATAGATATACGGAAGTATACTAAAATGATTTTTAATATGCATGTGGACTCAGCTTTGCAGGATGGGTGCTGTGAGGCATAAGGTTGGCCGCCCTGGGGGTGCACTGTAACTGCGGCTAAGGTTGGTAAGAATTTTGCTGTGGCAGTGGGCTTCATACAGTCTGTTCAAACTGTTAAACTAAGAACATCATGTTCAGTTTTGTAAAATTTTTCTTAGCGGCATTAGATCAACATGTGATTTTTGGATATGTGGTCCATGTCTTTTTTCTACAGTTCTGGCATCAGAATATTTTCGATAGGTTTCCTTTAAGGGGTATTTCAAACCGCAATCCACAATCGCCTATTTCAGACTGCAACTCCTCCTTGGCACGCATGAGGACAGGTTGCAGCCTAATGAAACAATGCTCAATACATACATCTCTAAGTTACTATATGTCAGACTGAGGAGCAGGTGGGAAAAAGTCCTTTGTTCTGTATGGTGAACCATCATGCTGACAGTCTACGGCAGAGCATAGAGTCACAGAGCAGAGCTTTTTTTCTCCTGTTCCATGTCACGTTGTAAATCGGCCTATGTGAATGGTGCAGAACAGGACACACATGACAAGTCGTAAAGAAATTAGGAAGAGTTTTTTTTTTACCTGTATGAGCATTATGCCCAACCTTTGTCTTCTCTTAGCGATATCCCCATGACTATAAATCATTTTTTGGCTGAAACTTATGTATTAAACTGCATTAAATGTAATATGACATTCTTATAAGTTACCTGTATCCCATCTCACACTTATAAGATGCTGTTGACTTGTATATTAGACCATTTAGAGTGAAATTCCCATAAGCTATTTCCTTTGGTTTGGAGCACGAGACTGACTCACATGATGGGACTCCATTGCTCCAGGAACCATCAGCGAGACATACAGAATCTTCATTGCCTAGTAAAGTATATCCTTCATTGCATCTACAGCAACAAAATAAAAAAAAATCAGATGATTTACACAGTTTTTATCATGTCAAAAATGCTTAATGAATACAATAAATATTTTACCTGTAGATAACTGTGACACCATAAGTGAAATTTGAGCCAACAACGCTACCATGCTTTGGAACTGATGGCACACCACATGACACAGCTTGATAGCATTTGAAAGATAAAAAAAGAAACATAATTCTTAGCACAATTTAAATCATATATATTCTAGAAAATACTTAAAGGGAATTAGTCTTCTTAAAATGGCAATGATCACATGATTGAAACATACTGATTCACTAAGCAGATGACAAGCCGCACGATGAACCAACGAGTATTTTGTAAAAAGTTATAACTTTATTAACACCAAACAATACAAACAATAAAACAATGCCTCAAAACCATATAAGTAAATAGTGTTTACTAGGAGACAGGCGTGAGTAAAATTCTCATAGTTACGAGAAAGCACCAGGTAACAAATACATTCATAGGTTTATAAAATTACATACTAGAGCATGCTGAGAAAATGCCTTTAGTAGATTTTCATATAGGAATCTCAGTACTCAATATAAGTATAGTGTAACACCCTTGGGTGGGTAGGTGATGACCACTTTAATTAGTTAGACTACAAGAAATCATAATTCTGGAAGCCCAGGAGGAAGCTGTCGCGAAACGCGCGTCGGGGTTTGGCGGACAGTGGCGTGCCATGTGTGGCTGGTATCGGGAGCACCTTACGATTCAGGTAACATGTATATTTATGGGTTTCTATTCACATTGTGTATTAGACACATACAGTAGCATGTGGACAATTGTCTCTACACTGGTTGAGCTTGCTGCAGACTAAAAAATCTTTTTGGCTTTATACCATTCCCATGTATACGTGTAGGCATTAGCTACTTGGAATGCATTTGCAGGTATAATCATTGTGTGTTGCTGGTATCGTAGTACCATATATATAGGGTCCGGACAAAGGTTGTGTTTACTGCTTTTTGTACCAAGTACGGACATAGATATCATTTATTGTGCTAGCAAATTATGGCAGCAGTGATTTGTATCTGCTTCATAAAGTGACTGATCGGTATTGAGATGATTGGATTAATTCCATAGAATATTCCTGCAGGTTATATTGGTTAAACAGAAATTGTTTGAATATTCATTCTGTGTAGTACTAATGTTTAAAATAAATAGATATAGTGGCTGTGGCAGCAATTAGAATTATGATTTCTTGTAGTCTAACTAATTAAAGTGGTCATCACCTACCCACCCAAGGGTGTTACACTATACTTATATTGAGTACTGAGATTCCTATATGAAAATCTACTAAAGGCATTTTCTCAGCATGCTCTAGTATGTAATTTTATAAACCTATGAATGTATTTGTTACCTGGTGCTTTCTCGTAACTATGAGAATTTTACTCACGCCTGTCTCCTAGTAAACACTATTTACTTATATGGTTTTGAGGCATTGTTTTATTGTTTGTATTGTTTGGTGTTAATAAAGTTATAACTTTTTACAAAATACTCGTTGGTTCATCGTGCGGCTTGTCATCTGCTTAGTGAATCAGTATGTTTCAGTGATTTAGTCGAGTGTTTACCCATCCCTAGTTGGTGGTAATGGGTCTGGGTTATATGTTTATAAATGATCACATGATGCAGATAGGTAACTTGACAAGTAACTACAGCATACGAATTCAATTTTGTGGAAACTTTCTGCATCAATACATCTCTGTCATGTGTAAGGCTATCACTTAAATAAGGTTTTTATGTTAAAAGTATTTTATTTTTCTTTATTTCTATATATCACATGTTTAAAAAAAAAAGAAAGAAATCTTGCAAGCTCCACACATTCTCCACTTAGGCTATTCTGGACTCATAGGGGCAAATTCATTTAGACTGGCGTCCCTGGAATTCTTAATGAATTCAGCAAATGCCACTTAATGAAATCAGCAAATCTTCTCAGTGGCGTGCATCTTCATGCGCCTTGCAAGACATGCTACTAAAGTCAAAGACTTTATACAAAAAAAAAATTTCCCTTGAAAAAAGGCACAAAAATAGAGGACAGCTTGTCCAACACAAGATATATCACAAAAAAATGGGAAAAGTGACTAATTGCCAAGAAGACATAGCTAATAACAAAACTCCAAGAGTAATATACAGTACAGACCAAAAGTTGGGACACTTCTTCTCATTTAAAGATTTTTCTGTATTTTCATGAGTATGAAAATCGTAAATTCACACTGAAGGCATCAAAACTATGAATTAACACATGTGGAATTATATACTTAACAAAAAAGTGTGAAACAACTGAAAATAAGTCTTATATTCTAGGTTCTTCAAAATAGCCACCTTTTGCTTTGATGACTGCTTTGCACACTCTTGGCATTCTCTTGATGAGCTTAAAGAGGTAGCCACCGGGAATGGTTTTCATTTCACAGGTGTGCCCTGTCAGGTTTAATAAGTGGGATTTCTTGCCTCATAAATGGGGTTGGGACCATCATTTTTGTTGTGCAGAAGTCTGGTGGATACACAGCTGATAGTCCTACTGAATAGACTGTTAGAATTTGTATTATGGCAAGAAAAAAGCAGCTAAGTAAAGAAAAACGAGTGACCATCATTACTTTAAGAAATCAAGGTCAGTCAGTCCGAAAAATTGGGAAAACTTTGAAAGTGTCCTCAAGTGCAGTTGCAAAAATCATCAAACTCTACAAAGAAACCGGCTCACATGAGGACCGCCCCAGGAAAGGAAGACCAAGAGTCACCTCTGCTTCTGAGGATAAGTTTATCCGAGTCACCAGCCTCAGAAATCGGAGGTTAACAGCAGCTCAGATTAGAGACCAGGTCAATGCCACACAGAGTTCTAGCAGCAGACACATCTCTCCAACAACTGTTAAGAGGAGACTTTGTGCAGCAGGCCTTCATGGTAAAATAGCTGCTAGGAAACCACTGCTAAGGACAGGCAACAAGCAGAAGAGACTTGTTTGGGCTAAAGAACACAAGGAATGGACATTAGACCAGTGGAAATCTGTGCTTTGGTCAGATGAGTCCATATTTGAGATCTTTGGTTCCAACCGCCGTGTCTTTGTGCGACGCAGAAAAGGTGAACGGATGGACTCTACATGCCTGGTTCCCACCATGAAGCATGGAGGAGGAGGTGTGATGGTGTGGGGGTGCTTTGCTGGTGACACTGTTGGAGATTTATTGAAAATTGAAGGCATACTGAACCAGCATGGCTACCACAGCATCTTGCAGCGGCATGCTATTCCATCCGGTTTGCGTTTAGTTGGACCAGCATTTATTTTTCAACAGGACAATGACCCCAAACACACCTCAAGGCTGTGAAAGGGCTATTTGACCAAGAAGGAGAGTGATGGTGTGCTTCGCCAGATGACCTGGCCTCCACAGTCACCAGACCTGAACCCAATCGAGATGGTTTGGGGTGAGCTGGACCGCAGAGTGAAGGCAAAAGGGCCAACAAGGGCTAAGCATATCTTGGAACTCCTTCAAGATTGTTGGAAGACCATTTCCGGTGACTACCTCTTGAAGCTCATCAAGAGAATGCCAAGAGTGTGCAAAGCAGTCATCAAAGCAAAAGGTGGCTACTTCGAAGAACCTAGAATATAAGACATAATTTCAGTTGTTTCACACTTTTTTGTTAAGTATATAATTCCACATATGTTAATTCATAGTTTTGATGCCTTCAGGGTGAATGTACAATTTTCATAGTCATGAAAATACAGAAAAATCTTTAAATGAGAAGATGTGTCCAAACTTTTGGCCTGTACTGTATATGTAAGGTTAGGACAGGGTGGTAGTCATGGCTGAGGTAAGTGTCTCATGCACACCCTGACCTCCCCTCACATACACTCCACGACTCTCAGTCGGCATACCTGCTGGTGCTTTACGTCTGGAGCTTCCTGTAATGCACTGCATGTTCTCCTCAGCTGAAGCAGAATAATCAGAATCATCAGAGAACGCCTGAACAATAAACTTTACTAAAGACGGGCACATAACGGTTCTCTTCAGCATTTACAGCAGGCTTTACCTTACACAGTTTCTTCTCTGTCCCTGTCCCCTCTCTGATCTTGTCAGCATATATATCAGGCTTTGCATTACACAGCTTCTCCTATTTCTCACTCTTTCCTTCATCTTTACTAAGCTCGCTTCCGTAAACGACTGTGCCTATCGGTCCTCCAGCGTCCTCTGTTCCTGGTCTTACATTAGCAGGGAATCCTCCAAACAATTTCGCCCTGGTCCTGTGTACATCCATCCACTTAGCAAGCCATCACATTCCAAGTGACCTGTCCGTACTGCTTCGCTCTTTTCTAGCACCTACAACCGCAATCCCACTTATACTGCACTGTCAGTGACTTTATCAATGCCCTTCTTTCTCTCGTAGCCTTCCTGGCCCTGATGCTGCCTGACAAGACCTTGGACTTCTGCAGAGCTGATTGCCCTGACAGGGTGCTCCCGCCCAGCTGATTCAAATTCTCAGCTGTTCTGAACCCTAACTGTCACTAGCTACTCCCACATTAGCCATCTACTTGCTGAAACTCTCTAATCCCACCTAGTGGACAAAGTAGGGAACTACGCCTTTTCTATCTACATAACAGTACATTTACATGCAACGTCGTCTTCCGTGGTCCCGGCCTCCTCTCCCGGTATCGCTGGACAGACACGTCACTCGGCAACGTCATCATCAGTGGTGTAGGCCTCCTCTCCTGGTATCGCTGGACAAGCTTATCTCTCCTCCCTGGCTCTGGCAGCCACCCGTCCGGTGCTTTGGGGAACTTCCGGGACAGGTAAGCTACGGCCTCTTCTACTCTCCCTCTTGCTTTCTCTGGCTGTGTATTCTCTTCTTCTCGCCAACTCCATTCAATATGGCCAATTCCACATCCAGACCATGAGCAGCGGGGCTCCATCGTCATCGGTACCGGATCACCGAATAGTACGGAAAAGCAGCACTCATAAGTCACATTCAGACCACACCCATTTCTAGGTTGGGTCCACTCTTTCCACTCCACCCATTTTGCAGCACTGGATTGGGGAGGGTGGGGTCCTCTCTGCTATAGCCACACCCACCATGGGTGGGCCGGACATAGTCGGCTGACAATCTTTCGTGCACTTTCTGCACAGACAATCCCACAAAGGGCGGGGTCATCGTTTACCTCAGTGACACTCATCGCCATCTTTGCGGTCACCATCTTGGGCATAATAAGCACTATAGCCAAACTCACGGTTTTTGCTGAGTCCTTTGTTTCGGTCACATCCAAAAAAGTGGCATTTTCAGTCTTTATTCTCTTTGCAGTATCTCCACACGGCAGCATGTAATTTTCCAGGGTTTCCACAGCATCTGAGGCACTTGTCACTTTCCTCAAGTCGCTAGTCTCATTTTTCTTTGTCACATCATCTTCATCTTTCACAGCACTCCCACGCTGCACGACTTTGGCATCCTGCCGACTACGCCAAGTGTAAGGGTAGGCCAGGGCCATAACAGTACATTTACATGCAATGGAAATGCACAACATGGACACTTACAAAGACATTACAAGTGATATTCATGGACAGCTCCTTGTGTCCCTTACACATATATTTGTTAAATACAAATTCAATACATAGATAGTATATAAACATAAAAACTTGTTAACCAATACCAGATGCTTAATTTCTCATTAAAGAATCCCTTTGCTGGTTTCTGAGCCTAATGTATGAGTTATACATACTCCTGGGCAAGGCCGCACAAAACATTTATTTACATCAATGCGCTGCTGATGCAGGGAAAAGTCTCCCAGAAGAAGACATGGCTAATAGGCTCTGTGGCTGGCTGGCACTGTTGCTGGCTGGCAGAGTCTGTGGCTGGCAGGCTGGTTTGCTTGCTCTGTTGCTGGCTGGCAGAGTCTGTGGCTTGCTGGCATAGTCTGTGGCTTGCTGGCAAAGTCTGTGGCTGGCTGGCAGGCTGGCTTGCTGGCTCTGTTGCTGGCTGGCAGAGTCTGTGGCTTGCTGGCAGAGTCTGTAGCTGGCTGGCAGAGTCTGTGGCTTGCTGGCAGAGTCTGTAGCTGGCTGGCAGGCTGGCTTGCTGGCTCTGTTGCTGGCTGGCAGAGTCTGTGGCTTGCTGGCAGAGTCTGTGTCTGGCTTGAAGAGTCTGTGGCAGGCAGGCTCTCTTGCAGGCAGGCTTGCTTGTTGTCAGGCTCTCTTGCTGGCAGTCTCTCTTGATGGCTGGTAATGAGTGAGGGCCTCACTAGGATTGTTTATATATGTGTCCTGTGGGCCGGGCAATTGTTTCTGAGCATGCTCAGATTAAAAAAATGAATCAGGCCACCGGATCCGTCTTTTTCCAGATCCAGCACATTCCTGCACCCATAGACTTGCATTGTAGCAAAAAGCCGTCCGCATTTTTCGCCGCAGACAAAAAATGTTACTGTAGACATTTTTTCCAGACGCCGGAATGGAAATTTTCACCGTATCCGGAAAAAAACGAAAGGAACGGTTGGCCATGAGGCGCAATCCGGCACTAATACAAGTCAATGGGGAAAACCGGATCCAGTTTTTAATTTCGCCGGTTCCAGTTTTTAAAAAAAGAGACGGAATGAAAAAACCTGATGTGTGAAAGTAGCTTAAGGGGGTAACAATACGTTGGGATCATGGGATTTTATCTCTATTTTTATACACCCTAAAATCTTGTTTGCTTTTGAATAATGCTCCTTAGCTTACTTGTAACCAGAATACCCAAGTCCATCTCCTGTTCTGTAGTCCTGAGTATACTTCCATTTAATGTATATACAGCAATAGGATTACTCCGTCCTAGGTGCATTACTCCAAGTATTTACCCATTTAGTCATCTTATCCAGATCATTTCGCAAAATTGCAATGTCAATTTCAGATCTTAGTATCCTACATATTTTGGTGTCGTCAACGAGGACTAACACTTTACCCTCAATCCCATCCAAAGTCAAGATTATCTTCACTCTGGCTGTAGAATTTATGTTAATTTATATGTTTAACTTTCAGAAAACACAAATACATAATTTTTCAACATACACAATCTCCCTGATTTTCAATAAACTTTGTCCATCTGCCAACATGCTTTTCATATTCCCTCATTTTAGGCTGAGCTGTGAGTCACAAATGCACCGCTGCCTTCATCTCTTCATCAGATGTGAATATTCAGGCTTATATGTCTAATTTAACACATTAGCCACAGTCAATCGTCTATCCAACAGAATTAGTTTGTATGCACGCTCAATGTTGTCTTCAGTAGTGGACAACAAAAATGTTATTGTAACCATAGTGCAGAAAATTTTGACGCAACCACATAAATATATATACAACCCCTGGCAAAAAATTATGGAATCACCGGCCTTGGAGGATGTTCATTCAGTTGTTTAATTTGAAGAAAAAAAGCAGATCACAGACATGGCACAAAACTAAAGTCATTTCAAATGGCAACTTTCTGGCTTTAAGAAACACTAAAAGAAATCAAGAACAAAAAATGTGGTAGCCAGTAATGGTTACTTTTTTTTAACCAAGCATAGGGGAAAAATTACGGAATCACTCAATTCTGAGGAAAAAATTATGGAATCGTGAAAAACAAACAAACAAAAAAACACTCAAACATCACTAGTATTTTGTTGCACCACCTCCAGCTTTTATAACAGCTTGCAGTCTCTGAGGCATGGACTTAATGAGTGTCAAGCAGTACTCTTCATCAATCTGGCTGCAACTTTATGTGATTGCTGTTGGCAGGTTGGAAACTTGTCATGGACCATTTTCTTCACCTTCCACCAAAGATTTTCAATTGCACTGAGATCCGGACTATTTGCAGGTCATGACATTGACCTTATGTGTCTTTTTTTCAAGGAATGTATTCACAGTTTTTGCTCTATGGCAGGATGCATTATCATCTTGAAAAATGATTTCATCATCCCCAAACATCCTTTCAATTGATGGGATAAGAAAAGTGACCAAAATATCAACATAAATTTGTGCATTTATTGAAGATGTAATGACAGCCATCTCCCCAGTGCCTTTACCTGACATGCAGCCCCATATCATCAATGACTGTGGAAATGTACATGTTCTCTTCAGGCCTTCATCTTTATAAATCTCATTGGAACGGCACCAAACAAAAGTTCCAGCATCATCACCTTGCCCAATGCAGATTCGCGATTCATCACTGAATATGACTTTCATCCAGTCATCCACAGTCCACGATTGCTTTTCCTTAGCCCATTGTAACCTTGTTTTTTCCTGTTTAGGTGTTAATAATGGCTTTCGTTTAGCTTTTCTGTATGTAAATCCCATTTCCTTTATGTGGTTTCTTACAGTTCGGTCACAGACGTTGACTCCAGTTTCCTCCCATTCGTTCCTAATTTGTTTTGTTGTGCATTTCCTGTTTTGGAGACATATTGCTTTAAGTTTCCGGTCTTGAGCTTTGATGTATTCCTTGGCCTACCAGTATGTTTGCCCTTAACAACCTTCCCATGTTGTTTGTATTTGGTTCAGATTTTAGACACAGCTGATTGTGAACAACCAACATCTTTTGCAACATTGCGTGATGATTTACCCTCTTTTAAGAGTTTGTTAATCCTCTCCTTTGTTTCAATTGAAATTTCTTATGCTGGAGCCATGATTCATGTCAGTCCACTTGGTGCAACAGCTCTTCAAGGTGTGATCACTAGAGTTGAGCGACCTTGACCTTTTTAGAGTCGAGCCGGGTTTCGCGAAACTCGACTATCTCAAAAGTCGGGTCGAGTGAAATCGGCCGATTATGACGTAAAGTCGGGATCGACCGAAACACGAAACCCAATGCAAGTCAATGGGGCAGCATAGTCGGCAGTGAGTGGGGGCCAGGAAAACACCTAGAGTGCCCATTTTAATGTCAAAACCATCCATTCTTCTTAATGAAGCTTGTCAAGCGTAATTTACCTTATAATAATTGGAAGGCATTTGAAATTGGGGGTCATTTGGCTAAAGTTGTGGTGGGTAGGGCTGGTTCAAGTAATTAGTGGGCCCAGGAAATCTGGACCACGTCACGGCAGTGGAGCAGGGAGAGGTAAGTATTTCAACTTTGCAAGTGCTGTGAACCTGAGCAAGCAGGGGGGGCCCACTCGTTGGCATTGGCACTGGCACAGGGCCCCTCAAAGTACAGCGGTGTGTTTGCACGGCGGGGGCGCCTCCCACCGGCAGCAACACTTTTGCGTACCATGAGAGGCCCTGTGCCAGTGACGTCGCCAACTAGTATTCCTCCCCCCACCTGATGAAGGAACCTGCACTTTCATCTGCATCTTCCTGTTTGTCCCCGTGTAAGGTGGTATGGTATGCGGGAAGGGGGACCTGACTTTCAGCAGGGTCACAATCTTGCAGTGTAGCGTGCATGGGAAATGTTGCGTTATGGGTCAATGTACTAGCAGACTCATCTATCACTGGCTGGGCAATGGGCAGGATGAGGAGGAAACACAGATATAGGCCCAAAGAATAAAGTGGGCTAAATGCAGTTCAAAATTGGTAACGCAGGACTAATCAGGGGGCATTGCAGTGGAGGACAACTGGAATGAGAGGCTGACACAGAGAGTAGGCCCAAATCAGTAAGTAGTCGAAATGCAGTTCAAAATTGGCAACAGTAGTAAACAGGCGGCACAGCTTTGTTCAGTGGAGGAGAACAGCAAGGAGTGCCAGACACCGATAGTAGGCCCCAACCCAACTAGTAGGCCAAATGCAGTCTAACATTAACAACTACTTAACGAGCGCCTGAAAACGGAATTTCAGGACAGGAAACCAGGAGAACAGCAAGGAGCGGCAGACACCGATAGTAGGCCCCAAACCAACTAGTACGCCAAATGCAGTTGTTCCGTTTAACCACAATTTAATGAGAGCCTGAAGATAGAAGTTCAGGAAAGGCAACCGGGAGAACACCTTGGAGTGGAACACACCATCTCTCTACACCCCATACTCAATTTGTAGGTCTAATGCAGCGTACTTTCCAACAACTACTAAACGAGAGCATGATGATCGAAGCATTGGCGAGGAAACCTGGGGAACACCTTGGAGTGGAACACACCATCTCTCTACAGTGGAACACACCATCTCTCTACACCCCATACCCAATTTGTAGGCCTAATGCAGCGTAGTTTCCAACAACTACTAAACGAGAGCCGGAAGATCGAAGCTCAGGAAAGGCAACCTGGAGAACACCTTGGAGTGGAACACACCATCTCTCTACACCCCATACCCAATTTGTAGGCCCAATGCAGCGTAGTTTCCAACAACTACTAAACGAGAGCCGGAAGATCGAAGCAATGGAGAGGAAACCTGGGGAACACCTTGGAGTGTAACACACCATCTCTCTACACCCCATACCCAATTTGTAGGCCTAATGCAGCGTAGTTTCCAACAACTACTAAACGAGAGCCGGAAGATCGAAGCAATGGAGAGGAAACCTGGGGAACACCTTGGAGTGTAACACACCATCTCTCTACACCCCATACCCAATTTGTAGGCCTAATGCAGCGTAGTTTCCAACAACTACTAAACGAGAGCCGGAAG
Source organism: Ranitomeya imitator (assembly GCF_032444005.1). Lineage (NCBI taxonomy): Eukaryota > Metazoa > Chordata > Amphibia > Anura > Dendrobatidae > Ranitomeya > Ranitomeya imitator. The sequence continues at coordinate 508,987,553 of NC_091282.1, read as the reverse complement.
ATCGAAGCAATGGAGAGGAAACCTGGGGAACACCTTGGAGTGTAACACACCATCTCTCTACACCCCATACCCAATTTGTAGGCCTAATGCAGCGTAGTTTCCAACAACTACTAAACGAGAGCATGAAGATCGAAGCAATGGAGAGGAAACCTGGGGAACACCTTGGGGTGGAACACACCATCTCTCTACACCCCATACCCAATTTGTAGGCCTAATGCAGCGTAGTTTCCAACAACTACTAAACGAGAGCATGATGATCGAAGCATTGGCGAGGAAACCTGGGGAACACCTTGGAGTGGAACACACCATCTCTCTACAGTGGAACACACCATCTCTCTACACCCCATACCCAATTTGTAGGCCTAATGCAGCGTAGTTTCCAACAACTACTAAACGAGAGCCGGAAGATCGAAGCTCAGGAAAGGCAACCTGGGGAACACCTTGGAGTGGAACACACCATCTCTCTACACCCCATACCCAATTTGTAGGCCTAATGCAGCGTAGTTTCCAACAACTACTAAACGAGAGCCGGAAGATCGAAGCAATGGAGAGGAAACCTGGGGAACACCTTGGAGTGTAACACACCATCTCTCTACACCCCATACCCAATTTGTAGGCCTAATGCAGCGTAGTTTCCAACAACTACTAAACGAGAGCCGGAAGATCGAAGCAATGGAGAGGAAACCTGGGGAACACCTTGGAGTGTAACACACCATCTCTCTACACCCCATACCCAATTTGTAGGCCTAATGCAGCGTAGTTTCCAACAACTACTAAACGAGAGCATGAAGATCGAAGCAATGGAGAGGAAACCTGGGGAACACTTTGGAGTGGAACACACAATCTCTCTACACCCCATACCCAATTTGTAGGCCTAATGCAGCGTAGTTTCCAACAACTACTAAACGAGAGCATGATGATCGAAGCATTGGCGAGGAAACCTGGGGAACACCTTGGAGTGGAACACACCATCTCTCTACAGTGGAACACACCATCTCTCTACACCCCATACCCAATTTGTAGGCCTAATGCAGCGTAGTTTCCAACAACTACTAAACAAGAGCCGGAAGATCGAAGCTCAGGAAAGGCAACCTGGGGAACACCTTGGAGTGGAACACACCATCTCTCTACACCCCATACCCAATTTGTAGGCCCAATGCAGCGTAGTTTCCAACAACTACTAAACGAGAGCCGGAAGATTGAAGCTCAGGAAAGGCAACCTGGGGAACACCTTGGAGTGTAACAAACCCTCTCTCTACACCACGGAAGGGCTGATTCTTAGGAAGGAAGGCTGTCGGAAAGAAGCAGGGCGCGTCCGAGGGTGATTATATTCTTATTAGGTATATACTCACCCTCGGACGCGCCCTGCTTCTTTATTTGTAATGAATGTTTATTTGCAATGTGGTTTTGACTTACTCTATTTTTTTGGTAAATAATGATTTTATTATTTTCATTGTTTTGCATCTTCTTGGCAATAATATAAAGAAGACGCGACAGGACAACACTCGGTGGATGCCATATCTGTGTTTAAAATTGAAAAAACCTTTCAGTTAACTACTTGCAGGAGAAAGTTATTGTAGCTGGTGGCCATTTTTAGTACTGTACCAGATTTTTGTTGTATGTGTTTGTTTTTAATGTTAAAATGTCTGCATTTGATATCTCTCCAGTATTTTCTTTTTTATAAGCAAAATACTTATTTTTATATTTTCTGATGTTGGTTCCAGGGGTACACGGGCAGCAGTGGTGTGGTCAGTGGAGGCCTAGTGGAAGGAGTGACCGCAGACAGGCATCGAAGGCCTAAAATAATAACACATGGCTGTAGGCAATTTTAAATTGGTTCCAGGGGTACACGGGCAGCAGTGGTGTGGTCAGTGGAGGCCTAGTGGAAGGAGTGACCGCAGACAGGCATCGAAGGCCTAAAATAATAACACATGGCTGTAGGCAATTTTAAATTGGTTCCAGGGGTACACGGGCAGCAGTGGTGTGGTCAGTGGAGGCCTAGTGGAAGGAGTGACCGCAGACAGGCATCGAAGGCCTAAAATAATAACACATGGCTGTAGGCAATTTTAAATTGGTTCCAGGGGTACACGGGCAGTAGTGCCCTGGTCAGTGTAGTAGTAGTAGAAAGAATGGACCGCAGACAGGCATCGAAGGCCTAAAATAAAAAAATTGGGCTGGCTGTAGGCAATTTTAAATTGGTTCCAGGGGTACACGGGCAGCAGTGGTGTGGTCAGTGGAGGCCTAGTGGAAGGAGTGACCGCAGACAGGCATCGAAGGCCTAAAATAATAACACATGGCTGTAGGCAATTTTAAATTGGTTCCAGGGGTACACGGGCAGCAGTGGTGTGGTCAGTGGAGGCCTAGTGGAAGGAGTGACCGCAGACAGGCATCGAAGGCCTAAAATAATAACACATGGCTGTAGGCAATTTTAAATTGGTTCCAGGGGTACACGGGCAGCAGTGGTGTGGTCAGTGGAGGCCTAGTGGAAGGAGTCACCGCAGACAGGCATCGAAGGCCTAAAATAATAACACATGGCTGTAGGCAATTTTAAATTGGTTCCAGGGGTACACGGGCAGCAGTGGTGTGGTCAGTGGAGGCCTAGTGGAAGGAGTGACCGCAGACAGGCATCGAAGGCCTAAAATAATAACACATGGCTGTAGGCAATTTTAAATTGGTTACAGGGGTACACGGGCAGCAGTGGTGTGGTCAGTGGAGGCCTAGTGGAAGGAGTCACCGCAGACAGGCATCGAAGGCCTAAAATAATAACACATGGCTGTAGGCAATATTAAATTGGTTACAGGGGTACACGGGCAGCAGTGGTGTGGTCAGTGGAGGCCTAGTGGAAGGAGTGACCGCAAACAGGCATCGAAGGCCTAAAATAATAACACATGGCTGTAGGCAATTTTAAATTGGTTCCAGGGGTACACGGGCAGCAGTGGTGTGGTCAGTGGAGGCCTAGTGGAAGGAGTCACCGCAGACAGGCATCGAAGGCCTAAAATAATAACACATGGCTGTAGGCAATTTTAAATTGGTTACAGGGGTACACGGGCAGCAGTGGTGTGGTCAGTGGAGGCCTAGTGGAAGGAGTGACCGCAGACAGGCATCGAAGGCCTAAAATAATAACACATGGCTGTAGGCAATTTTAAATTGGTTCCAGGGGTACACGGGCAGCAGTGGTGTGGTCAGTGGAGGCCTAGTGGAAGGAGTGACCACAGACAGGCATCGAAGGCCTAAAATAGTAACACATGGCTGTAGGCAATTTTAAATTGGTTCCAGGGGTACACGGGCAGCAGTGCCCTGGTCAGTGTAGTAGTAGTAGAAAGAATGGACCGCAGACAGGCATCGAAGGCCTAAAATAATAACACATGGCTGTAGGCAATTTTAAATTGGTTCCAGGGGTACACGGGCAGCAGTGGTGTGGTCAGTGGAGGCCTAGTGGAAGGAGTGACCGCAGACAGGCATCGAAGGCCTAAAATAATAACACATGGCTGTAGGCAATTTTAAATTGGTTACAGGGGTACACGGGCAGCAGTGGTGTGGTCAGTGGAGGCCTAGTGGAAGGAGTCACCGCAGACAGGCATCGAAGGCCTAAAATAATAACACATGGCTGTAGGCAATTTTAAATTGGTTACAGGGGTACACGGGCAGCAGTGGTGTGGTCAGTGGAGGCCTAGTGGAAGGAGTGACCGCAGACAGGCATCGAAGGCCTAAAATAATAACACATGGCTGTAGGCAATTTTAAATTGGTTCCAGGGGTACACGGGCAGTAGTGCCCTGGTCAGTGTAGTAGTAGTAGAAAGAATGGACCGCAGACAGGCATCGAAGGCCTAAAATAAAAAAATTGGGCTGGCTGTAGGCAATTTTAAATTGGTTCCAGGGGTACACGGGCAGCAGTGGTGTGGTCAGTGGAGGCCTAGTGGAAGGAGTGACCGCAGACAGGCATCGAAGGCCTAAAATAATAACACATGGCTGTAGGCAATTTTAAATTGGTTCCAGGGGTACACGGGCAGCAGTGGTGTGGTCAGTGGAGGCCTAGTGGAAGGAGTGACCGCAGACAGGCATCGAAGGCCTAAAATAATAACACATGGCTGTAGGCAATTTTAAATTGGTTCCAGGGGTACACGGGCAGCAGTGGTGTGGTCAGTGGAGGCCTAGTGGAAGGAGTGACCGCAGACAGGCATCGAAGGCCTAAAATAATAACACATGGCTGTAGGCAATTTTAAATTGGTTCCAGGGGTACACGGGCAGCAGTGGTGTGGTCAGTGGAGGCCTAGTGGAAGGAGTGACCGCAGACAGGCATCGAAGGCCTAAAATAATAACACATGGCTGTAGGCAATTTTAAATTGGTTCCAGGGGTACACGGGCAGCAGTGGTGTGGTCAGTGGAGGCCTAGTGGAAGGAGTGACCGCAGACAGGCATCGAAGGCCTAAAATAATAACACATGGCTGTAGGCAATTTTAAATTGGTTCCAGGGGTACACGGGCAGTAGTGCCCTGGTCAGTGTAGTAGTAGTAGAAAGAATGGACCGCAGACAGGCATCGAAGGCCTAAAATAAAAAAATTGGGCTGGCTGTAGGCAATTTTAAATTGGTTCCAGGGGTACACGGGCAGCAGTGGTGTGGTCAGTGGAGGCCTAGTGGAAGGAGTGACCGCAGACAGGCATCGAAGGCCTAAAATAATAACACATGGCTGTAGGCAATTTTAAATTGGTTCCAGGGGTACACGGGCAGCAGTGGTGTGGTCAGTGGAGGCCTAGTGGAAGGAGTGACCGCAGACAGGCATCGAAGGCCTAAAATAATAACACATGGCTGTAGGCAATTTTAAATTGGTTCCAGGGGTACACGGGCAGCAGTGGTGTGGTCAGTGGAGGCCTAGTGGAAGGAGTGACCGCAGACAGGCATCGAAGGCCTAAAATAATAACACATGGCTGTAGGCAATTTTAAATTGGTTCCAGGGGTACACGGGCAGCAGTGCCCTGGTCAGTGTAGTAGTAGTAGAAAGAATGGACCGCAGACAGGCATCGAAGGCCTAAAATAATAACACATGGCTGTAGGCAATTTTAAATTGGTTCCAGGGGTACACGGGCAGCAGTGGTGTGGTCAGTGGAGGCCTAGTGGAAGGAGTGACCGCAGACAGGCATCGAAGGCCTAAAATAATAACACATGGCTGTAGGCAATTTTAAATTGGTTACAGGGGTACACGGGCAGCAGTGGTGTGGTCAGTGGAGGCCTAGTGGAAGGAGTCACCGCAGACAGGCATCGAAGGCCTAAAATAATAACACATGGCTGTAGGCAATTTTAAATTGGTTACAGGGGTACACGGGCAGCAGTGGTGTGGTCAGTGGAGGCCTAGTGGAAGGAGTGACCGCAGACAGGCATCGAAGGCCTAAAATAATAACACATGGCTGTAGGCAATTTTAAATTGGTTCCAGGGGTACACGGGCAGTAGTGCCCTGGTCAGTGTAGTAGTAGTAGAAAGAATGGACCGCAGACAGGCATCGAAGGCCTAAAATAAAAAAATTGGGCTGGCTGTAGGCAATTTTAAATTGGTTCCAGGGGTACACGGGCAGCAGTGGTGTGGTCAGTGGAGGCCTAGTGGAAGGAGTGACCGCAGACAGGCATCGAAGGCCTAAAATAATAACACATGGCTGTAGGCAATTTTAAATTGGTTCCAGGGGTACACGGGCAGCAGTGGTGTGGTCAGTGGAGGCCTAGTGGAAGGAGTGACCGCAGACAGGCATCGAAGGCCTAAAATAATAACACATGGCTGTAGGCAATTTTAAATTGGTTCCAGGGGTACACGGGCAGCAGTGGTGTGGTCAGTGGAGGCCTAGTGGAAGGAGTGACCGCAGACAGGCATCGAAGGCCTAAAATAATAACACATGGCTGTAGGCAATTTTAAATTGGTTCCAGGGGTACACGGGCAGCAGTGGTGTGGTCAGTGGAGGCCTAGTGGAAGGAGTCACCGCAGACAGGCATCGAAGGCCTAAAATAATAACACATGGCTGTAGGCAATTTTAAATTGGTTCCAGGGGTACACGGGCAGCAGTGGTGTGGTCAGTGGAGGCCTAGTGGAAGGAGTGACCGCAGACAGGCATCGAAGGCCTAAAATAATAACACATGGCTGTAGGCAATTTTAAATTGGTTCCAGATGTACACGGGCAGCAGTGGTGTGGTCAGTGGAGGCCTAGTGGAAGGAGTGACCGCAGACAGGCATCGAAGGCCTAAAATAATAACACATGGCTGTAGGCAATTTTAAATTGGTTCCAGGGGTACACGGGCAGCAGTGGTGTGGTCAGTGGAGGCCTAGTGGAAGGAGTCACCGCAGACAGGCATCGAAGGCCTAAAATAATAACACATGGCTGTAGGCAATTTTAAATTGGTTACAGGGGTACACGGGCAGCAGTGGTGTGGTCAGTGGAGGCCTAGTGGAAGGAGTGACCGCAGACAGGCATCGAAGGCCTAAAATAATAACACATGGCTGTAGGCAATTTTAAATTGGTTCCAGGGGTACACGGGCAGCAGTGGTGTGGTCAGTGGAGGCCTAGTGGAAGGAGTGACCACAGACAGGCATCGAAGGCCTAAAATAGTAACACATGGCTGTAGGCAATTTTTAATTGGTTCCAGGGGTACACGGGCAGCAGTGCCCTGGTCAGTGTAGTAGTAGTAGAAAGAATGGACCGCAGACAGGCATCGAAGGCCTAAAATAATAACACATGGCTGTAGGCAATTTTAAATTGGTTCCAGGGGTACACGGGCAGCAGTGGTGTGGTCAGTGGAGGCCTAGTGGAAGGAGTGACCGCAGACAGGCATCGAAGGCCTAAAATAATAACACATGGCTGTAGGCAATTTTAAATTGGTTACAGGGGTACACGGGCAGCAGTGGTGTGGTCAGTGGAGGCCTAGTGGAAGGAGTCACCGCAGACAGGCATCGAAGGCCTAAAATAATAACACATGGCTGTAGGCAATTTTAAATTGGTTACAGCGGGTACACGGGCAGCAGTGGTGTGGTCAGTGGAGGCCTAGTGGAAGGAGTGACCGCAGACAGGCATCGAAGGCCTAAAATAATAACACATAGCTGTAGGCAATTTTAAATTGGTTCCAGGGGTACACGGGCAGCAGTGGTGTGGTCAGTGGAGGCCTAGTGGAAGGAGTGACCTCAGACAGGCATCGAAGGCCTAAAATAATAACACATGGCTGTAGGCAATTTTAAATTGGTTCCAGGGGTACACGGGCAGCAGTGGTGTGATCAGTGGAGGCCTAGTGGAAGGAGTGACCGCAGACAGGCATCGAAGGCCTAAAATAATAACACATGGCTGTAGGCAATTTTAAATTGGTTACAGGGGTACACGGGCAGCAGTGGTGTGGTCAGTGGAGGCCTAGTGGAAGGAGTCACCGCAGACAGGCATCGAAGGCCTAAAATAATAACACATGGCTGTAGGCAATTTTAAATTGGTTACAGGGGTACACGGGCAGCAGTGGTGTGGTCAGTGGAGGCCTAGTGGAAGGAGTGACCGCAGACAGGCATCGAAGGCCTAAAATAATAACACATGGCTGTAGGCAATTTTAAATTGGTTCCAGGGGTACACGGGCAGCAGTGGTGTGGTCAGTGGAGGCCTAGTGGAAGGAGTGACCACAGACAGGCATCGAAGGCCTAAAATAATAACACATGGCTGTAGGCAATTTTAAATTGGTTCCAGGGGTACACGGGCAGCAGTGCTCTGGTCAGTGTAGTAGTAGTAGAAAGAATGGACCGCAGACAGGCATCGAAGGCCTAAAATAAAAAAATTGGGCTGGCTGTAGGCAATTTTAAATTGGTTCCAGGGGTACACGGGCAGCAGTGGTGTGGTCAGTGGAGGCCTAGTGGAAGGAGTGACCGCAGACAGGCATCGAAGGCCTAAAATAATAACACATGGCTGTAGGCAATTTTAAATTGGTTCCAGGGGTACACGGGCAGCAGTGGTGTGGTCAGTGGAGGCCTAGTGGAAGGAGTGACCGCAGACAGGCATCGAAGGCCTAAAATAATAACACATGGCTGTAGGCAATTTTAAATTGGTTCCAGGGGTACACGGGCAGCAGTGGTGTGGTCAGTGGAGGCCTAGTGGAAGGAGTCACCGCAGACAGGCATCGAAGGCCTAAAATAATAACACATGGCTGTAGGCAATTTTAAATTGGTTCCAGGGGTACACGGGCAGCAGTGGTGTGGTCAGTGGAGGCCTAGTGGAAGGAGTCACCGCAGACAGGCTTCGAAGGCCTAAAATAATAACACATGGCTGTAGGCAATTTTAAATTGGTTCCAGGGGTACACGGGCAGCAGTGGTGTGGTCAGTGGAGGCCTAGTGGAAGGAGTGACCGCAGACAGGCATCGAAGGCCTAAAATAATAACACATGGCTGTAGGCAATTTTAAATTGGTTCCAGGGGTACACGGGCAGCAGTGGTGTGGTCAGTGGAGGCCTAGTGGAAGGAGTGACCGCAGACAGGCATCGAAGGCCTAAAATAATAACACATGGCTGTAGGCAATTTTAAATTGGTTCCAGGGGTACACGGGCAGCAGTGGTGTGGTCAGTGGAGGCCTAGTGGAAGGAGTGACCGCAGACAGGCATCGAAGGCCTAAAATAATAACACATGGCTGTAGGCAATTTTAAATTGGTTCCAGGGGTACACGGGCAGCAGTGGTGTGGTCAGTGGAGGCCTAGTGGAAGGAGTGACCGCAGACAGGCATCGAAGGCCTAAAATAATAACACATGGCTGTAGGCAATTTTAAATTGGTTCCAGGGGTACACGGGCAGCAGTGGTGTGGTCAGTGGAGGCCTAGTGGAAGGAGTGACCGCAGACAGGCATCGAAGGCCTAAAATAATAACACATGGCTGTAGGCAATTTTAAATTGGTTCCAGGGGTACACGTGCAGCAGTGGTGTGGTCAGTGGAGGCCTAGTGGAAAGAGTGACCGCAGACAGGCATCGAAGGCCTAAAATAATAACACATGGCTGTAGGCAATTTTAAATTGGTTCCAGGGGTACACGGGCAGCAGTGGTGTGGTCAGTGGAGGCCTAGTGGAAGGAGTGACCGCAGACAGGCATCGAAGGCCTAAAATAATAACACATGGCTGTAGGCAATTTTAAATTGGTTACAGGGGTACACGGGCAGCAGTGGTGTGGTCAGTGGAGGCCTAGTGGAAGGAGTCACCGCAGACAGGCATCGAAGGCCTAAAATAATAACACATGGCTGTAGGGAATTTTAAATTGGTTACAGGGGTACACGGGCAGCAGTGCCCTGGTCAGTGTAGTAGTAGTAGAAAGAGTGGACCGCAGACAGGCATCGAAGGCCTAAAATAAAAAAATTGGGCTGGCTGTAGGCAATTTTAAATTGGTTCCAGGGGTACACGGGCAGCAGTGGTGTGGTCAGTGGAGGCCTAGTGGAAGGAGTGACCGCAGACAGGCATCGAAGGCCTAAAATAATAACACATGGCTGTAGGCAATTTTAAATTGGTTCCAGGGGTACACGGGCAGCAGTGGTGTGGTCAGTGGAGGCCTAGTGGAAGGAGTGACCGCAGACAGGCATCGAAGGCCTAAAATAATAACACATGGCTGTAGGCAATTTTAAATTGGTTCCAGGGGTACACGGGCAGCAGTGGTGTGGTCAGTGGAGGCCTAGTGGAAGGAGTCACCGCAGACAGGCATCGAAGGCCTAAAATAATAACACATGGCTGTAGGCAATTTTAAATTGGTTACAGGGGTACACGGGCAGCAGTGGTGTGGTCAGTGGAAGCCTAGTGGAAGGAGTGACCGCAGACAGGCATCGAAGGCCTAATATAATAACACATGGCTGTAGGCAATTTTAAATTGGTTCCAGGGGTACACGGGCAGCAGTGGTGTGGTCAGTGGAGGCCTAGTGGAAGGAGTCACCGCAGACAGGCATCGAAGGCCTAAAATAATAACACATGGCTGTAGCCAATTTTAAATTGGTTACAGGGGTACACGGGCAGCAGTGGTGTGGTCAGTGGAGGCCTAGTGGAAGGAGTCACCACAGACAGGCATCGAAGGCCTAACATATCAAAAATGTCAATACAATGGTATTTTCAGTGGCAGGCATTGAAGGATGTCAGCGCATAGACTAAACATTGGTGGAGCTGTGAGATAATTTTGCAAGTGGTAGAGCACTGTTTGAGCTGGGGTGGGGGGAAACTGTCTTGTGGCCGGCGGTACAGGCCCAGGGCCCCTCATATTACAACGGTGTGTCTGACGTTGGGTGCGCACCACCACCGCCAGAGACACTTTATTGTACTAGGAGGGACCCAGTGGCAGTGCCGTCGACCAAAAGCGGGCTCACCCACCTCTTCAGACAAACTGCACTCTCACGGGTGCTGTCGCCAAGTGTCGATACCACGGCCCCGTGTGGGGAGTTTGGCCATTTAGTGAGGTGTAAACATGTCGTATGCTGGACAATCAGGTGCAGAAAATTACGAGATTGGAAAAGGCATTCAGAATAGTCCACAGGCAAGACCTTTTCATAGGAAAGCTAGGTGTCAGCCGGGCAAGGTGGGGCAAAAGATTTCGAAATCCAGTTGTGGTTCATTTTAATGAAGGTTAGATCATCTACATTTTGGGTAGCCAGACGAGTCCTTTTTTCTGTTAGTATTGAACCTGCAGCACTGAATACTCTTTCTGATAGGACACTAGCTGCCGGGCAAGCAAGCTCCTGCAATGCATATTCTGCCAATTCTGGCCAGGTGTCTAATTTTGATGCCCAGTAATCAAATGGGAATGACGGTTGAGGGAGAACATCGATAAGGGATGAAAAATAGTTTGTAACCATACTGGACAAATGTTGTCTCCTGTCACTTTGAATTGATGCTGCAGTACCTGTCCTGTCTGCGGTCATAGCAAAATCACTCCACAACCTGGTCAGAAAACCCCTCTGGCCAACGCCACTTCTGATTTCTGCCCCTCTAACTCCTCTGGTCTGCTGTCCCCTGCAGCTCGTGTGAGAACGATCACGGGCGCTGTGTGCAGGGAATGCCAGAAGCAAAGGGTCAACAAGAGTTGATTGTTTGGTTGCTAATATTAGTTCCAAGTTCTCATGTGGCATTATATTTTGCAATTTGCCTTTATAGCGAGGATCAAGGAGGCAGGCCAACCAGTAATCGTCATCATTCATCATTTTAGTTATGCGTGTGTCCCTTTTGAGGATACGTAAGGCATAATCCGCCATGTGGGCCAAAGTTCCAGTTCTCAAATCTGCGGTTGTGCTTGGTTGAGGGGCAGTTTCAGGCAAATCCACGTCACTTGTGTCCCTCAAAAAACCAGAACCCGGCCTTGCCGCGCCACCAATTTCCAGTGGCCCCAGAAAAGCTTCCTCATTAAAAATATAATCATCCCCATCATCCTCCTCGTCCTCCTCCTCCTCTTCGCCCGCTACCTCGTCCTGTACACTGCCCTGGCCAGACAATGACTGACTGTCATCAAGGCTTTCCTCTTCCTCAGCTGCAGACGCCTGATCCTTTATGTGCGTCAAACTTTGCATCAGCAGACGCATTAGGGGGATGCTCATGCTTATTATGGCGTTGTCTGCACTAACCAGCCGTGTGCATTCCTCAAAACACTGAAGGACTTGACACATGTCTTGAATCTTCGACCACTGCACACCTGACAACTCCATGTCTGCCATCCTACTGCCTGCCCGTGTATGTGTATCCTCCCACAAAAACATAACAGCCCGCCTCTGTTCACACAGTCTCTGAAGCATGTGCAGTGTTGAGTTCCACCTTGTTGCAACGTCTATGATTAGGCGATGCTGGGGAAGGTTCAAAGAACGCTGATAGGTCTGCATACGGCTGGAGTGTACGGGCGAACGGCGGATATGTGAGCAAAGCACTTTGAGGAGCAGGTCGGATAACCCCGGATAACTTTTCAGGAAGCACTGCACCACCAGGTTTAAGGTGTGAGCCAGGCAAGGAATGTGTTTCAGTTGGGAAAGGGAGATGGCAGCCATGAAATTCCTTCCGTTATCACTCACTACCTTGCCTGCCTCAAGATCTACAGTGCCCAGCCACGACTGCGTTTCTTTCTGCAAGAACTCAGACAGAACTTCCGCGGTGTGTCTGTTGTCGCCCAAACACTTCATAGCCAATACAGCCTGCTGACGTTTGCCAGTAGCTGCCCCATAATGGGAGACCTGGTGTGCAACAGTGGCAGCTGCGGATGGAGTGGTTGTGCGACTGCGGTCTGTGGACGAGCTCTCGCTTCTGCAGGAGGACGAAGAGGAGGAGGAAGGGGTGCGAACGGCTACAGCCAATTGTTTCCTAGACCGTGGGCTAGGCAGAACTGTCCCAAACTTGCTGTCCCCTGTGGACCCTGCATCCACCACATTTACCCAGTGTGCCGTGATGGACACGTAACGTCCCTGGCCATGCCTACTGGTCCATGCATCTGTTGTCAGGTGCACCTTTGTGCTCACAGATTGCCTGAGTGCATGGACGATGCGCTCTTTAACATGCTGGTGGAGGGCTGGGATGGCTTTTCTGGAAAAAAAGTGTCGACTGGGTAGCTCGTAGCGTGGTACAGCGTAGTCCATCAGGGCTTTGAAAGCTTTGCTTTCAACTAACCGGTAGGGCATCATCTCTAACGAGATTAGTCTAGCTATGTGTGCGTTCAAACCCTGTGTACGCGGATGCGAGGCTAAGTACTTCCTTTTTCTAACCATAGTCTCATGTAGGGTGAGCTGGACTGGAGAGCTGGAGATCGTGGAACTAGCGGGGGTGCCGGTGGACATGGCAGACTGAGAGACGGTGGGAGATGGTATTGTTGCCACCGGTGCCCTAGATGCAGTGTTTCCTACTACGAAACTGGTGATTCCCTGACCCTGACTGCTTTGGCCTGGCAAAGAAACCTGCACAGATACTGCAGGTGGTGCGGAAAATGGTGGCCCTACACTGCCGGAAGGGATGTTGCGTTGCTGACTAGCTTCATTGGCTGAGGGTGCTACAACCTTAAGGGACGTTTGGTAGTTAGTCCAGGCTTGCAAATGCATGGTGGTTAAATGTCTATGCATGCAACTTGTATTGAGACTTTTCAGATTCTGTCCTCTGCTTAAGGTAGTTGAACATTTTTGACAGATGACTTTGCGCTGATCAATTGCATGTTGTTTAAAAAAATGCCAGACTGCACTCTTTCTAGCATCGGATACCTTTTCAGGCATTGCAGACTGAGCTTTAACCGGATGGCCACGCTGTCCTCCAACAGGTTTTGGCTTTGCCACGCGTTTTGGCCAAGATACGGGCCCGGCAGATGGAACCTGTTGCGATGTTGATGCCTGCTGCGGCCCCTCCTCCTCCGCTTCAGAACTGCTGCCGCTTGCACCCTGTTCCCCCAATGGCTGCCAATCGGGGTCAAGAACTGGGTCATCTATTACCTCTTCTTGTAGCTCGTGTGCAACTTCGTCTGTGTCACCGTGTCGGTCGGTGGTATAGCGTTCGTGATGGGGCAACATAGTCTCATCAGGGTCTGATTCTTGATCAGCACCCTGCGAGGGCAATGTTGTGGTCTGAGTCAAAGGACCAGCATAGTAGTCTGGCTGTGGCTGTGCATCAGTGCACTCCATGTCAGATTCAACTTGTAATGGGCATGGACTGTTAACTGCTTCACTTTCTAAGCCAGGGACGGTATGTGTAAAGAGCTCCATGGAGTAACCCGTTGTGTCGCCTGCTGCATTCTTCTCTGTTGTTGTTTTTGCTGAAGAGGACAAGGAAGCGACTTGTCCCTGACCGTGAACATCCACTAACGACGCGCTGCTTTGACATTTACCAGTTTCACGAGAGGAGGCAAAAGAGCTAGAGGCTGAGTCAGCAAGATAAGCCAAAACTTGCTCTTGCTGCTCCGGCTTTAAAAGCGGTTTTCCTACTCCCAGAAAAGGGAGCGTTCGAGGCCTTGTGTAGCCAGACGACGAACCTGGCTCCACAGCTCCAGACTTAGGTGCAATATTTTTTTCCCACGACCAGCTGATGCTCCACCACTACCACTACCCTCATTACCAGCTGACAATGAACGCCCCCGGCCACGACCTCTTCCACCATACTTCCTCATTGTTTTAAAAACATAAACAAACTAACGGTATTTGTTGCTGTCACACAAATTACACGGTGAGCTATAACTTCAGTATGATTTAGCTACCCCTTTACAGGTGAGTGAGACCACAACGAAAATCAGGCACAATGTTACACACTCTGTTGTTGGTGGCAACAAATGAGAGAGATGCCACACACGCAGGACTGTCACTGAAGCACAAATGTAAATATTAATCTCCCACTGATTTGATTTTTTTTTTTAAGGGAGACTTTAGGAAAAAAAAATAATAGAATAAAATGATTTTTTCAGGAAGAATTTAGAAACCAAATAAAATAAAATGATTTTTTCAGTGAGAATTTAGAAAACAAATAAAACAAAAAAAGGCTTTCTATGGCCCACTGAGTGAGAGATGACGCACACAGGAGTCAGGAGTGGCACACAAGCCCAGAGGCCAATATTTATCTCCCACTGATTGATGTAGTGATTTTTTCAGGTAGATTTTGGAACCCAAATCAAGCTAAAACAAATAATAGGCTTTCTATGGCCCACAATTGGAGAGAGAGAGAGATGGCACACCCAGGAGTCAAGACTGGCACACAAGCAGAAAGGGCAATATTAATCTCCCACTGATTTGTTTGGTTTTTTTTTTTTCAGGGAGACTTTAGGAAAAAAAAAAATAGAATAAAATGATTTTTTCAGGAAGAATTTAGAAACCAAATAAAATAAAATGATTTTTTCAGGGAGAATTTAGAAAACAAATAAAACAAAAAAAGGCTTTCTATGGCCCACTGAGTGAGAGATGACGCACACAGGAGTCAGAAGTGGCACACAAGCCCAGAGGCCAATATTTATCTCCCACTGATTGATGTAGTGATTTTTTCAGGTAGATTTTGGAACCCAAATCAAGCTAAAAAAATAATAGGCTTTCTATGGCCCACAATTGGAGAGAGAGAGAGAGATGGCACACCCAGGAGTCAAGACTGGCACACAAGCAGAAAGGGCAATATTAATCTCCCACTGATTTGTTTTTTTTGTTTTTTTTTCAGGGAGACTTTAGGAAAAAAAAATAGAATAAAATGATTTTTTCAGGAAGAATTTAGAAACCAAAAAAAATAAAATGATTTTTTCAGGGAGAATTTAGAAAACAAATAAAACAAAAAAAGGCTTTCTATGGCCCACTGAGTGAGAGATGACGCACACAGGAGTCAGGAGTGGCACACAAGCCCAGAGGCCAATATTTATCTCCCACTGATTGATGTAGTGATTTTTTCAGGTAGATTTTGGAACCCAAATCAAGCTAAAAAAAATAATAGGCTTTCTATGGCCCACAATTGGAGAGAGAGAGAGAGATGGCACACCCAGGAGTCAAGACTGGCACACAAGCAGAAAGGGCAATATTAATCTCCCACTGATTTGTTTTTTTTTTTTTTTTTTTTCAGGGAGACTTTAGGAAAAAAAAATAGAATAAAATGATTTTTTCAGGAAGAATTTAGAAACCAAATAAAATAAAATGATTTTTTCAGGGAGAATTTAGAAAACAAATAAAACAAAAAAAGGCTTTCTATGGCCCACTGAGTGAGAGATGACGCACACAGGAGTCAGGAGTGGCACACAAGCCCAGAGGCCAATATTTATCTCCCACTGATTGATGTAGTGATTTTTTCAGGTAGATTTTGGAACCCAAATCAAGCTAAAAAAATAATAGGCTTTCTATGGCCCACAATTGGAGAGAGAGAGAGAGAGATGGCACACCCAGGAGTCAAGACTGGCACACAAGCAGAAAGGGCAATATTAATCTCCCACTGATTTTTTTTTTTTTTTTTTCAGGGAGACTTTAGGAAAAAAAAAATAGAATAAAATGATTTTTTCAGGAAGAATTTAGAAACCAAAGAAAATAAAATGATTTTTTCAGGGAGAATTTAGAAAACAAATAAAACAAAAATAGGCTTTCTATGGCCCACTGAGTGAGAGATGACGCACACAGGAGTCAGGAGTGGCACACAAGCCCAGAGGCCAATATTTATCTCCCACTTTTTTTTTTTGTTCCAGGGAAAATTTATAAACCCAATAAAAAAAATAATAAATAGGCTTTCTATGGCCCACTATCTGAGAGACAGAGAGAGATGGCACGCTTAGGACTGGCACACAAGCCCAAAGGCCAATATTAATCTCCCTTTTTTTTTTAAGGGAGAATTTATAAAACCAAAAAAAAATAAATAAATAGGCTTTCTATGGCCCACTATTTGTGAGAGAGATGGCACGCTCAGGACTGGCACACAAGCCCAGAGGCCAATATTAATCTCCCACTTTTTTTTTTTTTTCCAGGGAAAATTTATAAACCCAATAAAAAAAAAAAAAAAAAATAGGCTTTCTATGGCCCACTATCTGAGAGAGAGAGATGGCACTCTTAGGACTGGCACACAAGCCCAAAGGCCAATATTAATCTCCCACTGATTGATTTATTGATTTTTTCAGGTAGAATTTAGAACCCAAATAAAGCAAAAAAAAAAAAAAATGGCCTTTCTATGGCCCACTGAGTGAGTGATGATGCACACAGGAGTCAGGAGTGGCACACAAGCCCTGAGGCCAATATTTTTCTCCCACTGATTGATGTAGTGATTTTTTCAGGTAGATTTTAGAACCAAAATCAAGCAAAAAAATAAATAGGCTTTCTATGGCCCACTGAGTGAGTGATGATGCACACAGGAGTCAAGAGTGGCACACAAGCCCTGAGGCCAATATTTTTCTCCCACTGATTGATGTAGTGATTTTTTCAGGTAGATTTTATAACCCAAATCAAGCAAAAAAATAAATAGGCTTTCTATGGCCCACTGAGTGAGAGATGACACAGACAGGGATGGCACTCTAGCAGAAATGTCAATCTTAATCTCCCACAAAAAAAAAAAAAAAACAGGGCGTGTCCTTCAATTACTATCTCCCTGCAGTAATCTCAGCCAGGTATGGCAGGCAGCAATAAGGAGTGGACTGATGCACAAATTAAATAAAAAGTGTGTACAAACCAAAAAGATAGCTGTGCAGAAAGGAAGGAACAAGAGGATTTGTGCTTTGAAAAAAGCAGTTGGTTTGCACAGCGGCGTACACACAGCAATGCAGCTATCAGGGAGCCTTCTAGGGCAGCCCAATGAGCTACAGCGCTGAGGGGGAAAAAAAAAAAATGTAGCTTCCACTGTCCCTGCACACCGAAGGTGGTGTTGGGCAGTGGAAATCGCTACAGCACAAGCAGTTTGGTGGTTAATGGACCCTGCCTAACGCTATCCCTGCTTCTGACGAAGCGGCAGCAACCTCTCCCTAAGCTCAGATCAGCAGCAGTAACATGGCGGTCGGCGGGAACTCCCCTTTATAGCCCCTGTGACGCCGCAGACAGCAAGCCAATCACTGCAATGCCCTTCTCTAAGATGGTGGGGACCAGGACCTATGTAATCACGCTGCCCACACTCTGCGTTTACCTTCATTGGCTGAGAAATGGCGCTTTTCGCGTCATTGAAACGCGACTTTGGCGCGAAAGTCGCGTACCGCATGGCCGACCCCGCACAGGGGTCGGATCGGGTTTCATGAAACCCGACTTTGCCAAAAGTCGGCAACTTTTGAAAATGAACGACCCGTTTCGCTCAACCCTAGTGATCACTCCTTTTTAGATGCAGACTAATTAGCAGATCTAATTTGATTCCGGTGTTATTTTTGGGTATGAAAATTTACCGGGTGATTCCAGAATTTTCTCCTCAGAATTGAGTGATTCCATAATTTTTTCCCTATGCTTGGTTAAAAAAAGTAACCATTACTGACAACCACATTTTTTGTTCTTGATTTCTTTTACTGTAAAGCCAGAAAGTTGCAATTTGAAATAACTTTAGTTTTGTACCACGTCTGAGATCTGCTTTTTTTCTACAAAATTAAACAACTGAATGAACGTCCTCCAAGGCCAGTGATTCCATAATTTTTGCCAGGGGTTGTATATGTACACTACAATGTTTTAGCACAAATACATAGAACACAAAAACCTTATTAAGACACAGTTCACTCAATGCTTTTTTGCTGCTTTATTTTCCTGCAGCCCAAACCTGATATTTTGGCAGTAAAAAAGCTGTATACAGAACTCAGGTGTTGCTGCCTTTTTTGCTGCATTTCTTTCTGTGTTTTTGTTGCATTTTTTGGCTGTGTATTTTAGGATCCAAAAGTGCAGCTTTGCTTCCACCATGCAAGCATGAACAATACGAGGTGTTCGGGCGCAATGCAAGACGTATGTGAAACCATAAAACTTTTTTTGAAAAAAAGGTAATTTGATCAAATTATTTAGTGGAAAAAGTTTTTTTTAAGTCTGAAAAAATAGTGACTACTCTGAACAAAAAAAGGCGGATTCATGTATTAAATACATCTGTGAACTAAGGTTACATCAGTTAAGGAAAACATACACTATTACAAACATAAAAACAGCCCTATGGGGATGTTGAATTGGTTTCTAATTGTTTACCCCACATATTTGTAAGGCATGCAGTTGGCAGGGCATTGTTCACTTTCACTCATTGGTAGGACATTCTTTACTTTCACACAATAGTAGGAACTGAGTTGGTAGGACATTGTTTACTTTCACCCATTGGTAGGTCACTGATTTGGTAGGACATTGTTTGCTTTATATCACTAATTTAACATCCATGTGTCATCAGTGAGTACATGTGCGGCATGCATAATGTCCATGCTGGTGATAAAAACTGACATGTCTGAGGCCTTTTCACATGGACACATCGTCCTTGTGAAAAACTTGACATGTGCACACCACCATTGAATACAATGGGTGTGCCTGTGTCCATATTTGCGGCCCTTAAAAAACGGACTGCATACGGAGACAAAAAATGGATGACTGAAAGGGGCCTAATTGTGTAGCTGCAACAACTGCTTCTGATTTTGTTGAGGAAATGTGGCAGGTTTGCCATAAATTGTACTATTGACAAGGGTGAAATCCATGGCGACATCTGCAGCATAAATTGACATGCTGAAAATGTCAAATTCATAGAGACTGTCAGCTTAAACTGCCTTCTTTCTCTGCATTGAGTCTGTGAGATTTCTTAAAATCTAAATTAGAGCAGTGCTACTGTAGTGTGCAGAAAAATTTTACTCCTGAAAATACAACCGGAAAATTCAATATGTATACGCCGCCCGCTTGTGGTCATAGCCTAATTTTTTTTGCTCCTTTGGAAGGTAAAGGGGGGGGGGAGGGTAAAAGATTACCATAAGCGACCAGAAAGTCCGTTTGCTCCGTGGCAAGATGTAATCTCATCCTCAAAATTACTTTCATCTCCAGTCATCATTTATTTCATTGTTTGTCTTTAAAGGGAACCTGTCACCTGAAATTGGCGGGACTGGTTTTGGGTCATATGGGCGGAGTTTTCGGGTGTTTGGTTCACCCTTTCCTTACCCGCTGGCTGCATGCTGGCCGCAATATTGGAATGAAGTTCATTCTCTGTCCTCCGTAGTACACGCCTGCGCAAGGCAAGATTGACCTATCTGCAAAATTATAATTTTGACTTTTATTTTACTTCTCAATCATGGACCACATGGCTCACTAATCCTGACAGAGTTTGATCCGAGTGTCAGTGCACTATGCTCTGATTCACTCGCATGATAGCATCGCAGCACAGGTGAGGAAGAGAAGGACACATCTCCATTGTTTGTGTCCGCGGTAATCTCACTGCATTCGAATGATATCTGACACATACACCTATAGATTTGTAAGGGTGCGCGTGAGCCAAGTGTTACAGCCACTCACAGCATGTTTCGATTGTTTTCTCATGCTGAATCGGTTGGGATCTGAGATGCCCCATAGTATAACACTGGGCTGAGTGCTATCCGATAAAACATCAGAAAGCACATGGCCATGTTATACGCTCGTGAGAGCGAGCCCTTAGTTTGAATCCCTCATTGGCCTCATAGGGCTAACAGTCCCTGGTCCTATGCTAAAAAAATTTCATGGCTAATATGACATTCTAATAATGCTGGCTCTCTGAAAAACCACACCTTGACTCCACAGCCTCTGGAGCCCTTTCTTGCTTTTTCAAGTGACCAATTGAGGGCTTTCAGTTCCACAATGCCTCTCACAATCTGCCTCACTGCCTTCATATGGTGATAGCTTATGTGAAAATCCTACTTAGGTTTAAGTCATTCATTCTTTCTCTGTGCTGTGCTCATCTGTGACTGACAATGCCCAGACCATAACCTCGCCTCATAGAACGTCTCTGTCTCATATACTTGCTGCTCACTCGCTCACTCAGAATTGAACATCAGTCCCATCTACCTATGCTGTGGGCAACACTTCAGGTGCTGCAGTATCCATAGCCACATCAGCATTGGACAACAACACTATCTCCCATTAACAGAAATTGTGGCAATGGCTCACTAGCTTCCACTGCCTTAGGTCCCCCTCACACATCATCAGTGTTTTGGATCCGTGCGCCACCAGTGTTTTTTCGGTATGGCCAAAGAAAAAGAAATTACACAGCTTGTCCTATACATTGCAATGTTAAACACATGCAGCACATGGATTACACACTGATGCCTTCCATGTGCTGTACATGTTTCTCGCAGGCCCATAGACTTGTATTGACCTTTGTCATTTGTGTTGCAGGAAATAAGCTCACGTCTCCATGTGATTTGCTCAGCCATACGGTCAGTGTAAAAACTTGAACATGTGAGAAGCTCCATAGGTTATTGTGGCAACACCCTGGCACGACAGGTACATCGGAGGACGACCCATTATCCCTATCGTGCTGGATGGAATTCCCCTCAACGCTTTGCTGGACACAGGTTCCCAGATTTCATCTATACCGTATATCCTTTATAAGAGGTACTGGGCTGATGCAGATATTGATAAAGGGCCCTCTGATGTTGAACTAGATATATGGGCCAGTAATGGTAAGTTGGTACCGAAACTAGGATTCAGGGAGATGACCATAAAGATTGGTAAAGTAGAATTGAAGAAACAGGGTATAATTGTTGTTGATGTTGACCGGCGGAACTGTGAACCACCTGTATTGATAGGAATGAATGTGTTAGAGAACTGCTTTGCCGAAGTTATTTCTGTCTTACAGCAAATTGCTGAAACTGCCCAATCCTACCAGCAGAGAGTTCTCCGGAGGGAAATAAAAGTATTGATGTTAAGGCAACAGGTAGAAGTTGCAGGTGGAGAAATCGGCAGTGTGAGGGTAAGTGATCCAACGTCTATTGTAATCCCACCAAAAACAGAAATGCTGGTATGGTGTAGAGCAGCCATTGGTACTAAGGGACGAGATTATCAAGCCTTAATAGAACCAGTGTACACCGACAGCAGGCCCACTATACTCACAGCACGAGGGGTAGTCGAGGTACACCGGGGACGAGTGCCGGTACGACTTTTGAACTGTGGAGAGGAAGAGGTCACTTTGCCAAGGTATGCTACAGTAGCAAAGCTTTATACTGTTGACAACAACGCCATCACAACCATTGAGCCCTTAGAACCAACCTGTCAGGTGGAAGGCAACGGCTCAGACGGAGAATTGGAAGATTGGTGCCAACAGCTACACGTGGGCATAAATTCAACACCTACCCATCAAAAACAAGGGGTATATAGGCTAGTGACGGAATATGAACAAGTCTTCAGTAAACACCCATTGGACTTCGGACGGATAGAAGGGGTAGAACACACAATCCGCACCGGTGACCATCCCCCAATAAAAGAAAGATATAGACCCATACCGCCCGCTCACTATCAATGTGCAAAAGATATGCTGAGGGAGATGAAACAGGCCGGGGTAATAAGAGACAGCTGTAGCCCCTGGGCGGCCCCTCTAGTGATTGTCAAAAAAAAGGACGGAACCATGAGAATGTGCGTAGACTACCGGCGGATTAATAACATCACCCATAAAGACGCCTACCCCTTGCCTAGGATAGAAGAGTCCTTGACTGCTTTGAAATCTGCTAATTATTTTTCCACCTTAGACTTAACAAGCGGGTATTGGCAAGTCCCTGTGGCTGAGAGAGATAAGGAAAAGACGGCATTCACCACACCAATGGGTCTATGTGAATTTAATCGCATGCCATTCGGACTCTGCAACGCATCCGGTACCTTCCAGCGGCTGATGGAATGCTGCCTCGGACACAAGAACTTCGAGACCGTCCTCCTGTACCTAGATGATGTGATCGTCTACTCAAAGACTTACGAACAACACTTAAAAGACCTGGCAGAAGTGATCGAAGCCTTATCCAGGTATGGCATGAAAATCAAGCCATCCAAATGTCACCTTCTCAAGCCGAAGGTACAGTACCTGGGACACATTGTGAGTTCGGAGGGAGTAGCACCGGATCCCGAGAAAATAAGCGCCATAAGGGATTGGCCAAGACCTACCAACGCAAAAGAAGTGAGGCAATTCCTGGGATTGGTGGGTTACTATCGCAGATTTATAAAAGGATTTACCAAGTTGGCAGCACCCTTGCAAGACGCCTTGGTAGGGCAGACGAAGAAACCTTCAAACCGAAACCCTCCTTTCCAGTGGAACGACGAAAGGGAAGACTCCTTTGAACAACTAAAGAAGGCACTAACCGGTGAAGAGGTTCTGGCATACCCAGATTACCATCAACCTTTCATCCTCTACACCGATGCCAGTAATGTGGGACTAGGAGCGGTGCTGTCACAAAAGCAAGAAGGTCAGGAGAAAGTCATCGCCTTTGCAAGTAGAAAGCTCCGGCCTACTGAAAGAAATCCAGAAAATTATAGCTCCTTCAAATTGGAACTACTGGCAGTAGTTTGGGCTGTGACTGAACGTTTCAAACACTATCTGGCCGCTGCAGAATTTATTGTCTATACTGACAACAATACGTTGACCCACCTGGACACAGCCAAATTAGGTGCGTTAGAACAGCGATGGATAGCCCGGTTATCTAATTACAACTTCAAGATCAAGTATCGAGCAGGTCGCAAGAATGGAAATGCCGATGCCCTATCCCGGATGCCACACTTGAGAGATGTAGAAGAAAAAACGGGGGAGCTTGAAGAAATTGAACTACCAGCCTTCCATCATCCCAAGGCAAAACATCATCAGTCAAGTACCTATCAGAAACAACAAGAGGTGAATTTTAATCCGTTAGCACACCATAGATGGGCTGACACCCAAGACAGCAATCCGGCTGTGAAGTTGGTGAAGGAACTGCTGACTGAGCAGAGTTCATATCCCAATGAGGATGCCCCAGAAGAGACGCATCAACTCTGGAAAGAGAGAGGCAAAATGTTCCTGTATCAAGGGAAGCTCTGCAGAAGGTACACCAATCCGAAAACACATGAATTGGTTTGGCAGATTATCGTGCCTAAACAAGATGTGAAGATGGTCCTCGAAGCTTACCATAATGGTGCTGGTCACTTCGGTTGGAAAAAGTTAGAAGTACTTCTAAGAGAAAGATTTTATTGGGTCGGGATGAGAAAATCAATCGAACAGTGGTGCAGAAACTGTGGCCCGTGCAACCTCAGAAGAAACGATCAAAAGAACCAAAGAGCACCACTGCAGCCCATTATCACCAAACAACCACTTGAACTTGTAGCCATAGACCACGTGAAGTTGACACCAAGCCGGTCCGACTATGTCTATGCCTTGACCATCGTGGACCATTATTCACGCTTCTTGGTAGTAGTACCCGTAAAAGATCTGACAGCAAAAACAGCAGCCAAAGCGTTCCAAACGTACTTTTGTAGACCCCATGGATATCCGGAACAGGTTCTCACCGACCAAGGTACAGCCTTTGAATCAGAGATCTTCATAGAATTCTGTAGAATCCGGTGAGCTCCACCAACTGCACCCCAGCTTACCTTATGCGTGCAAGACCCGGCCAATTACCAATCGATCTAGAAATGGGAATTCTGAAACCAGACGCAGAAGTTCAAGACTCCAATTGGTATATTATACGGCAAAAGCAGTATCGCCAAGTGCAAGAGAATGTGGAAAGAAGCCTTCAGCAAACTAGAGAAAGACAAGAGCGAACTTTCAACCAGAATGCTCTAGCGACCCCATTAAGACCGGTTGACCAAGTGCTCAAGAGAAATCGTCGAACCAATAAACTAGACAATCAGTGGGAAGCCGTACCCTACACAGTTTTACCAACAAGAATGGATAATCCTAAAATGTGTCTCATTAGCAAAAACGGAGGCTTAACATCTGTACTAGTGTCAAGAGACAATCTTAAATTATGTCCGGAAGCATTGAAAGAGCCAGAAGTTGTCCAGCCAGAACCAGAAGTTATTCAACCCATGCAGGTCCAACCAGTAAAGGAAAAAGAAGAGGAAATGTATCACACCTGTATAGGAGACTGTCCCAAAACCCTACTAACATACCATGGTGCAGTAGTGGTACCCATGGTGGCCTTTTACCCAACACCGAACCCAATACCAGAAGTCCCAAGACAGGAAGAGGCTGACCCCGTACTACAGGAGGTTCCAGGCCAGGAAGAACAGATTCCTGATCAGAGTAATCCCATTCACGGTGGACTTGCCAACTCCATAGTCATGGAATTATCTTTAGCAGAGTGGGCAGATACTACATCCGCAGTAGACAGTAGTACACCACATGAAGAGACACCGCTATTACGTAGATCACAGCGTAGTACCCAGGGTCAATTACCGGCCAGGTATGCGGATTACCAACTATAAAACTATAGTCATTGTTATCATTCTGCAACGTTTAAGCCCAGTACCTACAGAGACTTGTCTGTATGAACTTATTGCATATTCTTGAACTTTTTATCAGCCCGGAGGCACTAAATCAAAGCTCCGGAAAGACTGCTTTTTGAACTTTGCTTTTTGCTCTTTCTGAACTTTCTTTAGACTTTATATTGGTAACTCCGTTGGAAAAATGGAACCAAATTCTTGGACACAAAGTGCAGTGCCTTTCCTAGTACCTTCAAGGATAGAACTGTATTAATGGACGCTATTTGAAGTGACTTTTTACAGAACTCTATTTTTGTTTCTTTGAGTGGTTTTTGTAACTTTTCATTTTTAAGACTCTGTACATATTAATTGTTATTTCAAAATGTTATCGTCCCACAGTCCCAGAGTACTGTTCTTAACTAAGGGGGAATGTGGCACCCCTAGGGGTATTTGCCACAAAAACAGTTACTCACACTAAATACAAATACTAAAATAGCAAGACTGCACTACCACCTCCGGCCAGAAGGGGGAGCTCCAGAGACTCCCCTTGATCCATTCTGGTCTGAGAAAAGAACTGGCAGTTGGGCTAAGGAGCTGAAAGTGAGAGGTCATACAGCTGAATTTCTATCAGCCCTATGACGGTTTCCAGGCCCAAATCACTGGCCTGAGGAGAAAAGGGACAGAGAAAAAGGACATTGTGAGAACCGGGTAGCATTAATCACTACCCAGAACAGGCGCAAAGACGGATACCGGATCCGTGGCTGTATTCATTATATATAATACAGCAACCGGAAAACGTGAGGTGATATCAGCTTCACTAGGGCCAGTCGCAGCAACAGACACAGAGTTCAGCGGTACTCCCGGAGGGGGTAAGCCGATAAAAGGACTCAGGTTGCCCGTCGAACCAGGACCCGGAGGGGACAGATTGGGCCGGCAGCCAGTTCACATACAGCAGCAGGGCCACACAGAAACTGCGTACAATAAGAGGCAAAGACCCCGGCAGGGTCAAAGTAACTCAGAGTTCCCATACAGGCTCCGGTGACAGGAATGGTTGTAAATCCCTTTATGTTGAAGTAAACTGGTTAAACGTTTCAGTGCCTCAGTCTTTCATTTGGACAATAGCCATCTATCCAGGATCAGGATCATCACCGCTGGGAGAACCTGCTGCTGATCAAGAAAATGCCTGTTCCCTCATGATACCCCTTACACTGTGCATTGCCTGAGGCCACTGCAACGGGTCAAGCCACCCGTGACATCTCCCTCATGAGACAGACCCCATTGGTCCGGTGCTGGGTACCCCGGTCTCCTGGGCGTCACAATATAATGGGTGGAATATGTGGTATCCATGGAAAAACTGATACCACGTGTACTGGAAACACAAACATGTGAAGGAGCCATATAGATTGTAGCTTGCGAGCAGTGCCTTCACTCTTTCTGTAAGGCCACGTTCACACATTCAGCATTTGGTCATTATTTTACTTCAGTTTCTGTAAGCCAAAACCAGGAGTGGGTGATAAATACAGAAGTGGTGACGTGCTTCTACTATACCTTTCCTCTGATTGTTCCACTCCTGGTTTTGGCTACAAATACTGAGGTAAAATACTGAACATGTGAAAGTAGCCTATCTGTTGAACTATGTGTTACTCACTAATGTCTTTACGTCTGTACATGTGAAAAGTACTGCTGAATATGTTGGTGCTATAGAAATAAAATTATTATAATTATTAGTGATGAGCGAGTATACTCGTTGCGCGAGATTTTCCGAGCATGCACATGGGGTCTCCAAGTATTTGTAAGTGCTCGGAGATTTAGTTTTTGTTGACGCAGCTGCATTTACATCTGTTAGCTAGCATAAGTACGAGTGGGGGTTTCCTGGTTGCTAGGGAATCCCTACATGTAATCAAGCTGGCTAACAGATGTAAATCATTCAGCTGAGGTGAGGAAAACTAAAGGTACCTTCACACATAACGATATTGTTAACGATATCGTTGCTATTTGTGACGTAGCAACGATATCGTTAATGAAATCGTTATGTGTGACAGCGACCAACGATCAGGCCCCTGCTGGGAGATCGTTGGTCGCTGAATAAAGTCCAGAACTTTATTTCGTCGCTGGACTCCCTGGAGACATCGCTGGATCGGCGTGTGTGACACCGATCCAGCGATGTCTTCACTGGTAACCAGGGTAAACATCGGGTAACTAAGCGCAGGGCCGCGCTTAGTAACCCGATGTTTACCCTGGTTACCATGCTAAAAGTAAAAAAAAAAAAAACAAACAGTACATACTTACCTACCGCTGTCTGTCCTCCAGCGCTGCGCTCTGCACTCCTCCTGTACTGGCTGTGAGCCGGAAAGCAGAGCGGTGACGTCACCGCTCTGCTTTCCGGCTCACAGACAGTACAGGAGGAGAGCAGAGAAGCAGAGCGCAGCGCTGGAGGACAGACAGCTGTAGGTAAGTATCTAGTGTTTGTTTTTTTTTACTTTTAGCATGGTAACCAGGGTAAACATCGGGTTACTAAGCGCGGCCCTGCGCTTAGTTACCCGATGTTTACCCTGGTTACCGTCATCGTTGGTCGCTGGAGAGCGGTCTGTGTGACAGCTCTCCAGCGACCAAACAGCGACGCTGCAGCGATTCGGATCGTTGTCGGTATCGCTGCAGCGTCGCTAAATGTGAAGGGGCCTTAAATCTCCGAACACTAAAAAATACTCAGAGGACACTTGAGCGTGCTTGGGAAATCTCGAGTAACGAGTATATTCTCTCATCATCACTAATAATTATTATTTCTGCCACCTGCTAGACCTAACTTTATATGTACAAGAGATTGAACAGAGCAGGACAGTAATGAACTATACAACAGTGTCACATACAGGGTACAGTATCATCAATTAATGGTGTAGATGAAGGATACTGGCATTCACTCGCCAAACTTGGAAGCACAAAACTGTGGTAATAATAAATGTCTAAGGATAATAGTGAACATTATGATAACGTTACAATAAAAATATCACCTTTAACAGTTTTCTGTACCTTGGCAGTAGGGAATTTCGACGTTCCAGTCACCAGACTCCAAACATGTGGATTTCACACTTCCGATCAAGTCATATCCCTCATTGCACGAAAATGTCAGCTCACTTCCAACCCCAAAGTAGTCACCAGAAAAATTTCCATTTTTCAACCCACTAGGAACTTGACATTTCACTGGTTCTACAACATAAATAAAATAAATTATATATTGTTAACCCCTTTACCCCCAAAGGTGGTTTGCACGTTAATGCCCGGGCCAATTTTTATAACTCTGACCACTGTCCAGGTTATAACTCTGGAACGCTTGCATGAATCCCAGTGATTCTGACAATATTTTCTCGAGACATATTGTACGTTATGTTGGTGGTAAAATTTTCTTGAAATTACTTGAGTTTATTTGTGAAGAAAATGGAAATTTGGCAAAAAATTTTAAAATTTCGCAATTTTCCAAATTTTAATTTTCATGCCCTTAAATTACAGAGATATGTCACACAGAATACTTAATAAGTAATATTTCCCACATGTCTACTTTACATCAGCACTATTTTGGAACCAACATTTTTTTCTTCTTAGGGAGTTATAAGGGTTAAAAGTTGACCAGCAATTTCTCATCTTTACAACACCATTTTGTTTTAGGGACCAAATCACATTTGAAGTCATTCTGAGGGGTCTATATGATAGAATATACCCAAGAGTGGCACCATTCTAAAAACTGCACCCCTCAAGGTGCTCAAAACCACATTCAAGAAGTTTATTAACCCTTCAGGTGTTCCACAGGAATTTTTGGAATGTTTAAAAAAAAATGAACATTTACCTTTTTTCACAAAAAATTTACTTCAGATCCAATTTATTTTATTTTACCAAGGTTAACAGGAGAAATTGGACCCCAAAAAATGTTGTAAAATTTGTCCTGAGTAGACCGATACCCCATATGTGTGGGGTAAACCACTGTTTGGGTGGATGGCAGAGCTCGGAAGGGAAGGAGCGCCATTTGACTTTTCAATACAAAATTGGCTGAAATTGAGATAGGATGCCATGTTGCGTACGGAGAGCCCCTGATGTGCCTAAACAGTGGAAACCCCCCAAAGTAATGCCATTTTGGAAAGTATACCCCCTAAGGAACTTATCTAAATGTGCGGTGAGCACTTTGAACCCCTAAGTGCTTCACAGAAGTTTATAATATAGAGCCGTAAAAATAAAAAATCTTATTTTCACATAAATGTTTTTTAGTCCCAATTTTTTATTTTTCCAAGGTTAACAGGAGAAATTGGACAACAAACCTTGTTGTGCAATTTGTCCTGAGTATGTTGATACCCAATATGTGGGGGTAAACCACTGTTTGGGCACATGGCAGAGCTCAGAAGGGAAGGAGCGCCATTTGACTTTTCAATGCAAAATTGGCTGGAATTGAGATAGGACGCCATGTCTCGTTTAGAGAGCCCCTGATGTGCCTGAAGAGTGGAAACCCCCCAATAGTGACACCATTTTGGAAAGTAGACCCCCTAAGCAACTTATCTAGATGTGTGGTGAGCACTTTGAACCCCCAAGTGCTTCACAGAAGTTTATAATGTAGAGCCGTGAAAATTAAAAAAATCATTTTTTTCCACAAAAATGATCTTTTAGCCCACAGTTTTGTATTTTCCCAAGCATAACAAGAGAAATTGGACCCCAAAAGTTGTTGTCCAATTTGGACTGAGTATGCTGATACCCCATATGTGGGAGCAAACTACTGTTTGGGCACATGGCAGAGCTTGGAAGGGAAGAAGTCGCATTTTGGAACACGTTGCATTTGCAGAGCCCCTGATTATTATTATTTATTGTTATAGCGCCATTTATTCCATGGCGCTTTACATGTGAGGAGGGGTATACATAATAAAAACAAGTACAATAATCTTAAACAATACATTTTTATTTTCCCAAGGGTTACAGGAGAAGTTGGACCACAAACGTTGTTGTCCAATTTGCTCTGAGTACGCTGACACTCCATTTGTGGGGGTAAACCACTGTTAGGGCGCACAACAAAGCTCAGAAGGGAAGGAGCACCACTTTACTTTTTCAATGCAGAACTGTATAGATTGAGATCGGATGTCATGTTGCGATTGCTGAACCCCTGGTGTGCCTTAACAGTGGAAACCTCCCACTTCTAACTCCAACCCTAACCCCAACACAACCCTAACCCTAATCCCAACACTAACCACACCCCTAACCCCAATACAACCCTAATGCCAACACACCCTTAACCCTAATCCCAACCCTAGCCACACCCCTAACCAAACACACTCCCGACCCTAATCTCAACCTCAACACACCCCTAACCCCAACACACCCCTAACCCAAATCCCAACCCTAACCATACCCTAACTCTGACACACCCCTAACTCAACCGTAAACGTAATCCAAACCCTAATCCCAACTCTAGCCCCAACTTTAACTTTAGCCCCAACCCTAACTTTAGCCCCAACCCTAACCGTAACTTTAGCCCCAACTCTAACCCTAATGGAAAAATGGAAATAATTTTTTTATTTTATTTTTTTCCCCTAACTAAGGCTGTGATAAAGGGGGTTGAATTACTATTTATAGCGGGTTTTTATAGCAGATTTTTATGTTTGGTAGCTGTCACACACTAAGAGATGCTTTTTATTGCAAAAAATATTTTTTGGCGTTACCACATTCTGAGAGCTATAATTGTTTCCATATTTTGGTCCACAGAGTCATGTGAGGTCTTGTTTTTTTTGCGGGACGAGTTAACGTTTTATTGGTACCACTTTCGGGCACATGACATTTTTTGATTGCTGTTTATTCCGATTTTTTTTGGCAGAATGCACAAAAACCAGCAATTCATGAATTTCTTTTGGGGGGGGGCGTTTATTCCGTTCCGCGTTTGGTAAAATGGATAAAGCAGTTTTATTCTTTGGGTCAGTACGATTACAGCGATACCTCATTTATATCTTTTTTTTATGTTTTGGCGCTTTTATACAATAAAAAATATTTTATAGAAAAAAATAATTATTTTTGTATCACTTTATTCTGAGGGCTATAACTTTTTTAATTTCTTGCTGATGACACTGTATCATGGCTCGTTTTTTGAGGGACAAAATGACGTTTTCGACGGTCCCATGTTTATTTATATCCGTCTTTTTGATCGCGTGTTATTCCATTTTTTCGGTGGTATGATGACAAAGCATTGTTTTTTGCCTTTTTTACGGTATTCTCTGAAGGGGTTAACTAGTAGGACAGTTTTATAGGTCGGGTCGTTACTGACGTGGCGATACTAAATATGTGTACTTTTATTGTTTTTTTTATTTGCATAAAGAAATGTATTTATTAGAAAAAAATATATTTTTTTAATTTATTTAGGTTTTTTTTTTCACACATGTAAATTTTTTTTTTTTACTTTTTTACTTTGTCCCAGGGTGGGGCATTATGATATAGTGTCAGACCTCTGATCTGACACTTTGCACAGCACTGTGTCAGATTAGCGATCTGACAGGCAGTGCTGTAGGCTTGCTGGCGCCTGCTATCAGAGAAGCACACCGGGAGCCCCCTCCCTCCGCAATGTGGTCCGTGACCGCTCCTGGCACATAGTGCCGGACGTCAGCTGTGATAATCAGCTGACACCCGGTCGTGATCGGCCGTGCTCCCCCCTTGAGCGCGGTTGATCGGTAATGACGTACTGTCCCATTGGTGGTCATAGGGGCCCAGACCACCTCGACGGGATAGTACATCTAATGTCAGAAAGAGGTTAAAGCTAATTGTGGACATCCATGAAACACTGTCTATGAATCACAGCCTCACGTACGACTATGGGCCATGAAATCCCCAGCCAGTCCGTACATCATGGCCCATCAAATTATTAAATCTATGAGAAGAAATTAAAAACAAAACCTGAATTGCTGTTGTTAATCGATGTTTCAGGTTTTCCGCTCTCCATGTGCTACACAAATAAGGTCAGCAGGATTATAGCAATACCAAATCTATATACCGTAGTTTGTTTGATTGTACTAATTTTGCACAGTAAAAACACTGAAAAAATATCATATGTTTTACAATTTTCCATCAATAGAGCAGTACAAAGGCATTGCATGAAATTATGTTGTCTTGTATTATTTTCTGGTGCATGCTGCTTTTTTACTTTTTAATGTCCTTTTTAGAGGTAAAATGTACAGAATAAACAATTCTGGAAAAAAAAAGTTTGCTTCATTAAACATTGTTCACTATTCTGTTTAAGTGACATATTATCCTCATTCTGCATGTCAATATGATAATGACAATACTCAATTTATATAGAATTTTTTATGTTTTATTAGTGTCACATTAAAAAAATTAATTTAAAAAAGAAATATCATTTTTTTGAGGGTTCGCCATATTTCCAGACCCATAATCTTTACACATCCACAAGCAGAGTTGTGTGAGGAATTATTTCTTTTGTGAGACAAGCTGCAGTTGTCACTGTTGCCATTTTAGGAAACAAAGAGCTTTTTGATCTCTTTGAATTTCTTTTTTGTGATGCTCAATGAGAAAAATCTGGTAATTCTTCTAGTGTTTTGTATCTCTTTCTTGCAGCATGCACCACACATAATAAATAATGAAACAATTTTATAATGTGGTTAAATACTATTATAATTATATCTAATTTATATTATTTTCTTTTTACATTTTACTACTTTTCCACAAGAAATTACATTTTTAATTAAAATACTGTACATGTCCTATATTTTTTGCATCATGATCTATGAACTAAAACCTTTTCATTTTTTCATTTACTGTGTTGTTTGATTGCTTCTTTTTGCACAACAAGCTGTTGTAATTATTGATACTATTTTGGGATAGCTACAACTTTTGATATTTTTTTTATTGAGCCTTGCTTTTTTAGATGGGCTGAGCAAAAATAGCTATTCTGGCATTTGTTTGTAATCTTTCTTGTGTTCACTGTGTCGGATAAATAATGATTATAGTCTTATAGCATATGTTATTACAGATGTAGCAATAGCAAATATGTGATGTTTCTCCGTTTTTCCAAATTAAACCATTTTTGTATTGCGTAAACTGTAATTTTGGGGCGATGTTTACATTTTTAAACACTTAAAACATTTTTTTTTACATTTTTGTGTACATTATTAATTAGTCCCCAAAGGGCACTTTACCAAACAATCTTATGCTATGTATTACACTACCCTGTCAGTGCTTGCCTGAGAGGTAGCTTATTGGGCCCCAACTTCAGGGGTGTCTGATAGATTGTGGTGTATTGCCGACTTGGGTGCCTTCAGGGGTGCATATGAGCTGACAGAGGGACATGTTCCCACTGTCACTAGTCACAGAGGCATATGAGGCGTTCAACTGTTAGAGCTGAAGTATATATCTATCTACCAGTCAGGCTCCTCTAGGTGGTTGCACTGGTATTCAAGCTGTACCGTGTGATCAAGATTACCTATATATTTGTAATGGAACAATAAGTGACTTGTGCTCATCACACATAAGAACCTGACAGAACCTGAAAATTCATCTCTTCAGGAAAGCCTACAGCCTGCACTGACACCGCTGCTGCCTCATCACTATCGAAGCTACCGCCTCACCAACACCGGAGCTACCACCTCACCAACAGCGGAGCTACCGCCTCACCAACACCGGAGCTACCACCTCACCAACAGCGGAGCTACCGCCTCACCAACACCGGAGCTCCTGCAACCCTCAACCTACTGTCTCCTTCCCCATAATCCTGTAGAATGTAAGCCTGCAAGGGCAGGGTCCTCGCCCCTCTGTATCAGTCCGTCATTGTTAGTTTGTTTACTGTATGTGATATTTGTAACTTGTATGTAGCCACTTCTCATGTACAGCACCATGGAATCAATGGTGCTATATAAATAAATAATAATAATAATAATAATAATAATCGCAAATAAGCATGCCATGTAACTTTAAGGGATTAATTGTATATTCTTCTTAAAGTAGTATTTAAAGTTTTTATCTTACTAGAGATAACCTATTCAATCTGACAACAGCCAACCGCAATGGTAAAGATATGTTTGAATAAGTGTAGCTTATAGAGGGATAGGAGCTTAAGGCCCTAGGACATAACTTCTGTGTTAGCCTGGACAGCACACCAAACCAAAAGGCAAAGCTCATTAATAATCATTGATTCTGGCTCATTGAGGGGCTCCAAGTAGGCAATTATACTCCATGATGTCTATATACCCTAATACAGGGGCGGACACAAGCAGCAATGGGCCCCTGTTCAGGAAATACGTTCTGGGGCCCCCCTCATGCATGTACACTGTATATAAAATACCTATAATAACATATGTGTATACACAGCAGTATACACACACATACTAGCCCTATATATACACACACACAGCAGTATACACACACATACTAGCCCTATATACAGACAGCAGTATACACACAGCAGAAAATACACACACTAGCCCTATATACACACACAGCAGTATACACACTAGCTCTATATACACACACAGAAGTATACACACATACTAGCCCTATATACACACAGCAGTATACACACTAGCCGTATATACACACAGCAGTATACACACACTAGCAATATATATATATACACACACACTGCAGTATACACACACTAGCAATATATATACACACAGCAGTATACACACAAACTAGCCCTAAATACACACACAGCAGTATACACACTAGGCCTTTATAGACACACAGCAGTATACACACATACTAGCCCTATATATACACACACACACACACACAGCAGTATACACACTAGCCCTATATACACACACAGCAGTATACACACTAGGCCTTTATAGACACACAGCAGTATACACACATACTAGCCCTATATATACACACACACACAGCAGTATACACACTAGCCCTATATACACACACAGCAGTATACACACATACTAGCCCTATATACACACACACACACAGCAGTATACACACACCAGCAATATATATACACAAAGCAGTATACACACACACTAGCAATATATATACACACACAGCAGTACACACACACTAGCAATATATATACTGTACACACAGCACTATACACACACACACTAGCTATATATACACACAGCAGTATACACACATAAGCAATACACATAGCAGTATACACACACACACACACACTAGACAGATCAACATACAGTACAGACCAAAAGTTTGGACACATCTTCTCACTTAAAGATTTTTCTGTATTTTCATGACTATGAAAATTGTACATTCACACTGAAGGCATCAAAACTATGAATTAACACATGTGGAATTATATACTTAACAAAAAAGTGTGAAACAACTGAAATTATGTCTTAGATTCTAGGTTCTTCAAAGTAGCCATCTTTTGCTTTGATGACTGCTTTGCACACTCTTGGCATTCTCTTGATGAGCTTCAAGAGGTAGTCACCGGGAATGGTCTTCCAACAATCTTGAAGGAGTTCCCAGAGATGCTTAGCAGTTGTTGGCCCTTTTGCTCTCACTCTGCGGTCCAGCTCACCCCAAACCATCTCGATTGGGTTCAGGTCTGGTGATTGTGGAGGCCAGGTCATCTGGCGTAGCACCCCATCACTCTCCTTCTTGGTCAAATAGCCCTTACACAGCCTGGAGGTGTGTTTTGGGTCATTGTCCTGTTGAAATATAAATGATGGTCCAACTAAGCGCAAACCAGATAGAATAGCATGCCGCTGCAAGATGCTGTGGTAGCCATGCTGGTTCAGTATGCCTTCAATTTTGAATAAATCCTCAACAGTGCCACCAGCAAAGCACCCCTACACCATCTCCTCCATGCTTCACGGTGGGAACCAGGCATGTAGAGTCGATCCGTTCACCTTTTCTGCGTCACACAAAGACACGGTTGTTGGAACCAAAGATCTCAAATTTGGACTCATCAGAGCAAAGCACAGATTTCCACTGGTCTAATGTCCATTCCTTTTGTTCTTTAGCGCAAACAAGTCTCTTCTGTTTGTTGCCTGTCCTTAGCAGTGGTTTCCTAGCAGCTATTTTACCATGAAGGCCTGCTGCACAAAGTCTCCTCTTAACAGTTGTTGTAGAGATGTGTCTGCTGCTAGAACTCTGTGTGGCATTGACCTGGTCTTTAATTTGAGCTGCTGTTAACCTGCGATTTCTGAGGCTGGTGACTCGGATAAACTTATCCTCTGAAGCAGAGGGGACTCCTGGTCTTCCTTTCCTGGGGCGGTCCTCATGTGAGCCGGTTTCTTTGTAGCGTTTGTTGGTTTTTGCCACTGCACTTGGGGACACTTTCAAAGTTTTCCCAATTTTTCTGACTCACTGACCTTCATTTCTTCAAATAATGATGGCCCTTCGCATTTCTTTACTTAACTGCTTTTTCTTGCCATAATTCAAATTCTAACAGTCTATTCAGTAGGACTATCAGCTGTGTATCCACCAGACTTCTGCACAACACAACTGATGGTCCCAACCCCATTTGTAAGGCAAGAAATCCCACTTATTAAACCTGACATGGGACAGGGAACACCTGTGAATTGAAAACCATTCCTGGTTACTACCTCTTGAAGCTCATCAAGAGATTGCCAAGAGTGTGCAAAGCAGTCATCAAACCAAAAGGTGGCTACGTTGAAGAACATAGAATATAAGACATAATTTCAGTTGTTTCATACTTTTTTGTTAAGTATATAATTCCTCATGAGTTAATTCATAGTTTTGATGCCTTCAGTGTGAATGTACAATTTTCGTAGTCATGAAAATACAGAAAAATCTTTAAATGAGAAGGTGTGTCCAAACTTTTGGTCTGTACTGTACATCACATGGAATATGTACAGTACCTACAGAGAGTGCAGTTGCAGGGAGCTGGTCAGGCCCAGAACACAGGAAATGAGCAGGGGAGACATGGAGCCTGTCTAGACTGTCAGCACTCATCCCTGCAGACTCCCGGCGGGCCAGGCCTTCTCCTACCTAGAGTAGTAATTCCTCCTCCCCTCACCCTATTTTCATGTGTATCCCAGTCCTGCCGATAACTGAAGCTCTGGGAAGAATGCGCATGTGCACAGCATCGAGTCACAAGCAGAGAAGCAGCTTCAGTGACTCACTGAGAGGCCCTCCCCTCCCTCACTCCTCTCTTCCAGCATCTGCCGCCCCTCACCACACTGCACCAGTGACAGCCGGACAGCAGCGTAATGTATGCTAACATGTGAGGTCAGGAAGGGGGCTCCTTTTGACCGTCATATCACGTGTGCAGCAGAGCGGGCACCCTGCTTCTCCTGTTAGCAGTAATCCTGCCGCCGGCTGTCATTCACCTCATTGCTTTGTATGTCCATCGGAGGCCCCCTTCCACTCTGGGCCCCGGTGCAGTTGCACAGGTTGAACCGGCGGTATGTCCGCCCATGCCCTAATATTTCATATAAACACAAGTAGGTCTGATGGAACATGAATAGCTGCCCATTGTGGGCTATATTTATTTTACAACCAATACCCTACCATATTTACCTGTACATGTTTTTCCATCACCAGTGTATGGCAGTATACAGGTGCAAATGTAAGAGCCATTGGTATTTGTGCATGAGGCATGTTTATTGCAATCCGATCCAACTGCGCATTCATCAACATCTTAAAACACAAAAGTCACGTATTAACACAAGCATGCTCTTCAGTGCAGGTAGAGTGCAATATATAAATCGAAATAAATCAATGAGTCAAAGCCTAACACCAGTGCAATAATTGATCATACCTTGTAATTATGTTATTACAGAACTCTGAGAAATCTGCTTACTTATCTTGTACAATACTCCATCTCCAGTTTGCCTAAGGGTCCTTTGATTTTTAATTAGTGATGAGCGAATATACTCGTTACTCGAGATTTCCCAAGCACGCTGGGGTGTCCTCCGAATATTTTTTAGTGCTCGGAGATTTAGTTTTCCTCACCGCAGCTGAATGATTTACATGTCTTAGCCAGCTTGATTACATGTGGGGATTCCCTAGCAACCAGGCAACCCCCACATGTACTTATGCTGGCTAACAGATGTAAATCATTCAGCTGCGGCGATGAAAACAAAATTTCCGAGCACTGAAAAATACTCGGAGGACCC
The DNA here is from genome assembly GCF_032444005.1 of Ranitomeya imitator. NCBI lineage: Eukaryota > Metazoa > Chordata > Amphibia > Anura > Dendrobatidae > Ranitomeya > Ranitomeya imitator. The sequence goes on along the minus strand of NC_091282.1, from coordinate 508,949,732 downwards.
CCGAGCGTGCTTGGGAAATCTCGATTAATGAGTATATTCGCTCATCACTACTTTTAATTGTAAGGACCATCCATGGAGGTCACAAGGATCCTAGCTGTCATGAAACAGGCTACCTATTTGTGCTTGGTCAAAAGGATTAACTCTTTACTTAGTTATTATGTCCAGGCTCTGACCATTGGAGCTAAGAGCAGTTGAACTATTCTGTTTCCGTAACTTAGGAGTTATGGAAATGTTGCAGCTTAGCCTCTCTTGGTGATTGCTATGGCCCCACCTCCAGTGGTTTGAAGCTGGGCAAAGTTATTCCTGTTTTTGCATTTAACAGTTGAGATGAGAATAAGCCTTTAAAAAATCATGATATACATCCCTCTTTGTATGATGCTACAGATAATATATTAGTGTCTGATTCCCAAAAACATGTATCAGCTATCCATAAGAAGTATTATAAATGTTTGATAATTGGGGGTTCAGCTGCTCAGACTCCACTGTTCCTGAGAATGGAGGATGAAAATGCTACGAGTGTTTGCACTGATAATGAGCATGTGCGACCACCAATCCTACAGCTGGTGAATATAACAGTGGTCGCACATGCTCACTACTGCTCCGTGCACACAAGGACTTTGAGACCCCTGTTCTATTGAGCAATGGGGCATCCAGCAGTCAGTTCGCCAACATTCATATCTTTATCCCCTACTCTTTTTTGGATATATGATATGGTGGACAACTCCTGTAATACACAGGAGTGAGCTTACCCAGGCACATGGGTGATGTACCGTCCCAGCTTCCATTGTCTGTACAAAACATCCTTGAATCTCCAAGCAGGTAGTATCCAATATTACATTGGTATGTGACAGTGCTTCCAGCATAAACGTTTTCATTTGTATTAATACCATTTTTCAGATAAGGAGGCTTTCCACAACTGATTCCTTAATAAAATGATGAATTTTGGAGCAAAATAGCAAAACTGACATATCATTAAAAATGAATCTAAATATATATTTTTACATATTAACTTTATTTTGTGGGAGAAAATCTATTAGGAAAGTAGATATTCAAGTTAACCAAATACATTTATACATAATACTTCAAGTGCATTATAAATGTTGAAGCAGCAGATGGTTGCACATTAAAAAGTGCTGGATACCAATTTGATGCAAAGTGGTTATTGCCTTAAAAGCAAATCTTATTTATAACCCATTATCAGACATAAATTGGAAATTCTAGAACTACATAATTTTTTCACTAAAAGCACTTAAACAAGACCTTAAAGCTGAATGCAATATTTATAAATGATCCCATACCGCTGAAAATTTAGAATTTATTCCATGGTAATCTATACTAAGGCTGCAAGACTAATAGCTTTATGGTCATTACCTAATGTTATTTTTAATGTTCCCAAGATTTAGAAAGATATTATTTCAACAGGTATGAACATTAATATAAAAATCCCCATCAATTTATGTCACATTTTGCAAATCCCTAGTAGGATACTAACTTTCACAATGAGGCAGAGGTTGGTCCCATTTTCCTAGGTTTAGACATTGTTGTTCTGGACTGCCCACAATCTGATAGCCAGGGTCACATTTCAAGCTGATATTGGAACCTGGTTTTAAATCACTGACAGATGCATGTAAATGAGGTGACAAACCTTCCAAGACAGGGCAATCTGCATAAAAACCAAATATATTAGTTCTACATATTTTAGAGAATGGTTTCAAATATGAAACATAAAAACCGTGTTAAACTTTCAACTTAAGAAACCATAACATTTTCTAAAGTACCTTTATGTAAAACACTTTTTTAGCTCAGGAGAGAGTGTTAACAACAATAAGGTTGCTGTGTCTTGCTAATTTAATTATATGAGCAGACTGGTTGCTTTAAAAGGGGGCTTCCACTTGAATTCATTGTCTTCTTCTGTTAAAAATAGTTACCTCCAAGGAAACATTAGTGTCATTATTACTTTGCATCAAAGGCAAGGACATTGTTGTTTTAAAGATTGCCCCCAAATCAAGAATGTATCGCATCATCAAGAAGAATCATCAAGAAAATTACAGATGGAGAGGTTCAATTGCTGGTAAGAAAGCTTCAGGGTACCCAAAAAACTCCACCATGTGCCAGGACCATTTCCTAAAGAGGATTCAGCTATGGTATATGTTTAACGTCAGTGCAGAGCTTGCTCAGGAATGGTGGAAGGCAGATGTCAGTGCTTCTGTATGTACAGTGAGGTGAAGGCTTCTAGAGGGTGGCCTGCTGTCAAGAACGGAAGAGAAGAAGCTTCTTCTCTCCAAGACTTTGCTCCAAGAAAAACAACAAAGACAGACTGATATTTTGCTAAAAATGCAAGGATTAGATTTCAGAGGAATAGGGTAAAGTTATTCAGGTATTTTCTCTGATGATGCCCCATTCAGATTGTCTGGGACATCTGAAAGAATGATTGCCCAGAAAAGAAAAGGTGATTACTACTATGAGTGGCATTCTAACAGTAAACCATCCTGAGGTCATTCATATGTGTGGTCAATTTCATCTAAGAGACTGGGCTCACTCACAAATTTGCTTAAAAATACTCCCATGAATAAATAATTGTATCTAAACATCCTCCAGGAACAACTTCTCCCAGCAATCCAGGCCCAATTTGATGATGAACAATGCTTTTTACAGCATGATGGAGCACTATGTTACAAAGAAAAAGTGAAAACTAAGTCGATCAGCGTACAAAGCATTGCAATTTTGGGTTCATGGCTAAGAATGTCCCCTGATCTCAGTCTCATTGACAACCCGCAGTAAATCTTTAAAAAACAGGTGGAGAAACAAAAACATAGATAAACTCCAAGTATTCATTAGGCAAAAACTGGTTTGTCGTCCGTCCGGTTTTGACTCAGAAGTTGATATACAGTTTATTGGGGAGAATTGTAGAAGTCTTGAAGAATAATGGTAATCTCTGTAAATATTAAGTCTTTGCATGAACTTGACGTATTTGTCAATAAAAGCGTAAAAACGTATGAAATGTTTAGAATTGCGTAATGCCCCAAAGTTGTAGTATATGTGCCTTGCCTTTAAAGATGCAGCAGACCTTGCAGCCATCTTATTGAAAAGTAACTGTGATTGCTGCATAGGTATTGAATCTTTGTTTAATTATCGTTTGTGTGGATGTACCTGTGTATTTGGGCAACAAATAAAAGTCCCTTCTGGCCTCCCTGTTTTCTGGACTATTTGGAGTCCAACATATTACATCACATTACATCACATTACCATTATTAACATTACAAGCAGAGGTTAATTAAACTTTATTTTTGTCATTACCATAGTGAAGTAGTAACGTCTGCACAGCACATGATGCGTGACCTATGGCATATTACATTACAATTGGACTTCAGTAACCATAAAAACATCTGAGTAAAAGATTTAAAAGCACTGAAGCAGGAAAATTGACAACCAAAATTTGTATCAGTCTCCAAAATTGTCTCTGCATCTCTGTTATACTCCAAAATAACCCATAAGTGTAATGTATAACATATCCTTGGGCTAGATAAGATGGCTCATGGAAGAAGGAGTGCAAAAAAAAAATAAAAGTGCAAAAACAAAAAATTCCTAGGTCCTTTTTATTTCTCCATTGACATAGCCATGTCAGGGCCTTTTTGCTGTGGGATGAGTTTTTGTTTTCTCTGACACTTATTTTACCATAAAATGTACTGGAGAAGAAAAATCAAATTGAAAGTGTTTTGAAATTGCTAAAAAATGCAATTCAGCCATTGTTCTTTGGTTTTCATTTTATAGCATTGATTGTTCCCAATTCACCAAGATCAGCTATCTTCGCGCCTTGATGAGGGGGCAGGGTGGAGACTGATTCATTCTAATGAATCAGGAGCATCTCAATTTTTTTTTTGCTCACTTCAATTTCCTTATTTTTAAAGGGTAAAAGTGATTTAAACTTTGAAATATTTTTTATTAATTTTTTTTAAAACGTTCCTTACTATTTTTTACTTTATTATTATTTTCTCAAGGAATTGAACATGCAATTGTCTAATCGCATATGCTATTTACAACAATTCTACAGTAGAATAGAAATCACTGTTTTTCTGTGAAGCTCAGCCTTTGGTTGAGTTTTAAAGGAGAACCAAGATGGCAATGACAAGGACCTTTGGCAGGCCCCCGGCTGCTAAAAGGTCCCTGCCATCAGATCCCCTTAATTGACAGTGGCATTTTCATGGTTAAACTACAGCAATATGCACTAGTACTGTAACCCAGCTGACATCTGCTGGCATAAAGCAAGCTTAGCTCTTGAACCAGCTTCAAACTTTTCTTTTCGATTAATGATGAAAAAGAACATTAAGAAATGAAACTAAATGTTGGTCTCATGTTCTACATGTCTTCATGTGTTTTGTGAACTTCGACATTTAGTTAGCACCAAAGTAGAATTTATATTCAGTGATGACAAAGGCAGGAAAGAAAAAACTTAAAAAAAAATCCGACTTACCTGAACAAAATATGCTCTTGTTGTCCACTTTAACTTTCCCAACCACACCAGGCAGAAAATCGGCCCAAGCTAATACATTTCCCCTTTGAAGATCATGTGGGCATGAAGTAGCCAATAATTTTACCTTGAAAATAAGTAAATTTAAAGTCATATTTTGTGTATTACACATGTAAAAAAACAAGTCATATGTTTGTTGCATACCAGCAGAAACATACCTGCTCAGGTGGGAGTGGATAATCCCATATGTTAAGCTGACTGATCGATCCAACAAAAGATTCTGCAGGGTTGAAACCTTCCCCCCTTTGATCTTGTTCTTGTGCAAGGACTAAAGCACCCCCTCCTATAAAAACCAAAATGAATCAATTTAGGCCACATTACAAGGCATATTGCGCACTTCACGTATAACTCTAGCTTTTTTGATTTGCTTTTACCACATTTAGGATTATTATTTCATGTTTTATTGCTCTGTAAAATGCAAATTGCTTCATAAATCACCAATACACTTTTTCATTTTATACCTTACAGTATATTCATTGAGTTTAGTCATGTCTCCAGAGCTCTCTGTAGAGCTGAATCGTGAAAACATTTTATTGCAGATGTCAAGTCGTACAATCTTTTTAATGGGCAAAATTAAGAAAATATTATTATTGCCAATTTTCTAAATAGATTTTGTTGTAATAAATTGTGGAACTTGCTCTCATAAGTGGATTGCCAATATATGGAGCAGCACTTATTATAAAAGTTATTATTGCTCATAAAAACTTTTCAATTCTATTATATACAGATATCGCAGAAAAGAGTTTTGCATTTAACAGTACATTTTGTATTTATTTTCTGCTAATATGTTAGATTTATGATTCGTTTGTGTCTGCAACCTACCAGGTATATGTTCTCCCACTGATAAGCCTTTCCCATGATCAGAGAGTTTTCCATCAATATAGACTTTCCAGGACCCGTCAGTATTTGTCCAAGTAACAACTATGTGATGCCATTTACCATCATTAACAGAAGGGCAATCAGTTATTTTTTCTTTGCCATTAATATAAAGCACCCATCTGCAGAGAGGAAAAGTTTTTGCAATGAGCGCAGCACTAGAAACTTACGATCTTTTTGAAAATCTCTGCTTATCAAGAAAACTATTGGCTGTTAAAAGCTAACATGTCTGAACTTGTTACAACTATTTCGAAAGCAGCTGAAGAATTGTTTTCCCATTTGAAGGAAACACCAAGGATCTGTTTCCACTGCCAGTTACATTCCCATGTGATTCAGTGTAACTTGCCATGCTTTCTCCTTAATGGACATTCCTGACTTCTGACCTAGGCTTACTTTTTTGGGTATTCTTATTTTTTACAATTTTGTCTCTGTATCGACTTCCCGATTTGGACTTTGGCTTGAATTCTGACTATCCACTTGCCTACTGATTTTGTTGTTGATGCGACTTCTCAGCTTTGGTGGTGGTTGGCGATCTCTCCTGACTCTGGATGAGAACCCTTCCATGGTAGCTATCCACTGGATCCCATTGTAAAACCAGATCCCTGTATAGGGGTTAAAGGGTATCTGATATCTGCCAGATAGAATGGCTTGTGCCGAATCTGTCTGAGGTAGTCATTTTTGAACCTGCAGCATCTGACGGATGTAACACTAGGATTGTTTAGTCTAAGGAATTGGGTAGCTCTGTATCAAAATGCACAGTAGTGAACTAAAAGTTTTGATCACTTTACTGTACCTACTTGGATAAGCAAGTTGCTTTTTAAAACTGTGACAAATAAATGATTGTCTGTTGAATGATTGTTTTGCCATATTTTAGTCCATATTGGTCATTACAGCCTTTCAAACTGGCTACATGTGTCCAGTAACACCAGTTAAAGTAAAAATGAACTTTCTGAGAATATTCTTTCACAGAAAGATCATTTATGGATGAAAGATCTTTCACCTGGCTATCAAACAAAAAATTGAAAACCTCCAATATTGTTCCAGATATTAATGGTCTTTCATCGGTCAACAAAAACGATACACAACTAACATTCATTATAGTTAATATCCTCAATCATTTTCAATATTTAGTCTATATATAGTCACCTTAAATTTGAGCAATTAGTTCCCCATGATGCTCCAAAGTGGCATTTAACTAACTGTTTTCTGTTTTTGTAGATATTGGATTCCATTACTTTCAAACAATATTTGAATTTTGAAACACCAAAGAAAAAAAATGGAGTTCTATACAAAAGCAATAAATATAAATATATTTTATTTGAAATTACATAGAAAAAATATATATAATGAAATGAACAAACGGAAGCAAGGAGACCCTAGTAAAAAGACATCCTGATCCCAGGCCCATGATGTAAGTAAGTAGGATTCCCTACGACGAAACGCGCGTTAGGGGGGTCGTTCCAGGGTCCCAGGCGCTGATTACTTACATCATGGATAAGATTGTTTGCTCCCTATATGGATTTTAATGCTTTTGTTTCCTTTATGTATGGGTGACACTTGTCCACATGGAAACAATAACTTTTTACTGTGATAGGGTGTTTTACACTATATGCTACGGCTAGCCAGTTTCATATGGCGATACACCATATCATTTGTTACATATTTATATGGGTGCTTTGGTACTAATACCATGGTGACTGTACTCATGTCCGTGCCTGGGATCAGGATGTCTTTTTACTAGGGTCTCCTTGCTTCCGTTTGTTCATTTCATTATATATATTTTTTCTATGTAATTTCAAATAAAATATATTTATATTTATTACTTTTGTAAAGAATTCCATTTTTTTTCTTTGGTGTTTCAAGTATTGGGAGTATACGTTACTGTCCCCAAATATCTACATGGATAGAACCAGATATTTATCTATATTTTTAGATGTTTCATGTGGGATCCATGTTATCTCTGTGAGTGTGTTCATAATATTTGAATTTTGTAACAATAATGTTTTCATTATAACAACTATTAAGTCTCATCTCAGCCTTCTTTATTGCAAGCTAAACATTCCCAGATGTTTTAACTGTTCCTCGTAGGACATAGTTTGCATTCCGCTCAACATCCTGGTAGCTCTTCTCTGAACTTGCTCCAGTTTTTCAATGTCTTTTTTAAAATATGGTGCCCAGAACTGGACACAGTATTCCAGATGAGTCCTGACCAAGGAGGAGTAGAGGGAAATAATTACTTCTAGTGATCTAGACTCTCTTAATACATCCTAGAACTGTTTTTGCCTTTATTGCTACTGCAGCACACTGTTGACTCATGTGCAGTCTGTGATCTATTAGTATACCCAAGTCTTTTTCACATGTGCTGTTGCTTAGTTATATTCCTCTTATTTTATAGATGTAATTTTCATTTTTCTTACCCAGATATAGAATCTTGCATTTCTCCCTGTTAAAAACCATGCTGTTAGTTGCTGTTCATTATTAAACCTTATCTAGAGCTTTCTGAATATTTTCTCTGTCTTCTATAGTTTTAGTTATCCCTCATAGCTTTGCATATCTGCAAATTTGATTAGTTTACCTTCAGTTCTCTTATCTACAGTAGATCATTTATAAAAATGTTGAACAACACTGGGGCCAGGACAGAGCCTTGTGGTACCCAACTTGAAACACTTTTCCAATTGGATGTGCAACCATTTATTATCACTATTTGAGTATGATCACTGAGCCAGTTATCAATCCACCTAACTGAAGCCTTGTCAATTCCATACATTTTTCAATAAGCATAGTATAGATACTTTATCAAAAGCTTTGTTGAAGTCGAGATATAATATATCTACCACATTTCCGTGATCTACCCAGTCAGTGATTCCATCATGGAAAGAAATTAGATTAGTCTGGCATGACTTGCTTGCTACAAACCCATGCTGGCTCTGGTTAATTACTGTATTCTTATCAAAGTACTTACATACATGCTATTTAGCAATTTGTTCAAATATCTTTTCAGGTATAGAAGCAAGGCTTACTGGCCTGTAATTTCATAATTTCATGGTTCCATCTTTGCCCCCTTTTTTGAAGATAGGGACAATATTTGCCCTTCTCCAATCTTTTGGGACTTCTTCTGTTTTACAGGATTTTTCAAATATTCTGGCTAGTGGTTCTGAAATTTCCTTTCACTCTTTCAGTACCCTAGGATGTAATTCACCTGGGCGAGGAGATGTAATTCATTTAAATTAACTAAGTGTTCCCTCACCATCTCTCTGTTTATGGATAGTATGGATTCTTTTATTCCTTCAATTGCACCATGAAGATCAGCTGATGTTGCATTTGCTTTCTTAGAGAACACAGATTCATAATAGGAATTTAAAAGTTCTCAACATCATTTTTGACCACTTCACCATTTTCATCCTGTAAAAATCCTCTAGCATCTTTGACTTTTCTTTTGCTGTTGACATGCCCCCAAAATGCTTTTTTACTACTTTTGATCTCCCTTGCATGCCTTACTTCATTACTGGCTTTAGCTCTTCTTAATTTTTCCCTGCATTCTCTGCAAACAACATTATATTCTTCTTTAGATGAATATAATGAAGCCAATCATATTACTGTGTGACAATATTAATACTTTTTACCAAATCTTTGCTCATGATATATTCACTTATTGAGGAAAAATAGCATGCGCTGAAATAGTTATTAAAAGTAAAAAAAAAATGACAGTCAGAAACTGTAGGAAAACAATAAAAACGATTCAATTTTCTAAAAAAAAAACCTACATTTGTTACGAAAAGTCTTTATAGAGAATTTTGACTAAGAAAATTGCTTGATCAAAATGTAAGGAAATAAAAAATGTCACCAAACAATCTAAGAAAAACACTTAAAAGTCATAGTGCAAAGAAGGAAAAAGAACATTATCTAATATATTCTATAGAAAAGGTTAACATGCTTTATGTAGAAAGTAAATATGTTGTGGTTACCCATTATAGTCTGTGAGGAGAAATGCGTTGTCAATGCCGTTACCAATGGCATATGATATTGGTGTCCCATAATTGATGACATCTGAGGATCTCATCCAGAAAGCACAGGTGATTGCACGCAGTGTTGGTAGACCATTGTCAAGCATGACATAGCTATAGATCGCAGAGACCTCAAACTCCAGGTTAAATCCAGAGGACTGTTCTGCACCAAACAAAAACATCTTCACATTTCCATTACAATCTCATCAATAATATGCACTCAGGATAACCATTACATAAAGTGATTACCATGCTGAGCACAGAAAAACAGAGGGAGCATAATTTGCAATCTCCAATCCCAACAATTGGAACCCACTGACACTGTGAATGAGGAGTATGAAGCTACATTCATATATCCATTTTACTTTCCATGTGCTAGCCATTTTTAAGATGCCCCATAGATTTTAATAAAACCACTCACACATCTGTTTTTTTGATGGATCATGTGCCCACTTCATTATACTTAGTACATGTCCCATTCTCATCTGTTCTTGTGGATCAACCTTGGTAATTCAAGATTGTACATAAAAAATGGAGGAAAAATGGAAGACATCCATTTTTCATCAGTGTAAGGCCACATTGACATGTTGAGTATTTGGTGAGTATTTTACCTCCATATATGTAAGCCCAAACCAGGAGTGGGATAATCAGAGAAAAAGTATAATAGAAACACTTCTACATTTTTCACCCACTCCTGGCTTTGGCTTACAGATACTGATGTAAAATACTGACCAAATACTGATAGTGTGAATGTGGCCTAAGGCTTCACTCACACTAGCGTGTAAAAAATAGATTCCATTCTCATCCAGGAGAGGGGGACAATTTTTCTCACTTGTCATCCATTTGCAGTCTGTATACAATCCATTTATTCACTCAGCAGCTATTAATCACTTACAGGACCATTTCCATTTTCCTATGCTACAGAATTGTAATGTATCCGTAAAAATTGGATACTATACCGATGGTCTGTATGGCATGCAATTTTGTTCTCACACTGTCTTATTTCGGAGTGAAATCACAGTATGCTGCAATTTTTTTCTCATGACAAAAACAGCTGACAAAAATATGCAGCTCTGCACGTCCTCATTGAACAACATTGGTCCGAGTGCAGTACGATTTTTTTATTGAATTACACTTGTCTGATTTATATGCTCGTGTGAGTGAGCCCTAAAGGTTGGGATCACATGAGCATATAAAAAAAATCAGTCTCATTCTCATTCAGAAGAGTGGGACAATTTTTTCTCACTTGTCATCCGCATGAAGCCAGTTATTAATAATTTACAGGACCATTTCCAGTTTCCTATGTTACAGAACTGTAAAGTATCCGTAACAATTGAATGCCACTCAGATGGTCAGTATGGTATCAGATTTACTTCTCACATCAATTGCATTTCGGAGTGAAATGCCAGCATGTTCAATTTTTTCCCCCGCCGAATACAGCTGAGAAAAAACTCTGCGCTGCCTCCTTGAATAACATTGGTCCAAATGTAAGCCCTTTTTATCGGATTGCACAAGCCCAAGTTATACGCTCATGTCAGCAAACCCTTATGGCCATGTTCAGTCCTTGGTCAGTAATGTAGATCATTGTTTGTAATAAAAATTAAATTGTAAACATCTTTTATTTTTTATTTCATAAAGCAATAGTACACATGATAATAAGCCTAATATACATAGTAACATAGTTAGTAAGGCCGAAAAAAGACATTTGTCCATCCAGTTCAGCCTATATTCCATTATAATAAATACCCAGATCTACGTCCTTCTACAGAACCTAATAATTGTATGATACAATATTGTTCTGCTCCAGGAAGACATCCAGGCCTCTCTTGAACCCCTCGACTGAGTTCGCCATCACCACCTCCTCAGGCAAGCAATTCCAGATTCTCACTGCCCTAACAGTAAAGAATCCTCTTCTATGTTGGTGGAAAAACCTTCTCTCCTCCAGACGCAAAGAATGCCCCCTTGTGCCCGTCACCTTCCTTGGTATAAACAGATCCTCAGCGAGATATTTGTATTGTCCCCTTATATACTTATACATGGTTATTAGATCGCCCCTCAGTCGTCTTTTTTCTAGACTAAATAATCCTAATTTCGCTAATCTATCTGGGTATTGTAGTTCTCCCATCCCCTTTATTAATTTTGTTGCCCTCCTTTGTACTCTCTCTAGTTCCATTATATCCTTCCTGAGCACCGGTGCCCAAAACTGGACACAGTACTCCATGTGCGGTCTAACTAGGGATTTGTACAGAGGCAGTATAATGCTCTCATCATGTGTATCCAGACCTCTTTTAATGCACCCCATGATCCTGTTTGCCTTGGCAGCTGCTGCCTGGCACTGGCTGCTCCAGGTAAGTTTATCATTAACTAGGATCCCCAAGTCCTTCTCCCTGTCAGATTTACCCAGTGGTTTCCCGTTCAGTGTGTAATGGTGATATTGATTCCCTCTTCCCATGTGTATAACCTTACATTTATCATTGTTAAACCTCATCTGCCACCTTTCAGCCCAAGTTTCCAACTTATCCAGATCCATCTGTAGCAGAATACTATCTTCTCTTGTATTAACTGCTTTACATAGTTTTGTATCATCTGCAAATATCGATATTTTACTGTGTAAACCTTCTACCAGATCATTAATGAATATGTTGAAGAGAACAGGTCCCAATACTGACCCCTGCGGTACCCCACTGGTCACAGCGACCCAGTTAGAGACTATACCATTTATAACCACCCTCTGCTTTCTATCACTAAGCCAGTTACTAACCCATTTACACACATTTTCCCCCAGACCAAGCATTCTCATTTTGTGTACCAACCTCTTGTGCGGCACGGTATCAAACGCTTTGGAAAAATCGAGATATACCACGTCCAATGACTCACCGTGGTCCAGCCTATAGCTTACCTCTTCATAAAAACTGATTAGATTGGTTTGACAGGAGCGATTTCTCATAAACCCATGCTGATATGGAGTTAAACAGTTATTCTCATTGAGATAATCCAGAATAACATCCCTCAGAAACCCTTCAAATATTTTACCAACAATAGAGGTTAGACTTACTGGCCTATAATTTCCAGGTTCACTTTTAGAGCCCTTTTTGAATATTGGCACCACATTTGCTATGCGCCAGTCCTGCGGAACAGACCCTGTCGCTATAGAGTCACTAAAAATAAGAAATAATGGTTTATCTATTACATTACTTAGTTCTCTTAGTACTCGTGGGTGTATGCCATCCGGACCCGGAGATTTATCTATTTTAATCTTATTTAGCCGGTTTCGCACCTCTTCTTGGGTTAGATTGGTGACCCTTAATATAGGGTTTTCATTGTTTCTTGGGATTTCACCTAGCATTTCATTTTCCACCGTGAATACCGTGGAGAAGAAGGTGTTTAATATGTTAGCTTTTTCCTCGTCATCTACAACCATTCTTTCCTCACTATTTTTTAAGGGGCCTACATTTTCAGTTTTTATTCTTTTACTATTGATATAGTTGAAGAACAGTTTGGGATTAGTTTTACTCTCCTTAGCAATGTGCTTCTCTGTTTCCTTTTTGGCAGCTTTAATTAGTTTTTTAGATAAAGTATTTTTCTCCCTATAGTTTTTTAGAGCTTCAATGGTGCCATCCTGCTTTAGTAGTGCAAATGCTTTCTTTTTACTGTTAATTGCCTGTCTTACTTCTTTGTTTAGCCACATTGGGTTTTTCCTATTTCTAGTCCTTTTATTCCCACAAGGTATAAACCGCTTACACTGCCTATTTAGGATGTTCTTAAACATTTCCCATTTATTATCTGTATTCTCATTTCTGAGGATATTGTCCCAGTCTACCAGATTAAGGGCATCTCTAAGCTGTTCAAACTTTGCCTTCCTAAAGTTCAATGTTTTTGTGACTCCCTGACAAGTCCCCCTAGTGAAAGACAGGTGAAACTGCACAATATTGTGGTCGCTATTTCCTAAATGCCCAACCACCTGCAGATTTGTTATTCTGTCAGGTCTATTAGATAGTATTAGGTCTAAAAGTGCTGCTCCTCTGGTTGGATTCTGCACCAATTGTGAAAGATAATTTTTCTTGGTTATTAGCAGAAACCTGTTGCCTTTATGGGTTTCACAGGTTTCTGTTTCCCAGTTAATATCCGGGTAGTTAAAGTCCCCCATAACCAGGACCTCATTATGGGTTGCAGCTTCATCTATCTGCTTTAGAAGTAGACTTTCCATGCTTTCTGTTATATTTGGGGGTTTGTAACAGACCCCAATGAGAATTTTGTTACCATTTTTCCCTCCATGAATTTCAACCCATATGGACTCGACATCCTCATTCCCTTCGCTAATATCCTCCCTTAAAGTGGACTTTAGACAAGACTTTACATAGAGACAAACCCCTCCTCCTCTCCGATTTTTACGATCCTTTCTAAACAGACTGTAACCCTGTAAGTTAACTGCCCAGTCATAGCTTTCATCTAACCATGTCTCGGTTATTCCCACTATGTCAAAGTTACCTGTAGATATTTCTGCTTCTAGTTCTTCCATCTTGTTTGTCAGGCTTCTGGCGTAATATAGCAGCATCGGGATTGGACACATATCTGGTCTGAAACGTCATTCTATCATACTGCCAAAATAATTAAAAAAAGGCTTAACCCCTTTCTGCCATCAGACTGAATAATACATCCAATGGCAGAACTCCCGCTGTGACGTGGGCTCCGGCGGTGAGCCAGCATCAAAGCCAGGATATGTCAGCCGTTTTGTGCCCGCAATAGGCGCGGGTGGAATCGCGATCCGCCCGCACCTACTAACTAGTTAAATACAGCTGTCAAACTCTGACAGCGGCATTTAACAAGCGCTTTCAGCCATCCATTTTGGAAACGCATGCACCGCTGACCAACGTCACATGATCGGGGGGTCATCTGTGCATTGGCATGACAACCAGAGGTCTCCTCGAGACCTCTATGGTTATTGATGATGGCTTGCTATGAGCATCACCCTGTGGTTGGCGCTCATAGCAATGCTGTAATTCTACTACATAGAGGCGATGTGAGCATCGCCTCTTTGAAACAGAGGCGATTGAGTTATGGCAGATTCTAGCATCCCATGGAGGCTATTAAACCATGCCAAAATTAAAAAAAAATGTTTTTAAAAATATGAAAAAAAAAATAATAAAAGTTTAAATCACCCCCTATTTTGCCACATTCAAAATAAAACAATAGCAAAATCAAACCTACACATATTTGAAATAACCGCATTCAGAATCACCCGATCTATCTATAAAAAAAGGATTAACCTGATTGCTTAATGGCGTCGCGAGAAAAAAGTTAAAATGCCAAAATTAAGTTTTTTTGGTCGCCACGACATTGCATTAAAATGCAATAACGGGCGATCAAAAGAACGTATGTGCACCAAAATAGTATGATTAAAAATGTCAGCTCGGCACGCAAAAATTAAGCCCTCACCCAACCCTAGATTTTTTTTCTTTAGCAAAGTTTGGACTTTTTCCCACCACTTAGATAAAAGAGAACCTAGATATGTTTGGTGTCTATGAACTCATAATGACCTGGAGAATCATGGTGGCAGGTCAGTGTTAGCATTTAATTATCCTAGCAAAAAAGACAAACAAAAAACAAGTGTGGAACTGCACTTTTTTTGCAATTTCATTGCACTTGGAATTTTTTTCCTGTTTTCTAGTACACGACATGGCAAAACCAATGGTGTTGTTCAAAAGTACAACTCACTCCTCAAAAAATAAGCCATCATATATCCATATTGAAGGAAAAATAAAAAAGGTATGCCTCTGGAAGTAGGGGAGTGAAAAACAAAAACGCAAAACCGAAAAAAGCTCCAGGGGTTAAGGGGTTAAGGATAACAAAGTCAATGTTTTGGAGTGGCCATCAAAAAGCCCTGTTCTCAATCCTATAGAAAATGTATGAACAAAGCTGAAAAGGCAGGTGCGAGCAAGGCGACCTACAAACCTGGATCAGTTACACCAGTTTTATCAGGAGGAATGGGCCCAAATTCCAACCAACTATTGTGAGAAGCTTGTGGAAGGTTTATTCTCATTACATGTCAGATATTGAGAAAAACATGCATATTTGTCTTTTTATATAGTGTATGTAAACTTCTGGTTTAATTTTTATTTTGGTTTTTCTATACAAAAAGTGAAACTCATATATTATATATAGTCATTACAGAGTTCAGTACAAACAGAGTTCAGTAGGCTCCACAATCATGGGGAAGACTGTTGACTTGTCAGACGGCATTCATTGACACACTTCACAAGGAGGGTAAGCCACAAAGGGTCATTGCTAAAGAAGCTGGCTGTTAACAGACTGCTGTATCCAAGCATATTAATGGAAGGTTGAGTGGAAGGAAAACGTGTGGTAGAAAAAGGTGCACAAGAAACAAGGATAACCACAGCCTTGAACAGATTGTTAAGAAAAGGCCATTAAAAAATTTGGGGGAAATTCACAAGAAGTGGACTGATGCTGGTGTCATTGCTTTAAGAGCCACTACACACAGTTGTATCCAGGACATGGGCTACAAGTGTCACATTCCTTGTGTCAAGCCACTCATGACCAATAGACAAACGCCAGAAGCATTTTATCTGGGCCAAGGACAAAAAGATCTGGACTGTTGCTCAGTGGTCCAAGGTGGTGTTTTTAGATGAAAGTAAATTTTGCATTTCATTGGGAAATCAAGGTCCCAGAGTCTGGAGTAAGAGTGGAGAGGAAGACAATCCTAGCTGATTGAGGCCTAGTGTTAAGCTTCCACAATCAGTGATGGTTTGGGGAGCAATGTCATCTTCTGGTGTAGGTACACTATGTTTTATCAAGACCAAACTCAGCGCAGCCATCTACCAGGAAATTTAAGATCACTTCATGCTTCCCTCTGCAGACAAGTTTGTTGGAGATAGAAATGTCATTCTCCAGCAGGACTTGGCACCTGTCCACACTGCCAAAAGTACCAATACCTGGTTTAAAAACAACAGTATCACTGTGCTTGATTGGCCAGCAAACTCGCCTGACCTTAACCCCATAGAAAATCTATGGTTTATTGTCAAGAGGAAGATGAGAGACACCAGACCCAACAATGCAGATGATCTGAAGGTTGTTCTACCCCTCCTCACATGTAAAGCACCATGGAATAAATGGCTCTATAATAATAAATAATCATAATAATCATGTCAAAGCAACCTGGGCTTCCATAACACCTCAGCAGTGCCACAGGCTGATTGCCTCCATGCCACGCCACATTTATGCAGTAATTGATGCAAAAGGAGCCCCGACAAAGTACATTTACTAAACTTACATTTCTGTAGGCCAACATTTCAGATTTTAAAATAATTTTTCAAGCTGGTGTTATAAAGTATTCTAATGATAATGACTTTTGGGTTTTCATTGGCTATAAGCCATAATCATCAACAGTAACAGAAATAAACACTTGAAATAGATCAGTCTTTGTGTAATGACTCTATATAATATATGAATTTCACTTTTTGTAAGAACTGAAATGAATTAACTTTTTGATGATATTCTAATTTTACGAGAAGCACCTGTATGTATATATATATATATATATATATATATATATATATATATATATTATATAAAGCTGAATGTGTGTGTGTATGTATGTATCTATGTCCGGGATTGGCATCTGCACAATCGCAGCTACAGGCACAAAATTTTGCACAGTCACACGTCTGGACCCTGAGAGCGTCATAGGCTATGTTGTGAGGTGAAATTTTAACCCCGCGCTTTCAATTCACCAAACAATTTTGCCCCTATCTACATAATGGGAAAAAGTGAAAGGAAAAGTGTTGGAAGCAAATTGACGCTGCCAGATGTGAACAAGGGGGACTTAAAGAGTGAGAGCGATGGCGCCAAAGAGTATATACTATACAGTTGCTAAGGTGGGGCCCCGACATGGGATACTCACCACACATGGGGATATGAACATGCACACAAAATGCGCCACACACTACCACGTGCTTGAACACATATACCACCCTCAGCACACATTTCACCACACATACACCAACCTCGCCACATAAAAGTCAAAACACAAGTCGCCGCTCAAAACTCACCTCATGGAAAACTCACCACATGCAAAACTTGCACAAACGGAAAAATTGCCACATGCACAAAAGTTGCAACACATGCAAAAGTTGCCTCACACAAAACTTGCACATACTCAAAACGCACCACACATAAAACTCGCCACGCGCAAAACTCGCCATGCGCAACACTTGCTGCACAAAACTTGCTACACTAACCTGTCACATGGAACTCAACACAAAAAGTTGCTACACGCATGTCGCCACACAAAACTCATCTCACAAAAGTCGCTACATGCATGTTGCCACACGCAACTCAACACACACAACTTGACACATGAAACTCGCCCTAAAACACACACAAGTCTGGTATTATCCTTCAAAACTAAAAATCTGATTAATAAGCAGACAAACTACAAGAGCAACAACTGTACCATATAGGAAATACGGCAGCTGTCAGTCACATGACCTGTCTATTATGTGTATGTGTGAGCTAATATATACTGCCAGGAGGGAGGGCTTCCTGTTGGCTGGGGATTTATCAGGCTGCCAATTTAGCTTACAAATACTGAGGTAAAAATACTGATCAAATAATGTGTGAATGCGGTCTAATACAGGAGGAGATGACACACAGATATATACTATATACAGGAGGAGATTACACACAGGTATGTACTATATACAGGAGGAGATGACACACAGGTATATACTATATACAGGAGGAGATGACACACGTATATACTATATACAGGAGGAGATGACATACAGGTATATACTATATACAGGAGGAGATGACACACAGATATATACTATATACAGGGGAGATGACACAGGTATATACTATATACAGGAGGAGATGGCATACAGGTATATACTATATACAGGAGGATATGACAACCTGGTATATACTATATACAGGGGAGATGACATACAGGTACATACTATATACAGGGGCGATGACACACAGGTATATACTATATACAGTGGAGATGATACACAGGTATATACTATATACAGGAGGAGATGACACACAGGTATATACTATATACAGGAGGATATGACACACAGGTATATACTATATACAGGAGGAGATGACAACCTGGTATATACTATATACAGGGGAGATGACACACAGGTACATACTATATACAGGGGCGATGACACACAGGTATATACTATATACAGTGGAGATGATACACAGGTATATACTATATACAGGAGGAGATGAAATACAGGTATATACTATACAGAAGAAGAGGGGACGGGAAGAAAAACATTAGACTCGAACAAAGAAGACCCAGGAAAACATACTCAGAAGGGAGGTAAGAATATTTCTAAAACAATCCACAGCGAGGAGATTGGAACAAAACAAAATCCTCTAAACTGCATGCTCGCAAACGCCAGAAGCCTGACAAACAAGATGGAAGAACTAGAAGCAGAAATATCTACAGGTAACTTTGACATAGTGGGAATAACCGAGACATGGTTAGATGAAAGCTATGACTGGGCAGTTAACTTACAGGGTTACAGTCTGTTTAGAAAGGATCGTAAAAATCGGAGAGGAGCAGGGGTTTGTCTCTATGTAAAGTCTTGTCTAAAGTCCACTTTAAGGGAGGATATTAGCGAAGGGAATGAGGATGTCGAGTCCATATGGGTCGAAATTCATGGAAGGAAAAATGGTAACAAAATTCTCATTTGGGTCTGTTACAAACCCCCAAATATAACAGAAACCATGGAAAGTCTACTTCTAAAGCAGATAGATGAAGCTGCAACCCATAATGAGGTCCTTGTTATGGGGGACTTTAACTACCCGGATATTAACTGGGAAACAGAAACCTATGAAACCCATAAAGGCAACAGGTTTCTGCTAATAACCAAGAAAAATTATCTTTCACAATTGGTGCAGAATCCAACCAGAGGAGCAACACTTTTAGAGCTAATACCATCTAATAGACCTGACAGAATAACAAATCTGCAGGTGGTCTGGCATCTAGGAAATAGCGACCACAATATTGTAGAGTTTCACCTGTCTTTCACTAGGGGGACTTGTCAGGGAGTCACAAAAACACTGAACTTTAGGAAGGCAAAGTTTGACCAGCTTAGAGATGCCTTTAATCTGGTAGACTGGGACAATATCCTCAGAATTAAGAATACAGATAATAAATGGAAAATGTTTAAGAACATCCTAAATAGGCACTGTAAGCGGTTTATACCTTGTGGGAATAAAAGGACTAGAAATAGGAAAAACCCAATGTGGCTAAACAAAGAAGTAAGACAGGCAATTAACAGTAAAAAGAAAGCATTTGCACTACTAAAGCAGGATGGCACCATTGAAGCTCTAAAAAACTATAGGGAGAAAAATACTTTATCTAAAAAACTAATTAAAGCTGCCAAAAATGAAACAGAGAAGCACATTGCTAAGGAGAGTAAAACTAATCCCAAACTGTTCTTCAACTATATCAATAGTAAAAGAATAAAAACTGAAAATGTAGGCCCTTAAAAAATAGTGAGGAAAGAATGGTTGTAGATGACGAGGAAAAAGCTAACATATTAAACACCTTCTTCTCCACGGTATTCACGGTGGAAAATGAAATGCTAGGTGAAATCCCAAGAAACAATGAAAACCCTATATTAAGGGTCACCAATCTAACCCAAGAAGAGGTGCGAAACCGGCTAAATAAGATTAAAATAGATAAATCTCCGGGTCCGGATGGCATACACCCACGAGTACTAAGAGAACTAAGTAATGTAATAGATAAACCATTATTTCTTATTTTTAGGGACTCTATAGCGACGGGGTCTGTTCCGCAGGACTGGCGCATAGCAAATGTGGTGCCAATATTCAAAAAGGGCTCTAAAAGTGAACCTGGAAATTATAGGCCAGTAAGTCTAACCTCTATTGTTGGTAAAATATTTGAAGGGTTTCTGAGGGATTTTATTCTGGATTAGCTCAATGAGAATAACTGTTTAACTCTATATCAGCATGGGTTTATGAGAAATCGCTCCTGTCAAACCAATCTAATCAGTTTTTATGAAGAGGTAAGCTATAGGCTGGACCACGGTGAGTCATTGGACGTGGTATATCTCGATTTTTCCAAAGTGTTTGATACCGTGCCGCACAAGAGGTTGGTACACTAAATGAGAATGCTTGGTCTGGGGGAAAATGTGTGTAAATGGGTTAGTAACTGGCTTAATGATAGAAAGCAGAGGGTGGTTATAAATGGTATAGTCTCTAACTGGGTCGCTGTGACCAGTGGGGTACCGCAGGGGTCGGTATTGGGACCTGTTCTCTTCAACATATTCATTAATGATCTGGTAGAAGGTTTACACAGTAAAATATCGATATTTGCAGATGATACAAAACTATGTAAAGCAGTTAATACAGGAGAAGATAGTATTGTGCTACAGATGGATCTGGATAAGTTGGAAACTTGGGCTGAAAGGTGGCAGATGAGGTTTAACAATGATAAATGTAAGGTTATACACATGGGAAGATGGAATCAATATCACCATTACACACTGAACGGGAAACCACTGGGTAAATCTGACAGGGAGAAGGACTTGGGGATCCTAGTTAATGATAAACTTACATGGAGCAGCCAGTGCCAGGCAGCAGCTGCCAAGGCAAACAGGATCATGGGGTGCATTAAAAGAGGTCTGGATACACATGATGAGAGCATTATACTGCCTCTGTACAAATCCCTAGTTAGACCGCACATGGAGTACTGTGTCCATTTTTGGGCACCGGTGCTCAGGAAGGATATAATGGAACTAGAGAGAGTACAAAGGAGGGCAACAAAATTAATAAAGGGGATGGGAGAACTACAATACCCAGATAGATTAGCGAAATTAGGATTATTTAGTCTAGAAAAAAGACGACTGAGGGGCGATCTAATAACCATGTATAAGTATATAAGGGGACAATACAAATATCTCGCTGAGGATCTGTTTATACCAAGGAAGGTGACGGGCACAAGGGGGCATTCTTTGCGTCTGGAGGAGAGAAGGTTTTTCCACCAACATAGAAGAGGATTCTTTACTGTTAGGGCAGTGAGAATCTGGAATTGCTTGCCTGAGGAGGGGGTGATGGCGAACTCAGTCAAGGGGTTCAAGAGAGGCCTGGATGTCTTCCTGGAGCAGAACAATATTGTATCATACAATTATTAGGTTCTGTAGAAGGACGTAGATCTGGGGATTTATTATGATGGAATATAGGCTGAACTGGATGGACAAATGTCTTTTTTTGGCCTTACTAACTATGTTACTATGTTACGATATACTGGAGGAGATGACACACAGGTATATACTATATACAGTAGCAGATGATACACAGGTATATACTATATACAGGAGGAGATGACTTACAGGTACATACTATATACAGGAGGAGATGACACACGTATATACTATATACAGGAGGAGATGACATACAGGTATATACTATATAAAAGAGGAGATGACATAAGTATATAGAGGAGATGACATACAGCAGGTATATACTATATACAGGAGATGACATACATGTATATACTATATATAGGAGGAGATAACATATAGGTATATAGTATATACAGAAGAGATGACATACAGGTATATAATATAGGAGATGACACATGGGTATATACAATATACAGGAGGAGATGACATACAGCAGGTATATACTATTTACAGGGGAGATGACATACAGGTATATACAATATACAAGAGAAGACATACAGGTGTATACTATATATAAGGGAGATGACAAACATGTATATACTAAGGTGAAAATGAGGGGTGTGAGGTGAAAATGAAAAGGTGTGAGTGCAAAATGAGAGGAGTGAGGGAAAATAGTGGAGTGATAGGAAAATGACAGATGTGAGGTTGCAATGACAAGTGTTAGGGGGGTATGAGAGGAGTGATGGGGAAAATAAGAGGAGTGAGGGGGAAAATGAGAGGTGTAAGGGAGAAAATGATAGGCATGATGGGAAAATAAGAGACGTAAGGTGCTATAACTAACCACAGACATTTACTATGCCCAGGCAACGCCGGGCTCTTCAACTAGTAAATATATACTAGCTATTGAACCCGTTCTACGCCCAGGTGGCGAGAATTTATATTGGTATATGGCACCCATCCTGCGTCCCCATCCTGTCATGTGCTGCACCCATCCTGCGTCCCCATCCTGTCATGTGCTGCTCTATCCTGCATCCCCATCCTGTCATGTGCTGCACCCATCCTGCGTCCCCATCCTGTCATGTGCTGCACCCATCCTGCGTCCCCATCCTGTCATGTGCTGCACCCATCCTGCGTCCCCATCCTGGTATGTGCTGCACCCATCCTGCGTCCCCATCCTGGTATGTGCTGCAACCATCCTGCGTCCCCATCCTGGTATGTGCTGCAACCATCCTGCGTCCCCCATCCTGGTATGTGCTGCAACCATCCTGCATCTTCATCCAGTGTCCCCATCCTGGTATGTGCTGCAACCATCCTGCGTCCCCATCCTGGTATGTGCTGCAACCATCCTGCGTCCCCATCCTGGTATGTGCTGCAACCATCCTGCGTTCCCATCCTGCATCCCCATCATGGTATGTGCTGCAACCATCCTGCGTCTCCATCCAGCGTCCCCATCCTGTCATGTGCTGCACCCATCCTGCGTCCCCATCCTGTCATGTGCTGCACCCATCCTGCGTCCCCATCCTGTCATGTGCTGCACCCATCCTGCGTCCCCATCCTGTCATGTGCTGCACCCATCCTGCGCCCCCATCCTGTCATGTGCTGCACCCATCCTGCGCCCCCATCCTGTCATGTGCTGCACCCATCCTGCGTCCCCATCCTGTCATGTGCTGCACCCATCCTGCGCCCCCATCCTGTCATGTGCTGCACCCATCCTGCGTCCCCATCCTGGTATGTGCTGCACCCATCCTGCGTCCCCATCCTGCATCCCCATCCTGTCATGTGCTGCACCCATCCTGCGCCCCCATCCTGTCATGTGCTGCACCCATCCTGCGTCCCCATCTTGTCATGTGCTGCACCCATCCTGCGTCCCCATCCTGTCATGTGCTGCACCCATCCTGCGTCCCCATCCTGTCATGTGCTGTACCCATCCTGCATCCCCATCCTGGTATGAGCTGCACCCATCCTGCGTCCCCATCCTGTCATGTGCTGCACCCATCCTGTGTCCCCATCCTGGTATATGCTGCACCCATCCTGCGTCCCAAACCTGCATCCCCATCCTGTCATGTGCTGCACCCATCCTGCGTCCCCATCCTGTCATGTGCTGCACCCATCCTGCGCCCCCATCCTGTCATGTGCTGCACCCATCCTGCGCCCCATCCTGTCATGTGCTGCACCCATCCTGAGTCCCCATCCTGTCATGTGCTGCACCCATCCTGCGTCCCCATCCTGTCATGTGCTGCACCCATCCTGCGCCCCCATCCTGTCATGTGCTGCACCCATCCTGCGTCCCCATCCTGGTATATGCTGCACCCATCCTGCGTCCCCATCCTGTCATGTGCTCCACCCATCCTGCATCCCCATCCTGGTATGTGCTGCACCCATCCTGCGTCCCCATCCTGTCATGTGCTGCACCCATCCTGCGTCCCCATCCTGGTATGTGCTGCACCCATTCTGCGTCCCCATCCTGCGTCCCCATCCTGTCATGTGCTGCACCCATCCTGCGCCCCCATCCTGTCATGTGCTGCACCCATCCTGCGCCCCATCCTGTCATGTGCTGCACCCATCCTGCGTCCACATCCTGTCATGTGCTGCACCCATCCTGCGTCCCCATCCTGTCATGTGCTGCACCCATCCTGCGCCCCCATCCTGTCATGTGCTGCACCCATCCTGCGTCCCCATCCTGGTATATGCTGCACCCATCCTGCGTCCCCATCCTGTCATGTGCTCCACCCATCCTGCATCCCCATCCTGGTATGTGCTGCACCCATCCTGCGTCCCCATCCTGTCATGTGCTGCACCCATCCTGCGTCCCCATCCTGTCATGTGCTGCACCCATCCTGCGTCCCCATCCTGGTATGTGCTGCACCCATCCTGCGTCCCCATCCTGTGGGAGTCCCCATCCTGGTATGTGCTGCACCCATCCTGCGTCCCCATCCTGTCATGTGCTGCACCCATCCTGGGTCCCCATCCTGGTATGTGCTGCACCCATCCTGCGTCCCCATCCTGGTATGTGCTGCACCCATCCTGCGTCCCCATCCTGTCATGTGCTGCACCGATCCTGCGCCCCCATCCTGTCATGTGCTGCACCCATCCTGCGTCCCCATCCTGTCATGTGCTGCACCCATCCTGCGCCCCCATCCTGTCATGTGCTGCACCCATCCTGCGTCCCCATCCTGGTATGTGCTGCAACCATCCTGCGTCCCCATCCTGTCATGTGCTGCACCCATCCTGCGCCCCATCCTGTCATGTGCTGCACCCATCCTGCGTCCCCATCCTGTCATGTGCTGCACCCATCCTGCGTCCCCATCCTGTCATGTGCTGCACCCATCCTGCGTCCCCATCCTGGTATGTGCTGCACCCATCCTGCGTCCCCATCCTGTCAAGTGCTGCACCCATCCTGCGTCCCCATCCTGGTATGTGCTGCACCCATCCTGCGTCCCCATCCTGTCATGTGCTGCACCCATCCTGCGTCCCCATCCTGTCATGTGCTGCACCCATCCTGCGCCCCCATCCTGTCATGTGCTGCACCCATCCTGCGTCCCCATCCTGGTATGTGCTGCACCCATCCTGCGTCCCCATCCTGTCATGTGCTGCACCCATCCTGCGTCCCCATCCTGTCATGTGCTGCACCCATCCTGCGTCCCCATCCTGGTATGTGCTGCACCCATCCTGCGTCCCACACCTGCGTCCCCATCCTGGTATGTGCTGCAACCATCCTGCGTCCCCATCCTGCGTCCCTATCCTGGTATGTGCTGCAACCATCCTGCGTCCCCATCCTGGTATGTGCTGCAACCATCCTGCGTCTCCATCCAGCGTCGTCCCCATCCTTGTATGTGCTGCAACCATCCTGCGTCCCCATCCTGGTATGTGCTGCAACCATCCTGCGTCCCCATCCTGCGTCCCCATCCTGGTATGTGCTACAACCATCCTGCGTCCCCATCCTGCGTCCCCATCCTGGTATGTGCTGCAACCATCCTGCGTCTCCATCCAGCGTCCCCATCCAGGTATGTGCTGCAACCATCCTGCTTCCCCATCCTGTCATGTGCTGCACCCATCCGGGGGCCTGAGCAGGCGGGGACACCGGCGCGCTGTGGGGGTCAGGTGCCGGTATCGCCGCCAGCTCAGGCCCCCCAGCACTTGCTATACTTACCTGTCTGTCCCGTTCCAGCGCTGCGTGCCGCCATCTTCCCGGTCTCCTGGCTGTGACTGTTCAGTCAGAGGGCGGCGCCGGCGCACATTAAGCGCGTCATCGCGCCCTCTGAACTGAAGGTCACAGGCCAAAGACCGGGAAGATGGCGGCGCTCAGCGGTGGAACGCAGGACAGGTGAATATGGCCGATACTCACCCTCCTGGCGGTCCCTGCTTCTCGCTTGGAGATCGCGGTGTGCGTTCAGTGTGAACGCATACCGCGATCTCCCGGGAGCGTCACTCTGTGAGGCCCAGACTGCGCCGGCGCTTGCACCTGCGCAGTCTATAAAGCCTTCGGACAGAGTGACGCTCCCAGCGTTATATTATAGATATATATGTATATATATATATACAGTATATATATACCTTTATACCCAGCTAATTCTTCTCTTTTCTCTACTGTATGTAGAAACAGAAAGTCTTTTCCCTGCATAAATTGATCTTTGCAGTGACTTATGACTCATTCAGGGAAAATTGACCTCCTGTTTTTACATAGAGCTTGAAAAGATTCAGTTAGTCAGTTTTTAATCATGTGATATCTTAGACTTAAATGAAAACAGAAGTAATAGTTGGGTTAAAGGTCAAAATGAGCAATTGAAAGTATACACTGCTTTATAAGATGATGACTGCAATATCTGAAAGGGATGCAAATGTTGATGGGAGATGGGCTCCTTTAAATACAATTTTGAAAAACAGCTAAATTAAATTTATCTAAGAAGCACAAGAATATCTAGAAACTCAACAACCAAAAACATTGCTTTTGATAAACTCCTAATTACCTCCTAGACCTTGATTCTTCACTGCTTAAAATGAGTTTAGCCATCTGGATACATTAACAAAAATGAGCTAAGGGTATATAAGTGAGGATTCACAAGGTAGCAGCAATAGAACTCATACACTTGCAACTGTAAATTATTAATGAGACTGATCAACATGATTTACCAAGAATATTATAATTTACGCTCACTGCAGCACACAATTAAAAGTAAATTCAACTGATCTTTTCTTGAAGGTGAAAAAAATAAAAATTTAAAAGTAATTCAAAGCACATACTATAATGTTACTTATGTCAAAGCTAACAGAGAATCCTCTGCTGTTACAAGTGTCCCCCATTGTCGTGTTATACTGCATGGATATATTCCATAAATCGATAACACACATGGAAATAAAATAAACAATGTTGTAATATATCTTATCAGAGAAATCTGCTTATTTCTCCACCAAGATTGATCATTAATATTCGGCATTCTCTATTCAGGAAAAATCTGTACTCAGTAAAGGTACCTTCACACTGAGCAACTTTTGAATGATAACGATAGCGATCCGTGATGTTGCAGCGTCCTGGATAGCGATCTCGTTGTGTTTGACACGCAGAAGCGATCAGGATCCTGCTGTGACATCGCTGGTCGGAGCTAGAAGGCCAGAACTTAATTTCGTTGCTGGATCACCCGCTGTCATCACTGGATCGGCGTGTGTGACCCCGATCCAGCAATGTGTTCACTTGTAACCAGGGTAAACATCGGGTTGCTAAGCACAGGGCCGCGCTTAGTAACCCGATATTTACCCTGGTTACCATTGTAAATGTAAAAAAAAAAAAAAAACACAACATACTCACATTCCGGAGTCTGTCACGTCCCTCGCCGTCAGCTTCCTGCACTGACTGACAGCTCTCCAGCGACCACACAACGACTTACCAACGATCACGGCCAGGTCGTATCGCTGGTCGTGATAGTTGGTAAATCGTTTAGTGTAACGGTACCTTTAGATAGGAGATGGCAGTCACTACTGATAAGATTCTAGATATGAGGTAGGGGGATTAAAGGAGGAAAACATTATCTACCTCCTCCTCCATGCTACCTTCTAGATAGGAGTGTATGAGCACCCTCTGCCATCTCCTATCTCAGCATTGTAGCAATCTGTCTTGACTGAATACAGACTGAGAATTTTGAAAATAAATGACCAGTCCTGGTGGAGAAAAAAGCTGATTTCACTGATAGGATAAAATACAAAGTACTGTATTTTTCGGCGTATAAGATGACTGGGCATATAAGACAACCCCCAACTTTTTTGGGGTCATCTTATATACGTCGTCTTATACGGCGTGTGCAGGGAGCGGTCCAGGATGGTTCCCAGGGTCTGGAGGAGTGGAGACTCTCCTTCAGGCCCTGCGATCCATATTCGTGTAAAAAAAAAAAGAATAAAAATAAAAAATATGGATATACTTACCCTCCGACGGCCCCCGGAGTTCTCCCGCGACATCACAAAGGTCCTTCGCAACGCGCAATGCATCCCTGGGAAGGGAAGCCGCCGCATGCATCGCGGAGAGCAGGGAGAACTCCGGGGGGCAGTCGGAAGGTAAGTATATCCATATCTTTTATTTTTATTCTTTTTTTTTACATGAATATGGATCCCCGGGCCTGAAGGAAAGTCTCCTCCAGACCCTCGGAACCATCCGGGACCGCTCCCTGCACCATATGCGGCGACTTCAGAGCTCCGCGCATGCCATACCCGGTGTATAAGACGACCCCCGTCTTTTGAGAAGATTTTCAGGGGTTTAAAAGTCATCTTATGTGCCGCAAAATATGGCTTGTTACTTTCACACATACTATTGAGTTATGAGATGGAAAATAACTCTTTAAATGGCTTTTCCCACAAACAAGTACATTTAAATTAACAGATTTTAAAATAAAAATAAAATCCACAATTGGATGTGTTAAATAAAATGTTCCTGTGCTGAGAACCTTATAAATGTGCCCCTGCTGTTTACTGTGTAATGGATGTGTCTGATCGTATAGGAACATGGTCTGATCATACGAGCAGCACGGTGGCGCAGAGGTTAGCACTGCAACCTTGCCGTGCTCGTGTACTGGGTTCAAATCCCACCAAGGACAACAACTGCAAGAAGTTTGTATGTTCTCCCTGTGTTTGCGTGGGTTTCCTCCCGTATTCCAAAGACATACTGGTAGGGAATGTAGATTATGAGCCCCATCGGGGACAGCGATGATAATGTCTGTAAAGTGCTGCGGAATATGTTAGCGCTATGAAAAAATAAAGATTATTATTGTTATTACATACCACAGCGCCTGGGCAGGGGAGGAAGCAAAAGAGAGTATACAGACATTACAGTAGGTTATCACAGCTGATTCTTTTTGAGAGGCAAAACATTTCCCTGCCTAGTTTTCAGCAATATTTTACTTCAAAGAAAGAATCAGCTGTGATGCCATGCTGTCCTGTTTGTATACTCTCTGCCCCACCCCCAGCCCAGAAGCTGTGGTATGATCAGACCATGTTCCTGTACGGTCAGTCATGGCCATTACACAGTACACAGCAGGGGCACATTTATAAGATTATCTCAGCACAGGAATTTAAAAAACAAAAAAACATCCAATTGTGGAACTTATTATTATTATTGAAAACTTGATTGATTAAAACATTGATTAAAATTAACTTTGTCCATGAGACAACACTTTTAAGTTTCAATATAGGTGCAACATACACTCTAATTAAATTCCACTACAATCCTATATAGCCAAAAATGTTCTGGGTGCTACTTTCAAGTATATGTATGCTGAGGCAAAGTGCAATGACTGGGTAATACCTGTTTCACACCTGCTTCCAGAAAATCCTGGGGCACATTTACAAGTGTAAGAATTTATGCCATCTGTACACTTAGCCTGGTTAAGGCAAGGATTAGAATTGCATTCATTGACATTGATTTCACATAACTTTCCGATAAAGCCATCCTTACAGGTACATCTAGAGAAAAAGGTAAAAAGATAGAAATTGGTTGCCCTATATGGTTGAAGATCCACATTCCGGTAAACATTGCTGATGAACACTTGGAAAAAAACTAAATGCCACACAAAATAAATATTGTATATTCATTGAAAAAGTAAAAGAGTTGTACAAACTTAGAGCATCAATTCCATATTATATATCCTATGTTATTCACAACTTTGTGTCCTTACAACAATCTACTTTTCACACATCATTGTTCATTATCCTGTGTCTTATCATGCGTCGTAAGTACAATAATAATTTCCTTTTATACAGATGATCTTCTGTTCTACAACAAACCTACTGAGATGTTTCATCACCTGAAGCTGTTAATTCCGTCAGTACATGTGGCCCCATTCTTGCAAGGTCCATTCTGACATTCATCAATATTTTGCTCACATTGTTTGCCACTGTAGCCAGGGAGGCACACACATTGAAAATCTCCTTTGAGATCCTTACATTCACCATTGTGTACACAAGGCTGTGACAAACATTCATCGATTTCTATTTCACAATTTGAACCTGAAAAAAATCAAAAGAGAATGAGCAGATTAACACACAAATAAGTTATGGTTTGGAGCTGGATAGAGTGAAGGGTGTCCATGACCCCCGCCACTGTACTGAATGCAGTAATATCTGACATTCACCAAACAAGAGCTGTTTTTTACATTCTTCTTTTCTATTATTATATTATAATTTCTTATATATTATTACTATATATTCGTAAAATTATATCTATAACAGATGCCACACAACTGAATGTACCATGTCCCAATACCTAGTGCTGTATGATCGTTGTACTAAAATCATTTCAGCAGTTAAAAATCATTTTTTAATTTGCTCAGATTGGTTTAAAAAAAACAAGTAGTACTTTCACAGACATGCGGCAAATAGGTTTCCAATGGTTCCACTGTCTCCGCTGGTCTCTACTTCCTATCGGCTCAAAGAAAATGACAGTAAATGTGTATTAAGCCAAACTCTGGCCAGAGACAATTCTCACCTCAGCCACTGATTGGCAGAGCTTGTATTTCCTTACATATCTTGCAAGATGACACAAACTTATTTATAAGACTGGAGAGAATGAGTGGCATATTTCAGGCACTGCCAACGAAAAGCCAAGTAGTCCAGACGTGCATCTAGGTGGTGGTTTTATTCATGCAACACATTTCGGAGTTCGTTCAACTTCTTCTTCAGTTACTTGTAATTGTAATTGTACCTGAAGGAGTTGAACCAACTCTGAAATGCGTTGTATGAGTAAAACCACCACTTGACACAATTCTGGAAGATGTTTCTCCTCAACAGCACCCAGAATGCTCATTTCCTCCAGTCTTATAAATAATTATGCAAGGAAGGGAAAGGGAATGAATACAGCTCACCACATCCACAAGCACCTTGCTATATCAGGTGAGGCCACATGTAGTCATCCCAGTCCAGAAAGTAGAAAGAAATCAACGATGAAGGAGGTCCTCCAGTGGCAAATATCCACTGTATAAATTGATGATCCGGTTGGAATACAAAATAACCTTTTATTGTCTCAACATAAGAAATTTAAAAACTGGCCACCTAAGAGGATGCATGCATAGAAATCGACGCGTTTCAGCATAGTGCCTTAATGATGGTGTAAATCACAGCATGTTGAACAGGATTCTGATATACTTCCCCCATTCCCCACACAGGTAAGTTGTATAGAGACTGGATAATTACAACAAATTGTACCCTATAGGATGGGGTTTGGAAAGTACAAGCAAGTTACACAGACAAATAATGTAAACCAGTAGTGATGAGCGAGTATACTCATTACTCGAGATTTCCCGAGCATGCTCGGGTTGTCTCCGAGTATTTCGGCGTGCTCGGAGATTTAGTTTTTGTCAATGCAGCTGCATGATTTGCGGCTGCTAGACAGCTTGAATACATGTAGTGGTTGCCTGTTTGTTAGAGAATCCCCGCATGTATTCAAGTTGTCTAGCAGCTGCAAATCATGCAGCTGCATCAACATAAACTAAATCTCCGAGAACGCCAATACATTCGGAGACCACCAGAGCATGCTCGGGAAATCTCGAGTAATGAGTATACTCGCTCATCACTAGAAAACAGCGAAGGAAAAACCACTGATAAAAAAAACAAAACATATTATGCAAAGATACAGGTGATGATAATAATAGAAAAAAACATTTTTTTATTTAAAAATATATATTATTTTTTTTCCTTTGAAACTTAAAAAAATTAAAAAATGCTAAATTAAAAAAATACATAGATACTCAAAAATACATAAATAATCTAGTTGTACTGTAAAATTAAATCTTCTCTGGAATTCATACCATAGGGGACTCTAGTTTGGAGCTTGAATATCAAAAAAGATTCTCGATTGAGTATCTTTTTCTTTATATCTCCTCCTTTCTTTAGTCTGAACACTTTTTCCATGCCACAAAATTTAAAGAAGTTGGTATTACCCTGGTGGACACGAGAAAAATGTTTAGATACTGCGGAAATATTGACCGCAACGGTTTTGACCGCATCTGACAAATGCCTCCTAATCCGTTTCTTGAATGGTCCTGTAGTACAGCCTATGTATTGTAATATATACTCCTCACATAGAACCATGTAAATCACCCCTGTTGTGTTGCAATTAATAAAGCTTTTGATTGTGAATTTCTGGTTGGTAGTAGATTTAAAAGTATTTTTACCTTTTTCAGCAAAAGCACAAGCCTTGCAAATAGTGTGTCCACACATATAAAAACCTTTGAGGGAGAGCCATGTAGAATGTGGTTTTAATTGAAAATTAAGAAGATGAGAGTAAATTACCTAGTGTGGAAGCCTTTCTGACAACAAATCTACAGTAATATCTGATTTATTGAGAACCTCATACAGTTTGTTATCTTCATTCAATTTAGGTAGATATTTCTATATAATCGCAGTGATCTCTTGATATGGAGGACTGTACTGTGTCAGAGAATATGACAGAAGAATTAGGATTTGTATTTTTAAGACGATCAGATAATAGAATTTGTCAGTGTTGTGCACTATATTATTGGCTATATTAAGCATGCGGTTTGTGTAACCCCTACACCTAAGGCCTATTAGTGACATTATGAGCTTCTTTTGCATATTGTAATGT
This sequence comes from Ranitomeya imitator, assembly GCF_032444005.1. Taxonomy (NCBI): domain Eukaryota; kingdom Metazoa; phylum Chordata; class Amphibia; order Anura; family Dendrobatidae; genus Ranitomeya; species Ranitomeya imitator. Next base: position 508,917,050 of record NC_091282.1, on the reverse strand, counting down.
GAGGGACAATTCCCTTTTGTTCTAATGATGTCCCATATAGGTATATTTTTTATAACATGGTGGGGGGGAGGGGCGGCATGAACCAGCCTCTAAAATAGAGGTACAATCTGTTGGTTTTCTGTAGGGAAGTATGGAAATTGTACCCGTCTTTTCATCACCAGTTAAATTAACATCAAAGTAATTTATAGACGAAATGAACAAACAATGTGTAAACTTCAGATTAAAGTTGTTGTCATTTAAATTGCACATAAATTCCTCAGCTTCATATGTTGTGCCTTTCCATATTATAATCAGGTCGTCTATATACCTGCCATAAAATTCAATTTTATCATGGAAAACGTTTTTGGGAGAAAAAATAAAAAAATTCTTCCCAAAAAGCCAAAATCAAGTTAGCAAGGGAGGGGGAAATTTTCTGTCCCATGCTAACTCCCCTTGTTTGTAGGAAGAATTCACCTGAAAAAGAAAAATAATTATGTGATAACAAAAATGAAACTGCCAAAATAAGAAAATCCTGGATCTCTTTTTTATTTGCGCTGTGTTTATCAAAAAAAGTTTTTAAGCTGAATAAAGCCGCATCATGGGGGATGGAGGGATAAAGATTGATCACATCACAACCCACGGGTATTTGTTTAGAGTAATAATGAGCATTTTTGTATCCCTAATAAAACCCGGTAAGGTGCTAACTAAAGGTTGGAGGTACATGTCTAGCCATTCCCCCCTAGTTTTTCTCCCAATGCTCCAATACATGCTATAACACAGGTCTACAAAAAATATTTTTTGCAATCATCACACGTGATTTTGTACTTTTCTAAATCATCTTTTTTTGTCCTGATTTCAAAAACGTGTATAGTTTTTCTGTAGCACGTATAGTTTCCATGGAGCAGCATCATTATTATAAGGTATAGGAAATATACTGGCAACATTAAGAAAACAGTAATTTACATATAAGAGAAAAATGCTTCACCTTACAAAACAGTTTTCATTGAACCAAAATAATTTCTCATGCAAAATAGAAACCAAAATATGAGCAGAAATTAAAAGTGCTTGACATTAGACTGTCGTTTTTACGATTTTTCAGGGTTGTCCCTATATAACATCCAACAGTAATCTGCCATCATTGAGTAATTCCAAAAACCCTGGTAGCGGTATTCCATTACTTTAATGTCCTGGTGAAACCGCTCACCTTGATCATTTAAACGTGAATGCAAGAAAGTGTATTTTCAGTGACATGCGACATCCAAGACACTGGTATACATTTAGCAGTTCCTCAACACCTTCAACATATTCTGGAGATTTTTTTTACTAAGAAGTTTTCAAAGATCCACTTGAAGCTTTTCCAATATCTCAATTCCTTATCATTTAGAGTTCCTTCAAACACATCATCTCTCATAAGCTCTCTGATCTGAGGAGCAACAAATACCCCTTCCATCAGTTTTGCTGGTGAAATACTGGAGAATTTCTGTGAAATGCACTGGAACCCTTGTGAATTTGTCTTTGCCATGGCTTTCGCAAAGTTTTTAATCAATTCCAACTTTATATGTAGTGGAGGAAGAAGGATTTTTGTTGGAGCGACTAACGTATTTCTACTGTCCCATAAACACAAGAAGCAACAATAATAATTTGTGAAACCTCCTTGCATTCCCATTAGCAGACCAATCACTTTCAAATCTCCACAGATAATCCATTGATAATGTTAATATTGTATAGCATTCAAAACAACTGACAGATTTTCATAACTTTCCTTTAGATGACATGAGTAAGCAATAGGGATTGATGGTTTCATACTTCCATGGTGAAGCAACACTGTGTTAGGGTGGGCGGATTGCACTTAGTTAAAATAAACTATAAAGTGCAATCACAACCCGGGGTCCACCGTGCAGAGATGTAAAACTGCTGCTAGTGTGAGTAATGATGGATAAAAAAACTAGTGAACTTTCCTCCTTAGGCCAGTCTCACACGTCCAGATAATTCCAGTACCGGAAAAATTGGTACCGGAATTATCCGTGTCCGTGTGCCCATGCGTTTCTGTGGCACATCAGTGTGGCACACGGGCGGCACACACGTGTGCCGCCCGTGTGCCAACTGGGTACCACACACACCGTGCAGGAGACAGCGCTAAAGTTTAGAGCTGTCCACTGCATCTGGTGCTGAAGCCGCGATTCATATCTTCTCTGCAGCAGCGTTTGCTGTAGAGAAGATTTGAATATTCCTTTTTTTTGTTTCTCGTGCTTCAAATAAAGATCCATGTGGGAGGTGGAGCCGCATATTCATTACTGTAAATGAGCCGCCCCACGTGACCGCTCATACAGTAGAAAGTGCGGCCAGTACAGGAAGCAGCGCCAGCGAGGGAGCCGGGTGAGTATTTTAATAACAACGGGCGGGCGCACAGGGGGTGCGAGGGGGTGGGGACAGGGATCTTTATGTTAAACATGAGAAACAACAAAAAAAACGCTGCTGCAGAGAAGATATGAATCGTGGCTTCAGCACCACATGGGGGGGACAGCGCTTACTGTATCGCTGTCTCCTGCACGGCACACGGACTGCACACGGACAACATCCGTGTGCGGTACGTGTTTTACACGAACCCATTGACTTTAATGGGTCCGTGTAATCCGTGCGCTCCCACGAACACTGACATGTCTCTGTGTTTGGCACACGGAGACACGGTCTGCAAAAAAATCAATGACATCTGCACAGATGCATTGATTTCAATGTGTCTATGTGTGCCAATGGCTCCGGTACATGAGGAAACTGTCACCTCACGTACCGGAGCCACTGACATGTGAAACCGGCCTTAAACACGCTGAGTTAACTCCACACAGTGTGAATGGAACACAGAAAACCAAACTCAGGTACTACTCAGAGATGCAAAGGGATAGGAGTGCCTACTCAGCTAAAAACCAAGGGGTACAGGGAAAATAGGAAGTGTGCAATACCCTGTTAGAACCACTGCAAAAGAACATGTGGGTTTAACTTGCTCTGTGGTGCAATACCCTGTTAACCCCACAGGAAAGTATAACATACACACAGGACGAAAACACATAGCAAAAACTCATAATCACCAAGAACATGCAGCAAACCTCCTCTCCGGAGTAGCCGGAATTCTAATGGTATGATGCCAGCCCTGAACTCACACAGCCAATCTCCTTTCCGGAGGTGCCGTAATTCTGATGGCACAGGACCAGCCCTGAACACTGACGTCCCACTGGTAGCTGATACATTGCTATACACACAAAACGCACATCTAGAGCGGTAGCGTATCCACCCACAAACACACACACACACCAAACATAAGTGACGCTAGCATGCCCGCGTGCTTCGCTGAAAGCCCTTTATGTGACAGGCTCCACCGCCAAACACTCAGACCCAGTCGGATGAGGCATTGCCCGTGGGCCAATCCGGAGCTGCCACATCACCAGAGCAGAAAGCATCCGAGCACCAATAACAAGGCGCCATATCACGAACATGCTTATTAAGGTGATTTCTGGACTTAGACTCCAGAGAGTGGGGCTGCCTCTGTATACCACTGATTACCATAGACGTTACCTGGAGAGCTAGCAGTAACCACATGTATAAAAGGAGCCTGAGCAAAATGCTGGGAACAATGTCTGCGCTAAGCAGCAGACCCAGTGACCAGACCTGAATGGGAGACCAGAGCAACAAACAGTGCCTGCGATACATCCCACAGGGAAGTCCTGGCCTCTAACACACTGCTTTCAAACTTCTCTGGGATGAGTTAATAAACAATCGCCAATCTGCAACAAAATGCTCTTAATTTAGTTCTTCAAAAAAGCCATTCACATTGTTACAGTACACCATTGGTCTATCAACTGTGAAAAATTGTGTTAAAGTGTTACTTCTGTTTTGGTAATAACACACTTTGACATCATCATGAAGCAGATTCTTCTGTTTCAATCTAGATGCATGAAGTTCAGCTTTATCTTTTGCCAATGAAAGGTCTCTGATGAGATCATTTAATTCATGTTGAGTAAAGCGTTCTGGCTGCTCGGCTGCTCCATCAGGTACATACTTATCTTGACTTGAGGTCTCCATGTCTTCACCAGTAGCTTCAGCTCCATAGTCTTCATATTCTACTTCATTTTCATCCAATCCAGACAACGGTGGTACAGGAACTGGCAAGGTGCTATCATGTGGAACTGGCCTAATCTCAGATTCAAGTTCAGGGTAATAAATCTTATGTTTGTTCTTTGTAGAAAGCCCTTCAGTTTGACAAAACAAAAGTTGCAGTCATCACTATGATTTTTGGGTTCTCTCCAAATCATGGGAACAGTAAATAGCCACTTTCCTCATATTCAACCAGTCACAAACACCATTTGAATAACTTGAGCATATTGCATGAGAGGCCCAGTTTTTGTCTTGATCACTAAGTGGACACTTAAAGTACATCTGGTACATCTTTTTAATATCATGAGTGATTGCACATACTTGGCCTTTTGGTGTAAAAGAACCAGATAGCAAATCTGTTTGGATGATTGATACACTGTCACAGTATTTTTCTCCTTTAAATCAGCTCAAATAGTAGAGTAAGTTTAGTTAAATGGTGGTGACAAAGTAAAAAAAATGTGATTAGCCGACCGACTATATGTAGATATTTCCCCAGAGATGACAGAGGCAGCTTGTATTTAGAACTGATTTTACTGGAGGTAATCTGGTAGATAACTATATACAGTTGTGAGGTAAACAGGTCAGCCTATTCCTTACAGATGAACATTTGCAGACAGGCAGTTTCTCAGTGTGATATTGGATGCTTTCAGGTTCTCTCTCTGTGGAGACCCTCACTCAGTTACACCTCAGTGGCTGAGCTGTTTTCTTCCCTCTGAGGCAAATTGCCCTCCCAGAAATGCACTGAAATCTTCTCACAATGACAGCTGTCCGCTTCCTTCCCTTCTATCTCCCTGTGGCAGGGCTCAGCTCCAAGTAGAGGCCTGTCTCCTGTCAGTCTCACATACCAGTCCTTGCTGCCATCACCATCCTTTTCTGACTGACTCAAATCTTACCGCCTCATAAGTTAGCTCTTCCCCATAACATGTGACTTTCCGAGAAGCCATCATTGGCTGACTGCACTGTCAATACTTCTTCCCATAAAACTCCCTACAACCTTTGCTGATGTTGTTCCTGTAAGAAAATTCACAATTAAGCAAGACAAGCAAAGAAATGGGAATAACTTAGGAAAACCCACATACATTGAAAATGCAGAAGTAACATAATAACAAAAATACTTCTATCTCAGAAACTTTGTGATAGAGCAAAACCAAGAATATTTTTTGAATCAGCACATCAAACTTCACAAAACAGGCATATTACCTTTGCTGATGATTTTTTTGTGTTGACCAGTGTAATGCGTCTAAATGGGAGAAGGAAGGTGTCTGGGTGGACTTTAGGGACGGTATTATAGATGAGTATTATAGGGTGGTTCACAAATAGATATTCTGATAAATTAGTATCAATAGCACCTATTTAAATGCCTTCATTTAGTAATTTTTGCAACTGAGTTTGGAAAACACTAGTTCGGTCTGATTTAAGTTTGGTGTAGGATCTGTCATCCTCTAGAATACGCATATTTTCATTATAATATAAAGAGGCATTAAGATTGAGCAAGCCCTCCCACTAATCAGCTGATCTAACCAATGGATCATCATTGTTGATAAGTTCATCCAGGGCTAATCTATCCTGTATGGAAAGATTGTTTAGATCTCTGATCAAGCATAGTAACATAGTAACATAGTTAGTAAGGCCGAAAAAAGACATTTGTCCATCCAGTTCAGCCTATATTCCATCATAATAAATACCCAGATCTACGTCCTTCTACAGAACCTAATAATTGTATGATACAATATTGTTCTGCTCCAGGAAGACATCCAGGCCTCTCTTGAACCCCTCGACTGAGTTCGCCATCACCACCTCCTCAGGCAAGCAATTCCAGATTCTCACTGCCCTAACAGTAAAGAATCCTCTTCTATGTTGGTGGAAAAACCTTCTCTCCTCCAGACGCAAAGAATGCCCCCTTGTGCCCGTCACCTTCCTTGGTATAAACAGATCCTCAGCGAGATATTTGTATTGTCCCCTTATATACTTATACATGGTTATTAGATCGCCCCTCAGTCGTCTTTTTTCTAGACTAAATAATCCTAATTTCGCTAATCTATCTGGGTATTGTAGTTCTCCCATCCCCTTTATTAATTTTGTTGCCCTCCTTTGTACTCTCTCTAGTTCCATTATATCCTTCCTGAGCACCGGTGCCCAAAACTGGACACAGTACTCCATGTGCGGTCTAACTAGGGATTTGTACAGAGGCAGTATAATGTTCTCATCATGTGTATCCAGACCTCTTTTAATGCACCCCATGATCCTGTTTGCCTTGGCAGCTGCTGCCTGGCACTGGCTGCTCCAGGTAAGTTTATCATTAACTAGGATCCCCAAGTCCTTCTCCCTGTCAGATTTACCCAGTGGTTTCCCGTTCAGTGTGTAATGGTGATATTGATTCCTTCTTCCCATGTGTATAACCTTACATTTATCATTGTTAAACCTCATCTGCCACCTTTCAGCCCAAGTTTCCAACTTATCCAGATCCATCTGTAGCAGAATACTATCTTCTCTTGTATTAACTGCTTTACATAGTTTTGTATCATCTGCAAATATCGATATTTTACTGTGTAAACCTTCTACCAGATCATTAATGAATATGTTGAAGAGAACAGGTCCCAATACTGACCCCTGCGGTACCCCACTGGTCACAGCGACCCAGTTAGAGACTATACCATTTATAACCACCCTCTGCTTTCTATCACTAAGCCAGTTACTAACCCATTTACACACATTTTCCCCCAGACCAAGCATTCTCATTTTGTGTACCAACCTCTTGTGCGGCACGGTATCAAACGCTTTGGAAAAATCGAGATATACCACGTCCAATGACTCACCGTGGTCCAGCCTATAGCTTACCTCGTCATAAAAACTGATTAGATTGGTTTGACAGGAGCGATTCCTCATAAACCCATGCTGATATGGAGTTAAACAGTTATTCTCATTGAGATAATCCAGAATAACATCCCTCAGAAACCCTGACTAGTTCTTTTTTTGTAATGTCTTGGAAAGATTCCAGCACACGGGGACACGACTGGATTGGGTAGAAGAAAGGATTACCTTGAACAAACAATTCATTTAAAGATTCAGTAGCACCAATGGAGGTGGATTCCAATTCTCTGAGATCCGTGAGATGTTTTAAGTTCACAGAAAGCAAAAATGTTATTCCCATGTCCAGATGTGTTGATAAGGAAATCACGATTCTGTAGAGGAGTCTCATAAGGTTGAGAATCCTTCATAAAATGGCATTTCAATGTTAGAGAATTTAGTAATGTCCTAAAGGGTTTTGAAAATGTTAAAATTTTATGTCAGAATCCTGTTCACTATGCTGCGATACACGCCATGATTAAGGCACTTCGCTGAAACGCGTTTGTTTCTATACATGCCATCCTCTTAGGTGGCCTGTTTTGTTGAGACAATAAAAGATGATTTTTTATTCCAACTGGATCATTAATTTATATAGTGGATATAAATAATTATGTTCCATCTCACAAGATATGTAGAGAAATACAAATTCAGCAGCGGGAACAGTAGCCTCCCATTGTTCTTCGTACATTCAATGGAGTGGTGCCGTGACATAATTCACTCAGGTGAGCGGTAATGTCCACGTGCCTTTTCTTTTTGGTATTGCGGAGCACCACACAATTGGAGCACCTCTTTTATTTTCTTTCTTACATAATTATTTATAGCTATTAATACAGGAATTACAACCATATAGTGGTGTCACCCCACAGTATATAAGATCTGTATACATGTGATTACTACAGCTTCATGTCCTCCTGACCTCTTTTCACATTTATATAATTGAATAAAACAGAACTTTGCATTGACCTGCATTATGACTTTAGAAATCGAGGCAGAAATACAAAAGAAGTGTTTTTATTTGTGCTGATCATAACAGTACATAAAGACTACTTAATGTAATTCAAGGTCACTGAAAGCATGCAATATCATCTAATAAGTAGGCTTCTAGCAGAGAATGCCATGGGATCATAATAACTATCTTCTCTGATACTGAGGTGGATTAATGCTGAGAGCAGACAATAGACATCTGCAGTGAGCCATGGTGCTGAGAAAATTGCCATTTACTGTTCTCCGCAGGTGCCTAAGACAGAAAGCTGAGGCTAGCTAGATCTGCGGGATGGGATTCTTTTTTTTACTTTTTTTTTAGTCTGCAAAAATAAAAAAGATTAACTCGTTTATGATTGTTTATAAAAGTCGACTAAATCTTGTGCATGACAGCAGTGGCAATGTGAAAACAGCACTGTATGAAAGCAAATCCCCGGGAATAAAAGAAATTTGATATTAGCCAAGGTGACCTGGATAATGTACTCATCAGCTGGTGTCTTGGGTTTTGGATATACTATATGTAGAACATACAATTGTCATTGTTGCAGGTAATAACAAGTTGTTATGCTATTAAGTAAAAGAAGGAAACTGGCAGCAGAAACAAACCCTTTGTTCTCTGTACAGGTTCTTAGTAAAAGGGCTGAAAGCAATGTAATGAATACAAAGCAGGGGTTAAATAAGGATTTGCTTTGCTACCATTCACATTTGGGGATGTATTATGAGGCAGCCAAGTATTATATGGCTAGACATTATGTCAGTCAATGTAGATCGATATACTGTATAGTCAATGTACCACTATGGGATACACTTTAGCAGTCATGGTCAATACGAAAATGTAGTAGGCTTTTTAGCCAAGCCCAAAGCATTTTCTTTCATCCCCAGTCTATGGCTTTCTTTGAACTGTGAGAAACAAGTTTGCTTTCTCTGTTTTCCTGCATTAGTATATCATTTGTCCATCATCAATTTACCACCTCCATTTGATTGTTTTCCTTCTTTGTATAATTATTTCTGCAACGGTTAAAGCCACAAATTTGCTGAATAAGGTTTTCTAGGTCTTAAATACAGTTAAGTCCATATATATTTGGACAGAGACAGCATTTTTCTAATTCTGTTTATAGACACTACCACAATTAATTTTAAACAAAACAATTCAGATGCAGTTGAAGTTCAGACTTTCAGCATTCATTTGAGGGTATCCACATTAAAATTGGATTAAGGGTTTAGGAGTTTCAGCTCCTTAACATGTGCCACACTGTTTTTAAAGGGACCAAAAGTAATTGGACAGATTAAATAATTTTAAATAAAATGTTTATTTCTAGTACTTGGTTGAAAACCCTTTGTTGGCAATGACTACCTGAAGTCTTGAACTCATGGACATCACCAGACGCTGTGTTTCCTCCTTTTTGATGCTGTGCCAGGCCTTCACTGCGGTGGTTTTCAGTTGCTGTTTGTTTGTGGGCCTTTCTGTCTGAAGTTTAGTTTAACAAGTGAAATGCATGCTCAATTGGGTTTAGATCAGGTGACTGACTTGGCCATTCTAGAATATTCCACTTCTTTGCTTTAATAAACTCCTGGGTTGCTTTGGCTTTATGATTTGTGTCATTGTCCATCTGTAGTATGAAACGACGACCAATCAGTTTGGCTGCATTTGGCTGGATCTGAGCACACATTATGGCTCTAAATGCCTCAGAATTCATTCGGCTGCTTCTGTCCTGTGTCACATCATCAATAAATACTAGTGACCCAGTGCCACTGGCAGCCATGCATGCCCAAGCCATCACACTGCCTCCGCCGTGTTTTACAGATAATGTGGTATGCTTTGGATCATGAGCTGTACCATGCCTTCGCCATACTTTTCTCTTTCCATCATTCTGTTAGAGGTTGATCTTGGATTCATCTGTCCAAAGAATGTTCTTCCAGAACTGTGCTGGCTTCTTTAGATGTTTTTTTGCAAAGTCCAGTCTAGCCTTCTTATTCTTGATGCTTATGAGTGGCTTGCACCGTGCAGTGAACCCTCTGTCTTTACTTTCATGCAGTCTTCTCTTTATGGTAGATTTGGATATTGATACACCTACCTCCTGGAGAGTGTTGTTCACTTGGTTGGCTGTTGTGAAGGGGTTTCTCTTCACCATGGAGATTATTCTGCAATCATCCACCACTGTTGTCTTCCGTGTGTGCCCAGGTCTTTTTGCATTGATGAGTTCACCAGTGCTTGCTTTCTTTCTCAGGATGTACCAAACTGTAGATTTTGCCACTCCTAATATTGTAGCAATTTCTCGGATGTTTTTTTTCTGTTTTCGCAGCTTAAGGATGGTTTGTTTCACCTGCATGGAGAGCTCCTTTGACCGCATTTTTACTTCACAGCAAAACTTCCCAAATGCAAGCACCACACCTCAAATCAACTCCAGGCCTTTTATCTGCTTAATTGAGAATGATATAACAAAGGTATTGCCCCCACCTGTCCATGAAATATCCTTGGAGTCAATTGTCCAATTACTTTAGGTCCCTTTTAAAAACAGGGTGGCACATGTTAAGGAGCTGAAACTCCTAAACCCTTCATTCAATTTTAATGTGGATACCCTCAAATGAAAGTTGAAAGTCTGAACTTCAACTGCATCTGAATATGTTTTGTTTAAAATTCATTGTGATAATGTCTATAACCAAAATTAGAAAAATGTTGTCTTTGTCCAAATACATATAGACTTAACTGTAGGTATGTGCACACCACGGGTTTTGGAATAGACGTGCCTGAAATAGTTCCCAAAAGAATGAACATTTGCATTTCTATGTGAAAGCTACTTACTGTTCATATGTTCAGGCTTTTGATTGTCTTTAACCACTTCTCTCTGTAGTCAATCTGATTCTTATAGGCTCCATTCCGTGATATCTACTGTATATGTAGAATCTCCTTTTGTGAATTTGGAATAAAGTGTTCATGATGGCAGTTGATGTGTCATACAAAAGTCAATAAATCTTCCTACAGCCTTGTTTCGTTCACCAAGTCCAAAGTTTTCAAAGTTTCCGACAACAGTTCTATGTTTTCAGTGGCCCACTTTGGCATTCAAGTCTGTTAGGCCTCAGGGTTCTTCGCCTGCACAGGATAGATCACAGGCCTTATCTGTCCCTGCGGTCTCCCATTCAGGTTCCGCTGCTGTGGGTGTTGCTGAGCATAGACTTCGGACCCAGCCTCTTGCTCAGGCTCGTGTTGTTTACTGCTGGCTTTCCAGCCAAGCCCTTAGTAACCAGTAATATTCAGGTGCACTCCAGCACTCTGGAGATCACCGTACTGAGCATGTCCTTGAGGTGGCATCTACTCATTGGTGGTCGGACGTCAGGTGCTCCGGTGATGTGGCAGTGCCGGATTGTTCCATGGGCAAGGTCTTGTCCGACTGGACATGAGACTAGCATATAAAAGGTTCTTAAAGGCGCATGCCGGTGTGCTAGTATCATTTTATGTACGGCTATGTGAGTGGAGTCTCTACCACTCTGTCTGCACGTGTGGAGTGTCTGTCTAGCTTGGGACTATACACATAGGCATACAGCTAGCGTCAGTGGAAGCAATTAGCCATTGACTTAGCATCTGGTTCCTACATGTGTGCGGTTAGCACAATAGAGTTCCAGAGCAAACACATCCTTAGGCCAGTTTCACGCGTCCAGATCTCTATAATCTCTGTAATCTGTGATCTCACTGAACATGGTACACTATTTTTTCTATTGACTTGACGTTTGTGTATAATCTAAAACTTGCAGAGGTATGTTAAGGCCCTATACATTTCTGTGGGTTCCGTAGTAAGCCTCTGTACGTCTATGTGGTTCTATGGCGTGGCAGTGCAGTATTGCGTCTGAGCTCTTAGTCTTAAGCCAACCATACACTTTAGAAAGCTGTTAGGAGAATGACGGCTCAGCCATTTTTATTCAGCCAACAGATATCTCTCCCAATTCTCCCATACACATGAGAGACACACTGACAAAAATTTCTAACGGTCGTCTATCTCTAAGGCTGGATTCACATTGCGTTAAACCCATCCGTTAGACGGACTACATTACACCGCGGCATAACGCGGTGTAACGCAGTCCGTTAATGCTGCCATTGAATCCAATGTCGGGCGCATCGCTAGCACACACCCACAATGGGCATGCGCTAGCGATGTACCGTCATTGAGTGATGGACCCTGAGACGTGGGCTGCAGCATTTCCGGGTCCATCACCGCTAGCGCAGATAGAGCTTACAGATGCTAGCCATGCCTGCATTTGCGTTAACAGCAGCCCATTAACGTATGTGTTGAACGGGCTGCTGTTAACGCAATGTGAACCCGGCCTAAGTGTATGTGCACATGTAGTTTGAAGGTCTGCGGATCAGTTTTGAGAAATCCGCAAGTAAAAAGCACTGTGTTTTACCTGCGGATTTACTGCGGATTTACCGCAAATTTTATGTGATTTTCGTGCGGATTCCAAATGTGGTTTTACACCTGCAGATTCCTATTATGAAGCAGGTGTAAAACCGCTGCGGAATCTGCACAAAGAATGAACATGCTGCGGAATAAACAACACTACGTTTCCGCACGTTTTTTTCCGCAGCATGGGCACAGCATTTTTGGTTTTCCATTGGTTTTCATTGTACTGTAAACGCAAGGAAAACTGCTGCAAATCCGCAGTGTCAAATCAGCTGTGGATCCATAGCAAAATCGGCAACGTGTGCACATAGCCTTAGACAACAAAGGAATCAGCATCTTGAAATCAGACATGTCGTATCCTTATCCCCTCCGATATCATCTGCTGGGAAACAGTCAGGGGCCCCTGTACACAGACTGTCAGCTGAAATCGGTGATATCAGTGTTTTCAATCAATGGCGGTCTAGTGTGCATTGGGGGTTTTTAGACTCAATGAAAAGTTGGGTGATCTAAGTTTATCCAGTGATCACAGACACACTTGGGTAGAACAATGATTAATACACACATATTGACAGAATGTAATTTCAGTGCGCCAAACAATCACCTCTAATACGTGTTTTAGAATCAAGGAAAATAAATCAATTGTATTCTTTATCGAAAGGAAAAACATTTTGAAACTTACCAAGAAATCCATTAGCACATCGGCAGTGATACGTGTTTATGCTGTCTATGCATGTTCCTTCATTTTTACATGGGCTAGAGGTACATTCGTTAACATTTTCTTCACATAAAGAACCTTTAAGAAATTATTTGAGATAAATAGTCATTAGAATAATTAGAAATTGACATGATATAGGTACAGTACCGAAACACAGTTTATACCATGTACCACTTCCCCTAAGGCTAGGGTCACACCATTGTATTTTCTCTCATCTTAGAGAATTTGGCTGATTATGGTAATCACGCTCTCAGATTTTGCTCAGAAATCGATAACAATGTGATCTAATTTTTTGGGATGTGGAGAAGATGGAAAAAAAATCTGTTGAATTCTGTCAATTTGTGAAAATTGCACTGCACTTGATTGTTATGTCGGATCACACTCTGACAGAAAATATGGTTGTCTGCATGAATTATCATCTGCCTCATGGGGTTTCCGATTTTCCTGGATCAACATGTCAGGCTGTAGGTTGAACTCCATGGAGTACCTTCAACTAAGGATGAAGGTCTACCCTCAACCTTAAAAACTATGAAACCTTCTATAATGCCTGTTAAGGAATGTACTTGTTATCCACCTAACAGCAGAATAGGATTTGTACCATGATTGCTTTGGATATTTTACATATAGCCTTTTTGTGAGCTACCATTGCAAGAAATATAAATATATATTTTTTGAAACTCCAACTCATTATTTTGCTGGTGGCATACACCTCCTAACTGTCTCCATAAACCCGTGAAACCCAAACTAATTAAAAATGGAACAAACACCAGATGAGAACATTTTATTAATGAATTGTCATCTGAAACCTAACGTTGCGTCATTTTACTCTGCCGTTCATTGCTGCAGACTAAACGTGAATGATATTTGTAATTGCATAGTATATTTTGCTCAACACAAAACCATTTCTACGTTTGGCACTGGTTACACAGACACCTAAACCGGTACCTGAAACCTCAATTAAAATGGTCTGATTTATTAATGAACTGAAACCTGTGAAACTCACACTAATTAAAAATAGAATAGACAACATGGATGAGAAAATCTAATGAAAAAAACTGTTATCTGAAACCAGTCATTGTTTCATTTTAGTCTTTTATTTATTAGGGCTAGAAAATGTTATGTTGTGCATTCTAGCACAAGAGTGCCCGTGCTCCTCAGATAGCTGTGGATGGAGCAGCATTGTCTCTCGGCTCTCCACTCATACATGAGGGCTTAGCTGGACCTAGCATTTATGTATTCTGTCTGCGCACTACATCTGTGTGACTGACGCCCTATTAAAGTTTATCCATATGCAATTCTACTACTAGCTGATCGCCCCTCCATGATTTGGTAGGTGTGTGGTTGTTTCATCAGCATTGCATATGTGTTGCCTCTGCTTTAACAAGGGGGCTGCTGCATACTGCAAGTGCATTAGTTTTGTGACTGACCTATACAGGGCCGGCGTCAGCACCCGGCGCACCTGGGCAAATGCAGGGGCCCTGGGGAGAGAGGGGGCCCCACTCACGCTGTCATAGATACAGCTGGGAGAGCAGAGCAGGAGAACATGCTCTCTCCGCCCACACAGTCACTGCTGGCTGCCTTCTCTTAACCCCTATGTGCCAGCTCTGACACAAGCATCTTCTCACTCAGTCAGTGCAGCCAGGCAGGCACATAGGGGTTAAGAGAAGGCAGCCAGTGTGACATTGTTTGTGGGCGGAGAGAGCACGTTCTCTGCTCTGGCCCCTGGCTGGCTGCAGTGCTGAGCTGAACTTATCAGGCAGATTTCGGAGGAGCTCCTACGAGTGCCTGAGTGAGTGTTATGGTATCCAGCAGTGATTGCAGTTAGACTTGTGGCTCAGTCTGCTGCTGCTGTCTCTGCTGCCTAAAAATGTGGGTGATATCTGGAGGAGCAGCTGGTGGGGTGCAGCCTGCAACCTGTAGCCACCCAGCTCTCCCAGAATACATGCATGCTGCACCAAACCTGCACCAGTGGGGTAGGAAGAAGCTTAACCCCTTCCCATCTGTATGAAGGTTATTGCTAAACCTTAAAGATAACAATCCGACCCGCATAAATGGGGTTAACCAGATGCCAGGAGGAAGGGGAGCTGCTGCCATGGATAAAACTGAGCTGTGGGCTGTATGTTGGGGCCCCGTGGCCCCAGGCTGGTGACTGGAGGGACTCTGCCCAGTGCTGGCATGTGGGTGATTTCTGCTCCGGAGTCTCAACTTCTCTCCTCCAGGTCACACTGTGCAGTCACAGCAACATTGGTTGTCTCTGTCCAGGTCCCAGCAGCTGCCACTGCTCCCACCAAGGACATGGCATCACTTAACCCTTCCCCTGCAGCCACCGGCAACAAATCCACATTATTCCTTGATTAAATCAGGTTCCAACCCAATACAGGAGCAGACATTTCCTGCTGCCATTAGGGTCCGGGAGGGGGTGACATTGGCTGCCCTGCTACTCTGTAGTGGGGGGTGACAAGTGTAACATGGGGTAACGATGAAGGAGAAATGCACAGGATAATAGTGAGCGCGACAGAGGGCAGTGTATGGTATGGAGCAGTCAGGAGGTGGGCTGCAGGATCCCCCCATGCTGTACATGACTGCTCGGGACAGGGAGGCGTTTAATGAGCTTCTAATGACGAGGCACTAATTGGGTCAATAGGGTTTGTGGAAAGGATTCAGCATCAGGTCCCTCATTAATGCCCGAGCCGCCTGTTACTTTGTAGCACAGATCTGTTAGGGCCGCAAAACCAAACAAAGTTGTTTATGTAGAAAAGTCTTTGTTTCATAGAAAAACTCAAAACAGAAAAGATTTTCTGATACAACAACGCCCTGCTCACGACACTGCACAGCACCTCTCCTGTATATATACACTGCACAACACCTCTCCCCCTGTATATATACACTGCAGAGTTTACAATAGCTGTCACTCATGTAAGAAGTGAAATCTGGCATTGTACTATACATTTCTCTGCCGTATCTGTGCATCATAAATCGGGGTATGTGTTAAAGGGGGGGGGGCCCACTGAGACTCTTTCGCCCGGGGCCCTCAAAAACCTGGAGCCGGCCCTGGACCTATAGCTGCCATTTTTATGCTCTGTAATTTGAGAACAAAAGGATCTGGCATTTAGTTCACACGTTCAGTTTTGGGTCAGTGTTTTACCTCATGATTTGTAAGCCAAAACCAGGAGTGGGAACAATCAGAGGAAAAGTATAATGGAAACCTATGCACCACTTCTGTATTATCACCCACTCCTGGTTTTGGCTTACAAATACTGAGGTAAAATACAGACCAAATACTGAAGGTGTGAACGTGGCCTTAACCTCTTAGTGACTGAGCAAATTTTACCCTTAATGACCAGGTCAAATTTTTTAAATCTGACCTGTGCAACTTCATGGAGTAATAAGGCTGGAGTCACACTAGCGATTTTAAAATCGGTCGGATTTTAAAGCAAGAGAGTCGGACGAGTATAATGCAAGTGTCATGCGAGTGTCATGCGTTTTTTATGCAAGTACTGATTTTTCACACATAGCATCCATTTTACATCCGAATGCAGTCTGATTGCTATCCGACTGCAATGCGATTTTAACATGAGCTTTTACATAGAGCAATTCTCTATGTCATGTACACATCGTTTTCAAAGGAAATAGTCTTCAAAACATATATATATATATATATACAGTTAAGTCCATATATATTTGGACAGACAACATTTTTCTAATTTTGGTTATAGACATTACCACAATGAATTTTAAACAAAACAATTCAAATGCAGTTGAAGTTCAGACTTTCAGCTTTCATTTGAGGGTATCCACATTAAAATTGGATGAAGAGTTTAGGAGTTTCAGCTCCTTAACATGTGCCACCCTGTTTTTAAAGGGACCAAAAGTAATTGGACAATTGACTCCAAGGCTATTTCATGGACAGATGTGGGCAATCCCTTCGTCATGTCATTCTCAATTAAGCAGATAAAAGGCGTGGAGTTGATTTGAGGTGTGGTGCTTGCATTTGGAAGGTTTTGCTGTGAAGTAAACATGCGGTCAAAAGAGCTCTCCACGCAGGTGAAACAAGCCATCCTTAAGCTGGAAAAACAGAAAAAAAAACCATCCAAGAAATTGCTACAATATTAGGAGTGGCAAAACCTACAGTTTGGTACATCCTGAGAAAGAAAGAAAGCACTCGTGAACTCATCAATGCAAAAAGAACTGGGCGCCCACGGAAGACAACAGTGGTGGATGATCGCAGAATAATCTCCATGGTGAAGAGAAACCCCTTCACAACAGCCAACCAAGTGAACAACACTCTCCAGGTGGTCGGCGTATCAATATCCAAATCTACCATAAAGAGAAGACTGCATGAAAGTAAATACAGAGGGTGTAAGGTGCAAGCCACTCATAAGCATCAAGAATAAAAAGGCTAGACTGGACTTTGCTAAAAAAACATCTAAAAAAGCCAGTACAGTTCTGGAAGAACATTCTTTGAACAGATGAAACCAAGATCAACCTCTACCAGAATGATGGAAAGAGAAAAGTATGGCGAAGGAGTGGTACAGCTCATGATCCAAAGCATACCACATCATCTGTAAAACACGGCGGAGGAAGTGTGATGGCTTGGGCATGCATGGCTGCCAGTGGCACTGGGTCACTAGTGTTTATTGATGATGTGACACAGGACAGAAGTAGCCGAATTCTGACGTATTCAGAGCCATATGGTGTGTTCAGATCCAGCCAAATGCAGCCAAACTGATTGGTCATTATTTCATACTACAGATGGACAATAACCTAAAACATAAAACCAAAGCAACCAAGGAGTTTATTAAAGCAAAGAAGTGGAATATTCTTTAATGGCCAAGTCAGTCACCTGGTCTCAACCCAATTGAGCATGCATTTCACTTGTTAAAGACTAAGCTTCAGACAGAAAGGCTCACAACCAGCAACTGAAAACCACCACAGTGAAAGCCTGGCAGAGCATCAAAAAGCAGGAAACACAGCGTCTGGTGATGTCCATGAGTTCAAGACTTCAGGCAGTCATTGCCAACAAAGGGTTTTCAACCAAGTACTAGAAATGAACATTTTATTTAAAATTATTTAATCTGTTCAATTAGCTTTGGTTCATTTAAAAACAGGGTGGCACATGTTAAGGAGCTGAAACTCCTAAACCCTTCATCCAATTTTAATGTGGATAGCCGCAAATGAAAGCTGAAAGTCTGATCTAGGGTTGAGCGACCTTGACCTTTTTAGAGTCGAGTCGTGTTTCGCGAAACCCGACTATCTTAGAAGTCGAGTCGAGTGGAATCGGCTGATTATGGCGAAAAGTCGGGTATCGCCCGAAACACGAAACCCAATGCAAGTCAATGGGGGAGCATAGTCGGCAGTGAGTGGAGGCCAGGAAAACACCTGCACTGCCCATTTTAATGTCAAAAACATCCATTCTTGTTACAGAAGCTTGTCAATCGTAATTTAGCTTATAATAATTGGAAGGCATTTGAAATTGGGGGTCATTTGGCTAAAGTTGTGGGGGGTAGGGCTGGTTCAAGTAATTAGTGGGCTCAGTAAATCTGGACCACGTCACGGCAGTGGAGCAGGGAGAGGTAAGTATTTCAACTTTGCAAGTGCTGTGATCCTGAGCAAGCAGGGGGGGCCCACTCGTTGGCATTGGCACTGGCACAGGGCCCCTCAAAGTACAGCGGTGTGTTTGCACGGCGGGGGCGCCTCCCATCGGCAGCAACACTTTTGCGTACTATGAGAGGCCCTGTGCCAGTGACGTCGCCAACTAGTATTCCTCCCCCCACCTGATGAAGGAACCTGCACTTTCATCTGCACCTTCCTCTTTGTCCCCGTGTAAGGTGGTATGGTATGCGGGAAGAGGAACCTGACTTTCAGCAGGGTCACAATCTTGCTGTGTAGCGTGCACGGGGAATTTTGCGTTATGGGTCAATGTACCAGCAGACTCATCTATCACTGGCTGGGCAATGGGCAGGATGAGGAGGAAACACAGATATAGGCCCAAAGAATAAAGTTGGCTAAATGCAGTTCAAAATTGGTAACACAGGACTAACCAGGGGGCATTGCAGTGGAGGACAACTGGAATGAGAGGCTGACACAGAGAGTAGGCCCAAATCAGTAAGTAGTCGAAATGCAGTTCAAAATTGGCAACCGTAGTAAACAGGCGGCACAGCTTTGTTCAGTGGAGGAGAACAGCAAGGAGTGGCAGACACCGATAGTAGGCCCCAACCCAACTAGTAGGCCAAATGCAGTCTAACATTAACAACTACTTAACGAGAGCCTGAAAATGGAATTTCAGGACAGGAAACCAGGAGAACAGCAAGGAGTGGCAGACACCGATAGTAGGCCCCAAACCAACTAGTACGCCAAATGCAGTTGTTCCATTTAACCACAATTTAATGAGAGCCTGAAGATAGAAGCTCAGGAAAGGCAACCTGGAGAACACCTTGGAGTGTAACACACCATCTCTCTACACCCCATACCCAATTTGTAGGCCTAATGCAGTGTAGTTTTCAACAACTACTAAACGAGAGTCGGAAGATCGAAGCAATGTGGACGAAACCTGGGGAACACCTTGGAGTGTAACACACCATCTCTCTACACCACATACCCAATTTGTAGGCCTAATGCAGTGTAGTTTCCAACAACTACTAAACGAGAGCATTAAGATCGCAGCAATGGCGAGGAAACCTGGGGAACACCTTGGAGTGGAACACACCATCTCTCTACACCCCATACCCAATTTGTAGGCCTAATGCAGTGTAGTTTCCAACAACTACTAAATGAGAGCATTAAGATCGCAGCAATGGCGAGGAAACCTGGGGAACACCTTGGAGTGGAACACACCATCTCTCTACACCCCATACCCAATTTGTAGGCCTAATGCAGAGTAGTTTCCAACAACTACTAAACGAGAGCATGAAGATCGAAGCAATGGAGAGGAAACCTGGGGAACACCTTGGAGTGGAACACACCATCTCTCTACACCCCATACCCAATTTGTAGGCCTAATGCAGCGTAGTTTCCAACAACTACTAAACGAGAGCCAGAAGATCGAAGCTCAGGAAGGCAACCTGGAGAACACCTTGGAGTGGAACACACCATCTCTCTACACCCCATACCCAATTTGTAGGCCTAATGCAGCGTAGTTTCCAACAACTACTAAACGAGAGCATGAAAACCGAAGCAATGTGGACGAAACCTGGGGAACACCTTGGAGTGGAACACACCATCTCTCTACACCCCATACCCAATTTGTAGGCCTAATGCAGTGTAGTTTCCAACAACTACTAAACGAGAGCCAGAAGATCGAAGCAATGGAGAGGAAACCTGGGGAACACCTTGGAGTGGAACACACCATCTCTCTACACCCCATACCCAATGTGTAGGCCTAATGCAGTGTAGTTTCCAACAACTACTAAACGAGAGCATGAAGATCGAAGCATTGGCGAGGAAACCTGGGGAACACCTTGGAGTGGAACACACCATCTCTCTACACCCCATACCCAATTTGTAGGCCTAATGCAGTGTAGTTTCCAACAACTACTAAACGAGAGCATGAAGATCGAAGCATTGGCGAGGAAACCTGGGGAACACCTTGGAGTGGAACACACCATCTCTCTACACCCCATACCCAATTTGTAGGCCTAATGCAGTGTAGTTTCCAACAACTACTAAACGAGAGCATGAAGATCGAAGCAATGGAGAGGAAACCTGGGGAACACCTTGGAGTGGAACACACCATCTCTCTACACCCCATACCCAATTTGTAGGCCTAATGCAGCGTAGTTTCCAACAACTACTAAACGAGAGCCAGAAGATCGAAGCTCAGGAAAGGCAACCTGGAGAACACCTTGGAGTGGAACACACCATCTCTCTACACCCCATACCCAATTTGTAGGCCTAATGCAGCGTAGTTTCCAACAACTACTAAACGAGAGCATGAAGATCGAAGCAATGGAGAGGAAACCTGGGGAACACCTTGGAGTGGAACACACCATCTCTCTACACCCCATACCCAATTTGTAGGCCTAATGCAGCGTAGTTTCCAACAACTACTAAACGAGAGCATGAAGATCGAAGCAATGGAGAGGAAACCTGGGGAACACCTTGGAGTGGAATACACCATCTCTCTACACCCCATACCCAATTTGTAGGCCTAATGCAGCGTAGTTTCCAACAACTACTAAACGAGAGCATGAAGATCGAAGCAATGGAGAGGAAACCTGGGGAACACCTTGGAGTGGAATACACCATCTCTCTACACCCCATACCCAATTTGTAGGCCTAATGCAGTGTAGTTTCCAACAACTACTAAACGAGAGCATTAAGATCGAAGCAATGGCGAGGAAACCTGGGGCACACCTTGGGGAGGCAGACACCGTTAGTAGGCCCTACCAAAGTTGTACCCCCAATTCAGTTTTAAAATTCCTAGAGGCTGAAAACAAGACTATTGACGCTCAGCTTTTTTCAAAGGAACACAGCTGAATTGAGTGGCGCAGACAGACACAGGTAGCAGGACTTAAACCAAAAATGTGGCTCACTGCAGCTTAAAAAAGTTACAGGGGTACACAAGCAGCAGTGCTCTGGGCAGTGGAGGACAATTTCAATAGTGGACCGCAGACAGACTTTGTACGCCTACTATTAAAAAAAGGATGCTCTATGCAATTAAAAATAGGTTCCAGGGGTCCACGGGCAGCAGTGGTGTGGTCAGTGGACGAGTATTGGAAGGAGGGACGGCAGACAGGCGTAGTAGGCCTAACATAACAAAATTAGGCTGTAGACACTGTAAAATTGGTTCCAGGGGTACACGGGCAGCAGTGGTGTGGTCAGCGGAGGAAAATTGGAATTAGGGACTGCAGACAGACTTTGTAGGCTGTCCCCTGTGGACCATGCATCCAACACATTAACCCAGTGCGCCGTAATGGACACGTAACTTTTTGTGGACATGCCTACTGGTCCATGCGTCTCTTGTCAGGTGCACCTTTCTTCTGTTTGATTGCCTGAGTGCTATGACAATGCAGACTTTTTCATGCCGCTGGAGGGCTGGGATGGCTTTTCTCGCAAAAGAAATGTCGACTGGGCAGCTTGAACCGTTGCACAGCATAGTTCATCTGGGCTTCCTAAATATAAAACAAAGAAAAAAAGGAGGCTACATGCAATTTCAGCTGGGTTCCAGGGGTACACGGCCAGCATTGGTCTGGTCAGTGGAGAACTATTGGAAGGAAGGACCGCAGACAGGCTTCGAAGGCCTAACATAATAACAGATGGCTGTAGGCAATTTTAAATTGGTTCCAGGGGTACACGGGCAGCAGTGGTGTGGTCAGTGGAGGCCTAGTGGAAGTAGTGACCGCAGACAGGCATCGAAGGCCTAACATAATACCAGATGGCTGTAGGCAATTTTAAATTGGTTCCATGGGTACACGGGCAGCAGTGGTGTGGTCAGTGGAGGCCTAGTGGAAGGAGTGACCGCAAACAGGCATCGAAGGCCTAACATAATAACAGATGGCTGTAGGCAATTTTAAATTGGTTCCAGGGGAACACGGGCAGCAGTGGCCTGGTCAGTGTAGTAGTAGTAGAAAGAACGGACCGCAGACAGGCATTGAAGGCCTAAAATAAAAATATTGGGCTGGCTGTAGGCAATTTTAAATTGGTTCCAGGGGTACACGGGCAGCAGTAGTGTGGTCAGTGGAGGCCTAATGGAAGGAGTGACCGCAGACAGGCATCGAAGGCCTAACATAATAACACATGGCTGTAGGCAATTTTAAATTGGTTCCAGGGGAACACGGGCAGCAGTGGCCTGGTCAGTGTAGTAGTAGTAGAAAGAACGGACCGCAGACAGGCATCGAAGGCCTAAAATAAAAAAATTGGGCTGGCTGTAGGCAATTTTAAATTGGTTCCAGGGGTACACGGGCAGCAGTGGTGTGGTCAGTGGAGGCCTAGTGGAAGGAGTGACCGCAGACAGGCATCGAAGGCCTAACATAATAACACATGGCTGTAGGCAATTTTAAATTGGTTCCAGGGGAACACGGGCAGCAGTGGCCTGGTCAGTGTAGTAGTAGTAGAAAGAACGGACCGCAGACAGGCATCGAAGGCCTAAAATAAAAAAATTGGGCTGGCTGTAGGCAATTTTAAATTGGTTCCAGGGGTACACGGGCAGCAGTGGTGTGGTCAGTGGAGGCCTAGTGGAAGGAGTGACCGCAGACAGGCATCGAAGGCCTAACATAATACCAGATGGCTGTAGGCAATTTTAAATTGGTTCCATGGGTACACGGGCAGCAGTTGTGTGGTCAGTGGAGGCCTAGTGGAAGGAGTGACCGCAAACAGGCATCGAAGGCCTAACATAATAACAGATGGCTGTAGGCAATTTTAAATTGGTTCCAGGGGAACACGGGCAGCAGTGGCCTGGTCAGTGTAGTAGTAGTAGAAAGAACGGACCGCAGACAGGCATCGAAGGCCTAAAATAAAAAAATTGGGCTGGCTGTAGGCAATTATAAATTGGTTCCAGGGGTACACGGGCAGCAGTGGTGTGGTCAGTGGAGGCCTAGTGGAAGGAGTGACCGCAGACAGGCATCGAAGGCCTAACATAATAACACATGGCTGTAGGCAATTTTAAATTGGTTCCAGGGGAACACGGGCAGCAGTGGCCTGGTCAGTGTAGTAGTAGTAGAAAGAACGGACCGCAGACAGGCATCGAAGGCCTAAAATAAAAAAATTGGGCTGGCTGTAGGCAATTTTAAATTGGTTCCAGGGGAACACGGGCAGCAGTGGCCTGGTCAGTGTAGTAGTAGTAGAAAGAACGGACCGCAGACAGGCATCGAAGGCCTAAAATAAAAAAATTGGGCTGGCTGTAGGCAATTTTAAATTGGTTCCAGGGGTACACGGGCAGCAGTGGTGTGGTCAGTGGAGGCCTAGTGGAAGGAGTGACCGCAGACAGGCATCGAAGGCCTAACATAATAACACATGGCTGTAGGCAATTTTAAATTGGTTCCAGGGGAACACGGGCAGCAGTGGCCTGGTCAGTGTAGTAGTAGTAGAAAGAACGGACCGCAGACAGGCATCGAAGGTCTAAAATAAAAAAATTTGGCTGGCTGTAGGCAATTTTAAATTGGTTCCAGGGGTACACGGGCAGCAGTGGCCTGGTCAGTGTAGTAGTAGTAGTAGAAAGAACGGACCGCAGACAGGTATCGAAGGCCTAAAATAAAAAAATTGGGCTGGCTGTAGGCAATTTTAAATTGGTTCCAGGGGTACACGGGCAGCGTTGGTGTGGTCAGTGGAGGCCTAGTGGAAGGAGGGACCGCAGACAGGCTTCGAAGGCCTAACATAAAAAAATAGGGCTGTTGGCAATTTAAAATTGGTTCCAGGGGTACACGGGCAGCAGTACAATGGTCAGTGGAGGCCTAGTGGAAGGAGGGACCGCAGACAGGCTTCGAAGGCCTAACATAACAAAAATGCCAATACAATGGTATTGTCAGTGCCAGGCATTGAAGGATGTCAGCGCATAGACTAAACATTGGTGGAGCTGTGAGACATAATTTTGCAAGTGGTAGAGCACTGTTTGAGCTGGGAGGGGGGAACTGTCTTGTGGCCGGCGGTACAGGCCCAGGGCCCCTCATATTACAACGGTGTGTCTGACGTTGGGTGCGCACCACCACCGCCAGAGACACTTTATTGTACTATGAGGGACCCAGTGGCAGTGCCGTCGACCAAAAGCGGGCACACCCACCTCTTCAGACAAACAGCACTCTCACGGGTGCTGGCGCCAAGTGGCGATACCATGGCCCCGTGTGGGGAGTTTGGCCATTTAGTGAGGTGTAAACATGTCGTATGCTGGACAATCAGGTGCAGAAAATTACGAGATTGGAAAAGTCATTCAGAATAGTCCACAGGCAAGACCTTTTCATAGGAAAGCTAGGTGTCAGCCGGGCAAGGTGGGGCAAAAGATTTCGATATCCAGTTGTGGTTCATTTTAATGAAGGTTAGATCATCTACATTTTGGGTAGCCAGACGAGTCCTTTTTTCTGTTAGTATTGAACCTGCAGCACTGAATACTCTTTCTGATAGGACACTAGCTGCCGGGCAAGCAAGCTCCTGCAATGCATATTCTGCCAATTCTGGCCAGGTGTCTAATTTGGATGCCCAGTAATCAAATGGGAATGACGGTTGAGGGAGAACGTCGATAAGGGATGAAAAATAGTTTGTAACCATACTGGACAAATGTTGTCTCCTGTCACTTTGAATTGATGCTGTAGTACCTGTCCTGTCTGCGGTCATAGCAAAATCACTCCACAACCTGGTAAGAAAACCCCTCTGGCCAACGCCACTTCTGATTTCTGCCCCTCTAACACCTCTGGTCTGCTGGCCCCTGCAGCTCGTGTGAGAACGATCACGGGCGCTGTGTGCAGGGAATGCCAGAAGCAAACGGTCAACAAGAGTTGATTGTTTGGTTGCTAATATTATTTCCAAGTTGTCATGTGGCATTATATTTTGCAATTTGCCTTTATAGCGAGGATCAAGGAGGCAGGCCAACCAGTAATCGTCATCGTTCATCATTTTAGTAATGCGTGTGTCCCTTTTGAGGATACGTAAGGCATAATCCGCCATGTGGGCCAAAGTTCCAGTTCTCAAATCTGCGGTTGTGCTTGGTTGAGGGGCAGTTTCAGGCAAATCCACGTCACTTGTGTCCCTCCAAAAACCAGAACCCGGCCTTGCCGCGCCAACAATTTCCAGTGGCCCCGGAAAAGCTTACTCATTAAAAATATAATCATCCCCATCATCCTCCTCATCCTCCTCCTCCTCTTCGCCCGCTACCTCGTCCTGTACACTGCCCTGGCCAGACAATGGCTGACTGTCATCAAGGCTTTCCTCTTCCTCAGCTGCAGACGCCTGATCCTTTATGTGCATCAAACTTTGCATCAGCAGACGCATTAGGGGAATGCTCATGCTTATTATGGCGTTGTCTTCACTAACCAGCCGTGTGCATTCCTCAAAACACTGAAGGACTTGACACATGTCTTGAATCTTCGACCACTGCACACCTGACAACTCCATGTCTGCCATCCTACTGCCTGCCCGTGTATGTGTATCCTCCCACAAAAACATAACAGCCCGCCTCTGTTCGCACAGTCTCTGAAGCATGTGCAGTGTTGAGTTCCACCTTGTTGCAACGTCTATGATTAGGCAATGCTGGGGAAGGTTCAAAGAACGCTGATAGGTCTGCATACGGCTGGAGTGTACGGGCGAACGGTGGATATGTGAGCAAAGTCCACGCACTTTGAGGAGCAGGTCGGATAACCCCGGATAACTTTTCAGGAAGCACTGCACCACCAGGTTTAAGGTGTGAGCCAGGCAAGGAATGTGTTTCAGTTGGGAAAGGGAGATGGCAGCCATGAAATTCCTTCCGTTATCACTCACTACCTTGCCTGCCTCAAGATCTACAGTGCCCAGCCACGACTGCGTTTCTTTCTGCAAGAACTCGGACAGAACTTCCGCGGTGTGTCTGTTGTCGCCCAAACACTTCATAGCCAATACAGCCTGCTGACGTTTGCCAGTAGCTGCCCCATAATGGGAGACCTGGTGTGCAACAGTGGCAGCTGCGGATGGAGTGGTTGTGCGACTGCGGTCTGTGGACGAGCTCTCGCTTCTGCAGGAGGACGAGGAGGAGGAGGAGGGGGTGCGAACGGCTACAGCCAACTGTTTCCTAGACCGTGGGCTAGGCAGAACTGTCCCAAAATTGCTGTCCCCTGTGGACCCTGCATCCACAACATTCACCCAGTGTGCCGTGATGGACACGTAACGTCCCTGGCCATGCCTACTGGTCCATGCATCTGTTGTCAGGTGCACCTTTGTGCTCACAGATTGCCTGAGTGCATGGAGAATGCGCTCTTTAACATGCTGGTGGAGGGCTGGGATGGCTTTTCTGGAAAAAAAGTGTCGACTGGGTAGCTCGTAGCGTGGTACAGCGTAGTCCATCAGGGCTTTGAAAGCTTCGCTTTCAACTAACCGGTAGGGCATCATCTCTAACGAGATTAGTCTAGCTATGTGGGCGTTCAAACCCTGTGTACGCGGATGCGAGGCTAAGTACTTCCTTTTTCTAACCATAGTCTCATGTAGGGTGAGCTGGACTGGAGAGCTGGAGATCGTGGAACTAGCGGGTGCCGGTGGACATGGCAGACTGAGAGACGGTGGGAGATGGTATTGTTGCCACCGGTGCCCTAGATGCAGTGTTTCCTACTACGAAACTGGTGATTCCCTGACCCTGACTGCTTTGGCCTGGCAAAGAAACCTGCACAGATACTGCAGGTGGTGCGGAAAATGGTGGCCCTACACTGCCAGAAGGGATGTTGCGTTGATGACTAGCTTCATTGGCCGAGGGTGCTACAACCTTAAGGGACGTTTGGTAGTTAGTCCAAGCTTGCAAATGCATGGTGGTTAAATGTCTATGCATGCAACTTGTATTGAGACTTTTCAGATTCTGCCCTCTGCTTAAGGTAGTTGAACATTTTTGACAGATGACTTTGCGCTGATCAATTGGATGTTGTTTAAAAAAATGCCAGACTGCACTCTTTCTAGCATCGGATACCTTTTCAGGCATTGCAGACTGAGCTTTAACCGGATGGCCACGCTGTCCTCCAACAGGTTTTGGCTTTGCCACGCGTTTTGGGCAAGATACGGGCCCGGCAGATGGAACCTGTTGCGATGTTGATGCCTGCTGCGGCCCCTCCTCCTCCGCTTCAGAACTGCTGCCGCCTGCACCCTGTTCCCCCAATGGCTGCCAATCGGGGTCAAGAACTGGGTCATCTATTACCTCTTCTTGTAGCTCGTGTGCAACTTCGTCTGTGTCACCGTGTCGGTCGGTGGTATAGCGTTTGTGATGGGGCAACATAGTCTCATCAGGGTATGATTCTTGATCATTACCCTGCGAGGGCAATGTTGTGGTCTGAGTCAAAGGACCAGCATAGTAGTCTGGCTGTGGCTGTGCATCAGTGCACTCCATGTCAGATTCAACTTGTAATGGGCATGGACTGTTAACTGCTTCACTTTCTAAGCCAGGGACGGTATGTGTAAAGAGCTCCTTGGAGTAACCCGTTGTGTCGCTGCTGCATTCTTCTCTGTTGTTGTTTTTGCTGAAGAGGACAAGGAAGCGACTTGTCCCTGACCGTGAACATCCACTAACGACGCGCTGCTTTTACATTTACCAGTTTCACGAGAGGAGGCAAAAGAGCTAGAGGCTGAGTCAGCAAGATAAGCCAAAACTTGCTCTTGCTGCTCCGGCTTTAAAAGCGGTTTTCCTACTCCCAGAAAAGGGAGCGTTCGAGGCCTTGTGTAGCCAGACGATGAACCTGGCTCCACAGCTCCAGACTTAGGTGCAATATTTTTTTCCCATGACCACCTGATGCTCCA
Organism: Ranitomeya imitator; assembly: GCF_032444005.1. Taxonomy (NCBI): domain Eukaryota; kingdom Metazoa; phylum Chordata; class Amphibia; order Anura; family Dendrobatidae; genus Ranitomeya; species Ranitomeya imitator. Next base: position 508,888,598 of record NC_091282.1, on the reverse strand, counting down.
CCACTACCACTACCCTCATTACCAGCTGACAATGAACGCCCCCGGCCACGACCTCTTCCACCAGACTTCCTCATTGTTTTAAAAACGTAACCAAACTAACGGTATTTGTTGCTGTCACACAACTTACACGGTGAGCTATAACTTCAGTATGATTTAGCTACCCCTTTACAGGTGGGTGAGACCACAATGAAAATCAGGCACAATGTTACACACTCTGTTTTTGGTGGCACCAAATGAGAGAGATGCCACACACGCAGGACTGTCACTGAAGCACAAATGTAAATATTAATCTCCCACTGTTTTTTTTTATTTTTTTTTTCAGGGAGACTTTAGAAACAAAATAAAATAAAATGATTTTTTCAGGAAGAATTTAGAAACCAAATAACATAAAATGATTATTCCAATGACAATTTAGAAACCAAATAAAAATTAAAAAAAAGGCTTTCTATGCCCCACTGAGTGAGAGATGCCACACACAGGAGTCAGGAGTGGCACACAAGCCCAGAGGCCAATATTTTTCTCCCAATGATTGATGTAGTGATTTTTTCAGGTAGATTTTGGAACCCAAATCAAGCAAAAAAAATAATAGGCTTTCTATAGCCCACAATTGGAGAGAGAGAGAGAGAGAGATGGCACACCCAGGAGTCAAGACTGGCACACAAGCAGAAAGGGCAATATTAATCTCCCACTGATTTGATTTTTTTTTTTTCAGGGAGACTTTAGAAAAAAAATAAATAAAATGATTTTTTCAGGAAGAATTTAGAAACCAAGTAACATAAAATGATTTTTCCAATGACAATTTAGAAACCAAATAAAAAAAAAATAAATAAAAAAAAAGGCTTTCTATGCCCCACTGAGTGAGAGATGCCACACACAGGAGTCAGGAGTGGCACACAAGCCCAGAGGCCAATATTTTTCTCCCAATGATTGATGTAGTGATTTTTTCAGGTAGATTTTGGAACCCAAATCAAGCAAAAAAAATAATAGGCTTTCTATGGCCCACAATTGGAGAGAGAGAGAGAGAGAGATGGCACACCCAGGAGTCAAGACTGGCACACAAGCAGAAAGGGCAATATTAATCTCCCACTGATTTTTTTTTTTTTTCAGGGAGACTTTAGAAAAAAAAATAATAGAATAAAATGATTTTTTCAGGAAGAATTTAGAAACCAAATAAAATAAAATGATTTCTTCAGGGAGAATTTAGAAAACAAATAAAACAAAAAATAGGCTTTCTATGGCCCACTGAGTGAGAGATGACGCACACAGGAGTCAGGAGTGGCACACAAGCCCAGAGGCCAATATTGTTCTCCCAATGATTGATGTAGTGATTTTTTCAGGTAGATTTTGGAACCCAAATCAAGCTAAAAACATAATAGGCTTTCTATGGCCCACAATTGGAGAGAGAGAGAGAGATGGCACACCCAGGAGTCAAGACTGGCACACAAGCAGAAAGGGCAATATTAATCTCCCACTGATTTGATTTTTTTTTTTTTTTCAGGGAGACTTTAGAAAAAAAAATAATAAAAAAAAATGATTTTTTCAGGAAGAATTTAGAAACCAAATAAAATAAAATGATTTTTTCAGGGAGAATTTAGAAAACAAATCAAACAAAAAAAAAAAAAGGCTTTCTATGGCCCACTGAGTGAGAGATGATGCACACAGGAGTCAGAAGTGGCACACAAGCCCAGAGGCCAATATTGTTCTCCCAATGATTGATGTAGTGATTTTTTCAGGTAGCATTTAGAACCCAAATCAACCAAAAAAATAAATAGGCTTTCTATGGCCCACTATTTGTGAGAGAGAGATGGCACACTTAGGACTGGCACACAAGCCCAAAGGCCAATATTAATCTCCCTTTTTTTTTCAGGGAGAATTTATAAAACCAAAAAAAAAAAAAAATAGGCTTTCTATGGCCCACTATTTGTGAGAGAGATGGCACGCTCAGAACTGGCACACAAGCCCAGAGGCCAATATTAATCTCCCACTTTTTTTTTTTTTTTTCAGAGAAAATTTATAAACCCAATAAAAAAAATAATAAATAGGCTTTCTATGGCCCACTATCTGAGAGAGAGAGATGGCACGCTTAGGACTGGCACACAAGCCCAGAGGCCAATATTAATCTCCCACTTTTTTTTTTTTTTTTTTAAGGGAAAATTTATAAACCCAATAAAAAAAATAATAAATAGGCTTTCTATGGCCCACTATCTGAGAGAGAGAGATGGCACGCTTAGGACTGGCACACAAGCCCAAAGGCCAATATTAATCTCCCTTTTTTTTTCAGGGAGAATTTATAAAACCAAAAAAAAAAAAAAAATAAGCTTTCTATGGCCCACTATTTGTGAGAGAGATGGCACGCTCAGGACTGGCACACAAGCCCAGAGGCCAATATTAATCTCCCACTTTTTTTTTTTTTTTCAGGGAAAATTTATAAACCCAATAAAAAAAATAATAAATAGGCTTTCTATGGCCCACTATCTGAGAGAGAGAGAGAGATGGCACGCTCAGGACTGGCACACAAGCCCAGAGGCCAATATTAATCTCCCACTTTTTTTTTTTTTTCAGGGAAAATTTATAAACCCAATAAAAAAAATAATAAATAGGCTTTCTATGGCCCACTATCTGAGAGAGAGAGATGGCACGCTTAGGACTGGCACACAAGCCCAAAGGCCAATATTAATCTCCCTTTTTTTTTTCAGGGAGAATTTATAAAACCAAAAAATAAAAAATAAATAGGCTTTCTATGGCCCACTATTTGTGAGAGAGATGGCACGCTTAGGACTGGCACACAAGCCCAAAGGCCAATATTAATCTCCCACTGATTGATTTATTGATTTTTTCAGGTAGAATTTAGAACCCAAATAAAGCAAAAAAAAATAGGCTTTCTATGGCCCACTGAGTGAGTGATGATGCACACAGGAGTCAGGAGTGGCACACAAGCCCTGAGGCCAATATTTTTCTCCCACTGATTGATGTCGTGATTTTTTCAGTTAGATTTTGGAACCCAAATCAAGCAAAAAAATAAATAGGCTTTCTAAGGCCCACTGAGTGAGAGATGGCACAGACAGGGATGGCACTCTAGCAGAAATGCCAATCTTAATCTCCCACAAAAAAAAAAAAGGAACTGTCCTTCAATTACTATCTCCCTGCAGTAATCTCAGCCAGGTATGGCAGGCAGCAATAAGGAGTGGACTGATGCACAAATTAAATAAAAAGTGTGGACAAACAAACAAGATAGCTGTGCAGAAAGGAAGGAACAACAGGATTTGTGCTTTGAAAAAAGCAGTTGGTTTGCACAGCGGCGTACACACACAGCAATGCAGCTATCAGGGAGCCTTCTAGGGCAGCCCAATGAGCTACAGCGCTGAGGAAAAAAAAAAATGTAGCTTCCACTATCCCTGCACACCGAAGGTGGTGTTGGACAGTGCAAATCGCTACAGCACAAGCGGTTTGGTGGTTAATGGACCCTGCCTAACGCTATCCCTGCTTCTGACGAAGCGGCAGCAACCTCTCCCTAAGCTCAGATCAGCAGCAGTAAGATGGCGGTCGGCGTGAACGCCCCTTTATAGCCCCTGTGACGCCGCAGACAGCAAGCCAATCACTGCAATGCCCTTCTCTAAGATGGTGGGGACCAGGACATATGTCATCACGCTGCCCACACTCTGCGTTTACCTTCACTGGCTGAGAAATGGCGCTTTTCGCGTCATTGAAACGCGACTTTGGCGCGAAAGTCGCGTACCGCATGGCCGACCCCGCACAGGGGTCGGATCGGGTTTCATGAAACCCGACTTTGCCAAAAGTCGGCGACTTTTGAAAATGAACGACCCGTTTCGCTCAACCCTAGTCTGATCTTCAACTGCATCTGAATTGTTTTGTTTAAAAATTATTTTGGTAATGTCTATAACCAAAATTAGAAAAATGTTGCCTCTGTCCAAATATATATGGACATAACTGTAGATATATAAATATATGTAATAGATGGATGGCTAGTTAGACAGACAAACAGACAGATAGATAGATAGATAGATAGATAGATAGATAGATAGATAGATAGATAGATAGATAGATAGATAGAATAAAAGCCGGTTATTCATGTGGCGCATACAGTAACATCACAGGTAACAGGTTAGAATAGATAGAATAGATATATACACAAAAAATACATAGATATATAGATGTCAGTGACACACACACACATATATATATATATATATATATATATATATATTACATAGATAGAAGAAAAGCAGGCAATTCATCTGTTGTATACTCTTAAATCCCTGCAGGAGTTGACAGGATAGAAGAGATGGGTTACATCAGTGGTCCCCAACTCCAGGCCTCGAGGGCCTACAACAGTGCAGGTTTTCAGGATTTCCTTAGTATTGCACAGGGGTTGGAATCATCACCTGTGCAGATGATCACATTACCACCGATGCAATACTAAAGAAATCCTGAAAACCTGCACTGTTGGCGGCCCACGAGGCATGGAGTTGGGGACCCCTGGGTTACATACTTTAAAAACATATAGAATAGATAGATATATAGATGTCTGTGACAAATACATTTAGTACAGTGTGTGTGCAGCTTACTGTACATGTATTTAATAAAGATTATTTCTCAGAAAGAAATGGTGTGGACTCCCACGCAATTTTTGCAACCAGCAGAGGGAAAGCCAATGGCTGCAGGATGATGTTTATAGCCTGTTAAGGGGTTAATACCCATGGAGCATCCCAGGCTATTAATATCAGCTCACTGTATACTTAGCCTTTATTGGCTATTAAAATGGGGGACCCCAAAAAGAAAATGATGTGATGTCCCCTACAATTAATAACCAGCAAAGGCTATGCAGACAGCTGTGGGCTGATATTAATAGCCTAGGAAGTGGCCATGAATACTGCACCCCCAGGCTAAAAACATCAATTCTAATTAAGAATATTAAAAGAGTCTGTGTAATTTTTTCAACTAAAGGATTTTTTTCTGGGTGTCTGTGTTTTCTTGCAATATGACTATGGGGTTGGAATGGGGGTGCCTTATTGATGCCTCTCCATTACTAACCTCAGAGCTTGATGTCACATGGCAAGAGCGAGGTTAAGTGCCATCTTAGAGTTGCGCCTTTACTGACGCGGCTTACAGCTGTTTTTTTAGCCTGGGGCAGTATCCATGGCCCCTTCCTAGGCTATGAATAGTAGCCCGCAGCTGTCTGCATAGCCTTTGCTGGTTATTAATTATAGGGGGTCCCCACATCATTTTCTTTTTGGGGTCCCCCATTTTCATAGTCAGTAAAGGCTAAGTATACAGTTGTGAGCTGATATTAATAGCCTGGGAAGCTCCATGGGTATTACCCCCTTCCAAGGCTACAAACATTGGCCCCAGCCATCGGCTTTCAATCTGCTGGTTACGACAATTGCGATCTTGCCTTGCGCAAGCGTGTACTACGGAGGACATAGAATGAACTTCAATCTAATATTGCGGCCAGCATGCAGCCAGCGGGTAAGGAAAGGTGAATCAAACACCCGAAAACTCCGCCCATATGTCCAAAAACTGGTCCTGCCAAATTCAGGTGACAGGTTCCCTTTAACTCACATTCTAGTTTATGTTAGTCATAAATTTAGGTCAAAATTTTCACACAAAAAAAGCAAAACATAATGGAAATTTGGTGAACATTTTGAAAAATGTTCAATTTTCAAACTTTCAATCTTTATATTCTTAAACCAATTAGTCATGCTGTACAAAATAATTTTTAAAAAACATTTCCCACATGTCTACTTTACATCTGCATAATTTTTGAAATGTCATTACAAAACCTGTTTCTTTAAAGATCTATTCAGATTTAAATGGAATTTGAGGTGCCTATATATTAGAAACTCCCCAAAAGTCATACCGTTTAATTAACGCACCCCTCAAATACTTCAAAATTGCTGTCAGGAAATTATTTAACCCTTCGGGTGCTACACAGAAACTAATGCAAAGTCAAATACAATGTAATTTTTTTCTAAAATGTTGTTTTAGCCCTAGAGCAGCAGCTGGGAGTGGATATTCATTTCACTTAAACCCCTTAATCCCATATGACGTACTATCCCGTCGAGGTGACCTGGGACTTAATTCCCAGTGACGGGATAGTACGTTTTATGCGATCGGCCGCGCTCACCGGGGGAGCGCGTCCGATCAGGGCCGGGTGTCAGCTGACCATCACAGCTGACATCCGGCATTATGTGCCAGGAGCAGTCACGGACCGCCCCTGGCACATTAACCCCCGGTACAATGCGATCAAACATGATCACAGTGTTCCGGCGGCATAGGGAAGCATCGTGCAGGGAAGGGGCTCCCTGCGTGTTTCCCTGAGACCCTCGGAGCAACGCGATGTGATTGCATTGCTCCGAGGGTCTCCTACCTTCTTCTCCCTGCAGGCCCTAGATCCAAAATGGCCACAGGGCTGCATCCGAGTCCTGCTGGGAGGTAGCTTACCAGCGCCTGCTCAGAGCAAGCGCTGGTAAGCCTGCAGCCCTGCATGTCAGATCGCTGATCTGACACCGTGCTGTGCAAAGTGTCAGATCAGCGATCTGACCGTATAACATGATGCCCCCCCCCCCCCTGGGGCAATGATGTAAAGTAAAAAAAAAATATTCACATGTGTAAAAAAAAGTTCCTAAATAAAGAGAAAAAAATATTGTTCCCATTAATACATTTCTTTATCTAAATAATAAAAAAAAACAATTAAAGTACACATATTTAGTATTGCCGCATCCGTAACGACCCCACCTATAAAACTGGTTAGTTAAAAATTGGGGGGGCTAAAAAACCATTTTTGTGGGAAAAAAAATGATTTTTAATTTTTATTTTTTTAATTTGTATTTATTTTTACGGCTCTGCGTTAAAAACTGTAGTGAAACACTTGGGGGTTCAAAGTTCTCACAACACATCTAGATAAGTTCCTTGGGGGGTCTAGTTTCCAATATGGGGTCACTTGTGGGGGGTTTCTACTGTTTAGTTACATCAGGGGCTCTGCAAATGCAACGTGACGCCTGCAGACCAATCCATCTAAGTCTGCATTCCAAATGGCGCTACTTCCCTTTCGAGCTCTGCCATGCGCCCAAACAATGGTTCCCCCCCACATCTTGGGTATCAGCGTACTCAGGACAAATTGGACAACAACTTTTGGGGTCCAATTTCTTCTCTTGCCCTTGGGAAAATAAAAAATTGGGGACGAAAAATCATTTTTGTGAAAACGTATGATTTTTTATTTTTACGGCTCTGCATTATAAACTTCTGTGAAGCATTTGGTGGGTCAAAGTGCTCACCACTAGGGTTGAGCGACCTTTACTTTTATAGGATCGGGTCGGGTTTCATGAAACCCAGTCGAGTGAAATCGGCCGATCCTATAAAAAAGTTGGGGTCGGGGTCGGCCGAAACCCAAAACCCAATGCAGTGCATTGGGCTTCCATGGTTCCCAGGGTCTGAAGGAGCGGAAACTCTCCTTCAGGCCCTGCGATCCATATTTTAGTGTAAAATAAAGAATTAAAATAAAAAATATCGCAATACTTACCCTCTGACGCGCCCTGGTACTAACCGGGAACCTTCCTCCTTCGAATCAGCGCTTCCAGGACCTTGCGGTGACGTCGCAGTGACGTCGCGGCTTGTGATTGGTCGCGCGGCCACCCATGTGACCGCTCGCGCGACCAATCAGAAGCCGTGACGTCACCGCGACGTCACCGAAGGTCCTGCAAGCGCTGATTCTTAGGAAGGAAGGCTGCCGGAAAGAAGCAGGGCGCGTCCGAGGGTGAGTATATTCCTACTGGGTATATACTCACCCTCGGACGCGCCCTGCTTCTTTCCGACAGCCTTCCTTCCTAAGAATCAGCGCTTGAGGGACCTTCTGTGACGTCACGGCTTCTGATTGGTCGCGCGAGCGGTCACATGGGTGACCAATCACAAGCCGCGACGTCACCGCGACATCACCGCAAGGTCCTGGAAGCGTTGATTCGAAGGAGGAAGGTTCCCGGTTAGTACCAGGGCGCGTCAGAGGGTAAGTATTGCAATATTTTTTATTTTAATTCTTTATTTTACACTTAAATCTGAATTCCGATACCGATTCCCGATATCTTAAACATATCGGGTATCCGTATCGGAATTCCGATTCCAGGTTCAAAAGATCGCCGACTTCATGGCCGACCCAACACAGGGGTCGGGTCGGGTTTCATGAAACCCGACCTTGCCAAAAGTCGGCGACTTTTGAAAATTTTGGACCCGTTTTGCTCAACCCTACTCACCACTAGTGTTGAGCGATACCGTCCGATACTTGAAAGTATCGGTATCGGATAGTATCGGCCGATACCCGAAAAATATCAGATATCGCCGATACCGATATCCGATACCAATACAAGTCAATGGGACACCAAGTATGGGAAGGTATTCTGATGGTTCCCAGGGTCTGAAGGACAGGAAACTCTCCTTCAGGCCCTGGGATCCATAGGGATGTGTAAAATAAAGAATTAAAATAAAAAATATTGATATATTCACCTCTCCGGCGGCCCCTGGACATCACGCTGGTAACCAGCAGGCTTCTTTGTTTAAAATGAGCGCCTTTAGGACCAGCGAATGACGTCGCGGCTTCTGATTGGTCGCGTGCCGCTCATGTGACCGCCACGCGACCAATCAGAAGCCGCGACGTCATTCGCAGGTCCTTAATTCCTAGAATTAGGAGTTTAGTGAATGAGAATGACGTCGCGGCTTCTGATTGGTCGCGTTGCAGTCACATGAGCGGCACGCGACCAATCAGAAGCCGCGACGTCATTCGCAGGTCCTAAAGGCGCTCATTTTAAACAAAGAAGCCTGCCGGTTACCAGCGTGATGTCCAGGGGCCGCCGGAGAGGTGAATATATCAATATTTTTTATTTTAATTCTTTATTTTACACATCCCTATGGAACCGATACAGATACCCGATACCACAAAAGTATCGGATCTCGGTATCGGAATTCCGATACCGCAAGTATCGGCCGATACCCGATACTTGCGGTATCGGTATGCTCAACACTACTCACCACACATCTAGATAAGTTCCTTAGGGGTCTACTTTCCAAAATGGGGTCACTTGTGGGCAGGGCCGGCGTCAGCACCCGGCGCACCTGGGCAAATGCCGGGGCCCTGGGGAGAGAGGGGGCCCCACTCACGCTGTCATATATACAGCTGGGAGAGCAGAGCAGGAGAACATGCTCTCTCCGCCCACACAGTCACTGCTGGCTGCCTTCTCTTAACCCCTATGTGCCAGCTCTGACACAAGCATCTTCTCACTCAGTCAGTGCAGCCAGGCAGGCACATAGGGGTTAAGAGAAGGCAGCCAGTGTGACATTGTTTGTGGGCGGAGAGAGCACGTTCTCTGCTCTCCGCCCCTGTCTGGCTGCAGTGCTGAGCTGAACTTATCAGGCAGATTTCGGAGGAGCTCCTACCAGTGCCTGAGTGAGTGTTATGGTATCCAGCAGTGATTGCAGTTGGACTTGTGGCTCAGTCTGCTGCTGCTGTCTCTGCTGCCTAAAAATGAGGGTGATATCTGGAGGAGCAGCTGGTGGGGTGCAGCCTGCAACCTGCAGCCACCCAGCTCTCCCAGAATACATGCATGCTGCACCAAACCTGCACCAGTGGGGTAGGAAGAAGCTTAACCCCTTCCCATCTGTATGAAGGTTATTGCTAAACCTTAAAGATAACAATCCGACCCGCATAAATTGGGTTAACCAGATGCCAGGAGGAAGGGGAGCTGCTGCCATGGAGAAAACTGAGCTGTGGGCTGTATGTTGGGGCCCCGTGGCCCCAGGCTGGTGACTGGAGGGACTCTGCCCAGTGCTGGCATGTGGGTGATTTCTGCTCCGGAGTCTCAGCTTCTCTCCTCCAGGTCACACTGTGCAGTCACAGTAACATTGGTTGTCTCTGTCCAGGTCCCAGCAGCTGCCACTGCTCCCACCAAGGACATGGCATCACTTAACCCTTCCCCTGCAGCCACCGGCAACAAATCCACATTATTCCTTGATTAAATCAGGTTCCAACCCAATACAGGAGCAGACATTTCCTGCTGCCATTAGGGTCCGGGAGGGGGTGACATTGGCTGCCCTGCTACTCTGTAGTGGGGGGTGACAAGTGTAACATGGGGTAACGATGAAGGAGAAATGCACAGGATAATAGTGAGCGCGACAGAGGGCAGTGTATGGTATGGAGCAGTCAGGGGGTGGGCTGCAGGATCCCCCCATGCTGTTCATGACTGCTCGGGACAGGGAGGCGTTTAATGAGCTTCTAATGACGAGGCACTAATTGGGTCAATAGGGTTTGTGGAAAGGATTCAGCATCAGGTCCCTCATTAATGCCCGAGCCGCCTGTTACTTTGTAGCACAGATCTGTTAGGGCCGCAAAACCAAACAACGTTGTTTATGTAGAAAAGTCTTTGTTTCATAGAAAAACTCAAAACAGAAAAGATTTTCTGATACAACAACGCCCTGCTCACGACACTGCACAGCACCTCTCCTGTATATATACACTGCACAGCACCTCTCCCCCTGTATATATACACTGCAGAGTTTACAATAGCTGTCACTCATGTAAGAAGTGAAATCTGGCATTATACTATACATTTCTCTGCCGTATCTGTGCATCATAAATCGGGGTATGTGTTAAAGGGGGGGGCCCACTGAGACTCTTTCGCCCGGGGCCCTCGAAAACCTGGAGCCGGCCCTGCTTGTGGGGGGTTTCAATGTTTAGGCACATCAGGGGCTCTCCAAGCGCAACATGGCATCCCATCTCAATTCCTGTCAATTTTGCATTGAAAAGTCAAACTGCGCTCCTTCCCTTCCGAGCTCTGCCATGCGCCCAAACAGTGTTTTACCCCCACATATGGGGTATCGGCGTACTCAGGACAAATTGTACAACAAATTTTGAGGTCCATTTTCTCCTGTTACCCTTGGTAAAATAAATTAAATTGGAGCTGAAATAAATTTTGTGTGAAAAAGTTAAATGTTCTTTTTTATTTAAAGATTCCAAAAATTCCTGTGAAACACCTGAAGGGATAATAAACTTCTTGAATGTGGTCTTGAGCACCTTGAGGGGTGCAGTTTTTAGAATGGTGTCACACTTGGTTATTTTCTATCATATAGACCCCTCAAAATGACTTCAAATGAGATGTGGTCCCTAAAACATAATGGTGTTGTAAATATGAGAAATTGCTGGTCAACTTTTAACCCTTATAACTCCCTAACAAAAAAAAATTTGGTTCCAAAATTGTGCTGATGTAAAGTAGACATGTGGGAAATGTTAAGTATAGGGCAGCATGGTAGCGCAGTGGTTAGCCTTGCAGCGCTGGGGTCCTGCGTTCCAATCCCACCCAGGACAACATCTGCAAAGAGTTTGTATGTTCTCTCTGTATTTGCGTGGGTTTCCTCCGGGCACTCCGGTTTCCTCCCACATTCCAAAGACATACTGATAGGGATTCTAGATTGTGAGCCCCACCGGGGACAGTGATGATAATGTGTGCAAAACTGTAAAGCGCTGCGGAATATGTTATCGCTATATAAAAATAAAGATTATTATTATTTGTGTGACATATCTCTGTGATTTAAGGGCATAAAAATTCAAAGTTGGAAAATTGCGAAATTTTCAAAATTTTTGCCAAATTTCCATTTTTTTTTTACAAATAAACGCAAGTCTTATCAAAGAAATTTTACCACTATCATGAAGTACAATATGTCACAAGAAAACAGTGTCAAAATCATCAGTATCCGTTGAAGCGTTCCAGAGTTGTAACCTCATAAATGGACAGTGGTCAGAATTGTAAAAATTTGCCCGGTCATTAAGGTGCAAACCACCCTTGGGGCTTAAGGGGTTAAGGGTAAGTTCACACAGGGCATCTTTGCTTTTTTTTCTGCAGCAAAACCTGATCTTCTTGGCAGGAAAGAAGCTGCGTCAAAAAATGCAGGTTTAGGTGCGTTTTTGGTGCTTTATTTTGCTGCGTTTTTTTTTTTGCGTTTTTTTTAATCTTTGTCCATGCTAATGTCCTTGAATATCGGGAGCAAAAATGCAGCAAATAATAATACCTGCGTTTTAGCTGCATTTTTTTCAACACCCATTCAAGTCAATGGGTGAAAAAAGGCAGCAAAAACGGTGAAAGAAGTGACATGCTCTATGTCCAAAAAATGCAGCAAAGCACAAAATACTGATCACACAAAAAACTAATGTGTGTGCATGAGATTTCTGAAATCTTATAGGGTTTGCTGGTATTGTAAAAAGCAGCTGAAAATTAGCATAAAAAATGCAGCAAAAATGCCCTGTGTGAACTTACCCTAATAGCGGGCAGTGTTAGCCACAGGCAGACATAACGCATGTAAAGCCGATGCAGCTGCATTGATCCCCCTGCAGGGCGGCTAACACTGAGGGCAATCGGCAGGCAGGGAGCGATCCCTTCAGCTGGGCGCAGAGCTGCAGTGATCTGATCCCGTCCTGCTTCTCGCCCTGCACTTCCTGTATGATACAGCAGCGCAGTTGGATGATGTCATCATTCAGCGTGCTGCAGTATCAGAGAGAAAGCTGCCGGCAAGGAAGATTCTGCCAGGATGTGCAGCGGCTACGGAGAATGTGCGGAGAGGTGAGTGGTGCTGTGTGTCTGTCTGTCTGCCTGCGTGTGTTTATATGTGGTGCGGTAGAGTGGTGTGTGTGTTTGTGAGAGAGTGGTGCAGTGTGTGTGTGTATTGGAGACAGCAGTGATGGGGTGGTGTGGGAGAAGGCAATGTTGGTGGTGGTGGAAAGGACGATGGGTGTGGTGGGGGAGGAGGCAATGATGGAGGTGGTGGAATGGGCAATGATGGGTGGTGGGGGAGAAGGCATTTATGGTTGCAGTGGAAAGGACAATGATTGTGGTGGGGGAGGCAATGATGGAGGTGTTGGAATGGGCAATGATGTGGGTGGTGGGGGAGAAGGCAATGATTGAGGAGATGGAGAGGGCAATAAGGAGAGTGGTGAGGGAGAAAGCAATGATAGAGGTGGTGGAAAGGGCAATGGTGGGGGTGCTGGGGGAGAAGGCAATGATGGGGTGGTGGGGTAGAAGGCAATGATGATTGTGGCAGAAAAGACAATGATGGTGGTGGTAGGGGAAGAGGCACTGATGGAGGGAGGTGGTGGGGGAGAAAGCAATGATGGAGGTGGTGATGTGGACAATGATGGGGTGGAGGGGGAGAACAATGATGGAGGTGGAGGGGGGCTGCATGTTACCCTATGAGGGGGGCCCCATTGTACCCTATGAGGGGGGCTGCATTATAACCTATACGTGGGTAGCATTATACCCTATGAGGTATAATGCATACCCCCATAGTCCATACAGTAAAACGCATCCCGCCTTGGTCCATACAGTAGAATCCATCCCCTCATGGTCCTCAATACAGTTTTATGACCACCACAATGTTCTTAAAAAAAATTAAATACACTACTCACCACTCTTTCTTGTGCCTCAGCTGCTTCGGTCTCCGCAGCTTGTCTTCAGAAGCATCGCACAACTCAGCATGTTAGGACTCCATGTAGTGACATCATTGCTCTGAAAAGTCAGATGCTGAGGAAGAATCATGTGGGAGGAAGCAACAGCTGACTCTCCCTCCTCCATCATTGCTTTCAACTGTATCGATAGGTGGCAATACAGCTGAACTTGCAAGGGGACCCATTCCGAAACCTCCCCCCAGCTCACGGACCCCATAGTGGCTGTGCAGCAGTGCAGGGAGATCATTTCTACCAAAACAAAAACCTACCACTAAAATCATTCATCTTTATTAATAATCACGGACAATGAAATTCATAAAATTGAACATCCCTCCAGGGATTCCCAGCCCCGGACTAAAGGTAACAGCCTATATCAAGAAAGGTATTTCCAACAAATAGCAAAAAATATAGAAAAAATAGAAAAGTGATATAAAAAAAATAAAAATGTGCAAAATACTGTATACCTTCCTCTCCCTAATGGGCCCTAAAATCTGATATCCTTCCTATCAGCGGAGGTTGGCACCCTATAATGTGATGTGGCGCCCCCACTCCACGACGGCTGTCCCTTCAATCCCTGGACAATCCCTGCGCCAATCTATCTCTCAAATACTACCCTTGTGCTCCACATCAAGCTAGTATCTAATATCAATAAACATAAATAAAGACTGCAGTGAAAAAATACACAGTCAAACTGTGAAGCCAGGAGGAAACAAGAAAAAAAAGGGGGAGGGGGTATGCTCTATCTAAGCTACCCTGCTAGGTATCACAAGAAAAAATTATTAGTTAACCATGAACCACCATCTACAATGTCATTATGCCAGAGAGATATTCCCTTACCCATATTATAAATAACGGATACCTCATTTTCAAAGTGCTGAATGTGCAACTGTAATGCAAAGTCATAGCTCATCAAGTGCTAAGTATGCAGATGTAATGCAAGATCATAAAGTTATACACTTAGTTTACAGCTTATCAGCCGGTCCCTTTTAAAGTAGCTGTGCCAATACATCAGCCCTCTCTGTCCCGACACGTATGACATTGTAGATGGTGGTTCATAGTTAACTAATAATTTTTTCTTGTGATACCTAGCAGGGTAGCTTAGATAGAGCATACCCCCTCCCCCTTTTTTTTCTTGTTTCCTCCTGGCTTCACAGTTTGACTGTGTATTTTTTCACTGCAGTCTTTATTTATGTTTATTGATATTAGATACTAGCTTGATGTGGAGCAGGAGGGTAGTATTTGAGAGATAGATTGGCGCACAGCCATCGATTAGTGCTGAATTGGTGTATATATATATATATATATATATATATATATACACTAGTTTGTGGCCCGATTCTAACGCATCGGGTATTCTAGAATATGCATGTCCCCATAGTATATGGACAATAATGATTCCAGAATTCGCGGCAGACTGTGCCCGTCGCTGATTGGTCGAGGCAACCTTTATGACATCATCGTCGCCATGCTGTGCCCGTCGCTGATTGGTCGAGGCCTGGCGGCCTCGACCAATCAGAGACGTGGGATTTCCAGGACAGACAGACAGACAGAAAAGCCCTTAGACAATTATAGATATATCTATTGCATTGGCAATATAATATCTATACCGGAAAAACGTGAGGTGATATCAGCTTCACTAGGGCCGGACGCAGCAACAGACACAGAGTTCAGCAGTACTCCCAGAGGGGGTAAACCGATAAAAGGACTCGGGTTGCCCGTCGAACCAGGACCCGGAGGGGACAGATTGGGCCGGTAGCCAGTTCACATACAGCAGCAGGGCCACACAGAAATTGCGCACAATAAGAGGCGAAGACCCCGGCAGGGTCAAAGTAACTCAGAGTTCCCATACAGACTCCGGTGACAGGACTGGTTGTAAATCCTTTTATGTTAAAGTAAACTGGTTAAACGTTTCAGTGCCTCAGTCTTTCATTTGGACAATAGCCATCTATCCAGGATCAGGATCGTCACCGCTGGGAGAACCTGCTGCTGATCAAGTAAGTGCCTGTCCAATTGGCACAGCACACCAATGCACCCCAATGCCATAGATATTATATTGGCATATATTGGCAGTGGTGGTGCTTTTAATCACCGGCCTGAGGAGAAGAGGGATAGAGAAAAAGGACATTGTGAGAACCGGGTAGCATTAATCACTACCCAGAACAGGCGCAAAGACGGATACCGGATCCGTGGCTGTATTCATTATATATAATACAGCAACCGGAAAAACGTGAGGTGATATCAGCTTCACTAGGGTCGGATGCAGCAACAGACACAGAGTTCAGCGGTACTCCCAGAGGGGGTAAACCGATAAAAGGACTCGGGTTGCCCGTCGAACCAGGACCCGGAGGGGACAGATTGGGCCGGTAGCCAGTTCACATACAGCAGCAGGGCCACACAGAAATTGCGCACAATAAGAGGCGAAGACCCCGGCAGGGTCAAAGTAACTCAGAGTTCCCATACAGACTCCGGTGACAGGACTGGTTGTAAATCCTTTTATGTTAAAGTAAACTGGTTAAACGTTTCAGTGCCTCAGTCTTTCATTTGGACAATAGCCATCTATCCAGGATCAGGATCGTCACCGCTGGGAGAACCTGCTGCTGATCAAGTAAGTGCCTGTCCCCTCATGATACCCCTTACACTGTGCATTGCCTGAGGCCACAGCACCGGGTCAAGCCACCCGGCACAATATATGGCATTGTGTGCCAATGGATTTACAACCAGTCCTGTCACCGGAGTCTGTATGGGAACTCTGAGTTACTTTGACCCTGCCGGGGTCTTCGCCTCTTATTGTGCGCAATTTCTGTGTGGCCCTGCTGCTGTATGTGAACTGGCTGCCGGCCCAATCTGTCCCCTCCGGGTCCTGGTTCGACGGGCAACCCGAGTCCTTTTATCGGTTTACCCCCTCTGGGAGTACCGCTGAACTCTGTGTCTGTTGCTGCATCCGACCCTAGTGAAGCTGATATCACCTCACGTTTTTCCGGTTGCTGTATTATATATAATGAATACAGCCACGGATCCGGTATCCGTCTTTGCGCCTGTTCTGGGTAGTGATTAATGCTACCCGGTTCTCACAATGTCCTTTTTCTCTATCCCTCTTCTCTTCAGGCCGGTGATTTAGGCCTGGTAACAGTCACAGGGCTGTTAGAGATTCAACTGTATGACCTCTCACTATCAGCTCCTTAGCCCAACAGTGGATCAATCAAGCAGTGGATCCATCGGGCGTTGCTATATATTGTGCTGGGCACTGTGGATGGGGCTTCCCCCTGCTTTCACGAATTTTGGACACAGAAAAAATGCAACATGTTGCGTTTGCAACGCACTGCCAGGTGCGTCGAAAGGACACATGCGTCGCAAAACGCACCGAAACGCATGAAAACGAACGCACATGCGTCCCCAATGTTAAAGATAGGGAAACATGACGCGTGCGTTGTTTTGCGGCGACGCCGCTGCGTCCGAAGCCGCAAATGTGAACGTAGCCTTACCTCTTCTTCGTCTTTCCTAATTTGGGATTCTAGACAAAACATGTCAGGCCCTGTGCTGTGGCAGCGGGCCACAGAGCTGCGCGTCTCCCAGGGCTGTGCCTGTGCCAGCGGGCGTCTGTGGCCCGATTCTAACACATCGGGTATTCTAGAATATGCATGTCACCGTAGTATATGGACAATGATGATTCCAGAATTCACGGCAGACTGTGCCCGTCGCTGATTGGTCGAGGCAACCTTTATGACATCATCGTCGCCATGGCAACCATTATGACATCTACGTCGAAACTGTGCCCGTCGCTGAATCAGAAACGTGGGATTTCTACGTCCTTTATGACATCGTCACTGTGCCCGTTGCTGATTGGTCGAGGCCTGGCGGCCTCGACCAATCAGAGACGCGGTATGTCTACGTCCTTTATGACATCATCGTCGCTGTGCCCGTTGCTGATTGGTCGAGGCCTGGCATCGGGTATTCTAGAATATGCATGTCCCTGTAATATATGGACAATGATGATTCCAGAATTCGCGGCAGACTGTGCCCGTCGCTGATTGGTCGAGGCAACCTTTATGACATCATCGTCGCCATGGCAACCATTATGACATCATCGTCGCTGTGCCCGTTGCTGATTGGTCGAGGCCTGGCGGCCTCGACCAATCAGACGCGGGATTTCTACGTCCTTTATGACATCATCGTCGCTGTGCCCGTTGCTGATTGGTCGAGGCCTGGCGTCCTCGACCAATCAGAGAGCCGGGATTTCCAGGACAGACAGACAGACAGA
This sequence comes from Ranitomeya imitator, assembly GCF_032444005.1. Lineage (NCBI taxonomy): Eukaryota > Metazoa > Chordata > Amphibia > Anura > Dendrobatidae > Ranitomeya > Ranitomeya imitator. The sequence continues at coordinate 508,870,845 of NC_091282.1, read as the reverse complement.
CAGACAGACAGACGGAAAAACCCTTAGGCAATTATATATATATATTATATATCTATATATATAATTGTCTAAGGGTTTTTCTGTCTGTCTGTCTGTCTGTCCTGAAAATCCCGCGTCTCTGATTGGTCGAGGCCACCAGGCCTCGACCAATCAGCGACGGGCACAGCATGGCGACGATGATGTCATAAAGGTTGCCTCGACCAATCAGCGACGGGCACAGTCTGCCGCGAATTCTGGAATCATCATTATCCATATACTACGGGGACATGCATATTCTAGAATACCCGATGCGTTAGAATCGGGCCACAATCTAGTATACAATAATTGTGGATCTTACTGATCTACAGTTAGGGCCAGAAATATTTGGACAGTGACACAATTTTCGCGAGTTGGGCTCTGCATGCCACCACATTGGATTTGAAATGAAACCTCTACAACAGAATTCAAGTGCAGATTGTAACGTTTAATTTGAAGGGTTGAACAAAAATATCTGATAGAAAATGTAGGAATTGTACACATTTCTTTACAAACACTCCACATTTTAGGAGGTCAAAAGTAATTTGACAAATAAACATAACCCAAACAAAATATTTTTATTTTCAATATTTTGTTGCAAATCCTTTGGAGGCAATCACTGCCTTAAGTCTGGAACCCATGGACATCACCAAACGCTGGGTTTCCTCCTTCTTAATGCTTTGCCAGGCCTTTACAGCCGCAGCCTTCAGGTCTTGCTTGTTTGTGGGTCTTTCTGTCTTAAGTCTGGATTTGAGCAAGTGAAATGCATGCTCAATTGGGTTTAGATCTGGAGATTGACTTGGCCATTGCAGAATGTTCCACTTTTTGGCACTCATGAACTCCTGGGTAGCTTTGGCTGTATGCTTGGGGTCATTGTCCATCTGTACTATGAAGCGCCGTCCAATCAACTTTGCAGCATTTAGCTGAATCTGGGCTGAGAGTATATCCCGGTACACTTCAGAATTCATCCGGCTACTCTTGTCTGCTCTTATGTCATCAATAAACACAAGTGACCCAGTGCCATTGAAAGCCATGCATGCCCATGCCATCACGTTGCCTCCACCATGTTTTACAGAGGATGTGGTGTGCCTTGGATCATGTGCCGTTCCCTTTCTTCTCCAAACTTTTTTCTTCCCATCATTCTGGTACAGGTTGATCTTTGTCTCATCTGTCCATAGAATACTTTTCCAGAACTGAGCTGGCTTCTTGAGGTGTTTTTCTGCAAATTTAACTCTGGCCCGTCTATTTTTGGTATTGATGAATGGTTTGCATCTAGATGTGAACCCTTTGTATTTACTGTCATGGAGTCTTCTCTTTACTGTTGACTTAGAGACAGATACACCTACTTCACTGAGAGTGTTCTGGACTTCAGTTGATGTTGTGAACGGGTTCTTCTTCACCAAATTAAGTATGCGGCGATCATCCACCACTGTTGTCATCCGTGGACGCCCAGGCCTTTTTGAGTTCCCAAGCTCACCAGTCAATTCCTTTTTTCTCAGAATGTACCCAACTGTTGATTTTGCTACTCCAAGCATGTCTGCTATCTCTCTGATGGATTTTTTCTTTTTTTTCAGCCTCAGGATGTTCTGCTTCACCTCAATTGAGAGTTCCTTTGACCGCATGTTGTCTGCTCACAGCAACAGCTTCCAAATGCAAAACCACACACCTGGAATCCACCCCTGACCTTTTAACTACTTAATTGATTACAGGTTAACGAGGGAGACGCCTTCAGAGTTAATTGCAGCCCTTAGAGTCCATTGTCCAATTACTTTTGGTCCCTTGAAAAAGAGGACGCTATGCATTACAGAGCTATGATTCCTAAACCCTTTCTCCGATTTGGATGTGGAAACTATCATATTGCAGCTGGGAGTGTGCACTTTCAGCCCATATTATATATATAATTGTATTTCTGAACATGTTTTTGTAAACAGCTAAAATAACAAAACTTGTGTCACTGTCCAAATATTTCTGGCCCTAACTGTATGATTATTTGTGTTTTGTGTCTGTGATTGGGATAGACACAGGGATTGTCCAGGGATTGAAGGGACAGCCGTCGTGGAGCGGGGGCGCCACATCCCATTATAGGGTGCCAACCTCCACTGATAGGAAGGATATCAGATTTTAGGGCCCAGTATGGAGAGGAAGGTATACAGTATTTTGCAAATTTTTAATTTTTTTTATATCACTTTTTCTATTTTTTCTATATTTTTTGCTATTTGTGGGATATACCTTTCTTGATATAGGCTGCTACCTTTAGTCCGGGGCAGGGAATCCCTGTTGGGATGTTCAATTTTATCAATTTCATTGATTGTGGGTATTGTCCGTGATTATTAATAAAGATTTTGTTTTGGTAGAATTTTTGGTATACTCCCCTACAGGGAATTGTTTGGACAGTTAGTTTTTTGCAGGGAGATCATTTCCCCTGCGCTGCCTCAGAGTTTAACTGTGCACACTGATACAGTTAAATGTAGCGTGGCTCCAGGTGGGAACCTCAAAGTGCGGAGCATGGGGTGGCTGCACCCTTTGCACCCCCCACTGATCCTATGAGTGTTGGGGCTTTTGGGCTGCAGTTTTTGTTAGAGTTAGAAAAATGTATAGATTAATTTATTCATTAAAATTTTAGACTATAGTTTGGACATTCACATATTGCTTCAAACAAGTTAGGTATTTATAGGGTTCTTTAAAAATTGTAAGCTATCTGTTATCCATAGGAGAAAGGATAATTTGTTGATCACTGGGACTTCCCCACAATGTCAAGAAGCAGGAGTTCAAAGAACAAGGTTTGGCAATGAACCATCTTTAATAGTACAGAGGTGCACATGCTCAGTCTGCATTTCATTTATTGTCTAGGGTGCTGTTGTTCTTGGCAGCACAGGTTTTGTTTACACTTGACGATGCGCTGCTGAGAACGAAAAGATGACTTTTTCTTTTATAAGTTTCTGTATAATAGAAAGTCAGTGAATATTAAACCACTTTTATTATGCAGAGGGTCAAAAATGCACTAACTGCTTGGTTTGGCAGCATATTACACCAATGACTTAATGACACATTCTTTTCTAATCGACATTGTTTATTTTTTTTACCTCTGAAGCCAGCGGGACAACGGCATTCAAATTTTCCAACTCCATCATTACAAATTCCATTGTTTCTGCATGGCATGGACTTGCAGTCATCAATGTTAATTTCACACTTGGTACCTGAAAGCAGATCAGTAAATTATAGACGCGGGCACAGATTATACTGCTATACGAGGGTGCATGCTTACACATTTCCAAATAAATGTTCTGAACAAATGTTGCATTCTGGCTAAACAGAACCTTTATTTGGCATCTAGCGGACAGTACCCATTTGGAAGTTAACAATAAATGCTACACAAATTATTTATCCTTGGCCGATTTTATGTTCAACAATTGTTAATCATTTATTTTAATGACAATAATTGTAGGGAATGGTAGGGGAAGTGGAGTGAAGAAAGTATAATTTTATTATAAGGATGTGATAAATCTGCCAACTATCATCTCTGGAGGCAGATTACTTTTGGTGACATCCCTAAAATGTCTTCCTACCATCTGTTCCTCACATAACAATGTATTTAAAAGAGTAATGTTCATTTTAACGACAATCATCATGACAACTTCTTAAAAGAGTTCTAAACATGGAATCATTCGAGAGATCGCCTTACTCTGAGGCCAGATTCTCCGTAATTGTGGTGCCATTGTGGAGATCATATGAAGCTGAAAGGTCAAATGCTTTTTACAGCCTGCATCTTGTCTTAATAACCCTTCATTAATTGGCTAGTACATGTGGCTTTATGGAGAGAGGAGAAGCCCACATAGCAACAGTCACAGTAAGACATGTATCTGGCCCCGTTTCATGTCACCCCCACCCATCTTTCCATTCATATTTAGAAGGACAAGGCCATTCAGTATTCTTAGCTAGTCTCAAGGGTACTTATTAACGCAGAGAAAAATAATCTGCTCCCTGTTTCTAGAAAACACAGCTAAGCGTATGAGGATTTGCTATAAATGTCAGTTAAAAGCCATTCGAGTTCTGCCCACTCGGCCATTTATTAGCCATAAATGAAAACATCAACAGAAAGTGACTCCTGTGTTCTTTCTACAAGACTAATGGCACACTTACAGGTGCTTCTCACAAAACTAGAATATCATCAAAAAGTTCATTTGTTTCAGTTCTCCAATACAAAAAGTGAAACTCATATACAGTGCCCTGCGAAAGTATTCGGCCCTCTGGAACTTTTCAACCTTTTCCCACATATCATGCTTCAAACATAAAGATACCAAATGTAAATTTTTGGTGAAGAATCAACAACAAGTGGAACACAATTGTGAAGTTGAACATAATTTATTGGTTATTTAAAATTTTTGTGGAAATTCAAAAACTGAAAAGTGGGTTGTGCAATATTATTCGGCCCCTTTACTTTCAGTGCAGCAAGCTCACTCCAGCATTTCATTGTTGATCTCTGAATGATCCAATGTTGTCCTAAATGCCTAATGATGATAAATATAATACACCTGTGTGTAATCAAGTCTCCGTATAAATGCACCTGCTCTGTGATAGTCTCAGGCTTCTGTTTGAAGCACAGAGAGCATCATGAAGACCAAGGAACACAACAGGCAGGTCTGTGATACTGTTGTGGAGAAGTTTAAAGCCGGATTTGGATGCAAAATCATTTCCAAAACTTTAAACATCCCAAGGATCACTGTACAAGTGATCATATTGAATTGGAAGGAGTATCATACCACTGCAAATCTACCAAGACCCGGCCGTCCCTCTAAACTTTCATCTCAAACAAGGAGAAGACTGATCAGAGATGCCGCCAAGAGGCCCATTATCACTCTGGATGAACTGCAGAGATCTACAGCTGAGGTGGGACAGTCTGTCCATTGGACAACAATCAGTCGTACACTGCACAATTCTGGCCTTTATGGAAGAGAGGCAAGAAGAAAGCCATTTCTCAAAGATATCCATAAAAAGTGTTGTTTAAAGTTTGCAACAAGCCACCTGTGAGACACACCAAACATGTGGAAAAAGGTGCTTTGGTCAGATGAAACCAAAATCGCATTTTTTGGCAACAATGCCAAATGATGTGTTTGGTGTAAAGGCAACAAAGCTCATCACCCTGAACACACCATTCCCACTGTCAAACATGGTGGTGGCAGCATCATGGTTTGGGCCTGCTTTTTTCAGCAGGGACAAGGAAGATGGTTAAAATTGATGGGAAGATGGATGGAGCCAAATACAGGACCATTCTTGAAGAAAACCTGTTGGAGTCTGCAAAAGACCTGAGACTGGGATAGAGATTTGTCTTCCAACAAGACAATGATCCCAAACATAAAGAAAAATCTACAGTGGAGTGGCTCACAAATAAACGTATCCAGGTGTTAGAATGGCCAAGTCAAAGTTCTGACCTCAATCCAATGAGAAGCACTTGTAAATGATATGATAATCGGCAAAGGAGAATTTGTAAGAATTCAATGAATTCAATGAATTTGTAACAAGTCAATGAATCAGTGGAGAAAAATCGGACTGCGCTCGGATGACATCTGACATTTCCATGGACTGAGCACACTTCAAACCATAATCAATACAACTGACGCCTGGTCACATATCAAATATACCACCATTAAAATTTACCAAAGACAAGCAGACAACAACAAATAATCTTAATTAAAATCTAAATGAGAAAAGAAAACATGTAAAAAAAAATGAGGCAGCAAATAGTGAGACAGAAGGTGGGAACACATGGACATCTTTATGTGTATCTCCGGCAGTTCCACTAAATATATCATATATCATGGGTGAAGCATATAGTGACATCCAACTGAATAATAAAATGAGCAAAGAGCAATAATAGTAATAAGTATAAATGATACAGTAGGAATGATCAAATACACAACTAAACAGCAAGGAGAAACTACGTCTTAAAGAAGTGCAAAAGACAAGGATATGTACCTGTACAGGTGACAGCCATTCCCACTATGACATTCATACTTATTACTATTACTAGATGGTGGCCCGATTCTAACGCATCGGGTATTCTAGAAAATGCATGTACGTACGTATGTCGTGCTTAGCACAGCCACGTAGTATATACCACAGCCACGTAATATATAGCACAGCCACGTAGTATTTAGCACAACCACATAGTATATAGCACAGCCATAATGCATAAAACAACCACATAGTATATAGCTGCCACGTAGTATATAGCAGCCACGTATATAGCACAGCCCATGTAATATATAGCACAGCCCACGTAGTATATAACACCCATTGGGTATTCTAGAATATGTATGTATGTACATCATGCTTAGCACAGCCACGTAGAATATAGCACAGCCAGATAGTATATAACACAGCCATGTAGAATATAACACAGACAGCCACTTAGTAAATAGCACAGCCACATAGTATATAGCACAGCCACATAGTATATAGCACAGTGATGTAGTATATAGCAGCCATAGTATATAGCAGCCACATAGTATAAAGCACAGCCCACGTAACACAGACAGTCACATAGTATATAGCAGCCACGTAGTATATTGCACAGCCCACATAATATATAGCACAGCCCACGCAGTAAATAACACAGGCCACGTAGTATATAACACAGGCCACACAGTATATAACACTGCCCATGTAGTATATAGCAGCCAGGCATTATATAACACAGCCCATGTAATATATAAGACAGCCCACATAATATATAACACAGCCCATGCAGTATATAACACAGCCCACATAGTATGTAGCAGTGTGGCCACCATATCCCTTTTAAAAAACAAAACAAAAAAAAGCAGTTATATACTCACCCTGCCGGCCGCGACCAATCAGCGACCCGAGATTTCCGTTACAGACAAACAGACAGACAGACGGAAGTTACAGACGGAAGTACCCCTTAGCCAATTATATATATAGACTAGATGGTGGCCCGATTCTAACGCATTGGGAATTCTAGAGTATGTATGTAGTTTATCTATGAAGTTTTCAGAATAATGCAATTTATACACAGGATTCGGCCGGCCGGCAGCGACCAATTAGCGAAGCGTGGTTCAAATTCTGCGCCAATTCGTGAGTGGACTGTGACTGTTGCTGATTGTTCGCGGCCGGGTGTGACCAATCAGTGAAGCCAGGGCCGGCTCCAGGTTTTTGAGGGTCCCGGGCCAAAGAGTCTCAGTGGGCTTCCCTCTTTAACACATACCATGATTGATGATGCACAGATACAGCAGAGAAATATAGCACAGCCAAGTAGCGTATAACACAGCCCACGTAGTATATAATGCAGCCCACGTAGTATATAACACAGCCAAGTAGTATATAACACAGCCCACGTAGTATATAACACAACAACGTAGTATATTGCCCAAACATATAGTATATAGCACAGCCCACGTAGTAAATAGCACAGCCAAGTAGTATATTGCCCAGCCACATAGTATATAGCACAGCCACATAGTATATAACACAGTCCATGTAGTATATAGCACAGCCACGTAGTATATAGCACAGCCACATAGTATATAGCACAGTCATATAGTATATAGCACAGCCACGTAGTATGTAGCACAGCCCACATAGTATATAGCACAGGCCACGTAGTAAATAGCACAGACACATAGTATATTGCCCAGCCATGTAGTATATTGGCCAGGCACATAGTATATTGCCCAGCGACGTAGTATATTGCCCAGCCACGTAGAATATTGCCCAGCCACGTAATATATTGCCCAGCCACATAGTATATTGCCCAGCCACGTAGTATATAGCCCAGCCACGTAGTATATTGCCCAGCGACGTAGTATATTGCCCAGCCATGTAGTATACAGTTGTGGCCAAAAGTATTGACACCCCTGCAATTCTGTCAGATAATACTCAGTTTCTTCCTGAAAATGATTGCACACACAAATTCTTTGTTATTATTATCTTCATTTAATTTGTCTTAAATGAAAAAACACAAAAAGAATTGTCCTAAAGCCAAATTGGATATAATTCCACACCAAACATAAAAAAGTCGGTGGACAAAAGTATTGGCAATGTTCGAAAAATCATGTGATGCTTCTCTAATTTGTGTAATTAACAGCACCTGTAACTTACCTGTGGCACCTAACAGGTGCTGGCAATAACTAAATTACACTTGCAGCCAGTTGACATGGATTAAAGTTGACTCAACCTCTGTCCTGTGTCCTTGTGTGTACCACATTGAGCATGGAGAAGAGAAGACCAAAGAACTGTCTGAGGACTTGAGAAACCAAATTGTGAGGAAGCACGAGCAATCTCAAGGCTACAAGTCCATCTCCAAAGACCTGAATGTTCCTGTGTCTACCGTGTGCAGTGTCATCAAGAAGTTTAAAGCCCATGGCACAGTGGCTAACCTCCCTAGATGTGGACGGAAAAGAAAAATTGACAAGAGATTTCAATGCAAGATTGTGCGGTTGTTGGATAAAGAACCTTGACTAACATCCAAACAAGTTCAAGCTGCCCTGCAGTCCGAGGTACAACAGTGTCAACCCGTACTATCCGTCAGCATCTGAAAGAAAAGGGACTGTATGGTAGGAGACCCAGGAAGACCACACTTCTTACCATGAGACATAAAAAAGCCAGGCTGGAGTTTTCCAAAACTTACCTGAAAAAGCCTAAAACATGTTGGAAGAATGTTCTCTAGTCAGATGAGACAAAAGTAGAGCTTTTTGGGCAAAGGCATCAACATAGAGTTTCCAGGAGAAAAAAAGAGGCATTCAATCAAAAGAACACGGTCCCTACAGTCAAACATGGCGGAGGTTCCCTGATGTTTTGGGGTTGCTTTGCTGCCTCTGGCACTGGACTGCTTGACTGTGTGCATAGCATTATGAAGTCTGAAGACTACAAACAAATGTTGCAGCATAATGTACGGCCCAGTGTGAGAAAGCTGGGTCTCCCTCAGAGGTCATGGGTCTTCCAGCAGGACAGTGACCCAAAAAACACTTCAAAAAGCACTAGAAAATGGTTTGAGAGAAAGCACTGGAGACTTCTAAGGTGGCCAGCAATGAGCCCAGACCTGAATCCCATAGAACACCTGTGGAGAGATCTAAAAATGGCAGTTTGGAGAAGGCACCCTTCAAATATCAGGGACCTGGAGTAGTTTGCCAAAGAAGAATGGTCCAAAATTCCAGCAGAGCATTTTAAAACTCTGGGCAAAACCATCAATGAAAAAGACCTGGGTGTATGGGTGGATGACAAACTCATGTTCAGTGGCCAGTGTCAGGCAGCTGCTACAAAGGCAAATAAAATAATGGGATGCATTAAAAGAGGCATAGATGCTCATGAGGAGAACATAATTTTACCTCTATACAAGTCACTAGTTCGAACACACTTAGAATACTGTGCACAGTTCTGGTAACCGGTATATAAGAAAGACATAGCTGAACTAGAGCGGGTGCAGAGAAGAGCGACCAAGGTTATTAGAGGACTGGGGTTCTGCAATACCAAGATAGGTTATTACACTTGGGGCTATATAGGTTGGAAAAATGAAGACTAAGGGGTGATCTTATTTTAATGTATAAATATATGAGGGGACAGTACAAAGACCTTTCTGATGATCTTTTTAATCATAGACCTGAGACAGGGACAAGGGGGCATCCTCTATATCTGGAGGAAAGAAGGTTTAAGCATAATAACAGACGCGGATTCTTTACTGTAAGAGCAGTGAGACTATGGAACTCTCTGCCATATGATGTTGTAATGAGTGATTCATTACTTAAATTTAATAAGGGACTGGATGCCTTTCTGGAAAACTATAATGTTACAGGGTATATATACTAGATTCCTTGATAGGGCGTTGATCCAGGGAACTAGTCTGATTGCCAAACAGGAAAAAAAAATCCAGCTTCCAAAAATATCAAGATTTATTGAGGATAAAAAAAAAAGAACTCATTGTTCGAAACACGTAGCCTGCTGCTACTCATTCTCCTGTGAACCATGTCATTGGACTTTGGATTTTATCCTCAATAAATCTTGATATTTTTGGAAGCTGGATTTTTTTTTCCTGTTTGCCTTATCGTTCCACGTGATGACTGCACGGTATCCGGGCTTCCCCACAACAAATGCCTAATAGGTGAGCTGGTTTTTCACTATTTTTCCTAGTCTGATTGCCGTATGTGGAGTCGGGAAGGAATTTCTTTCCCCAAAGAGGAGCTTACTATTTGCCACATGGTTTTTTTTGCCTTCCTCTGGATCAACATGTTAGGGCATGTTAGGTTAGGCTATGGGTTGAACTAGATGGACTTAAAATCTTCCTTCAACCTTAATAACTATGTTACTATGTAAGAAACTCATTGATGGTTACCGGAAGCGGTTGGTCGCAGTTATTTTGGCTAAAGGTTGTGTAACCAAATATTAGGCTGAGGGTGCCAATACTTTTGTCTGGCCCATTTTTGGAGGTTTGTGTCAAAGGATCAATGCTTTGTTTTTTGCTTCATTCTCTTTTGTGTTTTTTCATCTAAGACAAATTAAATGAAGACAATAATACCAAAGAATTTGTGATTGCAATCATTTTCAGGAAGAAACTGAATATTATCTGACAGACTTGCAGGGGTGTCAATACTTTTGGCCACAACTGTATTGCCCAGCCACATAGTATATTGCTTAGCCAGGTAGTATATAGCACAGATATGTAGTATATAACAGCCCACACAGTATCTAACACAGTTCACGTAGTATATAGCAATGTTGGCACCATATCTCTGTTAAAAAAGAATTAAAATAAAAAATAGTTATATACTCACCTTCCGTCGGCCCCACGGATCCAGCCGATGCGTTTACCAATGCTCCTCGCGACGCTCCGGTCCCAAGAGTGCATTGCGGTCTAGCGAGAGAATGACGCAGCGGTCTCACGACACGGCTACTTCATCATCTCGCGAGACCCCAATGCATGGACCGGTCACCGGAGCGTCACCGGAAGGTGAGTATATAATGATTTTTTTTTATTATTATTTTTAACATTAGATCCCGCGCCAATGTCGCTGATTGGTCGCACAGGCTGGGCGCGACCAATCAGCGAAGTGGGATTTAAATCCCGCGGCAATGTCGCTGATTGATCGCGCCTGCTGGACGCGACCAATCCACGAAGCGGGATTTAAATCACGCGCCAATGTCGCCCAATCAGCGAAGTGTGACTTAAATCCCACGCCAATGCTGCTGATTGGTAGCGCCAGCTGGGGACTCAAACATATTTTTCGAGCACACCAAAGACACTTGGTTAGCACATGAGCATGCTCGAATAACGCCTTAACGTTCCTCACTAGTGCTCAGTAAATGTTTATTCCCATCTTCATAGATGGATATTGTCAGGTTAGTGCTTGTAAAAATAACAACTTCTGCAATTTACTTTTTGTTAAAATTTGCTGCAATGAAGCTGGCAGGGATGAGAAGTTAACAGTGCACTCCAGCAATCCCGCCATCTTCAAAGCAGTGTGTTTACACGCTCAATAGAAATGAGCTTGTAAGTGCTGCGCATATTCAGTCACTGCTGCTAGACAGCTCATGGCAATGAGCTGCATATCAAATAGAAAAAGTGTTACTATCTCAAGAATGACAAAAAATTTAAATAACAGTAAACTGCAAAGGTGGTTGGTTTTACAAGGATTGTCCAACAATATTGGAATAATGGTGATGGGAATATTCCTTGAAGGCCAAAATCACCTTACTGTTTCTGGAACATGCAGAAAATTCTTTAAAGATGCAGTGTGCGTAAAATTTTACCCTGTTAGCACATTCATTCTACCATAAAAGTAGGCATCATAATATAGCAATGAGTGCACTGTAGAGCATGATAGTATTTTAGAGACTTCATAATTTAAAGCTCAGGCAGAGACATAGGCTGGCGGAGACATCAGCTGGCAGAAACGTTGGCTGGCGGAGACGGCGGCTGGCAGCGACGTCGGCTGGCAGAGATGTTGGCTGGCAGAGATGTCGGCATGGCTTCCCCTGCCTAGCTAAGCTTGAATGACAAGTTTCTCTTTATTTAGCTCTTATTGAAACAATCTTTTTTTTTTAAATGCCATAATCAGAGTGCAGGTCACAATATGGGTAGGATAGTGTAAAAGTCAGAATAGATTTAATGTATTTATTTCTGACTTTGATCTTCACATTCTGATAATCCAGAGTATATTTGGAACGAGCTGCTGTAAATACAATAATGGTCTCTGCTGAGAAATACAGTCTCAAGGATTTCACATAAAACTTCCCAGATTTAAATACTGTACCTCAACTCCCCAAGTTTATAAAAGCAAGAAATATTTGACTTTTTAAGAAACTGTCCCCAGTAATAAATTGAAACCAGTATGGTTAATTACCTGTGTAGCCCTTGAGACATGTACAAGTATATCCACTTCCAACCTGCTTGCAGGTTCCGCTATTCTGGCAAGGATTTAAAACGCACTCATGAAAAACCTGTCAAGTAAAACAAATGGCTATTGGAAACATATATTAAAAAAGGGAACCTAATAACAACAATGTTATATTCAAAAACATTAAAAGGAAATAACCATGACAAAAATATGTATTAAATGTATCACAATGAAATTAACATAAGAAAGCAATTCTGCAGGATGGAGTATTGTATTATCCACGCTGTTTCCTCTATGGTATTCCCCGATGGAAGAAAACCGGCTATGAACAACTATTTCTCATCTCTAACATCTCTGCCGATCCCGTAGCTGTAGTATTTCTGTATAAACCAGACACCTGCAGGAAAGTCTAAATTGCTCGGTGCAGTCATGCATGCTTACTTCTGTCGTAAGAGAAGAAACAATATACTTAGACATTTTTTAAATAAGATTCTTGCAAGGCTTATGTTAAATTCATCATCTCAGAAATACTGATTTTATATTTTCATAGTATGCAAGGCTACACGGTATGAATTATTTATCGAAAGCTCTAAGGAGATTAGAAACTTTACAGTAACTATATGCAGTAATATAGCTCCTTAGTAGTGTTGAGCATTCCGATACTGCAAATATCGGTTATCGGACGATATTCATGGTATCGGAATTCCGATACCGAGTTCCAATACTTTCTCAATATCGGATACCGGAATCGGAAGTTCCCATAATGCTATGAGCCAGTTTCATTTAATTCAGCCAATGAGGATTCCTAAGAAGTGTGGGCACATCCTGTTATGCATGTTAACTACTGGCATTGCTGTGATTGGCTGCTGAAATGATGTCATGATGCACTATAAAAGTCACCGCCGCCATTTTGGGTTCACTCTGCTGTGAATTCAGTTAGGGACAGGACGCTGTGTTCTGACTGAGAGGGCCAGTTTGAGATAGCGATTTGCCTAATTGTGCTTTACCCAGGCTAATTTAGCAACCGCTGTGTGAGAACCTTGTTTTTGCCTTGCAGCGCTGTTCATGGCTGTCTGCATGGTCTCTGTGTGTGAGTGCAGATCACTCTGTAGTCTATTCTGCAGCCACAGCCAGTTGTAGACAGCTTAGTGTGTGTCACTGCCTCATACTATTCCATTGTCCTTTTTTCAATTAGTGCTGCCTGCTGCACATTTTGTCCAGATTTATCCTATTAGAGGGTTTCCATTCGTATCCTGCTAGATTGTGGAAAAACACTATGTAGGATTACATGGAGGAGCTTTTTTAGGCCTTGCAGCGCCATTCACGGCTGTCTGCAGGGTCTCTGTGTGAGTGCAGCTCACTCTGTAGTCTGTTCAGCAAAAAAAACTAAAAGTTAATCAAGTTCACCAAACACTCCACTTTACAGTTGCGTAGGCCACATTAGCTCATATTAAAGTCTAGTCCACACTTTATAAAATTAGTGTTTCTTATACCTGTTAACAGCTGTTCAGGAATAAGCACACTAAGCCCTTAGTACTTTTCTGCCTATATTTATCAGTCTACCAAGATGAAGAAAGCAGGGAGTAAGGCACGTGGTCGTGGGCATGGAGGTGGAGCAGGGAGAGGACGTGGGGATTCTGTGCCTGCTGCGGGCACCGCTGACTCATCATCCCCCAGTTTTAGCAGGGAACAGTCCTTCATGTGCAGCTTTGTAGGAGCTTGCTGTACCCCGCTGCTGTGGGACGAACAAATTGAAGCCTTTGTCGGATGGATGGCAGCTAATGATCGACTTCAATTAGTGCCACATCTGTTGTGAATTCCGCTCTTGGCTCCCTCCGGTGGTTGTAAGTGGCACTTTTGTGAGTTCTGCTCTTGGGCTCCCTCTTGTGGTTTCTAGTGGTATGGCTGCTCCTTGGAGTTAGCTGTCATCAGCTGCCTCCACTTATCGTCTCTTCTGCTATTTAAGTCTGGCTCTATCTTCAGCCAGTGCCACTTGTAAATGGTTCCTGGTTGGATTCACATCTCTTTGGAGTTCCCTGTTATCCTGACCAGTTCAGCTAAGCTAAGTTTTTGCTTGCCCTTTTCTGTCCATAGATTGTGGACTTATCCATTCTGTGCTTTCTATGTTTGTCCAGCTTATCAGTGTAATTAATTCTGTCTTGATGGAAGCTCTGGGAGGTAGATTTGCCCTCCACACCTTTAGTCAGGTGTGGAGATTTTCTGTAAACTCTGCGTGGATTTTTGTAGTATTTTATACTGACCGCACAGTATTCCATCCTGTCCTATCTATTTAGTTAGACTGGCCTCCTGTGCTCATCCTGGTTTCATTCTGTGTATGTCTTTTCCCTCTCCACTCACAGTCATTATTTGTGGGGGGCTAATCTATCCTTTGGGGATTTTCTCTGAGGCAAGATAGCTTTCCTGCTTCTATCTTTAGGGGTAGTTAGCTCTTAGGCTGTGACGAGATGCTTAGGGAGAGTTAGGAGCATTCCACGGCTACTTCTAGTGTTGTGTTGAGCTTAGGGACTGCGGTCAGTACAGATACCACTTCCTTCAGAGCTCGTTCCATGTTGCTCCTAGACCACCGTATCATAACAGTACAAGTGGCCAAAAATGAATTAAATGCATCTCAAAAGAAGGAAAAGAAAGTTCTGAACCATTTTTTTTCTGTGCTCTAGTTTGTCTTTTTTTTTTCTTTTCCTCTTGATATCTGGGTGGTTCAGGATATATGCTTTGGCATGGATGTTCAGGGTTTGTTTTCTCGTGTGGATCAACTTGCTGCAAGAGTACAGTGTATCCAGGACTATGTTGTCCAGACTCCGGCTTTAGAGCCCAGAATTCCTACTCCTGATTTGTTTTTTGGGGACAGATCCAAGTTTTTGAACTTTAAAAATAACTGCAAATTGTTTTTTGCTTTGAAACCCCGTTCTTCTGGTGATCCCATTCAGCAAGTAAAAATCATCATATCCTTGCTGCGTGGTGACCCTCAAGACTGGGCTTTTTCTCTTGAAACAGGGGATCCGGCATTATTGAATGTAGATGCATTTTTTCAAGCGCTCGGATTATTGTATGACGAACCTAATTCTGTGGATCATGCGGAAAAAACCCTGTTGGCCTTGTGTCAAGGTCAGGAAGCTGCAGAGTTATACTGCCAGAAATTTAGAAAATGGTCTGTGCTCACTAAATGGAATGAAGAGGCTCTGGCTGCTATTTTCAGAAAAGGTCTTTCTGAAACCCTTAAAGATGTTATGGTGGGCTCTCCTACGCCTGCCGGTTTGAGCGAATCTATGTCTCTAGCCATTCAGATTGATCGGTGTCTGCGCGAGCGCAAAGCTGTGCACCATATGGCAGTATCCTCTGAGCAAAGTCCTGAACCTATGCAATGTGATAGGATTTTGACTAGAATAGAACGGCAGGAATTCAGACGTCAGAATAGGCTGTGTTTTTACTGTGGTGATTCGGCTCATGTTATCTCTGATTGCCCTAAGCGTACTAAGAGAGTCGCTAGGTCTGTTACCATTAGTACTATACAGCCTAAATTTCTCTTATCTGTGACCCTGATTTGCTCATTGTCGTCCTTTTCTGTTATGGCATTTGTGGATTCAAGCGCTGCCCTGAACTTAATGGACTTAGAATTCGCCAGGCGCTGTGGTTTTTCCTTGCAGCCTTTGCAGAGCCCTATTCCTTTGAGGGGCACTGATGCTACACCCTTGGCCATGGATAAACCTCAGTACTGGACACAGATGACTATGTACATGGCTCCTGCACATCAGGAAGATTGCCGTTTTCTGGTGTTGCATAACCTGCATGATGTTGTTGTACTGGGATTTCCATGGTTACAGGAACATAATCCGGTGCTGGATTGGAAAACTATGACTGTGACTAGTTGGGGTTGTCGAGGAGTACATAGTGACGTTCCTTTGATGTTAATTTCCTCTTCCCCCTCTTCTGAGGTCCCTGAGTTTTTGTCGGATTTCCAGGATGTATTTGATGAGCCCAAGTCCAGTTCCCTTCCTTCGCACAGGGACTGTGATTGTGCTATTAACTTGATTCCTGGTTGTAAGTTCCCTAAGGGCCGACTTTTCAATCTGTCTGTGCCAGAGCATGCCGCCATGCAGAGCTATGTTAAGGAATCTTTGGAGAAAGGGCATATTTGGCCGTCTTCGTCACCATTGGGAGCGGGTTTCTTTTTTGTTGCTAAGAAAGATGGCTCCTTGAGACCCTGTATTGATTATCGTCTTCTTAATAAGATCACGGTCAAATTCCAATACCCCTTGCCTTTGCTTACTGATTTGTTTGCTCAGATTAAGGGGGCTAGTTGGTTTACTAAGATTGACCTCCGAGGGGCATATAATCTTGTTCGTATTAAACAGGGTGACGAATGGAAAACTGCATTTAATACGCCCGAAGGCCATTTTGAATACCTTGTGATGCCATTTGGGCTCTCTAATGCTCCATCTGTGTTTCAGTCTTTCATGCATGATATTTTCTGCAATTATCTTGATAAATTCATGGTCGTATATTTGGATGATATTTAGATTTTTTCCGATGATTGGGAGTCTCATGTGAAGCAGGTCAGGATAGTGTTCCAGATCCTTCGTGATAATGCTTTGTTTGTGAAGGGGTCTAAGTGCCTATTTGGAGTTCAGAAGGTTTCTTTTTTGGGTTTTATTTTTTCTCCCTCATCTATAGAAATGGATCCTGTTAAGGTCCAAGCTATTCATGACTGGATCCAACCCACATCTGTGCAGGGTCTTCAAAAATTTTGGGGTTTTGCTAATTTCTATCGCCGTTTCATTGCCAACTTTTCCAGTGTGTTTAAGCCCCTTACTGATTTGACGAAGAAAGGCGCTGATGTGACGAATTGGTCCTCTGAGGCTGTTGAGGCCTTTCAGGAGCTTAAACGCCGATTTACTTCTGCCCCTGTGTTGCGTCAACCGGATGTTTCTCTTCCTTTTCAGGTTGAGGTCGACGCTTCTGAGATTAGGGCAGGGTCCGTTTTGTCTCAGAGGGAGTCTGATGGTTCTTTGATGAAACCGTGTGCTTTTTATTCCAGAAGGTTTTCGCCTGCGGAACGCAATTATGATGTCGGCAATCGGGAGTTGTTGGCTATGAAGTGGGCGTTTGAGGAGTGGCGACATTGGCTTGAGGGAGCTAAACACCGTGTTGTGGTCCTGACCGATCATAAGAATCTGATTTACCTCGAGTCGGCCAAGCGGCTGAATCCTAGACAGGCTCGATGGTCCCTGTTTTTCTCCCGTTTTGATTTTGTGGTCTCGTATCTTCCGGGATCTAAGAATGTTAAGGCTGATGCCCTCTCTAGGAGTTTTTCGCCTGATTCTCCTGGAGTCCTTGAGCCGGTTGGCATTCTTAAGGAGGGGGTGATTCTTTCTGCTATCTCCCCTGATTTGCGGTGGGTGCTTCAGGAATTTCAGGCTGATAGGCCTGACCGCTGTCCAGTGGGGAAGCTGTTTGTTCCTGATAGATGGACAAATAAGGTAATTTCTGAGGTTCATTGTTCAGTGTTGGCTGGGCATCCTGGGATTTTTGGTACCAGAGATTTGGTTGCTAGGTCCTTTTGGTGGCCTTCCTTGTCGCGCGATGTGCGTGCTTTTGTGCAGTCCTGTGGGACTTGCACCCGGGCCAAGCCTTGCTGTTCCCGTGCTAGGGGGTTGCTTTTGCCTTTGCCGGTCCCTGAGAGGCCCTGGACGCATATTTCCATGGATTTTATTTCGGATCTTCCTGTTTCCCAGAAGATGTCTGTTATCTGGGTTGTTTGTGACCGGTTCTCTAAAATGGTCCATCTGGTACCTTTGCCTAAGTTGCCTTCCTCCTCAGATCTGGTTCCATTATTTTTTCAGCATGTGGTTCGTTTGCATGGCATTCCGGAGAATATTGTGTCTGACAGAGGTTCTCAGTTTGTCTCTAGATTTTGGCGGGCCTTTTGTGCTAGGATGGGCATTGATTTGTCTTTTTCTTCGGCGTTTCATCCTCAGACTAATGGCCAAACTGAGCGAACTAATCAGACCTTGGAGACCTATTTGAGATGCTTTGTGTCTGCTGATCAGGATGATTGGGTGTCTTTCTTGCCGTTGGCCAAGTTTGCCCTTAATAATCGGGCTAGTTCGGCTACTTTGGTTTCACCTTTCTTTTGTAATTTTGGTTTTCATCCTCGTTTTTCTTCTGGGCAGGTTGAGCCTTCTGATTGTCCTGGTGTTGATTCTGTGGTGGACAGGCTGCAGCAGATTTGGACTCATGTGGTGGACAATTTGACGTTGTCTCAGGAAAGGGCTCAACGTTTTGCCAACCGCCGTCGGTGTGTTGGTCCCCGGCTTCGTGTGGGGGATTTGGTTTGGTTGTCTTCTCGTCATGTTCCTATGAAGGTTTCTTCTCCTAAGTTTAAGCCTCGGTTTATTGGTCCTTATAAAATTTCTGAAATTATTAATCCGGTGTCTTTTCGTTTGGCTCTTCCTGCCTCTTTTGCAATTCATAATGTTTTCCATAGATCTTTGTTGCGGAGATATGTGGTGCCCGTTGTTCCCCCGGTTGACCCTCCTGCCCCGGTGTTGGTTGAGGGAGAGTTGGAATATGAGGTTGAGAAAATTTTGGATTCTCGTTTTTCGAGGCGGAGGCTTCAGTATCTTGTCAAGTGGAAGGGTTATGGCCAGGAGGATAATTCTTGGGTTGTTGCCTCCGATGTCCATGCCACCGATTTGGTTCGTGCTTTTCACTTGGCTCATCCTGATCGGTCTGGGGGCTCTGGTGAGGGTTCGGTGACCCCTCCTCAAGGGGGGGGGTACTGTTGTGAATTCTGCTCTTGGGCTCCCTCCGCTGGTTGTAAGTGGCACTTTTGTGAGTTCTGCTCTTGGGCTCCCTCTTGTGGTTTCTAGTGGTATGGCTGCTCCTTGGAGTTAGCTGTCATCAGCTGCCTCCACTTATCGTCTCTTCTGCTCGGCTATTTAAGTCTGGCTCTATCTTCAGCCAGTGCCACTTGTAAATGGTTCCTGGTTGGATTCACATCTCTTTGGAGTTCCCTGTTATCCTGACCAGTTCAGCTAAGCTAAGTTTTTGCTTGCCCTTTTCTGTCCATAGATTGTGGACTTATCCATTCTGTGCTTTCTATGTTTGTCCAGCTTATCAGTGTAATTAATTCTGTCTTGCTGGAAGCTCTGGGAGGCAGATTTGCCCTCCACACCTTTAGTCAGATGTGGAGATTTTTTGTAAACACTGCGTGGATTTTTGTAGTGTTTTATACTGACCGCACAGTATTCCATCCTGACCTATCTATATAGTTAGACTGGCCTCCTGTGCTCATCCTGATTTCATTCTGTGTATGTCTTTTCCCTCTCCACTCACAGTCATTATTTGTGGGGGGCTAATCTATCCTTTGGGGATTTTCTCTGAGGCAAGATAGCTTTCCTGCTTCTATCTTTAGAGGTATTTAGCTCTTAGTTAGGAGCATTCCACGGCTACTTCTAGTGTTGTGTTGAGCTTAGGGACTGCGGTCAGTACAGTTACCACTTCCTTCAGAGCTCGTTCCATGTTGCTCCTAGACCACCGTATCATAACACACATCCTCTCAGGCACAGAGCACTGAAGAGCACCCATCTGTCTCTTCACCACCTGCCAAATTGCCCAGGCAGTCAGAGAGCCCAGGACAGGAGCCATCTCTACTTCTGTTCTCTGAATTTCTTGGCTTGGAAAGAGGGAGCCAGCCAAGCAGCATTCAAGAAATGGAGGAAGAGGCAGTATGCAGTGATGCCCAACAGCTTTGTCTCTCTGAATCTGAATAGGCGGGTGGGCCAGTGCCTCCGGTCAGCACACCTCAGTACGCATCTGATGATGAGACTCAGGTGCCACTTTCTGCTGCGTACTGTGCTGCCGAGACTACCCAGGAGAAGCAGTTGTTGGAAGAGAGTAGTGTAGATGATGAGGTCCTTGACCCATTATGGCGTGAGGTACAGGAAGGTGGGAGCAGCTCTGAGGAAAAGATTCCCTGAATGGCCCAAAGAGGGAGAGGGAGGGGGAAGACTGCATTGCCTGTAACCTCCACTTCGGCCCCCATTAGGAGCATGCCTCTTCCAAAAGCCAAAACGGGCGCTCCCAAGACTTGCAGTGCCTGGTCCTTTTTTGACACAGTTGCAGATGACATTTGCTTTGTCAAAAGCAAGCTGTGTAATCAGGAAGTCAAAAGAGGGAAAGTGTCAGCAACCTCAATACCACAAATATGTGGAAACAAGCACGTGGTGGAGTTACAAAAACACACTGAAGACCTAGGCCAACCTACAGCGGCACCTACCACCTCTTCAGCTCGTTTTGTAGCCTCTTCCTCCAGCTCACACACAGCTTGTTCGGCTTTCTCACAGGATCGCCAAGGAAGAACCTCTGGCACTATTGTCCAGAGAAACATTGTAATTCCACCCACAGCACCACGTTCCCAGTCACCCTCACACTCCCAGCCCAGTCTACAGCCATCAGTAGCACAGGCATGGGAGAAAAGGTGGCCATTCTCAGCAAACCACCCCTGAGCACAGGCTCTGAATGCTGGCATTGCAAAACTACTGTCCCTTGAAATGCTGTCATTCAGGCTGGTGGAGACTGACACCTTCCGTAACTTGATGGCATTGACAGTCCCACAATACAACGTGCCCAGCCGCTTTTATTTCAGCAGGCAAGCCGTCCCTGCTTTGCAAAAGCATGTGGAGGAAAACATTAAACATGCACTACTAAATGCCATCAGTAGCAAGATCCACCTCACCACCAATGCGTGGACCAGTCACCATGGACAGGAACAATACCTTTCCCTCACTGCCCATTGGGCAAATGTTGTGGAGCCGGGTACAGATCGTGAGAGTGGCGCTATACGTGTTCTGCCAACTCCAAGGATTGCAGGAATCCAGTCTGTACATATTGACTCCTCCTCATACTCCAGCTCCTCTGAATCAGCGCTGCAGAAGAAGCCATCACAGTCCACCTCCACATGGACCCGTGAACGCTTACCTGTTATGACCGATATGAGCACAGCCATGGCCAAACGTCAACAGGCCATATTGAAATTAATTTCTTTGGGGAATCGAAGCCACACAGCGCAGGAGCTCTGGAATGCCATCAAGCAGGAGAGCGACGTGTGGTTTGCGCCAGCGAATCTCATGCTAGGCATGGTAGTGTGTGACACGGGCCGAAATCTGGTGGCAGCTCTGGGCCTAGGTAACCTCACTCACATCCTATGTCTGGCACATGTGCTCAACTTGGTCGTGCAGAGTTTTTTGAGGGACTATCCGGATCTTGATGCACTGCTGCACAAGGTTCACCTAGAGTGTGCTCACTTGCGGCGTTCCAGCATGGCAATATCGCGCATTGCAGCTCTGCAGTGCTGATTCCACTTTCCGGAACATTGCATCATATGTGACCTATCCACCAGGTGGAATTCAATGTTACATATGTTGGAGCGGTTGTGTGAGCAGCAGCCAGTAGTAATGGAGTACCAGCTGCATCAGGCACAATTAAGTCACACTGCGCGCTGTTCAGACTTCACAACCACAGAGTGCGCCACTATGAAGGACATCTTCCAGGTTTTGCGTGACTTCAATGATTCCACGCGGATGGCGAGTGCAGATGATGCACTAGTGAGCATGACTATCCCCCTTATCTGCCTGCTTGAAAAAACACTGCAAGCGCTAAGGGATGAGGTTGTGGAAGAGGTGGAGTATGAAGAGTCAAAAATGCTATCTGCTTCTGGACAGTCTGCGCAATGTGGTTCCTCACAAAGGCCTAGGCAGGGGACACTTTGTGAGGAGGATGAGGAGGAGTCAATGGAGGAGGAAGACATCTGTCCAGAGGATGGAGCTACACAATTCTCCAGTAGTCAGTATGTAGAGCGAGGGTGGGGTGATGCAAGCAGGCAGAGATCACGCCTCAAGCAGGGGACAGCGTTTCTTCGACAGCTGGCAGTCTGCAGCACATGGTTGATTTCATGCTGCAGTGCCTGAGAAACGACCGCCGCATCGCCCACATTCTCAACATGGCTGATTATTGGGTGTACACCCTCCTAGAAGAAGGTGGAAGGAGATGAGTGAGAGGCGAAGATATGCTCTGCTCATGCCCATGAATCCCAACCCCGCAGTGGGAATAAATCAGAAGACACTGCGGGGTGGGATCTCGGGCAGGGCGGCCGCACAGGCGCAGTCAGCCTGACAACAAATGATGTCAGAAGATGGGCAGCGCTAACTGCACATGCCCAAGGGATAATATAACAGCCAGAATATAAGAGGTAGAACGGCACTAGGGTAGAGCAATTCCAGGTAGATAGGACTATTAGCGGACAGCTATGTGTTCAGGCGCCACAATCGCTAAGGGGACCGGTGCTCAGCATAAACGTCCACAAAGTAATCCAAGTATAATAGAAGAGAAGAAAAAATGCGGCACTCACCCCGAGATAGCTGTGAAGATTGTGGTCTTTTATTGGAGAACAAATGAAAATAACATCTGTCAGGACATCATGTATGTACGAGGGTGCGGTATAGGAGCTCGGACGACAGCCGTTTCGCACACGCAGGTGCTTCGACGGGTCCGGACCCGTCGAAGCACCTGCGTGTGCGAAACGGCCGTCGTCCGAGCTCCTATACCGCACCCTCGTACATACCTGATGTCCTGACGGATGTTATTTTCATTTGTTCTCCAATAAAAGACCACAATCTTCACAGCTATCTCGGGGTGAGTGCCGCATTTTTTCTTCTCTTCTATTATACTTGGATAACATAACAGCGCAGGCTCCGGTACAGATTCAAACAACGCAGAGGAGGTGGCGCCCGGCGCCAAGGGGGTATGAATGACGGCTGTGCTGCATCTCAGTAAGAAGGAAAATCCCACCTTCTGGACGGTTTCACGGTATGAGGGGGCACATTTTATAAGTGTTAATTTCAGCATGTGAAAGGAGCATAAGTAAAAGAGCCACCTTTTCCTTGTGCAGCATTAGTGCTGGACAAGGTGTTTTTTTAGTTACAAATGCCTGGGGGGGGGGTTAAAGGTTCCCTTTCAACTTGCTCCAATTAGGCCTCAGCCTACACTATGTTTCTCATGTAATCCCTGGGCTCCAACACCGCCAGTTGCTGCTCAGAAGTGTCTATGGCACGGGCACTCCCTCCTGCCCAGCCCGGTACCAGCACGTCAGCTGTTTCCAGGTAGTGTGAAGGTCACTTTGCCTCCAATACGTTTTCCTGTCGGATTGTGGTTGGGTTAGCCAACTCTATGGTGCCTGCAGTTTAAGTGCTTCCTATGTGGGCTGGTTCCGTAGTGCCAATAGGACAAGCTCCCCCTGTAGGACTTTGGGTTTTCGGTAACTATGGCCGGCTCGCGACCTAGAAATTTTTTTTTTCCTGTGGACCTTCTGCTGCCTACCTGAGTTCCAGCACCATTAGCTGGTTCTTAGGAAGGCAATCTTGAATAGATCCCCCTGGTGCAAGTACCGTCAGCTGGTTCCAGGCAGAGCCCTTGGCTTAGGTGCCTCCTTCTGGGTATCCGAGTTCCACCAACATCTGGTGGTCCTTGGTAGTGCTTTCTGGCATGGGTACCTCCTGCTTAGTAACCGGGTTCCAGTACCGTCAGCTGGTCCTCGGTAGTTTCATTGGCACTTGTACCTTCTGCTACCCATCCGGGTTCCAGTACCATCAACTGGTTCTCGGCAGTGTCTTTGGCTCTTGTACCTTCAGCTCCCCATCCTGGTTCCAGTACCATCAGCTGGTTCCAGGCAGAGCCTTTGGCTTAGGTGCCTCCTTCTCGGTATCCGAGATCCACCAACATCTGGTGGTCTTTGGTAGTGCTTTCTGGCACGGGTATCTCCTGCTTAGTAACCAGGTTCCAGTACTGTCAGCTGGTCCTCGGTAGTTCCATTGGCTCTTGTACCTTCGGCTACCCATCCTGGTTCCAGTACCGTCAGCTGGTTCCAGGCAGAGCCTTTGGCTTAGTTGCCTCCTTCTGGGTATCCGAGTTCCACCAACATCTCGTGGTCCTTGGTAGTGCTTTCTGGCACAGGTACCTCCTGCTTAGTAACCGGGTTCCAGTACCGTCAGCTGGTCCTCGGTAGTTGCATTGGCTCTTGTACCTTTGGGTAGCCATCCAGGATCCAGTACCATCAGCTGGTTCTCGGCAGTTCCTCAGCCTTCTTGTACCTTCTGCTACATTTCCAAGTTCAATACCCTAAAGATGATGACCCTGAAGACCACCCTGAAGATGACGACCCAGGAGACGACAACCCCTGAGACGACGACCCTGGAGATGACGACCCTGAAGAACGAGAAGCAAAAGAACAAGAAGCTGCAGAACAAAGAGCAGAAGAACATTACGCATAAGACTAAAAATCAGAGCAAAAGATATTATCTAAATTATAAGCAGAAGAAGACTAAGCAGTGTATGGGGGTGAGCCCGTTCCTCCTCGTGGTGCCCGTGACAAAAAACCTGCTGCTGCAGGCCAAACTGAGCGCGGACAAATCCTGTTGTAAATCGTTTGTGACAGGCAGAACGAATGTGTAATCTTCAAACTTTTATAGATAACAACTACAGAAAGGCCTGTCACAAATAAGAATATGATGAAGAATATGAAGAAGATGAAGAAGTTGAATATGAAGAAGAATAATAGTTGAATAAAAAGAATATGAAGAATGTAAAAAAAAGAAAGGATAATAGGAAGAAGGTGAAGAAGATGAATAAGGTGACAGAGAAGTTGATGAAAAAGATGCTGCTACTGAGGATGATGAAGAAGAAAGTGTGGGAGAAGTAAAAAAGAAGGTGAAGAGCATGGAAGTAGTGAAACATAAATATCTGACAAAATATAAAAATCTTAACATAGTCAATATCTTTGTAACTCCAAAGATCTTAAAAAAAATTCCTGCTATTCCATTTGATTGGCCTAAACCTCTATGCCTTTAATGTCTCCTCCACCTCCCCCAATACATCCTACATTATTCTTAGTTGTTTTCCTTCATGTTGAATTAACCTACAAGGAAAGAAAGGGTTTATTTTAATTCCGATATTTTTGTCCCATTAACTTGCATTGGTATCTCGTATAGGTGTCGGCGATATCCGATATTTTTTCAATATCGGCCGATACAATCCG
Source organism: Ranitomeya imitator (assembly GCF_032444005.1). Lineage (NCBI taxonomy): Eukaryota > Metazoa > Chordata > Amphibia > Anura > Dendrobatidae > Ranitomeya > Ranitomeya imitator. The sequence goes on along the minus strand of NC_091282.1, from coordinate 508,845,372 downwards.
ATACCGATACTTCTGGATACCGGAAGGAATCGCTCAACACTACTCCTTAGTGTTAGTATAACCTCTAACATGGGGATATATAGGGATTAGTGATGAGCGAGTATACTCGGTACTCGAGATTTCCCGAGCACGCTCGGGTGTCCTCCGAGTATTTGTAAGTACTAGGAGATTCAGTTTTCTGTGCTGCAACTGAATGATTTACATCTGTTAGCCAGCACAAGTACAAGTGGGGGTTGCATGGTTGCTAGGGAATCCCCACATGTACTTATGCTGGCTAACAGATGTAAATAATTCAGCTGCGGCACAGAAAACTGAATCTCCTAGTACTTACAAATACTCGGAGGACACCCGAGCGTGCTCAGGACATCTTGAGTACCGAGTATACTCGCTCATCACTAATAGAGATTCCATAAGCATCCATGATTTTAGGTAGCTCAGGGGACAATAAATATATTTTTTATCCCCTTCACCCTTGGGCCATTTTTCATTTTTGTGTTTCTGTTTTTGGCTCCCCTTCTTCCCAGGGCCATAATTTTTTATTATTTTTCTGTCAATATGACAATTTGAGGGCTTGTTTTTTTTGCGGGACAAGTTGTACTTTTGAACGACATCATTGGTTTTATCTATATACAGTGGGGCAAAAAAGTATTTAGTCAGTCAGCAATAGTGCAGGTTCCACCACTTAAAAAGATGAGAGGCGTCTGTAATTTACATCATAGGTAGACCTCAACTATGGGAGACAAACTGAGAAAAAAAAATCCAGAAAATCACATTGTCTGTTTTTTTAACATTTTATTTGCATATTATGGTGGAAAATAAGTATTTGGTCAGAAAAAAACAATCAAGATTTCTGGCTCTCACAGACCTGTAACTTCTTCTTTAAGAGTCTCCTCTTTCCTTCACTCATTACCTGTAGTAATGGCACCTGTTTAAACTTGTTATCAGTATAAAAAGACACCTGTGCACACCCTCAAACAGTCTGACTCCAAACTCCACTATGGTGAAGACCAAAGAGCTGTCAAAGGACACCAGAAACAAAATTGTAGCCCTGCACCAGGCTGGGAAGACTGAATCTGCAATAGCCAACCAGCTTGGAGTGAAGAAATCAACAGTGGGAGCAATAATTAGAAAATGGAAGACATACAAGACCACTGATAATCTCCCTCGATCTGGGGCTCCACACAAAATCCCACCCCGTGGGGTCAGAATGATCACAAGAACGGTGAGCAAAAATCCCAGAACCACGCGGGGGGACCTAGTGAATGAACTGCAGAGAGCTGGGACCAATGTAACAAGGCCTACCATAAGTAACACACTACGCCACCATGGACTCAGATCCTGCAGTGCCAGACGTGTCCCACTGCTTAAGCCAGTACATGTCCGGGCCCGTCTGAAGTTTGCTAGGGAGCATTTGGATGATCCAGAGGAGTTTTGGGAGAATGTCCTATGGTCTGATGAAACCAAGCTGGAACTGTTTAGTAGAAACACAACTTGTCGTGTTTGGAGGAAAAAGAATACTGAGTTGCATCCATCAAACACCATACCTACTGTAAAGCATGGTGGTGGAAACATAATGCTTTGGGGCTGTTTCTCTGCAAAGGGGCCAGGACGACTGATCCGGGTACATGAAAGAATGAATGGGGCCATGTATCGTGAGATTTTGAGTGCAAACCTCCTTCCATCTGCAAGGGCATTGAAGATGAAACGTGGCTGGGTCTTTCAACATGACAATGATCCAAAGCACACCGCCAGGGCAACGAAGGAGTGGCTTCGTAAGAAGCATTTCAAGGTCCTGGAGTGGCCTAGCCAGTCTCCAGATTTCAACCCTATAAAAAACCTTTGGATGGAGTTGAAAGTCCGTGTTGCCAAGTGAAAAGCCAAAAACATCACTGCTCTAGAGGAGATCTGCATGGAGGAATGGGCCAACATACCAACAACAGTATGTGGCAACCTTGTGAAGACTTACAGAAAACGTTTGACCTCTGTCATTGCCAACAAAGGATATATTACAAAGTATTGAGATGAAATTTTGTTTCTGACCAAATACTTATTTTCCACCATAATATGCAAATAAAATGTTAAAAAAACAGACAATGTGATTTTCTGGATTTTTTTTCTCAGTTTGTCTCCCATAGTTGAGGTCTACCTATGATGTAAATTACAGACGCCTCTCATCTTTTTAAGTGGTGGAACTTGCACTATTGCTGACTGACTAAATACTTTTTTGCCCCACTGTATTATATTATACTGTTCAATTGTTTTCCCTTTTCTTACTAGAATTTAAACATTGTAGATTCAAACTGAAAGTAGCAAAATCATGAAGGAACACATAGAAACAGGGGGTGAAGAAATAAATGTGAAACCAACCAGAATATGTGGTAAACTTCAAAGTGCCCCCTTTTACTTTGATAACTGCTTTACACACCTTTGTGTTTGTCTACTGCCAGGTACAGCCGAACAGCTCTTGTTATCTGAATACGAACACCACAGCTCCATCATAGTGGCTGCTGTGGAGTACTGCAGATCACCACATATTTAAGCAACAGGAGTGGTGGTACAAGACACCGGTGGTATTGGGCGAGATTCTGTTCCACCCTATACACTGTTTCCATCTGGTCCAACAGCTAATCAGGTTGGACCCCTCCACTAATCTGACCTCTCCTAAGAAAGTCATCAATGTTAAAGTGGTCAACAACTCCTTGAAAGCAGAAAATGTGGGCCAGCAACATGTAGTTGTTATAGTTATTATTTTGTGTGATAGAGGATAAATGTTTCTTTTAAATGAATGCAAATCATATTTCTGTATTGTGTTTTGGGTAAGTGCATTGTTTGTATTTCAATCTTACGGAATCCTACTTTGCTGCGCTAGGTTATTGCTTCTTGTCACATATAGTGCACATACATCATGCGGAATGCGTCCGAAGGCGTTCTCAGCGAGGCAGAGCGCTATTGTTTTATTGAGCTCCACACTACTTATCACTGGAATTAAATCTGGAGGCTTTGACTTTAATATTAAAGCATTGATTCAGGTAAAGAGGTTACACTTACATTAACGTTATGCATTAGTTGCTTAGCTTTGCTAATGTATTCAATACACTTCCTTTATCTGACTTTATGGCTAGGCCATTAGACGGAGCAAAATGAAACAAATCGTATCCTTGCCTGACTGCTGACTTTGTATTTGCCGTTGACATTTTGTGGAGAAATGGGAATCATTACGCTTTCCTCTGCTGCCGAGAAGCTGGAGCCAAAACCTACAAAATAACATTTTGAGAAACACATGTTATCAATCTTGAGATTAGTTACAACATCTGTGATTAAAGCAAATACCAACTCTCCTTCCCTAGCTTTGGAGAAAGGGTGCTGCTCGCTAAATGGCTATATTATTGCCAGTTGGCTCTGTTGCCACATTCTGTGTACATATAGCTTTCCTTTAGTAATACATAGTTAATAGCCAAAACCCAGGATTCTACACATTTCTGCGTGCCTGCGGAGAACTGGCAGATATATTGCGATCTCCCATCAGTTATGTCCCTCACTACTTTAATAATTATAATAAAGGCAAATAATAAACAATGAAAAACATGATTCCTCCTCTCTGAATGGCCACTTTCCGCTGATATAAAAATAAATGATATGTGAAATGTATTTCCTTCCATTGTTACAAAAATAGACTAACCTCTAATGACAGCCATAGCTCTATGTTTAATTGTATAGTCTAATCATATACAAGAAAAAAAAGTAATAAAATAAGTAATACAATCTAACATATGAATATGATATAATGAACCCTCACTCACATACAACACACTGCCTGCAATTTCTCAGATTAAAAGGAATACTATAACTCAGTCTTGAGCAAGGTGTACATTAGTTCATACCTTTTTAATGATGCTCTTCCCTAATTTACAGGAAATCTTGTTCTTTTCTTTTCCTAAGTTTGTACAACTTATGTGAATATTTTCTATATTTTTACACATTTGTTGGCTCACTGGTATTTTCAAAGAACCATTTTTTTTGTATACCATCATTAAAGGGACACTGTCAGCTGAATTTGGAGGGAACAATCTTCAGCCATGGAGGCGGGGTTTTGGAGTTTTTGATTCACCCTTTCCTTACACGCTGGCTGCATGCTGGCTGCAATATTGGATTGAAGTTCATTCTCTGTCCTCCATAGTACACGCCAGCGCAATGCAAGATTGCATGTACTACGGAGGACAGAGAATGAACTTCAATCCAATATTGCAGCCAGCATGCAGCCAGCGTGTAAGGAAAGGGTGAATCAAACACCCAAAAACCCCGCCTCCATGGCTGAAGATTGTTCCCTCCAAATTCAGGTGACAGTGTCCCTTTAACAATATTTGCTTAGGAAGATCAATAACATGGAAATAATGATCTTCGGATGACAACCTCATCTTGTTAAAAAAGACTATTAGGCTAAGTTCACACATCCATATTTTTGGTCTGAGTGCTGTCCGTGAAAAAAAAAAAAGACTTATGGAATATAAATCTATACAATTATAGAATATATCACTTATAGCATCTTCATAGAATAGTAGAATGCTAGAGTTGGAAAAGACCTCCAAAGTCATGTGGTGCCTAGAACTGGACACAGTATTCAAGATGAGATCTAACCAAGGAGGTGTAGAGGGGGATAATTACTTCACATGATCTAGACTCCAAGCTTCTCTTAATACATCCTAGAACTATGTTTCCCTTTTTTCCTGCTGCATCACACTGTTGACTTATGTGCAGTCTGTGATCTATTAGTACACCCAAGTCTTTTTCACATGTGCTGTTGCTTAGTTCTATTCCTCCCATTCTGTAGATGTAATTTTAATTTGTATTGTCCAGATGTAGAATCTTGCATTTCCCCCTGTTAAATATCATTCTATTAGTCTATTATAAATAATTAGTATTACTTGGACCAATGTTATTCAATAAGGCTGTTCAAATTATACCTTTTTCACTGCCCAAATATCACTGTGTTTTGGATGAGACTTGCTTATTCACGTTTATGGGTGTGCATAAAAAATCGGATGTCAAATGGATCGACTGTCTAGCATCCAATTTTTATGAATACATTGCAATTCTTTAACATAGTAAACAGTTTTTGGTCTTGTAAAATGAACTTACTGCTGGTGAATACAAAACACATGTAACTTTTTAATATGCCTGTGTGAACTTAGCCATACGCCAAGAGTTGTCAGCTTATTCTGACTATATTTTGATATACAGTCTCGTTTCATATGTAGAGTTTAACCATGTTTTCAATGTCATTTTTGTTGCTCCCAGTTGTTACTGTCTTAGGGCTCATTCAAGGGCCAGTAGTTGGTCAGTATTTTTCATCAATGTTTGTATGCCAAATCCAAGTGTGAAATTTTCAGAGAAAACTTATAATTTCTGTGCTTTGGAGAAACGCCTGGTTTTGGCATACAAATACTACTGAAATCCTGATAAAAAATACTGATATGTGAATAAAGCCTCATGGCTATTTTATTACATCTACAGGTGCTTCTCAAAAAATTTGAATAACATAAAAAAGTTAATTTATTTCAGTTCTTCAATACAACACATGAAACTCTTATATTATATAGAGTCATTACAAACAGACTGATCTATTTCAAGTGTTTATTTCTGTTAATGTTGATGATTATGACTTACAGCCAATGAAAACCCAAAAGTCATTATCTCAGTAAATTATAATAATTAACAAAACGCACCTGCAAAGGCTTTCTAGGCATTTAAAAATGTCCCTTAGTCTTTTTCAGTATGCTCCACAATCATGGGGAAGACTGCTGACTTGACAGATGTCCATAAGGAGGGTAAGCCACAAAAGGTTATTGCTAAAGAAGCTGGCTGTTCACAGAGTGCTGTATCCAAGCATGTTAACGAAAAAGTTGAGTGGAAGGAATAAGTGTGGTAAAAAAAGGTGTACAAGCAACCGGGATAACTGCAGCCTTGAAAGGATTGTTAAGAAAAGGTCATTAAAAAATTGGGGGGAGACTCACAAGGAGTGGGCTGTTGCTGGAGTCAAAGATCCTTTCTAAATGCTTTGGAAGCCTTTGCAGGTGTTTTTTGTTAATTATTCGAATTTTCTGAGATATTGACTTTTTGGGTTTTCATTTGCTGTAAGCCATAATCATCAATATTAACAGAAATAAACACTTGAAATGGATCACTCTGTTTGTAATGACTCTATATAATGAGTTTCACTTTTTGTATTGAAGATCTGAAATAAATTAACTTTTTGATGATGTTCCAATTTTATGAGAAGCACCTGTACTTTTGAATGAGCTGCTTAGAGATCACTCAAAATTACACATTTACGTATAATTTACAATTTTGTGCCATAAATGACATGACCATTGCTACAACTTATGTGATATTGAAGGAGAAAAGTTGTCTGTTGTTGTGTTTGTACATGTATCCTCTGAATATTATTACTATTTTTATTTATGCCTTTACCACCTACCATAATATAAGAGCTGGCATTTCTTTGTAGAAGAATTATATGCCAAGTGTATAGCTCAGTTCCATAGAAAACAAGCTAACAAGCTCTTTTAATACTGACTCAGAATTCCAATAAGCACAAAAGGCAGCTTACTTGAACAGTCTGTTATCGATCTGGCTCCAGTCATAGTCGTCGTTCCGTAAAATGGACATGACAGGCAATAAGATTTCCCTGGTTCCGGCTGATAGTAGTCCCTTGGACAAGGAAAGCATGGCACCAGTCCAGATCGTGAAAACTCACCGGCATGGCAGGGAACTTAAATGTAAATACAGGATGTTAAAATGAATTTATTAAAATTTGGAACCATGAGAAAACAAAGTGTATATACTGGACTAAATAAATGCCCCTCAAAAAATCACTGACGCCTCTTTTAATTGACAAGCAGTGTTGAGCGATACCGTCCGATATTTGAAAGTATTGGTATCGGATGGTATCGGCCGATATCCGAAAAATATCGGATATCGCCGATACCGATATCCGATACCAATACAAGTCAATGGGACACAAATATCGGAAGGTATTCTCTATGGTTCCCAGGGTCTGAAGGAGAGGAAACTCTCCTTCAGGCCCTGGGATCCATATTCATGTGTAAAATAAAGAATAAAAATAAAAAATATGGATATACTTACCCTCGGACGCGCCCTGGTTGTCACCGCTGCAACCGCCATGCTTCCCTTCTTAAGAATGAGCGCGTTAAGGACCTTCGATGATGTCGCAGCTTGTGATTGGTCGCTGAGCAGTCATGTGACCGCTCACGCGACCAATCACAAGCCGCGACGTCATCGAAGGTCCTTAACACGCTCATTCTTAGGAACGGAAGCATGGCGGTTGCAGCGGTGACAACTAGGGCGCGTCCGAGGGTAAGTATATCAATATTTTTTTTTTTTATTCTTTATTTTACACATGAATCTTAATCCCGATACCGATTCCCGATATCACAAAAATATCGGAACTCGGTATCGGAATTCCGATACCGCAAATATCGGCTGATACCCGATACTTGCGGTATCGGAATGCTCAACACTATTGACAAGTAGTCTGAAGAGCAACCCAAAAATGTTTTAGTTTATTTTAAATGTTTATTTTCTTGCTATAATTTGTTATTTTTAAAATAATTATTTTAAATAAAGACATATTTTACATATTTAAAGTTTTGAACTATTAATTATGACAAGTATTAAGATTCATGACCTATAAAAAGTCACCTGTCCCTGTGGAATTTTGGTAAGATATTAATGTACGTATTAAATTGATATAATATCTCACAAAAATGAATACACCCCGACATTTTTCAAATATTTTATTATATCTTTTCATGGGACAACACTGAATATATAACACTGAAACAATGTAAAGTAGTCAGTTTACAACTTGTGTGACAGTATTAATGGCTGAGTTGAGTTATTAACAAATTTACACTGTTATACAAGCTGTATAATGAATACTTTACATCAAAATGTCATATATTCAGTGTTTCCCCATGAAATTATATCATCAAATATTTGCAAAAATGTATTCACTTTTGTGAGATACTGCATATACAGTGGGGCAAAAAAGTATTTAGTCAGTCAGCAATAGTGCAAGTTCCACCACTTAAAAAGATGAGAGGCGTCTGTAATTTACATCATAGGTAGACCTCAACTATGGGAGACAAACTGAGAAAAAAAAATCCAGAAAATCACATTGTCTGTTTTTTTAACATTTTATTTGCATATTATGGTGGAAAATAAGTATTTGGTCAGAAACAAAATTTCATCTCAATACTTTGTAATATATCCTTTGTTGGCAATGACAGAGGTCAAACGTTTTCTGTACGTCTTCACAAGATTGCTACACACTGTTGTTGGTATGTTGGCCCATTCCTCCATGCAGATCTCCTCTAGAGCAGTGATGTTTTTGGCTTTTTGCTTGGCAACACGGACTTTCAACTCCCTCCAAAGGTTTTCTATAGGGTTGAGATCTGGAGACTGGCTAGGCCACTCCAGGACCTTGAAATGCTTCTTACGAAGCCACTCCTTCGTTGCCCTGGTGGTGTGCTTTGGATCATTGTCATGTTGAAAGACCCAGCCACGTTTCATCTTCAATGCCCTTGCTGATGGAAGGAGGTTTGCACTCAAAATCTCACGATACATGGCCCCATTCATTCTTTCATGTACCCGGATCAGTCGTCCTGGCCCCTTTGCAGAGAAACAGCCCCAAAGCATGATGTTTCCACCACCATGCTTTACAGTAGGTATGGTGTTTGATGGATGCAACTCAGTATTCTTTTTCCTCCAAACACGACAAGTTGTGTTTCTACCAAACAGTTCCAGTTTGGTTTCATCAGACCATAGGACATTCTCCCAAAACTCCTCTGGATCATCCAAATGCTCTCTAGCAAACTTCAGACGGGCCCGGACATGTACTGGCTTAAGCAGTGGGACACGTCTGGCACTGCAGGATCTGAGTCCATGGTGGCGTAGTGTGTTACTTATGGTAGGCCTTGTTACATTGGTCCCAGCTCTCTGCAGTTCATTCACTAGGTCCCCCCGCGTGGTTCTGGGTTTTTTGCTCACCGTTCTTGTGATCATTCTGACCCCACGGGGTGGGATTTTGCGTGGAGCCCCAGATCGAGGGAGATTATCAGTGGTCTTGTATGTCTTCCATTTTCTAATTATTGCTCCCACTGTTGATTTCTTCACTCCAAGCTGGTTGGCTATTGCAGATTCAGTCTTCCCAGCCTGGTGCAGGGCTACAATTTTGTTTCTGGTGTCCTTTGACAGCTCTTTGGTCTTCACCATAGTGGAGTTTGGAGTCAGACTGTTTGAGGGTGTGCACAGGTGTCTTTTTATACTGATAACAAGTTTAAACAGGTGCCATTACTACAGGTAATGAGTGGAGGAAAGAGGAGACTCTTAAAGAAGAAGTTACAGGTCTGTGAGAGCCAGAAATCTTGATTGTTTGTTTCTGACCAAATACTTATTTTCCACCATAATATGCAAAAAAAATGATAAAAAAAACAGACAATGTGATTTTCTGGATTTTTTTTTCTCAGTTTGTCTCCCATAGTTGAGGTCTACCTATGATGTAAATTACAGACGCCTCTCATCTTTTTAAGTGGTGGAACTTGCACTATTGCTGACTGACTAAATACTTTTTTGCCCCACTGTAGGTCTCAGATAACATAATTCAAGTAAAGTTTAAAAAAAATTTTTTTTGAAGGAGTAGAAGAATAATGTGTGTATATGCATTCAATGTAGTGTGAGTGTATTAATATACTCACCTACCACTGCTTTCTCGAGGATACAGCGCCGTTTTGCTCAACTTCTCAGGAAGTCACAGCAATTGCAACTAGCCAGCTCACTCTACATTGGCTTGAGAAATATTCACCCCCTTGGCATTTTGGGGTTTTGCTACCTACCAACTTGGAATTTCACTGTTTTTTTGAGGGTTTGCATCAGTTCATGTAAGGCCCCCAGACAATGTGGATTACGCCAGATAGGTGAGGGATATAGTGGTTTATTGGTTTTCTTTTCTAGGGGACATGTGCATCATGTGTTAGGCATTAAGGGGACCATATTGTGTTTTTTTATTTTTTATTTTTTACAGGAGACAAGGGCTTCAGGGATTAGTTGTAATGTGAGTATATACTTTGCTTTTCTTTTTTATGTAAATATTTATTTCTTTATATTAACTTCTTTACTTTTTACTTTGGTGTATTAATCAGTCTGTGCCTGTGCTCAATCAGCCGCCGCCCACTCTCTCTATAATCAGTGACAGCATGCGTCGGCTGCTGACAGTAGTAGTCTCTCATTAGCCATGCCTCTGAATGGCTGTAAGCTTTTTACTGTTGGCCACAGTCACAGTTGCAGGGTCATGCTGACATCTGACAGCGTGACCCCGCCGCACTCTGACCAACAATTATAATCTTACAGGCAGTAAAGTTACTGCTGATCAGAACCGCCGGTGTTTCTCGTGCTGTCACACAGATGACAAAGTGGGAAACACCATAGGAAGTCCGTAAATATGCACCATTTGCATGCAGCCTTACATTCACAAAATGGCACTGAAGCCACATGTCCTCTTTTTCTATGGAGAGGGACTTGTGACTTCAGCAGTCAATGACACAAGCTCTTGTGTCTGCACATTGTGGATGGTTTCTGCGCCCTGATTTACTGCCTTATTTTCCACACATTAAGTTAATAAAAAAAAAAGAATAAGAGTCCGCCACTCCTCTGACCTCTCCTCTCCTCACATCAAACACGTCTCCCCCACCCACCATACAGAACCACTATCCTAGCCAAAATCCTAACAAAAGCATTAGTGGAAACTCAATCATTTACCGAACTTTGGCCAAATTTTGCTGATTTTGTGGAAAATGCTCTGGAATCTGAACACAAATCTGAATGTGCAAGGTTTGAGGTGACCTTGAGATTTGTGAACCTTCTCCGAACTAGCTTGCTCATCTCTACTTTTGATCAGTGTGATAGACCCTATCACAGTAAAGAAAAGCCAATAATTAGCATGTCATTCACCCTGTGTCATCTGCTTAGTCAGATTATATTTTTTTAATTCTAAAATTTTTCTTTCTTTCTTTGCCATTAGGGTTAGGGTTATGGTTGGGCTTATGGTTAAGTTTGAGCTACAGTTAGCATTGGGATAGACTTAGATGGGGCTACGGTTAGGGTTGGGCTAGGGTTAGGGTTATAGTTGGGCTATGGTTAGTGTTAGCATTGGGGTTAGTGTTTTTTCAAAAGAAAGAAAAATGATGACGATATGACGGCTAGTGTTGAGAGCAAGTGCTGGCTACTCGAGTTTGCCTCTGTGTAGCTCAAACACCTGCGATTCTTGGTGACTACATGAGCATTCCGATGCAAACTTAAATAGCGAGCACTTGCACTCAACATTAATGATGACATATTCACTAGGATGACCTAATGTTATCAAATATCAAATTCTGTTTAGTACGTTTGGGTTTAAAATACTTAGCATATCCCTGAAGACTTTGAGGGGTATAGCTTCCAAAATGTGGTCACTTGTGGGGAGATTTCCCTGTTTATTCACATCAGGGGCTCTTAAAATGCAACATGGCGTGCACTATCGATTTCAGCCATTTTTGTTTTCAAAAAGTGTTGCTTCCCTTCCGAGTCCTGCCATGTGTCAAAATAATAGTTTTTCCCCACATATGGGGTATCGGGAGAAATTGTACAACAAATTTTGGGGTCCATTATCTCCTGTTACATTTTTTTTATATGACACTACCATTAGAACCTCACATATTCCTACTTAATATATTTTCCTGGAAAATATCCAAGAGAACTATTAGACTTCTTTTGCATATATTGACATCTGCAAGTTGTTTGAATAGCCTCACATTGGAAGCAGTCCTCTCCACGTCTCTACTCGACCTATACACTAGGATCAAAACATTAGAAATTAATGAATATCACACTTCTTTGAATGGAAATTGGGTTGAGAGATTTAGTCTCATCTGGTCCCCTTGGGACACTTTCTGGATAACTCTAAATATCTGAGAGTCATCTCTTTTTACCTACTCATTCATCTCATTTTTCCTCCAAATAACCAATATTTGCCCCTCCCCCCTTTTGTTTAGTGTAAGTCTTGTAGTCTTCACCTCGTCTTAAACTAAATTAGAATTTCTGAATAATACTTTAAGAATAATCTAATGCATATCTATTATGTTTTCAGTTTAACCTGTTTCCATTTAAATCTTGTTGTCTGTTTATATATCTGCCTTTTTATTTTAGTTTTTTTTTAAATGTATATTGTGAAGTATGAAAATATTTCAATAAAAATTTACAGGTAAAAATACAAAAGCTTGGGGCTAATGCTACATTTTTTCCTTCCATTAATTCTTGTGAAGCACCGGTAGGTCTAATAAACTTCTTGAAAGTGATTTTGAGGACTTTGAGTGAGGGATGCAGTTTTTAGAACGGTGACATTTTGGGGTATTTTCTGTTATATAGTCACTGCAAATGTGATGCGGTCTCTAAAATTTGCTGGAAAATTGAGAAATTGCTGATCAACTTTGAACCATTCTAACTTATTAACAAAAAAATTGTGCTGATGTAAAGTAGACATGTTGTAAATGTTATTTATTAATTATTTTGTGTGGCATAACTCTCTGATTTAAGGGCATAAACATGTAACATTTAAAAATTGCTAAATTTTAATTTTTTTCAGATTTTCATAAATATATGCATACCACTGCAACCAAAATTTACCACTAACATGAAGTGCAATATGTTCCAAAAAAATCTCAGAAGCATTGGGATCCGTTGAGGTGTTCCAGAGTGATTACCACACAAAGTGACACTGGTCAGATTTAAAAAATTTGTCTGGTCATAAGGTCAGAATTAACTGCGTCACCATGGTGTTAAAGCACTTGAGTGCTGCTTTAGCAGTATGCTTTTGTCATTGTCTTGTTGGACGCTGAACCTCCATCTCTGTCTCAAATCACTTACAGACTGACACAGGTTTTGCTCCAGGATATCCTTGTATTTCAAACCATCGATCTTTCCCTTGACTGGGACCATTTCCCTTTCACTGCTGTCAATCAACATCCCCTCAACATGATGCTACCACAAACATGTTTCACTGTGGAGATGGTGTTCTTAGGGTGATGAGTTGTGTTGGATTGGCGCCAGACATAGAATTTACCTTGGTGGCCAAAAAGTTAAATGTTGGTCTCATCTCACCACAGCACTTTCCTCCATGCATTTCGAGAGTCTCCAGGGCTGGACTGGCCATCGGGCAGTTCTGGCAAATGCCAGAAGGGCCGGTGCCAGTAGTGGGCCACTGCATGCCAACTCACCCTTCCCCCCCAGCGCCGCTGCTGCCGCATTCAACTATACCAGTGTCTATAACGCCGGTACAGTTGAATGCAATGATGGAGGAGAGAGTGTCACCTGACGCTCCCTCTCCCATCATTCCCAGGCAGTGCAGCTGCAGCCGCCGAGACAGGAGCAGGGAGCACCGCAGGCACGAGGGGAGGTGAGGAGTGTTTTTTTTTTACTGGACTGTGGGGCCATTCTGGGGGGAGGAGAGATGTGGGCTCTGCTGTATACTACTGAGTGGGCTCTGCTGTATACTACTATGTGGGTTGTGCTATATACTACTGTGTGGGCTCTGCTGTATACTACTGTGTGGGCTGTGCTGTATACTGCTATGTGGGCAGTGATATATACTACTATGTGGGCAGTGCTGTATACTACTATGTGGGCTGTGCTATATACTACTATGTGGGCTGTGCTATATACTACTGTGTGGGTTCTGCTGTATACTACTGTGTGGGCTGTGCTGTATACTACTATGTGGGCTGTGCTATATACTGCTATGTGGGGTGTGTTATACACTACTATGTGGGCTCTGCTGTATACTACTATGTGGGTTGTGCTATACACTACTATGTGGGCTGTGCTGTATACTACTATGTGGGCTGTGCTATATATTACTGTGTGGGCTGTGCTGTATACTACTTTGTGGGCTGTGTTGTATATTACTGTGTGGGTTGTGCTCTATACTACTTTGTGGGCTGTGCTGTATACTTCTGTGTGGCCTGTGCTATATACTAATGTGTGGGCTGTGCTGTATACTACTATGTGGGCTGTGCTATACACTACTATGTGGGCTCTGCTGTATACTACTATGTGGGCTGTGCTATACACTGCTATGTGGGCTGTGCTGTATACTATTGTGTGGGCTGTGCTGTATACTACTATGTGGGCTGTGCTATACACTACTATGTGGGCTCTGCTGTATACTACTATGTGGGCTGTGCTATACACTGCTATGTGGGCTCTGCTGTATACTATTGTGTGGGCTGTGCTGTATACTACTGTGTGGGCTGTGCTATATACTACTGTGTGGGCTGTGCTGTACACTACTATGTGGGCTGTGCTATATACTACTGTGTGGGCTGTGCTGTATACTACTATGTTGGCTGTGCCATACACTACTATGTGGGTTCTGCTGTATACTACTATGTGGGCAGGGCTGTATACTACTGTGTGGGCTGTGCTGTATACTACTGTGTGGGCTGTGCTGTGCTGTATACTGCTATGTGGGCAGTGCTGTATACTACTATGTGGGCTCTGCTTTATACTACTATGTGGGCAATGCTGTATACTACTATGTGGGCTGTGCTGTATACTACTATGTGGGCTGTGCTATATACTACTGGGGGGGCTCTGCTGTACACTGCTGTGTGGGCTGTGCTATATACTACTATGTGGGCAGTGCTGTATACTACTATGTGGGCTCTGCTGTATACTACTATGTGGGCAGTGCTATATACTGCTATGTGGGCTGTGCTGCATACTGTAACCTGGGCTGTGCTGTATACTGCTACATGGGCTGTGTTATCTGCTATGCGGGTTGTGCTATATACTATGGGGGGTATATTATATTCTATGGGGGAGGCCATGTTATATACTATGTGGCTGTTATATACTATTGTGGGGGTATATTACATTCTATGGGGGAGGCTGTGTTATACTATGGAGGGCTGCATTATATTCTATGAGGGCTACATTATATATTATGGGGAGGTGGGCTGTATTATATTCTATGGAGTGGCTGCATTATACTCTGGGGTGGCTGAATTATATTCTGTAGGGTGGTGGCTGCATTATACTATATGTGGGCTGCATTATACTGTATCGAGGATTATGAGGCATATCTGATATACCATATGAAGAACTATGGGGTGCATTATACTATGAGAAGTGAATTGTACTACATGGATGACTATGGAGGTGCATTATACTATATGGAGCACTATGAGGAGTGTATTATGCTATATGGAGGACTATGAGGAGTGTTTTATACTATTTGGAGAACTATGAGGAGTGTATTATGCTATATGGAGGACTATGAGGAGTGTATTATGCTATATGGAGGACTGAGCAGTGTATGTTAACATATGGAGGACTATAGGGAGTGTATTATACTATATGGAGGACTGTGGTGCACATTATAATATATGGAGGACTATGGGGTGTATTTTACTAAACAAGTAAAATGCTGCATATTCAGGTTGTTTTTGCTGGAACAAAAATCATTGTTCTCAGCAGCACATCACCAGCGTAAACTGTAGATGTGCTGCTGATAACATGATACTGTATGGTAATCTGTTAGTGATCTATTAGTGATAGTTCTGTCCCATCGTTATTCCTCAGCTGATGGAAAGAGGGCAGGAAACAAGTGTTGAACAACTTCAGTATTGTTGATCAAACTCATTAAGCGGCCTGAACTCAGTGCTTGTAAATACAACCAAAAGGCTTTTGTGTGATGTGCACTATGTTATCATTTGGGGCCCCATTTTAAACTTTGCCTAGGCGTAGGGCCCCACTTTGCCTAAAACCGGCCCTGCCTACAAGTGTACAAAGATATTATACAGTCACCATGTGACAAGTGGGCCTGTGTAACTTCAAATGCCAGGGCTGAATTTTAGTCCCAGTCCGGCCCTGGAAGTCTCTCACATGTCTTTTGGCAAAATCACAACGAGCCTTACAATATTTGTGTGTAACTATAGGCTTTTTTCTGCCGACGCTTTCCTAAAGGCCACCTCTGTGGAGTGTACAGCTTATTGTGGTCTTATGAACAGATAATCCAGGCTCTGCTTGGGAACTATGCAGCTCATTTAGGGTTATCTTTGGTCTATATGCTGCCTCTCTGATTAATGCCCTCCTGGCCCAGGCTGAGAGTTTTGGTGGGTGGCCCACTCTTGGCAGGTTTGTTGGGGTACCATGCTTTTTGGGATTATCAGAGAATGGAATATTTTTTTAGAACCCAACCTTGAATTGTAGTTCTCAATAACTTTGTTCCTGACTTTTTTGAAGATCTCCTAAGTCTTCATGGTGTTTTGTTAGTGATGCCTCTTCATATTGTTGAGGCCTCTGTGGCCTTTCGGAAAAGGTGTGTATATACTGACAGACCATGTGACATTTAGATTGCACACAGGTGGCCTTCCTTTCACTAAGTATGTGACTTATGGAATTAATTGCTTGCACCAGAATTTTTTAGGGGCTTTACAGCAAATGGGGTAAATAGTACTAAATACATATGCCAACATTTAGTTATTTGATCCTATAAATTAAATTTATGCCTTTATTTTTTTCACTTAACTTCACCAACTTAAACTATTTAGTGCTGATGCATCAAATACAAACTGGATTTCAAAGCTATTTAGACACAAGTTGTAATGTAACAAAATAGGTAAAAAGCAAAAGTGGTTTATACATTAGCAAGCCACGGTGTGCTCTATGTGTGAGCCCCTAAGTTTCTTTTACAATGAAAGCCTATGGAGTCTTGTTCTGATGCTTCACATGCTAACATTGTATAAATCACTTCTGGGTAACGCAGAGTGCAGAATGACTCAGAAAGTCTGCAGAGTGATGACATCACTGAGAAGAGAAGAAGAACGGCACTTCCAGAGAATGCGGTGGTAGGAGAGTGTATTAATACACTACATATATGCACACATTTAATGAATAATAAACTTTGTGGGAGTGCTTCCTTAAGAATATTAGCTATTATCAGCTCCATAAGAATGCAACTGATGACAAAGTAATTATATATTGTGTAAGTCTTATTTCATTTGAAGCCTCTTAGACTTTAGTGTTAAGGAAAACATAACAGTCAATGGTATGGAATCAGTTGTTCATTTGGCTATAGTGAATGCTCTTTCTAAGGCCAAATTCAAATGTGCGTGAAATTAAGGCATTGCCTGAGTCACTATCCAATAGGCAAGCTTCCCAACCTGAGCTTACTGCTTCATGGGCACATAAGACAGCTTGCTCAAAAATGGAGACTCACCAGTTGGCATGGGTATTGTAGTCCAAGTAAGGTCCATGTTTTACAAACATGTGAAGCACTGTAGCAAATAAGTGAGATGAAGAATTTGGGGTGTTTTTTTAAGACACCAGTATAAAAGTCTATCATTATTTATCCTCTATGTCTAACTCCTCTACAAAATCGACACAATCCATTTACTCTATAAATAGTAGATTTTTTATGATTAAGTATCACTTTGCCTTTATGCAGTATAACACAAATTTTAATTGAACACACTCTGTAACATTTATATATCCACTTACTTCACTCATACAAAAGACATCAAATTCCTATGTGTACTGATACAGTATGTTGTTGCTTGTTACAAACCTCCACATTCTGAAATATCCACTGCTCCTCTTTTCACTGTTGACATTTCCTTTGGGCAGGAGATGCAGAACTTCGCTCCCATCACTGGTTGGTAAGTACCATGTGGACATGATTCGCAGGTTTCAAGACCATTTGAGGAATATGTTCCTGGTTTGCACTGAGCTGAAATTTAAAAAAAACAATTTACAAAACACTATCTATATTTTATGGGGGAACAGTGTGTAGCTTTTGGCCATTCACAATTTTCTCTGTACACTGCGGCTTTCATATTTCTGCATAAAATTGATCTAACACTGCATCAGATTTTCATACAAGTCTTAAAAGTAGGTAAAGAGAACCAAATCAAACAAATATATTAACTATATTAGACTTCATCATTTTTATTAAATGAGGAAAATTTTTCAATATCACGAGTCTGTGAGTGGCATAAGTATGTGAACCTTTGCTGTCAACATCCGTTGTGACCTCCTTCTGCAGCAATAATTGCATCTACATATTTACGGTAATTGTCAATTAAGCCAGCACTTCGGCTTGGAGGAATTTTAGTCCATTCCTGTTGTGAATTCTGTGGCAGAGCTCCCTCTTGTGGTCACAAGTGGTACTTCGGCTGATTCTCTCTGTGAGCTTCCGTTGGTGGAGGAAAGTGGTACTGCGGCTTCTGAGTTTCCTTCCTCAGGTGATATGGTGAAGTCGTTAGGTGCTACCCTATTTAACTCCACCTAGTGCTTTGATCCTGGCTTCCAGTCAATGTTCTAGTATTGGACCTGTTTCCTCCTGGATCGTTCCTGTGGCCTGCTGCTCTGCATAGCTAAGTTCCTCTTTGCTATTTGTTTGCTGTTTTTTTTTTCTGTCCAGCTTGTCTATTTGTTTTTTCTGCTTGCTGGAAGCTCTGGGACGCAGAGGGTGTACCTCCGTGCCGTTAGTTCGGTACGGAGGGTATTTTTGCCCCCTTTGCGTGGTTTTTGTAGGGTTTTGTGTTGACCGCAAAGTTACCTTTCCTATCCTCGCTCTGTTCAGAAAGTTGGGCCTCACTTTGCTAAGTCTATTTCATCTCTACGTTTGTCTTTTCATCTTAACTCACAGTCATTATATGTGGGGGCTGCCTTTTCCTTTGGGGTATTTCTCTGAGGCAAGGTAGGCTTATTTTCTATCTTCAGGCTAGCCAGTTTCTCAGGCCGTGCCGAGTTGCATAGGCAGCGTTAGGCGCAATCCACGGCTGCCTCTAGTGTGGTTGGTTAGGATTAGGGATTGCGGTCAACAGAGTTCCCACGTCTCAGAGCTCGTTCTTGTTTTTTGGGTTATTGCCAGGTCACTGTATGTGCACTGACCTCTATGTCCATTGTGGTACTGAATTACCTTTCATAACACATTCCTCCCTACAAAAACAGCTTTCATTATATTATGCTGGAGAGTTTTCTATATGAACTGCTCACTTTAGGTCCTTCCACAACTTTTCCATGGGACTAAGGTAAGGATTTTTAATTGTTCATTCCAAAACTTTAAATGAAGAGATGAGAGAAGAAATGATCTCTAAAAGACCTAAAATACATTTCCTTTGTATTGTATAAAAAAAAATCTATATTCATTGTTCGGGTTGGAGAAACGCACCGAATATATATTTATTAGTAGCAGTAGGTACGTTCGCAACCCGGGATCCACCGTGCAGGAAAGAACCTGCTGCTAAGTATGGCGGTACAATATAGTACTATAAACAAACTCTATTACTTCACAGAGTCTGTTAGCAAAGAGAACGCTGTGCCCTGTTTAGCTCACAGAGGAACACAGCTACTTAGAAGAGCAGTTAGTGGTCATGCAGTCAAATGCAAACACGCAGCTCCTCTCCGGTGGAGCCGGAATACTAATGGCTATACGCCAGCCCTGAATCCACTCACATGAAACTCCTCGCCGGAGGTGCCAGCATTCTCGGGGCTTACTTCAGCCGGGTCCCTGAATACACACACAAAAAACTCCTCGCCGGAGATGCCAGCATTCTAGGGGCTTATTTCAGCCAGGTCACTGACTGCATACAAACACGACCACACTGGCGCTGAGCTCATACATAAATTGACACTAGCGCATGGCCGTGTGGTCATGCGAACCTTTTATAGCTGCAGCATGTACAGGACCTTCCAAGAAGGACCAATAGAAGGTTGCGACAGAACTTGATCAGGTACAGGGCCTTTCTGGAGGACCAATGGAAGTCGCTGCAGTACCTGAGCATGTGACCCTAGACCTCCACTGAGAGATCTTACCCTGGGCATGCTCAGTGTGTGCAAAGCAGGACTTGATCCTAGAAAAGCCTGCTCGCCGCAGACCAGTGCAGGGTACAATAGCAGAGCCTGGAGAGGCAGCAGTAACCCTTTGACAGTATCAGATCCAATGAGATGCTGGGACCGATGTCTCCGCTGAGCAGGCTCCCATTCTGCGCCAATGCAGAATGGGAGACCGCAGCAGACACGGCTCGATATTCCCCCTGTGCAGCGGCGGGAACTCGACTCCTTACATACATTATCATATTTTGCAAAGTAAAAAAAGGAAAATAGGCCGATGCAAAAGTTTGCCCACCCTTGGAAATATGTGTGCTTAGGTAACTTTGACCAAGGTTTCAGACTGTAATTAGCATGCTAAGGTTATGGCTTGTTCATTATCATCATTTGGAGAGGCTTGGTAATGCAATTTTCCCAGCTTTATAAAAACCAAACCTCCTCTAACTTTGCATAAAAAAAACAACAGCCATGGGTTCTTCTAATCGCCGATTAGCACTCTGAAAATGAAAATTGTGGAGGCCCACAAAGCAGGAGAAGGCTATAAAAAGATAGCAAAGAATTTTCAAGTTGCTCTTTCCTCAATTCAAAATGTAATTATAAAATAGCAGTTAACAGGAACAGTGGAGGTCATAAAAAGTTCTGGAACACCAATAAATTTTCAGGGAAAGCTGTTAATAGCATTGCTAGTAAGGCAAACCAGAACTCACGCTTGACTGCAAAAGACCTTCAAAAAGATGTAACAGACTATGGATTTGTGGTACATTACTCTACTGTTCAGAGATACCTGCACAAATAAGGCCTTCATGGAAGAGTCAACAGGAGAAAACCTCTCTTGTGACCACACCATGAAATTCAGCATCAGAAGTATGCAAAAGAATATCTAAGCAACCTGATGCATTTTGGAATCGTGTGCTGTGGAACGATGCGGTTAAAATAGAACCACAATAATCAAAGGTATGTGTGGAGAAAAAAGGGCATAGAATTTCAGGAAAAGAACACCTCATCAATAGTGTTGAGTGATACCGTCCGATATTTGAAAGTATCGGTATCGGATGGTATCGGCCGATACCCGAAAAATATCGGATATCGCCGATACCGATATCCGATACCAATACAAGTCAATGGGACATCAAGTATCGGAAGGTATTCTCATGGTTCCCAGGGTCTGAAGGAGAGGAAACTCTCCTTCAGGCCCTGGGATCCATAGGGATGTGTAAAATAAAGAATTAAAATAAAAAATATTGATATGCTCACCTCTCCGGCGGCCCCTGGACTTCACACTGGTAACCGGGAGGCTTCTTTGTTTAAAAAGCGCGCCTTTCGGACCTGTGAATGACGTCCCGGCTTCTGATTGGTCGCGTGCCGCCCATGTGACCGGCACGCGACCAATCAGAGGCTGCGTCGTCATTCGCAGGTCCTCAATTCCTAGAATTAGCAGTTTTGTGAATGAGAATGACGTCGCGGCTTCTGATTGGCCGCGTGCCGCCCATGTGACTCTCAGTTATATTTAGTCAGTTGATTTTGGAACTTAATCCTTGGTTCACTCCTCCTGGTAAGAACTCAATTTTTGAACTGTGTTTTGGAACTATGTTGCTGGACTGTGTATTTGATACTTAATCCTTCATTTACTCCCCCCAGTGGGAGCTACCTGAATCTACACAAGTATAATACTTTAATGTGAACTTGTTCTGGACTTACCCGTGTTTATACCATGACTGAGATCAACTCGAGAACTTGTTTCTGGACTTACCCGTGTTTATGCCACACCTGGGATTAACCTGAGGACTTGTTCTGGACTTCTCTGTGTTTACTACATAACTGGATTTGACTCTTTCTGCACCGACAGTGTTTTGGATCTGCACCACATCTCCTGTCACACTCACCTTGCCGAGGACTCTGCCCTAAGAACTCTACCGATTTGCTGTATATGGTTAAAGGACTTGTTTCATTGTGGGTTATCAGTATATTGTTTTGGGGTGTTATTGCTGTGGTACAAATACACTATTTGCACTAAAGAAACCCGTCTCTGTTTGTTCATTGCCCCTCACTACCAGAATCCTCAAGTTCCTACAATAGTATTACACTGACCTTCCTTTGAGCTAGTTGAGAATTTGGAGCATTACAAGTGTTGGTTCCATTAAACTCTCAAAATGGCCAGAAAAAAAGAACTTTCATGTGAAACTTGATAGTCTATTCTTGTGCATAGAAATGAAGGCTATTCCATGCAAGAAATTGCCAAGAAACTGTAGATTTCCTACAACTGTGTGTACTGCTCCCTTCAGATGAGAGCACAAACAGGCTCTAACCAAAGTAGAAAGCGAAGTGGGAAGCCCTGCTGCACAACTGAACAATAAGACAAGTACATTAGAGTCTATAGTTTGAGAAATCGATGCCTTACAGGTCCTCAACTACCAGCTTCATTAATAGTACACGCAAAATGCCAGTGTCAACGTCTATAGTGAAGAGGCGACTCCAGGATGCTGGCTGTTATGAACTGGTGATTCAACAACATCATAATTACGCTCAGCAGGCGAAAACTTTCTGGAAAGGAAGGCACATGGCTTCATCACCGAGCCATCAGAACTTCTTTGCGACAAAACAGCCCCTGCTCCAATCTCAGAAGCATCAACCTTGACCTGGAACGGGAGCGAAACATCCGGTTGGCACAACACAGGGGCAGAAGAAAAACAACGCTTCAACTCCTGAAAAGCTTCCACAGCAGCAGAAGACCAATTGACCACATCAGCACCCTTCTTGGTTAAATCAGTCAACGGTTTAGCAATACTAGAAAAATTATTGATGAAGCGACGATAAAAATTAGCAAAGCCCAGGAACTTTTGCAGACTCTTCAGAGATGTCGGCTGAGTCCAATCATAAATGGCCTGAACTTTAACAGGGTCCATCTCGATAGTAGAAGGGGAAAAAATGAAACCCAAAAATGAAATCTTCTGAACACCAAAGAGACACTTTGACCCCTTCACAAACAAAGAATTCGCACGCAGGACCTGGAACACTATTCTAACCTGCCTCACGTGAGACTCCCAATCATCCGAGAAGACCAAAATATCATCCAAGTATACAATCAGGAATTTATCCAGGTACTCTCGGAAGATGTCATGCATAAAGGACTGAAATACTGATGGAGCATTAGAAAGCCCGAATGGCATAACCAGGTACTCAAAATGGCCCTCGGGCGTATTGAATGCTGTTTTCTATTCATCGCCCTGTTTAATACGCACAAGATTATACGCACCACGAAGATCTATCTTGGTGAACCAACTAGCCCCCTTAATCCGAGCAAACAAATCAGACAGCTGCGGCAAGGGGTACTGAAATTTGACTGTGATTTTATTTAGAAGGCGGTAATCAATACAAGGTCTCAGCGAACCATCCTTCTTGGCCACAAAAAAGAACCCTGCTCCCAATGGCGACGACGACGGGCGAATATGACCTTTCTCCAAGGATTCCTTTACGTAACTCCGCATAGCGGCGTGCTCAGGCACAGACAAATTAAACAGTCGACCCTTAGGAAACTTACTACCAGGAATCAAATTGATAGCACAATCGCAATCCCTATGCGGAGGTAGGGCCCTGGACTTGGGCTCATCAAATACATCCCGGTAATCCGACAAGAACTCTGGGACCTCAGAAGGGGCGGATGACGAAATAGACAGAAATGGAACATCACCATGTACCCCCTGACAACCCCAGCTGGACACAGACATTGATTTCCAATCCAATACTGGGTTATGGACTTGTAGCCATGGCAACCCCAACACGACCACATCATGCAGATTATGCAACACCAAAAAGCGAATATCCTCCTGATGCGCAGGAGCCATGCACTTGGTCAGCTCGGTCCAGTATTGAGGCTTATTGTTGGCCAAAGGCGTAGCATCAATTCCTCTCAAAGGAATAGGATACTGCAAGGGCTCCAAGAAAAACCCACAGCGCCTAGCAAACTCCAAGTCCATCAAATTCAGGGCAGCGCCTGAATCCACAAATGCCATGACAGAATAGGATGACAAAGAGCAGATCAAAGTAACGGACAAAGGAAATTTCGGCTGTACCGTACCAATGGTGGCAGACCTAGCGAACCGCTTAGTGCGCTTAGGACAATCGGAGATAGCATGAGTGGAATCACCACAGTAAAAACACAGCCCATTCCGATGTCTGTGTTCTTGCCGTTCAGCTCTGGTCAAAGTCCTATCACATTGCATAGGCTCAGGTTTAGGCTCAGGTAATACCAGCAAATGGTGCACAGTTTTACGCTCACGCAAACGTCGATCGATCTGAATGGCCAAAGACATAGACTCATTCAGACCAGCAGGCATAGGAAATCCCACCATGACATCCTTAAGGGCTTCAGAGAGACCCTTTCTGAAAATTGCTGCCAGCGCACATTCATTCCATTGAGTGAGCACAGACCACTTCCTAAACTTCTGACAATATATCTCTACCTCATCCTGACCCTGACACAGAGCCAGCAAATTTTTCTCTGCCTGATCCACTGAATTAGGTTCATCATAAAGCAATCCGAGCGCCAGAAAAAACGCATCAATATTACATAGTAACATAGTAACATAGTAACGTAGTTAGTAAGGCCGAAAAAAGACATTTGTCCATCCAGTTCAGCCTATATTCCATCATAATAAATCCCCAGATCTACGTCCTTCTACAGAACCTAATTGTATGATACAATATTGTTCTGCTCCAGGAAGACATCCAGGCCTCTCTTGAACCCCTCGACTGAGTTCGCCATCACCACCTCCTCAGGCAAGCAATTCCAGATTCTCACTGCCCTAACAGTAAAGAATCCTCTTCTATGTTGGTGGAAAAACCTTCTCTCCTCCAGACGCAAAGAATGCCCCCTTGTGCCTGTCACCTTCCTTGGTATAAACAGATCCTCAGCGAGATATTTGTATTGTCTCCTTATATACTTATACATGGTTATTAGATTGCCCCTCAGTCGTCTTTTTTCTAGACTAAATAATCCTAATTTCGCTAATCTATCTGGGTATTGTAGTTCTCCCATCCCCTTTATTAATTTTGTTGCCCTCCTTTGTACTCTCTCTAGTTCCATTATATCCTTCCTGAGCAACGGTGCCCAAAACTGGACACAGTACTCCATGTGCGGTCTAACTAGGGATTTGTACAGAGGCAGTATAATGCTCTCATCATGTGTATCCAGACCTCTTTTAATGCACCCCATGATCCTGTTTGCCTTGGCAGCTGCTGCCTGGCACTGGCTGCTCCAGGTAAGTTTATCATTAACTAGGATCCCCAAGTCCTTCTCCCTGTCAGATTTACCCAGTGGTTTCCCATTCAGTGTGTAATGGTGACATTGATTCCTTCTTCCCATGTGTATAACCTTACATTTATCATTGTTAAACCTCATCTGCCACCTTTCAGCCCAAGTTTCCAACTTATCCAGATCCATCTGTAGCAGAATACTATCTTCTCTTGTATTAACTGCTTTACATAGTTTTGTATCATCTGCAAATATCGATATTTTACTGTGTAAACCTTCTACCAGATCATTAATGAATATGTTGAAGAGAACAGGTCCCAATACTGACCCCTGCGGTACCCCACTGGTCACAGCGACCCAGTTAAAGACTATACCATTTATAACCACCCTCTGCTTTCTATCACTAAGCCAGTTAATAACCCATTTACACACAATTTCCCCCAGACCAAGCATTCTCATTTTGTGTACCAACCTCTTGTGCAGCACGGTATCAAACGCTTTGGAAAAATCGAGATATACCACGTCCAATGACTCACCGTGGTCCAGCCTATAGCTTACCTCTTCATAAAAACTGATTAGATTGGTTTGACA
Source organism: Ranitomeya imitator (assembly GCF_032444005.1). Classification (NCBI taxonomy): domain Eukaryota; kingdom Metazoa; phylum Chordata; class Amphibia; order Anura; family Dendrobatidae; genus Ranitomeya; species Ranitomeya imitator. Next base: position 508,819,583 of record NC_091282.1, on the reverse strand, counting down.
GGAGCGATTTCTCATAAACCCATGCTGATATGGAGTTAAACAGTTATTCTCATTGAGATAATCCAGAATAACATCCCTCAGAAACCCTTCAAATATTTTACCAACAATAGAGGTTAGACTTACTGGCCTATAATTTCCAGGTTCACTTTTAGAGCCCTTTTTGAATATTGGCACCACATTTGCTATGCGCCAATCCTGCGGAACAGACCCTGTCGCTATAGAGTCCCTAAAAATAAGAAATAATGGTTTATCTATTACATTACTTAGTTCTCTTAGTACTCGTGGGTGTATGCCATCCGGACCCGGAGATTTATCTATTTTAATCTTATTTAGCCGGTTTCGGCATAATGCAGGATCTCCTGGCGCAAGGGAAAATGCCCAGTCTTGAGGGTCGCCACAAAATAAAGAAATAATGATCTTAACTTGTTGAACTGGGTGACCAGAGGAGCGGGGTTTCAAAGCCAGAAACAGTTTACAATTATTTTTAAAACTCAGAAACTTAGCTCTATCTCCAGAAAACAAATCAGGAATAGGAATTCTTAGTTCTAACATAGAATTCTGAACCACAAAGTCTTGAATATTTTGTACTCTTGCAGTGAGATGATCCACACAAGAAGACAGACCTTTAATGTCCATCACTACACCTGTGTCCTGAACCACCCAAATGTCTAGGGGAAAAGAAAGACAAAACACAGTGCAGAGAAAAAAAAATGGTCTCAGAACTTCTCTTTTCCCTCTATAGAGAAGCATTAGTACTTTGGGCCTCCAGTACTGTTATGAACTGGTGATTCAGAAACACAATGGACCTGGTGGTTAAGAGCACACAAAGTGACCTGATAGTTACTAATAACATAGGATGAGCTCTGAGACGTGGGAACTCTGCTGACCGCAATCCCTAATCCTATCACACCACACTAGAGGTAGCCGTGGAGCGCTCCTGACCAGCCCTAGGCGCCTCGGGCACAGCCTGAGAAACTAGCTAGCCCTGAAGATAGAAAAATAAGCCTACCTTGCCTCAGAGAAATTCCCCAAAGGAAAAGGCAGCCCCCCACATATAATGACTGTGAGGAAAGATGAAAATACAAACACAGAGATGAAATAGATTTTAGCAAAGTGAGGCCCGACTTACTGAATAGACCGAGGATAGGAAAGATAGCTTTGCGGCCAGCACAAAAACCTACAAACAACCATGCAGAGGGCGCAAAAAGACCCTCCGCACCAACTAACGGCACAGAGGTGCTCCTTCTGCGTCCCAGAGCTTCCAGCAAGCAAGACAAACCAATATAGCAAGCTGGACAGAAAAAATAGCAAACAAAAGTAACACAAGCAGAACTTAGCTTATGCAGGGCAGACAGGCCACAAGAACGATCCAGGAGAGAGAGCAAGACCAATACTGGAACATTGACTGGAGGCCAGGAACAAATAACTAGGTGGAGTTAAATAGAGCAGCATCTAACGACTTAACCTCGTCACCTGAGGAAGGGAACTCAGAAGCCGCAGCCCCACTCACATCCACCAGAGGAAGCTCATAGACAGAAGCAGCCGAAGTACCACTCATGACCACAGGAGGGAGCTTGACCACAGAATTCACAACAGCTGGCCTTCAGGGCAGAGTGGCAAAGAAAAAGCCATGTCTAAGACTGGCTAATAAAAGGAAAAGATTAATATGGGCAAAAGAACACAGACATTGGACAGAGGAAGATTGGAAAAAGTGTTATGGACAGACGAATCCAAATTTGAGGTGTTTGGATCACATAGAAGAACATTTGTGAGACGAAGAACAACTGAAAAGATGCTGGAAGAGTGTCTGATGCCATCTGTCAAGCATGGTGGGTGTAATGTGATGGTCTGGGGTTGCTTTGGTGCTGGTAAAGTTGGAGATTTGTACAACGTAAAAGGGATATTGAATAAGGAAGGATATCACTCCATTTTGCAACGCCATGCCATACCCTGTGGACAGCGCGTGATTGGAGCCAATTTCATCCTACAACAGGACAATGGCCCAAAGCACACCTCCAAATTATGCAAGAACTATTTAGGGAAGAAGCAGGCAGCTGGTATTCTATCTGTAATGGAGTGGCCAGCGCAGTCACCAGATCTCAACCTCATTTTTCTGTTGTGGGAGCAGCTTGACCGTATGGTGAGCAAAATGTGCCCATCAAGCCAAACCAACTTGTGGGAGGGTCTTTTGGAAGCAAGGGGTGAAATTTCTCCAGATTACCTCAGCAAATTAACTGCTAGAACACCAACGGTCACCAATGCTGTAATTGTTGAAAAGGAGCATTCTTTGACGAAACTAAAGTTTGAAGGAGAAAACTATTATTTCAAACATTTTTTTAGAACCTTGTCAATGTCTGAACTAGATTTTCAATTCATTTGGCAACTCATCTGATTAATAAAAAGGCAACATTTTCTGGGTGATCCTAAACTTTTGAACGGTAGTGTATATATATACAGGGTGGAGCGCGGTAATTTGCTGATTTGGGAATGAAATAAAAAAATTATGATCATTAGAAAAATTTATTTTATATTTTAATTATACTGAACAGTAATGGAATTTTTAAATTACATGGTTTTAAATAGTGTATCTGGCAAATGTCGACCTTCGCTATCCACACACTGCTGCATACGTTTTCTGAAGTTTTCATGAACTCTAACAAGCATGTCCACTGGTATTCTGCCAATTTCAGCTTCAATATTGTTCCTTAGGTCTTCCAAGGTGTTGGGACGGTTGATATACACCTTAGACTTCAGGTAACCCCAAAGGAAAAAATCGCATGGGGCTAAATCTGGTGAGCGTGCTGGCCAGTTCACATCTCCCCTCAAAGAGATAAGCCGTCCAGGAAACATTTGCCTCAAACAATTCATGGTAACCCTCGCTGTGTGTGCAGTGGCACCATCCTGTTGGAACCATGTATCCTCTAGTTCCATTGCCTCAAGAGCCGGCTGAAAATAATCCTGTATCATAGACAAGTACCGTTCGGAGTTCACAGTTATGGCACGACCATTATCCTGAAAAAAGTAAGGACCAATGATGCCTACTCGTGATATTGCGCACCACACAGTGTTCGCGGTCCGAATGCAGAGGTCTCTCGTGAACTTCTCTGGGGTTTGTTTCACTCCAGTAACGCATATTTTGTTTGTTTACACACCCACTGAGGTGAAAATGTGCCTCATCAGAAACATGCATTCACCCAATTTACAATTGATTGCCGTCCAGGAACACGTCCGCGTGGAGGAACAGCGAATTGTAAACGAAAAGCACTGCAATGATCGAGTGGGCATTTGAAAAATACGCTTCAACACAAAATGACCTCTCCTCACGTGTCCACTGCATGATGGCAACTGAAAGGCAGAGGAATACAAATCTCCCATCAGCCACTGTAAGCCACACCCACTCTCCCCTCTCTTCGACCGACAGTGCCGCCACAGCATGCAGTGCAAAAAAGCAAATTACCGCGCTCCACCCTGTATATATATATATATATTTTTTTTTTTTTTGCTGCCTAAAATACAAAGGAAGAGAGCAGGGAGGAGACCATAATAAGATACTGTTGAGAAAGGAGGGAAGGTGGATAATGCGAGTAAATGCCACCGGACCCCTAGGGTTAAATGAGAGACTAGAAATGTTGATATTCTTGTAATGTAATTTCTTGTGTCACATTATTTATTGTGTATTGCACATATTTTGACATTGCCAATTTATTTTTTATTTTAATTTTTTATATATATTTGACATTGTTTTAAATGGAAAGTAGGTTGTGTGATGATGACGTTGGAGGGGAGGTAACCTTGGGGCGGTATACGGTATAAGGATTCCACCCTCCTCCAGTTTACATCAAGACCTGTGGAAGCGCAGGAGCGCGAAACGGCCGTTGTCTTGCAATCACATTAATCCCTGCTATTGAAATTATGCCATAATAAAGATTGGACATTAGATGATGGTGAGTGCTCGCTGTTCTTATGACCTTTTTGTAATCTTTAACTTTATCCCATTTAGAGATCATTTCATCTTCAACTGTTAACCATTCAAAACAGCAGTAATTTTGACCTGGGGTGCCAAAACTGTTACATGCTGATGTGTAGGAGAAGCCTTGCAATTCTTTTGTACACAGGAAAATTACTGATTAAACATTAATGGAAAGAGAGAAACAGTATCCAAACACTAATGAGTCTTGGATCCACAACACTAAAATTATCTATTTTTAACACACAAGAAAAATCACTGATGAATTAATGAAGCCTTAAGAGAGTTGGCAATGCAAACATAGTTATTCTCATTACAGTCTATCCACATTTAGAGACAGAAATTCCCACTGGGAACAGGGCACCTGGATATGGTAAGACTCCCATTGATCATGCAATCAATTATCATTGATGACCATTCTCTTCAGTGGTTAATTATGTTTCTTTTACCAGCAATTTAGGCTGCAGGGCCAAAGATTAAAAGGATTGTCCCACAAAGAAAGTACATTATAATGAATAAATCTTTGAATAATAATAAGTGATAAAAGATAATGTTGCTGAGGATCCTTGGGCTCCTATGAACTTGTTGAGTTATGATGAGCTCATAGAACAGGAGACAAGGCAGAAACACTCGCTCCTGTGATAAAACAGGCAGAGAAATGTGTTACCTCAGAATATTAAAGCTGCAAGCCTCTGTTTTGTCATCTTATTGTCACTTAAGCTTCCTAACCTGGCCAAGAGATATGGTTTATGCCAACCATGAACTGGAGCAGCTCTTCATTGTCCAAAATAATGACAAGTAAGACTGTATATATTAGGGGCACATTTAAAAGATTATTTAAGATTATCAATAATAATGTTTATTAACACATCCAACTGTAGAATTTAATATTATTTCAAGATCTGTTATTTAAAATGTACTTTATTCGTGGGACAACACCTTTAAAGAAAAGTGCTATTTGTTTCCCAGTTGATTCATTTTTTTTACTCAAAGCATCAGTTACCGTGCTAAAAAAATTCCCATCATACAACTATTAGTTTGACTAATTCAGCATGCAATGCTGGTAATTTTTCACCATATGTCATCTGTTTATTTCATGCACTGGCACCTAGTGCAATCAAATAAATTTTCATTGGACACATTGAGATAAGAAATTAGCTGTGGTTTGTCTTAAATCTAGCCTGAAACTCTCAGATTTATTATAAATGGATTATATGCCTCAATAAGATTGTTTGCATTGTCGTTTTAGTAGAAAATGTAATACTCAAATGACAATTAGTTTAAAGAATATTTAATCATTATCCTACTGAATATATAGCTTCTCCTTGAAACCAAAAGTTTTGATGTTGTTCTAGTCTAGAGTAAATATCATACAAACCTTTCATAAAAATGTATACATAAAAGTAAAGTAATAATGCCAAAAAATATATTTGTATTTTTTAGGAGTAATGCTTTTATTGAATAATAAAAAAAAACACTGCACTTATACAAAACCCCTTCATCTGTCACTTTGCATGAAGGCAGCCAACCATGTGATATTATCTACAGTATAAATGCCTGAGATCCTTGTCAATGAAGAATACATAGACACGCACATCAAAATTGTTAAGTTTACGGAAATCACAAAAGATACGATCACATAAAAACAAACAAAAAAAATGATGACGTTAAAAAGAGGATATGGGAAAAATAAGTGGTATTATGCAATATTTATTATGAAAAAGGCATCGGCCCAGTGTTATGCTACCAATACTGGTAAGAAATCCTAAATGGTGTGGGGGAGTGGGGTTAGACAAAAATGCACAATGTGCCACCAGGTAGTGCTAGTGAACAGTTAAATAACAAAGAGCAGAGTTATAGGGGTAATGTCTCAAAGAGACTGCCATGCTGACGTGAGGAGTCTTATAAGCATACAATGCTCCTCTGGGAAAATAAATATGCAAATTGTCTTTGGGTTTGAGGAATGTATATGTTGGTAATATGTGGGTACAGTTTCTGCATATTTTTTGCTGTTACAGGGTAATATACGAATCTCTGAAGGTGATGGTTATGAGCGGACACTTCTGACCACGAGATTCTTTCATTATGGTGGCTATTTACAGGAAAGAGGTGATAAATCTGGGAATAATTCAGTTTGTGATTGATGGTTGAAGATCAACACCATTTTCTTTTGGATGGATAGGTGGACGTTGCATATGACCACAATAGGTGCCCTGCAGCTATCCTCCATTTGTTTGTAATCTAAGAGACTGCTCCTTAGGATAATAATAATAATCTTTATTTATATATAGTGCTAACATATTCTGCAGCGCTTTACAGTTTGCACACATTGTCATCACTGTCCCCGATGGGGCTCACAATCTAAATTCCCTATCAGTATGTCTTTGGAATGTGGGAGGAAACCGGAGAACCCGGAGTAAACCCACGCAAACACGGAGAGAACATACAAACTCTTTGCAGATGTTTTCCTTGGTGGGGTTTGAACCCAGGACTCCAGCGCTGCAAGGCTGCAGTGCTAACCACTGCGCCAACGTGCTACCCAATCCCACAGGATTCCTGTGACTGTGTGGATCTATTTACTTATAAACAGTGGGTAGTGATTAGTCTTGTTTTCTATCTTCACTATCTAAACAGATCCACATATATCTCCTAGCTTGCCTGTAGACGGTGGATTTCCTTGTGTGCCCGGACTGAATGCTGCTCCATCTAAGGTATGTTGGATGGCCTTAAGGCTTGTGGTAAACTGAACTAACTGGGACAGGAAGATTATCCAGAGGGAGACCAGATGGATTTTCTTAATGGAATCTGTCAGCCCTGGGGGGCTAAATGAGCAATTCAATTTTGGGTGTTTTATTTAATTCTGGTTATTCCGCATAGAACTATGTTCTGTCTTGCCCACGTTATATTGGTCCGCACAGACCATGACGTCATATATTAATCTGTCACTTAAGTTGAAGTGACTACTGTCATCTTTTAAAATATCATTGGACTAGGTAGTTTATTGTGCGTACGCGGTTATATTGTGCTCTATATGCTGATAGTAACTCTGTCCAGTACTACATCCTCCCGGTTATGATCGGGTGGCCGTGATTGACGTAAGTGCTGTCATCTTTTCACCTTGCATAGCTGCCTATTACGCAAGGGCTCCTTCGATCTGCACTGCACCAACCTGGGCATGCGCACTAAGAAAACATTCTTTCATATAGAAATGAATGTGCGCATGCGCAGTGCTCTACACACTTTGTGGCCACCATGTACGTAGCATGGTACGTAGTGTTTGAGTACGTGTGCATGATTGGCGGCCCTGACCTACACTGCCAGCTATGCACGTGTGTCCGGGTTGTGCATTGTTACTAGCTAGGCACAATGAGTCATGCGCAGTGCTGACCTGGCTTCCCCATCTGCGCAGTGTGTCTTCTGCGCGAGTAGCTCTTTGGTCATGCGCACTAGGAGCGCTTTTATCTGAACTCCGGAAATAGTTCTTCGACTTCCGGGTTCTTGGCATATAGACTGCGGGAACGCTCTTTTCACTACAGCTTTCTCCAGACCGCGTGCAGCGCTCACATCGCCCTCTGCTTTTTGCCTATGATTGGCAATCCCCTGATAAGCCCCTTTGGACCTCCTAATGGGGCGAAACGAGGCAAGATGAGACATCTGTCTCTCTCAGATAAGTGCATTATATGGATACACCTGTGCTGCTAGGCTGGCGCCTGTCTATTATACCATATGGATATGATGTGGGCTACTAGGCACAACGTGAATTATCAACCAATCACCATGTGGAGTCTATATCGGCCCTGGCTAAGAGGCGATGTGCCCTGATCAAGGATATATCTATTAAGGGCGCCTCTATATGCAGGAAACATTGTTTTTTCTGGCGAGATGCCATTGGGTCTCTGACTAGGTCACTATTTTGACATTCCCTTTTCTTTTTCTCTGGCATTGATGCCATATAAGTATTCATCTTAAAAACATTATATTATTTTTTATCTGGCGGGGATGCCCTTGTATGTGAACCTGACAAAACTCATGTGACCAGGTGACCGATATTTTGTGCATATATTTCTGGCGTTGATGCCCCCAAGTATGTTTTATTTTTTTCTCTGGCGAGGATGCCCCTCTTTATATTTATTTTTTGTCTGGTGGTGATGCCATTAGGTTATTAAACTGAATGAATAACTCACTTATTCCTGCATCCATCTAAGTACTCAGTACGATAGATCTGAGTTATAGACGAGTTATTGTATTATGAGGTGCATTCTAAATAAGCATTCTTTTTTGGATGGTGATGCCTTTGACATTACGGAAACAATACTAATACTTTCAGATGTGACTCTCTTTTTATGGTATTTTTTCTATTTTGGTGCTATATACATAAGCTATATCGTTCTTTAAGGGCAATACCATATAGTAGGGACTGAGACCCCCTTTTTGTACCCTGAATATTTAAGTGAATACACTTGGGACCTTTTGGGTATCCTTTTGGTCTTTTCTCTCTGCAGTACCACCACTACAGACTATAAGAGATTATTTAGTGTAAAATATCTCAAAAAACATCTTTTTCTATTTTTCTTAGTATTGTTTACTCATCTCTAGCTCACGCTATACGCCAGAGTAAATTGTATATCAGCTGAATTGTGCTATCTTTGCACCTAAAGCCAGCATTTAGCAGCACTCTTATTTTATATATCACTTTTTTCTTTCTTTTTGCTTTTTTGTGGTGTTTATTTTTGGTGGTGGCTCTTTTGTAGGGACTCCTGTTAGGGACTTTAGGGTCAGTCCACGTTGAGCGGGGGCGCCACATCGTATCCCAGGGTGCCAACCTCTGCTGCCAGGAAGGGAATCTTTTAGGGATAGGCACGTCTATCTTCCCTAGTCCTTTCCTGTATATTTGTATTTATATATTTTTTCTGGCATTTTTACATATACCAGAGACCCTTTTTTCCCGCAGGTTCTCTCCTGCTGGTCTATATGATATTATTGTTATCTGGTTTTAATTATTACATTAAAATATATTTTTTTAGGTCTCTTGTTAGTTTTTTGTTTTTGCTTTTTTGAATATTAGACCTTGGCTATTGCAATTTTGTTTTTTCTTTCTACTGCCGCGGCTCCTGGTGCCTAATATTGGTTGCAGTGCTAATGTCAGGTTTCATCTACACAGGTAAAGCCGCTGAGCTCAGTGATTGGCTGCCATGCTGTCGACGTGGTGTCACCACTGCAGCCAATATCAGACACCATGAACAGCAATGGAGACTCATCAGTAGACCTGGGGATAGTGAGTAAAGTGCTGTTTTTTTTATAACAATATGTGTCATGAGACTGGGATTTTCTGAAAGGGGACACCTGTGAAGTCAAGTTGTAAGCAGATTCTTTCTGCTCAAAGCATGGGTAGCATGAATCAGATAATGGCTGTCTTATTGCAGCCTTGTTTGTTTTGCCCTAAAATGCTACAATGTTTCAGAGAAAACATACACTAAAGCCCCCGTCACACAAAGCGAGATCGCTAGCGAGATCGCTGCTGAGTCACAATATTTGTGACGCAACAGCGACCTCAGTAGCGATCTCGCTATTTATGACACGTAGCAGCGACCAGGCCCCTGCTGTGAGATCGCTGGTCGTGTCGGAATGGCCTGGACCTTTTTTTGATCGTTGAGGTCCCGCTGGGTAGCACACATCGCTGTGTTTGACACCTTACCAACGACCTCATGACAGGACGTCCCTCATTGAGGTCTGTTAATCGTCATGAAATAGCTGCCATGTGACATCGTTGTACAGGTCGCTACAGGTCGCCGCATCGCTGCTGCGTCGTTGGGGAGATCTCACTGTGTGACATCTCACCAGCGACCACATAGCGACGCAGCAACGATCCCTGACAGGTCGTATCGTTGTCGGGATCGCTGTAGCGTCGCTAAGTGTGACGGGGCCTTTAAAAGCTAGCCCTTCTCCCTTAGACAGAGATGTTTCTCACTATACGCACATAGGAGGAGACCGGTCAGTCTAGGGGAGCAGGGCAAGGAGAAGTCACTGAAGACCAGGCTTTTCGACTAGTCACCAAGAAACATGTACTTGGCTGGCTTTTTAATGTATGTTTTCCCTAATATGATGCAAAACACACATAGTTGCTATACCACAGCCCGTCTCTCATTCGTGCTGCCCATGGACTGGGCACCATGAATCTGCTTCCAGGTTTACATGTGCATAGAAACGTTTTGGCAGTAGAAATAAGGTACAAGATTTGTGAATGCCGCAGCACTGAACACATTATATAAGACATCTTAAAAAGGAACTCTGGACTTTCTGCTAGATCAGAAAACTGATATTTAACCATGGGAAAATGTATTTACGCTATCAGTAGCATGGATTAATGTTGGGCATATTTTTGCATTGGGCAAAGCATGGTAAATATCATGGTAAAATCAATCGAAAAGTCTGGTTTACATAAGTATTTATTATTGAAGAAACCTTTCTCTGACCACTCCCACAGGATTGTATTTAACACTGACCAGATAAATGAAATACCAGAGCGAGATCGCAAGCAATGGTTACTCCCTCTCCTATGGTGACCATAAAGCCCAAACTGATCCCCTTTCGTAATGGGACCCAAGAACCATTAATCCACAAATTATATCCAATGCATGTGATGAAATTACAATTAGCACACTAGAATATTTTCAAATAATCCAGTAATCCAAATGTTTGGGCAGGTAACACACATACAGAAATCAGAAAGCAGTAATGCCAGCCGGCAGCGGACACAGTACCTACCTTTGCATTCAGATATACGCTTTGAGTGCAGGTATTCGGTGTAAGTACCGGTGGGGCAGCTTTTACAATCCATTTGGCCTTCTTCATTTTGGTATGAGCCAATCCAGCAGCTTTCACATGTGTTGTGTTCCAGGGAATAAAAGGTCCCCTTGGGGCAGTTAACTGTGGAATCATACAAGTACGAGAGTTTTATCTACATCGTTCAGCTACCAAACCACAATGCCAAGACAGATCAAAGCTCAGAGCCGTAGGCTACCAAATGGCACTCAAACCGATCCTGTCCCTGCTAATCACAATGATAAATTCACGGTGTGTTGTACAGCATGATCTTATAGCTAAATAATAGCTGTCTATCTACGGGAAAGTTACCATCAGCTGATGAAAAAGTGCAAAGTTAAGAAGATTACCTCTGATTTATCTTAATCCTATAATGTAACTCGAGAGCTCAGCACTCTTCATTGATCAACACATTGTAAAAGACAGATGCTCAGCTTCTTTATACAGCCAGATATCTTTTCATGCCTTATTATAACATTTAATAAATAAACCTGATTACATATTGATTTTTTTCTTCTCTATGAACTACAGATGAGAATAAGAATTATGATGCAATTGTTGTGAAATTGCGCAAGAGTGTCATTTGGCAAAGTCAACCTGAAAAAGTAACACACACAAGAAGCGAACGATGGCTAATATTTGGCCAAGAATAGTACATGTAAAAATGTATCTAACACTGATATAATTTGTAATAGAAAATAGTTTTCTTTCTATATTTTCAATTTCCATTTTGATTCAAAGGAATTTAGCAGCGACTTCACATTTGCATTTAGAGCATTTGTATTCTCCTAGTGAGTCAATTCCTTGTACTTCTAATGACAGGCAATAAATGACTCTGGGAAATTCACTCTCAAATGGCCGTAATACAATATTGCAAGCTAGATTAGACAGACAGATAAGCTTAGACAGGCAGGTAAATAAATAGATAGATATGAGATAGAGAGATAGATATGAGATAGATAATAGCTAGATAGATATGAGACAGACAGATAGATAGATATGGGATAGATAGATAGACAGACAGACAGATAGATATGGGATATGTACATATATATATATATATATATATATATATATATATATATATATACAGGGTGGGCCATGCATATTGTTACAGGCACATTTCTATTTGGGAGGGGGGAAAACTTTTCAAGATGGGTGGTGACCGTGGTGGCCATTTTGAAGTCCGCCATTTTGGATCCAACTTTATTTTTTCCTATGGGAAGAGGGTCATGTGACACATCAAACTTATTGAGAATTTCACAAGAAAAACAACAGTGTGCTTGTTTTTAGCATAACTTTATTCTTTCATTAGTTATTTACAAGTTTCTCTTACAGCCTTTGACATATTGCAGAGGTTAACACGTTAGTAGCGGATAGAAATTGTGTTGATATCTGATGAACGTGGTTCCGGGTCATTGCAGCAGATTTCAATGCAAGACACCCTACACAAGAAAACTGTCACCATTCCCATGTTATTTAGGAGTATCCATATAAATGGCCCACACAAAAAAGTTTGCCTCATCACTGAACATAATGTTCTCTGTAAACTGAGGGTCTTGTTCCAATTTTTGTGTTGCCCATTCTGCAAATTCAGTGTGCCGATCTGGGTCATCCCGTTGAGATGCTGCAGCAGCTGGATTTTGTAAGGGTGCCATTTGTGATTAACTAATATCCACCGAAGGGATGTTTGACTGATGCCAGATCGAAGCCATCAAATCACTAATCAACATGGTGTGCACCTAGCTTAAATGACACAACGGAAATAGCAAAGACTATACCCACAAGTTTTCCATTTCTGGACACACAAGGCAATAGTTGGCATTGCGCAGCAAGACCCCAATAGTTTTGCTAGAAGCAGAGGCGTAGTTAGGTTTTTGGTTCAGGGGGGCGAAGCTTCTTAGTGGGCCCCTAACCAGGTAACCTTCATTACAACTTGGTGACGCTCCCAAATAGAGGAGGAGAACCTCAGCAGATGACAGATGTTACTGAAAATAATCTCTATATAAAGACCAATATTGATATTACTGCCATATGGTCAGTGGTAGATACCAGTCCTACAGAGCATATAAGAGATCACAGCACAGGTTCAGATGGTGACTTACCGCTGATGTTTTTCCTGATGGAATCATTCACTTTTTTGGTCTTTTCCATCTGGCCTAGACCGACACAACTTCTTCCACCCAGGACTCATCTGCAGAGAATACAACAAAGACACGTTTCACTTCTCATATTCCAGCCCCATCACCATCTATTCCCAACCTGCACAAACTCCTCATCCTACTGGTACCCCAATACTGAGCCGCTGCTGTCGTATGTGTCCCTATTAATGCACCTGCTGTGTGGTTCTCTGTGCCCTCTAAATTCTCAAGCAACCCTCTAGAATATAATAATGCTGGTTGCAAGTGCCCACATTTTGCTCCCTATAAAGTAATATTGCCCTGTGTGTGCCCCTTTTATAGTCACAGTAACCTGAGTTCCCCTATAACAATAAGTGCCCACTTAACATTGAATAATGTCCCGAGTCTCCGCCTCTGTACAGCTCCCCTATACACAGTATGATGCTCTCTTATACATTACATAGTAGCCCCCAAACTTCTTGATGGCCCCAACACCGTGTGATGGCCCCATCACTGTAATCCCCACACTGTATGATGGCCTCCTAGATAGCCTCCATATAGTATAATGTGCCAGATAGTCCTCAATATAGTATAATACATTCTCATAGGCCTGTATAGTATACTGCATTCCCCATAGGCCTATATAGTATAATGCATTCCCCATAGGCCTGTATAGTGTAATACACTCCCCATAGGCCTGTATAGTATAATGCATTCCCCATAGGCCTGTATAGCATAATGCATTCCCCATAGGCCTATATAGTATAATGCATTCCTCATAGGCCTGTATAGTATAATACACTCCCCATAGGCCTATATAGTATAATACACTCCCCATAGGCCTGTATAGTATAATGCATTCCCCATAGGCCTGTATAGCATAATGCATTCCCCATAGGCCTGTATAGTATAATACACTCCCCATAGGCCTGCATAGTAAAATGTACTCCCCAAAGGCCTGTATAGCATAATGCATTCCCCATAGGCCTGTATAGTATAATACATTCCACATAGGCCTGTATAGTAAAATGTATTCCCCATAGACCTGTATAGTATAATGCATTCCCCATAGGCCTGTATAGTATAATGCTCTCCCCATAGGCCTGTATAATATAGTGCACTCCCTATAGGCCTGTATAGTATAATACACTCCCCATAGGCCTGTATAGTATAACGCATTCCCCATAGGCCTGTATAGTATAATGCACTCCCCATAGGCCTGCATAGTATAATGCACTCCCATAGGCCTGAATAGTATAATGCACTCCCCATAGGCCTGTATAGTATATAATGCACTCCCCATAGGCCTGCACAGTATAACGCCCTCCCCATAGGCTTGTATATATAATGCTCTCCCCATAGGCCTGTATAGTATAATGCACTCCTCATTGGCTTGTATATATAATGCTCTCCCCATAGGCCTGTATAGTATAATGCTCTCCCCATAGGCTTGTATATATAATGCTCTCCCCATAGGCCTGTATAGTATAATACACTCCCCATAGGCCTGTATAGTATAACGCATTCCCCATAGGCCTGTATAGTATAATGCACTCCCCATAGGCCTGTATAGTATAATGCACTCCCATAGGCCTGAATAGTATAATGCACTCCCCATAGGCCTGTATAGTATATAATGCACTCCCCATAGGCCTGCACAGTATAACGCCCTCCCCATAGACCTGTATATATAATGCTCTCCCCATAGGCCTGTATAATATAATGCACTCCCCATAGGCCTGTATAGCATAATGCACTCCCCATAGGCCTGTATAGTATAATGTACTCCCCATAGGCTTGTACAGTATGATGCACCCCCATAGGCAGCCAGTACAGTATAATGCACCCTCATAGGCTGCCAGTATAGTATAATGCACCCCCATTAGGCAGCCAGTACAGTATAATGCACCCTCATTAGGCAGCCAGTACAGTATAGTGCACCCCCATAGGTAGCTTGTATAAGGTAATGCACCCCAATAGGCAGCCTGCATAGTGTAATGCACCCCCATAGGCAGCCAGTACAGTATAATGCACCCCCATTAGGCAGCCAGTACAGTATAATGCACCATTACGCAGCCTGTATAGTATAATGCACCCCCATTAGGCAGCCTGTACCGTATAATGCACTCGATAAAAAAAATCCAATACTCATCTTTCTACCTCCTTGTTCCTCTGTTGCTCTGAGCTTCAGCTCATCTCCAAACAGCGGGCGCCAAGTAATTACATCATCACGACCCCCTGTCAGTGTCGGCGTCTGTGACGTCAGGCGCTGACAGGGGGATGATGGGAGAGGGAGCGTAACCGTCCATCTCTCATCAATGCGGTCAGCTGTATTGGCATCCAGCTGATACAGCTGACCCTGCAATAACAGGAGGGGGGCCCACTGCTGGCACCAGGCCCCTCGCCTGCTCAAGGGCCCATAGCGGTTGGGCGGCAGAGCAGGGAGATTGTGTCTCCCTGCTTTGCCACAGAATGTAACTGTATCGGCGCGCTGTGCTTAGGAGCAGCAGCGCCAGTCCAATATATCAGAAATATTTGTTTTCATTTTTTGCACAACGGGCCAAGTAGAGTTAACTTTTAATGTAGTGAAGAGCCCTTCGACTCCATATACTGAATATCCAATTTAGTTACTAGTCTTCTGACATATGAATAGTGTCCCTTTACATGTTATACCACTGTAGTTTATTTTTTTTCTCATATATCACCCTTAATTCCACAGTGCTATACACAAATTATTATCACTGTCCCCATTGGGGCTCACAATCTAAATTCCCTATCAGTATGTCTTTAGAGTGTGGGAGCATCCACATATCATTGCCTCCTGATGATCCATTGAGGTGAAACGCGTGGAGGTGCATTAATCAGCATATACGATTAGAATCGATCCTCACTCTCTGTTATCATTTATATATATGTAATATCAGCCATTAATTAGGGCTGAATATTGCTTTTGATTTTTTCTGCCTTACATTTATGAGCTTATTATTTAAATATTTTTTGGTCCCCAAGAGTCAGCCGCCGTGGAGTGGGGGCGCCACATCCGCTGACAAGTAGGGCACCAACCTCCACAGTTAGGCAGGTCTTGATATCAGCAGGGAACAGAGACAGTGAGGTTGTTTTTATTCACGAGCACTTTTTGCACTTTTTTTTTGTCTGTGTTTTTCACCCTGTCACAATCTAATTTTTAGTCAATATCGGCTTTTATAATTCCCTATCTAACTTTCCGGTCCTGCATATTTGATGGTCCAAATGAGACACTAAATTAGGACGCATGTGGGAGATATAGGGTCAGCCGACATTGAGCGGGGGCGCCAATCTCGTATATATATATACTAGCTATTGAACCCGTTCTACGCCTGGGTGGTGAACATTTATATTGGTATATGGTCTCCATTCTGTCATGTGCTGCTCCATCCTGCGTCCCCATCCTGTCATGTGCTGCACCCATCCTGCGTCCCCATCCTGTCATGTGCTGCACCCATCCTGCGTCCCAATCCTGTCATGTGCTGCTCCATCCTGCGTCCCCATCCTGTCATGTGCTGCACCCATCCTGCGTCCCCATCCTGTCATGTGCTGCACCCATCCTGCGCCCCCATCCTGTCATGTGCTGCACCCATCCTGCGTCCCCATCCTGGAATGTGCTGCACCCATCCTGCGTCCCCATCCTGTCATGTGCTGCACCCATCCTGCGTTCCCATCCTGTCATGTGCTGCACCCATCCTGCGCCCCCATCCTGTCATGTGCTGCACCCATCCTGCGTCCCCATCCTGGTATGTGCTGCACCCATCCTGCGTCCCCATCCTGCGTCCCCATCCTGTCATGTGCTGCACCCATCCTGCGCCCCCATCCTGTCATGTGCTGCACCCATCCTGGTATGTGCTGCACCCATCCTGCGTCCCCATCCTGCGTTCCCTTCCTGTCATGTGCTGCACCCATCCTGCGTCCCCATCCTGGTATGTGCTGCACCCATCCTGCATCCCCATCCTGTCATGTGCTGCACCCATCCTGCGCCCCCATCCTGTCATGTGCTGCACCCATCCTGCATCCCCATCCTGTCATGTGCTGCACCCATCCTGCGTCCCCATCCTGTCATGTGCTGCACCCATCCTGCGCCCCCATCCTGTCATGTGCTGCACCCATCCTGCGTCCCCATCCTGGTATGTGCTGCACCCATCCTGCGTCCCCATCCTGCGTCCCCATCCTGTCATGTGCTGCACCCATCCTGCGTCCCCATCCTGTCATGTGCTGCACCCATCCTGCGTCCCTATCCTGTCATGTGCTGCTCCATCCTGCGCCCCATCCTGTCATGTGCTGCACCCATCCTGCGTCCCCATCCTGGTATGTGCTGCACCCATCCTGCGTCCCCATCTTGGTATGTGCTGCACCCATCCTGCGTCCCCATCCTGTCATGTGCTGCACCCATCCTGCGTCCCCATCCTGTCATGTGCTGCACCCATCCTGCGTCCCCATCCTGTCATGTGCTGATCCCATCCTGCGTCCCCATCCTGTCATGTGCTGCACCCATCCTGCGTCCCCATCCTGTCATGTGCTGCACCCATCCTGCGCCCCCATCCTGTCATGTGCTGCACCCATCCTGCGTCCCCATCCTGTCATGTGCTGCACCCATCCTGCGTCCCCATCCTGTCATGTGCTGCACCCATCCTGCGTCCCCATCCTGTCATGTGCTGCCACCATCCTGCGTCCGCATCCTGTCATGTGTTGCACCCACCCTGCGTCCCCATCCTGGTATGTGCTGCACCCATCCTGCGTCCCCATCCTGTCATGTGCTGCACCCATCCGGGGGCCTGAGCAGGTGGGGACACCGGCGTGCTGTGGGGGTCAGGTGCCGGTATCGCCGCCAGCTCAGGCCCCCCAGCACTTACTATATTCACCTGTCCTGCGTTCCACCGCTGGGCGCCGCCATCTTCCCGGTCTCCTGGCTGTGACTGTTCAGTCAGAGGGCGGCGCCGGCGCGCATTAAGCGCGTCATCGCGCCCTCTGAACTGAAGGTCACAGGCCGAAGACCGGGAAGATGGCGGCGCTCAGCGGTGGAACGCAGGACAGGTGAATATGGCCGATACTCACCCTCCTGGTGGTCCCTGCTTCTCTGTTGGAGATCGCGGTGTGCGTTCAGTGTGAACGCATACCGCGATCTCCCGGGAGCGTCACTCTGTGAGGCCCAGACTGCGCCGGCGCTTGCGCCTGCGCAGTCTATAAAGGCTTCGGACAGAGTGACGCTCCCGGCGTTATATTATAGATATATATATAGGGTGCCAACCTCCGCTGACAGGTAGGACTTATTAGGTTGTTGTGGTAGGGACTATCTAGATTGCACAATTGTGTGTTTTTGTTGTTTGTGTATTGTTGTTTGTGGTTGTTACATGGTTTTAAAGTAATGATTAAAGGTTGATTTCAATCAGGGTTATCAATGGTCTACAAGGTTGCTTGTTTTTTTTTATTGATTTTCTGACCCTGAATTTAGTTATCAGATTTTTTGCATTTCTTGAGTGTGGGAGGAAAGCAGAGAACCCGGAGGAAACCCACGCGAACATGGGGAGAACATACAAACTCCTTGCAGATGTTGTCCTCGGTGGGATTTGAACCCAGGACCCCAGTGCTGATGCTGCATGACTACACTGCTGACCACTGAGCTTCTATATTATAATTTTTCAGCCTCTCACATTTATTAAACATGTTAATACAAGCAAAATATGATAGAAGAATAAGAATTAGCACTGCTCATTGTGTGTTTTCCGATATTACTCCGGGCAGCTTCCAGTCCTTTGTGCTCTCCTGTTACTGACTATAATATTAAATACGACCCAGTCCATGTTTATCATGGCCTGATTTCCATATGGGACGCATTAGTGAATGTCTGTTCTTAAGAGTAGCAGAATATTTTGCCTTCTTGCTTACTTCATATTCTATTTTAAGATCTCCACTAGGTTTCAGCACAGTGCTCTTAAAAATGCTTGATTAATGTTTACCTTTCAGAACCTTCTGCCTCATCCATACAAGCCGCGCGCAAAAGCTGATTACTCTGTCTGAAGCATCGCTGCGAAAATATTCTTCTGCATACAAATACTGCCACCTACGGGGAAAATTGAGCATTTTCTTCTTTTATTCTTAAAAAAAAAAAATGTTCGTGTTGTAGGATTCAATGGCTGAGATCATTATCACATTTCGAACATGCCCGGAATATTTCAAGCAGCTAATGCATGCCATTAACATTTACCCAATGTCTTAGCAGAATTACTTGGATCACATTAGACATTCGGTCATGGCCATAAATAATATCGTAACGAAGAATGAGACACAGCATACATGCTAGGACTGAAGGAAGGTGATAGCGAAATGTATTCATATGTCTGAGAATCTGAGACAAGGGGAGAGGAAAAGTGGCAGGCATTTAAGTATTAGGAAACGAGCCTCACTACTGTGATTGACTGAAATCCCACCAACATGAAGGAAACAAGATGGTGAATCACGATTAGGTTCTTGTTATCTATTGCTGGACAACAGGGTGGCTCAGTGGTTATCAATGTCGCTTTGCAGTGCTGGGGTCCTGGGTTCAAATCCCACCAAGGACAACATCTACACAGAGTTTGTATGTTCTGTGTGGGCTTCCTCCAGATTCTCGGTTTCCTCCCACACGCCAAAGACATACTGATAGGGAATTTAGGATGTGAGCCCCATCGGGGACAGTGTCTGTATAGCGCTGTGGAATATGATAGCGCTATATAAGCATAGTTTGCAGATAACAAAGCATAGACAGCAGAACAGAAAGCAATAGGGAAGGAACAGATAGAAAAGGGATATAAAATGAAGATGTGTAAAGCTCCATACATATTTTGTGGGGTCTTCCCCGCTGCCCTCCACTAGAAGAGATCTGGCAACGGACGGATCCAGTATGTCCAATTTTGGATGGCCAATCCTTTTGTTCTCTCACAGAGGTCATAGACGTGCTCGGCCAGCTGCATTCTCTGGTGGTGTATCGAGGAGTCAGGAGAGAACTGAAGAGCTATCAGTCGAAACATCATTTGACTAACAGCTACCTAAAGTATTTGGGGGGCTTCAGTTGTGTTTTTGAGCTTAGTTTTTTGAACCCCTATGAACAGTGAAAGAGCGAATGTTTGAGGGGACTTGTTAACAGGTCCAAAGTAGCCAGTTTTTGTTCTGATTCAGAGAAACGGGTCTTCAGTATTTTGGGCTAATTTTCGGTCTTTACCAAGGAACTGTGGCTCCCAGGATTCTCTGTATGTATACAGTATCTTTAGGCTGCTCTGCATTATTATCCTACCTTGGAAAAGAGCATAAAATTAGCACAAAATAAAAAAAGGTTACTATGTAAAGGCATTGTCTCATTTTTTCTTTTTTTTTTGGAGTGTGCCGCTCTCCAACATTCCTGGGGAGCGGTGCATTCCTGATCGATTGACAGTCGGACCAGCACCATCATCTTGCCAATGGCCTGAGCTGCAAGGAGATGCAGCATTGAAGGAGAGCAGGGTCACTGACGCAGGCCATATCGGGAGCTGACATAGATCAAGCAAGCTTCAGAGCAGTTCTTAGAAGCTCAACTGTAGACAGTTTGTAGCACGGCGCTCCTGGACTAGGAGATAGTTCGCCTCTCATAGACCGCAGCGCTGGCCGTTAGCTACACAACGAGCAGTAAGCAATCAAATAAAAAATGACTGTTATTAAGAATGGTGCGTATTTTTAATAACAAGCAATTTAATATATAACCCTTTAAGAAAGTCGGTTTAGAATAATAGATAAAGCCATATGAACATACCGAATAATACATTTTTACCGTATATATCCACATTAGGTAGAACAGATGTTCCTCAGCTATCTAGAGATTTGTAAATATTCACCTTTGCCTAATTCTACGGTTCTGCGATTGACACATTTGTTAACAGCAGCAATTATTTCCTACACCAAAGTACACTGTGCGCTCAGGGGCAAACTCCTATTATATCTGCCAACAACTGTATAAGCATAATACAAGGATACAAAACACCTTGTAAATAACAGGTTTTACAATGAAATAATTGATACCAAGTATTAAGGATACTAAACATTTAATGCAAAAGAGAGAAAAAGACAATTATTGTTACAATTTGTAAAGAGTTTGTGTCATTTTCCTTGCTCTGACAGCACCGTCCCACAGCCTCTTGAATTTATGATTGCTGGGGGCTTGGTGCGCCTGAATGATTTATAATTTGATCTACTGGCTCGAAAACTGTGCTCCTGATCTTGCTATATGAGGCAGATTCTCCTCTACAGGATTGGCAGTGCACTGGGATCAGGAACTGACAGTGCTGTCCAGCTTTCCCGGCCATATTTAGTGAGGTTTTTACAAGCTCCATTAGAAAGAGCTTGTAAGCACTGATCATTTTGATCAACTCTGCTATACAGTAGTGGTGGCTAGTTATATAGGCAGTAAGCTGCAAACAACACCAAAAACATGTTAATATTAAAGAATAGAGACACATTTTAAAAAATATTAAATTATGAAAGGGTTTCCACTTACAAGAAGTATCCATTATTACATGATTCCCATAATTGAAGATGGATATCCTTTAGACAAAACAGCCTGCAATCATACCTTACTTACAGTTGTGCTCAAAAGTTTACATACCTCAGCAGAATTTTTGGTTTCTTGGGCTTTTTTCAGAGGATATAAATGATAACACCAAACCTTTTTCTCCACTCATGGTTAGTGGTTGGGTGAAGCCATCTATTGTCAAACTACTGTGTTTTCTCTTTTTAAATCATAATGACAACCCAAACATCCAAATGACCCTGATTAAAAGTTCACATACCCTGGTGATTTTGGCCTGATAACATGCACAGAAGTTGACAAAAATAGTATTGAATGGCTACTAAAGGTACGTCCTCAGCTGTGACCTGTATGCTTGTTATAAGTGTGTGTGCATAAAAGCTGAGTGAGTTTCTGGGATCCAAACAGTCTCTTGTATCTTTCATCAAGCCACTGACATTTCTGGATTGTGAGTCATGGGGAAAGCAAAAGAATTGTCAAGTGATCTACAGGAAAAGTTAGTTGAACTGTATAAAACAGGAAAGGGATATAAAAAGATATCCAAGGAATTGATAATGCCAGTCAGCAGTGTTCAAACTGTGATTAACAATTGGAAAATCAGGAGCTCTGTAAAAACTAAACCGTGGTCAGGTAGACAAACAAAAATGTCATCCACAACTGCCAGGAAAATTGTTCAGGATGCAAAGAAAGACTCACAAATAACATCAGCTGAAATACAGGACTTTCTGCAAACTAGCGATGTGGCTGTTTCAAGATGCACAATAAGGAGGCACTTGAAGAAAAATAGGCTGCATGGTCGAGTCACCAGAAGAAAGTCATTACTGCGCAAATTCTACAAAGAATCTCACCTACAATACGCAGAACAGCACAGAGACAAGCCTCAAAACTTCTGGAACAAGGTAATTTGGAGTGATGAGACCGAAATTCAACTTTTTGGCCACAACCATAAATGTTCAATTTGCAGAGAGAGGTCAACAAGGTCTATGATGAAAGGAATACCATTCCTACTGTAAGGCACATAGGTGGATCACTGATGTTTTGAGGATGTGTGAGCTACAAAGGCACCGGAAACTTGGTCAAAGTTGAAGAAAAGATGAATGTAGCATGTTATCAGCAAATACTGGAGGCAAATGGCACTCATCAGCCTGGAAGCTGTGCATGGAAAGTATGTGGACGTTCCAACATGACAACGATCCAAAGCACAAAGCCAAGTTGACCTGTCATTGGCTACAGCCTTTTTCGGGATCGACTCCCTTTTCTTCTCTGCACTTCTAACATAAGTGAGGTTTTGACAAAGTCCGCCCTCGGTCGAAATGTTAACCTTATTGTCCGCAACCTGTTTACGTCATAAAGCACCTGGTGATGTCTGTACGCATAAATAAAGATATACTTTGGGCATGAAAATTTATACTATTGGAGAGCGGCTGTTTTTCATGAAGATTGGCTACAGCAAAACAAAGTGAAGTTTCTGGAGTGGCCAACTCTGTCTCCTGACCTGGGGAGATCTCAAGCATGCAGTTCATGCTAGACAGTTCAAGAATTTACAGGAACTGGAGTTTTTTTGCCAAGAAGAGTGGGCAGCTTTACCATCTGAGAAAATAAAGATCCTCATCCACAATTACCACAAAAGAATTCAAGCTGTCATTAATATTAGAGGAGGCAACACATGGTATTAAGAAATGGAGTATGTGAACTTTTGATCAGGATCATTTGGATGTTTTGGGTTGTAATTATGATTTAAAAAGAAGAAACACAGTAGATTGACAATAAATGGCTTCACCCAACCATTATCCATGAGTGGAGAAAAAGTTTTGGTGTTATTTATATTTTCTGAAAAAAAGGCAAAGAAAGCAAAAATTTTACCAGGGCATGTAAACTTTTGAGCACAACTTTATCTGTGCAAGAGCAGTATATGGGCCCCTTAGTAACAAGTATTTCATTATTTGGAGGTTGAAGTGGGCCCCCTTACTTTTTGGAAGCTGTGCTGTTGTACAGTTTGTTCCAATTGAATTTTTGCCTCTGTTTCATATATATAAACATTACCTGTGTAGTATAGTGCCATAGAGAAAAAAATATGGTGGAACCCCGACTTCCTACGACTCACTAGTATGGAGTCTCATGGTCTCCCTCTTCTTATCAACAGGTTACATGTACAGGGTGGGCCATTTATATTGATACACCTAAATAAAATGGAAATGGTTGGTGATATCAACTTCCTGTTTGTGGCACATTAGAATATGGGAGGGGGAAAACTTTTCAAAATGGGTGGTGACTATGGCGGCCATTTTGAAGTCTGCCATTTTGGATCCAACTTTTTTTTCCAATGGGAAGAGGGTCATGGGACACATCAAACTTATTGAGAATTTCACAAGAAAAAAATGCTTTGCTTGGCTTTAACGTAACTTTTTTTCTTTCATGAGTTATTTAACGAAACTGTTCATGTAGGAATGCTTGGAGCTTACACTCATAATGTGGTGATGCACAATATTATGGGTGTCAGGTCTGAACATTCCTACATGAATAGTTTCCTGTAAAGTGGATTAGTCATCGTGGGCCAGTTGAATGGCCACCAATGTCTCCCCATCTGACCCCCTTAGACTTTTATCTTTGGGGTCATCTGAAGGCAATTGTTTATGCTGTGAAGATATGAGATGTGCAGCATCAGAAACAACGGATATTGGAAGCCTGTGCTAGCATTTCTTCTGTGGTGTTGCTATCAGTGTGTCAAGAGTGGGAGAAGAGGGTTGTATTGACAATCTAACACAATGGGCAGCACTTTTATAAGTGGTCATAAACTTGTAAATAACTCATGAAAAAATAAAGTTATGTTAAAACCAAGCACACCATTTTTTTGCTTTTGAAATTCTCAATAAGTAATACGTATTTGATCCCTCTGGCAAACAAGACTTAACACTTGGTGGCAAAACCCTTGTTGGCAAGTACAGCAGTCAGAAGTTATTTGTAGTTGATGATGATCTTTGCACACATGTCAGGAGGAATTTTGATCCACTCCTCTTTTGCAGATCATCTCTAAATCATTAAGATTTTGAGGCTGTCACATGGCAATTCAGAGTTTCAACTCCCTCCATAAGTTTTCTATTGGTCTGGAGACTGGCTAGGCCACGCCATGACCTTAATGTGCTTCTTTTTTGTTGCATTGGTTGTAAGTTTTGGGTCATAGTCTTGCTGAAAGACACAGCCACGGCACCTTTTTAATGTCCTGGCGGAGGGAAGGAGGTTGTCACTCAGGATTTTACGGTACATGGCTCCATCCATTCTCCCTGTGATGCATTGAATTAGTCATGTACCCTTAGCAGAGAAACACCCCCCAAAACATATTGCTTCCATTTCCATGCCTGACAGTAAGGACGGTGTTCTGTGGGTAATAGGCAGCATTTCTCTTCCTCCAAACACGGCAATTTGAGTTTATGCCGAAGACCTTAATTTTTGTCTCAACTGACCACAGCACCTTCTCCCAATTACTCACAGAAGCATCCAGGTGTTCATCGGCAAACTTAATACGGGTCTGCACATGTGCCTTCTTGAGCAGGGGGACCTTGCAGGCACTGCAGGATTTTAAACATTTACGGCGTAATGTGTTATCAATGGTTTTCTTGGTGACTGTGTTCCCAGCTGCCTGGAGATCATTAATAAGTAACCCCCGTGTAGTTTTAAGCTGATCTCTCACCTTCCTCATGATCAAGGATACCCTATGAGGTGAGATTTTGCATGGTGCCCCAGATCAATGTCAATGATAGACTGTTCATGTCTTTGTCTGTGGGCAAACTTACAAAATCAAAAAGGGATCAAATAATTATTTCCTTTACCGTATAAGACTGTTTCAAAAGCATTCAGAAAATCCTTCAGATTTTCAAAGGAAAGGTTTTCTTCTTTCCACTTTTACTATTTATTTATCCAACTAATTATTGAAGATCATTGCTCCTTTAAACAAAGCTCAAACTCCAATGATGAGGCCAGAAGAGAGGCATGTTAATGTTAATGTAGCTGTGTGCAGTTTCTACATCACAACAAGCAGCATTTTTCATTCTGAATTCAATTTTCACTACAAAGTACATAAGAAAACATCACACTCTTTCTGTAGCTGAAAAAGAAGTTCAAAGAGTGGTTCAAAGCCCATCACAATGAAGTTTTCCCTCATATCCAGCTGACAACAGATCACACTAAAATAATCCAAAAAGGCAACTAAATTACAGACTGGTCCAAAAGTGGTGAAAGTATTTGGAGCATGATGAGAGACCTCGGCGGATCATTTTAGTGAGTCAGTGAGGACAAAATTGACCTAAATACTAGAAAAACAATTTTATTTGCATATCGGACAATATAGTCATTTTACCAAGTTAATTCAACTTGCTATATAATGGGGGTGTCACCATAGAAGGGTAGATGCTGCAAGGAGGCCTTGAGCTTTGATGACTGAGGAGCTCCAAAAGATTACTCTGGTCCCAATTCAGGGGCCCTGTTACACATTTTTCCTTAGTATAGATCTAGAAATTATTCATGTGCTAAATGGTTTCTGTAAAGTTTTGAATAAATAAGTTATTGTCCTTTACACTAGGATCACATCAAAGTAAATTATCTCATTGGAGAGAATCAAGTCAATTACACTATGTTAATTAAGCTCTGATCAGAGTTTGATCACAGTGTGATTCAATTCTCTCTGATGAGAAGATGGATCTCCACTTTCTCCATTGTGTCAGTCTGTTGAAAATGCGGGTGCAGTCCAATGATTTCCACGGGCTTATTGACTTGCATAGCCGAGTAGGATGTGTTATAACCGACAATAATACGTATGGGGCAATTGGTGATGACTAAATTAATGAGTGTCCATAATACAGTCTTCATGTTTCATACCTCTAATGAAGAATCCCTAACTCAAATAATACTTCAGTGTATGAGATTTATGAACTTAGCTCAGTGTGAATTTGGTAAAGGATATTTGTGGACTCGTGCCCTTCGTTCCCACTCCATCTAGTACGGGTTTCCTCATAATTCTTACTCAGCTCAGATGATAGTGCTAAGCTCATTATTGGGACTAAAGAAGCCACATGGTGAATGGTTAGGAAATCTGACCATGCAGTCTGCACGTTTTCTTTGAGATTCTAAATAGGTGAGGAAACCTAAAGTTTATGTCTACTAATAAGCCAGATGGGCAGGTGTTTTATCATGAAAACTGTCTGCACTTTAATAATAAACTGTATTAGGTGGCCAATATATATTAAGGGGCAATTCATATAAGCTTTTTCACCAGATTTCTGGAGAAAAAAAGCTTTGAAACGTTGCAATTAAGGTTGTTCAAAAATTGCGAATTCTGGCATTTTCTTTCTTACCCCAGCTCCAACAAAGTAAGACGGTATAGGAAGTAGTGACCCTCTCTTGTCAAAATTATGGCCTTTGCTATACCACAAATCTTACTCCAGCACATATGCACCTCTCCTGATTCATTGAGAGGCACTTTCTGCTCCAAAACACCCCCTCATGAAGACAAGGGAATCGCAGGTCTTTATGAATCGCCCGCTTAGTTTCTACTTTTACCCGTGGTTTTGTCATTGCCCAGTGCACCTCCTTCCATTTTGCACAAATTCAACAACATGTATATATTTCTATTTATTAGTTAACTTACCGCACATTCGTCCTTTCAGTACAGAACCGGGCCTACAGAAAAGAACTGCTCTCCCTTCTTCCAATGAATTACTATCAGCTACAATCATTTCTGAAGAAAAGTGGAAAGAGTTGAGCGGCTCCTTACGAAGGGTCCTCTTCAACCTATTCGTTATGGTCTCTAAAGTTTTAAGTAGACGCTCTTGGTTGCTTGATTCCACAGTGTCATTTCTTCTCTCTGGCAAAGGTACACTGGCTGAAAATGCAAATGGTAATAAGGTGTAAATAGTGCTAGACATTAAGAGATCAAGGTTTCTCATGCAGAAGACTTGTTTAATATTTGGCAGGTGTCTTCAGACCATTGGTAGGAATAACAATATCCTAAAATGGTTAAACAGATGCTCACAAAGTTTAATTGAAGAGAAATTGAGCATAAAAATGTGTAGTTTAGCATATGACAAAATACCACGTGATAGCTTTTCCTTTCAAACCACTGTGAATTATGATCTCTTCTCACCAAGTCAAAGCTATAAAAGCACATTAACTGTAATGGATTTCACTCACTTACCACCTTCCTGTTTTAAAGTTTGAATAACCATATGTTTAGATTCTCTATTTCGTAAAACTTAAAATCTCCAACACTTCAAAAAGAAATACTATGTACGTTCAGTGAGGCATCTGCCTGACCTCACAATGGAAGTTGGCTCTGAAGCAGTGTAGTTTTATTGAAAAAAATAGAAAACAAAGAAAATGATATAATAATAGAACATATGCCACTGCTTTACATTAAGACTAAAGGACCTCAAAGGGATTGTGGCATGTCCAAAACACTATTTACCTACGGATAGATTAGCAATTTAATCCAGGTTTAGTGAAAGTGGCTGAATTAGGGATGAGTGAAGCTAAACTATAAGGTTTCGGGTTCATACCAGACACCTAGTGTATGGTGCCGAACCTGAAGATGGACTTTTTCACAGAAGTCCGCGTTACTGTTTGGGTTCAATGCCAAAAAAAAGTTTGTTGAAAGGTCACAGTGCAGCAAATCAACAAGTTTTAGGCTGTGGGCACGACTCTGATTGGACGGTGCAACATGTGACCCGGCCTGTATAAATGCTGGATCATGTTGGCACCACCATTGTGTTTTGACCATGGTAGGGACAGGACGCTGCACAGTGTAAAAGAAATGATTAATTTGAAAAAAATTTGCAGCCGAATGATTTACAGCTATTAGCCAGCATAAGTACATGTGGGGGTTGCCTGGTTACTAGGGAATCCCCACATGTCATCAAGCTGGCTAGCAGATGTAAATCGTTCAGCTGCGGCAAGAAAAACTAAAACTCCGAGCACTAAAAAATACTCGGAGTATTCTTTTGAAGTGTTATATACCACCATAATGTAACGCAAAGCACGTAATACTCTATGGATGACAATATAGTAAATTTTTTTACCCCCAAAAAAAGAATATGGTCACTTTGCAACAGCTATCTATTTTGCAATGGACTGCAAAACCCTAAGCCCTGCCTAGAGGCTGTATTCTGCCACTCTCACTGCTCTTGCCACTATCCCTAGGCTAAAAGCACAACAAACAGCAAAGCACAAGATTAGACTTCAGATGGACTGTTAATATGATGGTACAGCACCAGTATCAACACTAGAGGACTCTGATTAGTTAAACTGTGCACATACAGGCATGGATAACTGCTCTCTCTCTTCAATCACAACTATTCCTGAGGTGTGCAATGACATTAGTATGCCGAGCATGGCTGTCCTTTTATTGGCTGTGCAACAGGCTCAAGACATGCAGGGTGGGGATTCAAGCTTCAAATTTGAGCACCAACCAATGCTCATCGAGTGATGAGCACATCCGAGCACTGAGTTACTTGAGTGTTATCTGAGCATCCCTGAGCATGTTAGCTCATCCCAAGCTCCGACGTAATCCGTTATGGTTCCATCAATATGCAGTGATTCTCTACTGCAATCTATGTAGCGTTGCTCTGAGAATGACACTCCATAGGTCACGTCTTATAAGTGATTAAATTATTGACATTATCGCTCATGAGAGATGACGAACATAAGGCTCCATTGGTCAATCCCAGTCATGCCTCACGGGCAATGACATTACTGAAGTGAAGAGTGACGTATCGAACGTCGTTCTCAAAATGACACTCCATAAATGCTCTAGAGAATTGCTGGACCTCATAGGAACCATAATGGATTACTTGGCGCTGAGAGTATCCTTTTTTAATAATAAATGGGTGAACCAGGGAGTGTGCTGTGGAGTCTTTATTCAGATAAACCTTTTTTTCCTGTGTGTGTTTTTTATTTTTAAATGCGAGGTTAGTAATGGGGGTGTCTTATAGATGCCGCTCCATTGCTAACCCCTGGGCTTGATGCCAGTAGACATTACACAGCTGACATCAACCCTGAAAACTACTAACCTGATGGACAATGGACCAGGGCAATTGGAAAAACTGATGCTAAGGGCCCGAATTGTTGCATCTAATGAATGCAGCATTTCTGAGGTGGC
Source organism: Ranitomeya imitator (assembly GCF_032444005.1). Classification (NCBI taxonomy): domain Eukaryota; kingdom Metazoa; phylum Chordata; class Amphibia; order Anura; family Dendrobatidae; genus Ranitomeya; species Ranitomeya imitator. The sequence goes on along the minus strand of NC_091282.1, from coordinate 508,789,965 downwards.
TGAGAGCTGGTCTTATTAGGCTGGAAAGGGGCCAATATCCATGGACCTTCCCAGGCTATTAGTATCAGCACCTCAACTCTCTGCTTTGCCTTAACTGGTTATTAAATATAGGGAGCTCCCCACAACATTTTTTTGGGTCCCCTCATTTTTAATTACCAGCAAACGCAAAACAGACAGCTTAGGTTGATATTAATAGGCTGGGAAGGTTCATGGATATTGGCTCCTTCCCAGCGTAATAAGAAGAGCTCACAGCTGTCTGCTTTCCCTTGGCTGGCTATTAAAAATAGGGGGGACCCAACGTCATCTATGAAGATGACACTATATACAGAACTCGTATGTGTAAAATCACTGCTGATCACTGTATTACTTGTACACTGACAATATATACAGAGCTCCTGTTTATAATGTCACCAGTGATCACGGTATTACCTGTACACTATATACAGAGCTCGTTTATGTAATGTCACTGGTGATCACTGTATTACCTGTAGACTCTATACAGAGCTCCTGTGTATAATGTAACTGGTGATCACTGTATTACCTGTACACTGACACTATATACAGAGCTTCTGTGCACAATGTCACCACTGATCACTGTATTACCTGTACAATAACACTATATACAGATCTACTGTGCATAATGTCACTGGTGATCACTGTATAACCTGTACACTGAAACTATATACAGAGCTCCTGTATATAATGTCACCGGCAGTAGCGTAGCTACTGGGGGGCAGAGGGTGCGGGCGCCCCAGACCCAGTGCTCAGAGGGGGCCCACCCTTAGCTACGCTACTGTAACTGTATCGGTGTGCGCAACGCGCCGATACAGTTATATTCTGCGCCAGAGCAGGGAGAAGTGATCTCCCTGCTCTGCCGCCGGCCGCTATGGGGCCCCTGAGCAGGCGGGGGGGGGCCTGGTACCAGCAATGGGCACCCTCTGCCATCATCAGAAGATCAGCTGTACCGGCATTTAGCCGATACAGCTGATCGCACTGATGAAAGCGCTCCTTCTCCTATCATCCCCCTGTCAGTGTCTGCGTCTGACGTCGCTGACACTGACAGCGGGCGCGATGACGTCACTGCCCGGCGCCCGCTGTCAGGATATCAGCGGGAGCAGCACAGGAACCAGGAAGAAGAGAGGTGAGTATTTATTTATTTTTTAATGGGTGCTGCTGCCTTATTACAGGGTCTGACTAATGGGGGGGCTGCCTTATTACAGGGTCTGACTATCGGGGTGCTGCCTTAATACAGGGTCTGCCTATAGGGGTGCTGCCTTATTACAGGGTCTGCCTATGGGGGTGCTGCCTTATTACAGGGTCTGACTATGGGGGTCCTGCCTTATTACAGGATCTGCCAATAGGAGTGCTGCCTTATTACAGGGTCTGCCTATGAGGGCTGCCTCATTACAGGGTCTGACTATAGGGATGCTGCCTCATTACAGGGTCTGACTATGGGGGTACTGCCTTATTACAGGATCTGCCTATAGGTGTGCTGCCTTATTACAGGGTCTGACTATGGGGGTGCTGCCTTATTACAGGATCTGCCTGTAGGGGTGCTGACTTATTACAGGGTCTGCCTATAGGGGTGCTGCCTTATTAAAAGGTCTGACTATAGGGGTGCTGCCTTATTACAGGGTGTGACCTAGGGGGTGCTGCCTTATTTCAGGGTCTGCCTATGGGGGTGCTGCCTTATTACAGGGTCTGACTATAAGGGTGCTGCCTCATTACAGGGTCTGTTTATAGGGGTGCTGCCTCATTACAGGGTCTGACTGTGGGGATGCTGTCTTATTACAGGGTCTGACTAAGGGGGTGCAGCATTATTACAGGGTCTGACTATGGGGGCTGCCTTATTACAGGATCTGCCTATGGGGGTGCTGCCTTATTTCAGGGTCTGACTATGGGGGCTGCCTTATTACAGGGTCTGCCTATGGGGGTGCTGCCTCATTACAGGGTCTGACTGGGGCTGCCTTATTATAGGGTCTGACTATGGGGGTGCTGCCTTATTACAGGGGCTGCCTATGGGGGTGCTGCCTCATTACAGGGTCTGACTATGTGGGTGCTGCCTTATTACAGGGTCTGACTATGGGGGTGCTGCCTTATTACAGGGGCTGCCTATGGGGGCTGCCTTTTAACAGGGTCTGACTATGGGGGTGCTGCCTTACTACAGGGTCTGACTATTGGGGTGCTGCCTTATTACAGGGTCTGACTATGGGGGCTGCCTTATTACAGGGTCTGACTATGGCGGTGCTGCCTTATTACAGGGTCTGCCGCCTTACTACAGGGTCTGCCTATACGGTTGCTGCCTTATTACAGGGTCTAACTATGGAGATGCTGCCTTATTACAGAGTCTGACTATGGGGATGCTGCCTTATTACAGGGTCTGCCTCCTTATTACAGGGTCTGCCTATGGGGGTGCTGCCTTTTTACAGGGTCTGCCTATTGGGGTGCTGCTTTATTACAGGATGTGACTTTGGGGGTGCTGCCTTATTACAGGGTCTGACTATGGGGGTGCTGCCTTATTACAGGGTCTGACTATGGGGGTGCTGCCTCATTACAGGGTCTGACTATAGGGGTGCTGCCTGATTACAGAGTCTGACTATAGGGGTGCTGTCTCATTGCAGGGTCTGACTATGGGGTGCTGCCTTATTACAGGGTCTGATTATGGGGGTGCTGCCTTATTACAGGGGCTGCCTATGGGGGTGCTGCCTCATTACAGGGTCTGACTATGGGGGTGCTGCCTTATTACATGCTCTGACAATGGGGGTTCTGCCTTATTACAGGGGCTGCCTATGGGGGCTGCCTTTTTACAGGGTCTGACTATGGGAGTGCTGCCTTATTACAGGGTCTGACTATGGGAGTGCTGCCTTATTACAGGGTCTGACTATGGGGGCTGCCTTATTACAGGGTCTGACTATGGGGGTGCTGCCTTATTACATGCTCTGACAATGGGGGTTCTGCCTTATTACAGGGTCTGCCTATAGGGTTGCTGCCTTTTTACAGGGACTGACTATGGGGGCTGCCTTATTACAGAGTCTGACTATGGGGATGCTGCCTTATTACAGGGTCTGCCTCCTTATTACAGGGTCTGCCTATGGGGGTGCTGCCTTATACTACAGAGTCTGCCTATGGGGTACTGCCTTATTACAGGGTCTGCCTATATGGGGGTGCTGCCTTATTACAGTGTCTGCCTATGGGGGCTGCTGTATGCTATAGAGTCTGCCTATAGGGAGTGCATTATACTATATTGTGGACTATTTGCTGCATTATGCTACTGCATATGGAGGCTATCTAGGGGGCCATCAAACAGTATGGAGATTACAGTGTGGGGGTCATTATACATTGTTGGAGCCATGAAACAGCTTGGAGGCTAGTAAGGAGTCAGTATACTGTGTGGGTGCATTATACTGTGTATAAGAGAGCATCATGCTGTGTATAGGGAAGCTGTACAGGGGGGAGACTCGGGACTTTATTAAATATAAAGTGGGCACTTATTGTTATAGGGGAACTCAGGCTACTGTGGCTATCAAAGGGGCACACAGGACATTATTACTTTCTAGGGGCAAAATATTGGCACTGTTTTCTAGGGCTCTTGCACCTGGCATTACTATATTGTAGAGAGTTGCTTTAGAATTTAGAGGGCACAGAGAACCACACAGCAGGTGCAGTAATAGGGACACATATGGCAGCAGCGGCTCAGTATTGGGGTATCAGGGGCAGTAATAGGGACACATATGACAGCAGCGGCTCAGTATTGGGGTATCAGGTGCAGTAATAGGGACACATACGGCAGCAGCGGCTCAGCATTGGGGTATCAGGTGCAGTAATAGGGACACATACGCAGCAGTGGCTCAGTATTGGGTTATCAAGTGCAGTAATAGTGTCATATACGGCAGCAGTGCTCAGTATTGGGGTATGAGGGACAGCAATAGGGACACATATGGCAGCAGCGGCTCAGTATTGGGGTATCAGGTGCAGTAATAGTGTCACATACGGCAGCAGCGGCTCAGTATTGGGGTATCAGGAGCAGTAAGAGGGTCATATACGGCAGCAGTGCTCAGTATTGGGGTATGAGGGACAGTAATAGGGACACATACGGCAGCAGCGGCTCAGTATTGGGGTATCAGGGGCAGTAATAGGGACACATATGGCAGCAGGGGCTCAGTATTGAGGTATCAGGTGCAGTAATAGGGACACATACGGCAGCAGCGGCTCAGTATTGGGGTATCAGGTGCAGTAATAGGGACACAAACGGCAGCAGCGGCTCAGCATTGGGGTATCAGGTGCAGTAATAGGGACACATACGGCAGCAGCGGCTCAGTATTGGGGTATCAAGTGCAGTAATAGTGTCATATACGGCAGCAGTGCTCAGTATTGGGGTATGAGGGACAGTAATAGGGACACATATGGCAGCAGCGGCTCAGTATTGGGGTATCAGGTGCAGTAATAGTGTCACATACGGCAGCAGCGGCTCAGTATTGGGGTATCAGGAGCAGTAAGAGAGTCATATACGGCAGCAGTGCTGAGTATTGGGGTATGAGGGACAGTAATAGGGACACATATGGCAGCAGCGGCTCAGTATTGGGGTATCAGGTGCAGTAATAGTGTCACATACGGCAGCAGCGGCTCAGTATTGGGGTTTCAGGAGCAGTAAGAGGGTCATATACGGCAGCAGTGCTGAGTATTGGGGTATGAGGGACAGTAATAGGGACACATATGGCAGCAGCGGCTCAGTATTGGGGTATCAGGTGCAGTAATAGTGTCACATACGGCAGCAGCGGCTCAGTATTGGGGTATCAGGAGCAGTAAGAGGGTCATATACGGCAGCAGTGCTGAGTATTGGGGTATGAGGGACAGTAATAGGGACACATATGGCAGCAGCGGCTCAGTATTGGGGTATCAGGTGCAGTAATAGTGTCACATACGGCAGCAGCAGCTTAGTATTGGGGTATCAGGGGCAGTAATAGGGACACATACAGCAGCAGAGGCTCAGTATTGGGGTATCAGGTGCAGTAATAGGGACACATATGGCAGCAGCGGCTCAGTATTGGGGTATCAGGGGCAGTAATAGGGACACATACGGCAGCAGCGGCTCAGTATTGGGGTATCAGGTGCAGTAATAGGGACACATACGGCAGCAGTGGCTCAGTATTGGGGTCTCAGGTGCAGTAATAGGGACACATATGGCAGCAGCGGCTCAGTATTGGGGTATCAGGGGCAGTAATAGGGACACATACGGCAGCAGCGGCTCAGCATTGGGGTATCAGGTGCAGTAGTAGTGTCACATACGGCAGCAGCGGCTTATTATTGGGGTATCAGGGGCAGTAATAGGGACACATACAGCAGCAGCGGCTCAGTATTGAGGTATCAGGGGCAGTAATAGGGACACATACGGCAGCAGGGGCTCAGTATTGAGGTATCAGGTGCAGTAATAGGGACACAAACGGCAGCAGCGGCTCAGTATTGGGGTATCAGGTGCAGTAATAGGGACACATACGCAGCAGCGGCTCAGTATTGGGGTATCAAGTGCAGTAATAGTGTCATATACGGCAGCAGTGCTCAGTATTGGGGTATGAGGGACAGTAATAGGGACACATATGGCAGCAGCGGCTCAGTATTGGGGTATCAGGTGCGGTAATAGTGTCACATACGGCAGCAGCGGCTCAGTATTGGGGTATCAGGAGCAGTAAGAGGGTCATATACGGCAGCAGTGCTGAGTATTGGGGGTATGAGGGACAGTAATAGGGACACAGATGGCAGCAGTGGCTCAGTATTGGGGTATCAGGTGCAGTAATAGTGTCACATACGGCAGCAGCAGCTTAGTATTGGGGTATCAGGGGCAGTAATAGAGTCATATACGGCAGCAGTGCTCATTATTGGGGTATGAGGGACAGTAATAGGGACACATATGGCAGCAGCGGCTCAGCATTGAGGTATCAGGTGCAGTAGTGGTGTCACATACGGCAGCAGCGGCTTATTATTGGGGTATCAGGGGCAGTAATAGGGACACATACAGCAGCAGAGGCTCAGTATTGGGGTATCAGGTGCAGTAATAGGGACACATATGGCAGCAGCGGCTCAGTATTGGGGTATCAGGGGCAGTAATAGGGACACATACGGCAGCAGTGGCTCAGTATTGGGGTATCAGGTGCAGTAATAGGGACACATACGGCAGCAGTGGCTCAGTATTGGGGTATCAGGTGCAGTAATAGGGACACATACGGCAGCAGCGGCTCAGTATTGGGGTATCAGGTGCAGTAATAGGGACACATATGGCAGCAGCGGCTCAGTATTGGGGTATCAGGGGCAGTAATAGGGACACATACGGCAGCAGTGGCTCAGTATTGGGGTATCAGGTGCAGTAATAGGGACACATACGGCAGCAGTGGCTCAGTATTGGGGTATCAGGTGCAGTAATAGGGACACATATGGCAGCAGCGGCTCAGTATTGGGGTATCAGGGGCAGTAATAGGGATACATACGGCATCAACGGCTCAGTATTGGGGTATCAGGTGCAGTAATAGGGACACATACGGCAGCAGCGGCTCAGTATTGGGGTATCAGGTGCAGTAATAGGGACACATACGGCAGCAGTGGCTCAGTAATGGGGTATCAGGTGCAGTAATAGGGACACATATGGCAGCAGCGGCTCAGTATTGGGGTATCAGGTGCAGTAATAGGGACACATACGCAGCAGCGGCTCAGTATTGGGGTATCAAGTGCAGTAATAGTGTCATATACGGCAGCAGTGCTCAGTATTGGGGTATGAGGGACAGTAATAGGGACACATATGGCAGCAGCGGCTCAGTATTGGGGTATCAGGTGCAGTAATAGTGTCACATACGGCAGCAGCGGCTCAGTATTGGGGTATCAGGAGCAGTAAGAGGGTCATATACGGCAGCAGTGCTGAGTATTGGGGTATGAGGGACAGTAATAGGGACACATATGGCAGCAGCGGCTCAGTATTGGGGTATCAGGTGCAGTAATAGTGTCACATACGGCAGCAGCAGCTCAGTATTGGGGTATCAGGGGCAGTAATAGAGTCATATATGGCAGCAGTGCTCAGTATTGGGGTATGAGGGACAGTAATAGGGACACATATGGCAGCAGCGGCTCAGCATTGGGGTATCAGGTGCAGTAGTAGTGTCACATACGGCAGCAGCGGCTTATTATTGGGGTATCAGGGGCAGTAATAGGGACACATACGGCAGCAGAGGCTCAGTATTGGGGTATCAGGTGCAGTAATAGGGACACATATGGCAGCAGCGGCTCAGTATTGGGCTATCAGGGGCAGTAATAGGGACACATACGGCAGCAGCGGCTCAGTATTGGGGTATCAGGTGCAGTAATAGGGACACATACGGCAGCAGTGGCTCAGTATTGGAGTATCAGGTGCAGTAATAGGGACACATATGGCAGCAGCGGCTCAGTATTGGGGTATCAGGGGCAGTAATAGGGACACATACGGCAGCAGCGGCTCAGTATTGGGGTATCAGGTGCAGTAATAGGGACACATACGGCAGCAGTGGCTCAGTAATGGGGTATCAGGTGCAGTAATAGGGACACATATGGCAGCAGCGGCTCAGTATTGGGGTATCAGGGGCAGTAATAGGTACACATACAACAGAGGCTCAGTATTTGGGGTATCAGCAGGATGAGGAGTTTGTGCAGGTTGGGAACAGATGGTGATGGGGCTGGAATATGAGACGTGAAACATTTTTTTGTTGTAATCTCTGCAGACGAGTTGTAGCTGAAAGAAGTTGTCATGTCGGTCTGGGCCAGATGGAAAAGACGGGAAAAGTGAATGATTCCATCAGAAAGGATGTCAGCGATAAAACATTGTCTGTAACTGTGCAGTGATCTGTTATATGTTCTGTAGGGCTGGTATCTATCACTGACCATATGGTGGTAATATCCATATTGGTCTTTATATAGAGATTATCTTCAGTAACAGCGCGGTCAACTGCTGAACTTCTCCTCCACTATTAGGGCGCGTCACCGAGTTGTAATCAAGATTACCTGGTTAGGGGCCCACTCAGAAGCTGCGCCCCCCTGAACCAAAACCCTTGATATGCCTCTAGTTACCGGTGATCATTGTATTACATGTACATGGACACTGTATATGAAGTACAGACCTCCTGTGCACAATGGCAATTATGGTTATTTAGTATTGTGGTGGTAATGGTACATGGTAATGGTACATATGGTAATTAGTATTGTGTTTTTTTTATTAATGATCAGTATTGTAGTATTTGGTGACTATGTTGTGGTAATATGTGATCTGGTCATGGTTTGGCGATATTTGTTCCTTGTATGTGCTATTATTTGGTCACTATGTGGTGGTACTATATGGTCTAGACATGGTGTGGTGGTATTTGTTCCTTGTATGTAGTATTTTTCGGTCACCATGTGGTGGTAATATGTGGTCTGGTCAAGGTGTGGAGGTTTTTGTTACTTGTATATGGTATTATTTGATCACTATATGGTGGTTATATGTGGGCTGGTCATGGTGTGGCAGCATTTGGTCCTTGTTAGTGATATTATTGGTCATTTAAAAAATTGAAAAATAAATAAAAATATACCTAAATTGTATTGGATATTTTAACAAATGTTTAGTAAGTTACAGTAGAGTAGCGCCCGGCTCAAAGAGTCTATCTTGTCATAGTGGCAGAATAAAAAAATCTTTTGGCCAAAACAAAGCTGCTGGCTATGTCTGTGGTGATGGGAACTGTAAATATGTGATTGGTGATGATGTGGTGCAGAAGTGGAGTTTTTCCAAGAGCAGGCGGTGGGACTGTGGACGGTTCGAGGTGTGGAGGTGGGGCTCGAGTGGCGTCTGGGCGGACTCTCAAGGGGGCCCTGAAAATTTTGCCAGTATGAAGAGTGCTAGATACGTGTGTCAAGAACTAAGGATGCTGAGTAACATTCCCCTGTAATGTCTCAACACAGAACTGATTCATGATATGTCTAACCTAATGAAAGAAGAGATCTTCTGATTCCCATATGAAACCCTGATGTTATTGATCCAAATCTGATCCCCAGATAAGAATCTGATCTTACTGATCCTCTTTTGATCCTCATATAAGAGTCTGATCTTACTGATCCTCTTCTGATCCACAGATGAGAGTCTGATTTTATTGATCCTATTCTGATTCAAAGATAAGAGTCTGATCTTACTGATCCTCTTCTGAACCTTAGATGAGAGTCTGATCTTACTAATCCTCTTCTGATTCTCAGATAAGAGTCTGATATTTTTGACACTCTTCTGATGATCAGAAATAGTCTGATCTTACTTGATCTTCTTCTGATCCTCAGATAAGTCTGATATGATTGATCCTCTTTATGATCCTCAGATAAGAGTCTGACCTTACTGATCTTCTTCTGATCCTCAGATAAAAGTCTGACACGATTAATCCTCTTCCGCTCCTCAGATAAAAGTCTGACATGATTGATCCTCTTCTGATCCTCAGATAAGTCTGATATGATTGATCCTCTTCTGATCCTCAGATAAAAGTCTGATATGATTTATCCTCTTCTGATCCTCAGATAATAGTCTGACCTTACTAATCTTCTTCTGATCCTCAGATAAAAGTCTGATATGATTGATCCTCTTCTGATCCTCAGATAAGTCTGATATTATTGATCCTCTTCTGATGATCAGATAAAGGCCTGATATGATTGCTACTCTTCTGATCCTCAGATAAGACATTTGAATTTTTAATTCAATTAATTACAAAATCGATTTTTCAACAATTCCAAAAGCCCCTTGTAAACATTAAACCAATATTGGCCGAATCAGCCGGTATCGATTGCTTTGATTTCAGACTGCAGATCATTTTGTATTCAGGAGATAAGTCATTTCTCGTAGAGAACACTGGAGTGTTCAGCGAAACGAGTGCTTATATGTATTGCGGACCGTCCGAGATGGCTACCGGCTGTAAGTGGCCTTTACAGTTTAACCCATGGAAAACCCCTTTAGTTATCTCTCCTTACAAAAATGCCAGTAGCCGGGTGCACACAATTAAGCTTCTTCTAGCCTTTAGGAAATGTAAAACTACCAGTTATAAATTATTGGCCTTAGGCCGATCTAAGATAACACTCGGGTATTTTTTATATTCATCCTGACAATTTATAAGCCTCATATTGTACAACCTGGTCTAGGACTGCAGGAGCTGGCTGTAATAACAGCACTCCTCTGATTTTTTAGTAAACTGCCATGAAAACATGTACCCATATCAGCAGAATTTGTAATAAAATGTCCAAACATGAGTGGCTTACCTGAAATATTAAATACAAACTTGACTTTCTGATCAGTTGCAGGAATATTCACCCTTTTATGTCTTTTCACGCGTAGGTGTAATGGGGTGTCAGTAATGGACTTTTCACCTAGATCATCCTCTGTTACATCAAAAACATCATCATAAGAGTAATCCAATCTGTTAGCAGCCCCCCAGCCACCGGGTCCTGGAAATGGTTAAAATAATGACATTTATCTTTTGCTTTTTTTCATTTCAGTGGGTAATCGGTCATCAGGTTTTCGCTATGTAATCTGATAGAAGCATGATAGAGGGCCAGAGACCCTGATTCCATCGATGTATCATTTAGTGGTCTGCTTAATGTTGTTTTGAAAAAAATCACTGTTTTTTCAGTTGCACATATAGCAGTTCTGTGAATACTGAGCCTCGCCTTCACCACTGATTGACAGATTGCACTGTGCATAGGCAGAAAGATGCTAGTCAGTGACTGGGAACAAGTTTAAGCAGAGAAATATGACTACATGGCATGACCCAACTATGATAATCAGTATGATAATCTGCTCGAAAAACACTAATTTTATTGAAACTACACAAAAAAGTCCAGTAAGTGATATACTGCTGGAATCAGGGTCACTATTCCTACATCATTCTGCTCTCATTTTAAATAGTATAAATCAGCTGACCTATTCCTTTGAAAGAAGAATTTTTTAAATTAAAGTATAGAATTTGACATTCATAAACTATGAATTAACTAAAAATGATCAAATTGTTAATATTTCAGTTACCTATGGCAAATCCATTCTCATAATCATAATTGTATTCAAGGCACAGTCGCTGGTACTGGTCTTCTAGCCGGCAATCAATGTCATCGACATCATTACAGAAAGACGGAACCTGTAAATAAATACCAGCCTATTAAGCACTGCGCCAACTAATGTAAGTCACCTCTACAGTATATAACCCAAACACAATGCTTATTTTATCTAAAAGTACAGAAAATATTGTGATTCATTTCATCTTATAAATTCCATAGAAAAAAAGGCCAGTTAAACCCATAAACAAACCTTGAACACTTACATATAAAAATATCATTAAAGTTTACTCCAGAATTTCTGGACCTTTAGGTGATTTAAATTAAACCTGAGTTTGAGATCATACTTTAAGAACACCAAATAAACAGAATTCTATATCAATTGGCACAATTTTACCAGAATTTTCCAAATTCATAATTTGGACTCTGCATTCTTAGGCTATGTGCACACATTGCGGATTGTGAAGCGGATCTGCAGCGTTTCTGGACGCGTGAAATTGCATCAAATCTGCAGTGTAGTGCACAGCCAATGTTTGTCGATGTGAAATGGACATTTGGTGTGCACATGCTGCAGAAAAAAACAAGGGCAATTGCAGCGTTTTTTTTTCCCGCAGCATGTCAATTCTTTTTGAGGATCTGCAGCATTTCTGCACCCATTGACTTCCATTGTGTCAGGGCAATCCGCAGCAAAACTGCAGGTTTAAAAAAGATCTGCAGATTTGCTGCATATGTGCCTGCGAGAAACGCTGCAGATCGGGAGGGGGAAGACTGTGTGTGTGCGGAGAAGATGTGCGAGGCTGTGTGCAGGGCTGTGTGTGGGTGTTTGCGTGTATTTGAGTGTGTGTACATGGATGTGCGGGGCTGTGTGTGTGCGGGGCTGTGTGTGTGCATGGGTGTGCAGGGCTGTGTGTGTCTGTGTTTATGTGCAAGGGTGTGCGGGGTTGTATGTGTCTGTGTTTGTGTGCATGGGTGTGCGGGGCTGTTCGGGGCTCTCTGTGTGTGCAGGGCTGTATGTGTGTGTGTGCGGGGCTGTGTGTGTGCGTGCAGTTCTATGTGAAGGCGGGTGTCATCCGATGGGACTACTAATCCCATCCAGCTATGCCTGCAACAGTGACAAGTAGCCGGATGATGGGACAGCAGTAGTCCCATCATCCGGCTACAGTGCTCAAGTGTAAAAAAAAAACCACATGCACACATACAGTACATACATATAGACATACAGTACATACAACATACAGTACATACTCACCAATCACCTAGTCCCCAAAGCCCTCGATCATCTGTAAAAAAATTAAATAATAAACCAACAATATACTCCCTGATCCTATGTATTCCGTAAAATAGTGTCCCACGATGATCTCCTGTTGAGAGCTGTCACATAGACAGATGCGACCGCTCTCCAGGGTCTCCAGTGATACAATGACAGAAGGTATCCATCCGCACAGTATCCCTCCACCTTGAGTACAGTATAGTTCATACTGTCACTTGCGGCACCGCTGCATGGGAAAATTCTCACGCAGCGTTGCCGTAAAGTGAGTGCCTGAACTCAGGTAACCTCTTCAGTGATGCATTGCAGGAGCCATTGTCTCCAGTCAGTGTGTCACTGGAGGCCTATAGACCTGTCACATCAGGAGATGTGACAGCTCTGTAGGGGCGATTGTTGTGGGACAGTTATTATTAAATGGATTGCATCGGACCAGGGAGTATTTGTGTTGGTTTATTAGTTTATTTTTTTTTCCGGAAGATCGAGGGCATCACATGGATTGGCAGAACAATAAAGAATGCAAAACTGTGTGGTGTTTTATTTCATTAAAATACTTTTTTCTGGCTGTGTATTTATTTAACAAATTAACAACTATAGGATTAGTAATGGATAGGTGTCTTATTGACGCCTGGCCATTACTAAGCTGGCTTGATGTGACTTACAAATCAAAGGTGGGATCAACCCCCAACTATTACCCCATATGCCACCGCTACAGGTCAGTGGGAAGAGAGGGTAAGTGTCGGAAATGGCGCATCTTACAGATGCGCCAGTTCTGGGGCAGCTGTGAGCTGGTGTTTGTAACAGGGGGGCCAATATCCATGGCCCCTTCCTAGGCTATGAATATCAGCCCACAGCTGTCTGCATAGCCTTTTCTGGCTGTTAATTATAGGGGGACCCCACATTGTTTTTTTTTTTTTTTTGAGGTCTCCCTATTTTAAAAGCCAGTAAAGGCTAAATATACAGCTGCAGGCTGACATTCATAGCCTGGGAAGATCCATGGATATTAACCTCTTCACAGGCTACACACATCGGCACCCAGTCGCTGGCTTTCTCTTTCTAGCGCAGAAAATTGCGCGGGAGCCAACGTCATTTTCTTTTCAATTTTTTTTTATAAATTATACAGATATTGTGTTTAAGGCCGGGGTCACACTTGTGAGAAATTCGCACGAGTCTCGTCTCTCAATACCTGGCAATGCCGCTGGCACTCAGGACCAGAGTGTGCGGCTGCAATGTATTTCTATGCAGCTAAAAGCTCCGGTCCCGAGTGCTGGGGGCAGTGCAGGGTATTGAGGTGCGAGGCGAGACTCGTGCGAGTTTCTCACAAGTGTGACCCCATCCTAATCCAGATTTTGTGTGTGTGTCTTTATTTAACTCTTTATGTACCATTTTATTATGTTTATTACTAAATATCGGGCTTGGTATTATCTATCTATCTATCTATCGATAGATAGATATATCGATAGATATATCGATAGATAGATAGATAGAAATCCAAAAACACAAAAGCAGCACACCATTGTTTGTGAAATCAGCCCATGACAGCGATATTTTGGTCGTAAGAAGTGAACCTTTTTCAAGCAATTTTCACTTCTTTGGACCGAAACGTCGCTGTCATGGGCTCAATAAAATAGCTCTTATTTCACAAACAATGGTGTGCTGCTCCTGTTTTTGGATTCCTACATTTAAGGTTCGGTCTTTCCCTTTGGGAGCTTTTCTGCACCAGGACTTTTTTCTTGTCTTTTGTGCTGCTCTGCTTTATTTTTACATATAGATAGATAAATAGATAGATACAGTTAGGGCCAGAAATATTTGGACAGTGACACAAGTTTTGTTATTTTAGCTGTTTACAAAAACATGTTCAGAAATACAATTATATATATAATATGGGCTGAAAGTGCACACTCCCAGCTGCAATATGATAGTTTCCACATCCAAATCGGAGAAAGGGTTTAGGAATCATAGCTCTGTAATGCATAGCGTCCTCTTTTTCAAGGGACCAAAAGTAATTGGACAATGGACTCTAAGGGCTGCAATTAACTCTGAAGGCGTCTCCCTCGTTAACCTGTAATCAATGAAGTAGTTAAAAGGTCAGGGGTGGATTCCAGGTGTGTGGTTTTGCATTTGGAAGCTGTTGCTGTGAGCAGACAACATGCGGTCAAAGGAACTCTCAATTGAGGTGAAGCAGAACATCCTGAGGCTGAAAAAAAAGAAAATATCCATCAGAGAGATAGCAGACATGCTTGGAGTAGCAAAATCAACAGTTGGGTACATTCTGATAAAAAAGGAATTGACTGGTGAGCTTGAGAACTCAAAAAGGCCTGGGCGTCCACGGATGACAACAGTGGTGGATGATCACCGCATACTTAATTTGGTGAAGAAGAACCCGTTCACAACATCAACTGAAGTCCAGAACACTCTCAGTGAAGTAGGTGTATCTGTCTCTAAGTCAACAGTAAAGAGAAGACTCCATGACAGTAAATACAAAGGGTTCACATCTAGATGCAAACCATTCATCAATACCAAAAACAGACAGGCCAGAGTTAAATTTGCAGAAAAACACCTCAAGAAGCCAGCTCAGTTCTGGAAAAGTATTCTATGGACAGATGAGACAAAGATCAACCTGTACCAGAATGATGGGAAGAAAAAAGTTTGGAGAAGAAAGGGAACGGCACATGATCCAAGGCACACCACATCCTCTGTAAAACATGGTGGAGGCAACGTGATGGCATGGGCATGCATGGCTTTCAATGGCACTGGGTCACTTGTGTTTATTGATGACATAAGAGCAGACAAGAGTAGCCGGATGAATTCTGAAGTGTACCGGGATATACTTTCAGCCCAGATTCAGCCAAATGCTGCAAAGTTGATTGGACGGCGCTTCATAGTACAGATGGACAATGACCCCAAGCATACAGCCAAAGCTACCCAGGAGTTCATGAGTGCCAAAAAGTGGAACATTCTGCAATGGCCAAGTCAATCTCCAGATCTAAACCCAATTAAGCATGCATTTCACTTGCTCAAATCCAGACTTAAGACGGAAAGACCCACAAACAAGCAAGACCTGAAGGCTGCGGCTGTAAAGGCCTGGCAAAGCATTAAGAAGGAGGAAACCCAGCGTTTGGTGATGTCCATGGGTTCCAGACTTAAGGCAGTGATTGCCTCCAAAGGATTTGCAACAAAATATTGAAAATAAAAATATTTTGTTTGGGTTATGTTTATTTGTCCAATTACTTTTGACCTCCTAAAATGTGGAGTGTTTGTAAAGAAATGTGTACAATTCCTACATTTTCTATCAGATATTTTTGTTCAACCCTTCAAATTAAACGTTACAATCTGCACTTGAATTCTGTTGTAGAGGTTTCATTTCAAATCCAATGTGGTGGCATGCAGAGCCCAATTCGCGAAAATTGTGTCACTGTCCAAATATTTCTGGCCCTAACTGTAGATAGATAGATAGATAGATCTATAGATCTATCTATCTATTGATCTACCTAGAGATATATCTATCCATCTATCTATAGATATATCTATCTATTATCTATCTAGTATCTATCCATCTATCTATAGATATATATATCTATTATCTATAGATCTATCTATCTATCTATCTATCCAATATCTACTTATCTACCTATCTATCTATAGATCTTTCTATCTATTATCTATCTATAGATTTATCTATTATCTATCTATCTATCTATCTATCTATCTATCTATCTATCTATCTATCTATCTATCTATCTAACCATAGATCTATCTATCTATCTATCTATCTATTATCTATCGACAGATAGATAGATAGATAGATAGATAGATAGATAGATAGATAGATAGATAGATAGATAGATACTGTAGACAGACCGTGTTGTGAGGGCGAAATGTTGCACCACTTAGTGCTGGATTAAAGTCCACAATTTTTCTTGAACTCGAGTGCTGCCTGATTTTTTTCTATTTTTTTTTCTATCTATCTATCTATCTATCTATCTATCTATCTATCTATCTATCTATCTATCATCTATCTATAAATGTATCTATTATATATCTATAGATCTATCTATCTATCTCTCTATCTATCTATCTATCTATCTATCTATCTATCTATTATCGATAGATAGATAGATAGATAGACAGATAGATAGATACTGTAGACAAAGACCGTGTTTTGAGGGCGAAACGTTGCACCACTTAGTGCTGGAGTGCTGCCTGATTTTTTCTATTTTTTTTCTATCTATCTATCTATCTATCTCTATTGTAGTGTAGTGACCAATGTTACAGCCAGGGGGCGCTGTGTGTGCGCTGCAAGATGCACTTTGAGGCATAATTGTGATCAGACAAAGTCCGGCAGGAGTGTAAATGGCCGGTGTGTGTGTTACAGAGGAAGACACTCTGCGCTGTCAGTCTGAAGTTAAGTTGGTGTACTGGGATCTGTAGTCCCACATGTAAATGTGTAGTTCTAATGGGAGATTGGCAGGGCTAGTTGTGTGAGATGGGCGGGACAAACTAGCCACACACACCCACACTCCCACACAGGGGAGTGGTTACAGGTGTGTAATGTGACCAGGGTGTGGGTCACATGTTCCTGTGTTTGGATCTGAATGGTCCAACTGCAAGGCCCTGGAAGCCTGTGTTGGAAGTCCTGGAGAATAGGATTCCTGAAGAGCACAAGGCAGGGCTCTGGACCTGGCACATGCCATTGTGTGAAATGGTCTGATAACCATAGGTAATGCTGATCGGCATCAGTGAGAACGTCTGAAGGTTACCTCTGTGGAGGAGAGGAATCGGAGAACCTGTGCGGCACCAACAGGTAACGGAAAGGGATCAGTGTTATGCTGTCCGGGGTCAGAGGAAAGAGACATTCTGTATGGGGCACCTCTGAGACCAAGAGGTGTCCAGGAACCTGTGAAGGTCGCCCACAGGTAACGGACAGGCATCCGTGTGTTATGCTAACCGGGGTCAGTGACGGACTGTGGTGAAGTTGAATATATACAGACGTGTTCAAGCTGTTACCAAGTTCTGAGGATGTGGTTTATGCTGATGTGAAATAAACCTAGAGATTGTGTTTTATAAGAAATCCGTGCCTGAGTGCATTAATCCCGTGCCAAGTGAGTGTCCCCCAAGACACGTAGTGGTGAAACACTACACTATCTATTTATCTCATATCTATCTACCTATCTATCTATCTATCTACCTATCTATCTATCTATCTATAGCATATCTACCTATCTATCTGTCTATAGAACTATCTATCTATCTATCTATCCATCTATCTGTGTGTGTAAACATTTTTCTTCAATGGAGTATGTAAAAGAAGAGGTTGGACAAGAAATGACATCACAATTCTTTTTTTTTTGTTCAATAATAGATCTTTATTTAGCTTTCAAAAATGCATACAAATCCGCATGGAAAAAATATATGAAAATCCGCATCAAAAACGCATCAAATCTGTGCGGATTTTTACCTGCGTTTTCTGCCAAGAGATGCAGAATCTGCGCAGAAAATTCCACAGGCAAATCTGCAACATGCGCACACGGTAGAGTCTGAAAATGGGTCCAATGTATTAGCTTGGCTAATCCTGGATGATAAATTTGATGTACCATTATTCAATTAAATGTACTTGGTTTCTTTTATGCCCTTAAAATTGTGGTGCATTATGGAATATTTTCTCTATCGCTTTTCTTCTAAAAACCCCCCCAAAAAACGCTATTTGTTGGTTGAGCCACAAAAAGTTTCTAAGACACATAACAGGTCTAAACCGTGATGTGACACAAAGTGCTAAATTTTGCCATATTTTCACCAAGGTTCCATACAAACAGAATAGTAACAGGAGGGAGGAGCTCTGCCTTTAGCTCCTCCTTTTCTCCCATCTCCTCTCCATAGAATCTTATCAGCACCAACTGTCATCTCTTATCTCCATCATGTAACAATCTGTCTTCACTGAATACAGATTTTCCCCGTGATTTCAGAATTTTGAGAGTAAATGATCAACCCTGGAGGAGGAGAAAGAAGCAGATTTCTCTGATAATATATGTTACAAAGTTTTTATTTTCATGAGTACCATTGATTAATGAAATAAAAAATAAATGATGGCTACTCATTACAGTTACTCACGCTCCTGTAGAATCTTCACTTAGTTTTTCACATATTTTAAAAAAAGAACTTTATTCAAGTTGCCAGAAACGTAAGTACTTGTAATTATATTTCACTTTGTGTGACATAACACGTAACAGTAATTTCCCTAATTGCCATGTACTGAATTAAATGCAAGCTAAATTATTTTGTTTAGGCAGTGTTTAATGCATTTATCCCCATGATATTATGTGACTAGTAGTTGAAGGAGTTGTCTCAGCAAAAACATAGCTAGAATGTGCTATTAATGTCTGAGCAGTGAACATTCTCATGAACTAGGGGTTGATTACAAAGTTTGAGGTTGTCAACCTTCAGAAAAAAAGCTTCTTTAGTTAGGAAAATAGGCTGAGTATTAGGCCGGGATCACACATGCGAGAAACATGTCCGTGTCTCGCATGTGAAATCCAAGCTCTGGCGCCGCCACTCCAGAGCGGAGCGTGCGGCTCCATGTGTTGCTATGCGGCCGCACGCTCCGCTCTGGAGTGCCGGCGCCAGAGCATGGATTTCACATGCGAGACGCGGACGTGTTTCTCGCATGTGTGATCCCGGCCTTATATAGCCTCTCCAACTCCAGCACTGGATCTGGACCCAAGGATGGTTTTTTGTAACTAAGGAAGCTTAGAGCCAAAAAACTTCTAAAAGATTACAACCCCTTCAAGAGAATTCTCCCATCACCTATGTTTTAAGAAAATATTTAGAATGCTATAACAAAAGAAGTAATGCTCATCTTACCAATCCCTCGATTCTCACGTTCCGGCGTATTCTGCATCACCCACCGGTCACTGTTATTCATGTTTCAGAATTAAAGCACAACTCCAGTGCTTTGTTATTTCACCGATGGAGTGGTGCTTAAAATGCAAATCACCTGCCTCCTGTCTGATACTCGCCTTCCGGTGTTTTCATCTGTTTACACCGCTGCTCCGGTCCGTCTGCTGCAGTTTGTGACCTGCTGGCTGTTACAGTGTTTCATGGAGCAAGCCAGAGGTCACTAACCAGTGTTAGTCTATGAGAACATTCTTCTGGCCTCATAGACTTACATTGAGAGCTTATGATGTAACTTCTGAGTTCCGGACACTGAGAAGATGGGCTCACAAGATGGCGCTGCAGGACCGAAGCAATGCCGAAAAATGGTGACAACACTGGAGGGTGAGTATATGACCTGGGGCAGGGGACTTACCTTTAAAGCATCACTTCAGTGGTGAAAAACAAAACAAAACGCTGGAGTGGTGCTTTAATTGTTGATGCGGACAATCTGACCACTGCAACCAATCATTCCACCACTGAAGCCACTACTGCAGACAGAGACTAGCTGTGTCTGTTTTGACATGCTATTTCTGGAGCATAAAGAACAAAGATTGATGCTGGAAATGTTGGAATGAGGGTGGTGAGGGATTGATAATTGTTAGTGTTACTACTTTTATTACATTCTTAGCAGTTTTCAAAAAAATAGTTTGTTGGCTGGATAATCTTTTCAAAGATTTAGTTTTTTCAAATATTAAAATTTTTGACACTTCTGGTGAGGTCAGTGGGGAATTATTTCCAAAAAGAAAAATAATGTAACCATAGGTCATCTTCATGCAACTATTTGCCCACAGCTGTTTCTACTGTATTCTGTGGAAGAACTTTGGAACCTCCATTGTTGACGTCATCTCTGCTTTCAGCATCTTCAATGTGTTCCAGGGTGTCACTGTTCCTGGCTTGCTGTAAATTATTTGTAAAGTACTATAGTAAAATCCATACTTTTATAAATGAGGAAAAAAGCTAACTCACATACCATTTTCCCAAGAGATGTCTGAAAAGCATCTGCAAAGTTCTTCAGCAGGTTGGTGTCATCACATCGTGTGGCCTTGTACAGCATTTCAAACGATTTGAATCCATGATTAGCAAAACGTTTCACTGTGGATTGCAAGTGTAAATGAAGAACTTTACCAGTACTTAAGGTATTCTTTAGTAACACTCTTGATTACAACATTATCTTTCATGGTGCTTACTAGAGCAGTCAGGCCAATCTGTCGTTTGTGGTGGCATCCATAACCCATCTTTAAAAGTACAGTAGAAATTCTGAGCAGAACCTTCTGCTACTTCAAAGCCCTCCTTACACTGTATGGTGCAGTTTACACCATCCATGTCTTTGGAGCAGACAAATTCTCCATTTTGAAGCGTTGATGGAATCTCACATGGAGAACCTATGGATGAAATGGTAACAGCATAACATAAATTTTATGATGTTAAGAAATGTATTATTAACAGAACCCTGATTGATTAAGCAACAAGTGCTATATGTGGAGGACATTTTTACCCTAAAAGGATGGAAAATACGGAGATGTGATAACGAAACAAAAAGACAACCACCACTAATGATGAGGCTCTGGAAAAAATAATGTTTCTTGAAATTAAAGAAAACCTGTCAGCAAAGAAAATAATCTGCAGGTAAATACCATTTTAACTATGTGCGGGTGTCTAAAAGAAAGTGCAGCTGCAGGGAGAAAACAAACTTATGTTCTCCCTGTTTCCACTTCCAGTCAACAGCGCAGTGAGAACTCCTGCCCACCAATAACTGATATCCTGATCTGCAGCTTGCGTGCTAACCAAGATGTCACTGAAGAAGCAGTGGGCTGGATTACGGCACACTAAATGTGTACTGAGTATCGACTGTATAAAGCTGCGGTACCATCAAGATGAACTGGTAGTGAGCAGCTGCAGGAAGAATATAAGTTCATTTTCTCCCTGCAGCCACACTTCCAATTTGACACCTGCATATGTTTTAATTGGTATTTACCTGAAGATTACTACTATGTCTGCAGGTAAATACTGTTTTGTTTTTTTTTGGCTGACATGTTCCATTTAGTAAACACTTACCCTCACTACACATACAGTATATGGACAAAAGTTTTGGGGCATCTACAGTACACATTATATTGTACCTACAGGAGCTCATATGACAGCTCATGCTAAATCCATAGGCATTAATATGTAGTTTGTCTGCCCCCTACACCTCCCTTTGTATCTAAAATGGCTTTTCCTCTTCTGTGAATGATTTTTACAAGATTTTTGAGTGGGTTTTTGGGAATATTTGCCCATTCATCCAGAAGAGCATTTGTGACGTCAGATACAGATGCTAGATGTCAGAACCTGGCTTGCTGTCTAAAGCACATAGATCAAACTCTGAAGAAAACATGATAGCATTATCCGTCTCAGCCAAATTTTATGTTTGGGACAGTGCAGTCAAGCAGGTCATGTTCTCCCGGCAGTTGCCCAATCCACACTCATGCATCAGATGC
The DNA here is from genome assembly GCF_032444005.1 of Ranitomeya imitator. NCBI lineage: Eukaryota > Metazoa > Chordata > Amphibia > Anura > Dendrobatidae > Ranitomeya > Ranitomeya imitator. Next base: position 508,768,230 of record NC_091282.1, on the reverse strand, counting down.
CACAAGTGTGATTCGTCACTCCGCAGAACAAGTTTTCACTTTCAATAATTCCACTTGATTGTGGAATATTTAGGAGGGGAGGCATTTAATAAACTGACCTGTTACAAAGGTGACATCCTATTACAGGACCATGCTTAATTACAGTGAGTTCTGTACATCAGTCCATTCTCTCTGAAATGTTAGTAAAGGTAGTCTGAATGGCCTGGGGATGAATTTTACACTACTGTGGAAATGGGACTAAACGAAAAACCTGATTTTAAGGATTAAGATGAGTGTCCTTATGTGTTTATCCATATGGTGTATGTTTTCAATTGAAGTCAACCTGTTATAATGTACTCTTTGTTCAATAATTTATTAGATCATGTCTTGGACTCTTTATAGTAGGCTGTTTAATGTGTCCCTTTGCCAAAAATCATTATAGAACCTAGTTATGACAACAATGTATTGGTTACATTTCAGTCAGTAAATTGTCCCAAGGTTTTAAGAAACGAAAATGGAAAATATCATCTATAGAACAAATGACTGACCTAATGTGATCTCATACTGTACCTTTAATGATGATCTGAATTTCACATGTTCTAGCATTACCAGAAGGATCACTGGCAACATACTCAACAACCGTTTCCCCTTTAGGGAAGATATCTCCAGGAGCATGGGTTTTTGTAATAGTTAATGGGGCACCTAGAGATGTGTATTAAACGAAAGAACAGATATTTAGATTCATTGCAACACATGATATACTGATTTACAATTTAATAGCTTACTTACTCATAAGGTAGATTGAGAATAAAAAAATAGGTGAATTTAGAATTTAGAATATAAAATAAGACATAAAAGTCTAGAGCTTGCTCTCAATTAGTTACTGCTATAGAAATCTATTTTACCAAACCCTCTAGCAATATATATTATATTTATTACACATAATTTTGAGCCTACACATTATACTTTAAATTAACATTATTACTTAATTGCTAATTAGTTGTACTTGTTTCTGCCTCAACAACCTATAAGAATGCCTGTATTTAAAGGGATTTCAACACCCCCAACATTATTTATATGTGTATGTAGCTGTTTCAAAGACAAGTCCAGCAATGTCTTTACATTGCTAATGTGTCCCTCGGCTATGCTGAGAATTCAGGGTATGAATTGATTTGCAAATGAGTCTATAAAACTGAAGCCTCTGCCACTCCAACTCAATTCCCCAACTCGTGTTTGAATAACGGCATATTCAACGACATAGAAGTTGTCAGTCAAACAAATGGAGGCAGCGCTGGGTAAGAAATAGAGCTGCAGTGACTGAGGCTTCAGATGTAAATAGTCCTTCAGCCTCATTTGCATTTCAATAAGGATGAGTGAACGTGCTTGGTGATACATAGGTATCACTAGAGCAGTGTTCCCCAACTCCGGTCCTCAAGAGCCATCAACAGGTCATGTTTTCAGGATTTCCTTAGTATTGCACAGGTGATTGAATGTGCAATACTAAGGAGATCCTGAAAACATGACCTGTTGGTGGCTCTTGAGGACCGGAGTTGGGGAACACTGCACTAGAGTATCTGTGTGCTTTGATGCGCTTGGCACTCGATGAGCATTGGCTGGTGCTTGGATTTGCAGCTAGAATTTCCACCCCGCATGTTTGGTGCCTGTTAGACAGCCAATAAACATGCAAGGATTGTCTGCCAGCCACTGTAATTCTGTAGCCATCTTGGTATTGGCATTACTGAGATTGACTAGCCATATAACCTCATCAGAGAACAAGGGCGCCACCACGCTCAGCACACTGATGCCATTGCACAGCTCAGGGACAGATTGGATTGAAGAGAGAGAGAGAGCAGTTAAATAATGGTGCTGATAGTGGTGCTGCTGAACCATCATTTTTCATCTAGCCTAGGGACAGTTGCAGGAGCTGATAGGGTGGCAGAATGTAGCCTCTAGGCAGGGCTTAGGGCTTTGCAGTCCATTGCTAAATATATAGCTGCCGCATTTGACCAAAAAATTTGTAATGTATTAAATGATCTGGCCAGTAGAGGGCAGCAGCGAGGGGCCTTCGTTAGAGCGCAGGGGGGTTTGGCGGTTGGAAGGCAGTTGAGAGGAGTCCAGGAGGAAGGGAAGCTGTGCATCTTTGGAGAAAGTCTGGATAGAGCGGTGCGACTCTGGATCTGTTGTCAGAGACTTTGAGACGCGTTGTTCGGCTTAACATGAGCTGACGTGATGAGGACAAGCAAGTACACAACATCTTGAGCTACGCCATGTGAGGCTTTATCTCTAAGCACTTAGATAAGCCCTGCACTGGAAATATCATCATTCCATATGAGCTTCAGGACAGCATTTCTGATTATTCTGGACTTAGCCCAGCAAGGACCCTTCTACTTCAGTCTCAGGATGTACCGATACCATCTTACATCCGAATATATATGCACATATACAAATAGCCTTATAGGGGTCTAGCTAATTAAGAGAAAAGGCCTCTTCTTTAAGAGATACTTCAAAATCAGCTCAGAGTATGTGATTACTAAAGTACTGGCACAACACTTTTTATTGATTTATGCATAGAAAGAGTTAATCGCGTTGTATTTTGCTCACATATAACTGTTAATTCTGTTTAAGTGTACCTGCGTATACACTTGGTATTATTGAGAGCAACTGCTGTCATTACATTTGTTTCTTATACGGTGTTTACCTTTCCTTTGTTTTATAAATTGATCAGTAAATATTCATACTACATTATTTAATCTTTGTGCATGTTTGCTAATTGTTCCCTCGTCCTGTGGCTGTCCCTTGTCCATGTTTCAGTGTTATATAAACCTCTAACAAACCATTCAAAAAAAAATTTCTGGATTGAATTAGCCATCCATAAAGTTTAAAGTGGTTAGTTTAGTTAGTAGTGGTTAGCGAGGTCAGTAGAGCTGAGGGGGAGGGATCGTCCGCACAGAAACAGGCAGGAAAAAGCAATGGGGTGACCAAAAGAAGTAGGTGGGCAACTGTTCCGCAGAGCACTGACCCTCCTGAGTTTCTCCCTCAAAGAGTTAAGTGTTCTCCAGTCTGGAAATTTTTTAACCCCTTAAGCCCTGGGGCTTTTTTCATTTTTGCGTTTTCATTTTTTGCTCCCCTTCATCCCAGAGCCATAACTTTTTTTTATTTTTCCATCAATATGGCCATTTGAGAGCTTGTTTTTGTGGAACAAGTTGTACTTTTGAACAACACCATTGGTTTTACCATCTCATGTTCTAGAAAACGGGAAAAAATTCCAAGTGCGGTGAAATTACAAAAAAAGTACAATCCCACAGTTGTTTTTTGTTTGGCTTTTTTACTAGGTTCACTAAATGCTAAAACTGACCTGCCATTATGATTCTCCTGGTCATTATGAGTTAATTAGACATCAAACATGTATAGGTTCTTTTTTATCTATGTAGTGAAAAAAAATGTCAAACTTTGATAAAAAAAATTGCGACATTTTCCGATACCCATAGCATCAGCACAATTTCTGATACAATTTGTTTTTGCTAGGAAGTTACAAAGGTTAAAAATTGTCTAGCATTTTCTAATTTTTCCAAAATTTTTTACAAAACCAATTCTTTAAGGACCACATCACATTTGGAGTGATTTTGGCGGCCTATATGACAGAAAATACTCAAAAGTGACACCATTCTAAAAATTGTACCCCTCAAAATCCTCAAAACCATATTCAAGAAGTTTTTTAAACCTTCAAGGGCTTCACAGCAGTTGCAATGTGGAAGGAAAAAAAATAAATTTTCCATTTTTTTCTTTTTATTTTAGCTTCAAATTTTTTATGTTCACAAGGGTCACTGAAAAAAAATGGACCACAAAGTTTGTTGTGCAATTTCTCCAGAGTACACCGATACCCCATATGTGGGGTAAAACTACTGTTTGGGTGCATGGGAAGTCTTGGAAGTGAAGGAGAGCCTGACTTTTGGAATGCAAAATTTGTTACAATCATTAGCGAGCACCATGTTGCATTTGGAGAGCCCCTGATGTGCCTAAACATTGGAAACCCCCTACAATTGACTTGATTTTGGAAACCAGTCCCCTTAAGGAATGTATCTAGATGTGTGGTGAGCACCTTGAATCCTCAGGGACATTACAAAAGTTTGTAATGTAAAGCCATAAAAATTAAAAAAAATTAAAAAATTCCCACAAAGATGTACTTTTACCCCAAATTTTGCATTTTTATAAGGGTAACAGGAGAAAATGGACTGTAGAATTTGTTGAGCAATTTCTTATGAGTGCGCCAATACCCCATATGTGGTCAAAAACCACTTTTGAGGCACATGTTGGGCAAAACTACTGTTTGGACGCACGGCAGGGCTTGAAAGAGAAAATGCACCATTTTACTTTTTGAATGCAAAATGGTCTGGAATCATTATCGGATGCCATGCTGCATTTGGAGAGCCCCTGAAGTGCTTAAACAATGGAAACCTCCAAGTGAGCACATTTTGTAAACTAGACTCGTCAAGGAATTTATCTAGAGGTTTGGAGAACACCTTGAACCATCACTTGCTTCATAGAAGTTTATAACGTAGAGTCAGAAAAATTAAAAGTAAAATTTTTCCTGCAAAAATGTTTTTTAGCCCAAATTTTGCATTTTCACAAGGGTAACGGGTAAAAACCACCATACAATTTGTTGTGCATTTTCTACGGAGTATGTCAAGTCCTGATTTGCCAAAACAGTGGATACACCCCAATAATTGATGCCATTTTGAAAATTAGATTCCTCAAGGAATTTATCTACACATGTGGTACTTTGAACAACAAGGTGCTTCAGAAAAGTTTATAACATAGAACTGTGAAAATGAAAAAATAAATTTTTCCTGAAAAAATATTGTTTTTGCCCCAAATTTTTCATTTTCACAAGGGTAACTGGAGCAAAAGAAACCATAAAATTTGTTGTGCAAGTTCTCCTGAGTACATCGATACCCCATACAGATAATAGGCCAGACGTAGTCCTCAGAACCTCCATCTGTTTCATTATAGGGATTCTTAGACAGGGGATTCCACCTGAATCACTTATTTCAGAGATTTAAATGGGGACCCCGCATGATCTAACTAGCTTTCTTGCCTTGGTTACATGGATATTGCCATGACAGCGTGGGGTCAACATGGTAATGATCGGCCCTTCATGATGATGTCGTGGGGGTGCCAATCGGAGGGGAGCCCCTACCCTCTCCCTGCCTTCTAAATGCTGCGATCGATATTGATCACAAAATTTAGGAGGTTAATCTGCCAGGAGCGGTGGGGGATCTTTCTAATGTAAGCCGTTTGTCAGCTGTCAGATAGTCTGAACACCCTGCAGCTCTCATGCGCTCACAGAGCCTGTGTGCGCAAAATTGCCAGGGCGTATAAATACGTTGAAGGTCAGGAAGTCCTTCCTAATTGGGACAAATGGATACTTCTAAGGTCGTGAAGGGGTTACACCTCTCGAGAGTTGCTTTAGCGGTATGCTTTGGGTCATTGCCTTTTGGTGTAAGGCAAACCACTGTCCCAGTCTGAAATCACTGACAGATTGAAAAAGGTTTTGCTTGAGACTATACCTATATTTTGCACCATCCACCTTCCCTTCAATTAGGACAATTTTTCCTGTCACTGTTGCTGAAAAAATCCCCACAGCATAATGCTGCCACCACCATGTTTCACTGTGGGGATGGTGTTCTTGGAAAATAGATTGTGTTGATTGGGCACCAGACATAGTTCAATTTTTGTCTTATCTTACCACAGCAAACTCAAAATGAGTCTTTCAAGTTTTGTGTGTAAGTAAAGGATATTTTCTGCCCACTCTTCCATAAAGTCCACCTCTAAGGATTGTACTAATTATTGTGGTCGTATGGACAGATACTCCAGTCTCTGCTTTAGAATTCTACAGCTCCTTCAGACTTACCTTTGGTCTCTGTGCTGACTCTTTAATTAATACCCTCCTTGCCCGAGCTGAGAGTTTTGGTTGGTGGCCCTCTCTTGGCGGGTTTGATATGGTGCCATTTCTTTCCATTTCATGATAAAGTATTTGACGGTGCTCCAGGGGGATCATCCGAGATTGGAATATTTTTTTTATAACTAAACCCTGACTTGTACTTCTCAACAACTTTGTCCCTGATTTTTTGGAGATCTCCTTGGTCTTCATGGTGTTGTTTGGTTAGTGGCGCGTCTTGCTTAATGGTGGTACAGCCTCTGTGGCCTTTCAGAAAAGGTGTGCATATACTGACTTACCATGTGAAACAGGTGGACTTCCTTTACTAAGCATGTGACATATGAAGGTAATTGCGAGCACCAGAAATTTTTACGGGCTTCATAGCAAAATGGATGAATACATATGCACATGACAATTTTTACTTATTTGAGCTTATAAATTTAATTTATGCCTACATTTTCCTCACTTCACCAACCAACAAATCAAATTACAAAAATATTTCAACACAGGTTGTAATGTAACAAAATGGGTAAAAAGCCAAGCGGGTGAATACTTTTGAAAGCAACTGTGTATGTGCATATAAATTGAATGGGATGTGAAATAATGCTTTTAGATTCCCATAAATACCACTTTATTTAGAATAGTGTAGGATTTAGCTGACATGTTGGATAAGAATATATTTAAATATACATTATAATTAGTGTTGAGCATTCCGATACCGCAAGTATCGGGTATCGGCCGATACTTGCGGTATCGGAATTCCGATACCGAGATCCGATACTTTTGTGGTATCGGGTATCGGTATCGGATACATAGAGATGTGTAAAATAAAGAATTAAAATAAAAAATATTGATATATTTACCTCTCCGGCGGCCCCTGGACTCAGCGCGGGTAACCGGCAGGCTTCGTTGTTCAAAATCAGCGCTTTTAGGACCTGAGAATCACGTCCCGGCTTCTGATTGATCGCGGGCCGCCCATGTGACCGCCACGCGACCAATCACAAGCCGCGACGTCACCGCAAGCTATTAACGAGCTCATTTTTAAAAATGAGCGCGTTAATGGCTTTCAAAGACGTAGCGGCTTGTGATTGGTCGCGGCCACGCGACCAATCACAAGCCGCGACGTCACCGCAAGCTATTAACGCGCTCATTTTTAAAAATGAGCGCGTTAATGGCTTTCAAAGACGTAGCGGCTTGTGATTGGTCGCGGCCACGCGACCAATCACAAGCCGCGACGTCACCGCAAGCTATTAACGCGCTCATTTTTAAAAATGAGCGCGTTAATGGCTTTCAAAGACGTAGCGGCTTGTGATTGGTCGCGTGGCCGCGACCAATCACAAGCCGCAACGTCTTTGAAAGCCATTAACGCGCTCATTTTTAAAAATGAGCGCGTTAATAGCTTGCGGTGACGTCGCGGCTTGTGATTGGTCGCGTGGCCGCGACCAATCACAAGCCGCTACGTCTTTGAAAGCCATTACCGCGCTCATTTTTAAAAATGAGCGCGTTAAAAGCTTGCGGTGACGTCGCGGCTTGTGATTGGTCGCGTGGCCGCGACCAATCACAAGCCGCTACGTCTTTGAAAGTCATTACCGCGCTCATTTTTAAAAATGAGCGCGTTAATAGCTTGCGTTGACGTCGCGGCTTGTGATTGGTCGCGTGGCCGCGACCAATCACAAGCCGCTACGTCTTTGAAAGCCATTAACGCGCTCATTTTTAAAAATGAGCGCGTTAATAGCTTGCGGTGACGTCGCGGCTTGTGATTGGTCGCGTGGCCGTGACCAATCACAAGCCGCTACGTCTTTGAAAGTCATTACCGCGCTCATTTTTAAAAATGAGCGCGTTAATAGCTTGCGGTGATGTCACGGCTTGTGATTGGTCGCGTGGCGGTCACATGGGCGGCCCGCGACCAATCAGAAGCCGGGACGTGATTCTCAGGTCCTAAAAGCGCTGATTTTGAACAACGAAGCCTGCCGGTTACCCGCGCTGAGTTCAGGGGCCGCCGGAGAGGTAAATATATCAATATTTTTTATTTTAATTCTTTATTTTACACATCCCTATGGATCCCAGGGCCTGAAGGAGAGTTTCCTCTCCTTCAGACCCTGGGAACCATGAGAATACCTTCCGATACTTGATGTCCCATTGACTTGTATTGGTATCGGATATCGGTATCGGCGATATCCGATATTTTTCGGGTATCGGCCGATACTATCCGATACCGATACTTTCAAGTATCGGACGGTATCGCTCAACACTAATTATAATGTGAAAATATTTTCCATATCTGAGATTTGATCTCAAAGTTGCAGACTCAAAGCCTACACTACTAAAACGATTTTCATGCCATAATTTTCCTCTACTGATCTATCATTACTACATAGACATTTTTAGCTTCACATTTCACACAGTTAGTGCTTAAATCCATTTAGCACATTTTATACCTTTGAAACATGAATCTCTGGCACTGCTCTGTTGCTTTGGAAATACATAACAAATATTGCTGCCTGGGGCAAAACTAGGATGCATTATAAGTCCTATTGGATCTCACCTGAGTTGTCAGAGAATTGGGGCTCTTCCCAGGTAACACTCTGCTTGCCTTCACTTGCTTGTATGGATGGAGGTGATCTGCATCTGTCTATGACTGGTGGATCTACATCTGAAAATATGAAAAACATGAAAACATGATATAAAATGTTAGGGGTCGAGTTCCCGCTTCTGCACAGGGGAAATCTCGAGCCACCTCCGCTGCGGTCTCCCATTCTTGTCCAGCCGCAGTGGAGTCTGCTCAGCAAGGACGTCGGTCCCAGCGTCTTGCTCATTCTCACTCTGTTCTGAGAGTTACTGCTGCTTCTCCAGTCTCTGCTATTAAAGTCTGTGCTGGTCAGCAGCGAGCGGACTTCTCTGGGACTAAGTCCTTGTCTGCACGTACTGAGCATGCCCAGCGTAAGGTCTCCCGTTGGAGATCGAGGGTCATGTGCTCAGGCTCTGCAGCACATTCCATTGGTCCTCTTGGCAGGTCCTAGAAGGGCAAAAGTGCTGTGGCCACTTCCTGTGCTGCTGCTACATAAACTGCGCATGACCGCACGGCCATGCGCTAGTATTGTCTAACAATTGCTAATGTGTGTATGTTGTGAGTGCAAGTCGTCCTTGGATACTCCTACCCTATAGTATGACTGTTCGCGGAAGGTGTATGGCTGCTACCTAGCGCCCGACTTATCCTACAGCACTAGTCACACATTATAGCGTCCAGTTGCTGTGACCGCCAGTACGGCGCAGTGCACTTCCTCTGTGCTTTCCTTACCCAAGCCTGGGTGGTTAGTGGCATTCGTTAGTGCGGCACTGCATGCTCTTCTGTTTCATTTCACACCCAGTTGCGGTGTTGCGCCAGCAAGGGTCTAATCGGACTTCCCAGTTGGGGTTGATTTTGCTGACTACTTGCTCGCGCTTTAGGTGCGGTACCGCGGTCCTGTGCCTTAACAGGATTGCTTCTTTCACGCTGGGTGAGGTTAACCCACGCGTGTATACTCTAGTGTACCGCCATATAGTCTGCTAATTGCTAGCAGCAGGTTTTCACCTGCACTGTGGACCCCGGACTGCGAACGCATCTATACCATCTGTCTTGGTGCGTTCCGCCAGTCCTAACATAAAAGTTGTTGCATGGGATAAAAAAAACATGGCAGCCTTCTTCTACAAACAGCGCCACACATGGTTGTGTCTGGTATTACATCCCAACTCCACTGAATGAATGGGACTCAGCTGCAATTCAAGACAGATTTTACATTGTGTTTAGAAAAAAAAAAAATAATTGTGTCTTTCAAATCTTCATCAAAGAATTTTTCATTCAATAACCCAAGCATGTATCAAACTTTTCTCTACCTTACAGGTACACAGTATCATTATTATCTGTAACTATATTTATATGTAAATTGTATCTATTCTAAATCTATTTAATCCATGTTAATCTTCCCAGTTTAGCACCCCAGGATATACGTCTCAGTTGTTTTTTAATGGAGACCTTAATAAGGTTTTATTAGAGAAAATCCGAAATGGCTGCATTATTCTATTAAGTAAGCTGTAGGTGTTCTATTATCGCTGATTTTTTAAGCCACTTTGCATTTATTATAAGCATTTACTATTTAATGTTTCTTAACTAATCCACTTAAATTGCCAAATTACATCATTTACTTAGTTAAATTAATGTCACTTTTCGTTTTAAACTACAACAACCTTTGTGTGAATAGCTCACAGTAACAGTATGAAATAATCGTCCATGTATAATGACTAAATAATGACTCCTAAAGCTCCACATCGAGTATCGAAGAAAAGGACAAAGCAAATGTTACAAAAGCTAAGTATACTACACTTTATATTTCTACGCTTTGTCCTTTTTCTGCGCATGTACTCTGTACAGTAAAGGTAAATGTTAGAGGTAAATGAATTGCTGTGAAGCGAATTAAATTTGCCTAGAATTTTACAAAAAAAATTGGACTCGACTACGTCAAAAGGACTAATCCAAAGCTCCCTGCTTAGTCATCTAGGTCGGTCTACTTTCAAAAGTCACTGGTAATGTCGAGTTTATGCCTGATAGGCCTCTACTTGCATAAGGTGATTAATGGACAAAAAATGCAGAGGTCTGTAATTTTTTGTCGTAGGTACACTTCAACTGTGAGAGACAGAATCTAAAAATAAAAATGAGAAAATCACATTGTAATGTTTTTAAATAATTAAATTGCATTTTATTGGATGAAATAAGTATATGATCACCCACCAAACAGCAAGAACTTTATTTCTCTCACAGAACTGTTAGATTTATTTAAGAAGCCCTCCTACTCTGCACTCATTACCTGTACTACTTGCACCTGTTTGAACTCGTTACCTGTATAAAAGACACCTGTTCACACATGCAATCAAACTCCAAAGTCTTCACCATGGTCATGACCAAAGTGCTGTCTAAGGAGACCAGGGACACAATTGTAGCCCTGAACAAGGGTGGGATGTGCTACAGGACAATAGGCAAGCAGCTTGATGAGAAGGCAACGACTGCTTTCACAATTATTAGAATATGTATGTCAATCATCATCCTTAGGTCTGGGGCACTATGCAAGATCTCACCTCGAGAGGTAAGGATGATTCTGAGAAAGATCAGGAATCATCCCAGAACTACATGGGAGGCCCAGGTAATTGGCCTGAAGAGAGCTGAGACCACAGTCTCAAACATTACCATTAGTAACAAACTACGCTTTCATGGATTAAAATCTTGCAGGGCATGTACTGTTCCACTGCTCACACTAGCACATGTCCATGCCTGTTTCAAGTTCACCAATGACCATCTGGATGATCCAGAGGAGGTATGGGAGAAGGTCATGTGGTCAAAAAAGACTAAAATAAAACTTTTTGGTATCAACTGCACTTGCTGTGTTTGGAAGAAGAAAAAGGATGAGTACAACCCCAAGAACACCATCCCAACCATTAATAATGGTGGAGGAAACATCATACTTTGGGGGCGCTTTTCTACAAACTGGACAGAATATTGGAGGGAGGATATATAGGGTCATGAATCGTGAGATCTTGGCCAACAACTTCCTTACCTCATTAAGAGCATTGAAGATAGCTCATGGCTGAGTCTACCACCATGACAATGATCCGAAATACACAACCAGGGCAACTAAGGAGTGGCTCCGTAAGAAGCATTTCAAGGTCTTGGAGTGACCTAGCCACTCTCCAGACCTGAACCCAATAGAAAATCTTTGCAGGGAGCTGAAATTCAATGTTGCTCAGCAACATCCCTGAAACCTGAAAGATCTGGAGAATATCTGTATGGACGAGTGGGCCAAAATTCCTGCTGTGTGTGCAAACTTGGTCAAGAACTACAGGAAACGTCTGACATCTGTAATTGCAAACAATGGTTTCTATACCAAATATTAAGTATAGTTTTTCTATTGTATCAAATACTTATTTCATGCAATAAATGCAAATTAATTCTGTAAAAATCAAACGAGTACCTCTAATAAAAATTACAGACTTCTCCATTCTTTGTAAGTGGGAAAACTTGCAAAATCGGCAATGTATTAAATGCTTATTTTCCCCACTGTAGCTCCGAAGGCAGGGACAGTGGAGCCAGTGTTGAAGGGGTGCAAGGCTCACGTGACGTAAGAACCTCACCTGAGCCCAAGGGAACACGAGTGCTGACACCACTGGAACAGCATCTGCACCGAGTGAGTATAAATGCTCTCATTTTAACATGGGCAAACATTTAGATTGAAAAGGGATTGTCTTAGTAGTGGACAACCCCTTTAAGAAAACAGGCTGGATTGGGAATGAAGACTAGATTGGAATGACCAAGTAAGGCACTGTGTAAAGTGACTGCCTGGGAGAGTTTTTTTCTTTTTTTCACCCTATGTTTATTATGCTCTGGGGTCTGGAAAGACTTCAGAATGTTATAAGACACGTTCAATTTGCATCTAATAAATTCAATGAGAATCACATTTCCTAAGCAAATTCAAGCTTCAAGTGAGCTGCTGAATTTGAAAATTTGGGTGATTTGCTCATCACTTAATGACTACTGCAGTCTCGGCATTATTTAGCCCCTTCATGACAAGCATCTTTAGTACTTAGTAGAGCAGCTTTCAGCTGTTATTACATCATGTTTGTAGCAGAACATAATTGCTAAAGGCTGCATCAAGTATTAAAGTTGCTCATCATGATGGGGTTAAATAATTGTGAAGAGTGCAATAATCACAAAAGGTGACATTTTGTATTGAATTTGCACATTTTAATAATAAATTTACCGTAATTTGCAAATGGGTGTTGAAAACTTTTGACTGCAACTATGTATACTGCATACATAGTATGTGCTAAATTGACTTTGTTCATTTATTGTAATTTTAACTGCACTTTTAAACTACAGCAATCTTTGTGTGAATAGCTCACAGCATGAAATAATCGTTCCTGAGTAATGACTAAATAATGACTCTGAAAGCCCCTCATCAGTAAGTTATGTAGAAAAGAACAAACGCAATGAGGCATGTTTATCAAGCTAAATGTGCCAGAATTTTGGTGCAATTTGTGTAAAAAAAACTGTCTTTTATGACTTGCACCATATTTATTATGTGTTTTAGACACATTTTATTGTCTGACAAAGTGACCTCACTGAAAATGGGCATTGTATTCCAGAAAATGGAATAGGCCTAAAGTTCAGTAATGTGTGTCAGAAATGCATTAACATTTTGGCGTACAATTCTAGTAGAAAGTAATTTAGCATGCAACATTGTGAACCAAAAATGAACCAAAATTTTGGAGTACAATTCTGGCAATTTTTGGTCCACGGTGTAGTACATTAGGCCACTCCTTTTTTCCGCTATACAATGCCATGATTCAATGTTGCTCTAATCTAGCAGATACTGTTGCATAACAGCAGTTATTAGGCAAATATTATGTGTTAGTAGTATCAAGTGACATGATCAAAACTTACCAATAACCTTGATGTTGAAGGTACAACTTGCTTCATTACCAGAACTGTCTGTGGCAGTGTATCTTACAGTTACCTCCCCAATAGGAAACATATGAGGGGGTAAAAAAGCTGGACTAACCTCAATCAAAACCTAGAAAAAGGTAAGAAATAAAGGATATATGTTAAGAATTGCTTTCTGAGAATTTCACTATTTAATTGTGTCCCATTAGCTGACACAATAGCATATCACCCACCCAAGTGTCAGGATGGGCTTCAGTCTGAAGAAACACAGCTCCTGAGACTTGTGTCTCAACTGACAGAAGAGCAGTTTGCTAGGCACACATACTCCTGGCAGCTGTAGTAAAAGGCTGTGACATCAGAAGAACATATTCGTCTCATCGGCTGACTTAGAACTCAGACTAGAAGACTGAGGCTGGAGAAAAAATAATTTGTGCTCAATCAGACAAGGTGACGATGAATTTCTTCTCATGTCACAGTGCTTTTCCATCAGCTCTAGTATGTGTGCTGACAATACAGCTCCTCTGTCAGTTGAGACACAGGTCTTGGGATCTCTGTTTCTTCAGACTATAGCACATCCTGACACTGACTAGGAGAGGATGATACCATGGAATTAAATGTTGGGACATTTTATTACATTCTTGGACTACCCTTTTTCAAATAACCAAACACATTGGGTGAATGTAATTCAAACCTGCAGATTTTGGCTGATATGGATAATCATCTAATGACCAGTAAATATGAAATCAAGAATAATAGCAGTTATAATAGCTAGCTTACAAAGAGACATGGCAACTGGTTTCTGAGTGCAATTCCACCATTTCTAATAATATTATACAAATACTCCTCAACATTACTTCCTATAGTAATAGATTAGATATTGTCACCTCTTCTTCAGTATTATCTTTTGCTTCTGGAATTTCCCAATTAATTTGAGCTGTATTTTGGTGCTGAATATTTTCTGCAGTTATATCATCTGGGCATTTTATTACTGGAGGTTCAATGTCTGAAACATATAGAAAGACAGAATGAGTGAAAGACTGAAGGATGGCCAGGCCCATGGTATAACAATGACAATGATCACAGAGCTTGCATGGCAGTGCAAAGAGCACATATTGCTTTTTGTAAGTAATGCTTTTGAAAACCTCGATACGTATGGATGGATGATGGCAATGATTGAGGCCTAATATTGACATTGTCCACCACTCTCTTTTAGCAAAAGTCACCAACTAGTTCCTGAGTGGAGGTCTTACCTGACAGACAAATTTTTTATGTATGTGTACTCTCGATGCCTTGTTACCTTTGCATGCTGTCTTTTGGACATCTTCACTCCATTTTCCATTGGACATGCATTTTATTTCATCCCTGACTCCAGACAAAATAAATCCTTTATGACATCCCAAATAGCACACAGATCCATATACAGCTGCTTCTTGCCCACAAGTCAATGGAAATATTAGGACGTTATCAGGTTTGGAAAAAGTAGGACAGTACATTTCTGTAAAACACAAGTCAATAATTGATTAAATAATATTTAATATATCAGGACAATTATAGAGACACTTCCCACAGTTTTTACTCCTTTCAGGTAGCTCACTCATAAAGCCATTCACATTGCCTACAGGATGCCTCTAAGTTTTCACCCAAAATAGTCATATGAATTATAAAGTGAGATTAGTTGTAAAACAGATTTATAGTAATGTGCGATATATGTTTGCCACTTTCAGCGCTGATGGTAAGATAAACTATACCTGTACAGATTGGTTCCTTTGCATCCCAGTATGAATTTTCTTGGCAAGCAAGTTTAGAATGTCCCTGCAATCTGTATCCATCATTACATGTCACAGAACACACAGTTCCATAAGAGGTATCACTGGATGAACAGCTTATCTTGCCATTTTCAACCGGATGAAGTTTTGGACAAGTTCGAACTTAAGAAAAGAATGAAAAAATAATTATCTTTATAATGAAGTTTTACAAAATATTAATTTCTTTTTTATTACCAATGAGATTACAGCATGCATAATATCTTCAACAACCTACAATCTGGCTTCCATCCCCACCATTCCACTGAAACTGCCTTGTCCAAACTTACCAGCGACTTACTTACAGCCAAATCAAACAGACTATACTCCTACTTCTAGACCTGTCCTCTGCCTTCTACACAGCAGCCCACTGCCTCCTACTACAGATCCTCTCTTTCTTTGGCATCAAAGACCTTGCCCTATCCTGGATCTCCTCATTCCTTACCAATCTCACATTTAGCATTTCCGTCTCCCACACTACCTCCTCATCTCACACTCTCTCTGTTGTTGTCTCTCAAGGCTCTGCCCTAGGACCACTACTCTTCTCCATCTAAACCTTTGCCCTGGTGCAATTCAAAAATTCCTATGGCTTCCAGTACCATGTATATGCTGAGGACACTCAGATCTACAAATATGGCCCACATGTCGCCTCTCTGCTGTCCAGAATCCCAAAGTGTCTATCAGCCACATCCTCCTTCTCCCCTTGATTCCTCAAGCTCAATGTGGACAAATCTGAACTAATTATCTTTCCTCCATCTCACATATATTCAATACCTTATCTATCTATCACAATAAATGGCAGCACACTTTCCCCTGTCCCAGAAATCTGCTGCCTGGGAATAACCCTTGACTCTGCCCTGTCCTTCAAACCACACATCCAAGCTCTCACCACTTCCTGTCGCCTCCAGCCTAAAACTATTTCAGAATCCATCCTTTCCTCAACTCTCACTCTATCAAAATGCTTGTGCATGCCCTAATCATCTCCCGCCTCCACTACTGCAACATCCTCCTCTGTGGCCTACCTTCTAACACTCTGGCAACTCTCCACTCCGTCCTTAACTCTGCTGCTCAACTAATTAATCTCCCTCCTTATTACACCCCTGCTTCCGCCCTTTGCAAATCCCTTCACTGGCTCCCAATTTCCCAGCGTATCCAGTTCAAACTTCTAACACTGACCTACAAAGCCATCCATAACCTTTCCCGTCTGTACATCTCTGAACTAATCTCTTAATATATTCCCTCATGTAACTTCCGGTCCTCCCAAGACCTCCTTCTATCCTCCACACTCATTTGCTCTTCCGATTATTCACCCCATTTCGATCATTCAGACAGAACATGAAAACCCATCTCTTCAAGAAAGCTTACAACCTGCAATGATCACGCTACCACGTCAACACCATCAGAGCTACTGCAACCCCCGACCTACTGTCTCCTTCACCATAATCCTGCAGGATGTAAGCCCACAAGAGCAGGGTCCTCTTCCCTCTGTACCAGTGTACCTTTGTTAGTCTATATTTGCTGTAAGTGATATTTCTATTTTGATGTAACCCTTACTCATGTGCAGCACCATGGAATCAAAGGTGCTATATAAATAAATAATATTATCATAAAATGTCCAGACTTCAGTTCATTAAGTGGAGCTGCAGTTCTCCACAATGGCCACTAAACAGTGTAAGGAGCTGTGTACAGTTTATATACAGCCTATACCAGAGCTGATGACAACTGATTGGTGAGGGTACCAGGTTTCTGTCTCATATTGATATGATATCCTAAGGAGTGGACAACCCCATCAATCACAAATATACATAATTAGATATTTACACATAATCTCCGTTCATCACAATATCACATTATCTCCTCCAGTCTTGGACGTTCCTCATTCCACCATCTCCAAGACTTTTTTCGAGCATCCTCCCCATCCTCTGGACCCAATTGCCTCAAAATATTAGGGACATTCGGATGCAACCTGAAAACTCATCTCTTCAGAAAAGCTTACAACTTGCAATGACCCTGCTATTACCTCATTACCACCAAACTTTTCCAATCCCCCGACCTATATTTTATAAATTATTTATATCTATGTTGTATATATGTAACCCTTTTCACATGTACAGCACCATGGTATTAATGATGCTTTCAAAATAAATGATAGTAATTTATGATCGTATGAGCAGCAAACTTGTTTATAATGAATTTTATTTTATGGCATGTTGCTAATATACAGAGTACAGCCATGTGTTTCAAGATAACAACATATGCAATATAACTAAGGAGGGCATATTGTTTCAACTTTAGTCCGGAAAGAATTGTTAAAAAGAATATTGAATGTGCCTCTGTGTGCTAGTATTTGCTATCAACAAATATTTCATCATCACTGACTTATTTTAATGTATAAATATATGAGGGGACAGTACAAAGACCTTTCTGATGATCTTTTTAATCATAGACCTGAGACAGGGACAAGGCGGCATCCTCTACGTCTGGAGGAAAGAAGGTTTAAGCATAATAACAGACGCAGATTCTTTACTGTAAGAGCAGTGAGACTATGGAACTTTCTGTCGTGTTATGTAATGAGTAATTCATTACTAAAATTTAAGAGGGGACTGGATGCCTTTCTTGAAAAGTATAATGTTACAGGGTATATACACTAGATTCCTTGATAGGGCGTTGATCCAGGGAACTAATCTGACTGATGTATGTGAAGTCGGGATGGAATTTTTTTTCCCCAATGTGGAGCTTAGTCTTTGCCTCATGTTTTTTTTTGCCTTCCTCAACATATTAGGGCATGTTAGACTTAAAGTCTTCCTTCAACCTTAAATACAATGTTACTATGTTACTATTTCAACTGTAGAACTTTATAGATGCATCATCATCTGTAAAGTGCTGCGGAATATGTTGGTGCTATATAAATAAAAATTATTATTATTATCATAAATCAATTGTAAAAGAAACATTTTTAGTGCCAATCCACACATTTGCATAAAATTATGACAACTCGTAACAGTGCTTGGAGTGAAGTCAAATCTGACTGCCATTTACAATCGGTAGGCATTAATTACAGCTAATTGGCTTTCGGTAAATACTTTTTATGGAAATTTTGATAAAAAATTGACATTTAAAATTATGTTCTTAAGGACATAGATCTTTTAGATGTTTTTAAGGAAATTCTAAACATTCAAAAGGGTGGTCTGAAGTACAACTTAATTTTCATCCTAAATCCCTATCATTTAACACCATAATATAAACTATTTAGATAGGGTATTTTCTCCTCAAGCTTTAAACATGCCTCCATCACACCTATCCTCAAAAAGCCTTCTCTTGACCCATCCTCTGTATCTAGCTATCGCCCCATATCACTTCTCCCCTATGCCTCCAAGCTACTGGAACAACACGTCTACGTTGAACTGTCCTCCCATCTCTCTTCTTGCTCCCTCTTCGACCGCTTACAATCTGGCTTCCGGTCACACCACTCCACGGAAACTGCCCTAACAAAGGTCACCAATGACCTCTTTACCGCCAAGAGCAAGCGACACTACTCTGTCCTCCTCCTCCTGGACCTGTCGGCTGCCTTTGGCACAGTGGACCATTCCCTATTATTACAGACCCTCTCATCCCTTGGCATCACAGACTTGGCCCTATCCTGGATCTCATCATACCTAACAGACCGGACATTCAGCGTCTCCCACTCACACACCACCTCCTCACCTCGCCCCCTATCTGTCGGAGTCCCACAAGGTTCAGTCCTAGGGCCCCTGCTCTTCTCCATTTACACCTTTGGCCTGGGACAGCTCATAGAATCTCATGACTTTTAGTATCATCTCTATGCTGATGACACACAGATCTACATCTCTGGACCAGATATCACCTCCCTACTAACCAGAATCCCTCAATGTCTGTCCACTATTTCATCCTTCTTCTCCACTAGAATTCTGAAACTTAACATAGACAAAACAGAATTTATCATCTTTCCCTCATCTCACGTGACCCCCCCCAACGAATCTATCCATTACAGTAAATAGCTGCCCACTCTCCCCAGTCACACAAGCTCGCTGCCTCAGGGTAATCCTTGATGCTGATCTATCCTTCAAACCACATATCCAAGCCCTTTCCACTTCCTGCCGACTTCAACTCAAAAATATTTCATGAATTTGTTCATTCCTCAACCAAGAATCTGCAAAAACCTTAGTCCATGCCCTCATCATCTCTCGAATTGACTACTGCAACCTCCTGCTCTGTGGCCTCCCTCGAACACTCTCGCACCCCTCCAATCTATTCTAAACTCTGCTGCCTGACTAATCCACCTATCCCCCCCCTATTCCCCAGCTTCTCCCCTCTGCTAATCCCTTCACTGGCTCCCGATTGCCCAGAGACTCCAGTACAAAACCCTAACCATCACATACAAAGCCATCCACAACCTGTCTCCTCCATACATCTGTGCTCTCGTCTCCCGGTACTTACCTACACGCAACCTCCAATCCTCACAAGATCTCTTTCCCTACTCCCCTCTTATCTCCTCTTCCCACAATCGTATACAAGATTTCTCTCGCGTATCACCCTTACTCTGGAACCCTCTACCACAACATATCAGACTCACGCCTACCATCGAAACCTTCAAAAAGAACCTGAAGACCTACCTCTTCCGACAAGCCTATAACCTACAGTAACCACTGATCGACCAAACCGCTGCATGACCAGTTCTACCCTCGCCTACTGTATCCTCACCCATCCCTTGTAGATTGTGAGGGGTCCTCTCTCCTCCTGTACCAGTTATGACTTGTATCGTTTAAGATTATTGTACTTGTTTTTATTATCTATACCCCTCCTCACATGTAAAGCGCCATGGAACAAATGGCGCTATAACAATAAATAATAATAATAATTTTTAATGTACTTGAATAATTCCCTAAACTCTCATAACTACACTGTCTAACTGCTTTCCTTTTTTTTACAACTTTCTTTTTGATGATGCCTTGTTTGAGAATTTCAGTGCATGATGGGATACTCAAACAATGCATTCTCGGGGGGCAGAGACACTGCTGCAGCTTCTACCTCCTCCCTGAAACGAAACATCATTAGTGACGCTCGTTTCAGGGGCTGGGCTAGTCCCTGCTCTGTCACTGTGCAATCTGCACAGTAACAGAGCGCTATCTTCATGGCTCATATCAATAGTAACAGGCCTGCACCAGAGAACATTGGTAGTGTGTGTTGTAAGACTACCACGGCATGCAGTAGACAGTGACGTCCCCACAAGCTAGTCTCTGCAAGATGGGTATACATCTTACAACACATGCTAACAGTGAGCTCTGGTGCCGGTTTGTTACTATTGATCTGAGCCGGCGAGAGTGCACATCACTCAGGGACTAGCCCAGCCCTTGAAACAAGCGTCTCTGATGACATTTTGTTTCAGGAAGGAAACAGGGGTTGCTGCATGAACTGGGCTTTTTAAATGAAGTGTCATAAAAAAAGAAGTTATAAAAAAAATGAAATGCAGTTAGAAAGTATAGTTAGGGAAGGAGAGGGAATTTTTAATTCAAGTATACTAGAAAAGTTTAGATTATAGCATTAAATAGATAGGGATTTAGGATGAAAATTGTATTTAGAACCACTCCTCTTGGTCATTACATTTTTATTTATGCGAAAAAATGATAAATGACTATTAGTGATGAGCGAGTATACTCGTTGTTCGGGTTTTCCCGAGCATGCTCGGGTGACCTCCGGGTATTTGTTAGTGTTTGAAGATTGTACTCAGCCTGGATAGTAGCTGTAAATCATTCAGCTGAGGTGATGAAATCTAAATCTCTGAGCAGTCATAAATGCTCGGAGGTCACCTGATTGTGCTTGGGAAAACCCGAGCAATGAGTGCACTAGCTCATCACTAATGACTATATCCACGTGCTTTTTGTTTTAGTCTACAAGATTTGCCAGACTCCTTCCCAAAGATAGTGTAGGCACAGGGTTAGACTGGCCTACCAGAGAACCGGAGAATCCTCCGGTGGGCCCTGGTTTCTCGTTCAGGAGAGTTCATAGTGCAAACCTTGCATTTGCTATGGGGCTCTTCAGTGGGGGAGAAAGGTGGGCCCTCAGAATCAAATCCTCCGGTGGGCCCAATGTTCTTCAGTCTGACACTGTAGGCACATTTAATGTTAAGGATCCCTCCGATTCTAAGTCAGCAAGATAATTAGAATCAAGTTTTGGTGCTTTAAGCTGATTTTGTAATGACTGAATGTCTGACAATGAGTTTTTGTGGCTGCCGTGTCTTCTTAGGAAAATATGAAAGTTTTTTTCAATGCTATCTTACCTCTGCAGGTGGCTTCAGAGCCAGACCACAGTCCATTTGGTTGACAGAGGCGAATGTTGCTTCCAACTAATTCATAGCCTGCCTTGCATCGGATTCCACAGGCGGCATCAAAGTGATTGTTGCAGATGTTCTGGATGAAATAGCCATTCTCTGGGGGCAGCAACTCGGGGCAGCGCACAACTAATGAGGTTTAGAATACAAAAACAACTGTTATGGGAGAAGGATTTGCATTCCCATTAACTCAGATGAAATCTACCACAAGCCTTACATACGGGAGGAAAAATGCTTTCAGTTTATAGCTTTGTGTCGTTTCTATGTGTTTATGTAATTAATGTTGTCATCTGGAGAGATTAACATAAGGCGGTAAGGAAACCAGACAATACAGTGATAAATTAATGTAGGCAAATGTTGGGCCTCCCTAGGGAAGTTCTGCGCCCACGGCATAGATGTATAATGTAGCGCGTGGATTACACAGACACAAATCCTCGTTTACAGAGTAATACATTGAAGTTTATTCCATGCCGACATACTGCAAAGCTTGTCACATTATGGCTAAGTTTACATGAGCATATGAAAAATCATATGATTTTCATCAAGGAAAAAGAATGTATTAATTTTTCATCTATATTTTCATTTGTTACACCTTTATTTTTATTCATCAGCAGGGAATAAAATTAAATAGATCAAAAACAATTTCCCACATTGACAATTGCAGTGTATTCACAGCACGGTGGCTCAGTTAGCATTGTTGTTTTGCAGCACTGGAGTCCTGGGTTCAAATCCCACCAAGGACAACATCTGCAAGGAGTCTGTATGTTCTCCCCGTGTTTGTGTTGGTTTCCCCCACACTCTAAAGACATACCGATAGGGGATGCAGGTTGTGAGCTCCTATGTGGACAGCGATGATAATGCCTGTAAACTGCTACAGAATATGATCGTGCTATATCAGCAAAGCAAAATAATAATAATAATAGTGCATTCATTAAAATCGGATATAATGCAGATGATCTGTATGGAATCTCATTTTTCGGCACACCCATAGACTTGAATAGGTGCATGCTGAGATTTTTTTCCTGTGAAAAAACTTCATCTGAACAGATTGATAGTATCGGAGCAGAACAATGAAAATGATGATCGACTGATTACTGGTATCATTGATTCTATTTATAAAGGAAATATGGAAGTTATAATAGATCATTTTTAACTGGATAATAGCCAATCTGGACAGCTCTATTAACTTTAATCAAATTCTATCTGTTCTGATATTTTTCACTACAAGAACAGTTCTGCAGACTCTTGTATTCTTGCTGTCAGAATACTGAAAAGCCTGAAGGAAGCTCTGATAGATCTCATTGATGCAACTCTCTTGAGATCATCATAATAGTGGCTCAGTGGATAGCATTGCAGTGCTGGAGTCCTGGGTACAAATCCCACGTAGGACAACATCTGCAAGGAGTTTGTATGTTCTCCCCTTGTTTGTGTGGGATTCTTCCGCTTTCCTCCCACATTCCAAAGACTTACAAATTGGGAATCTAGATTGTGTGCCCCAATGGGGACAGTGAATGATAATGTCTGTAAAGCGCTGTGGAAATAATGGAGTTATATAAGTGAGTAAAATAAATAATAGCTTTCTTTTACGTAATGGGATTGTGCAGCTGAACGAACAGAGATTGAGGTTTGTGTCATTCCCTATGCAAGCCAGGGCATGGCATGTATGATGCCGTCCATAAGTCTTCAGAGTTTTCTTCTTATCAATTCAAATTTGAAAAAATTTCCTCCATTCTTTATTTTCTACGGGGCAGATTCATCAGACTGTTTGAGTGCGTTTTTCTCAAGAAATATTGAAACTTTTTGCCATTTTGTAAGGCAGCCTCGGCCAGCTCCACCACGTTTTTGAGAAAATTGGACAAACCTTTAGACTGGCCTATATTTTTTTGCCATGTTGCACCAAATTCATTAAAAGGTGCACTTCCTCCTGATTTTTCAGATCCAAAGCTAGCACGTTCTTTATCTAGACTGGAGTACAAAATGCTAGTTGTGATGAATGGGGACATCTGCATGTTAACAAATGACGTAAAAAAAACTATCCACACAGCCTAGATCTTTGGAGTTCCTTACAGATACAGAATAATGCTATGATCGGAGTGAAGTAGAATGACACAGACATAAACATATTGCATTCAATATTTCATTATCGGCTGATTGCTGTATTGCTGAGTTTTCTCTAAAATTGCCAAGTAAACTCACCCTATAGCCGATGCAATCTTTATGCTTTTATGCTTTAACCAGACTTGAAATGATATAGAACTACTGCTTTTCCTCTTTGCAGCTATTATTATGTTGTCGAAAATGTTATCATGATTCACATCATCTTGATAATTAGTCACCTTAGATTAAGAGGATAACTTAACATGGTTACAAGCCAGTGCCCATTGTCAATTTAAGTGTTACACGTTTTTGTGCTGTAATATCACAGTGCTGGGTGACGGTCAAGGCAACCATTGCTTGATCTGTATGTTCAGGCTACGAAGACCATAAAAAATAAAATGGTTACCTCACCTTTGCAGATTTTACCATCAACTTCATATCCCTCTTTACATGCACAGTCTTCCACTGACGTGCTGCCTGGAGGTGATGTGTGATTTGGATCAGGACAGGAGATACAAGTGCTGACGCCTCCTGGTTTACCCTCCGTTTTGTATGTGCCAGATGGACAGGCTGTTAAAAAATAATGAAAACATATAATGCAATTCTCAAAACTGTAAACGTTTTAAAAAGTTTTCACTTAATCAATGTCCATATGCCTCATTAAACACTTCAGTGTCCCTCCTCCCCTGCTGCTACTGAAACCTCACAATGCTCAGTACAAGCTGCGGCTGTCGACCATGTTGTGTAGGTGAGGATTGACTTCACTTGGATTTATGATCTCTGTTATTCCAAATCTGCTTCTTTAATATTTGCATTTTAACGCAGATTTTGTAAGCAAGTAAACCAGCAACATCGGGAAACAAAGACATTTTTTTAACAACATATACAGTTTGTATTGTGAAATCTGAAAAACTGTTAGTGAAAGTTGGGTTCCGGGAACAAATCAGTAGTTGCACAGCAGACTTTAACTTACTACCCATTTTTACTTGTGCATTTCTCATCAAATAACATCAACCACTGGTTTTAACCAACACAAAAAAAGAATGATTTTAAAGTGGCTCCCAGCAAAGTGATGCTCCTGACCATGAGAAGGGTGAGGAACTTCATATAGTCATGTTAAATTGGATGAGCTGTACTCCATTCATATTCAGGATTGGCGGCTAGTACTAGTCAGACCGCTACATCTTAGATAGTTACACCATATCCTAGTGATATTTCCATCTATAATGGGTGAGAATAACCCTTTAACTTTCAGGCACCACATATTTAAGCATCAATTAATATCTAAGCACCATTTTTCTCGATGCATTTATATTAGAGAACACATATTACATTGATAAATGCACCCTACAGTGTTTCTGTGCTTATTTATCAGCTACTTAGAGCTTTTGTTGACCTCCGTTGTGTTCTACTACATGGATTCAGAGTATGTTTCATGGTTTCATGTAAATTGTTATTATTTTTAGAGCATGTGTCTCTTATGCTTGTCTTTCCCATTTACTAATTAAGCTGTAGTATCACCTGGCATTACGGCTTTGGCCTTATAACACAGCACCCGCTCAGGGCTTCCTCCTACAAATAATAATACATGCAGGGATAATGATTCCTGAAATGCCATTTCAGAGTGAAATCTTTCGGAAGCCAGGAGCCATTAGCCTGGCAGGCTCAGCTGCACAACATGCTGCTGGGACTATAAAAATAACAAATTAATCACTTTTCTAGAAATGCCAGTAATCCATAATTTTCTTTCCTATTTCACAGAACCACAAATGAGGCAAAGATGTGTTTCCAGGACAATTAAGAATTGATTTTTGCATTCCAAGTGAAACAAGTAAAAACGACAGTGTTCCCTTATTAAGCTCCTGTGTAATCAAACTGATAAGAAGAGGAACTGATTAACACTTCTAAGTACAAGTATTAAAAGGTTTTTCTGACCAATAAAAAGTTAAAAATTGCAATCGAGAAGCCAGCCCCTTCTCTGAGGTAAAGACTTAGCCAGCCATCTTTACTCGTTGCTCTAGTCACGCGCCAACATTGGAAACAGATCCCTATGTTGAACATAGGACTAGAAGTGAAGAGTCATGAGTCAGAACAAGTGGCATCATGTGTTACAACCTGAGAATAAGAGAGGCGCCCCTGAGGGTCCAGTCGCCACAGAGGTACTGCACCTCAGCAAGAGGTGTGGCACTCTGCTCTCGGATAAGGAAGGGGCACTACCCGAGACCCACACTTTTGCATCCAACACCACACCACTCCAGGTCAGGGGATCTGGGCGGACCTTATTGAGGGAGGGCCCCATCACAGGTTGAAGGGTGAACTAGGTAGAGGGTGTGGGTGGAGAGAGTGTCAGTTGTGAGGAGCTGTCATGATAACAAGAGGGAGGAGTTAGGCAGTCAATGAGTGGGGAGGAGTTGATCAGAACAGACACGAAGAGAGGAGCTCCTTAAAGAGAGAGAAGGGGTCCTAGGGACCAGGGAAGTGAGGAATCCATCCGTGGCGCCCGAATCCATGCTGGCCGTAGTTGGGTGGAAGGACCAGGTCGCAGTGGAGGACTGGTCCCAGACTAGTGGAGGAACTGCAAGTCTCAGCTAGCAAACGGAGGCTGTGGTGTCTGTATGTGCCATAGCCAAATCCACAAACATTTGCTGAAAAGTCAGCCACATAGGGTCAAGGGGACCGGAAGAGTGTCGCCCAATGGGACCCAAGGTTGCTGGCTTGGGACACTGTGTGTGAGGCGCAGGGCAGGAGGGCGAAACCAGTGCAGAGAGACGGCCTGGGAAGCTACACCAGAAAAGGGAGCTTCGTAAAAGTGCACCCAAATTACCTGACAGCTGGCTGGACAAATGACTCGGAGTACACAGCACCTTTCTGGAGACTGTAACCATCTGACTGTGAGTAAAGTGGGGAAAGTGCACCCTGCTGTGTCCTCAGAATTATTACTGTGTCACCTGCCTTGCACTACAACAGTCCATCATTGACTTTAACAACTTAAAGGGAACCTGTCACCCCGTTTTTTAAAGATTAGATAAAAATAGTGTGAAATAGGGGCAGAGCTGAGCTTTACATTAGTGCCTTTTTGGTGCCTTTATTCCCCTGTTAGGCTGCCGAAATACCTTTGTGAAGTGGCCGTTTTGTCCTGTCACTCAAGTTGGTCAGGTCGGATGGGCGTGGTCAAATAGCGGTTCCTCCCCCACCTCTTGCGTTTCCCTGCGCAATTTAGTCCCGCCGTTGGCGTTGTGTTTAGCGCCTGCGAAGTAACGTCTAATTTGGCGCCTGCGCATTATGCTTTGCCCAACTGTGGGCATAGCATAATTTACATCACTGCACATGCGCGGCTCGTAACTTTAGTCTGGGTGCCCCGGAAGTGATCACATGGGCATAGTGTTTATCTGGCTGCCGGTAAAACTTTCTCAGCCCGAACTGCGAGCGTAAGTTTGGTGCCAAAATCGCTCGCAGTTCGGGCTGAAAAAATTTTACCGGCATCCAGATAAACACTATGCCCATATGATCACTTCCGGGGCACCCAGGCTAAAGTTACGACCCGCGCATGCGCAGTGATGTAAATTATGCTATGCCCACAGTTGGACAAAGCATAATGCGCAGGCGCCAAATTAGACGTTACTGCGCAGGCGCTAAACACAACACCAACGGCGGGAATAAATTGCGCAGGGAAACGCAAGAGGTGGGGGAGGAACCGCTATTTGACCACGCCCATCCGACCTGACCAACTTGAGTGACAGGACAAAACGGCCACTTCACAAAGGTATTTCGGCAGCCTAACGGGGGAATAAAGGCACCAAAAAGGCACTAATGTAAAGCCCAGCTCTGCCCCTATTTCACACTATTTTTATCTAATCTTTAAAAAACGGGGGTGACAGGTTCCCTTTAACTGCCCTGGGGCCTCGCTCTACCCGTGAAGAGCTGTAACATCTTTGCAGTGTCACCAACTGCCGAGTGGACCTGAACCGCAGCGTCGGCCATTTCCTTATTGCCGAACTCCACGAGTGGTGTCACAAACTAATCCCCTCTAAACTTTATTCCCCTTTCAATTTTAATTTTATTGGACGTCAAGGGTCACAGACCGGGTCACTGCTGCCATGACACCCCCACGAAGAACCGTCGGACCCGGCCCGAGTACCCCAAGGCCCTGGTGGGCGCTCCATAAGGATGAGATTGAAATAGGAATATGGGTTCATGACATGAGAAAAACCTCTCTGCCGGCCGGTACGTGGTGTATATTCTATCATGGAGCCCAAATAAGCAAGTTTTCTAATTTCCCATGGATGGTGGAGAACTTCTTCCAGTTTTTCTGCTTTTGATCATGGCTTTGAGGACTAGGACTGTTTGCAACTGTATCCTGGCATATTATTGCTTTTGACCTATTGATAAAGTCTAGCTGTTAAGTGGTAAGACCATAACCATATTTTGACGTTCTCTGTGCATACAGTGTAGATCTAGAAAATGCTAGAATGAAAGTATTAGGTGGAAATCACAGATTTGTTAGAGACAATAGCTTTCTGACACAGGCAGAGAGGTAGCTAGGGGTTCAGCTCAGGGGGGTTGAAACACTGGAATTGGCCCCTAAACAGTTAACTGTGATTACAACTACAGTGGTGCACACTAATTGTGGCTTCACGGAAACCTCAGCCAATGACCATGGTATTACTGAAAATAAATCTCAGTGCAAAGACCAACTATGATAATACTGCTAAATGGTGACCATATTATGGTAGATATCAGTCCAACAGAACATTTAAGAGATTACACTACAGTTACAGAGAGTAACTTAAAGCTGACGCTGTTTCTAATGGAAACACTGTATGATTGTACCCACACTAGCTCCCACACTGGATAATGGCCCTCACATTAGCTCCCACACTAGATAATAGCTCCCACATTTGAACCCATGCTATATAATGGCCCCCACATTTGCAGTCAGGCTGTATAATGGCCTCAACTTCTGCACTCATGCTGTATAATGGATCCCATATTTGCACCCAAGCTGTATATAATGGCCCCTTCTGTTGTGAATTCTGCTTTTGGGCTCCCTCCGGTTGTTGTAGGTGGTAATGCAGTTGTCCCTGGGCTGCGGTCTTGGACAGGTGTATCTGCTGATTGCAATTCTGACTGGGGTATTTAGGTTTGCAGGACTCATTAGTCCTTTCCAGTTGTCAATGTTTCTTGGGAAGTGTTGGATCTTTGTCTGGCTTCTCCTGCTTAGCTGCCAATTCAGCAAAGATAAGTGTCTGTTTCTTTTTCTGTGGCACACAAGCTGTGTGCTTATATTCTGTGCTATTCATTTGTTTTCTCTTGTCCAGCTTAGACTGTGTCAGTGTTTTCTCAGTCTTGTTGGATTCTCTGGAGTTGCAGATATACGCTCCCCATCTTTAGTTAGATGGTGGAGTTTTTGTATTTTCTGCTGTGGATATTTTTGGAAGGATTTTAATACTGACCGCTTAATCCTGTCCTATCCTTTCCAATTTTAGCTAGAGTGGCCTCTTTTGCTAAATCCTGTTTCCTGCCTGTGTGTGTCTTTTCCTCTACTACTCACAGTCAATATTTGTGGGGGGCTGCCTATCCTTTGGGGTTCTGCTCTGAGGCAAGGTAGAATTCCTATTTCCATCTATAGGGGTATTTAGTCCTCCGGCTGTGTTGAGGTGTCTAGGATTTGTTAGGCACACCCCACGGCTACTTCTAGTTGCGGTGTTAAGATCAGGATTTGCGGTCAGTATAGTTACCACCTACTCCAGTGAAAGTTTTCATGCTGCTCCAAGGTCACCTGATCATAACACCCTTCATTTAGACCCATGCTATATAATGGCCCCCCACATTTTCACCAACGCTGTATAATGGCCTCCACATTTGCACCCACCCAGTATAGTAGCCCCCATGCTATATAATGGTCCCCCTCATTTGCATGCATGCTGTATAATGGCCCCCACATTTGCACCCACATTATATAATGGTCCCACATTTGTATCAACGCTGTATAATGGCTCCTCCATTTGCCTTCATGCTGTATAATTGCCTCCATATTTGCACGCACGCTGTATAATGGCTCCCATGCTATATTATGGCCTCCATATTTGCACCCATACTGTATAATAACCCCACATTTGCATCCACATGCATATTTGCCCCCCATGCTGTACAATGTCTCCCAAACTTTGAGAGCACCTACAGTAATCCTCACACTGTTTGAGGTCCCCTTCACTTGCCCTTGCAATGTGTGAGGGTTCCCCATATTTTATGATACACCCACAATCACACACCATGTTTTAATTAAAATAAAAAACATCATGCACTCACCTAATCCAGGATCCTGACAAGCCCTCCTAGAAAGCGCCAGCACATTCGGTGGACATCAGAGTCCCAGAGTGGTGAGATTAT
Organism: Ranitomeya imitator; assembly: GCF_032444005.1. Lineage (NCBI taxonomy): Eukaryota > Metazoa > Chordata > Amphibia > Anura > Dendrobatidae > Ranitomeya > Ranitomeya imitator. The sequence continues at coordinate 508,738,207 of NC_091282.1, read as the reverse complement.
GTCACAACATCAGGACGTTGGAGTACTGTGTGCTCCGGCACTTCTGACACTGCATTTCCCTGCAGTTCTGTAGGCTGCCAGCATAAAGCAACCTGTGATCTACAGAATGTGGAGTGCCTTCATGCTCTACCACACAGCTTAATTATATCGGTGTGTGTATATAGTTAAGGGTAGCAGTAGCAATGGGTGGGCCCCTATAAGCACGTGGCCTGGGGTGACAGCACCCTCCTCCCCAAGTAACTACGCTACTAGACCCAGTTCTAATATTTAGAACACAATGTTCTATTAATTGTAAAACTTATTCAAAGAGAATTTAGGTAGATGACCCAAAAAATCCATCATCTCTTCTGTGTATCAATCTTAGGCCGAATTCACAAGTCTGTAACACACCATTTACAATAATGTCAGTCCCGAACTCACCATCATAATTATGCCTCCAAGCGTATCCTGAAGCACACACATATTACACCCTGGCTGTAACAAGGGTCACTGCATCACATACCGTCTACCTCTGTCCAAACTTGCGGGGTTGAACACTTGACATAAACCAGGGGTCCCGAGACCGGGTACACATGTCACCTTGCCCTACAAGTCGAAAGGACCGTCTCCGTCGGTTGGGGGCATCATTCAGCATCACACCTTTGTTATGGCTCCCCTGTCCCCAGCGGTCAGTTTGTCCGCCTTGGGCTTCAACCCTTGAATCAACATCTGTCTGTGTCACCAGACCCTTTTTAGTCAACCCACTTTCAAAGTGTACCCCTTCATGTGACCTTTCTTTCCATGGATGCCTCGCACTGTTGTTATGGTCATGAGTCCACCGTTCAGTCGAGCCTAGTGATTGATCTGAGTCTGACTCTTCGTTACTACATCTGCTACCGGGTCTCCCGCCTGGGTCACTCAGCCCTGAGCTAACAGAGGAGTCACTACTTTGAACTCTTCATTCTTTAGGGTATCTTTCCGTATCTCCAGACCCCGGATTGAAAGTGGTCGCCATCTTACATTCTGCAGCTGTTTATTAGTCTGCATCCAGTCCAGTCTTAGCTGCTATATCTCCTCAAGAAGCATTCAAATGTTCCTAAAGCTTTCTACTGAGCCAATTACGACATATGGAACCATCCCATCTTCACCAGCTGCATACCTGGACATCACCATCATCCAGAATCCTCACTCTTGCTACACCATATCTATTCACCAGGTCCTGCATTATTTTTCCAAATCTTCCAATGACTTTCCTCACCAGATTTCTGGGTACTTGAACGATGTCTTCCAAAAAGACCAGCTGACTTTGAGCTTTCCTGGCCTGCTCCAAACGTCGAGCGGCTTCTTTATTCCTCAACAGGATCATCTGTTTCGTGTGGAGACACTGTAGGTGCAAATTCTTCAGGATAGCCACCCACTTCACTGTGACTTCCCTAGTCGACAGTATCACCAACTGTTTCATCTCTGGTGCCCAGTTCACACTAAATGCTTCTACTGCTTTTTTAAAGGCTTCATGCACATCCACACTGGTACATGCTTCTCGCACGTCTTTGGGTACATCTATCATGGACTTGAAGAGCGAGATCTCATTCTCTTCATGGATGGATGGCTCCTGTTTTGCCTTGGACCTTTCCATCAAGACATCTGCCATGACCGGGTGACTGTCTTGTTCTGTTTTTAGTGCCAACTCTTCCTCCGCTTTACACTCTTCCAGACCCCTGGTCAAGATGGGCATTGGCAGCTTCACCTCGTTACCACTCTGGCATGGCCACTGTGAGTCTGCGACCACCATCTTCTCCTCTTGCAGAAGACCACTTAATGCTTCTCTGAGCACTTCCGCATCTTCCCTTAAGGCGTTATTCACACTTTGCCACGTTGATAGGTGACCTCTGAGCTCAGACACTTCTTTCTCCAAGGCACCCACTTGGCACTCAGCAGCCTATTTCTGAAGCTCCTCTTGCTTCAAATTAGCTTCTACTTCCTCCTGGAAACTCCTTAACTCACTTCTCACATCCTCTGGCTCGGTTGAGTTGCCATCACTTGAGAAGGTACAGTATCTGCTTCACGCCCCACACCTTTGATGGCTTCCTCCACCTCTGCACCCTTGGACTCAGCACGGTAATCTTCAGCCCTCTTAGAGGTCTCAGCGGTGACATCTTTAGCTTCATCCCATTTCTCTGGGACCTCAGAGTACTTCACACCCTCCAGGTCTTCAGCATCAGGTTTTCTCAAGCCTTCACCATTTTCCGTCACCTCACCTCTATTCAAATCTTCACATGGTGCAACTGGTTCAACCACTTTGCGCCCTTTACGTCTCCGAAGACAGGAAGAAGTCGTTCCGTGTGTACCCGGGTCAATGTTATTATACTCGCCTTCCATGGTGTTAAAGTCACCGTCTGAATGGGAGTCTCCACCAACCGATCGGTTATCCTGGAACCAGCGGTCCCCATTTATAAGTGTTGGACGCCATTCCTGGAGCTTCCCCATCTTCAATGGTCACACCTTTGGTCACCTCTGCGAAGTCCCAGAGTTGGTCAGACCCACACTTCCATCCAGTCATATATTCTGGTATAGCGTTCACTGTCATCCTGACTTCACCTTGTGGAGCACTGTTGTTCCACTGTGTCAGTGATTCTGTCAGCATGGGATTTAACTCAGCCCTAGTGGTTGCTACTGGCAATGACACATCACAGTCACCCCCGTAGTCTGTGCCACACCCCACATTATGGTGAACCCTCAAGTTCCTCTCTCTCTGGGTGTCAGTTTCGCTCTTTTTAACTACCACATCATTATCAATCTATAGTCCAATGGTACATTCGCCGCCGCCTCTTTTTTTGGCACCACGCCTATTTGGGTTACCACCTCCTTTTGGGACTCTCCCACAGCACTCTCAGGCACCAGTTCTCACAGTACAAAAAAAAGTTTCTTTAGGTTGGCACTGGCCCTTTAAGAGTCTGCACGATATGGACCAATGTCCTCTCACGACACCTCACCAGCTCCTGCTGGTGTTACCACAGCTCCTGCTGCAGTTACAAACCACCAGCACCTTCGGGTGCTGATTACAAGCTGCTGCTGCAACTGCAGCTCCTCTCTACAAGGCTCTGCACAGCTCTGCACCGCAGATTTTGTGGACTCGCCGATCCTCAGCAAAACTTCGCAACCCTGCCAAGTTACAGCCAGACGCTTGTCTGTTTTGTGGACCCGCCAATCCACAGCAATCACGTCCACATGTGCTTCCTGGACCATTGCACACATTCTCCACCAAATGTGAGATAGCACTACTTGAGTGTGTTGGGAGATATTTGTTGGCGCGGGATTAAAGCACTCAGGCATGGTTTCTTCACATAATCAGTCTATCCGGTTTATTAAACTTCATAAACCGGGTCACAAACAGTTCATTATATACATCAACGGAACACATTAACCACCGACAGTCTGTTCCAATGGCAGATACGTCTCTGCCCGTAACCCCCTTTATCTGGAGTTACCTTACAGGAGCTCCGGCTCCACACACTGACTCCTGTCAGTGCTGGTTCCAAGGGAAAGATGCCTTACTGGGGTCACCGTCATTGTGACCAGGGCACCTCAGATAGTCCAGACCCACAGTAGGAACTGCAGCTTCCCCAACACAGTAGCCATCCCAGGCTCTGCAGATATGGCCTCTCCGTGCGCTTTTCAGGAAGTCCAGTCACAGGCACTTCCAACACACAGGCCTTCAGTCCATGGTCTCAACATGTGCTTCCAGGAATCCAGTCCATCCCAGGACATTCCAACACACTGACCATTCACATTCAGTTCATAGCCTCAGCAGGTGCTTCCAGGAATCTAGTCCATTCCAGGACATTCCAACACACAGGCTATACAGGAATGCACACTCTGAACCATGTGACCAAATCCTGGTCACATTATGTAGCTGTAACCAACCCCATAGGTGGGTGGTGTGTGTGGTTAGCCAGTCCCGCCCAGCTCGCCAGCTAACCCTATAAGCCCCCTTATAAGTAAACACAACAAACACTTGTGGAACTATAAGTTCTAGCATAACCATATCATTTTGGGCTTACAGCGCAGAGAACCTCTGTGACACATATCAGCCATTTACAATAATGTCAGTTCATAATTCACCATCATAATTATGCCTCCAAGCGCATCCTGAAGCGCACACACAGCGCCCCCTGGCTGTAACTTAGGTCACTGCATCACACAACCCAAAACATCCAAATGATCCTGATCAAAAGTTCACATACCCTGATGATTTTGGCCTCATAACATGCACAGAGGTTGACACAAATGGGTTTGAATGGCTACTAAAAGTAACATCCTCACCTGTGACCTGATTACTTGTGTCAGTGTGTGTGCATAAAAGCTGAGTAAGTTTCTGGGATCCAAACAGACTCTTGCATCTTTCATCCAGCCACTGATGTTTCTGGATTGTGATTCATTTGGAAAGCAAATGCATTGTCAATGGATCTACGGGAAAAGGTAGTTGAACTGTATAAAACAGGAAATGGATACAAAAAGATATCCAAGGAATTGATAGTGCCAAGGCCAAGAAAGCAAAAATTCTGCCTGGGTATGTAAACTTTTGAGCACAACTGTAATTGTGTTCTAGACAACTCTGATGGCTACTTCTTGTCTTGATACTGCAATAGATAGAAATTCAAAGAGGTTATTGAAACTTGGTACTTGCTTTACTAAAGACTTTAATGCACTTTATATTATCAGATGACTGAGTGAACATGCTTCACATTGTTGTACAAGAAATTTTCAAAACGTGAATTTTTTTTATCCACTGAATCACTATAAAAAAGACACTAAATGTGAGTTTTTTTCTAAGCTAAAATAGCTAATTGTACAAAACCCAAAGGACTTAACTTTAAAAAATATATTCCATTTTATCAGCATAATGTAACTCCATACACATTATGTTGATTTAAAACTCCCCTTACAATTGCAGTGGAAGACAATCGGGCTGATAATAAGCTATGTGTATGTGTGGAGCTTCTAGTGTATTAAAACCCTTTTTTATATGGAGCTTTATATGACTTTAAAAAGAGTTAATGGGGAAATATTACAGAAAGTATTTTCTAAATCTAAATTTCATTTCACCAGTCACATAAAAATATATGCATCTGCAGAGAATTTGAAAGCCAGACAATTTGTACAGAATTTAAGCACAATTTATTGGAGTGTTTAGGGAATATACGTAGTAATAAATAGTTAGCATCAATGTAGGTCATACTGTATGTAAAGAAAAATACTAGAAGTTCAGCTTGGTTGATCACTGGTAACAATATGCTATCGCCTCTGTATTTAGGGCTCCTTGGAAGAGAATGTAAAATCAAATCATGTAAGGAAAGCATATTCACACTCATATATAGTTGTGTGTAAAATTATTTGCCGCCATCCTGATTTCCTATTCTTTTTCATGTTTGTCACACTTAAATGTTTCAGATCACCAAATAAATTTTAATATTAGACAAAGATGACACATGTAAATACAAAATACAGTTTTTAAATTAAGGTCTATCTTAATAAGGAAAGAAGAAATTCAAACCTACAGGGCCCTGTGTGAAAAAGTGATTGCACCCCCCAAATATAAATTAACTGTAGTTTATCACATTTTTGTGAAGCTAAGTACAATTACCCTAGTCACAAGCCAGCCGCATTACTGCCACACCTGTCCTCAATCATGAAATTACTTAAATAGGAGTTGCCTGGCAAAGCAAAGAAGTGAAGTAGACTAAAAGATCCTCAAAAGCTACACATCAAGTCACGGTCCAAAGAAATTCTGGAACAAAATAGAAACAAATGATAAACAAAGAAACTGAGATCTATCAGTCTGGAAAAAAGGTTATAAAGCCATTGCAAAAGCTTTGGAACTCCAGCAAACCACATTGAAAGCCATTATGGACAAATGGCGAAAACAGTGGTGAATAGTGTTGAGTGATACCGTCCGATACTTGAAAGTATCGGTATCAGATAGTATCGGCCGATACCCGAAAAATATCGGATATCGCCGATAACGATATCCGATACCAATACAAGTCAATGGGACATCAAGTATCGGAAGGTATTCTCATGGTTCCCAGGGTCTGAAGGAGAGGAAACTCTCCTTCAGGCCCTGGGATCCATAGGGATGTGTAAAATAAAGAATTAAAATAAAAAATATTGATATGCTCACCTCTCCGGCGGCCCCTGGACATCACGCTGCTAACCGGGAGGCTTCTTTGTTTAAAATGCGCACCTTTAGGACCTGCGAATGACGTCCCAGCTTCTGATTGGTCGCGTGCTGCCCATGTGACCGGCACGCAACCAATCAGAAGCCGTGACGTCATTCGCAGGTCCTCAATTCCTAGAATTAGGAGTTTTTGTGAATGAGAATGACGTCGCGGCTTCTGATTGGTCGCGTGCCGGTCACATGGGCGGCACGCGACCAATCAGAAGCTGGGACGTCATTCGCAGGTCCTAAAGGCGCGCATTTTAAACAAAGAAGCCTCCCGGTTAGCAGCGTGATGTCCAGGGGCCGCCGGAGAGGTGAGCATACCAATATTTTTTATTTTAATTCTTTATTTTACACATCCCTATTGATCCGATACCGATACCCGATATCACAAAAGTATCGGATCTCGGTATCGGAATTCCGATACCGCAAGTATCGGCCGATACCCGATACTTGCGGTATCGGAATGCTCAACACTAGTGGTGAACCTTCCTAGGAGTGGCCAGCCATCCAAAATTACCCAAAGAGCGCAGTGACTACTTATCCTAGAGGTCACAAAAGACCTCATAACAACATCCAAAGAACTGCAGGGCCCATTTTCCTCAGTTAAGGTCAATGTTCATGACTACAAAAAAGACTGGGCAAAAATGTCTCACATGGCAGAGCTCCAAGACAAAAACCACTACTGAGCAATAAGAACATAAAGACTCGTATCACTTGTGCCAGGAAGCATCTTGATAATCACTAAAACTTTTGGGAGTATACTCAGTGGAATGACGAGACAAAAGTTTAACATTGTTGTAAGATGTATGTTGCATTACATCTGGCGTAGAAGTAACACAGTATTTTTGAAAAGGAACATCCTACCAACAGTAAAATATGGTGGTGGTAATGTGATTGTCTGGGGCTGTTTTGCTGCTTCAGGAACAGGAAGACTTGCTGTGGTAAATGGAACCATGATTTCTGCTGTCTACCAAACAATCCTGAAGGAGAATGTCCAGCTATCTGTTGGTTTTTCTGAAGCGGACTTGATTTATACAGCAGGAAAATTATTGAAAACACACCAGCTAGTCAACCTCTGAATGGATAAGTAAAACAAAATTAAGACTTTGAAGTGGTCTAGTCAAAGTCAAATCTTAATCTGATTGAGATGCTGTGGCATTACCTTAGAAAGACTGTTAATGTTCGTAAACCCTAAAATGTGGCTGAATTGCAGTGCTGTCTGCTCCCTGCTAGTTGCTGTCACCTTCCTGATTATCTTCTGTTCGTCCCTAAATCAAGCGTTGTGGTGGTGGCATTGCCTGCTTCCAGATGCTCTCAGCTGTCGGTTCCCTGATAATATCTGCTTGTAGTCAGTTCTAGATCACTGAGTGTGGCCTGCTCCATGATCTAGGGCTGCAGGGAAAGAAATATCAGGGAGATGGCTGCTGCAAGAAGCCCGGAGCAGACCACTTCCCCCGATGTGTGATATAGCATCCCATATAGGAGGGGGAGCATCAAGGAGTAGCTCCAGTGTCATAGAATTACAGCTACTGTGAAAATGGAAAACAGCACTATTCATGTTATCTTAAGAGTTTATGAAGGTATGAGCATTAGAATATTGTACCCCATCAGGAAGATATAATCATAGGTGCAGGGTACAACTCAAGAAGAAGATTATCATATTTTTTGGACTATAAGACCCACTTTTTTCCCCAAAATGTTTTTGGGAAAATGCACGTAAGTCTTATAGTCGGAATATACTTACCAGTAGTGTGGCGGCAGCAGGAGTCAGGTGATTCTGTGGTGTTCCGATGCTGCAAGGCGATGATCTCACTCCCATCCCAGTCTGGTGTGTTAGTATTCGGCGGTGTTCAGTGGTGCACCTGCATCGCAGCAATGAAAGTGCAGGGGCTCCAGACTTTCACAAAATGTTGGCGGAGCCCTTTCACCACTGAGCACCGCCGAAGCTACTGCACCAATCCAGGATGGGAGTCATAAAATCGCCAGACCACCGAACAGCCCCAGTGACCCTGTTCCACCAGCGCTGACAATCCCCCTCCAGTAAGCTGAATTTGGACTGTAAGACAGACCCTTATTTGACATATTAAGTTTTTTTCCCTATTTTTCTTCTAAAAATTTGAGGTGCGTTTTATGGTACGGTGTGTCTTATAGTTTGAAAAATACGGTATATGATGACAAAAGTCAGAAATCTGGTGTGTGTATATGTGCAAACTAAAAGTCTCTATACAAAATTGGCAAATAATGTTGCACTCTGTAGTAGCATGTCAACATGAATTATATGAAATATGAGTTTTATTACTGCACTAGAAAATAGGAAAAAATTGAGTCTCATAGCACATAATTTGGCCAATTCATGTGTGCCTTGCAGGCAACAGCAAGGTGATCTCCTGCTGCTGGGGACCTATCCTAATTTGAATCCTCTCTTAGGCTGAAACCTTTATTTATATGGATAGCATGGACCCTGCTGAAATTAAAGCCACCACGGGCTGGTGGGTGGAGTGCTCAGTCAGAGAGCCAATATACAAATAACAAAAGACTGACTGTCATTTCCAAGCAGGAATCTAATGTGTATAGGTGCAAACTAAGAGTAGCCATCATTATACATAACTAACAAATAAAGTTGAACTCTTTAGTGATATTGCATGTAAACATGAAATATATGAAAAATGAATTGTATTACTGCTCTAGATAATAGGAAAAAATGCAGATACTTAGCACATAATTGGGCACATTCATGAATTCTCACCAAAGACAAGGCATTCACCTGTGCAGGGGACTTATCTAATATATAAAGCTGAGTGTGTGTGTGTGTGTGTCCGGGATTGGCATCTGCACCGTCGCAACTACAGCCACAAAATTTTGCACAGTCACACGTCTGGACCCCGAGAGCGTCATAGGCTATGTTGTGAGGTGAAATTTTAACCCCGCACTTTCCAATTCACAAAACAATTTTGCCCCGATCTATATAATGGGGAAAAAGTGAAAGGAAAAGTGTTGGCGGCAAATTGACAGCTGCCAGATGTGAACAAGGGGGACTTAAAGAGTGAGAGCGATGGCACCAAAGAGTATATACCGTACAGTTGCTAAGGTGGGGCCCCGACAAGGGATACTCACCACACACAAAATGCGCCACACACTACCACGTGCTTGAACACATATACCACCCTCAGCACACATTTCACCACACATACACCAACCTCGCCACATAAAAGTCGAAACACAAAAGTCGCCGCTCAAAACTCGCCAAGCGCAAAACTCGCCACATGCAAAACTAGGCTAACGCAAAACTCGCCACACGTGCAAAACTCATCTCATGGAAAACTCGCCACACGCAAAACTTGCACACACGGAAAAAATGCCACATGCACAAAAGTTGCAACACATGCAAAAGTTGCCTCACACATACTCAAAAGGCACCACACATAAAACTCGCCACACGCAAAACTTGCTGCACACAACTTGCTACACTAACCCGTCACATGCAACTCGACACACAAAAAGTTGCTACACGCATGTCGCCACACAAAACTCATCTCACAAAAGTCGCTACATGCATGTCGCCACACGCAACTCATCACACACAGCTTGACACACGAAACTCGCCCTAAAACACACACAAGTCTGGTATTTTCCTTCAAAAATAAAAATCTGATTAATAAGCAGACAAACTACAAGAGCAACAAATGTACCATATAGGAAATACAGCAGCTGTCAGTCACATGACCTGTCTATTATGTGTATGTGTGAGCTAATATATACTGCCAGGGGGAGGGCTTCCTGTTGGCTGGGGATTTGTCAGGCTGCCAATTTAGCTTACAAATACTGAGGTAAAAATACTGACCAAATAACGTTTGAACGAGGTCTAATACAGGAGGAGATGACATACAGATACAGTGGGGCAAAAAAGTATTTAGTCAGTCAGCAATAGTGCAAGTTCCACCACTTAAAAAGATGAGAGGCGTCTGTAATTTACATCATAGGTAGACCTCAACTATGGGAGACAAACTGAGAAAAAAAAATCCAGAAAATCACATTGTCTGTTTTTTTAACATTTTATTTGCATATTATGGTGGAAAATAAGTATTTGGTCAGAAACAAAATTTCATCTCAATACTTTGTAATATATCCTTTGTTGGCAATGACAGAGGTCAAACGTTTTCTGTAAGTCTTCACAAGGTTGCCACACACTGTTGTTGGTATGTTGGCCCATTCCTCCATGCAGATCTCCTCTAGAACAGTGATGTTTTTGGCTTTTCGCTTGGCAACACGGACTTTCAACTCCCTCCAAAGGTTTTCTATAGGGTTGAGATCTGGAGACTGGCTAGGCCACTCCAGGACCTTGAAATGCTTCTTACGAAGCCACTCCTTCGTTGCCCTGGCGGTGTGCTTTGGATCATTGTCATGTTGAAAGACCCAGCCACGTTTCATCTTCAATGCCCTTGCTGATGGAAGGAGGTTTGCACTCAAAATCTCACGATACATGGCCCCATTCATTCTTTCATGTACCCGGATCAGTCGTCCTGGCCCCTTTGCAGAGAAACAGCCCCAAAGCATGATGTTTCCACCACCATGCTTTACAGTAGGTATGGTGTTTGATGGATGCAACTCAGTATTCTTTTTCCTCCAAACACGACAAGTTGTGTTTCTACCAAACAGTTCCAGTTTGGTTTCATCAGACCATAGGACATTCTCCCAAAACTCCTCTGGATCATCCAAATGCTCTCTAGCAAACTTCAGACGGGCCCAGACATGTACTGGCTTAAGCAGTGGGACACGTCTGGCACTGCAGGATCTGAGTCCATGGTGGCGTAGTGTGTTACTTATGGTAGGCCTTGTTACATTGGTCCCAGCTCTCTGCAGTTCATTCACTAGGTCCCCCCGCGTGGTTCTGGGATCACCGTTCTTGTGATCATTCTGACCCCATGGGGTGGGATTTTGCGTGGAGCCCCAGATCGAGGGAGATTATCAGTGGTCTTGTATGTCTTCCATTTTCAAATTATTGCTCCCATTGTTGATTTCTTCACTCCAAGCTGGTTGGCTATTGCAGATTCAGTCTTCCCAGCCTGATGCAGGGCTACAATTTTGTTTCTGGTGTCCTTTGACAGCTCTTTGGTCTTCACCATAGTGGAGTTTGGAGTCAGACTGTTTGAGGGTGTGCACAGGTGTCTTTTTATACTGATAACAAGTTTAAACAGGTGCCATTACTACAGGTAATGAGTGGAGGAAAGAGGAGACTCTTAAAGAAGAAGTTACAGGTCTGTGAGAGCCAGAAATCTTGATTGTTTGTTTCTGACCAAATACTTATTTTCCACCATAATATGCAAAAAAAATGATAAAAAAACAGACAATGTGATTTTCTGGATTTTTTTTCTCAGTTTGTCTCCCATAGTTGAGGTCTACCGATGACGTAAATTACAGACACCTCTCATCTTTTAAGTGGTGGAACTTGCACTATTGCTGACTGACTAAATACTTTTTTGCCCCACTGTATATACTATGTACAGGAGAGATGTGTTGTGAGTTCCGTTCTGGAGCTCCCTCCTGTGGTTGCTAATGGTATTTTTGCGAGTTCTGCCCTTGGGCTCCCTCTGGTGGTTTTGAGTGGAGCTGCGGCTCCGTTAGGTAGCTGTAGCAGCTGTCTTCACTAATCGCCTTGCCTGGGTTTGTTATTTAAACCTGCTCTGGGCGTTAGTCCATGCCTGCTGTCAATGTTCTTGGTTGGATTTGATTCTTCCCTTGGATTTCTCGTATGGCCAGTCCTTGTCTGCAAAAGATAAGTTTTGCTAGTTTTGTTTGTCCATTTGTTTGGACTCTATTGCTTTGCATTTTGTCTCTTTTGTCCAGCTTGTCACTATGTCTTATTCAGGCTAGCTGGAAGCTCTGGGAAAGCAGATTTGCCCCTCCACACTGTGAGTCGGTGTGGAGTTCATTTTTTGTAAACTCTGCGTGGATTTTGTAGTTTTTAATACTGACCGCACAGTATCCTTTGCTCTCTGTCTATCTAGTTTAGTTTTGGCCTCCCTTTGCTGAAATCTAATTTCATTTCTGTGTTCGTCATTTCCCTCTCCTTTCACAGTCAATATTTGTGGGGGGCTGTCTTTCCTTTTGGGGGTTTCTCTGAGGCAAGATAGCTTTCTATTTCCTTCTTTAGGGGTAGTTATATCTGAGGCTGTGACAAGGTGTCTAGGGAGTGTCAGGAACATCCCACGACTATTTCTAGTTGTGTTGTTAGGATTAGGGACTGCGGTCAGTAGAGATACCACCTTCTCAGAGCTCGTTCCATGTTGCGTTTTAGCCACCAGGTCATTTCAGTGTGGCCTCTTAACCACCAGGTCATAACAGAGATGACACACAGGTATATACTATATACAGGAGGAGATGACATAGAGGTACTTACTATATACAGGAGGAGATGACATACAGGTATATACTATATACAGGAGGAGATGACACACAGGTATATTCTATATACAGGAGGAGATGACACACACATATATACTATATACAGGGGAGATGACATACAGGTATATGCTATATATAGGAGGAGATGACATACAGGTATATACTATATACAGGGGAGATGACACACAGCAGGTATATACTATATACAGGGGAGATAACATACACCTGTATACATATACTGTATACAGGAGATGACATACAGGTGTATACTATATATAAGGGAGGTGACAAACATGTATATACTGAGGTGAAAATGAGAGGTGTGAGGTGAAAATGAAAAGGTGTGAGTACAAAATGAGAGGAGGGAGGGAAAATAGTGGAGTGATCGGAAAATGACAGATGTGAGGTCGAAATCTCAAGTGTTAGGGGGGAATGAAAGGAGTGAGGGGGAAAATAAGAGGAGTGAGGGGGAAAATGAGAGGTGTGAGGGAGAAAATGAGAGATGTGAGGGGGAAAATGAAAGATGTGATGGGGAAAATGAGAGGTGTGATGGGAAAATAAGAGAAGTGAGGTGCTATAACTAACCACAGATATTTACTATGCCAAGGCAATGCCGGGCTCTTCAGCTAGTCCTATTATAAATCCTTTCCTAGGCTGAAGCCTGTATTTATATGGGTAGGAAGGACCCTGCTGCAATAAAATATTACCAAGGGCTGATGATGGAGTGCTTGGTCAGAGAGGCTATATATAAATAACAAAAGACTGACTGTCACTTCCAAATCGAAAACTGGTGAATACTGGTGAAAACTAAGAGCAGCTATGTCAATGGCGGCAGGGCATACATGAATTGGCCAAATTATGTGCTAAGTGTCTTCACTTTTTCAGAGTGCAACTTTATTTGTTAATTATTTATAGAGATGGCAAAAGATGACATCCATGATTGGGTTAATACCGGTTTATTGTCAACATGATTCAGAGTCACGACTCTTTCTTCAGGACATCTATACATCTATGGTTGTCCTAAAGAAGCAGTCGGTGCGACTCTGAAACGCGATGAGAATAAACCGGCATTAACTCAATAGTGGATATCATCTTTCCAGTAAGCGCAGAATACTTCCATTACTCAGATTCTTAGACTAAGATATGGAGCTGCAGCATCTGTCTTGCATAAGACCCTATTGCACTTTTTGTATTTTATGGAATTACATTGTATCTGCTTATGTAATAGTGTGTGTGGGGGGGGAGGGTTGTCTGGTTTTTGCTATTTTGGTTGCAAGAACAAAATCTCAACTACTTCTGCCAACATTTTATTACCTTCCTAGGAGACACCAATTATTTTTATTATAGAACATCTAGCTGTTATTTGTTTTTTTTTTAACAGCAAGACAATCCTATGGTTGATTTAGCTCATAGTCATTTGGGCACCTCCTGTGGGTATTGTGGGGGCAGCTTGTGGCAGATGATGTGAATTGATTCATGCATACAAATTTATACCTTTAATTACTGTCATGAAACAAAACAACATAACCTAGATTCTGTGTTTTACTTACAAGGCCCATCAATCAGCTGTAAAACTGAAGTACAGGTATATAAAGGTGACTGGTCTCATTTTAATAAGAATTCGTTGATGTAGCAAGGAAACTACACTTTTTGGATTTTTTTGTAACTAAGGCCTAAATAAAAACTTTAAACAACAAATGGAGGTTGGAAACATTCATAAGTATCTGTATTTTTCTAGCTTTTCTTAAGACCCCTCCATGTGTCAACCACCTAAATGCCACAGAACCCTCTAAATCACCCTAAACCATCCTCGACTACCATGCATATGGAGCGCCCCCAGACACAGGGCCACGCGTTTCGGTACCGGGCCTCTCTGGTTCGGTTCTGAGGCAGTCAAGGTGGCTAGACCCGGTCCGCGACTGTTGTGAATTCTGTGGCTGAATTCACTCCTGTGGTCATAAGTGGTACTGCAGCTTCTGAGCTTCCTCCCTCAGGTGTTCTGGTGAGCTCGTTAGCTGCTTCATTACTTAACTCCGCCTGATGCTGCTATCCTTGCTCCTTGTCAATGTTTCAGTGTTGGATCTGAGCTTCTCCTGATTGTTCCTGTGACCTGCTGCTCTGTATAGCTAAGTGCTTTTAGTTTTTTTGTTGCTTTTTTTCTGTCCAGCTTGTCTTTTGTTTTGCTGGAAGCTCTGAGACGCAAAGGGTGTACCGCCGTGCCGTTAGTTCGGCACGGTGGGTTTTTTTTGCCCCCTTTGCGTGGTTTTGCTTTAGGGTTTTTTGTAGACTGCAAAGTTCGCTTTACTGTCCTCGCTCTGTCCTAGAATATCGGGCCCCACTTTGCTGAATCTATTTCATCCCTACGTTTTGTCTTTTCATCTTACTCACAGTCATTATATGTGGGGGGCTGCCTTTTCCTTTGGGGAATTTCTCTGGGGCAAGTCAGGCCTATTTTTCTATCTTCAGGCTAGCTAGTTTCTTAGGCTGTGCCGAGTTGCCTAGGTAGTTGTTAGGCGCTATCCACAGCCGCTTTTAGTTGTGTTTAGGATAGGATCAGGTGTGCAGTCTACAGAGTTTCCACGTCTCAGAGCTCGTTCTTGTATTTTTGGGTATTTGTCAGATCACTGAGTGCGCTCCGATCGCTAAGCACACTGTGTTTCTGGATTGCCTTCATAACACCTGTCATTAGCAAACATAACAGTACAAGGAGCCTAACTAATGATTCTCAATAGAGGGAAAGAAAAAGTTCTGACATCATTTTTTTTTTTTTTTTTTCTGCTCTGTGTTCACTTTTTTTTTCCCCCTAGACATTTGGGTGATTCTGGACACAGGTGTGGACATGGATATTCAGGGTCTGTGCTCTTCAATGGATAATCTCGTTATAAATGTACAAAAAATTCAAGATACTATTGATCAGAAATCTATGTTAGAACCAAGAATTCCTATTCCTGATTTGTTTTTTGGAGATAGAACTAAGTTTCTAAGTTTCAAAAATAATTGTAAGCTATTTCTGGCCTTGAAACCTCATTCTTCTGGTAATCCTATTCAACAGGTTTTGATTATTATTTCTTTTTTGCGCGGCGACCCTCAAGACTGGGCATTTTCTCTTGCGCCAGGAGACCCTGCATTGAGTAGTGTCGATGCGTTTTTCCTGGCGCTCGGATTGCTGTACGATGAGCCTAATTCAGTGGATCAGGCTGAGAAAAATTTGCTGGCTTTGTGCCAGGGTCAGGATGATATAGAAGTATATTGTCAGAAATTTAGGAAATGGTCAGTACTCACTCAGTGGAATGAATCTGCGCTGGCAGCTTTGTTCAGAAAGGGTCTCTCTGAGGCTCTTAAGGATGTCATGGTGGGATTTCCTATGCCTGCTGGTTTGAATGAGTCTTTGTCTTTGGCCATTCAGATCGGTCGACGCTTGCGCGAGCGTAAATCTGTGCACCATTTGGCGGTACTGCCTGAGGTTAAACCTGAGCCTATGCAGTGCGATAGGACTATGACTAGAGTTGAACGGCAGGAATACAGACGTCTGAATGGTCTGTGTTTCTACTGTGGTGATTCCACTCATGCTATTTCTGATTGTCCTAAGCGCACTAAGCGGTCCGCTAGGTCTGCCGTCATTGGTACTGTACAGTCCAAATTCCTTCTGTCCATTACCTTGATATGCTCTTTGTCGTCGTTTTCTGTCATGGCGTTTGTGGATTCGGGCGCTGCCCTGAATCTGATGGACTTGGAATATGCTAAGCGTTGTGGGTTTTTCTTGGAGCCTTTGCGGTGTCCTATTCCGTTGAGAGGAATTGATGCTACACCTTTGGCCAAGAATAAACCTCAGTACTGGACCCAGCTGACCATGTGCATGGCTCCTGCACATCAGGAAGTTATTCGCTTTCTGGTGTTGCATAATCTGCATGATGTGGTCGTGTTGGGGTTGCCATGGCTACAAACCCATAATCCAGTATTGGATTGGAATTCCATGTCGGTATCCAGCTGGGGTTGTCAGGGGGTACATGGTGATGTTCCATTTTTGTCGATTTCGTCATCCACCCCTTCTGAGGTCCCAGAGTTCTTGTCTGATTATCAGGATGTATTTGAAGAGCCCAAGTCCGATGCTCTACCTCCGCATAGGGATTGTGATTGTGCTATCAATTTGATTCCTGGTAGTAAATTCCCTAAAGGTCGATTATTTAATTTATCCGTGCCCGAACACGCCGCTATGCGCAGTTATGTGAAGGAATCCCTGGAGAAGGGACATATTCGCCCATCGTCATCACCACTGGGAGCAGGGTTCTTCTTTGTAGCCAAGAAGGATGGTTCGCTGAGACCGTGTATTGATTACCGCCTTCTTAATAAGATCACTGTTAAATTTCAGTATCCCTTGCCATTGTTATCTGACTTGTTTGCTCGGATTAAGGGGGCTAGTTGGTTCACTAAGATAGATCTTCGTGGTGCGTATAATCTGGTGAGAATCAGGCAAGGAGATGAATGGAAAACTGCATTCAATACGCCCGAGGGTCATTTTGAGTATCTAGTGATGCCGTTCGGACTTGCCAATGCTCCATCTGTGTTTCAGTCTTTTATGCATGACATCTTCCGTGAGTATCTGGATAAATTCCTGATTGTTTACTTGGATGACATTTTGATCTTCTCGGATGATTGGGAGTCTCATGTGAAGCAGGTCAGAATGGTTTTTCAGGTCCTGCGTGCTAACTCTTTGTTTGTGAAGGGATCAAAGTGTCTCTTCGGTGTGCAGAAAGTTTCATTTTTGGGGTTCATCTTTACCCCTTCTACTATCGAGATGGATCCAGTTAAGGTCCAAGCCATCCAGGATTGGATTCAGCCGACATCTCTGAAAAGTCTGCAAAAGTTCCTGGGCTTTGCTAATTTTTATCGTCGCTTCATCTGTAATTTTTCTAGCATTGCCAAACCATTGACCGATTTGACCAAGAAGGGTGCTGATTTGGTTAATTGGTCTTCTGCTGCTGTGGAAGCTTTTCAGGAGTTGAAGCGTCGTTTTTGTTCTGCCCCTGTGTTGTGTCAGCCAGATGTTTCTCTTCCGTTCCAGGTCGAGGTTGATGCTTCTGAGATTGGAGCAGGGGCGGTTTTGTCACAGAGAGGTTCTGATTGCTCAGTGATGAAACCATGTGCTTTCTTTTCCAGGAAGTTTTCGCCCGCTGAGCGTAATTATGATGTGGGCAATCGAGAGTTGCTGGCCATGAAGTGGGCATTCGAGGAGTGGCGTCATTGGCTTGAAGGAGCTAAGCATCGCGTGGTGGTATTGACTGATCATAAGAACTTGACTTATCTCGAGTCTGCCAAGCGCTTGAATCCTAGACAGGCCCGTTGGTCGTTATTTTTTGCCCGCTTCGACTTTGTGATTTCGTACCTTCCGGGCTCTAAAAATGTGAAGGCGGATGCTCTGTCTAGGAGTTTTGTGCCCGACTCTCCGGGTTTATCTGAGCCAGCGGGTATCCTCAAGGAAGGAGTCATTGTGTCTGCCATTTCCCCTGATTTGCGGCGGGTGCTGCAAAAATTTCAGGCGAATAAACCTGATCGTTGTCCAGCAGAGAAACTGTTCGTCCCTGATAGGTGGACTAATAAACTTATCTCTGAACTTCATTGTTCGGTGTTGGCTGGTCATCCTGGAATCTTTGGTACCAGAGAGTTAGTGGCTAGATCCTTCTGGTGGCCATCTCTGTCACGGGATGTACGTACTTTTGTGCAGTCCTGTGGGATTTGTGCTAGGGCTAAGCCCTGCTGTTCTCGTGCCAGTGGGTTGCTTTTGCCCTTGCCGGTCCCAAAGAGGCCTTGGACACATATTTCGATGGATTTCATTTCTGACCTTCCCGTTTCTCAAAAAATGTCAGTCATTTGGGAGGTCTGTGATCGCTTTTCTAAAATGGTCCATCTGGTGCCCTTGGCTAAATTGCCTTCCTCCTCTGATTTGGTACCTTTGTTCTTTCAGCATGTGGTTCGGTTGCATGGCATTCCTGAGAATATTGTTTCTGACACAGGTTCCCAGTTTGTTTCAAGGTTTTGGCGAGCCTTTTGTGGTAGGATGGGCATTGACCTATCCTTTTCCTCGGCTTTCCATCCTCAGACTAATGGCCAGACCGAACGAACCAATCAGACCTTGGAAACATATCTGAGATGTTTTGTTTCTGCAGACCAGGATGATTGGGTGTCCTTTTTGCCGTTGGCTGAGTTCGCCCTTAATAATCGGGCCAGCTCGGCTACCTTGGTTTCTCCATTTTTTTGCAATTCTGGGTTCCATCCTCGTTTCTCTTCAGGACAGGTTGAGTCTTCGGACTGTCCTGGTGTGGATTCTGTGGTGGATAGGTTGCAGCAGATCTGGACTCAGGTAGTGGACAATTTGATCTTGTCCCAGGAGAAAGCTCAACTTTTCGCTAATCGCAGACGCCATGTGGGTCCCCGACTTCGTGTTGGGGATCTGGTTGGTTATCTTCTCGTCATATTCCTATGAAGGTTTCCTCTCCTAAATTTAAACCTCGTTTTATTGGTCCGTATAGGATTTCTGAGGTTCTCAATCCTGTGTCTTTTCGTTTGACCCTCCCAGACTCCTTTTCCATACATAATGTATTCCATAGGTCGTTGTTGCGGAGATACGTGGCACCTATGGTTCCATCTGTTGAGCCTCCTGCCCCGGTTTTGGTGGAGGGGGAATTGGAGTATATTGTGGAGAAGATTTTGGATTCTCGTGTTTCTAGACGGAAACTCCAGTATCTGGTTAAATGGAAGGGTTATGCTCAGGAAGATAATTCCTGGGTTTTTGCCTCTGATGTTCATGCTTCCGATCTTGTTCGTGCCTTTCATGCGGCTCATCCTGGTCGGCCTGGGGGCTCTGGTGAGGGTTCGGTGACCCCTCCTCAAGGGGGGGGTACTGTTGTGAATTCTGTGGCTGAATTCACTCCTGTGGTCATAAGTGGTACTGCAGCTTCTGAGCTTCCTCCCTCAGGTGTTCTGGTGAGCTCGTTAGCTGCTTCATTACTTAACTCCGCCTGATGCTGCTATCCTTGCTCCTTGTCAATGTTTCAGTGTTGGATCTGAGCTTCTCCTGATTGTTCCTGTGACCTGCTGCTCTGTATAGCTAAGTGCTTTTAGTTTTTTTGTTGCTTTTTTTCTGTCCAGCTTGTCTTTTGTTTTGCTGGAAGCTCTGAGACGCAAAGGGTGTACCGCCGTGCCGTTAGTTTGGCACGGTGGGTTTTTTTTGCCCCCTTTGCGTGGTTTTGCTTTAGGGTTTTTTGTAGACTGCAAAGTTCGCTTTACTGTCCTCGCTCTGTCCTAGAATATCGGGCCCCACTTTGCTGAATCTATTTCATCCCTACGTTTTGTCTTTTCATCTTACTCACAGTCATTATATGTGGGGGGCTGCCTTTTCCTTTGGGGAATTTCTCTGGGGCAAGTCAGGCCTATTTTTCTATCTTCAGGCTAGCTAGTTTCTTAGGCTGTGCCGAGTTGCCTAGGTAGTTGTTAGGCGCTATCCACAGCCGCTTTTAGTTGTGTTTAGGATAGGATCAGGTGTGCAGTCTACAGAGTTTCCACGTCTCAGAGCTCGTTCTTGTATTTTTGGGTATTTGTCAGATCACTGAGTGCGCTCTGATCGCTAAGCACACTGTGTTTCTGGATTGCCTTCATAACACCTGTCATTAGCAAACATAACACGCGACCCTGCTAAGGGGCGTCCAATGAAAGTGGTAGTACAGTCTGTCAGGAGTTCGTGACGCCACCTGTGGTGTTCAGTCAGGGTGACCGACGCTGCTGTGGGGTCCACTGGGGTGATGGAATAGCAGCCGGATGGTATACCTTCCCACAGGTGAAGTAAATCCCCAGGGCTTCCCAGTAGTGTAGATGGAGATGGTGTAAGGTGCAGGCAATAACGAGGACACAGGGTTGCAGTCTCTTTACCTTTTACTGAAGGCTTCAGTACACTCAGTCCAGAGCACGTTCAACCGGGCTATCAGAGACCGGCCGGTCCGAAGGGCACATCCAGAGTTTCCCTCGCAGATGGAAATCGTTGCCTACCAATAGCGCCTGTGTGTTGTAGTCCTACCCTGCTGAGCATTCGGAATAGTCCTCACAACTGCTGTTCTCTTTCGTTCGTTCTCTACAGCTCTCTCTCTCGTTCTTTGGTTCCAGATGTTGCTAGTTTCTAATGTCCCCCAGATATGTTATGGCTAGGACGCCACCCGTTTGACGGGAAGGCTTGGAGGTCTTCCGGGACCCTAGAGACGCCCCTCTCCCAATGTTGCCCCCTATGTCTTCGTAGGTGTCGAAGGTAGACAGCCAACCTATAATCAACTATCCAGCGGAATTTGAAGTAAGGCCTGAAGTCAGTTACTCCTAGGGTGATCCGGCCACCGACTACGCGCCTCAGTAAGATGTTGCCTTCCTCTCTCGGCACGACTCTTACTGGCTCTCCTTTGTGCTGATCTCGTTTACACTGTTCCACAATATTCTTCCCCTCTTGTCTCTTCCTTAGGATACCGCCGCAAGGTGTGCAGGCGCGGTTCCGTAACATTCTGTTCTGTTCGCTAGGCAC
Organism: Ranitomeya imitator; assembly: GCF_032444005.1. Classification (NCBI taxonomy): domain Eukaryota; kingdom Metazoa; phylum Chordata; class Amphibia; order Anura; family Dendrobatidae; genus Ranitomeya; species Ranitomeya imitator. The sequence goes on along the minus strand of NC_091282.1, from coordinate 508,717,046 downwards.
CCGCCAGGTTCCCACGCCTGACAGGGACCCCCCTGTGTCTTCTCCCCGCAACACCCCCTGCCACGGGATGTTGCCTGGTTCCAACCCAGTCAGCTTCTGACTAACTTCCTCCCCAGCCCCTAGTTTTACCAGTGTGAGGAGTGGCCCAATAAATAAAGCCTTTTGCTCCCCCTAGTGGCCGGAGTGAGAAGTGTAATGTGTTCTGGTAATACCAGGTCAGGAGAACTCTTTAGTGCCATCGGACGTACCGCTACTTGCCTTGGGGCCATACTGCAATGACCAGGTCTCTGGGGCGCTGCACATATTACTGCTAACCCGTTGAACACCTTAGAACACCAGATTGTTATGATACTGATGGAACATGGCTGGAATCAGGGCCGGACTGGCCATCTGGCAATTCTGGTAAATGCCAGAAGGGCCTGTCTGGTCATGGGCTGCCTTGTCTGCTATGTTGTTAACAGAACCGGTGTTCTCAAGACCCCCATACTATTAAGAGTTGTGAAGGAGCACAAAGTCGCTGACTCCATCACTTACCCCAGCAGCCACAGGTATCATTAGAAATATTGGTCTTGTAGTAAATCTTCCTTTCCTCCATCCAGGGTAATATTAGTAATATATCCCATCTGGTTCATGGGGATGGGGACAACATTGGCCTGAGTGATTTCAAATGCCAGGACTGAATTTCAGCCCCAGTCTGCACCTGGCTGGAGGAGCACGAGCAGGGAACAGCAAGCAGCAGTAGAAGTCCTTGAACGTAGCAATGGGAATTGTAGAAACAATTCAGAAAGGAGTGGGAGCAAACTGTATAAGACAGTTGAGGAGCTGGAGACTGGAACTAGACTAACACCTAGACACAATACTCAAGCAATGAGTGAGAGTTCCATGTGCCTTTAAGTAGGCCCAAAGAAGAAACAAGATGGCTCCCACAGGTTCAATAGCCGCCAACTTACTATGATTTTAGAAAACAACAGCCCTATAGTGGTAAAGAGTGGAATTGCAGTACAGTCTAGCAAAGTGAACAATAGCAACCCATAGTGGTCAATCCGCAGGAGGGCAACAGACTCCAGATACTGTAGACCACTAATCTTAACATAACTGTTAACCTATTTGGAATGATGCAAGGAATGAAATCACTAAACAACCTTATGTAAAAGTGTTATCATATACTATATAGTAAAGTTGTCACATAGCAAAGTTGTAAAAGTTGTCATCTCTAATGTGATCAAAAAACCTTGTAGAAAACTTGGCACTCAGGTAAATATTGTAAGAAGATCAATTTATTGTGTGCAGGCTATCCAAAAATAAAAGAAGAAGTTCCGGACACATAATGACCTTCATCAGTCGGACTGTAATCCTCCTATATTAACAAGCCCGTGTTTGTCTACATGCTCATAAATTAGTGTATGACATTTTTATACAGACATATTGTGCCCTTGGGGGTCCAGTGTTCAAAGATGAACCTGTTTCATCTAGATTCTCAACATAGGTAATTGTTAATATTTTGCCATTGAATACCTTTAATATTTACGTACAGTCATATAACTAATAACAAATGTGATCATTAGTTCAAAAAATACAAAGTTCGTCTTCTAATCCATAATACAGTTCAATTAATATCGTTCAACAAAATGACCGTCCTATATAATTACTGTCTCGTCTTTTATTCTCTGATGCTTTCAGTTAAGTGGGTTTCTGTAACATTGATCTGTTTCCAGAATTCCCATTTCCTGCCAAGTGATTGGTCATTCTCCAAACAACATGTGTTACATCTCTGTCACAGAATTAATCTTGCTTGCCATAAAATAAAAGCACATAGCAACATGCTTAACCCCTTCACCCCTCAAGCCTGTTTTCACCTTCCTGACCAAGCCAAATGTTACAATTCTCACCATTGTCACGTTATGTGGTAATAGCTCTGGAACATTTCAACACATTCTATTGATTCTGAGAAGGTTGTCTCGTGACATATTGTACTTCATGATAGTGGTAAAACTTGTTCAATAAGACATGCTTATTTGTGAAAATATCAGAAATTTGGTTACAATTTAGAAAATTTAGGGTATGTTCACACGTTCCTGATTTCCATCCTTTTTTTTTCAGGACTGTTTTTTAAAAAACTGCACCTCTTGGCAGAAAACGCAGGTCCTTTTTTTGGTCCTTTTTTTGTCCTTTTTTGATGCTTTTTGTGATGCGTTTTTTGATCCTTTTTTTGATCCTTTTTTTATGCAGTTTTCTATGCAGAGTCTGTGTGCTTTCTAGGAAGTTTTTTAGGGTTAAAATGGCTGAAAATACCCTAACCCTACCCCTAACCCTAACCCTACCCCTAACCCTACCCCTAACCCTAACCCTACCCCTACCCCTACCCCTAACCCTAACCCTACCCCTAACCCTACCCCTAACCCTACCCCTAACCCTACCCCTAACCCTATTCTAACCTTAGTGGGAAAAAAAAATTCTTAATTTTTTTTTATTGTCCCTACCTATGGGGGTGACAAAGGGGGGGGGTGTCATTTACTATTTTTTTTTATTTTGATCACTGAGATAGGTTATATCTCAGTGATCAAAATGCACTTTGGAACGAATCTGCCGGCATCTGCAAGATGGCGGCGCCCAGGGAGAAGACGGCCGGACGGACACCGGGACGCCGGGTAAGTATAAGGGGAGGAGATTAGGGCACGGGGGGGGGCATCGGAGCACTGGGGGGGGCATCGGAGCACGGGGCGGTGGGATTGGAGCACAGGGGGGGCGGGATCGGAGCACGGGGGGGCAGCCACACTCCACCCACGCACTTCCGCCCGCTTCCCCGCACTTCCTGCTGCAGCGGTTCTGCACCACAAACCGCAGTAAAACCCGCAGATATTTTTTTCATCTGCGGGTTTTACTGCGGGTTTGACCTCACAATGGAGGTCAATGGGTGCAGAACCGCTGCGGCTCCGAAAAAAGAAGTGACATGGTACTTCTTTTTTCCCGCAGCTATTCAGCGCGGCTTTTTTTTGATTTTCCGCATTGTGGGCACAGCAGTTCCTGTTTTCCATAGGGTACAATGTAATGTACCCTGCATGGAAAACAGCTGCGGACCCGCAGCGGGAAAATCGCGGCAATTCCGCATGAAAAAAAGGATCGTGTGAACATGGCCTTAGCAATTTTCAAAGTTTTAATTTTTATGCCTAAAACCTAAAAAAAGAGTGATATGTCATACAAAATAGTCAATAAATAACATTTACCACACAATTTTTGAAACATATTTTTTTTGTTAGGAAGTTAGAATGGTTAAATGTTCACCAGCAATTTCTTATTTTTCCAACAAAATTTACAAAACCATTTTAAGTGACCTTGGGGGCCCCATATGACAGAACATACTCAAAATTAACAGCATTCTAAAAACTACACCCCTCAGGATGCTCAAAACCACGTGCAGGAAGTTTATTAACCCTTCAGGTGCTTCACAGGAATTTTTGCAATATGGAAGCAAAACATTTACATTTTCACAAAAATGTTACTTTACACCCAATGTTTTTTTATTTTCACAAGGGTAATATGAGAAAATTTATACCAAATTTTGCTATGCAATTTATCCTGACCACGCCAATAACTCCATATATGAGGGAAAACTAGTGCTCAGGCCTCGTAAAAGAAGGGGCACAGTTTGACTTTTTGAACAGAGGTGCCGTAAGTGAGATCACCTGAGCTCATCAGCTGGTGAACAATCTCACCACAGCTCAGCATTACTTACTGCAGGAGCGATTATCTCCCGTGTCAGTGTGAGCCTACTATCCATGAGAGAAGTCACATCAGTGACTGCTCTCAAAATCATCAGGATCGTCATGGGACATTATGGATTATCTCTTCACTTCGGACAGGTAAGGAATATTGTTGATTATTTCAATTAATTTCCAGGAGATGTTGGCTTCTGTGAATTGGGCGATGACATTTCTGTTTTTTTCAGTGAAGATGGGGGCAGAGTGTACATTAATGAGAAAAGAATGAATATTTTTGAATTTACTAAATGGCTGCAATGAAACAAAGAGTGAAAAATGTAAAGAGGTCTGAATACTTTCTGTACCCACTGTACAGTAAGCTGCACATGCACTGTACTAATTATATATGTGACTGACATCTTTATATCTATCTATATTCTCTTCAGACGGGTCACGCTGTGATTTTACTGTACGTGGCAGATGAAATGTCGGATTTTCAAGGATATCGGCATGTAAAAATTGGATACCACTCAAATGGTCTCGCACCCATTGACTTGCATTGGCGAGTCTCATACGAAATACGAGGACAATCGCAGCATGCTACGATTCTATATTCTCGGTGTATACATTTATTTAACTCTTTACTCACAGGTTTAATAATGAGGGTGTCTGGCTGACACCTCTTCATTACTAAACCTAGGGCTTGCTGACGCCAACCCTTAATCCCATTACCCCGATGCCACTGCACCACGGCATTGGGAAGAGCCTGGGCTAAGTGCCAGAATTGGCTCTTCAAATATTAAGTGCCATTTCTGGTGCATCTAAGAGCTAGTATTTTTAGCCTGAGACAGGGCAATTAAGCATGAAATGGAAGGTGTTGAGCAAGGAAATTACACCACAAAACTTTTGTTTTCCTTTTTTCAAATATCTTTATTTAGCTCCAAAAGGTATTATTTGCTGTACCAAAACATATTAAAAAAACACATTTTTTCTCTTGCGTTTTTGCTGTCAATAAATTCCTAGAGATGCAGAAACTTTGCAGAAATTTCAAATACTCAACGTGTGCATATAGCCTTATAATAATAGCAAAGATATGATAATGTGCAGGTTATAGCAGTCACCAGGGCCGTATTTAGAGTTTCTGCTGCCCTAGGCACTTTTAGTGCTGCCTCCCCCTTTGGTGAGTATGACACTATCGGCAGTGACTTTGGCAAAAATCGCTGATGTGAAAGTCGCCTTTTGCAGCAGATCCGACAGTTTTTCCGCATCTGCCGCGTAATGGATCACTTAGGGCAACACTGCGTTCGGCCTCATTCATTCCCTATGGGACTTACAGACATGTGCGGCTCTTGCGGTTTTGCCGCCATCCGGCAAATGCGGTACTTGCAGCAATGAGAAAAAACACTACTAGCAGTGTTTTATGTATCATCGTAAGTGCAAAACCGCAATTGCCGCACATGTTCGCAAGTAGCCATCATTACCTGTCCCTGCACCTTGCTAGCTCATCCCTATCCAACCCTCCCTGACCTAAAACTACACTATAAAGCTTCAGAAAAGCAATTTATTAACTGCCATATTCCTATGATAATGAGGGCTCTAGGCTACGGCGTAGACTGGGACGGGCAGTCTCCGGGTCTCCATCCTCTCTGTGCACACCCTCAGTCCCTGCCTCACTGCCTGTGCACAGACCACCCTCCACCGCACCCGGTAATCACCGCTCGCAGTAGCATACCAGCAGAGGTGTATCTAGGGTTTCTGGCACCCGGGGAAAGAATTCATTTTGGTGCCCCCCCTCCGCCAAGGACATATGTGATTTGCACACTCAGTCATGTGCCCACGAGCTCCTCTCCCTAATGCTCTCAATGTTCAGTGAAAAACTAAGAGAAGCAGAAGAGAAGCTCGATGTCGCAGGACCATAAGAGTATGTGTCCACGTTCAGGATTGCATCAGGATTTGGTCATGATTTTTCATCAGTATTTGTAGCCAAAACCAGGAGTGGAACAATTAGAGGAAAACTATAATAGAACCATATGCTCCACTTCTGTATTTATCACCCACTCCTGGTTTTGGCTACAAATACTGATGTAAAATACTGACCAAATCCTGATGCAATCCTGAACGTGGACACACACCCTAAGTCTGAAAAATCGCATATGAGTGACGTGTCCATGTGACGACTACTGGAACTTGCAGAGCTGAATCCTGACATCGCAGCTTCTGAATTCTCACAACGCATGCACTGCACTTTTAGGATTCTCCCTTGCCGGTGGACAGTCATGTCAGCACAAGTATGTGATTTGTAGACTTCTGACCACATTCTGACTAGATGTGCCCGGCCTCGCTCAGTTCATTTTCATTGACGGAGGTCACGCATGTCTAGTCAGCACGTGATCGCATTAATGTAAATCCCCAGCATGAGAGAATCCTGACAGCGTGCAGTGTGCACTGTGAGAATTCAGAAGTCTGCAGTCACAAAGAATGACTGCAGACTCATCACAAGCCTGGACATCCCCTTTAAAAGGGACTCTGTCACCTGAATTTGGAGGGAACAATTTTCAGCCATAGGGGTGGGGTTTTCGGGTGTTTGATTCACCCTTTCCTTACCCGCTGGCTGCATGCTGGCTGCAATATTGGATTGAAGCTCATTCTCTGTCCTCCATAGTACACGCCTGCGCAAGGCAAGATTGCAGATTGTGCAGGTACAGTATGTACTACGGAGGACAGAGAATGAGCTTCAATCCAATATTGCAGCCAGCATGCAGCCAGCGGGTAAGGAAAGGGTGAATCAAACACCCGAAAACCCCACCCCTATGGCTGAAAATTGTTCCCTCCAAATTCAGGTGACAGTGTCCCTTTAAATCTCCTAACATATATAAAAACATGAGAGTTAGCATCACAAATAACATTTACATCCAGGTACCTGATAGATGACGTCGCCTCTGGAGCCGTTCTCCTTTTCTTCATCTTGTCCAGATCCCATGATGAGTTTTCTCATCCACAGCCGTCTCTGCAGACTTCCATCTTCGCCGCTCTTTTGCAGAAAGTCTCCACATGACGCCCTTAAAGATACAAGTGTCATTATAATGCTCCCAAATAAAAAATTGCCCCTCACTATATTGTCTGCACAAAGTATGACCCCCACACTGTCCCTCTTATGGTACATGCTCTTCACACTGTCCTCTCCTTTCTATACCAGTCCCCTCTTCACACTGTCCTCTCACACTGTGTCCCCCTTATAGGGCCCAGTATTTATACTCCATATTTATACTCCATCCTCCCACACTGCGTTCATGCCTCCCCCATCCTCCCACCCTGCGTTCATGGCTCCCCCATCCTTCTCCCCTGCAAGCATGGCTCCCCCATCCTCCCACTCTGCGTTCATGGCTCCCCATCCTTCTCCCCTGCGTTCATGGCTCCCCCATCCTTCTCCCCTGCGTTCATGGCTCCCCCATCCTCCCACTCTGCGTTCATGGCTCCCCCATCCTCCCACTCTGCGTTCATGGCTCCCCATCCTTCTCCCCTGCGTTCATGGCTCCCCATCCTTCTCCCCTGTATGCACGGCTCCCCATCCTTCTCCCCTGTGTGCACGGCTCCCCATCCTTCTCCCCTGTGTGCACGGCTCCCCATCCTTCTCCCCTGTGTACATGGCTCCCCATCCTTCTCCCCTGTGTGCACGGCTCCCCATCCTTCTCCCCTGTGTGCACGGCTCCCCATCCTTCTCCCCTGTGTGCACGGCTCCCCATCCTTCTCCCCTGTGTGCACGGCTCCCCATCCTTCTCCCCTGTGTGCACGGCTCCCCATCCTTCTCCCCTGTGTGCACGGCTCCCCATCCTTCTCCCCTGTGTACATGGCTCCCCATCCTTCTCCCCTGTGTGCACGGCTCCCCATCCTTCTCCCCTGTATGCACGACTCCCCATCCTTCTCCCCTGTATGCACGGCTCCCCATCCTTCTCCCCTGTATGCACGGCTCCCCATCCTTCTCCCCTGTGTGCACGGCTCCCCATCCTTCTCCCCTGTATGCACGACTCCCCATCCTTCTCCCCTGTATGCACGGCTCCCCATCCTTCTCCCCTGTATGCATGGCTCCCCATCCTCCTCCCCTGTGTGCACGGCACCCCACTTTTTTCCCTGTCATACTTACCTCTCACCGGCGCGCAGCACAGAACTTCCTGGCATCTCAGCGTCTTCCTTCCTGTCTTCAGCGGTCACATGGTAGCGCTAATTAAGGGTGATGAATATGCGCATATTCATCACCCTTAATGATCGGTACCATGTGACCGCTGAAGACAGGACGGCGCTGAGACGCAGTTGCAGCCACCGCTGGAGGAAGGTGAGTATTACGTCTTCAGGGAGGGAGGGAAGGGGGCGGGAAGGAGGGAGGAGGGGGGGGCGGGAAGGGGGGAGGGAGGAGGGGGGGGCGGAAACTTGACCCCGGAGTTTTATAAAATAAAAAAAAAAAAAAAAAGGAAAAAACCTAGCTCAAGGGCGCCCCCCCGCATCCCGCCGCCCTAGGCACGTGCCCTCAAGTGCCTAGTGGCAAATACGGCCCTGGCAGTCACAGATAAGTTCTGGAGATAATTCTTTCTTGCTTTCTTTTATATGGAAGAATTAGCTATTTTCTTTTTCTGAGTCTTGTGAGGTTGAGCCATTTTTAACTCTGAGGAATTTACCCCCTGGCGGCTTTTGTTGTAGGAAATTGAAGACTTCCTGGGGGGTACAAGTACATTTAACAAAGCACATCACAAGGAAAGTGGTGTGGTTACATTGTCATGCTCTGCCTACAACTCTCTAGGAGAGTGGGATTGATGACCAAAAAGAGACGTCTACGACACCACTTCTTTCTCTGATATTTCTTTGTAAGTGTAAAATGTGTTAATTAAATAATAAATTCTGTAGAGTTCTCCTAACTTGCACCAAACTAATCAGATCTAGAGAATATAATGTATCTTTACTGCAACAAAATATGGTCTATAAATAATCAAAGATTTATAGGGGTTTTCCATTAAAAGGAATCTGCCAGTAGGTGTGTCCCTCTTAAGCCATCTATATGGGGATGTATGTCATAGGAGGCTGAATAAAATGATACCTTGATATCTGTGATCCGATGTCTTATTCCAGAGAAATCCACTTTTCTATTATTTGTATATGAACTGTTAAAGGGAACCTGTCACCCCCAAAATCGATGGTGAGGTAAGCTTACCGTCATCAGGGGCTTATCTACAGCATTCTGTAATGCTGTAGATAAGCCCCCGATGTAACCTGAAAGAGGAGAAAAAGAGGTTAGATTATACTCGCCCAGGGACGGTCCCGCTGCGGTCCGGTCAAATGGGCGTCTCAGGTCCGCTCCGGCGCCTCCTATCTTCATTCCATTACGTCATTTTCTGGTCTTCACGCCGCGGCTCCGGCGCAGGCGTGCTTTGTCTGCCCTGTTGAGGGCAGAGCAAAGTACTGCTGTGCGCAGGCGCCAGGCCTCTCTGACCTTTCCGGCGCCTGCGCACTGCAGTACTTTGCTCTGCCCTCAACAGGGCAGACAGAGTACGCCTGCGCCGGAGCCGCGGTGTGAAGACCAGAAGAGGACGTCATGGAATGAAGATGGGAGGCGCTGTTCTGGACCTGAGACACCCATCGGAGCAGGACCGCCCCTGGGTGAGTATAATCTAACCTCTTTTTCTCCTCTTTCAGGTAACATCGGCAGCTTATCTATAGTATTCCAGAATGCTGTAGATAAGCCCCTGATGACGGTGAGCTTACCTCACCATCGATTTTGGTGGTTGCAGGTTCCCTTAAAGATCTATGGACTATAAGACGTACAGTAGATCTCCCCGGGAATCTGCCTCTAGAGTTTATCATAGATGAAATGGGGTTTTACCAGTGATGACAACAGCTGGTAGATATGAGACTAGATGCAGTATTAGTTACACCACTCCAGCGTTAGAATTAAAAAAAAGCCAGTGACCGTTTGTTTGCTTCTATAATACTGCAGTATTTCTATATTGGAGTATATAGAGAAAATTTTGATCTTCTATAAAGCCCAGCTTCATAGGAGTAAAAAGCTGGAGGTGACAGGGGCCTTTGTTAGACCCCTGCATGTCATGGAAACCTATTGGCACCATGCAATCATCTCGGGCAGAGGAATTGGGAAACAAGCAAGCAATAGGCGAGTAAATATGCTGCTCCCCAAACCCACCACTTAATGCCACTGCCAGTGATTGACAGCAGAATATAAGTAAATGGCAGCTATTCTTTCATTCGTGGACAGCTGCCGTGAGCGAGGAGGGGGCTCTACAGCCTGCAATAAAAAAATATACAATTGCGCAGTCACTTTGATTCATGCATCCCATAGTTTGGACAGTATGATTTCATGGCAAATTCCCTTTAATACACCTACTGTAATAATGTTATGACATTATTTGACAGAATTTTGTACATATTTAGATTCAAAACCAAAATGGTGATTTATAGAGGTATTTCTATTGTACAAAGTAATGCGATTTTACTATAATATGTCATCCCTTTATTCTTGGTAGCGGGTCAAACCTCTGCGACCCTCAAAAATCCAGAAAATGATGTGGCCACATTGCTGATTTAATGCACAGCTTGGGGGTCATTCTTCTGATATTCAATTTATTAGCCGGGAATAGCCCTGTAAAATATTTTACAAACTGCATTTCTTATTACTGGTGTTTGGTGACCAGAAAAATGCACAAAAGTAAAATGCCCACAGGAAAAATGTCACAGAAAAAAGCCAACAGCCATGAATGCCCACAACGAAAGTTTCCCACAGAGAAAATTGCCCACGCAGAAAATTGCCAACATGGAAAATTGCCCACACAGTAAATTGCCCACATAGACAAAATAACAATATTTATCACCTCCACCAAGACTTGTAATATATTATATCACTCCAGAGCCTGTGTACAGTGTGACCTCGGCTGTGCTGATATAACATTATTATCACCTCCCCCCCAAGAACCTGTAGTATGTTATATAGCTTCAGAGAATGTGTACAGTGTGACCACGACTGTACCAACATGTGCCCAATTTTCCGTGTGTGAATACAGTCTTAGCCCACTTTAATCTCTTCACACTGCAGACAATTTATTTTTTTGAGTTTGATTTTTCCTCCCCTTCATCTCAGATATATTTACCCTGGTTACCATTGTAAAAGTTAAAAAAAACAGTACATACTCACTCACATTCCGATGTCTGTCACGTCCCCCGCCGTCAGCTTCCCGCACTGACTGTGTCAGCGCCGGCCGTAAAGCAGAGCACAGCGGTGACGGCTGCCGGAAAGAAGCAGGGCGCGTCCAAGGGTGAGTATATTCCTATTAGGTATATACTCACCCTCGGACGCGCCCTGCTTCTTTCCGGCAGCCTTCCTTCCTAAGAATCAGCGCTTACAGGACCTTGCGTGACGTCGCGGCTTGTGATTGGTCGCGCGAGCGGTCACATGGGCGGCCGCTCGACCAATCACAAGCCGCGACGTCACCGCGACGTCACCGCAAGGTCCTGCAAGCGCTGATTCGAAGGAAGGAAGGTTCCCGGTTAGTACCAGGGCGCATCAGAGGGTAAGTATAGCAATATTTTTTATTTTAATTCTTTATTTTACACTTAAATATGGATTCCGATACCGATTTCCGATATTGCAAACATATCGGAAATCTGGATCGGAATTCCGATACCACATTCAGAAGATCGGCGATTTCATGGCCGACCCCACACAGGGGTCGGGTCGGGTTTCATGAAACCCGACTTTGCCAAAAGTCGGCGACTTCTGAAAGTGGCCGACCCGTTTCGCTCAACCCTAGTCATCACTATTGCTGATACACTGATTACACATTATACCAGGCCATGCAGTTTGTTAACTTGCAAACATTGAAGGATAAACTATAAATAATCGAGCAATGAAAGTTAATCTCATCATCCCTTCCCCTTGACCTGTGAATGATGGCTTGTAGAACAGTTGTGAACTATAAAAAGGGGATATTCCTCTGTAAAAAGACATCCAGTGATCCAAAGAACCAGAGACTCTTTACAGGCTGAACTGGATGGACAAATGTCTTTTTTCGGCCTTACTAACTATGTTACTATGTTAGATCCACAGCCAGAGAAACTCTACAAAACAGCTGCCAGAACATTATGGCTCCATCATGAGAGACACATATTTGACCCAGCTGAAAGACTACAAATCTTCTCCATTGACAATCATTAAATCCATGGATACCTTTTGAGTAGTCAGGATTTGGACCCACCGGTCACCTGAGCCCAATGGATACCTTTGGGAAAGCCAAGATTGGGATCTACCAGTCACCAGGTTCCCTGGAAATGTTCAGAGAAGCCAGGTTGTGACCCTCCAGTCATGTGGCCTTGCACCTCAATGGACTGTCAGCTTCTTAAGCTTTTCATTAAATCCTCGCTGTGTGTGCCACAGGTGGGGTAATTGGCTCTGGAGGTTCCGAAGTCACAGCTGCTCTTATCCCGGTGAATCAGGAGAAGGGTGAGGCTCTGTAATTTTGCACCATCTTGGGTATTTTCCAAGACTAGTAACATTTTTATTTTTCACCTGATGGAGCTGTCTAATGGCTTATTTTCTGAGGGATTAGACAACATTTTAATTAGTACCATTTTGTTATAAATTTGACTTTTTGATTGCTTGTTACAGCCTTTCTTGTGGAATTACAGCTACCAAAAAAAGTAACTTTGGCGTTCTTGAATTTTTTTCAATTTACAGTGTCTGCTGATCGGTTAATTGCTTTTGTATTTTGATGGATTGAACCTTTTTAAATGCGGTGATACTACATACCATATTTTTTGGATTCTAAGATAAATTTTTTTTCCGCAAAATATGGGGGTGCATCTTATAGTCCAAATGCAGATTACAGGGGGTGCGGCTGCAGTGAAGTGGGGTTGCTGCTGCAGGAGGTTGGCAGCGGAGGCAGGAGTGGGGCAATGCTGACAACCTCAGACTGGGAGGAAGGGGTGTTTTGATGGTGCAAAGGGCTCCAGGGGCTCAGAGAGATCTTGGCTCTCGAGATCTTAGTTCCCAAGATCTTAATCTGTGCATGTGCTGCCTCCAGCAGCCATTTTCCCAAAGTCCACCACAGTGAAAAGGATCAACTGTGGGGGACTCCTGGCATTTTCTGAAAGCCTGGAGCCTGCCACAGCCTCACACAGCAGAACACCCCCTCCTCCCAGCCCAGGGGCCTTCTGCTTCACCCCTCTCCTGCTGCCACTGCTGCCAGCTTCCTTCAGCAGTGATCCTGCTTCCTGGGGCCCCACTCCATTCAATCCGCCCTCCCGTAAGCTACCGTAAAAGTGGACTATAAGGTGCACTACCATTTTTTTCATATTTTCCACCCAAACATGAAGCATGGGATGCGTCTTATGGTCTGGTGCATCTTATAATCCACAAAATACGGTATGTCTATTTCTTTTAATTTTGTAATATCTTTATTTTCAATGGGGGAAAGGGAGAATGATTTAAACTTTTCAGTTGTTGGAAAGGGGTGGTTCATAATTTTTTTTACATTTTTTTCACTTTCTACTGTTATTGTTAGCCCTCTTGTTGGGGACAGTATGATGAGGTGGGTGCATGGGGGCAGTATGGAGTGGTTGCAGTACAAACGAAAATAGGGAGTTGTGGTATTGGGGTAGAGTATGAAGATGTGGCAATGTATGGAGTGGTGGGAAAGTGGGGGACAGTATACAGAAGAGTTGTGGGAGCATGGAAGGACAGTATTGAGTTATGGGAACATGGGGAGACAGTACAAAGTTTTTGAGAGACAGTGTGAAGTTGTGGGAGCATGGGGAGACAATATGGAGTTGTGGGGAGACAGTATGTAATTATGGGAGCATGGAAGGACAGTACGGAATTATGGAATCGTGGGGGAACAGTATGGAGTTATGGGAGCACAGAAAACAGTATGGAGTGGAGGGAGTGGAGGGAGAACAGCATGGAGTGGTGAGAGAATTGGAGTTGGAGGGCAATATGGAGAGGTGGGAGCACAGCATATAGTTGTGAGATTATGGAGGGACAGCATGGAGTTGTGAGAGCATGGAAGTTCAGTATGGAGAGGCTAAAGCATGGAGGAATAGTATTGAGATCTGGGAGTATGGGGGGACACTGAAGATGGGACCAGAATGAGGGAGGATAGTGTTAAGGCCATAGTTCATAAGGGGCATAATATTGATACTTTTATTTTTGAGGGCATTGTGTCAAGATGTGCGACAGAAGACCGGAGAAAAGAGAAGTCCAGAGAGATGAGCTCTGGATATGAAATCGCATTATGTCATCTTTACTACTTAGAGATAAAAGAGATGGGAATGATTTCAATCAGGAAACATGTCACCTATGAGGTACCTGGATGTAAATGATTATTTGTGATACTGCCTGTTTCTCATCAGTAATGTGGTTTCTGTATGGTCCACAGTCTGATGATGGCTGGTAACAACAACTCACAGTATTTCATTACTATTGTTAAGGACATACTATGAGTTGTAGGTTCATGAGATACAAATGTATAAGGGGCTGACCTTACTGACATCACAAATTGATCTCTGTACTATCTTTGTGGATGTAATCATGTATTGATGGTAGTTCTGGTGATGTATTCATGCATTGATGGTTTTTCTGGTGTTGCATTCATGTACTGATGGGGATTCTGGTGATGCATTCCAGTACTGACAGTGGTTCTGGTGTTGAATTCAAGTACTGAGAGTGGTTCTGAGGCTGCATTCATGTAATGATGGTGGTTGTGGTTTTGGATTCTTGTACTGATGGTGGTTCTAATACACATGTAGCAGACCATACCTGATCCGATGAAGTGCTACATTACAACTAGAGTTGAGCGACTTTTACTTTTTTAGGATCGTTTCGGGTTTCGCTAAACCCGACTTTCTCTAAAGTCAGGTCGGGTGAAATCGGCCGATTATTGCGAAAAGTCAGGGGTCCGCCAAAACACGAAACCCAAGGCAAGTCAATGGGGAATCAAAGTCGGCAGTGAGTGGAGGACAGGAAAACACCTACAGTGCCCATTTTAATGCCAAAAACATCAATTTGTATTACTGAAGCTGGTCAATCTTAATTTACTTTATAATAATAGTTAGGCATTGAAAACAGGGGCTCATTTGGCTAAAGTTGTGGGGGGTAGGGCTGGCTCAAGATTTTCGTGGGCCCAGGAAACGGAATATGTCACGGCGGTGAAGCAGGGAGAGGTAAGTATTTCAACTTTGCAAGTGCTGCGATCCTGAGCAAGCGGGGGGGCCACTAGTTGGCACTGAAACAGGGCCCCTCATAGTACGGCGGTGTGTTTGATGGTGGGCGGTGCCTCCCAGTGCCAGAGACACTTTTGCATACTATGAGGGGCCCTGTGCCAGTGCCAACGAGTATGCCTCACACCTGATGAAGGAACCTGCACTTTCATCTGCACCTTCCTCTTTGTCCCCGTGTAAGGTGGTATAGTATGTGGGAAGGGAAACCTGACTTTCAGCAGGGTCAGATTCTGGCTGTGTAGAGTGCAAGGGGAATGTAGTGGTCTGGGTCAATCTACCAGCAGACGCGTCTAGCAGTGGCTGGCCAATGGGCAGGATGAGGAGGAAACACAGATATAGGCCCAAATAATAAAGTAGGCTAAATGCAGTTCAAAATTGGTAACAGGACTAAACAGGGTCCAACCAAACAAGTAGGCCAAATGCAGTTTAATATCTGAAACAGGATGAAAATTGAGGCTCAGCTTTGTTCAGTGGAGGAGAAAAGCAAGGAACGGCAGACACCGTTAGTATTCCCAACCAAACAAGTAGGCCAAATGCCAAAGTTTAATATCCGAAACAGGATGAAAAATGTAGTGGTCTGGGCAGGGCCGTATTTGCCACTAGGCACTTGAGGGCACGTGCCTAGGGCGGCGGGATGCGGGGGGGCGCCCTTGAGCTAGGTTTTTTCCTTTTTTTTTTTTTTTTTTTTATTTTATAAAACTCCGGGGTCAAGTTTCCGCCCCCCCCTCCTCCCTCCCCCCTTCCCGCCCCCCCCTCCTCCCTCCTTCCCGCCCCCTTCCCTCCCTCCCTGAAGACGTAATACTCACCTTCCTCCAGCGGTGGCTGCAACTGCGTCTCAGCGCCGTCCTGTCTTCAGCGGTCACATGGTACCGATCATTAAGGGTGATGAATATGCGCATATTCATCACCCTTAATTAGCGCTACCATGTGACCGCTGAAGACAGGAAGGAAGACGCTGAGATGCCAGGAAGTTCTGTGCTGCGCGCCGGTGAGAGGTAAGTATGACAGGGAAAAAAGTGGGGTGCCGTGCACACAGGGGAGAAGGATGGGGAGCCATGCATACAGGGGAGAAGGATGGGGAGCCGTGCATACAGGGGAGAAGGATGGGGAGTCGTGCATACAGGGGAGAAGGATGGGGAGCCGTGCACACAGGGGAGAAGGATGGGGAGCCGTGCATACAGGGGAGAAGGATGGGGAGCCGTGCATACAGGGGAGAAGGATGGGGAGTCGTGCATACAGGGGAGAAGGATGGGGAGCCGTGCACACAGGGGAGAAGGATGGGGAGCCATGTACACAGGGGAGAAGGATGGGGAGCCGTGCACACAGGGGAGAAGGATGGGGAGCCGTGCACACAGGGGAGAAGGATGGGGAGCCGTGCACACAGGGGAGAAGGATGGGGAGCCGTGCACACAGGGGAGAAGGATGGGGAGCCGTGCACACAGGGGAGAAGGATGGGGAGCCGTGCACACAGGGGAGAAGGATGGGGAGCCGTGCACACAGGGGAGAAGGATGGGGAGCCATGTACACAGGGGAGAAGGATGGGGAGCCGTGCACACAGGGGAGAAGGATGGGGAGCCGTGCACACAGGGGAGAAGGATGGGGAGCCGTGCATACAGGGGAGAAGGATGGGGAGCCATGAACGCAGGGGAGAAGGATGGGGGAGCCATGAACGCAGAGTGGGAGGATGGGGGAGCCATGAACGCAGAGTGGGAGGATGGGGGAGCCATGAACGCAGAGTGGGAGGATGGGGGAGCCATGAACGCAGGGGAGAAGGATGGGGGAGCCATGAACGCAGGGGAGAAGGATGGGGAGCCATGAACGCAGAGTGGGAGGATGGGGGAGCCATGCTTGCAGGGGAGAAGGATGGGGGAGCCATGAACGCAGGGTGGGAGGATGGGGGAGGCATGAACGCAGTGTGGGAGGATGGAGTATAAATATGGAGTATAAATACTGGGCCCTATAAGGGGGACACAGTGTGAGAGGACAGTGTGAAGAGGGGACTGGTATAGAAAGGAGAGGACAGTGTGAAGAGCATGTACCATAAGAGGGACAGTGTGGGGGTCATACTTTGTGCAGACAATATAGTGAGGGGCAATTTTTTATTTGGGAGCATTATAATGACACTTGTATCTTTAAGGGCGTCATGTGGAGACTTTCTGCAAAAGAGCGGCGAAGATGGAAGTCTGCAGAGACGGCTGTGGATGAGAAAACTCATCATGGGATCTGGACAAGATGAAGAAAAGGAGAACGGCTCCAGAGGCGACGTCATCTATCAGGTACCTGGATGTAAATGTTATTTGTGATGCTAACTCTCATGTTTTTATATATGTTAGGAGATTTAAAGGGACACTGTCACCTGAATTTGGAGGGAACAATTTTCAGCCATAGGGGTGGGGTTTTCGGGTGTTTGATTCACCCTTTCCTTACCCGCTGGCTGCATGCTGGCTGCAATATTGGATTGAAGCTCATTCTCTGTCCTCCGTAGTACATACTGTACCTGCACAATCTGCAATCTTGCCTTGCGCAGGCGTGTACTATGGAGGACAGAGAATGAGCTTCAATCCAATATTGCAGCCAGCATGCAGCCAGCGGGTAAGGAAAGGGTGAATCAAACACCCGAAAACCCCACCCCTATGGCTGAAAATTGTTCCCTCCAAATTCAGGTGACAGAGTCCCTTTTAAAGGGGATGTCCAGGCTTGTGATGAGTCTGCAGTCATTCTTTGTGACTGCAGACTTCTGAATTCTCACAGTGCACACTGCACGCTGTCAGGATTCTCTCATGCTGGGGATTTACATTAATGCGATCACGTGCTGACTAGACATGCGTGACCTCCGTCAATGAAAATGAACTGAGCGAGGCCGGGCACATCTAGTCAGAATGTGGTCAGAAGTCTACAAATCACATACTTGTGCTGACATGACTGTCCACCGGCAAGGGAGAATCCTAAAAGTGCAGTGCATGCGTTGTGAGAATTCAGAAGCTGCGATGTCAGGATTCAGCTCTGCAAGTTCCAGTAGTCGTCACATGGACACGTCACTCATATGCGATTTTTCAGACTTAGGGTGTGTGTCCACGTTCAGGATTGCATCAGGATTTGGTCAGTATTTTACATCAGTATTTGTAGCCAAAACCAGGAGTGGGTGATAAATACAGAAGTGGAGCATATGGTTCTATTATAGTTTTCCTCTAATTGTTCCACTCCTGGTTTTGGCTACAAATACTGATGAAAAATCATGACCAAATCCTGATGCAATCCTGAACGTGGACACATACTCTTATGGTCCTGCGACATCGAGCTTCTCTTCTGCTTCTCTTAGTTTTTCACTGAACATTGAGAGCATTAGGGAGAGGAGCTCGTGGGCACATGACTGAGTGTGCAAATCACATATGTCCTTGGCGGAGGGGGGGCACCAAAATGAATTCTTTCCCCGGGTGCCAGAAACCCTAGATACACCTCTGCTGGTATGCTACTGCGAGCGGTGATTACCGGGTGCGGTGGAGGGTGGTCTGTGCACAGGCAGTGAGGCAGGGACTGAGGGTGTGCACAGAGAGGATGGAGACCCGGAGACTGCCCGTCCCAGTCTACGCCGTAGCCTAGAGCCCTCATTATCATAGGAATATGGCAGTTAATAAATTGCTTTTCTGAAGCTTTATAGTGTAGTTTTAGGTCAGGGAGGGTTGGATAGGGATGAGCTAGCAAGGTGCAGGGACAGGTAATGATGGCTACTTGCGAACATGTGCGGCAATTGCGGTTTTGCACTTACGATGATACATAAAACACTGCTAGTAGTGTTTTTTCTCATTGCTGCAAGTACCGCATTTGCCGGATGGCGGCAAAACCGCAAGAGCCGCACATGTCTGTAAGTCCCATAGGGAATGAATGAGGCCGAACGCAGTGTTGCCCTAAGTGATCCATTACGCGGCAGATGCGGAAAAACTGTCGGATCTGCTGCAAAAGGCGACTTTCACATCAGCGATTTTTGCCAAAGTCACTGCCGATAGTGTCATACTCACCAAAGGGGGAGGCAGCACTAAAAGTGCCTAGGGCAGCAGAAACTCTAAATACGGCCCTGGGTCTGGGTCAATGTACCAGCAGACTCATCTAGCAGTGGCTGGCTAATGGGCAGGATGAGGAGGAAAGACAGATATAGGCCCAAATAAGAAAGTAGGCTAAGTCCAGTTCAAAATTGGTAACAGGACTAAACAGGCGGCATTGCTGTGTTCAGCAGAGGACAACTGTAATGAGAGGCAGACACAGTTAGTAGGCCCAAATAAGAAAGTAGGCTAAATGCAGTTCAAAATTGGTAACAGGACTAAACTTGCAGCATTGCTTTGTTCAGCGGAGGACAACTGTAAGGAGTGGCTGACACAGTTATTAGGCCTAAAATAAAAAAGTAGGCTAAATGCAGTTCAAAATTGGTAACAGGAGTACACAGGCGGCATAGCTTTGTTCAGCGGAGGACAATTGTTATGAGATGCTCACACAGACTTAGTAGGCCCAAGTAAGTAAGTAGGCTAAATGCAGTTCAATATTGGTAAGAGGAGTACACAGGCGGCATAGCTTTTTTCAGCGGAGGAGGACAACTATTATGAGAGGCTCACACAGATTTACTAGGCCTAAAATTAAAAAGTAGGCTAATTGTAGTTCAAAATTGGTAACAGGAGTACAAAGGCGGCATAGCTTTGTTCAGCGGAGGAGGACAACTGTTATGAGAGGCTCACACAGACTTAGTAGGTCTAAAATAAAAAAGTAGGCTAAATGCAGTTCAAAATTGGTAACAGGAGTACACAGGCGGCATAGCTTTTTTCAGCAGAGGAGGGCAACTGTTATGAAAGGCG
Source organism: Ranitomeya imitator (assembly GCF_032444005.1). Taxonomy (NCBI): domain Eukaryota; kingdom Metazoa; phylum Chordata; class Amphibia; order Anura; family Dendrobatidae; genus Ranitomeya; species Ranitomeya imitator. Next base: position 508,697,236 of record NC_091282.1, on the reverse strand, counting down.
CACACAGTTACTAGGCCCAAGTAAGTAATTAGGCTAAATGCAGTTCAAAATTGGTAACAGGAGTACTCAGGCAGCATAGCTTTGTTCAGCGGAGGAGGATAACTGTTATGAGAGGCTCACACAGACTTAGTAGGCCTAAAATAAAAAAAAGTTGGATAAATGCAGTTTAAAATTGGTAAGAGGAGTACACAGGCGGCATAGCTTTGTTCAGCAGAGGAGGACAACTGTTATGAGAGGCTCACACAGACTTAGTATGCCTAAAATTAAAAAGTAGGCTAAATGCTGTTCAAATTTGGTAACAGGAGTACACAGGCAGCATAGCTTTGTTCAGCGGAGGAGGATAACTGTTATGAGAGGCTCACACAGACTTAGTAGGCCTAAAATAAAAAAGTAGGATAAATGCAGTTCAAAATTGGTAAGAGGAGCACACAGGCGGCATAGCTTTTTTCAGCGGAGGAGGACAACTGTTATGAGAGGCTCACACAGATTTAGTAGGCCTAAAATAAAAAAGTAGGCTAAATGCAGTTCAAAATTGGTAACAGGAGTACACAGGTGGCATAGCTTTGTTCAGCGGAGGAGGACAACTGTTATGAGAGGCTCACACAGACTTAGTAGGCCTAAAATGAAAAAGTAGGCTAAATGCAGTTCAAAATTGGTAAGAGGAGTACACAGGCGGCATAGCTTTGTTCAGCGGAGGAGGACAACTGTTATGAAAGGCACACACAGACTTAGTAGGCCTAAAATAAAAAATTAGGCTAAATGCAGTTCAAAATTGGTAACAGGAGTACACAGGTGGCATTGCTTTGTTCAGTGGAGGACAACTGTAATAAGTGGCTGACACAGTTAGTAGGCCAAAATAATAAAGTGGGCTAAATGTCAGCCCCAAAAATGTTCATAAATAAACTGGTGGTACAGCCAGGTACAGGGGTGGGCTCCTCTGCTGAGTAGTAGACAGTGGTAGTTGGCGCAAAGTATTAACTGGTCTAAATGGAGGCCAGGGCCCCTGTATATTTTTTACTATCATCTATCATTTCAACAAATTTGCATTGGCAGTGCCATTGAAGGATTTAACAGCACAGACTACACAGTGGTGGAGCAGGAAGTGGTAAGTTTTGCAAGTGGTAGAGCACTGTTCGAGCTGGGGGGGAACACTCTCTCGTGGGCAGTGGTACTGGCACAGGGCCCCTCATATTACGACGGTGTGTCTGACGTTGGTTGTGCACCACCACCATCAGAGACACTTCATTGTACTATGAGGAACCCTGTGCCAGTGCCGTCGCCCAAGAGTGGGCACACCCACCTGTCCAGGCAAACGGCACTCGCACGGGTGCTTGCGCCAAGTGGTGACCACGGCCCTCTGGGGAGAGTCAGCCCCTTTAGGCAGGTATAAAAATGGCCTATGGTGGACATTCAGCAGCTGCAAATGGAGGAATTGGAGCAATCAGTAAGAGGAGGCCAAAAGCAAGACATTTTTAAGGCAAGCTACGTGTCTGCAGGGGAAGGTGGGGCAAAATAATTTGAAATCCATGATTGGTTCATTTTAATGAAGGTTAGATCATCAACATTTAGGGTAGCCAGACGTGTCCTTTTTTCGGTCAGTATTGAACCAGCAGCACTGAAGACTCTTTCTGATAGCACATTAGCAGCTGGGCAAGCGAGTTCCTGTAATGCATGTTCTGCTTATTCAGGCCAGGTGTCTATTTTAGATGACCAGTAACCAAAGGGGAATGACCTGTGAGAGAGAACATTGACCAAAAATAGTTGGTAACCATACTAGACAAGTGCTGTCTTCTGTCACTTTGAATTGATGCAGCAGTACCTGTCGTGTCTGCGGTCATTGCGAAATCACTCCACAACCTGGTCATAAAACCCTTCTGTCCAATGCCACCTCGGATTTGTGTACCTCTAACACCTCGGCCATGTTGCCCCCTACAGCTCGTATGAGAACCATCACCGCCTCTGTGTGCTGGGAATGCCTGAGCCAAACGGTCTACAAGAGTTGCTTGTTTGGTAGCTAATATTTGCTCAAGGTTCTCAAGTGGCATGATACCTTATAAAATTTTCCTTTGTATCGTGGATCCAGGAGGCAGGCCAACCAGTAATCGTCATCGGTCATCATTTTGATAATGCGGGGGTCCCTTTTTAGGATACGCAAGGCATACTCTGCCATGTGGGCCAATGTTCCAGGTGTCAATTCACTGCTTGTGCTGGGTTGAGGAGCACTTTCTTGCAAATCAACATCACTTGTGGCCCACAAAAACCCAGTACCTGACCTTGCAACGCGACCAGTTTCTATTGCCCCCTGGGAAGCATCCTCCTCCCATAAAAATTCATCCCCATCCTCCTCCTCTTCCTCCTCTTCATCCGCCACCTCGTCCAGGAGACTTCCCTGACGAGACAATGGCTGACTGTCATCAAGGCTTCCCTCCTCCTCGGCTGCAGATGCCTGCTCCTTGATGTGCATCAAACTTTGCATCAGCAGACGCATTAGTGGGATGCTCATGCTTATGATGGCGTCGTCTGCATTTACCAGCCATGTGCATTCCTCAATACACTGAAGGACCTGACAGAGGTCTTGGAGCTTCGACCACTGCACACCAGACAACTCCATGTCTGCCATCCAACTGCTTGCCCGTGTATGTGTATCTTCCCTCAAATAAATGACAGCATGCCTCTGTGCGCGCAGCCTCTGAAGCATGTGCAGTGTGGAGTTCCACCTTGTTGCAACGTCGATTATTAGGCGGTGCTGGGAAAGATTCACCGATCGCTGATGGTTCTGCATACGGCTGGAATGTACGGGCGACCGGCGGATGTGCGAGCAAAGTCTTTGCACCTTCAGGAGCAGGGCTGGTAACTCCGGATAATTTTTCAGGAAGCACTGCACCACCAGGTTCAAGGTGTGAGCCAGGCAAGGATGGTGTTTCAGTTCTGAAAGGGCTATGGCAGCCATAAAATTCCTTCCGTTATCAATGACTACCTTGCCTGCCTCAAGATATACACTGCCCAGCCATGACTGTGTTTTTTGCAGCAAGTACTTGGCCAGTACTTCCGTGGTGTGTCTGTTGTCACCCAAACACTTCATTTGCAGGACAGCCTGCTGACGCTTACCACTAGCTGTTCCATAATGGGACACCTCGTGTGTAACACTGGCAGCTGCGGATGGAGTGGTCGTGCGACTGTGCTCTGTGGACGAGCTTTCACTTCTGGAGGAGAAGGGGTGGCAAATGCTTACAGCATACTCTTTCCTAGACCGTGGGCTAGGCAGAACTGTCCCACTATGGCTGTCCCCTGTGGACCCTGCATCCACCACATTAACCCAGTGCGCCGTGATGGACACGTAACGTCCCTGGCCATGCCTACTAGTCCATGCATCTGTTGTGAGGTGCACCTTTCTACTGACTGATTGCCTCAGTGCATGGACAATGCGGTCTTTGACATGCTGGTGGAGGGCTGGAATGGCTTTTCTCGCAAAGAAGTGTCGACTGGGCAGGTCATAGCGTGGTACTGCATAGGCCATCAGGGCTTTGAAAGCTTTGCTTTCAACCAACCGGTAGGGCATCATCTCTAATGAGATTAGTCTAGCAATGTGTGCGATCAAACCCTTTGTACGCAGATGACAGGATGAGTACTTTCTTTTCCTAAGGAGAGTCTCTTGTAGGGTGAGCTGGACTGGAGAGCTGCATATGGTGGAACAAGCGGGGGTGGTGGTGGACATGGCAGATTGAGAGAGGGTTGGTGATGGTATTCTTGATTTTGGCCTACTTACAGTGTTGCCTACCTACAGTGTTTCCTACGCAGAACCTTGTGATGCCCTGACTGCTTTGGCCTTGCGACAATACCTCCACATTTGCTGCTGGTGGTGTCCTAACCGGTGGGCTTACAGTGAGGGAAGCAATGTAGCATTGCTGACTACCTTCATTCTGAGCAGGTGCATCAATGGTACTGGACGTTTGGTAGTTAGTCCAGGCTTGCAAGTGCATGCTGGTTAAATGTCTACACATGCACGTTGTATTTAAATTTAGGAGATTCTTCCCTCGGCTAAAGGTACCTTCACACTAAACGACGCTCCAGCTATCCAGACAACGATCCGGATCGCTGCAGCGTCGCTGTTTGGTCGCTGGAGAGCTGTCACACAGACCGCTCTCCAGCGACCAACGATGCCGGTAACCAGGGTAAACATCGGGTTACTAAGCGCAGGGCCGTGCTTAGTAACCCGATGTTTTCCCTGGTTACCATCCTAAAAGTAAAAAAAACAAACGCTACATACTTACCTTCAGCTGTCTGTCCTCGGCGCTCTGCTTCTCTGTACTGACTGTGAGCACAGCGGCCGGAAAGCAGAGCGGTGACGTCACCGCTCTGCTTTCCGGCCGCTGTGATCACAGCCAGACCAGAGAAGCAGAGCGCCGAGGACAGACAGCGGTAGGTAAGTATGTAGCGTTTGTTTTTTTTACTTTTAGGATGGTAACCAGGGTAAACATAGGGTTACTAAGCGCGGCCCTGCGCTTAGTAACCCAATGTTTACCCTGGTTACCGGCATCGTTGGTCGCTGGAGAGCGGTCTGTGTGACAGCTCTCCAGCGACCAAACTGTGACGCTGCAGCGATCCGGACCGTTGTCTGGATCGCTGCAGCGTCGTTTAGTGTGAAGGTACCTTTAGCCGAGGGAAGAATCTCCTAAATTTAAATACAACGTGCATGCGCTTAGTAACCCGATGTTTACCCTGGTTACCAGCGAAGACATCGCTGAATCGGTGTCACACACGCCGATTCAGCGATGTCAGCGGGAGAGCCAGCGACCAAAGAAAGGTCTGGCCCTCTAGCCCCGACCAACAACATCACAGCAGGATTCTGATCGCTGCTGTGTGTCAAACTAAACGATATCGCTAGCGAGGACGCTGCAACGTCACGGATTGCTAGCGATATCGTTTAGTGTGAAGGTACCTTAAAGGTCTTTGAGCACTTCTTACAGATAACTTTGCACTGATCATTCGGATCTTGGTTAAAAAATGCCCACACTGCACTCTTCCTACTATGGATTACCTTTTCAGGCATTGCACGCTGTGCTACTTTCACCGGATGGCCACGCTGTCCAAAAACAGTTTTTGGTTTTGACAAACATTTTTGGCCAGATACGGGCCTGCCAGATGAAAGCTGTTGCAATGTAGATGGCTGCTGCGGATCATCCTCCTCCGCTTCTGAGCTACTGGCAGCGGCACCCTCTTCCCCCAATGGCTGCCAATCTGGGTCAACAACTGGGTCATCTATCACCTCCCCTTCAATGTCATGTGCACCTTTCTCTGTGTCACCGTGTAAGGTGCTATAGCGTTCGTGACGGGGCACCATAGTCTCATCAGGGTCAGATTCTGGATCAGTACACTGCGAGGGCAATGTAGTGATCTGAGTCAATGGAACATCATAATAATCTAGCTGTGGCTGTGCATCTGTGCACTCCATGTCCGATTCATCTTGTAATGGGCTTTTAACAATTTCCCTCTCTAACCCAGGCACGGTATGTGTAAAGAGCTCCGGCTTTAAAACCTGTTTTCCAACTCCCAGATAAGGGAGCCTTCGAGACCTTGTGTAGCCAGACGATGATGCTGGCTCAATACCTCGAGCCTTTGGTGCTATTTTGCTTTTCCCACTACCACCAGATGCTCCACCACCACCATCAGTACCAGCTGGCAACGACCGCCCATGGCCCCTTCCACCAGACTTCCTCATTTTTGGAAAAATATAACCAAAATAACAACTGTTATATGGTACTGTGAAGTAAGGTAGAAGGTGTATATAAACTTGTGGAGAATTTAAATCTCCCTTTTTTTTTGGGGGGGGAGACTGCAACAAAACACAGGTGTAGTGTATTACACTACACAATGTAAGTGGCAGAACGTGGCTGGAAGATGTACGACAAACTAACAGAACTGTGACGTAGATCTACTTAGTGCCAATTTAAATCTCCCTTTTTTGGGGGGGGAGACTGCAACAAAACTCAGGCCCAGTGTATTACACTACATAATGTAAGTGGCAAAACGTGGCTGGAAGATGTACGACAAACTAAGAGTTGCTTGTTTGGTAGCTAATATTTGCTCAAGGTTCTCATGTGGCATGATACCTTTTAAAATTTTCCTTTGTATCGTGGATCCAGGAGGCAGGCCAACCAGTAATCGTCATCGGTCATCATTTTGATAATGCGAGGGCAATGTAGTGATCTGAGTCAATGGAACAGCACAATAATCTAGCTGTGGCTGTGCATCTGTGCACTCCATGTCCGATTCATCTTGTAATGGGCTTTTAACAATTTCCCTCTCTAACCCAGGCACGGTATGTGTAAAGAGCTCCGGCTTTAAAACCTGTTTTCCTACTCCCAGATAAGGGAGCCTTCGAGGCCTTGTGTAGCCAGACGATGATGCTGGCTCAATACCTCGAGCCTTTGGTGCTATTTTGCTTTTCCCACTACCACCAGATGCTCCACCATCAGTACCAGCTGGCAACGACCGCCCACGGCCCCTTCGACCAGACTTCCTCATTTTTGGAAAAATATAACCAAAATAACAACTGTTATATGGTACTGTGAAGTAAGGTAGAAGGTGTATATAAACTTGTGGAAAATTTAAATCTCCTCTCCCTTTTTTTTGGGGGGGGAGACTGCAACAAAACTCAGGTGTAGTGTATTACACTACACAATGTAAGTGGCAGAACGTGGCTGGAAGATGTACGACAAACTAACAGAACTGTGACGTAGATCTACTTAGTGCCAATTTAAAACTCCCTTTTTTGGGGGGGAGACTGCAACAAAACTCAGGCCCAGTGTATTACACTACACAATGTAAGTGGCAGAACGTGGCTGGAAGATATATCAAAAAATACAAAGGCTGTAGTACAATTTCAATCTCCCTACAATGATCTCAGGACAAGTATGGCAGCAATAAAAAGGACTGCTGCACACAAAAGTGTGGACAAAGAAACAAGAAAACTGTGCAGAAAGGAGCAACAGGATTTTTGCTTTTAAAAAGCAGTTGGTTTGCACAGCGGCATACAAACACCAATGCAGCTATCGGGAGCCTTATTGGGCAGCCTAATAAGCTACAGAGCTGATGCACAAAAATATAAACTCCACTGTCCCTGCAAAGAAAAGGTGGTGTTGGACAGTGGAAATTGCTACAGCACAAGCAGTTTCGGGGTTAATCTTTCCTCCCTAACTATATCCCTTCTTCTGATGGAGCTGCAGCAACCTCTCCCTATGCTAAGATCGGCAGAAGTAAGATGGCGGTCGGTGTGCACACCCCTTTATAGCCCCTGTGACACCGCAGAAAGCAAGCCAATCGCTGTAATGCCCTTCTCTAAGATGGTGGGGACTGAGACCTATGTCATCACGCTGCCCACACTCTGCGTCCTCCTTCATTGGATGAGAAATGGTGCTGAAAGCATCATAGAAAACACGACTTTGGCGCGAAGATTGCCGACCTCATGGCCGATCCCACACTAGGATCAGGTCGGGTTTCACTAAACCTGACTTTGCCGAAAGTCGGCGACTTTTGAATTTGTCCGATCCGTTTCGCTCAACCCTAATTACAACTAAAAAATTCTCAATTTGGGGGTTTTTAGATTATGAGAAGGATTTGGGAGTTCTTGCTACAAAAACTTAGTGAAAGTTAATGTGTGGTAACATTGATTTTATTGCAGCAGAGACTCTAAATTGGTTCTCGTGAAGCATTCATGCACTTACGGTGATTCTGATTATGTATTCTTGTAAGTGCCCTTTTAATTTTTTTTGCTACCCTTAGAATTAGTTTAGTATGACAATGTGGCCCTTGGACCCAAAACTGTTGTGCACCCATGAAATAGAGCTTAGATTGATTCCAATAGCCTGGTTTTCATCGGTGATGTCATAGACCTAATGCAAAAGAGAAGAATTTGCTGGCTAGAAGATCAAAATGAGCAATTGTAAGTGCTCAGCCCTATATAATATGATGACTGCAATGTAGTAAGATGTTAAAAACTTTGATGGCAGTGGTTCTTTCACCTTATCATACAAAGTAAATGGCTGAGCGATGATTCAGGTGATCATTCAGCTGGCAGCCATCTCAGCCAGCTCTCCCATACATACTCAGTGACTGAGCACTTATTTTATATGAGAGAACAGACAACAAACATATCTGATTGTGGCTTATATTCAGGAGACCTAAAGGAACGTCAGTCTGAAATTGGACATGCCGGATCCTTAACTCGCCAAATAATCAGTTGTCTGGGTCCCTCATACACACTAAAGTGTCAGCTGAACCCATCGACATCGGCGGCCTCGATAGACATTAGTCTCATGTGTATGTGTATGTGTATGTGTGGAGTCCACGTAGTATATAGCACAGGCCACGCAGTATACTGTATAACACAGGCCACGTAGTACATAACACAGCCACCTAGTATATAGCACAGCCCACGTAGAATATAGCACCGGCCACGTAGTATATAACACAGGCCACATAGTATATAACACAGCCACATAGTAAATAACACAGCCACACAGTATATTGCACAGCCACGTAGGATATAGCACAGGCCACGTAGTATATAGCACAGCAAGGTAGTATATAACACAGCCCACGTAGCATATAGCAATGTGGGCACAATATCCCTAATAAAAAAATAATTAAAATAAAAATTAGTTATATACTCACCTGCCGGCGGCACCCAGATCCAGCCCAGGCCTTTAGCGATGCTCATCGCAACACTCTGTTCCCAGTAATACCTTGCGGCAAAAACCCATGATGATGTAGCGCTATGTCATCATCTCGCGAGACCACTACGTCATCACGGGTTGTTGCCGCAATGCATTCTTGGGACCGGAACATTGCGAGGAGAGGGAAAGGCTGCCGCGGACGACGGAAGGTGAGAATATAATGATTTTTTTATTTTTAACGTTATATATGTTTTTACTATTGATGCTGCAGAGGCATTGGTCACACTTACAGGGTTAATCGCATCGTTAACAGACTGCGTTACACCGCGTTATGCCATGATGTAACGCAGTCCGTTTAACAGACTTCTGAAACGCTATGCGGGCGCTGACTGGAGGGGAATATGGAGGGGCACTCATTGGAGGGGAGAAAGGAGGGGCCAATTCACGGCCGGACTGTACCTGTTGATGATTGGACACGCCCAGCCGGCCGCGACCAATCAGCGACGTGGGATTTCCATTACAGACAAACAGACGGAAGAGTAAAACAGACAAACAGACGGAAGTGGACCGTAGACAATTGTATATATAGATAATCATTTCTGTGATCAATTAGCTCCAACAAAGTATTAATCCGCACAGTGGGGAAGCCCACTGAGTGCACAGGTAATTGCATGAACTGATGCTGCAAACGTATATACAGCAGTAAGTGCTCCGTGATCCGGGGTGCCACTCCAAAGAAAATAGCCACAATGGATACAAAAATTGAAAGGAAGGGATGGCACTCACCGGTTAAAAAAAGTCTTTATTCCAATTCTTTAAAACATCGGCGTTGGGAGGATGGGAGCAGGAGTGGAATGGGGATAGCCATTTTGCGCTGCAGTGGCGATTCTACTGGTCACACAGGTGAGTGAGACTGACATCACCAACAGAGGGATGGCAGTTAAACCCCACCCCGGTGCTTGAACACATGTGCAGCAGCTATAGATAATTAAAATGCATTTAGAAAACAAATGAAAACAATACAAAAACACAATAAAACTGGCTTATTACAAGAAAATGGACATATCCAATCTTTCATTCAAACCAGCGTATTCTTGCGCTCGAGTGCGCATAATCCATATAACCTCTCTTTTTAGTAGAAGCTTATGTAGATCTCTTTACACTGGAAGAGACACCCTTTCTAAGCCAGCAAAAGAAAGCACCTCTGGGTTTCCTCCATGGAATTCCCTAACATGTTTAATCAAACGTGGAACCCGCTTGCCTGAACCGATCGAGTTGTAATGCTCTCTGAACCTCACATAGAGGAGGCGCATGGTCTTACCAATATAGAAGGACTTACAACGACATAAAACCACATAAACCACATGTGTCGTTTTGCACGTGATGAAGTCTTTGACAGTATGAGACACCTCCAATGCAAAGTGTTTAACTTACATCATGGTAATTACAAAAAGGACAATGTCCAAACTTAAAATTACCATGAGGAACACTTTTACTTAACCAATTACATTGTTGCTTCACCATCCGTTTTTTCACTATTATGTCACCCAGCGTGGTACTGCGTCTACTAGAAAAAATGGGACCCCTTGCTGCCACCTCCACAATATTTTTATCACATTCTAGAATGTGCCAATTCCTGCGAATAGCAGACCGTATAATACCATCCATAAGCCCAAATTTAAAACAAAAAACAAATCTCTTATCACGTTTGTGGGCAGAACCATCATTATTGTCTCTTGCCTGATTAACTCTATTGTTAGCCTCATTTAAAAGTTGGTTGGGATAACCCCTACAACGGAACCTGTCACACAACTCTTCTGCCTGCTAAGTGCAGCTCTCCTGAGTATTATTAATCCTCTTCAATCTTAATAATTGGCTATAAGGGAGGGAGCGTTTTACATGAGCCGGATGAAAACTATCAAAATGTAGGACAGAATTAGTAGCAGACGGTTTTCGAAACACTCTGGTACAGATCGCACCATCCACAACGTTAATTTGTATGTCTAAAAAATCCAAATCAAGGCCTCCATCTCTCGATGTGAACGACATATTCATTCGATTAGATTCATTGAGATGCTGGACAAAATCATCAAATGATTCACGAGGTCCTTCCCATATCATGAAAATGTCGTCGACATAGCGAACATAAAGTCTGATGTGCCTCAAAATATTATTTCCAATATTGTACACATAATCCTCCTCCAACAAAGCCCGAAAAAGGTTTGCAAAAGTGCACGCCACCGGAGTTCCCATCGCGGTCCCGATGCACTGCAAAAACCAGGAATCCATGAATTTGAATGCTTCGTGTCTTAAAATGAAATCCATGCCCTCACATACAAAGTTGACAAAACCATCACTTCTTTTTAATGACCCCAAAATTTTCCTCAAAGCTTCAACACCCAAATCTTGGGGGATCCTTGTGTACAAGCTTTCTACGTCAATGGAGACAAAGGAGAAGCCTGCCTGCCAAGTAATACCCCTAAGGACCCCTAAAAACTCATCAGTATCCTTAATATAGGAGGGAATGTCATGCAACAAAGGACGCAATAACCAATCCATGTACTGTGATAATGGCTCTGTGAGGGACCCGATCCCTGACACAATGGGGCGTCCTGGCGGGGTAGTGAGGGACTTATGAACTTTTGGAATATAATACCAGTAAGGGCGGCGTGATCAATATTAATTTCACCACCTACAAATAACTGGTGTGATCTAACAGAGTTTATACATCAAAAAGAAAAAACTGCAAAACACATTTTGCGCAGCAGGTCACCATTATGGTCTGTATTCTTAGATCTTTCACTGGTATTTATCTGAGTTTCCTATTTCTTAGTATATGTATTTCCTAGTTATACATGTGTAAATATGTTTTACTATATCATTGGTTCTAGATTCTGCTGAACAACATCTGTATTATGCACACCTGTCTGACCTAGTCAATGACTGAGTAGACTACACTATTCATACAACAGTATCCAATAAAAAATGTACATTAAATGTATAGGTTTTTATTCAAAGAGACAGATGTACAGTAACTGTGTGATAACTGTATGGCATTCATCACAGGCATCCGGTTAATGTATGTATGGCAAGCAATATTTTGAACTGAGGTCATAAACAGAACCTTTGATTTCATACCAGTATCTCTTAAAGAGTTTTGCCATGTAAAAGTAATTAAATATTTCTCGAACTTGAATAAAAGTTTATGACCCTATCAAGTTGTTCAGAGCACAAGGATTTTAACATGAGTCATTTGCTAAGAAAAGAATATCATGTAGACAATAAAAGAAATACTGTTAGCCTTGAACAAAAACAAGCTGGATGAATTTAACATTTTCCAAGAAATACGAACCTGGCAATATAGCTTTTATAGATTTTGTTCTATAATAATTGCAATGGATCAAGCATGTACAGCAAAATTCTGCAGAAGAGTTGTTGAAAATGACAGATGCTATTCTACCATTTACCCAGGAATAAATTGTTGAGGCTGATTTGCAATTTTTCATGTTAATACATTATTATTTAGTAATTAAACTGCTCTACATATTGTTTTATCATATATCATAGTGATAAGCGAATATACTCGTTACTTGAGATTTCTTGAGCACGCTCGGGGGTCCTCCGAGTATTTTTTAGTGCTCGGAGATGTATGATTTACATCTCATAGCCAGCATAAGTACATGTGGGGGTTGCCTGGTTGCTAGGGAATCCCCACATGTACTTATGCTGGCTAACAGATGTAAATCATTCAGCTGCGGCAATAAAAACTAAATCTCCGAGCACTAAAAAATACTCGGAGGACCCCCCAAGCGTGCTCGAGAAATCTTGAGTAACGAGTATATTCGCTCATCACTAATATTTAATGCTACAAGTGATCACAAACTACCGTGTTTCTCAAAAAATGAGACAGGGTCTTATATTATTTTTTGCTCTGAAAGATGGGTTATGACTTTTTTTCAGGGAATGTCTTATTTTTTTTCCATGAACAATCCACATTCATTCTTGAACAAAATAATCAACATTTATTCAAATATAATAATGTCATCACACACACACACACACACACACACACTGCACACACACATGTATACACACACTGCACAAGCATACATATGTATATTCACATTCCCACACACACTGCACATACACATGCATTCACACTCTACATACATACACATTTATATACACACACTATACATATAGCATATACCAGCCTGTCTCACCTTTAGTTCCTCTAAACTCCTGCAGTTAAAGGACCTATGGTGACGTCATGGTCCCATGATCATGATGTCGCCAAAGATCCATGAGCAGTCTTAATCTCGGAATAGAAATGCTGGTGGCCCCTAAGACAGTGGGACCCTGGTAAATTGCCCAGTTTGCCTCCCCTCTCCATGCCGGCCGTGAGTGTAAATAAGGCTTGTATTGCAAGCACACTCCAAAAATCCTGTAAAATTATACTAAGCATTATTTTCAAGGCAGGTTTTATTTTCAAAGAGATAGGGCATCACCAACTCCAGGAAGGGGAAATTTGGTAAATTCTGTACATTAGTGGCATCACAAGATCTGGGCAATGAATTCCAGCTTTGTGGATAAAATGGAGGACATTCTCCATGCACTTGGATGGTATCTAAGGTACACAGGGTTGTGGTGGTTAAAATGCAGCTGAATTGAGGGTCTTTCAAGACTCCAGTAGGGACATTGCTTCATGGGAGAATTATGCTGTCATTGCCTTGTGGCTGGCACAGTGGGCTTTGACAGCTTTGTAAATGTCATTGGGCTTTGTGGCTGGGCATTCAAAAACATTGTAACAGGAAAGAGGGCAATTCTCTGATTTCTCTTGATCACTCTTGTGTTTATTTTTTATGTATACTTATAGTCAATGGTCATGTTATGTGGCATTACCTTTTTAGAAGGTAAGCTATACATTTATATAATGTGCAACCTATAACTGCACAATATCATGCAATATTTCTTAATGCATGTTTTTTTTTTATCCAAAGCATTCCCTAGCTGCAAAGTATTGCTCATTTTCTGAAAAAACTCTAAAAAAATGAGAACAACTAATATTTTTAGGTGCAAATTGGAAAGCAATAAAAATTCTAAAGTTTCTAAGTGATGTATGATAAAATTGTAATTGCCATAAGTGCCCATATTACCGATATGAACACATCAATATCATGCACTGTGCGATAATCAATATCAAGAAGAAGACAGCTACTTATCTGGTTCAATTGAATTTATGAGGCTCCATACACAAGATATACAGTACTTTGCAGAAGTTTTAGGCAGGTGTAAGTAAGAATGTTTTAATAAATAGAAGAGTTAATTGTTTTTTTTCCTCAATTAACAAAATGTAAAGTGAATGAACAATAGAAAAATTGAAATGAAATCAATATTTGGCGTGACCACCTGTTACCTTCAAAACTGCATCAATTCTTCTAGGTACACTTGCACACTGGTTTTGAAGGAGCCCAGCAGGGGAAGCTGTTCCAATCATCTTGGTGAATTAATAGCAGATTTTGGGGATATAGGCTTGCACAAATCCTTTTGCTTCTTCACGTACTTATGCACAGACTTGGAGATGATCAGTGCTCTAGATGTTTGGGGTCGTTGTCCTGCTACAGAATAATTTTGAGCCATTCAAAGCCTCCTGATGTTATTGCACGATGGATAAGCATATGCCTGTATTTCTCAGCATTGAGGAATACAAAAAGTCGGCAACACTGAGGACTTTGACACAATTGTCAGCTAAGTTAGGTGCAGCAGTTAAAAGACACGTCATCCTTACTTCACTTTGAAATTGGAATATGCCCATCAGTGCCATCAGCTCAGAAGTTTGGACCCAGCTACAGCCATCTACTGATCAAAGACATTTGGTCAGATGACTTAACTATGTATGGAACATAGCAACTGGGGTGCAGAAATATTTCAGCAGTTGATCTGGACTGATTAGTAAAACTGAAAAATATTTAGTTGTAACAATAGGCAATTTGTAGCTGCATTTCAGCAAATCTAGCTGGTGGTTTCACGAGAATTAAACCGCTGTGCTTTACGGCCGGCGCTCACAGTCAGTGCGGGAAGCTGACGTCGAGGGACGTGACAGACACCAGAATGTGAATATGAAGTGTTTTTTTTTTTTTTACATTTACAATGGTAACCAGGGTAAATATTGGGTTACTAAGCGCGGCCCTGCGCTTAGTAACCCGATGTTTTCCCTGGTTACCCGGAGACTTCGGCATCGTTGGTCGCTGGAGAGCTGTCTGTGTGACAACTCTCCAGCGACCACACAACGACTTACCAACGATCACGGCCAGGTCGTATCGCTGGTCGTGATCGTTGGTAAATCGTTTAGTGTAACGGTACCTTAAGAGATATCACATTGGTAAGCCTGGATTGCACCTGCATTGGTGCTCATAAAATCTAAAGTATCAGCTGAGACAATAATGGAGTCTAATCCCATCATGTGTCATCATGCATGAAGCCCACACTGCCCAGTACCACAGGGGTAATAAAGTTTAAACATACTTTGCTATACATGTTGTACTCTACCCTGTGCAATTTGGTGGTAGTTATAGGATTCTTGTTGAGTAATTATACCTAGAAGAATTGATGCTTTGATGTTCTTTTGAAGGCAAAGGGCGGTCACACCAAATATTGATTTGATTTACATTTATCTTTTGATCATTCATTTTATTACTTGATAAAAATAAACTGTTAACACTTCTATTTTTTAAAAAACATTCTTGCTTTGCACCATTCTTTCCACACCTAAATAACATTTTTACCCAATATCCTAGCTGTACGATGAAATATGGTTCGGCTGGTAGTTTGGCTGATACCCTTCTCTCCATACTCCTCCATTCACAGGAGAGGGCCCCTGTCAGAAACCGAATTACTTGCATTTCTCATGATAACAAAAGGATCAGCAGTCCAAAATTAGACATGTCTCATCTTTATCTCCCTTTCAGGTGACCCCGAGCATATTAGGCCTTCGGCCAAACCTATGTTGGCCTATTAGATCACCATTTGTCTAAAGTGTACAGAAGCTTTAACTGTTCAGCTAAGTAAAGTAAAATGCATTTTAGTAGGCAAAGAGTGAAGATTTTTTACCTCCCTGCAAATTTTCTGAACCCCAGGTTATTATTATTATTATTATTTATTTGTATAGGTTCAGCTAAAGCTTTAAAGCTAAAGCTTTATTTCGCAGGTTGGGGGTCATAACAAAAAAAATACACCTGTATTAAATATCCTAATTAGGCCATAGAGTATATGGAAATGCAAATACCAAAGAAGACAACCCCTACTAAGAAGGCCAAATTCATTCAAAAAGCTTTATTATAACCACAGATTAATAACCATAATGTAAATATACATATATTAAAAAGGGAAGAGAACCACAGATGAGGCAGTTGGTGAGTATACCTGGACAGTAAAGTATATAGCAATATTTTCATAAACACCATGTACATAATATCAGCAATAGTTTTCTACAGTGTCATAAAGAAAATAACAGTGACATCATCAAATATATAGCTCTTATTTTGCTAGGTCTAATATACAAATGTATGCCCAAGTGGGACAACTTGGGGGTTAAAACAGCTCATTGGGGCATTGAAATAAGCTTTCATCAGCGAGGGTGGGGTGCTAAAACTGATTGATTGCTAAAACAGCAAAGCAGAAGCACTTAGCATTTGGCTGTATTCAGCTTATCAGTTGAAGACAGGCTCATAGATTTCTGCTGTTAGATGTGAGGTATAAGTGTCCAGGATACAGCTGTCTTCACGAGACAGCACAATGTATCTTCAATCCTCTGCTGCTTTCTTGATCTAAAGCTCTATAGGGATCTCCTCTCCCTTATGCTGACAGACACCAATGCTGGTGGTGAGTATGATTATCTTCTGTGCTCTCCTCCTTGTCTACACATATAC
Source organism: Ranitomeya imitator (assembly GCF_032444005.1). NCBI lineage: Eukaryota > Metazoa > Chordata > Amphibia > Anura > Dendrobatidae > Ranitomeya > Ranitomeya imitator. The sequence goes on along the minus strand of NC_091282.1, from coordinate 508,680,633 downwards.
AATGCCTGTGTGATTTACCTCTTACCACTGCAAACCGCCATGTGTACTACTTACTTTATTTCTGAAGTACACTCTGATACAGTACAATCTGTGCGATCTGCACTCCTTGAAGACTTGGATGCTTTCATATATCTCCACACTCTTGTATCCCATTTACAACTTCCAAGCTGACTTTAATGGGGTTGACCATGTTTCTAAAAAAAAAGTCGCAGTCATGCTATGTGACTGCCGACTTGTGAATCCCCATAATGTGTGCATTGCATGCTGTGAGGATTATCAGGTGAGACAGGTCAGTCATGTAACTGCAAGTATGCGATATGCATACTCTCGGCCACATTCTGACTAGACATGCACGGCCTATACCTGACTGTCAAATTTTTGAAAAACCTTGAAAACGCCTTTAAGAAAATTGAAAGATTGAGCAGAGAAAGATATCAAAATAAGATAAAGTATGTATGTGAGAAGCAGCAGGACAACCACTGAAGTGAAGGAATTACACAGACTCTACATCGGCACCATGGTAGCATTTCTTTAATGCATTCTATTTAGAACGATGCCTAATTTTGTATTTCGAAAGCAATTGAATCATGCACACTAAAAAATATTTTATTCTCACTTGTTTACTATGATGATATTGTAATACTCCAGTGTACTGGTTGTTACAGTGGCATTGCTTTCCTCACGCGGAGAGTAATGTCAGGCTTGTAAGCGAGCGAAGATCTTCTTTATCAGGTAACCAAATCCCTTTAAAGACATTCCCTTTAACATGGGTGCCCAGGGCCATGGACCGGGTCGCCGCCATGGTGATATACCCTTTGAGGACCGAACCTGGGACTGAGTACCCCACGGCCCTGACGGGCATTCCAATATTGTCCCACATTTACAGTTATAACAAATATTAGGATGAGTGGATGTGCACATGTTCTGCACAGATGGAGGGTGTGACCTGGAATCAGAGTCTGTCACTGCTCCCAACTTGCCAACAGTAAGACGAGTGCCATATGTGGGGGCAGAAAAATAATTTCTGTTTTTTATTGTACCCTAAGTTTAGCCAGCTACCCCCATCTGTAATAGTGACATCTTTTGCTGTCACTGTCTTCTGCAGAAACAAGGTTATGTGCCATAAAGAACAAGGTGTCCATACCACCCGGATTAATATCACTGTTATATTCTGCAATTTTAACTCTTTGCTTCGTTAAAAAGTATATTTTGTCAGCTGTTCTGTAATTGCATCAATACTCAGTAAACCAGTCTATGACATTCACCTTATTTACTACACTAATGTTTTAAATATGAGTATACCATCCCAGGGGAGCATGTAAAAACAAATATAATCTTGTTTTTTCCCCGACATTTCCTAAGCTAGGATGATGCCAAGTGTCATTTCTAATGTTTTCTTTTATAAACCATTGATAATTTCCCAGTTAGAGGGGAAATACATTAGGGTGATATATCTGTCCACATTATCTTTTGAAAACATTGCAGGATCACTACTTATTTTTCAAAGTCATTATGAGCTAAACACAGCACGCCTATCAAAAAATAAGCAATGAAGTCACAATAGGAGTGATTTATTATTGTGTATGAGCTGTGCAAGAAGGGGATAAATATTAGCTTCGCTGTAGCGTGTATGGTAAGCAAAAGCTGATTTCACTTTTAGAATGTAAATTGTTATTTTAAAGACATGAAACTGTCATTACTTCGAACTTTGCCAACAGCAAGAGTGAATAAAATAAGCTGCCATGAGGGTAATAAGGATTACTAAACGTATTAAAGAAAAATTAAAGCCAAAAATACATTTATAACTTGTCACGAGTGTGTCACATCCTCCTGGGAGATATGGGGATAGAATGTCACTACGCATTGTGAATCGCAAATATTCCATTTATACTGTGTGTTTGTGTCCCATATTTAATGAGTTTGATTTCCTTTGGTGCTAAAGAGGTTAACTACTCTTTCTATGCTGGTCAGAAACTTGCAGCTCTATTTTCAGCTGCTTCTGATCTGGTCATTGCCTCTCCCTATAAAACCTGGCCAGACCCTCTCTGCTTTGCCAGTGAAAGCTTTGCTTCCTAGCTCCTTGGAGACGCTGTGCTAAATAAAAGTACAATGTTTCTACTGGGGATTTGTTTTCCTGTGCTGAGTGCTAAAGCTAAGTGACTAGAGTGGAGTTATTGTAGTAGTGATCTTTAGTTTGCTGTAGTACATGTGTTTATCTCCTAGTCTCTATTCCCATTTACATTGTTACATTCCTATCTGTCCCTATATACCTCCTTACATTTAGCTAGTGTTTGTATGTTTGTTGCTTTCTGTTATCTCTGTTTTGTCTTTCTGTCTTGTTTGCCTTATATCTCTGTCCCAGGCCTCATGGGGTGAGGTAGGGGACAGGATAACATGGGCACAGTAAAGGTACCGTCACACTCAGCAACTTTCCAACGATCACGACCAGCTATACGACCTGGCCGTGATCGTTGGAAAGTCCTTGTGTGGTCGCTGGAGAGCTGTCACACAGACAGCTCTCCAGCGACCAACGATGCCGAAGTCCCCGGGTAACCAGGGTAAACAGCGGGTTACTAAGCGCAGGGCCGTGCTTAGCAACTCGATGTTTACCCTGGTTACCATTGTAAATGTAAAAAAAAAAAACACATACTCACATTCCGGTGCCTGTCAAGTCCCCGGCATCCGCTTCCCTGCACTCCTCCTGCATCCTGTGTAAGCACCAGCCGTAAAGCAGAGCGGTGACGTCACCGCTGTGCTCTGCTTTACGGCCGGCGCTGACACAGGATGCAGGAGGAGTGCAGGGAAGCGGATGCCGGGAGACGTGACAGGCACGGGAATGTGAGTATGTGGGTTTTTTTTTACATTTACAATGGTAACCAGGGTAAACATCGGGTTACTAAGCGCGGCCCTGCGCTTAGTAACCCGATGTTTACCCTGGTTACAAGTGAAGACATTGCTGGATCGGCGTCACACACGCCGATTCAGCGATGTCGGCGGGTGATCCTGCGACGAAATAAGGTGCTGGCCTTCTAGCTCTGATTAGCGATGTCACAGCAGGATCCTGATCGCTGCTGCATGTCAAACACAATGATATCGCTATCCAGGACGCTGCAACGTCACGGATCGCTATCGTTATCGTTGTTAAGTTGTTCAGTGTGAAGGTACCCTAAGGTTGTAGACTTGAACCTTTCTACCTTCAAGAGTACCCTCAAGATAGGGATAGATAGGGTCCCAGTTTTCAGGCACAGTTTGAGGCCCCCTTCCTTACCAAAGACTGTTATAGTGTGACATAATCATAAAAAACATAGGGTACATACAAGCTAAGAAAAGCAACAAGAACACATATTTCCAAGCCAATGGTCTACTTATCTAACCACATTGGAACGCTGAGGCCTTCAGACCAGAGCATTGAGAACCTCCCAATACCTGTGACTTCACTGACGCCTCTACTGAAAGCCACAATGTCGTTACATTGCGAGATGACATTGAGGTATGAACCTTTCTCAAGTTGCCACTGCCACTATGGACTAATGAACAACTGTTTTTTTTTATCATATCGCTTGGTGTGCTACCTCTATTCACTACTTTCTGTCTATCTATCTATCTATCTATCTATCTATCTATCTATCGTATGTGCATGTTTTTTGGATATAAATTTTCATATCACTATACAGAATGAGTGAATCAGTTGATAGTGCACATCATTTCTATCTATTCACTAGAACACATTGGTTATTACAGAACTTGCTATGATGTATTTGTACTCAATAAGATTGGTCTGGATGAGACCTCAAGCACTGCTTGTTGACGTGAGGAGCAGGTTAGATGCAAGACATGGCTGAGAGCTCAATCACTAACTTATTTCATATACCAAGACCAGGCTGATAAAATTCTGCACTGTTTATCAGTAACCATCATTGCATTGATTATTTTCCTTGGAATTGGTAAAGCAATAAAAGGCCAACAAAACCCCATCTGAAGACATATATGGCATTGTTTGCTGTTGCTCAATAGATCTCTGATATTAATCACTTCAATACGTGTGTTGCAAAACTCTTATCTGCCAAATAGTGCAACGGTGAAAGCCAAGTCATAGTTGTATTATATGTAAAATATTACATAACAGTGTTCTACAGAAAGGAACAAAACACAACTCTCACGCTTCTCGGAGAATGGGAACACAAGCCCAGTACTTTCCACAAACCAGGCAAGTTGTATCTTTCCAAAGCCACATGGAATTTGTATTGCACAACTCAAGGGGCACCAAGAAGAAACCGGATCAGAATTTTAGCACATTAATATTGTTGATGAAAGTTAAGTATGAGAACGACATGTTTCCTAATTAGTCACAATGTAACAGCTGCTCACACTGGGATAGAATACTAAGCCTGTTACCTGCTAAAGTAGTAGTAACGATAGGGTCTTCCCTGTGATTAGGGTGTGTAGTACACTTTATTTTTTTCAACTCTTTACTATCTAGAATCTTTGATGTAAATGTACAGAAATACTATTGAAGTAACTATATGAGTTTTTATCAACTGGAAACCCTTTTCGCAGCAGCACTAACTGGGGAAAATGGTGAGCAAGGCTGGCAATTCCCTAGATTCTTCATTTCAGGGAAAATGTATTATACATAGCACCCATTCAATTCAACTTACTGTTCCAATGAAATATGAACCTTTGGAGGAACAGTAATGTCAGTATTGCAGGTAATTTAGTAGTTGATATATCATCTGACTTCATTCACTAGCATTTATCTAATGTTAGAGGGGATGTCCCCTTTAAGAGCATATTTGCCTGCTTGTACAGTTCCTTGTGAGAAAACTAATCACACTTGACATACCCTCCCTGGGTCTCCACTGCTGCCCCAATTTCTGTAGTTTGCCTGAAGCAGGGATGTTATGCCAACAGCACTGCAGTCAATCACTGAGCTCATCAGCTCGCACTGTCCATGTTCACAGAGCCTCTAAGTTCAGTGATTGGCTGCAGTGCTGATAACGTAACGTTTCCCCTGCAGCCTGTACACAATAAGCGTAGCAATGACAGAGACACAACGCTAGACAGGTTAAGAAGAAGTAAAGTGTGGTTTTTTTTACAATTAATTTATCTGACAAGCAAAACATTTTGAATGGAGACAACCTCTTTAAGTATTGTAAATGTAGGCAAACTATTATTGTGATTAGACATCTTTCATCTTGTCTTTATTTCTATCACTTTTCATAAAAAAAAGTACAAAAGTTATAACACTGCAAGCATTATCCCTTGGTCAGAGGTGAATCTAGGTTTTCCTGTACCTGGGACAAAAATTTATTTTGGCGCCCCCCTTCTATGCACAGCTTAGTCATATAATTGCTCGCATGCAATCTGCACACTTACAGTGACATGTTGACTAGCTGATTCTCCTGATCCTCACAATGTTCAGTGAAAAATTACAGCCGTTGCTTCATTGAGAGAACCAGGAAGAGTAGCTTGTCGGCACATGGCCATGAAAATTGCATATGAGTGGTCATATGACGATCGCTGAAGCCATCAAATAGACCCGAATCCTGACAGTGAGTATATTACACACTGTTAAGATTTGGCATAATGTTATACAGATGTAGTAATTCGTAGCTTGTCAGACAGCGTAAAAATGTAATAACATAGCTATTTATCACTTGCCATTGTATATATGCGTAGGTCTATATGGAATATGTAATGCCTTTTTTTGACCACCGTGTCTTTTCTACTGGCATACAAACTTCCCTAATATTTTGCACATTTTAAATAGATCATCTGTTTCTATATATAAACTTTTTTGTGGGCATTAGCTATACCCTGTTTCACTCATGTCTGATAGGTACATGTTCACATTCGAATTTTTCTGACCATTGATGACATTTAGATTTTTCATGTACCTTTTATATTTTTTTCTATTTTCTATATATGTACATCATTTTATGGGTATTGGCATTTGCCTAGGTTACTTACAAGTACCAATACCTGCTTTAAAAACAACAGTATCACTGTACTTGATTGGCCAGCAATCTCACCTGACCTTAACCCCATAGAGAATCTATGAGGTATTGTCAAGAGGAAGATGAGACACCGGACCCAGCAATGCAGACGAGCTGAAGGCTGCTATCAAAGCAACCTGGGCTTCCATAACACCTCAGCAGTGCCACAGGCTGATCGCCTCCATGCCACGCCGCATTGATGCAGTAATTGATGCAAAAGGAGCCCTGACCAAGTATTGAGTACATTTACTGAACATACATTTCAATAGGCCAACATTTCGGATTTTAAAATAATTTTTTAAAGCTGGTGTTATAAGTATTCTAATTTACTGAGATAATGACTTTTAGGTTTTCATTGGCTGTAAGCCATAATCATCAACAGTAACAGAAATAAACACTTGAAATAGATCACTCTGTGATGACTCTATGTAACATAGTTTCACTTTTTGTATTGAAGAACTGAAATAAATTAACATTTTGATGATCTAATTTAGTGAGAAGCATGTATGTCTGAATATGAACTTTTCTGATTACTAATTATACATAGATTTTTTCATGTACCTTTTCTATTTCTCACCATGCTATTTCCTGTTCGCCTAAAGGGATTTTTACATGAACAAAGTTATTATTATTGTTATAATTTATTATTGTAGTGCCATTTATTTCATGGCACTTTACATGTGAAAAGGGGTATAGATAAGAACGAGTACAATAATCTTGAACAATACAAGTCACAACTGGTACAGGAGGAGAGAGGACCCTGCCCGCGAAGGCTCACAATCTACAAGGGATGGATGAGGATACAGTAGGCGTGGGTAGAGCTGGTCGTGCAGTGGTTTCATCGATCAGTGGTTACTGCACGTTGTAGGCTTGTCGGGAGAGGTGGGTCTTCAGGTTCTTTTTGAAGGTTTCCACAGTAGGCGAGAGTCTGATATTTTGGGGTAGAGGGTTCCAGAGTAGGGGAGATGCGAGGGAGAATTCTTGTATGCAATTGTGGGAAGGGGAGATAAAAGGGGAATATAGAAGATCTTGTGAGGATCGGAGGTTGTGTGCAGGCAAGTACCAGGATACTAGAGTTCATTTTAATCAATAGATTTTGGAATAATAATAACTTTCACAATTGGATGTGTTTAAAAAAATGTTCCTGTGCTGAGATAATCTTATAAATGTGCCCTGCTGTGTAATGGTTGTGTCTCACGGTGCAGGAACATGGTCTGATGCATGGTGATAGAAAATAATTCTTTTCTGAGGTATAATATTTTTTAAAAACAGGCAGGTAAATGTTTTACCTCACAAAAGAATCAACTGTGATCCCATGCTGTGCTATCTTTATACTTTTTTCATACTTTTTTCACACATTATCATGTCCTGCACGGTCAAACACAGCCATTACGCACTACACAGCAGGGACACATTTATAAGATTATCTCAGCACAGGAGCATTATATTTAATACATCCAATTGTGGAAATTATTATTATTTCAACATATATTGATTAAAATCAAAGTTAAAATTAACTTTGTTCATGGGGAAACCCCTTTAAGTACAGGTATTTGTCCATCATGTGTTTTCTAACATGTTTATTACAATTTTGTTCACAATAAAAGTTCTTGAATTTTAGCATAAAACATCTTCTTTCTCCTGATTTCTCATATTCATTTTGGAGTGGCTAACATGGCTTCTTAGTCTAGTATTGTTTCTCCTTATGGAGAGTGACATATCAGCTCTGGCTTGTCAAGGTAAGGAGGCTTATTCGCCATGCAATGCTCCTCTGGGAAATTTAATATGTAAATTGCCTCTTCAGAGAAAAAGAGGACTTAAACTCTATAGCGCCACCTGTTGGAAGTAGTGATCCTACAAGTCACAATCAACCCTTTAACGAGTCATGCAATATGACTTATGATAAAAGCCAAATCGGTATCTCAATTCGCAGACACGGTGTTTCGGGCTGTTGGCCCTCGTCAGTGCGAAGTATGAGAACTAATTTGGCTAGGTGAGAGGCTCTGGACTGGGGTCTAGGGGTAACGTTTCTCCTTATGGAGAGTGACATGCAAGCTCTGGCTTGTCAAGGTAAGGAGGCTTATTCGCCGTGCAATGCTCCTCTGGGAAATTTAATATGCAAATTGTCTCTTCAGAGAAAAAGAGGACTTAAACTCTATAGCGCCACGTGTTGGAAGTAGCGATCCTACAAGTTAGTTCTCATGCTTCACACTGACGAGGGCCAACAGCCAGCTGGGATACAGCAGGTTGTTTCACATTTAGCTAGTCAAAAAATATTATTTCAAAGAAGGAGGGACCGTCTATGGTGTTGAAGTTTTCAGGCATTGAGATTGACTCTGTCAATATGGAAGGGCATTTGTCAGTAGTGATGAGTGAATTTGTTCAGAAAAGATCAACAAGCATAAATTCAGCACGAATATGGCACATTCGGATTCGTGATCGGAAACACGAGCAAAATGTTATAAAATCAGAAAAAAATCTGTAAAAAAAGGGAAAATATTTGCGTTGCCACAAAAGTATTTTCAGCACTTCAGCAACGATAATGTTGGTGTATCATGAGCGTTTGGCACGTGTTTGATGAGGGGAGGGGGTTTGCAGAGCTCAGAGGCGCGGCGTTCTTGCAAACAGTAATTTTGTTTTTCCTAACGTTATGTATACACATTGCGGCTAGCCAATCAGGGCACAGGAAACACTCACAATGTCCTGACACAACGGCTTGTGTCATTGGCTGCTGAAATCCCATGTTCCTCTCCATATAAAGAGTGTTTTAGCGCCATTTTGACACTGTAACAGCACAGAGAGGCTGCTCCTGACACAGGCACTGTTAGCAGCAAGATTTTAGCTAGCTAGATATGTGGTTGTATATCAGTCAGATAGTGTAGCTAGCTAGAGTCCAGTGTGGCTATGAAATTTACCTTCCAGCAACAGCCTTTAACATCAGCAGAAACAGGCAAACTGGGAATGAATGGGAATGCAGTAGAGTATGTTCCAGGACAGTCCGTAGGAGCTGCTGGTTAACTTCTAATACTAAGCTAAATGCCTGTACTCCTGAATATTTTCCACTCTATACGGGTTTCCTTCCCTAGAGGTCCTCCAGATCCTGGTACCTTCTATTTGTCATTACCTGTAGGTTGGTGAACAGTTTCATCATCTGCTTCTTGGCCTTCCTTGGCTTCAACAAAGGGGCCTCCAAGTCCAAGCACAGTTGGATGCATCTGTGTACCAGGAGATTCTTCATATTGAGGTGTGAAATGGGTATTATTACACTGCATTTTCTTTAGATAGTTCTGCTGGGTTAGACTACTGAAACAAGGAGAGAGCTGTTCTTCTACATCCTTGCTGTGGCTGCCACACTGCTACTGCTCTAACAAGCAACCAGGACTGCAGCATTTTATAAACTAAAGTCCACTCACTCAATTCTTCTACAGCTTCCCGATAAGTGATTAAGTTAACCCTTAGTGCGTGCTAAATACTACCCAACCGAACAGTGCATCAATTCAAGTATTTGAGAGAATATTGCACGAACAATGCACGTTGTAAAAACATAAGTGTAATGCCAAATTTTTAGGCTTTACTATGATGTGCCCACCACAAAGTACTGATCTCATCATCATTGAGTCTATCTGGGATTTCATGAAGTAGGATTTGTGCAATTGTAAATCTACAGATGATCTGTGGTTAGTTCTCCAAGATGTTTGGAACAACTTACCTGCTCAGTTCTTTTAAAACTATGCACAATTGTGCCTAGAAGAGATGATACTTTGATTCGGTTTTAAGGCAAAGAGTAGTAACACCGAATACTGATGTAGTTAAAATTTGTCTTTTGTTCATTCACTTTAAATTTTGCTAACGAACAAAACTAAATTACTAATAGTTTTACTTTTTAAAGCATTCTTACTTTGCGACACTTTATGCACAACTTCCCAAAACTTTTACACAATACTGTATATGCAATTTAAAGGAATGAAAAAGGCTCTTGCTCAGTTAGTTAAATCCTTTCCACAGCATTTTAATTCCTTTTATTTCCATTTTATGTTTGCACCAGTGAATATACACAAAGAAAAGATAAAAGAACAATCATAAAGGAAGGGACATAACATTTGTTTTGTAGAAGCCAAATGTTTTGCATTCACATTCCTTTGTCGTATACATAAAAGTCAAAATGTAGCATGTCCTTACAAATTATACACCAATGTTAGCCAACCTCCAAAGCAAAACTACAAACCATCTGGAACTATTTACAAGGGACAATAAAAACCATCTGACGGACCATTCCTATGAACAATAAATGAGTTGAAGACAGTTCCCCCTCTTACAGGTGTCTCCACTTCCATTTAAACTATGCAAGCACACTTCTATTAATTAGCCAGTTACCCCTTATCTTACATGTTTTCTAGTTTTCTTTATTTATTCATTTTCAATGGGTTTTCCAGAATTATTGAAGGAAACTTAAGCACTATATTCTGTAAATTCCATAACTTTTCACAGATTTTATTTTTTATTCTCGATCCTGTTAGCTATGAGACATGTAAGCCAAAATGTTGTGAAATGTGTTTATTTCTTTACTTTCATGCCAAATAACACAGTAGATTTTCCCTTATGAATCTCATTAAAAGGTAAATAAAGAAACTGAGATGTAAAAAATAGGAGAGCTATGTGGTTTACTATTTTGGTGTGCTATTCCCTAGGTCAGTGTTTCCCAACTAGAGTCATCAAAAGACATGGACAGGTCATGTTTTCAGGACTTCCTTAGTATCACCTAGGTGATGGAATTATTGCCTGTGCAGATACTGCAATAATTACTAGTGATGAGCGAATATACTCGTTACTCGAGATTTCCTGAGCACGCTCGGGTGTCCTCCGAGTATTTTTTAGTGCTCGGAGATTTAGTTTTCATCGCCGCAGCGGAATGATTTACATCTGTTAGCCAGCATAAGTACATGTGGGAGTTGCCTGGTTGCTGGGGAATCCTCACATGTACTTATGCTGGCTACCAGATGTAAATCATTCAGCTGCGGCGATGAAAACTAAATCTCCGAGCACTAAAAAATACAGGGAGGACACCCGAGTGTGCTCGGAAATTCTTGAGTAACGACTCGAGTATATTCGCTCATCACTAATAATCACCTGGGCCATACTAAGAAAATCTTATAAACATGATCTGTTGGTGGCTCTTGAGGACCGAAGTTGCGGAACGCTGCCCTAGGTTTAAGGTCTATAACTACGCCAGAACATAGAAGTGATTTCAAGTAATCAAATATAGAAGGTTCTATGTTTATTGAAGATGAACATTTGACACATAAGATCTGCATAAATGAAAGACTTGTTGAACAGTTAGCTAAACTAACGCAAAATCCAAACCTTGATTTGATTTCTCTGCAACTCTTGTGTCCTCAAGGTTGCTGTGATGGACAGCTGTATTCCTGCTGCAATGGCCAGCATAGGAAAAAAAACTCTGATCTGGGCTGTTTTATTCTTAGATAACACAGCATCTAATAAGTATAAACAAACATAATCTGCCCCCAGTGTTTTATCACCAGTACCAAGTTCACATGACTGGTTCTATTTATACCGACAAAGTCCCTGTTTTTACTCTACTACAATTCTGCAGTCTTTTCTCTTTTTTACTTTCATGTTGGTCGCGGTCAGCATATCGTTAACGAGAAATGTTCGTTGTTTGTGGCACATGTTAATGTGTCTGTACTGGACAATAATTAGGAATAAAAGATGAAATGGGTAAAATGAACTCTAACACAGGCAGTTTAGATTCTACTACCAGGTACATATTTTAATCTTACAGATCAGGGGTCCCTTCCCTATAGCTCGAGAGCCACATGTGCTCGTGGACCCTTGAGGTGTGGCTCATGGATGTCTGCCGGCTTGGTGCATTAGCACCAGGTATAGCACACAGCTATTAAGGGTAGATCTCTAGATGGTGACTTGTGTGTAGCTCTGCACAGAACAGCAGATCTAAATCGGGGTAAGATGGGAAACCCTTGGTGTGATTTCAGTGGAATATTTTTGGTTGTCATTATACTGGTAATAGGGGGCTTTGGGTATCACTACAGTGAGTGGATCAGGAGCTGGATGTGGCTCGCGACCATCTCTCAGAGCCCTCTTTCATAGCTAAATGTGTCTCTCAAGGTCAGCAAGGTCGGGGAGCTCTGTTATAGATAGTGCAACCCCTCACTCCTGTTAGGAATTTTGAATTATGTGTTACTCTGTATTCTCTGACAATGTGCATGTCCGCTCTCAATTGTAGAGTTTTGTGGAATATTTTAGTGCCATATAAATGCAATTATTGCTAATATTAATATAATTAATATTATGAGAATCAAGGCTATATAAAATCAATCAAGTTTTCTCAATAGTATAATTTAATTTCTTGTAACACAGCAAAAAACAGTGCAAACTGTACATCAACAATACAAAATTCCCTTCTTGGATTTAACTGGTCACTCTTTATAGATACACAAATTAATAGATACACAAATATAATCATAGTATCTAAATGGTCAGAATTTCCCAGCTAGTCCTTAGGACTAGAGTTGAGCGACCTTGACCTTTTTAGAGTCGAGCCGGGTTTCGCGAAACCCGACTATCTCAAAAGTCGGGTCGAGTGAAATCGGCCGATTATGACTTAAAGTCGGGATCGACCGAAACACGAAACCCAATGCAAGTCAATGGGGCAGCATAGTCGGCAGTGAGTGGGGGCCAGGAAAACACCTAGAGTGCCATTTTAATGTCAAAACCATCCATTCTTCTTAATGAAGCTTGTCAAGCGTAATTTACCTTATAATAATTGGAAGGCATTTGAAATTGGGGGTCATTTGGCTAAAGTTGTGGTGGGTAGGGCTGGTTCAAGTAATTAGTGGGCCCAGGAAATCTGGACCACGTCACGGCAGTGGAGCAGGGAGAGGTAAGTATTTCAACTTTGCAAGTGCTGTGAACCTGAGCAAGCAGGGGGGGCCCACTCGTTGGCATTGGCACTGGCACAGGGCCCCTCAAAGTACAGCGGTGTGTTTGTACGGCGGGGGCGCCTCCCACCGGCAGCAACACTTTTGCGTACTATGAGAGGCCCTGTGCCAGTGACGTCGCCAACTAGTATTCCTCCCCCCACCTGATGAAGGAACCTGCACTTTCATCTGCACCTTCCTCTTTGTCCCCGTGTAAGGTGGTATGGTATGCGGGAAGAGCAACCTGACTTTCAGCAGGGTCACAATGTTGTTGTGTAGCGTGCACGGGGAATGTTGCGTTATGGGTCAATGTACCAGCAGACTTATCTATCACTGGCTGGGCAATGGGCAGGATGAGGAGGAAACACAGATATAGGCCCAAAGAATAAAGTTGGCTAAATGCAGTTCAAAATTGGTAACACAGGTATAACCAGGGGGCATTGCAGTGGAGGACAACTGGAATGAGAGGCTGACACAGAGAGTAGGCCCAAATCAGTAAGTAGTCGAAATGCAGTTCAAAATTGGCAACCGTAGTAAACAGGCGGCACAGCTTTGTTCAGTGGAGGAGAACAGCAAGGAGTGGCAGACACCGATAGTAGGCCCCAACCCAACTAGTAGGCCAAATGCAGTCTAACATTAACAACTACTTAACGAGCGCCTGAAAACGGAATTTCAGGACAGGAAACCAGGAGAACAGCAAGGAGCGGCAGACACTGTTAGTAGGCCCCAAACCAACTAGTACGCCAAATGCAGTTGTTCCATTTAACCACAATTTAACGAGAGCCTGAAGATAGAAGCTCAGGAAAGGCAACCTGGAGAACACCTTGGAGTGGAACACACCATCTCTCTCCACCCCATACCCATTTTGTAGGCCTAATGCAGTGTAGTTTTCTACAACTACTAAACGAGAGTCTGAAGACCGAAGCAATGGCAAGGAAACCTGGGGAACACCTTGGAGTGTAACACACCATCTCTCTCCACCCGATACCCATTTTGTAGGCCTAATGCAGTGTAGTTTTCTACAACTACTAAACGAGAGTCGGAAGACCGAAGCAATGGCAAGGAAACCTGGGGAACACCTTGGAGTGTAACACACCATCTCTCTCCACCCCATACCCAATTTGTAGGCCTAATGCAGCCTACTTTCCGACAACTACTAAACGAGAGCATGAAGATCGAAGCTCAGGAAAGGCAACCTGGGGAACACCTTGGAGTGTAACACACCCTCTCTCTACACCACGGAAGGGCTGATTCTTAGGAAGGAAGGCTGTCGGAAAGAAGCAGGGCGCGTCCGAGGGTGATTATATTCTTATTAGGTATATACTCACCCTCAGACGCGCCCTGCTTCTTTATTTGTAATGAATGTTTATTTGCAATGTGGTTTTGACTTACTCTATTTTTTTGGTAAATAATGATTTTATTATTTTCATTGTTTTGCATCTTCTTGGCAATAATATAAAGAAGACGCGACAGGACAACACTCGGTGGATGCCATATCTGTGTTTTAAATTGAAAAAAACTTTCAGTTAACTACTTGCAGGAGAAAGTTATTGTAGCTGGTGGCCATTTTTAGTACTGTACCAGATTTTTGTTGTATGTGTTTGTTTTTAATGTTAAAATGTCTGCATTTGATATCTCTCCAGTATTTTCTTTTTTATAAGCAAAATACTTATTTTTATATTTTCTGATGTTGGTTCAAGGGGTACACGGGCAGCAGTAGACAGGTCAGTGGAGGCCTAGTGGAAGGAGGGACCGCAGAAAGGCTTTGAAGGCCTAACATAATAAATTGGGCTGGCTGTAGGCAATTTAAAATTGGTTCCAGGGGAACACGGGCAGCAGTGGCCTGGTCAGTGTAGTAGTAGTGGAAAGAACGGGCCGCAGACAGGCTTCGAAGGCCTAACATAACAAAAATTGGGATGTAGGCAATTTACAATTGGTTCCAGGGGAACACGGACAGCAGTAGACAGGTCAGTGGAGGCCTAGTGGAAGGAGGGACCGCAGACAGGCTTCGAAGCCCTAACATAATAAATTGGGCTGGCTGTAGGCAATTTAAAATTGGTTCCAGGGGAACACGGGCGGCAGTAGACAGGTCAGTGGAGGCCTAGTGGAAGGAGGGACCGCAGACAGGCTTCGAAGCCCTAACATAATAAATTGGGCTGGCTGTAGGCAATTTAAAATTGGTTCCAGGGGAACACGGGCAGCAGTAGACAGGTCAGTGGAGGCCTAGTGGAAGGAGGGACCGCAGACAGGCTTCGAAGCCCTAACATAATAAATTGGGCTGGCTGTAGGCAATTTAAAATTGGTTCCAGGGGAACACGGGCGGCAGTAGACAGGTCAGTGGAGGCCTAGTGGAAGGAGGGACCGCAGACAGGCTTCGAAGCCCTAACATAATAAATTGGGCTGGCTGTAGGCAATTTAAAATTGGTTCCAGGGGAACACGGGCGGCAGTAGACAGGTCAGTGGAGGCCTAGTGGAAGGAGGGACCGCAGACAGGCTTCGAAGCCCTAACATAATAAATTGGGCTGGCTGTAGGCAATTTAAAATTGGTTCCAGGGGAACACGGGCAGCAGTAGACAGGTCAGTGGAGGCCTAGTGGAAGGAGGGACCGCAGACAGGCTTCGAAGCCCTAACATAATAAATTGGGCTGGCTGTAGGCAATTTAAAATTGGTTCCAGGGGAACACGGGCGGCAGTAGACAGGTCAGTGGAGGCCTAGTGGAAGGAGGGACCGCAGACAGGCTTCGAAGCCCTAACATAATAAATTGGGCTGGCTGTAGGCAATTTAAAATTGGTTCCAGGGGAACACGGACGACAGTAGACAGGTCAGTGGAGGCCTAGTGGACGGAGGGACCGCAGACAGGCTTCGAAGCCCTAACATAATAAATTGGGCTGGCTGTAGGCAATTTAAAATTGGTTCCAGGGGAACACGGGCAGCAGTAGACAGGTCAGTGGAGGCCTAGTAGAAGGAGTGACCGCAGACAGGCTTCGAAGGCCTAACATAAGAAAAATGTCAATACAATGGTATTGACAGTGCCAGGCATTGAAGGATGTCAGCGCATAGACTAAACATTGGTGGAGCTGTGAGATAAAATTTTGCAAGTCGTAGAGCACTGTTTGACCTGGGGGGGGGACTGTCTTGTGGCCGGCGGTACAGGCCCCCTCATATTACAACTGTGTGTCTGACGTTGGGTGCGCACCACCACCGCCAGACACTTTATTGTACTATGAGGGACCTAGTGGCAGTGCCGTCGACCAAAAGCGGGCACACCCACCTCTTCAGACAAACAGTACTCTCACGGGTGCTGGCGCCAAGTGGCGATACCACGGCCCCGTGTGGGGACTTTGGCCATTTAGGGAGGTGTTAACATGTCGGATGCTGGACAATCAGGTGCTGCAAATTACGAGATTGGAAAAGTCGTTCAGAATTGTCCACAGGCAAGACCTTTACATAGGAAAGCTAGGTGTCAGCCGGGCAAGGTGGGGCAAAAGATTTCGAAATCCAGTTGTGGTTCATTTTAATGAAGGTTAGATCATCTACATTTTGGGTAGCCAGACGAGTCCTTTTTTCTGTTAGTATTGAACCTGCAGCACTGAATACTCTTTCTGATAGGACACTAGCTGCCGGGCAAGCAAGCTCCTGCAATGCATATTCTGCCAATTCTGGCCAGGTGTCTAATTTTGATGCCCAGTAATCAAATGGGAATGACGGTTGAGGGAGAACGTCGATAAGGGATGAAAAATAGTTAGTAACCATACTGGACAAATGTTGTCTCCTGTCACTTTGAATTGATGCTGCAGTACCTGTCCTGTCTGCGGTCATAGCAAAATCACTCCACAACCTGGTCAGAAAACCCCTCTGGCCAACGCCACTTCTGATTTCTGCCCCTCTAACACCTCTGGTCTGCTGGCCCCTGCAGCTCGTGTTAGAACGATCAAGGGCGCTGTGTGCAGGGAATGCCAGAAGCAAACGGTCAATAAGAGTTGATTGTTTGGTTGCTAATATTAGTTCCAAGTTCTCATGTGGCATTATATTTTGCAATTTGCCTTTATAGCGAGGATCAAGGAGGCAGGCCAACCAGTAATCGTCATCATTCATCATTTTAGTTATGCGTGTGTCCCTTTTGAGGATACGTAAGGCATAATCCGCCATGTGGCCCAAAGTTCCAGTTCTCAAATCTGTGGTTGTGCTTGGTTGAGGGGCAGTTTCAGGCAAATCCACGTCACTTGTGTCCCTCCAAAAACCAGAACCTGGCCTTGCCGCGCCAACAATTTCCACTGGCCCCGGAAAAGCTTCCTCATTAAAAATATAATCATCCCCATCATCCTCCTCGTCCTCCTCCTCCTGTTCGCCCGCTACCTCGTCCTGTACACTGCCCTGGCCAGACAATGGCTGACTGTCATCAAGGCTTTCCTCTTCCTCAGCTGCAGACGCCTGATCCTTTATGTGCGTCAAACTTTGCATCAGCAGACGCATTAGGGGGATGCTCATGCTTATTATGGCGTTGTCTGCACTAACCAGCCGTGTGCATTCCTCAAAACACTGAAGGACTTGACACATGTCTTGAATCTTCGACCACTGCACACCTGACAACTCCATGTCTGCCATCCTACTGCCTGCCCGTGTATGTGTATCCTCCCACAAAAACATAACAGCCCGCCTCTGTTCACACAGTCTCTGAAGCATGTGCAGTGTTGAGTTCCACCTTGTTGCAACGTCTATGATTAGGCGATGCTGGGAAAGGTTCAAAGAACGCTGATAGGTCTGCATACGGCTGGAGTGTACGGGCGAACGGCGGATATGTGAGCAAAGTCCACGCACTTTGAGGAGCAGGTCGGATAACCCCGGATAACTTTTCAGGAAGCACTGCACCACCAGGTTTAAGGTGTGAGCCAGGCAAGGAATGTGTTTCAGTTGGGAAAGGGAGATGGCAGCCATGAAATTCCTTCCGTTATCACTCACTACCTTGCCTGCCTCAAGATCTACAGTGCCCAGCCACGACTGCGTTTCTTTCTGCAAGAACTCGGACAGAACTTCAGCGGTGTGTCTGTTGTCGCCCAAACACTTCATAGCCAATACAGCCTGCTGACGTTTGCCAGTAGCTGCCCCATAATGGGAGACCTGGTGTGCAACAGTGGCAGCTGCGGATGGAGTGGTTGTGCGACTGCGGTCTGTGGACGAGGTCTCGCTTCTGCAGGAGGACGAGGAGGAGGAGGAGGGGGTGCGAACGGCTACAGCCAACTGTTTCCTAGACCGTGGGCTAGGCAGAACTGTCCCAAACTTGCTGTCCCCTGTGGACCCTGCATCCACCACATTTACCCAGTGTGCCGTGATGGACACGTAACGTCCCTGGCCATGCCTACTGGTCCATGCATCTGTTGTCAGGTGCACCTTTGTGCTCACAGATTGCCTGAGTGCATGGACGATGCGCTCTTTAACATGCTGGTGGAGGGCTGGGATGGCTTTTCTGGAAAAAAAGTGTCGACTGGGTAGCTCGTAGCGTGGTACAGCGTAGTCCATCAGGGCTTTGAAAGCTTCGCTTTCAACTAACCGGTAGGGCATCATCTCTAACGAGATTAGTCTAGCTATGTGGGCGTTCAAACCCTGTGTACGCGGATGCGAGGCTAAGTACTTCCTTTTTCTAACCATAGTCTCATGTAGGGTGAGCTGGACTGGAGAGCTGGAGATCGTGGAACTAGCGTGGGTGCCGGTGGACATGGCAGACTGAGAGACGGTGGGAGATGGTATTGTTGCCGCCGGTGCCCTAGATGCAGTGTTTCCTACTACGAAACTGGTGATTCCCTGACCCTGACTGCTTTGGCCTGGCAAAGAAACCTGCACAGATACTGCAGGTGGTGCAGAAAATGGTGGCCCTACACTGCCGGAAGGGATGTTGCGTTGATGACTAGCTTCATTGGCCGAGGGTGCTACAACCTTAAGGGACGTTTGGTAGTTAGTCCAAGCTTGCAAATGCATGGTGGTTAAATGTCTATGCATGCAACTTGTATTGAGACTTTTCAGATTCTGCCCTCTGCTTAAGGTAGTTGAACATTTTTGACAGATGACTTTGCGCTGATCAATTGGATGTTGTTTAAAAAAATGCCAAACTGCACTCTTTCTAGCATCGGATACCTTTTCAGGCATTGCAGACTTAGCTTTAACCGGATGGCCACGCTGTCCTCCAACAGGTTTTGACTTTGCCACGCGTTTTGGGCAAGATACGGGCCCGGCAGATGGAACCTGTTGCGATGTTGATGCCTGCTGCGGCCCCTCCTCCTCCGCTTCAGAACTGCTGCCGCCTGCACCCTGTTCCCCCAATGGCTGCCAATCGGGGTCAAGAACTGGGTCATCTATTACCTCTTCTTGTAGCTCGTGTGCAACTTCGTCTGTGTCACCGTGTCGGTCGGTGGTATAGCGTTCGTGATGGGGCAACATAGTCTCATCAGGGTCTGATTCTTGATCAGCACCCTGCGAGGGCAATGTTGTGGTCTGAGTCAAAGGACCAGCATAGTAGTCTGGCTGTGGCTGTGCATCAGTGCACTCCATGTCAGATTCAACTTGTAATGGGCATGGACTGTTAACTGCTTCACTTTCTAAGCCAGGGACGGTATGTGTAAAGAGCTCCATGGAGTAACCCGTTGTGTCGCCTGCTGCATTCTTCTCTGTTGTTGTTTTTGCTGAAGAGGACAAGGAAGCGACTTGTCCCTGACCGTGAACATCCACTAACGACGCGCTGCTTTTACTTTTACCAGTTTCACGAGAGGAGGCAAAAGAGCTAGAGGCTGAGTCAGCAAGATAAGCCAAAACTTGCTCTTGCTGCTCCGGCTTTAAAAGCGGTTTTCCTACTACCAGAAAAGGGAGCGTTCGAGGCCTTGTGTAGCCAGACTACGAACCTGGCTCCACAGCTCCAGACTTAGGTGCAATATTTTTTTTCCCACGACCACCTGATGCTCCACCACTACCACTACCCTCATTACCAGCTGACAATGAACGCCCCCGGCCACGACCTCTTCCACCAGACTTCCTCATTGTTTTAAAAACGTTACCAAACTAACGGTATTTGTTGCTGTCACACAACTTACACGGTGAGCTATAACTTCAGTATGATTTAGCTACCCCTTTACAGGTGGGTGAGACCACAACGAAAATCAGGCACAATGTTACACACTCTGTTGTTGGTGGCAACAAATGAGAGAGATGCCACACACGCAGGACTGTCACTGAAGCGCAAATGTAAATATTAATCTCCCACTGATTTGTTTTTGCTTTTTAAAAGGGAGACTTTAGAAAAAAATAATAATAAAAAAAAATGATTTTTTAAGGAAGAATTTATAAACCAAATAAAATGAAATGATTGTTTCAGGGAGAATTTAGAAAACAAATAAAAAAAAAATAGGCTTTCTATGGCCCACTGAGTGAGAGAGGACGCACACAGGAGTCAGGAGTGGCACACAAGCCCAGAGGCCAATATTTATCTCCCACTGATTGATTTAGTGATTTTTTTCAGGTAGATTTTGGAACCCAAATCAAGCAAAAAAATTAATAGGCTTTCTATGGCCCACAATTGGAGAGAGAGAGATGGCACACCCAGGAGTCAAGACTGGCACACAAGCAGAAAGGGCAATATTAATCTCCCACTGATTTGATTTTTTTTTTTTTTTCAGGGAGACTTTAGAAAAAAAAAATACAAAAAAAATGATATTTTCAGGAATAATTTAGAAACCAAATAAAATAAAATGATTTTTTTCAGGGAGAATTTAGAAAACAAATAAAACAAAAAATAGGCTTTCTAGGGCCCACTGAGTGAGAGATGACGCACACAGGAGTCAGGAGTGGCACACAAGCCCAGAGGCCAATATTTATCTCCCACTGATTGATTTATTGATTTTTTTCAGGTAGAATTTAGAACCCAAATCAACCAAAAAATAAATAGGCTTTCTATGGCCCACTATTTGTGAGAGAGATGGCACGCTCAGGACTGGCACACAAGCCCAGAGGCCAATATTAATCTCCCACTTTTTTTTTTTTTTCCAGGGAAAATTTATAAACCCAATAAAAAAAATAATAAATAGGCTTTCTATGGCCCACTATCAGAGAGAGAGATGGCACGCTTAGGACTGGCACACAAGCCCAAAGGCCAATATTAATCTCCCACTGATTGATTTATTGATTTTTTCAGGTAGAATTTAGAACCCAAATCAAGCAAAAAAATTAATAGGCTTTCTATGGCCCACTGAGTGAGAGATGGCACACACAGGAGTCAGGAGTGGCACACAAGCCCTGAGGCCAATATTTTTCTCCCACTGATTGATGTTGTGATTTTTTCAGGTAGATTTTGGAACCCAAATCAAGCAAAAAAATAAATAGGCTTTCTGTGGCCCACAATTGGAGAGAGAGAGATGGCACACCCAGGAGTCAAGACTGGCACACAAGCAGAAAGGGCAATATTAATCTCCCACTGATTTGATTTTTTTTTTTTTTTCAGGGAGACTTTAGAAAAAAAAATACAAAAAAATGAATTTTTCAGGAAGAATTTAGAAACAAAATAAAATAAAATGATTGTTTCAGGGAGAATTTAGAAAACAAATAAAAAAAATATAGGCTTTGTAGGGCCCACTGAGTGAGAGAGGACACACACAGGAGTCAGGAGTGGCACACAAGCCCAGAGGCCAATATTAATCTCCCACTGATTGATTTATTGATTTTTTCAGGTAGAATTTAGAACCCAAATCAAGCAAAAAAATTAATAGGCTTTCTATGGCCCACTGAGTGAGAGATGGCACACACAGGAGTCAGGAGTGGCACACAAGCCCTGAGGCCAATATTTTTCTCCCACTGATTGATGTTGTGATTTTTTCAGGTAGATTTTGGAACCCAAATCAAGCAAAAAAATAAATAGGCTTTCTATGGCCCACTGAGTGAGAGATGGCACACACAGGAGTAAGGAGTGGCACACAAGCCCTGAGGCCAATATTTTTCTCCCACTGATTGATGTAGTGATTTTTTCAGGTACATTTTAGAACCCAAATCAAGCAAAAAAATAAATAGGCTTTCTATGGCCCACTGAGTGAGAGATGACACAGACAGGGATGGCACTCTAGCAGAAATGCCAATCTTAATCTCCCACAAAAAAAAAAAAGGAACTGTCCTTCAATTACTATCTCCCTGCAGTAATCTCAGCCAGGTATGGCAGGCAGCAATAAGGAGTGGACTGATGCACAAATTAAATAAAAAGTGTGGACAAACAAACAAGATAGCTGTGCAGAAAGAAAGGAACAAGAGGATTTGTGCTTTGAAAAAAGCAGTTGGTTTGCACAGCGGCGTACACACAGCAATGCAGCTATCAGGGAGCCTTCTAGGGCAGCCCAATGAGCTACAGCGCTGAGGAAAAAAAAAAAATGTAGCTTCCACTGTCCCTGCACACCGAAGGTGGTGTTGGGCTGTGGAAATCGCTACAGCACAAGCGGTTTGGTGGTTAATGGACCCTGCCTAACGCTATCCCTGCTTCTGACGAAGCGGCAGCAACCTCTCCCTAAGCTCAGATCAGCAGCAATAACATGGCGGTCGGTGGGAACGCCCCTTTATAGCCCCTGTGACGCCGCGGACAGCAAGCCAATCACTGCAATGCCCTTCTCTAAGATGGTGGGGACCAGGACCTATGTCATCACGCTGCCCACACTCTGCGTTTACCTTCATTGGCTGAGAAATGGCGCTTTTCGCGTCATTGAAACGCGACTTTGGCGCGAAAGTCGCGTACCGCATGGCCGACCCCGCACAGGGGTCGGATCGGGTTTCATGAAACCCGACTTTGCCAAAAGTCGGCGACTTTTGAAAATGAACGACCCGTTTCGCTCAACCCTACTTAGGACTTCTTTAGTTCTCTATGTCTCCACTAACTGAAGACTCTATATGCTTCTTTAATGAATGAGTCCAGCAGATTTACCTAAGCTTCATGGAAATTTTAGGCAAAACACATACAGGAAAGGGGAGGAGGGAATGGTCTCACTACCAACTACGCCATGAATGAAATCTCTTTTCTTGACTTCCTGGATGAGATACACCTTTGTTCCACCACAGATTATACATGTAAAACTAGGGTCACACAACAGTATTTTCGGTCATCAGATCATTCTAACCACACTCTGGCCCCACACTGCACAGTATGTGATCTGATTTTCTCACATTGGGAGAAGATGGGGAAAAAATGGTTTTGTCTTCTCCATTATTTCAGTCTATGATAGTGGTTTCCATGCACCCGGAACCCATAGACTTGCATGGCCGAGTGTGATCGGAAAATCGGATCCAACTGGGTCATGCTGGGATTTTTTTTTTACTTGGACCGGATCTGTCCAAGAAAAAAAAATCAGACATGTACACAGCCCCATAGACTAAAATTCTTTTGAGTATGATCCAATGCTTTGTCGGATCAAACTCTTACTGAAAATATGGTCGTCTGACCTAATGTACAAAGAAGCCACATTGGGCACTTATTAAAATTTTCCTGCATTATTGAATTTATTAGCACAATACCATTTTTTGTTGCTAAAAGTCTACATGTCTGACGTTTAGTTTCACAAACCACAACTATTCATTACTATTACACAGAACTATGCAATACATCACAGGAAATGGCATTGGTTTGCATTAGTGAGCCGTGAAACATTTGTCACTGCTCAGATAGCACAGAATTGCTGAGTCACTTTTCGTTAGAAATCAGTTTTCTAAGCGTAGCAGGATATACCTCCTGTCATACATTATTTTCTACAAATGAAAATCAGTGGGTCGTATAAAAAAATGAAAACACTCGCATTTTTTTAAGTTGTGGTCTACAGCTCCCAATTTCCAATATAATATATATATGACTCTATGTAGCATGTATTTACTCAATTCTATTGGAAAATGAACCGAAAGCTGAGTCAATATCAAATCTACCATCTATTGAGGTACACGATAGTTTAAAATATACAGTAGATCAAGAGCTTACTGCAATTATCATTGGTATATGCTAACCTAACAACAATATAGGCTCATGAGGGCATATCATATTGTCCACTGCTTGGATGACCTCTTCTTAAATGCTGTATTCCCTAGTATAATATACAAATAAGGTCCCCTTCACATGTCCGTTTTTTATGTCTGTATGCCTTCTGTTTTTTAAGGATCGCAAATAAGGACATACACACAGCCATTGTATTCAATGATGGTGCGCATCATGCCACCACTAAGCTTGAAATCCAGATGAAGCAGAGATGGAATGAGGCGTAGAACAAATGGATTTTTGTCGGAGAGGTGAGGAATACATTTTTTTATTATTTCCATTTCTACAGTAACAAATGGCAAAAAGAGGGTGAGGAGTATTCATTTCAAAGAAAGCATTTTATTCTTGATGTGTGTTTATTTCAATACTTACAATGGCGTTAGTAATGGGAGCGCCTCTTCACTATTAACCCCTATGCAAAGCTGCCCTCAACCTCAACCCTATTACCTCACTTTGCACCGCCACATGACAAGTGAGAAGAGCAAGGCTAAGCACAAAATCAATAAGATGTGCTATTTTTGGGGGGGCTGAGGGCTTATGTTGGTATCCTTGGAGGTGGGAAATATCCCTGGCCGTTCTCAGTCTATTAATATTAGCCCACAGCTGTCTGCTTAGCCTATGCTGTTAGAATTTATGGGAGAACCCTAAGTCATTTTGTTCTGGGATCCCATGTAAACTAGCCAGTAAAGCTAAGCAAACAGCTGTGAGCTGTTATTAATAGCCTGTTAATATTTTGGGATATTGTCCCCTTTCCCAGATTAGTAACATCAGAGCCCCCAGCCATGGGATTTCCCTCTGCTAGTTATCAAACTTAATGCTATTTTTGTTGATTAATTATTTATTTTAAACACAACGTGCACAGGGAGTGCTGAATACAACTCCCATCATTGTCGCCTGGTTGCGCTGATCTGAGGGAGACCAGGCGACAATTATGAGAGCTGTCTTTAGCACCCAGCACCTGGGAACAACAAACTGTACCGCCTTTCCCAGGCGCCGGTACAGACACACAAGTAAGAAATCCTATAAGATGCTCACTCAATGGTAAATGATGGTGCTGGATGTACTGGAATCAGGATGTGTTATCTCAGAGTATATGGGTTGGGGCTCATACTCACATGCGAGAAACTCGGATGAGTCTCGTACGTCAATACCCGGCACTGCACCCAGCACTCAGGAGCGGAGTGTGCGGCCGCGTAACAATGCATGAAGCTGCATGCTCCGATCCTGAGTGCCAGGTGTTAATATACTCACCTACTGCCACCTTCTCTTGGACCCAGCACCGTTTTGCTCTTCTCACGACACAACCTCTCCAGGTAACACTGTACTCTATGTCACCTGGAAGAGCTTTTATAATGCAAGTTGTAGATTGTACAGTGACATGTAAAAGTTTGGGCGCACCTCCTCAAAATAAAATTATTGTGAACAGTTAAGCAAGTTTAAGATTCAACAATATCAACACCTGCTAAAATTAAAGATGCCACATTTCCTTTGAATTTAGGCAAAAAAAAAAAAATGTCATTTTTTACATTTTAAAAATTGGCAAAAGGAACATGGGCCAATGCAAAAGTTTGGGTACATTGCATGGTTAGTACCTAGTAGACCCCCTTTTGCAACTATCAATGCTTGAAAATACTTTTTACAGTCAGCCAAGAGTCTTTCAATTCATGTTGGAGGGACTATTCCTTGGGAAATTCTTCCAGTTCTGTGAGATTCCTGGGTTGTCTTGTATGCACTGCTATTTTGAGATCTAGCCACAGACTTTAGGTACCGTTACACTAAGCGACGCTGCAGCGATATAGACAACGAGCCGATCGCTGCTGCGTCGCTGTTTAGGTCACTAGGAGACGTCAAACACGGCAACAGCAGAACGATGCAGGAGCGATCCAGTGACGTACTTATCGTTCTCGCCGGTTGTTAGCTCCATGTTAAAACATTGCAGGCATCGTTGCTTTTGCTGTCAAACATGACGAATCACGCCAACCTGGCAACGAAATAAAGTTCTGGACTTCTAGCTATGACCAGCGATGTCACAGCGGGATCCAGATCGCTGCTGCGTGTCAAACACAACGAGATCGCTATCCAGGACGCTGCAACGTAACGGATCGCTGTTGTTCTCGTTCTAAAGTTGCTCAGTGTGAAGGTACCTTTTGAGTGATGATCAGATTAGGGGACTGTGAGGACAATTGTAAAACCTTCAGCTTACACCATTTGAGGTAGTCTATTGTGAATTTTGATGTGTGTTTAAGATAATTATCCATATGTAGAAGCCATTCTCTTTTCCTCTTCAGTTTTTTTTACAGATGGTGTAAGTTTGCATCAAAAATTTGTTGACGTTTCATTGAATCCATTCTTGTTTTACCCATAAAATGTTCCCTGTGTCATTAGCTGCAACACAACCCCAAATCATGATTGATCCACTCTCATGCTTAATGGTTGGCGAGATGTTCTTTTCCAGAAATTCTGTGCACTTTTGTCTCCACACATACCTTTAATCATTGTGGCCATAGAGTACTATTTTAACCTCGTCAATCAACAGGACTTGTTTCCACAAAACATCCGGCTTGTTTAGATTTTTTTTGCAAACTTCTGACTCTGAATCTTACGGCGAGGATGCAGGAGAGGTTTTCTTCTCTTTCATGAAGGACATATTTGTGCAGGTGTCTCTGAACAGTAGAACAATGTATCACAACTCCAAAGTTTGTTAAGTCTTTCTGGAGGTCTTTTGCAGTCAAGTGGGGGATTTGATTTGCCTGCCTAGCAATCCTACAAGCAGCTCTCACTGAAATTTTGCTTGGTCTTCCAAACTTTATATTGACTTCTACTGTTCCTGTTAACTGCCATTTCTTAATTACATTTCTAACTGGGGAAAGGACAACTTGAAAATGCTTTGCTGCCTTCTTGTAGCCTTCTCCTGCTTTGTGGCCCTCCACCACTTTCATTTTCAGAGTGCAAGGCAACTGCTTAGAAGAACCCATGGGTTCTGTTTTTTGAACAAGGTTAGAGGATGTTGGGTTTTTATAAAGCTGGGAAATTTGCTACAGTGAACAAGCCATAACCCTATCAGGATAATTGAGGAGTGAAATCTTGGTCAAAGTTATCTGAGCACACAAACCACCAAGGATGACCAAACGTTTGCATGGGCCCATTTTCCTTTTAGTAATTTTTAAAATGTAAAACATAAACATGATAATACATTCATTGTCTGGGCATATCCCAGCTTAATTGTAAAGTGCTGTGGAATGTATTGGTGCTATGTAAATAACAATTTTATTATTATTAAATCTATGGAATGTCAGAATAAGGCTCCATAAGCTTACATTGTAAAAGAGACTTTCAGCTCATGCATAGAGCATAGAGTGAGCTGGCTAGTCTAAGTGTGGTGACATCACTGAAAAGAGGAGAATGGCACTGAACACTGGAGAGAGCAGTGGTAGTACATTTATACTCTCACACTACATTACATACACATATAGTGGGTAAAATAAGCACTGAACACGTCACCAATTTTCTAAGTAAATATATTTCTAAAGGTGCTATTGACATGAAATTCTTACCAGACATCAGCAACAACCCATCAAATCTCACAGGCAAAGAAATTAAACCATAGATGTCCATAAAATAAGTTATGTATAATAATGAGAAGTGACAAAGGGAAAAAGTATTGAATAGGGTTGAGCGACTTTTACTTTTATAAGATCAGGTCGGGTTTCACGAAACCCGACTTTTTCAAAAGTCGGGTCGAGTGAAATCGGCCGATCCTATAAAAAAGTCGGGGTTGGGGTCGGCCGAAACACGAAACCCAATGCAGTGCATTGGGTTTCCAATGGTTCCCAGGGTCTGAAGGAGAGGAAACTATCCTTCAGGCCCTGGGATCCATATTTAAGTGTAAAATAAAGAATTAAAATAAAAAATATTGCTATACTCACCCTCGGACGCGTCCTGGTACTAACCGGCAGCCTTCCTTCCTTAGAATCAGCGCGTGAAGGGCCTTAGATGACGTAGCGGCTTGTGATTGGTCGCGCGACCGCCCATGTGTCCTGCCGGAAAGAAGCAGGACGCGTCCGAGGGTGAGTATATTCCTATTAGGCCCTGCTTCTTTCCGGCAGCCTTCCTTCCTAAGAATCAGCGCTTGAAGGACCTTCGGTGACGTCGCGACTTGTGATTAGTTGAGCGTGCGGTCACATGGGCGGTCGCGCGACCAATCACAAGCCGCGACGTCATCTAAGGCCCTTCACGCGCTGATTCTAAGGAAGGAAGGCTGCCGGTTAGTACCAGGGCACGTCAGAGGGTGAGTATAGCAATATTTTTTATTTTAATTCTTTATTTTACACTTAAATATGGATTCCGATACCGATTTCTGATATCTTAAACATATCGGAACTCGGGATCGGAATTCCGATACCAGATTCAGAAGATCGCCGACCTCATGGCCGACCCCACACAAGGGTCGGGTCGGGTTTCATGAAACCCGACTTTGCCAAAAGTCGGCGACTTCTGACAATGGTCGACCCGTTTCACTCAACCCTAGTATTGAACACATGAAGAAAGAGGTGCAAAAGTCATGGAAAGTCATGACACCAGCTGAAATCTATCAGTAATTAGAAAGCCATCTTGCCACTTAGTGGAAAATAATATTAGCTGGTTGAACTGATGGCCTATAAAAAGGAGTCTCATTACCAAGGTGCCACACAAGAAACATCTAATGATTGGTAGAACAAGTGAGCTGTTCCAAGACCTTCTGTGGGATGTCCGTGTGGCATACATGTGGCATGTACGCAATATAATGCATTCAAAAAATGACTGATTTTAAAGTGTTAAAGATAAAGATAATACAGCAGGTGAAATAAGTATTGAATATGTCACTAATTTTTAAACTAAATACATTTCTAAAGGAGCTGTTGACATGAAATTTTGACCAAATGTCAGTAACAACACATCCAATCCACACAGGTAAAGAAATTAAACCAGAGATGTCCATACATTAAGTTAGATATAATAATGAGAAGTGACAAAGGGAAAAAGTATTGAAAACATAAAGAAAGAGAGGTGCAAAAAGTCATGGAAAGTCATTACATCAGCTGAAATCCATCATTAATTAGAAAGCAATCCTGCCACTTAGTGAAAAATAATATTAGCTGGTTTAACTCAGGGGTCCCCAACTCCAGTCCTCAAGGCCCACCAACAGGTCATGTTTTCAGGATTTCCTTTGCGTTGCACAGGTGATGCAATTATTACCTGGGCAAGACTAAGGAAATCCTGAAAACATGACATGTTGGTGGGCCTTGAGGACTGGAGTTGGGGACCCCTGGTTTAACTGATAGCCTATAAAAAGGTGTCTCATTACCAAGGTGCCACACAAGAAAAATTCCATGATGGGTAAAACCAGTGAGCTGCCTCAAGACCGTTGCAACCTTATTGTTGAAGGATGAATGGACAAATGTACGTTGACATTCTTGATAAAAATCTTCTGCCATCTACTAGGATGATGAAGATGAGGTGAGAGTGGATATTTCAGCAAGCCAATGATCCGAAACACACAGCCAAGGAACCTCTCAATTGGTTTCAGAAGAAAGAAAATGCAGCTGCTAGAATGGCATAGCCAATGACCTGACCTGAATCCAATAGAAAATTTATAGAAGTAACTAAAACCCAGAGTTCAGGGAAGGTGGCTATGGAACCTTCAGAATTTGAAGCGAGCTAGTTTCTCCAATCAGGAGTCATTTTGAGGCTGTCATCACTTTCAAAGGCTTTTGTATGAAATATTAGATAACTTTCAATAAGAGTGTTCAATACTTTTTCCTTGTGTCATTTCTCATTATTACACATAACCTAATTTATGGACAACTATGGTTTGATGTCTTTGACAGTGCGGATTGGATGGGTTTTTAAATACTTTTAGTGATTTCAAGTCAATAGAACCTTCAGAAATATATTTAATTAAAAAATTGGTGACTTGTTCAATACTTATTTTACCAGCTGTATACATTCATTTAGTGCAAAATAATATTCATGGAGGTGCCTCATTAACATGATCAATTTCTAGTGTTTTTCAGTTACGATTTTTCCTCAATTCGCATTTATCACATCAATATTTGATTGCTTATACAGTATCTCTCTTGATGACTGTAATCAAAAAGGTGCAGATATCATAAACGTGCAACAGTTCATCTATGATTTCTCTAAAATCAACCTAGATTTTAATAAATAATTGCAATACTGCTTATTCAAGCTGTCCAGAGATTCTCTTTTTTGGGCACTGGTAGGGATGAAGCTGTTGGGCATCAAGAATCAGATACTGATGGCAAATCTTATCCATATCCTTCTAAAGTAGACCATGGCATTTGAAATGCTCATCACATTTCTTTACTATTGGATCCTTACTTAACCCCTTTCTGACCTCGAACGGGAGAGTACGTCCGAGGTCAGATCCCCTGCTTTGATGTGGGCTCCGGCGATGAGCCCACATCAAAGCCACGACATGTCAGCTGTTTTAAACAGCTGACATGTACGTGCAATAGCGGCGAGTGGAATCGCGTTCCACCCGCCGCTATTAACTAGTTAAATGCCACTGACAGCGGCATTTAACTATCGCTTCCGGCCATCTGGCCGGAAATGCGCTCATCGCTGACCCTGTCACATGATCGGGGGTCAGCGATGCACCACCATAACAACCAGAGGTCTCCTTGAGGCCTCTATAGTTGTTGATGCTGGCATGCTGTGAGTGTCACCCTGCGGTCGGCGTTCATAGCAAGCCTGTAATTCTACTACATAGAGGCGATCTATGCTTCACCTCTATGTAGCAGGGCCGATCGAATTGTGCCAGCTTCTAGCCTCCCATGCTGGCTATTGCAGCATGGCAAAAGTAAAAAAATGTTTAAAAAAATCGGAAATAAATAAAAAAAATATAAAAGTTTAAATCACCCCCCTTTTGCCCCATTCGAAATAAAACAATAAAAATAAAATCATGTATACACATATTTGGTATCGCCGAGTTCAGAATCGCCCGATCTATCAATAAAAAAAGGATTAACCTGATTGTTAAACGGCGTAGCGAGAAAAAAAAATCCAAACGCCCGAATTATGTTTTTTTGGTCTCCGCGACATTAAAATGCAATAATGGGTGATCAAAAATCAAAAAAACGTATCTGCACCAAAATGGTATCACTAAAAATGTCAGCTCGGCGCGCAAAAAATAAGCCCTCACTCAACCCCAGATCACGAAAAATAGAGACGCTACGGGTATCAGAAAAAGGCGCAATTTTTTTTTTTAGCAAAGTTTGGAATTTTTTTTCACCACTTAGATAAAAAAATAATCTAGACATGTTTGGTGTCTATAAACTTGTAATGACCTGGAGAATCATAATGGCAGGTCAGTTTTAGTGAACCTAGCAAAATGGCAAAACAAAAAACAAGCATGGGATTGCACTTTTCTTGTAATTTCACCACACTTGGAATTTTTTTCCCCATTTTCTAGTACATGACATGGTAAAACCAATGATGTTGTTCAAAAGTACAACTTGTCCCGCAAAAAATAAGCCCTCACATGGCCATATTGATGGAAAAAAAAAGTTATGGCTCTGGGAAAGAGGGGAGCAAAAAACGAATACGGAAAAATGGAATATCCCAAGGTCATGAAGGGGTTAATCTGGCAATAAGTTGTGTTATCTTAAATTCCATTTACTGCTATAAATACATACTAACAAAATATTTGAATACACCATTTCAGTCATCCTGAATCTTGTTCATGGTTGTATTCTGTCTACAAGACGAATGCAAAGAAAAGACAGCTTGATGCACCAAGCACAAAGGAATATGTGCAAGAGAGAATAATCCATATGCTATAAATGTTTATTATATAAAATACTATATCAAAATAAACATATTGTTAAAAAAAATCCTTCTAGAATGAGTCTTAGCTAAATTTTCTTGACTTAGATCTGAACCCATTTTTACCCCGCTTTATTAATATTATGCTCCCATAAAAAAGTTAAAATATTTGCAATCACTCAAGATATTTCCTATTTTTTTTAAACAAAATCATTTCGTAGTTAATTAAATTGATGAGAAATACAATTCAGAGGTTGTTCAAGTGGCAAATGATTTCCAATGACTGATTTTTAATGGAATATCTTACCTACATAGACGGACAGAGCAAAGACTTTATGATATAACCAGTTTAAGTCTATACGACTTCTTGCATTGATTAAAAAGATCCTTAACCACAAATTTTTAACCATAGACAGTCATTCTCGAAATTGCGTAAAATTAGTGAAAATTCCTTGAAAACAATGCAATATACGCTGTATCCAATATGGTGAACACAAACAATTAAAAACATGAAACAAAACAAAAAAAATATTTGTTTCTGATCCCCCCCATGTCACAAAAGAAAAAAAGGTAATAACTCTAAAAAGTAAAATTAATACCAAAATACCTAAAAATGGTACTCATGAAACATTAAAGGGAAGCTGTCACCCCCAAAATCGAAGATGTGCTAAGCCCACCAGCATCAGGGGCTTATCTACAGCATTCTGGAATGCTGTAAATAAGCCCAATGTATCCTGAAAGAT
Source organism: Ranitomeya imitator (assembly GCF_032444005.1). Classification (NCBI taxonomy): domain Eukaryota; kingdom Metazoa; phylum Chordata; class Amphibia; order Anura; family Dendrobatidae; genus Ranitomeya; species Ranitomeya imitator. The sequence continues at coordinate 508,648,076 of NC_091282.1, read as the reverse complement.
GAGAAAAAGAGGTTATATTATATTCACCCAGGGGCGTTCCCGCTGCGGTCCAGTCTGATAGGTGTCGCGGTCTGGTCCGGGGCCTCCCATCTTTTTACGATGACGCCCTCTTCTTGTATTCATGCTGCGGCTCCGGCGTACTTTGTTTGCCCTGTTGAGGGCAGAGTAAAGTACTGCAGTGCGCAGGCGCCGGGAAAGGTCAGAGAGGTCCAGCGCCTGCGCACTGCAGTACATTGCTCTGCCCTCAACAGGGCAGACAAAATATGCCTGCGCCGAAGAGGCAGCGTGAATACAAGAAGAGGATGTCATCGTAGGAAGATGGGAGGCCCCGGACCGGACCGCGACGCCCATCGTACAGGGACCGCCCCTGGGTGAGTATAATCTAACCTTTTTTCCTCATCTTTCAGGCTACATCGGGGGCTTATCTACAGCATTACAGAATGCTGTAGATAAGCCCCTGGTGCCGGTGGGCTTAGCTCACCTTCGATTTTGGGGGTCACAGGTTCCCTTTAAGCATTCTATTGTTTTAGTTAAACTCCCCGCCTGCCATGGTCATTGGAATGGGCCAGATACAGTGACAGGTAGGTAGTTTGACTGGGGTGGTACCAAAAATTCATGAGGTTCACGTTTGTAAGATTCAAGGATTCTGCCTTTTATGATCTAATATGGGTGTATAAACAATGACACCAATCTGAACCATAATAAACAAGTCTGCAAACCTACTGTATATGGTATATATCCCTACAAGAGAACACTTGATCCCATGTATTGTTTAGAAGTCTCCATCTGCACATAGATTAGTGATAGTCACAAAATCTGGTCCTGTTGAATTTCCTTAATGGTGTTGTGTCAGAAAACTGTCTGAATATGAAATCTCAGTTAATAGACTAATAAACTTTTGTTCTTACCTGTACATTCGTACTGCAGCCCTTTACCATAATATCCTTTTTCACAGATGCATTCATATTGGCCGGTGTGAGTTCCACACTTGCAGCTCGCCATGACATCACAGCAATCTTTCGCACCATCACACAGATAAGAGCAATGTGAAATGTCCTCCTGAATGTAACTACCAGAAGGAAGATCTATAAATATGGAAATTAAAAAGAAGCAATATTACTTACTCGTTGTCTTCTAACTCTGTGTGATTAGATACAGCAATGTCTAATTAGCAAACATTACATTATTGTTCTCTATTAACCAAAGTTATAACAGAAATAACCATTGATAAAATGACTGTTTTAAATTAGTACTTTTCCTGGAACACAATCAGATTTCTACTAAAAGTGTCATGTACATCTTGGCTCTGTTTCAGGAATATTCATTCTTTAACCTTTGACACATGCCATATTTGGGAAAAAATGGATTTGGTACCAGGTTAGTCAGTTGAAAAAAGATTGATTGGTCTCAGTGGGAGAAATAAAATAATAATCTTGTAGATATGATACCTTTTAATAGCTAACAAAAGTAAAATTAGTGATGTTACAAAGCAAGCTTTCGAAATTTCTTAAGTGTCGTCATACCATGCCTGATTAAGAGATCTAAAAAGTCTTGGAAGCTTGCTTTGTGACATCGCTTATTTTATTTTTGTTAGCTATTAAAGGGTATCATAAGATTATTATTTTGTCTCTCCCACTGAGAACAATCAACAAAAATAGAAAGGAAAACATCATTAGCCATGCCAGTAATAAATTAAGACTAGTTAGATATTAAAGGGGCTATCTACTTTATCTTTTTTTCCTTTTAGCAAATGTATTGGAGGGCATGATTTTGTGATATTTGCTAGCACAGAGGTAGGACAGGTTCTCCTCCCACACTTGATAGAGTAATTTTCCTCACAAACAGCTAAGCGCGCCTGTTATCAAAATGGCCACTGATGGAGGAGAATGTGGCTAGAGATGAGTGAATATTTCAATGTTCGGTTCGGCTCACGATCTCTGAATTTACAATATTTGCCCATTTAAAGGTCGATTTAATCACCAAATATAGCAGAACATATACAGCACAAAAGCTGTTGTTTCCCAAGTTGTGTGACAGCATGGGAAACACCAGCATAGTGCTTCTGATCGATGGTATTGTTGCCACCGGTAGATTGTTACCACCGTAGGAGCCATGTGGGGTCATGCCGTCAGATGTCGGCGTGACCCCGCAGAGATGCGGTGACCTGTTGTAAAAAGCTTACCGCAGATCAGCAGGCACTCGCCAATGAGAGATGACTCCTCCCATCAGGTTATGTCTGCTGTCAGGAGCCGCTGATGGGAAAAGTAGTCTCTTGTCAGCAAGCGCCTGTGCTCAAAGTTAAAAAAAAACAAAAAAAACCATTATACTCAATGAACAGCAAATCCCTGATGCCCTCCTATAAAAAATGTAAAATAATAAACCACCATATACTCAACTGTCTGCCGTAGTCCACGTAATCCTGAGTGTCCCACGGCGATCTCACTTGTAGAACAGTCACATCGGGAAATGTGACTGCTCTACCCAGCCACTGGTGATACACTGACAGGAGGTAATCGCTTCCGCAATGTATCACTAAGCTGCCGTGAGAGAGGACACACGAGTTCATGATGAACTCCGGTGAACTTTCTCATGCAGCAGTGATACTGTGAGGTCACCAGAGCTCACCAGCTGATGAACTCATGTGACCTCTCTCATGGCAGCTCAATGCTATACACCTCCTGTCAGTGTATCGCCGGCTGTCTTTGAGAGCAGTCACATCAGTGACTACTCGCAAAGTCATCAAGATCCTCATGGGACATTATGGATTATCTTTTCTGCAGACAGGTGAGGGTTATTGTGGTTTATTATTTAATTTTTGTTGCAGGAGACGTTGGCGTCAGTGGTTTAGGCGTTCGGTGAGCATGGTTTAATTTAGATTTAATAAAGTCGGTGTCATTATTTCAAATAAAGGACTTTCTTCTGGGTGTGTATTTTTATAATATCACTATGGGGTTAGTAATGGGGACTAGAGATGAGCGAATTTGCTCAGGTTCCCTCTTATTAGGCAAGCTAGAGTATAGCGCTTGCCTAATAAGCTGCAGAGGGAACCTGGCTTCCTGGATCACACCGGCCGATCAGTTGATCGGCGCTGCAGATGCATGTGTCACAGATTTATCAGTCATGACACATGCACGGAGAGCATGTTTGTTGGGCTGACATACAAAGGTGACATCAACCCCCAACCATTACCCCATTTGCCACCACTACAAGGCAAGTGGGAAGAGCAAGGCTAAGTGCCAAATTTGGTGCATCTGTAAGATGCACCTTTTCTGGGGCTGCTGAGAGCTAATGTTACAGTCAGGGAAGAGGCCAATATCCATGGCCCCTTCCTAGGCTATTACCATCAGCCCTAAGCTGGTTGCCGAGTCTTTGCTAGTTAGATTTTATAGGGGGATCATTTGTCCCCCTGTGAACTAGCCATTAAAGGCTAAGCAAACAGCTGTGATCTGATATTAATGGCCTGTGAACCTTTATGGCTTTAGGTTCCTTCCCAGAATATTAACATCTGCCCAAAGCCATCGGCTTTCCCTCTCCTGGTTATGAAAATTACGTGGGAGCCCGTGCAATTTTTTTTATATTTTTGTAAAAATCAATAGTTGGTATTTGGCTACAGCCTAAGAAGGTTCATTCTGTTAACGCTCTTAAATAGGCTGTTTACATCCTAAATAGGCTGGTTGCAGTATGTGCATGCACATGTGCGTGTGCATATGCACAAGTGTGTATGTTTACTTACCGGTTTAGTAATGATGGTGTCTGGCTGCCAACTTTTCATTAATAAACCTAGGGCTTTGTCTCAATGACAACTGCTGACACGAAGCCCTAATCCCATTACCCTGATGCTACCACATCAGAATGAAAAAGAGGGTGTTGAACCAAGAAATAAAATCACAAAACTTTTTAAAAAATATATTTAGCTCAACAAAGCCTTCATTGCCATACAAAAACGCATACAATGCCGTGGCAGAAAAGGTGCCAATAAACAAACAGCAAAACGCGTGTTTTTGCTGCCAAGAGATGCAGAAATTTCTGCAAGCAAATACTCAACATGCACATATACCTAAAGCTGGAGTCACGCTAGCAATTTTAAAATCGGTCCCATATTTTTCCTGCAAAGTCGGACGAGTGTAATGCAAGTGTCACACATTTTTCATGCGAGTGCAATCAGATTTTTAACACCTTGCATCCAATTTACATCCTAAGGCCAGTTTCACGCTTCCTAATGTTTCTGGTACGAAAAAAAAATGGTATGACAGAGATGCCAGTGACATACAGAATTAGTACAGAGTGTGTACAGTTTACTGTACATGTATGTAATTATTAAATAATTTTTCTGAAAAAAGTAGTGTTTTCTTAAACAGCAGAGGGAAAGCCGACTGCTGAGGCTGATGTTTATAGCCTGGGAGGGGGGTAATACCCATGGAGATTCCCAGGCTCCTAATTTCAGCTCGCAGCTGTATAATTAGCCTTCACTGACTATTAAAATGGGGGACCCCCAAAAAATAGCGTATGATCCTCCTATTATCAACCCCTTCCCGACCTGTGACACAGCGTATGCGTCATGAAAGTTGGTGCCAATCTGACCTGTGACGCATATGCTGTGTCACAGAATGATCGCGTCCCTGCAGATCGGGTGAAAGGGTTAACTCCCATTTCACCCGATCTGCAGGGACAGGGGGAGTGGTAGTACAGCCCAGGGGGGTGGCTTCACCCCCCCCCCTTTCCCCGTGGCTACGATCGCTCTGATTGGCTGTTGAAAGTGAAACTGCCAATCAGAGCAATTTGAGATATTTCACCTATTAAAACTGGTGAAATATTACAATCCAGCCATGGCCGATGCTGCAATATCATCGGCCATGGTTGGAAACACTGGTCTGCCCCCCCACCGCCACCGATCCCCCCCCCAGTCCTCCGATCAGTCTGGTACACAGGTCCGCTCCCCTCCGTCCTCCTGTCCGCACCCCACGTGCTCTTGTCCGCTCACCCCGTGCTCCAATAACACCCCGTGCTCCTATATACCCCCCTGCACTCCGATCCACCCCCTCTGCACTCCGATCCACCCCCGGTGCTCCAATCCACCCCCTGTGCTCCGATCCACCCCCCCCGTGCTCCGATCCACCCCCCGTGCTCTGATCCACCCTCCCCCTCGTGTTCCCCCCCACCCCATCATACTTACCGAGCCTCCCGGGGTCCATCTGTCTTCTTTCCTGGGTGCCGCCATCTTCCAAAATGGCGGGCGCATGCGCAGTGCGCCCGCCGAATCTGCCGGCCGGCAGATTCGTTTCAAGTGCATTTTGATCACTGTGATAAAACCTCGCAGTGATCAAAATAAAAAAAATACTAAATGACCCCCCCCTTTGTCACCCCCATAGGTAGGGACAATAATAAAATAAAGAATTTTTTTTTTCTTCCACTAAGGTTGGGGTAAGAACTAGGGTTAGGGTTAGGGTTAGGGTTTCGGTATGTGCACATGTATTCTGGTCCTCTGCGGATTTTTCCACAGCGGATTTGATAAATCCGCAGTGCTAAACCGCTGCGGATTTATCGCGGATTTACCGCGGTTTTTCTGCGCATTTCGCTGCGGTTTTACAACTGCAGTTTACTATTGGAGCAGTTGTAAAACCGCTGCGGAATCCGCAGAAAGAAGTGACATGCTGCGGAATGTAAACCCCTGCGTTTCCGTGCAGTTTTTCCGCAGCATGTGTACAGCGATTTTTGTTTCCCATAGGTTTACATTAAACTGTAAACTCATGGGAAACTGCTGCGGATCCGCAGCGTTTTCCGCAGTGTGTGCACATACCTTTAGAATTAGGCTATGTGCACACAGTGCGGATTTGGCTGCGGATCTGCAGCGGATTGGCCGCTGCGGATTCGCAGCAGTGTTCCATCAGGTTTACAGTACGAAGTAAACTTATGGAAAACCAAATCCGCTGTGCCCATGGTGCGGAAAATACTGCGCGGAAACGCTGCGTTGTATTTTCCGCAGCATGTCAATTCTTTGTGCGGATTCCGCAGCGTTTTACACCTGTTCCTCAATAGGAATCCGCAGGTGAAATCCGCACAAAAAACACTGAAAATCCGCGATAAATCCACAGGTAAAACGCAGTGCCTTTTACCTGCAGATTTTTCAAAAATGGTGCTGAAAAATCTCACACGAATTCGCAACGTGGGCACATAGCCTTAGGGTTAGGGTTGGAATTAGGGTTGTGGCTAGGGTTGTGATTATGGTTATGGCTACAGTTGGGATTAGGGTTAGTGGTGTGGGGGGTTAGTGTTGGAGGTAGAATTGAGGGGTTACCACTGTTTAGGCATATCAGGGGTCTCCAAACGCAACATGGTGCCACCATTGATTCCAGCCAATCTTGTATTCAAAAAGTCAAATGGTACTCCCTCACTTCCGAGCCCCGACGTGTGCCCAAACAGTCGTTTACCCCCACGTATGGGGTACCATCATACTGAGGACAAACTGCTCAACAATTATTGGGGTCCAATTTCTCCTGTTACCCTTGTGAAAATAAAAAATTGCTTGCTAAAACATCATTTTTGAGGAAAGAAAAATGATTTTTTATTTTCACGGCTCTGCGTTGTAAACGTCTGTGAAGCACTTGGGGGTTCAAAGTGCTCACCACATATCTAGATAAGTTCCTTGGGGGGTCTAGTTTCCAAAATGGGGTCACTTGTGGGGGGTTTCTACTGTTTAGGCACACCAGGGGCTCTGCAAACGCAATGTGACGCCCGCAGACCATTCCATCAAAGTCTGCATTTCAAAAGTCACTACTTACCTTCTGAGCCCCGACGTGTGCCCAAACAGTGGTTTACCCCCACACATGGGGTATCGGCATACTCAGGAGAAACAGGACAACAACTTTTGTGGTCCAATTTCTCCTGTAACCCTTGGGAAAATAAAAAATTCTGGGCTAAAAAATTATTTTTGAGGAAAGAAAACGTATTTATTATTTTCACTGCTCTGCATTATAAACTTCTGTGAAGCACTTGGGGGTTCAAAGTGCTCACCACACATCTAGATAAGTTCCTTTCGGGGTCTAGTTTCTAAAATGGGGTTACTTGTAGGGGGTTTCTACTTTTTAGCCACATCAAGGTCTCTGCAAACTCAACGTGACGCCCACAGAGCATTCCATCAAAGTCTGCATTTCAAAACGTCACTACTTCACTTCCGAGCCCTGGCATGTGCCCAAACAGTTGTTTACCTCCACATATGGGGTATCACTGTACTCAAGAGAAACTGGACAACAACTATTGGGGTCAAATGTTTCCTGTTACCCTTGGGAAAATTAAAAACTTCTGGGCTAAAAAATTATTTTTGAGGAAAGAAAACGTATTTATTATTTTCACTGCTCTGTGTTATAAACTTCTGTGAAGCACTTGGGGGTTCAAAGTGCTCACCACACATCTAGATAAGTTCCTTTCGGGGTCTAGTTTCCAAAATGGGGTCACTTGTGGGGGGTTTCTACTGTATAGCCACATCAGGGGCTCTGCAAACGCAACGTGACACCCGCAGAGCATTCCATCAAAGTCTGCATTTCAAAACATCACTACTTCACTTCCGAGCCCTGGCATGTGCCCAAACAGTGGTTTATTATTATTATTATACATTTTTATAGCGCCATTTATTCCATGGCGCTTTACATGTGAATACGGGGCAAATATAGACAAATACATTAAACATGAGCAGATAACAAGGCACACGAGTACATGAGGAGGGAGGACCCTGCCCGCAAGGGCTCACAGTCTGCAGGGGGTGGGTGAGGATATACTAGGAGAGGGAAGAGCTGGCTGTGCGGCTGTTCAGTAGGTTGAGGATCACTGCAGGCTGTAGGCTTGTCGGAAAAGATGAGTCTTCAGGTTCTTTTTGAAGGTTTCTATGGTAGGCGCGAGTCTGATGTGTTGGGGTAGAGAGTTCCAGAGTATGGGGGAAGCACGGGAGAAGTCTTGGATGCGGTTATGGGAAGAATAGATGAGAGGGGAGTAGAGAAGGACATCTTGAGAGGATCGGAGGTTGTGTGTAGGTAAGTACCGGGAGACCATGTCACAGATGTATGGAGAAGACAGGTTGTGGATGGCTTTGTATGTCAGTGTGAGGGTTTTGAACTGGAGTCTCTGGGATAGGAAGCCAGTGAAGGGCTTAACACAGGGGAGAGGCTGGGGAATAGTGGGGGGACAGGTGGATTAGTCGGGCAGCAGAGTATAGGATGGATTGGAGTGGTGCCAGAGTGCTAGAGGGGAGTCCAGAGAGTAGGAGGTTGCAGTAGTCGAGGCGGGAGATGATAAGGGCATGCACTAGCGTTTTTGCAGTGTTGCGGTCAAGGAAAGCACGGATCCGGGAAATATTTTTGAGTTTGAGACAACAGGAGGAGGCAAGGGCTTGGATATGTGGCTTGAAAGAGAGGGCAGAGTCGAGGATCACCCCGAGGCACCGGGCGTGTGGGACTGGGGATAGTGAGCAGCCATTGACATTGATGGATAGGTCTGGTGGAGGGGTAGTGTGAGATGGGGGAAAGATGATGAATTCTGTTTACCCCCACATATGGGGTATCACCGTACTCAGGAAAAACTGGACAACAACTATTGAGGTCAAATTTCTCCTATTACCCTTGAGAAAATTAAAAATGCTGGGCTAAAAAATTATTTTTGAGGAAAAAAAACATATTTATTATTTTCACGGCTCTGCGTTATAAACATCTGTGAAGCACTTGGGGGTTCAAAGTGCTCACCACAAAAATATGGTGTGAGGACCCCTCTATTCTTGATAACTAGCCTTGCTAAAGCTGACAGATGAAGGTTGCAGCCCCCAGCTGTGAGTTTTGCTAGGCTGGTTACCAAAAATACAGGGGAACCCATGCCGTTTATTTATAGCGCAGACGGCGACTGATGAATACTCCTGCTGTCACTGTTATTAGCGGCAGCAGTAGTAGGCTGATGGGAGTAATAGTCCCATCAGCTGCCGCCTGTCATTGTTATCACTTGAATACAACTCTCATCATTCTCCCCTGCTTGCGTTGGCTGTAGCGCTGATTCTCTGGCGCCCACCGTGTTCCCACTCATGTGCCACAAGTATTACACACATGAACACTGACATTTCCGATACCGTTTTGACATTAGCCCGAGTGCTGTGGGAAAGTTTCTAATGGTGTTTACACTAACGTAAAAAAGGTGAAGTGAGTTCATTGGCTGTGAGCTCACAGAACCGTTCTGAAGGCACCGGGAGCGTGAGAACTTTCTCACACTCACATTGACATCAGACAGGTAATACGAGTTCACCACGAGATACTGGGCAGCAGTAGCGGATGCTGCTCAGTATCTCTGCTGGATGGCAGGCTGTATGGTTGCATGCATCAGACTGTGAGGAAAGCTGCACTAATAAGTGGAGAAGTGAAGCCTGTTAATAGTAAGTGCCACATTAACATGTCTTCATGATTTCTGTTAAAATAGGGTTAAACTAAACATCTCATTTACTGTCATATGTATAGGTATATGGTCATGTGATGCTAGTGACACTGATCTTTATGCAAAGTTAATCTGGCCCCCAATTAGTTCCTATAAACAGTTCTGAAATGTAGCTTTTGAGTGGATTTTGGTGTCATTAAATATGTGAAAAAATTCCGAAATGATTCTTCTTGGTATGATTTTTTTTTACATGACAAAAAGCTGGCATTTTAACAGGGGTGTGTAGACTTTATATCCACTGTATGTATGTAAATATCAAACCTTATACCTTCATGTAGCGCACGTCGAGCTAGTGCTTCAAACTCTGCAAAGCTATGCAGCAGGTAACAGTGCTCTTCTTTTGGTTGAGATGCCATGTCATGTAACTCTCGAATATTTCCTTGCCATATTCCAACTGTAAAGATTTCCACTCCAAGATCTCGTAAACCTGCTGCAACAGGTCTTGGGTCTCCACCATTTGAATAGCCATCCGTGATGAGAAAGATCACCTTAGTAGAATCATTACGCGAGTGCCTGAGTATTTGCTGTAAAACATTAAAATAGATATACAAATAAGTGTGTGTAAAAAAACTCTATAAAATCAATATTTAGTTACAAATTTGTAAAAAGCCCCTCTCACTGGAGGACCTGTACTGCCTTACTTTAAAAAGACAGTCTACGTATATAGGGTCAGCACCCAGATATTTATATGCTTTACTTATACAGCTCCATCATATTCCGCAAAGCTTTAGAGCAGGGGAAGGGAACCTCCAGCCCGTGGGCCGTATGTGGCCACGATGGCTTTTCAGGTGGCCTGTGGGCAGGTCCCCATAGTTCCCAATGCTCTGGTGGCAGCGTTGTCCGGCCAGCTGCCGGCCCTTTAACCCCAAAGTGCATGGCACCCAGCGTTCATTATAGAACGCTGTCTGCCCTGCACATGAAAGATGACATAGTCTGGGTGGGCAGGGTTATCAAGCACGTTTAATGCTCAATGCTCTCCTGTCCCAGAATAGGAGCTTCTGCTGAGTCCAGAGCGATCTCTGTGCCAGCAGCTCTGTGCTTTTCTACTGGTGATATGTGCCCCCTTGTGACCTATGTGCCCCAGCTATGCAGCTATGTGCCCCATGATCTCTGTGCGGCCCCCCAGCTATATGCCCCCATGTGATCTTTTTGCTCCCTGTGATCTGTGCCCCCCAACTATATGCCACCCTGTGGTCTTTGTGCCTCCCTGCTATATGCCCCATGGGATCTGTGCCCCCTGTGATCTCTGAGGACCCAACTTTGTGCCTCCTCTGTGATCTCTGTGCCCCATAGCTATATGTCCCCCTGTAATCCCTATTCCCACCAGCTATATGCCCCCTGTGATTTATGTGCCCCCAGATATATGCCCCCCTGATTTCTGTGCCCTCCAGCTATATGCCCCCCTGTGACCTCTGTGCCCCCATACAATATGCCCCCATGATCTGTGCCCTCCAGCTATGCGCCCCCCTATCATCTATGCCCTTCAGCTATATGCCCCCTTGTGATCTGTGCCCTCAGCTATATGCCCCCTGTGATCTCTGTGCCCCCCAGCTATGTGCACCCCTGTAATATCTGTGGCTTCCAGCTTTGATCTCCCTGTGATCTATTTGCCCCGTTATCCCTGTGCCCCCCTGCTATGTACCCCCTGTGATATTTGTGCTCCAATGTGATCTCTGTGTCCCTTGTGTTCTCTGTCCCCTTCAGCTATGTGCCCCTCTATGAGCTCTCCAACCTGGAGATGCCTGTTCCCCCCAGTGCTGTATATCCCCCTACGGCTGTATGTGCCCCCAAGTGATGTGTATATTCCCCAGTGCTGCATTTACCTCAAAAGTGCTGTATATCCCCCCAATTTCTGTATATCCTCCCACCTGTGATATATATAGCCCCCCCAGATATATGCCCCCCTGATTTCTGTGCCCTCCAGCTATATGCCCCACTGTGACCTCTGTGCCCCCATACAATATGCCCCATGATCTGTGCCCTCCAGCTATGCGCCCCCCTATCATCTATGCCCCTCAGCTGTATGCCCCCTTGTGATCTGTGCCCTCAGCTATATGCCCCCTGTGATCCCTGTGCCCCCCTGCTATGTACCCCCTGTGATATTTGTGCTCCAATGTGATCTCTGTGTCCCTTGTGTTCTCTGTCCCCTTCAGCTATGTGCCCCTCTCTGAGCTCTCCACCCTGGAGATGCCTGTTCCCCCCAGTGCTGTATATCCCCCCACGGCTGTATGTGCCCCCAAGTGATGTGTATATTCGCCAGTGCTGCATTTACCTCAAAAGTGCTGTATATCCCCCCAATTTCTGTATATCCTCCCACCTGTGATATATATAGCCCCCCGTGATATATGTGACCCGACCACGGATGTATATTTTCTCCAGGGACATATATACCCCGAGTGCTGTCTGTGCTTCTTAGTGATGTATATAGCCCCTCAGTGATGTCTATTCCCCCAGCCTCCCCAGTGATGAATATGTCCCAGCATCTCCTGTGATGTCTATGCCCCAGCCCTTCCTGTAATTTATATGAACCCATAGTCTCCTCTGATGCATATATAGCAGTCTCAATGTTTCCTGTGTGATAGATATACCGCAGTCCCTGCGTCTCCTACGTGATGCAAATACAACAGTCCCTGACTCCAATGTGATGTCTCAGCGTCCTCTATGTGATATAGATACAGCAATCTCAGCATCTCCTGTGTGATGTATATACAGCAGCCCCAGTGTCCCCTGTGTGGTGTATATACAGCGGTCTCTGCGTCTCTTATGTGATGTATATAGAGTAGTCCCAGTGTCTGCTATATGATGCATATGCTTTACAAAACTTATTATGATGATAAAAAGTTGACTGCTCTTCAGGCCGATATAAACCTAGAAAAGCAGCTGTGAAAAGCAACATTATCAGTATCACCTAACATCACAGCTGCACTAAAGAGAAGCAGGTCCAGCTGTCACATTACGGGTGAGTTACCATAATTAATTGTTAGATTAAATATACCTGGGTAATTTTCAAGGTGATCATTTTTGTGTGGCCCCCGAATGATGGTAGAAATTTCCAAATGGCCCTCGGCTGGAAAAAGGTTCCCCACCCCTGCTTTAGAGGGTGCATAATCATCTCTGTCCCCATTGGGGCTCACAAGGTAGATTCCCTATCAGTATGTCTTTGGAATGTGAGAGGAAGGCTGAGAACCCAGAGGAAACCCACACAAACACAGGGAGAATATACAATCTCCTTGCAGATGTTGTCTTTGGTGAGATTTGAACCTAAGACCCCAGTGCTGAAAAGAAATAGTGCTAACCATTGAGCCTCCTTGCTGCCATTTCTTACCCATCCTCTGAAGAGGTGATAAATGTCAATGCTGGTCTTGATTCACTATCACTATATCGGTAATGGTTTTGTGTACACAGCTATAATTGCTAGATAGACACTGCAGTATGTTGAGCTATTTCGTCTGATAATATGCAATATTGGGGTAATGGAAATCTGAAGCACCCAATAATAATTGATTTTCTTTGGGTTCCCAAGACATACTTTATAAAGCAGTCCAATTACTTTTCAGAATAACAACACCCATGTGAACAGAGCCTAAATTTCAATTACAAGAAAACAGTAAAATGTGTAATTGCTCCTCCTTACTCTTGAGACTTCTGTTTGGATGAACCGTAACTCAACTGTCTTTTTTTTTACTACAGCATTGCATCTGAAAACGTTCACATATCACCCACGTTTATAATAATATTATTTTATAATTTTTGCTCACGTAAGAGGTACAAGAGCAGTTCATAAGTCTACAATGTCTTAGACATCCACTAAAAATCACAGAGATTTTCATCACAGCAGCTGTTTCGACAACTCAACACTTCAGGAATGACTATGCCTAGAAGGGAGCAACAACGAGATGAGATATTCTACTATTGTATCTAAAATTCATTTTTGGCATCAAACATTTTCTCATAGTAGCGTGGGTGGTCTAACAAAATGATATCATTAAGTGAACTTTAAATAAAACAAGAGGTTTGACGTCTGATGTTCTAGGATAGTAGCTTAGAAGTTTTCTTGCACTGCCCACTGACAGTGACAGAGTCTTAGGAATTCTTAAATATTCCATACAAAATAAACATAATAGAATCACTGAAATCCACCTAATATCCTCTGACATGTCATATAGACGTGTGAATCGATGACAATGGTGGGGGTTCCTGAGCTCGGACTCCTACAGATTTCCATAAAGAAGAGGCCACAGATTTCTTTAGAATTTGAAGTCTAAACCCTTTTGCTGCCACTGAACAATAAAACGTTCATGATAGAGAGCCATTAATTTCAATGGTTGTGAACTGCGATAAAGGACTGAATACCCTTTATGATCAGGATCCCTTTATTTCCTAAGATCTTCATTTATTCTATATTCTAATTTCTGAGACCCCTATAACCGGCATTAGAACACAAGTTATAGTGTGGGAATTCTCAGATTTTTCATGCAGTTAGTTAAATTAGTTGAGATCGTTCTAGTATTCACCCAAAAGTTGTGTTTCTATTTTCGCATAATATTTCTGCTGTATAGTAACTCTTTTTTAAGGTAAGGATGGTAACATGTTGCAAGTAATGTCACTGAGATGATTCCGTTACCAAAGATAAAATGGGTTAGGAGGTTAGATAGAACAATATTCATGTTTTCAGTAGCAGAATTAAAAAAAATAGTAATACCATAACTTGTTTGTACTCATTCACACAGCAAAACATCAGGATTGGGAAAGGAATTCCAGATTACAACACAAAAATGCAGCAGCGCTCTCTGTCACTTGTGTCTTGTGTTTTAGGTAGTTGTGGAGAGTAGGGTTGAGCGACTTTTACTTTTTTAGGGTTGAGTTGGGTTTCGCGAAACCCGACTATCTCAAAAGTCGAGTCGAGTGAAATCGTCCGATTATCGCGAAAAGTCGGGGATCGACCGAAACACGAAACCCAATGCAAAGTCAATGGGTAATTTTTTTTCTCTCTCTCTCTCTCTCTTTCTCTCTCTCTCCTCCATCCCTGAACAGAAAAGCTGGTGTTACACATTGCAAATCGCTACAGCGCACAAGCGACAAGATGGCGATAGGCGTCCACGCCCCTAAGACCTATGTCATCACTCTGCTCCCGCTCCTTCATTGGCTGAAAAAATGGCTCCAAGCGTGTCATACGAAATGCGACTTTGGCGCGAAGATCGCCGACCGCATGGCCGATCCCACACTAGGATCGGGTCGGGTTTCATGAAACCCGACTTTGCCAAAAGTCGGCGACTTTTGAATTTGTCCGATCCGTTTCGCTCAAGCCTCGTGGAGAGATTTTGAAATATGGCCCTAATTAAATGTCAACAGATTTATCTCTAAGGCCGGGGTCACACTACTGTAGAATACGGACGAGTGCTATGCGAGAAAACATATACATATGAATACATACCATAATGTAAATAAAGGCCCTCCTCTGCCGAAATACATTTGCACATCTTGGTATCCTTGAAGGTTATGCCAGGGCGCACAGCCTCCAGAAGAAGGTCAAATGTAGGCAGGCTCATCCGACAGTACTGATAGTACTTGTCAGGATGGCTGCATAGAGAAGCATACAGTCGGTGGAAATTACCTTTAGTCAGACGTCGCCTCAAAAGTGGATGTACCCACATTCATCTCCGCCTCCTCGGACCCACAATCACAGTGTAAGGCTCCTCAAAACGTTGAGACAAAACCAAATGGAAAAGAACCCACTCAGTTGTGTTCAAGGTTAGCCTGTCACACATGTTTGACACAAAGCAGCAAAACCAATACACCAGCACGGACTCTAACTCATTGTGTTTCTTTTTTACTCAGCATAAACTGACCTGTTGTGCGTTTTTCAAATCCGCAGCATTTCAACTTCTCTTGCGGGTGCGCTGAGTTTTCTGAGGGAATTTTCCCCATAAACTAACATTAGAGGTGGAAACTCCGTAGCAAAGAAAACCGCACATGCGTTTTTATTGCGTTTCTGCCTCGGAAATACATAAAAAATGCATGTAATCCGCACCTATGTATAGAAAGAAAGTTTCGTCAAAGCAAAAATTCACGAAGTATCAAAAGCAAAGCAGCTTTATTTAACACACCAAACAGAGACCCAAAACACAGCTTCAAAAACAAGATAAAAACGCATGTAAAAAAAAAACTAATTTAAATAGGTGCAGAAATTCTACAGCATAAAAAACGCTCCAAAGCTCATTGTGAGAATGTGGCCCAATGGTACAAAACTTTTTAGAACCATCAATAATTTCTTGTGTTAATTGCAATTTATTACACAAAATAGTTGTCTAAAAACTCAAAAACATTTCTCAAAACAAAAATGCTAATGAAAAGAGAGGATTGAATCAGGCAAAATTTGTATTTGCCTATTCTCACAAAGTTATTTTATGCAAATTTAGTTTCCCTTATTATGCACTGGGGTCTCTCTTGACCCCAGAGCATATTAAATGTAAAATGTAAAAACTTAAAAAATCTTTATACTCATGTTACCTCTCACCTCTCCAGCCCCTCCACTACTCACCATCCCCCATCCGGTACACCCCAGACATGCAGATTTTTTGAAAATTTCGAGTAGAATTTAATTCCACATGAATTTATTTGCTCTTTTCTCCTAGTTAATGTTCTCATCATCTCCCATTTAGATTACTGCAACATCCTTTGCGGTGTTTGCCCATCTACCTCTTCTGTGCCTATCCAATCCACCATATAATCCCAATCAGATATCTGTTATTTTCTTTTACATGATAATAAAATGGACTGAATATCATCATTGTTTGGTCAGCTCCCCATTAAAACAGACAGCACACAACTACTCAAGAAAGGCACTCATGTGATGTCCATGATTTTCATGGACTCATAAACTTGAATGGGTAATTTTAATCCATGAAATGGATGAGTAACGTACTGTCTCTTCTTTTTTTTTTAAATACTTGGTCCACAAAAAATCATAAGCATTTGAAGAGCACCCTAAAATGCAATGGAAGTGAACTAGTGAAAAACTTGCACAGAACAAATATGTCAAAAAAGAATATCTAAAAGAGATCTAAATTCTGTTGCCCAAATAACCCAATTTCCTTGTTAAACTTCTGTCTACCAGACTGCTAAAACCACTATACACTCTCAATTATGTTCAGAGAATTCAATACAGAAATTCAGAATACTAATATTGACTTAATAGGTTGTCCACAACCTGTTACCCCCATATATCTTTAATTACAGTTGGTGTGAACTGATTTGCAACACCCAGTCAGTAATCTGTGGCCGCTGGACGGAATTCCTGAGAGCCACCTCCTACCTGTGACATCCACAGCTTCTCTTTTGACACCTCTGTTGCAGTGTGATGCACATGTGACGTTGTACCAGGCTTGCTAATCAAAAAAGAGCCACAAATTCCAAGATAGGGGAGGAGCTGCCATTGATGCAACCTGTGCAGTCACATCAGCAACCAAGAAGTAAAGGGCCCACTTCAACCTCTAAAGTAGGTGGAATTGTGCACTATGATGACCTGATGGACTGTAAAGGGTCAATATACTGTCTTGGCACAGAGGTCATTTTCTGTCTGTCTGCTCTTATCCAGACACAGAGGTAGGAGGCAGTTCTTTCTGCTCTTATCCAATGGCCACTAGGCTACTAATCTAGCCAATAGATTGAGTCCTGTGAATTGATTCACACCCATTTTATCTCTGACCTACTTTCCTGTTACCACATGTAATCTTGGTCCTGTCAAGATCTATTTTTTTCTCTCCATTTGTCTGCTCCTCACACAACTGTTTGAAAAACATCTCCTTTTCTTCTTCTATACTCTGGAATTCACTATGCCTATCAGTCAGCTATTCCCCACCTTCAAAACATTCAAAAGCAGCCTGAAACCCTACATGTTTATAGAAGTCTACTATCTACAGGAGGAAGACAGGAAGACACAGCATGCGGTGATACATGTGGGCATCTCTTCCCGACCACCACCTTACCTTACCTTACCTACTCTTGAACTTTAGCAGAGTACCTTATCCTCATGATTCTAATACATAAATTCCCCACTTACCTCGCTTACCCTGGAACTTTAGCAGAGTACCTTATCCTCATGATTCTAATACATAAATTCCCCACTTACCTCGCTTACCCTGGAACTTTAGCAGAGTACCTTATCCTCATGATTCTAATACATAAATTCCCCACTTGCCTCGCTTACCCTGGAACTTTAGCAGAGTACCTTATCCTCATGATTCTAATACATAAATTCCCCACTTACCTCGCTTACCCTGGAACTTTAGCAGAGTACCTTGGCCTCATGAATTTAATACATAAATTAGGCCTGCTTTCATTGTAGTATTCTATAAAATTAATTTTTGTATTATTCTGCTCTTTTCTGCTTTACAGTTGTTAGAATGGTAACTGATATTATTGAAATATTATCCTGATTTTATTGTGATTGTCACTGTGGTTGAAACATAGAGTGTTCTATATGAAGATGTTGGCCATGTTAAGATGTAGAACCTTAGCATTGTTGGCACCATGGTTAATATTTCAGGTACAATTTAGTGCTCTTTCTTTCGCTTTTTTATTGTACCGTCCAATAAAATATGGATTACTATTCATATACCTTTAGCCTATTTGCATTTTTTACATATCAGTCTTAAGTGTCCTGTTAGGTTTGCCATGTAGCAAATGAGGCTTGTTACATATTAATAGCTGTGCCTGCCTTTTTTCAGTGGTTACACATTTATTGTCTCAACCTATAATAATAAGTGCATTATAGACTCACTTCCATCCGA
Source organism: Ranitomeya imitator (assembly GCF_032444005.1). Lineage (NCBI taxonomy): Eukaryota > Metazoa > Chordata > Amphibia > Anura > Dendrobatidae > Ranitomeya > Ranitomeya imitator. The sequence goes on along the minus strand of NC_091282.1, from coordinate 508,629,822 downwards.
ATTGCGACCTGAAAGTAATTCATCTAACTCAAGTCAGTAGTTATAGACATGAAATAATGCATTGCTGGCATATCCGAGAAATCAAAAAATTCCCCATGGAATCGCGTAGACAGTCTGCTGGAAACTGAAGCTACCCTTAGCTGTGTTTTTGCAGATGTTGACCCAGATGTATTATCTCCGCTGTTTTAAAACAATGGAATGTACAGTATGCAACTAATTCAGCTGCACTGAAGACAATGATGCATTGCTGTGCAATGGCTGCCGAACTCCTGCAGCCCTAACACCAAATTAATCTGGAGGGAGATAAGCAGGTCACATATAACAAATTGAGAATTTTTAGTAAATATTCAAATGAATAATAGGCTTTAATCCAGACAAAATAAAATTAAGTATTAATCATGTTTTCAATTATTTGGAAGTATCCGACCCTCCACAGTGGTAGTTCGCACACATCTGCACAGTTGTTTGCTGGTGTATGGATTTACTTTATTTATTAAAGTTACGCATAGTTTAGATTACATTCTTGAGGGCTACTGAAACAGATTTCGAAAAAAAAAACCTCAGTGCTGAAGGAATTTCAATATACAAGGAAATACAACATCAGAGTTTTCCAAAATGTCATACTAAATATACATTGTTTCAGGACTTTTGGATATGAGAAATAAAAATGAGAAGAATATTACTATTTGGACTTTTGCACCTCTTTGGCCCTATTCACATCAAGATTGATTTTGTAATTGGAGCAATTGTTTAATGTACTCGCAACAAATGTCGACGACTACACAATCTTTATGCTTCCATCCATGTTTTTTTGCTATACTATAAATTTACAAAAAAAAAAAAGAAATATTGAACTCCATAGGCAAAGACTCGTATGTGTTTTTTTAAGCTTTGCAAACCCTTTATTTTAATAAAACAGCATGCCAGTAGAGATGAGAGAATAAATTCAAGTTGCACCATGAGACCTGAATGTGTCGTACAGTGTGAGAGGACCAAAGAATCCAGTGCAAGCAATAGGGCATCAGAAGATGCGGGGTAAGGACTGGATGGATGACAGTGAACAGCAGAAGATCCGGAGAGGTGAGCGGAGGGTGAGTATGAAGATTTTTTTTGGCATATTTTGTTTACTATGTTCTAAGGTCTGGAGAGAGCTCAGAGCATAATAAGCGACATTACTTTTTCAAAGAAAAGCTCCTCCTATGGGAGGTGGAGCCGCATATTCATCACTGTAATGGACGGCACCACGTGACCACTCATACAGGAGAAGCTGCGGCGAGGAGAGGAAGCAGCGAGGGAGCCGGGTAAGTATTTTATTAACAGCGGCGGGAGGGGGGGGGGGGGCGCACAGGGGGTGGGAGGGGGTTGGGGACAGGAATCTTTTTTTTAAACACCAAAAAAAGAAAGAAAAAAATGCAGGGGACAGCGCTTAACTGTAGCGCTGTCTCCTGCACGGTGCGTGTGGTACCCAGTCGGCACACGGGTGGCACACGGATGCCGCATGTGTGCCACACTGATGTGCCACGTGAGCACACGGACACGGATAATTCCGGTACCGATTTTTCCGATACCGGAATTATCTGGACGTGTGGGACAGGCCTTACTGGTAGATAATGTGAATTCCGGGCTTCATCGCTGTGTTTTATCAAACTAAATAGTGATGAGCGAACATGCTCAGATAACGTGTTTTCCAAGCATGCTCTGGTTTTATCCAGGTGTTCTTGAATAACATGTTCGAGTCCCTGTGGCTGGATGATTTCTGGCTGCTAGACAGCTTGAACACATGTGGAGTTTCCCTAACAAACAGCCAATCCCGGCATGTGTTGAGGGTGTCTAACAGCTACAAATCATCCAGCTACAGGGACACGAACATAATATACAAGCACGGCCAAGGTACTCGAACAACACCCGAGCATGCTTGTACAGGGTGGAGCGTGGTAATTTGCTGATTAGGGAATGAAATAAAAAAATTATGATCATTAGAAAAATGTATTTTATATTTTAATTATACTGAACAGTAATGGAATTTTTAAATTACATGGTTTTAAATAGTGTATCTGGCAAATGTCGACCTTCACTATCCACACACTGCTGCATACGTTTTCTGAAGTTTTCATGAACTCTAACAAGCATGTCCACTGGTATTCTGCCAATTTCAGCTTCAATATTGTTCCTTAGGTCTTCCAAGGTGTTGGGACGGTTGATATACACCTTAGACTTCAGGTAACCCCAAAGGAAAATATCGCATGGGGCTAAATCTGGTGAGCGTGCTGGCCAGTTCACATCTCCCCTCAAAGAGATAAGCCATCCAGGAAACATTTGCCTCAAACAATTCATGGTAACCCTCGCTGTGTGTGCAGTGGCACAATCCTGTTGGAACCATGTATCCTCTAGTTCCATTGCCTCAAGAGCCGGCTGAAAATAATCCTGTATCATAGACAAGTACTGTTCGGAGTTCACAGTTATGGCACGACCATAATCCTGAAAAAAGTAAGGACCAATGATGCCTACTCGTGATATGGCGCACCACACAGTGACGCGGTCCGAATGCAGAGGTCTCTCCGGAACTTCTCTGGGGTTTGTTTCACTCCAGTAACGCATATTTTGTTTGTTTACACACCCACTGAGGTGAAAATGTGCCTCATCAGAAAAAAACACAATTGCGTCACGGGGTATCGTTGCTAACATGTCTTCACAAGAGGTCCGCCGTGTCAAATAGTCCCATGCTGACAAATGTTGGACCACGCACATTTTATACGGGTGAAAATTCAGTTCATCATGAAGAATCCGGCGGAGAGAATGTCTTGAAATGCCAAGAGCAAATGATTGCTTCCGAGCAGAGCGTTTCGGAGATTGCAGTACTGCTGCTCTAACTCTCTCGATGTTTTGTGGTGTTGTAATCCTTCTCTCAGGTCCCCTTCGTACACATGACACATTCCCTGCTGTTCTGAATGCATTCACCCAATTTACAATTGATTGCCGTCCAGGAACACGTCCGCGTGGAGGAACAGCGAATTGTAAACGAAAAGCACGCTGCACTGCAATGATCGAGTGGGCATTTGAAAAATACGCTTCAACACAAAATGACCTCTCCTCACGTGTCCACTGCATGATGGCAACTGAAAGGCAGAGGAATACAAATCTCCCATCAGCCACTGTAAGCCACACCCACTCTCCCCTCTCTTCGACTGACAGTGCCGCCACAGCATGCAGTGCAAAAAAGCAAATTACCGCGCTCCACCGCGCATAACACATTATCTGAGCACGTTCGCTCATCACTAACTCTGAACTGTGCTGCTCTGGAAATATCCCTGATAATGAATCTATCTTGTTCTAAGAAGAGCTTAGGACCTTGTCACACAGTCTACCGGCTTTAGTCTTGAATGTTTGTTCCCAATGGCTCATTACTCATCACAGATGACTCCATCAGGCAGTCGGACATTGCTGCTTTATTTAATAACGGTCAGAGAAAATGAAGTGTTCGCTAACAGGTAACGTATACGGCACAAGTGAGGCAGAAAGCTGTCAGGTAAGAGTATAATGAAATCTATATTTCCTGCAGACATCACAGAATTATTAGGGTATAACAAAGTGTGATTTATAACCTCGTCCGCTGTATTCCGAGGCTCAGTGCGGACAGTCCAAGGCGCAAAATCTAATCTAATGTAAGAAGCAAAGGCGGAATTTACTGTAATAGTTTTCTCTTCGTTGTAACGCAGTTTGGGCACTGTCAGAATATAATTCAGTTACTTTTTTCAGAAATCTATCTAAAAGTCAGAACACTCCAAGTGACGTTATTATTTTTAAAATATGTGCACATATCAATGTCTGTATATAAATATAAAGGTAATCTAACTCATACTGACAGCTACAGTTTGTTTCATGCCGCCCGTTGTCAAACATTTGGGTTAGTGTGCTCGCTGTTTAAAGAAAATTGTGAATTTGTTTAATCTCAGAAAGTTCCAGACCCCGAATTGGCTGGAAGGACGTTTACAATAATCACAAATAACTGGAAATCAATTGGGCCACTTTCTCAAAGAAGATCTAAGAAAGTGAGGTTTTTCAATATGAACAGGCCAAGGTGTCTCGGCAAATTCAGTGGTAAAAGCAAAATAAATACAATATAAGGTACAATGTTGTCCGGCCTTAAGCTACAAGTCTGCAGTTACTCTTTCTGCAGTCTTGTGAATCCTCACGCACTATGAGTATTCTGCAGAGCAGCAGGCGCATGACAGCAAGTATGTGATTTGCATACATATGGTCACATGTCGACTAGAAGTGTCCAGTCTCGCTCAAACAAGTAAACTGAATGAGGTTGCACACATCTAGTCGGATTGCGGCTGGAACTAAGCAAATTGCATATTTGTGGTCACATGACCGTCCACTCCCAGTACCGGAGAATTCTTACAGCACGTAGTGCGTGCGATGCGAGGATTCATAAGTCTGGACAACCCCTTTAAAGACATCTCTTTAAGAACACTGGATTTTCTTCATAAGGCGTCTCACAACATTGCCATTGCCATGTCATAGGAAATTAAATTTAGCTAGGAGCTGAGCCAGTAAAAAAGCTCTGCTGTCTAGAAAGAACATCAAGACGAAAATACAGCTTGTCCATGAAAACCTACGCGAACACAATGACTTCTGGAATGAAATGCTATTGGTGTGAATGCCAGTAGACATGTTTTTGCAAAAACTAAAGACAGAACTATTTCATTGTACAAGAGGGTGCAGCAGCATTGGTGATTGAAAGGTGGGTATACAAGCAAGCAGTCACAAACAATTAACAAACATGGGAAGGAAAGTCATCAAGTGAAATGAACCTCTTATTCACCCATGTGACATGTGACATTTCAGTGACTTATATGCTTCTTATGCAGGCTGAATACTTACCTGGGCCGGCGCATACACAACCAAGTCCTGATGATGTTTTGAGAGCCGGACTATTGTGCTGTGCATGAGCTGCCACAGAGAATGAGAGCATATGCATAAGATCTCCTGTGGTGCAGACTGGTCATTCAGAGAGAGTGACCTGTCATTCAGTGACTGAAGGATGGTGGTGGGTGGGAAAAGGAGAGCAGTTGGAGAGCTGTAAGTGCAATTCCAATGAAACGGCACTTGCGGATCATTTTAAAGTAAAAAAGCGATTACTCAAGAATGCATTAAAGGATTGAAACACAAAGGTATGGAATTAACCTGCATCACAGTGATCTAAGACAGATTAATCTGATCAGTTAGGGGGAACTAAAACCTACTGAAAGATTAATAATAATAATAATAATAATAATAATAATTTTATTTATATAGCACCAACATATTCCGCAGCGCTTTACAAATTATAGAGGGGACTTGTACAGACAATAGACATTACAGAATAATAAAAATCACAGTTCAAAATAGATAGTCATTAGCAGAACTGAGAGCACGGGTAGGGTGGCAGACTGAGACCAGAGATGATATGTAGGGTGGTGCTGAGCCATGGAGTGCTTTGTGGATGAGGGTAGTAGTTTTGTACTGGATTCTGGAGTGGATGGTTAACCAGTGCAATGACTGGCACAAGGTAGAGGCATCGGTGTAATGGTTGGTGAGGAATATGATCCTGACAGAAGCATTTAGGACAGATTGAAGTGGGAAGAGTTTGATAAGAGGAAGGCCGATTAGTAGAGAGTTACAATATTCTAGGCAAGAATGAATTAGTGAAACAGTAAGAGTTTTTGCAGAGTTGAAAGTAAGAAAAGGGCAAATTCTAGAAATGTTTTTGAGATGCAGATAAGAAGAGCGAACCAGTGATCGGATGTGGGGGTGAATGAGAGCTCGGAATCAAGGATGACCCCAAGGCAGCAGGCATGTTGCTTGGGAGAAATGGTGGAACCACACACGGAGATGGCAATGTCAGGCAAAGGTAGGATAGTAGAGGGAGAGAACACGACAGTTTCAGTTTCAGATAGAGGGAGGACATGATGTTAGAGACAACGGTAAGACAATCACTGGTGTTTTCTAAAAAGGCAGGCTTGATATCAGGAGAAGAAGTGTATAATTGGGTGTCATCAGCATAGAAATGGTACTGGAAACTAAATCTACTGATTGTTTGTACAATAGGGGCAGTATACAAAGAGAAGGGGAAGGGGCCTAGGACTGATCCTAGAGGAACCTCAGCAGTAAGGGGAAGGTGAGAGGAGGAGGAACCAGCAAAGGATACAGTGAAGGATCAGTCAGAGAGATAGGAGGAGAACCAGGAGAGAACGGTGTCCTTAAGGCCGATGGAGCGGAGCATAGTGAGGAGGAGCTGATGATCCACAGTATCGAATGCTGCAGAGAGATCCAAGAGAATTAGCATGGAGTAGTGACCATTAGATTGAGCTGTTAGTAGGTCATTAGAGACTTTAGTGAGGGCAGTTTCAGTAGAGTGTAAAGAGTGGAAACCAGATTGAAGAGGGTTGAGAAGAGAGTTATCTGAGAGATAGCGGATAAAACGGGAGTGGACCAGGCGTTCGAGGAGTTTAGAGTTGAAGGGAAGATTAGAGACAGGTCTATAATTAGCGGTACAGTTTTGATAGAGGGATGGTTTTTTTAAGTTTTGGATATATGATGGCATGCTTAAATGAGGATGGAAAAATACCGGAAGAGAGAGAAAGGTTGAATATTTTTGTTAGGTGAGAGGTGAGAGTCGGGGAAAGGGACTGGAGGAGATGTGATGGGATGGGGTCACTGGTGCAAGTGGTTGGGTGATTGCAAGGAGCCGGATTACTTCTTCTTCTGCAACTGGTTCTAAATCAGAGAGTGAGCTAGATGCAGTGGGGGAGGGAGGACAGTTCATGGAATGAAGGGATTGGGAGATATTTACCTGTTGGAAGATTCCCTTTAAAGTGTAAAGTAAGCAAGCAAAAATATGACAGAAAAAATGTTTTATCGTTCTACTGAGATTAATTTTGCATAATTACAAGCTTTATAAATTTAAGACAGTATTAATAAATTGTCCCCAATGTATTTAAGCCCTTCACCTAGGGCCAAGGTTTTCAATTTTTCTTCTTCTTTCAAGAGCCATAACTTTTTTATATTTCCGTTAATACGGACATATAGGGGATTTATTTTTTGTTGGACGAGTTGTAATTTTGAATGACACCATTGTTTTACCATATAGTGAACTTGAAAATAGCAAAAAATTGTAAATGAGGTGAAATTGCAAAAAAAGTGCACTTCCACATTTTTTTATTTACCATATTCACTATATCGTAAGACGGACCAGGCAATATGATTTCCCAGGTATGTACGAGTACACAGAGACCAAACATGTATAGTTTATTTTTTACTTAAGTGGTAAAAAAAAATTATGTAGCGTTTGTAGCATTTTCCGAGATCCATAACGTTTCAATTTTCGTCATTTGGGGCTTATGGATGAGAGCTTATTCTTTGTGTCCTGAGATGATGTTTTTATTCAGACCAATTTGGGGTAGATACAATGTTTTGATCTCCTTATATTGAATTTTATTGCAATGTTGCAAAGGACAAAAAACTACTGTTTCAAATTTTTTCTCATTACGCCATTTACCGATCTCATTAATTTATTTTATATTTTGATAGATCGAACATTTCTGAAAGCTGCAATACCAAAAATGTGTTTTTTATTGTTTTATTTTCAATGGGGCAAAAAGGGGTGATTTGAACTTTTGTGTTTTATTTTTTTCATATTTTTAAAAACTTTTTTCCCTTTTTGCTTTATTTAATAGTCACCTTAGAAGAATTAGGCTATGTGCACACGTTGCGGATTTTGCTGCGGATATGCAGCGGATTGGCAGCTGTTTTCCATGCATTGTAAAGTATCATGTAAATGTATGGAAAACAAAATCCGCAGTGCACATGCTGTGGAAAAAAACGCGCGGAAACGTGGCAGTGTTTTTTCCGCAGCATGTCAATTCTTTGTGCGGATTCCGCAGCGGTTTACACCTGCTCCTCAATAGGAATCCGCAGGTGTAAAATCGCAGGCGAAATCCGCACAAAAACTGCACAAAAACTGCCATAAATCCGCGGGTAATCTGCAGTGCAGTTTACCTGCGGATTTTGCAAAAACAGTGCGGAAAAATCCGCACACCAATCCGCAACGTGTGCACATAACCTTAAAGCAGCAATTGACTGGTTAAATTTGCTGTCATGAGCAGGAAAACATGTGGGCTCAGCATAAGAGTTGGCATCAAAGTCAAAGATATGACATATGACGTATATAAACGTCATATGTCGCAAAGGGGTTAAAGAGTAACCATCGTTACTTTTAATTTTTATTTAATGAATAAATAGTACACATGAAAGTGAGCAACTTTGTTATATAACTTATCAGAAAAATGTGCTTATTTCTCTGTCATTATTGATTAGTCAATATCAAAATGTTCAATTCTGAGGTAAATCTGTATTCAGTGAAGACCGATTTTCCCATTATTGAGATAGGAGATGGCAGCTGCTATTGATGAGATTCTATGTATGTAAGAGAAGGGAGGAGCTGAAGGCAGAGCTTCTATGTCTTCTCTCCCTCCTTCTACAGTAGATAGTTGGTGCTGATGAGATTCTATGTAGATAGGAGGGGAAGGAGGAGGGAGGAGCTTGAGACAGAGCTCCGCCCATCTTCACTTCCTGGCTGCATAAAATCTCAACAGCACCAACTACTATCTCCTATCTCAGTAAAAGGAAAGTCTTCACTCAATACAGATTTTACCTCAGAAATGAGAATTTTGATAATAGTTGATCAATCCTGGCAGAGAAAGAAACAAATTTCTCTGATAATATATATATTACAAACGACGGTTACCCTTTAAGGATAGGCGTTTGTGTTCAATTTTAAAGTAGCCAATGCAGGTTTGATTTAATTCAAGAGTAAGGCTGTAAACTACAAATAATTTGATGAAGTGATCCTCTTCAATAGAAGCAGCTCCAATATGCAAATGCTCATGAATATAAAATTCACATTAATTTTGTCCTTTATTATTACACATTAGAAGCTGTGTCGCTTCATACAAAAGAAGTGTATTAAGGTGAGGATATGCTGAGTATAAGGTCACCTCTATTAATTTGTTTCCAAAAAAGTGAAATGAGACAGGATCAACAGGCAATTTTGGCAAGAAAAAGGAATCTTGCAGTGTCGAATACAAATTAGATAGGAATATAAAACAAAATAGATAAAATGTAAGATTAAATTGAAGCACAAAATATACGTGGCAACATGAACAGAACTGCAACATATGTACTGCATATATATATATATATATATATATATATATATATATATATTTACATGCATATATACTGTATATATTCATAAAGTCAAGCAATGTTACCAAAAAAACACTCAGCAATAAATCAACTCAAGGGATAAAGATAAGGGACAGAGGTTCACAAATAAAAATGAATTTTTGGCTTACAAAGAATAAAATCCAATACTAGATGAAGCAATGTTTTGTTATAAATGGAATATGTGTTCATATATATTATTTTCTCTTTTAAGAACTCTTGATTGCCAGAATAAGTACACTTGTAGTTAACCATTATTTCTATGAAACAATGGCCATAGTTTTCTGTTTTTTTAAAAGCAACTCTCCAATTGGTCTTCTGCACATTGTGACCTTCCAGATCATTCCAGTGTTTGCTGGGTGAGTTGGAAGTCACTATGGAGAGACTCTTTCTGGCCTCGTTCTGGCTCTCATATACTTGCATTGAGAGCTTACCGCCATTATCTCTGACTTCCGGTAAGTCAGAAGTTGCGGTCACAAGATGGCGGCGTGGTACCAGAGCAGCATTGAGAAGAGCTAATAACAGCGGCTGATGAGTATAATACTGGGGGCAGGGAACTTAGATTAGTGGTACTGCTACAACACTAAAAAAAAATTTTTAAATCGCTGCAGCTGTGCATTAATGTTTTTTGTCCAGATCTAAATTCTGTTGAACACCTGTGGAAAGATCTTAAAATTGCTGTTGGGAAAAGGCGCCATTCAAATATGAGAGACCTGGAGCAGTTTGACACAGAAGAGTGGTCCAAAATTCCAGTTGAGAGATGTAAGAAGTGATTGATTGCAGTTATTTATTCCAAAGGGTATGCAATAAAATATTAAGTTGAGGTTGCCAAAACTTTGGTCTGGCGGCCTATTTTTAGAGTTTTGTGTGAAATTATGTCCAATTTGCCCTTTTTCCTCTTTTTTTTGTGTTATTCCAATATACACAAAGGAAATAAGCATGTATATAAGAAACCGTGTAATTGGAATATTGTCTGGGTGAAATACTTCATTTTCTGGAACAATTTTAAGGGTGCTAACAATTTCGGCCACAACTGTATGCTGTGGCTTTCAAGGCTAAGGTGTGGGGAGCAGCAGATAGCCTTTGTCCTTAGTCAAAAATGGTCTTTGCTTCCCAGTTCATAGCGCTGGTCATCCTAATACAAATTTAAGCAATTAGTATGGATGGTTTGCTTATAAGACTAATTTAATAAAGTGAAATCACAAATCCAACTATTGGTACACAGAATCATAGCATGTCTGCATGATCCGACTACACAAGGTTTTTCTGTAGTCTGTTGCTATGGAGATAACAAAGTCTTCACAGAAACTGTAAACATAAAAGTAGGGCATTTTATTCAAGACTGCTTAAAGTTTTACATATGGTTTCTTCACTTGTATTAGAAAACAAAATTGTGATAAACAGGGCATACCACTGTTGATAAAGTCAGCAAACCCTTAAACATCTGCTTTTTTACAAATCTTAGCCATAATCATATTTTAGCAACATCTGGTTGGGACACAAAGAAGCACAGGGTGACATAACTGTAAGTCAGCTTCTTTTAATAGATTGGTTCAACAGAAGAGCTACCTGTGGACTTCAGTTTGAGTGCCTGCTGGAACATTTCTATAGATAGACAACTATGATCCCCAGAAATACGTATTTTGCCTTTGTGTCTGCTATTTAAAGCACACTTTTCTGCACTTTGGGAAAAATGTAAGGATTCTTTCAAATTAAAATTCATATTTTATACGATACCATTTATTTTAAAGTGTAAGTAAAATAATGCTTCTCCAAATTTCCTATAGGCCAAGTGTGAAGTATAAACAACTATTAAATTTTCTAGATGACAGGTGTTTGTGTTCCGGGGACATAATCATTGGCACATACCCCAGTTCTATCTTCTCACGATAAACGTTCCACAGCTTTAAATCTCTAGTCGAATGATTTTGGAATTCAAAATTTAAATTCCAGAATGCATTAGGCAGTTAACCAAAAACTCTACCGCTGTGCTACAAAATCTGCCCTTTGACTTCTTAGTCTAGTAACCTACGCTAAGAAAAACATATGTTGGAAAATACATGAGTATGGCCCAATTATATTACACGATACTGAACTCACATTCCCATCAATATATAAAATCATAGATATGGTTTTACTGTATTCATGTACAACATTCTGTACATAAAGTATATATTTATTGACGTGTACATCAATCAGCAATAACCACTAACAGTTGATGTAAACTCCTATCAACAAAAACCACTAGTGACGTAAATACAGCTGATCATTCTGTTATAACGATACCTAATGATAAATTAAGAAAAAAATGAAGAGTCAGTTTTTGAAGCCGATGTTTTGCGCTGAAGAAAAGTGTGTGAGCACTGAATTATCCTCGTTTTATATATCTAGCCTTGAGCTGTATTCAGCCAGTGTCGTAATTAATGGCCTTTTATTATATTCTTCTTGGTAATATTATGTTGAGTTATGAGCACCAGTGAATATTGCTTGTATGATTGCCTTTTTGAGCCGACATATTGAATGTGACTACTCTCTCATATTTTTATTTTACGCAATGTACCTTTAAGTGATTGCAGCTTCCCTGCACTGTGTCAGCGCTGGCCGGCCATAAAGCAGAGCGGTGACGTCACCGCTGTGCTTTACGGCCGGCCGGCGCTCACAGTCAGTGCGGGAAGCTGACGGCGAGGGGACAGACACCGGAATGTAAGTATGTACTGTTTGGTTTTTTTTTACATTTACAATGGTAACCAGGGTAAACATCGGGTTACTAAGCGCGGCCCTGCGCTTAGTAACCCGATGTTTACCCTGGTTACCAGTGAAGACATCGCTGAATCAGCATCACACACGCCGATTCAGCGATGTCTGCGGGAGATCCAGCGACAAAATAAAGTTCTGGCCTTTCTGCTCCGACCAACGATGTCACAGCAGGATCCAGATCGCTGCTGCGTGTCAAACACAACGATATCACTATCCAGGATGCTGCAACGTCACGGATCGCTAGCGATATCGTTGTTAAGTTGTTCAGTGTGAAGGTACCTTAATGCAAGATGCAAGAGCTCTTTTCAGGACAAAAGACCCCAGGTGACTGAACAAGGATGTCTATTGAACAAATAATTACAGATTGGACAAATAGTTAACACGAGAAAAGATTTTTAAGTTTTGAGAGGATTAAAGCAAATACCTCATACCCTTTAGAAATAGCTATTGTTACACATTGTTACACAGTTGCACATTCCTTTCATCAAAACATTTTGGCATATGCTGAGGCACCAATAGAAAAGTATGAATATAGGGGCTTGTATAAATCTGATAGTGATGGAACGTACATTTTCAACTGCAGGGTTAATTGAGGAAAAATATGCATGTTTTCTCTGTAACCCTGTCTATAAGCCCCAAATCCATAGTAGCCAGATAACTGACATCAGTTGTTTGTGTTATCTCTGGGGAAAGGTAAAATCCTGATGGATAATATGGCGGTCATCTCGAACTTCGGTAAGCATCAGGAGTGAAGTTATCGCATAAGTCGGGAATTTAATAAAATTCTTAAGGGCTGAGGACTTCCCATGACCCCATGTTTGTAACTTAGGTACTGATAAAAGCTCAAGACACATTGTGATCAGTGTTCCTGTAGAGAGATACACTTCTGTGTATGCATGACTCCCATCCGCTGGACATTCTTCAAAGGAATCACTCTCCTGTGATTAGTGTAGTAAGTTTCTTTTGTTTTATCCATTTTATTTTATATAACTGTACATGCTGTATTGTTTTGTCCCATTTGTAACAGCTTTTGTATATTTTTTTAGAAACACTGCCTAAAGTTTGGATTAGGTATAAAATATAATAGTTCTGTTCCTTTTGTTCTGTAAAGCACACCCCTAAATGCTATATGCTATCAGAACCAGGCCTCCAGTCAGCCTGAATATAAAAATCAACTAATGGTGGCAATAAGTAACACTGGGGTTATCCTGGATTTTGCAGCGATTGTATAGGGGGCATACACACTACCATTAAAAAGTTTAGGGTCACTTAGAAATTTCCTTATTTTTTAAAGTGAAGCACAGTTTTTTTTTCCAATGAAGCTCACATTAAATGATTCAGAAATACACTCTATACATTGATAATGTAGTAAATGACTATTTTAGCAGCAAACATCTGGTTTGTAATGCAATATCTTCATAGGTGTATAGAGGCCCATTTCCAACAACCATTACTCCAGTGTTCTTATGGTAGTTTGTTTGCTAACTGTGTAAGAAGGCTAATGGATGGTTAGAATACCCTTGAAAACCCTTGTGCAAGTATGTTAGCACAGCTGAAAACAGTTTGACTGATTAGACAACCTATAAACCTGACCTTCCTTTGAGCTAGTTGAGAATCTGGAGCATTACATTTGTTGGTTCCATTAAATTCTCAAAATGGCCAGAAACAAAAAGAACTTTCATGTGAAACTTGACAGTCTATTCTTGTTCTTAGAAATGAAGGCTATTCCATGCAAGAAATTGCAAAGAAACTGGAGATTCGTACAGCAGTGTGTACTACTCCCTTCAGAGGAGAGCACAAACAGGCTCTAACCAGAGTAGAAAGAGAAGTAGGAGGCCCCGCTGCACAATTGAGCAACAAGACAAGCACATCAGAGTCTGTAGTTTTAGAAATCGACTCCTCACAGGTCCTCAACTGGCAGCTTCATTAAATAGTACACGCAAAACGCCAGTATCAACGTCTACAATGAAGAGGCAACTCCGGGATGCTGGCCTTCAGGGCAGAGTGGCAAAGAAAAAGCCACATCTGAGACTGGCTAATAAAAGGAAAAGATTAATATGGGAAAAAGAACACAGATATTGGACAAAGGAAGATTGTAAAAAAGTGTTATGGACAGACGAATCCAAGTTTCAGGTGTTTGGATCACACAGAAGAACATTTGTGAGACACAGAACAACTGAAAAGATGCTGGAAGAGTGCCTGACATCATCTGTCAAGCATGGTGGAAGTAATGTGAAGATCTGGAGTTGCTTTGGTGCTGGTAAAGTGGGAGATGTTTTCAAGGTAAAAGGGATTTTAAATAAGTAAGGCTATCACTCCATTTTGCAACGCCATGCTATACCTTGTGGACAGTGCTTGATTGGAGTCAATTTCATCTTACAACAGGACAATGACCTAAAGCACACCTCCAAATTATGCAAGAACTATTTAGGGAAAAAGCAGGCTGGTTTTCTATCTGTAATGGAGTGGCCAGCGCAGTCACCAGATCTCAACCCCATTGAGCTGTTGCGGGAGCAGCTGGACCGTATGGTACGGAAGAGTGCCCATCGAGCCAAACCAACTTGTGGGAGGGACGTCTCCAGATTACCTCAGCAAATTAACTGCTAGAATGCCAAAGGTCTGCAATGATGTAATTGCTGCAAAGGGAGCATTCTCTGACGAAAGCAAAGTTTGAAGGAGAAAATTATTATTTCAAATAAAAATCTTTTTTTCGAACCTTGTCAATGTCTGGACTAGATTTTCAATTCATTTGGCAACTTTTTTGATTAATGAAAGTATGAGTTTTCATGGAAAACACAAAATTGTCTGGGTGACCCTAAACTTTTGAATGGTTGTGTACATACATTCCCTGTGTTGGAATAGGGGGTGTATTTACTATATGCTTACTGTTAGTTCCCAGTAAATGGCCAATTAGTGGAAGCAGCCTGTAGCCTCCTGTGTTAATCATCAGTCAATCGAGTTATTGTCCGGATGACAGAGGGCAGCACAGAGCTCTTTGACACAAAGATCACAGCGGGTGGTTCTGCAAGACCTTCCCGGGCTGCGATATCTTGACACACAAGGATACAATTTTAATGGTTAGACAACTTGGTTAGAGTTTCTTTAAAACAGTAGGTTTTCTAGAGTGTTCTGGGTAAGAACTGATTAGTATCAACCAAAAATGATCCATGGAAGAACAACTGGTGCTTGAAGCATATTGATTCAGATAAGATCACAATTTTATGGAATGTCTCAATTGGTTCAAGCTGTTTTAGGAGCATTGGGGGATGTAATATTAGATGCTATAAAGATTGGTGGTTGTATACTTTTCTACATCATATGACACGGTATATCTCGCATTTACCTAGAGCTTCATTACCAATTCTGAAAAATGGAAAATCCCCACTTAATTGTGATTTCTTTGTTCATCTGCATGTGGATGAAAATAATCTTGAAATTAGAATTTTTTTTTATAGTAACATGGTGTAAGCTGTTACACTATTATAGGAGCTGATATGTTAGTGGGAGTAGTTTATTGTTAAAGATGTTTTCCACAACTGTAAAATTAATTCCCTATTTTTAGGATACACTTGAATGGAATACAACAGCAATAAATCATAATATTAGGCACAGCCAATAAGTACCGTATGTGTCTAAACTATAATAACATCTCCATCCCATGATCAGTACAAGATATAGTTTTACAAAGTTACAAAAGTTTACAGAAATTCATATATAGATATCTCTGTGATGTGGCCACCATAGCTCTCCAAAGACCCATACCTCCATTTGCTCAGAAAGTACATACACAGGGAGTACGGAACCATGGAGGCTCTGTTCATGCAGCAATTATCCAATTTGTTTTATTTCTTTTTGCCATTTTAGAAGTAACTAGTCCTTATGTGGTCTCTTGAGCAGCCATGTGAACACTTCTGGGTTCGTACATTGACTAGAGCAGCTCTTTCTTCCTCTCCTTTATCGAAATCTCAAACACGGTCCAGTAGCAGAGTCAAATGTAGCCATTTATCTGCCTGTGAACTCTTTCTATGGATTAGTTCTTCCAACATTTTATCAATAAAATGTATTTTACAGGGCAAAGAAAATGAAATATTTCCATTTGCTAGACTGCTGACAGCTGCGTGTCCTAACAGTGCATTTTATTACTTTGCTGTATACAGCCCTGAATTTTCCAGTTGAACCCAACATTCATTATCATGGGTCTTAAAGACATGAGTAAATTGTTAAAAAGAAAACAGATGGGACGTCTGAGGTTTTCTTCATGCACAGTAGAGCCACTTCATGAGCACAAACCATTTCATCGACAAGTAGAATATCCCATGGTGAGCTGGAAGGATATGTTTTTCCAGAGGAATTCTTTGGATTACGGCTTGTGACAGAACACTCACAAGTAGTAATCCACTGCTAACACCCTGCTGTTTCTGAGTTAATGGCACAGTCATTGTATGAATGATAATAATTAAAATGAATAGATTCAGGCATGTGCTTAGTAAAGGCAGTATTTGTTTTAAACAGTGGTGGCCCTAGGAGCTGAGGCACATGTCCATACTATAGCTCCATTTCATGCGTTGCTTCCTTGGAGCACTCTACAATACATCCGTATGAATCTGGTTTCATATAAAGGGTGAATCAAAAACGAGAACATTCATATCTTGCTGTATGGTACTGCCATCTCATCTCTATGCGAGCGGGCATGAGCCCTTTGCATGGAAGTAATGATTGCAGTCACATAGGGTGTGCCCGCGACTGGGCTTGTGAGGGAAGAGGTCCACCGACACCAGTAACTATTTCAGCTGGATGTGTATCAGAGGACTCAAAGTCAGCTGGAATGTATTGCGTAGCAGAAACCCGCCAGGTTCCTGCACTGTAATACATGCCGCTGGCCAATTAGAGGCGTGCCTGTCACAGGTGGCGCATTGCAGTGACACCATGCATCACCCATAGTAGGCACGCCTCTGTGCCGGCTATAGAAGAGGACGCCATGCGTTGTAGAAGCAGAAGGTGAGAAGAATAATTTGTTTTGCTTTACATGTGAAAGAGAACAGTGACAGATAGGGGAGCATTATTACAGGATGTGGGACATTATTACTAGAAGAGGCCCAGGATGGAGGACATTATAACAAGAAGGTGTCCAGGATGGTTGACATTAGTACAGGATGGGGGACATTATGGGGAGGAGCAACACATATGTCATTATAAGATTTTATGGCTTTTATCCCAAGTCATGTGACAAGGCTCGTTAGAGAGTCGATATTGACTTTAAGGATTGCTACTTCCTATAGGTGGCACTATAGATCTAGTACTCTTCCTCTCAGAAGAGACAATTTGCATATTTCCCAAAGAAGCATTGCAGCTTAAAAGTCGCCTCATCTTGGCATGTCAGGCTTGACATGTCACTCTCTATAAGGAGAAGTGTAACATCTTGGATCCCAATCAGATGCCTCTCACCCAGCCAAATAAGATCTCACACTTTGCACTGATGAGGAGCAATACCCCAAAACACAGTGTCTGCAAATTGAGATTTTGGCTTTTATTCTAAGTCATGTGACAAGGCTCGTTAAAGGATCAACATTGACTGTTAGGATTGCTATTTCCTATAGGTGGCACTAGAGTTCTAGTCCTCTTCCTCTCTGAATAGACAATTTGCATTCTAGGAATTTTGAACGCTGCAAGGGCTAATACATCTTACCAACATGTAAGTGGGAGCCCAGATCCAAATTTACTTATCGGACTCTAGTTACGTCACTGGCCCTTGGTCTCACATTATTCAATTATGATGATGCCTTAAAAAAAAAAAGATAGAATACATTCTACATGTATAATGTCCATGTATATAAATTGCAGAGGTATAGTGGTTAGTAATCAATTATAACTAGTGTTGAGCATTCCAATACTTCAAATATCGGGTATCGGCCGATATTCGCTGTATCAGAATTCCGATACCGAGTTGCGATACTTTTGCGATATCGGATACCGGAATCGTAAGTTCCCATAGTGCAATGATGCACTATAATGGAGTGTGGGCGATGCGTGGGCGGAGACTGCGTGTCTGTGTGTGCGGGTGGGGTCTGTGCGTGACCGTGGGGGGTCTGTGCGTGCCTGCCGGGGGTCTGTGCGGGCCTGCCGGGCTCTGTGAAGGCCTGCTGGGGCTCTGTGCAGGTTGCCAGGGGTCTGTACGGGCCTGCCGGGGGTCTGTACAAGCCTGCCGGGGCTCTGTGCGGGCTGCCTGGGCTCTGTGCAAGCTGCCGGGGCTCTGTGTGGGCTGCCGGGGCTCTGTGCATGTGTGCAGGCATCGTCTGATGGGACTGCAGGTCCCATCGGATGATGCCTGCTACAGTGACAGTGATTAACTCATTAGCCAATGATGGAACAGTAGTAGTCCCATCATCCGGCTAATGTGTTGAATGAAAAAAAAAAACTACTACATACATACTACATACATACATACTACATACATACTACATACATACATACATACTGCATACATACTACATACATACTGCATACATACATACATACTACATACAAACTACATACATACAGTACAGACAAAAAGTTTGGACACACCTTCTCACTTAAAGATTTTTCTGTATTTTCATGACTTTTGAAAATTGTACATTCACGCTGAAGGCCTCAAAACTATGAATTAACACATGTGGAATTATATACTTAACAAAAAAGTGTGAAACAACTGAAATTATGTCTTATATTCTAGGTTCTTCAAAGTAGCCACCTTTTGCTTTGATGACTGCTTTGCACACTCTTGGCATTCTCTTGATGAGCTTCAAGAGGTAGTCACCGGGAATGGTTTTAACTTTACAGGTTTGCCCTGTCAGGTATAATAAGTGGGATTACTTGTCTTATAAATGGTGTTGGGACCATCAGTTGTGTTGTGCAGAAGTCTGGTGGATACACAGCTGATAGTCCTACTGAATAGACTGTTAGCTGCTTTTTTCTTTCCATATTAAAAATTCTAAGTAAAGAAAAACGAGTGGCCATCATTACTTTAAGAAATGAAGGTCAGTCAGTCTGAAAAATTTGGCAAACTTTGAGGCTGGGTTCACACTTTGCGGTTTTTACCACGGAACCGCCGCGATTTTGATGCTGCGGGTCCGCAGCAGTTTCCATAGCGTTTCCATTTACATGTAAACCCTATGGAAACTGCAAACCGCTGTGCACATGCTGCGGGAAAAACCGCGCAGAAACGCAGCGGTTTAAAACCCGCAGCATGTCACTTCTTTGTGCAGAATCGCTGCGATTCTGCACCCATAGGAATGCATTGAACCGCTTACTTCCCGCATGGGGCTGTGCCCACGTTGCGGTAAGTAAGCGGCTAATGTGCGCTTCCTACCCGGGGTGGAGGAGAGGAGACTCTCCTCCAGGCCCTGGGAACCATATTTGGGGTGAAAAAAAAAAAAAAAATAAAAAATCATGTTATACTCACCCTCTGAAGTCTCAGCGCTGCACGCGGCCGTCCGGTCAGAGTTGCTGTGCGACCAGGATCTGCGGTGACGTCACGGTCATATGACCGTGACATCACGAAGGGTCCTTCTCGCATAGCATCTTTGGAACCGGACCGCCGGGTGCAGCGTCGAGGAAATCCGGACATCAGAGGGTGAGTATAACCAATTTTTATTATTTTTAACATTACTATTGATGCTGCATATTGCTGCATATGCAGCATCAATAGTATAGGCGGAAACCCACAGCGGAAACCGCGGAACAAACCGCGATAAATCTGCAGGGAGAACCGCAGTTGTTTTGCCCTGCAGATTTATCAAATCCGCTGCGGGAGAACCCGCAGAGGGACGCCGCAAAGTGTGAACATGGCCTGAAAGTGTCCACAATTGCAGTGGCAAAAACCATGAAGCGCTACAAAGAAACTGGCTCACATGAGGACTGCCCCAGGAAAGGAAGACCAAGAGTCACCTCTGCTAATGAGGATAAGTTTATCCAAGTCACCATCCTCAGAAATTGCAGGTTAACAGCAGCTCAGATTAGAGACCAGGTAAATGCTACACAGAGTTCTAGCAGCAGACACATCTCTACCACAACTATTAGGAGGAGACTTTGTGCAGCAGGCCTTCATGGTAAAATAGCTGCTAGAAAACCACTGCTAAGGAGAGGAAACAAGCAGGAGAGACTTGTTTGGGCTAAAGAACACAAGGAATGGACATTAGACCAGTGGAAATCTGTGCTTTGGTCTGATGAGTCCAAATTTGAGATCTTTGGTTCCAACCACCGTGTCTTTGTGCGATACAGAAAAGGTGAACGGAAGGACTCTACATGCCTGACTCCCACCGTGAAGCATGGAAGAGGAGGCGTGATGGTGTGGGGGTGCTTTGTTGGTGACACTGTTGGGGATTTATTTAAAATTTAAGGCATACTGAACCAGCATGGCTACCACAGCATCTTGCATGCTATTCCATCTGGTTTGCGTTTAGTTGGTCCATCATTTATTTTTCAACAGGACAATGACCCCAAACACACCTCCAGGCTGTTTAAGGGCTATTTGACCAAGAAGGAGAGTGATGGGTGCTATGCCAGATGACCTGGCCTCCACAGTCACCAGGTCTGAACTCAATCGAGATGGCTTGGGGTGAGCTGGACCGCAGAGTGAAGGCAAAATGGCCAACAAGTGCTAAGCATCTCTGGGAACTACTTCAAGATTGTTGGAAGACCATTCCCGGTGACTACCTCTTGAAGCTCATCAAGAGAATGCCATAAGCGTACAAAGCAGTCATCAAAGCAAAAGGTGGCGACTTTGAAGAACCTAGAATATAAGACATAGTTTCAGCTGTTTCACACTTTTTTGTTAAGTACCGTATATACTCGAGTATAAGCCGAGATTTTCAGCCCAAATTTTTGGGCTGAAAGTGCCCCTCTCGGCTTATACTCGAGTCAATGTGGGTGGCAGGGTCGGCGGGTGAGGGGGTGAGGGCGCTGAGGTATACTTACCTAGTCCCAGCGATCCTCGCGCTGTCCCTGCCGTCCCACGGGCTTCTGTGCTGCAGCTTCTTCCCCTCTTCAGCGGTCACGTGGGACCGCTCATTAGAGATATGAATAAGCGGCTCCACCTCCCATAGGGGCAGAGCCGCCTATTCATTCCTCTAATCAGCGGTGCAGGTGACCGCTGACAGGAAGAGCTGCGGCACCGAAGACCAGGCAGAGGGACAGCGCGAGGATCGCCAGGACTAGGTAAGTATAGCATATTCACCTGTCCTCGTTCCAGCCGCCGGGCGCCGCTCCATCTTCCCGGCCGGCGCCTCCATCTTCCCGGCGTCTGCGCTCTGACTGTTCAGGCAGAGGGCGCGATGACGCATACAGTGTGCGCGGCGCCCTCTGCGTGATCAGTCAGAGCAGAGACGCCGGGAAGATGGAGGCGCCGGAACGAGACGCCGGGAGCTGCAATCAAGGGAGGTGAGTATGTGGTTTTTTTTTTTATTGCAGCAGCGGCGGCAGAGATTTCTATGGGGCACAATGAACGGTGCAGAGCACCGTATATGGCACAGCAATGGGGCACAATGAACGGTGCAAAGCACCGTATATGGCACAGCAATGGGGCACAATGAACGGTGCAGAGCACCGTATATGGCACAGCAATGGGGCACAATGAACGGTGCAGAGCACCGTATATGGGCACAGATATGGGGCACAATGAACGGTGCAGAGCACCGTATATGGCACAGCAATGGGGCACAATGAACGGAGCAGAGCACCGTATATGGCACAGCAATGGGGCACAATGAACGGTGCAGAGCACCGTATATGGGCACAGATATGGGGCACAATGAACGGTGCAGAGCACCGTATATGGCACAGCAATGGGGCACAATGAACGGAGCAGAGCACCGTATATGGGCACAGATATGGGGCACAATGAACGGTGCAGAGCACTGTATATGGCACAGCAATGGGGCACAATGAACGGTGCAGAGCACCGTATATGGCACAGCAATGGGGCACAATGAACGGTGCAGAGCACCGTATATGGCACAGCAATGGGGCACAATGAACGGTGCAGAGCACCGTATATGGCACAGCAATGGGGCACAATGAACGGTGCAGAGCACCGTATATGGCACAGCAATGGGGCACAATGAACGGTGCAGAGCACCGTATATGGCACAGCAATGGGGCACAATGAACGGTGCAGAGCACTGTATATGGCACAGCAATGGGGCACAATGAACGGTGCAGAGCACCGTATATGGCACAGCTATGGGGCACAATGAACGGTGCAGAGCACTATATGGGGCACAGCTATGGGGAAATAATGAGCGGTGTAGAGCACTATATGGCACAGCTATGGGGAAATAATGATCTATTTTTATTTTTGAAATTCACCGGTAAATGCTGCATTTCCACCCTAGGCTTATACTCGAGTCAATAAGTTTTCCCAGTTTTTTGTGGCAAAATTAGGGGGGTCGGCTTATACTCGGGTCGGCTTATACTCGAGTATATACGGTATATAATTCCACATGTGTTAATTCATAGTTTTGATGTCTTCAGTGTGAATGTACAATTTTTATAGCCATGAAAATACAGAAAAATCTTTAAATGAGGAGGTGTGTCCAAACTTTTGGTCTGTACTGTACATACTACATATATACTACATACTGTAAGATTGCCCTTACTAACGGGAAGGGGATTACTCGCTTGGCACGGGATTCCAGCACACGGGCATGAATTTTCGACACAAATCAGTCCATACGGTTTATTTTCAAGTCATAAACCGTGCCGTAACCCAGGTTCCAATCACCGGCTTACATATAGTCCATTACACACTGTATCATTGGCTTGCATTATCCCTTTGCAGCAACTAAACACGCTGGTCCTCTTCTGACCAGTTGCCGTGGGTTACCACACAGTTCATAGAAACAATTAGCACCAACAGACTATGGTACCTTCCGGGAGCTCCTGCTCCACCTGCTGACTCCTTGTCAGTCCTCACTCTTGGGAAGGCTGCCAAACGGGGATCACTAACTTGCCTGGTTGGCACACATTAGTCAGTCCAGACCCACCGAAGGACTGTAGCTTCCCCACACAGTAGCTGGCGCTGGTTCTGCAGATCCCTGTCCTCACCTCGTGCTGTTCAGGGATCCGGTCCTACTCCCAGGACCTCCCAACACCCAGGTTACTCAGGATCACACAGGTGGCCTGTCCAGGTACTATTCAGGACGTCCATCCCCGACTCTTCAGGAAGCTTCCTCCCAGGTCTTCCAACACAGGCTTCAAACAGGAAACTTACAGCGACATGTGACCCACACCCTGGTCACATTATATATCTTTAACGACTCCCCTGGGTGGGAGTGTGGGTGTGTGGCTAGTTTGTCCCGCCCATCTCACATAACTAGCCCTGCCAGCCACCCATGATAAACATATCAAACACTTGTGGGACTATAGGTTCCAGAACACCACATTGCTTCAGGCTGGCAGCACAGAGTCTTCTGCTCTGCGACACACGTATTGGCCATTCACAATACTGCCGGATTTTATCACATTACCACATCCATGCATGCAACTGTCATGCACTCTCACAGCCTCAATACGCCTCCGTGTGTATACTTGGGAGACTATGCAGCGCCCCCTACCTGTTACAGGAGTCACTGCATCACAATACATACATACTACATACATACTGCATACATACATACTACATACATACTACATACTACATACATACTACATACATACTACATACACATACATCCATACTACATACATACATTCTACATACATACTACATACATACTACATACATACTACATGCTGCATACATACTACATACTGTACATACATACTACATACATGCTACATACTACATACACACTACATACATACTACATATATACATACTACATACATACATACTACATACATACTACATACACATACATCCATACTACATACATACATACTACATACATACATATTACATACATACTACATACTGCATACAACATACAGTACATACTACATGCATACTACATACATGCTACATATTCAAAAAAACGGCCCCCCAAGATATTATATAGGCCACAGAATGTTCGGTTCAAAACGTATACATTTTATTTATAATAAATGAATAAAAATATAACATTTCTTTTACATCCATAATTTTATACATATGCAAGTACCTCCAATCCAAAACAACCTGGTCACATGTGCTTTATAAAAATCCTAAAATGCTGACGGACAGTTGTATATATTAAGGTAAGTCCCCATAACTTGTTCCATGTCAGATCACATTATATGTAAGCAGTAAACAAGATCTAAATGAATCTTCAGGGTAAATAATTATATATTAAAGTGCCAATGTGCAAGGACATATAAATAAAGCTAGCTGCAGTGATACGTACATAATTATTAGCAATTTTACTAGTTTATGAATAGTCCGTTTCTTATGCCTATATATGGGATAAGTAACTCCTAAGCGACTAGCATGTGCATTATTGGCAAGCCAAAATAAAGTGTGGCTGTTCGAACATATTTACCTCTGCAGGCGCATGTGAGACCAGGGAAACCCCTACGCACGTTTCGATATTTTCTTCTTCCAGGGGCATACGTACATACTACATACATACATACATACATACATACATACATACTACATACATACAAACTACATACATACTACATACAACATACATACTACATGCGTTGAAAAACTGCATCCGCTGCCCACGTCGGGGCACAAATTTCACAACGTTCGTCGGTACGTCGGCCCGACGCATAGCGACGGACCCGTACCGACGCAAGTGTGAAAGAGGCCTTAATGAGCGTTTAAGTTAAAAAAAAAAAACGGCGTGGGCTCATGCGCAATTTTCTGCGCCAGAGGGGGAAAGCCGACAGCCCGCAGCTGTCTGCGTAGCCTTTACTGGCTATTAAAATAGGGGGACTCCCCAAAAAATGACATGGCGTTCTCCTATATTTTATAGCCAGGAAGGCAATGCAGACAGCTGTGGGCTGATATTCATAGCCTAGAGAGGGGCCATGGATATTGCCCCCAGGCTACAAATACCAGTCCGCAGCCACCCCAGAAATTGCGCCTCTGAGAGATGCGCCAATTCTGTCACTTAGCCCCTCTCTTCCCACTCCCGTGTAGCGGTGGGATATGGGGTAATAATGTCACCTTGCTATTGTAAAGTGACATTAAGCCGGGTTAATAACGGAGAGGCGTCAATAAGACGCCTATCCATTATTAATCCAATAGTAATAAAGGGTTAATAAAACACACACACATTAGGAAAAAAGTATTTTAATATTCTTCATTCAACCATACTTACCACACTTCAGCGCCTGCAAAAAACGTAAAATAATAAACCGTATACTACCTGTCTGCTGTAGTCCAATTAATAACGAGTGTCCCACGACGATCTCCCCTATAGAACAGTGACATCGGGTGATGTCACTGCTCTATAGGACCCTCAGTGACACACTGACAGGAGACAATGGCTCCTGCAGTGCATCACTGAGGTTACAATAGTTCAAAGTCTAACTTTATTGCAATGCTGCATGGGAAAATTTCTCACACAGCAATGCCAAAAGTAAGACTAGGGACTATTTTTTTTACAGCGGCAGAGGAATACAGTGCGGAAGGATACCTTCCACCCATGTTCCTGGAGCCCCAGGAGAGCGGTCGCATCAGCTGATGCTGCCGTTCTCCACAGGAGATCATTGTGGGAAACTCATGAATTTCTGCGGATCAGGGAGTATATTGGTTGTTTGTTATTTTAATATTTTTTACAGGTGACACTGGCTTCGGGATTCAAAATGACAAGTTATGGTGAGTACCTATTCTATGTTTAATTTACTGTATGCCTGTATTGTATGAAATGTATGAATGTATTGTATGTAGTAGGGTTGAGCGAAACGGGTCGAACATTTTCAAAAGTCGCCGACTTTTGGCGAAGTCGAGTTTCATGAAACCCGATCCGACCCCTGTGCGTGGTCGGCCATGCGGTACGCGACTTTCACGCCAAAGTCGCGTTTCAATGACGCGAAAAGCGCCATTTCTCAGCCAATGAAGGTAAACGCAGAGTGTGGGCAGCGTGATGACATAGGTCCTGGTCCCCACCATCTTAGAGAAGGGCATTGCAGTGATTGGCTTGCTGTCTGCGGCGTCACAGGGGCTATAAAGGGGAGTTCCCGCCGACCGCCATGTTACTGCTGCTGATCTGAGCTTAGGGAGAGGTTGCTGCCGCTTCGTCAGAAGCAGGGATAGCGTTAGGCAGGGTCCATTAACAACAAAACCGCTTGTGCTGTAGCGATTTCCACTGCCCAACACCACCTTCGGTGTGCAGGGACAGTGGAAGCTCCTTTTTTTTTTTTTTTCCTCAGCGCTGTAGCTCATTGGGCTGCCCTAGAAGGCTCCCTGATAGCTGCATTGCTGTGTGTACGCCGCTGTGCAAACCAACTGCTTTTTTCAAAGCACAAATCCTCTTGTTCCTTCCTTTCTGCACAGCTATCTTGTTTGTTTGTCCACACTTTTTATTTAATTTGTGCATCAGTCCACTCCTTATTGCTGCCTGCCATACCTGGCTGAGATTACTGCAGGGAGATAGTAATTGAAGGACAGTTCCTTTTTTTTTTTTTTTTTTTTTGTGGGAGATTAAGATTGACATTTCTGCTAGAGTGCCATCTCTGTCTGTGTCATCTCTCACTCAGTGGGCCATAGAAAGCCTATTTATTTTTTTGATTGATTTGGGTTCCAAAATCTACCAGAAAAAATCGCAACATCAATCAGTGGGAGAAAAATATTGGCCTTAGGGCTTGTGTGCCACTCCTTACTCCTGTGTGTGCCATCTCTCACTCTGTGGGCCATAGAAAGCCTATTAATTTTTTTGCTTGATTTGGGTTCTAAATTCTACCTGAAAAAATCAATAAATCAATCAGTGGGAGATTAATATTGGCCTTTGGGCTTGTGTGCCAGTCCTAAGCGTGCCATCTCTCTCTCTCTCAGATAGTGGGCCATAGAAAGCCTATTTTTTTATTATTTTATTGGGTTTATAAATTTTCCCTGGAAAAAAAAAAAATGGGAGATTAATATTGGCCTCTGGGCTTGTGTGCCAGTCCTGAGCGTGCCATCTCTCTCACAAATAGTGGGCCATAGAAAGCCTATTTATTTTTTTGGTTGATTTGGGTTCATAATTCTACCTGAAAAAATCAATCAATCAATCAGTGGGAGATTAATATTGGCCTTTGGGCTTGTGTGCCAGTCCTAAGCGTGCCATCTCTCTCTCTCAGATAGTGGGCCATAGAAAGCCTATTTATTATTATTTTTTTTATTGGGTTTATAAATTTTCCCTGGAAAAAAAAAAAAAGGGAGATTAATATTGGCCTCTGGGCTTGTGTGCCAGTCCTGAGCGTGCCATCTCTCTCACAAATAGTGGGCCATAGAAAGCCTATTAATTTTTTTTGCTTGATTTGGGTTCCAAAATCTACCAAAAAAAATCACTAAATCAATCAGTGGGAGATTAATATTGGCCTCTGGGCTTGTGTGCCACTCCTGACTCCTGTGAGCGTCATCTGTCACTCAGTGGGCCCTAGAAAGCCTATTTTTTGTTTTATTTGTTTTCTAAATTCTCCCTGAAAAAATCCTTTTATTTTCTTTGGTTTCTAAATTATTCCTGAAAAAAATCATTTTTTTTGTATTTTTTTTTCTCTAAAGTCTCCCTGAAAAAAAAAAAAAAATCTGTGGGAGATTCATATTGCCCCTTCTGCTTGTGTGCCAGTCTTGACTCCTGGGTGTGCCATCTCTCTCTCTCTCCCCAATTGTGGGCCATAGAAAGCCTATTAATTTTTTTGCTTGATTTGGGTTCCAAAATCTACCAAAAAAAATCACTAAATCAATCAGTGGGAGATTAATATTGGCCTCTGGGCTTGTGTGCCACTCCTGACTCCTGTGTGCGTCATCTGTCACTCAGTGGGCCCTAGAAAGCCTATTTTTTGTTTTATTTGTTTTCTAAATTCTCCCTGAAACAATCATTTTATTTTCTTTGGTTTCTAAATTATTCCTGAAAAAAATCATTTTTTTTGTATTTTTTTTTCTCTCAAGTCTCCCTGAAAAAAAAAAAAAAAAAATCTGTGGGAGATTCATATTGCCCCTTCTGCTTGTGTGCCAGTCTTGACTCCTGGGTGTGCCATCTCTCTCTCTCTCCCCAATTGTGGGCCATAGAAAGCCTATTAATTTTTTTGCTTGATTTGGGTTCCAAAATCTACCAAAAAAAATAACTAAATCAATCGGTGGGAGATTAATATTGGCCTCTGGGCTTGTGTGCCACTCCTGACTCCTGTGTGCGTCCTCTCTCACTCAGTGGGCCCTACAAAGCCTTTTTTTTTTTTTTTTTCCTAAATTCTCCCTGAAACAATCATTTCATTTTATTTGTTTTATAAATTCTTCTGTAAAAAATAATTTTGTTTTAATTTTTTTTTTTTCTGAAGTCTCCCTTTTAAAAAAAACAAACACAAATCAGTGGGAGATAAATATTTACATTTGCGCTTCAGTGACAGTCCTGCGTGTGTGCCATCTCATTTGTTGCCAACAACAACAGAGTGTGTAACATTGTGGCTGATTTTCGTTGTGGTCTCACCCACCTGTAAAGGGGTAGCTAAATCATACTGAAGTTATAGCTCACCGTGTAAGTTGTGTGACAGCAACAAATACCGTTCGTTTGGTAACGTTTTTAAAACAATGAGGAAGTCTGGTGGAAGAGGTCGTGGCCGGGGGCGTTCATTGTCAGCTGGTAATGAGGGTAGTGGTAGTGGTGGAGCATCAGGTGGTCGTGGGAAAAAAAATATTGCACCTAAGTCTGGAGCTGTGGAGCCAGGTTCGTCGTCTGGCTACACAAGGCCTCGAACCCTCCCTTTTCTGGGAGTAGGAAAACCGCTTTTAAAGCCGGAGCATCAAGAGCAAGTTTTGGCTTATCTTGCTGACTCAGCCTCTAGCTCTTTTGCCTCCTCTCGTGAAACTGGTAAAAGTAAAAGCAGCGCGTCGTTAGTGGATGTTCACGGTCAGGGACAAGTCGCTTCCTTGTCCTCTTCAGCAAAAACAACAACAGAGAAGAATGCAGCAGGCGACACAACGGGTTACTCCATGGAGCTCTTTACACATACCGTCCCTGGCTTAGAAAGTGAAGCAGTTAACAGTCCATGCCCATTACAAGTTGAATCTGACATGGAGTGCACTGATGCACAGCCACAGCCAGACTACTATGCTGGTCCTTTGACTCAGACCACAACATTGCCCTCGCAGGGTGCTGATCAAGAATCAGACCCTGATGAGACTATGTTGCCCCATCACGAACGCTATACCACCGACCGACACGGTGACACAGACGAAGTTGCACACGAGCTACAAGAAGAGGTAATAGATGACCCAGTTCTTGACCCCGATTGGCAGCCATTGGGGGAACAGGGTGCAGGCGGCAGCAGTTCTGAAGCGGAGGAGGAGGGGCCGCAGCAGGCATCAACATCGCAACAGGTTCCATCTGCCGGGCCCGTATCTTGGCCAAAACGCATGGCAAAGTCAAAACCTGTTGGAGGACAGCGTGGCCATCCGGTTAAAGCTCAGTCTGCAATGCCTGAAAAGGTATCCGATGCTAGAAAGAGTGCAGTCTGGCATTTTTTTAAACAACATCCAATTGATCAGCACAAAGTAATCTGTCAAAAATGTTCAACTACCTTAAGCAGAGGGCAGAATCTGAAAAGTCTCAATACAAGTTGCATGCATAGACATTTAACCACCATGCATTTGCAAGCTTAGACTAACTACCAAACATCCCTTAAGGTTGTAGCACCCTCGGCCAATGAAGCTACTCATCAACGCAACATCCCTTCCGGCAGTGTAGGGCCACCATTTTCTGCACCACCTGCAGTATCTGTGCAGGTTTCTTTGCCAGGCCAAAGCAGTCAGGGTCAGGGAATCTCCAGTTTCGTAGTAGGAAACACTGCATCTAGGGCACCGGCGGCAACAATACCATCTCCCACCGTCTCTCAGTCTGCCATGTCCACCGGCACCCACGCTAGTTCCACGATCTCCAGCTCTCCAGTCCAGCTCACCCTACATGAGACTATGGTTAGAAAAAGGAAGTACTTAGCCTCGCATCCGCGTACACAGGGTTTGAACGCCCACATAGCTAGACTAATCTCGTTAGAGATGATGCCCTACCGGTTAGTTGAAAGCGAAGCTTTCAAAGACCTGATTGACTACGCTGTACCACGCTACGAGCTACCCAGTCGACACTTTTTTTCCAGAAAAGCCATCCCAGCCCTCCACCAGCATGTTAAAGAGCGCATCGTCCATGCACTCAGGCAATCTGTGAGCACAAAGGTGCACCTGACAACAGATGCATGGACCAGTAGGCATGGCCAGGGACGTTACGTGTCCATCACGGCACACTGGGTAAATGTGGTGGATTCAGGGTCCACAGGGGACAGCAAGTTTGGGACAGTTCTGCCTAGCCCACGGTCTAGGAAACAGTTGGCTGTAGCCGTTCGCACCCCCTCCTCCTCCTCCTCCTCCTCGTCCTCCTGCAGAAGCGAGAGCTCGTCCACAGACCGCAGTCGCACAACCACTCCATCCGCAGCTGCCACTGTTGCACACCAGGTCTCCCATTATGGGGCAGCTACTGGCAAACGTCAGCAGGCTGTATTGGCTATGAAGTGTTTGGGCGACAACAGACACACCGCGGAAGTTCTGTCCGAGTTCTTGCAGCAAGAAACGCAGTCGTGGCTGGGCACTGTAGATCTTGAGGCAGGCAAGGTAGTGAGTGATAACGGAAGGAATTTCATGGCTGCCATCTCCCTTTCCCAACTGAAACACATTCCTTGCCTGGCTCACACCTTAAACCTGGTGGTGCAGTGCTTCCTGAAAAGTTATCCGGGGTTATCCGACCTGCTCCTCAAAGTGCGTGGACTTTGCGCACATATCCGCCGTTCGCCTGTACACTCCAGCCGTATGCAGACCTATCAGCATTCTTTGAACCTTCCCCAGCATCGCCTAATCATAGACGTTGCAACAAGGTGGAACTCAACACTGCACATGCTTCAGAGACTGTGCGAACAGAGGCGGGCTGTTATGTTTTTGTGGGAGGATACACATACACGGGCAGGCAGTAGGATGGCAGACATGGAGTTGTCAGGTGTGCAGTGGTCGAAGATTCAAGACATGTGTCAAGTCCTTCAGTGTTTTGAGGAATACACACGGCTGGTTAGTGCAGACAACGCCATAATAAGCATGAGCATCCCCCTAATGTGTCTGCTGATGCAAAGTTTGACGCACATAAAGGATCAGGCGTCTGCACCAGAGGAAGAGGAAAGCCTTGATGACAGTCAGCCATTGTCTGGTCAGGGCAGTGTACAGGACGAGGTAGCGAGCGAAGAGGAGGTGGAGGATGAGGAGGATGATGGGGATGAGTATATTTTTAATGAGGAAGCTTTCCCGGGGTCATTGGAAATTGGTGGCGTGGCAAGGGCGGGTTCTGGTTTTTTGAGGGACATAAGTGACGTAGATTTGCCTGCAACTGCCCCTCAACCAAGCACAACCGCAGATTTGACAACTGGAACTTTGGCCCACATGGCGGATTATGCCTTGCGTATCCTCAAAAGGGACACACGCATTACAAAAATGATGAACGATGACGATTACTGGTTGGCCTGCCTCCTTGATCCTCGCTATAAAGGCAAATTGCAAAATATTATGCCACATGAGAACTTGAAAAAATAATCTCCAGCATGGATCTTCTAAAAAGTCAATTTATTGAAAACACTTTAAAATGCAAACATTTGCAAAAAAGAGATGGGGGTCCCAGGTGGTCAACGCCGACGCGTTTCGACCATCAGGTCTTAGTCATGGCATGAAAATGGGACCACATATTAACATTTTATACAACACAGAACACTAAAACAACAAGTGCTTAGATTAAAATTCAGGTGGGCAATCAGAACATTCATTAGATTAACCCCCTGTGAACCGCAAAAGAGAAAGACATGTCTATGGAAAAAGAACCACAATGGTGTATCAAAAAATTACATTAGCCGGAGTAATAGAACCAATTCACAGTGTGTACAATATTAAATATCACCTTCTTATGGAGAGAAGAAAGAAAAAAAAAAAAAAAAAAAAAAAAAAAACACACGGAAAAAAAAAAAAAAAAAAAAAAAAATTTTTATAAAAAAAAAAAAAAAAAATTGGATTATATGAAATAAATATATGAAATTATTACATTAATCTAACTGCAAAATGAGGTCAAGACGTTTGTTCAGCCCTAAGGGCACCCTTGACTGTAGAGAAAATATCCAAAAGGATTCACGATTTAATATCTTACGTCTATGATCACCGCCTCTAGGGGGTTTATGCACTTTTTCAATAGCAGTCACTTTAATCATGCTGGTATTACCTGCATGGATTGTTTTGCAGTGGTGAGAGACTGCAGAAATGTTATGTGATGTATTATTAAGTGCAGATTCTGAGATATGCTTACAAAACCTTCTTTTTAGAGGGCCCACTGTGCAGCCCACATATTGCAGTTTACATAAGTCGCATTCTATCAAGTAAATGACACCTTCTGAGTTGCAATTCATGTGCGTTCGAATCGGATAAGTAATGCCTGTCACACTAGAGGTGAAACTAGTAGTTTTTCTTACGAAATTACACGTTTTACACGGGTGGTGTCCACATTTAAAAAAACCCTTATATGTTAACCAGGCACTATTTCCTGCAGTCAATTTACTATGGAGATAAAGACTCGGAGATAGGATGTCACGTAAGGAAGGTGCTTTTTTGGCAAGATATCGTATGTGAGTACGATCTAAAATATGTGCTAGCTTCACATCACTATATAAAATAGGAACATATTTTTTCACAATTTGAATTATTTCTGCATACTGCGGACTATAAACTGTGGAAAAATTTATCGTACTCAGAGAGTGAGAGGCAGGCTCTGTGTGTTTATTTTCATTAAGCCTTTTTCTTTTAATTTTTTTCATTTTATTATTATTCTTGTTGGGGTTCCTAGAAAGAGACCCTGAATCCTCATTATCACTCCATAATAAAGACTTCCTATCAATGTCTTTTGTCACTGATTTTGCTCTGTGTAGCATCCAATTAGGATAACCGCGATCTTTAAGTCTGAAAACTGCAGACTCAGTTTCCTGTGTGAATTGTGCAGCTGAACTACAATTTCTTTTAAGCCTGATAAATTCACCCACTGGTATATTCTTAATGACATGTTTTGGGTGACAAGAGTGTGCCTCCAAAATTGAGTTGCTGTCAGTAGATTTTCTATAAGGGGAAACAGCAACTAAATTAGTATTTTCATTTACTGATAAGGAAATATCCAAATAATTGATAGAAGTCTTGGAGGTATTAAAAGTAAAGGAGAGATTAAAATCGGTATTATTCACGTATTTTATGAAATCCGCAATCAGCATATCTTCCCCCTTCCAAATTATAATCAAATCATCGATATAGCGACCAAAAAATACAATGTTATTAGGAAAGGGATTATTCTCATTGAAAATATATTTCTCTTCCCAAACCGCTACTGTAATATTGGCTAATGAAGGGGAACATTTCCCTCCCATACTAACGCCCTTTTTTTGAATAAAAAACAACCTGTCAAATGAAAAATAATTATGGGTCAACAGAAAAGAAACTGAATCTATAATAAAAAATTGAATCTCCTGTTTGTATGTGCTGTACTTATTGAGAAAATATGACAGGCTGGTTAGAATGATATTATGTGGTATGGAAGGATATAAACCAACCACATCACAGGTGACCCATGTATAATGTGAAGACCACAAAAAGCCATCTAATGCGGCAATGACTGCTTTGGTATCTTTAATGTAACCCGGTAAATTGATCACTAAGGGTTGTAGAAAATGATCCACCCATTCTCCCAAATTTTCTGAGAGTGACCCTATACCAGAGATGATGGCTCTAAACGGAGGAGGAAAAACATTTTTATGAATCTTAGGGAACGCATGATAAATAGGGATAACTGGATGTTTGATATTTAAATAATCATATATTTTTTGTGTAATAGCACCTGTGGATAGGCCATCTATTAATAATTTCTCTAAATGTATCTGAAATTCTTTTGTGGGATCATATGGAATTTGGGTGTAAGTAGAACAATCACTAAGAATGCGAAGATTTTCCACGTAATATAAACCAGCATTCAAAATTACCACCCCCCCTCCTTTGTCAGCCTGTCTGATCAATAAATCCTCATTATGGCGTAAATTACTTATAGCCTGTCTTTCCAAAACAGTCAGATTATCATGCACAAAATCTATGTTACTATCCAGTTTCATTAAATCCCTCTCTACCAGTTCTTGGAAGGTGTCCAAGACAGTGGGTCAGGATTGTACTGGATAGAAAAGAGCATTAGGTGTACCAAAATCCTTATTCATATTACAGTCTTTCTCAAGTGAATCGGATTGCAAATCTCGTAAAATAGAATAATCCAAAAGTTCCTGAAAGGAAAAATTACCATGTGGAGAAACAGCATTGGTATATCCAGGAGGTTGCACAGTATCAGAAAAAGCAGAATCTTGTTCAAAGTGACATTTCAAGGTTAAGTTTCTGGCAAATTTGTTTACATCCAATAAAGTCCTAAATACGTCAAATTTTTTTATTGGACAAAAACCAAGTCCTTTTCCCAAAAGAGAAATTTCAGCTTCAGACAAAATATAGCTGGAAAGATTCCAGACTGGAAGTGTCAATACTTCCTCTGATTCCTGAGCGGGTAAGTTCTTACGTTTGTGCTTCCTCCCCGCCCTCCTCCGGCGTTTTTTGCTTTGCTGATGGCACCTGATCTCTCATTAAATGTCTCATTATGCCTGTTGGATCCAAACGATACATCCGAAAAATCTTCTGGTCTTAGTCATGGTCCCATAATATGTGGTCCCATTTTCATGCCATGACTAAGACCTGATGGTCGAAACGCGTCGGCGTTGACCACCTGGGACCCCCATCTCTTTTTTGCAAATGTTTGCATTTTAAAGTGTTTTCAATAAATTGACTTTTTAGAAGATCCATGCTGGAGATTATTTTTTCTTTTTCATTGCTGGCTCTGGACTACGCCCTTGACCAAGGCGGCTCCGTGCATGGACATCATTGCACTGTTGAGGGATTGGTGAGCTGACTTATTTTCTTCCCATTTTTTCCTTTTTCCCTATTTTTGTATTTTGTGGACCAAGTCTTGCTTCCTCCCCTATTTAATTTTTTCTATACTTACCATTGGTTATGAACTGATTTGCCTGCTATGGATAATCACAGTGCAATATCTATGGATAGTGATAGAAAACGCATGAATAGGTTTGCGTCTATCTTTAATCAAACTAATGAAGATGTGTCTCGGAATAATGGGGTTTCCTCAGGCGAGTCTATTGAGGACCTTTTTAAAACACTGGAGAACCGTAAAAGTAAAGAGACGAGATTATGGTGGGACATGACCTCTCTTAAATCATATTTGTCTAAAAAACTTATACCAAGGGGTTTAAGAATCAATAAGAAACCCACCTTTTCTTATTCAGATGAGTTTAAAACGGAATGGGAATCAATACTTTCACAATGTTCATATAAGTTGATGGAACTAATCACCAAACATGAAGAAATTGAGATTAATCATATAAAAGATGACATTACAAAAATACAGACATCCCTGAATAAATATAACAATGTTGAGGATTTCAACATTTTAAACCAGAGAATGGAAAAAAACTTACTGAAACTAGAGGAACATGTTGCTGATATTAAACATGACAAATTCCAGAGAGATAAACGGGATTATGAATTGAACCAAGTTTACACCTGGAAAATCTCCCGTACCTGGAATAGAAGGAATAGACGCCCGCAACATGATTTCTTTGATTCCAATTATAAAGGGCGAAGGGTCAGCTTCACTGCTTCTCATGAGTCGATGGGTTCATCCAGCTCAAATCATAATACTTCAGAAGATTTTTCGGATGTATCGTTTGGATCCAACAGGCATAATGAGACATTTAATGAGAGATCAGGTGCCATCAGCAAAGCAAAAAACGCCGGAGGAGGGCGGGGAGGAAGCACAAACGTAAGAACTTACCCGCTCAGGAATCAGAGGAAGTATTGACACTTCCAGTCTGGAATCTTTCCAGCTATATTTTGTCTGAAGCTGAAATTTCTCTTTTGGGAAAAGGACTTGGTTTTTGTCCAATAAAAAAATTTGACGTATTTAGGACTTTATTGGATGTAAACAAATTTGCCAGAAACTTAACCTTGAAATGTCACTTTGAACAAGATTCTGCTTTTTCTGATACTGTGCAACCTCCTGGATATACCAATGCTGTTTCTCCACATGGTAATTTTTCCTTTCAGGAACTTTTGGATTATTCTATTTTACGAGATTTGCAATCCGATTCACTTGAGAAAGACTGTAATATGAATAAGGATTTTGGTACACCTAATGCTCTTTTCTATCCAGTACAATCCAGACCCACTGTCTTGGACACCTTCCAAGAACTGGTAGAGAGGGATTTAATGAAACTGGATAGTAACATAGATTTTGTGCATGATAATCTGACTGTTTTGGAAAGACAGGCTATAAGTAATTTACGCCATAATGAGGATTTATTGATCAGACAGGCTGACAAAGGAGGGGGGGTGGTAATTTTGAATGCTGGTTTATATTACGTGGAAAATCTTCGCATTCTTAGTGATTGTTCTACTTACACCCAAATTCCATATGATCCCACAAAAGAATTTCAGATACATTTAGAGAAATTATTAATAGATGGCCTATCCACAGGTGCTATTACACAAAAAATATATGATTATTTAAATATCAAACATCCAGTTATCCCTATTTATCATGCGTTCCCTAAGATTCATAAAAATGTTTTTCCTCCTCCGTTTAGAGCCATCATCTCTGGTATAGGGTCACTCTCAGAAAATTTGGGAGAATGGGTGGATCATTTTCTACAACCCTTAGTGATCAATTTACCGGGTTACATTAAAGATACCAAAGCAGTCATTGCCGCATTAGATGGCTTTT
Organism: Ranitomeya imitator; assembly: GCF_032444005.1. Lineage (NCBI taxonomy): Eukaryota > Metazoa > Chordata > Amphibia > Anura > Dendrobatidae > Ranitomeya > Ranitomeya imitator. The sequence continues at coordinate 508,592,755 of NC_091282.1, read as the reverse complement.
TGTGGTCTTCACATTATACATGGGTCACCTGTGATGTGGTTGGTTTATATCCTTCCATACCACATAATATCATTCTAACCAGCCTGTCATATTTTCTCAATAAGTACAGCACATACAAACAGGAGATTCAATTTTTTATTATAGATTCAGTTTCTTTTCTGTTGACCCATAATTATTTTTCATTTGACAGGTTGTTTTTTATTCAAAAAAAGGGCGTTAGTATGGGAGGGAAATGTTCCCCTTCATTAGCCAATATTACAGTAGCGGTTTGGGAAGAGAAATATATTTTCAATGAGAATAATCCCTTTTCTAATAACATTGTATTTTTTGGTCGCTATATCGATGATTTGATTATAATTTGGAAGGGGGAAGATATGCTGATTGCGGATTTCATAAAATACGTGAATAATACCGATTTTAATCTCTCCTTTACTTTTAATACCTCCAAGACTTCTATCAATTATTTGGATATTTCCTTATCAGTAAATGAAAATACTAATTTAGTTGCTGTTTCCCCTTATAGAAAATCTACTGACAGCAACTCAATTTTGGAGGCACACTCTTGTCACCCAAAACATGTCATTAAGAATATACCAGTGGGTGAATTTATCAGGCTTAAAAGAAATTGTAGTTCAGCTGCACAATTCACACAGGAAACTGAGTCTGCAGTTTTCAGACTTAAAGATCGCGGTTATCCTAATTGGATGCTACACAGAGCAAAATCAGTGACAAAAGACATTGATAGGAAGTCTTTATTATGGAGTGATAATGAGGATTCAGGGTCTCTTTCTAGGAACCCCAACAAGAATAATAATAAAATGAAAAAAATTAAAAGAAAAAGGCTTAATGAAAATAAACACACAGAGCCTGCCTCTCACTCTCTGAGTACGATAAATTTTTCCACAGTTTATAGTCCGCAGTATGCAGAAATAATTCAAATTGTGAAAAAATATGTTCCTATTTTATATAGTGATGTGAAGCTAGCACATATTTTAGATCGTACTCACATACGATATCTTGCCAAAAAAGCACCTTCCTTACGTGACATCCTATCTCCGAGTCTTTATCTCCATAGTAAATTGACTGCAGGAAATAGTGCCTGGTTAACATATAAGGGTTTTTTTAAATGTGGACACCACCCGTGTAAAACGTGTAATTTCGTAAGAAAAACTACTAGTTTCACCTCTAGTGTGACAGGCATTACTTATCCGATTCGAACGCACATGAATTGCAACTCAGAAGGTGTCATTTACTTGATAGAATGCGACTTATGTAAACTGCAATATGTGGGCTGCACAGTGGGCCCTCTAAAAAGAAGGTTTTGTAAGCATATCTCAGAATCTGCACTTAATAATACATCACATAACATTTCTGCAGTCTCTCACCACTGCAAAACAATCCATGCAGGTAATACCAGCATGATTAAAGTGACTGCTATTGAAAAAGTGCATAAACCCCCTAGAGGCGGTGATCATAGACGTAAGATATTAAATCGTGAATCCTTTTGGATATTTTCTCTACAGTCAAGGGTGCCCTTAGGGCTGAACAAACGTCTTGACCTCATTTTGCAGTTAGATTAATGTAATAATTTCATATATTTATTTCATATAATCCAATTTTTTTTTTTTTTTTTTTTTTTTTTTTTTTTCCGTGTGTTTTTTTTTTTTTTTTTTTTTTTTTTTCTTTCTTCTCTCCATAAGAAGGTGATATTTAATATTGTACACACTGTGAATTGGTTCTATTACTCCGGCTAATGTAATTTTTTGATACACCATTGTGGTTCTTTTTCCATAGACATGTCTTTCTCTTTTGCGGTTCACAGGGGGTTAATCTAATGAATGTTCTGATTGCCCACCTGAATTTTAATCTAAGCACTTGTTGTTTTAGTGTTCTGTGTTGTATAAAATGTTAATATGTGGTCCCATTTTCATGCCATGACTAAGACCTGATGGTCGAAACGCGTCGGCGTTGACCACCTGGGACCCCCATCTCTTTTTTGCAAATGTTTGCATTTTAAAGTGTTTTCAATAAATTGACTTTTTAGAAGATCCATGCTGGAGATTATTTTTTCTTTTTCATTGCTGGCTCTGGACTACGCCCTTGACCAAGGCGGCTCCGTGCATGGACATCATTGCACTGTTGAGGGATTGGTGAGCTGACTTATTTTCTTCCCATTTTTTCCTTTTTCCCTATTTTTGTACATGAGAACTTGGAACTAATATTAGCAACAAAACAATCAACTCTTGTTGACCGTTTGCTTCTGGCATTCCCTGCACACAGCGCCCGTGATCGTTCTCACACGAGCTCCAGGGACCAGCAGACCAGAGGTGTTAGAGGGGCAGAAATCAGAAGTGGCGTTGGCCAGAGGGGTTTTCTGACCAGGTTGTGGAGTGATTTTGCTATGACCGCAGACAGGACAGGTACTGCAGCATCAATTCAAAGTGACAGGAGACAACATTTGTCCAGTATGGTTACAAACTATTTTTCATCCCTTATCGACGTTCTCCCTCAACCGTCATTCCCATTTGATTACTGGGCATCCAAATTAGACACCTGGCCAGAATTGGCAGAATATGCATTGCAGGAGCTTGCTTGCCCGGCAGCTAGTGTCCTATCAGAAAGAGTATTCAGTGCTGCAGGTTCAATACTAACTGAAAAAAGGACTCGTCTGGCTACCCAAAATGTAGATGATCTAACCTTCATTAAAATGAACCACAACTGGATTTCGAAATCTTTTGCCCCACCTTGCCCGGCTGACACCTAACTTTCCTATGAAAAGGTCTTGCCTGTGGACTTTTCTGAATGACTTTTCCAATCTCGTAATTTTCTGCACCTGATTGTCCAGCATACGACATGTTTACTCCTAACAAAATGGCCAAACTCCCCACACGGGGCCGTGGTATCGCCACTTTGCGCCAGCACCCGTGAGAGTGCTGTTTGTCTGAAGAGGTGGGTGTGCCCGCTTTTGGTCGACGGCACTGCCACTGGGTCCCTCATAGTACAATAAAGTGTCTCTGGCGGTGGTGGTGCGCACCCAACGTCAGACACACCATTGTAATATGAGGGGCCCTGGGCCTGTACCGCCGGCCACAAGACAGTTCCCCCCCCAGCTCAAACAGTGCTCTACCACTAGCAAAATTATCTCTCACAGCTTCACCAATGTTTAGTCTATGCGCTGACATCCTTCAATGCCTGGCACTGACAATACCATTGTTTTGACATTTTTGTTATGTTAGGCCTTGGAAGCCTGTCTGCGGTCCGTTCTTTCTACAACTACTACACTGACCAGGCCACTGCTGGCCGTGTTCCCCTGGAACCAATTTAAACTTGCCTACAGCCAGCCCAATTTTGTTATGTTAGGCCTTCTTAGCCTGTCTGCCGTCACTCCTTCCACTAGACTTCCACTGACCAGACCAATGTTGCCCGTGTACCCCTGGAACCAATTTTAAATTGCCAACAGCCAAATGTTATTATGTTAGGCCTTTGATGCCTGTCTGCCATCACTCCTTCCACTAGACTTCCACTGACCAGACCACTGTTGCCCGTGTACCCCTGGAACCAATTTTAAATTGCCAACAGCCCAATGTTATGATGTTAGGCCTTTGATGCCTGTCTGCCGTCACTCCTTCCACTAGGCCTCCACTGACCTGTCTACTGCTGCCCGTGTTCCCATGGAACCAATTGTAAATTGCCTACAGCCAGCCCATTTTATTACGTTAGGCCTTCGAAGCCTGTCTGCGGTCCCTCCTTCCACTAGGCCTCCACTTACCTGTCTACTGCTGCCCGTGTTCCCCTGGAACCAATTTTAAATTGCCTACAGGCAGCCCAATTTATTATGTTAGGCCTTCGAAGCCTGTCTGCGGTCCCTCCTTCCACTAGGCCTCCACTTACCTGTCTACTGCTGCCCGTGTTCCCCTGGAACCAATTTTAAATTGCCTACAGCCAGCCCATTTTATTATGTTAGGCCTTCGAAGCCTGTCTGCGGTCCCTCCTTCCACTAGGCCTCCACTGACCTGTCTACTGCTGCCCGTGTTCCCCTGGAACCAATTTTAAATTGCCTACAGCCAGCCCATTTTATTATGTTAGGCCTTCGAAGCCTGTCTGCGGTCCCTCCTTCCACTAGGCCTCCACTTACCTGTCTACTGCTGCCCGTGTTCCCCTGGAACCAATTTTAAATTGCCTACAGGCAGCCCAATTTATTATGTTAGGGCTTCGAAGCCTGTCTGCGGTCCCTCCTTCCACTAGGCCTCCACTGACCTGTCTACTGCTGCCCGTGTTCCCCTGGAACCAATTTTAAACTGCCTACAGGCAGCCCAATTTATTATGTTAGGGCTTCGAAGCCTGTCTGCGGTCCCTCCTTCCACTAGGCCTCCACTGACCTGTCTACTGCTGCCCGTGTACCCCTTGAACCAACATCATAAAATAAAAAAAAAAGTATTTTGCTTATAAAAAAGAAAATACTGGTGAGATATCAAATGCAGACATTTTAACATTAAAAACAAACACACAACTAAAATCTGGTACAGTACTAAAAATGGCCACCAGCTACAATTACTTTCTCCTGCAAGTAGTTAACTGAAAGGTTTTTTAAATTGAAAACACAGATATGGCATCCACCGAGTGTTGTCCTGTCGCGTCTTCTTTATATTATTGCCGAGAAGATGCAAAACAATGAAAATAATAAAATCATTAATTACCAAAATAATAGAGAAAGTCAACACCACATTGCAAATAAACATTCATTCCAAATAAAGAAGCAGGGCGCGTCCGAGGGTGAGTATATACCTAATAAGAATATAATCACCCTCGGACGCGCAATGCTTATTTCCAACAGCCTTCCTTCCTAAGAATCAGCCCTTCCGTGGTGTAGAGAGACGTTGTGTTACACTCCAAGGTGTTCCCCAGGTTGCCTTTCCTGAGCTTCGATCTTCCGGCTCTCGTTTAGTAGTTGTTGGAAACTACGCTGCATTAGGCCTTCAAATTGGGTATGGGGTGTAGAGAGATGGTGTGTTCCACTCCAAGGTGTTCCCCAGGTTGCCTTTCCTGAGCTTCGATCTTCCGGCTCTCGTTTAGTAGTTCTTGGAAACTACACTGCATTAGGCCTTCAAATTGGGTATGGGGTGTAGAGAGAGGGTGTGTTACACTCCAAGGTGTTCCCCAGGTTGCCTTTCCTGAGCTTCGATCTTCATGCTCTCGTTTAGTAGTTGTCGGAAACTACGCTGCATTAGGCCTACAAATTGGGTATGGGGTGTAGAGAGAGGGTTTGTTACACTCCAAGGTGTTCCCCAGGTTGCCTTTCCTGAGCTTCGATCTTCCGGCTCTCGTTTAGTAGTTGTTGGAAACTACGCTGCATTAGGCCTTCAAATTGGGTATGGGGTGTAGAGAGAGGGTGTGTTACACTCCAAGGTGTTCCCCAGGTTGCCTTTCCTGAGCTTCGATCTTCCGGCTCTCGTTTAGTAGTTCTTGGAAACTACACTGCATTAGGCCTTCAAATTGGGTATGGGGTGTAGAGAGAGGGTGTGTTACACTCCAAGGTGTTCCCCAGGTTGCCTTTCCTGAGCTTCGATCTTCCGGCTCTCGTTTAGTAGTTCTTGGAAACTACAGTGCATTAGGCCTACAAATTGGGTATGGGGTGGAGAGAGATGGTGTGTTACACTCCAAGGTGTTCCCCAGGTTTCCTTGCCATTGCTTCGGTCTTCCGACTCTCGTTTAGTAGTTGTAGAAAAGTACACTGCATTAGGCCTACAAAATGGGTATGGGGTGGAGAGAGATGGTGTGTTACACTCCAAGGTGTTCCCCAGGTTGCCTTTCCTGAGCTTCTATCTTCAGGCTCTCATTAAATTGTGGTTAAATGGAACAACTGCATTTGGCGTACTAGTTGGTTTGGGGCCTACTATCGGTGTCTGCCACTCCTTGCTGTTCTCCTGGTTTCCTGTCCTGAAATTCCATTTTCAGGCTCTCGTTAAGTAGTTGTTAATGTTAGACTGCATTTGGCCTACTAGTTGGGTTGGGGCCTACTATCGGTGTCTGCCACTCCTTGCTGTTCTCCTCCACTGAACAAAGCTGTGCCGCCTGTTTACTACGGTTGCCAATTTTGAACTGCATTTCGACTACTTACTGATTTGGCCCTACTCTCTGTGTCAGCCTCTCATTCCAGTTGTCCTCCACTGCAATGCCCCCTGGTTATTCCTGTGTTACCAATTTTGAACTGCATTTAGCCCACTTTATTCTTTGGGCCTATATCTGTGTTTCCACTTCATCGTGCCCATTGCCCAGCCAGTGATAGATGAGTCTGCTGGTACATTGACCCATAACGCAACATTCCCCGTGCATGCTACACAACAACATTGTGACCCTGCTGAAAGTCAGGTTGCTCTTCCCGCATACCATACCACCTTACACGGGGACAAAGAGGAAGGTGCAGATGAAAGTGCAGGTTCCTTCATCAGGTGGGGGGAGGAATACTAGTTGGCGACGTCACTGGCACAGGGCCTCTCATAGTACGCAAAAGTGTTGCTGCCGGTGGGAGGCGCCCCCGCCGTGCAAACACACCGCTGTACTTTGAGGGGCCCTGTGCCAGTGCCAATGCCAACAAGTGGGCCCCCCCTGCTTGCTCAGGATCACAGCACTTGCAAAGTTGAAATACTTACCTCTCCCTGCTCCACTGCCGTGACGTGGTCCAGATTTCCTGGGCCCACTAATTACTTGAACCAGCCCTACCCCACACAACTTTAGCCAAATGACCCCCAATTTCAAATGCCTTCCAATTATTATAAGGTAAATTACGCTTGACAAGCTTCATTAAGAAGAATGGATGGTTTTGACATTAAAATGGGCACTCTAGGTGTTTTCCTGGCCCCCACTCACTGCCGACTATGCTGCCCCATTGACTTGCATTGGGTTTCGTGTTTCGGTCGATCCCGACTTTTCACCATAATCGGCCGATTTCACTCGACCCGACTTTTGAGATAGTCGGGTTTCGCGAAACCCGGCTCGACTCTAAAAAGGTCAAGGTCGCTCAACTCTAGTATGTAGTATGTATGTAGTATGTATGTATGTAGTATGTATGTAGTATGTATTTTTTTTTTCATTTAACACATTAGCCGGATGATGGGACTACTACTGTCCCATCATTGGCTAATTTGTCAATCACTGTCACTGTAGCAGGCATCGTCCGATGGGACTTGCAGTGCCATCAGATGATGCCTGCACACACGCACAGAGCCCCGGCAGCCCACACAGAGCCCCGGCAGCTTGCACAGAGCCCCGACAGCCCGCACAGAGCCCCGCCAGGCCCATACAGACCCCCGACAGCCCACACAGATCCCTGACAGCCCACACAGAGCCCCGGCAGCCCACACAGTGCCCCAGCCAGCCCGTACAGACCCCCGGCAGGCCCTCACAGACACCCTGCAGGCCCGCACAGACCCTCGGCAGGCCCGTACAGACCCCCGACAGCCCGTACAGAGCCCCGGCAGCCCACACAGAGCCCCGGCAGCCCGCACAGAGCCTCGGCAGGCCCGTACAGAGCCCCGGCAGCCCACACAGAGCCCCGGCAGCCCACACAGAGCCCCGGCAGCCCGCACAGAGCCCCGGCAGGCCCGTACAGACCCCCGGCAGGCCCGTACAGACCTCCGGCAGCCCGCACAGAGCCCCGGCAGCCTGCACAGAGCCCCGGCAGGCCCGTACAGACCCCCGGCAGGCCCGCACAGAGCCCTGGCAGGTCCATACAGATCCCCAGCGGGCCCGCACAGACCCCGTCCGCACACACAGACATGCACAGTGTCTGCCCATGCACCGCCCACACTCTTCCCCCCTATGGAACAGGATGTAGAAGGACAGAAAGGGCTTATTTACATTCTGATTTTTGTGTCCCATTGACTTGCATTGGTATCGGGTATCGGTATCGGCGATATCCGATATTTGTTGGATATCGGCCGATCCTCCAATCCGATACCCATACTTCTGGATATCGGAAGGTATCGCTCAACACTATTTATAACAGCTCAAGTTGGACATTTCTCTACATTCTCTTGATGGAAGATAAAGGTCCTTTAGTATAATACTATTTAATATATAAAACCAGCCCATTTGGCTAGTGACATGACAGGATAAAGTTTTCTTTGATGCCCATGGTCAAACTCTTCAGGGTTTTCAGTAACAGAATACAAAGAGCTAACTTTATACTGAAAGTAGCACATGGCTTGTATCATAAACCTGTGTGGGTGTAAGGTCTGCAGCCATGCACTCCCAACTGACATACTCTAGCCTAGTGAGATCCATGCAGACAGGATAAATCAAGGCTTAAACAACCCTAAAATACAAGGGATTCACGGAGGATTAGTAACACTTCCCAATAGACCCAGCAGCTGTAAACTAACAATTGACATCATCACTTCTGTGCACATGTACCAGACTTTTATTCAACGTATTTCAGTATGACTAGCGTGCAAAAGAATCATAGAAAAATGAAAATACAGGGTGGAGCGCGGTAATTTGCTGATTTGGGAATGAAATAAAAAAATTATGATCATTAGAAAAATTTATTTTATATTTTAATTATACTGAACAGTAATGGAATTTTTAAATTACATGGTTTTAAATAGTGTATCTGGCAAATGTCGACCTTCGCTATCCACACACTGCTGCATACGTTTTCTGAAGTTTTCATGAACTCTAACAAGCATGTCCACTGGTATTCTGCCAATTTCAGCTTCAATATTGTTCCTTAGGTCTTCCAAGGTGTTGGGACGGTTGATATACACCTTAGACTTCAGGTAACCCCAAAGGAAAAAATCGCATGGGGCTAAATCTGGTGAGCGTGCTGGCCAGTTCACATCTCCCCTCAAAGAGATAAGCCGTCCAGGAAACATTTGCCTCAAACAATTCATGGTAACCCTCGCTGTGTGTGCAGTGGCACCATCCTGTTGGAACCATGTATCCTCTAGTTCCATTGCCTCAAGAGCCGGCTGAAAATAATCCTGTATCATAGACAAGTACCGTTCGGAGTTCACAGTTATGGCACGACCATTATCCTGAAAAAAGTAAGGACCAATGATGCCTACTCGTGATATGGCGCACCACACAGTGACGCGGTCCGAATGCAGAGGTCTCAGAGATTGCAGTACTGCTGCTCTAACTCTCTCGATGTTTTGTGGTGTTGTAATCCTTCTCTCAGGTCCCCTTCGTACACATGACACATTCCCTGCTGTTCTGAATGCATTCACCCAATTTACAATTGATTGCCGTCCAGGAACACGTCCGCGTGGAGGAACAGCGAATTGTAAACGAAAAGCACGCTGCACTGCAATGATCGAGTGGGCATTTGAAAAATACGCTTCAACACAAAATGACCTCTCCTCACGTGTCCACTGCATGATGGCAACGGAAAGGCAGAGGAATACAAATCTCCCATCAGCCACTGTAAGCCACACCCACTCTCCCCTCTCTTCGACTGACAGTGCCGCCACAGCATGCAGTGCAAAAAAGCAAATTACCGCGCTCCACCCTGTACTTTATGCCGTCCTCAGTAAAGCTCCGATTTAATGATTACACTAGAGATTAATTATATAACTCACAATTCCCTAATATAATGTCATTATTTATTTATTTTACTCACTTATGTAGCACCACAGTGCCTTACACACATTATCATTGCTGTCCCCATTGGGGCTCAGAATCTACATTCCCTATCAGTATGTCTTTGGAATGTGGGAGGAAACCGGAGAACCCGGAGGAAACCCACGCAAACACGGAGAGAACATACACACTCAGAATTACTCCCTTTACACTTAATATGTGAGATTGTAAGGAATTTTTCCTAATGCTGCCCTTAAAGGGAATCTATCACCATCTAATCTAAGAACAGCATGATGAGGGAGCAGAAACCCTGATTCCAGTGATGTGTCACTGGGCTCCTTGCTGCAGTTTTGAAATAATCACCATTTCAGCAAGAGATTATCACTAGTAAACCTGCTATCATATGGTCCTCTATGTACATGAGCTCTGGATATTGCCGTGGATTGAAGCCTACACATTATGTACACAGAAAGTTGCCAATCAGTGGTGTGGTCGGGGTAATACAGAGCTCAGCATTCACAGAACTGTTAGATCTGCAGAAGAAAAAAAAATTATTACAACTACAGCAAGTAGCCTATTCAGTGATAAATCACTGGAATCAAAGTGTCATCACGCTGTTCTCTGATGAGGTAGCAAAAACCTGGTGACAGATTGTCTTAGTCCATTAATAGAGTAGGTTAAGTCCATCTTTATAGCATTTTGTATGATTTCAGTGCAGTAAAGAGACAAATGATCAGAATTCTCATCTTCAGGCTATTGAAACATTTTCAGCAATGCATTAAAGGATTTTATTTCCAACCTTGGCAACCTCTTTTGGTATACTTCATTAGGAGTAGAAGGATATTATTTAGAGGGACCTCTATGCGCCACAGCAGAGAACAGCTATCAAGCAGGTCTCATTTTGCTATAAATTAAAGCTCCTGGACACAAATGCAAAATATTGGACAGGATCTTTTACATACCCCAAACTATTTATAAAACTGATGTCTTTTTTATTTGTATGCAATAAAGCTGCAGATCACCTGTTCATGCAGGTATAATCCTATGTGGACACAACCTTCCGCAGGAGTTAAAGTGGTTTTCAAGGTTATAGTAATTAAATTAATATAGTGGCCTAGCTATTTTTCTTAATCCTATAGATGTGAATGGGAATGGTGCAAGATGGGTCCTTGTTATTGAGATAGATGTTGTCTCAAAGGTAGGTTCCATGTCTGTAAGACTTTCATGGTATATCCTGCGGCTATGCCATAAATCCCTGAGGTGCAGGTTCCCCCTTTTACTTACACACATCAGTACCACAGATATGACTGGGAATAGCAAGCAGCACACACTGTACATAATGTAGAGATATTATAACATTTTTATGTTTTATAACATTTTTATTATTTTAAGATCTTTGACTATTCATATCATAGTACATTGCCTTCTTTAATAATATGCATATACTGTAGTTAAAGGACAGAATCTTAGAATCTTTGCAATAATAATCTCAGGAAAGATGGTCGAATCTTCTGAAATTCGAATTGCACGTTAAATTGTCCTCAAAAAATGGCTATAAACCTCTAACTTCTCCTAGGACCGTATCCAATCCCTTTTAACTTCTTTAACATAAGCACAGCCTCAGTTATGTCAAATTGACCTCAACATAGAAACAGATGTTAACTGGTGTTAATAAATATCATATTTAAAAACACAGCACGCTGACAGATTTTTCAGGGCTTTTAAAATTAAAAATGGCCCAGATATTACCCCTTATCACTTGTGATCAGTCAGACCATTCTTTAAAAACATTGCATCAAACATCAAACTGACGGCGCTGTTTTTAAATATAACATAACTCTGCGGTGACTGAGATAAGTGATGTGCCATATATTCCATAACACCTTTGTCTTCCTGAAACAGACAAACTGTCACAGGTTTACCACGGCAGAAAGGAGCCAGAAGACTGCAGCATTTGCGTTCTCCTACTCCTGCGTTGAATAGAAGCACTTCACCTTCTTATTAAGAAGTGTACATTTCTTTGGGCATTGCAGAGGTTAATCTGCTCAGTTGAGAGCTCTTGGAGCTAAGGCTTTCAGCTGTGCTCTGTTAGCCACTCCCATCCTCTATATAATCTGGGTCCTGACTAACACACATGGTCAGAACTAGCTTATGCTGCATGGCTAGGAGGATAGGTGTTGGTGATTATTTGAGTAGTCAGTTTATCTGTGACAGTTGATTAGTTTTGTCAGTGCGATAATTCCCTTTCTTCTCCTACTTTGGTTTAACCCCATCTTTCACTCCCCGACGCATACCTCTGTTATATGTGAGTGTATATTTGTATGTTTGGTATTTTACATTACTCTTTTTTGTATTACCTTGTGAGTCTGGTTGCTGTACTACGGTGCACTTCTAGTACCCTCTCCCCTGAATGGGGGGAGGGTACAGACTGAGGGTGAATTCAGGAGCTAAGGCAAGGTTCATGGCCCTGGCATCTTCACTTTCAGAAGTAACCTGGGGAACAGGGTGAGCTAGGTCATCAACTAACGTTAGGGACAGGGAAGGAGTACAAGGTCCCAGGACACCCAATAGGAGAGTTGTGACAAATGCACAGGTAATGGCTGCTTTTATTTCCATTTTGGTTTTCTATTTTTTTCAACAATATTCAACCACCTTCCAAAAAATGACAAAATAAGGCTAGGTTCACATTAGCGTTTCTGTGCGAAGCGTATCATCTGCATGCGCAAACGAATGCCAAAACGCATGCAAACGCATGTTTTCGCAGCATTTTTTATCTGCATGATCTTATGCATGACAGCAAAAAAATGCTGTGTGTGCATGCGTTTGTATGTGTTTTTGCATGCGTTTGCGTTGTTTGTGCGCATGCGTATGGTTCCCAATGGGCGTGGCTTATGGGATTTCATTTTATAGACTCTGCACAGATGAAATCTTCTTTTGCTGCTGTATCCTGCTGCAAGATGGATCTTAGCGTGGAGAGCTTCAATCTGAATCTGGATTTATCATCAAAATTGGCTTTTGCTTTTTGCTGTGGCTTGTGAGGAAGAAAAGAGAAGAGAAAGACAGAGAAAACATCGTCGTCGCTTTTGGCAATACCCCATTGTTGAAGTCCGAGAGAGCCGTGGAGCCTACCACTCATTGCACACCAAGCTTCGTGAAAACCCGCAAAAGTTTTTTGAATACAGGAGGATGTCTGAACACAGCTTTGATGAATTGTTGCAACATGTGCGAGGATCCATTACCAGGCAGGACACGCAACTACGTAGAGAAAATCCTGCTGAGGAACGTCTGTTGGTGACCCTAAGGTACGTAATTTTGAAAAAGAAACACCTATCATTAATATTCTTGTTATAATAGCCATGTACTGATTTTTTTTTCCCCATTTTCTTTTCCACAGATTCTGGGCTACCGGAGAGACCTTAAGATCTCTACATTTTCAATTTCAGATTGGACTGTCCACCCTTTCTGGGATTGTTGGAGACACCTGCCGTGCATTGTGTGATGTTCTGCGTGCAGAATCCCTCCCCCAACCAACAACTGAAATATGACTGAAAAATGCAGGAAAATTCAAGGAAATTTATAATTTTCCAAACTGTGTGGGGGCTGTGGAAGACAAACACATTCGGATTCTGAAACCTGCTGAAAGTGGATCTGAATACTTAGATTATAAAAAACACTTTTCCTTTGTTCCCATGGTGATTGCAGATGCTGAGTGTCGATTTGTCACCGTTGACATTGGCTCATTTGAATGAGGAAATGACTCACAAACTTTCAAAAACTCTGACATGGGTCAACATTTGTATGGTAATAATCTAAATTTTCCACCGCCACAACCTCTTCTGAATACTGAAGGACCGCGAATGCCATTTGTTGTTGTTGGGGATGGGGCGTTTCAAATGTGTGCCAACCTCATAAAACCATACTCGAGTCGGGACTTGATTCACACAAAAGGATTTTCAACTACAGGCTGACAAGGGCAAAAAGAACTGTGGAGAGTGCTTTGGTTTGCTGGCAGCTAAATGGCGCATTTTGGGAACACCAATCAATCTTGAAATTGAGACAATTGATGAGGTTGTGAAAGCGTTTGTTGTTCTGCATAATTACATCCTGTCAAAAGAGCAACCTCACTTTGAACTTTATGGAACCTGTTAATACCGCATTGCCGGATTACCATGCTCACCCTCTGAGGACTACAGTGGAAGTTGCCCAAATGAGGGATACATTGTCTTCCTACTTTGTCTCTGATATTGGACATGTGGCATAACAAGATGAAATGGTTTAAGCTGTAAATAAGTCAAATGTACCTGTAATGTTATGTACCTGTACTGTTTTCTGACTGTAATATTAACACCTTGGCTGTAACTATAATAATAAACACCTGAACTGTAACACTCGTTAATACTTCACTCAACAATACACTCAGCAATACACACATGTTTAAATAAAGAGATAAAGAAAACACAGTGAGACAGTCATTGCAAAACAAAAGAATTTTTACTAACAAAAATAAAAACAATTTGAAATTTTAAATAAAATAGGAAAATGTGATTTACTTTCTGGGTCTGCGGGAGGGAGTTACATGGTGGACCTGGGGGTATCGGGCTGGGATGGTAAGCTAGGAGTTGTTGGGGAAGTTGCTATAGGGGAAGTGGAATTGGCAGTCAACTGGAGGATTGGGTCAGAAACATTGGCAGAGGACACACTGGAGGAAGAGGACACATTAGGAGTGGAAAACAAGTTGGAAGGGATTGTGCACATTGGTTGGGAAAGAACCAAGGGAAGGTGTGGCAGACTTGAAAGAAAAAGACACATTTGTTGGTGAGGGTGGAGAGGGTGGGTTTTGTCTCTTAGCAGCTTTTCATTTCCTGGTCTTTGTCTTGCTGCTTCCTCGACCTTTTGGTTCCTGTTGCTGCGTGGTGGGAGTGAAAGTCTGGGCTGCTGCACTCGGCTGCATGGTTGAAGAGGAAAGCTGGGCTGCTGCACTCAGCTGCCTGGTTGAAGGGGAAGGCAGGGTTGCTGCACTCGGCTGGGTGGTGTAGCTGGGTACTTTTGGAACAGTTCTAATGTCCAGCGGTGGCTGTGGTGGTGGTGGATAGGTCACTTGGTGAGATGACTGGTATCCATGTCCTTGAGATGTTGGGAAAGGTGCTGGCGGATTCTGCCACTGATGCTGTCCTGGAGCTTGTTGCCCTGTAGGGAATTAAGTTTGTGCCTGCTGCTCATATTGGGACCACTGCATGGCCTCGGTGTAAGCATCCTGACATCCAGAGTCTTGAGAGTAATGGACTACCTGTCTCCAGACCCCCTTTTATACATCAGGGATTTTGTAGGAGGTGACATAATTTACTGGACATGATTAGTGTAAAGTACGCATGCGTATTGAACGGATGCATACTCATGTCCGTACCAATGCATTCCCATAGACAGTAATGCATTTTTGATGCACTCATCCGCAATCATCCACATGCGGACAATTGCACCATATTTGACGCCTCAAAAAATGCAACACGTTGCGTTTGCCGGACAACGCTTTACAATGCAAAATGACGCATGCGTGTGCATTCGCATGCAAAAGCATGCAAAAGCATGTCCCTGCATACACCATATTAAAGATATTTACGCATGACGCATGCGGATGTATGCGGATCATACACTGCACACAGAAACGCTAATGTGAACCCGGCCTAAGAAAGGTTAGGTAGGTAAGCAACTAAAAGCTAGCACCTGAAACAGTATTGGTATGGTGTGTATGGATCTTAAATCTGACTAGCTTTACAGATCCTTAAAAAAATGTTTGCAATACACACACTTTGTTAGGAAGACTGTTGCATTTAGATGTCTAGATTTTAGGACATTTTCTTTTTCACTTAAAAAAATATTCCTCCCTATTCACCAAATTGATTGCTAAAGAAATGCAAAAACTATGTACAGTCACTTATGACAAGTAAGCACAACGTCTGAGAATGATTTCAGATTTTTTTCTTTAGAAACTATTGTTCTGCTTTGCTTCTGCTTTCTAGTGCATTTTGAATGAACAAAAAAAATGTTTAATTGTAATCCATATGCAGCTAGGCTATAGTCTGGCACTGATGCTGACACCTTTTCTATTTCTCTCTCACCATATCAATTCAATCTCTGTATTATCATGACTACTATTATCATATTCTTCGGTGTTGCAGTTATACAATAAATTATTTTCTGAAGTATTCATCCAGTGATTTAAGGCTTACACTTCCAATTTTTATTGCTGAGCCTTGAGCTCTTTTAAATTCTCCATATCCTAAAATTATCTCAAAATGGCTACTGCATTCCTTGCCTTAGCTATTACTCATGCTATGATAGTCTCTCTGATTGGCTTCTCTATACTATTTGATGCACCAGCCGCAAAGCATTATTGATAAGCCCAAATGATTATGTGTGAGGTCAAGTCAGCATTTTATGACTGATGCAATCGTTTGCAATGTGTCAAAAAAGGTGAAGGTAATTTTTTTTTGTTCGCATTAATTGATTGACATATTTTTAAGATTTGCTGGTATCTGTAAATTTACTAAAATTTGTTTCAAGTTTGATTTTCATCTAACCAATTTGCTCATATCTAATTCTCAGCAATGCAATGAAGAAGTATGTAGGTATGATAACTCTTAGCGTATTTCCATGTAGTGATTTCCATCTCAAAGGTTGTTAATATAATTATTAATCTGAGTTAGCTTTTAGTTTAACAAGACTATGACCAAACTGGGAGGTAAGAATGCCCACCATTGCTGTTATGGCTTGTTGATGTCAGCAGAAAGTAAAGACAAGCTGCACAGTAAATAAAGGAGTATATTGTGAGTTTACTGACCTGAAAGTGTACACTGGTTTGCTTTGTCTACTAAGACTAATTTTTAGCAGCTCTTACTCCCTCTTTACACTCGAAGTAAAGTATTCTTCCCAGGACAATTTCTGGCTTGTGGTGCTTCCAACATATTAGGATTTTGGCAGTCTATATAAGTGAATAAAGAATGGTATCCTAAACATCCTCCAAGAGTAACTTTTCTCAACGTTCCAGGAGCAACTTGGTGCTGAACAATGCTTTTTACAGCATGATGGAGACCATGTCAAAAGGCAAAAGTGATAACTAAGAGGCTCAGTGAACAAAACATTGGACCAGAAGCTGATATCCAGCATTCCAAATAGCAGAAGTTTGGAAAAATACTTTACATTTTTGCATGAATGTAATATACTTGTAAATAAAATATAAAAACATTTGAAACGCTTAGAATTGTAGTTCAGTAACCAGAGTCAAAACTGATTTAAAGATCTGAAAACACTGAAACAGCAAATTTTCTAAAAACCAAAATTTGTGTGAATCTTAAAACTTTTGAAAATGTTCATGGGATAAAGGATGCAAGTTCCAGATAACTGGGCCATGAGGACCAGTAGTTTTCCTTTCAGTATGGACTGGTGATGCGCATTCTGTGAACCTTCACGGGCTGCACATCCATGAAGGGAATCTGTCAGAAGCATGAACCCTACTTAACCATCTATACGGGCATGTAGGTCATAGAAAGTTCAATGCAGGTCATAGAAAAAAGTTTATGGAAGTGCTCAGGTGTGTTACTCTAGAGAAATTCCACATTTTCCCAAACATGTGAATAAGCTGCTTAGATTTATGGGCCAGACACTGATTTCTCTGAGAATCTGTCTCCAGAGCATGCTCAGAAGGGATGTTACCAGTGTAAAACATGTAGATGAGGAGAGCAGACTTTCAGTTGTTACATGACTCGCACTGGTAACACGCCCATTCATGTCCAACCCATAGATCTTAACGGCACATTAAAATATTAAGAAAAATGTGGATTTCTCTGAAATATAACATCGAATCACAGATATCAAGGTATCATTTTATTCAGCTTTCTATGACCTACCATATTTTTTGGACTATAAGACACACTGGACCATAGGACGAACTCCAAATTTTGGGTGGAAAAAAGCAAAAAAAGATTTTTATAAGATGGGGGTCCGTCTTATCATCGAAATTTAAGATATCTTACCTGAGGGTAGGCGATGGTAGAGCGGGGTCACAGGAGGCATGGTCCCTTCCCTAGGAAGCCAGTGGCGGCAGAAGTGGGGCAATGCTGCAGTCCATGGGTATCCCAGCAGTGCGATGCTGCAGGTCCGGTGTCCGCAGTGAGGCAGTGCAGAGTCGTTTCCTCAGGATGCCGGTGGCAGAAATGTGGTGATGTTGCGGCCTGGTGCCCATGGTAAACAGAGCTAAGTGCATCATTGGTTTCTCGGTGGCCATTTTTCTAAAACCGAGGGCCACCGAGATCTCAATATGCGCACTCGCGGCCTCCGGTGGCCATTTTCCTGTAGCCAAGGGCCGTCAAGATCTCAATCTGCACAAGCACGGCCTCCGGAAGCCATTTTTGTGAAGCCCACAGCCTTAGGAAAAAGAAGCACGAGAGGACCAGCCGAGATCTCAATCCGCACACGCACTGCCTCTGGCGGCCCATGGCTTCAGAAAGATGGCTGCAGGGAAACCAATGATGCACTCAACAATGCTCACCGCCGACACCGAGCTTTAGCATCACCACACTTCTGCCATCACAAGTTCCCTGAGGAAGGGGCGCTGCTACACCACTACCGCAATCCCCCGGTAAGCCTGCATTCGGACTATAAGACGCACCCACCATTTTCCTCAGAATTTTTTTTGGGGAAAAGTGCGTCTTATAGTCCTAAAAATATGGTACATGTCAACATAGACGGCTTAGAAGGGTTGATCCTACTGACAGATTCCCTATAATGTCAGTATTATTCATCAATATTATAGCAACGTTTGAAACATATTTAATTTACCGTGATTTAGGAAATCAATATTTCCATATTTCTGTGTATCCATAAACCAGATATCCCATGTCCACAATACACAAAGCCAGGGGATCGCAGGCTAATATATTCAAAAAGACTTGTGTGAGGGTGTAATAAAAAAGTACCTCCAAAAATGTAATTTATACCAAATCAGTCACATAAACGTAAAATCCAACACTAATTGATTAATTTTTTTCTGCAGTATTGCCTAGAATGACATAGCGCTCAGCTCTCTCTATTAGCCTTATAGGTATTGACTGGACTGAGAGCAACCATGCTCAAACACTGCTTGATTAAATCTCCGCGTTTGTGCAGTAACAAAGAATGAGATACATGGGACTGCCTTTCTTGTGATGACAACAGTCACATCGGTGGGGTGCCCACTTCATTATTTGCTTAGGTGATAAACTTTGATCTTGTGAAAAACCTAAGAAAAAGAGTGAAATAAAAATTTGCTGCACATATTCGCTTCTTGCTCTGTGCTCTATTAAAAAAAAAACTTTTTAGTACAATCCACAAAAATCGATTAAATTTAGATCTAAACATACTGATTAGAAAGTGATCATAAATCTCCAATCTAAAAAGTACTAACTTGTAAAATTTATACAAAATGTGAACTCTGGAAAGATGGCAAGCATTTCCATATTCAGCTGATATGGACAACATATTGACAACAGACCATTAATTTGCTGAGGTTAAGGCGACTAGTTAACCATTACCTAGATAATGATTATTAAAGTTTTTGCAGGGCGACATCAATTACAACATCTGGACAAGAAGCAAACATTACACAGTCATGTGGATCCACTTAGGTTTACAACAGACCACTAGTTGTTTTTATCAATGAAATGAACTACTTCATTTAGCTTAATTACTACAAACATTGCCAAGTGCTATAATTGCTAAAACTTCTGTCCTTCCTGTGCCATTATTTTCCACCGTTACATGCTATTATCTTAAAGGGATTGTTCACTTTTTGTAAAACTTTGCATTGCAGAGAACTGCTCATACAGCAACTCCCAATTATCTTAATTCCTTGCTCAGTAGCTTCTTCCTGTAGCCACTATGTTTAAGAGAATATATTGTATTTTTCCTTGTACTATCCCTTTATACATAGCCTTTTTTAATAATACCTTTTCATTTGTATTAGAAATTAAATTTAATTTAAGCGGGCAAGGTTTTTACAAGAAAAATCAGTAACAACAATTACAAGGTCGAATTAAATCTAACCTGATAAACATTTTTTTTTATTATATTTTCATTTTGGAGGTTATTAACTTTTGAGAAATGTACAATTATTCCCTAAATAAGTTTACTCGACTAAAAGTAGGTGGACAATCTATATTTCACCTAGAAGTTTTCTATAAGCACTTGTTCACATCACTAGACTCTTTTCAAGGACAATGCTTTTACGTATGCTGATGAGGGTTTTAGCTGTCCCATCACTGGCATAGAGAGTTGACCAGAGACTAACATTACTATAAAAGTTGATAACTGGTCATAAATAATAAACCTTATGTATATGAATATAAATAGTAAAATATACTATAGACTTTTTTATAAGCATTAAGCAAATGATGTGCTTGTTTGACTACAATCCATACACAAACACTACAAGTAGGCATGGGTCACACTTTTCATAGTGGGTAGACTTCAAGATATGTTGCATTATCTTACCGCTGCTTGCTGGAAGGCTCCTTTGGTGTAAGTGCCCCCTCCCTTGTATGTGATACCTGGGATCTCTCTGTTGAGGAGAGAGCACTTGTGTTGGTTGGATTGACTAGATGAGATGTAATCCACCCTGGTCTGAACATTGTTCTTGGAAGAGAAAGTCACAATGGCCACTCTGGTAGCAGAAGGCACCACTGGGAAATCAGAGAGAAGCTTCTTCACAAACCTCAGTTCATTAACAAAGTTGGCATGGCCTACACTAGAAGATTCATCCACCAAGAAGACCAGGTCCAAATTGTGACTTGACTCTCTCAACCTTCTAATGTTCTTCTTGAAGTATTGTCCCAGCCTTTCCACTTTGTTTTCTGTGCTGTCTGTTTCTTGAATAATCCTGCTGTCTGCGATCTGGAAAACTTGTGATGAGGAACTCCTAAAAGCTGGGACTTGGTGCTGAAAAGTTGTCCAGCAGTGGACCAAAGAAAGACAGCACCATATAGAAGCCAAACACAACATGGTCACCTGAGCAGGACACACTTGGCTGCTGCTTAAGAAGTAATAATAAAAGATACTTTTCTATTGCCCTTACCCTCCCGTTTCTTAAAGTGTTTCTTGAAAACTGTCTGATCTAAAACTAAGGGTCCACATTGACTATCCAAGAAGCTGTGCAGATGTGAAGAATGACAGAGAACATATTGCAAGAAGGGTTTCTGGCTGCATGCTTTGTTCATGTGCTGTACAAATCAATGTCCTTCCCTCCTCTTCATTCTTAAGAAGCAGTGCAGGAGTGTGTCCAAGAGTCTCTGCAAACCTCTATCCTCTTGTGCTTCTTTCTCCTTTCTATTGTCTCAGCTTTACTTTCCCTTCTCTCTCTCCCTCTGTCTGTGTTTCCTACTCTGCTAAGATCTGCCTGCCTTTTTTTTGCAAATCTTCCTTCCTTCACCCCCTCCTCTATTCATGGCTGATTTGCTGAGCTCTCTTCTCACCGGAGTCCTATGTATGTCAGCCTGTCAACATTCCCAAAAGCGCACA
The DNA here is from genome assembly GCF_032444005.1 of Ranitomeya imitator. NCBI lineage: Eukaryota > Metazoa > Chordata > Amphibia > Anura > Dendrobatidae > Ranitomeya > Ranitomeya imitator. The sequence continues at coordinate 508,571,629 of NC_091282.1, read as the reverse complement.
TCAGCCCCTGATTGATCCCACATGTCTGGCAGAGATATGCAAAGGCATTCAAGGGACATGTCTGCAGATACCACGAGTGCCACTGTAATTGGAAACATCTTTGGTTAGAAGTAATACGCTAACCTACAGTAAATGTACCTATTCCATAAGTTACATGACTGTATAGTGTACAACTTGTAAGGAAAACTATTGTGTTAGTGTGATTGACTGGATAGGGAAGAAAACAGAGAGAAAGAGAGAATGGATAGATAGATAGATAGATAGATAGATATGAGATTGATGGATAATAGATTAGATAGATAGATAGATAGATAGATAGATAGATAGATAGATAGATAGAACTATACAGGCTCGGACTGGCCCATAGGTTAATAGGAGAATCCCCTGGTAGGCCCCTGTGTAGATCTGGGCCCCCAACACTACTGTATGGGCAGTATTTGGCACGGTAGCTCAGTGGTTAGCACAGCAGCATTGCAGCACTGGGGTCCTGGGTTCAATTCCCACCGAGGACAACATCTGCAAGGAGTTTGTATGTTCTCCCTATGTTTGCGTTGGTCTCCTTCGGGTTCCCCGATTTCCTTCCACACTCCAAAGACATACTGATAGGGAATTTAGATTGTGAGCCCCATCGGGGACAGCGATGACAATGTATGCAAAACTGTGAAGAGCTGTGGAATATGTTAGCGCTATATAAAAATAAAAGATTAAGATAATTTACTTGATTCACTCTGTACAGAAAAAAGCAACATCTCATCATTCATTAACCACGCTATCCAGTTTATTATTATAGAGAGATATAGGTAAATTTGTGACCAAAGGTAGTAAAATATTTCCATGCATGTGAAAAGTGGGCCCCCCAAAGTCAATGCTATTGGTGGGCTCTTGTCACCCCAGTGTGACACTGCATCTATAGATAGATAGTATAATGCTGCGGTAGCATGGTACGCAGTGAATAGGCAGTGACCCACAAAGTTCAAACACAAAAGTTTCTTTAAAGTGTTACTTGACACATAAAAGTTCATAAACACTTTGTAGGACATCAAAGTTCAATATACATAGTTGCATCTTGTCTCAGTGCCTGTTTCATAGCACTACACATTGTGCGACTTTAGATTACAGTCCCTAAACAGGCCAGACTTCCCTTTGTCCTGTTTCCCTGGGCAACCGCACACCATATTGCAGTCTCCAAACACAGCTTCACATGTTGCAGACACTACACACGCTAGCCTTCCTCTGACTAGTTCCCGTGGGTGTCCTGCACCGCTGCATCACAGACTCTTTACTTACACAGCCATACACTGCCCAGGATATCCTCCGGATAGCAGCCGGGCACCGTATCCACCTGTTTGCAATCATTACACATGCAAGTCCTCTCTCAGGCACAGGACATACACCTCCGGGCACAGGACTGTCCACATTCGAGACCAGTCACCATGGACGGCTTGCATCGCTGTGTACGCTGCGGGTGCCAGGCTATTCAGCTGCTGGCTCCGCTGGCCTGTGTTGCTTCACACACACAGCCAGTGCTCTGCAGGCCTCTGCTCTGCATGCCAGCACACACCAGACTGACAATTACGTTGCACCTCACACCTGACACACCCATACCCCTTACTGCAGGGCTTTTAACACACAAACCTGTGGCCTTCAGCCAAATGCAAAACCCAGACAGGAAATCTGTGACTGCCATGCACACCTATGGACTTCATCCATCTTCATGCACAATCTAGGGAGAACACACAGCGACCCCTAGCTGTGACACGAGTCACTACCTCACATTGCAATCACAGCTACATCTGCGACGGCCATGCAGACCTATGGCCTTCATACGCCTCTGTGCGCATTCTGGGGAGCACAAACAGCACCCTCTAGCTGTAGCAGGGGTCACTGCCTCACAATAGATATGGGATGGAAAGATAGAGATAGATAGATAATTGAGATAAATATAAATATATAGATATGAGATAGATAGATAGATAGATAGATAGATAGATAGATACATAGATAGATACATAAATAGATAGATAGATCCCAAGGACAGGGTCCTCTCCCCTCTGTACCAATCTGTCACTGTAAATTTGTTTACTGTTAATGATATCTGACTATAACCCTGTGTGTAACACTTTTTTCTCATATACAGCACCATGGAATTAATGGTGCTATATAAATAATAATGATAATAATAATAATAATAATAATAATAGATAGATAGATATGAGATATATAAATGATAGATATATATGAGATAGATAGATATGAGATATATAAATGATAGATAGATAGACAGATAGATAGATATAAGATAGATAGCTAGATAGATATATGAGATAGATAGATCTATATATAGATAATTGATTGATAGATAGATAGATATGAGAGAGATAGATAATAGATAATAGATGATAGATAGATCTATAGATATGTAATTGATAGATAGATAGATAGATAGATAGATAGATAGATAGATAGATATGAGAGAGATAGATAATAGATGATGGATAGATCTATAGATAGATAATTAATAGATAGATAGATATATGAGAGATACCGGTTGTTACTTACCGGTAATAGGATTTTACAGAGTCCACGACAGCACCCACAATGAGAGGGGATCCGCCCACCATCCGGACAGGAACCTACAGATTAAAAGATTAAAAGGGCGGTCCCCCTCGTCTCTCCAGTTTGTGTTCCAGAGTACAAGGGATACCGCCAATGAATCAGTACATGATAACAATATCCTAAACAATACAAAATACCATCACCTCTATAGAGTGATTTCTAAAGCACACCTTCCAAATGAGTGCAAGAATCAGGAACTAAATACGGGGGGGGGGGGGGGAATGTATAAGTGCTGTCGTGGACTCTGTAAAATCCTATTACCTGTAAGTAACAACCGGTTTTCCTATCGCCACGACAGCACCCACAACGAGAGACTTTCAAAGACTATCTGGGAGGGACCACAGCACTAAGTACTGAATGCCCAAAGTGTAGGCTGGAATTGGCAGAAAGATCAAGTCGATAGTGCTTATAAAAGGTGGAAGGTGATGACCAATGGGAACATCCGCCTTCTCCGCCCAGGATGATGCCATAGCCCGAGTAGAGTGTGCCCAGATGCCATTCGGTGGTGTCTCCCCTTTGGCAGAATAGGCAAGACATATCGCATCCCTGATCCATCTAGCGATAGAACCCTTTGTGACACTCGAACCTTTTATCTGATCCTGGAAAGAGACAAACAAAGCCCTACTCTGCCTCCAGCTTTGTGTTCTATCCAAATACTCTAACTGCTCTTTTAACATCTAGAGTATGCCATTTTGTATCCTCCTCAGACACTGGATTATCATAAAAGGTCGGTAAATATATCTCCTGACTTCTATGAAACCTAGATGCTACTTTTGGCAAGTATGCAGGATCTGGTTTCATGACAATCTTATCCTGAAGGATCACTAGATAAGGAGGATCAACTGATAACGCCTGGACATCGCTAACTCTCCTTGCAGACGCTAATGCTAACAGTAGAGCTGTTTTTAGGCTATGTGCACACATCAGGATTTTTTGCAGAAATTTTCCTGACAAAAACCGAACATTTCTACCAGAAATCCGCATGCGTTTTTTTCGCAATTTTGATGCGTTTTTGATGCATTTTTGACGCGTTTTTGGTGCATTTTTTGTGCGTTTTTTCCCAGATGCATAGAATAGCAGTAAAAATGCAGAAAATCTGCAAAATTAATGAACATGCTGCTTTTTTTACAGCGATGCGTTTTTTTCGTGGAAAAATGTGCCCAAAACATGCAGAATGCATTCTAAATGATAGGATGCATGATGTATGCGTTTTTAATGAGTTTTTATAGCGTTTTTATCGTGAAAAAACACGAAAAAAACGTGAAAAAAACTGAACGTGTGCACATAGCCTTAGGGTTAGAATTTTAATTGAAGTCAATTCTAAAGGCTTGAAAGGGGTTGTGTTAGCGCATCAAGCACTAAATTTCGGTCCCAATTTGGCAATCTAGCAATATGAATTGAGTTACTACACTCAATTGCTTTAATAAACCTAGCAATCCATCTATTCCCTGCCACATTGCTATTGTAAAGAGCTCCTAGGGCTGACACTTGGACCCTAAGGGTATTAACTGCCAAACCCAACTCCCGGCCCTTCTGCAGGAATTCTAGAATGGCCGTAATTGGAACATGGTCCGTCAGAAGTTGCTGATGGAATGTAAGAAATTTCTTCCAGACCCCGGAATAAATTTTTGTAGTGACCTCTTTCCTGCTTTTTAGCAAAGTGGATATTAAAGCCCCTGAAAAACCCCTTTGCCTTAATAACTCCCTCTCAAGTTCCACGCCGTCAAATGAAGACTCTCCATATTGGGATGATGAAAGGGACCTTGAGAAAGGAGCCCCAGAACTATTGGTAACACCCAAGGATCGGTCACTGACATTGCTCTGAGCAGGGAAAACCAAGGCCTCTTGGGCCTGAAGGGGGCAATTAGAATTACTCTCGGCCCCTCCTCCCTGATCTTCCTGAGAACTAGAGGAACTAAACACAATGGGGGAAACGCATAAGCTAGAGGAAAGCTCTAACGGACATGTAGGGAATCTACTATGCATGGTCCGTCTCTTACCTGGAGTGATGCAAACTCCCTGACCTGCCTGTTTTCCCTCATAGCAAATAGATCTATAACTGTTAACCCCCAGAGCCTGACTATCTTTTTGAATATTTGTCGGTCTAGAGACCTTTCCCCCTGCCGAAGGGAATGTCGACTGAGATAATCTGCTACTATATTGTGGTCTCCCTTTATGTGAACTGCTGAGAGGGAAAGAAAGTGAGCCTCGGCTAAAGTGAGTATCTGAGCCGCGGTGAACATTAGAGATTGTGACCTTCCCCCCTTGATGGTTGGAGTAGGCCACCACTGTCATATTGTCGGTCTGAAACCGAACATTAGAACCCTTCAGGGATGGTAGGAAGTGAAGGAGCGAACATCTGACCTCTGAGAGTTCTTTTAAATTTGAAGAGTTTTGGGATTCTAGATCTGACCATGGCCCCTGGGCCGGAATCTCCCCCATGCGGGCCCCCCAACCCACTGGGTTGGCATCGGTCGTGACTACTTTGTCTGGTCTGATACTCCATTGAACCCCTCTTGACAGATGGAGTATGTTTAGCCACCATCTCAGATCGTAAAGAGTGGCCGGTGATAGCCTGAGTTTCCCATCTAGATAACCTTGAAGTTTTCCTTCTGCTTCTAAAATCTCGGACTGCAGTACTCGGGTATGAGCTTGAGCCCATTGTACAGCTGGTATACATGATGTCAAGGACCCTAGCAGGGACATTGCGTCTCTTAAAGTTAGATCCGGATTCTTCCTCACTGTTCTGACTTTGCGTACAATCCTTTCTTTCTTGTCTTCTGGTAGAAAACATGACTGCTCCTCTGAGTCTAGAAGAATACCTAGGAAAATTTGACACGTGGAAGGTTCCAGCTTTGACTTTTTTACGTTGATTATCCAACCGAGTTCCTGCAGAGACGATATCATAGCTTTTACACGGGCCTTACATTGCCAGCTTGACTTCCCAACTATTAAAAAATCATCCAAGTAGGGTACCACCAGGGTATCCCTCTCCCTGACGTGGGCCATTACCTCCGCAATAATCTTAGTAAAAATTCTTGGAGCCATTGACAGGCCAAAAGGCATTGCCACAAAATGAAAATGTCTAACCTGATCTTCTAACTGTACAGCCATCCTGAGAAACTGCTGGTGATCTCTGTAAACTGACAGATGGTAGTACGCATCTTTTAGATCCAGTACCGACATGTAACACCTGGGAAATAAAAGTTTAGTTGTCGATTTAATGAACTTCATTTTAAAAGCGTGATATTGAAGAAATGTATTCAACTTCCGTAAATGAATGATAGTCCTAAAGGACCCATCAGGCTTAGTAATCAAAAATAGGGGAGAATAAAACCCCTTCTTCTCCTGATCCCTTGGAACTAGGGTTGAGCGAAACGGATTGGACAATTTCAAAAATCGCCGACTTTCGGCAAAGTCGAGTTTCATGAAACCCGACCCGATCCTAGTGTGGGATCAGCCACGAGGTTGGCGATCTTCGTGCCAAAGTTGCGTTTCGTATGACGCTTTCAGCACCATTTTTCAGCCAATGAAGGAGGACGCAGAGTGTGGGCAGCGTGATGACATAGGTCTCGGTCCCCACCATCTTAGAGAAGGGCATGACAGTGATTGGCTTGCTTTCTGCGGCGTCACAGGGGCTATGAAGGAGCATGCACGCCGGCCGCCATCTTACTTCTGCCAATCGTAGCATAGGGAGAGCTTGCTGCAGCTTCATCAGAAGAAGGGATATAGTTAGGGAGGGAAGATTAACCCCAAACCGCTTGTGCTGTAGCGATTTCCACTGTCCAACACCACCTTTTCTTTGCAGGGACAGTGGAGGCTATATTTTTGTTCATCAGCTCTGTAGCTTATTAGGCTGCCTTATAAGGCTCCCTGATACCTGCATTGCTGTTTGTACACTGCTGTGCAAACCAACTGCTGTTTTAAAAGCAAAAATCCTGTTGCTCCTTTCTGCACAGTTATCTTGTTTATTTGTCCACAATTTTGTGTGCAGCAGTCCTTTTTATTGCTGTCATACTTGTCCTGAGATCATTGTAGGGAGATTGAAATTGTACTACAGTCCTTGTATTTTTTCATATATCTTCCAGCCATGTTCTGCCACTTACATTGTGTAGTGTTATACACTGGGCCTGAGTTCTGGTGCATTCTCCCCCCCAAAAAAGGGAGATTGAAATTGTCCCAAAGTGGATCTACGTCAGTTCTGTTAGTTTGTCGTATATCTTCCAGCCACGTTCTGCCACTTACATTGTGTAGTGTTATACACTGGGCCTGAGTTTTGGTGCAGTCTCCCCCCCAAAAAAAGGGAGATTTACATTGTCACAATGTGGATCTACGTCAGTTCTGTTAGTTTGTCGTATATCAGCCAGCCACGTTCTGTCACTTACATTGTGTAGTGTTATACACTGGGCCTGAGTTTTGGTGCAGTCTCCCCCCAAAAAAGAGAGATTTAAATTTTCACAAAGTGGATCTACGTCAGTTCTGTTAGTTTGTCGTACATCAGCCAGCCACGTTCTGCCACTTACATTGTGTAGTGTTATACACTGGGCCTGAGTTTTGGTGCAGTCTCCCCCCCCCAAAAAAGGGAGATTTAAATTCTCAATAAGTTTATATACACCTTCTACCTTGTTTTACATTACCTTATAACGATTGTTATTTTGGTTAGATTTTTCCAAAAATGAGGAAGTCTGGTGGAAGGGGCCGTGGGCGGTCGTTGCCAGCTGGTACTGATGGTGGTGGTGGAGCATCTGGTGGTAGTGGGAAAAGCAAAATAGCACCAATGGCTCGAGGTGTTGAGCCAGCGCCATCGTCTGGCTACACAAGGCCTCGATGGCTCCCTTATCTGGGAGTAGGAAAACAGTTTTTAAAGCCGGAGCAGCAGGAAAAAGTTTTGGCTTTCATTGCTGACTCAGCCTCTAGCTCTTTCGCCTCCTCTTCAGAAGGTTCAAAATATAAAAACAGTGAGTCACCAGTGGATGTTCCCGGTCAGGAACAAGTTGCTTCCTTGTGTCCTTCACCCAACCCAAAAGTGAAGGATGCGGCAGGCGACACTACAGTTTACTCCATGGAGCTCTTTACACTTACCGTGCCTGGGTTAGAGAGGGAAATTAATTTTTAAAAGCCCATTACAAGATGAGTCGAACATGGAGTGCACAGATGCACAGCCACAGCTAGATTATTATGCTGTTCCTTTGACTCAGATCACTACATTGCCCTCGCAGTGTACTGAGCCAGAATCTGACCCTGATGAGACTATGGTGCCCCGTCACGAACGCTATAGCACCATACACGGTGACACAGAGGAAGGTGCACATGACATTGAAGAGGAGGTGATAGATAACCCAATTGTTGACCCAGCAAGAAACTCAGTCATGGCTGGGCAGTGTACATCTTGAGGCAGGCAAGGTAGTCAGTGATAACGGAAGGAATTTTATGGCTGCAATAGCCCTTTCAGAACTGAAACACATTCCTTGCCTGGCTCACACCTTGAACCTGGTGGTGCAGTGCTTCCAGAAAAATTATCCGGGGTTACCAGCCCTGCTACTGAAGGTGCAAAGACTTTGCTTGCACATTCGCCGGTCGCCCGTACACTCCAGCCATATACTGAACCATCAGCGATTGCTGAATCTTCCCCAGCACCGCCTAATAATCGACGTTGCAGCAAGGTGGAACTCCACACTGCACATGCTTCAGAGGCTGTGCGAACAGAGGTGTGCTGTCATTTATTTGTGGGAGGATACAAATACATGGGCAGGCAGTTGGATGGCAGACATGGAGAGGTCTGGTGTGCAGTGGTCAAAGCTACAAGACCTCTGTCAAGACATTCAGTGTTTTGAGGAATGCACACGGCTGGTAAGTGCAGACGACGCCATCATAAGCATGAGCATCCCACTAATGCGTCTGCTGATGCAAAGGTTGACGCACATCAACGAGCAGCCGAGGAGAAGGGAAGCCTTGATGACAGTCAGGCATTGTCTGGTCAGGGAACTCTCCTGGACAAGGTGGCAGACAAAGAGGAGGAGGAGGATGATGGGGATGAATATTTATGGGAGGAGGATGCTTCTCAGGGGGCAATATAAACTGGTGGTGTTGCAAGGTCAGGTACAGGGTTTATGCGGGCCACAAGTGATGTTGATTTGCAAGAAAGTGCTCCTCAACCCAGCACAAGCAGTGAATTGACACCTGGAACATTGGCCCACATGGCTGAGTATGCCTTGCATATCCTAAAAAAGGACCCCCGCATTATCAAAATGATGACCGATGATGATTACTGGTTGGTCTGCCTCCTGGATCCACGATACAAAGGAAAATTACCAAATATCATGCCACGTGAGAACCTTGAGCAAATATTGGCTACCAAACAAGCAACTCTTGTAGACCGTTTGGTTCAGGATTTCCCAGCACACAGCGGCGGTGATGGTTCTCACACGAGCTGTAGGGGGCAACATGGCAGAGGTGTTAGAGGTGCACAAATCCGAAGTGGCGTTGGACAGAGGGGTTTTATGGCCAGGTTGTGGAGTGATTTTGCAATGACCGCAGACACGACAGGTACTGCTGCATCGATTCAAAGTGACAGGAGACAACATTTGTCCAGTATGGTTACTAACAATTTTTCCTCCCGTATCGATGTTCTCCCTCACATGTCATTCCCCTTTGATTTCTGGGCATCTAAAATAGACACCTGGCCTGAATTGGCAGAATATGCATTACAGGAGCTCACTTGCCCAGCTGCTAGTGTGCTATCAGAAAGAGTCTTCAGTGCTGCTGTTTCAATACTGACCAAAAAAAGGACACGTCTGGCTACCCAAAATGTTGATGATCTAACCTTCATTAAAATGAATCAATCATGGATTTCAAATTATTTTGCCCCACCTTCCCCTGCTGACACGTAGCTTGCCTGAAAAATGTCTTGCTTTTGGCCTCCGCTGACTGCTCCAATTCCTCCATTTGCAGCTGTCCAATGTCCACCATAGGCCATTTTTATACCTCCCTAAATGGGCTGACTCCCCCCACAGGGCCGTGGTCACCACTTGGCGCAAGCACCCATGCGAGTGCCGTTTGCCTGGACAGGTGGGTGTGCCCACTCTTGGGCGACGACACTGGCACAAGGTCCCTCATAGTACAATGAAGTGTCTCTGATGGTGGTGGTGCACAACCAACGTCAAACACACCGTCGTAATAAGAGGGGCCCTGTGCTAGTACTGCCGCCCACGAGAGAGTGGTCCCCCCCAGCTCGAACATGCTCTACCACTTGCAAAACTTACCTCTCCCTGCTCTACCACTGTGTAGTCTATGCTGTTAAATCCTTCAATGGCACTGCCAATACAAATTTGTTGAAATTATAGATGATAGTAAAAATATACAGGGACCCTGCCCTCCATTTAGACCAGTTAATACTTTGCGCCAACTACCACTGTCTGTTACTCAGCAGAGGAGCCCACCCCTGTACCTAGCTATGCCACCAGTTTATTTATGAACAATTTTTGGCAGACATTTAGCCCACTTTATTATTTTGGCCTGCTAACTGTGTCAGCCACTTATTACAGTTGTCCTCCACTGAACAAAGCAATGCCACCTGTGTACTCCTGTTACCAATTTTGAACTGCATTTAGCCTACTTACTTATTTGAGCCTAGTAACTGTGTAAGCCTCTCATTACAGTTGTCCTCCTCTGCTGAACAAAGCTATGCAGCCTGTGTACTCCTCTTACCAATTTTGAACTGCATTTAGCCTACTTTCTTATTTGGGCCTACTAACTGTGTCTGCCCCTCATTACAGTTGTCCTCTGCTGAACAAAGCAATGCTGCCAGTTTAGTCCTGTTACCAATTTTGAACTGCATGTAGCCTACTTTATTATTTGGGCCTATATCTGTGTTTCCTCCTCATCCTGCCCATTGGCCAGCCACTCCTAGATGAGTCTGCTGGTACATTCACCCAGACCACTACATTCCCCTTGCACTCTACACAGCCAGAATCTGACCCTGATGAAAGTCAGGTTCCCCTTCCCGCATACTATACCACCTTACACGGGGACAAAGAGGAAGGTGCAGATGAAAGTGCAGGTTCCTTCATCAGGTGGGGAGGCATACTCGTTGACACTGGCACAGGGCCCCTCATAGTACGCAAAAGTGTCTCTGGCAGTGGGATGTGCCGCCTGCTGTCAAACACACCACCGTACTATGATGGGCCCTGTGCCAGTGCCAACTAATGGGCCCCCCTGCTTGCTCGGGATCACAGCACTTGCAAAGTTGTAATACTTACTTCTACCTGCTCCACCGCCATGACGTATTCCGCATTTCCTGGGCCCATGAAAATCTTGAGCCAGCCCTACCCCCCACAACTTTAGCCAAATGAGCCCCTGTTTCAATGCCTAACTATTATTATAAAGTAAATTAAGATTGACAAGCTTAAGAAATAAGAATTGATGTTTTTGGCATTAAAATGGGCACTGTAGGTGTTTTTCCTGTCCCCCACTCACTGCCGACTTTGATTCCCCATTGACTTGCATTGGGTTTCGTGTTTCGGTCAGCCCCCGACTTTTCGCAATAATCGGCCGATTTCACCCGACCCGACTTTTGAAAAAGTTGGGTTTCGCGAAACCTGACTCGATCCTAAAAAAGTAAAAGTCGCTCAACTCTAGTGGAGACTTCAAAATGGATTTCCAGCTGGTGGGTTGGTTTCAGAGGTCCATTATGCTATTTATACTCTGGGGAAATCGATGCCACTTTAGTCAGTCAATTACCTGTGTTACTATCCTTAAATTTTTCTACCAGTAGTAGTCTACGAAACTGATGTTTGTGGCATCTGAGTGTGGATGAGCAAAAATCCAGCTCAAACTGTTGAATGAGGTGTCTGGGCTCCCAGCAAAGCAGGCTTACACCGATCCCTCACCCACCTCATCTTAATTTAAACTTAAATTAAAATCTATAAATGCTGGCCCAGACCCTGATACCTCAAGTATGGCCCATGGCTGACTGTTGCTTTGCCATTATCAAATTTATACTGTGAGTGATTTGATCAGTCAACTACCTGTGTAATAGGGTTCTGGTGTGTTTGACGAACCATTCGATGAACCAAACCAAACATTGAAAGGTCTGCTTATCTCTACTCTTGACACTTCCATATCTTAATACAGTAAACCCATTGTGGGTATAAGACATTATCAGGAGAATAGAAGATCTTTGTAATGAGACAAGCTCATATTTTCGACTATTGGAAGTTTGAAGTCTGCTTTTAGGTGCACCTATCAAGTTTCAATGTTTCATAAGCATATTTTATTAAATATTGTTAAGAATTCTGGGGCTCCTGCTCACAAGATTATCTCTTAGAGTAGAAAGGGATCACAAAAACATTTTTCATGGTATATGAAGAAAAATGACATGGCTCTGCAGGACTTTGACCTGTCCTGTCCAGCAATACACAGACATCTCATGGATTTGAATGAGCATTGTGTAATGAATAATTCCTCCTACAGTGTCTTTGCATAGAAACAACAGATGGTTATACAAGGTCCCAGGAAAGGGACAGCTTGTGATAAGGATAGTGTCAAGGAATAAATGTCCAAGAAGTATCGTTTCTCCTTGTCGAGATTGACATGCTAAGCATGCTGAGATGAGGCGACTTAAAGCCACAATGCTCTTCTTGGAAATATGCTAATTTTGCAAATTGTCTCTTCAGAGACGTAGAGAACTAGAACTTTAGTGCCACCTATTGGAAGGTAGCAATCCTACAAGTCAATGTCGACAATATAATGAGCCTTGTCACATGACTTAGGACAATAGCCAAACCAGAATCTCAATTTGCAGACACTGTGTTTCGGGGTACTGCCCCTCGCCAGTGCAAAGTAGAGATCTGGTTTGGCTGTGTTAGAGGCGTCCAACTGATATCCAAGAAGCATCGTTTCTCCTTGCAGAGATTGACATGGTAAGCATGCTGAGATGAGGAGACTTAAAGCCGCAATATAAATAAATTCTAATCACTTCTTGTTCTCCAATTAAAATAAAGAAAGTAAAACATAATTCAAATCATTAAAAAAAGAATGACGACACAAATCAATATATAATTTTTTTCCTACAATCTTCCGAATGTTTATTCAACACTTAAATTAATGGTCATTTTTGTGATGCAAAACATAACCTAAAAGTGAAACCCCTTAAAACAATGGAGGGTTGCCATTTTTTTACCATATTACAACAAGAATAACTTTTATTTTGATAGCGCCAATATATTCTGCAGCACTTTACATTATAGAGGAGACTTGTACAGACAATAGACATTACAGCATAACAATAAAAACAGATACCAAGAGGAATGAGGGCCCTGCTCGCAAGCTTAAAAACTACTAGGAAAAGGGGAGACACGAGAGGTAGATGGTAACAATTGCTTTCATTGTTCTGACCAGCCATAGTGTAGGGATCGGGTGTTCATGTAAAGCTGCATGAACCAGTTAACAGCTTAAATATGTAACAGTACAGACACAGAGGGCTATTAAATGCTTAAAGAATATGAGAACATGATGTGAGGAACCTGATTATGGTTTAGATTTTTTGAATGGGCCACACAGGGATATTTAGGTTAATGCGTTGAGGCGTTAAGGTGTTATTATTATTATTATTATTTATTGTTATAGCACCATTTATTCCACGGCGTTTTACATGCAAGGAGGGGTATACATAATAAAAACAAGTACAATAATCTTAAACAATACAAGTCATAACTGGTAAAAACAGAAGAAAAAAGAAGGAATCCGCACCACTGGAGCCGAACCACAATGAGCAGTCCAAATCCTGGACCTACCGCTGGTCTGCTGTAGATGTCGGGTGCTATAGCCGCAAGAGCATAAGAATGTGCATATAAAATATGAAGGAAATACGGCAGCACTCAACATCTTCTGTGCAGGTAACTTTTATTAGTGCAACAACATCACGGCACGGGGGTGTATTCCAAAGGAATGTGAGGGCTGAACTACGGCCGTTTCGCACCTGACCGGTGCTTCCACAGGTTGTTGTTGCACTAATAAAAGTTACCTGCACAGAAGATTGGTGAGTGCTGCTGTATTTCCTTCATATTTTACAAGTCATAACTGGTACAGGAGGAGAGAGGACCCTGCCCGCGAAGGCTCACAATCTACAAGGGATGGGAGAGAATACAGTAGGCGAGGATAGAGCTAGTCATGCAGCGGTTTGGTCGATCGGTGGTTACTGCAGGTTGTAGGCTTGTCGGAAGAGGTGGGTCTTCGGGCTCTTTTTGAAGGTTTCGATGGTAGACGAGAGTCTGATGTGTTGTGGTAGAGGGTTCCAGAGTAGGGGTGATACGCAAGAGAAATCTATACGATTGTGGGAAGAGGAGATAAGAGGGGAGTAGAGAAGGAGATCTTGTGAGGATCAGAGGTTGCGTGTAGGTAAGTACCTGGAGAAGAGGTCACAGATGTATGGAGGAGACAGGTTGTGGATGGCTTTGTACGTCATGGTTAGGGTTTTGTACTGGACTCTCTGGGCAATGGGGAGCCAGTGAAGGGATTGACAGAGGGGAGAGGCCGGGGAATAGCGGGGGACAGGTGGATTAGTCGGCCAGCAGAGTTTAGAATAGATTGGAGGGGTGCGAGAGTGTTAGAGGGGAGGCCACAGAGCAGGAGGTTGCAGTAGTCAAGGCGAGAGATGATGAGGGCATGCCCTAGGGTTTTTGCAGATTCTTGGTTGAGGAATGTATGGATTTGTGAAATATTTTTGAGTTGAAGTTGGCAGGAAGTGGAAAGGGCTTGGATATGTGGTTTGAAGGAGAGATCAGCATCAAGGATTACCCCAAGGCAGCGAGCTTGTGGGACTGGGGAAAGTGGGCAGCCATTTACTGTAATGGATTCGTTGGGAGGGTCGCGTGAGATGGGGAAAGATGATGATTTCTGTTTTGTCCATGTTAAGTTTCAGAAATCTAGCGGAGAAGAAGGATGAAATAGTGGACAGACATTGAGGAATTCTGGTTAGTAGAGAGGTGATATCTGGTCCAGAGATGTAGATCTGTGTGTCATCAGCATAGAGGTGATACTGAAAGTCATGAGATTCTATGAGCTGTCCCAGGCCAAAGGTGTAAATGCAGAAGAGCAGGGGCCCTAGGACTGAACCTTGTCAGATTCCGACAGATAGTGGGCAAGGTGAGGAGGTGGTGTGTGAGTGGGAGACGCTGAATATCCGGTCTGTTAGGTATGATGAGATCCAGGATAGGGCCAAGTCTGTGATGCCAAGGGATGAGAGGGTCTGTAATAATAGGGAATGGTCCACTGTGTCAAAGGCAGCCGACAGGTCGAGGAAAAGGAGGGCAGAGTAGTGTTGCTTGCTCTTGGCGGTTAAGAGGTTATTGGTGACCTTAGTTAGGGCAGTTTCAGTGGAATGGTGTGACCGGAAGCCAGATTGTAAGCGGTCAAAGGGGGAGCAAGAAGAGAGATGGGAGGACAGTTCAAGGTAGACGTGTTGTTCCAGTAGTTTGGAGGCATAGGGGAGAAGTGATATAGGGTGATAGCTAGATACAGAGGATGGGTCAAGACTAGAGAAGGCTTTTTGAGAATAGGTGTAATGGAGGCATGTTTAAAGCTTGAGGGGAAAACACCAGTTGTTAGTGATAGGTTGAAGAGATGGGTTAGGGATGGGATGAAGACTGTGGTGAGGTTTGGGATGAAGTGAGATGGGAGCGGGTCAAGTGCACAGGTGATGAGATGCGATCTTGAGAGTAGAGTGGAGAGTTGATCTTCTGTAATGGTGGAGAAGTTGGTTTTGGAGGCTGAGTGCTGGGAAGTCTGGAGGAAGGGCTCTGGGGGTTGCTGACCAAAACTGTCTCTGATGTTATCAATCTTCTGCTTGAAAAATGAGGCAAAGTCTTCAGCTGAGATAAGTGGGGAGGGAGGAGGTGCTGGGGGACGGAAGAGAGAATTGAAGGTGTTGAATAACTGGTTAGGGTAGTGAGACAGGGAGGATATGAGAGATGAGAAGCATTGTGTAAGGAACTTATATCTATGAGAGGGAGGAGGGATTCAGAGAATGAATGTAGGTCAAGATGTTTAAGATTTCTGCGAGGGTGTGAAAGTTTGTGGGGTGGGGATTGTAGACATGGAGTGGAGAGGAAAGAGAATGTGAGAAGGTTGTGGTCAGAGAGAGGAAGAGGTGAGTTAGAGAGGTTAGATAGGGAGCAGAGGCAGGTGAAGATGAGGTCCAGTGTGTGACCATCTTTGTGGGTGGCTGTAGAAGACCATTGAATGAGGCCGAAGGAGGAAGTGAGAGATAGAAGTTTAGTGGCAGCTGAGAGGGAAGTGTCAATGGGGATGTTGAAGTCGCCCATGATGATAGTGGGGATGTCCGCGGAAAGGAAATGAAGTAGCCAGGGGGTGAAGTGGTCAAAGAAGGTGGTGGCTGGCCCTGGGGGCGTTAAAATAAAAGCCAGTTGGAGGTTAGAGGGGGAGTAGATGCACACAGAGTGCACCTCAAAGGAAGGGAGGCTAACAGAGGGTGGCAGTGGGATTGGGATGAAGGAGCAGTTATCTGACAGGAGAAAACCAACTCCTCCGCCATGTTTGCTGCTGGGGCAGGGTGTGTGAGAAAGGTGGAAGCCACCATAAGAGAGTGTTCCTATTTGGAATTTTTCTCTCAAATTTCAGCATATTATAAAGTAAAATGAATCATGTAAAGCAAAACTACTACTCCTCATGCCCTCTTTATGCTATGTTGATGGAAAAATAGGAAAAAAATATGGCTCTTCAGAGAAAAAGGGAAAATGCATAAAAAAGAAATACGACTGTGGATACAATGGGTTAAGTGGTTAAAATGACCTTTAACTAGGCATGTGAATTGCCTCCTGTATCAATCCTTTTTTCTTGGACTGCTCCTCACTCCTATATCAATGCCTTTACCTTGGATGGTTGCTCCAGGCAGACAATACTGGTACAGTATGTATTGATTAGCCATAATCAATACCGAGAAATATTCATTGCAGAAATGTCACATAGTTCTAGGCTTCACATCTAAAAAGGATGCTATCTGTTAAAGAAAAAAAATATTCCTTGCAGTATGTTCTCTTAGTGATATGAAATAATTTCTATTAACCAGCAATTCTGAAACAGTTATTACTAGTGTTGAGCATTCCGATACCGCAAGTATCGGGTATCGGCCGATATTTGCGGTATCGGAATTCCGATACCGAATTCCGATACTTCCCGCGTATCGGATACCGGAATCGGAAGTTCCCAGAATTCAAACTGAACGCAGCAGCCAATGAGGAATGAATGGAAGTGTGGGCACATCCTGTTTAGCATGGTGGGCATGTAAGTACTGGCAAGGCTGTGATTGGCTGCTGAAATGATGTCACTCTGCACTATAAAAAACGCTGCCGCCATTTTGCGCTCACTCTGCTGTGATTTCAGTTAGGGACAGGACGCTGTGTTCTAACTGAGGGCCAGTTGAGATAGCTAATTGCTTTACTTTCCTTTCCCAAGGCTAATTTAGCAAAACGCTGTGTGTTCTTCACTGTTCACCTTGCTCTTGCCTTGCAGCGCTGTTTTAACAGCGTTCTGCAAGGTCTCTGTGTGTGTGTGTGCAGCTCACTCTGTAGTCTGTGTGCAGCCATATACCCGGTTGTATTCAGCTCAGGGGGGGTTCACACTGCCTCACACAGTTGTCCTTTTTTGCTCATAGTGCAGCCTGCTGCACATTTTTTCTCAAATTTCCTATTAGTGTCTTTCCACCCGTCTGAAGCTAAATTGTGGAAAAACACTACATAGGACAACCTAGAGGGGGTTTTTTGGGCCTTGCAGCGCCGTTTACGGCTGTCTGCACGGTCTCCGTGTGAGCCCAGCTCGCCCTGTAGTCTGTGTGCAGCCATAGCCGGTTGGATTCAGCTCAGGGTTCGTTACTGCCTCATACCTTGAAAAAAAATTTCCCTTTTTTTCAAATAGTGCAGCCTGTTTAAAATTTAAAAAAAAAATTTCCTATTAGTGTTTTTCCACCCGTCTCCAGCTAAATTGTGGAAAAACACTACATAGGATAACCTAGAGGGTTTTTTTGGGGCCTTGCAGCGCCGTTTACGGCTGTCTGCACGGTCTCTGTGTGAGCGAAGCTCGCCCTGTAGTCTGTGTGCAGCTATAGCAGGTTGGATTCAGCTCAGGGTGCGTTACTGCCTCATTCCTTGAAAAAAAATTTCCTTTTTTTCAAATAGTGCAGCCTGTTTAAAATTAAAAAAAAAAAATTCCTATTAGTGTCTTTCCACCCGTCTCCAGCTAAATAGTGGAAAAACACTACATAGGATAACCTAGAGGAGGGTTTTTTGGCCTTGCAGCGCCGTTTACGGCTGTCTGCACGGTCTCCGTGTGATTTAAACTAGCTCTGTAGCCCGATCTGCACAAAAAAAAAAGTAAAGTTCACCAAACACAACTTAACACTTGTGTAGGCCACATTTGAAAAATAATAAAGTTTAGTCCACACTTTACAACATTAGTGTTTCTTACACCTGTTAGGAGGAGCATTTCAGGAATAAGCACACTAAGGCCTTAGTACTTTTCTGCTTATCTTGATCTGTCAACCAAGATGAAGAGGGCAGGGAGTAAGGCACGTGGGCGTGGGCGCGGAGCAGGGAGAGGAGCAGGGAGAGGACGTGGTGATTCTGTGCCTGCTGCGGGCACCGGTGACTCATCGTCACTCAGTTTCAGCAGGGAACAGTCCTTCATGCGCAGCTTTGTCGGAGAGCACCGTGCACCGCTGCTGCGTGAAGACCAAATTGAAGCCGTTGTCGGGTGGATGGCAGCTAACGCCTCGGCATCGACTTCAGTTAGTGCCACATCCTCTCAGGCACAGAGCACTGGAGAGCAGCCATCTGTCTCTTCACCACCTGCCAAATTGGCCAGGCAGTCAGAGAGCCCAGGACAGGAGCCGTCTCTACTTCTGTTCTCTGAATCTCTTGGCTTGGAAACAGGGGGCCAGCCAAGCAGCATTGGAGAAATGGAAGAAGAGGCAGTGTGCAGTGATGCCCAACAGCTTTGTCTCTCTGATTCTGAAGAGGCGGGTGGGCCAGTGCCTCCGGTGACCACAGCGCAGTACGCATCTGATGATGAAACTCAGGTGCCGCTTTCTGGTGCGTACTGTGCTGCCGAGACTACCCAGGAGGAGCAGTTGGTGGCAGAGGGTACTGGAGGTGATGAGGTCGTTGACCCATTGTGGCGTGAGGAACAGAAGGTGGTGGGAGCAGCTCTGAGGAAGAGATTCCCCTTACGGGCCAAAGAGGGAGAGGGAGGGGGAAGACTGCGGAGCCTGTAGCCTCCACTTTGGCACCCGTTAGGAGCCTGTCTCTTTCCAAAGCCAAAAAGGGCGCTCCCAAGACTTGCAGTGCCTGGTCCTTTTTTGACACAGTTGCAGATGACATTTGTTTTGTCAAATGCAAGCTGTGTCATCAGAAAGTAAAAAGAGGGAAATATGTCAGCAACCTCAATACCACAAATATGTGGAAACATGTGCGGACCAGGCACGCGGTGGAGTTACAGAAACACACTGAAGATGTAGGCCAACCAACAGCGGCAGCTACCACCTCTTCAGCTCGTGTTGCCTCTTCCTCCAGCTCACGCACAGCTGGTTTGGCTTCCTCCCAGGATCGCCATGGAAGAACCTCTGGCACTGTTGTCCAGAGACCTTGTGTAATTCCACCCACAGCACCACCTTCCCAGTCATCCTCACACTCCCAGTCTACTCTACAGCCATCGGTAGTACAGGCATGGGAGAAAAGGCGGGCATTCTCGGCCAACCACCCCCGAGCACAGGCTCTGAATGCAGGCATTGCCAAACTGTTGTCCCTGGAAATGCTCTCATTCAGGCTGGTGGAGACTGACAGCTTCCGTGACTTGATGGCATTGGCAGTCCCACAGTACAAGGTGCCCAGCCGCTTTTACTTCAGCAGGCAAGCTGTCCCTGCCCTGCACAGGCATGTTGAGGGAAACATAAAACATGTGCTACTGAACGCCGTCAGTAGCAAGGTCCACCTCACCACCGATGCGTGGACCAGTCAGCATGGACAGGGGCGATACGTTTCCCTCACTGCCCATTGGGTTAATGTTGTTGAGCCAGGTACAGATCGTGCGAGTGGCGCAGGACGTGTCCTGCCCACTCCAAGGATTGCAGGAATCCAGTCTGTACGCATTGACTCCTCCTCTTACACAAGTTCCTCAGAATCATCTCTGCAGGAGCCGTCACAGTCCACCTCCACATGGACCCGTGAACGTTTACCTATGACCGACATGAGCACAGCCGTGGCCAAACGTCAGCAGGCCGTCTTGAAACTAGTTTCATTGGGGAATCGAAGCCACACAGCGCAGGAGCTCTGGAATGCCATCAAGCAGGAGAGCGATGTGTGGTTACTGCCAGCAAATCTCCAGCCAGGCATGGTAGTGTGTGACAATGGCCGAAATCTGGTGGCAGCTTTGGCCCTTGGCAACCTCACTCACATCCCATGGCTGGCACATGTGCTCAATTTGGTTGTGCAGAGTTTTCTGAGGGACTATCCGGATCTTGATGCCCTGCTGCACAAGGTCCGCCTAGAGTGTGCTCACTTGCGGCGTTCCAGCTTGGCAAGATCCCGCATTGCTGCTCTGCAGCGCCGATTCCGCCTTCCGGAACACCGCATCATATGTGACCTACCTACCCGGAGGAATTCCACGTTACATATGTTGGAGCGGTTGTGTGAGCAGCAGCAAGCAGTTATGGAGTACCAGCTGCATCAGGCGCAAAGAAGTCGCAGTCAGCGCCGATCAGACTTCACAACCACAGAGTGGGCCACTATGAAGGACGTCTGCCAGGTTTTGCGTCCTTTTGATTATTCCACGCGGATGGCAAGTGCAGATGATGCACTAGTCAGCATGACTGTCCCCCTTATCTGCCTGCTTCAGCAAACTTTGCAAGGGTTAAGGGATGATGTTGTGGAAGAGGTGGAGGATGAGGAGTCACCTTTTCCATCAACTTCTGGAGAGTCAGCGCCACGTGGTTCCTCACAAAGGGGTACGCAGGGGCCACTTTGTGAGGAGGATGAAGAGGAGTCAATGGAGGAGGAAGAGCTCCGTCCAGAGGAGGGAGCGACACAATTGTCCAGTGGTCAGTGTGTACAGCGAGGGTGGGGTGATGACGAGCGGGCAGAGATCATGTCTCAAGCAGGGGACAGTGTTTCTGGGCCAGCTGGCAGTCTGCAGCACATGGTGGATTTCATGCTGCAGTGCCTGAGAAACGACCGCCGCATCGACCACATTCTCAACATGCCTGATTATTGGGTGTTCACCCTCCTCGATCCTCGCTACCGGGACAACGTCCAAAACCTCATCCCAGCGTTGACCCGGGAGCGTAAATTGCGGGAGTACCACGACACACTGGTGAATTCCATCATCTTCTCCAGTCCAACTGAGAGGAGTGCTGCTAGTGCTTTACAAAGCAGCTCAGTGCGTCGAGGCAGTGGGGGAGGCTCTGCCCAAAGAGGGAGCAGAAGCAGTGCCTCTGCCCAAGGCAAGCCCAGTATGGCACAACTCTGGCACACTTTTGTGTGCTCGCCCCAAATGTCTACACCATCACCGGCGGCTCCAGTCAGCAGGAGGCAACGGTTCCCTCAGATGGTGACAGACTACATGGCTTGCCCTCTTACTGTACTCCCAGACGGCTCTTCCCCGTTCAAGTTTTGGGTCTCTAAGCTGGATACATGGCCAGAGCTAAGCCAGTATGCATTGGAGGTGCTGGCTTGCCCTGCGGCTAGTGTCTTATCGGAACGTGTCTTTAGTGCCGCAGGTGGTATACTAACAGACCGTCGCATGTGACTATCCTCCGATAACGTTGACCGACTTACCTTACCTTAAAATGAACCAGGCCTGGATCTCGCAGGAATTTGCCACTCCTCTGCCTGATTAAGTAATTGGGTGTCATCCAGGTCTCCTGATGTGTTCATCTTTCTACCACTTGAACTGCTATTCCTGGGCTCCAACACCGCCAGTTGCGGCTCAGAAGTGCAGGCTGCACAGTAAAAACATACGACCCAGTGTTATTGGGTTTCAGTAACGTCTGCTGATCCCCAGCTGTGTAGCCGGCAATGTGTCCTGCGACCGCCACGCTGGCACAACAACCTAAATGTAAGGGAACCTGTCCCCCCCCCCTGCGTTTGTTACTGAAAGAGCCATCTTGTGCAGCAGTAATGCTGCACAAGGAAAAGGTAGCTCTTTTATTTTAGCTCCTTGCACACGCAGAACTTATCACTTATAAAATGTGTTCACTGATACCGTTATACCGTCCCGGAGCTGGGACTTTCCTTCGTAATGTGACGCAGCACAGCCGTCATTCCTACCCCCTTGGTGCCATGCGCTGCCTCCTCAACGTTGTTTTAAGCTGTCACGGAGCCTGCGCTGTTCTGTTATCCCTTGGCCATGCCCTATTTGCGCTGCCTGTCTTCTGACATAATTTGGTGTCAGGCTGGCTGCGCCTGTGCGGCCGCGCTGCCCGAGATCCCGCCTCGCAGTGTCTTCTGATTGAATCACACTGCGGGCCTTGGATCCATGGGCATGCGCAGTGCATATCTTCCCCTCGGGCTCTCGCTCATCTCCCTCCGCCTTCTTTAGACTGTGCGCCGTCAGCTGATCCCTAAAAGCATGCCACGGCCGTGACACCGCACAGTCTGAAGAAGAGGGAAGGAGGGGAGTGAGAGTCGAGGATATGCACTGTGCATGCCCATGGATCCAAGGCCCGCAGTGGGATTACGTTAGACGACACTGCGAGGTGGGATCTGGAGCAGCGTGGACGCACAGGCACTGACAGCCTGACACCAAATTATGTCAGAAGACAGGCAGCGCTAATTGGGCATGGCCAAGGGATAACAGAACAGCGCAGGCTCCGTGACAGCTTAAAACAACGCTGAGGAGGCAGCGCACGGCACCAAGGGGATAGGAATGACAGCTGTGCTGTGTCCCATTATGAAGGAAATTCGCACCTCCGTGACGGTTTTACGGTATAAGGGGACACATTTTTAGTGTTTACTTCTGTGTTTGCAAGGAGCATAATTAAAAGAGCAACCTTTTCCTTTTGCATCCTTAGTGCTGCACAAGATGGCTCTTTCAGCTACAAACGTCTTGGGGGGGGGTTAAAGGTTCCCTTTCAACTTGCTCCAATCAGGCTTCGGCCTACACTCTGTTCCTCTGCTCCTCCTGCTGTCCCTGGGCTCTAACACCGCCAGTTGGTGCCTGGAAGTGCTGTCTGCACAGTCAACAGTCGCTCCTCTGTTATTGGGGTTCAGTAACGTCAGCTGATCCCCAGCTGTGTGTGCGGCAATACCTCCAATCTGCTCCTCCTGCTGTCCCTGGGCTCTAACACCGCCAGTTGGTGCCTGGAAGTGCTGTCTGCACAGTCAACAGTCGCTCCTCTGTAATTGGGGTTCAGTAACGTCAGCTGATCCCCAGCTGTGTGTGCGGCAATACCTCCAATCTGCTCCTCCTGCTGTCCCTGGGCTCTAACACCGCCAGTTGGTGCCTGGAAGTGCTGTCTGCACAGTCAACAGTCGCTCCTCTGTTATTGGGGTTCAGTAACGTCATCTGATCCCCAGCTGTGTATCCAGCAACGTGTCATGCGACCGCCACGCTGGCACAACTAAAATGTAAGGGGACCTGTCCCCCCCCCCTAGGCGTTTGTTACTTAAAGAGCCACCTTGTGCAGCACTAATACTGCACAAGGAAAAGGTCGCTCTTGAAATTATGCTCCTTGCAAACGCTGAACTACACACTCATGTAATGTGTCCCCTCACACCGTCAAACTGTCCCTGAGGTGGGACTTTCCTTTGTAATGTGACGCAGCACAGCCGTCATTGCTACCCCCTTGGCACCGTGCGCTGCCTCCTTAGTGTTGTTTGATTCCGTCCTGGACCCTGCGCTGTTATGTTATCCCTTGGCCATGCACAGTTTGCGCTGCCCGTCCTCTGACATAATTTGTTGTCGTCCTGGCTGCGCCTGTGCATCCACGCTGCCCGAAATCCCACCTCGCAGTGTCGTCTAATGTGATCCCACAGTGGGCCTGGTATCCATGGCCATGTGCAGTGCATACACTAGCCTCTCACTCCCATTCTTCACGCTTCTTCAGACTAGGCGGCGTCAGCTGATCCCTAATAGCATGCCACGGCCGTGACGCCGCACAGTCTGAAGCAGCAGGAAGGAGGTGAGTGAGAGGCGATGATATGCACTGCGCATGCCCATGGATCCCTGGCCCACAGTGGGATTACATTAGATGACACTGCGAGGTTGGATCTCGGGCAGCTTGGACGCACAGGCACTGCCAGCCTGACACCTACATGATGTCAGAAGACGGGCACCGCTAACTGTGCATGGCCAAGGGATAACATTACAGCGCGGGCTCCGTGACAGAACCAAACAACGTTGAGGAGGTGACGCACGGCACCAAGGGGGTTGGAATGAAGGCTGTGCTGTGTCACATTACAAAGGAAAGTCCCACTTCCGGGACGGTTTGACGGTGTGAGGGGACACATTATATGAGTGTGTACTTCAGCGTTTGCAAGGAGCATAATTTTCGGAGCCACCATTTTCCATGTGCAGTATTACTGCTGTACAAGATGGCTCTTTCAGCAACAAATGCCTGGGGGGGGGGGGGGGTTAAAGGTTCCCTTTCAACTTGCTCCACTGCAGGCTTCGGCCTACACTCTGCTCCTCTTTGATTCCCTGGGTTTCAACACTGTCAGTTGCCACCTGGAAGTGTTGTCTACACAGAAAAAACACTAGCTGATGTGTCAGTGGGGTTCAGCACCGCCAGCTGTTCCCCTGCTGTGTAGTCGGCAACGTGTCAAGCACAAGCCACGCTGACACAACAGAACAAAAGCTGCCACCAGTGCAGGCTTCGGCCTACACTCTGCTCCTCTCCTCCTCCTGCTGTCCCTGGGCTCAATCACTGCTAGTTTTTGCCCGGAAGTGCAAGCTGCACAGAGAAAACCCCCAGCCAATGTGTTAGTGGGGTTCACCACCGCCAGCTGTTCCCCTGCTGTGTAGCCGGCAACGTGACCTGCAAACGCCACGCAGGCACATGAACTGAAATTAAAGGGACCCTGCCACCCACCCCAAGGTGTTTCTATGTATAACAGCTACCTTGTACAGCAGTAATGCTGTATTTGTACAAGGTGGCTGACTTTTTCTCATTGCCAACGTGGAACTTAACACGTACAAAATGTGTCTCATTGAGACCATTCCACTGTCCCCGAGGTGTGACTTTCCTTTCGAATGGTACGCAGCACCACCCTTGGTAGCGCTGCCCGTCTTCTGACATCATTGGTTGGCTGCCTGTGCCTGTGCGTCCGCCCTGCCCGACACAACCCCCCTCGTTGTCTCATATATTTTGGCTGCGAGGGTGTGATTGATGGGCATGTGCAGTGCATATGTTCGCCTGTCTTAACTCATCTCCTTCCGCCTTCTTCAGACTGTGCGGCCTCATGGCCGTGGTAGGCGATAAGGGATCAGCTGAGGCCGCCCAGTCTGAAGCAGGTGTAACGACATGTGTGAGTGGCAAACATATTTACTGCACAAGGGCACGAATCCCAGCCACGCAGTGTGGTTTTTTGAAAACACACTGCGGGTCTGGGATTCATGGCCATTGCTAACTGCACCGGCCAACATGAAATGAGGTGAGAAGACAGGCAGCGCTCACAGCGCATGGCCAAGGGATCACAATAGCGCAGACTCCTGTACAGCAAATAACAATGCTCAGGAGGCTGCGCCCAGCACCAAGGCGTTATTTATGTGCACCTGTGCTGCGTCTCCTTAAAAAGACAAGTCACGCCTCCAATACAGTTCTACTGTTCAATGGGCTAAATTGTGTACGTCTTTCATTCTGCATGTGCAATGAGCAAAACTTAAAGAGCAACCTTTAACTTGTGTAGTTTTACTGCTGCACAAGGTGTGGCTCTTCAACATTGTAACACCTGAGGGTGGGTTAAAGGTTACCTTTGAAATTGGTTCAATTAGGCTTCGGCCTACACTCTGCTCCTCCAGCAGATCCTGGGCTCTAACTACGCCAGTTGGGGCCCGGAAGTGCTGGCTGCACAGAGAAAAACACCCACCATTGTGTCAGTGGGGTTCAGCACCGCCAGCTGTTCCCCTGCTGTGTAGCCGGCATCGTGTCCAGCACAAGCCATGCTGGCACAACAGACCAAAAGCTGCCACCAGTGCAGGCTTCGGCCTACACTCTGCTCCTCTCCTCCTCCTGCTGACCCTGGGCTATAACACCGCCAGTTGTAGCCTGGAAGTGCTAGATGCACAGAGAAAAACACCCGCCAATGTGTTAGTGGGGTTCAGCACCGCCAGCTGTTCCCCTGCTGTGTAGCCGGCATCGTGTCCAGCACAAGCCACGCTGGCACAACCGACCAAAAGCTGCCACCAGTGGAGGCTTCGGCCAACATTCTGCTCCTCTCCTCCTCCTGCTGACCCTGGGCTCAAACACCGCTAGTTTTTGCCCGGAAGTGCTAGCTGCACAGAGAAAAACACCAGCCAATGTGTTAGTGGGGTTCAGCACCGCCAGCTGTTCCCCTGCTGTGT
This sequence comes from Ranitomeya imitator, assembly GCF_032444005.1. Lineage (NCBI taxonomy): Eukaryota > Metazoa > Chordata > Amphibia > Anura > Dendrobatidae > Ranitomeya > Ranitomeya imitator. The sequence goes on along the minus strand of NC_091282.1, from coordinate 508,545,445 downwards.
AGCCGGCAACGTGACCTGCAAACGCCACGCAGGCACATGAACTGAAATTAAAGGGAACCTGGCCCCACCCCCCCAGGTGTTTCTATGTATAACAGCCACCTAGTACAGCAGTACTGCTGCATTTGTACAAGGTGGCTGATTTTTTCTCCTTGCCCACGTTGAATTAAACACGTAAAATATGTGTCTCATTACAGACCATTACAATGTCCCTGAGGTGTGACTTTCCTTTTTAATGACACGCACCACCCCCCTTGGTAGCGCTGCCCGTCTTCTGACATCATTGGTTGGCTGCCTGTGCCTGTGCGTCCGCCCTGCCCGACACAACCCCCCTCGTTGTCTCATATATTTTGGCTGCGAGGGTGTGATTGTTGGGCATGTGCAGTGCATATGTTCGCCTGTCTTAACTCATCTCCTTCTGCCTTCTTCAGACTGTGCGGCCTCATGGCCGTGGTAGGCGATAAGGGATCAGCTGAGGCCGCCCAGTCTGAAGCAGGTGTAAGGACATGTGTGAGCGGCAAACATATTTACTGCACAAGGCCACGAATCCCAGCCACGCAGTGTGATTTTTTGAAAACACACTGCGGGCCTGGGATTCATATCCATTGCTAACCGCACCGGCCAACAGCCAACATGAAATGAGGTGAGAAGACAGGCAGCGCTCACAGCGCATGGCCAAGGGATAACAAGAGCGCAGACTCCTGTACAGCAAATAACAACACTCAGGAAGCTGCGCCCATGCACCAAGGTGTTATTTTGGACACCTGTGCTGCGTCTCCTTAACCCTTGTCAGGCTGCATAATTTTACAACCTTAACAGGCTGCATAGGTACAATTGTACCTTCACATATACCTCCACTGTGGGAAGACTTTACTTGGTTTCAGAAACTAAAGTTCATTCAGCTACAAATGTTATGCTGATATCTATTGTTCAGTGTTGTTACTGGTCACTTATGTTGCTGTCAATTAAGTTAATTCAAACTGGGAGTGGCTTCTACTTGTCTTCCTGCCTCCCTCCTCTCATTAGCCATTTTGCTGTTCATCTCATTGCTGTGAGCACACATTTCTAGGCTTGTGAAGTCTTCAATTTCTTGGAAACGAAGGTAGGAAAGTCTCACAGCATCTAACAGCCAGTTATACCTTTATTCTCATTATGTGGGGACAGAACAGTCAAATTGTCTTTCAGCCTGGACTTGGCTTACATATATTTTGTATGAAACTTATCACTATAGGTATAATTTTTATACGAAAAATGGATAATAATTAGTATCTACATATTGTTTTACGATGTTTTATTTATATTCAGCACAAAATACGAAGCCAAAATTCATCTAGCAAGTCATCATGAGTGATAGTAATGCTGGATCTAGTTTCCGCCATAATCCAAGAAAACGTGTTTGCAGGTTAGTATAATTTTGTGAAAAGCCAATAATGTAGTATTTCGGAAAATTATTTATTTTACATTTTTTCATATTTACAGATTTACGTCTGACGAAATAATGCGAATGCTAGAAGAATCTGATTCTGAGCATGAGGATGAACCATATGTTCCATCTGATGATGAAAACTATGTACCACAAGTGGATGTTACTGAAGAAGATTCAGACATTGAACAAGAAATGGTCATAGAGCATGAAAATGAATACGAATCAGACGAAAGTGTTGAGGATGATTCTGTGCCTCAAAGTGCAGGCGACATTTGGACTGCTAAGGATGAAACTCAATGGTGCAGTAATCCACTGCCAAATGCACAAACAAAATCTCGTAATGTCCTACGACAAAGAGGTGGCCCTGCAGCAATCAGCAACCTATATACAGCAAAAGAGCTATTCAAGTCCATCATGACTCCCGAGATGTGTGACATCATATTACGGGAAACGAATCGAAAGGCCAAGAGAGTTTGTGATGCTTACAACAACGAACTGGTACAACGTTTTCCTGATTCTTCCAAACGGCCACCACAAAAAACATTCAAGCAATTTACTGAAACTGAACTTCATGCATTTTTGGGCATACTGATTGCTGCTGGTGTGCACAGAGCCAACAAAGAGAATCTGGAGGAAATGTGGAATGTTGCTGCTCTGCCTCTTATACGTGCAGCCATGTCTCGTGACCGCTTCAAGATGATACTCAGATTTATCAGGTTTGACAACGAAAATACACGTGCAGAACGTGTGCAAACAGATAAAGCTGCACCAATACGGGACATCTGGACAATGCTGAACAGTAATCTGGAGAGAGCCTACAAGCCATATCATTGTATCACCGTCGACGAGCAATTATTTCCATTTAGAGGTCATACTAACTTTACCCAGTATATACCTTCAAAACCAGCTAAATATGGCATAAAGATTTTCTGGGCTTGTGACTCATCAAATGCCTACCCTTTACAAGGTCAGCTCTACACTGGGAAACCAACTGATGGTCCTCGACAAGTAAACATTGGAGAACGAACAGTATTGGACCTAGTGAGCTCGTATAAAGGCTCTGGAAGAAATGTCACCACCGATAACTTCTTTACAACCATGGAACTAGCTAAGGTATTGAACTCCTGGAACATGACACTAGTTGGTACAGTGAGAAAAAACAAAAGGTTCCTACCTAACAACATGCAGCCTGCCAAAGAAAGGCCTGTATACTCGACAAATTTTGCCTACAATCATGATGCAACAGTCTGTTCATATGTACCAAAGAAGAACAAATCAGTCGTGCTTCTATCATCTATGCACATGACGGGAGAAGTTGAAGAGACACTAGCAGCCAAGCCAGAGATAATAAAATACTACAACATAACAAAAGGTGGCGTTGATGTTATGGATAAAATGTTGGGAGAGTACACTGTGAAACGACGAACATCACGTTGGACTTTGGCATTTTTCTACAATATGATTGATGTCAGTGGGTTAGCATCCTACATCATCTACAGAGAACACAATCCAAGCTTCAGGGCAAAGGATCAACGAAGAAAGTTCCTGAAAGATCTCGCAAATCAGCTGTGTATGATTGCAATTGAAGATCGTAGTACAAACAAAATGATAATGAGAAACCATTTTCTTCGAGGTGCAGTAGAAATGGTGCTTGGACGATGCATTGTGGTAGCATCGCAGCCAGCAGCTGGCCCCAAAATACCTCATGGTAGTCGTGGACCCTCCCCTGTTGTTGGTAGTTGCTATGTCTGCAGAGACCTGAGGCGAAGAAAGTCTTGACTAGAAAGTCTTGTGTGGTTTGTGTGAAACCCATTTGCGATGAACACTCTGTAGCAAAGCCAACATGCATTACTTGCAAAGAAAATCAATAAAAAAAAGTTTCTTACATTTTCTTTTATAATGTAAATGAACAGTTTTTTACTTGTTTATAATAGTTAAATAGCATTATCATTAAAAAAAAATTTATGCTTTTTCCCTTGCATTATCTTCATTCAAAATATATGAGGTACATTTGTACCTATGCAGCTTGTTATGGATGCAAAAAGATCTCGACCCCTTATCTCGGAAGCGGGTGGAGATATTTTATTGAAATTTGGCCAATATATTCTGGACCAAAAATGTAGAGATGTCACGAAATTTCAGCCCTCTACGTCTTTTCAAAAAAAAGTTATTGCAATTTTAAAACGGAATAGTTACAATTGTACCTATTCAGCCGGATAAAGGTTAAAAAGACAAGTCACGCCTCCACTACTCCACTACATCCGGGTCCGGATGGCATACACCCACGAGTACTAAGGGAACTAAGTAATGTAATAGATAAACCATTATTTCTTATTTTTAGGGACTCTATAGCGACAGGGTCTGTTCCGCAGGACTGGCGCATAGCAAATGTGGTGCCAATATTCAAAAAGGGCTCTAAAAGTGAACCTGGAAATTATAGGCCAGTAAGTCTAACCTCTATTGTTGGTAAAATATTTGAAGGGTTTCTGAGGGATGTTATTCTGGATTATCTCAATGAGAATAACTGTTTAACTCCATATCAGCATGGGTTTATGAGAAATCGCTCCTGTCAAACCAATCTAATCAATTTTTATGAAGAGGTAAGCTATAGGCTGGACCACGGTGAGTCATTGGACGTGGTATATCTCGATTTTTCCAAAGCGTTTGATACCGTGCCGCACAAGAGGTTGGTACACAAAATGAGAATGCTTGGTCTGGGGGAAAATGTGTGCTAATGGGTTAGTAACTGGCTTAGTGATAGAAAGCAGAGGGTGGTTATAAATGGTATAGTCTCTAACTGGGTCGCTGTGACCAGTGGGGTACCGCAGGGGTCAGTATTGGGACCTGTTCTCTTCAACATATTCATTAATGATCTGGTAGAAGGTTTACACAGTAAAATATCGATATTTGCAGATGATAAAAAACTATGTAAAGCAGTTAATACAAGAGAAGATAGTATTCTGCTACAGATGGATCTGGATAAGTTGGAAACTTGGGCTGAAAGGTGGCAGATGAGGTTTAACAATGATAAATGTAAGGTTATACACATGGGAAGAAGGAATCAATGTCACCATTACACACTGAACGGGAAACCACTGGGTAAATCTGACAGGGAGAAGGACTTGGGGATCCTAGTTAATGATAAACTTACCTGGAGCAGCCAGTGCCAGGCAGCAGCTGCCAAGGCAAACAGGATCATGGGGTGCATTAAAAGAGGTCTGGATACACATGATGAGAGCATTATACTGCCTCTGTACAAATCCCTAGTTAGACCGCACATGGAGTACTGTGTCCAGTTTTGGGCACCGGTGCTCAGGAAGGATATAATGGAACTAGAGAGAGTACAAAGGAGGGCAACAAAATTAATAAAGGGGATGGGAGAACTACAATACCCAGATAGATTAGCGAAATTAGGATTATTTAGTCTAGAAAAAAGACGACTGAGGGGCGATCTAATAACCATGTATAAGTATATAAGGGGACAATACAAATATCTCGCTGAGGATCTGTTTATACCAAGGAAGGTGACGGGCACAAGGGGGCATTCTTTGCGTCTGGAGGAGAGAAGGTTTTTCCACCAACATAGAAGAGGATTCTTTACTGTTAGGGCAGTGAGAATCTGGAATTGCTTGCCTGAGGAGGTGGTGATGGCGAACTCAGTCGAGGGGTTCAAGAGAGGCCTGGATGTCTTCCTGGAGCAGAACAATATTGTATCATACAATTATTAGGTTCTGTAAAAGGACGTAGATCTGGGGATTTATTATGACGGAATATAGGCTGAACTGGATGGACAAATGTCTTTTTTCGGCCTTACTAACTATGTTACTATGTTACTATGTTACTGTTTGACAGTATAATGGGCTAAATAGTGTATGTGTTTTATTCAGCGTGTGCAAGGAGCAAAATAAATAGAGCAACCTTTTACTTGTGCAGCATTGATGCTGCACAAGGTGTGGCTCTTGTACCTTGCAACACCTGAGGGGGGGTTAAAGGTTACCTTTGAAATTGGTTCAACTAGGCTTCGGCCTACACTCTGCTCCTCTCCTCCTCCTGCTGACCCTGGGCTCTAACACCGCTAGTTTTTGCCCGGAAATGCGCGCTGCACAGAGAAAAACACCCGCCAATGTGTTAGTGGGGTTCAGCACCGCCAGCTGTTCCCCTGCTGTGTATCCGGCATCGTGTCCAGCACAAGCCACGCTGGCACAACTGACCAAAAGCTGCCACCAGTGCAGGCTTCGGCCTACACTCTGCTCCTTTCCTCCTCCTGCTGCCCCTGGGCTCAAACACCGCTAGTTTTTGCCCGGAAATGCGCGCTGCACAGAGAAAAACACCAGAAAAAGTGTTAGTGGGGTTCAGCACCGCCAGCTGTTCCACTGCTGTGTAGCCGGCATCGTGTCCAGCACAAGCCACGCTGGCACAACCGACCAAAAGCTGCCACCAGTGCAGGCTTCGGCCTACACTTTGCTCCTCTCCTCCTCCTGCTGACCCTGGGCTCAAACACCGCTAGTTTTTGCCCGGAAGTGCTAGCTGCACAGAGAAAAACACCAGAAAAAGTGTTAGTGGGGTTCAGCACCGCCAGCTGTTCCCCTGCTGTGTAGCCAGCAACGTGTCCTGCAAACGCCACACAGGCACATGAACTGAAATTGAAGGGAGCCTGCCCCCCACCCCCAGGTGTTTCTATGTATAACAGCCACCTTGTACAGCAGTACTGCTGCATTTGTACAAGGTGGCTGACTTTTTCTCCTTGCCCACGTGGAACTCAACACGTACAAAATGTGTCTCATTAGAGACCATTACAATGTCCCTGAGGTGTGACTTTCCTTTTTAATGACACGCAGCCCCCCCATTGTTAGCGCTGCCCGTCTTCTGACACCATTGGTTGGCTGGCTGTGCCTGTGCGTCCGCCCTGCCCGACACAACGCCCCTCGTTGTCTCATATATTTTGACTGCGAGGGTGTGATTGATGGGCACGAGCAGTGCATATGTTCGCCTGTCTTCACTCCCCTCCTTCCGCCTTCTTCAGACTGTGCGGCCTCATGGCCGTGGCAGGCGATAAGGGATCAGCTGAGGCCGCCCAGTCTGAAGCAGGTGTAAGGACATGTGTGAGCGGCGAACATATTTACTGCACAAGGCCACGAATCCCAGCACCGCAGTGTGACTTTATGAAAAGGCACTGTGGGTCTGGGATTTATGGCCATCGTTAACCGCACCGGCCAACATGAAATGAGGTCATAAGGCGGCCTGCACTAACAGGGTATTGCCAAGGGATAACACAAGAGCGCAGTCTCCTGTACTGCAAATAACAACGGTAAGGAATCTGCGCCCAGCACCTAGGTGTAAATTTTGACACCTGTGCTGCGTCTTCTTCAAAAGAAAAGTCACGCCTCCACTACTGTTTGACAGTATAATGGGCTAAATAGTGTACGTGTTTTATTCAGCGTGTGCAAGGAGCAAAATTAAGAGAGCAACCTTTGACTTGTGCAGCATTAATGCTGCACAAGGTGTGGCTCTTGTACCTTGCAACACCTGAAGGGGGGGTTAAAGGTTACCTTTAAAATTGGTTCAACTAGGCTTCGGCCTACACTCAGCTCCTCTCCTCCTCCTGCTGACCCTGGGCTCTGACACCGCTAGTTTTTGCCCTGAAGTGCTAGCTGCACAGAGAAAAACACCAGCCAATGTGTTAGTGGGGTTCAGCACCGCCAGCTGTTCCCCTGCTGTGTAGCCGGCATCGTGTCCAGCACAAGCCACGCTGGCACAACCGACCAAAAGCTGCCACCAGTGCAGGCTTCGGCCTACACTCTGCTCCTCTCCTCCTGCTGCTGCCCCTGGGCTCAAACACCGCTAGTTTTGGCCCGGAAGTGCTAGCTGCACAGAAAAAAACACCAGCCAATGTATTAGTGGGGTTCAGCAACGCCAGCTGTTCCCCTGCTGTGTAGCCGGCAACGTGACCTGCAAACGCCACGCAGGCACATTAACTGAAATTGAAGGAAGCCTGCCCCCCACCCCCAGGTGTTTCTATGTATAACAGCCACCTTGTACAGCAGTACTGCTGCATTTGTACAAGGTGGCTGACTTTTTCTACTTGCCCACGTGGAACTCAACACATACAAAATGTGTCTCATTGAGACCATTCCACTGTCCCACTGTGTGACTTTCCTTTCTAATGATACGCAGCACCACCCTTGGTAGCGCTTCCCGTCTTTTGATATCATTGGTTAACTGGCTGCGCCTGTGCGTCCGCCCTGCTTCAAACAACGCCCCTCGGTTTCTTACTTATTTTGTCAGCGAGGGTGTGGTTTATGGGTACGAGCAGTGCATATGTTCGCCTGTCGTCACTCATCTCCTTCCGCCTTCTTCAGACTGTGCAGCCTCATGGCCGCGGCATGCGAGAAGGGATCAGCAGAGGCCGCCCAGTCTGAAGCAGGTGTAAGGACGTGTGTGAGCGGCCAAAATATTTACTGCTCAAGGCCACAAATCCCAGCACCGCAGTGTGACTTTATGAAAAGGCACTGTGGGTCTGGGATTTATGGCCATCGTTAACCGCATCGGCCAACATGAAATGAGGTCATAAGACGGGGAGCGCTAACAGGGCATTGCCAAGGGATAACACAAGAGCGCAGACTCCTGTACAGCAAATAACAACGCTCAGGAAGCTGCGCCAAGCACCAAGGCGTTATTTGGGACACCTGTGCTGCGTCTCCTTAAAAAGCCAAGTCACGCATCCACTACAGTTTGACTGTAGAATGGGCTAAATTGTGTACGTCTTTCATTCAGCGTGTGCAAGTAGACAAATTAATAGAGCAACCTTTCACTTGTGCAGCATTAATACTGCACAAGGTATGTCTCTTGTACTTTGTAACACCTGAGGGGGGGTTAAAGGTTTCCTTTGAAATTGGTTCAACTAGGCTTCGGCCTACACTCTGCTCCTCTCCTCCTCCTCCTGCTTCACCACGGGCTCTAACATCGCTAGTTTTTGCCCGCAAGTGCTAGCTGCACAGAGAAAAACACCCGCCATTGTGTTAGTGGGGTTCAGCAACGCCAGCTGTTACCCCACTGTGTAGCCGGCAAAGTGTCCTGCAAACGCAACGCAGACACAAAGCTGCCTCCAGTGCAGGCTTCGGCCTACACTCTGCTCCCCCTGCTTACCCTTTGCTCCAGCACTGCTAGTTGGGGCTCTAGGAAGACAATCTTTAATAGGCAACGCATCTGGGTTCCAGCACCGCCAGCTGGTTCTAGGCAGTGTTTTTGTCACGGGTACTCCCTCGTGCCCAGCCTGGTTTCAGCACCGTCAGCTGTTTCCGGGTTGTGTCAAACTCGCTGAGACGCCTATGCTTGCCCCGTCGTGTTGCGGTCGGGTTAGCCAACTCCAGAGTGCCTCCAGTTTAGGAGCTTCCTATGTGGGCTGCATGAATTGGTAGTCAAGGCTGCTTCTGTAGTGCCAGTAGGCCCAGCTCCCCCTGTAGGACTGTTGGGGTTCGGTAACTGCGGCTGCCTCGCGGCCTAGCTGTTCTCTCCTCTCCTGTGGGCCTTCGGGTCCACCACCTGGTTTCAGCACCGTCAGCTGGTTCCGGGCCGAGCCTTTGGCTTAGGTGCCTCCTCCTGGGTATCCGAGTTCCGCCAACGCCTGGCGGTCCTCGGTAGTGCTTTTAAGCGCGGGCACCTACAGCTTAGTAACCGGGTTCCAGCACCGTCAGCTGGTCCTCGGTCGTGCCATTGGCTCTTGCACACTGGGGCAACGCATCCGGGTTCCAGCACCGCCAGCTGGTTCTCGGCAGTGTTTTTGTCACAGGTACTCCCTCGTGCCAAACCTGGTTTCAGCACCGTCAACTGTTTCCGGGTTGTGTCAAGCTCGCTGAGACGCCTATGCTTGCCCCGTCGTGTTGCGGTCGGGTTAGCCAACTCCAGGGTGCCTCCAGTTTAGGAGCTTCCTATGTGGGCTGCATGAATTGGTAGTCAAGGCTGGTTCTGTAGTGCCAGTAGGCCCAGCTCCCCCTGTAGGACTGTTGGGGTTCGGTAACTGCGGCTGCCTCGCGGCCTAGCTGTTCTCTCCTCTCCTGTGGGCCTTCGGGTCCACCACCTGGTTCCAGCACCGTCAGCTGGTTCTGGGCCGAGCCTTTGGCTTAGGTGCCTCCTCCTGGGTATCCGAGTTCCGCCAACGCCTGGCGGTCCTCGGTAGTGCTTTTAAGCGCGGGCACCTACAGCTTAGTAACCGGGTTCCAGCACCGTCAGCTGGTCCTCGGTCGTGCCATTGGCTCTTGCACACTGGGGCAACGCATCCGGGTTCCAGCACCGCCAGCTGGTTCTCGGCAGTGTTTTTGTCACAGGTACTCCCTCGTGCCAAACCTGGTTTCAGCACCGTCAGCTGTTTCCGGGTTGTGTCAAACTCGCTGAGACGCCTATGCTTGCCCCGTCGTGTTGCGGTCGGGTTAGCCAACTCCAGGGTGCCTCCAGTTTAGGAGCTTCCTATGTGGGCTGCATGAATTGGTAGTCAAGGCTGGTTTTGTAGTGCCAGTAGGCCCAGCTCCCCCTGTAGGACTTTTGGGGTTCGGTAACTGCGGCTGCCTCGCGGCCTAGCTGTTCTCTCCTCTCCTGTGGGCCTTCGGGTCCACCTCCTGGTTCCAGCACCGTCAGCTGGTTCCGGGCCGAGCCTTTGGCTTAGGTGCCTCCTCCTGGGTATCCGAGTTCCGCCAACGCCTGGCGGTCCTCGGTAGTGCTTTTAAGCGCGGGCACCTACAGCTTAGTAACCGGGTTCCAGCACCGTCAGCTGGTCCTCGGTCGTGCCACTGGCTCTTGCACACTGGGGCAACGCATCCGGGTTCCAGCACCGCCAGCTGGTTCTCGGCAGTGTTTTTGTCACAGGTACTCCCTCGTGCCAAACCTGGTTTCAGCACCGTCAGCTGTTTCCGGGTTGTGTCAAACTCGCTGAGACGCCTATGCTTGCCCCGTCGTGTTGCGGTCGGGTTAGCCAACTCCAGGGTGCCTCCAGTTTAGGAGCTTCCTATGTGGGCTGCATGAATTGGTAGTCAAGGCTGGTTCTGTAGTGCCAGTAGGCCCAGCTCCCCCTGTAGGACTGTTGGGGTTCGGTAACAGCGGCTGCCTCGCGGCCTAGCTGTTCTCTCCTCTCCTGTGGGCCTTCGGGTCCACCACCTGGTTCCAGCACCGTCAGCTGGTTCCGGGCCGAGCCTTTGGCTTAGGTGCCTCCTCCTGGGTATCCGAGTTCCGCCAACGCCTGGCGGTCCTCGGTAGTGCTTTTAAGCGCGGGCACCTACAGCTTAGTAACCGGGTTCCAGCACCGTCAGCTGGTCCTCGGTCGTGCCATTGGCTCTTGCACACTGGGGCAACGCATCCGGGTTCCAGCACCGCCAGCTGGTTCTCGGCAGTGTTTTTGTCACAGGTACTCCCTCATGCCAAACCTGGTTTCAGCACCGTCAGCTGTTTCCGGGTTGTGTCAAACTCGCTGAGACGCCTATGCTTGCCCCGTCGTGTTGCGGTCGGGTTAGCCAACTCCAGGGTGCCTCCAGTTTAGGAGCTTCCTATGTGGGCTGCATGAATTGGTAGTCAAGGCTGGTTCTGTAGTGCCAGTAGGCCCAGCTCCCCCTGTAGGACTGTTGGGGTTCGGTAACTGCGGCTGCCTCGCGGCCTAGCTGTTCTCTCCTCTCCTGTGGGCCTTCGGGTCCACCTCCTGGTTCCAGCACCGTCAGCTGGTTCCGGGTCGAGCCTTTGGCTGAGGTGTCTCCTCCTGGGTATCCGAGTTCCGCCAACGCCTGGTTGTCCTCGGTAGTGCTTTTAAGCGCGGGCACCTACAGCTTAGTAACCGGGTTCCAGCACCGTCAGCTGGTCCTCGGTCGTGCCATTGGCTCTTGCACACTGGGGCAACGCATCCGGGTTCCAGCACCGCCAGCTGGTTCTCGGCAGTGTTTTTGTCACAGGTACTCCCTCGTGCCAAACCTGGTTTCAGCACCGTCAGCTGTTTCCGGGTTGTGTCAAACTCGCTGAGACGCCTATGCTTGCCCCGTCGTGTTGCGGTCGGGTTAGCCAACTCCAGGGTGCCTCCAGTTTAGAAGCTTCCTATGTGGGCTGCATGAATTGGTAGTCAAGGCTGGTTCTGTAGTGCCAGTAGGCCCAGCTCCCCCTGTAGGACTGTTGGGGTTCGGTAACTGCGGCTGCCTCGCGGCCTAGCTGTTCTCTCCTCTCCTGTGGGCCTTCGGATCCACCACCTAGTTCCAGCACCGTCAGCTGGTTCTCGGCAGTGTCTTTTGCTCTTGTACCTTCTGCTCCACATCCTGGTTCCAGTACCGTCAGCTGGTTCCGGGCAGAGCCTTTGGCTTAGGTGCCTCCTTCTGGGTATCCAAGTTCCACCAACGTCAGGTGGTCCTTGGTAGTGCTTTCAGGCACGGGTACCTCCTGCTTAGTAATCGGGTTCCAGTAATGTCAGCTGGTCCTCGGTAGTTCCATTGGCTCTTGGACCTTCGGCTACCCATCCGGGTTCCAGTACCGTCAGCTGGTTCTCGGCAGTGTCTTTTGCTCTTGTACCTTCTGCTCCCCATCCTGGTTCCAGTACCGTCAGCTGGTTCCGGGCAGAGCCTTTGGCTTAGGTGCCTCCTTCTGGGTATCCGAGTTCCGCCAACGTCAGGCGGTCCTTGGTAGTGCTTTATAGCACGGGTACCTCCTGCTTAGTAACCGGGTTCCAGTAACGTCAGCTGGTCCTCGGTAGTTCCATAGGCTCTTGAACCTTCGGGTAGCCATCCGAGTTCCAGTTCCATCAGCTGGTTCTTGGCATTTTCTCAGCCTTCTTGTACCTTCTGCTACATTTCCAAGTTGAAGACCCTAACGTCGACGACCAGAAAGACCACCCCGATGACGACGACGACGGCGGAGACGACGACGGCGGAGACGACGACGGCGGAGACGACGACACTGGAGACGATGACCCTGGAGACGACGAGATGGAAGACCGAGAAGCAGAAGAACAAGAGGCTGCAGAACAAAGAGCAGAAGAACATTAAGCATAAGACTTAATATCAGAGCAAAAGATATTATCTAAATTATATGCAGAAGAAGACTAAGCAGTGTATGGGGGTGAGTCCGTTCCTCCTCGTGGTGCCCCTGGATAAAGCCTGATGCTGCAGGCCAAACTGAACGCGGACAAATGTAACTTTTGTGACTGGCAGAACGGAAGGTGTAATCTTCCAACTTTTATAGATAACAACTACGGGAATGCCTGTCACAAATGAGAATATGATAAAGAAGTAGAATAGGAAGAATAATAACAGTTGAATAAAATGAATATGTAGAATAGGAAGAATAATAATAGTTGAATAAAATGAATATGAAGAATGTAATCAAAAAAAAAAAGGTAAAGGATGAAGAAGAAGATGAATAAGGTGAAGAAGTTGATGTCAAAGATGCTGATGATGATGAAGATGAAAGTGTGGGAAAAGTAAAAAAAAAAGAAGGGGAAGGGCGTAGAATAGTGAAACATCAATATCTGACAAAATAAAAAAAAAATTTACATAGTCAATATCTTTGTCACTCCGAACGTCTTTAAAAAAAAAAAAAAAAACATGCTATTCTATTTGATTGGGCTAAACCTCTATGACTTTAATGTCTCCGCCACCTCCCCAAATACATCCTGCATTATTCTTAGTTGTTTTCCTTCAAGTAGAATGAACCTACAAGGAAAGAAAGGGTTTATTTTAATTCCGATATTTTGGTCCAATTGACTTGCATTGGGATCGGGTATCGGTATCGGCGATATCCGATATTTTTTGAATATCGGCCGATCCTATCTGATACCGATACTTTCCGATATCGGAAGGTATCGCTCAACACTAGTTATTACATTGATTTGTGTGTAGGCCCCAGACATTTCTCAGACAATTAGAGCAGTAGGTCTAGTGAGACGGCATCTGAGAAAACTCTTGTATAATACTTTAATATATCTCTGGAATTGAAAGAGCCTGGTGGGATTTGGGTATGCAATTAGAAAGAAAGTGATACACTGCTGACCACTTGAAGGTGATTGACTGCTTTTCTACCATCTCATTTACGCATGGAATACATGGAATTGCCTTAAACTCAAGAATAAAAGTTATATTCAAATATATTGTGAAATCAAAATATCTTGACAAAATAGTCTAAAAAACCATGACCAATTACAAAATTAAGGCATGAAAATGAATATATTATTCAGCAGAATTTTAAGTTCTTCTTTGCCAAAATGTTGTCAGATTGAGCTGGTTGGAAAAAAATGTATAATGGAAAAAAAAAAAAAAAAGGAATATTACAAACATCTGGAGGTTTGGGACAAAATCTAAAGCTCTGTATTGATGTTTGTTTTATCCTGCCTGTCCATTCATTTAAACAATGTCCTAGTGTTGATTGGCATTAACATTCCACCAATTGCAACACTACACAGATTGAATCATGATGATAACTTGATGGATGTGGGACTGGTTGATTGAGAAAATCCCCATCAAGGAGACATCAATCAAATGAAGACTAGGTTACAAGGGTCAGAACTTTGATAGTAGGATGTTGTACAATGAGTGAAGAAAAACAGAGATAAGTGGAACAGGATATGTGACCTTTTGATGGAATTATCACAAGGCAGGGTTAATGAATTGAGTTGTGTCATGTATTACCATCAATAATAATTTACCAATCGCAGATTTATAGGTTCAACTGCACTATAGAGGCCAAACACATAGCAGACCTTCTTGATCAATGGAAAAGTGTTTTTCTTTCTTATTTGATAAATGTCCTTTTAGTGGAGCTCATAGACTAAGAGTCTGCTTACACCAGAGAAACCGGCAGCATAAAATGTCCGCCAATCGGTAAACGTTTACCGTTTTGGGGTCATTTGAATGCCAAAGTAAATGATGCATACTGAAGGATCCATACTAGATCGCCCAGTGCGCATAGCCTGCTATTGCTCTTGACGGTGTGGGTCCTGACTACACAAGATGATGCACCACCAACAACGATGATCTTTTATGCTGTATAAAAGATCATTTCACTCAATGAACGTGCAACTTGCTCAATCATTGAGTGATCAACAGCCTGTTTATGTGGCAAAAACATCATGAAATGAATGTGCCTTTTTAGTCACAGCACTAAAGTGTATGCATGGTGGTCTGAGTACTTGGGTACCCACAAGTTTCAGTCTTTTGCGGAAAAAAATCCATGTCCATCTAGTATATGATGATGAACTGTAGGAACTTTAAACCGTCACTGGTGTTGGCATTTATAAGGGAATCATGTCATTTCATGTGTTGCTGACACGAAAATGACCATGCACATGAATACTGAAAAATCATCCACTGAGCAATGGCATGATAAAGATTTCTAAAAGGATTATATAGTCAGATGTATGCTGCTTGGTCTGAAGACAGCATAAAGTAGGGGTGAATACATGGATTCTAATGCTGGCTCACTGACAGGACTTCTTTATAATATGCTCTAATAGTTTACTATTTTGCTTTAATTTTTTTTTTTTCACAAATGGTTAAAAAACAAGAAGCATTTCATGCTTTGTTCACAATAACTCATGAGCATTGCAATATGTGGAAGAAAACATGGCAGGGCTCAAAAGTGATACAATGCCATTTGGCTTATGAAGTCCTGATTTTGCTGTAATGGTTTTCAGGAAAAAATGTAGTATATGCAGAGCACCTGAGGGATCATTACAGTGGAATCCACCCAGAAGTGATCTTATTTTGGAAACAACAGCCATCCAGGAATCTGTTTGTGTTTCATGTAATTTTTTAGCACTGGACCTTGAAATTGATGTGTAGTATTTACTCAAATTTTAAAATTTTTCTAATGAGTCATATGAGACAATGCACTACACACTTTGTTATGGAATTGCCCACAAGTTGTTACTTCTGTTTTGGCATAGGGTAAGCTCAGAAGGAAATGAGCATAGCATGATGGTTGGAGCAGAGATTATGCTTAAATAGCTAATAGTAAAGGTACCTTCACACTCAGCAACTTTACAACGAGAACGACAGCGATCCGTGACGTTGCAGCGTCCTGGATAGCGATCTCGTTGTGTTTGACACACAGCAGCGATCTGGATCCTGCTGTGCCATCGCTGGTCGGAGCTAGAAGTCCAGAACTTTATTTGGTCGTCAGGTCGGCGTGTATCGTCATGTTTGACAGCAAAAGCAACGACACCAGCAACGTTTTACATGGAGCTAACAACCAGCGAGAACGATAAGTGAGTCGCCGTTACGTCACTGGATCGCTCCTGCATCGTTCTGGAGTTGCTGCGTTTGACGTCTCTACAGCGACCTAAACAGCGACGATGCAGCGATCGGCTCGTTGTCTATATCTCTGCAGCGTCCCTGAGTGTGACGGTACCTTAACACTTACCAAGCCCTTGAGGTCTTACTACAGATAGTAATTTTGAACTGACCTTATTTTGGAAACTACAACCCTCTAAAATACATGTAGCAATATAGTAGAACATTTAGACGGAACAGAAATGGAAAATGGATTTTTCAGAGATCAAGTATCAGTTTTTCCCCAAACATAATATTTTAGTGCCTAATATGTATCTTCTAGCTTGATATGCAAATTGCCTCTTCAGAGAAAAAGAGGACTTGAACTTTTTAGCGCCATCTATTGGAAGTAGCGATCCTACAAGTCACAATCAACCCTTTAACAAGTCTTCCAATATGACTTAGGATAAAAGCCAAATCAGTATCTCAATTCGCAGACACGGTGTTTCGGGCTGTTGGCTCTCGTCAGTGCAAAGCATGAGAAATGATTAGGCTAGGTGAGAGGCTCTAGACTGGGTTCTAAGAGGTAAGGTTTCGACTTATGGAGAGTGATATACCAGCTCTGGCTTGTCAAGGTAAGGAGGCTTATTCTCCATGCAATGCTCCTCTGGGAAATTTAATATGCAAATTGCCTCTTCGGAGAAAAAGAGATCTTGAACTCTAGCTTGAGTCACTATGAATTCACATATCTCTAACCAGTAGGCCAGATTCACATTGCGTTTTTGGCGTCCGTTAGACGGACTACTTTTCACTGCAGCATAATGCAGTGTTATGTAGTCTGATAATGCCGCCATTAAGTCACAATGGGTGTGCGCTAGCAAACTGCCTCTTCGGAGAAAAAGAGGACTTGAACTCTAGCTTGAGTCACTATGAATGCACAGATCTCTAACCATTAGGCCAGATTCACATTGCGTTTTTGGCGTCCGTTAGACGGACTACTTTTCACCGCAGCATAATGCGGTGTAACGTAGTCTGTTAATGCCGCCATTTAGTCACAATGGGTGTGCGCTAGCGATGTGCTGTCATTTAGTGACAGACCATGGGATGCGGGTGCAGCGTTTCCGGGTCCGTCACTGCTAGCGCAGATAGAGCATCCGCTAGCCCTATCTGTGCTAGCGCAACGACATATTGGCACTTGCGTTAACAGCAGCCCGTTAACACATGTGTTGAACGGGCTGCTGTTAACACAATGTGAACCTAGCCTTATGCTGTGATTCCCAGTTTTAGAAACACTTCTACTTTTGGCATTATTATTTTACCTGGGCATAAGACAGGGCTCAGAAATGAAAGACGCATCATGCACATTTTAGACTTCGTTTAACAATTTACACATCTTTGGTCAACAATTGCAGAGGTTCTAAGGTGAAAGAATTAAAACAAACCAAACATTATACAAAAGGTGTAGAGAGCATTTTGACTCAACAGAAACTTTCTGGAAATAATTGTGCATTTTCTTTTAAAAATTTTCTAAAACATATTTTCAATTTTTTTTTACATTTTTAGTTCTTTTATGGAACTGGAACATCTGATCATCTGATCACATTTATAATACACTTCAATAGTTCTGGCATGGCTTTATAGACTTCTTTAGATGGCAAACCTACAGTAGGTATGGAAAGTACTCAGACCCCATAACATGTTTCACTCTTTGTTTCATTGCAGCTATTTGGTAAATTCAAAAAAGTTCATTTTTTCACATTAATGTACACTGTACACCCCATCTTGACTGAAAAAAAAACAGAAATGTAGAAATGTTTTCAAATTTAATAAAAAAGAAAAAATGAAATATCACATGGTAAAAAGTATTCAGACCCTTTGAACAGAACTCATATTTAAGTCACATGGTGTCATTTCCTTGTGATCCTCCTTGAGATAAGTTCTACTCCTTCATTGGAGTCCAGCTTGTGTTTAATTAAACTGATAGGACTTGATTTGGAAAGGCACACACCTGTCTATATAAGACCTCACAGTGCATGTCAGGCCAAATGACAATCATGAGGTCAAAGGAACTTGCCAAGGAGCTCATAGATAGAATCGTGGCAAGGCACAGATCTGGCCAAGGTTTCAACAGAATTTCTGCAGTACTCAAGGTCCTAAGAGCACAGTGGCCTCCATAATCCTTAAATGGAAGTAATTTGGGACCACCAGAACTCTTCCTAGACCTGGCTGTCCAGCCAAACTGAGCAATCATGGGAGAAGAGCCTTGGTGAGAGAGGTAAAGAAGAACCCCAAGATTACTGTGGCTGATCTCCAGAGATGCAGTAGGGAGTTGGGAGAAAGTTCCACAATGTCAAGTATCAAGTATTCAGTCAGGCCTTTATAGCAGATTTAGCCTAAGGTTCACCTTCCAACAAAACAATGAACCTAAGCACACAGCTAAAATAACAAAAAAATGGCTTTAGAACAATTCTGTGACCATTCTTGACTGGACCAGCCAGAGCCCTGACCTAAACCTAATTGAGCATGTCTGAAGAGATCTGAAAATGGCTGTCCACCAATGTTCACCTTCCAAACTGACGGAACTGGAGAGGATCTGCAAGGACGAATAGCAGGGGAACCTCAAATCCAGGCAGGCGTCACGGTGGCACAGTGGATAGCACTGCAGCCTTGCAGCGCTGGAGTCCTGGGTTTAAACCCCACCAAGGACAAAATCTGCACAGCTTTTGTATGTTCTCCTCATGCTTGCGTGGGTTTCCTCTGGGCACTCCAGTTTCCTCCCACATTCCAAAGACATACTGATAGGGAATTTAGATTGTGAGCCCCATCGGGGACAGCGATGATAATGTGTGCAAAATGTAAAGCGCTGCGGAATATGTTAGCGCTATATAAAAAAAAAAATATTATTTATCCAGGTGTGAAAAACTTGATTTATCATTCCCAAGAAGACTCATGACTGTACTAGCTCAGAAGGTGCTTCTAATCAAAACTGAGCAAAAAGTCTGAATACTTATGACTATGTGATATTTCATTTATTCTTTTTTAATAAATTTGCAAAAATTGCTACATTTCTGTTTTTTTCAGTCAAGATGGGGTGCAGAGTGTGCATTAATGAGAGAAAAATGAACTTTTTTGAATTTACCAAATGGCTGCAATGAAACAAAGAGTGAAAAATGTAAAGGGGTTTGAATACTTTCCACCCCCATTCTATAGGCCATTGTTAGCCCTTTAGCTGAAATAGCACCCCACCATTGTGTCTCGGGGGAACGTTAAAGTGTAAAGGGATCTTTCTATTAAATAATTAAATACCGTGGTCTGTATTGACTGCAGCATCTAAAGATATGTGCACACAATATCTATTAGGCAAAACTCACAGCTGGGGGCTGCAACCCTCAGTTGTCAGCTTCAGCAAGGCTGGATATCAATAATAGGAGGGTCCCCCCACGTCGCATCTTTTAATTATTTAGAGCAGCATCAGTGACTAGCAGTGATGTAATCGAAGCTACTGCTGGTCACTTGTTTTATTACAGGAGATGAGGGATTCAGTGGAATTAGGCATTAGGTGACTATAACTGTGTTTGTTATTTTTAAATAAATCTGTAAAAAAATTTTTTTAAATAACTTTATTCTTGCTGTGTGTTTCTCTACCATATAGCTATAGGTTTAGTAATGGAGAGGCGCTTTATAGAAGCCTCTCCATTACTAAACTGTGGGCTTGATGTCATCTGACAACACAAAAGTGACATCAACTCCACAAATATGAACCGCACTTGCCACCACTAGAGGGCAAGTGGGGGTCAAAGCACCAGAATTGGCGCATCTAATAGATGCGCCTTTTCTAGGCTGCTGCGGGCTGCTATTTTTAGGTTGAGAGGGCCAATATCCATGGCCCCTTACCAGCCTACTAACTCTCAGCTTTCTGCTTTAGCAAGGCTGGTTGTCAAAGATGGGGGGATCCCTCATGTTTTTTTTTAATTATTTATTAAAATAATTAAAAATTATGGTGTGGGGAACCTTCTAATCTTGATAACCAGCCTTGGTGAAGCTGACAGCTGAGGGTTGCAGCCCCCAGCTAAGAGTTTTGCCTTGCTGGTTATCAAAAATACAAAAGAACCCACACTGTTTTATTTCTAAATTATTTATTTACAGTGCAGGAGCTGACTAATGAATACTCTCATCAGCTGCTCCTGCTCTCACTGTTATTAGCATCAGCAGGCATCAATGGGAGCAGTAATCCCATCAGTTGACACCAGTGACTGTAGGTAAACTTTATACCTCCGGTCACAGCTGGATGCATATGCTGTCTTTTGACAGCATGGTGATGATTTTACAACCGATCAGAAGCGGTGTTTGGCGCGCTGTCATGCACATGGCAGCGTGGTGAACACTGGATGTTCGGGACCCCCATTCAAGTGAATGGAGTTCGGGTTTGGGTTCGGGTCTGGGTACTGTTCTGTTATCTGAACCTGAACTTTTTTAAATGTTCGGCCGAATCCTTTGGACCCAACAAACAATTTGTCCGCCCATCTCTAGTCATGGCAGTTTTTGCTGGTATTTATGGAAGCTTTTTGTCTGACACGTATACAATGCCTTAAAAAAGTAGTCATGCTTTTCCACATTTTTTCACATTACAACCACATTCGAAAATATATTTTATTCTGATTTTATGCAATATACCAACAATAAATAGCAACTATTTGTGAAGTGTAAAGCCAATGAAACATGATTTTCTAAATATTTTTAAAATATACATCTGACATTTTTGACATGCATTTGCAATCAACCCCTCTGAGCCAGTACTTTGCTGGACAGCCATTTCTCTGCAATAACTGCTGAAAACCTTTTAGCTTTGCACATATAGAGACTGAAAGTTTTGCCCATTCTGCTTTTCATACTTTCTCTAGCTCAGTTACACTGAATGGAGAGAGTCTGTGAACAGTAGATTCTCAATGGGATTCAGGTCAGGACCATGACTGCAACATTCAAATACATGATTATGCTTTGATATAAACCATGCCATTGTAGGTCTGGCAGTTTGTTTAGGGTGTTGTTATGCTGGAAGGTGAATATACACCCCAATCTCAATTTTTTTGTAGCCTAAAACAGGTTTTCCTTCAGTATTGTCCAGTATTTAGCGTCATCCACCTTCCCATCAACTGTGACCAGCTGCCCTGTTCCTGCTGAAGACAAGTATCCCTACTGCACGATGCTGCCAACACCATATTTGATGGTGGGTATGATGTTTTCAGGGTGATTTGCCACGTTAGTTGTCCTCCACACATATTGTTTTTAACCTAAAAAGTTCTACTTTGGACATGTAGGGGACATAACTAGCATGTGGAAGAAAGTGCTCAATAAAATGCATTTAAACTTGTGGGTGTAACATGAAAAAATATGGACAAATTTGCAGCGTGTGAATACTTTGAAAAGCACTGTAGAGTCTTCACTAAGCAAGCACAGTGGCAGACATTCTTATACGTACATTTTGGCTTGTTTCCTTGTGATGGTGCTCAAAAATGATTTGCAAAAACTATGAGGCAGGTTGTATATGAGGCTGTAATGGGAGAGGTTGTCTTCAGACTCTTTAGTATTGTTCCTAAGTAG
Organism: Ranitomeya imitator; assembly: GCF_032444005.1. Taxonomy (NCBI): domain Eukaryota; kingdom Metazoa; phylum Chordata; class Amphibia; order Anura; family Dendrobatidae; genus Ranitomeya; species Ranitomeya imitator. The sequence goes on along the minus strand of NC_091282.1, from coordinate 508,524,196 downwards.
TTCATGCAAACAACATTTTGTTATAATTAAAAAAAACTCTTTCGGCATGTATAAATATTCAAATACAGTGTGACCCTGCAAAAGACTAAACTAGTTGATTGCTTCAAAGAGTTTTTTTTTTGTATTTTTAAAAAACTGCCTTTAGTTTTTCAAGATAATATAAACTAATGGATTAAAGTTGAAAAATGATGAAAGAAATCATTTTTTGAAGCGTAAATTGTGTAGCGTCCTCCACAATTTAATACAGAAGCTAAAAAAACAGTACAGTAAAGAGTAATGAATCACTTTCTTTCTTATAATTTATGCTCAATGAGAACTCTATTTAAAACTCCTCCTAAGCTAGCTACAAATTTAGGAGGGTTTAGAATTTATTGCAGTTGGTGTTTGGTATGATTTGTTGGATACAGAAAATGGCCCTTGTTAAACACATGTATGCTGTGATAATTTAGAGGTGAAAGTAAAGTGGACTTAATAGCAACCCTGACATGTCTGTTTTAGAAAGTACCCAGGTAATAATTTATTAGCATCTTTTCTCTGGACTGCAGACAGGCCTTTTCATCACCAAAACTCTTTTTCTGTTAAGCCATGCTGTTGTGATGGATGCAGTATATAGCTGAGCATTATCTTGCTGAAGGCCTTCTCTGAACTAGATGTTGCCTAGATGGGAGCATATGTTGTTCTAAAACCTCAATAGAATGCTCAGCACTAGGGTTGAGCGAAACGGGTCGTTCATTTTCAAAAGTCGCCGACTTTTGGCAAAGTCGGGTTTCATGAAACCCGATCCGACCCCTGTGCGGGGTCGGCCATGCGGTACGCGACTTTCGCGCCAAAGTCGCGTTTCAATGACGCGAAAAGCGCCATTTCTCAGCCAATGAAGGTAAACGCAGAGTGTGGGCAGCGTGATGACATAGGTCCTGGTCCCCACCATCTTAGAGAAGGGCATTGCAGTGATTGGCTTGCTGTCTGCGGCGTCACAGGGGCTATAAAGGGGAGTTCCCGCCGACCGCCATGTTACTGCTGCTGATCTGAGCTTAGGGAGAGGTTGCTGCCGCTTCGTCAGAAGCAGGGATAGCGTTAGGCAGGGTCCATTAACCACCAAACCGCTTGTGCTGTAGCGATTTCCACTGCCCAACACCACCTTCGGTGTGCAGGGACAGTGGAAGCTCCTTTTTTTTTTTCCCCCTCAGCGCTGTAGCTCATTGGGCTGCCCTAGAAGGCTCCCTGATAGCTGCATTGCTGTGTGTACGCCGCTGTGCAAACCAACTGCTTTTTTCAAAGCACAAATCCTCTTGTTCCTTCCTTTCTGCACAGCTATCTTTTTGGTTTGTACACACTTTTTATTTAATTTGTGCATCAGTCCACTCCTTATTGCTGCCTGCCATACCTGGCTGAGATTACTGCAGGGAGATAGTAATTGAAGGACACTCCCTGTTTTTTTTTTTTTTTTGTGGGAGATTAAGATTGACATTTCTGCTAGAGTGCCATCCCTGTCTGTGTCATCTCTCACTCAGTGGGCCATAGAAAGCCTATTTATTTTTTTGCTTGATTTGGGTTATAAAATCTACCTGAAAAAATCACTACATCAATCAGTGGGAGAAAAATATTGGCCTCAGGGCTTGTGTGCCACTCTTGACTCCTGTGTGCATCATCACTCACTCAGTGGGCCATAGAAAGCCTATTTATTTTTTTGCTTGATTTTGGTTCTAAAATCTACCTGAAAAAATCACTACATCAATCAGTGGGAGAAAAATATTGGCCTCAGGGCTTGTGTGCCACTCCTGACTCCTGTGTGCATCATCACTCACTCAGTGGGCTATAGAAAGCCCATTTTTTTTTTTTTTTTGCTTTATTTGGGTTCTAAATTCTACCTGAAAAAATCAATAAATCAATCAGTGGGAGATTAATATTGGCCTTTGGGCTTGTGTGCCAGTCCTAAGCGTGCCATCTCTCTCTCTCAGATAGTGGGCCATAGAAAGCCTATTTATTTATTTTTTTTTTTATTGGGTTTATAAATTTTCCCTGGAAAAAAAAAAAAGTGGGAGATTAATATTGGCCTCTGGGCTTGTGTGCCAGTCCTGAGCGTGCCATCTCTCTCACAAATAGTGGGCCATAGAAAGCCTATTTATTATTTTTTTTATTGGGTTTATAAATTTTCCCTGGAACAAAAAAAAAAAGTGGGAGATAAATATTGGCCTCTGGGCTTGTGTGCCACTCCTGACTCCTGTGTGCGTCATCTCTCACTCAGTGGGCCATAGAAAGCCTTTTTTTGTTTTATTTGTTTTCTAAATTCTCCCTGAAAAAATCATTTTATTTTCTTTGGTTTCTAAATTCTTCCTGAAAAAATCATTTTATTCTATTTTTTTTTTTCCTAAAGTCTCCCTGAAAAAAAAACAAAAAAAAACAAATCAGTGGGAGATTAATATTGCCCTTTCTGCTTGTGTGCCAGTCTTGACTCCTGGGTGTGCCATCTCTCTCTCTCTCTCCAATTGTGGGCCATAGAAAGCCTATTATTTTTTTAGCTTGATTTGGGTTCCAAAATCTACCTGAAAAAATCACTACATCAATCAGTGGGAGATAAATATTGGCCTCTGGGCTTGTGTGCCACTCCTGACTCCTGTGTGCGTCATCTCTCACTCAGTGGGCCATAGAAAGCCTTTTTTTGTTTTATTTGTTTTCTAAATTCTCCCTGAAAAAATCATTTTATTTTATTTGGTTTCTAAATTCTTCCTCAAAAAATCATTTTATTCTATTTTTTTTTCCTAAAGTCTCCCTGAAAAAAAAAAAAAAAACAAATCAGTGGGAGATTAATATGGCCCTTTCTGCTTGTGTGCCAGTCTTGACTCCTAGGTGTGCCATCTCTCTCTCTCTCTCCAATTGTGGGCCATAGAAAGCCTATTATTTTTTTTAGCTTGATTTGGGTTCCAAAATCTACCTGAAAAAATCACTACATCAATCAGTGGGAGATAAATATTGGCCTCTGGGCTTGTGTGCCACTCCTGACTCCTGTGTGCGTCATCTCTCACTCAGTGGGCCATAGAAAGCCTTTTTTGTTTTATTTGTTTTCTAAATTCTCCTGAAAAAATCATTTTATTTTATTTGGTTTCTAAATTCTTCCTGAAAAAATCATTTTATTCTATTTTTTTTTTCCTAAAGTCTCCCTGAAAAAAAAAACAAAAACAAATCAGTGGGAGATTAATATTGCCCTTTCTGCTTGTGTGCCAGTCTTGACTCCTGGGTGTGCCATCTCTCTCTCTCTCTCCAATTGTGGGCCATAGAAAGCCTATTATTTTTTTTTAGCTTGATTTGGGTTCCAAAATCTACCTGAAAAAATCACTACATCAATCAGTGGGAGATAAATATTGGCCTCTGGGCTTGTGTGCCACTCCTGACTCCTGTGTGCGTCATCTCTCACTCAGTGGGCCATAGAAAGCCTTTTTTTGTTTTATTTGTTTTCTAAATTCTCCCTGAAAAAATCATTTTATTTTATTTGGTTTCTAAATTCTTCCTGAAAAAGTCATTTTATTCTATTATTTTTTTTTCCTAAAGTCTCCCTTAAAAAAAAAAAAAAATCAAATCAGTGGGAGATTAATATTTACATTTGTGCTTCAGTGACAGTCCTGCGTGTGTGGCATCTCTCTCATTTGTTGCCACCAACAACAGAGTGTGTAACATTGTGCCTGATTTTCGTTGTGGTCTCACTCACCTATAAAGGGGTAGCTAAATCATACTGAAGTTATAGCTCACCGTGTAATTTGTGTGACAGCAACAAATACCGTTAGTTTGTTTACGTTTTTAAAACAATGAGGAAGTATGGTGGAAGAGGTCGTGGCCGGGGGCGTTCATTGTCAGCTGGTAATGAGGGTAGTGGTAGTGGTGGAGCATCAGCTGGTCGTGGGAAAAAAAATATTGCACCTAAGTCTGGAGCTGTGGAGCCAGGTTCGTCGTCTGGCTACACAAGGCCTCGAACGCTCCCTTTTCTGGGAGTAGGAAAACCGCTTTTAAAGCCGGAGCAGCAAGAGCAAGTTTTGGCTTATCTTGCTGACTCAGCCTCTAGCTCTTTTGCCTCCTCTCGTGAAACTGGTAAATGTCAAAGCAGCGCGTCATTAGTGGATGTTCACGGTCAGGGACAAGTCGCTTCCTTGTCCTCTTCAGCAAAAACAACAACAGAGAAGAATGCAGCAGGCGACACAACGGCTTACTCCATGGAGCTCTTTACACATACCGTCCCTGGCTTAGAAAGTGAAGCAGTTAACAGTCCATGCCCATTACAAGTTGAATCTGACATGGAGTGCACTGATGCACAGCCACAGCCAGACTACTATGCTGGTCCTTTGACTCAGACCACAACATTGCCCTCGCAGGGTGCTGATCAAGAATCAGACCCTGATGAGACTATGTTGCCCCATCACGAACGCTATACCACCGACCGACACGGTGACACAGACGAAGTTGCACACGAGCTACAAGAAGAGGTAATAGATGACCCAGTTCTTGACCCCGATTGGCAGCCATTGGGGGAACAGGGTGCAGGCGGCAGCAGTTCTGAAGCGGAGGAGGAGGGGCCGCAGCAGGCATCAACATCGCAACAGGTTCCATCTGCCGGGCCCGTATCTTGCCCAAAACGCGTGGCAAAGCCAAAACCTGTTGGAGGACAGCGTGGCCATCTGGTTAAAGCTCAGTCTGCAATGCCTGAAAAGGTATCCGATGCTAGAAAGAGTGCAGTCTGGCATTTTTTTAAACAACATCCAATTGATCAGCGCAAAGTCATCTGTCAAAAATGTTCAACTACCTTAAGCAGAGGACAGAATCTGAACAGTCTCAATACAAGTTGCATGCATAGACATTTAACCACCATGCATTTGCAAGCCTGGACTAACTACCAAACGTCCCTTAAGGTTGTAGCACCCTCGGCCAATGAAGCTAGTCAGCAACGCAACATCCCTTCCGGCAGTGTAGGGCCACCATTTTCCGCACCACCTGCAGTATCTGTGCAGGTTTTTTTGCCAGGCCAAAGCAGTCAGGGTCAGGGAATCACCAGTTTCGTAGTAGGAAACACTGCATCTAGGGCACCGGTGGCAACAATACCATCTCCCACCGTCTCTCAGTCTGCCATGTCCACCGGCACCCCCGCTAGTTCCACGATCTCCAGCTCTCCAGTCCAGCTCACCCTACATGAGACTATGGTTAGAAAAAGGAAGTACTTAGCCTCGCATCCGCGTACACAGGGTTTGAACGCACACATAGCTAGACTAATCTCGTTAGAGATGATGCCCTACCGGTTAGTTGAAAGCGAAGCTTTCAAAGCCCTGATGGACTACGCTGTACCACGCTACGAGCTACCCAGTCGACACTTTTTTTCCAGAAAAGCCATCCCAGCCCTCCACCAGCATGTTAAAGAGCGCATCGTCCATGCACTCAGGCAATCTGTGAGCACAAAGGTGCACCTGACAACAGATGCATGGACCAGTAGGCATGGCCAGGGACGTTACGTGTCCATCACGGCACACTGGGTAAATGTGGTGGATGCAGGGTCCACAGGGGACAGCAAGTTTGGGACAGTTCTGCCTAGCCCACGGTCTGGGAAACAATTGGCTGTAGCCGTTCGCACCCCCTCCTCCTCCTCTTCGTCCTCCTGCAGAAGCGAGAGCTCGTCCACAGACCGCAGTCGCACAACCACTCCATCCGCAGCTGCCACTGTTGCACACCAGGTCTCCCATTATGGGGCAGCTACTGGCAAACGTCAGCAGGCTGTATTGGCTATGAAGTGTTTGGGCGACAACAGACACACCGCGGAAGTTCTGTCCGAGTTCTTGCAGAAAGAAACGCAGTCGTGGCTGGGCACTGTAGATCTTGAGGCAGGCAAGGTAGTGAGTGATAACGGAAGGAATTTCATGGCTGCCATCTCCCTTTCCCAACTGAAACACATTCCTTGCCTGGCTCACACCTTAAACCTGGTGGTGCAGTGCTTCCTGAAAAGTTATCCGGGGTTATCCGACCTGCTCCTCAAAGTGCGTGGACTTTGCTCACATATCCGCCGTTCGCCCGTACACTCCAGCCGTATGCAGACCTATCAGCGTTCTTTGAACCTTCCCCAGCATCGCCTAATCATAGACGTTGCAACAAGGTGGAACTCAACACTGCACATGCTTCAGAGACTGTGTGAACAGAGGCGGGCTGTTATGTTTTTGTGGGAGGATACACATACACGGGCAGGCAGTAGGATGGCAGACATGGAGTTGTCAGGTGTGCAGTGGTCGAAGATTCAAGACATGTGTCAAGTCCTTCAGTGTTTTGAGGAATGCACACGGCTGGTTAGTGCAGACAACGCCATAATAAGCATGAGCATCCCCCTAATGCGTCTGCTGATGCAAAGTTTGACGCACATAAAGGATCAGGCGTCTGCAGCTGAGGAAGAGGAAAGCCTTGATGACAGTCAGCCATTGTCTGGCCAGGGCAGTGTACAGGACGAGGTAGCGGGCGAAGAGGAGGAGGAGGACGAGGAGGATGATGGGGATGATTATATTTTTAATGAGGAAGCTTTTCAGGGGCCACTGGAAATTGGTGGCGCGGCAAGGCCGGGTTCTGGTTTTTTGAGGGACACAAGTGACGTGGATTTGCCTGAAACTGCCCCTCAACCAAGCACAACCGCAGATTTGAGAACTGGAACTTTGGCCCACATGGCGGATTATGCCTTACGTATCCTCAAAAGGGACACACGCATAACTAAAATGATGAATGATGACGATTACTGGTTGGCCTGCCTCCTTGATCCTCGCTATAAAGGCAAATTGCAAAATATAATGCCACATGAGAACTTGGAACCAATATTAGCAACCAAACAATCAACTCTTGTTGACCGTTTGCTTCTGGCATTCCCTGCACACAGCGCCCGTGATCGTTCTCACACGAGCTGCAGGGGCCAGCAGACCAGAGGAGTTAGAGGGGCAGAAATCAGAAGTTAGCGTTGGCCAGAGGGGTTTTCTGACCAGGTTGTGGAGTGATTTTGCTATGACCGCAGACAGGACAGGTACTGCAGCATCAATTCAAAGTGACAGGAGACAACATTTGTCCAGTATGGTTACAAACTATTTTTCATCCCTTATCGATGTTCTCCCTCAACCGTCATTCCCATTTGATTACTGGGCATCAAAATTAGACACCTGGCCAGAATTGGCAGAATATGCATTGCAGGAGCTTGCTTGCCCGGCAGCTAGTGTCCTATCAGAAAGAGTATTCAGTGCTGCAGGTTCAATACTAACAGAAAAAAGGACTTGTCTGGCTACCCAAAATGTAGATGATCTAACCTTCATTAAAATGAACCACAACTGGATTTCGAAATCTTTTGCCCCACCTTGCCCGGCTGACACCTAGCTTTCCTATGAAAAGGTCTTGCCTGTGGACTATTCTGAATGCCTTTTCCAATCTCGTAATTTTCTGCACCTGATTGTCCAGCATACGACATGTTTACACCTCACTAAATGGCCAAACTCCCCACACGGGGCCGTGGTATCGACACTTGGCGACAGCACCCGTGAGAGTGCAGTTTGTCTGAAGAGGTGGGTGAGCCCGCTTTTGGTCGACGGCACTGCCACTGGGTCCCTCCTAGTACAATAAAGTGTCTCTGGTGGTGGTGGTGCGCACCCAACGTCAGACACACCGTTGTAATATGAGGGGCCCTGGGCCTGTACCGCTGGCCACAAGACAGTTTCCCCCCACCCCAGCTCAAACAGTGCTCTACCACTTGCAAAATTATCTCACAGCTCCACCAATGTTTAGTCTATGCGCTGACATCCTTCAATGCCTGCCACTGACAATACCATTGTATTGACATTTTTGTTATGTTAGGCCTTCGATGCCTGTCTGTGGTCACTCCTTCCACTAGGCCTCCACTGACCACACCACTGCTGCCCGTGTACCCCTGTAACCAATTTAAAATTGCCTACAGCCATGTGTTATTATTTTAGGCCTTCGATGCCTGTCTGCGGTGACTCCTTCCACTAGGCCTCCACTGACCACACCACTGCTGCCCGTGTACCCCTGTAACCAATTTAAAATTTCCTACAGCCATGTGTTATTATTTTAGGCCTTCGATGCCTGTCTGCGGTCACTCCTTCCACTAGGCCTCCACTGACCACACCACTGCTGCCCGTGTATCCCTGGAACCAATTTAAAATTGCCTACAGCCATGTGTTATTATTTTAGGCCTTCGATGCCTGTCTGCGGTCACTCCTTCCACTAGGCCTCCACTGACCACACCACTGCTGCCCGTGTACCCCTGTAACCAATTTAAAATTGCCTACAGCCATGTGTTATTATTTTAGGCCTTCGATGCCTGTCTGTGGTCACTCCTTCCACTAGGCCTCCACTGACCACACCACTGCTGCCCGTGTACCCCTGGAACCAATTTAAAATTGCCTACAGCCATGTGTTATTATTTTAGGCCTTCGATGCCTGTCTGCGGTCACTCCTTCCACTAGGCCTCCACTGACCACACCACTGCTGCCCGTGTACCCCTGTAACCAATTTAAAATTGCCTACAGCCATGTGTTATTATTTTAGGCCTTCGATGCCTGTCTGCGGTCACTCCTTCCACTAGGCCTCCACTGACCACACCACTGCTGCCCGTGTACCCCTGGAACCAATTTAAAATTGCCTACAGCCATGTGTTATTATTTTAGGCCTTCGATGCCTGTCTGCGGTCACTCCTTCCACTAGGCCTCCACTGACCACACCACTGCTGCCCGTGTACCCCTGGAACCAACATCAGAAAATATAAAAATAAGTATTTTGCTTATAAAAAAGAAAATACTGGAGAGATATCAAATGCAGACATTTTAACATTAAAAACAAACACATACAACAAAAATCTGGTACAGTACTAAAAATGGCCACCAGCTACAATAACTTTCTCCTGCAAGTAGTTAACTGAAAGGTTTTTTCAATTTTAAACACAGATATGGCATCCACCGAGTGTTGTCCTGTCGCGTCTTCTTTATATTATTGCCAAGAAGATGCAAAACAATGAAAATAATAAAATCATTATTTACCAAAAAAATAGAGTAAGTCAAAACCACATTGCAAATAAACATTCATTACAAATAAAGAAGCAGGGCGCGTCCGAGGGTGAGTATATACCTAATAAGAATATAATCACCCTCGGACGCGCCCTGCTTCTTTCCGACAGCCTTCCTTCCTAAGAATCAGCCCTTCCGTGGTGTAGAGAGAGGGTTTGTTACACTCCAAGGTGTTCCCCAGGTTGCCTTTCCTGAGCTTCGATCTTCCGGCTCTCGTTTAGTAGTTGTTGGAAACTACGCTGCATTGGGCCTACAAATTGGGTATAGGGTGTAGAGAGATGGTGTGTTCCACTCCAAGGTGTTCCCCAGGTTGCCTTTCCTGAGCTTCGATCTTCCGGCTCTCGTTTAGTAGTTGTTGGAAACTACGCTGCATTAGGCCTACAAATTGGGTATGGGGTGTAGAGAGATGGTGTGTTCCACTGTAGAGAGATGGTGTGTTCCACTCCAAGGTGTTCCCCAGGTTTCCTCGCCAATGCTTCGATCATCATGCTCTCGTTTAGTAGTTGTTGGAAACTACGCTGCAATAGGCCTACAAATTGGGTATGGGGTGTAGAGAGATGGTGTGTTCCACTCCAAGGTGTTCCCCAGGTTTCCTCTCCATTGCTTCGATCTTCATGCTCTCGTTTAGTAGTTGTTGGAAACTACGCTGCATTAGGCCTACAAATTGGGTATGGGGTGTAGCGAGATGGTGTGTTACACTCCAAGGTGTTCCCCAGGTTTCCTCTCCATTGCTTCGATCTTCCGGCTCTTGTTTAGTAGTTGTTGGAAACTACGCTGCATTAGGCCTACAAATTGGGTATGGGGTGTAGAGAGATGGTGTGTTACACTCCAAGGTGTTCCTCAGGTTTCCTCTCCATTGCTTAGATCTTCCGGCTCTCGTTTAGTAGTTGTTGGAAACTACGCTGCATTAGGCCTACAAATTGGGTATGGGGTGTAGAGAGATGGTGTGTTACACTCCAAGGTGTTCCCCAGGTTTCCTCTCCATTGCTTCGATCTTCCAGCTCTCGTTTAGTAGTTGTTGGAAACTACGCTGCATTAGGCCTACAAATTGGGTATGGGGTGTAGAGAGATGGTGTGTTACACTCCAAGGTGTTCCCCAGGTTTCCTCTCCATTGCTTCGATCTTCCGGCTCTCGTTTAGTAGTTGTTGGAAACTACGCTGCATTAGGCCTACAAATTGGGTATGGGGTGTAGAGAGATGGTGTGTTACACTCCAAGGTGTTCCCCAGGTTGCCTTTCCTGAGCTTCGATCTTCCGGCTCTCGTTTAGTAGTTGTTGGAAACTACGCTGCATTAGGCCTACAAATTGGGTATGGGGTGTAGAGAGATGGTGTGTTCCACTGTAGAGAGATGGTGTGTTCCACTCCAAGGTGTTCCCCAGGTTTCCTCGCCAATGCTTCGATCATCATGCTCTCGTTTAGTAGTTGTTGGAAACTACGCTGCAATAGGCCTACAAATTGGGTATGGGGTGTAGAGAGATGGTGTGTTCCACTCCAAGGTGTTCCCCAGGTTTCCTCTCCATTGCTTCGATCTTCATGCTCTCGTTTAGTAGTTGTTGGAAACTACGCTGCATTAGGCCTACAAATTGGGTATGGGGTGTAGCGAGATGGTGTGTTCCACTCCAAGGTGTTCCCCAGGTTTCCTCTCCATTGCTTCGATCTTCCGGCTCTCGTTTAGTAGTTGTTGGAAACTACGCTGCATTAGGCCTACAAATTGGGTATGGGGTGTAGAGAGATGGTGTGTTACACTCCAAGGTGTTCCCCAGGTTTCCTCTCCATTGCTTAGATCTTCCGGCTCTCGTTTAGTAGTTGTTGGAAACTACGCTGCATTAGGCCTACAAATTGGGTATGGGGTGTAGAGAGATGGTGTGTTACACTCCAAGGTGTTCCCCAGGTTTCCTCTCCATTGCTTCGATCTTCCGGCTCTCGTTTAGTAGTTGTTGGAAACTACGCTGCATTAGGCCTACAAATTGGGTATGGGGTGTAGAGAGATGGTGTGTTACACTCCAAGGTGTTCCCCAGGTTTCCTCTCCATTGCTTCGATCTTCCGGCTCTCGTTTAGTAGTTGTTGGAAACTACGCTGCATTAGGCCTACAAATTGGGTATGGGGTGTAGAGAGATGGTGTGTTACACTCCAAGGTGTTCCCCAGGTTTCCTCTCCATTGCTTCGATCTTCCGGCTCTCGTTTAGTAGTTGTTGGAAACTACGCTGCATTAGGCCTACAAATTGGGTATGGGGTGTAGAGAGATGGTGTGTTACACTCCAAGGTGTTCCCCAGGTTTCCTCTCCATTGCTTCGATCTTCCAGCTCTCGTTTAGTAGTTGTTGGAAACTACGCTGCATTGGGCCTACAAATTGGGTATGGGGTGTAGAGAGATGGTGTGTTCCACTCCAAGGTGTTCTCCAGGTTGCCTTTCCTGAGCTTCGATCTTCCGGCTCTCGTTTAGTAGTTGTTGGAAACTACGCTGCATTAGGCCTACAAATTGGGTATGGGGTGTAGAGAGATGGTGTGTTACACTCCAAGGTGTTCCTCAGGTTTCCTCTCCATTGCTTAGATCTTCCGGCTCTCGTTTAGTAGTTGTTGGAAACTACGCTGCATTAGGCCTACAAATTGGGTATGGGGTGTAGAGAGATGGTGTGTTACACTCCAAGGTGTTCCCCAGGTTTCCTCTCCATTGCTTCGATCTTCCAGCTCTCGTTTAGTTGTTGTTGGAAACTACGCTGCATTAGGCCTACAAATTGGGTATGGGGTGTAGAGAGATGGTGTGTTACACTCCAAGGTGTTCCCCAGGTTTCCTCTCCATTGCTTCGATCTTCCGGCTCTCGTTTAGTAGTTGTTGGAAACTACGCTGCATTAGGCCTACAAATTGGGTATGGGGTGTAGAGAGATGGTGTGTTACACTCCAAGGTGTTCCCCAGGTTGCCTTTCCTGAGCTTCGATCTTCCGGCTCTCGTTTAGTAGTTGTTGGAAACTACGCTGCATTAGGCCTACAAATTGGGTATGGGGTGTAGAGAGATGGTGTGTCCCACTGTAGAGAGATGGTGTGTTCCACTCCAAGGTGTTCCCCAGGTTTCCTCGCCAATGCTTCGATCATCATGCTCTCGTTTAGTAGTTGTTGGAAACTACGCTGCAATAGGCCTACAAATTGGGTATGGGGTGTAGAGAGATGGTGTGTTCCACTCCAAGGTGTTCCCCAGGTTTCCTCTCCATTGCTTCGATCTTCATGCTCTCGTTTAGTAGTTGTTGGAAACTACGCTGCATTAGGCCTACAAATTGGGTATGGGGTGTAGCGAGATGGTGTGTTCCACTCCAAGGTGTTCCCCAGGTTTCCTCTCCATTGCTTCGATCTTCCGGCTCTCGTTTAGTAGTTGTTGGAAACTACGCTGCATTAGGCCTACAAATTGGGTATGGGGTGTAGAGAGATGGTGTGTTACACTCCAAGGTGTTCCCCAGGTTTCCTCTCCATTGCTTAGATCTTCCGGCTCTCGTTTAGTAGTTGTTGGAAACTACGCTGCATTAGGCCTACAAATTGGGTATGGGGTGTAGAGAGATGGTGTGTTACACTCCAAGGTGTTCCTCAGGTTTCCTCTCCATTGCTTAGATCTTCCGGCTCTCGTTTAGTAGTTGTTGGAAACTACGCTGCATTAGGCCTACAAATTGGGTATGGGGTGTAGAGAGATGGTGTGTTACACTCCAAGGTGTTCCCCAGGTTTCCTCTCCATTGCTTCGATCTTCCGGCTCTCGTTTAGTAGTTGTTGGAAACTACGCTGCATTAGGCCTACAAATTGGGTATGGGGTGTAGAGAGATGGTGTGTTACACTCCAAGGTGTTCCTCAGGTTTCCTCTCCATTGCTTAGATCTTCCGGCTCTCGTTTAGTAGTTGTTGGAAACTACGCTGCATTAGGCCTACAAATTGGGTATGGGGTGTAGAGAGATGGTGTGTTACACTCCAAGGTGTTCCCCAGGTTTCCTCTCCATTGCTTCGATCTTCCAGCTCTCGTTTAGTAGTTGTTGGAAACTACGCTGCATTAGGCCTACAAATTGGGTATGGGGTGTAGAGAGATGGTGTGTTACACTCCAAGGTGTTCCCCAGGTTTCCTCTCCATTGCTTCGATCTTCCGGCTCTCGTTTAGTAGTTGTTGGAAACTACGCTGCATTAGGCCTACAAATTGGGTATGGGGTGTAGAGAGATGGTGTGTTACACTCCAAGGTGTTCCCCAGGTTGCCTTTCCTGAGCTTCGATCTTCCGGCTCTCGTTTAGTAGTTGTTGGAAACTACGCTGCATTAGGCCTACAAATTGGGTATGGGGTGTAGAGAGATGGTGTGTTCCACTGTAGAGAGATGGTGTGTTCCACTCCAAGGTGTTCCCCAGGTTTCCTCGCCAATGCTTCGATCATCATGCTCTCGTTTAGTAGTTGTTGGAAACTACGCTGCAATAGGCCTACAAATTGGGTATGGGGTGTAGAGAGATGGTGTGTTCCACTCCAAGGTGTTCCCCAGGTTTCCTCTCCATTGCTTCGATCTTCATGCTCTCGTTTAGTAGTTGTTGGAAACTACGCTGCATTAGGCCTACAAATTGGGTATGGGGTGTAGCGAGATGGTGTGTTCCACTCCAAGGTGTTCCCCAGGTTTCCTCTCCATTGCTTCGATCTTCCGGCTCTCGTTTAGTAGTTGTTGGAAACTACGCTGCATTAGGCCTACAAATTGGGTATGGGGTGTAGAGAGATGGTGTGTTACACTCCAAGGTGTTCCCCAGGTTTCCTCTCCATTGCTTAGATCTTCCGGCTCTCGTTTAGTAGTTGTTGGAAACTACGCTGCATTAGGCCTACAAATTGGGTATGGGGTGTAGAGAGATGGTGTGTTACACTCCAAGGTGTTCCCCAGGTTTCCTCTCCATTGCTTCGATCTTCCGGCTCTCGTTTAGTAGTTGTTGGAAACTACGCTGCATTAGGCCTACAAATTGGGTATGGGGTGTAGAGAGATGGTGTGTTACACTCCAAGGTGTTCCCCAGGTTTCCTCTCCATTGCTTCGATCTTCCGGCTCTCGTTTAGTAGTTGTTGGAAACTACGCTGCATTAGGCCTACAAATTGGGTATGGGGTGTAGAGAGATGGTGTGTTACACTCCAAGGTGTTCCCCAGGTTTCCTCTCCATTGCTTCGATCTTCCGGCTCTCGTTTAGTAGTTGTTGGAAACTACGCTGCATTAGGCCTACAAATTGGGTATGGGGTGTAGAGAGATGGTGTGTTACACTCCAAGGTGTTCCCCAGGTTTCCTCTCCATTGCTTCGATCTTCCGGCTCTCGTTTAGTAGTTGTTGGAAACTACGCTGCATTGGGCCTACAAATTGGGTATGGGGTGTAGAGAGATGGTGTGTTCCACTCCAAGGTGTTCTCCAGGTTGCCTTTCCTGAGCTTCGATCTTCCGGCTCTCGTTTAGTAGTTGTTGGAAACTACGCTGCATTAGGCCTACAAATTGGGTATGGGGTGTAGAGAGATGGTGTGTTCCACTGTAGAGAGATGGTGTGTTCCACTCCAAGGTGTTCCCCAGGTTTCCTCGCCAATGCTTCGATCATCATGCTCTCGTTTAGTAGTTGTTGGAAACTACGCTGCATTAGGCCTAGAAATTGGGTATGGGGTGTAGAGAGATGGTGTGTTCCACTCCAAGGTGTTCCCCAGGTTTCCTCGCCAATGCTTCGATCATCATGCTCTCGTTTAGTAGTTGTTGGAAACTACGCTGCATTAGACCTACAAATTGGGTATGGGGTGTAGAGAGATGGTGTGTTCCACTCCAAGGTGTTCTCCAGGTTGCCTTTCCTGAACTTCTATCTTCAGGCTCTCATTAAATTGTGGTTAAACGGAACAACTGCATTTGGCGTACTAGTTGGTTTGGGGCCTACTATCGGTGTCTGCCGCTCCTTGCTGTTCTCCTGGTTTCCTGTCCTGAAATTCCGTTTTCAGGCGCTCGTTAAGTAGCTGTTAATGTTAGACTGCATTTGGCCTACTAGTTGGGTTGGGGCCTACTATCGGTGTCTGCCACTCCTTGCTGTTCTCCTCCACTGAACAAAGCTGTGCCGCCTGTTTACTACTGTTGCCAATTTTGAACTGCATTTCGACTACTTACTGATTTGGGCCTACTCTCTGTGTCAGCCTCTCATTCCAGTTGTCCTCCACTGCAATGCCCCCTGATTAGTCCTGTGTTACCAATTTTGAACTGCATTTAGCCCACTTTATTCTTTGGGCCTATATCTGTGTTTCCTCCTCATCCTGCCCATTGCCCAGCCAGTGATAGATGAGTCTGCTGGTACATTGACCCATAACGCAACATTTCCCGTGCACGCTACACTGCAAGATTGTGACCCTGCTGAAAGTCAGGTCCCCCTTCCCGCATACCATACCACCTTACACGGGGACAAACAGGAAGGTGCAGATGAAAGTGCAGGTTCCTTCATCAGGTGGGGGGAGGAATACTAGTTGGCGACGTCACTGGCACAGGGCCTCTCATGGTACGCAAAAGTGTTGCTGCCGGTGGGAGGCGCCCCCACCGTGCAAACACACCGCTGTACTTTGAGGGGCCCTGTGCCAGTGCCAATGCCAACGAGTGGGCCCCCCCTGCTTGCTCAGGTTCACAGCACTTGCAAAGTTGAAATACTTACCTCTCCCTGCTCCACTGCCGTGACGTGGTCCAGATTTCCTGGGCCCACTAATTACTTGAACCAGCCCTACCCACCACAACTTTAGCCAAATGACCCCCAATTTCAAATGCCTTCCAATTATTATAAGGTAAATTACGCTTGACAAGCTTCATTAAGAAGAATGGATGGTTTTGACATTAAAATGGGCACTCTAGGTGTTTTCCTGGCCCCCACTCACTGCCGACTATTGAGATAGTCGGGTTTCGCGAAACCCGGCTCGACTCTAAAAAGGTCAAGGTCGCTCAACTCTACTCAGCACCGATAGTGCTTTTCACCATGATATGTATGCTGCTTATGCCAGAGACACTAATGCAACCCCATACCTTCAGAGATGCAGGCTTTGAACAGTGTGCTGATAACAAGCTGGATGGTCCCTCTCCTTTTGAGTCTGCAGCATCCATGGTTTTTATAAAGAATTTCAAATTTGAATTCATCTGACGACAGAGCAGTTTTCTCTATTGCCTTAGTCCAGTTTACATTTGTTTGAGCCCAGAGAGGATGGCAGAATTCCTGTATTGTGTTGATACGTGGCTTCTTCTTTGCATGATAGAGCTTTGACTTTCATTTGTGGATTGCACAGCAACCCGTGTTAAAAGACAATCGGTCATGGAAATATTCCTGAGCCCATGCAGTGATTATATGCTAAATAGTTGAAAATGACGCCTATTTATGAGATATCCAAGATGAACGTCTTTGAAATGATGGCCGTCACACCTTTGAAGCATTAGTGGATGGTGAGATATGGAGCCTGAAAGTAAAGAGTTCATAACATTTTTTACCCTTTTACTTGACAGTGTACAGGATGTAAGAAAAATGTTACTTGTGTTGTTGTTTTGCCAGGTTAAAAGTCAAAAGTTCAAAACATTGTTACCCTTTCGCTCATCAGTGTATTTATGATATTTTTTTTCAGCACTTAAAAATACACTGCTCAAAAAAAAATCGCTGAATGTAATATTCCAGTTGCAAATCTTTATTCATTACATAGTGGAATGTGTTGAGAACAATAAAACATAAAAATGATCGATGTAAATCAAAAATAAATATCCAATGGAGGTCTGGATTTGGAGTGATGCTCAAAATCAAAGTGGAAAATCAAATTATAGGATGATCCAACTTCAGTGGAAATGCCTCAAAATAAGGAAAATGATGCTCAGTAGTGTGTGTGGCCTCCACGTGCCTGTATGACCTCCCTAGAATTCCGGGGCATGGTCCTAATTCTCCTCCCAGACCCGGACTAAAGCATCTGCCAACTCCTGGACAGTCTGTGGTGCAACGTGAGGTTGGTGGATGGTGCGAGGCATGATGTCCCAGATGTGTTCAATTGGATTCAGGTCTGAGGAACGGGCTGGCCAATACATAGCTTCAATGCCTTCATCTTGCAGGAACTGCTGACACACTCCAGCCAGATGAGGTCTGGCATTGTCCTGCATTAGGAGGAACCCAGGGCCAACAGCACCAGCGTATGGTCTCACAAGGGGTCTGATGATCTCATCTCAGTGCCTAATGGCAGTCAGGCTACCTCTGTCAAGCACATGGAGGGCTGTGCGGCTCTCCAAATAAATGCCACCCCACACCATTACTGACCCACTGCCAAACCGGTCATGCTGACGGATGTTGCAGGCAGCAGATCACTCTCCACGGCGTCACCAGACTCTGTCACATCTGTCACATGTGCTCAGTGTGAACCTGCTTTCACCTGTGAAGAGCAAAGGGCGCCACTGGCGAATTTGCCAATCCCGGTGTTGTGTGGCAATTGCCAAGCGTCCTGCATGGTGTTGGGCTGTAAGCACAACCCCCATCTGTGGACGTCAGGCACTCAGATCATCTTCATGGAGTCAGTTTCTAACCATTTGTGCAGACACATGCACATTTGTGGCCTGCTGGAGGTCATTTTGCAGGGATCTGGCAGTGCTCCTCCTGTTCCTCCACGAGGGCTGAGGTAGTGGTCGTGCTGCTGGGATGTTGCCCTCCTACGGCCCACTTCACAGGAAATCTTCTTGCCACAGCAGGCATTGATGTGCCATCCTGGATGAGCTGCACTACCTGAGCCACTTGTGTGGGTTGTAGAGTCTGTCTCATGCTACCACGAGTGTGAAAGCACAACCAACATTCAAAAGTGACCAAAACATCAGCCAGAAAGCATTGATACTGAGATGTGGTCTGTGGTCCCCACCTGCAGAACCACTCCTTTATTGAGTGTGTCTTGATAATTGCCAATAATTTCCATCTGTTGTGTATTCCATTTGCACAAGAGCATGTGAACTTGAGTGTCAAACAGTGTTGCTTCCCAAGTGGACAGTTTGATTTCACAGAAGTTTGATTTACTTTGAGTCATATTCAGTTGTTTAAGAGTTCCCTTCATTTTTTTGAGCAGTGTATATACAAGTTTGGTATTGGTGTAATTCTACTGACATGGAAAATTATTTTGCCAGGTTATTTTTGCCACACAAGACCGGTGTGAACCACTCCTGGCTTAGTGAAGTGACATGTTGGAGTCAGATGCTTCTTATTTATTAACCCTTTCATGACCTTTAACGCACTTATATGTGAAAAATCATGTCCCTGCCTTGATGCAGGCTCTCATCTTTACCTGCACTTGACGGTTAGTCAGCCATCATGTGCTTTTAATAGCTGTTTGCGGAGTTCCGCTGTTAGTCCATTTAATCCCACTGTCAATCTCTGATAGCAGCATTTAACCCCTTTACCCCCAAGGGTGGTTTGCACATTAATGACCGGGCCAATTTTTACAATTCTGACCACTGTCCCTTTATGAGATTATAACTCTGGAACGCTTCATCGGATCCTGATGATTCTTACCGTTTTCTCATGTCATGTTATATATTACTTCATGATAGTGGTAAAATTTCTTTGATATTACCGGTGTTTATTTGTGAAAAAAACGGAAATTTGGCGAAAATTTTAAAAATTTTGCAATTTTCCAACTTTGAATTTTTATGCCCTTAAATAACAGAGATATGTCACACAAAATACTTAATAAGTAACATTTCCCACATGTCTACTTTACATCAGCACATTTTTGGAACCAATTTTTTTTTTTAAAGTTGACCAGCAATTTCTCATTTTTACAACACTATTTTTTTTTAGGGACCACATCATATTTGAAGTCACTTTGAGGGGTCTATATGATAGAAAATACCCAAGTGTGACACCATTCTAAAAACTGCACATCTCAAGGTTCTAAAAAATAATTCAGGAAGTTTATTAACCCTTCAGGTGTTTCTCAAGAATTTTTGGAATGTTTAAAAAAATGAACATTCAACTTTGTTTTATTTTACCAAGGGTAATAGGAGAAATTGGGCCCCAAAAGTTGTTGTTTCAATTTGTCTTGAGTACGCTGATACCCCATATCTGGGGGCAAACCACTATTTGGGCGCATGGCAGAGCTCGGAAGGGAAGGAGCGCCATTTGACTTTTCAATGCAAAATTGACGGGAATTGAGATGGGATGCCATGTCGCGTTTGGAGAGCCCCTGATGTGCCTAAACATTGAAACCCCCCACAAGTGACACCATTTTGTAAAGTAGACCCCCTAAGGAACTTATCTAGATGTGTTGTGAAAACTTGGAAACTCCAAGTGTTTCACTATAGTTTATAACGCAGAGCCGTGAAAATAAAAATTCTTTTTTTTTCCACAAAAATTATATTTTAGCCCCCAGTTTTGTGTTTTTCCAAGGGTAACAGGAGTACGCTGATACCCCATATGTGGGGGGCGACCACCGTTTGGGCGCATGGCGGAGCTCGGAAGGGAATGCGCGCCGTTTGGAATGCAGACTTAGATGGATTGTTCTGCAGGCATCGCGTTGCATTTGCAGAGCCTCTGATGAGCCTGAACAGTAGAAACCCCCCACATGTGACCACATATTGGAAACTAGACCCCCCATGCAACTTATCTGGATGTGTTGTGAGAACTTTGCACCCCCAAGTGCTTCAGTACAGTTTATAACGCAGAGACGTGAAAATAAAAACTATTTTTTTCCACAAAAATCCTTTTTTAGCGCCCAGTTTTTTATTTTCCCAAGGGTAACAGGAGAAACTGCACCCCAAAAGTTGTTGTCCAGTTTGTCCTGAGTACGCTGACACCCCATATGTTGGAGGCAACTACCGTTTGGGCGCAAGGCAGAGCTCGGAAGGTAAGGCACGCCGTTTGGAATGCAGACTTAGATGGATTGGTCTGCAGGTGTCACGTTGCATTTGCAGAGCCACTAAACAGTAGAAACCCCCACAAAGTCCCCATATTGGAAACTAGACCCCCCAAGGAACTTATCTGGATGTGTTGTGAGAACTTTGAACCCCAAGTGTTTCACTACAGTTTATGACACAGAGCCGTGAAAATAAAAAATCCTTTTTTTCCACAAAAATTATTTTTAGCCCCCAATTTTGTATTTTTCCAAGGGTAACAGGAGAAATTGAACCCCAAAAGTTGTTGTCCAATTTGTCCTGAGTACGCTGATATCCCATATGTTGGGGTAAACCCCTGTTTGGGCACACGGGAGAGCTCAGAAGGGAAGGAGCACTGTTTTACTTTTTCAACGCAGAATTGCCTGGAATCGAGATGTGTCTAAACAGTGGAAACCCCCCAATTCTAACTGAAACCCTAACCCAAACACACCCCTAACCCTAATCCCAACCCTAATCCCAACCGGAAATGTAATCCAAACCCTTACTTTAGCCCTATCCCTAACCCTTACCGTAATGGGAAAATGGAAATAAATACATTTTTTAAAATTTTATTATTTTTCCCTAGCTAAATTGGTGAGGAGGGGGGGTTGATTTATTTTTATAGCAGTTTTTTTAGCAGATTTTTATGATTTTCAGCCGTCACACACTAAAAGACGCTTTTTATTGCAAAAAATATTTTTTGTGTTACCACATTTTGAGAGCTATAATTTTTCCATATTTTGGTCCACAGAGTCATGTGAGGACTTGTTTTTTGTGGCACGAGTTGCTGTTTTTATGGGTGCCATTTCCGGGCACGTGACATTTTTAAATCACTTTTTATTCTGACTTTTGTGAGGTAGAATGAACAAAAAACAGCTATTCATGAATTTCTTTGGGGGGCTCTTATACTGTTCCACGTTTGATAAAATTGATAAAGCAGTTTTATTCATAGGGTCAGAATGATTACAGCGATACCTCATTTATTTTTTTTTATGTTTTGGCCCTTTGTATGGTAAAAACTATTTTATATAAATAAAAAAAATATTTTTGCATCACTTTGTTCTGAGGACTATAAGTTTTTATTTTTTCTTTGATGACGCTGGCTCGTTTTTTGCAGGACAAGATGATGTTTTCAGCGGTACTATGGTTATTTATATCCGTCATTTTGATCACATGTTATTCCACTTTTTGTTTGGAGGTATGATAGTAAAGCGTCGTTTTTTGCCTAATTTTTTATGGTGTTCACTGAAGGGGTTAACTAGTGGGACAGTTTTATAGGTCGGTTCGTTACGGACGCGGCGATACTTAATATGTGTATTTTTATGTTTTTTTTTCTATTTAGATAAAGAAATGTATTTTTTTCTTTATTTAGGAATTTTTTCCCTGCAGGACCCGGAAGGCCCCCTGCGGCCATTTTGGATCCAGGTCTGGAGGGATGAAGAGGTAGGAGACCCTCGGAGCAACGCAATCACATCGTGTTGCTCCAAGGGTCTCAGGGAAGCACCCAGGGATCCCCCTCCCTGCGCGATGCTTCCCTATGCCGCCGGAACGCTGCGATCATCTTTGATCACAGTATGTCGGGGGTTAATGTGCCAGGATCGGTCCTTGACCACTCCTGGCGCAAAGTACCGGATATCAGCTGCGATAGTCAGCTGACAACCGGTCCCGATCGCCCGCGCTCCCCCCATTAGCGCGGCTGATAGGTGATGACGTACAATCCCGTCGGTGGTCATATGGGCCCATACCACCTCGATGGGATAGTACGCCAGATGTCAGAAAGGGGTTAACAAGTAGTGGAAGGGGAGCACATAAATTCATGCTCCCATCTGTTGCTTGTGATGTAATCGTGGGGTGCCTATGGGCTACCATGACAGCCAGAGGTCTGCTGAAGATCTCTGTGTCATTACAATTCTCCTGTGAAAGCCAGTAGGAGACTGGCATTCCGAGGAGATTGTGATGCACTGCTATTTATAGAACAAGCGATTGGGCGATCTCAGCTTCAAGTCCCCTAAGGGGACTAACAAATACAGTAAAAAGTGTGAAAAAAAGTTTTAAAAAATATGAAAAAAATAAAAAACCCACAAAATTTCAAATCACCTCCCTTTTGCCCCATTAAAAAAATAAAAAAATTATACATATGGTATTGCTGCATTCATGAAAATCCAATCTATCAAATGAGAAAAGGAATCAAAATGCCAGATTTGTGTCTTTTTGGCCACCGCAATATTGCAATAAAATGCAATAAGAGGCAATCAAAACATCGTATCTACTCCAAAATGGTGTCTTAAAAATGTCAGTTAAGGGTTCAAAAAATAATCCATCATACCGCCCCATATCCCAAAAAATAAAATGTTATGGTTCTCAGAAATTGGCGACAGAAGCTAAATTTTTGCTATGCGATAAATCATTGCATTTCACTCTGCCCAGTGTTTCTCTATGGTACAGCTCAAATCTGCAATTATTTTCTCATGCCAATTCGGCATGCTGCAAATGGCAGCAAGACTCAGATCTCACACACCCATACAAGTCTATGGGCGGGAGTGAAAAATCGCACTGCTCTTGGATGTCACCCCAGTGCAGGCCAATATACTTCGAAACAGGTAATGGAGGAAATGGAGAAATTACTATTACTATTACTCTCTCCAGCGACCAACGATCAGGGGAAAGACTTCGGCATCGTTGAAACTGTCTTCAACGATGCGTAAGTCCCCGAGTAACCAGGGTAAATATCGGGTTACTAAGCGCAGGGCCGCGCTATTCTATAAACTTCTGACACATGTCTCCGAATTTCCAAGCAATAAATTTAGTAATTTTTTTCTGAAAAGGAGAAATGGTCAATTTTTTTTTTTAAAACTGTGCTTTCAGACCACAAATAATGCAAAGAAAACAAGTTCATAATCATTTAGAAACAACAATACTAATGTTTTAACTCAGGAAGAGTTCAGAAATCAATATTTTGTGGAATAACCATGATATTTAATCACAGCTAGCATGCGTCTTGGCATGCTTTCCACCAGGATTTCACATTGATTCTGGCACAAATATTCAAGCAGTTCTTTGTTTTATGTCTTGTGACTATCCATCATCCTCTTGTTTACATTCCAGAGGTTTTTAATGGGGTTCAGGTCTGGAGATTGGGCTGCCCATGACAGGGTTTTGATGTAGTGGTCTCTTAATTTTTACCAGAGCTGTATATAATGCAAAATAAAATATATATATATATACCTCCCTTTTAGCATATCTTCATATGGAGCATTTTGGTAGATAGGATGTATCCATTTAGGAAGATAGTGGAATACATATTCCTCACCCCTTTGCAATGCAATTTCTATCATGCCCATTTGAATTTTGGGTAGTGCCCGCCACCACCACCATGTTCACTGCCATGTTATTATGAGGCCTTCACTGACAATTAGCAGAATGCCAGCAAGTACCGTGAAACTTGAGTTTGGTAAGGACCCTCAAGTGGCCCTGTATCATACATTTGTCAGAGCTCTCACACCTACATTCGGGAGGACGCTCCCTCATGCCAAATAGTTATCCATATAGTAGAATCCATATTCCCCATCACTTTACAATGCCAGATAAACATGCCCATTTGAATTTTGGGCTTTGCCCGCCACCACCACCATGTCCACCACCATGTTATCATGCGGCCCTCGCTTTTAATTTTCAGAGGGTCAACCAGTGCTGTGAAATCTGCCTATTGTAAGGTACACAGTTTACTTTTGCCACCGCATCCCAATGTAACCACTGTCATAGAGGGTGAAGCCACTGTAAAGTAAAAATAATACAGGAGTTGGGGGAGCTGTATGTCGGTATGTCAGTAAATCGGATTATACCAGACACCAAAACCATTAGAATTAAATTCTGAATACAGTGTATGCAAATGTGGGCCTCTATTGTGCTCAGTCTGTCAGTCCTAAAACCCATGTCAAACACATGTACAAGTCTCATTTTACTTGGAAGCAGCCTCCTCAAGGGAAAGAGCCAGGAGTGCCATTGACCAATCTGCACAGGCCTACGCACTTCTTCTGGAAACTACACAAGCAGGCAGAATGTATCTTTTGAATAGTTTTGAGAAACATGGAGTAAATACAGGATATGTTCCAGAGAGTGTCGAGGTCTGTGGCGTGTATTATTCAGGTGACAGGCAGTGCTACAAAGCTCAGGTAAAGGCTTTAGCATGGAAATGACCATATTACAATATGTGTAAGGCTGCGGCCTGAATGGGTCTGTGGAGCTTATTAACCCCGTTTCTTAGACGTGCTTAAAATGCACAGAAACTGGCCAATACTTCACCACCATTTTTCTGTAAGGACCCAAATTTAGAAAATGTAAGGTAAGCGACAGTTTAATAAAGAGACAAATGTCTCATTTAGGAGCCTGGAAAAGTAAGCAATGGTCTTTGTCCAACAATGGACAATGTAAAATACTAATCAATATGTATGCCCTAGCTAACTAAAAATTTGTGAGCAGACATATTTGCTGACAAGGGACAACTGAACGCTGGACTGGGACAACGAACTGGACATGGTTGTTGACTGTTGTATCTATGCAACTGCAGGTTGTGGACTGGAGGCCTCAGCGCCTCCTTCCTGGACAGCAGAGAGGGAATGACGTAATACGGGGGAAGGGCCAGTGGTTTCACCATCAGACACAGATTTTGCACCCAGGCGTACTGGGGTGCTGCAAATATGAGCAGGATATGGCGCATGCTAACAGAAGTATTATGTCGAATTTCCCTTTATAGTGATGTGTTAATGTAAGATTTTCGACCTAGCAGCATTTATATAGAGCATGTTTCATTACTCATAATATTATTCTGTGTAAGGCTGAAACATGAAGAATTGTGTGGAGCATATTAATGCATTTATGTTCCAAAATGTCCAAGTGCAGACCCAAAAAACAACATCAGGCTATGAGAGACACACTTAAAAAGACCGTGAGAAGGGCAAGACAGTAAAAAAATTATAATGACAGAATATATAGAGATTGAGAATAGAAATTTGACAAAGTGCAAAGTTTTCCCAAAATTATCTAAGGGTCTATATGATAAGCGCTGAAAGACGCCGTGATGGGGACATCACAATACACTTAAAAATTATTAGAACACATAGAGACAGAGAGTACAAGTTTCACCATTGTAGAATGTGCAAGGGTTTTAAAAAATTAGCCAAGGAGTCTCACTCAGAGCAACTGAAAGACGCCATGATGGGGACATCATAATACACTTAGCAGTTATTACTAGAGTTAGACATAGAGAGTAGAAGCTTCATCATTGCAGAATGTGAAAAGGCTTCAGACAATTATGCAAGGGGTCTCTCTCAGACCAGTTAAAAGATGCCATGTTGGGGACATCAAAATACACTTAGCAGTTATGACAAGAGGTAGAGATAAAGAGTCCGTTGACAGGCATGTGCCTATACATTATGATTGCACCTGTCGAACTAAAAACCGGCAAGGCATGACAGCAACTCCAAGACGTACAAGGAGAGGTTGAGCCAAGTGTGCAGCCTGGACAACCAGTAGTTAAAGGGCACTGAAGAATGAGGAAGGGCACTGGTATGGTCATATAGGCAGTCCTTCATCATCTTGGTCAACTTCTCCCTCATCATCATAGTTACACCCACAGATAGCCCTTGCTGATGGGACAGTCTCATAAAAATGGCCCAGTTGTTGGACATCCCCCCTCCGCCGAGTTGTACCTGGTGTTTGTGGCCCTCCCTTGTAATCCTTGTGGGTGAAAAGAGCCGATACCTCTGCCATCAGCATTATCTGAGGGTAATCTTTTGAGCAAGTCTTCCACTATGGCCCACTGGCAAGCATGCATGCACTGAAAATGACATGTCTGCCTCCGACATTAGAGAAGCAAATTTCCCCTTGCACCATGGGTCAAGAAAGGTGCACAGCCAGTATTTCATGTAGGACAAAATGTTTTTCATGCGATGGTCTTGGGAAAGGTATCTGGGCATTAATTCTGCCATGTGTGGCAGACTACAAAGAGTCAAACGTTCAGTGTCCCCACCAGTACGAACAGTAACCATTCTCTCCTCATGACGCATTGCCTCCTCCTCCTCATCAGGCTATCCATGCTGCACAGGCATGAAGCTGGGAATGGGAGTACCCTCTGTGGCACAGAGAAAAAAATCCCATTCCTCCTCTTCCTCCTCCTCCTGTTCCACATCATGACCCAATGTGGCCTGAAAATACTGTGTGAGGCTGGGCTGTGTGGTATCATACAATGTACAATCTTGCTCCATAGCCACCTGCTCGGCATTAAAAGCTTCCTCTTTGAGATTCTGCTGCGAACGTTTTAATAGACAAAGCAGTGGGATGGTTACACTCAAAATATGGTCATCAGTGCTCACCATCTTGGTGCAGTACGCAAATTTTTGAAGAGCCTCACACACTTCAGCGATCCACACCCACTCAGAAGTTATGTGTGGGATATGAGTGTTACGGTGACGGGCATTGAGAAACTGGAATTAAGAGACTGCCATCCGCTGCTCAGTAAGCATTGCCGACATAAGGAAGGTCGATTTCCAGCGTTTGGGCAGGTCACAAATCAGTCGGCGACGATGCAGATTAAAGTGCTGCTGCTGCTGCAAAGCTAGACCAGCAAAAGAGATGACTTTAGGAAATGTGCGCTGACACAGCATACCTTGGCAAGTAGGTCAGGCAAGTCAGGGTATGTTTTTAAAAACCATTGTACAACCAAGTTCAGCACGTGGGCCATGCATGGAACGTGTACCAGTTTGTCGAGCTTTAAAGCCGCAACCAAGTTACGCACATTATCGCACACAACCAGTCCTGGTTGGAGGTTCAGTGGGGAGAGCCACTAGTCAGTCTGGTTTTTTTTCCCTTTCAACAGTTCAGCTGCATTGGGAGCTTTGTCTCCTAAACAGATGAACTTCAGCAAAGGGTGCTGTCGCTTCGCCAAGGCAGTGCTGCAGATTTCCCAGCTGAGAATGATGGGAGGCTAACTCTGCTGAGAATGAGGAGGAGGAGAGACAGGAACTGGAATAAGAGGTGACTGAAACCCTAATGTAAGTTGGGCCCGCTATTCTTGGTGTGGGTAAGATGTGTGATGTCACAGACTTTGACTCTGCCCCAGACTCCACCAGGTTAACCCAGTGTGCTATCAGGAAAATGTATTGTACAAGAAATTTTCCACGTATCTGTGGTTAGGTGGACCTTCCCTGTGACTGCGTTGGCCAGAGCATGGCTGATATAGTGTAACACATGCTTATGTAACGCAGGGACGGCACACTGGGAAAAAAGTGTCGGCGTGGAATCAAGTACTGTGGGGCTGCCTCCACCAAGAGGTTGTGGAAAGACTCAGCTCCCACAAGTCGAAATGGCAATATTTCCAGGGCTAGCAATCTGGCAATGTGGGTGTTTATTGTTTGGGCCTGTGGGTGAGTGGCTGTATATTTCTTCTTTCTAGTAAATGTCTGGGGCAGGGACAACTAAAAGCTGCGCTGGGACAACAAAGTGGACGTGGTTGCTGACTGTTGTGTGTGCAACCGCTGGTTGTGGGTAGGAGGCATCAGCGCCTGCTTCATGGTCAGCACATTGGGAAGGCCGTAACACAGGGGAACGGAAAGTGGTTTAACCCTCAGACACAGATTTGGTACCAAGGCGGTCCGCCCACCTACTGGGGTGCTTGGCTGCCATATGATTTGCAAGCTGGCGTTGCTCAGGATGGCAGTGTTCTTGCCTCTTCTTAGCTTGGTATGGTAGATGCTGAATCAAGGAATATAAACCAGCTCACACGTGATGCATAAACCAAACCTCGGGAGCATGGACCCGCTGTGTCCAGGCGTGTAAAGTCCAAAAAAGATGAGAATGTCCAGCTTCACCGAATCCGTAAAAAAGAGTTTTCTTTATTCACAAACTTTAAACATAGATGATACAGACTTCAGCACGTACCATATGGGTAAGAATCTCAGAGTGGCCAGTGTTAGGGTCATAGGTCTCCTGGGACTCTTGATGGTGGAAGGAAGAAGGACCAGGTTGAGGAATCACAAGCCCAGACTCTTGGCTACTGAGACTGGACCATGTGGAAGACTTCATGGTGCTGCTTGTCAACACACTGGAGCCTTTGTCTGCCATCCAACCCACAACATCCTTGCACTTCTCTTGGTTCATTAGTGTTGTAGCGCGCTGTCCAAATTTTGACAGGAACTTAGAATGAGAGAAAGCCACCTTCGGATTTCTCACATCTCACACGGCCTTGGCGGGCACCACCATATCCATGTACCTTAACGTCACCCTTTCTCATCTTCAATGCGTTATGCTTATGAAACCAAAAAATACTGGCTTTATTTTTCACAAGTGCCCTTACAAAGGTCTTATGTACAAATTCACTGTATCGAGAAATGTGTGGCTATTTTTTTGGAGATTGTCTTGCTGAAATTCTCCAAATTCGGAGTAGTGAAATTATTGCCCCTGCTAAATTGTTATGTGCGATTATCTGTTCCCAGATTGCTCCAATCACACAACTGCTAGATAAAGATATGTTATTTTTTAAACAAATAGAAAATTATGATTTTTTTCAGTCGTCTTGCTGACACACTCCAGATGTGGAGTGCTGAAGATTATTACTCCTGCTAAATTGTCATGTACGATTATCTATACCCAGATTGTGCCAGTCATAAAACTGCTAGATAAAGAGACACTATTTTTTAAATCAATAGAAAATTATGATTTTTTCCAATCATCATGCTGACTCACTCTAAATGCGGAGTAATGAAGATTAATACCCCCTGGTAAATTGTTATGATTATCTGTACCCAGATTATGCCAGTTGCACGACTGCTAGACAAATATCAGGTTTTTTAGTGGGAAATAGCAGAGACCTACAGCATGTACTTGCAATCATCAGAACATCCAGGTGCCTGCCTTTCACCCACCCTTCCTCGCTCCCTCCTTCCTATTAAATCTCTCCCTAATAAATCCCCACCTAACAAACAAAAACAAGTAATCAGCCTTCAGCTCTTAAAAGAGCTTTTAACTTTATAACACTGTCCCTACACTCCTTTCACTTTCCCTATGCTGAAACTATGCTCTCCTTATGCTGTTAATGGCTGCAAGGTGCACAACATGGCACTGCGAGCCTTTAAATAGTCCCTATGATGCAGGAAGATGGCACCGATGAAGATGACATTACTGTGATTGGCAAGCCAGCCCGGCATGTTCATTGGCTGCAAATAAAGCGCCAAACATGCTTGGCGAGTCACTCAAAAAAACACCTTTGACCACTGAGCAACAGTCCAGTTTTTTTTCTCTTTGGCTCAGGTAAGACACTTCTGGCACTGTCTATTGCTCATGAATGGCTTGACACAAGGAATGCGACACTTGTAGCCCATGTCCTGAATATGTCTGTGTGGTGGCTCTTGAAGCAATGACTCCAGAAGCAGTCCACGCCTTGTGAATCTCCCCCAAATTTTTGAATGGCCTTTTCTTAACAATCCTTTCAAAGCTGTTGTTATCCCGGTTGCTTGTGCACCTTTTTCTACCACACCTTTTCCTTCCACTCCATTTTCCATTAATATGCTTGGATTCAGCACTCTGTTAACAGCCAGCTTCTTTATCAATTAATTTTTTATGGCTTACCCTCCTTCAAGCGTGTGTCAATGACTGCCTTCTGGACATGTGCCAAGTTATTAGTCTTCACCTATGATTGTGGAGCCTACTGAAACAGACTAAGGGACCTTTTTAAATGCTTAAGAAGCCTCTGCAGGTGTTTTTTCTTAACTATACTAATTTACTGACATAATGACTTTTGGGTTTTCATGGGCTTTAAGCCATAATCATCAACATTAATAGAAATAAACACTTGAAATAGATATCTTTGTAATGACCCTATAAAATATGAGTTTCATTTTTTGTATTGAAGAACTGAAATAAATTAACTTTTTGATGATATGCTAATTTTGTCAGAAGAACCTGTTGGTAGCAGATACAAAGTTTGCTGTTCACTTCTTTTGTTTTACTCAAAGGAACAGACATAATGGTCACATGTGGCAGCACATAACTTGTTTGCAACAACATGTTAAGTGCTGGAGGGCCATAGCTGTGGGTGAGCTGCTGCTCCATGTAGCACTTACACTTTACAGGAAAAGATGGATCCTGGCTAGGTGTTTGTGTTGTTACGCCTTGCAACCAAGCAGGCTGCCTATGGCCGATGGTGTTGGCTGGTAAGCATCACAAATTCCCCAGATTAATAAAGGAGACTTTCCTTCAAACATTGGAGCTTTACTGAAATTAAAGGGAATCTGTCAATCCCCCGGGACATATATGACCTATTAACCCCTTTCCGACATCGGCGTAATAGTACGCCGATGTCTGACTCCCTCCCTTTGATGTGGGCTCTGGCATTGAGCCCACATCTTTTCCGGCACATATCAGCTGTTTTGAACAACTGACATGTGCTCGGAATACCCGTGTGTGGAATCGTGATCCACCCACGGCTATTAACCCATTAAATGCCGCTGACAGCAGCATTTAACAAGTGCTTCCGGCAATCGACCCATCACATGATCGCGGGTCACCGGTGTGTTGGCATGACAACCGAAGGTGTCCTGGAGACCTATGGTTGTTAGTGCCGGCTTGCTGTGAGTGCTACCCAGTTGGACGGCGCTCATAGCAATTGAGTAAATCTGCTATATAGAGGCTATCTGATCATCGCCTCTATGTAGCAGAGCCGATCGGGTTGTGGCAGCTTCTACTCTCCCATGGAGACTATTGAAGCATGCAAAAAAAATGTTTTTTAAAAAAATATATAAAAGTTCAAATCACCCTCTTTCACCCCATTCAAAATAAAACAATAAAAATGAAATAAAACATACACATATTTGGTATCGCCATGTTCAGAATCGCCCGATCACTAAAAAAAAGGGTTAACCTGTTTTCTAAGCGGCATAGTGTGAAAAAAGTCAAAACACCAGAATTATGTTTTTTTTGGTCGCAGTAACTTTGCTTTAGGCCATGTTCACACAGTGCGTTTTTTACCGCGGAACCGCGGCGGTTTTGCCGCTGCGGTTCCGCAGCTGTTTTCCATGCAGGGTACAGTACACTGTACCCTATGGAAAACAGGACACACTGTGCACATGGTCCGGAAATTGTTAAAAAAAAGACGCGCTGAATAGCTCCCGGAAAAAAGAAGGAGCATGTCAATTCTTTTTCCGGAGCCGCAGCGGTTCTGCACCCATAGACCTCCATTGTGAGGTCCAAACCGCAGTAAAACCCGCAGATCAAAAATATATCTGTGGGTTTTACTGCGATTTGATGTGCAGAACCGCTGCAGCAGGAAGTGCGGGGAGCGGGCGGAAGTGCGTGGGCGGAGTGTGGCCGCCCCCCCGTGTTCCGATCCCGCCCCCCCGTGCTCCGATGCCCCACCCCCAGTGCTCCGATGCCCCCCCCCAGTGCTCTGATGCCCCCCCCGTGCCCTAATCTCCCCCCTTATACTCACCCGGCGTCCCGGTGTCCGTCCGGCCGTCTTCTCCCTGGGCGCCGCCATCTTGCAAAATGGCGGGCGCATGCGCAGTGCGCCCGCCGAATCTGCCGGCCGGCAGATTCGTTCCAAAGTGCATTTTGATCACTGAGATAGGTTATATCTCAGTGATCAAAATAAAAAAATAGTAAATGACACCCCCCCCCTTTGTCACCCCCATAGGTAGGGACAATAAAAAAAATAAAGAATTTTTTTTTTTTTTTTCACTAAGGTTAGAATAGGGGTAGGGGTAGGGTTAGGGGTAGGGTTAGGGTTAGGGGTAGGGTTAGGGGTAGGGTTAGGGTTAGGGGTAGGGTTAGGGTTAGGGGTAGGGTTAGGGTTAGGGGTAGGGTTAGGGGTAGGGGTAGGGTTAGGGTATTTTCAGCCATTTTAACCCTAAAAAAATTCCTAGAAAACACACAGACTCTGGCTAGAAAACTGCATCAAAAAAACGCATCAAAAAACGCATCAAAAAACGCATCAAAAACGGACCAAAAAAGGACCAAAAAAAGGACCTGCGTTTTCTGCCAAGAGCTGCAGTTTTTTAAAAAACAGTCAGGAAAAAAAAAGGATGGAAATCCTGAACGTGTGAACATACCCTAAAAATGCAATAACGGGAGATCAAAATATTGTTTCTGCACCAAAATGGAAAATGGCGCAATTTTTTTTTAAACAAAGTTTGGAATTTTTTTCACCATTAGATAAAAAGAACCTAGACATGTTTGGTGTCTATGAACTGGTAATAACTTGGAGAATCAGTTTTTAGCATTTAGTGAACTTAGTAAAAAATTCAAACAAAAAACAAGTGTGGGATTTTACTTTTCTTGCAATGTCACCGCACTCGGAATTTTTTCCCTGTTTTCTAGTACACAGCATCGTAAAACCAATGGTGTTTTTCAAAATTACAACTCTTCCCGCAAAAAATAAGCCCTCACATGCCCATATTGACGAAAAAAAAGTTATGGCTCTGGGAAGAAAGGGAGTGAAAAACGAAAGCGCAAAACTGAAAAAAGCTCCGTTGGTTAAGGGGCTAATATGGGCATCATGGTAATAGAAACTTGCACTAGTCCTACCTGTATGCCTCATATTAATTGTCTTGTTGCTGAGAAATGTTATATTCGGTCTTTGTGTTAATAGTTTTTTTTATGGCTCCGCTGCGTGCGGTGACTGGAAAAAAATCCCTGCCTCGTCAATACTTCAATACTACCCCCTTCCAATGCATGCTAGTTATAGCCCCGGAATCCAGCACCTGCACCCTGCATTCCCTCAGAAATACATACCTCATCCTCCTTTCTATAAGCGCTGCTCTCAGGGATCTTCTGCACAGGCACCGGCAAGTAACTGTGACCTCTGGCTTGGGCGCCATTAAGGTGGTCTCCCCACTTCCTCCCTGCACAGGAACCATATGTACATAGCAATTACTATGCAGGGAGGAAGTGGGGAGACCACCATATCGGCACGCACACCGGAGGTCACTGAATGGAAGTCGCCTGCCTACTGTGAAGCACATTTTCTTCACAGTAAGAAACTTTTTTATTCTCACTGTATCCTTCCAATGTTGGCAGGGCTCTGCTTCTTAATTGTTTCATCTCTACGT
Source organism: Ranitomeya imitator (assembly GCF_032444005.1). Lineage (NCBI taxonomy): Eukaryota > Metazoa > Chordata > Amphibia > Anura > Dendrobatidae > Ranitomeya > Ranitomeya imitator. The sequence goes on along the minus strand of NC_091282.1, from coordinate 508,491,159 downwards.
CACCACAAACCCAGCCTTCAAGCCACAATCCTGATCAGCAAGTTGCTCTCTACGCACTCAGTGGTTTAGCATCCTATCACTATGGACTCCCTGGATCAACCGCTCAAAATTCCACTAGTTCCACACTCTCAGTCCCTTTTAGGTCCATTACTGTTGGCACTAGCAAGCTCTCGGCTTTCTCATAACTTGGCTTCTTATCTGGGAACGTCCTCTAAAATGTCTCTTAATTTCATCACTAACTCTCTTTAGGATCTCCCTATTCTTCACTCCATGTCTCTTCTTGTTGTGGATTACCCTTTGGCAGCACTGTTCTGGCAAAAACGGGAAACAAAAAGATAACACATGTCACAGTCCGAATGCCTTCAGCAATTCACCTGCTCAGGGTACAATCAACAGAGTCCAGCACAGTTGCACATAAGCATTTTTCTGGAGCTCTCTTGCCTCCAGTCACACGGACAAAAAAAACTCTGTGGCCAGACATTTAACCTGCCGAACCACATCCTTTTTTTTAAATCCAAAATCATTTATTGAGAGCAAAACATAGCAGAGTACAATAAATGCATAGAGTTGCAGATCAACAACACATATCAAATTAAAACCACAGAAATGTGAGCTAAACAGTTTGACCTGCAACAACTTGAGTCCAAACTCTCATTTTGATATAAGGGAAATACAAACACAATCAAAGGTAGAGGGTGGGGGAGGTGTTGAGTGAGACAAGCAACAGACCTAAAACAAATAAACAATGATACTGAAGAAGTAGAAAGTAAAGGGCCTAATATCAAGCAATTCTATACTCAGTAAGGAAGGGCATTAACTGTTATGGCCAAAAGAGGGGCTGCTAAGGAAGAATCCAACCAGAGGGCCCAAAAACAAACTTTCGTTCCTTCTGCTTAAGGGAAGAAGCTAGTAAGTATTCATGTTGAAAGTGAGAATTTACCTTGTTTATAAGCTCTTGAATACAGAGAGAGTTCGCAGACTTCAAATTTGCAGCAACACAAAATCTTGCAGATATCAGAACATGTGTAAGAACCATCCCCATCTCGACCGGATAATTGTCCAGACCAAGATGTAAAACCGCCATCATGGATTCTGGTTGTATTCTCTAATTTTCTGGCCTAAAATGTGTGAGCAGAGATCAAAAACCCTAAGCCAGAATGGGAAAATTACCAGACAGTCCCACCACATATGGCTCAAGGAACCTTTTTGCCTGCAACCTCTCCAGCAAAGGGGGGAATAATGTGGGGAGAAGTGAGCTATTCTCACCGGATAGAGATACCATCTGAGGTGCAGTTTTTTAATCTGCTCTAGGTGATTAACACATCTACAGGATTTTTGTACTAGACTAATAGCATCATGCCATTTCTGAGGGGGTGTAGAGAATTTCAATTCTTTTCCTCACTTTATCATGTATGGGAGAGTTTTCTTCAAGGGGGGATTATTGAGCATCTTATAAAAAAGGGAAAAAAAAAACGAGTTTTCCCTGCCGGAATAGAAATGTGATCTTTTCAGGGAAGAAGTCAAAGGTAATGTCCAAGGAGTAGACCTAGTGTGAAGCAAATGCCTAACTTGAATGTAATGATGAGAAGTCAGGATATCATTAAATCAGTTGACTTTGGCTTAATTCTATTTAATGATATCCTGACTTCTCATCCATCCCTGAGGGGGGCTTTTTATCAATACATTCAATTTAGGCATATAAGGTCTCCCAAAGATCTAATACCTGCAGCCTCCCATATTGACATACTTAGATAGGGTATATGAGGTTTGATTGACCTAATTGACAGATCAGACAGGGGGATAAGCAGCTGGTTTATTACTTCCCATCTCTTGACCCCACCGTCCTGTCCTGTAGGTCTGATATATTTGATTTCAAGTGACTGTCTCGTTGACCCACCCCTGGAAAGAAATGACTCAATTTGCAATAGGGCGTCTCAGATAGCCACCAGTCCCTAACTGATTCCAGAAGGGCAGCTTTATAGTAGGCATGTATGTTGGGGATACCCATACCACTCATCCCGTAGGGATATTGCTAAATTTTTACTGCTACACGAGGGGGTTTGTTAGCCAATACAAATCTCCCCACCAAATTTTTAATTTTAGAAATGTACTTGGGGGAAGGGGGGGTACAACACCGGCAGACACTTGAATAAGTAGATTACTTTTGGGTAGAAAGACCATTTTAAAGGATTGAATCCTTCCAACCCATGAAAGGATCAACTTAGAGTATCTCATAAATTCTCTCGAGAGACTGCTAAGTAAAGGGAGTACATTAGATTCAACCAGGAGATGGGAAGCTGACACATATATTCCTAAATAAGGAATACTTTCCTCGGCCCACTGAAAAGGTAAAGTAGCTGTTAATTTTTCCCTCAAGTCAGTCGGAACTCAAATTGGAGGGATTAAAGACTTGGTCGAGCTAAGTTTATAATAAGAGACGGAGGAAATTTTTATCAAAGTGGACATTATAGCCGGGAGAGATTGCTCAATATTCGTGCAGGCGATAATAACATTGTCCGCATATAGACCAATTACATGGTTAGAGTCCCCCACCTTAATGCCTGACACCCCCAGGTTACTCCTGATAGCATTTGCCAGGGGTTCCATAACCAGAGTAAAAATTACAGGAGAAAGAGGACACCCCTGGTGGGTTCCATTATTATTATTATTATTATACATTTTTATAGCGCCATTTATTCCATGGCGCTTTACATGTGAATACGGGTCAAAAATATAGACAAATACATTAAACATGAGCAGATAACAAGGCACACGAGTACATAAGGAGGGAGGACCCTGCCCGCGAGGGCTCACAGTCTGCAGGGGATGGGTGAGGATACACTAGGAGAGGGAAGAGCTGGCTGTGCGGCTGTTCAGTAGGTTGAGGATCACTGCAGGCTGTAGGCTTGTCGGAAGAGATGAGTCTTCAGGTTCTCTTTGAAGGTTTCTATGGTAGGCACGAGTCTGATGTGTTGGGGTAGAGAGTTCCAGAGTATGGAGGAAGCACGGGAGAAGTCTTGGATGCGGTTATGGGAAGAAGAAATGAGAGGGGAGTAGAGAAGGAGGTCTTGGGAGGATCGGAGGTTGCGTGTAGGTAGGTACCGGGAGACCATGTCACAGATGTATGGAGGAGACAGGTTGTGGATGGCTTTGTATGTCAGTGTGAGGGTTTTGAACTGGAGTCTCTGGGCGATAGGAAGCCAGTGAAGGGCTTGACACAGGGGAGAGGCTGGGGAATAGCGGGGGGACAGGTGGATTAGTCGGGCAGCAGAGTGTAGGATGGATTGGAGTGATGGCAGAGTGCTAGAGGGGAGTCCAGAGAGTAGGAGGTTGCAGTAGTCGAGGCGGGAGATGATAAGGGCATGCACTAGCGTTTTTTGCAGTGTTGCGGTCAAGGAAAGCACGGATCCGGGAAATATTTTTGAGTTTGAGACGACAGGAGGAGGCAAGGGCTTGGATATGTGGCTTGAAAGAGAGGGCAGAGTCGAGGATCACCCTGAGGCACCGGGCGTGTGGGACTGGGGATAGTGAGCAGCCATTGACATTGATGGATAGGTCTGGTGGAGGGGTAGAGTGAGATGGGGGAAAGATGATGAATTCTGTTTTGTCCATGTTCAGTTGTAGAAAGCGAGCAGAAAAGAAGGCTGAAATGGCAGACAGACAGTGCGGGATTTTGGTAAGCAAGGAGGAGAGGTCAGGTCCGGATAGGTAGATCTGCGTGTCATCAGCGTAGAGATGGTACTGCATACCGTGGGATTCTATGAGCTGTCCCAGGCCGAAAGTGTAGATGGAGAAGAGTAGGGGTCCTAGAACAGAGCCTTGAGGAACACCGACTGACAAGGGGCGAAGTGAGGAGGTGGTGTGGGGGAGGGAGACACTGTATGTTCGGTCTGTCAGATATGATGAGATCCAGGAAAGGGCCAAGTCTGTGACGCCAAGAGATGAGAGGATTGGTAGCAAAAGGGAGTGGTCTACAGTGTCAAAGGCGGAAGACAGGTCCAGGAGAAGGAGGACAGAGTAGTGTCGCTTGCTCCTGGCAGTTAGTAGGTCATTGGTGACTTTAGTTAGGGCAGTTTCAGTTGAGTGATGGGAACGGAAGCCGGATTGTAACCGATCAAAGAGGGAGCAGGAGGAGAAGTGGGAGGACAGGTCAAGATGGACGTGTTGCTCCAGCAATTTGGAGGCATAAGGGAGAAGAGATATCGGGCGATAGCTAGACACAGAGGATGGGTCGAGGGAGGGCTTTTTGAGGATGGGTGTGATCTTGGCATGCTTGAAGGATGAGGGAAAGACACCTGTTGTGAGTGAGAGGTTGAAGAGGTGCGTTAGGGTTGGGATAAAGACCGTGGAAAGGTTAGGGATGAGGTGGGATGGGAGCGGGTCAAGCGTGCAGGTGGTGAGGTGTGATCTTGACAGGAGGGTGGAGAGCTGATCTTCTGTCATGGTGGAGAAGCTGGTTTTTGAGGAGCAGGGTTGAGGAGCTAAGAGGTGTAGTGGGCGCTGTGGGCCAAAGCTTTCTCTGAAAGCTTTCCATTAGAAATAGAAAACCCCTCCGACCTAAAACCTGAAGAAAAAATCTTAGCGTTTGGGTTTGAGTAGAGAGAAAGAATAGCTGAGCATAAAGGGCCCTCAATCTCAAACTTACCCAACACCCCCTTCAGGTAGCCCCAGTACACCCTGTCAAATGCCTTCTCCGCATCTAGTGACAGGAGTACACTGAGGATCACTAGGGTAGTTAGCGAAGGAATTTGCAATTTATATGGGGTTCCTGATGATGGAATCATTGAGACCTTTCAGAAATTCTATTTTAAATTTGATTTGTAGTTTCTTCACTCGTCTAGCTTAAAGTCTGGTAGCTTTGTCCCCCATCACATGAAAGGATAGTTTTGATTTTTTTAAGATCACGTTCATATTGGCCGATTAAATGGGAACGGAGTCTAAATCTAAGATAACAGATCTCGTTTGAAATTTTGACTTTTTATTTGCCTCCTCTATTTTTTGAATTTGAGCGATGAGATCAGACCGCTGTTTAGCTCTCATTTTTTTCTGATAGGAAGCTATTTTTATGAATTCACCTCGAATCACAGATTTGTGTGCAGATCCTAATGTCTCATCATTTACTTCACCATTGTCATTTTACCAGAAGCAATCTGTTACAGTTTTTGTAATCTCCGAGATCGTCCCATGATTTAGTAATAGCTGGGGGTTCAGTCTCCAGCATGGGGAGCAACTCATAGAGCACTGATCAGAAACCTCCAGGGAAATTGGGGCATGGTTGGACCAAGTAATTGGTCCTATAGATGCAGATATACAGTTAGCGACAGAGCGACTATTTACCGAAAACATATCAATTCTACTATACGATTTGTGTCTACGAGAAAAGAAAGCAAAATCTCTCTCTGAAGCATGAAGATATCTCCATATGTCATGGAGATGCAATTCAGAGATTAACCCTCCGTCACATACAATATTCGGACTAACGAGTTCACATACAATGTGCCTGTCAGGCGCCTGCTGGAAAAATACCTATAATATCTAATGTTTGCAATTTCAGTGCTCTAAAAGTGATCAGTGACCTTCATAGGGATGTAATAAAAGAGACTACACATAATCAGTTGCAAAAAAAAACATTTACTTAACATAAAACTAATAACTATGAAATACAAACTTTTCAAAACTCCCGCCAAATAGTCCCCAGTTCGACTCTCTCAAAAAAATGTACAAAGAAAATTTTTGAACACAAACTTAATTTTAAGTTACCTTAAGTACTATTAAAAACATATTCAATCAGAAGTAGATGCTGAGGTTTCCCCAGAAAAGTCACACTTGCAGAGCAAATAGCAAGAATTACACACCATTTTTGCATGTGTCAGGCAAATTGCTTTATGACATTTGAGACATTCATAATTTGAAAGCCTTCTGGTTCCACTTTCCGTTTGGCAGGTGGTGCATCTCCTTCTTTTGTGAGGTGGTGCAGATGGTGACTTTTCACCATCATCTTCTGGGCGGAACCTTTTGAGCTGAACTTGAAGGCGAGAGGGGATACCGATTGTTTTCACGCTTCTCCTGCATAGCTCTCCAAGTACTAGTTCATGGGCCAATTTTTTCAGATACAATCGTCTACGGAGTGGTTCAAGCTTGTTTTCAAGATAAATTACTTGTGAATTTATACCACCCAAATTCAACATAGCAAAAAATATGACCATTGGCCAGCGTTTGATGTTTCTGCTGACGTTGAAAGTGGAGCACATCTGATCTGCTGTATCCACACCCCCTTTGGTGGCATTGTAAAATGTAATTATCTCCGGGTTTTTTTCTGCCCCAGTCCCAGGATCGATGGCAGCATCATCATGAAGTGTTGATAGAAGAAGTACGATTTTTTTGGCATGTGGTACATAGGAAACTAAAGCCTTTCCATTATGGAATGCAAACATACTGCTGTACTGTTGTCTCTCTTTCACACTTACAAACTGTGGCGGCAATTCCCTTTTGTTTTTTCTTACAGTTCCCACATATGACAGCTTCTGAATTTTCAGATAATCAATCAGATCACAACTTGTAAACCAATTGTCAGCTGTAATATTGCGACCCGATCCAAATAAGGGTTCAGCCAGTCTTTTTACAACATCAATGGGTTTGTTGCTCACACAGTAAGGACCTTCTGGTTGTTTTCCTGCATAAACTTCCAGGTTGTAAGTGTAGGTCTTACTGGCATCAACAAGGGCATAAATTTTTATTCCATATTTGTTTGGCTTTGATGGAATATATTGACGAAAGGCACATCTACCACGAAAACCAGGGAGCATTTCGTCAATAGTGAGATTCTCTCCAGGGTAATAACTTTGTTTACAGTTTACAACAAATCTTTGAAATATATCACGAATTGGAGCAAGTCGGTCATGTGTTTTGCGTTCGGTTCGGGTAGTTCTGTCGTCAAACCGAAGGCAACGAATTAGAATCTTGAATCTGTTTATGGACATAACAAGGCTAAATTTTTCAACTCCATCCCCATCTTTTCCCCAAAGTTCCTCCAAACTTTGTCTATTTGCCCTATAAGCTCCTGCAAGGTACATTAATCCAAAAAAAAGCACGAAGTTCTATTTCATCTGTGGGCTTGATGGTTCTGTTGCAGATGTACTTGTCCTTTATAATGTCTATATATTGGTTGGTATATGTGACAATAGAGTCCAGAATGTCATCTGTAAATATACTGTTCCAGCATTCAACTGCAGTTTTTGCATTACGTGCAGTTCCTATTATTGCAGGAAGGTGAGTAATAATGTTTAAAGGTTCCCTACGTTTTTTCTGGAATGGCTTCTTGTTCCATTTAGTATTTTTATCTTTTCCAATATAATATGATCCAACTTCTTCATCCTCACCACTGTCACCATCTTGCTCTGTTTCAGAATCCAGGACACATTCTTCCACCTCATCATGAGAATCAATCTCACTTTCCTCTCCTAAATCCTCATTCAGTGTGAGGTCTCTATCATCTAACAGCATGTTTGTTACTTCCTCAACATCAAGTTGTTTGGATAAATTGTACATTTTCCTCTCCATTTCAGCAGATAATCTGAAGCAAGAGAAGGAATATGTTAGGGAACTACTGTATATGCCTGAGCAGCACACTTTCTTTTATAAAATCTCCCTTATTTCTATGAAATATCCTCACATTTTGTGCTATACATTCATAAAACAAGCTAAATAAACTATTGTGATGAATAAAAACATAAAATACCAACCTTACTGAATGTGATGTATTCACATACAATGAGCCTGAGAGATCTGTGCAGCTATATCCTCTCCCCTGAAGCTCTGAAATCCAACTGTGATATCAGGTTTCACAGACCTTCAAGAGACAGGAGACTACCTGGAGGGAGGGGGTTTCCTCACAATCTGGTGAGGAAGGAGAAATGAAAGTAAAAGAGAAGCGCCTGTCAGATCAGTTGTATGTGACGGAGGTTTAAAGAACCCAAGTCCATCTTGCCAGCTGACTTTTTAGAGGAGGTATCCATCTCCGAAGAAGCCGAAATATTAAAGTCCCCGCAGATAATTTCAAAGCCCTGAGCTATCTCTTTGACTTTTAACAAAACACCATGAATGAAAGTCAATTGACCATAATTTGGGCAATATACACTGGTTATCGTGTAGGACGAGCCATTTAAGGTGCATGCCATAATGAAAGAACGCCCGCCAGGGTCTTTATAAAGGTAAAGGACATTAAAAGTAACAGTGCTCTTTACACATATACATACTCCACCTTTCTTTTTAAGCTAATTTGCAAACAGTATTTGAGAGAATTGCATGTGTTTCACTCGCCAGTTGTCTGACTCCAGCAAATGAGTCTCTTGAATGCAGGCAAGGTCACAATTGGAGGTCATAATCTCTTTTCACATTATTATTATTTATTATAGGGCCATTTATTCCATGGCGCTTTACATGTGAGGAGGGGTATACATATTAAAAACAAGTACAATGTCACGCCCGCACATACTTACCCGGCTTCTCCCATCCCTCGGCGCGCTCATGATCCTGTCCCGCGCCGCTCTGCCTCCTCCTTCGCCGGCTCTCGGCGTCTGGTCTCTTCGCGCATGCGCGGTCGCGTCTCCCCCGTCGCTGAGCCTTCTGGGAGGTCGCGACCCGATGGCTCCGCCCCAACATGGCGGCGCCCATCGGGTATTTCTTCCCGGCGTCTTCCTAGGTAAGACGCCTTTGCTTTGTAGGTGCACTGTCTGCCGTCAGTGTCCCTATGCCATAGGCTCCCCTGTACCAGTGTCTTTTCTCAGCCCAGTCCTTGCTTTGTCTCTGTATCCTGCCAGTCCGTGTTCCTGTTGTATCCTGCCAGTCCGTGTTCCTGCTGTATCCTGCCAGTCCGTGTTCCTGCTGTATCCTCCCAGTCCGTGTTCCTGCTGTATTCTGCCAGTCCGTGTTCCTGCTGTATCCTGCCTGTCCATGTTCCTGCTGTATTCTGCCAGTCCGTGTTCCTGCTGTATCCTGCCAGTCCGTGTTCCTGCTGTGTCCTGCCAGCCCGTGTTCCTGCTGTATCCTGCCTGTCCGTGTTCCTGCTGTATCCCGCCAGTCCGTGTTCCTGTTGTATCCTGCCGGTCCGTGTTCCTGCTGAGTCCTGCCGTTCCGTGTTCCAGACATTCTTTCAGTTAAGTCTTGTTTTCCTATTATTCCCTGCCATCCTTATAGCCTGTGGTTTCCTTCTTTATTTTGGGTCATCCCTTTGGCTCTAGCTGTTGTGTCTCCATTCCCCCGAGGTCCTGCTCCTAACACTCCCTGTATAGGGGATGATTCCATCTGGTCCGCTCGACCCCGGGGGCTCTAGTGTCACGACCCAGAGGGTCCACTCTCGGATTTCTCTCCGAATACTTACAGGAAGCAAAGGCCATGGACCCCGCTGGGGCCTCTGCTACGCAAAAAGAGCTACTCTTTTTGCGGGAGAATCAGTCCCGTATGATGTCCTTTATGAAGGCTATGGATTCTCGTTTGTCCACGCTCCAGTCCTCCGATCCTGGCAACGCCGCTCTACTCATTGGCTTACAGCAAGAGTTAGCTCAGCAGCGTGACACCCAGGCCCATATACTTAGTTATATGTCTTCTATTGACGATCGGCTGCTTTCCATCCAGACAGCCACTTCTACGTCTGCTCCTGCTTCCCACCCTCCACCCCGCTTGGCTAAACCGTCTCGGTACAATGGGGATCCTAAGTCCTGCCGAGGATTTCTAAACCAATGCCGTCTTCACTTTGAGCTTCTGCCCCAGCATTACCCGACGGATCGGTCCAAAGTTGCGTTTTTGATTTCCCATCTAGAGGGTGACGCCTTGGCATGGGTTAATCCACTCTGGGAGCGAGACGATCCCCTAGTCTCCCGGTTGTCTGAATTTTTGGAGACTTTCCGTCTTGTCTTTGACGAACCTGGACGACTGGCCTCTACAACTGAAGCCCTATTCTCTCTCCATCAGGGATCGTTATCCGTAGGCCAGTACGCTATTCAGTTCCGCACCCTCTCCTCTGACTTGGGCTGGAACAATGAGGCGTTGGTGGGTGCTTTCTGGCAGGGTCTCTCTGGGCGCATAAAGGATGAGTTAGCTGGTCGGGGCACCCCTACGGTTTTGGAGGAATTAATTTCCTTAGCGACCCGTATTGACCTTCGGTTCCAAGAACGCGCTCGCGAGCGGAGGTCTCTTCGTCCTTCTTCTGCCACCCGTAAGCCACTCAGTCCACAGCCTAGAACCTCCTCTCAGGCGTCCGCACCGGAACCTATGCAAGTGGACCGTCTTAAAATGTCCGAACAACGTCGTAAAGAGAGGCGCACTCAGGGGTTATGTTTTTACTGCGGAAGTGCTGCTCATTTATTGCGCTCTTGCCCTGAACGTCCGGAAAACTCCTCCGCCTAGGTCAGGTAAGAGAGGCCTCCCTAGGTGTGTGTGATTCCTCTCAACCCCTTACTTTGTCCGTTCTTTTGCATATTGCGGGCAAGGGCGTTTCTCTGTATGCGTATGTGGATTCAGGCGCTGCAGGGAATTTTATTAGGTTGGAAGAGGTTTTGAAATTCTCCGTTCCAGTCAGAACCTTAGAGGCTCCTGTGATTCTAGCATCTGTGGATGGTAAACCTTTACAGGAGACCATTACTCAAGTGACACTTGAGGTGGAACTTCAGGTTGGGGCTCTGCACAAGGAGAGAATTGCATTTTATGTTTTAGCGGGTCTGTCTCATCCTATGCTCTTAGGTCTTCCTTGGTTACGGAGCCACGAGCCCATTTTAGATTGGCGCAATGGTAATATCTTGCGCTGGGGTGAGCTTTGTCGGGAACGTTGTCTGCTGCCGATGCGTCCTGTGGGATATTCCTCTAATTCTTCTCCTTCTTCTTCCTTTCCCGCCTTACCCTCTGTCTACAGCGCTTTTTCTGATGTCTTCAACAAGAAGGAGGCTGAGGAGCTTCCGCCTCACCGTCTCTATGATTGTCCCATAGATCTCGTGCCTGGAACTAACCCGCCCAGGGGCAGAATCTATCCTCTCTCTCCTGCTGAGACTCAAGCTATGTCTGAGTACATTCAAGAAAATCTTGCTAAAGGTTTCATCCGCAAGTCTTCTTCTCCAGCCGGAGCAGGGTTTTTTTTCGTGAAGAAGAAAGACGGTTCCCTCCGTCCCTGCATTGATTATCGAGGCCTAAACAACATCACGGTGAAGAACAAATATCCTCTGCCACTCATTCCGGAACTCTTCGACCGTCTTCGGGGTGCGCAAATCTTTACCAAATTAGATCTACGTGGCGCATACAATCTGGTTCGTATTCGTGCAGGCGATGAGTGGAAGACCGCCTTCAATACTCGTGACGGTCACTACGAATACTTGGTTATACCGTTTGGTCTCTGCAACGCCCCCGCGGTTTTCCAGGAATTTGTGAACGATGTATTTCGGGATCTTCTCTACTCCTCAGTCGTGGTTTACCTTGACAACATCCTCATCTTCTCTCCGGATCTCTCCACTCACAGGCGAGATGTCCGCCGAGTCCTGCAAAGGCTAAGAGAGAATCATCTGTTCGCTAAGATTGAAAAGTGCGTCTTTGAACAGTCCTCTCTTCCCTTCCTTGGGTATATTGTCTCAAGATCTGGCTTAGAGATGGATCCAGAGAAGGTTTCTGCTGTCCTGAATTGGCCTCGTCCTCTTGGAACAAAAGCAATCCAACGTTTTCTTGGCTTTGCCAACTACTATAGACAATTTATTCCTCATTTTTCTTCCATGACCAAGCTTATCTCTGCCTTAGTTCGCAAGGGAGTCAATTCCAGCCTTTGGACACCTGAGGCTGAAGAGTCTTTTTTGTCCCTTAAACAAAGTTTCGCTACGGCCCCTGTGCTTCATCGTCCTGATGCTAATAGACCGTTTGTCCTTGAGGTCGACGCATCTTCTATTGGAGCTGGAGCAGTACTTTTGCAAAGATCTTCGTCCGGACGTTTGGTGACCTGTGGTTTCTTTTCTAAAACTTTTTCCGCTCCTGAGCGTAACTACTCTATAGGGGATAAGGAGCTATTGGCTATCAAGCTAGCCTTGGAAGAATGGCGTTATCTTCTTGAAGGGTCTCTTCATCCATTCATCATTTACACTGACCACAAGAATCTGGCCTATATTCAGTCTGCCCAAAGACTAAATCCACGACAAGCCAGATGGTCTTTATTCTTCGGACGATTTGAGTTTGAACTTCATTTCCGACCTGGAAATAAGAATGTCAAAGCAGATGCTCTTTCGAGATCCTTTCAACCTCAGGACATGGAGGATTCTCCGGCTCACATCATTGATCCTGCGAGGATCGTCACTCTTGCTCCTCTAAGAGTGATTCCTACTCCTCCTGGCAAGACTCTTGTGGCTAATCAAGACAAGGAGAGAGTTTTACGTTGGGGTCACTCCTCCAAAATTGCAGGACATGTAGGAGTCAAGAAGACACTGTCTCTTATCTCTCGGCACTACTGGTGGCCATCTCTCCGTCAAGACGTCACCAAATTCATCGCTTCTTGTCCTTCTTGTGCTAAAAATAAAGTCCCTAGGCAGCTTCCCTCCGGTCTCCTGCATCCTCTGCCTGTGCCTTCCGTTCCATGGAGTCATATCGCTATGGACTTCATCACTGATCTACCTTCTTCCTTGAATTGCTCTGTCATCTTGGTTGTTGTAGATCGGTTCTCTAAAATGGCTCACTTCATCGCTTTGCCTGGTCTGCCTTCCGCTCCTGAGTTGGCAAAGATCTTTTTACACCAAGTCTTCCGTCTTCATGGTTTTCCACATCATATTGTCTCAGACCGTGGAGTACAATTTACCTCACGTTTTTGGAGAGCTCTCTGCAGTCTATTAAAGGTTAACTTGGACTTCTCTTCCGCCTATCACCCTCAGTCCAACGGACAAGTGGAGCGAGTTAATCAAGTTCTGACTACATATCTGCGACACTTCACCAATGCACACCAAGATGACTGGGTCTCTCTTCTCCCTTGGGCTGAATTCTCTTACAACAATCTTCCCAGCGAGTCTTCCTCCAAATCTCCCATTTTCGTAGTCTATGGTCAACATCCGAACATTCCTCTTCCTGTTTCTCTTTCCTCGGGGGTACCGGCAGTGGATTTCTTGTCCCGGGAATTCTCTACGATTTGGAATGAGACCAAAGTGGCTCTTGAGAAAGCTAGCCTTAATATGAAAAGGTTTGCTGACAAGAAGCGTTTGGATGCTCCGCCATATTCTCCGGGTGATAAAGTTTGGCTCTCCTCTCGCTATATCAAGCTTAAAATTCCCTCTTACAAACTGGGTCCTCGCTACATTGGTCCTTTTCCTATCTTGAGTCGCATTAATGATGTCTCTTATGAGTTGAAGCTACCTGCCTCTTTGCGCATCCCCAATGCCTTCCATGTGTCTCTTCTTAAACCCGCAGTCTTTAATTGTTTTCACTCCGCTACCTCTTCCTCTCCTCAGCTCTGTACTTCTGATGGAATCTTTAATGTTAAAGATATTCTTGCCAAAAAAGTAGTTAGGGGTAAAACTTATTTTTTGATTGATTGGGAGGGATTTGGCCCTGAGGAGAGGTCCTGGGAGCCCCGAGAGAACATCAACGCTCCCCTTATCATGAAAAGATTCCTTTCTAGCCTTAAAAGGAGGGGGACTAAGGAGGGGGGTACTGTCACGCCCGCACATACTTACCCGGCTTCTCCCATCCCTCGGCGCGCTCACGATCCTGTCCCACGCCGCTCTGCCTCCTCCTTCGCCGGCTCTCGGCGTCTGGTCTCTTCGCGCATGCGCGGTCGCGTCTCCCCCGTCGCTGAGCCTTCTGGGAGGTCGCGACCCGGTGGCTCCGCCCCAACATGGCGGCACCCATCGTGTATTTCTTCCCGGCGTCTTCCTAGGTAAGACGCCTTTGCTTTGTAGGTGCACTGTCTGCCGTCAGTGTCCCTATGCCCTAGGCTCCCCTGTACCAGTGTCTTTTCTCAGCCCAGTCCTTGCTTTGTCTCTGTATCCTGCCAGTCCGTGTTCCTGTTGTATCCTGCCAGTCCGTGTTCCTGCTGTAGCCTGCCAGTCCGTGTTCCTGCTGTATCCTCCCAGTCCGTGTTCCTGCTGTATTCTGCCAGTCCGTGTTCCTGCTGTATCCTGCCTGTCCGTGTTCCTGCTGTATTCTGCCAGTCCGTGTTCCTGCTGTATCCTGCCAGTCCGTGTTCCTGCTGTGTCCTGCCAGCCCGTGTTCCTGCTGTATCCTGCCTGTCCGTGTTCCTGCTGTATCCCGCCAGTCCGTGTTCCTGTTGTATCCTGCCGGTCCGTGTTCCTGCTGAGTCCTGCCGTTCCGTGTTCCAGACATTCTTTCAGTTAAGTCTTGTTTTCCTATTATTCCCTGCCATCCTTATAGCCTGTGGTTTCCTTCTTTATTTTGGGTCGTCCCTTTGGCTCTAGCTGTTGTGTCTCCATTCCCCCGAGGTCCTGCTCCTAACACTCCCTGTATAGGGGGTGATTCCATCTGGTCCGCTCGACCCCGGGGGCTCTAGAGTCACGACCCAGAGGGTCCACTCTCGGATTTCTGTCCGAATGCTTACATACAATAATCTTAAACAATACAAGTCATGACTGGTACAGTAGGAGAGAGGACCCTGCCTGCGAGGGCTCACAATCTACAAGGGATAGGTGAGGATACAATAGGTGAGGGTAGAGCTGGTCGTGCAGTGGTTTGGTCAATCGGTAGTTACTGCAAGTTGTAGGGTTGTCAGAAGAGGTAGGTCTTCCAGTTCTTTTTAAAGGTTTCAATGGTAGGCGAGAGTCTGATATGTTGTGGTAGAGAATTCCAGAGTAGGGGTGATGCACAAGAGAAATCTTGTATGCGATTGTAGGAAGAGGAGATAAGAGGGGAGTAGAGAAGGAGATCTTGTGTGGATTGGAGGTTGCGTGCAGGTAAGTACCAGGAGACGAGGTCACAGATGTATGGAGGAGACAAGTTGTGGATGGCTTTGTATGTCATGGTTAGGGTTTTGTACTGGAGTCTTTGGGCAATGGGGAGCCAGTGAAGGAATTGACAGAGGGGAGAGGCTAGGGAATAGCGGGGGGACAGGTGGATTAGTCGGGCAGCAGAGTTTAGAATAGATTGGAGGGGAGTGAGAGTGTTCAAGGGGAGGCCATAGAGCAGAAGGTTGCAGTAGTCAAGGCGGGAGATGATGAGGGTATGGACTAGGGTTTTTGCAGATTCTTGGTTTAGGAATGTATGGATCCGTGACATTCTTTTAAGTTGAAGGCGGCAGGAAGTGGAAATGGCTTGGATATGTGGTTTGAAGAAGAGGTCAGTGTCAAGGATTACCCCGAGGAAGGGAGCTTGAGGGACTGGGGAGAGTGGGCAGCCATTTACTGTAATGGATAGGTTCCTTGGGTGGGTCGCGTGAGATGGGAAAAGATGATGAATTCTGTTTTGTCCATGTTAAGTTTTAGAAATCTAGTGGAGAAGAAGGATGAAATAGCAAACAGACATTGAGGGATTCTGGTTAGTAGGGTGGTGATATCTGGTCCAGAGAGGTAGATCTGTATGTCATCTGCATAGAGGTGATACTGAAAGCCGTGAGATTCTATGAGCTGTCCCAGGCCAAGCGTGTAAATGGAGAAGAAATGGGACTTCGAAAAATAGGGGGTGAGGTGAGGAGGTGGTGTGTGAGTGGGAAATGCTGAATGTCCAGTCTGTTAGGTATGACGAGATCCAGGATAGGACCAAGTCTGTCTTCGTGGGCGAATTCAATCCTATACATTCAACAAGAGGAATTAAATACTCATGTAAAAAATCTAAATCACATCAGCTTAACTTCTGTTGCAATCTCCTGTCCAACAGGAAGGGAACAAGGACGGAAAGAAAAGGGAACACAAAAACACAACAAGTTCAACCAGGGCCTCATAAGTAGTGTTGAGCGATACCTTCCGATATCGGAAAGTATCGGTATCGGTTTGGATCGGCCGATATTCAAAAAATATCGGATATCGCCGATACCGATACCCGATCCCAATGCAAGTCAATGGGACCAAAATATCGGAATTAAAATAAACCCTTTCTTTCCTTGTAGGTTCATTCTACATGAAGGAAAACAACTAAGAATAATGCCGGATGTATTTGGGGAGGTGGCGGAGACATTAAAGTCATAGAGGTTTATCCCAATCAAATAGAATAGCATGTTTTTTGTTTTTTTTTAAGACGTTCGGAGTGACAAAGATATTGACTATGTAAATTTTTTTTTTATTTTGTCAGATATTGATGTTTCACTATTCCACGCCCTTCCCCTTCTTTTTTTTCTTTTTTTTTTTCTTTTCCCACACTTTCATCTTCATCATCATCAGCATCTTTGACATCAACTTCTTCACCTTATTCATCTTCTTCTTCATCTTCTACCTATTTTTTTTTTTTTATTACATTCTTCATATTCATTTTATTCAACTATTATTATTCTTCTTATTCTACATATTCTTTTTATTCCACTGTTATTATTCTTCCTATTCTACTTCTTCATCATATTCTCATTTGTGACAGGCATTCCCGTAGTTGTTATCTATAAAAGTTTGAAGATTACACCTTCCGTTCTGCCAGTCACAAAAGTTACATTTGTCCGCGTTCAGTTTGGCCTGCAGCATCAGGCTTTATCCAGGGGCACCACGAGGAGGAACGGACTCACCCCCATACACTGCTTAGTCTTCTTCTGCATATAATTTAGATAATATCTTTTGCTCTGATATTAAGTCTTATGCTTAATGTTCTTCTGCTCTTTGTTCTGCAGCCTCTTGTTCTTCTGCTTCTCGGTCTTCCATGTTGTCGTCTCCAGGGTCGTCGTCTCCAGTGTCGTCATCTCCGCCGTCGTCGTCGTCGTCATCGGGGTGGTCTTCCGTGTCGTCGTCATCGTGGTGGTCTTCCGGGTCGTCGACGTTAGGGTCTTCAACTTGGAAATGTAGCAGAAGGTACAAGAAGGCTGAGAAAATGCCAAGAACCAGCTGATGGAACTGGAACTCGGATGGCTACCCGAAGGTTCAAGAGCCTATGGAACTACCGAGGACCAGCTGACGTTACTGGAACCCGGTTACTAAGCAGGAGGTACCCGTGCTAAAAAGCACTACCAAGGACCGCCTGACGTTGACGGAACTCGGATACCCAGAAGGAGGCACCTAAGCCAAAGGCTCTGCCCGGAACCAGCTGACGTTACTGGAACCAGGATGGGGAGCAGAAGGTACAAGAGCAAAAGACACTGCCGAGAACCAGCTGACGGTACTGGAACCCGGATGGGTAGCCGAAGGTCCAAGAGCCAATGGAACTACCGAGGACCAGCTGACGTTACTGGAACCCGGTTACTAAGCAGGAGGTACCCGTGCCTGAAAGCACTACCAAGGACCACCTGACGTTGGTGGAACTTGGATACCCAGAAGGAGGCACCTAAGCCAAAGGCTCTGCCCGGAACCAGCTGACGGTACTGGAACCAGGATGGGGAGCAGAAGGTACAAGAGCAAAAGACACTGCCGAGAACCAGCTGACGGTGCTGGAACCAGGTGGTGGACCCGAAGGCCCACAGGAGAGGAGAGAACAGCTAGGCCGCGAGGCAGCCGCAGTTACCGAACCCCAACAGTCCTACAGGGGGAGCTGGGCCTACTGGCACTACAGAACCAGCCTTGACTACCAGTTCACGCAGCCCACATAGGAAGCTCCTAAACTGGAGGCACCCTGGAGTTGGCTAACCCGACCGCACCACGACGGGGCAAGCATAGGCGTCTCAGTGAAGTTGACACAACCCGGAAACAGCTGACGGTGCTGAAACCAGGCTTGGCACGAGGGAGTACCTGTGACAAGAACACTGCTGAGAACCAGCTGGCGGTGCTGGAACCCGGATGCGTTGCCCCAGTGTGCAAGAGCCAATGGCACGACCGAGGACCAGCTGACGGTGCTGGAACCCGGTTACTAAGCTGTAGGTGCCCGCGCTTAAAAGCACTACCAAGGACCGCCTGGCGTTGGCGGAACTCGGATACCCAGGAGGAGGCACCTAAGCCAAAGGCTCGGCCCGGAACCAGCTGACGGTGCTGGAACCAGGTGGTGGACCCCAAGGCCCACAGGAGAGGAGAGAACAGCTAGGCCGCGAGGCAGCCGCAGTTACCGAACCCCAACAGTCCTACAGGGGGAGCTGGGCCTACTGGCACTACAGAACCAGCCTTGACTACCAGTTCACGCAGCCCACATAGGAAGCTCCTAAACTGGAGGCACCCTGGAGTTGGCTAACCCGACCGCACCACGACGAGGCAAGCATAGGTGTCTCAGTGAGCTTGACACAACCCGGAAACAGCTGACGGTGCTGAAACCAGGCTTGGCACGAGGGAGTACCTGTGACAAAAACACTGCCGAGAACCAGCTGGCGGTGCTGGAACCCGGATGCGTTGCCCCAGTGTGCAAGAGCCAATGGCACGACCGAGGACCAGCTGACGGTGCTGGAACCCGGTTACTAAGCTGTAGGTGCCCGCGCTTAAAAGCACTACCAAGGACCGCCTGGCGTTGGCGGAACTCGGATACCCAGGAGGAGGCACCTAAGCCAAAGGCTCGGCCCGGAACCAGCTGACGGTGCTGGAACCAGGTGGTGGACCCGAAGGTCCACAGGAGAGGAGAGAACAGCTAGGCCGCGAGGCAGCCGCAGTTACCGAACCCCAACAGTCCTACAGGGGGAGCTGGGCCTACTGGCACTACAGAACCAGCCTTGACTACCAGTTCACGCAGCCCACATAGGAAGCTCCTAAACTGGAGGCACCCTGGAGTTGGCTAACCCGACCGCACCACGACGAGGCAAGCATAGGTGTCTCAGTGAGCTTGACACAACCCGGAAACAGCTGACGGTGCTGAAACCAGGCTTGGCACGAGGGAGTACCTGTGACAAAAACACTGCCGAGAACCAGCTGGCGGTGCTGGAACCCGGATGCGTTGCCCCAGTGTGCAAGAGCCAATGGCACGACCGAGGACCAGCTGACGGTGCTGGAACCCGGTTACTAAGCTGTAGGTGCCCGCGCTTAAAAGCACTACCAAGGACCGCCTGGCGTTGGCGGAACTCGGATACCCAGGAGGAGGCACCTAAGCCAAAGGCTCGGCCCGGAACCAGCTGACGGTGCTGGAACCAGGTGGTGGACCCGAAGGTCCACAGGAGAGGAGAGAACAGCTAGGCCGCGAGGCAGCCGCAGTTACCGAACCCCAACAGTCCTACAGGGGGAGCTGGGCCTACTGGCACTACAGAACCAGCCTTGACTACCAGTTCACGCAGCCCACATAGGAAGCTCCTAAACTGGAGGCACCCTGGAGTTGGCTAACCCGACCGCACCACGACGAGGCAAGCATAGGTGTCTCAGTGAGCTTGACACAACCCGGAAACAGCTGACGGTGCTGAAACCAGGCTTGGCACGAGGGAGTACCTGTGACAAAAACACTGCCGAGAACCAGCTGGCGGTGCTGGAACCCGGATGCGTTGCCCCAGTGTGCAAGAGCCAATGGCACGACCGAGGACCAGCTGACGGTGCTGGAACCCGGTTACTAAGCTGTAGGTGCCCGCGCTTAAAAGCACTACCAAGGACCGCCTGGCGTTGGCGGAACTCGGATACCCAGGAGGAGGCACCTAAGCCAAAGGCTCGGCCCGGAACCAGCTGACGGTGCTGGAACCAGGTGGTGGACCCCAAGGCCCACAGGAGAGGAGAGAACAGCTAGGCCGCGAGGCAGCCGCAGTTACCGAACCCCAACAGTCCTACAGGGGGAGCTGGGCCTACTGGCACTACAGAACCAGCCTTGACTACCAGTTCACGCAGCCCACATAGGAAGCTCCTAAACTGGAGGCACCCTGGAGTTGGCTAACCCGACCGCACCACGACGAGGCAAGCATAGGTGTCTCAGTGAGCTTGACACAACCCGGAAACAGCTGACGGTGCTGAAACCAGGCTTGGCACGAGGGAGTACCTGTGACAAAAACACTGCCGAGAACCAGCTGGCGGTGCTGGAACCCGGATGCGTTGCCCCAGTGTGCAAGAGCCAATGGCACGACCGAGGACCAGCTGACGGTGCTGGAACCCGGTTACTAAGCTGTAGGTGCCCGCGCTTAAAAGCACTACCAAGGACCGCCTGGCGTTGGCGGAACTCGGATACCCAGGAGGAGGCACCTAAGCCAAAGGCTCGGCCCGGAACCAGCTGACGGTGCTGGAACCAGGTGGTGGACCCCAAGGCCCACAGGAGAGGAGAGAACAGCTAGGCCGCGAGGCAGCCGCAGTTACCGAACCCCAACAGTCCTACAGGGGGAGCTGGGCCTACTGGCACTACAGAACCAGCCTTGACTACCAGTTCACGCAGCCCACATAGGAAGCTCCTAAACTGGAGGCACCCTGGAGTTGGCTAACCCGACCGCACCACGACGAGGCAAGCATAGGTGTCTCAGTGAGCTTGACACAACCCGGAAACAGCTGACGGTGCTGAAACCAGGCTTGGCACGAGGGAGTACCTGTGACAAAAACACTGCCGAGAACCAGCTGGCGGTGCTGGAACCCGGATGCGTTGCCCCAGTGTGCAAGAGCCAATGGCACGACCGAGGACCAGCTGACGGTGCTGGAACCCGGTTACTAAGCTGTAGGTGCCCGCGCTTAAAAGCACTACCAAGGACCGCCTGGCGTTGGCGGAACTCGGATACCCAGGAGGAGGCACCTAAGCCAAAGGCTCGGCCCGGAACCAGCTGACGGTGCTGGAACCAGGTGGTGGACCCCAAGGCCCACAGGAGAGGAGAGAACAGCTAGGCCGCGAGGCAGCCGCAGTTACCGAACCCCAACAGTCCTACAGGGGGAGCTGGGCCTACTGGCACTACAGAACCAGCCTTGACTACCAGTTCACGCAGCCCACATAGGAAGCTCCTAAACTGGAGGCACCCTGGAGTTGGCTAACCCGACCGCACCACGACGAGGCAAGCATAGGTGTCTCAGTGAGCTTGACACAACCCGGAAACAGCTGACGGTGCTGAAACCAGGCTTGGCACGAGGGAGTACCTGTGACAAAAACACTGCCGAGAACCAGCTGGCGGTGCTGGAACCCGGATGCGTTGCCCCAGTGTGCAAGAGCCAATGGCACGACCGAGGACCAGCTGACGGTGCTGGAACCCGGTTACTAAGCTGTAGGTGCCCGCGCTTAAAAGCACTACCAAGGACCGCCTGGCGTTGGCGGAACTCGGATACCCAGGAGGAGGCACCTAAGCCAAAGGCTCAGCCCGGAACCAGCTGACGGTGCTGGAACCAGGTGGTGGACCCCAAGGCCCACAGGAGAGGAGAGAACAGCTAGGCCGCGAGGCAGCCGCAGTTACCGAACCCCAACAGTCCTACAGGGGGAGCTGGGCCTACTGGCACTACAGAACCAGCCTTGACTACCAGTTCACGCAGCCCACATAGGAAGCTCCTAAACTGGAGGCACCCTGGAGTTGGCTAACTCGACCGCACCACGACGGGGCAAGCATAGGCGTCTCAGTGAAGTTGACACAACCCGGAAACAGCTGACGGTGCTGAAACCAGGCTTGGCACGAGGGAGTACCTGTGACAAGAACACTGCCGAGAACCAGCTGGCGGTGCTGGAACCCGGATGCGTTGCCTTGCCTATTAAAGATTGTCTTCCTAGAGCCCCAACTAGCGGTGTTGGAGCAAAGGGTAAGCAGGGGGAGATGAGTGTAGGCCGAAGCCTGCACTGGAGGCAGCTTTGTGTCTGCGTTGCGTTTGCAGGACACTTTGCCGGCTACACACTGGGGGAACAGCTGGCGTTGCTGAACCCCACTAACACAATGGCGTGTGTTTTTCTCTGTGCAGCTAGCACTTGCGGGCAAAAACTAGCGATGTTAGAGCCCGTGCTGAAGCAGGAGGAGGAGGAGAGGAGCAGAGTGTAGGCCGAAGCTTAGTTGAACCAATTTCAAAGGAAACCTTTAACCCCCCCCTCAGGTGTTACAAAGTACAAGAGACACACCTTGTGCAGTATTAATGCTGCACAAGTGAAAGGTTGCTCTATTAATTTGTCTACTTGCACACGCTGAATGAAAGACATACACAATTTACCCCATTCTACAGTCAAACTGTAGTGGATGCGTGACTTGGTTTTTTGATGAGACGCAGCACAGGTGTCCAAAATAACGCCTTGGTGCTTGGAGCAGCTTCCTGAGCGTTGTTATTTGCTGTACAGGAGTCTGCGCTCTTGTGTTATCCCTTGGCAATGCCCTGTTAGCGCTGCCCATCTTATGACATCATTTCATGTTGGCCGGTGCGGTTAACGATGGCCATAAATCCCAGACCCACAGTGTCTTTTCATAAAGCCACACTGCGGTGCTGGGATTCGTGGCCTTGAGCAGTAAATATTTTGGCCGCTCACACACGTCCTTACACCTGCTTCAGACTGGGCGGCCTCTGCTGATCCCTTCTTGCATGCCGCGGCCATGAGGCTGCACAGTCTGAAGAAGGCTGAAGGAGATGAGTTAAGACAGGCGAAGATATGCACTGCTCGTGCCCATCAATCACACCCTCGCAGTCAAAATAATTAAGACAACGAGGAGCATTTTATTCAGGCAGGGCGGACGAACAGGCGCAAGTAGCCAACCAATGATGTCAGAAGACGGGAAGCGCTACCAAGGGGGGTGCTGCGTATCATTAGAAAGGAAAGTCACACCTCAGGGACAGTGGAATGGTCTCAAAGAGACACATTTTGTACGTGTTGAGTTCCACGTGGGCAAGGAGAAAACATCAGCCACCTTGTACAAATGCAGCAGTACTGCTGTACAAGGTGGCTGTTATACATAGAAACACCTGGGGGTGGGGGCCAGGCTCCCTTCAATTTCAGTTCATGTGCCTGCGTGGCGTTTGCAGGTCACGTTGCAAGCTGCACAGCAGGGGAACAGCTGGCGGTGCTGAACCCCACTAACACATTGGCTGGTGTTTTTCTCTGTGCAGCTAGCATTTCCGGGCAAAAACTAGCGGTGTTTGAGCCCAGGGTCAGCAGGAGGAGGAGGAGAGGAGCAAAGTGTAGGCCGAAGCCTGCACTGGTGGCAGCTTTTGGTCGGTTGTGCCAGCGTGGCTTGTGCTGGACACGATGCCGGCTACACAGCGGGGGAACAGCTGGCGTTGCTGAACCCCACTAACACATTGGCTGGTGTTTTTCTCTGTGCAGCTAGCATTTCCGGGCAAAAACTAGCGGTGTTTGAGCCCAGGGTCAGCAGGAGGAGGAGGAGAGGAGCAAAGTGTAGGCCGAAGCCTGCACTGGTGGCAGCTTTTGGTCGGTTGTGCCAGCGTGGCTTGTGCTGGACACGATGCCGGCTACACAGCGGGGGAACAGCTGGCGTTGCTGAACCCCACTAACACATTGGCTGGTGTTTTTCTCTGTGCAGCTAGCATTTCCGGGCAAAAACTAGCGTTGTTACAGCCCAGGGTCAGCAGGAGGAGGAGAGGAGCAGAGTGTAGGCCGAAGCCTAGTTGAACCAATTTCAAAGGTTACCTTTAACCCCCCCTCAGGTGTTACAAAGAACAAGAGCCACTCCTTCTGCAGCATTAATGCTGCACAAGTAAAAGGTTGCTCTATTAATTTGTCTACTTGCACAAGCTGAATGCAACACGTAGACTATTTAGCCCATTATACTGTTTAACAGTAGTGGAGGCGTGACTTGTCTTTTTAAAGAAAAGCAGCACAGGTGTCGAAAACACCTTTTTGCATGGGCGCAGCTTCCTGAGCGTTGTTAGTTGCTGTACAGGAGTCTGCGCTCTTGTGATCCTTTGGCCATGCGCTGTGAGCGCTTCCTGTCTTATGACCTCATTTCATGTTGGCCGTTGCGGTTAGCGATGGACATGAATCCCAGACCCACAGTGTGTTTTTAAAAAATCACACTGCGGTGCTGGGATTCGTGCCCTGGTGCAGTAAATATGTTTGCCGCTCACACATGTCCTTACACCTGCTTCAGACTGGACGGCCTCATCTGATCCCTTATCGCATGCCGCGGCCATGAGGCCGCACAGTCAGAAGAAGGCGGAAGGAGGGGAGTGAAAACAGGGGAACATATGCACTGCTCGTGCCCATCAATCACACCCTCGCAGTCAAAATATATGAGACAACGGGGGGCGTTGTGTCGGGCAGGGGGGACGCACAGGCACAGCCAGCCAACCAATGATGTCAGGAGACGGGCAGCGCTAACAATGGGGGTGCTGCGTGTCATTAAAAAGGAAAGTCACACCTCAGGGACATTGTAATGGTCTGTAATGAGACACATTTTGTACTTGTTGAGTTCCACGTGTGCAAGGAGAAAAAGTCAGCCACCTTGTACAAATGCAGCAGTACTGCTGTACAAGGTGGCTGTTATACATAGAAACACCTGGGGGGGTGGGGGGCAGGCTCCCTTCAATTTCAGTTCATGTGCCTGCGTGGCGTTTGCAGGTCACGTTGCAAGCTACACAGCAGGGGAACAGCTGGCGTTGCTGAACCCCACTGACACATTGACTGGTGTTTTTCTCTGTGCAGATTGCATGTCCGGGCAAAAACTAGCGGTGTTAGAGCCCAGGGTCAGCAGGAGGAGGAGGAGAGGAGCAAAGTGTAGGCCGAAGCCTGCACTGGTGGCAGCTTTTGTTCTGTTGTGCCAGCGTGGCTTGTGCTGGACACGTTGCCGACTACACAGCAGGGGAACAGCTGGCGGTGCTGAACCCCACTAACACATTGGCTGGTGTTTTTCTCTGTGCAGCTAGCATTTCCGGGCAAAAACTAGCGGTGTTTGAGCCCAGGGTCAGCAGGAGGAGTAGAGGAGCAGAGTGTAGGCCGAAGCCTAGTTGAACCAATTTCAAAGGTTACCTTTAACCCCCCCCTCAGGTGTTGCAAGGTACAAGAGCCACACCTTGTGCAGCATTAATGCTGCACAAGTAAAAGGTTGCTCTATTTGTTTTGCTCCTTGCACACGCTGACTAAAACACGTACACTATTTAGCCCATTATACTGTCAAACAGTTGTGGAGGCGTGACTTGTCTTTTTAACGAGACGCAGCACAGGTGTCAAAATTTGCACCTAGGTACTGGGCGCAGATTCCTGAGCGTTGTTATTTGCTGTACAGGAGTCTGCGCTATTGTGATCCCTTGGCCATGCGCTGTGAGCGCTTCCTGTCTTCTGACCTCATTTCATGTCGGCCGTTGCGGTTAGCGATGGACATGAATCCCAGACCCACAGTGTGTTTTTAAAAAATCACACTGCGGTGCTGGGATTCGTGCCCTGGTGCACTAAATATGTTTGCCGCTCACACATGTCCTTACACCTGCTTCAGACTGGGCGGCCTCATCTGATCCCTTATCGCCTGCCGCGGCCATGAGGACACCCAGTCTGAAGAAGGCGGAAGGAGATGAGTGAACACAGGCAAACATATGCACTGCACATGCCCATCAATCACACCCTCGCTGTCCAAAAAAATAAGACACCGAGGGCCGTTGTTTCGAGCAGGGGAGATGCACAGGCGCAGCCAGCTAACCAATGATGTCAAAAGACGGGCAGCGCTAACAAGGGTGGTGCTGCGTGTCATTACAAAGGAAAGTCACACCTCAGGGACATTGTAATGGTCTCTAATGAGACACATTTTGTACGTGTTGAGTTCCACGTGGGCAAGGAGAAAAAGTCAGCCACCTCGTACAAATGCAGCAGTACTGCTGTACAAGGTGGCTGATATACATAGAAACACCTGTGGGTGGGGGGCAGGCTCCCTTCAATTTCAGTTCATGTGCCTGCGTGGCGTTTGCAGGTCACGTTGCAAGCTACACAGCAGGGGAACAGCTGGCGTTGCTGAACCCCACTAACACATTGGCTGGTGTTTTTCTCTGTGCAGCTAGCATGTCCGGGCAGAAACTGGCGTTGTTTGAGCCCAGGGTCAGCAGGAGGAGGAGAGGAGCAAAGTGTAGGCCGAAGCCTGCACTGGTGGCAGCTTTTGGTCGGTTGTGCCAGCGTGGCTTGTGCTGGACACGATGCCGGCTACACAGCGGGGGAACAGCAGGCGGTGCTGAACCCCACTAACACATTGGCTGGTGTTTTTCTCTGTGCAGCTAGCATGTCCGGGCAGAAACTGGCGTTGTTTGAGCCCAGGGTCAGCAGGAGGAGGAGAGGAGCAAAGTGTAGGCCGAAGCCTGCACTGGTGGCAGCTTTTGGTCGGTTGTGCCAGCGTGGCTTGTGCTGGACACGTTGCCGACTACACAGCAGGGGAACAGCTGGCGGTGCTGAACCCCACTAACACATTGGCTGGTGTTTTTCTCTGTGCAGCTAGCATTTCCGGGCAAAAACTAGCGGTGTTTGAGCCCAGGGTCAGCAGGAGGAGTAGAGGAGCAGAGTGTAGGCCGAAGCCTAGTTGAACCAATTTCAAAGGTTACCTTTAACCCCCCCCTCAGGTGTTGCAAGGTACAAGAGCCACACCTTGTGCAGCATTAATGCTGCACAAGTAAAAGGTTGCTCTATTTGTTTTGCTCCTTGCACACGCTGACTAAAACACGTACACTATTTAGCCCATTATACTGTCAAACAGTTGTGGAGGCGTGACTTGTCTTTTTAACGAGACGCAGCACAGGTGTCAAAATTTGCACCTAGGTACTGGGCGCAGATTCCTGAGCGTTGTTATTTGCTGTACAGGAGTCTGCGCTATTGTGATCCCTTGGCCATGCGCTGTGAGCGCTTCCTGTCTTCTGACCTCATTTCATGTCGGCCGTTGCGGTTAGCGATGGACATGAATCCCAGACCCACAGTGTGTTTTTAAAAAATCACACTGCGGTGCTGGGATTCGTGCCCTGGTGCACTAAATATGTTTGCCGCTCACACATGTCCTTACACCTGCTTCAGACTGGGCGGCCTCATCTGATCCCTTATCGCCTGCCGCGGCCATGAGGACACCCAGTCTGAAGAAGGCGGAAGGAGATGAGTGAACACAGGCAAACATATGCACTGCACATGCCCATCAATCACACCCTCGCTGTCCAAAAAAATAAGACACCGAGGGCCGTTGTTTCGAGCAGGGGAGATGCACAGGCGCAGCCAGCTAACCAATGATGTCAAAAGACGGGCAGCGCTAACAAGGGTGGTGCTGCGTGTCATTACAAAGGAAAGTCACACCTCAGGGACATTGTAATGGTCTCTAATGAGACACATTTTGTACGTGTTGAGTTCCACGTGGGCAAGGAGAAAAAGTCAGCCACCTCGTACAAATGCAGCAGTACTGCTGTACAAGGTGGCTGATATACATAGAAACACCTGTGGGTGGGGGGCAGGCTCCCTTCAATTTCAGTTCATGTGCCTGCGTGGCGTTTGCAGGTCACGTTGCAAGCTACACAGCAGGGGAACAGCTGGCGTTGCTGAACCCCACTAACACATTGGCTGGTGTTTTTCTCTGTGCAGCTAGCATGTCCGGGCAGAAACTGGCGTTGTTTGAGCCCAGGGTCAGCAGGAGGAGGAGAGGAGCAAAGTGTAGGCCGAAGCCTGCACTGGTGGCAGCTTTTGGTCGGTTGTGCCAGCGTGGCTTGTGCTGGACACGATGCCGGCTACACAGCGGGGGAACAGCAGGCGGTGCTGAACCCCACTAACACATTGGCTGGTGTTTTTCTCTGTGCAGCTAGCATGTCCGGGCAGAAACTGGCGTTGTTTGAGCCCAGGGTCAGCAGGAGGAGGAGAGGAGCAAAGTGTAGGCCGAAGCCTGCACTGGTGGCAGCTTTTGGTCGGTTGTGCCAGCGTGGCTTGTGCTGGACACGTTGCCGACTACACAGCAGGGGAACAGCTGGCGGTGCTGAACCCCACTAACACATTGGCTGGTGTTTTTCTCTGTGCAGCTAGCATTTCCGGGCAAAAACTAGCGGTGTTTGAGCCCAGGGTCAGCAGGAGGAGTAGAGGAGCAGAGTGTAGGCCGAAGCCTAGTTGAACCAATTTCAAAGGTTACCTTTAACCCCCCCCTCAGGTGTTGCAAGGTACAAGAGCCACACCTTGTGCAGCATTAATGCTGCACAAGTAAAAGGTTGCTCTATTTGTTTTGCTCCTTGCACACGCTGACTAAAACACGTACACTATTTAGCCCATTATACTGTCAAACAGTTGTGGAGGCGTGACTTGTCTTTTTAACGAGACGCAGCACAGGTGTCAAAATTTGCACCTAGGTACTGGGCGCAGATTCCTGAGCGTTGTTATTTGCTGTACAGGAGTCTGCGCTATTGTGATCCCTTGGCCATGCGCTGTGAGCGCTTCCTGTCTTCTGACCTCATTTCATGTCGGCCGTTGCGGTTAGCGATGGACATGAATCCCAGACCCACAGTGTGTTTTTAAAAAATCACACTGCGGTGCTGGGATTCGTGCCCTGGTGCACTAAATATGTTTGCCGCTCACACATGTCCTTACACCTGCTTCAGACTGGGCGGCCTCATCTGATCCCTTATCGCCTGCCGCGGCCATGAGGACACCCAGTCTGAAGAAGGCGGAAGGAGATGAGTGAACACAGGCAAACATATGCACTGCACATGCCCATCAATCACACCCTCGCTGTCCAAAAAAATAAGACACCGAGGGCCGTTGTTTCGAGCAGGGGAGATGCACAGGCGCAGCCAGCTAACCAATGATGTCAAAAGACGGGCAGCGCTAACAAGGGTGGTGCTGCGTGTCATTACAAAGGAAAGTCACACCTCAGGGACATTGTAATGGTCTCTAATGAGACACATTTTGTACGTGTTGAGTTCCACGTGGGCAAGGAGAAAAAGTCAGCCACCTCGTACAAATGCAGCAGTACTGCTGTACAAGGTGGCTGATATACATAGAAACACCTGTGGGTGGGGGGCAGGCTCCCTTCAATTTCAGTTCATGTGCCTGCGTGGCGTTTGCAGGTCACGTTGCAAGCTACACAGCAGGGGAACAGCTGGCGTTGCTGAACCCCACTGACACATTGACTGGTGTTTTTCTCTGTGCAGATTGCATGTCCGGGCAAAAACTAGCGGTGTTAGAGCCCAGGGTCAGCAGGAGGAGGAGGAGAGGAGCAAAGTGTAGGCCGAAGCCTGCACTGGTGGCAGCTTTTGGTCGGTTGTGCCAGCGTGGCTTGTGCTGGACACGATGCCGGCTACACAGCGGGGGAACAGCAGGCGGTGCTGAACCCCACTAACACATTGGCTGGTGTTTTTCTCTGTGCAGCTAGCATGTCCGGGCAGAAACTGGCGTTGTTTGAGCCCAGGGTCAGCAGGAGGAGGAGAGGAGCAGAGTGTAGGCCGAAGCCTAGTTGAACCAATTTCAAAGGTTACCTTTAACCCCCCCCTCAGGTGTTGCAAGGTACAAGAGCCACACCTTGTGCAGCATTAATGCTGCACAAGTAAAAGGTTGCTCTATTTGTTTTGCTCCTTGCACACGCTGACTAAAACACGTACACTATTTAGCCCATTATACTGTCAAACAGTTGTGGAGGCGTGACTTGTCTTTTTAACGAGACGCAGCACAGGTGTCAAAATTTGCACCTAGGTACTGGGCGCAGATTCCTGAGCGTTGTTATTTGCTGTACAGGAGTCTGCGCTATTGTGATCCCTTGGCCATGCGCTGTGAGCGCTTCCTGTCTTCTGACCTCATTTCATGTCGGCCGTTGCGGTTAGCGATGGACATGAATCCCAGACCCACAGTGTGTTTTCAAACAATCACACTACGTGGCTGGGATTCGTGGCCTTGTGCAGTAAATAGGTTTGCCGCTTACACATGTCCTTACACCGGCTCCAGACTGGGCGGCCTCAGCTGATCCCTTATCGCCTACCACGGCCAGGAGGCCGCACAGTCTGAAGAAGGCGGAAGGAGATGAGTTAAGACAGGCGAACATATGCACTGCTCGTGCCCATAAACCACACCCTCGCTGACAAAATAAATATGACAACGAGGGGCGTTGTTTCTAGCAGGGCGGATGCACAGGCGCAGCCAGCTAACCATGATGACAAAAGACGGGAAACGCTACCAAGGGGGGTGCTGCGTATCATTACAAAGGAAAGTCACACCTCAGGGACAGTGGAATGGTCTCAATGAGACACATTTTGTACGTGTTGAGTTCCACGTGGGCAAGGAGAAAAAGTCAGCCACCTTGTACAAATGCAGCAGTACTGCTGTACTAGGTGGCTGTTATACATAGAAACACCTGGGGGGGTGGGGCCAGGTTCCCTTTTAATTTCAGTTCCTGTGCCTGCATGGCGTTTGCAGGTCACGTTGCCGGCTACACAGCAGGGGAACAGCTGGCGTTGCTGAACCCCACTAACACATTGGCTGGTGTTTTTCTCTGTGCAGCTAGCACTTCCGGGCAAAAACTAGCGGTGTTTGAGCCCAGGGTCAGCAGGAGGAGGAGAGGAGCAGAGTGTAGGCCGAAGCCTGCACTGGTGGCAGCTTTTGTTCTGTTGTGCCAGCGTGGCTTGTGCTGGACACGTTGCCGACTACACAGCAGGGGAACAGCTGGCGGTGCTGAACCCCACTGACACATCACCTAGTGTTTTTTTCTGTGTAGACAACACTTCCAGGTGGCAACTGACAGTGTTGAAACCCAGGGAATCAAAGAGGAGCAGAGTGTAGGCCGAAGCCTGCAGTGGAGCAAGTTGAAAGGGAACCTTTAACCCCCCCCCCCAGGCATTTGTTGCTGAAAGAGCCATCTTGTACAGCAGTAATACTGCACATGGAAAATGGTGGCTCCGAAAATTATGCTCCTTGCAAACGCTGAAGTACACACTCATATAATGTGTCCCCTCACACCGTCAAACCATCCCGGAAGTGGGACTTTCCTTTGTAATGTGACACAGCACAGCCGTCATTCCAACCCCCTTGGTGCCGGGCACCACCTCCTCAACGTTGTTTGGTTCTGTCACGGAGCCCGCACTGTAATGTTATCCCTTGGCCATGCACAGTTAGCGGTGCCCGTCTTCTGACATCATGTAGGTGTCAGGCTGGCAGTGCCTGTGCGTCCAAGCTGCCCGAGATCCAACCTTGCAGTGTCATCTAATGTAGTCCCACTGCGGGCCAGGGATCCATGGGCATGCGCAGTGC
This sequence comes from Ranitomeya imitator, assembly GCF_032444005.1. Lineage (NCBI taxonomy): Eukaryota > Metazoa > Chordata > Amphibia > Anura > Dendrobatidae > Ranitomeya > Ranitomeya imitator. Next base: position 508,460,118 of record NC_091282.1, on the reverse strand, counting down.
ATATCATCGCCTCTCACTCACCTCCTTCCTGCTTCTTCAGACTGTGCGGCGTCACGGCCGTGGCATGCTATTAGGGATCAGCTGACGCCGCCTAGTCTGAAGAAGCGTGAAGAAGGGGAGTGAGAGGCTAGTATATGCACTGCGCATGGCCATGGATACCAGGCCCACTGTGGGATCACATTAGACGACACTGCGAGGTGTGATTTCGGGCAGCGTGGACGCACAGGCGCAGCCAGGACGACAACAAATGATGTCAGAGGACGGGCAGCGCAAACTGTGCATGGCCAAGGGATAACATAACAGCGCAGGGTCCATGACGGAATCAAACAACGCTAAGGAGGCAGCGCACGGTGCCAAGGGGGTAGCAATGACGGCTGTGCTGTGTCACATTACAAAGGAAAGTCCCACCTCCGGGACGGTTGGACGGTGTGAGGGGACACATTACATGAGTGTGTAGTTCAGCGTTTGCAAGGAGCATAATTTCAAGAGCGACCTTTCCCTTGTGCAGTATTAGTGCTGCACATGGTGGCTCTTTCAGTAACAAACGCCTAGGGGGGGGGGGGGACAGGTCCCCTTACATTTTAGTTGTGCCAGCGTGGCGGTCGCATGACACGTTGCCGGATACACAGCTGGGGATCAGCTGACGTTACTGAACCCCAATAACAGAGGAGCGACTGTTGACTGTGCACACAGCACTTCCAGGCACCAACTGGCGGTGTTAGAGCCCAGGGACAGCAGGAGGAGCAGATTGGAGGTATTGCCGCACACACAGCTGGGGATCAGCTGACGTTACTGAACCCCAATAACAGAGGAGCGACTGTTGACTGTGCACACAGCACTTCCAGGCACCAACTGGCGGTGTTAGAGCCCAGGGACAGCAGGAGGAGCAGAGGAACAGAGTGTAGGCCGAAGCCTGATTGGAGCAAGTTGAAAGGAAACCTTTAACCCCCCCCCCCAAGACGTTTGTAGCTGAAAGAGCCATGTTGTGCAGCACTAAGGATGCAAAAGGAAAAGGTTGCTCTTTTAATTATGCTCCTTGCAAACACCGAAGTAAACACTAAAAATGTGTCCCTTTATACCGTTAAACCGTTCCGGAGGTGCGAATTTCCTTCGTAATGGGACACAGCACAGCTGTCATTCCTATCCCCTTGATGCCGTGCGCTGCCTCCTCAGCGTTGTTTTAAGCTGCCACGGAGCCTGCGCTGTTCTGTTAGCCCTTGGCCATGCCCAATTAGCGCTGCCTGTCTTCTGACATAATTTGGTGTCAGGCTGTCAGTGCCTGTGCGTCCACGCTGCTCCAGATCCCACCTCGCAGTCTCATCTAACGTAATCCCACTGCGGGCCTTGGAACCATGGGCATGCACAGTGCATAACCTCGACTCTCACTCCCCTCCTTCCCTCTTCTTCAGACTGTGCGGTGTCACGGCCGTGGCATGCTAGGGATCAGCTGACGGCGCACAGTCTAAAGAAGGCGGAGGGAAATGAGCGAGAGCCCGAGGGGAAGATATGCACTGCGCATGCCCATGGATCCCAGGCCCGCAGTGTGACTCAATCAGAAGACACTGCGAGGCGGGATCTCGGGCACCGCGGCCGCACAGGCGCAGCCAGCCTGACACCAAATTATGTCAGAAGACAGGCAGCGCAAATAGGGCATGCCCAAGGGATAACAGAACAGCGCAGGCTCCGTGACAGCTTAAAACAACGCTGAGGAGGCAGCGCATGGCACCAAGGGGGTAGGAATGACGGCTGTGCTGCGTCACATTACGAAGGAAAGTCCCAGCTCCGGGACGGTATAACGGTATCAGTGAACACATTTTATAAGTGTTAAGTTCTGCGTGTGCAAAGAGCTAAAAAAAAAGAGCTACCTTTTCCTTGTGCAGCATTACTGCTGCACAAGATGGCTCTTTCAGTAACAAACGACGGGGGGGGGGGGGGGGGGACAGGTTCCCTTACATTTAGGTTGTTGTGCCAGCGTGGCGGTCGCAGGACACATTGCCGGCTACACAGCTGGGGATCAGCTGACGTTACTGAAACCCAATAACACTGGGTCGTATGTTTTTACTGTGCAGCCTGCACTTCTGAGCCGCAACTGGCGGTGTTGGAGCCCAGGAATAGCAGTTCAGGTGGTAGAAAGATGAACACAGCAGGAGACCTGGATGACACCCAATTACTTAATCAGGCAGAGGAGTGGCAAATTCCTGCGAGATCCAGGCCTGGTTCATTTTCAGGAAAGTAAGCCGGTCAACGTTATCGGAGGATAGTCGCATGCGACGGTCTGTTAGTACACCACCTGCGGCACTAAAGACACGTTCCGATAAGACACTAGCCGCAGGGCAAGCCAGCACCTCCAATGCATACTGGCTTAGCTCTGGCCATGTATCCAGCTTAGAGACCCAAAACTTGAACGGGGAAGAGCCGTCTGGGAGTACAGTAAGAGGGCAAGCCATGTAGTCTGTCACCATCTGACGGAACCGTTGCCTCCTGCTGACTGGAGCCGCCGGTGATGGTGTAGACATTTGGGGCGGGCACACAAAAGTGTGCCAGAGTTGTGCCATACTGGGCTTGCCTTGGGCAGAGGCACTGCTTCTGCTCCCTCTTTGGGCAGAGCCTCCCCCACTGCCTCGACGCACTGAGCTGCTTTGTAAAGCACTAGCAGCACTCCTCTCAGTTGGACAGGAGAAGATGATGGAATTCACCAGTGTGTCGTGGTACTCCCGCAATTTACGCTCCCGGGTCAACGCAGGGATGAGGTTTTGGACGTTGTCCCGGTAGCGAGGATCGAGGAGGGTGAACACCCAATAATCAGGCATGTTGAGAATGTGGTCGATGCGGCGGTCGTTTCTCAGGCACTGCAGCATGAAATCCACCATGTGCTGCAGAGTGCCAACCGGCCCAGAAACGCTGTCCCCTGCTTGAGACATGATCTCTGCCCGCTCGTCATCACCCCACCC